>NC_080646.1:1790000-4290000 GCF_027579445.1 Ammospiza nelsoni | reverse complement strand
AGAGAACATTGGTGTACCAGGTTAAAATTGATTTTTTTGTCCTGTAGCACATGCCACTGCCTTCTGGGCCATGCCATGATGAAAAACACCAGCTCAGGTCAGTGTTTTGAACTCTAAACAGAGGCATTTACTGTTCTCTGTGGTGCCTGTGATTCAAACAATTCCCTTCTCAACCTGATGGAGGAGATCTGCAGTAGAAAACTGCTTCCACCTGTTGGAGTGACTTGAATTTTAAGCTGGGTTAACTGTGGAGCCCCATTTGGAAATAGTTTATAAAATGCTTGAATCCTCTGGGGGTGGTTTTATTATACACCTTGTAGTTGCTGAACATTTCAAGACTTAAACTTTATCTCTAAGTTAATCACCTGGGGATCAAGCTAGAGGACTGGATAACATTTTTACTAATCAAAACAATTTTCTGAATATTGTTGAGTTCCAGGGACTTTTTCCTGCCATCTGAAAACACAGTGAGAGGACGCCAAGAGCAGAATTATAAAACAAACTTTTAAAATCATGTTGTACTTGGAGTTTGATTTCCTAGTCTGTACAGTGAGCAATAATAAACTAATTATGATTAAACTGATAAGGAGTACTCTAAGAGTCAGCCAGGAAAGTCTTTCATAAATAACCAAGAAGGAATGCTTGGTCGCACAGTTGACATACATCAGAAAAGCTTCTTTTTGCCTTTTCAGAGAGAGATCTCTAAAAACAAAATACTCAAAAACGTCCAAAAACCCCCAAACAAAAACAAGTCCAAACCAGCGGAATAAAATATGTATTGTTAGTATTAAATAAATCCCATTTTATCTGAAACCTGTGACATCTTTCTGACCCCACAGAAATGGCTCTCAGGCACATTGAAGCAGCCCTATTACTGTTGCTGCTATACAGCAAAATTCTAGACTTAGACTTCCTAAGAGAGCAAATAGTTTGGCTCTGGGTTTCTGTCTTTGGCCTATTTTGAATAGTATTTGGGTTTCACAGTTATAACAGGGCAGAATTTATTTGGCTTAATACATGAACATTTCTTCCCAATAGGTTAGGTCAGCTGTGAGGTTTAATCAGTGTTCAGATTTCTGACATGCTGCTCAGGGGCATATCATCTGAGCAAATAAACAACCCAGGAAAGGTCTGTATACCACGGGGATGATGTGGGATTGCAGGGGATCAGTTCCACTCAGGTGTTTATGGTGGTAGTGTCTTTTCATGGCAGATAAGAGCTGACATTCAGCATTACACCCTGTGTGGCACCAATGTGTAAAAAACAAACAG
The DNA here is from genome assembly GCF_027579445.1 of Ammospiza nelsoni. NCBI lineage: Eukaryota > Metazoa > Chordata > Aves > Passeriformes > Passerellidae > Ammospiza > Ammospiza nelsoni. Next base: position 4,288,728 of record NC_080646.1, on the reverse strand, counting down.
TTATTGTTGTTTCCCCTTTGGAGTACTCTTGTCTAAAGGTCTGAACTGAATATGTTTGCTTCTCTTTGAGGCATGCAGATGCCTTCCACTAACGTTGCAAAGGTTTGGTCTCTTTTATAAAAGGAACATATTTTCAGCTCTTCTTCATTTTAAAGAGAATCTTCATACTGAACCTGCCTCTGGGTGGTCCTGGTCCTTTTCTAGTTCTTTTTCCTACATAACTCCAAATTAAGGCCTCTGATTTCCACTAGCAAGTGTGGCAAGAGCAGTAATGGGAACCAGAATCTTCTTTTTTCCCTTGCTGTCCTCTCCATACTTGACAGTACTTTGGAGAAGAGGAGGCATTCAGCCAAGGAATGAAACCTCGAGGCAACCATATCAGCCTCAAAGATTTATTTATTTAATTAAGTCATCAGCAGGATGGAAAAATACTCCCAGTTGCCAGAGAGAAACGTTCCAGGCTCGGGGAAGGTCAAAGTGCATGCCTGCAAGTTATATGTTACCAGGGCTTGAAGGAGAAACTTCACAAAATTCTGCCCTTTGGTCTGGAGAAATGATGCTGTGGGTGCAGCACTGAGGGAGGAGAGGGAGAAGGGCTGGGAAATGTTCTGGTTTGCTCTCCCACTGGAGTGGTCCTGCCTCAGAACTCACTTGGCAGCTGCTTTAATGTTGAGGGGCATCACTGGACACACTCACAGAGCCAGCCTGGAAAGTATTGGAGGGCAGGAATGAGTGGGATCACTTCAGGCTGTGAGAGCAGCCTCCTGATACAGGACACTGCTACTTGATCCACATAATGTCCTTCAGAAACAGCTCAGTTCCCAAGTTCTGCACAACTTGCCTCTATTGTCAAGGCAGTGAGAGTGGGCTCAGAATTCTCCGTCTCATACACCTGGAGAAAATGCTGCCATTGAGACATCAGTGGTCCAAAAAAAAAAAAAAAAAAAAAAAAAAAATCCCCAATCCCTTTATCAGGAAAGCTCTCAGAGGGCTGGGGGAGTGAGCTTTGCAGTCAGTGCAGCCAGAGACACAGGCCAGCAGCAGCAGGCACCTCTGTGCCTTGGCTCTTCATCTGCTACAAATTGGCCTCGTTCTTCTGGTCTGGCTCTGCTTTAAATATTACTTGCTGTCATTTCAGATAGAACTGAGCATTTTTAAGAAAGATTTGGGAAGTACATAATGCCTCAGACAACTTCTAGTAAATAGCTTGTGTTTGTTTCTCTTCCCCAGTGGGAATGCTGCTGAACTTTAGAGACAAAAAAATCCTCTGGCAGGAGCAATTCAGTAAAGCCAGGATGTATTTTAGTGGAGCTTCTCAACTTTCCAGTCAGTTCCATTGTTGATTTTTAAATAAGTCTTGCAAGCATCACTCTCAGCTTTTAATGCTCCTCTTATTGCCTTCATTTGTCTTTCTGAGGGGTGTGTTGCTGCAGTATTTTCCTGTTCCAGGACTGCACCAATTTCTCATGCAAATTCATCTTTTTAATAATCCCAGCCATGCAGTCCTTTAGCTAAGTTCTCTTTGCTCAATGAAACACACATCAAATGCACTCAAAACATGGAGTTTTTCAATAATCAGTTCAGACACATTTACCCCACTAGCAGTGAAGAGACGGTGCCTTAATTTTTCTTTTTTCTTCATTTTGATTCTTCAACTTTCCTCAAAAGCTGGTCCTCCTGCAGTCTGTTCTTATGGGTTCCTCTTTGTTTGGAAGACTCAGCAAGTTCCACACTGAAGGCAGCAAGTATAGGTTTGCTTTTGGATGATATCACAAATAAATGTCAGTCAGCTCTGGAATGTGAAAATCTAGCTAAAAAGATACTTTTGTCTTCTTCCAAGATTCACAAATAGTTAACTCAAATTTCATATGAATTATCAGCAACATAGATTGCTGTCTTGCTTGAAAAACCAGAAGAATTGGCTTCAAAATTTGCTATTTTCACCCAGCCCCAGTTCTGGTGATCTTCCCAGACACTGACCTTTTTTTTTTTTTTCCAAAAAAAAAAAAATATTGCTTTCTATTCTCTCTGGCCTTAGCCAGAGTCATTACTTTTCTCTTTGTCATACTGAGACTCAATAGCATTGTAATTATTTCTGACATATGGTATCATCTATCCACCTCTCCTTCCAATATGTCCAAATAAAAGAGGAATGCCACTGCAGCCACTAGACCATGGTTTCCATCAATTCCTAGCACCCCATGGCTGCCCAGTTCTGGGGGAGCATGGACCTAAACTCCACGTGCAGGCTGATGTGCCCCACTTGGAGCCCTGGAGTTTTGCTACCTCATTTCAGCTCCCTCAGAACTGGAAATTACAGCCCCAGTTTACTTCCCCAGTTTTGTGGCAGAAGGCCAATGATTCTATCTGAGAGCTTTTTCTTTACCTTCATTAACCCCCAAATGTTGCTGCATTCAAAACATCCACAGAGAGTGTATTTATCATCCATTTTCTGTTCATGTTGATGTGGGAAAACACGTGCAGTCAATATTGAATCTCTTTCAAAACAACTTAAAATGGGAATACATATTGCTCTAATCTAAAACTAATCATGATGATAAATGATGAAAAATATGACAAAAAGTGAAAATTCTGGGTTTAGAAGTTCTTTAGTTGTGGGTGTGGGTATGTGTATGGACCTCCATAGATATGTATTGTTAACCAAGAAATTAGAACTCAAATCAAAATTCAATTAGAAAGGAAAAAAATTGCTTTTAATGTTTAATTTTGTGCTCATAATTAAACCTCACATGCCTAGTTTTTGCATCTGCCATCTATTTAAATGTAACCTGATCATATATTTTATTTACCTATATGAAAAAGGGCTATAAGTGCATATTAAAAAAAAAGGACAAAGATATTTAGCCATATTAATCTGTCTTCCACAGTTATTTTCTAAAGCAAAATAGAACTATAAAGCAGTACAAGCTGTGGAACATACCTGTCCTTCTGTACATTTATGGTTCTCCAACTTGTTTGCTCTGCCCTTTCAGGCTGAAGGTAAATGCCATTGCATTGTTAGAGAAGTTAAGGACAAAATTAGATTAAAGACAAGTTAGACTGTGGTTTGATGAATATCTTAATTCAATAGAACCAAGCCTGCTAGGAGAAGTCTTGCCCCCATTCTGGACCATCTCTTTGGGGGTACCAGCCCTGGGCAGCAGATCAAGGAGCAGATCCCTGAAAACCAAACTGTCAGACAGATTCATTTCTTTTCTCATGAGTTTTCTGCCAGAGCACAAACAAGTGGCCCAGGGTGAAGGATGAGGCTGAAATGCCATTTAAAACCAGTCTGACCAGTACTCAATAGTTCTGAGAACTCCAGGACAGTAGATCTCAATGTGCCTGCACAGTCAAAAATATTTCCAGGCACTGCAGCACATTGAATGGTTTGGACCATGAATAGTTTTCATTAAAAAGTGGCTTTGGGGGACAAATTAGATTTTCAAAGTAACTGATTATTTTGATTCTTACACAGAAAAAGACCTTTCCACTTCTACATTTTAAAATGTATCCAAACCCATAATCCCTAGAAAAAGTGCATTTGCTAATAACTGTTTATGAAGCTCACAATAATATTTTTTGTCCCGAATTAAGAAGAAAAAAATCATGAGAGCTGCTGAGACATGAGGTGGCTCTGCTCTTCCGTGTGTTTTGAAAGAGTAACTTCAACATTTGAGTTAAGCTTGGCTTCTCAGGGCGCGCAGAGTTAAGCAGCGAGACGTGGTTTTGCCTCATTAGGTCAGCAACGCCGGCCTGCGAGGCAGTGCAGCTGGTTCTGTGCTGCTGTTAAAGAAATTATAACTGCATGCACACATCCTTGTAGCATCAGCCCCCCAGTGAAGACACCAGATCACAGAATTGTTCAGGGGGGTTGGCATCAGCAGCATGGGTTACAGTTAGGAACATAGTGAGTCAATTTAAGGCTATAAATACCCTGGTTTTCTGTTATGCTTTTAATCTTTGTTAAATGGAGTGATTCTTATTTGTTTTCATTCGCATACGCATGTGTATAATATATAGCTTGTTTCTGCATATATAGGGCCTGTAAGACTGCAACAAATCTTGCAGAAGTCTTCTAGGACATAAATAGTGGGAGTCCAAATCCTTATCTGAGAAACCACACAGACACCAGCACACACCCAGCCTTGAGAATTTCCCTGTGCATTTTTGCAAATAATGACAAACCAGTTTTGGTTTTGTTGCTTGTTTCGTGGATATGCTTTTTTTTTTTTTTAAAGCATGCAATATTTTTTGCATTGCTTAAGAAGAAATTAAAACATCTTTTTGCTTTCTATCCTTCTTTTAATGGCTTTGCATATTACTTTTCATCTAAACTCAGTATTTGAACGTACACTTACCAGGCGCCTGTTTTCTTTGTTGCTTGTAATTACTGAATAAGTCGGAATCATAGCCAAGGAAGTCTGTGTGGGATTACATCTGGAGTGTACTATAGCAACACTGTGCTTTGCAGAGCTTCTCCTCTCATAGATTTGATCTTAATGATGGGCTACACTTTCATCTTTAAAAAAATCATTTTCCGCAACTCACTGCCTTTTATACCTCAGCAAGAAAATGCTGTTTATTGTTCAGTTTCTCTTGCCTACAATGTTTGTATCTATAATTGAAACTTAAAAGCTACGAGCTTGAATAATTCAATCAGAAAGCATATTGTTTTTACTGTTCTCGGTATGAATCCAAACGATTGCATTATTGTGATGTTATAATATCAGAATGTATTTATTTCTACTTGCACAGTCATAGTAGGCAGTGTCTCTCTCTCTCTCTTTTTCTCTTTCCATGGAGAGAAAAATCAGCAATGAGGAGGGTAAAAAAATAAAAAAAAAAAAAAAAAAAGCAGAGCTTTATCCATGCTGGGTTCCTCTGGTCTAACTCAAGCAAATGAGATCCCTTGTCCCCTCCAGCGAGCGGCGGCTCTGTCGCTGAGGCTGCCTCTATCAGCGCTGCTGCCGCTGGCTGTGGCAGTGCCCCCGGGGCTGAGCGTGATCCTGGCGGGGGCACACGCGTGGCCTGCCCGTGTGGAGCCACCCCAGCTGCCCGGTGTGCCACTGACACCGCGCTCGTGGCGGCTCCGCGCAGCCTGTGCCGCCAAAGCGCCTCGCGGAGCTGTCTCAGGACACCTTCCACCTTCTCACCCCAGAATTAGCTGCACGGCAAATTGAGGCTCGTGTGTTTTCAGCTCGGTGCAATTCTTTTTTTTTTTTTTTAAATGGGAAAAAAAAAAGTCGCGATGTTTTATTTCAATTTCTCCACGCTAAGCATAAAATAAGGGCTTTGAAAATAGCATGGAGGAAACTGTGGTGTCTCATGCAAGCGCCGTGTATTTTATTTCACCTACACAACAATTTTTTGAACTGATAAATCATCAAATGTGACTTTTGGCTTAATGTGGTTGAAGCAGTTGGTAAGAATTAGCAATAATATGGAAAGTATTCATTTTTCTCTTTATTGCTATGTTTGGGCAAATCATTATATATAATCTACTCTTATGCAGTGCTGTAGCTGTACCTGTGGAATTAGGCCCAGGAAGAAAAACTGCCCTTACTCCCTTAACCATGAATCTGAAATTTCCTGATCTGTATAGATTTTCATTATGTCCTTAGCATAATTTCAGCACAAACAGAGGGCTTAGCCAGGCTCCCATGGTGTGTCCTACAGGTATGGAACAGCTTAGCATCTTTTTCTCTGCTTACTAAGATAAGCACTTGTAAATCAAGTAAACCATTATGCAGTAATTCCCCTTATTCCTAATTCAAAACAGCAAAGTTAAAGCAGAATTTGGGTAATGAGGAACTATATAGTTTTGGCCTGTGTATGATCCTCATTCATTATCTTCTTTCCATTTAGGGGAAGGGGAAGTGAAAAACCCTTTTATTTGTAAATCCATCCATACCACTTTATAAGACACAGTATTAGGAAATAGCATGATTTATTGGGCTGAGGCATTTCAGTAAGGCCTAAATGATAGAGTCTGCTAGGAAACTCATTTTTTCATGATGGGATCTGATGATGGGGGTAAGACCAGGAGCTCCTGCCAAGAAAACACACAGTAATAAACTTGCAGAAAGCTTTCACTACCACCTATCAGTGGTGATGGTTCCCCCTTCTCTTACCTCAAACATCGCCCAAATGGGGAGGCATGAGAATCTCCCCACTGACTCTCTTGTGAGGTGAAATGAAGAAAGCCTTAAACTTCACAATTGCCAATAATGAGCAATCATTACTCAAATTACACCAAGCACTGATTAGGTTTAAAGTAATGAAGAAAACAACACGATCAATCATCATCAACCCAAAAGAAGTCAATCTGTGCTAGAGATGCAGCAAGATCTTAGTGGAGGGCTCCATCTACAGGGTTTAGGAGATGAGAAAGAAAAAACCTTCACAACATCTGAAAAAGATTCCCCCTGCTCCCCACTCTGCTCATATTTTTCTTACCAATCTCCAAAAGCCACACATGTAAAAGGAAATTTTTTTTTCTCCTTTCTTTAGCTGCACAAAAATTAAAAGGGCCTTAGCAAAAAATTAAGGCATAAAAACTTTTTGGAAGGACATTTCACTGATGTTGAACAGAAATATCTGTTTAAAAAAAAAATGACAAGAGTTAAATACTTAGTATCTATCAAATAGTAAAATTATAGTGAAAGCTCTGACTGTGTGAACAGCGTCAGTGGAAGCAGAGGTTTTTAATGCAATTTGTATTAATAGGTTCTAGCCACAGAAATAACATTGGAAAAGAACAAATTGCATGGGAAATTCCTATTTGTCAATTTTCATTGGCTGCTAAATAGAAAATTATAAATTAACCCAAAGCTTATTTTAAAAATCCAGAGGAAATTCAGCCTACACCGTATTTCTTAGGCATGGAATAAGATTTTGATACCAGCTACAGACTCAGTCTATTAAAAAAGAACCCATTTTATTTTAAAAACAGGAAAATAAAAAAGGAAGAGAGTAGGTATGTTGCTATTCCATGCACATGTATATGTAAACTTTATACTGTACAAATGAGTAACATTAATACATGCATTTTGTAAAAGATGTATTATTCTTTAGGAATAATTTCAGTTGAAATATATCCCCTTTCCATGTGCCAAAGGCTTTACATAACAATTACTTTAAAAGAAAATTATTTACAATTTAAGCATAGGAAAATACAAAATTAGGATTTCAATTCAAAGTCTTCTGGATCTAACAGAAGTTTCCCCACTGACTTAATTCACTTTTGAATTGGGGATAATCATTAGAAATAATGAGATACAAATGAAAGCCTAGTAAAAAATGCATGACTGAAGGGAAATAAAAAACAATGCACAGCCATTCTAGTGTAGATTTCCATACTAAAGCCCTTTGTAGAGGGGCTAAATTTAAGGGCAGATTTCCAACTTTTCATACTTTGAGCCATTCAGGACCATGGGGCAGAGGATGGTTTGTCTCCTACTTAGAGTTCTCTAAATGGCTTGAGATAATCTGTAGGAATAATGTCATCATCACTAAAACTTTGCACTTCTTTGGGGTAATTTTTATTACAACATTATTTTAACATCCCATATCAACAGTAAATTTAATACAGTTAATATAACATGCTTAATATTTGTAATAATCAGGAAATTATGAGTTAGTCAAGGAATTTTCATACTGACACTTGTTTTTTATTGAAGACAAACTCAGAGATGAGCATGTGTCTATGTGTCTAGCAGAGCCACAGATTAATTTGAGTACTTGCTTAAATAAAGCACTGTGAGGAGTATTGTGAGAATAAAAAGCAGTTTGGGAGTTCACATATTTGTAGAAGTCATTTGGAAATAGTTGAATATTTTGACATCCTTTTGTCTTTACTCTTGGTAATACATAATTTTCATGCAAGTAATTGGGCTGTGCCCTTACAGAACTGTCACGTGGCCCTATAAATATTAAATGGCAATAAATTCTTTTAAAAGAAAAAATTAATAGATTGTTTATTAAAATTCTGACTTCCTTAAATGAGCTTGAAAAATACTGATTACCTTTCACCCCCTTCTGCCTTGCAGTAGAGAATACCAACATACCTGAAAGTTCATCTATGTTCTTCCAAAGTTTTGTCTTTTCACAGCATTTCTCCATTTTTAAGTGTGTTAAAATATTTTTGTCTTCATTGCTGGAGAGAATCTTTTTACAAGGGCGTGCAATGATAGGGCAAGGAGGAATGATGTTAATCTGAAGAAGTGAAGGTTTAGATCTGATATCATTAAGAATTTCTTCCCTGTGAGGATGGTGAGGCCCTGGCAGAGCAGCTGTGGCTGCCTCTGGATCCCTGGAATTGTCCAAGACCAGGTTGGATGGAGCTTGGAGCAACCTGGGACAGTGGAAGTTGTCCCTGCCCATGACAGGGAGTGAAACTGGATGGGCTTCAAGGTACCTTCCAACCCAAAAAAATTCTGTGATTTAATGTAAACATTGAATCTGCTCATTTAAAAAACCCAACAAGCCAACAAGCAAGAAACAAAGTCTTGATGGAAGAAGTTGACAACTACAAGTTTGTTTTTAAAGTTCTTATATTCTACTTATTTAAAACATATTGAGATTGCCCATCCTGGACAATAACAATAAACTATATCATGGAAACTCAGGGCAGAAAGCCATGGAAATATCTTCAGCAGGAAGAGCAGGTAGCAGCGCTGACAGCTGAAAGAATGACTTAGCACCAGGTAAAGCAAGTCAGCTGTTAAAGTGTTAAAACAAAAACACATCCTTTGGTTCTGACTGCTTGTTTTTCAGATCTTTTAGAAAAAACTGTAGAGGGCAAAGGCAAAAATTATGTCTAATGAAAGTAGAATGTAGAGTCAGTCCTTGCAGCAGTGAGAACTCAAGGAGCTTGTGGACTGGGTGATTCTTTCTTGACTGTAGTGTACAAGAAGGTGAATCTGGGGGAACTCCTCTTGCTCAGCTCCATCCTTTGTGTTCAGTGAAGATACCAAGCAAGGGAATACAGAGCTAAATTTATGGGCAGTGGATTGAGAAGTGTAATAGAAGCAGCTGGGAATTTCTGAGAAAACACTTGTCATAGAACACAGCCCAGATCAGCCTTGTTAGTGAAACCAAGATCAGGTTTTGCAAAACTGTTTTCATGAAGATTCTTCAGGTTTCAGACAAATATCCCTGGTCAAAACCAGGGTGGGGTAGGTAGGAGAAGCAGAAGAAAGAGAGTGTGATGTCCTTTCATGTATAATTATTTAAAAACGTACAGCAGTGGAGGAGCTTGATGTATTTCCAGTTTTGTTCCTAAAGTCATTTATATCAGACAGGGGAGACAGTCCCTTTCCCAGCTTTACAGGCTGTACTGGTACCTTCACCATACAGAGGAGAAATTGCTCTTGTACCCATGTGTTTGTTTTCAGAGCAAGTGCTGAAGAAGATAAGTCATGAGATAGTGAACAAGGTTTGCAGAGATCACCTCTAAGAAAACTGCAACCACCAAAACACCCTTTATAGGAAAGACTAATAATGTTGTGAATAACTTAGAATAATTACATTAGAAACAGGAAAAACACGAGCACATGTGGGTTGAGCCAAAGCTGGAATTCTGCTGATGCTCAGCTTGGTGGTCCTGTGGGCAGGCAACATACACAAACAATTGCCCAAGGCAACAACATTCTTTATTAGATTGATTAAGCACCAGGTTTACTTATTGTCGTTAGTAATGGATGCCAGATTTCTGCTTTGCCTCTGGTAATAGGAACCAGCAGAGAGGAAGGAGTGTTGCTGTGAGTGTTGGTCCTACTACTTGTGTGGAATTTTCACACCTACCTCTATTTAATGTGGAAACAACCAGAAATGGTCCTCACCCAACACTTGCTGCATGATTCATTGTTTTTTCAAACTAAACCTGAGATTTGTGGAAGCTGATTTAGGTGAGATAAGAGATAAAGGCCCTTTGTTGAACCACCCAAGGAATTCCCAGGTTTCCTTTGCACTGTTATCTGGGATTTCATCAAGGGAATCATTCTTGGGTAGAGAAAAAGGGCAGCAAAGGAAAAATTCCATTACAGAGCTACTTTTATTATTCTTTTTAGCCAAAGGTACAATCCATGTGATGAATTCACTGACCAGACTTGTGCCTTCCCCAAAGTTGCTGACTGTAGTTTGTATTGTGGGAATGCTTCAAATCTCTGGGGAGGAGGTGTGGAGCTAAGGCAGCTGATGGAAGTGTGAATGTTTGCTGGGCTTCCCATTGCTGTGTGTGCTCTGGAGCAGATCTATTTAAACTACACAAACTGCTCAAAAACTGTTATTTGAAAGTCAGACTCAAATTCCTAAATAATTAGTGTGCCCTTGAGAGCAGTGCCCATATAGTCAAATCTCTGTCCTTCAACTATGAACACTTTCTAAAAAACTTTTGCTATTGCATTAATTTAAAAATTATGTAGAGACGTAAAATCAATGAATTCTTAGCTAATAAATGCCCATTTTCACCATTGGTTTTTAACATAAACAACCTTACAATTTAGATTTTGATTCATTGCATATTATCTAATATAGAAGATGCAACATATTTTATCAATAAAAACTGTACTTATGTTTCTGTTTTAGTTAGCTGGGAAGTTTCTATTTCCAATAGTTTAAGTACAAGTGTGATTTGATTACTTTTTAAGGGTTTTACATATCAAACATCACTCACATGTATATTTTTCACTGCAGAACAAAGATTATTAAACACGAATTAATAGCAGTGCACTATGTTAACACATGTTTTAAATTGATGGGTAGAACATGGCAGTAGATGAGCATTTTAAATACTGGGATTTTTGCAGAGGAGAGTGTATACAAATATAAATGTGTGTGTGTATGCTATAATAATTTCAATCTGTTGCTTCAATATTGATATAATGGTTTTTAATATACTGCAAAGATTATGATAAAATTTAATAATTTTCATTCTATCCCCAAATTGATAGTAGAGAAACCACTCATTCCTTAGAGATAGAAATGTTAAAACAAGAAAGTATTGAGTATCTTAAGACCGAAAATTCTCCCTTCTATAAATTTAGGTTATTCATTTTGTATATTTATGATAGATTCATTTCCTACCATTCAAGACATTTCTGAACTTTTGAAAAATACACTGATATGTTGAATTATGTTTCCTGTGTTTATGTTCGTGATCCCTGTCTGCCTTATTTTACCTAAATTCAATTTTCAAAAATTATAAGATAAATAAAAAAGCATCTGTACTGTTCTGGTCCTGTGAACTGATGCTGAGCAGGACAATGATGAGGAAAGCAGCCCAGACAGGCAGTAACTCACTGCAGAAAATTTTATCACTGTCACCAAAATCAAAAATGCCTCTCTGCATGATCTCCCCCAAAATATGACTATTTTTTAGAATGAAATGCAGCCAGCTTTTCTGCTGGGCTGCACTGGCTGGTTATTTAAGAACTGGTGGTCTCTGCCTATGGAAAGGTAAGACCTCATCTTTGGCTGCATCAAAGTGACCAAGACAAAGCTTGGGTGCAGGGAGTCAGTGCCAAGTCATTTTGTAGGATTTTTGAATAGGGCTGTCCCCAAAGAGCCTACTGATTAAAAAGAAAAAATTAAAATAAGTAAAACCAGATGTATCTTAAACAAAATTACACCTGGCATTATAAGGATGAGAATTGGATTTGAGGATTGAGGACTGGAGGTCATCTTTTGATAATGGGCCAGTTAAAGTGGTTGGTTGGTGTATCTTCATTTTCTTGTTTTATCAAGTTCATGATTTTCAGGAGATAAATCTCAAGCAGTTCAATGGAAGGAATTGGAAGTTGCCATCAATAAAATTTGGACTTGACTATAAGAACCAATTGTGTTACTTAAGAAACATTAAAGAAATCCTTTGCCCATAAAAGCCACAGCTTTGCCATGGATCTCAGTTGTGCCAGAATTTAACCCATTGTGTTTTATCTCAACAAAAGCATTTTCATTTTAGGTAGCATTTTAAAATATGTTGTGTTTTCTTGATGTTGGGAGCTATTGTTGAGCAATAGCAGGGTGTTTCTTTGGTGGTTTTTTGCCTCAGGTTTAAATTGGGTAAAAATTTCTCCACCCAAAGGTTTGTCCATCCATAGTACGGCTGCCCAGGGCAGTGGTGGAGTCACCATCCCTGCAGGGATTTAAGAGATGTAAAGATGTGCCGTTGGGGACATGGTGGGAACATGGACTTGGGTTTAATGGTGGAGTTGGCAGCCCTGAGAGAACAGTTGGACTAGAAGATCTGAAAGTTCTTTTCCAATCTAAATGATTCTGTGATTCTGTTATGATTTTCTGTATAATTCTACTTCTTTAATTACCATTATAATCAAAATAACTTTACTATATGTGATACAATGCCAATTAAATCATGGCTATGAAAGGAAAGGATGTGAACTCTATAAAACCCTCAAGACGCACAAAAAAAAGCACAAAATAATCAAAGAGAAATGCACATACGTGTGTGAGATGATATTGGCTTGGTTCTGACAAGAGCTGCCAGTTTTGTCTATGTCATCAGATGAAAAGCACTGATGGCCACATGGACACCAAATCAGAGTTATCTGGAAACTGCAAGTGTTTTTGGCACAAAAAATCGAAAGGAATGAAGGAAGTGCAGGGACACAGTGCTAAAGAGGGAAGACAGGAGATTTTCTGTCTTTCCACAGATGAACTAGGATACAAAATACAGAATCTTGGATGGGCATTTTTATTTTCTAATTTGGTCAAATGATTTTGAGCAGATATACTATATTAATATTTGCTTTGAGCATATGTGCGTGTGCTTTTGGTGTGTGCATCTCTGTGCCTGTCTGCATACATGGAACATTTCATGCTCTCTGCCTGGCTGTGATGAGTGAGAAAATCATTCTTTTTTAACAGTATTTTTTCTTATTTCATCTTGTAATATTGTTCCTTGTGGGTAGTTTTATAGCTGTTTAATATAAAATTAAAATACAACCATAGAGGCTTATGGTACAGCAAATCTGGTTGTTCACTTTCTATTTGTGAAGTAGTCTTTATCCTTTGGAGTACATCTTGAGAGCACAGAGGTGAATCATGCTTTAAATAAATCTGTTTGGAAGCACATAAAAATTACTTCAAAAGGGAGGAGCAGAGCTGACTCTTGTAGAGATGAGGCTGCAGCACTTTCTGTTGCCCCCATAGAAATAAAACAGGTGTAGGTTGTATGGCCTAACCCTTAAAATCATCCTGAGACAAATGTCCTGTGCTCATCTGAGAGCATTTCATTCTTAGTCTTAGTAAAGCCAGGGTTAGCTGGACACCCAAGAATGTGGATGGCCACCTAGAGCTCATTCCTTGAATGTTCATTGACACTTGGAAGAGATTTTTGTGGCTTTATATTATCATAATCCAGATTGATGTGGGCTATATAGACTCCTAAACCATGCAGAAGATTTTATGAGAGCACAAGAGTGAACATATGCTTCTGTAACAACCCAAATACAATATATATGTGTAATACATACACATACATTTATAAGAGACACACAGAAGTGCCATCTATTTTGTAAACATTGCTCCTGTGTGTATCTGTAAGAAAAAAATTAATGAAATTGCTATGCACACATATTCACCCCTATTTCTTGCTAACTTTTACAAGTTTGCACTCCTTACAGGGACTTGAATTTTCTCCTCGTTTTTGTAGAGCAATAAAGGGGACTTCTATGTTCACTTACCTGTTGTCAATTACTGATGCCTCATTACACAAATCACTTGGAAAGCTGATGAGGTTTTATCTAACATAGAGGCCAGGTCAATCAATCGTGATCAGACCTGTGGATCTTCAATGGACATTGAAAGGTTAACCCAGTTCTTCAGGGCCTCCATCATGTCAGCAAAAATTAGCAAGAAGGTGGCCAAGCTGTCAATAGAGCACAGAGACAATTAGTTAATGATTAGAATGTTAGCACTTGGGGAGTTGGTAACAAAATGAGCCATCTTGGATACATTTGCATGCATTTAGAAAATCTATATAGCATGGTGGGATGGGAGGGAAGTCTGTGCATATGGTGCAGTAAGGAGTGCCATAAAGCAGAATTATGCGTGTCTGAGTGTATTGTGGACTTGGCTGTGCTAAACGAAGCCACTGTATCAGAAAACCTGCACATTTCAGTTTATGAGAGTCAGGTATTGGCTTTACTGATCTACTCAGTAGCCAGCATTAGCAATGAGACCACTGCCCTGTCATCATAACCCCATTTTCAGTTAAATGATTATGGATTTGATATCTTCTACAGTAAGCACTGGCCTTACCAGTTGTGATTAAACTTGAAGCTTGTTAAATTAGGGACACGGTAAAATTAAAAGACTTCCTCCTGTTTAGGATTTCATCACTTAATTTTATTCTTGACTTCTCTTCTTTCGTAAGAATATTTTGTAAGACTTCTGCCTGCAGTTATAATTTCATTTTATATCCCTTGTTGGAACAAGAAATCCTCTGTCCATATCACCAGGCCAGGATACCTCCTTGTGCTGGCTGAGGCTTCTTAACTGGTTTAGGCAGGAAAAATAAATGTTAGACATTGTCTGCATAATTACTTGGACAAGTGGGTTTTGATCGTTTCAAGGTCTCCTTTACCTTTGTGCTCTCCATCAGGTTCAGACACAGTTCTGATGCTCATGACTGCATTTAAGAATTGCTGAAACGTTCTGCCATTGAAGTATAGCAGAGATTTATTTCAGGCTGTTAGGTTTCTCTCTACCTTTGATGGAAGACTAGTGTAGGCTCTGTATCAGAATCACATTGTCCACCATTATAAACACCCCCTTAATAAGAGACATCCACTCAGTGCCTAACAAAAGAATTCCTTGGATTCTGAGAACAGCTTTAAGGAGATATATCATATATACCATAGGTTACCTCGTGACCCAATTGCCTTCCTATTGATGTGCTCATACCTGGACTTGTGTCTCTGAGTGCTTTGACATACAAGTATCCAATTATATTCAATTTAGATTCAGGTGGCAAAGACCTTCACTTTTATTTAGCAAGCATAGATTTCGTAAGTTTTAAAGGAAATGTCATGAAGGGAAAGGGAAGATTTTCAGATGGCTGACTCCAGCTTTATGTTTTCTACCCCTACAACCTTCTACAAGCCGTAACAATTGAAGTCATAATCATATTTATACGAGATTTAGTGAGAAAGGGGCATGCAATGACCAAGTGGTGGTTTCTGCAACAGTGAAAGTGAGACATTACAGTCTCCAGCATCTGTTCAGACAGTTTTCAGCCCTACATTTTATAAACAAAAAAGGCATATCTTTTCCTCCTGTGAGCAATAAAGGGGATGGAAATGTGCTTTAAAGACATCCGCATTTGAATTGTCGCATCTGAAGCAGAAAGTCTAATTGTCTGGAATATTAGTCCTCCATGCCATTGTGATGAGGCTTTATGGGTATCTTCCTCCAAGTGTATTGAAAAACTCAAGTGTGCTTGACACTGAGCACTAATGTTTCTCTCTACACGTTGATGTTGCCGTCACAAAAATGTGTCGTGCCTTAGAGCTGTAACTTCCAAAGCAATTACACACAGGAAATATTTTGAATTAAGTGAAAATAAAAATATCATGGCCAGTAAACACTGTTTCATTACCAGGCTCATGATCAGTGTTGGTGTATTTAAGCCATAGTCATACTGTGCTGTCTTTGTTCTTTCAATATTCTCTTTATTTTTTCATTATTCTAAGGATTCTCTTTTTATCCACTAAGTTCAGGTTTCAATATATAACAGGACAGATTCCACATTATTGCATCTGGAGTTATTCAGCTGTGATATGTCAGATTAACCAAGAGCAAGTTTTTGCCCACAATGTCATAGGAACTGGCACAAAGAGAGACACATTTTCTGCAAAGCATTGCAAACCCAGCCTGTTGGATTGCACTGGTGGTACCCAGACTTCTGGAACCAGATGCATCCCTCCTTTTCACCTGCTCTTCACCTCCTGCAGAGGAAGCCCTTTTCCCCCTGGGAGGTATTGTCATTCTGCCTCTTTGACCTCCAAGCTGACAGAAATGGTTAAATTTCCTCTATTAAAGTTTTCTTCTTGGCACTTTGTTGAAATGCTGCTCATACTTTAATGCCACAATATAGATTCATTAAGGATGCTTTCTGATTCCCTAAAGAAATTCCACAATAGCTGTTGAGCTATTGCAACTATTGCCTCTCTTGTTTCTCATTTCTCTCTTGCACTTTGATCAGAAGCTTTGTTGAAATGTGTTGGTGTTGGGCCAAGGGAAGTTTTCTTTTTTGTCTCATGCCAGCTACAATTGAAGTATATTTCTGAGTAGAAGAATGGGCTAAGCAGGGAGTCCTGCTTGGGGAATGTAAACACTATTGTGGGCAGTATATTAAGAAATATCCTGGAGTTAAAGTCAGAACTTCTATCTGGATGGGAAGAGATGCCCATAGTAAAACCAAAAGCACTCTGAGGATTTCAGCTGAAGTATTTATTGACATCTACTTAACCACCAATCTCAGAGTGTTTTATATGAAAATAATAAAGTCCTGAACCACTTCTGCCTAGTTTTTTCTAGAAACAAAGCAAAAAAACAACTGGAGAAGGACATTTTAATGTTATTTTCCCTGTAGGTAAAAATAATAAAAAAAATAGCATGAAAGCTGTTCCCTTGAGATCTCTTGGCAAGGAAGACCTATGAGCCTCATGTACATTTGGATAACAACAGCACCTCTGAGCTCTTTGAAGTTATACCCTTCAGTACTAATCTGATTTCATTCAAAAGAGAAATCTAGGATGATGTTTATGAGGGTTTGCAGTTTCACCATGGTTTTGATCAGAAACAGATGGTGTATCTGAAACAATTAGAAAAACTTTTGTTTAGAAGCAGCCCACATGTAATTGACTGTTTGATGTAGACATCACAGCATTTGGTGTTGGGGAGTGAAACTTGTACATGCATTTAAAATTTGGTGTGCCAGGACCTCAGCAGGTGTCAGCTGGCTTTGCTTCTGGAGGCTGTGTCAGCTCCCATGAGCTGAAGATCTCAGCCCACAGTCCCTCCAGATGAACAATCAAATCATCTTTTTACAAAATGGTCAGAACCGCACCCTTTCCTAAGAATAATGGCATAGAAGATGCACCAGCCCCAGGCAGCTAAAAAATTGAGTTTGTGGCTAGAAGATGATCCTGAAAAATTACTTTTGTTAAGGATTCCTTCAGCTGTAATTCCAGCTGGGCATTGCTGGGCCTGGAGTGTTTGTGAAGACTTCAAATCATGCCAGGCACTGAGATCGGGGCTCTGGGTTTGCTTCATCTTCACTATTCACATCTTCCCTAAGAATTAGTTCTTGGTTAGGATCCAAGAATGTTGGTTCTTGGTTAGAACCAACATTTTCCTATCAGAAGGTGGGAAGCTCTGATTTATTGTAAAGGGAAAACACAGTGTACACAATATTGAAAATATGAGTCCAATTTTCATGACTGGAGACATTCAGGGGTAGCTGAAATTTAGATGTGCAGCTGTGGGAATGGTGGGAACAGGAAAACACCAGCTGTGGAGACCCATGCCTGCTCTGAAAACTGTTGGTGATCACTCTTCTATAAACTCCAGTGAGACACAACATTTTCTCCTTGGGGATTGTATTTGCAAGAGAGTTCCACGAGAGGATGCTTAAAATATTCATCTGTTCCCTGTGAGTTTTCATTGCTAGAAGAATTTACCCAAAATTCGGTGTCAGCCAATAATTCTTATGCATGGTTTCACACATCTGTATGTGTGGACATATGTTCAGTATGGATTTTTATAGATTTTGAAGGAAGAGCAAACAGAACCAGCTGACCACTTAGTAAGGTCACCTGCTTAATAGACAGAGGGGAGTTGTACTTACTGAGAATTTAACACTGCATTCTGAGAGACCACGTCTCTCTCTCACAAAGGAGATACAACATTCTTTCAATAGGAACAGGAATAGACATGAACACTCTCTAGATTCCCACTATATATACACAAAGCCAGTTGTCTCAAACGCTGTTGAACAAACTGCTGTTTCCATTAGAACCCCTTTTAGCACTCCACTTGTAACAGGATGAAAATATATGTCATAATGAGCCCAGGTACACAAAAGTGCATATTTAAACCACTTCAGGTGCATGTGTAGCATGAGAAAAACACATAAACATGAAGCAGCCCATGTATAAAATGACTTTCACCCATGAGGCCCAGATTTATTCCACCTAACTTTAGGCACTTAACCAGGATGCTTAAGGATATTCTCTCCTGTGGCTCTCCATGTAGTGAGAATGTCTCTCTCAATGGAGTGAGAGAGGCACCTTAAGGAGGCAATTTAGCCTGTCTAGGATCTGAATTGTCCTTATGAGATTCCCCTTTCCCTCCAGTGCCTGTTTAGTTATTTGCAGTGTTTTTATGGAGGAGACTCTAGTTGGCTGCCTCGTGTTGGGGAGATAAATCTTGGCCAAGCAGATTGGGTTGGAAGGGGCTGTTTACATCACACCATTGCTGTGATTTCTTTGAAGTTATGAACATTCCCCCAGGACTCTTAGTGATAAAAAAATAATAATTTAGAGATAAGCTAAGAAATCTTTAGGGTTTCTTTAAACCTTTATGCCATACTCTCTGCTTTCGTACACAGCATTAATATTGCAAAATGCACTGCAATGAACTAGTTCCTCAGAATGCCAAGTTTTCCTTCAATACCTCAGTTCTCCAAATACAAAGATCTGATTACTTGACTCAAAGGCAACAAACAGTGATTTTAAAAAACATTTGGCTATTTGTATTTCTATTAATAATTTTCATGAGTTGCTGCAACAGCATGTAATGAGTGTAAAAGTCAACAAAAAAAATGTTTTAACTAGCATTAAATTTGTTCCCTGCCAAAGTAAACACCATCATGATTCTGCTTAAAGAGAAAATCCATCCTAGCATGAGCAATCAATGTTTCCTTATTGCATGGACTGGGAATGTATGAAGAAGGAGAATGTTTCTCCTGGAATTAAATCATGGTTTAAGTAGACATCCATTTTCCCACTGCCTAAAATGACTTTACATCATGCAAAGCTGTGTAGATGGCATTATTTTCTTCCAAACATGTGGGTTTTAATTCTTTATTTCTTAGTCTAGTTTGAGTATCTCTACCTTTGCTGCCATATTCTCCCAACACCAGGGGAAGGTGTGTTTAATCTGCCCTTGTGTGATGTTGCTCCTCATTACTAAAGGTGTAGCTACATCTTACCCCAGATATTCTCTGTTTGGGCAGTAGTGAATGTGCCTGTGAGGATCAGATCAATTCCACCTTCCCTAGACTGATTCTAGCAGTGATCAGAACCAGATGCTTCACAAGCAAGTGAGAGAAACTCCCTAATAAATAGTATGATATAATCTGTTCATTGAGAAAAGCTGTTTCCTTTTTCCGTGGAGATTAAGTACTATTTAAAGTATTTAATTTTCTGTAATTGAATCAAGAGTCTTAGAGTACAGCTTCAGTAATTTTTTTTGTCTCTTGCTAAATTTTTATCCTCAATAAATATCTTGTGGCCTAGAGCACCACAGATTAATTTGTGCATGCTGCAAGTAGTAAATTCAAATATCAGTTGTCTTTCATTTTCACAGAATATCTCTTCTCCCTGTGTGATAAAGTAAAAATTCAAGTTTTACCTGATTCAGGTTTTGTTTTTCTTAGTTTTTTAACTCATACTACATTTCCTATGGCATCCTCAGAATCTGAAAATGCATACCTTGAGGTCTTACAGAGGATTTTGAATAAAAACCAAATAATGAAATGAGTCATTAGCACTAGATCATTTTGCAGCCAGCCTCAAAAATACCTTCAGCATTAAAAAGGACTGGTGCTTTTTTGAAGTGAAGTCTACTGCAATATTGCCACTCATTTCCAAAAATCTGTGTACAAATCTGTTTCTTTTCTTTCAGTTGGTCACATTTTTTGAAACACTTGTGTTTTAGGGGGAAAAATAAGTCTTCTGTGTTCAATCTTTTCATGGAAATTAAAGCTCTGAGAAGAGTCAATTTTGTAAGGAAAAAAAAAAAAAAGAAGAAAGTTTCAGACAGATTAAAGAGATAAAGATGACTTCTGAATGGTTCTAGCCTAGAAATTGGTTCAGTTTGCATAATTGGACCCCAGCCTGTGAGATTGTAGAATTGCAAGTAGCAGATGACAGATATTAAACCAGTTATTCCTTTGACTGAGAATTAAGGAATGGAATAGGGTGTGCTACAAGTGAAATTAGTAATTGGATTCAACTCTGTGGGAATAGGATTGACTTGCTCTGCGGCTAGTGAGAGCTCAACTCGAAATTTTTGCCAAAAATTTGAAATAAAATGTTTTTTTAAGGTTTGGAAAATGTCAGTGAGATTCTGTAGTTAACTTTATCATTGTTTATTCAGTTGCATTAAGGCAGTGCCCAGGGAGCCAGTGAGACCTAATAAAAAAAGCATGTAAGGGCCTAAAACCTAATGTCTAATTTTATAGATTTAAGTAGTCCCCATTGGCTTGTTTACATGACAAGTGACAACAACTAAATAAATTCCAGATTTAGGGGAGTAGCACAAGCTAATAATGGAATTACTAAGACTCACAAAATTTGTCTCCTTTTCTGCTTTGCCATGTCCGAGTGATTATGCTTCTTCAATCTTTTTCCGTTTTTTCCAATTTTACATGTCTGGTGCCTAAAAAACCTGTCCCTGAACACTTTCACCAGTGTTGAAGTAGGTGATTTGGATAAAAAATTTAAAAAGGCTGTTGATCCTGATCGTGAAAGCTCTTATTTTTTAGGGGGAATGAGATAGTGGAGTAATGAAAGGGTAAAGGTAGATATTTATCTGAGGAAGGTTACAGAACTGCATCCTGTTTCACACATTAGGGGATGCCAATAAGTACTTACATTTATTCCACCAAAAATTACCACAAAGAAATAACATCAAATAAATATTAAGAAAGGTCTGTATGATCTTGGAATTCTGTTAGGATCTTCCAGATTATGGAGCTTTCCAGTCCAAACGAGTAACAAATTTGGGGCCATACTTCTCAAAAAGCCAATTTGAACGTGTCATTACATGTGAGTATTTTGGAGCTATCCAGGAGAAGATATTACACACCATTTTCACTTGTGAGCTGTAGAAACCAGAAATAGCTTTATGAAAATTCGGGCATTGGTGTAGAGTCAAAATCAATCAACACTGTGGTATGAGAGGACCGTCTTTAGCCACTAAAAACAATGAGGTTCAAAGAAGTCAACACACTTACATTTAAGGGAGCACATCACAAAGTGAGTTGGGTCATCTCAGGGAAATATAAAAGCATTATTCTTCTGAGATTTGAAAAAAAATACATAATTACTTCTTCCACCAAGCATGATTCTTTTAAATAACCTTCATTTCTGTCCCTTGAAAATGAAAAGAGGTTTACATTAAAAAGGCATTTCCTCTGACTCTCTGTCCTTGAGCAGCACAAAATGTAAACTATACCTTTCCCTTCTTCCTTTGAAGAAAAAGGAGTTTCAATCTTCTCCTGTGAGCAGGGTCCATTTAAATAAGGAGATGGAGTCCCATCTTTTCGATCAGCTTTCTTTGTTTGACTTGTCAGTAATAACACTTTAGCTGAAATTGTACAGGCGTCCTGCTAATTTAGTAATTATTGACACGGTGCTGGGCAAGAAATGATAGCAAACACAGGGAACTGTTAAGAAGAAATGAAATAAAAGATCTTCATATCATTGTGAATAATGGTTGAGATCATTTTGTGCTCTAAGTAGGCCCAAGACACCTTTTTCCATTTTCTCGACACATTTATAATTTATGCTTTGTAATAGTTCCAAATATTTTTAGGACTCCGCACTTTGTTTGAGAATCCAGAGGAACTGAATGAGAATCACGGAGTGCACACACAGATGAGTGAGGGGTGTGACCTGCCACAGCTTTTGATTTAAGAATGATCCCTCATTTTTATATATCCCCCTTCCTCGTTTCTCAATTTATCACTGGATTTAGGGCTGCCCTTGCCCTGGCTGAGAAGTTTTTTGGATTTTGCCCTGTTGGCAGCACCATGGCAGCTCTACTTAGCACGAGCAGCTTTCCAGTGACCTGGTGTGCAGAGGTTTTAATGTCATTTCAGTGAGCTCTGAGAGCTTCCCCCCAAGGGCATCACTCTGCCCCTTGTGTTGGATCCAGGAATCCTGAACACATCCAGTGCTGTGCTTGCTTTGTGCTTTGTGGGTGAACAGGCTATTAATATTAAAGCTCCCTATTGAAAAAATACAAACTTGATGTCTTCATGGGTCCTCTCCAACTCAGGGTATTCTATGATAAAATCTCAGTGAACTTGTACATGCTTTAACTCCTTTAAATTCCTTTTTCTCTCTCCTCTAACTGGACCTCATCAGAATAATTTTTTAGACCTTCAATTCCTAAAACCTTTACAAAGCTTGTTAAAAATTCTGATATTTCTCAGAAATGAAGGCAAGACTCTTAGTTAAGAGTTCTTTATTGATGTCAGTCTGTATTTCAGCTGTGAGCAGCAGATCTTTGTTGCCACCATGGAGCTCATGTACATAAGGACACAGACCTGTTACTTCTCATTTGAATTTCAACTTGGGTCCTGTCTGTAAATGGCAAATGTTTGGTGCAGCTTGGCAGTGCCATTGCACTGTGGAATCAGCTGGTGGTGGCAGAGAAATGGTGTTTTCAGGATTTCATGCAGATAGCAGGTGTCTCTGGCTTCTCAGGGACTGTCATTACCCTTCTTCTTCGTGGGCTGGAATAACATCCACAAAGACTTTTTCTCCAGCTGCACCAAGGGAAATATGGGTTGGATATTAGGAAAAAGAATGGAATGGAATGGAATGGAATGGAATGGAATGGAATGGAATGGAATGGAATTGTGGAGTCACCATCCCTGGATGTGTTTAAAAACAGACTGGATGTGGCACTGGGTGCCAGGGTTTACTTGAAGTGTTGGGGCTGGGTTGGACTTGATGATCTTGAAGGTCTCTTCCAACCCAGTCATTCTGTGAATAACATATTGGGGTACCCAGGGCTGGTTATTCCACACTGAACTGAGTGTTTAGGAACAGGAGGCAGGACAGGGCATGCAGAGCAGCTGATCTTTAAATCAAAGGCCTTAATAAAAGGAAATATAAAGTGATGTTTTAATGGCAGGATGATATCAGTGTCTGTGCCATGTAATAGATTTCAGTGCAGTTGTATATTGATTTATACACAAACTCATATGAGAGCTGCTCCTTCACACATTGGTCATGGCTGATAATATTCCTGAACTGTGGGATTCTGCAGCATCCAGGGACATTAAACCCACTCTTAGTGGCTGGTGAGAGAGGACAGAAAAGGTTTATTAATTTTGAAAATTATGACGGCTTCTGTCCCATGATCAGCGGTGGTTGTAGCACAGGTGTGCCCTACCTGCCTCAACACCCTCCCACCAGTATCACAGAGAGAGTTTCAATCCAGAGTCACTTCATTTTTTGTTTATAGTAAAAGATTTTGTATCGTTCTGTTTCTGTAAAATATCTGCAGCAATAGGTGCAGTGATAGAAACAAAGCAGTGAAGCTGCATTAAACTTTGCACATTTCTGACTAATCTACATCTATCTGCCTGTATGCACCAATTATTTGGCTATGAAAAGCAGAAATGCAGTGACAGATTTCATCATAGACAAGCCTGTGTGCTGCCCTAAGGCTACACCCTGCACACACACAATTCCACGAGCCACCCCTGTTCCCATTCCTGGGAGCTGGGGGTGTGTCTGCCTCAAAATTCACCCTCTGGCCACTGAAAAATAACAGCTGATTTGTCATAAAATAGATGTTGCATGTAATTTTTAATGTAAATATAGATAGGATTTTTTTTAGTTAAAATTACCCAATCCATTTGAGGATCCTTATTTTTCCTTTCCTACCTTTAAATATCATTGCAAACAAACAGAGTGAACCCTCATGCTTTTTTGTCATTAGTTTCTGGGGTTTGGATTACTTTAGGCATTTTTTTTTCTGCTTTTATTCCCAACTTTTTGGGAAAAATAATCCTACCTCTGTTTGGAGGCCTTTCAGGTAGTTTGGGAAGGACAGGGAAATAAAAAGGAAAATGATTACTTAAAGGAATTTCCTGAAGGAAATTTCAGAAAATATAAATTAAAAATACATCTCTTCTAAGGCAAAACACTTTAAAACATATATTAAGTTTTATTTCTGTGGGGCACTCTGTGCATATAAGGCCATTAACATGCCCTCAGTTGAGGGCATGTTCATATACCCACCCTCTTCCAAATTCCATTAGGACCTAAATTTTTTAATCATTCTGAGAGACTGCAAACTTCACACAAAGTGTTTCAAAATTATTTCTGTTTGTTTCATTTATGTGTGCTAAGTCAAATAAAATATTTAACAGAGCTTGGATATGAATTGGAAAGGACCTCATCATTGGATGGAAACAGAAGATGTAGCAAAGAATCATATTAAAGAAAAATTTGTATCATTTTCCGACAAAAACTGAAATGAAATCTGTTTACTAACCCACCAGCTGTCACTGCTACTTCTAGTTGCAATGTATTGCACACACTGAGCTATAGACTTGCAGTCACAGGCATTACTGTAAGGTTTCTGCTGGGAAACTGAGCCTAATGCCTTTTCAACTTCCATTTTTTTCCACTAGAATGGAAAATTTAATTTTAGTGCCTGCGTGGTTTTTGATTTGCTGCAACGGTTTTATTTTTTTCTTACATGTTAAGGCGGATTTTATTTAAAGCAAAGAAACCAAAGCTGGAGTCCAAGTGCCAACAAAGGTGAAAACATTCAAAGGCACTAAAATTTACTAAATGCAGTTGCAGCATGGCCACAGCTATTCTAAATTCTTTCAAGGTGCAGGTCTTTGATTTTAAAGCAAGAAGAAATATTGGTTATATACTTAATATTTATGGCCTCTCTCAATTCACTGGCTGACAAATTCATTGCCCTGTGATGGACAGTTAGTGCTCGCCTTCTGAGAGTAAAAACCAAGGAGATTTTCACTTGTGTGAGGAAAAGAATGAGCACCGAGCATTCCAAGTGCTAGAAATGTTTAAGGCACACACTTACAGATGTGCCAAGCTAAAGCACATAAGCAGAGTTGGTGCCCGAGGCGCTGTGATGAGGACTTGGTCTCAAAATGAAGAACTAAATGCAGATCTTCTGCCTGCCTGTGCTTGAGCTGCTGCAGAGAGAGAGAAATAAAAAAAAAAAAGCAGTCAAAAAGAGAAACACTTTTATTTGAGCTTAAAGGAGAAGTTTTCCTGGGATTTTAAATATTTTTGTTGAAAAAGAAGAAGAAAAGAGCAAAATTTGGAAATATAAACCCTTTTATATCGCAAAATTAAAATAGTTTTTTTTTGACACTGTCAAAATGAAACACACTGATTTCATTTCGATACTTTTTCAAATGGTTTTGTTCTACAAAATATTCAAGTAGAACTAGGGAGAATGTGAGTTTTTGCCAAACAGTTTTGCTTGCCTGTGTTTCTATTCTGCTACATTTATCCCACAGTCAAGTTTCTGATTCAGAGACCACCTAAGCCAAAGTGGGGCTTAGCGTTGCCTCCAGCACATTCAAAACAAGTTCCTAGTGAAAAATGAAATTTTCTGGGCCATTGCAGTGGTCTGTTTTCCCAAGACTGCTTTCATACTGAAGGGGAAAACTTCATAAAGTCCTTCATTTATGTGCATGCAGTTTTATGTGCTGAGACAAATGTGGTGTTCGGGCAGGGTGCGTGGTGTAATGGAATACTCTTGCTGGGGGCTCTGCTTTGTTCCCACTGTGGAAAACTGACCACATCCCCTGTCCACAGGGGCAGCTGATAACACACAGGCAGTGCAGCATAACAGGCTGGCTGCTTCCAAAAAAACATCCATTTTTTGGTTTTTCCCCAATATCTCCAAAATAACGCTGTCTGGGTGCTGGTGTGGGGAGTTGGCATTTATCGATGTACCCAAAACTTTGTGGCCCAGGGGACGGAGCATGAGTGTGAGCACAGAGAGAAAATCAGCAGACTTAATTGTTTCTATCCCAAATGCAAATATCCATATATAAAAACACCCCTCAAACCTGAAACCCCGCGCCGACTGGTCCTTTTTAATCTTAATTTTGAACAGTTGCTACTCCAATTAAATTCTACCACCTAGCATTTTCAAACAGCTCTTAGTTGTTTCAGCAAACTCTTTTAATGGACAGCTGTTTTTGACAGCTCCTCCTGATTTGCCAGCGCTGTGTCATCTGCCAGAGCAGGAGGACCCATTTTGTATTCTGCTGCTGGCACTGAGGGGATATGTAAATGTACACATGAATCAGTTGTCACCAGCACAGACACACTGTGGCGAGATGATCAGAATGTGTTGGGAGTTTAGTTGGCTTAAAGTGGGAGGAAAAGAAAAAAAAAAAACAACAACAAAAAAAAACCAACACAAAAAACCCACCACGCTTAGATTTCTTGAAGTGATTTTTTATTTCAAGTCTCTCCAGTTTATTTTCACTTTGTGGCGCTTGTTAGATTTAGTTCAGGAGAGTGCAATCTGCTACTCGCAAATCACCAACCTGAAACTCAAAAGTTGAGGAATTATAGAAACATTTCAGGTAAACAGCGTCAGAACTTCAGCTACACAAACAGAATTTTATATAGGGCTCCACTTTTCAAACATTTTAACCCCAGTGAGAGAAAACTTCACGTTCCCAGGAGCACAGCGTGGAGAGAAAGTTTGTTCAGCTTCCCAAGGCATTCTGGTAAATGGTCAGAGCTGCTGCAGCTCACAGGGTAATGCCTGAACTTCACACTGCACAGAGAGTCAGGGTTTTTTATAGAGGATGAGGGAAATCACAGGTGTGGTTAATGTTATCAGATTTACATCCGAGATGCCCTGATGGTACAGCCCCCATCTGTCTGTGTCAGCAAGTGACAGGACAACAATTTGGTCACCCTCCTGTTCACCTTTGTTCCTCTCACCATTACAGTCCACTGAAAAAATCAGGTACAGCTCCAGTTAAACGGAATGCATGTGAGATTTACATTTAGGAGATGGTTTGAGGTTGATTGTTGAGGTTTGGGATTGTTTTGGCCAATATCTGCAAATCTGAATTACTGGTGTGAGTCTTAACCTCTTTTTAAACATCCAGATTAAATAGCAGGATAGTTTAATATCCTGAAGACCTTCAAATCCTGTTCATGCTTGAATAAAAGCAACATTTAGTGCATTAAGTATTTGTTTCACTATAACTTTATTCTCTTAGAACATCTGAGTGCTTGAAAGATGCTACTGATGTAAGAATACATTGAGCAATTGAGGTCCCCAGTGCCAAAGACAAAATCACTCCAGTGTGTCACATACCTTTTTCCACAAATTCTTCTCAGAGATGTCAGTCTCTGACTTGAACAGTGTTATAGCTCATTTCCAAATTTAGAGATCAGTCAGTGGAAGTCCTCTTGATCATCTCATTCCTGTAAAATTTGAAATTCAGTGGGAATTGTGCACCAGCCCCACCAGAGACAGAATCCAGATTTCTGCTTCTGTCTCAGAAACCACAGTTCTGTGTTCAATAAAAAAGGTGATACTGTTCAACTACTCAGCTTGGAAGGAAAATGGGTCTTTATTATCTTTGTTATATAACAAAAAGAGAAAAGGCAAATAGAAAAATTATGAGAACTAAAGTACACACAGAAAACTTTCAGTGAAGGCAGTGAAACATCAGAAACTGTTCATGTCTGCATGTGCACATGCATGGATTGCAGGGTAGGGGTTAATACCAGGACACTGTGCTTGGGTATTCCTGGGCGGATAAAATAGAATATTTAATAACAATGCAGAAAAATCAGAAGTGCTCAAAAGCATTTTCTGTTCTGTGTGCGAGAAACAGCCAAAGTACACAGGACCATGATGCTGCTGAAATAGTTCCTTTTCCAAAAATGCCAGAGTTGATCACTTTAATAACATTGAATCTGAACAACCTGCATCCAATAATTTTCACAGAGGTGGCCAAGGAACTGTCCAAGCGTTTAGTGTTGATTTTTAATGCCTTGGAGCACTGATGATTTTCCAGAGGATTCGAAGAAATCTTATGTTCTGCCAATATTTAGAATGGAGTGACCCAGGTAACAGGTTTAAGAAAGGCAAGGTGGCAAATACCAGTTAAAGTGGGATTGTGAGAAACCTTCTCCATTGGGCTAATGAGGACAGTTTTGATGAGATTAAAAGTGGTTTTGGTAAAGGCAGCAGTGCTTAAATAATATTGGGACTTGCATAATCACTTGGTGATAATCACAGGGGTATTTTCTGGCTGTCATTTTGGGGCATCTGAGCACACCTTTGTAAACAGTTTGATATTTTTATCTATAAATCTAGGAGATAATATTTTAGTCTTTTTGAACACATTTTAGTCTTTTTGAACACATCCAGGCCTCTAACACCTGCTAGCTTAATGGGGGCTGTCTGGATGTAAATAAATGGTATTTGGTTTTCTTATAAAAATGCAGTAAAACTGAAGTTTTACATTTCAGGTAAAATGGCATTTTTACTTTAAAGAATATGATTTAACTTGACACAGCTCTGCTGAGCTTTACAGTGGCTTAATCAAATATAGCACTGCTTTAAAAATAGGGATTCCTTCAAACAGTGGATTAAGTTATTGGTCTTTCACATCTCAAGTGCTGAAGCTCCTTAGGTCTCGGGGTGAGAGTGAAAAGTGATGTTGTTTCAGCTCAGACTGAGTGTAATAGGAGGTAACTCACAGGCCTCTGTCAAGCTGACACTTGGGTGGGTTTTTTCCACTTAAAGGAAAGTCCTCTCAGGGTTATCTAAGTGTGCAGAACCTGCTCCTAACAAAGTCAGTGCTAGTGGCTAAACACAAAGGTTTGCTGTCCAACACACTTTGGGGATCCCCAACATCTTGGGCTCTTTCTCAGCTGTCCTGCTTCCCCCACTCATTCTCCAGGATCAATCATGGTGTTGTAGTGATGTGATAGCATGGTTTTAGCCAGTTTTGTGAAATACCTAATTAAATAAGCAGAGGACATAGGTAAGGTCCTGTTTGACATGGAGCTATTGATTGACTTAATGCATCATCTGAAAAATGTTTTCACATCCCCCTGTCTGCACAAGGAGGGACTTGTGTAATCTTCAAGACAAAGCTCCTCACATGACTCCTGGGCTTGTGCTAATGAAGTTTGTGCCTCCCAACCAAAGAGCCCCTTCACAGGACACAGAGCTTTTGAAGGAGATTAAATCAGGTTTTGTTGCACACAATAACCATAGTGTACCTCTCTGCTTGCTCGTACACTGATCAATGGCTGATCGATGCTAATGGCTGCAGTGTCTGGTTTTCATCAGTGTGCCTTTCTTCTGCCTTGGCACTTCAGCATGTCACTGTGCTCTTCACGAGAGGCTTGTTGAAAGCAAAAAAGTGTAAATCAATTGGTCTCTGTGTGGTAAACAAAAGCTCTTGGATCAGTCAGAACGAGCCCTGGAGCACCAGATAGCACTGGGGTTTAGTTTTATTTAATTAACAGAATGTTTTAATCAGGAGACTGTTAAAAACTGAAGCTCCTTGTCCAACCACAAACCTTTTCAGTCATGATGGGCACCAGAGTGAGAATTGCATTCCTGTTCACTCCTCCACTGCAGAGTTTTAAAGTTTGAGAGGTTTCTCACCAAACACACATGGCCTTGTCCCAGTTCTGTGTCACATACCCAGGCTTGCCAGGCAAAGAGACATGACTTCAAATTGGCATCCTGCCAACCATGCTGCAGGTTTATAAAGCTTTGTGTTACTTAATTTCCTTCATTTCAACCAGGTATGAAGGTTTAAGGCAGGTGGTGTTAAGCAGCAGCAGCTCAGTGGGTGAATATCTCCCACACCAGATCAGGAGCAGCCACACTAAGACCAGCCATCAACATGTTAAAGACATGTTGCCTGTGTAAAGGGTGGTAACTTTGGGTGTTCAGAGCTAATTTCAGGCAAGAAATCCATTTAGGCAACTGGGACTTAGTTTTTGATGATGTTTCCATTAGTAGGCAAACCCTGTGTGGTTATGCCTGCTCTTAAATGAATTCAGCTAAGGAAAAATCAGTAGTGTGAATGGGACTGAAGAAATCAAATACCAAGTTATTATTAAGAAAAGCTGAAAATCTTTGTTCCAACATGTAATGTTGAGTTTGGCTTTCTAAAACAGTGCTTTCATTTAATGCTGATTTATGACCTTGTTACAGTTATTTATTACAGAAGTATTAGTCTGTTATAAGTAGATATGAAGTATTGTAGGTGGTGAGTAAATATGATTGCTGTTCATTCACTGCCTATGACAACCATCATATATTATTTACTGTTAATCACATTTTACCTAAACAGCAATTTGTCATTTATCAATCAGTTATAAAATATCCTAGTGTGAGTCAAGATCTAAAAATGCCCTTGATTGTTGCAGAAAGCTTTTGTTCTGTGTGTGCTGTACTAGTATTTGAGATTCTCTCTTTAAAAGCCAAGTCAAAAAGTTAAAAACTTAGATAACAACAATTTGATAGATTGAGGAGACATGTTAAAAGGGGGGAAACTATGAGCATAAGACAGCATAATTAATATGAATGTTTTAAATATATTTAAAACATTCAACTCCTTTTGAGATGGTTGCCTATTAAATATGTGCCATTTTGGGATTTGCCAAAATGTCTCAGGGATATTTCACATATTAATGGCTTTTGGCTTTGCCATGTACAGTAAAGAGAAAATTCCAGGCAAGTTTTGCTGCCAAATATTGACTGCTCAGAGGATGGAGAATGGTTGGGGTGATGCAGACAGGACAGCTTTCAGCTCTTGGTGTGGGAATCTACAGGTCTTTTCTCTTGGGTGGGAATCTGCAGGTCTTTTCCAGCTTGATGGAATGGGAGGAGGAGAAAGGAACAGGCTGAAGAGAGATCTTAAAAAGTCCAGAGCAAGATATGTAAAAAGAACTTCTTAAAAAGTGCTCTTGTTTTTAACAACTGGTACAAGTAGTGAATTTTAAGCTGCTGCTATCAAACCAGGTCATGTCATGTCCTGCACAACCCTCTCCATCCCAGGCAGTGTTCCCAGGACTAAAGGGAAAGAGAGAAAGGTGTGATGTGAGGCTGTGTTGATACAACCTGGAGCCTCCTTGCAAAACAGGTGGCACAGGGACAGAGCAGCAAAATGCCATCAGCACCGCAGGCACAGGGACTGGAGCAGGCTCTGCAGCTGTACCAGCTGGGACCCTTCAGTAAATATGGCCAGCGTGGTGGAAAATGGAAAACTCATGGTTTTTCAGGAAGCAGGATGGTTTGGGAGCAGTGGGGTGAGCAAAGAGGTGCTCTGATTGCCCCTGGCACAATGTGCCACCCTCCTGAGCTCCAGCCAGGGATGCAGGCAGCCACAGGCACTCTGAGTGAGAGAGGTCTGTGGTTATTTTACATTAACTTGCATTACAGGACAGTAAGGCTCTTGTATTTATCAGCTTTCAGCTGAGGATTGAGGCTGGCGTGGCTAAAGACAATACAAAACTTTTCCCTGTAAAAATCCTGTAATTGAAGATCTCAAAGCATTTTCCAGGCATTAATAAGTAAAGCCTCGAGTACAGCTACCAGTATTTCAGTCCCCAACGTTCAGCAGTGCTTGTAAGTGCTGTTACAATAATAACAGTTGTATAAATGCTCTTGCAATCCCAGAAATATTAATGGCATCTTCCCTGTCAACAACCTCCCCCCCTCCAGGCTCTGCTTTCTTCTCATGGGCAGGAAGCAAAATTTTGCAAGGCAAGAGCTTGCTGGGGAGTTTGGGCCATTTGGGATTTTGCTTTTGTGGGTTTTTGTGTGTGTGTCCAAGGCAGGGCACCAGCCAACTGGAGTGCTTTCTTGTGCTAAGAGGTGTTCTTCCTGATCTCTAAAACATTTGGATGGATGGTTTTATTTTTTTTTTTTTTTACCTTTCTTACTGGAATGTGTTTGTGGTCACAGACAACTAATGAAGAGAACAAAGGAGAGACAAGGTTGTAAAATCATTAGAAAAGGTAGGCACTGTTCAAACAAATGCATTTTGCTATTAAAGTGCCATTTTCAGTCTTATTTGCAGCCCCTACTGTTCCTTACACCAGCTCTTCACTGGGGACAAAAAATTCATTAAATGGCTCTTCATTTTGCAATATCAATATGTTTTAAGTCAAATTGTGCATTCTTTGCTGTTAATTCTCTTTTAAACACAAAGGACCATCAGAAAGTTTAGCTGCAGGGGGGCTACAGGCAAGAAGGAAGATACAAACATCCCTCTTATGAGAAATAATAATAATAATGAATTCTTTTAAAGTTTAAAGGAAAATAGTGGCTTTTTTTGCACCAAGATTGTAAGACCTGTTCATTGATCTTTTCAAAGAAGCAACAACAATAAGGAGAAATGAGAATGAAAGGAAATGAAAGCAAGGGAATAAAAGCCGTGAGGAGTTGGGGTGCGTGGAAGCAACAATCCAGAATCTGACAGAATATGTGGATATTGATGAAGCCTGGATGCCATAGATGTCATCCCAGGGAAAGGCCTGGCTGTATTACCTGACTTGACTATTAACTTTGCTTAACCACCAAAGATTTTTATTGAGAAATCCTTTTTTATCTTTATCTTTTTTGTTGTTTTGTTTGGTTTTTTTTTTTTTTTTTTTAATTCAAAACACTGCTCATCTCATTTGTCAGACTGCTCACAGCTCATACAGATTTCTGGGTGGATTTGTTCTGTAAGGGAGAAGTCTTAGCTGAAATGGGACCCTGAATATTTTGCCAACCTTTCACCAGGATCATGGTGGGAGACAGATGTGCTGCCCCTCTGGAGCACAGAAGTTTTGTGATAGAGGTTTGTGGTTTGAATCAAATTGAGCAACTAATGATTTGTGCTATGAATGTGTCTGCTGGAATGTTTTAATCTGCAAGTGACAAGTGGTTCTCCTGACAATCAGTGTAAGGGGCAGAGTGCCCATAGCACAGTGTCTAAAGAAAAATTTCAGCGATACCCACGGCAAGAAAGACAGGGAGAACCTAGTGAAGAGGTTTTTACACATTGTGGAGTTATGCAATTTAAATAAAAATTATATTTGTTTATGTTTAAGGAGAAGGAAAATGAGAAGGGTCATTGAAAAGTTCAATTTGCTGTCTTTCCAGTGAGAATAGACCCAACCTGGAATATTTAACCTAAAAATCACATCCGAACAGATTTTTTACATCTGATGCACACTTGGTAAATTCCACGTGTCTGATTACACCTGTTCCTCCAGTAGGGTGCAGAGCAGGGCACCTCATACTGGACAAAATGTTTGCCCAAGTTCAGAAAGCAAAGCTATTCTGTGTGGTTTTGGTGCAGGACAGGCATCAATTCCTGTCTGCCATGATGAGAAGAATGATGAGAAGAATGATGAGCAGAAACGCTGTTCTGGCTGCTGGTTGAAGGAGAGGAGCAGTGCTGAGGTGAATCCACATTCCCAGCCATGTCCTGGTGAGGCTCCATAAACTCATTTGGAGGGGAGGTTTCCCTGACCTGATCCATCACTGCCAGAACTCTGAGCAGCACAGGAAGATCAGCATGGGGAGGGTGCAGCCCTGTGGTTTCATGGCTGTGGGGTCACCAGCAGAGAGAAGCAGCAAAGCTGACACCCTGAGCTGTGTCTGCTGGTGGGGAGGGGATGCCAGCCCTGCCCATGATTGCTTCCAGCAGGAGTGGAAGCCATGGAGATGTCCAGCAGATGTGTGCAGGAGCCAGCCTTGTTATCACGAGACCGGGGGTTTGGGCTCCTGTTGGGCGCAGACCAAAGCGAGTCCTGGAACAAGACAGATGATGAACTTGGGCTCTAAAATCCTCTGTGCTCCTCTGCCATTTTGGCCAGTGATCCTGCACCATATGTCAAGTGGGCTGCAAATTCCCATGAAGCAGCAGTTTGCCACACTAGACCCATAACAAGGGAGGTTGTAAAAGGAATAAATGGCAAGTGGAAGGTGGAAATCATGCCAAATGTACAGCACAGGCTTATTAACAGCAGCACAGCAGCCAAGGGGAGGCAGGAGTTGCGTATGGGAGTAGGACTGTGCATGGGGAAAATGGAGAGTGGCAGCACTGCCAAAGGGTTTTTCTTCTCTTCTTGCCGCTTCTGAAACACTTCAGACATTCTGGGGTTTTGGAATGAGAGCTTTGTCTTTGTTTTTGGAACTGTGCTTTTGTATTTCTATATAGAAGGCAAATCTGTTATTTTGCTCCTTTCTTTGCTGAATCCTTGCTCTGCAAAACCACCTTAGGTGTTGTGTGGATGTAAGCTGTAATCATAAAATCATCAGATCATAGAATGGTTTGGGTTGGAAGGGACCTGAAAAATCATCCAGTTCCAGCCCAGTCTGCAGCTGTGAGCCTGGAAGGGCCAAAACAAGGAGCCCCCTTAGCATGATCTCTTTCTGCTGTGGGAGAAACAGTCCCAGGCATCTTCAGCAAGGCCCAGAAATGCTGATTTTTATAATGGGAATTACTATAACTTACAGTGGTCCCATAGGCTAAGCACTGTTTATTGAAAGCTTTTTAACTCAGTCAATGCCATTTTGTTTAAATCACAAAGTCTTTAGGGAGCAGATCAATTTTTTTTAAAAATGCCATTTGTAAATTTAGAAATGTTTTTACTATGACTTCAGCAATACATTTCAAATGGTCATTTCAAACTCACTTTCTGTTTTTATTTCTAAGTAAAACCAGGATGCAATATTTCAGCTTGTCTGAAATAAAACAGTAATTTGTAACAATTTCATGTTAACAACTTCATTTCCCAGGAATAATTTAATCATTGGTGGGGAAGGGAGGCTGCTTTTCAAATCCTAACTGAGCCCACAGTTTTCAGTGTTGGAATTTCTGTCAGAACAGAAATTCATTTTGATAGATTTGGAAAGTTATTGGGGTTGGCTTCCATGTTTAGACTATGCATTTTTCCATTTGTCAACATTTCTTGAAAAAGACTGGATTTGTGGCAAAATTATGATTGAGGACATTACTGTATTTCTCTGGAGAATTTAAGACTTCAGTGTATAAGGAGTGTAATAACTGACATGATGAGGCAGTAGCCAACAACAACAAAACAAACAAACAGGAAAAAAAAATAAAAAAGAAAAAGAGAAGATAAACCAAAGAGCACTTGCTGATTAAATTTAATCCTGTCTGGCCAAAACTTGTTAGCCTTTCTCCTGCTGAGTAATATTTGATTGATTTTACTGAGGCACTTTAAAAGTGCAGTTCAGTTCACTGATACTGCTGGTTGAATTTCCTCAAACAACACACTCTTATTTTATTCTCATTTTACTGATGGTTTTCTATCTCACACCAGCACTAAAGAAGGAGCTGTGTGTAATCTTAAGTGTTTACACATTACTGGACCTAAAGACATAACTTCCTGCCTACCTGTACCCTACAGAATAGCAAACCTGAGTAGTTCAGACAAAATCCATGAAAAAGAAAGAATAGATCAGAGAAATCACAACAGGGGCTGAAAGAAAAAGGGGACAGAAAAATCCATTGCAAATGAAAATAATAAAGTCTCTTAAACTTTGAGGAAAAAATAGAGGCTTGTTTTGTACAAAGATAGTGAGATGTGTTCATTGATCTTTTTAAGAGTCAAGAAGAAATTGGCCAGCAGCTGAATAAAAGAAAATGAAGTTCCCTTAATACAATCCATGGAAAGACAACTCAGGTAAATTGATCAGTGCAGCACAGATAATTTCTAACCTTTCCCTTCTTTGGAGAAGATGTTTGGGGTTTTGTTCTGATTTTTTTCTTCCCTCCCAAAGAGTATAAAAAGCACACAGCACCAATTTCAAGTGGTTTTGGATGGCTTTTCTAGCAATAACTGGAGAATTTCTGGAACTAAGCATGGTAATGGCTTTTCTTCCATCTCCTTCCTCCATCACACCCTTGTTCCCTGAAAAATATTGATACACTGAGAAAGTTTGAGGGCTTTTTTTTTTCCACTTTTTTTTTAAAGCTCTCAATTACTTCCTTCTCTGCCTCCTCCTTCGAAGAGATTTTTGAACATTTGGCAATTAAAAAATCTGAGTTATTACTGTGATATCTCTGTATACCAGGGAAACCTCATGTTAACTGAAGTGCAGGAAGAGCCCAAAGGCCAAAAGATGTTCAGTCCTTACCAGCCCCTGCTCCAAGCCTGGCCCTTTACCTGGCACAGTAAATCTGCCTGTAGAAGTGGCAGAGCTTTAATTTTTAGTCTTTGTTTTAGCTAAATGTCAGATGTCATTGCAGGAGAGTGTTTGAGGCCTGAAACTGCTGCTGCACAGCTGCAGCATCCTTTATCCAGAGGAATTATGCTGGAAATAGGCTGAAGGCCCCAACTTCCCTCCTTTTTAAAACTGAATATTCCCAGCTCCCAGAAATGTGAATAAGAAACAAACTTGTTTATGGTAAAATAAACCTGCAAACTCTCCAACTATTTGGAGATATTTCTTTTTCAACTCTGAAAAGATCTCTGAAAATCAAATGCATGAAAACCAAACTCGGCACTTGGGATTTGGGAGCTTCCCACAGCATCGAGTGCAAATCTAAAGCTATTCTAATTTTGCTTACTGGGATAAAATGCTGCTATTTGCATGTTAGCCACAAATTAACAATTAGAGTGTGGCAGTTAATGAAAGAAAAGAAGCAATGCAGCACCTTTGTGAGCAGGCTGTAACCCATGTTTACAGAGAGAGCTTTGTAGAGCACCCCTGGGTTCTGTAAATGAAATGGGCCTTTGCATATGCTGCATAATTGTCAAAACATGAGGCTTTGTAGTCACATCCCCAAAATACAATCCATCTTATAAAGCTGCATCACATAACCAGCAGCATAATAATTTCCTTCTCCATGAGCAAATTGTTCCTCACCCTTGAGGCCGTGCTCATTCAGGTCAGGTATGGAGTTATGTGAAGGTCACTGTGGGAAAGATCAAACCACACCTGTCTAGATCACACCAGCTCTGCTGATGAAAAGGTATATTCCCTGCCTGGCTTTTACACAGAAATACTCACTGAGATCTTACACAGAATGGGAAAATGTTCCACAGAATGATTGGGAACTAAACTCTGCAGAAAAGTCCTCGAAACAAATCATTATCACAAATATTTTAGTACAGACGTCTCTCTGAGACAGCTTTCACTGCAGGCAAATATTCAAGCTCATGCTTAAGCTGGTTCTGATGTCCCATTGCTGGACCTGCAGAGGCCATTAGTGATTCAGAGCAGGATATTATCCACTGACAGATAATCATTGTCTGTTCAGAAACTTCTCCTTTTACAGTACAGCTGGTGTCTATCAGCTGTGCTGGAGTGGTGCAGGGAGATTTGGACAGTGTAGAGGGGTTTTTAAGAGGAAGTTTAGAGTAAATATCAGCAATCACCATTTGAGTAAAATCA
The DNA here is from genome assembly GCF_027579445.1 of Ammospiza nelsoni. NCBI lineage: Eukaryota > Metazoa > Chordata > Aves > Passeriformes > Passerellidae > Ammospiza > Ammospiza nelsoni. Next base: position 4,251,258 of record NC_080646.1, on the reverse strand, counting down.
GCAACAAGCCAAGACTTCCCTTGCTCCTGTATAGGAAAGGATGAATCGATTTCCCTGTCCTTTATTACTTAAGTTATCTCTACACAGAATCATTCATGAATCTTTAAATTTAAATCCTAGAATATGTTCTAAGTGCTTACCTAGATAGTTATTTTAGTTTTTCGTATCACTAAACATAAATACACATATTCTAGAAAAGCAAATGGATTAATTAAAGGAAGTGTTAAAGGAGATATTTATAATTTTAATTCAGATGAAATCAGCCTGGCTTAAACCATGTCACATCACACAGACTTCTTGATGTGTCTGTGAGGGACACACAAATAAAGAGATTAATTTCTTCACAAACCCAGTGAACTTCACATTTTACAAGGTTGTGTGAAGTCAGAGTCACGGGGGATTTTGGGAGCTAAGATCACACGAAGATGTTTTATTACATGATGGGGAAACTGGGAAAAACTGAACTTTCAACCTTTTTTGTGAAAGCATATGAATACAAAAATCAAGCTGATATACAAAAGCAACTAATCATCAAGAAAGACAATTGTTAGTGACTTGTGAAAGAAATCGCCAACAGATAAGAAACAATTGGAAAATATTACTGGTTTTCTGCATCTGCTGCATTTAAGTCTGGAAAGCAATTTTACTCAGTGAGCTTTATGAGACAATCAGGGATGTTAAACAAGAAGGAAATCAGGTCTTCACCCCTCTTGGTTTTTAGGAAGAAAGGAAAGAGTATGTTGGTTAACACTGGCAGATCTTTCTGCATAGCACAAGAAATAAAGATTTGTGTAATGGTGCCATCAGTGACAAGCACCAGGAGAAGCAGAACCAGGGCATAAAAATGAATTTGTGGCCTCTTGGAGCTTTTTTCCCTCCAAGATGCCTCTGCCAAAATAGTTCCATTTACATCTGAGTACCTTGCCAAAGCCAAGAAATTATCAAGGCCTTTCTGGATGTAAATTGTGTGCATACTGTGGGTAAATGCACAGATGAAGATAATGCTGAGGGATGGGCACTGGTGATGGAAAGGGTCATCTGAGTCCTGCAAAAGTGGAAGACTTTTTCTTTCCTCATCCCTTGTTGAGCCATGCCATCAGACAGATCTCCAGCCAGAAAATAACCTTTTTTTTCTCCTGATTTTGATCTGAGTGTAAAATATTCTGCACCAGTCTATTTGCTAATGCTGCCACAGATTGTTTTTTCCTTCCCCTGTTTCCCCACAGTGCCTGGCAGCCTTTCCCCTTCCTGCTTAAGGAGATGGGAGTTCTGGACTGCTTCTTAGATAAATTGCTGTAGATTCATCATTCTCTATCTCTGTCCTGAAGAAGCAGTCTCACATGTGATGTTAATCTTAAAACCATATTCTATACAATAAAATTGCTTGTGAAAGCTCTCCCTACATCATTATATGCTAGAATGACAATATTAATCATCCAACGGCATTTGCACACCTACAGCATCATTCCCAAAATCCTCTGAATTCTTTTTTAATGTGAAACCTGCAAGGTTTAATGAAGCTTTTAATGGACTGCATCAAACACCATTCCCAGCCCCTTCCCAATTCATGAAATGGATATATAGTCCTTGTTGGAAGAAACACCCTTTTATTCCTTTATTTGGCAACAGGTGGAATTCCTTAGAGGTGTTTCCAACTACCTCTGATTTCTGTCACTTACGAATAGAAGTACTGCATCCAGAAGTGGTTTTAGGTTTTTTGGGTTTTTTTGTTTTTGGTGGGGGTTTTTTTGTTTGTTTGTTTTTTGGGGGTTTTTTGTGGTTTTATGTTTTATTTTGTTTTGGTTTGTTGTTGTTGTTGTTGTTGTTTTTTGGGTTTGGTTTTTTTTTTTTTTTTTATAAGCACAAAATAAGATAAACCCATCCAAAAATCTTAATCCATTTTGGTACCCAGGCACAGTTCCTGCAGAGCCCAGCACTCTGGCATACATTTAAAGATGGAGAAGGGTAGGTAGACTTGTGTTAGTCACATAGAATGAGGAGTCAAATTACAGTAAAAAGATTATAAACTGAGTTTATTTTTTCCTTTTTCTCAGTTTATGCCACAAATGTACTACTTTTGATAGAACGTTGGTTATTTTGCCATTTTTTTCTCCCTGTCTGTTTAATAGAAAAATCCAATTATTATGTAAAGAGAGCCTTGCTATAATTGTCACAAACAAGTTAGCATAACAATGAGGAGCAACAACTTTCTGAAGTCAAAGAAAGCACTGATTTATGACTGTCTCTGAGGTGTGATTGATATAGAATGTTTTGAAGGAAACTTTTCAACATTTCTTCTTCATTTTACAGCTGCTCCCTCAGATCATCCTAGCTGAAGCATGTTTGCAAAGCAAAGTTGCTTTGGAAGAGGGAACTTTTCCACAAATTCATTTTCTTTTCTTTAAAGAAGGGAGAAAAAAAAAATCCCAGCCGAGCCTACAAAAGCCATTATTTAAACAGCCTCCTTTTTAAAATGTTTCCGGCAGATGTTTATGCAGAGAATGTGCTGGAGCTCCTTCAGTAAGACACAGAAGTGACATTTCTTGAGGGTTTTAGCTGGAGAATTTGTCTTTCACATCATGTCTTTAAACATCTGCAAAAGGCAACAGAATCTTTATTATGCTGCTAACTTGAGGAAAGGCGCAATGCACAGTCCTGAGTCCTTAAAAGATGGTTTTTAATGGGACTGACAGATGAGAAATATCCAGCTCTAATGTTTTCCTTCAGTAGAAATTCACCCCTTGACCTTATGGCTCCAGAGTATGGCTGCTGCCTCCTGAAAAAGAACATTTCCTTCCATTCAGATGTGCTTTCCATGGTTTTGTTGTTTCGTTTTTCCATATTGCTCAGTTATCTGCTTTAGGCGAAGGTTTCAACATCAGGATTCAAGCAAAAATAAGAATATAAATATTGCAAGAGCACTTGTGCTAGGTCTGCTTTATGGCACTTGTGCTTCCAACCCTCTTTTAATTTCCTCAGCTGGATATTTTTCTTCTTCCTCACAAAAATCAAAGCTGCCTTTTCTTTTAAATGGATTTTGAAGGAGTGGTATAATTCAATTTTCCTATCCTTTGGCTTTAGTTTTGTTTATTTGCAGAAAATACAAACTGGGGCCATTGCTCAGGGCTGCCCAGGTTGGCCCTTCTACCTTACAAAATAAGCTTTTTAAGAAGAATCCAATCCTTCTTTTGGTTTCCTGGTTTGCTTCAGATTCAGGTTGGAGGGGGATAGGGTTTGATGGTGGGGTTTTGTATTTGGCTTCTATTGTATTTCAGTTGTCGAAGCCTTTTTCCCCTCCTCCTTCTTTTGCTCTTTCTTCTTTTTCTTTTTTTTTTCCCCTTTTTTTTTTATTTCTCCTCCCTGAAGGGTTTTCTCTGGGAAAAGTTTTCTGGGCTTCCATCCAGCCAGTGTCACAATTCACAGCTGTACTGTTTGATTCAAGTGCTTCAAGCTGCCAGTGAGGTAGAGCCAAATGAGATTAAGGGGTTTTTTATTAAAGCAAGCGCCCGCATGTGCTGCCACGGCCCAGGCTACGTCAGGAACCCCAATTCCTGCAGACCTGCAGTTCTCAAATAAAATATTTATGCCAGGCTGAAACCTGACCTAGATATGCTCATCTGGGAGGAGCTTTGCAAAGGAATGGTTTGGCTTTTTTATTAAATTGCATCTTCCAGGAAGGAAAATGTATACTGATTTCTGGATAAGCAGCTAAAATAAAAGAATAAAAATAGAGGTTTAGCTATGTATGTTTAAAAGAGCAGCAGGCATAAACTAAACAGATCTTTTAAATGATGGATTTTAAGGGAAGGCAGCAAGAGATTTATCTGTTAGCTGCCTTCTCTGGCACATGATGGATTTGAACCCTCCATGCTGGTCAAACTGGGACACTTCTAGCACTGCCCATCCATTCTGCCCACTCCACCCCAAATGTCTCCTCTGGGGCACAGCCACAACGCCCAGACATTTATTTTACTTCTTCTATTGGGATGAACCATGCAGAGTTAGTGATGAGAAACTAAATACCGCTGTTACTTTTATTGTGGGTGTGAGCCAAATTCTGAACCCACATCTTCAGAGGGAAATGCATTTTTAAGCTCCCTTTCCTTTTGAAAAGCACCAAAATTAAACCAGTTCTTTTTATACTGATTCTTATCTTTTGTGTCAACATTTCTGGGGATAAATGAATTGATATTTTAAACACAGGCATACATGTGTCAATGGAAAACATGATGTGCTGTAGTAGAGCTGATCAAAAATGTTTAAAAACAAAATAAGGAAGAAAATTAGAAGCTTTAAAGGAAAAAAAAAAAAAGAAACAACACCACTTTAATCTTTTTTTTCCCCATAACTTTCAGCCAGCTATAAAGAAGGTTTTGAAGGTTATTGACATTACAAAATTTGGAATTCTCAGACAGAATTGGCTTTTTGCAATATTAGATCACCTTTTTTTTCCTGTCCATTTTGCCCCGCTGAGTTACTGAGCGTGTTGTAGAATCATAGAATAATATGTTGCCACTCCACCTTGTTCTGTCCCTCCATCCCTTGTCCCCAGTCCCTCTCCAGCTCTCCTGGAGCCCCTTTAGGTACTGAAATGGGCTATAAGATGTCTCTGGAGCCTTTTCCCCTCCAGGTGAGCACCCCCATCTCTCCTAGCCCGGATCATCTCCGTGTTCTCCTCTGGATTTGCTCCAGCAGATCCAAGGTCTTTTCCTCAGAGCTGCTCCCCATCCATCCTCTTCCCAGCCTGTGTTTGGCATTATCCTGACCCACGTGCAGGGATATCCACATCCCCATCTCTGCTGCTCACAAAACCTCAGCTGTGTTAGGGACTGAAGTGCTGAGAGATTGCTGAAGTCTACAAGACTCTGAAATCAAAGGCAGCAACATTAATATTCTGTGCAAATGTGAAGAAGCCATGAAAGCTTTGTTTGTTGCTAAAGAAACCAACTAAATCAAACAAGTTGAAGAAAACAAAGACTTGTATAATTGTTTTAATTAAAACTGCCACTTATTCCGGAAAAAAAAAAAAACGCAGCACAATCGTGCTCTCCAAACATTTCTTGCTTAGACTTGCATGCTCAAAATCTGTGTATAATAAGTGAAATAAAACATTGCCAGCCATTTTCCAGCCCTGTTCGACACATAAGCTCCAAAACAAATTGCAAGAAACCCATGCAAAACTTTGTGATGTTTACTTCAGATTTTATCCCAGAGGAATTTATGGAACTTGCCATTCAACTGCGAAAGCATGTTATCTCAAATGAACGCTCCCTAAATCTTCAAAGAGCATCATGGCAGTTGGCCATCAAACTCACTGTGACTTTAGACATTCAAAAACAGCATTAATGCCAGGATGTGGCTGCCCTGTGTGGTTATTTTGGGTTTGGGCCCTCCGTGCCTTCAGCCTCTGGTAAAAGCCATGAGATTGCTTTGCCTTCCTTATCCCCTTCACCTTCCCACTCCACAAGGTTGTTTTGGCATCCCAAAATAAGTCAGATACAGAAGGAATCCTGCTAGTTTCTCAGCTCCTGTAACCAAGCCCCTGGTTTTTTAATGCAAAGTATGAGAGATATAAATACATCTTAATTTTAATTGAAGGAGAATGTCTGACCTTTCTGCAAAATACTGTCACTTGAGGTTCCTGTATTTCTTCTTTAAAATATTCATTAGGCTTTTAAGCATGCAAGTTCAGCTTAAATTTGAAATATTTTGCCTTCTTCAAGTACAGAGTTGCTTCCACTGCAAAATTTGGTCCCACATTTCACTGTTCTTGTACGAACCCAGCATGTTGTCACTCTGTGGCAAAGAGATTGTTATAAAATCTGAACCACACTTGCCTTTCTCTCTCAAATAATCTGTTCAGATACTGCAGTTTGGCTTGAACCTGTCTTTTATCTCCTTTTCTCAGCACTCTGGGAGCTTTTTATCTCCCCTAATACTTACATTTGTGTACAGCAGTGTTGGGAACTATTTTTTGTATATATCAATTTGTTATGTCATTTCAAAGATCTTATTTTTTTCCATGGTTCCTAAGCATTTTTAAACTTGAGAGAAAAGGGGTGACTAGAAACATCCTACAGGAAGCCATAATTTATCATCAAAATACTTGCAAATTTCTTCTGAACATGTTACGTTGAGCTTTCTGGAGACTGCAAAGAAGAATATAGTAACAACATTTTTTGTCTTTTCTTTCTTTTTTTTTTTTTCCAGTGGCTGGATGACTGAAATAATTTCAAGTCTATTTTTTTTTTTACTAGAACCTGATCACCACCTGTTTGAGTGAGGAGACTGAGGACTGTTTGAAAGTAATGCCTTTGGCAACACATACACTTTGCTCAGTCTCTCTCACATCTTCATTTTATCATATAAAAGGCTTTTCCAAGTGGTGCCTGAGAACAGTAAAGACCTCATTAGGAGCTGAAAACTGTTGGGGATTTCAATGTTGATAATGAAAATCTTATTTATGGAGTTGCTGAATACACACATAAAGTCTAAAAAGCAATAGCCTAATAGATGAAATAATAGTCCAAGGGAAAAGGAGGAACGTAATCACATCACTCCTATTTTCTAATGGCCATTTCCTTGCTTAGTCATGTTGAAAGAGAGTCAGGGAGCTGTAAGGTGCAGCTGTTTCTGGCAACTTCCAGGCTGGTTTCAGGACTCACATAAGTTTCCTGTCCAGTTAATATTTTGGTAGTAAGCAAAAGGTGTGATCTGTCACAGATTGCTGAAGATCTGCAAATATTCTTCTGCCTTTAGGCTCAGGTAAGAAAAGGTGTGAACCCCCATCAGAGAAGGAAAAAAAAGACAAGTATGGATCAGGAAACTCCCATCGTTTTCTAAAACTGGGCTGTAAATACATGGTAATTAAATATATGGTAATTAAATATATGGTAAATACAGCTTTTCTGTGATTAAACCCATCAGATGCTGCAAAGCCAGGACATGTTTACCAGGGAAATGTATGTTGTGAGGGAATAATGGCTGTACAGCTTCCTAACTCTACTTCATTGCATGCATTTATTCCTCTGAAATCAGCAATCATGTCAGAATAGAGCTAGTTAAATATGATGGGAAATAAGGGCCTTTAATACAAGCCTCTCTGCCTGTCTGTCCTTTTATATGGCACCTCCCAACACAGTGTCTGAGTGCAGAGTTCTTCACTCTCATCTGATTTAAAACTTGAAATGGATGTGGTGGAGAGCTCTGGTCCAGAGCAAACTGCCCGAGATGAATCAGCTGCTCAGGTCGGCCTCACAGAAATGATCATGGGGTTCTGTGCTCACAGCTGAGTTATTTAAACTGTCTGATTTGCTCCTGGGACATGAAGGGGCCGAGTGCTCTGTCTCAGCCCCTGGTGCAGGAGGGGTCAGCCTTTGGAAAGCTGGATCAGGGCAGAGCAGCCCTGGAGCCCCTGGGAGCCTTCCCAGATCCCACCTCAAAGTGCTGGATCCTGGGATAGATGCTTTGGGTTTGATCTCCCCTGCTCCAGTCTCGGGTTTTGGTTGACAATTGCTGCCCTGAGATGTGCAGGGTGTCTCTGCTTTGGCCCACACAGCTGAAGAACGAGTCTGGACTCTTCACTTTTCGGTCTTGAGGTTGTTTATTCATTCTTATCTATAAAATTTTCTTTCTGCCCAGCAGGGCAGCCACAGGCACTCTGTGTTGTCCTTTTATACTACAAACTACATACAACATATTTACACTTAAATCCCAATACCTATCACCTATGTTAGACAGTGCACTTCTACTCTAAACCAATCCCCAAGTGCCAACATCACTGCAGAAAATGGAGAACAAGAAGAAGAAGGAGAAAGGCTGGACATGCCCTGATTCCTCCATCTTGTCCCCATAACCCCCGTACCAAAAATCCTAAAATCTACATTTTCACCCTGTGAATATTTTATTATTACACCATTCAAACCTGTGTGACTTTCAGGTCCTCATACAAAGCTGGCAGCTTGCTCCAGGGGTCAAAATCAAATCCCCAGGTGCTCTGGGCTGGGTGCCAGGGTCTCTGAGCCCCCTGGTGGGGTCCTGGCAACTGTGGACACCCAGAGGGATGCGCTGAGTTCCGACACTCCAGGAGGCTGGGGATGGAGCACATGCTGGGAGCACATGCTGCTGCTGCTGCTGGTGCAGCTTGAGGGAGGAGGGTTGAGGACTTCTCAGGAGGCAGCTTTTCATCAGCAAGAGCAGACTTGGATGAATTGGAAAGATTTCTCTGGACTACAGCAATTTTGGTGAAATTGCTGAGAAGCAGCATTATCAGGCAAGGACACTTTTAATTCAATAAAGATAGAACGCTTCAGCTGACTTTTGTTTGATTCTGTTGTGAACTCTAAGGTACTATTGGGCACACCTTGAAGCCATTAAGGCAAAATGAAGAATTCAAATAGGATCAAGATTAAATGTTTTCTACTGCCCCAAACAAAGCATAATTCAATTAAAGTACCTTTGATGATCCCTACACTGCAGCAATTTCATTTTTGAGATATAGCTCATCATTTAGATTAATACTCCTGCTTGAAAGAAAAGCAAATTTTGGCATGCTGATGTTTCCTGCAGACCCAGCAGCCCATGAGAGGGACTGGAAAATTCAGACTGAGAGCATCTCTCTTCCCTTTCCCCAGGTCCTCTCTTTGATGCAGCACCATGGCAGGAGGGAGAGGAGGGAGAAAGATAAGAATTGAGTTTATCATCTATAAATAGAGACAGCCCTTCACACTCACTTCCTTGAGAAGTCCTGGAGCACCAGGGGAAAGAGGAACAAAATAAATCTGAGAGAGGCTGGGAAAGCTCTGTACATTTCAGGAATGTTCATAGGCAAAGTTAACTCCGGCAGCCCAAGTTCTTGAGAAAGCCACCATCAATTAGTTTCTCAAGTTTGATTCTGTCTTGTATCTACCAGCTGGAAAGTTTGGTGGGCAATAAGCATAAGTGGGTTGTAGAATATAAATCATTGCCCTGACATCCAGGGAAAGCATCACTTGTTTTATACTGACGTGGTTCTGGTTGCTGCAGATTGCTTGTGCAGAATCTTGGGCAGGATCAGCAGCTTGGTTCAGGCCTAGATTTTTAGATTATGGGAGTTAGAAGCTGAAAGAAATTGTTAGGAAGCTTAGCAAAGGAAGGCTGTGATCACGCTTTGACCTAAAATGGAATTAAACTGTCCACTGCTAAGGGACCCAGTAGCAAACCTGCCAACATTACTCAAAAATATTTAAAAAATTGTTTTATATGGACTGTGCTACACTGGATTTCTTCCTGCTTGTTTTTTTATCTGATTTTTTTTCCCCCATAGGTGAAGAAGATGTGGAAAATAGACCGTACATGGAAATCTGTGAATCCTGTGCTGGCATCTGCCTAAAGGATCATTTTCTGGGAGGTAGGCAAATAGGCCCTTGCTGGTGTTGATTAAAAACAGTCTTATGGTTAAAAAAAAAAAAAAAGATAAAAATCCTGTCCTCTAAACCAACAAGCAAGTGACACCCAAGCCAGGAAGCTCAAAATCAACAAAATAAACCTTATTCCAAAAGCTGGATTTGGTTTTTAATTGACTGATTTCCTACCAATAAGAGGACATTTCAGGCTGGTGGGCCCGATGAGAGGTCCTTGAAAGCCCAAACTGAACAAGCATGTGAAATATTTAAGGCCACATTTTTATATTTATTAAAAACAGCCTAAATAATTAAACTAGTTGATTCACTGGTGGCTTTCAGGCTCATGCCCAGAGTGAAAGGTCATGACCTGACATACCAGGGCCCCACTTGGTACTGATGATTGACAGGAAAAGGAAATAAGTTGATATCTTTCACGTGGGAATCACAGCTTGTAGCAACTATGAGCAAGTGGGCTATTTGGACTTTGTGGGAAAACTTAATTGTGTTATTATTCAAAATCTTCGTTCCCAAAGTTGGTTCAATGGTGATTTATTTACTTATGTGATAAAACAGCTGTGTACTGTAATAAAATACAGGTCACTCGCTGATGTTTAATGCACAGAAGTGAAGATATGTTTGGTTTCTTTTGCTTTGAACTTACAATCAAGCTAGGCAGCAGGGATGGCTTTGAATTATTAGGAATTTGCTGTTAGTGTATTGGAAATATTCAATGTTCTCATCATAGTATATATTTTTCAGTGCTTGGTTATGGAGAAGGAGGAAGGCACCATACACTGAAATATGAGTGCCTCTCCACCATATGCTTTCATTATTTCTTTATAATGATAAAAAGGGGCTGCATTCAGTGCCAGACAATGTCATGGCCCCAGAGATTTCAGTGGCCTGCAGAAGAAAGGAGAAAAAAGCATTTATGATATGAATGAGGATTTGAAATGGCTTTTTAAAAAAAGGCCTAAGATCCACTTTCACCCTAAATTCTGAAATCACTTGAAAGATGTCTAGATGCAGGGTTTGAAGAATAGCAACTTTCCACCGGGCTCTGTTTTAAATGCAGGATGGCTGCCATCTTCACCAGGCTTTGTTAGGAGGTCAGATAATTGTACCAAGCAATAGGTCACAGCCTAACTTCACGTTCTGTGTGATTTGTTCTAGCAGTGAGCCCTGTCATCTTGATCCAGAGGGCATTTTCTGTGCCCCAGTCACTTACAAGTCAGCCAAGGGATGCACTCTGGTTTGTCACTCTAAGTTCAGTGGGTTTTGTGTGAGATGCCCTGTCTTTTGTGCCTTTCTGCTCCTTCCCCAAAGTGTGGGCATGACATCAGCTGGGCCAGGCTGCAGGGCCATGCCACGCTCCAGGGATTTTGTGGCTTTTTCCAGAAGTTCCATGCACTGCCAGCTCCTGCAGCCCTGTGTCTGTTGGATGATAACAGCCCATTAAAAGTCCCACAAAGTCAGAAAGTAGTTTTACCCCAGAGCAGGCCATGGTGGGGAAGGTTTGCACATTTCAGCTCAGTGTGACACCACAGTTTGGGTGATAAAGCAGGCAGTGCTGGCATTTCCCTCAGAATATCTCCTCTTCTTTTCTGAGCCTTTCCTCATATCTTATTCTTGATTCAGAGCAAAGCAGCTCTGCTTGGGAAGCTTTGGAAACCCTGCCACTTGTACCACGACCTCCAGGAGAACTTTAAGCCTTAAAATAATATGATTCTAACACCAGTTACAGAGAAAATCAAGATAAAAGTTGCTTCACAGAGTAAGTAAGAGCTGGTGGAATTTCTATTTCATTTTTTTTTAATGTTATTCCTTCATATTTAACATCTGGCAATAGTGCACGATATTTCACCAACACACAGACATCAGATCCTGCCACAGGAGTTCAGGTCTGTGATAAGTAAATCATCATCACAGGCTGAGCTAGGAAATCAAGAAAAATGAGTCCAGGGGCAAAAACATGCTCAAAATTGAAAACCTTTCTGCAGCAATGCCAACCTACTTCCTCTGAACATTTGAGCAGAAGGGGGAGGTACTCAGCTCTCTCAGTACTTTCTGTCCATCCTTGTCCTGAAAGGAAAGGGCTATTCTCAACCCAAATCGAGCCAATTTCTGGAATTTATTCACTTACAGAATGGAGATACAACAAACTGGAGGGCAGCTATCACCAGAGCTGTCTATAAAGCAGCAGCTGCAGATATGTGGAAACTTGTCCCCTGTGTTAGAGGCCACGGTGTGACCTTGCATGGCCCATGGAAGTGTTTAAAAACCACGATGACACTGGGTTCTGACTGACTGTGTCTGGATTCAGCCTGAACATCGAGAGGAGAAGGGCTCTGTGTCCGGTGCCAATTCTCTCATCTTTCCACGTCTCTCCTCCTCCCCACCTCCAGGCTCTGTGTCTCAGCAGCTCCCTGAAGTGAGCACCATGACATGAATCTAGAAGGGAAGGAGCCCACAGCTCTTCAGAAAAGAGCAGTTATTCTTAGCTTTGTTTTCTTGATGTTTTTCTTTCTTTCCCCCCACTTTCTTTTTTTTTTTTTTTTTTTTTTTTCTAAAGAAAACAGAAAGCCTGCCAAAATTTGGGCTCTTTGATGTGCTTTGGAAAGAAAAACAATGCTATCTATCCAAGTCCTCTGAAAGGAACAAAAATATGTCATTTTCAGGCATGAATTACTTGAGGAGAACAATCAATACATTTCACAATTAAAGATGGTCGAAAGTTTTTTTCATATTTTTCTGGAAATTGTTTATTAAGAAAATTTCTAAGACATTTGCCTGTTTCAGTTAAACTTTCTTTGGGAAGATTTCCTGAATTACAAGGTAGGTAAGGGAGCAAAGGCAGGAAGGGGAAGAAAGAGGAAGACACTCATATTTGCTGTAGAATATTCAATGACATAATAATACCCTGGGGGAAATATGCAATACCCCATCCAAGCATTTCTTCTCTTGGTTTGGATTGAGTAGGTGAACCTGCCTCATCCATTTTATTCATCTTACTTTGGGATGAGCAAAACAGTTAGGTCATAAAAGCAGGATCTGTTCTGTCCTGTTTGTTTGTTGATTCAGCTCTCAGTGGATATTTTGCTTTATAAAACTTTTCAGCTGTAAATGAGACACTGACTGCATTGTCTCACATTTAGGAAATTTGCTTTAGATGGAAGCATCCCAGGTTGGAATCTTTGGCCCGTAAATGTAGGGAAGCTTTTGAAGCTGCAGTCTTGGAAGTCATGACATAATAACTAAATTTCTGTTTGCCCTCTATTTTTAAGTTTTCTCCTCCATCACCCCAGCAAATTTTGAAAGAGCTGATTTATGCAATGAGAATTTTTGACATTTTTATTAAGTCCAGGCATTTAATAAAGAGGTTCTTTCTTCAATGTGATTAAACTGAGGTAAAGAGGCACTTGTGCTATTTCTCTCTTCTTATTGAAGTTTTTAACATATTTCCTTTTTTTTTCTTCCTGTGACAGGGCCTGTTACATCATTTCCATGATCTGCTCTCACTTTCCACTGCAATGGCTGCATGGGAAGTGCATCTGCTTCTACAACTGAGCTTTAAAGAGGTTTCTATCTAGGTCTACTATTTCTGGTCCAGTGTTTGGGTTTTTTAGAAAAAAAAAAAAAAAAAAAAAGAAAAAAACCAGGGTACAAGTTAGACATGGACTGCAAAGGACAGGGACTGTTTCTTGAGGTTGGTGTGAAGATGTTTGTTCTCTCATTGCCTGTGCTGCACTTGCTCCATGGATTGGGCTGGTTTACTTGGAAAGATCAGGGAAATGTAAAATGGATTGGAAGAGAGCTTAAAGATCATCTCTCATTTCAAGCCATGGAAGGAAAGATCACTCCTTACCTCAAACTCCAACTACTTAACTCTGAGAAATATAACAAAGCCTGGCTTTCAGACAAAACATGTTGTGTGTTTCTTGAAGGTTTCTTAGTTTGACTTTGGATATCCAAAAATTTGAGACTTCTACAATATCTAATCACCCTGTGAAAGTCCAGGCCAGGATTTCAGACTTTGAGGATAGCAAGCAAATGCCTTAAATTAGAGGTTTCAATTAGAGAATATTAAATTCTCTTCTGTAACAAGAGATGTTTTAGGAGAAATGGGAATAGCCAGGTGGGAGTAATTGGTTTTGGAAGAGCCGAATGTGGGAGCTCTGCCCAGCACTTTCTTTTATTACAGCTGTTTTCCTTCCACAGCTCAGGAAAACTCATATTCATGCACAGCCTTACACTTCACTGGGATTCCCTGACTTGGAGACTGTCAGCACTGGCTTATTATACAAGCTCTTTGTTTTATCCTACACAATTCATCTCGCCCATACACAGTTTGGCCTCTTAACCTGCCGTGAAATATTTCAAGGGCTTGTTGCTGGAAGGCCTCGCCTCTCCTGGCCGTGATTTGTGCATTTCTCTGACAGCTTCTAACGGCTCGTGGTGGGCTGCAGCACAATGAACTCACGCTGCAGAGCAGCACACTGAAAAAGATCTTTCAAATTATTGTTCCGGTGCAAAAGGTGCCCAATCGCCTTCCACCTGCGGATTAGCTGGTTGCTATAGGAACACACTGTAGCTTTTCAGTGCTGGGCTGCTGTAGTGCCCAGATTACTGACTCTGACAAACACAATGGGGGGAAAGAATCACGGGTTATTAGCGCTGCTGCTGATGATGTGGTGTTATAAACCAGGGGTGGCACGGAGGGGATGAATAGAGCAGGAGCCTTGGAACGCCAGGGACGGGAGGAGGAGAGGGAGCAGAGTGGAGTGGAGCTAGAGGCATCGCCACGGAAATGTTCTCTTTGATCTCCTTCTCCCCTCTGAATAGGTATTTTCATAATGTGATGCCAAATGCAAGCAATGCTGTAACTGATGGCAGAGCCACTGGTCATGTCTTTATCTTAGTAGGGGGCTGCTCCTCCTCTCTTCCCTTTTCTTCCAGTGAGTGCTGAAATCTGAACCTTTTCATTCCTGCAGGATTAACTCTGACCAAGGTCAGAGCAGCTAGTCACCAATATTCATCATGGGTGAGTCAGGCCTCCCTGGGAAATATCACCTGAAACATCCACCTACACAGGGCTTTACTGGGGAATTTTGCAGCGTCAGAAATGGGGAGTGAGCAGCTGAGATCAGGCCTCTGTCTGCTTTGGTGGCCATGACTGAGGCTCAGGAGTTTATGCTGCTGAGCACCCTCCTGCAGAGCGAGCTGCCTGTGTGTCTCATAGGGGAGAAATAACTGCTTGCAGCTCTGATTTGTAGATGGTCTAAAAATTCCCAGGAATAGCTTTGCTACCACTAGTGCTTGGGCAGGGTGAAGCGAAGGAATAAAATATATACTTGTCCATTGCCTGTGTGCCTTGAGCAAAACAAGCTGCGTTTAGTCACAAGTTCACCAGATGGTACTCTGGGGGTTATTGCTGTTATATTACATTACTGCAATATATTAGACAGGGCGCAGTGATTCATTCCCTCTCCTCAGTGCTTTTGGAGGCTGTTTCCCTCCCAGTGGAAGCGCAGCTGACCCTGCTGCTCGTGACCCTTGGGACCCCTGTGGGCTCCTGCTGAAGCACCAAACACCAGTGGCAGCACCAAACCTTGCACAAGGCCTGGCTTGTACTCTGAGAAGTGGCTCCACTTTCTGATTTGAGACAGCTGATTTGGGACATCATTTTTTTTCAGCCCTGGCTGCCTCCTCCCTCCTGCCCTGCTCCAGCTCTGCTTGTTTTGCCTCCTCACTGGGGCCTCCCCGACCTTGCAATTGGACCCCTGTGACCCTCCAAGCAGGGAGATGGCCTTGCTCAACCCCTTGTTTGCAAAATGGGCTGAAATACAGAGTTTGCACTGTACTTTAGAGCCCAAGGACTATCAAAACACCACAGAGAGGTATTGTTTTCCTCCACTTCTGTTACTCTGTAGGCTGAAACCCTCAGCCCAGTGAATTATGTGCTGGCTGACACCTAAGAACCCATCCCGGGTTGGTGCCACATGTGCACGCAGGGCATAGGTGCTGCTGTTGGTCAGCTGGACAGCCCCTGGGACCATCTGCCACCCCTCTCTGGCCTCCCTGTCTCACCAATATGCTCACTGACCAGCTGCCTTTCCTCATTGCCCTTGACAAAGCTCCCAAGCCACAGCCACCCCTTGCTGAGAGAGGAGACAAAGAAATGCCACAGCCCCTGGCTGTCCCCAAGGCCTTGAGCTTCTGATCCCAGATCCTTGTGCTCCCCAGCACTGCCCTCGTGGTGCCAGGACACTGACTTGTGCTTTCCCCTAGCCACAAGCTCAGGATCACAATTTACTTCAGTTTTGCCTGAGGCATCTGAAAGAGTGATGGAAAAGTTTGGTCGGAGCATGCTTGGATCAGAATTTCACTGCAGGTGTTACTGTAATTTCAGGCAACTTGAAAACTGCAAATTGGGCCCTCTGTCCCTTAGATTATGCTTTTCATTTTATTATCCTCTGGTGGAAAATTAATTTCCTAGGCTGAGCCTCTGTCTGCAAATTTAGAGGGACAGAACACACGCTGCCTCTTCAGTTTTAAGTGGCTTTAAACGGGGACATAGAAAGGAAATTGAGAGGGATGCCTAACCAGGGAAGTATGGAAACCTAGCTCCAATAAAGGGATGGGAAAACCTTCCATCACCATCGTCATCACAGGTATGCATGACCTTAGCAGAGCTCAGGAGTGCTGTGGGAACAGCAGTGCAACATTCCTGTTATGCCTTATTTTTTTATCAACAATGTTCTCCTCCACTTTGACGTCAGCCCCGAGATTGCTGGCTGCGATGCTCTGCACCTTTCATATTTTCTTTCCAGTCATAATATTGCTTCAGTCGTAACCTCAGCACTTTGAGGAATAATTGTCCCTGACAAGGGGGTGAATCACTGGCAGAGAGTTGATAAGCATTACATATAGATGACAGAAGTCAGGACATATCGGATTACTGCTGTGAATATAATAAAAGAGAGCCTAAACACTTTGGCAGCTCAAAGACAAGCCATTTCATAACTCTCTAGTGGGGCTATTATCTTCCATTTACTGCCACTGATAACCAGGTTGCAACTGTCTCCCTAGGATCTAGTTACAATTCACTTAACACTTAGAGGACCAGACATATTGGAGGACACTCAGATGAGGATAATTTCTTAAAGATCATTTATTTTTAAATTTTTTATCTTCCTTGCTTCCCCTCTTTATAGTGCGATAAGAACCTAAATCAGGAAGCTTTGAACTTCTTTGGGGAAAGGAGAGTTCATGGTCATCTTCCCTTTAATCTTTCACTCCTGAGTTTCTTTTGAAGCCAGTTGTTCATCTCCAGCTGGATAAGTGACAAGCAGGTTTCCACCTCTGCTACTCTTGTCACGCAGACCTAAAAGCTTGTTCTGATACTGACTCCATTAGGTTTGCACGTGGGTGTTGTGTTTTCATTTTTGCAGCCAGGAAGGGGCACCTGAGCTTACAAATCAGGGGGTGTTGGTGTGTATCAGTAACAGATAATTCACAGCAGTGCCAATTACAATCCCCACTGGTGGAGGCTGGATACAGATGATATTTATATGCACTGTGTGAGATTTTGTTTCTAAACCTCCCTGCCTAAGAGGAGTTTAACACTTCATGCTCCCAGATGTCAAAGTTCTCTCTTTTAGGCTAAAGAGAAAAGAATTATTTGGCTGTGGCAGAAATCTGGTAAATCAGCAGTGACTCTCCTTACTAGCCAGCACACCAGTGAGAAATATTTATTAATCTTAGGAATTAACCCTTCTGTGTGAATGGAAACTCTGTATTCTGCAGAACTTTGCTCTTGTATCCATACCATGATCAGCAAAGGTAATCTCTGCTCAGCTTTCATTGTCTGAGGTGTTTGCAGATGCAGGCCAAAAGTTGATTCACCCTTTTTCAGGCTGAAGAATGAAGCATTTTTCTGTAAGTTTGGCCACATAAATCCACTCCAGGCTACCAGAGCCCCCTTCCCAGCCACTGGGAGAGGAGTATCTTGGCCAAAGGTGGATCAGGAGGATGGGAGGATGAAATCTCAGTGCTGTTGGCAACTCAGAGGTTGTGCATTCATAAATGAACCCCTTATCCCATGCACAGGTGTTCTCCTTACATTCCCATCACTGGAAGCTCTGCAAAGAAGCCTCTCCGTGTGTCTGAAGGGGCAGATTTGGTGATCTAGAAACTAAAACATCCTTCTGTTACTTACTGCTTTAACCCACAGTGCAAACTTTACATCTCAGCTGGCCAAAAGAAGGTCCTTACTGCTTTATGTATACCACTACAAATCTGTTTGGGAGAGAAATTGTACCAGGCTTAAACTACAAACAATGAGCAATGCTTAATTGCCTTTTCCTTTTGCTTTGCATCTCTGCTTGATTTTTCACAGCACAAGTCCTCTTCTGCTACAAGGAACCTGTAAAGAGCAACAGCAATTAAGGAGGGAGGAAAGAAGCTGAAACAGTAATTCCAAGTGGTTTTCTCCTCAGGATTTCTGGATCCCACCACTGACTTTCCAGCAGCCAGGCCAAGGCAGGTGAATCCCTCTGTGCCCTGATTTATCCGTCTATAACATAAGCATGGTCAGCTTTACCCGCTCCACCACTTTGTCACGTGGTGCACCCAAGAAATATCTGTGAATTGCTGTAAGATTCTGAGACCAAGGGAAGGCTGGAAGTGCCAAGTGTTGTTGTTGTTATTGTATTAACAATGTTGGCTGTTTTCACTGTTCATATGGTAGCCTGGCTGGAATTGGGCAGGAAGCCCAATAATACCAACAACCAACAAGAAACTAAAATAAAATGTTTTACTTAATGAGAGCCTCTGTTTAATCAGAAGCCTGTGTAATTATGTCACCGAGGGCTAAGGATCTAATGTTTTCCTAATACATTTGCTTTTAAAGGGACGATTAACCCAGCATATTTCAAGATGATAAGCTGCTTCTTTGTTCAGTTCCAGTTATTTTTTTTTTCTGCATTCCCTGGTGAGTCCAGAGAGAACCTGAGAGTCAGAGGATTTTTCTTAATTGCACCATAACTATCTTGTATGTCTGATGCTGGAGTATTTTCTAAAGACACAGGTTATTAGTCCTGGGTTGGATGGGTTTGCAAGAGAATTCAGATGCTGAATTTATTCTGGTTTGGCTCCTCTGGGGCATGGCATACATTACAGAAAGCCCTTAGTATTCCTGCCTAAAACAGTCAATATTCTTAGCAAGCAATTTGATCAGGAAGAAGGAATAAAATTATACCTTACCTTGAAACAAGTAAATCTTGGTTCAAGTATTGAAGATTGGTTTTGGCTTGCTTTTAAATGTTATGTTTCTGCACATATTTTGCAAGATCTGTGCACGTGTCTGTCCTTTTCAGGTCAGTTCTTTTCATATGTTTTGAGGAGAATAACTAACAAAAAAGCTCTTCATTTCCTAAGGACCACTGTCTTAGGAGATGATGAACATCAGTCCATATTGAGATTCCATTAAACATATTTATGCTGCATGAGATGGAGGAAAGGTCTCTGCCATGTACATGAGGTTCTCTGATTTAGTCTTAATGATCTGACTGTAAAAGATCTCATGGGCCCTCTGGGGAATTTATCCCAAATTTTTGCCAGGAAGGACATTTGCTAATATCCAAGCAGGCTCTTCCAGGACAAGTCCTGGTTTGCCACAGGGAGGATGGAAGACTCCCCATTGGCTTCCCCTTTCTTTTGTGAGTAGCCACAAACATCAACCTTGTGTTTATGGCGTGGTGACATTTACTGGGTCTTTGTACAAACTCTTTTACAGTGTGGTTTGGGTTTGTGTTTAGATGTGAAAATGATGAAATGTGAAAATACTACGTTTTCCATGTAGTGTGGTAGTCCTACATATTCCTTGATTGCTGCAAGTTGCTTTAAAAAGGGAGGGAAAATGGAAGCAAAAGAAATGTACCTCCTTTTTATATCAGCTATTGGCCACATGGGACTTTGGTAGGAAGGAAAGAGTTAATAATATTATTATCAGGTCAGCAACTTTGAAAGACTCTTCCACTTTGAAAACCATTTTCTTAATTATTTTAAGTTAACACTTAAATGCATAGAAAAAAATCACGTGTAATCTGAAACCCCAGACTTGGGGACAGGACTGGATTGAGATAACATTAAAGATTTTATTGCTGTTACATTATAAATTATTTCTATTATGATGGCCCTATGGGTATTACATTCTGTCAGTTCGCTTTCACTGTTACATCACTTAATGTTATTAACACACTTTAGGGTATAACATTACAGTTTTATTGTGGAAATCTTAAACACTTACATCCAAAGTACTGAATCAAGTTATTATCCTAGCTGACCAGATCTGGTCTATTATCATTTTATCACTCATAAAAACCTGTGATTCAATTTGATTTAACACTTGAGGAAAAATCATGGCTCATATATGCTTAAACCTAGTTGCAATATTAATACAAAGCAACACATGGATGACTTCATTTTATTAAAGTTGAGGTAGCCCTGGGAACTGCATTTATGATTTTATGCCACATGAGAAATTTGATCTGACCTGTTGCCATTTGTGGTTCTCCAGTAAACTGATAAGGTTTTCTCACCAGTATATTAAAGAATTGTGAATGTTTTACCTTTCTTACTGCATTCATTAGACACTCAGAAACCATAAATTTATCATAATGCCCTAACCATGGAAAAAGGTGCTCTCCCTGTCTTGGAGTCCTACCTTGTAGACTGGTAAAATGTTGCACTTTGGAAAGCAAACTGAGATTAATATTAGAGCAAAATGAGCCCTTTATTTCTGTGCTTAGAGTGTAAACACTTTTCTGTGCAAGACAACTCTGTGTAGTCCAACAAAGCTCTTTTACCCTTGCACAACATTTGGAGGGAGAAGTTGATCCACTGAAGTCACTGGTTGAACATCAATTTTGGTTTGTTGGCTTTGTTTGCTGCCACTGCCTGAAATATTTAATATCTTGCTCAGGTTATCTGTTATGTCCTTTGAGGAGAAGACCCAAGGACCGTGTGTGAAATGTAAAATGTCAAAACGAAACGTTTCATCTGTTCCACTTCAGGGGAAGGGAGCAGACGAGGCAGTGCCGGCGTGGAAGAGCGGAGTGCTGAATGACCTCAGCAAGGGGCTGTGCTGCTGCAGCCCCGTTCCCAGCAGAGCCAGGGGCAGGGCCTTGCAGATCCAGGAGTTCACGGGTGCAGTGACACTCCCAGGCACGAGGGTGGATGCGCTGAACCCACCGGGCCCCGCTCCGTGCCACGCGCGCAAAATCACCCTGGCAACAGAGCTGACAGCTTGGGAGCAGCAGCTGCTGCTTAATGAAAAACATTAGAAAAATGACTCATTCTACATCTCTGTCCTCTCTCTGCCTTCTCCTATTTATCACCAAAAAAAAAAAAAAAAAAAAAAAAAAAAAAGTGTTCTGTAGCCACCACCCAGAACTTTAAAAAGCCTCAAGGTGTGAGGGTCAGACGCACAGGTGTGCAGGCAGAGGTGAGTTTCAAAAGCCAAAAATAAAGTGACTGTTTAATTCCAACACACACATTTTTCTTCTTAAGCCGCAGCTAAATTGCTTGCCACTGAGCAAGTGGGCCTATGTGCATCTTGTGGGAGCACTGGGAATGTGCAGTTATTTATTCTTGCATCAAACATGCAACAAACAAGCAGCAATGTGGCCAAATGTGTGCTAAATTCCAAATCAGCATTTCTGGTTATTGCTGCTTGAAGTATCTCTGTTTGTGCTCAGAGCTGGGCTCACTGGAAAGAAGTAGCCCAACAAAAGCAAACAACTGTCTCTGGTAAAATCTTCCCCTTTTTATTTTTTAATAAAAACAAGTACCAATTTCTCTTTTTTTTCTTCTGCTGGAAATGTTCTGGAAAAGTCCAATAAAGACAACTGTGAGGCAGCTTCCCTGGGTAAAAACCAAATCAAAGTAATGCTACATCACCATGTGAAATAACAAATTAGGTGGAGAGACATTAACTAGTGTCATTCATCAGCCTGAAGTGATACAATTTATTACAGGATAACAATGGCCATAGTTGCATAGGTAGTAAAGGTAAAATTACATCATGACTTGCATTAGCAGTATGAGATTATATCCTGATTAATGCACAATTAACTTGTCATGGGTACAACACATGTGTTTGTAGGTGGCCAGATGGGTTACACCACATCTCACACTCACATATGCAGCATTTATCACTTTCTCCTTATCTCCAGAAATAAGGGGGCCGCATCCCCTACAATCCTCTGCCCCCTCACTGCCTTGGTGCAGAGCTGTCTAACATCAGGGTATGAGCAAGAAACCCTTGGAGATGACCCCTGGAAATCTCAAACAGCTGCATGAACGCTGCTCCTCTCTGCAGATGGAGACCTCGTCCAAGGAAATTCCAAGGAGCTTCTCCAAGGTGAGAGCACCAACCTCAGCTGCTCCTCTGCTGGCAGGACCACTCACCTGGGCTGCTCCCAGAGCTGGGGATCACTCTGAGCTGAGAAAGCCCCCAACACCCTAAAGCACTCTGGATGAGGAATCCCTTCTCTCTTTTATTCTCATTTTGTGGGGGAAATAATTCAGCTACAAGAACAGCTGAGAAGGATTTTTAGTTTTAGTTGCAAGTATTGGTGGAGGTGCTTCAGCTTCACCTGAACTGCTCTGTGGGTGCAGAAATGGGTTATTTGTCCATGTGCTGACATGCAGGTTCGCTTTTTCATACTCTCCCTCCTTCTGCTGTGTTTTTTCTGCTGTGTGGCTGCAGGTCTGGCTGCGTGCAAACATGAATAAAGCAGCAAGGTGGCTGAAGGGAGAGACAAAGGGCCCCAAATTTTAATCTCTGTTCCATCACAAACTCAGTGTTTGTCCTTGAGAAACTCGTTGTAATTTCTCTTAACAGATTCCTCAGTCTGAAGGGGGTGGGATATTGTTAGGCCAGACTACCTCACCCTGTGTGTGATATTTGAAGTTGGAAATTGCTGAGTGATGGCAGAACAGAACTTCTCAAAATACATGGCATCAGGTTTTTCTCTTTTTTTTGCGCACATTTTCAGTAGTGAAATCTTCTGGAAAGGATTGGCTCACTTTGATCCTTCCTGTGCTTTATTTTTATGTTTGATGGTACTCCCCAGTTCCCACACCAAATGATGGTCATTTTCCAGCATTTCCAATTTAGAAGCAAAAGCTTATACAATAAGGAAAAAAAAATCTAATTTTGTTGCCATGAAATGTCTTTTCCAGCTGGCAGCATTGAGCACTTGGATATGGGGCAGCCAGCAGTGGGGAACATGCAGATTCTGAGTCCCAGTTGAGCACATCCTTAGTGTTCAAGAGAAAAAGGGAACCATGTTATGTTTGGGTTCAACTGTTAGAAGATTCTAAAGTTCTTTAGAATTACTTTAGAAGTTCTTTAGAATTCGTTCTGTTGAATGGAATTTAGCAAATGAATTCCTAGCACACATGCTTGTATCAAACAGTTCCAGGACAGACAGTGCCATTCAACATTTCCAGCCCTGATATTTTTGATTCTGGGATGATTAGCTCAGGATCATTTTAGATGGTACTTCTCCTGTCTAGAGTACACACTTCACTCTGTAAAGTGCTAGGCATCTATTTTTGTTATTAGCAATTCACTTTATTATGCCCTGGTCTCCATTTTCAGTGTAGTCTGGGAGATGCCATTGATGATGCTACAGAAAGGCAGGCAAGGCTTCATTTACACAAGTAAAAATGAAAAGTGACATCAGCATCTATTGGAGCTGTAGGTTCTGATATAACAACATTCAAATAAGTTTTTACAACAGCATTAAGTCTGTTTTTGAGTGCACCCCAGGTCTTAGACTAGCCTGGGAGAGAACAGAATCTGGTGTTCTCCCTTTGACATGTAGCAAAAAAACTCACATATTATTAAAAATAAAATTATTCTCTTTCTTCAGGAGTGGTTTGTGTATCTCTTGAAGTACTTCAGGATGACAGAAGAGAGAGTTTCAATTGCACCGGCTGAAATAACTGACTTGCTCTTCAGTTGGAAAAGTGAATTTAAGATTCAATGATCACTGCTTACAATGTCCATTGGCAAAGACAGGAGGAAAACATAATTTCCTTTGTTAGCAATCTCACTGGTAAAAGGAAATGTCAAGCCTGAAAATGTAAATGGAGTAGACTTGGGGCATGTTGAGAATTCAGGCAAAATACTTTGGGTTGAAGTAGTTAATTGGCAAGTCTGAAACATTTCAATGTTAAACCATTAAATGTAAGGTAAAAAAAGCCAAAAAAGTAATTACATTTGAGACAGGCATCCACTTGAAACCCAGAAACCAAAAAAAAATCCTTAAATTAAACAAGCCAAATAAAGCCATTCTTTAGATAATGTTTTGAGGAGGAAAAAAACAAATCAGTGGATTGCTCATTCCAAATGGGAAAGGCAAAGGAAGTTTTGTGCAGAACTTTGTCCAAGCACACAGTTTTTGCTGTTTCTCAGAAGACATCCCAGCGCATCCCAGAGCAGCATCATCAGTGGCTCATCAGTGTTCATTCCCAAATTACCTCTCCAAGCTTCCCAAAACAGGAAAACTCTCACCCACAAATTCCTGCCTTGCCCTCTGAGCAGGATAAATGAGGGGAGGGCAGTGCAGGTGCCTCCTGCTGTGTTTTGCTGTTTGAAATTCCCTCTCAGCCCCATTCCTGATGCCCGGGCAGCAAGGCTGTGGGAGCTGAGGGGATCTGACATCCATGACTAAGGCACTTGGTGCTGCTGTCAGGAGCCTGCAGCACAGCCAGGTATCAGCTCGCCTGGGAGCATTACAGAGCAGAAATTGCAGGGGATTGGGGTGCATCCTTCCAGCTCCAGGAGCTGCTTTGCAATGTTTCTGAGCACAGAACACGCCAGGCAAAGGCAGGAGATTATACCCCCCTCCCTCCTCCATCAGTCCCCAGCCCAGCCTGTAATTTGGCAAGATGAATGAAGTGTTTTCGGAGTGTCATCACTTCTGCCTCTGGCAGATTTGCTTCCCCAGTCTGCCTTTCGCCTTTTGGACCTGTCACTCAGCCCTTTGGCAGAGGGGAGGAGGGGGAGGGAGAAGGAAATCATCTCTTTGCTAATCACCTATCACAAGCAATGAAATCCCGCAGGCTCCGTGCCAGCTAGGTACATTTCAAAGGGAAATGGAGGGGGGCAAAGTGTCACTCAAGGCAGATATTTATGAAAGATGACAGTTTGCAAATATCTCAATCTTGGACAAGGCTGCTCCAGTGACACAGAGGAGTGTTGCAAAATTGGAAGAGTCAGCAGCCAACATTTATTTCATCAGGACCTGTCCAATCTTCAGTGATCGCTTGACAGTCTGGGGATTGCTGGCACAAGCCGGCCCCTTTCCATTGGTGGCTTTCCTTTGGTTTGCATGGATCAGCCTAAAGAGTTGTAATAAATATGTAAAGAAGGATAAGAGGAGCAGTTTTGCAGAGCTGCATCCTCAATGGGAGCATGGGCACGAAGCTGTGCTCCCCCTGTTTAGGGGCACCAAAAGCAGCAGTCGTAATTACAGCCCTATTGATTGCTGCTGCACGGGGACAATGAGATTTGGGGACAAACAATGAGATTTGGGGACAAACAATGAGATTTGGGCACCTTTCCCTCGTGGGGACCCCCCAATGACTCTCAGCTCCCCCCATTGCCACAGCAGTGCTGAGGGCCTTGTCCCCTGTGTCCCCCTGCTATGGGTGCAGTACAGGAGAGATGTCCCTTCTACCCCCAGGGCTTGGGGGCTGCATCAAAAACTTGCTGCTTGTGCAGGGATGAGGTGAATGATCTAGGAACTCATTTCCACAGCTGTGAGTGGGCTGAGGAGCTCACCTGGGCCTGGGCTCCACCCTCCACACCCTGAGATAATAATTGTTGTGAGATGCTGGCCCCAGGTTGGGCCAGGCATGGCTGTAGTGCCTGCACAGTGCAAGGGAATATTTCTCCCCTGCTTCACTCAGCCCCTTCCTGGAGGCTGTGGGTGCTGGTTTGGGCCGTGGAGGCTGACTTGGACCAAGGAGAGGGATTTGCTGCATGGAGTAACCCAGGTAGGACAGTGGGAATGCATCAGCACAGGGAGGGAGGGAGGGGGCAGAGGGTTACAGGAGGAGGAGCAGGGAGAGAGGAGCTGTGTTGGTACTCAGGGCAATGTGGGCAGAGCAGGGCAATGGGGTGAGGATTGCCACTCCAGGCTGTGGGAGCACGGAAAGGCACATCCCAGTGCTCTTCCATCAGCCATCCAGCAGGGAAATGCTCCTGTGGGTCACATTCCAGCCCTGCCTTTTTCTGTAGGATCTGTGGCTCAAAGCTTTGAGGGCCTGAATCTCTGAACCCAGAGAATGTGCTTCTGCTTATTAATTGCCCTTGTCATTTCACTTGTCCGTGTTACAAACTGATCGAGAGGACAGCAATACAAAAATGCTGTTTCCTCCAGAAGCCATAGCCCTGCAGATGGAATTACCCTGCTGTGGGCTGAGAAGCAGCAAACAGTTTGGGAGATGCTGTGTTGGAAAGGTCTAAAGTGAACGCAGTTATTGACAGCAGCAGAGGAACCAATGCAGCTGTTGGCACAAAAACTGGAATTTCCAAGTGAAGAAATTTCCTTTCTTATCACTAACAAAGAGCTGTAGATGACAGTTGGAATAGTCCTGTCTCAATATTCACTGTTTTCATGGGCAAATACAAGGCCTAAAAGGAGAGGCTGATTCAGCTGCTTGCTATGTGGTCTTTTCTTGCTTCTTGTGCACTGAGAGCTTATGTGTGTGTGACTCATGGGGAGTAACATGGATGGAGGTGGATTATGTTAGCAGAATGCAAAACTGCTCTTCTGTTTTAGGGTTTTAGCAATTCAGTTGAAATGGATCTTGAATTCAATTAAAGGCCTTGTTCTTCCTTCCTTTATGCCTCGCATATCTCGGAGTTTTGCATAATTTAAGCTAAACTGTGGCAAAAAACAGCACCCTTATTTTAGTCATCCCAAAGTAAGAGTTTTCTCTGAGATCTCTGGGGTTCAGTAAAGATGCACATGGGTGATAAGTGGTAAGATGAAGCAGAGTTCTTGATGGGAGAAGCTACCATTGCTTTTAGTCTAGTGTATTGCTAGAACATCCTAAGGCAGCACACAACTCATGTATTAGGACTCTCCAGAATTATAAGTGAAACAAAAAAAGAAATGCATCAACAAGCTCTCCTTATTCAGAGTCCAACAATATAAAGTGTGAGTATTCATCAGAGATGCTTAGAAGTGCAGCTTGTTTTTTACAAACACTCAGTTCAGTGATGTTTACAGGTGTGCTGAGGTCAGCACGTTGTGATGGAGCCCTAAGGTTAATTTTGTGGTACCCAGAATGATCAAAGTTGTAGTTGTGTGCATGGTTTGCTGCCTGCTCAAGCTGGCATGGAAAATCCTCCTGCAGTTCCTCCCTTGGCTGCCCTGGCAGCCCAGAAGGGCTGAGTGGGCTGAGGCAGAGGTTAGCACCCTCCCTCCACTCTGCTGCAAATGTCTTTGCCAAAACAAATTATTCTTACCCAAGGATTCCTGGGTAAATCTTCCGTCACTGGGGGAAAGAAAAAATGAAGTGCTATAAAAGGCTAGTTAATCACTGCACACCCTGCAAGGAGCACGAGGCCATTCCAGAGTAATTGGAATTATCTTCATTATTCTTATTTTCAATTACATTTCAAAATCAAATAACAACTTGCCTTTTAGACAGTTTCATGATCTAAATCCCAGTTCTATAATTTTTACTTAGTGCTTACTTACACAAAAGTTCTCCTTGATTGCAATGTCCTCTTTGCTTCTCCAAGAAACTTCCTGAAGCAAAGAAATTTAAAAAGTTTTGATCTTTGAAACAGCAGAATCCCAAGCTGTCCACACAAATGCACAGGTAGTAATTGCAAGTCACCTGTCCTGTTATTTAAATCTATATTCAAGTAGCTGCTTTTTCAAGTGCCACCTTGACACCAATTAAATGCACAGCTGTGCATCTGTTGGTGTACAGGGCTCAGTTGCTGCTGTGCTGGAGCTCAGGCCATGGCTGTAACTGCAGAGTAAGCAGGAGGATTCTTAATAATTATTAAACAGTTGATGAAAAAAAATTAATGTCTGCATCTAAACTTTGGAAAGCAGGTGCGCAGCCTGTTGTTGGGTGGCTTTCACGGGGGTAGCTGGCTGTGCTCTGGTGTTGGGCTGGAGTGGGCAGGGAAATTGTCCTCAGAGGTTCTTTGGCTCCTGGGTGCAATGTCAGACTTGTGGATAATCAAATCCAGGCTGATGGCGGTTCTGTGTGAGGTTTAAGTTGTTTTTCACAGCTGTACAAAATGTCTGTGTGTGTTCCTATAACCTTGTGTCCACACCAGCCATCCTGGCAGGGTGGGCAGCAGTGAGGAAGAAGGAGCTTCTGCTTCTCAAATCAACTCAATTCCGTCTCTTCAGAAGCCATGAAAGTGATACAGCCTATACAAAGTTCCACGCCTGTGTTTTTACACCACATGCTCAGTCCCAGAGTCCTCTGGAATCTCTTTTCTGCCTCGCAGGAAGGAAGAATACTTCAAAAAAAAAAAAGGCAAAACCCACAACCAAAACTCTCAGTGTTATTCAATGGAATTCATCCCACAGGACAGGAATTCCCATACAGGTCAGGGGGAAAAAAAATACCACCTCCTTTTCTGAATATCACTTTTCATATGGTAAATCCCTCAGAGTCTTTATTGTGGAATGAATAATAGATTAATCATTCCTCTGTGTGCAATGCTGGGGCTCTCTAATGTCACTGATTATTCTATATTGAATAAATAGTGTTGCTAGGTTGATATGTTTAAGGCAAATGAGATGCTTATTGGTATCCAAGAAGCCAGTTAACAAGATCCATTTTCCTCCATTGACTTCTACTCATGTATTAATGAGGTTCAAAAATGTCTTTTCTGTGTGTATCAGATAAACGTGCCTTTGTTATTCCCAAGAAGCACACAAATATTTGCTCCATTTATGTTTGTATTAATGTGTCACTGAAGCTAAATCTTCAGAAAGGGAATAAATACCACCTCCATTAAGCCACTTAAGGGGAGAGTTCTGCAAAACTGTGCTGCAGTTGTTGCCATGGCAAATACCCATATTTAGGGAGTTGTGTGGCATCAACTCTAGCATAAAGGACCAGGAGAGGGAAATGTACTTCTCCCTAGACAGCTGTCACTTGCATATATGTATTTAAAAAGTGCCAGTGGCTGAAGGGGCCCTGCGTGGGAAGGGCAATTTAAGTGTGGAAAGTGGGGAAATGCAGAACAACCCAGAGACTGGGCAGAGGGAGAAAGAGAACAGAGAGAGAACGGTGGCTGTTGGATAAAAGTGACAAGATTTCCTGGGCAAAAGGCTCTGCTCTTTTTCCCCACTTAACAGGAACAACAAAATATTCCACAAAATTGAGTCTTGTGCAGTCTTTGTTGTGCTGCTCCCATTTCCTCATTCCAAAGTTGTCTTCAGTAGGAAAATGTAGTTTCATTGACACTTGAGCTTTTGCTTTTTCTTCCTTGACTTTCCTGCAGTGTCTGTGGGTGTCTGGAAAACAATTAGACTTAGGAGTTGAATGTGGGGAAGTCTATCTAGCTGAACTCAAAATCACAGGGAGCATTAGCTGAACTTTTCCATGTCTTGGTGTGATTCTTTTTGTTTAACCTGCTTAAAACAGTTTGTCCTGTAGCAACAAAAATGTCAGCAGGATTTTAGGTAGAAATCTGGAAAATTGTATTTCTGAAGTCTCTAAGTTTAAAAACTGGGGGGAAAATAATGAGAAATTGCGGGTTTTTCTGTGGTTTTGCATGACACTATCCATTTTGGTTTTATTTATATATTGAATATATCAATATTCAGATATCGAAAAATATCTGAAGCAGTTTAAATTTTACTGTGGTTTTTCCATCAAGATAAATGAGCAAATTAAGTAAGAAAGGGGTTAAGATTGTTTCTGTGCTGCAACATTTTACAGCATCATAAATAAAAGAAAAATATTGGAAGTGACTTCTAAGATGGTACCTCTAAGATTTGGTTGTACTCAAAGACTTTGTGTGGTTAGATTACCTGAATGAAAGAAAACCCATAAACATGCTTTAAAAAATAACCTAACAAGGTTTAAAATAAAATCCTGACTGCCTGTTTAGGTGAACATCTTGAATGGAGAATGAATCACACGTGGATGTTGAGACAAGGGAGGAAATATTAATATAGAGGAAAACCAAAAAGTTTACTTCTCTCTTCACCTGCCTGGAGCAAATTTCCTGAGAACATCTGTAAATGCTGTATGGTGGGAAAGCAAACCTGGGCCCACACTGTGCAGGAAGCTCCAGGCTTCGTCTGCAGTGCTGGATGCAATAATATCAGGGTGGTGGCAGAGTGAGGGGTATCTCTAGGTATAAATCCAGATCCCTTTTTTCTTTTCCTGCTGAAAGGGGAAACTGGGGACCAGGTTGAGGAACACCTGGGAGCCATATGGAATTCGCTGATTTTTTTTTTTCTTTTTTTTTTTTTTTAATCAAAAGTTTGCAGCTCAGTTTCAAACACTGCAATAACTTAATACAGAGTAAAACTTTACTGGATTCAGTGTAATAAAGCCCCCTGAATATTCACACGTTGCCTACAAATGGCAATTGTCTTCCAGTGCAGGCTGGAAGAATTGCTGTTTCTCCGTGGCCCTGATCCAAATCCACAAAGGCAGCAGGGGGGCCTCTGGCCTCCAGATCAGGTCTGAAGTCTGCTTGGTATCTCAGACCTTCCTGAGTGCTTTGGAAATGTATTGGACCAAAAATGATTCCTTCTGCAGACGTTGGGGTGTGAGAGGTCAGGCTCCTCCAGCTGATGCTTTTGTTTACAATTCATGGTGAAGAACGGGGAGTCTATTTTCACTTGCGGCTTGTCCATACCCAGGCTCTTCTGCAGACCTATCTGGGGACATTCCAGATGATGAAAAAACCACGAGGAGAGAGTTTTACCACCAACATGCCCAAATGTCTGGTAAAATATCCGCACACACAGGGAATTATTCCCAGTCCTAGTTCAGGCTCCTGCCTGGGTGTAATCAGCTTCAGCTCAGTGCTGTTCCAAGCCAAGGCTGACTGCTTTGAGCCAGAGGTTTTCCAGCAACAGAAAAAATACCTTGGTTGTATTTCCTTAATACCTTTATTTCCTGAGTTGCCAGAAAGGATCCTGTACCATGCTGAATATACCACTGGTTACAAACTACCTTTCCA
Source organism: Ammospiza nelsoni (assembly GCF_027579445.1). Classification (NCBI taxonomy): domain Eukaryota; kingdom Metazoa; phylum Chordata; class Aves; order Passeriformes; family Passerellidae; genus Ammospiza; species Ammospiza nelsoni. Next base: position 4,220,610 of record NC_080646.1, on the reverse strand, counting down.
ATCACCACTGTAAAGACAGAACAGTTAGATTTACCAAAATATGGTTTTAGTCTTCATTACAAACTGAAGTTTTTGTGGCATGGAAGTTTTAGAAATAGTAATTTTCACTGCTTTTCATCTGATGCCTTATCAGAAATACAAGAAAGAAAAAAAGCAAGATATTCTCACTTCTTTGTTTCCTAGGTCAGGCAATTGGGCGTAACTGGTTTCTTGTAATAAAAGTTGGGGTTTAGGAGACAATTTTAGCTCAGTTTCACATCCAGCTCTGAAAGCTGAGAACATGAACTACATTTGCATCTGGTTTTGTGTGAGAGAGCATTTCTTGTTCCACAGTCTGGGGTGTTCCTATCCTGGGAACTTTCTGAGCTGAGATGTGTAAAAATCAAATTCTTACAGGAGGCTGGCTTGGTTGCTTCTGAGAGCTTTTTGAAACTGGGGTACCAAACACAAACCTGCTTAAGGATTTCTGATCATTTAAAGTTTTCAAGCCAGTGCTCGACCTGTCAGACCACTTAACTTGCTACCTGCAGTGTCTGCATTTTTCAAATAACCTGTAACTGGGTTGGCATCTTCTCTAACTCCTAGAGAGTTTGAAATCAAGTTTTACATGAACTGGTTTCAGGTGACCATGCAGTATCTGGTTGGTGAACGTAGTATGCAGTCCTGGAAAATCACCTGGTGTGTTTTCTGAGGTGCCCGACAGCCTTGCAGGTACTTGTAGGCACTTAGCACCTAATGAAAACCCAGCCCATGGAGTGCTGCATCTCACACAGGTATGAAAGGATAATTACACAAAAAAGGCAAATGTGATTGTGGTTTTCGTTGTAGGGCACAGAGAGGGGAGGCAAAACTCCTGGGTCTTTGATTTATTTTCTTTTTTTATCTGTACACAATTACATGAGTCTACTTCAAAGGGAAGCAGGGTATGAAGCAGTAGTTTGAGATTTTGTGATGGAGATCAGCAAATCAATAGGCAGAAGGACACTCACAGAAAGGTTATTCTGCAGATGAAGTGGTTACTGCTTGTTTTGTTAGGAATATCTTGTACACCTAGGGCAGCAAAGCGAAGGGAAGTTATATCCCTGATTTGGTTCCCCAGAGGTGTACAGAATAAATTACATCTAATGACCAGCTTTAAAAAGAAAATAATAAAAATGCAAGGCTGCCACCACAGGCTTTGAGAGTTTGTGTCTGAGAGTCTGAACTTCTGGGCAGTGCCCTGGATTCAGCTGGAATGGCACAGATGAGAGCGAGGGGAAGGCAGGGCTGGCTAATTGAAAAGTGGGAGCACTTTGCAAACACTGTTACATGAAATGTGAGAGGTGTAACGCGGCAGAAACAAGGCAAGGCCTGGTGTAAGCAGTTAATTGTGTTGTACAGAGGCGTGTTGGAGCAGCAGGCTTTGTCAGAACCTGATCTGCTGCCCCTGCCACTGGCAGTCCCTTCGCTGACTTGGGTTACAGCCCTGACCATTTGGGTGAGAGTGTCCCGGGGGGCCAGCTCACATTAACCCAACATTTCCTGTCTGATGTGCCTTTATCACACTGCAGCAGCTCACTGGCTCCAGTTAGTTTGTTACTAATGCACAGCAGTGATTTGTTAAAAGAGAATTTATTTAATTCAGGATGGATATGGGCTTTTACGTTAAAAGCCCCAGCTCGTCTTTACCTGTAAATGAGTGCAGCTGATTTGTCTGCTACTGTCGGTGTCAGCTGGGGCCAGAAGTGCTGTTTTCTGTAAATATCCTTTAGAGTTCATGTAGGATTATTCAGGGGTGAAGGGGAGCAGGGGAGAGTAGGTTTCATCATCACAAAGGATTACTAAAACAATCAGGTAATAATTCCCTAAGGCCTCTATGACTGCAATCACCACAAACCCAACACTGATGCAGTTCAGCTATTTGCTGCTCTCTGTTCTGGTGTGAGAAGGTTCAGGAAATGCCAACTTTTATTGGAGTGTAGTCCCAAACTTCCCTCAGTTCTATGTCTGTGCTCCCTCTTTGAAACCACCTGGAAATATTTGGGGGTGGGCTCCTTCCTGAGTTTAGGGATTTGCAAAATCTTGGTTACCAACAACCAAATTTTGAAACTGCAGTACTTGGAGAGTATGTGGAACTCCTAAGTTCCTGTACTTAGGGCAGAAACATTGATAACAGAAAAGCTTTTACTCACTGGAAACCTCCCCATTCCCTCCTCAACTTCTAACAAGTTAATAAACCCTAGAAGAGCTGCTTTTCCACTGTAGGACATGCCATCTAAGGTCTGAGATTGTTCATGCGCAGTAGGAAATTGAAGCCTACAAATGGTGCAGACACACCCTTGGCTACTCCCATAATGGGAATGTCCAAGCCCAAAATACCCCTGGGGAACTTGGGGGGGAAAGCAGCAGGATTTTCATAATTCTGTTCATTTCTTTCAGCTGCAAAATAAAAACAAAACAAAAACTCACAGGAATGAAGATGAGAGTGGGTTTTTTGGCAGGTAGGAAGGCAAAGTTGCCCTACTCAGTGTAGTAGTAGTGTACTACTCATTATTTTACTGGATTGCCCAGAATTCAGAAACTCCTGCCTGCCTGTTGGCTTCTTCAAGCACAAAGCTTTTGGCCTGCTAAGAACTGAGGCCTTGCCCAGCAAAAAGGTGCAGAAACAAAATCCTGGAAGCAAGTCACTACAAAATGCTTATCAGAGAGATGTTCACTGAGGTATAAAACCAGCAGGTTATTCCTCTAATTCTTGCCTGTGGATCAAACTCATATTTTGGAGCAATATGACACTTCTTGCCATGTGGATGGCTTGACTGGGCATTGCTGTAAATTATACATAATGCAACAATGAGTACTAAAACTAGCCCCAGTAAGGCTGCCAACAAAGAATAAAGTATATGCTCTCCCTATGTGGTTTTTCAAAAATGAATTATGCTGTTAAGTGCCAAGAAGAAAATTAGCTATGAGCTTTTAAATTTAAAATGGTCCCCTTTTTAATTGTAAAACAGTGGCACTTAACTGCTATTGATCCAACAGAGACACATTAGGGAACAGGGTCACCATAACTGTTAATATTCACTGCTTAGTGAAAGAGCATCAAAGGACATTTTAATGTCACAGACTTTCTTGGGGAGTTTTTAAAGAAAGCTTAAATCGTCCAGCCTATGAATGAAAAGGACATGAGGTAGACAAATGTAGAAACAAATGCGATGGCAATTTTCTGCTAATCAAATTGTAACTCAGAATTGATTTTTAGGCAGAAGTTTATGTCATATGGATTTCCAAGGCGTAACGACGTTTAAAAATCCAGAGTATGTACTTCTTGTGTACCAGTACTTCATGAAAATAATCATCAGGGAAGGAAGGTTTATTTACTGTTGAAGCATTAGCTGGTTGTGAGTTCTCTGTGGCTGCTGCCTGGACCATTCCTGTTTCATGATTTGGAATATTTGAGCGAAGAAGGAACCTCATTTAAAGGCTTACAAGCTTTTTAGCTGATGCTACAATGGAACAGCCAGATCTGGAAATCAAGGTGACCACCCCAAAAGTGAAGCTGCATTTCCCCCTCCCTGCCCAGCAGTGCCCATGAGTTTGGCATGCCAGCAGCATTATTAATCATTCCAGTGGCCACACATTCTGTTTCCAGCTGCTCATGGAACATTTTCAATAGTCATAATTTTTGCAAGTACAAAGTTTTAGGCTGTAAAATTTTCATTATTTTCCCAGTGGGATAATATACTTGAGAACTTTTTTTTGGACTGCGAGCTTGAGTTTTACTAGCAGTGCTAACTCAAATAACTTTGTTACATGTTCAGTTATACTGTAGCCAGATTTTAGTTAATATTCCATAAATAAATGGTTTTGGTAGCCTTTTATTCCAAGAACTCCAAGGAACTTCTGTGAGGAATTCCCTGTAGTCCGTTATTCATGATAGCTTGATTACTTTCATGTTTAAGTTATTGATCTTTTTACTTTCTTCATCCAATTTTCATAAGAAAAGATTGAGAGTACAGGGGAGCCTTTGAAAAATGAAAATAGGATTTAATTTACCTTTTGGAGAGGGTCTACTGAGAATATCATCCATGAAGGGGGCAGGTGATGACTGGGCTCAGTTTTGGGTGCTGTGCATTGCCTCTTTTCACTGCAAATTCCTCAGACTGGGGGTGGTGTCACCATATGTGATTGTGCAGCCCAAAATAATGGCCCAGGGTTACATGGGTATCAATAATGTTCTTTAAAGGAGGGAAAGAGGCAACAATTCAAAAGTATTAAAGTATTTAATGGAACAGAAGGCTGTTTCCTAAATGCACTAACAGCTCAGCCAGCGCTGGTAAAAGATCCAGTATGGTAAGGGAGGTTGCTTCAATTTAAAATCAAGTAAAACAAGGGCAATTGCCATGCACGAGGAACAGCTTCCTGCCATTCAGGGGCAGCTCAGAGAAACCTTTTATCCACAAAGACCTTGGATGAGAAGTTGGAATGGGGGATGCTTTTATCCTGCAGGATGGAATTTGATAACTAGGCTCCGTACCTCTTTCACTTGTGGGTTATTAGGTCTCTTTCACTCTTGGGATCACTGCAGTGTATGGTTTGTGTAGGAACAGATAGTTCTTGTCTCTGTTGTGAAGACAGTGTGGTTGTAGGAGCCCTCCTGGGACTTTTATAATGATCAGTGCAGAAAACTCAAGTCTATCCTGGAGCGGGAAAGTGCATCGTTTAATGAAAACGTTGTCTGTTATTAATAGAGTGATGGTAGAACTGAGGGGGAAGCAGGCCTGGGGGGCCTCTGGGTCTTCAGCTAAGTGTTTCTACTCTGCTCCTCTCTTTTTTTCCTTCCCAACCCCTGGAAAAGAGCAGTTACAGTAACCTGAAGGAAGAGATACAATCAAGAGACAGCCTAGAGCAAGAAAAGGTCTCTGTTGTTTTCCAGGGAGGTCATTTGTAGTTCACAAAGCAAGGTCAGACGGATGAGACTGCTGCAGGCTCTACATGCAGTCACTATCACTAAAAGTTAAATTTCCAATTTTTTTCCCTTACGTGTCTTGCTGTATTTTGTTGGGAGCTGCACGGGTCTGTTATTACAGAGCATCTTATCAAGGCTATTCTCTGTAACAAGCAAATGTGTCTGCCTGACTCGCAGGGCCTTGTTTTCCAAATCATGCAGCGGGAAATCAAGGGATAATGGCACAGGAAAGGGCACAAGTGGGACATTAACCTATAAACTAACGGATGGACTGACATTCACTGAGCTCCCTGACACAAGTGTCTGTCTCCTTTCCCCTCTTCTTGGCCATATTTAATTTTCCAGCAGGAAAGTGGGAGGCTTCCATAAATCCATAGGCAGGATTATGCTTGCATAGCTGATTGTGGAAAAATATCTAAATTAATTACAAGGCGTAACTGACCCTGCATACAGGGCTTGGCAGAATATATCTGGTTTCTGAAATCAAGACAGGGTTAGGAGCAAACATAGTTGTAGGTTCAAACCAAGTTCTTGTTTGCTGAGATGTAGGAAAAAAAAATATCTATACATAGGTGTGTATATATGTATGTATATATATATATACATATATGTATATATACGTACATATATATAGGTGTATATAGGTATATATAAATATATAAAGGTGTATATATATACATATATAAAGGTGTATATATGTATATATATACATATATTAAGGTGTATATATGTATATACACCTATATATTCTATATACACAAAGCTTGCACACACACACATATATTTTAGTTTTCTTTAAAAAAATTCCTCTGCATAGGTGGATAAAGGCACTTCCTAACTGCAGCAATTTTGTCCCATGCCAGCCTTCTACATATGATAAATTTAAAAGCAATAAGTGACAAACTCTGTCACAAGATGATTAATATGTTTTGAGATTATTTTTTCTGGGCATGGTCAATCCTTCAAGGTGCTGGTGACTGAGGGAGAATACCAAAAGAACTTATGCACTTTATTATAATAAGGTGTTAGCATCTCAAAATCAGTACCCTACAGAAAAATTTTAAAAATGTATTTACATTTTTGGTTTTTTGAGTGTTTTCTTTGCTAACAATGTAGGGTGTATGTGAATGTGCTCAAAGGTGGGTGTGTGTTTGAATATTTTGGAGGACTGGGCCAAAGTATTCAGCAGACTTGAGCTTTTCCAGGGCTGGATTCTGATCCAGTGTTCCAGCGTGTGATTCCTTCTGCTTTAAAAGGGGCTCCTTGAGGAGTTAGGTACCAATCTGAGTGAGGATGTTAGAAACTGGCCCATAATGTTGATAAATCACTTCTAACAGCTGCTTACCATTAAACTGTATCTAACACACTGCAAATACTGGAAATACACTGGGCCACAAAATATGTGAGAGTGATATTCATGTAATGCCAGATTGTGCACACATGTTAGTGAGCATTTACCCACGGGGAAGTCTCCCTGAACTTACTCAGATGAGTAAGGGCTTGCAAGACAGAAGGGTTGCACAATTAAGCCCTCAATAATTTGATTTATAAGCGAACCACCCTGAGAATGCTCCAAGGGGGTCTCCAAAAATATCATTTATTTTCTTCCTCAGATTATAATTAAAAACATGCTGTCAGAACTATTTAAAAAATGGAAAAAAAAAAAAAAAAAAAGAGATCTGTGGAAGCCCAGCACAAAAAGCGACGATGGTTAAGGGTCAGGGGAAGGCAGAGTGTGATATAAAGGAAACACAATTTTAGGTAAAATTCATCAAAATCTTTAAGAAAGATGGATGTGTAATTTGCAATCCTGTTGTGTCTCTCTGAGGTAGGGTTGTGGCTTTGCAGATTGAGTGACTTGAGCTGTTTGACCATGGACATTCTTGAGGGTGTCATGATGTCCTCAGCAGAGTCACCCCCATCCTGCTGCAGCCCAGCAGAGTTTGCTGTCTGGGCTCACAACTTTTTAAGCAGAATACTGAAGGGCACTTTTGTTCATAAGATATATATAGAAAGATAATTTAGGCCCTGTTTAATCCTATATACTCACTGCGAATGCAGTTCAAGCTGCCAGTGCCATAGATTTAAGCCTACACATTTCTAACAGAGGTGGGTACCAGACCTTGCAGATGACTTAAAATATCTGAGTGGAGAAGTATTTACAGACTGGTAACATAAACACCTCTTCAAGCACGCACACATACATGAGATGTAGATTAATAATTAATTTGTAACTTGGCATGGTCAGGCAGGAAGCTTCAGACACAGGTACAACATGGCCTCAGGACAGGTTTCATATGAAGAACTGCAGATGTTTCAAGTTGAATTCTTTTTTTTTTTTTTTTCCATAAATATCTGGAAGCAAACCTTTGTGAAAGCTTCACATTTCAGGCCATTGTCTGCTGCAGCTGAGCAGAGAAATTTCAGTTTTTGCAACAGCCACTTGTATATAAAGTAAAGCACAGAGGCTTTCAAAATATATATTGGGGGTGAATTTCTGTGAGGGAATATGTGCATGGCTGAGGTTTGACGTGGAGTAATAAACCATATGGCCCCCAGTTGAGTGCAGAGTTGTAATCCAGGTGTTGTGCTAACTGTTTTAATTGAGAAGTGTAGTTCCCTTGCCTGGGGCTCAAATTGGGAAGGGAATTGGAAGGAAAACAGTGATCCTCTTGTTGAAAAATGTAATTCATTTCATAAATATAGTAGTGGACAAAGGGGAGGGGGAAGACGTCCCTTTTTTTACATGTTTACCAATGCAGCTTTGCAGGTGCTCACATATGCTGGGTATTTATTGTTGCTGCTTGAAGACAGCATTCAAATCCACACTTCTCAAAATTCCATCCTTTAAAGGGAGAAACACACGTTTCCTTCCTGGCATTCTTGGCCAGGAAAAGCTGCTCTCCCACTTTTTTCCACAGAGAAGCAATGTGCAAGGTGATAAGTGGAATGTCCAGCTCCCATAGAAAAAGCAAAGAGCATTTAGATTGCTTTTTCCAAACCAAACTGTTGTCCTGATCAATGACAGAATGAAGAGGGAAAATCAATGCAAATGTGCCAAGTTTCCTTCTCTCCAACTCAGGGCTGGTCCATACCTAGAACCCTGTTTGCCACCAAGGTTTATGGTATTTTAAAGTCAGATTTAAAATGTTTCAGATAACTGAACTCGGTTTTCAGAGTGACAGGCTGATTCTGCCACCAGTGAAGTTTTCTTGCTGCTTAAAGCATTTCCTGAATTTTGCCATGCTCCTTTCCAGAGTGCTCCCTGTCCCTTAGTCATCACTCAGCCAAGGCAGACACAGAAAGGTTCTCTTCTTCTCTCACAGCATCACCTCCTCTCCTCCTGCTCTTCTCATCTCACCTGTTTGTATTTTACACTGACTTCAGCATTACAGCAACCAAACTTTGCTTTGCTCCATTCCTGCATCCATCTCTCTTCATTTATTCTGAATTCCATTGTCAGAAGGAGAAGAAGTTTTCAGCAAAGCTTCCTCACAAAAGGCTGCAGACTCAGATTGATGGTAATGTGCAGTTAATTTGTTTCAGTGTTGTCAACTTGCTTGAACTGCAGAATGTCGTCCAAAAAAAAAAAAAAAAAGTTGAATATTGAGATCTAGCACTTCCAGCACTTGAAACTATTTCAGCTGTTGAGTTCAAAATGCTTTGTTAATTTACCTCTGAGGGGGTTGTTCTGGTTTTATTTGTGCTGATTCACCAAATTACAAAAATCTCATTTGCTTCAAGTGCTTAGGCAGGACAGCTAAACATATCAGCCTATGAGGCCTGATAATCAGAGTGTCATTTTCTCACTTGCATCAGGATGTGTCCCAGGGGAAGTGCTGAACCAGGACATTTGTTAGGGAATTAGTGAAGTGGGCACCACTTCAGGTGTTTCAATAGTGGATCAACTAGTGCATGGTGAGTGCTAATCTATCAGATTATAAATTGTCTTTGCATAAAAGAAAATGTGTATCTGGAAAATAGATAGGTAGACCTGAAAAAAAAAATTAAAGAAAATCTTCCATATGGCTCTTGGAAAGCACCCACAATTTTATATTGCTGAAACAAAATTATTGCAGAATATTTGCAATGCCCAACTATAGGAATAAAACTCCATAGAATAAAGGAGAAACTTGGAAAGCAAATAGCCAGCAACATTTGGAAGAAAAATTGCAGCCTGTGACTCTTCTTACAGCCTTCTTGGTAATAAAGAGTGCCTTAGCCTGCCAGCCAAGCAATCAAAAAAAAAAGGAAAGAAAAAAAGGGAATTTTAACCAAAGAAAAGACCACGTTGCAGATGCCTGTATCCTGCATAGAAGACACAACTTACATCTGCCTTCAAGATCCAGAAGCTGTGGAATGTCTGCAAGGGGGGGGATATTTTTTGGCAGCGTTACCTGATCCATGTGTCAGGGGAAGCATTAGCACCACACTTGCATCCTTCACAGACACAGATTGATGGAAGCAACATTCCCATAAACAAATCACAAGGGGCCACCTCTCTCTGCTCTCTTTGCTTCCAAGCAGGCTCATCCCACAGAGCTGAGTGTGAGCGGAGCAGGCAGCGCACGGCCAGCGCATCCTCACTCCCAGCCAGCATTGTCACATTGCCTGTGCTGCTTTCTCCACTGTGCTGCACTTTATGGGCCTCCTTTGTCATCAAACACGTGCTGTCAGCAGAGCTTTCCAGACAGGAACTTTTCTTATGTAACAGGTTTGTTAAAAATAATAAACCGGGACTAGGATGTCAAGGGAACCATGGCTTATTGCTAGAGAGAATCACATTTGAGGAAAACCTTCTAAGGAAATCATGTTTGCCTTTCATGTGCCTTCCATAATGACTTTTACTCTGTTAATTACCAGTGCAATTTCTGTCTTGTTGCTCATCTTCCTTCAGATGAGCCTGCAGTGAAGCTGTAAAGTGGTGTGATGTAATACAGACTTCTACACAGCATCTTTTATCCCAATAGCCATAAAGCAGAGTATCAATAAGAACTGACTTCCAAATGGGGAAAGACATTGCATGTTTGTTTAGGGAAGCATCCAAATTTCACCAATCTCTGTGAAAAAAAGATAAAGCAGATTTTGAAGAACAGTCAGGCTTGGAGGGCCATGACAAGATGTGAGCAGAAGAGAGGGATCACCAACACCAGACAACTGTGAAACTGCTGCTGAGTCCTCTCTGAACGTCCAGGAAGAGTGTCTACCTCTACTGTAAGAGAAGTGACTCTTTAAACTCTTTATCCCACATGGACAAAGTGAGATGTGCATGATTCACATGGTAATGAAGCAGTGGTGGGGCCAGAGAGAGTTTGCCTGCAAACCCTATGCAGTTCACTGATTATAATCCCCTCTCACACTTTAGTTGTGGAACTTCCCCCCTGCAAAATAATATTTAATACCTCTGGAACTGAAAGCTGAGGAACTGGGGGAGATCCATGGTTGTTTTAAAGCAAGGAGCATTATTTCCCTCAGAGTGGAAGAAATTTATCCCAAAAATATTTGGAATGCAGTGCTGCCTGGGACGCCGTGGGACCATGTGCAAGTGATCCTACTCATACTACCAAGCAGTGCAGAGAACAGCTAAAATGAACAGGAAAGCAGCAGTGCCAAGAGCTTGTTTGGAGAACATTAGCAGTTTGTGAATAAATTGCAGCATGGTTTGGTTGCTCACAGTAAATATGGTAACAGCAGAGCGGTGCTCACGGTTGTTGTGTCACACCACCCCAGCACCAGTGTTGTGCTGTTGGAGATGATGTGTGTCAGCAAGCAGTCTGCAAGGGGAGGCTCTGTCAAACACCACAGAATTTGCATCCACGCCATCCTGTTGTTGAGGGGCTGCTTTTGGCTTGGCTCTTCCCAGCCCTGCTAGCAGCTGGAATGCAGTAGGTGCACTCATCTCTTCTGCTCTGGATGCATCCAAAAGGAAGGGATGAAGCTGAAGCAGCCCAGGCCATTCCACAGCCCCAGCCAAGGCACAGTAAGGAGGATTAATCGCAAGCACACTCCTGAAACCAACTAAAATGCTAATGTGCATGCACTTGGCATCACTCAAAGGTCTTTTCGCACTGCAGCTGAAGCAGCATGCTGTGTGCAGTCACTGGGATGTCTGTTCCCCCAGGGACTCCCAAATTGGCAGATAAATTCAAGCCCTTCAACATGTGGTATTGGGGCAGAATCTTGGGTGCTCTGTTCCTGTAAGTTTAAGAACTGTAAGTGGATGGCTAGAGAAAAACTCTCTAAAAGGGTTTGATCATTCTGAAGGTGAAGGCTGAGCTGTAAGAGGTTGCAGGGAAGCCAGAGGGAGACCATAAATACCCCAGCAACAGCAAAAACTCAGATTAGGGCTCACACCTTATTAGACAAAAAATACTCCAAACACAAGGCAGAATACCATAGGCATCATCTGGTCCATTCCTCCCCAGACAAACTGCTTCCTTCCTTGCACAGCAGTCTGTGTGTCTGTGGTTGGGAGGTGTGGGTTATGAAGTTTTCCCTGTCCTCCCACTCGCACGCTGGATTTTACAATGGCAAGATGAGCCACGTTGTTTTGCACAACTTCACTGCAGGTGACAGAGTTCAGAGCCAAGAGTGGTGTTGGAGAGATGAAAGAGAACAGCCCACATGTGCCTGCTCGGTCCTGCAGAACACGGGGGTGCACCTCAGCTACCTACATACAAGGGCAGGTCCAGTTTTCACCCAGTCCTGACTCCACTGCTGCATTCCACACCGTGTAAAAATACCCCAGGTTCTTAGATTACATGGTGCTATTTATAATCTTTGTGTGATGCCAGACATGTGCATATATCAGTGTGACACTTTCAGAAAGCAAGGCTGCTATTTTAGCAGCTCTCTAATGAACAGCGTGGGCAAAGCCACCTAGACAAGCTGATTGAGAAAAGTGTTGGGGAGGGAGGGCTGTGGTGGTCTGCTGGGTGTTGTTTGTTGCTTTTTTTTCTTAAGTATTAGGCTTTTCTTCTTCTTTTTTTTTCACACTTTGTTGCCATTAAGAATAATCTTAAATGGCCTCTTTCTTCCCTCTCTCCTTCCCTCCCTCCCCCAGCCAGCACCCCTCCCCCAGATGTCTTGATTAGTGGCTGTGTGTATGCTGGTCAGATTCTGGGATTAATGATGGCTAATTTGTCTGAGGTTGGTACAGCCTAGCCAGCAGGCTCTCTACCACCAGCTTTTGCTGCCATATGGGTAGAAGCAGCTGTTTCAATTACTTTCTGTGCCCAGATGTGTCAGACGAGACACCAGTGCTCTGCGGGGTACGCTCAGCCGCTCGGCAGCTAATTACTTCAATCGCGTGTCGGAGCATGATGCTGTACACTGCAACAGGGGGGCTGAGCACAGCCGAGTGCCAGCTGTCAGTGCAGCTCACACCCAGCCCAGCCTGACAGGCTGGGGCTGCACTGGAGCCTCAACTTGCTGGGAATCTCAGTACACACAGAGGATGTGGCTAAGGACGGCACCCGTGTCTGGTTGTGCCCCTCTGTGTGTGTGTGTGTGTGAGCTTTGGTTGGGGGGAATGGTGGAAACTGTGGAATATGTGCTGTGTGCACACACTAAATGCCCTCCTAGCTCTGTTCCCTTCAGAGTTTCAGACACTTGCACCAGATGACCATTTCCCCAGGCTGTGCATATACAACCTGTTCTGTATTTTTTCCCCTTCCTTCTCACTGGCACCAGCGTAAATTTTGAGTCATTGTGTTTTAGTTAATGCAGTTCCATTGACACGAGGTGAATGTGACAAGGGGGTCAGGTCCATGGAATAGCTGTCAATCTGTGTGACAGTCTCATTCTAGATCTTAGTTGCCAGACTCAACAGCTTTGCCTCCTTCCTATACTTTAACTTTCAGCATTCTTTCAGTTTCACTCCCTGCTTCATCTGGTGTTCATGTTCCAGGGGCAGAACCCCACATGAATTTGGGCTGCGTCCTTTCCCACTGAAGGTTTCTTTGCACTTGAAAATCTGATGGGCCCATACTTAGAAGGAAAGCCATTAACTGTTATTCCAGCTCTAGGATACTGATAAACCAGCAGACCTGGCTTACTGGAATTTCTTTGTGGTCCCTGCAATTCCCCAAGAATGTTTTTCTTATTCTGAAGTTTAAATTATTTCCAAACATGTAAACTAGGCCAGGAAAAGCAGTGCCTAGGACTTTTGGCCACACCAACTTCCCAGCCATGCTTGCCAGGATCCAGCAAATATTAGCAGTGGCACAGTGGAAGTGAGACAGTTCAGCAGAGAAATCAGATGATATCCTAGAATCATTTGCAGAGTAAATTAAACCAAGAAGTGGGATTAGGCACAGAGGGGCTCAGGAAAAGCAAACAAAAAGTAAACATCCCATTGCACTATCAATATTTCTACTTCCTTTTACGCGGTACCATTTTTTCCTCAATGCACTTAAGACCAACCCTGCATATAATCTATTGGTTTAAATTAATATTTTCATTTTTCATTGTGTAATTCCCTGAATACACAATCCCTGAGTGTAAATTAAAATCAAACCTGTGTTGTCTAGTAGGTGAGAGCCTTATGAAATGGTTAATGGTGCAATGACTAATGTCAGAAAAGTGTTGTGGTCAGCTGTGAAGTGATCAATGAATCCAGTGGATATTCAAATTAATGGAGCTGGTTGAGAGTCAGGGATGGGGGACAGGGTGGGAGAAAGAGTGGGGAAAGGATCTGTTATAAATACACTTCTTACACCAATTACTACAAGCAAGTCTGAAAACAAGTGCAGAGCAAAGCATTTAATGCAATGCCATTGGCATTTTGGGCAAATACTCTGTAATTTGGGGTAGTTACTAACATTATCATCATCATCATAATACACGTATTTAGGAAAAATAAACATTTGTTTTGTGCTAATTCTATGGTAATCAGGGTGATTGTACTGTACTTAGCTACTGTTTGTTACCATGGTTATTTCTAGTGGTTCTTGGTTATTAATGTCCTGGAAGATTCAACAGAGTCTTCAGTGCTGTTTCAGCCTGCTCTCCTCCAGTAGGCACAAGTGAGATATCTGGGGGTTGGGGTTTGGGTTTGGGCTTGGTTTGTTGGGCTTTTTTATATTCTAATGATCTGCCACAGAGTTCTATAAGCAAAAATAGATTTGCTTCTTGTCAGACAAACACCAGACACCGGCTCCTTGCTTTGCACCAGTCTAGCAGTGTAAAGGGCCTGGAACTGAGTGTCATCTATCCTCGCTACTAAGCTTTATTTATATTGCCAGATGGGTGCAGAGAAGGCTTCATGTGAAGAGAATCAGCCTTCCCCATGTGTTTTCTGTGGTCTATAATCTCATAAAGATGGACGGTGTAGCAACATTCTCACAAGTGAAGTAACGGGTGTCGCAAAGAACAGCACAGAAACACATTTTTTTAATGCATTCTAGGAGCTATTTTTAGTGCTCCCGATGAATTTTTTAAAATCACAGTAGTGTATTGGCACATACCTACTTCCATTTAGCATGATGGACATATTTGTTTGGGAATTAAGGCTCAGATTTAACAAGTGACTGCTGCTGATCTGCGATAACCAGCCACGTACGTGTGCGCTTTTTACGAGGGTGACCAGGGCTAAGTCAGCACATGACCATGACAGCCTGTCACTTAATGGGCTGTAACCTTTTCCTGAGTCCATGCTTTACCTTCTAATCCTGTTTTCCTGCTCACTTTCTTATAACTTCCTATTTTGTTCCATAGGGAATATGTTGAGAGAGTGTGAATAACAATTGAACGCCACTTCACCAGGCACTGCAAGCAATAGCTTGTGTACAAATAGTTTGTTTGAACTGCTTATCATGGCTCTGAAGGCAAGCCCAGATGAGAAAGATATAGTTGCATGTTAAAATGTGTGGCTCCAACAACCTCATTTTCCTTTTTTTTTTTTTTTTTTTCACTTAGGTGTCTATAACACAGTAAAGTTCATAGTTAAGGTACCTTGGGTACTATTTTTACAGTGTGACACATTGGTGTATTTTGGGAATGTAATATGGTATATGAAAGACTGATAGGGCTCCAGACACCTCCATACAGGAAGGAAAAAATGAAAAATTTTGTGGCAAAACACCTTTGTAGAGGTTTATTCCTGGTGCAATATATGGGATATCCTTAGAACCTGCATAGTTGCTCTTCAGCTAAATGCATCCCTTCTCCACTGATTTCACTTAATGTTGTCCACTGGAAAAATCAGGTTAAATCATGTTTAGTAGGACTGCTAATTGTATTTTGATGCATAGGCTGAGACCTGAATTGGATCCAGTTTGGTTTTGAATTAGGGGTTGGCTTATCCAAGTTTATCATTCTATTTCCAGAAGAAGAAAATTATGATAATGGGCAAGAGGGAGAGGATGATCAAACCTTTCCTGATCATTCTCACTGTGTTTAGCTACACAAGCAGTAAAACAAGAACAATTTCACCTTTTTTTTTTCAGCTATCTGACTCCTCCTTCCATATTCATCCCAATTGATGTTTTAATGTGGTTTTAAAGTGACAAATTTTGGGCAAGAATGTAGAGATTGTCTCCAGGTCCAGGCACTTATGAAGGTCCCAGTTTATTAGTCCCAGTTCATTAGTTCATTATTCCCAGTTCTTCATTAGTTGACTGTCAATCTATTGAAAGTGGTAAGTTACAATAATGGAAATAAAATCAAGTGTAAGTCCAGAAGGGAGTCAAACCTGTAGCTGGAAAGGCAGAATCTTCAGCTACAGGAAAGAACTGTCAAAGTCTCTTCACAGATGGAGCCTCAGTGGTGCAGCTGAGCTTTCAACTCCCATGGACTTTGTCTTAACTGAGTCAGACCTCCACAAATGAATTGTCATTTCCTGAAAGAAATGAAAGTCAGAAGTACAAATGAATTGCATAAATGTGACAACATTGAAGCCAAGCACACGAAAGAATGGAGAGCTTCCCAGAAACATTCCCTGGGGAGAAGTCAAGAATTATCTAATGTGGATAAATAGGTTAAAAGGATATCCACATCTTGGGTTTTGATAAATTTAGGATTGACAGGTTGAATGAGGAAGAGGTAGCCCTAAGCAGAAGCTTGTATTTAGGGCGAGATGTCAACTGAGGGGAAAACAGGCTCAAAGCTGAGGCGCATGATTTAATCAAGGAATCTGACAGACTCACTGAAAACTCCTTAGATAAGACACTGGAAATAAAAGAGACAGTGTCAATACATGCATTTGATTCTCGTACTTGTTCCAGGAAGCAAAGTTTTACAGTGGAAAATGGAAGGTGAGACCACATTCAAAAATTCTTTATATCTGCCTTAAGGAGCAGCACAGAGAATCAAAACAGGGAGATGTATTTTGATATTGAGAGAAAAATTATGACCAGGAAGAGCTTCACAGAGTTATCATAAAACTTAAATAGAGAGATGGGTCTTCTCTCTGTGGATGTTGTAGCACAGATGAGGTTGCATGGGCTTGGGTATGGATTGCTAATGCAAGTTGAGCTATAAAATTAAGCAGGTGATGTCAAACCATGACAGAAACCAGATAGGCCCAGTTGGATTTGGGCATAATTTGTTCTGTGTTCATTGAAGCCTCCCAGCTAGATTTATGGAGGCTAAATGGCATGGGAAAGCTTGCACAATGAGTCAATAGTAAATTCAGGATTTGAGTATTTCACGGCTTCGTTCCGTGTCCCTGTGGCTCATAACATATTTACTTGTGTTCTACTGGAAAAAAATGGCTTTTGATACAGGCCTCTATGAATGTAGGCATGGCATCCAGGGATGAAAGAGTTAATCTGCAGGTTTCTTTAGGTTTATAGCTCTACAGAAAGTATGGGGAGTAAAAAATTACTGTCCCATACAACATTAAATCATGAATTAATGACCTTTAGAGTTGAGTTTGTAACATCATAATATAATGGGCTTTTGGAAAAACAAGTCACTTTGTGCAGGGGGGAAGAATTGCCAGGTCCTCAGAATCTGACTGGATAACACATAAAAACTGAAGGAAAACTCAGGTAAAAATGCAGCCCTGGAATCCTCTTAAAAGAACAGAAAGAATAGGCTCAATGAGTGGTTTACTGCAGCAGGGAGAGAGGGGAATGCCAGCATTCTTAAGTTACTCATAAAAATAACATTAGTTTTTCTCCTCTGTTTTTACGATTGAGGAGGGAGATTCGCTGCTATCTAAGAACTTCCAGAGCTGGCAGATAACTCACAGAGCTCTTTGAATGTGCTGCTACTCCAAGAACAAGACAGGAACCATCAAGATAATTGTCTGATACAAATCTTTTGTTGGAGTAATAGATTTTGTACCGTCACGATTCCTGAATTATAGCCATATGTACTAGAGAATGATGAAACATGTAAATGGTAATTCATCATTAACTCGGTGTATGAGAAACTAAATTATTCTTTTCAGTGCTGTTCTTGTATCTGAGAC
Source organism: Ammospiza nelsoni (assembly GCF_027579445.1). Taxonomy (NCBI): domain Eukaryota; kingdom Metazoa; phylum Chordata; class Aves; order Passeriformes; family Passerellidae; genus Ammospiza; species Ammospiza nelsoni. The sequence continues at coordinate 4,203,247 of NC_080646.1, read as the reverse complement.
ATGATACATTACGCTATGCTGTAATTTATAGACCCAGTGGAATCAGCCAAAAAGTTGTATTCTCTTCCAACACTTATAGTTTAATATTTAGGCTTCTCCTCCCCTATTCATTCAATTTTTATTTAATCGTAATTTATTTCCTCAGGGAAAATTAGGCATAGTGGCTGTGTTCCAGAAAAATGGGGTGCAGCTTAATGGGGTAATTTTTGGATTTGTCTAAAAGTTTTGGTGCCAATAGCCTGTGTTAATTTTGAGGAAATCACTCAGTGTTTCCATGTCTGCTTTGAGAGGGAGCAATGATATAGAACTGTGTCAGTGTGGTGTGTTTAAGGATAACTTAAGGAGATTTCTACCTCCTTCAGTTCCTAATCAGCTTTATCAAAGTTAAAAAAAACTGGGGGGAAAAAAGGGAGAGAAGTCTATTCAGGAATTAAATACACTGATATGGGTAAAAAAACCCCAATATTTTGTATCACAATTTCTAACTTTGAAATCCTTGATTTGGCTCTCACTGTTCCATTACATTAATTAGTTCATTAATTGAATTCCTTTAAGTGCAATGTGGCTTTTCTGTGTGTTGAAATGTGGTGCTGGTGGGGCACCACTGCTGAGGCAACAGAGATAAAGATCAGGAATAGCTGCTGGTTTGGGTGCCCCAAACTCTGCAATCCAAATAGGAAAAAAGGCCTGTGAAAGGTATCCAGGTTAATGGAAAACCACTTCAAAAGTGCCTGTGTGGTTTGACTCTGTTTATTGGCATTATTTGTGCTGGGCTGTTCTCTGCAAGCCACAGCACAACCATGGTGAGCAAATAGATGGCAAAGATTTTCTGCATTTCTGTCCAAGTGATAAGAGCAGATGAAATTAAAATCAGAAACAGACTCTGTCTTGCAGTGCAAAGGCCAAAGGAGGGGCAGGGTTAGTATTAATGCTCAAGAATTTTATTTGGCTTTTTCTGGAAAAAGTTTTTCTGGTTTCAGAAGAGTTTTCCCCGGCTCGATGTCCATTTCCAATGGGTTTTTTTCCTCTTGCTACATCTGTAAAGCATAGAAGTGCTGTATTGTTTTATCTCCCAGGGAAGATATCCTTTCTTCTAGATGTAACCCTACCTCTAAATGACTTCAGAGTTCAGATTCCTGGAGGTGTAGTGGATATATGGCAATCCAGGCCGTAATTTACAATAAACCATCTTCTGACACCATTTCCATGACCTAATGCTGGAAGTATGTTCTACATACACTGCCATGGTGAGAGAGCCTTACTGTGTCATGGTAAATATTTTATTATTTATCCTGTTGTGGTGATTTCAGATGCTGCCACAGACATTTTCTCAATTTGTGTTTCTGCCTGGACACGTTTTCTGATATCCCTCCTGGAATAGGCAGATGTTCCTAATGGATGAAAAATTCAGTGTTTTCAGCATACACCAGCTTGTTTTATTATCCTTACATACTGAAGAAGCTTTTCATCTCTTGAGAATGCAGCTCAGATCCTGAGTCCAAAGTATTAAGAAAAGTGAGCAGAACTAGAGAAAAAAAAGGCATTAATATTTTTCTGTATTAAAAAAAGGATTGGTCAGGAATGTTCTCTCCATTTCACTTGGGGTTTTCTGTTGTTGTTATGGGGTTTTTTTCTCTATTTTGGGGAGTCAGTAGCTTATTTTCACCCCAAAATTAGTAATTTTGAAAACACAGCTGTTTCATCATTAAACTAGTCGGTATACTATATTTCAGTGGCATGTAAAATTAGTAAGTACTTTCAGATTAAGAGAAGTAAAGCTGTGCAAAATGACAATATTTGCAAACCTTCTCGTTGGAAAGCATTCTGTGGACATTTATGGCCCTAAGTCTTTTTTCTCATTGTTCTCCTGTATTTTGGGGCAGGTTACATAACTATCCTATGATTCACCTTCTGCATTTATTAAGGGTTTAACGATACAGGAGTAAGTGGTTTGCTTCACTGGTACAAATTGTAATCTTTAATCCAGAGCTGTCTTGGAAGCCTTCAGAAGACTGGGAATGCTTTTCATTGCTATAAAACATCACAATGTAATGATCTTTAAATCATCTGCTTTGAAAATCAATTAACCAAAAAAATATACCAATAAGAATTATCCTCCCTGGGTTACTCAGAGGCACCTTTTGCCAGAGACTTGAATTGCAAGAACAATGTCAAGGAAGGACTCAGTAGAGGTGAAACTTTTGAATTTTCTCCATACATTGTGCTAATACTGTGCAGCAGATATTTTTGTGTGGGAGAATATACGTTAAAAAATGTATTTTACACATGGCATTTTAATACAAATGCTTAAAAAGTGTGTAACTTGAACAGACCTCCCTCAGGAGATCTCTTTTGGCAAAGTGAAAAAGCCCTGTTCTAGCATTACAAAATCCCCACAGATAAATTTGAAATATATGTCCCTTGCAGTGTTTTGACAGACTACAACTGAATTACTTGGAATGAAAGAAATCCTGGGGGTAGAAACTGGAGAGGAGGGAACAACTTTTACTTGAGAGATGTTTTCTGTGCAGCCCTGGCCTGATGATACCCAGGTCCATTTCGGTGCTCATCATCGCTAATTCTTAGCACAAATGAATAACTGCACTTCCAAACAATCAAAGGTTAAAGACAACTCAGCCATTCATGTCATCTCATTATACTATGCTGATTGCAGTGCATCAGAGTTATTTATAACCTCAGTTCATAAAGTTGGATTTCCAGTAAATGAGTTCCCTTCCAAAGGTTAAATATTTATGTCCTTATGTCCTTTTTTTCTGTGTGAAACAGTCTAGAGTGAGGAATGTGCACTAATGAACCATCACAGCCATCTTCAAGAAAATAAATAAAAAAATTTGAGTGGGTATTCTGGCTCCCAAGGCTACCCCTTGCTTAAACTGCTTCCTACTGCTCCTGTGTGAATTTTCAAAACAGATCAATGCCAAGATCAAGATTTATAAAGTCAGGTTTAGCTTTGATTGAGTGTGCAAAATTGTAATAATAAAAATAGTAATATCCTCAATCTGCTCCTCTTCTACTGAGCTCAAAGGGCCAGTACAGCTACTCCTAAAGGAAAGTAATATAATTAATTATTTCAGCCCTTTTTAGCTCATAGCTTGGAGCAAGTGTTTGGCACTCTCAGAAAGGGCAGGTGGGAGATCAGATGTCATTATTCCTTTACCCATCAATTAACACCAATTTTGACCCAGCACTCTTTGTTTCATTGATTACTGGACTTGCAGTTCTTGGAACACAGTTCTCTGAAACTACCAACAATGTTTCTGTTTAAAACAAATCTGTACATAGCAAACTAAGCTGCACTTTCATCATCTTAAGAAAATATAAACAGCTGGAGGCCTTTGTGCAAGACAAGTACCCTGTTAGTCCTGTCCTGTGGGTTGATACAGAGGGGAAAAAATTGATGGATTTGTCTTATGCTTCTTGTGCTGATTTCTGACTCAAACGTGTATCAAGTAACACAAAACTCAACATGAAAAATTCCTGTAGTAAAGTAGAAAAGCATTAGTATTCAAAAGGCATTGAGGCATCCTGCAGCTACATGGCACAGATGTATTTATATACTATATACTGTAGTTTACTTGTTCTGTTTCTTTCTGGTCTCATAGTGAATGTTTTAAGCATTAGATACTTGCATGGTTAAGATCTCTGTCATATTTATGCTTGAAAGGCAAGTCTTGGTGTTCATTACATGTCACTTGGAGGGTCTCTGAAAACACAGAGACTTCAAATCCCCCAGTAGAGGCTCCCCTAAACCAATCCAGCTGTTTTCCAAAATACATTCTGCAAGTTCATCTCCGAGATCAGGGTTTATTCATTACCTATCACTTCTGTATTTTTACAGCCATTCTGTACTTTTCCAACCATTCTGTAATTTCTTCATCCTGAATCCAAGGAGGAGAAACGTGGTGAAACTTTCAGAGTTCTAACTCTCTTTCAGCTGGGATGATACATTTTTATGTTACATGGGTAGACAAAAATCCCAGTTATGGATGTAAATTTAGTTTGCTAGGGCATGGATATAACCAATCCTTGCTGTCAGAAATCCCTGATCTGGAGAGGGTTCGAGCTGTTCCACTGTGTGGATGTGCTGGAACTGAGAACCCCAGTGAAGCTTCTTCCCAGTATTTCTTTCAAGCTGCCTTTCTCCCCCACAAATGCCCTTTAGATCCTCACTTGACCACTTCAAGTAGAGCACATCCAGCCTTTTGGGAGTAGCATAACCCATGGCGATGTGAAATAAGTATATCTTTTTTGCTGAGGCTCCTTATTGCATGAGTTAAATACTGTAACTCTGATCTATCTCTAGAAAAGTGCCAGAGAGATCCAAGATGGTTTTTGGTTATACTCATTAAATAATGTACCTGTGCAGTGCTAGAAGGATGGGATGTCCCAGACGCCAGAGAAGGGAGGAAATATGAATAATAATACCCATTGTCAGTCCTGTAAAAAATATTCATGCCTAATCCTGATGCAAGAGTCATACCAAGGTAACAGCTTTGCAGTCATACCAGCCTTGAATTCCCTCTTTTCCCTCTGCAGAATCAGAGCTGGGTGAGCCAGCAGAGGTGATTGCAATTATCCACCTAGCATGAGGTGGCAATTCCAGCAAATTGTGAAATCCACCCTACCAAGGCCATAGCATATTTATGGGAAGGCATCCAATCTCAGTGTCAAATTCAGGGGACAAAAATAATTCCTGGGTTTCTGTGTGGGCAGGGGATGAGAGTGGCACCAGTCATGCAGTTGGTGTGGGACTGACCCACAGTCTTTCCAATTCCTTCTTTGGAAAAATAGTAATCCACACTGAAATATCTTCTGAGGGACTGTTTTACTACTTCTTTTCCTCAAGTCTGAAAATTATGGATGAATAATGATTGCCCCAATTACCTTTCACAATTATGATACAGCCAAAGAAGTTAATAAGTCACCTCTGTAGCCCCCCTCCCTTCTCTGAACAGACATTTTTTACCACATGGGTGAACACAAAGAAATAATCAGATAAGAGATTTTTCTTCTAAATTAGGCCTCTTGTTTGTAAACTGAAAGAGTGCTAATGCAGTTCAAACTCAGCTGTGTACCACATACGCACACTCGGCCCAGGAGTATTATAAAGAGTGGGAGAATAGGAGGTTTTGTTCTATTCTTCAGTCTCTTTCTATATGAGAGGGCCATTCATTCAATCCCTATGCTTCTCTCTCTCTCTCTATTTCTCTCCATAATGCCAGCATTAGCTGCAAGCTGCTAGCTGTAAAAGTGCTTTGATGTTGACCTCTCACTGCCATTGACAGACCCTCATTGGTGGGTGAGTAGCAGAGCAATAAGGGCATGTGTGGGAGAAAAGAGGATGAAAGCCTGGACAGCTAGGAAGGGATAATATGAACAGATTCCTGCCTGTTCACTTAGTTTCTTTTTTTTTAACTGGGTCTTCTGATTACAGAGGTTACGAACCAGTAAAACTTCAGAAATGACCACTGAAAGCCTGCTGTACATGAAGAATCAGATAATTGTTCCAGCTCTTGCCTTGTAAAATTAAATCAAGCCATGAACTAGGCAGGAGCGCATAGGGGAGTTGAAAACATTTTCCTGTTTAAGGCAATGAAATAGTGGGGTTTTGCCTGATACATACAGTAATATTACAAGGGCAAGGAGCATGTAAGTGGCATGGGAGCAGGGGACACACAGGAGAGCTGCCTGCTAATGATGTTGATTATTTTGTTTCTCATCTCATGCCTAAACCTAAAGCATGAGTCTTGGGCTTTAAAAGGATCAAAACAGAAAGGTGCAGTGAGAGGTCAGGAGGACTCAGAGGGGTTTGTGCCCTGGGGAGCAGAAACGTGCACATACGGCAGAAAATCCTGCCTGCTGCTCCCCACTGGAAATGCTCCCAAATTCAGATCACAGCAGGGCCCCAAAAGCAGCTTTGCACCCCCAGAGAGAGCGGGGAGGCTGAGGGGACAGGGACAGCACTGTGGGCCACCTGGGCCCCCAGCCAGCTGTTAGTGGGAGCTGGGAAAGGCGGGGAAGCCTCGCTGCTGCCTGTGCCCCATTGAGGCAGGATGTCTCCAGCCACTTCACCTCTGCTCTCCCCCTTCACCTCCCTGAAAGCTCAGCTTGTCATACTAATAATTAAGCCCTAAGGCTCTAAGTTGGAATGGCCAAAAGGCTCTGCAAGGCCAGTGGAGGGAACAGGAGGGAGGGAAAGTTCACACAAATTTGTGTTGGAAACCCCGGTTTCAGTTGCGATCTGAAGGACCAGCTATGGAAACAAAGCTGCTCGCCTGAAGGTTCCCAGCATCTGATCTTCTGCTGCTTTGGGACAGGCAGAAATCTGTTCTGCCTCCACTTCCCTCCCTCTTGGCAGCATTAGGCCATCAGACTTGTTTAACTAAGCCAGGTGAGCTACAGATCATTGGTTAAACCCAGCCTATGCCACCCCCAGCGCAAGCGCTGTCATGTGGAGTAACCCCTGCCTGGAGCAAAATGCACCACTTGGAAAACTGGGGGATTGGGTAAAACAGGTGCCCATGTAACAAACTGCAGTGCAATGGCACGTCAGCAGTGTCAGCATTCACATCACACCCTGCTCCAAGCACTTGAATGAGAAAGAAGCCATCGCTGCTATGATCTGGATTTGATTTCTTCTTTAAAAATTAAAAGGTATTCAGCACACACTTTTGGAGCAGAGACTCTTCACACACTAATCTGTTAGAAAGAAAGAAATCTTTCACTGAATGATTAAAAAATATTCACATTTTGGAGGGGACAAACTTCTACAGCACTTTTTGCCTTGCCGTCTGCATTTGCTATCAGGGAACTAATTCTCCAGTCAATTTCACAGATGGTTTCCTGTCATTACTATACAATTCTATTTATTTGATAATAATTTTATAGGACTTTTCCAGGGGGATTTCAATTGCACATTCAGCTTGTAGCAGTTTTTAAAAGGTGCGTGAATACAGCACTCAGTCAAAACTTCCTTGCCTAAACTTTTTAAATAGAAAATGAATTTTCAATTCAAGCAGGAAATCTTGCCAGAAGTGTCTTGGTTAAGGTTTTTTCAGTACATTTTTCTGCATGTAAAGGGCAGTGTATATAATCCTTTCTGTTCTGTCACTTTGCCTTTGCTCTTTTCAAATTTCATCTGAAATAAAGGCTATTTCCCCCTTTCCAGCTAGAAATGAAACAGGACTTCACTTATTTTTAAAAAGGTACCATTTTTAAACTTGAAAACAGAATGTAGCAAATATTTTAAGTTTCACGTTTGCTTTTGCATTTTGAGCATGGTCAAGATGAACTTGCAGGATGCAGAAATCTGGGGTTTGTGCAAGCTGAAATTTCACCCAAAACAGAGTCTGTTTCCATTATTTTTGCAGGAAACATCTCTTCTTATATCACCTGTTTCTCGATGAATATTTTACTTGGAACAGTTCTTTTTTAATACAGTCCAGTCTCTGCTAGGGCCCTGTGTTGTTGCTAAGCTACCTGAGATTTCAAGTCCCTGCTTTTTGGTGGGACTCCACTGAGCACAGCATTGCTGGGGTGAGCCAGGAGTTTCTGTTAGGGCATTAAGGAAAATGGGGTCTTCATGGGGAACAAGCTCTGCCCCACAACTCCAAAGAGAGGACTTTTGAATCTGGATTAATCTCCTTGAGAGGTACAATACAGAAGCCTTTGGAGCTTCTGCACTGTGAGCTTGGCCGACAATTGTAAAAAAAATAAAAATAAAAGGTGCTTTCTCTAGCATTTTCAATTAAGAAAGCCTGTGGGGACCTGGATAGGCAGTTGGAATCTCCATTCCAAAGGATTAAAAATATATCTTTGCCAGAGGTACAGCAGCTGTTTTGGTAGGTACTTTGTATTCTGCCTGTCTGTGGTCTGCTGGAGTCCTTACTGTTCCCTGATGTGTCATTTCACTCCAGTGAAAATCACAAGCGATAACTCAGGAGGCAGTAAAATTACAGGGGTCACAGAATACCCCCAGTATGCCTGAAATCAGGTCACCAACCTCACTCAGCTGGCCCTCTTGCTGATAACTCCCCTTTCCCCATTTCTCCTCTCCCCTGTTCTCTCTGCATCTCAATTATTGAAAATAAAATAAAATAAAAAAAAAAATTAAAAAAACAGAGAAAAGAGCCAACTCCCCAGGGCCTATAAAAATAAGAGCACATGGGCATCTCCAACAGTGGGCAGTGTTGGGGTGAGGGAGGATATATGTGCTACCTTTTGGACTGATCTGGCCATGGTTTGGTGATATCCTGCACTCTGGCCATGCTTTGCAGTATCCCAGCACTGTGGAGAGCCCTGCCTTAGAGCAAGGCCAGTTTCAGAATGAAACACAAGTAAGAAATGTGATGGGCAGAAGGAGTGAGTGTGTTATGGACACCCAAATGTTTTGATGAAACATAGCAACATTGATAGTTTGAAATTTTATAGTGTAAACTGAGTGCGAAAAACCATGGAGTGAGGGAGAGAAATGGAATGAGGATGCAGAAAACTGGAAGTTTTCAAGTCCCATTCTCCTCATGGTGCTCCCAGACAAGCCTCAAGTGATGCAAAGAACTGGATCAGTCTTTGAAATTCAGGTTTTCTTCCAAGGTCAGAACAGTCAAGAATCAATTAAATTTACAGGAACTCAGAATATTGCAGAGGTTTTTCCTTGATAATGGTGTTTGTTCCTTGAATTTTCTCCTACTCTCCATAGGAAAGTAAGGGCTCCAAACTGCAGGGTTGTGGGAGAGCACTCAAAGCATTCATTGGATATTTCCGGCATACCTGTTACTTCACTGATTTCTCCTTCAGTAAATGCTCACTTCATGTGCCCTTTCTGAAACTCAGTCTCTGGTTCGGGCTTGCTCAGCTCTAATTTTTGATGATTCCTTTTTTTGTAACAATTCTCTGGAAAATGCTGCGCTGGACTACTTTAGTTTTGATATCTGGAAGCACAGGTACAAGGTACTGACTGCAGCAGGTGATTCTGCTCTGGGGGCCTCTCCTTCCTTCCTTCCTCAGAAGTCAATCCTCACCATTCCTCACTGAGACAAGCTTTGTGGCTTTGCAAGAGTCCAGTTTCACTGAGGAGCCTTTTGTGTGGTTTGATTATTTCAAAGCAAGGAAAGAAAATACAGCAATGGCTTAGCTTTCTGAAAGCCTCCAAGAAAATTTGGAGAGCTGTGTGAGCTTTTCTGTTCCTCCTTACTCCGAGCATCCTTCCTCCTGCTAGCTCTTTGCAGAGGGAGCTCAGAGATCACCGCGCTGTGCTCGTCAGCCCGAGGCAGCTTTCCCTCCTTGCAGTGGAGGGAAGAGCTCCTATAAATCAGTCAGAAATGAATGCATTTCACTTGCCTGCTCGGTTGGGGGGGGCAAGGAACTGAGGAAACCACCTACAGATGAGGCAGTTGTGTGAGTCATGAGAAGAGAGGAGCGTTCAGCACTTCTCAGGAGGTTTTTGCCAGTCTTAGAGAGGGAGATGAGCGCTTGGGAGCACTTTGAGAAGCTTGTAAGTAAAACTCACAGAAAATACCAAGCTGTGTTAGCGCATGGGCAGCCATGAGGAGGCCAAGAGTTTCCTTCTGAGGGGCATTTATCTTTCCCAGGGAGCAGGAAGGCCTTCTTGCAGTGGATGCTACTCCACAGAGCTCCTCAGGGCAGATTTGTTCCCTTGACTTTTAATTTTCCGGTTTCCCTCTGTTTATGCCAGAAAATAAGGCTTGGGTTTTGCTTATAAAAATAATAAAGCCAGAAAAGGCTGAGCTGAGACTTGGCCTCTTTGCTTTCTGAAAGACAGCAATAGGGCCTTTCCAAAGGGCCAATTCCAGCCTTTATTGCCCCACCACAGGGCCCACAGGAGGGACGAGCGCTCCGCCCAGCTCATAGCGCCGACAGAGAAAGATGGGTTGTTTTTAAATTATCTACCTTTGCTTTGCAACGTGAACGTTTCAGGGCAATTATCCTGAGATAATGCCTACAAATTGCTGAAGACTTTGGGTTTATAATTGCTCGTGTTCATTTAAAGTTCCCAGCAGACTAGGCCGGGGAAATCACTGCCAGTCAAGCCAAGGTTGATGGTGTACGGTAACTGAGTTTCTCTCAGAAGAAAGACAAGCAAATCAGTTTTCTCTGAGAGCAATAATTCCAACTAATTGTTTGGTTTCATTGTGCCTCCACAGCAAGGCAGAGCGGTGACACTTCCCATCCAAGGCACATCCCTGTGAAGGGGAAGATGGAATTCCACTGTGTGGGGCTGTTCCATGGAGCAGGGAAAAGCAGCTCTCTCTCCCCACACCCCCTTTTTGGCACCCCAGTGGCCATCCCAGTTGCCTCAGAAAGTGAAACGTGAATTTGCAGTGAGATAATGTTATCATGTCAATGCAGGGAGAAATAACGGTAGCTGCCTGCCACGTTTGTAATTAAAAATCACTTCTTAATGCAATATTTAGGTGAGGTTTCAAATCAGCAAGAGCATTCATAATGAATAACAGAATTTCAAAGTAGGGATGTGCTCACATACTCCCATCACATACATTTTATACATACACCTATTACCTATTTATATACTTACATTCCTATTTGTATTTATATACTTACATTGCTATTTATACATGCCTCTGTATTTTGTGTGGAGCCTGACTCCCCACCAGCTCTGCTGTGAAGCTCTGATATCATTCCCATCACAGGCATCCTCCAGGCATTACTTAGACAAATCCATTTCATCATTTTTTACTTGCTAAGCACAAGCAGCATTGGCCAGTTTAGGTGTCTACACTCCAGCAGTGTAAAATCTCCCCTTCTGTCCCTCCAACTGTTGCTATTAGAGCAGCTGAATAACTGATTTTTCTCATCCAGTAACTAAGATTAAAGAAAAAAAAAATTATGAAATAGGCTTAGTTGACATTTCTGACATTTGGGAGGGAAAAAAAAAAAGATGTCTTGCACAAGAAAAAAATCCCCCCGCCTAAAGTGCATTGGCTTATCAAAAATATTTTGCTTGACCTATATAAAAAAATCTCTGGGTTGTTTTCATGTTATTTTTTAATGTGTTCCAACAATATTTGGACTGAAAATATTGTCTGGAGAGAGATAGCAAAGTATATGGTTAAAAAAAATGTCGAAAGTCTCTGTGCATGTAGACTTTTCTGAATATTTTTGCATTTTTTTGCCTTATTTATTAGAATTTACAGATAACAGTGGTCAGTTTGAAGATGGGTTTTTCAGTGAAGAAACTAATTTTCTGAAAAATTCCATCTAGGATTAGGAAGCGAGGAAGATACCCTGCCACAGCACTGAAAATGTCATTAGTATCCTGCTTATTCCAATTTTAGGGGCTTTATTGTAATGTTCAGTGGGGGAAATTTTTGGAATTTGTGCCTTTATGAATTTGAGGGATCATATACTTTAGTTGGATACAATATTTAAAGCTATTGGGTCAATATTCATCCTCCCAGCCACCAAAAAGAAATATCTGCTTTCTGCTGAGGTGTTCCTTCACAGCCCTTCAGCTTTTCCTGCAAACTGTGGCAAATATAAACACAAATACAAACATAAATATAAATTTTTATATATATATATATATATATATATAATGGAGATTTGAGCCCCAGATATTGCCAGATTGTTTTACCACTTTATTAATATTTCCTTTCACATGAAAATGAGTCTGTAAAAGCAGAATTGTTTACAGTGCACTGCGTGAACACCAATAGCTGATACATGTCATAGACAGCCAAAACTAGGACTTTGCATGAATCATTGATTTCAAGACATATTTCCAGAGAAAACTGAAGAATGTGTGTTATGCTGTCAAGTGGGCTCTTAGAATGAGGAAAAATAATTTTTTTTTTCCACATTTCTTCTCAAATAATTAAAAAAAAAAGTAGCATCTTTCCCCAAATAAATTCAGGATATGACACATACACAAACTAAATTTTTCATTATCTTTTTAAGATACTTACTTGACCAACTGTTATCGCCAAATGATTCTTGTTTTGTAAAGTCTCTCATTTGCTGGTGTTATCCACTTGAAGGGCAAAGAGTTGCCCCTTCCCATCCTCCTGGGCATTAAAGTAAAAATACCAAAGGTGGCTTGTAAACCTCAGAATGTGTGTCTGGAATATCAAATCCATTTTGCCACCATGTTATGTTATGTTATGCTGTAGAATTCATAATCTGCTCAGATTATATTCTAAAACTATCTCAATGCTGTGGGCAGGGATTTTGTCCTTCTACTGCACCCACTATGGGGTGGAGTAAATTCAGGGATTTTTTTTCTCCAATGGTCAGGATCATCTTGTAATTCCCAAATTAGCTGAATTTAAAACCAGTTTATAACCAGTTCTTCCTGGGTCACCTTTGCACATATATATCCTTTCCCAGTTGGATTGGGCACCACCATTCCTGAGCTGGATCTGTGTCCCTTTAAGCCACGTTTAGGTAGGCTGAGCAAGCAGAGGCTTTTAGTTTCCTCTCAGAAGCTCTCCAGCTCCTTGATCATTGTAATAGTCCTCTTTGCACCCTCTGCTCCAATTTGCATGCATCCTTCTTGGGCATGGGTAACTAGAATTGATGCTGTATTTCAGATAATGCCTCACCAGTGCTTTGTGTAGTAGCATTAATATTTTCCTCTCATTATTAGCACTATTACAGGTGATGAATCCCAGGATTGCATCTTTCTTTTCAGTTGCATTATATTATGGCACATATTTATCCTGTAATCAACTAGGAAACCCAGGTCTTTCTCTTCCTTTGTCATTCCCAACAGCTTCTAGCAGAAATTCTCATTATTAGTCCTTTAGTGCATGACCTTGCATTTTGTACTGTTCAATTTCATCCCATTTCTATTACTTCTGTCCCCAAGGTCATCCAATTCTTCCTGCGCGATATTGCGATTTTCGTTTGTGTTGATGGTGCCTCCCAACTTTGTACAATCTGCAAATTTCATTTGAACACTCTTACTTTTTGTGCCAAGTTTATTAATGAAGCGTTAAATGAGATCAGTGCAAAGACTGATCTTTGAAGTACTCCCCTAATATTTTCCCTGCAGCCCCCTATTCCCCCCCTGCAGCACATCTTATCCTCCCTTCCCCGGTCACCAACCCAGACCTCACAGCTCTGGCTGAGTCTATTTTTCCCCCAGTGAACTGGGTGGTTCCCAAGTGGCACCTGCTGAAACACTTCAATGAAGATTGGATACCTTTTTAGAATTTTAATTTAAAAAAAAAAATTTTATCAGGGTAGCTGGGCGCAGTCTAGCCCCAGGAAACCCGTACGGTAAATGTTTGCCCTTTACTCCTTTTGATTCTTTCCTCAAATTTGTTCTAAAATCTAGTCAGCTATTAAGGTCTGACTGACAGGTCCCCCTAAATCCCCTTTATCTACTCTAAGAAGAGGAAAACTATAGTAAAGGTGCAAGGAGTGGGTACAAGGGGTGTGGGTGCTGCTGTTCCCTCTCCATGTTACAGTGCAGCACTTCCCTGCTCTATTAAGGACTGACAGTGGTTACTGGATGTGCAATTTCATGTGTTCATCCTCAGTTAGGGATCATGTTGCCACTCTTCAGAGATAATAAAAGGAAGGTGTTCATTTAGGCTTGTGAAACTTCCTGCACTCTCAACCCATCCTTTCCCCCACAGCAATTTTCATTCCTTCTTCACTTGCTCTCTTTCCATTCACTTAAATCCTGTTCTGATCAGTTAATTTCCTTTCCAAAATCCAACACTTTTCTCTGAAGTTCCCATTTCTTTCATCTCTCTCTTCCACAGGAGAGAGAGTTCCTTAGGAACTACAAACTCCTGCTTGAATCCCAAAGTTTTGAGGCACAATCAAAAATCTGGCTGTTCCAGGCCTGTCAGTGTAGAAGGAAATATCACACACCCACATTGCATTAGGCTTTGCAGCAAGAAACACAAGTGACCAGACTTCCACAGGTCTCACATGACATTTAATGAGCCTTGATGTGTTATCATGGTTCTCTGAACTCTTGTTTCTCTCTCCTTTCTGGCTCATAGCTGCTTGCAGAGGTTTTAAGAACTCTCTTGTCACGTCCATGCAGATTTGTCTCTCTCCAGAGGAAGGTCATGCCATGGGAGTCAAACCCTCATTTTTTTACAAAAGCAGAGGCTACAAGAGGTGCCCTCTCAGTATTCAGGAAGAGCACTGAAATAGTATTTGCTCATTTCCAAAAGTGGAGGCCAACAGCACACCAAAAAGTTAGAGATGCTCCCTGGTGAGAGCACACGGCAGGAACTCCTGAACCCAGAAACAGCCCTCCTTCCTCCCACCCTGCTACCTGACAGTGCCCTTCACCTGGATACATTTCAAGCTGTGCATAATTTCCCTCTGTATTCTACCTGGAGCATTTCTGGGATGTGTGGAAGGGGTGTGTGGAGTTCAGCAAGCTGTGGCACAGGTGAAGCAGCACAGTGAGCAGCATTCCCAGAACCTGCACTTGATAAGCAGCAGATGAGCCCCTTGCTGGCCTGGCAGGGCACTTTAACAGGGTAGGTTGCATTAAAATTTAATTTCTTCTCTGGGAAGATGCATTTGTTTGATGGCAGCAGGCTCTGGTCTTGTGTGGTGTTGTGCACCAAACATCTGAGGTGCACCTTGGAAATCAGTTTCTCATCATTCTCATCTCAAAACCTGTGGAACTACTGTGCAGGCAGGGGAGAGAGCCCAGTGTTTTCTTTTATGAGCTGGAATCTCTTGCTCCTTATAGCATATGCTGTTTGTTAATTATTCTCTTTCTCTCTCACTGTCTCATTCCTACCCTTGTTCATCCTCCCCTGTGTTTTACTTCTCTGATGGTTTGATCTCTTGTACTGCATCTCCTCAGCCCCAGCGTGCTTTCTGTGCATGTTGATTTTGATTTGCTTTTGCTGTGTGGGATTATACATTTATAACAGAGCCTGGAAATGAGTCTGTTTTGATAGCCAGAATGAGGAAAGCACCATCTCCAAATCATGTTGATATTTGAGAGGAGGGAAGAAGCATTTTAAAGCCTTGCCTTCAAACTCTTTTTTTTTCATGGCCTAAGTAGTTTTTTTGCAGTATCAGAAACACTTCACTTGTCTCCTTTGCTGGTGCCACTTCTGGCCCCTGGCATTACCAGGTGTGGTGACACAGAATCTCTGGAACTTGTCACCATGGCTTTTTTCTATTTCCCCATGAAGGTACATTTTGAAATGAGACCTTGGCCAGCAGAGCCCACGCACCGGAACTTGCTGAAATCCCTGGTGCAGTTGTGGGGCTCTGGGGAGCTCACTCCAAAGAGGCCCCAGGTCCCATTCCAAGGCAAAAATCAAATCTGGTTTGCTTTGGTCCTGTTGTATTATGCTCCAGTGAATTCTGGGCTTCTTCTTTTTAAATTACCAGCACACCAGAAAGGATGGATAGGGGCAAATTAATGAAAAGAAGAAGACAGAAAAATGTCTAAGGTACCAGTCAGGGGAGAAAAGAAGGGCTCTGCCATCAAAACCTTCCCCAGTGAAAAGACCCAGCAGGATACAGTGACTAAATGTATTTGCCACAGCACTGAGAGTTAAAGAAAATTTGCTTTCATTCACCAGAAGTGGAAAAAGATATCTGTAAAAGCTCCTCTTTTTGTTCCCTTAGTTCTTGTCAACAAAGTGAAGTTCTGAATGGCATGGGGGAAAATCATCTTCCTGCATTTGCAAGCAGTGCAGCCAGTCCTGTTCCTGGGCATGGGGCAGTGATCACCCCCCAAAGAGTGATTACAGCCCCAGCAATAAAAGGGTGGCACCTTCAGCCCAGGGCTGTATTTTGACACTGTGTTTCCTGCATTTCATTTCCTGTGTGAAGCCCAAGGAGAATTTTTTTTTTTTCCTTTTTGAGCGTTGGGGGTTCAAAGACTGAAATACTCATCAAGGCGCTCGAGGAAAGTAGGAAAGGAGAGCAATCTCCTGTTGCCATCAGAAGGCTGTGCTTCCTTTCTTTGTGCAGATCCAAGGTGATTTCTGGGCCTGATTCCTGTTCCCTTTCCGTGGCAGGCAGTAGGAATTATGCTCCTGTTCTCTGAAATAATGGGCCAGGGGTCTGGCTCCAATTCTGGAATGATTCTTGTAGTCACATAGTTAATGGTTAGTTGGAATTACGTAGCAAAATGCAGTCTCAAGGAAGGAGCTGCTCAGAGAGCTGGAATGGTCCAGCAGCTTCCCATCTTTGTCCAAAGACCTTTATAAATGTTCCAGGGGCTCTCAGACCACAAACTACTGGATCTTGGTCCTCGGTCATGCTGAGATCTCTATTTCTTGCGTTCCTGTGGAATATGTGGAGCACCTCACAGGCTAGGGAATTTTGCTGTAGTCCCTCGGGTGTTTTACCACTGTCAGCACCACCAGGCTGTTGGGGTGATTTGTGTTTGAAGCCCTCTGCTCCCCGAAACATCTCTTTTCCTATGCTTTGCATTGTAATGCTGCATGTGCCACTCTGCATTGCACTTATCCGTGTCTTATACCAGAGAGCTCCTTCTCATCTTCTTTCATGGATGGGAGCAGAGTGGTTTAAATCAAAGCATTTGACTTTGAACCTCTCTTGAGCTGGCCTTCAGGCAAGTTCTTTCTGATCAAAGACAGAAGCATACCAGGGTCCAGGTATTAAGGCTGAATAATTGGTTCAGACTAAAATAAGAACTGTCCCAAGCCTCCACAGAAAAAGTTTTTATCAAGTTTAAAAAAATGTACAGGTAACTTTTTGGCCCTTGATATACTTCTGCATTTTCTCAAGGGGGTGCCAAGGCAGAGGCTGCTAATGCAGAATGAGACTGTGAAATATCAGTCAAATTTGGAAGTCAAAGATGATCAGATTACTTGAGGAACAGGTAGAATTAGGGGTACTGAAACAGAATGGCTTTTCATATGGAAAAAGATGGGATACTGTCAGCAAAGCACAATATAACCGAGGTGATTTTGAAAGATCCTTATTTCTTCTGCTATGCAGGATCCCCTCATATCTCTGAAGAAATGTGTATTTCCACATACAGCACAGCACATATAGCTGTGGCTTTTCTGAAGATATCACAGACCCTTCAGACTGGGGGGAGAAAAACAAACCAACAACCAGGCAATCACAAGCAATTTACCAGACGGAGCAGGATGCCTGTAGCATCCCAAGCAGCCTGAGCCTGTCTGCCTCTGTTTAGGATAAATACTGAAACTGCACCTCCGTGAACTCTCCTGCCTCTGCCCATCAGTAATGTGTATATAAAAAGTCTATGCCTGGGGATCAGCTAACGGGATTATTCACAGACACAAAATGAAGCTGGCCCAATCCTGACATCCTTTGCAGCCCTCCCTGCAGCCTGCTGAGAGGGGCAAAAGCAGGCTCAGGCTCCAGGTCCTCCACATTTCAGCAGCCTTTTGGGAATCTGCAAGGGGGGTGGCAGTGGAAATAGGCTCCCACTTCTGCTTTTTTGTTGTTTTTCATTTTTAATAGAGCAACTTTCAGTCCGAAAGGAAACCCTGGTGAAGTGGCGAGGCTTTTGTCTCTCGCTATAATGCCACTGGGCTTTGGATTGACCTGTGTGATACAGTGACACTGTGTGGTTTGAATTTTTACATACAGCTGCATAAAGCAATTCTTATGTAAATTTTGGAGGTAAATAAGCCTGCTGTTGGTCTGCTGCATGGACACATATGCTCAAACCATTAGGCTTGAAAGGAGATTAGAATTAACCCACCCGTCTCTCACTGGCTCGCTCTTTCCCTCCCCAGCACGCAGCTCTTACAAGAGCCCAAACACCTTGCTATTTTAATGAATGGCAGCAGAGTTAAGGCTGACAGAGGAAGAAAATCTCTGTGTGCCCTCCCTCCCCCTTCCCT
The DNA here is from genome assembly GCF_027579445.1 of Ammospiza nelsoni. Classification (NCBI taxonomy): domain Eukaryota; kingdom Metazoa; phylum Chordata; class Aves; order Passeriformes; family Passerellidae; genus Ammospiza; species Ammospiza nelsoni. Next base: position 4,185,398 of record NC_080646.1, on the reverse strand, counting down.
GCAGCCGCAGAGCCTCTGCTGGAAGCCTTGAGGGTTTAGAGGAGGCCAAGAGCTGATTCCCCTGGCACAGGCGGGCACGTCGGAGCCGATGCCCTTCCCTCGCTCCCCCAACCTCTGAATTGCACAGGGCTGAGCTGGACCCTCCAGCTCCCACTGTGGCAGCAGGAAGGCTCAGAGCCTGCCATAGCAGGCCTTGTGTGTGTTTTCTTTCTCCATTAACTCCTACTGGGCAGGGAAAGCTTTCAGAGCAGCTGGGAAGTCCCAGGTGGGACGTTCCCAGGTGCTTCTGCAGGGCCGGAATGGGCAGAGTCTCACCCAACAGCAGGCAGTGGCCGCTGGCCACCACCCTGCCTGGAGCTGGCATCTAAATGGCTTCACCTTCCAGCTGAGGAAGAGTTTTACTGTGAGCTCTTGGAAGGAAGAGCAGGATTGAGGGTGCACACACGCACATATACACCCACACGTGCACAAAACTGCCAAGGGCACGAGCCGGGCCGAGGGGAACCTGGCCCGGGATTGTTTGTTTATGCCAACTTTAAATAATTCATTTTGATCCCTATTGAGCTCATCACAGCGTGACCAAAATAAACGTGTCTCCTTGGCCTATTGTTTGAAGCTGAGGATCGCCGAGCAGGAGGGAAATATTACAGTGACTGAGGGAGATACACGTAAGAGTGTGACCTTTAGCTGCGCTACCTATAACCAGCCTCATCAAATTAAAGCACTGTATATTTTCCCTAATAATCCCTGATTAGGCCCGGGCTATGAGCGGACACGAACGGCCGCCATTGCTATGCAGCGGGAGGCCTGCTAAGCACCCGCCGAGCGCTTGGGAATAAGTGAGCAAAATGCTTTAATTTGATAGGGTTAGAATCCTGCAGGCTCCGGGGTGAGGAGTCACCAGCAGCTCCGCTCGCACTGAATATGCAGAAATAAAAAAGTAAATTGCTTACATCTGCTGCAGGCGGGAGGGAAAATGATCTGATTGGACAGGCCGAGGGCTCTCCATCTCTTTTGGGTTGGGAAGAGGGGTTTGGAGCATCAAAAGCTCGTAATTGGAGTAATTCTGAATTAATGGACACACGCGCACAGGCGCGTGCACCATTTTGAAGCAGCTGGTCACGGGATGCACATGCTCAGGAATGTTTGGAGATGGCGAAAATGCTGTTAAAAACATTGTCCCTTATTCCTAATATTACTGACGTTTGGATTTTGTGACCTGTAAGAAGTGCAGTGAGTACAATAAGCCTTGCCCATCTGCCCGATAGAGCCGCCTGCCTCAGCCTAGATCTGTTTATTCACAACACAATTATTCTATCTCTCTGTCTGTCTCTCTATCTCTGTTGTCTATCTGCTCTTTCATGTCTGAGGGCCTTTGCTGCACGCAGAATCCCAGGCTTTAGCCTTGTCATCTGATACTGTATTTAATCTATGTATTTGATCAATAAGAATCAAAGACAAGGCTCAAGGTCTTTTTGGCACCAGGCATCCAGCTTTGTGCCGGGTGTCAGAGGTTGTCTACAGTGTCACCTTGATGGTGTCACACTAATTTGTACCCTACTTTGCTTGCCTCTATGATCACAGTCTGCACTGGTTTGTGAGGGGTATTTTTTGCCTCCGTATCTCTTTTTTTAGTGCTTGTTTTTATTAGTTTTGGAGGTGGGAGGCTGAAGACATTAGCTTGGAGATTTAAGGAGCGCACTTCCTGACCCTCCTCCTCCTCCTCTCCCTGCTTCCCCCTGCGTGTCACTTACAGAGTGAGGGTGTCACCTCCACCTGGCAGGCTCCGTGTCCCAGGGGGGCACACGTTACTAAATCCAAAACGACCAAGGGAACAAATCCTGCAAGGCAAACTTTCAGCAGCGATTTCTCAGCTTGCTGCTGACAGGGAAAGGCAGGCACAGCAAGGCCAGAGCCCAGGCTTCAGCCCACTTCTGGGCAAATCCACACAGAAGGTGCATCTCTAAATTTCACTGGTATTTTTCCTGGAGACAGGGTTCTTTGGATCTCGCACTGATGCACAAACTTGAACAATTTGTTCTTTTATGGCTGCCTAAGGCTGTACTGCATCATTTCAATGGCCTTTTGTCTTGTGACAAGTATTGCAATGCCTATAATGTACTAAACATTCTAAAAATCCATGTAATTAATGCCCCAACATATCTAATATAGAACTATTATCTTGAGGACAGATAAATGCAGTTTATTATCTTTTTTTTTTTCCTTTGCCTACACCTCTTCATTCTCTTTTCTGTGCTGTTATTTAACACAGCCAAATAATAGCACAGTAAATGTATTATTTAAGTCTCTCATTTAGAACTCTGTGTGTGTGTGAAGGCACTGCAGAAAATGAGGCTGTGTTTAGACCCAGTTTCTTAGCTGTGGACTGCACCATGATTTCCTGAGGTGCTTTGGAAAGTCAGCCAAGATTTTCACAAATGGGTGACTGACACCAGGCATCCATTTCTGAGTTTTGATTTCAGAGGCTGCAGGAATCCATGGGGACTGGAATGTTTCAGTACCTAGCTCCTGCAGCCACTGCCCTTGGCTTTTCTGCTCTTAAAAATTCATATTTCAATTTTATTTAGTGAATCAGTGGAAGCATTAAGGCTTAAGAACAGCAGAAGGGCTGCCCACCCGGGAATCCTGTCCCTAAAAATCAGCCAGGGTGGATGTTTGAGGACAAAGTATCTGAGAAAGAGAGCAAACAGCAATAGGAAAATTTGTAGTTGTGCTTTTTAAAAACCATAGGCTCTGGGAAGAGGAAGGGCTCGGTGCAGAGTTTGCTGTTATGGTTAAGCTGCCTGTTGTGATTAAGATGCATTTTGAAGTTTGAGGTTGTCTAGAGGAAGCACCCTGGCTGGATCCCACACAGCCTTTGGACAACTCTGCTTTTTGTGTCTGAGCTGGCTGCCAGCCACCAGAGGATGGGAACGGGGTGAATTTTACAGGTTTTTCCCTGTAAAAGGGAAAGCTGGGTGTTCCCTTGGTGAGGTGCCACCTCCCTCAAACCTCTCCCTGTCGAAGGGAAGTCTCTTTTGTGTGCCAGCCATGCCTGCCACAGTCCATTGGAAGGTATTTGTCAACAATTATATGTCTATTAAGGACAAGTCAATCAGGCCATGTGCAAATAGCCAGACCTCTGGGGTCTGCCTATTGATAGGGACCTGTCAATAGCCAATCCAGGTTTTTTTCAGACAAACAAGAAATTAAGCACTCACCAAAATCATTGCTCCTCTGAGTCCCTCTGGCCCATTTTTATTCTCAGAGTGTTGGTCCCTCTTTTTTTCTTTTTTCTTTTTTTTTTTTTTTTCCCTGGGCTAATATTTATTTGGAATAAACAAAAGAGACTAGGAGGCACTTGTTAAAGCCCTGCTTTTAACTGTAAGAGGAACATCTTCTCATTGTAATTAAGGATATTACCAAATGGTTGCGCTTGTAGGTGGCTGCGGTTAATCCCAGTGACAGAGGAACTATAAGGGAATTAATAACAGAAACTTTAAATTAGCCCAGCTGTAATTAATATCTACAGTATATAAATATCCACTCTTTCACCAAGACAAATTTCAAACATATTTACCTTTATTAGGCTGAGGAAGACAGTAACACCATGCAATATTTTCATGCATATTCAATCTGTAAACTCAACAGTTGATTTTGTAATTTATATTGCAAATTACTCTGCTGTTTCCCACACGTGAGCGGGAGGGAGAGCAGGAGAGAGAGCAGACAGTGTGTGGGAAGCTTTAAACAAAAGCCTCTAGCAAAAGCCATGACATCAAAAAGATGCTCCACAGGGCCATCTCCTTTGAACCAGCAGAACTCCGGTATCACAGAACCCACTGGTGTTACACAACAAACGGCAGCGCTGAATAACTCTGCACAGGGACCTGAAATGACCAAAAATATTGAAAGCAGATGTAGTATGCAAAGCAGAAATGATATCTGATCCGTGTGCTCTTTGGGTACATCACAGCTGGCTTTGTTAGTAATTACCCAAACAAACATTCTGTCCATCAGGGCTTTATTTCTTTTCATTTCTACCCTTCAGACAGGACAAATTCGGAGAGCTGGGCATTTTTTTCCCTGTTATTCAAGCACCAAACTAATAATTGGTAACATAATTTATTAAAATTCAGCATTTACCCAATAATATCCTTCAAACACCTATTTTTGATGTATTTCTGCCCTGAAAGAAGGGTAGAATGCAAAGATACATTCATTGCATAATATTCCCCAACCACTGGGAGATTACTAGGTATGGAGATAGTTTTTTATTTGGTCCCAAAATTTCTTATACTTTGAATTAAATATGTATCAGGGGAGAGCTTTCAACCTGACTTTTATTGCTGGTTTTATCGCAGTCTTAATTTAGGTACTTGTTTTGTGTTTAAAAAAAAAAGAAATAAAATTACCATTTCAATTTCCTATTTCAAATCTAAAAAATACTTTTTCAAAAAATCATCATGATTGCAGCTCCCTTTTTAATTCTTCACCCTCCTCCCAGACATGGGCCCTTTAGAAAACAGCTTTGGTTCTTCTTTAATCTGATTTTAGCAGGTGCAGCACATGGATAAAAGCTTTTCAGCAGATGCTTTGGGAAAGTGACCATTAAAGGCAGGCAATTTATTTCACTGTAAATATGAGCTATTTTTGCTAAGGAACCCTAAAAAAGAAATTCAGACGTGTCAATACACAGGTTTAGCACCTATGCTTCCAGCTTCTCTGACCTGTGTCAGCTTTCACATGTAAAATCAGCTTTCAAGAGCTCATTTAAGTAATTATTTAACTTCATAGGAGAGGAATCTGTAACATTAAAAATCCCCATGTAAACACTCTTTCATATATAAACATGGGCCCAGCATTGTGACACCTTTCAAATAAGTACCAGTTAAAGGTATTTTTTCTAAAAGCTTTTAATTCTACTTCATTTTTTCCTCCCGGCACTCAGAGGGGCAATGACCTCATAGATAACTGCCGCAGTTCCTAAATTCACAAATTTAAAGCCCAAGTTATTGACACTGTCCACAACAGAGACCAAAAATCCTTCCATGCCTTTCTGCCAGCTCCTGCTGAAAGCAAAGCACATCCATTTAGAAATTATATTTAAAATTGTATTTAAAAAAATATATCCCCGTTGCATCAGCGTTTGATGTCTGTCTGGTTGATGAATTTTCTTAAAACATCCAGAAAGGAAGCTGTTGAAGGGCTTTTCCTTTTCAGATTTTATTGAGGAGGGAAAGGGCAAATTTTATATTGAGAGGGCTTAAAGTAGGCACTAAAGGTCTGCCTTTAGATTCCCTAAAATTTAGGGAATTTAGCAAGGAGGGAGATGGCTCTTCTGATCTGCTTCATATTTGCACAGTGCAAAGAGCACGGCTCTCCAAACAGTGTGAGATGGGCTGGAATTCCTCACTCAAACGGGCGAGCAAAGGACAGAATATTTCCCTTTGAATTCTGAAGGTTCAGGGTTTTTTTGCTTTTGGTCAGCTTTTGCCAATTTACTCCCTCTGCAATAATTTTCCTGCTATACTTTCTAAAATTGCAATTTTTGCTGGTTTGGTTTGGTTTAGGTTTTTTTTTGGTTTTTTTTTTTTTTTCCACCCTTGATGAACAAGTTATCCTCTTAATCAATATTCAATAAGAAAAAATAATCCAGAAAAAGGTCTGTAACTTGGGATCTAACGCAGGGCTGGAAGGAGAGAGCTCATTACTGACCCAGGGGCTGCAGTGTCCCTGTGCTGCTCCGAGCACTTGCAAAATTCAGGATTACCTGAGGAAAGTGTTGAGGCATCTGATGGGGGACAGCATAGCATGTAATAACAAAGATTCAGCCACTGTGTGCGTATTTTCCATCTCTTTGACGTGAAAAAGAATGCAGTTTTAACAGGCAGGAAGAGATTATTTGGGGACGATTTCTTAAGAGAAAAATGGCAAAGAAAAATAAATGGTGTATACAAAATATTCACAGTATGGGCAGCCCAGATAGGGTAGTTCAACAATGTGCGTTTGTTTCTGTATTTGTACAAGGTGGTTTTTATTTAAAATACCTGCTTGAAACAGAACAGGGGGAACAAATCAACAAACAAAGGACAACTCTGCTGCAAAGCAGAGAATTCCCTCTGTTCCTCGAGGATGTGAGGCAGGGAAAAGGGAAGGGGCAGCGCCTGCACCTCCGGCCAAAATTGCTGCCCTCTGCCCTGGAGTTGCGGCGTGCTCAGTTCCGTGTCCAGCGTGTCACAGCAAGGACACCCTGCACAAAAATCACCATTGAAGTTTGTCCTGATCCAAAACCCGGCTCAGGGAGTCCAGGTTTGCTACAGAGGCAAAACCTTAACATGTGTGTGAGAAAGTGGACGTAAAGTCATCATTTAAAAAGACAAAAAAAACCCAAAACCAGAGAAATGCAAGAGCAGCATTTTACAGCAGATAACACCCAGATAACAGCCACAGTTGGAGCTTTCTTTATGACTTAGAGATGGTGCTGCAGTGCGCCCTTACTGAAACCAGGCACAGAGAAACATGGAAAATGTGATATATTTGCATACAGTGCAGTGCCAGTACACAGAGAGTGAGCTCCGTGCGCTGGAATACAGCTCCGAGGCGGCTCAGGAATTTTTCTCATTTTCTAAATTGTTAGGACTCAGAGGTTTGCTAAAAATATTCTTTTGAAGCTTGTCTAGTCCTTGGCAAGTGTTCCAATTTATCCTCCCTTTAATGGTGTGAAACTGGGTTTTGTTAGGGCTGGGTACATGATCTCTGCTGCCTGGTGCTCAAAGGCAGCAGGGAAAAGCCTCTGATGAAGATGCGTAAGAAGGGAAGAAAGAAGCAGCTTCTGATCTGGTTATTTCGTGATCAAAATTGCTCGAAATGAACTTTGATCCAGCTGCTATTCTGAAGAATTATAGCTAACAAATAAACAAACCCAGCAGAAAAAAAAAAAAAAAAATTGAAAAAAAAAATTCCTTAGTGCTTTTATTCCCTCCTCGGTTTCTGCAGGTATCTTGTCAGCCACAGCCTGATTTCAGGGAAAACTTCCCCAGATCTGGCCCAGGCCTGTCTGTTGTGGGCTCCTGGCAGGAGAGACCGAGCCTGCCTGGTACCACACGGAGCACCTGGAGCGTAACGAGGGATAAGTAATAATAATAACTGCCCACTAACCACATCAATGTTTTAAGTATCTCACGTAAGTGGATAACTTGATTTGTAAATAAACTACATTTCAGGAATATTTCATAAACATCCTGTGCTAAGTTGGTGCCTGGGGTAATATAGATTTCCATCCATATTCATCTCCGCGCAACAATTCCCGGGAGTTGCTAGGGGGGTGCTGCAGCGGCTCAGGCTTTCACGGTGATTTCTCCTTCTCTTTTTTTTTTGCTATTTTTCGTGTTGCTAGACCGTGCTCCAGCCGCGGCGGGAGCGCGGGCACGGCGGCGCTGACCCCGCGCCGCGGGGCCGGGCGGGAGCGGGACCCGAACCCGCGGCCCCCGGAGCGCGGGGGGCAGCGGGGCCGCCCGCGCTGCGCGGTGCGCCAGCGCCATCTACCGGCGGCGGGGGGGCGGCGCGCGCCTGTCGCGACTGTCGCCGCTGTCGCCCGCCCGCGCTGGGCGCTCCCGCCGCTTTCCTCGCCGCCCCAGTGAGTTTGTGCCGCTCCTGGCGCCTGCTCGGCCTCAGCTCCCATCTCGGCCCCTTAAGGCGAGGTTGAGAACGCGCCTTTATTCGCCCTGCGGGTAGTGGGGATGGGCTGGGAGCGAGCGGATCCCGATCCCGCGGGGTGGGGGATGCCCAGGAGCCCGGCCGGCTGCCAAGGGGGAGACGAGGTATAGATCTGAACGTGGATTTTGTAACCATGACCAGGAAACAGTTTTTATGTCAATGGATTTGCTGCTGGACCATCCCATCAGTGTAACTCGCTTGATTTCAGGTCTGCTGTGGACTGGGGTGATGGCGCAATTACAAATTTAAGTTTTATTTAAGATTTTTTTTTCACATAGCTTTTTATTGTGGTGAGCCATGCTTTGGCTGTTGGGTTTATCTTAGAGCACCCAGTTGTGCAGGGTCACCAATGTGACACTCAGCAATCGCCCTGGCACGAGGCTGTGCCCAGTTGTCCCCAGCTGTTCGCTCTGGCAACAGCTGGAAACCTCCAGGCAGCCCCTGAGACACCCTGAAATCAATTCCTCACCCAAAGCAGCAGCCCTGGCCCGGTGAGCAGGAACCACCTGGCTGGCTCTCTGCGTGCGCTCGCTTTGTAGCTGCAGGGAGCCACATCTGAAGTGTCTCTGCCTGGAAACTCCTGGCTAAAGCAGCGATCCACGGCCTTGCTTCTGATTTAATGTGACGCCGAGGCTGGAAACAGGATTATCCCAGTGATTCCCTGCAGCAGGGAAACCACCATGGCTGTGCTTGGTGTGTGAGGTGCCCCTGCTGAAAGCAGGTCCTCCTGCAAGGAATGGTGTTGAGGTATTTTGCTCCTGAGCATGATTGGTCTGGATCTCTGTTTTCAGGTGTAACAAAAGCTGCTCTGGGTGGCTGGAGCTCTGAATGTTGTGATTTGCTCTTTAGAGTTCACATTAGGGGCGTAAGTGTTCCTGATATTTGATTATTTCATTACCCTGCCTCTCTGGACTTTCATGTTTCTTTCTGGATAGATTTTTCCTGAGTTTCTGCTTTCTATCCTTAATATAGAGAGAATTATTTTAAATACTTTCAGTTTCTAAAGGGAATATCTGGTACTAAGTGTAAATTATCTTTAGGGTATAGAAAATACAGCCCAATGGACATATTTTGGATTTTTCATGGAAAAGTACTTTTTAATATATTAATTACATTTGGGATGGATAGGACAACAACATGGACTTTTGAGAGGGAAGAATTGCAGTCTTTGGGGTTTTAAACTGAAGGGGTGAAGGATTTGGGCTGGCAGATTTCTACCGTGGTGCTGCAATTCCCTAGCTAAAAATTGATAAGGAAATATCTGCTCTGTTTCTGCTCTGTTGGAAATAAAGCAGTTTTGGAGCTGGCACTCCAGGGGCCATTGGAAACTGGAAGGGAACTCTGGGGAGAAAGTGGAACCCCCTGTGAACTTGTTGGTCTTCCTTGCCCTGAGCCTGCAGACCCTGGGCTGTGGCTCTCCCTTCCTCTGGGAGCAGGAATCATCTGGAATTATTCCTGCTGGAGTAACCTGAGCTGGCCAGAGGTGAGGCTGCCCTGAGCCCCAGAGAGGAGCTGAAATCTGTATTTTTGTATTTTTTAGGGGTAGCTGGTGGCTCTCAGAGGGCCACATCTGCCTGGTTGTGAACCTGCCTCACCCCACAGAGGCAGAATTTTTATTTGCGCTTTGGTTTTGGTTTTATCCTAAACGTGACAAAAATGTAATTGTAGTGGCCCTTTCAGTCTTGGTTGCAGGACTAAATTTTGCCTGGAATTCTGCACTCAGGTGACATCCACAGACCCCCAAGAGAAAGCAGAGCAGAGTGAGGACTGAAGTTCCCCCATTTCCATCAGAGTTTTGCCTGGCTAAGGGCGTAGGCATTTGGCTACAAATTAATTCAGTTTCGTTTTCACCCAGAGAATGCTGCAAACTCCCCAGAAAGACAGATTTAATTTTTTTTCCTCTCTAACACAATCACAAAATAATACAAACTTCTCCCCACAAAGTGTTGATTGTTCTATAATGGAATCGTAAGTAATTTTGTAGTCGCTTTGGGGAAAAAGCAAAAACTGTTCTTAGCACCTGCTGTATGATATCACAAAGCTAAGGCTCATAATGATTCTAATATGTGAAGGCAGTTGCATAATATCATCATATTACAGTTTGTATAAGGAAAAAAAAATCATGGACAAGAGATTGCCAGTAGAAACTCTTCCCAAATGCTATTTTTTCCCTCATTGCTGTTCCTCTGTCTCAAAATATCTTTGCATTTTCCTTGTCAGAGTCTGTGGGTTTCATTGGTGGAAATAACAGCCAGCAAATAATGAAGAGGGAAGGGGGAAAAAAAAAATCACCATTTAAAAAAAAAAAAAAAAAAAAGGCATTTTTCTATAGAAGCTAATGTTCCATAAAGAGATGCAAAAGGAAGAGAAAAAGATACTAGATAGCACAGCTGCATTGAATTGCAAGACAGCTGGAATTTTTCAATGTAACCAGATTTTAGATGAGTTTTCTTTTCATTTCTCTATAATAAGATCTTTGTAAACCACAGTCCTAAACAAAATCTTGGTGGTGGTGGTGGTGGTGGTGAAAATAGGGAAGAGCAGCTCTGCTTGTGCTCTGTGTGTGTGTGACAGTCAAAATACGAGGCCAGATCCTTGGGAGCTGCAAGCCTGTGTCAGCAGAGGCACTCAGGCCTTGCTGCAGGCCCTGAGGATAAGGATTGCAGCATCCAAAGGGAGATTTCCTGGTGCTCAGGATGCCCTCGGTGCCCTCAGCTGAACGAAAGAAATTCCAGGCAGAGCCTCTAATAAGACTCGGAGCTGAATCGGAGTTTGCCCTGCAAAATCCTGGGCAGCACAAAGCAAAGCAGCTACTCCAGCCTTGGAAGGGATCCAAGAGGCCTCTGCCTCGCTCCGCCCAGGCTCTGAGTCTGACCTCTCTGAGCGATAAATAGCGAGTTCACATCTCACCCTGCTCCTGGCTGAACCTGCCCCTTGCACAGGGCTCGGCGCAGACGAGGTCAGGCCCTCGTGGGCAGGCCGAGGTGTGATAAAAGGAGAGAAGTTCCTGCGCTGCCTCCATCCCTCGCTCCCTCCCTCATTACCTTCGCCGGGGTCAGCCTGCTCTGACTCCTCAGCAGACAGAAGAGCAAGAGGCATTTCCCAGCAATAGTTCCTGTTCTGCCACCTGCCTGCCATGTGCTCTTTAGCAGCTTTACCTCATCTCTGCTGGGCTGTAAAACACAGGGCAAAGCAGTCTGACGGGGGGATTATACAGGTTCTCAGCCTGTGAGGAGCCTCGTTGAGAAAGCCAGAGTGTTCAAATGGTTTGGATACCTTAATGCTCACAATTTGCCAAAAATAAAACCCCAGGAGGATTTTCAATGCACTTCAGCAGGGCAAAAAACACTACTTGGCTGTCTGCATTTGGAAAGGAGTCTCTTGACATTCTGTGCTACATCCTAACATCTTCCTTTGAGCTAGGAATCAGTGCTGTTTTCATTTTTCTGTTGTGGTTGCTTTAAATTCCTAAACTGGATCAGAACCAATGGTTTTTTCCTTTGTGGCAGCAGGGGGGTGATTTAGTTAACGCTGGGCTCGGATGCCAAATCATGAGTTCCAACTTATTCCTATCAGTGGTCATCCATCAGCAAACTTGGGGGAGTGAGGCAGAAATATAAGCACACTGACAATTTGCCAGAATGATTTAAGACCTGGCATTTAAGAGTTCCTGTTGTAGTTGTTCTTTTGACATGTCTCCTAATTTGCTCCCATCTTGAAGACACTCGCTGCTTTAAGACTTAAACAATCTTCATCTGGGAAAGGAGCTCAGCAGCAGGAACAGGGGGGCCTTATCCAAGGGAAAGGTTGCACAAGGGCAGACAAACCTCCTGACTTGTGCGTCATCAGCAAACAGAGATGTGCCTGTAGGAATGCTGCTCTATTGGCTTGGCCTCTCACGAGGGAGGAGGAGGCAAAAAGCAATATGCATTATTGATCAGAATGTGCAGGTGAACCAAGATGGACAAGGATAGGTCACAACTTTATTAACTCCATGTAGGCAGCACTTGCACAGATCCAGGGCTGAGTTATGCTGCCTGATATCCTGGATCTCATGGAATATCTGTGATGCACAGACCCACCTCCTCCTCTGAATCTTTCACCATCGCTGGCAGATGTGGTACCACGGGCACAGACCCCAGCAGCAGCATCCAGGGCTGTGCTGTGGGAGCTGCTCTCTCCATCCTCAGCCATAAAACAAGAGCCATGACTGAGCTGAAGGGCTGGAGGTGCAAGCTTGTCCCTCATGAGCACAGGGATGGAGAAGCCACCAGCTGTCCCTTATCCATCCCACACACAGAAAAGCAGCAGAACCTGCTGTAACCCACCCTGTCCCATCCCCATCTTTGCCTGCTGGCTTTACTCCTGTCCTGAACATCCTCTCTGTGCTCTCCTGTGACAGCCATTCACCATAGTAACAGGAAAGTCAAGAAACACAAAAGGTGAATACAACCAAGCTGGACGAGTGCTGTTTGGGCAGAGTGCTGCAAAGTCACAAAAACCCCTCCCAGCACAGCTCTGGATTGGCAGAATAACCAAGCCTGTGAATCCCCTCCATGGGATTTGATTGCCTCTAAATAGATTGGAGCTTTCTGGGATTCATTTGCTCCTCACTGTGAATCACTGGAACATTTTCATGGTCACAAATGTTCACAGCAGAACTGTTCAGGGAAGTGTGTGATGGGCAGGAATCCAAGGGGGTTGTTTGGTTTTCATTCTGGTGAGATCCACTGATCACAGGTTGCAAAAGGTTTTCTTCTCTATTGCAGGATGTTTCTCTCTCTCACATTAGCCTGACTTTATGACATTATCTGTCAGAAATTACATTAGTCTGTGCTGTTCTCACAGGTTTTCTATTCAGACTGGTACCAGCAGCAACCTTGAAGGCTTGCACAGAAAATCAGACTTGGATACATGGTTAGAGTACAATATTACTTAAAATAGGTAAGTTACACCTCAGACTAATATTTAAATGAATTTATATGTATGTGTACACATCTTGGTGCATGACCTTTTGGACCTTTTGGACCTCAAGTACATGGCCTGTTTTCCAGAGTTATTTGTTCCAGTATATAATTTTTCATGGAATATTTCATGGTTAACTGGACAATGAGAGTCAATTTTTTGAGTGAGAATGTATATGGTATCTGCTTTACCATGAATTTACTCCTGCATTTGCTCAGAATTTTGTTGAGCTTGTTTTTTGAGTATTCCCACTGTTGACTATGTTCAACACAGTAGATGTAGAAAGCAAATAAAAAGGGAATGGGAATGCTCTCATGGAAACTGTTGGGCTGTGTCTGCTCAGCTCTTCTCAGCACTCAGCATCTGAAAATTACTGCCAAATTTTGAGCAGATTTGATATGCCATCATTGCTAGCAAATAAATTTGGAGCACAGCACCCCAAAAATACATAAATTGAAGTACTAGATTTAGAGCCTGTGTTTTCTCTTTCCAAGTAACACAACTTGAATGGATGTAGGGGAAAAAAGCATTGTCTGTTTGGATGTAAGGTAAAGGAGAATATATGGAGAAAAACCGCAGCCTGGCCATGCCTGATGTGGCCCAGTGCTCTGGCGTCAAAGATCTCTGATAATGACTTTATAAAAGAGTGATCTGTGCTTTGGTGAAGGTTTTTCTTCCCAAGCCAGCCAGCAGTAACCTTGTCCTAGAAAATGTGAGGATATGCCGCTGTTGTAAAAATCCACTCTTCCTTTTTGATGCATTTTTAAGTGAGGAAAGTGCTACTCAAATGCCCTTGAAAATCTTTAAAAGTGGCTCTTGGAACATTTTTTTTCTTACTTCATTCTTTCTTTCATTCCATATCCATGCATATGATTCCATCTGTTGGTCCAAAAGGCTCAATATGACACTGACAACAGACCAAGTTTCTTTCAAAATTTCTCCTTTAATTGAAGCCATTTTTTCCTAGGAAAGTATGAAACCCAAGAAATCCTTACTCCAAGCCCATTTGAAAGGGTAATAGAACTAATGGGGAAATGGTTTGTATTTACTTTTAAAACAACCCCCTGAGTATCAGATGTTGTCGAAGCTAAGTGAAACATTGCAAGTGTCAGGTTTGTGTCTGTACCCAGCCGTGATGGCTGAGCAGGTTTCAAGGTCTCAGCCTGCCAAACACTGACACACACACTCACTCTTAACTTTCCCTGACTTTAATGCAGGATCAAGGCTGGGACTCATGCAGACACGTCAGCTGTCCCTCGTGCATCTCTCTCATGTCAGCCAGGTCTGCTTCTGTTGTGCTGGTTTTTATTAATTGGCTACTAGGGAAGCACAGTGAGACTCTATCCATAAAGAGTATGGGAATAAATGAGATATGGAAGTGATGGGAGAGCAAAGAAAGAGAAAGGACAGATTCCATCTTGAGGTGGAGACTGAATCCATTTGCCTTAGAAACAGTGACAGGACAGTTCCACCAACACTCTCCTCTCTGGACAAAGCTGACTTGCTTCTCACCATGTGCTAGCACATTCCTGCTACACATCACTTCTCTTCCTTTACCTGCCTCCTGATAGCCACGTTATGTCTCACAAAAACACCCACAAACAAATACAAAACACATCACCAGGCCAAAGCTCTTTCCGCGCAATAGGTTTATCCCAGGATGTATCAGTGTCAGCTCCAGAGCAGAAATTTACAGCCAGTTAGAGGTGCTATCAGCGTGCCAGGACTGAAAAGGGACCAAATGAGGCACGGTGTGAGGGAGAAGATGTCAGCCCAGACACAGCACACCATATTCCTGGGATAAAGGAACAATGCAGAAAGCAGCAGTGGGTAACAGATGAGGTATTAGGCCTAGCAGGGAGAAGACAAGAGCTTAAATCAAAAAGACATCCTGATGAGACTGGATGTAAGCTGAGCACACAGGCCTTCAAGGAGGGATATGAGAGGTGGTTAGACAAAACACTGCAGGAATTCATCCACAGTGAGCAGGGCAGGAGTTGCAGCAACAGGATGGGAGAGTTGGATGCAAAGGGACTTTTCAGCGCTGTCAAGGAAATTGGCCAAACTCCCTCCCTGAGGCAGTGTCACCAGGGCAGCATATGGCAAAGGGGAAAGGAAAAAAACAAAAAGAAAAGGAAAGTAATGGAAAAAAGAGACAGGAATATTTTAAGAATCTCAGCTTTTGCTAAGTTGCAGAAAGAGTCTGTGGACAATCTGGGATTTCAAGCCTAATCTTTGGAGTTGGTGCAGGCCATAAGCTCATCTCCCACACTCACATATTTGCAATTTCTTCCAATGGTGTAATGTGGGAAGATTTTTATATTTAAAATATTTAATATATTTATCCTATTAACATGATGCAAAATAGTCAATAATTTACATATATTTACATCTAATGTTCATTTATAGGCAGACAAATATAAATTTACCAGTGTGTGTGCATATGGCTGTAACATATGATTAATACACTGTCAGCATAATCTAACAGCTCAGAACCATCAGTTGTGCAAATAGTCCTTTCTAGCCATGTTTTCTGCTGCTATTTAACCTTTCTCCTTCCCTTCCTCCCCCCTTTCACAGTCTGTCTCACTCACCCTTGCTTCACTAGCCTGCCTTAAAATAGCAGGCAAGGTCTGTGCAGTGGTGACTCTTTTTATACATATTTCACAATGCCTAAAACATGATGGGATCTCTTCTCTGAAGCTTTTGGGTATGAGAGGAGTAGAAATTAACAAAAAATATTCCTTTCTCCCAGAAATCTTAACTCATAAGTCAAACCTCCAGAGTAACACTCTTGATTCACTGTCCAGCCTTAGGTAATGAATAGTTTAATGCCCCATTCCTGGCACACCAAAAGTCATTTTTGGTCTAGGGCAAAATTTTGGTCGAGGCTCTTGTTCTGTCACATATTCCTGCTGTCTGCCATGTGCTGATGGCAGGCACAGCCCTGCCATGGCCAGAGCATATTGAGCCATCACATGTGGGAGGACACATGGGAGCCTGGCCACAGCAGCTATCCCAAATAACCTCCCAGATCTCTCAGGTGGAAAGAAGCTAAGCTGTCCCAGCCCAGACCCAAGTATCCTTCACAGGGGTTCTGTTTTCAATAATCTTCCCCAAGCATGGAAGAATTGTTTGTTCCTAGAGCAGGGATGTCCAGCACACACATGAGTAATGGCTGCATCATCGCTGCACTGACTTGCATTTCATGATACAATATATTTTGCATGCTTTATGGCCCAATCCTGAATTTTTTATTTGATGTGGGTGATTCCTCATCCCCAAACAGTCCTGTTGACTTCACAGGACTCTTCAGACTCCCCATGAAAGTGAAGTTTATGGTCTCCCTCATGTTTCTCCTTTATGGCCCAAAGCACCAGGCTGACCTTCCAGGAGGTTCTGGGAGCAGAGCAGTTGTTTTCCCTCTGCTTTTCTCCCAGGATAGCTGCTCCTATCCCAGCAGCTCTCTGAAGCACACGAGGCAACACTTATGGAATGCGCTGAACACTTCCAGACCGCCTCGGTCAGGGACAGGCACCTGTCTTATTTCACACATCCTGCTTCCTGAAACCCCTGCTTGGATTTACGCCCTGGGAAATTGCTGGATGTGTGGAGGCTTAATTTCCCTGCCTTTTGGAGTGTTTTGTCCAGTGTATGAGAACTGAAGTACTACAGCAGTGTTTCTGTCAGCCACTGAGGTGTTGGTGGCCAGGTAACAAAGCCACCACCAGCAAATGCCCAGACCATGCTTTGATTCATTCCTGTTTAGGAATTCCTTCCACATCACCATGCTGAGAGCCCATGGAACTCTCTAGATCTGGCCCTTCTGTCTAAGAAATTAAAATATCAAACTGAGAATTTGTAAGGAACTTTCAGAGGGCTGCCAGCTTCCCATCCTCTCACTTCGCTTCATGTTTCCATTTGTTGTCACTCTCAGTATGGCTTTGTCTTTAGAATCCATACATAGTTTTGTTCCAGTGACATATCAAATGATTGGACTTCCTTCCTTCCTTCCTTCCTTCCTTCCTTCCTTCCTTCCTTCCTTCCTTCCTTCCTTCCTTCCTTCCTTCCTTCCTTCCTTCCTTCCTTCCTTCCTTCCTTCCTTCCTTCCTTCCTTCCTTCCTTCCTTCCTTCCTTCCTTCCTTCCTTCCTTCCTTCCTTCCTTCCTTCCTTCCTTCCTTCCTTCCTTCCTTCCTTCCTTCCTTCCTTCCTTCCTTCCTTCCTTCCTTCCTTCCTTCCTTCCTTCCTTCCTTCCTTCCTTCCTTCCTTCCTTCCTTCCTTCCTTCCTTCCTTCCTTCCTTCCTTCCTTCCTTCCTTCCTTCCCTCCCTCCCTCCCTCCCTTCCTTCTCTCCTCCTTTTCTTCTTTCCTTCTTCCCCTCTTTACTTATTTCCTCAAAAAACAATCCTGACTTTATATTAAAAAAAATCCTAAATAATTCAACATTTCAGCAGAAAAATATTTGATAAAAGTAAGGTGTTGGGTTGTTGGTTTTGTTTTTTTTTTTTTTTTTTTCTGTGAAACACACTGCTCACTAAACTTTTCTTTATTTGAAAAATCAGGTTTCCATCAGAAATGTTTCCATCAGAGGCTTTTTCTCCTGGGCTTTTATTCAGTGTGCAGCCCTGCTAACAGTTACTGAGGTGCAACATCTGTTGACTTCAGTCGAAGCTGCACCCCAGTAATTGAAAGCAGAATTGGGTCTGTTCTTTGTGAGGTGTGTTGAATGGACAGAATCCTGCATTGACTGAAGTGTTAGTCTTAGCAGTAAGTGATCCTCTAATTTAATCCTCCACTCTATTCACATCTCAGATTCGAAGTGTTTAATAAACTGCAGCTCAGTGCTAAGAGAGTGAGGTACCCATCAGTGCATTGCTCAGCCAAAATTGTAGAGTAAACTACTCTCAATAGTAGGTTTATGTTACCATTTACATTACTGGGTAAAACCTAAATTGGAGTTTTTATGTATTATGTGTTACTTATATAATGCACTATATAAGGAGGTTTATTTTCTCAGCTTCCTCAGATTTCACGTTGGATGTTACTTGATTGTACATTTTAGTGGTAAATTACCAGTGCAATTCTTTTCTTTTATACACTTCTTGTATCCATGCAAACAGATTTCCCATCCAGTCTGTAGTTTCCTGGGATGTGAAAAAGAATCTCCCCAAACCTATAATTTGGGGGGGTTGGGGGTGAGAGGACCTGGCACAGCTTCATTTAAATACCAGATACATTTTTTCATTCCCTGACCCAAACTTGCCTTTTATACATATTGTACCACACAGAACAAGCCATAATTTTACATTTGTATGTTGTTCACACCAAAATGGGGGAAATGTATATTTTGTACACATGAGGACTTTTAAAAATATGTGTGTATACTGTTTAATGATACATTGAGATTTAAATTACTCTTTTATTTTTGTGCTAATGACTTTATCTTTTCTTTGGGATTCTTTTAGTCTTAAATACTTTAATGCTTGGTACAGCAAATTGCTGATCAATAGAGTTGCAGCTCCTAATCTACCTTTTCTTCTACTGAGAAACTCCATATTTAAAATGTTCATCTTACTTGAAAGGTAAGTTTTATAAATTTATTTCCTCTGAGAAATACTTGGAAACAAACCTGATTAATCACCTGCACCACATTTGCATCCAGCACCTGATAGACCAAGTGTCTGCAAGTGAAGAAAACCCACTGAATTACTTTTGCAGAACAATTCATTACAATTTGAATAAAATAGAAAAATGCATCTATATATTTCTTAAAAATATTCTGTGTTCTTGTTTTTTGAAACTTTTGGCATGAATAGAAAAGTTCTCGAAGATTTGCAAATTTATTAGATGTTTCAATAGCTTCTGTTTAAATCTAACTACTTTATTTGGAAGTTATAAAGATCTCCTGCCTGTTAGAAACATTTAAATAAAAGCAAAGTTTTGGTCTCATTACACACCAAAAATATTTATGTGTAATCATTAAGCCAAATTAGTGGTGTTATTGGGGAGAATTAAGTTTTATAAGCACCTGAAATGTGAAGCCTTTGTGTTTTGTATTTAGATTTTTGCCAACAGCAGTTTCGTGCTAGTCCAATGAGAGACCTCACTCACCATTAATGACATTTGAAATAAAGCAAGCAAAATATTTATTATCTAAATAATTATAAATTTTAATAGCCATCTGTAATAGCATAGACATTCACAGGTGTTTTTAAACATCTTGACTTGTTTTAAATCAGTGATAAAAAATACTCCTGTCATTAGAAGGATCTTTGATTTTAATTCTTCCATCTACATAATGAGTTATTTCTATGAGCAGTTGCTTTCCAAAATCTCTGTAAAATCTTCTGGACCCCAGTGTCTTAGCCCAAGAATGATTTGGTCTTTTAAAGTCTTGCATCACTAGGCAAACACAGAAGTCTAATAAGCAGAATTCATGTTGTGGTGTTAAATGAAAATATAAAACAATGTAGGTGGTACAGTAGTATGGAACAATTCCCTGAGTCATTTAAAGCTGATTAAATTGTGTTGATCAATCATTCTAAATAAGTGAGGAGGAACAAAACTGAGCATTGTGAGGAATGAGGATGGGGCACGATTTCTCAGCAAGAAAAGCTTTCCTGGCTTAGCATGAAAATATAATGCGTTAAGAGAGTCTTAAAATCAATATACCATGAATTAGCAGTCAGCAGAAAACAGCCAGATGACAGGGGGAATATGATTCATTTCTCAGAATGACTAAGATCTCAGGCAGCTCGTGGAGCAGAATATTTGGAGATTGTGAATAGAGTTAAAAGAAATTCCTTTAATTTGATCTGGAAGTGTGTTTATGACAGACATAAAGCACTTGAATTCTGCTGAGGATTTCCTCTGGTGCTGCAGTTGTCCTGACTCTGCTCTTTACAGCTGTTCTTTAAGTGCTGGCTGCTGAGCCAGACGCGCCAGCCCTCTCACACCCCAGTGCATGGAAATGAAGTTTCCAGCTCTAGATGAGTAATTAGATAACCCAGCACTGAGGGTGTAATGATAATGAAGTGAAGAGGAAAGGATCCCTCAATAATCAGATCTTTTTCAGGAATTGAAAAGAAAATGCATTTTGATTTTTTTTTCAGAAGACACTCAGCTGCCTTATTCCACCTCTTTCCTTTCCTTCATTTCAGCTTAAAAATTACAGTTTTTTCATTAGAAAAACAACATCCATAGGTGCTCTAGATGCAAACGAATGTGGATTGCCTTAATATGGGAAGTGACAGCCCCTGGCATTTGTCTGAATATTAATGCTGAATCAGATGGAGAAATCATTATGGCTGATGGTTTTGGTTATTAAGTTTAAAATGTCAGAAGCCTGAGTATAAGTTTTCGTGACAGCAACAAATGTTTTGTAATTTTTTAATGCTTAAGTTTCAATTTAAATTCAAATTTCCACTTCTTTTTTTTGTCTTGTCTTTTGGGCTTTCAGAGTCCAGGAACTTTTATTTTTGGTGGATTGGGAGAAGTCTGAAATCTAGTTTGAACTGGGAGAAAACTGCTATCTGTAGTTGCAGCACCTTTGCTTTTTGTGCCATTGGCCTCTCTCTTTTTCTCCAGGGATCATGTAGGACATTTTCATAGCAGAGGGCATTTCATAGCATTTTCAGAGAGGCTCATGGCCAGTTTTTTGAGCAATCCCAGCCTGGGCCAGATTTCCAGAGCTGCTTCCTGCAGTTCTCACTGTTGTGTTTACAGACAGACGTTCAACAAAGCCCTCAAGCTGTTGAGTTCTTTAGAAAACCTGTCCACATTTTTCTGTGTTGGCTTTGGATAGAAACCCTGGGCACTGATGCTCTGTGCTTGAGGTCTTCTGCCATTTCTGACCTCACGGGACATGTCTGGATATGCTGGTGATGCTTCTTGAGGACTGTGAGCTGGCAGAGAGGTCTGGAATCTCATCTGGAATGAAAGTTTGTCTTGGAAGACACTAAAAGACTTGGTCCTCATCAGTGAAAGGTGTGTTTGTGTCTCCCATGAAGTTCTGGCCACACAGCCAGCCCAAATGTGGGGTCTGTTAAGCTCTGGATCCAAAGAGCCTCTCCCTTTTTTCCAAGGCACATATTGCTCTTCTTTATCAAAACCCACCTCTTAGTGACCTCCTGGCTCTGCAAGTTCTGCAGAAAACCTCACTGAGCCCTGCAACAAAACAGGTGTGAATGTCAGATTTAAAGGGCGAAATGAACTCAGGCTCAGAGGGAAACCCTCCTGATGGAGCAGAGAATGAACAACTCCTTTGCAGAGTCCTGGAGACGCCCATGCTCCGCAAGAGAAGGGAGCTCGGGGAGGAGAATCAATCTGCTGAGCAGGAGAGGGCAATTCTGCTCTCTGCCCAAGATTAATAGCTCAGCAACCTCTGTGGGAAGCCTGACAGGTACAACCGCAGCAGCAGGAAACCCCAGCACAGGCACTGTGCTTTTGAGCATTATTCTCTCATCCCTCAGCCTTCCCGCCTTCCAAACTGGAGTTGCTGTGCTTGGAGTGAGATCCAGCTCTGGATCCAGCCCCAGCCACTCCCACACCAGCCCCTCCAGCCCCACAGCTTTTGCTGGGAGTGGTAGCAGGTCCTCAGCCTGCAAATCCCCCAAGGCAGAGTGCCAGATGTGCTTTTGGGTAACACACTCAGAAGCACCAGAGTGACTTAGAAGCTGAAGTCCCCAGCAATCCTGACTGCTGTGCATTCTCTAAATTGCTTTGACTTTTCAGAGAGACTGGGGCTATTCAGATGTTTATTTCCGTCTGAAAACATTCATGCTGGTGTTTAACAAATACAGTATATTCCCTCTTTGGGATGTTGGAGTGAGTTAACAGCCCAGTTCCCTCGAGTAAGGCAGAGGAGAACTGAAGACTCATCTCTTGCCCACATCTTTTGTTTTGGCAGAAAATGTGAAACTTCTCTGTTCAGGTGCCTGTTTCCTATTTTAGTTTTGTTTTACTCCTCACCCTTCTAACACTTTTAATTTGGTTGTTGAAGAGAGGAGAATGTCTTTTACTTTCCCACTTATTGTGGTAGAAAATGGGGGATGGAGAGCAGCTTTCTTGAACTCTTATATTCAAAATAGCTATAAATAATTAGTTACAGGGACCTAGCTTCCCCCTCCTTTTAAGGGCTAATTTAAGTTCTTTATCAAAATGATTTAAAATGCCTTTCCCAGTGGGAAACTATATTTCAGAGCTTTTATTTATTAGACTTCTCAAAAAGTGTGTTTTTAATGCACATCCTGACTTTGTGCCAAAACTCTCCACTGTAACATTGAGATTGGAGCAACCCTTTGTATAGGGAGTTATATTTATTGGATTTTTACATATTGATACAGAGCAATTAATCTAAATAAATCACACACAGAATTGGCACATAAATCTCCCAGTCTTCACTGCTCACAGTACTATATTACTGTCCTGACAACCTTCCCTCAAATACAGAAAAACTTTCCTCTTGGTGTACTTTTTTCTAGGCCTCCTAAAGTGTCAGTGATTTTCTGGGGCTGGTTGCTTGGTTGCTGTTGTTGTGAGCTGTAGAATTTGGGCTGTGGATTTGGTTTTAGGATGTAGGGACAGGACAACATCACTGTGTTTCAAAGGAGGGCAAAGCCTTGAAATTTGTAAGATGTGTGAGGAGCAGGTTTCATGGTAGATGGCTGAATATCTAATTTTAGCATTATGAGCCCCTTGTGGCGCAGAGAGGAGATTTCTTTCGGTTGGTTTAAAAACCAACCGATTTCTTGCGCTGTGTCACAGACACATTTTATGAAAAATCATTTCCTCAAGATTTTTTCTCCTGAGAAGCTGAGAGGTCTCAGAAAAAAATGTAAACATTGATTATCTGCTGTTGTGGAATGCAACAGGTGCATCTGTGATTGGTCTCATGTGTTATTTCTAATTAATGGCCAATCACAGTCAGCTGTCCAGACTATCTCAGTCAGTCACAAGCCTTTGTTATGATTCCTTTTCTATTCTTAGCCAGCCTTCTGATGAAATCCTTTCTTCTATTCTTTTAGTATAGTTTTAATATAATATACATCATAAAATAA
Source organism: Ammospiza nelsoni (assembly GCF_027579445.1). Lineage (NCBI taxonomy): Eukaryota > Metazoa > Chordata > Aves > Passeriformes > Passerellidae > Ammospiza > Ammospiza nelsoni. Next base: position 4,162,658 of record NC_080646.1, on the reverse strand, counting down.
TAAATCAATAAATAAATCTCTTCCCTCATCCTAAGGCCCCTGAGAACACCACCACAGTGCTGCATGGCTGCTTTGAGGAGTGCAGTTTGTTCCAGCATTTCAGGGCTCCCAGGCTGTGTGTGTGTTTGTAGGTTGGACTACTCCTTTCTGGGACACCCTCTTCCCCCTCCCAAATTGTTTCCTGCTTTCTGAGCAGAAGCTGCACGTGAGACAGTCTGGGCCTCATTATTTTAAGCAAATACAAAACCATAAGCCAGGTCAAGGCTGGGTACAATTCAGTGTGACCCTCAGGCAGTTCACACCAGGGAAGATCTGCCTGGCTCTCTTTTGAATCCCTGCCATTACAAATCCCAGGGATGTGACAGCCTTCTCAAAAAACTCCACTTCAGACTTTCCCAGGGAAGGGTTAAGAGCTGTGGCTTTCCAAAGGGATTCTGCAGTACTGGGCCCATCACTGCAGAAGGCTCTGGTCTTTCTGACAAAAGGGCTCTGACATCCAGGCAGTACTCCTGAAAGTTCAGAGTTAGGAAAGTCGGAGCTCTGTAAGGAATCATTACAATGAAAGGTAGAACAGATTCCAGCAAGTGTTCAATCACCCAGCGTGGTGCCACTTAGAGGCACAAGACCTTAAAACAGCCAGCAAGATGCCTGCAGAAGAGGCCTCTGTGCCAGCTCTGGCACTCTGTGCCTGTCATTCCACTCTGAGCCTGTCATTCCATGCCTTTCATCCCAGGTAAGTTTGGTGGAGGGGCTGGGGACAGGTTGGGTCAGCTCAGCCTGGGCACTGCTGGTCATCATTTTATTCACTGGAAGAAAACACAAAGAATACAAGCTAAGATAATATTCCTGATTGAAAAATAAATATCTTATTTGAGGATGCTTCATGTAGAAATAGGATAAAGGGCACAAAGGCACCTGCAGGAGGCCATCAGTGCCACTGCTGCCAGCATTCACCTCTGGACGGGGTCCAGCTGTGGCCGTCTCCAGGATCTGTCATTCCAAGCATGTCTGGAAAGAAAATAAACAGAGAGACACTCTCAAAAATCATTCTTAAAATGCCCAGCTAGTACTGTTCCTATGTGAAAAGGGGTACTCCAGCCCTTCCCACTCTCACAGTGTCTGATGTCATACCAGCAGCCCATGGATTCATGGGTCAGGCCTTCCTCTGCCCACCCTGTTTGTAAAAGGGGGACAGAATTAGAGGTTTCAGCCAGAGACAGAGAGTAGGTTTAGATTACATATTGGGAAGAATTTATTCCCTGTGAGGGTGTGAGGCCCTGGCACAGGGTGCCCAGAGAAGCTGTGGCTGCTCTGGAAGTGTCCAAGGCCAGGTTGGATGGGGCTTGGAGCAAGCTGGGACAATCTGGAAGGGGTCCCTGCCCATGGCAGGAGGTTGGAACTAGATGATCTTTAAGGTTCCTTCCAACACAAACCATCCTATGATTCTTTCACCACTGGTAATTTTAATGAATGATGGTTCTGTCACTTTCTATATAACATTCAAGCATATTGTTTACAATCTACCTTAAAAAAAATCATAAAAAAGCAGAATTTTTTAAATGCATGCAGACTTGCCTCAGAAGAACAAATTTGTTTGGATCGTAAACAAAAATTCTGGGTTTATTTCCCTTTTCTTTTTTTTTTACTTGAAATCTGTGTGCATGTCATAAAATATTCCTGTGTACTTTCAAGAATAATTGAAGCATATGTACCCAAAATGTAATACTTTTCATAATGGTTTCAGACTAAATTATCCATTATATGGGACTAACACATAAAAGCCTTCCTCTACATCAAGTGATAGATCAAAGGGAGGCACGATGGCTTGTCCACATGCACAAACCACACCTCTCAGATTCTGAGAACAAGGATATGCTGTCTGCATTTTAACTACATCTCCATGACATGAAACACTATTCCTGCGTCTCCTACTGCGGAAGAGTCAGGTACTCCTGGCTACAAAGATTTCCTTTTACATTTCTCCCCTCTTTTTTTTTTCTTTTTTTTTTTTTCAGTTCCATAATACAGATGAGATTTCAGTGACTAGTCCTGGGTGAGTCTAATTTGAAAATGAAACTCCTCACTGTTCCCCTCAGGGCAGTGTGGGAACCTCCTGGGAGGAATTGTGGATCCCAGTCCTTGGGTGGGAAATCCGTGATCCCAAACCCCAGCCCTGCATCCTGGGGGTGGGTGCTGGTGGAGATGCGTTGCTGCACAAATCCCAGAGGGCACAGCATGAGGATTGATGTGTTCCTGTTCCCTGGGTCCCTGTCTTCCTGCTTTGGAGCACAGCATCGTGCCTCGGACGCTTCGCCTCTTTACTGCCTCGCTTGTTCAACTCAGATGTGTTTAAAACTTTCTGTGCCTCATTTTTCTATCTGCACAATTAATTAATCTATTAATATTTCCACCCTTGTAAGGATTCTTAATTACTTTGTCTGCCTAAAATCCTTTCCTTCAAGTGGATGATGTGAGGGAGACAAATTCTGAGTGTTACTGCTGGTGAGCATTAATGGATCACTCTCATATAGGGATCCAACTGTCCCAGCTTTTGGAGTGTTTTGCTGTGAGTTTTTCTCACTGTCTCATCATAAGTAATAAGAAATGCAGACTTACTGGCTTAGTGGCATGATTAAAGATGTTTGTGTTTGGAATTTGACTGCAGTAAGAGACTGAAGATGTATAGTTTAATTTAAGTGCATGTCTAGATCCAGTCTCCCAGCCAGCAGATTGGATGTAAGCCCAATTATTCCCATTAGCATCTGGTTTCTGAGCATTGATGTACTACCATGATCAGGGAATAAAATTCCTTAAAATAACCTCCCCTAGCTGAAATGTTGAGGTACCTTTTATTGTCGTCGTGGCTGCTAAAAATGTGAAGTGCACTGGGGAAGTGCTGAGTTGAGGCACCAGAAGAAGAGGCTGTGATCATGGAAAGGCTGAAACTTCTGCTCTGATCATTTCTGACAGCTCAGAGTGGTTCTTCCACAATTGGAACCACTTGTGCTGCTTATTAATATAATGAAACTTATCCTGCAGCAAAAACAGAACCAACGACTGACACAGGAGTGGAGGGAGAGGCTGAAACCTGATCTGCTTAGGGGTCTCTTAAAGATGATGGAAGACTAATAAAATCCAGCCTGCTTCCTACCTCCATTACAACTCCCACTCCCAGCCTGTCCTCACGAGTTCAAGTGGAATAATGGCTCCTTCCAGAGCCAAGACATCCATCCCCAGCACAGCTGAGTGGCCTCTAATGGTGCTTGGCACCAGGGCCTGCTTCGGTACCTTCCCTAATCTAGGAAATTCTTTACTTTGATTCCACTGGGTGTTATGTGAAGCCTCTAAAATGTTTCTTAATTCTTATTCTTTCTTATTTCATCAGGAGTAGACTTCTTTGGTCATTTGTTTTAGGGTTTTTTTTTTTGTTTTTTTGGAGTTTTTTTATAATTATTTTTCAGGTTAAAAGATGTTTCCACAGTGCCTCAGGAAAGCTCAGTGTTTGGTACATCTTCATCATGGGGATAACCATAAGAACAGAAAAACATTCATTTTTCCCATTGGCAGTGGATTAGAGAAACAGTCGTAACTCTGCATTAAATGGGATTTCTCAACACCAGGAGGGTGATCATGAGATGTGGAGTGAAAAAAAGTACTAAAATGATTTAAAAAAATCAAAAAAGCGCCAAACCTGAGGTCTTCTGGCTTTTCAAGAAGTGGATAGGAAAGCAGCTAAACAGAACTGTAAGGGTAAGCAGGGCAAGATGTCAGAGTTGATTTAACTCATTACATTTAAGTGGAAAATAAGGGATGAAAGTTTAGTTTAAGAAAAATTAAGGAAATACCCAAGAATGAGTTTACAAAGTGCAATATTTTCTCTCAAAGCTGTAGGGTTAGCAGGTTGGTATCCAGCATCTGTGACTGATTAGGGGCATTTGAGATGGCAGGTGGCTTTAGGAAATGGAAACCTTACAGAGCTTTACAAATACTTTCTGTAGTTAGGCAAAGTTATTTGATTTATTCTCGCTGGTTCTCATTGAATAGCCTGGTTTAAAATCTATCAACTTGTCTTAATCCATGTTAATATTTTCTTATAGACACAGTCCTGTGAAAATTCTCCAATTTGATTCAGTAGAGTTGCCCTGGAGAATAATAGAGTTACTCAGTTTACACCACCGAGGGCTGTGTTAAGGTGAAGAACATAAATCATGGCATTTAAAAATGCCAGCCAAATCTTTTAGACAGTAATGAGATCAAGAACCAGATCTGATCATATTTGCTCCTGACAATTTTAAAGAGGCCTGTAATTCCACGTGCTTCCCCTCTGTGTGGTCATGTTGAAATTGCCTGTCTGCGCCAAGAAGCCAAAGCCCCAAAAAACCCCTCAGCAGGGTGAAGGGTGGAACGGGGTGGATCTGCTGCTCACACTGTTGGAAAAGGAGCAGGAAAAGGCAACTCTGCATCTCTTCTTTGCTCTGGTCCCCAGGCCATGCAAGGGCAGGGCCACGGGAGAGCCTAAGGTTCTCCTCTCTGGGCTTGGATGGGAACCAAAACTCATCTCTGAAGAAGTATTTGGAAGAGACACTGAAAACAAAAAAGTAAACCCTGTGTCTGGAGCTACTCCACAAGTCACAGCAACACATAAAAACTGGCTCCTTAAAAAAAGGCAACAATAGGTAAAACAGGATTTGCAGCTGCAGGAAGTGCGGCCATAACGTGGCTCGGGGCAAGGGGAGTTAAAACTCTCAATTATCTTTCCCAAATAGCATTCCTGAGGAATAACTCAAGGAGAAAATACTGCAGAAGCCCCAGCACAGGTTTGTTATTACTAGAGAAGAAAAATCAGCATTTGGCCAAACCTTTCCATTTTCTGATATTGTAAAACCAGTCCTGCAGTGCTGTCTGGGATGTTCTAACCTCGGCACTGGTCCAGATCCATTTCCAGCTATGGATTGTGTGTCTCTCTCTGTTTGTGTGTTCTTCTGCAGATTTATTTTAAAACACCCTTCCTGAAGCTGCCTAGCATCCTGATTTATAGGATTTTACTAAGCTTCCCATAGCCTTTTCTTTTCTTTACTAAGTATGTTTTACTACTTTGTATTTTTTTCCAAAAAAATGAATTTTATTGGACAAGGGTTCAAACATAGCTGCATAATGTTTGTTTTACAGATCCTGTATTAAACCACTTTAACACATTTGTAGAAGACCTGAGGAACTCGGCAAATACTGTGAAGGAAATGCCCTGAGCTTCATCTTGCTGCTTTGAACTGAGCAGGGTGAACTTTGCCTGGTTGCTGAGCTGACACGTGAACAACCCATTTGCAATTCATACAGAGAGACAGAGAGCAAGGGGGCCTGATCCTGCTTTTACCAAAGCCAAAGGAAATCCTACTGCTGACTGCAGCAAAACCAGCAGCAAAATCATAATGGCAATTTAAGATGATATTCCACAAGTACAGTAATGTGACAATCATGATAAAGTGCTGTTTTTTCCAGAGGCACCATCTGAATTAATAGGGTCTTTCCAACTAGCTCTCCTTGGAATGGGTTGCAAGAAGTAAAATACATTTTAAAAGATTTATTTTAAAAAGTCTCTAGGATACTTTGCCATTCACCAGATTTTTATTCATTTAATAAATAGCTGTTATATTTTGAAGCCGGTTTTGGGGGGTTTTTTTCCTCTATCATTGTCATCTCCTCCTTCTTTATTGTAGCATGAGTAATCTAATTTTTCTGCATAGCATGTTGCAGTTTGATAGACAGGTCTCTGAGGGAAGCCTTATGTGTCAGCATCAGTGAAAATGACTTCTGAGGTTGGCTCACACCCCCACGCGAGCTCGGAATCCAAATCACCCCAGAGTTCCGCATCCGCCTGCCCCACGCCTCGCTGCTGCCTAATGTATTCATTTGCCTCTGGCAAAAAAAAAAAAAAAAAAAACAAGTGAGATCCTCCACTGCATACTGATGTCATGTGCAAGGAGCCATAATTGGGGCTGGTCACGTGTGGCAGGCACCGGGAGCTGCTGATTTTTGCCGTCTGTGGGGATAAAGTTCAGCTCTCTGCATCCATCGTGTATTGGTGGACACCCAGCAGTTCAGGCACGTATTTTTTTCCCCCAAAAAAGGAAATGAAAATAGGATGCAGGCACCCAGGTCTGTGTTTTTTTTCCAGAATTCCATTGTAGTGGCAGGAGATTTTTGTTTGGCTCCATCACCACTTCAGTTTATCAGTAATAATTAATGACTTGTGCAATTGCATTTCCCACTTTAATCAAGGACAGATATTTCCAATTCAGAGTTGCAGCAAGAAAACATCCACAAATGGGCTGCCTTTTCTTTTTCCTTTTCACAGGCAGATGCTGACAGAGAAATAAAAAGACTTTTTGCTTCAGGTACGTATAAAGCTTTACAGCTTCACTTCCAAAAGGACTCTCCAGGACTGAGCTTCCCAAGTTACATGCCTCATTCCCTCCTCCCAGCAGTGCACCCTAAATAATTTGGGTCTTGACTATTAGAAATCATCATGTGAAGCCCTCTGAATGGACAGGAAGATTTCCAGTGATTCATCTGTTTTCAATTATGCCCCTAAGAGCACTCCTGCCCTTTCTTCCTGCTTGTAATAGCTGGAGAAGTTATTGGAGAAGTGGGGCTCTGGATGGTCTGCCACTGATTTCTGAGGAGCTGGACCAATGCTCTTTGACTCAGTTTCCCTGTCTGTAAACAAGACCTTTAATATGGGTGAGGAGTCTCCAGGGTATGGAAGTTTTTCACCTGAGATGGAAGCTGCTGCTCCCTGGTAACAGCACAACTGCTGGCAATGATGGTAGAGCTGAATTGTAGATGTGAAATACAGCTGTCATTGCTGATTTTCATGTCATCCCACCTCCAGGTAAGGAAATAGAGCTCATTTTGGGACGAACCCACCTCATTCAGTCTTCTTAACCTTCAGTCTGGATAGCTGCAAAGATGAACAGAAGAATTTCATGCATAACATTTTAACTTGGCTTGATGAGCTTCCCAGTAGCATGTAAATAAACTGCCTGATTTGGAGCACTCTGTTCCTGACATATAACCCACTGCTCATTTAGCAGATTTAATTTTGCAGGCTTTGTGCATTTTTTATGTGACAATGATGATGTGAGGAGGCAAGTCTTTATCACAGAAAGCCAACAGCACAGTTTTTTACAGAAGTCCCTTCTTGCTGCTTCTTCGGAGCAAGAGCCCGAGATAATTCTATCACAGGGTGTGCCATCTGTGACATGGGGCAGGTTTCTACTTGCAAACTTTATAACCCTTGATTGCTGCTGCATTTCAGTAATAATGTCAGTGGATATCAAACCTTGAGTACATAGGGCTCAATTATGATCTTGCAGAACACAGAGGCTGCTCAAATCCAGTCCAGACTGTGAACTCACAATCTGCTGTTTACTTAAAGTATAGAGAAAGCACTTGACCTCTTCTCAGTGGCATCCATGTGGAAACACTCGGCAATAGAGGCCTTCCTTGGTTTTCTTAGGAATCATGTTTCGACATTTTCATCTCCCCTAATTAAGGTCAATGGTCACACACTCCCACTCCTCTCCCCACTCTTCCCAAACTGCCGGCACTTACCCAGCTCCAGTTACCCCGGGTGGAACAAACTGGGCCCAGTTTGTGCTCACACATTTCCGGGGGGAATGAAGGGAATCCTGGAGATTTGAGGCTCTGCTGAACCAGGAGCTGTGCCTGAGCTCTGCTGTTCACGTGTCCATCACCACCACCACGAGCTGCAGCAGAGCCTGATAGCCAGAAGCGAGCAGGCGGCGGGGGGTAGGATTGCTGCGAATGTGATTCCACGATGAGAATGTTTCCTAACCCGCAGCACATGTTCCCACCCGGTGGGGAAGGTGTGAGCGAGCTCTGAGGGAGGACAGCGAGAGAATCTCTTCTCCCTTTGCAGCGCTGCAAGTGCTAATTGCAGGCGGGAGGAAGGGTGGAGCTGGTAGACGGCTCCGAGAGCCTGGGCAGCACAGCACAAGGGCTCCTGCTGGAACCCAGGGAACCCAGGAGTGCTTCACAGCCCTGGCAAGATTCGCTTGGGCACTGCTGTGCTCTGTCTGCAGCCCTGGCTGCCTCTCCTTGAAAACCCTCGCTGTTCTCAGCGGGGCACTTCCCAGGAATGGGAATGCGCCAGCCAAGGCCACTGTGTCAGGATGCAAAGGATACCTGAACGAGCACATCCCGCTGAATCAGGGCCTTGTGGGGACTGGATTTATCATCAGAAAACCTTTTCGGAGCAGTATACATCCTGCTTAGTAATTACCTTTTCTCTACTAAAAGGATTATTTCCTTTCATCATTTTTGTTGAGTAGGTGGCAGCCATAAATGGTTAACAATGGAAGGCAGAAGTTGGTGAAATAATAAAAATCTGTGCTTCTAGAAGTCATTTTACATATGTAAAAACAAAAGTGGGCCAGCCAGCTGCAGACCCTGGCATTACTTAGGCTTGTGCCTGATGCATTGCACCCTTTCCCTTTAAACTGGCTTCCTCTCATTTCTCACACAGAGCAGAATATCACTTCCAGAAAAGAGCTAATGCTGTCCTTTTCCTTTTATATTAAAAAAAAAAGAAAGAAAATGAGAACAAAACTAACAGAGTTGTGCCCTAAGTGAGATTGTCTTGACCCTTTGCAAAGCCAGATCCTCAGAGCCTCTGCCAGCACACGCTTCCAGCACAACTACTTTGCTCATGCTGAGCTCAGCCGTGGGTGCAGGATCAGGGCACCTGCTCTCTGGAGAGAATAACTACCCAAAAATATGAATTTTTTTTTTCTCCTTTCTATACTGTTTTTTTTTAAGCTTAAAAATGTGTGTTTGGTGCTAAGGGCAGGCTGTGGTGTTGAGCAGCGCCGTGGGTTCCTCACCTCAGTGGTGTGGGGACTGCAGCCACAGTTTCCAGGTGTCAGGGAGATGTGTCAGAGCCATCTGACATCCCAGAGAGATGGATTTTTCATGTAAAAGTAGAAAGTCATTAGCTCCAAAAACGTTCTCTTGGAAGCAGCAGGGCAGCAAGTGCTGCTACAGGGAAGGCAGGTGCTGGGCCAGCATAGTCCTGCAAAAGGTTTTCTGTTGTCACATATTGCAGAATAATGTAATAAAAAACCCAAGGACTTTTATTCCTGAAAGAGCTCAGTCACTCATGCTACAAGGAAGATTATGTTTAATTAAATATTGAACCCCTTTATATATCTGTACCAGGCTCTGAATCACACTCCCTCTCCTTACAGCCAGAGGACATTCCCACATCTTCAAAGATTTTACAAATGAAGGTAGTTTAGAGTTTCATTTCCCCTGAAAATAAATTGAGCTACTTTGGAGATGGAAACAGCAACTCTTGAAAATCCCTCTTTCAGCAGAGCAGGCCAGGAAGAGAAAAAATATACAGTATCCCAGAAGTGAGCCACAGGATGATTTTTAATAACAGAAAAACTATAATATTAATTAGTATCTGTGCTTTGTTGCTGTGTTTGGGGGCAGGTTACACCTCTTCCACTGAGCTCAGTAATGGGCCCTTGCACTTCAGTTACTCCTGGTTTGATTCCTGCAACACTTTCCTGACTCCTTTTCAGGGAAATTTTCATATTCCTGCTAAAATTTAGTCACTGGGGACTGCTTATACATCCTCAGACCGCCCTCCTTGGATTTAAACTCCATCTTTTTTGCGAGTGTGCTGTGAGTTTTCTCCATTGCTGGGATATGTGTTATCTTGCTCGATTGCATTTAATTCAGTCTCTATTTGCATATTCGCGTCCTGGGCTGAAACCGTCAAGATTTTTCCCATGACACATTTTGCCTCTGCTGTTCCCATGACACATGTTCCTTCTGCTGTGGCAAGATCCACTCTGTGGATTCCTCTGAGGAAAGTGAGGCTGTTTTCTTCCCCAAGTTCAGGTCAGGATTTTCCGTGCCTTCCCCGATGTGCAGCGGTGTCAGCTCGCACACAGTCTCCCCCAGCTCAGCAGCAATGAAACTCTAAATCCTTCCTCACTTCAGTCTCTCAGCTGCCTCTTGAGCCAAAGGTTGTGGTTTGTGCCCTGTCATCTGGCTTGCTGTTGGGTGTTTGGGGCTTGCTTGAAGCCGTTTCTGCAATCAAAAGGCTCAGTTTTAAATACCAGCCAAAGACTGGGCACGTGTGTACAGCATCAGGGCTCCTTTTCAAAGAGCACCTTTGGGTGAATCACTTGACCTGGCTGTGCCTCAGTTCTCCATACAGAACAGAGGAAAATAATATTAATGCAAGTCTAACTTTCTTCAGATACTGCGAGGCTCAGTGCGCGACCAGAGGTGATGTTCTCGGGTATTACAGTAATAGGGGTCACAGGAGCTAGACGGAAAAGTAAAGCAGAAGCTAGTTAAGACTTTCTCAGCTGCAAAGGATTAGTGTTCATTTTAAAATCTCTGGCTCTTGGCAAATTGGGACACTTACTAACCTGTAGCTTAGAAAAAAAAAGAAAGAAAAAAAAAAAAAAAGCCAAAGCAGCTGAAACAAGGGTGTTAGCAAGTCTGGCAGCACAGCAGCACAGTGCACCTTATCTCTATCCTGGTGGAAAATCAAAGGCACATTTCCAGCTGTGCCCGTGAGCACTGTTTGGTCACTGAACAAAGCAACTGGCACCTCGTATCCAACCTACAGAGTGATCACAGCCTGCTTCAGGTGCACAAACAAGTGCAGAAATGAGCTCCATGCACAGAACTCATTGTTATTCAATCAAGCCTTTAATTGTAAATGTTTTAAGCAAGGAATTCTCCGTTTTATGAAAGTGTGCTCAGCATTACTCCGCCGCAGACATCTGTCATTCAGCAGGCGCCACCCAATAAAAGTGCTTAAAATGTTCTGTTCCTCAATTAAAATATAAACCAGAGCTGTTTAAGGGCTTTTACGAGGTGATTTCTATTTACCTGACAGATTTCCACACTGGAGGAGCACAAAGCAGGATTTCAGTTTCTGATCAGAGTGATGGCTCTGCAAAATAGTAAAGTTTCAATTGTTTTAATTTATTTCTTTTTGGGGTTTGGGGTTTTTTTTTTTTTTTTTGTTTGTTTGTTTAATTTCAGGAATAATAAAAATCTGTTAAGAAGAAAGGGATTCCTATGCCAGATAAAAATGAGGAAGAACTTGGAAGGGTGATCATTACTGATCACACATGCTGGAGGAACTGGATCCAGGATGGACTCCAGGAGCCTGTGCCAGCACCTGCTAACCCTTCCTTCCAAATGTCATCAAACAAAAGCCAGGGAAAAGTGATCTGCTCTGGTTTGAAACAGCCTCTTATGAAGAGAAACAAGACTATGGCTAGACAAAATCTCCCATTTTCCCCTAAGAAACAGTGCATGAATGCTATTCCACTGTCATGGCTATTCCACTGCAGATGGATATTTCATCTCCCATCCTGCCTTACTATGACTCTCAAAAAAAAAAAAAAACTTTCTTTTTACCTTCCTGCTACTCAAGCAGGAGTGGATGTTACATGGAAAACAAGCATTTTCACTAAAAACCCCTCTACTTTCTGTTCCAGAGCCTCAGGAACTCACCTTCAGTGGCATGAGAGGTGCAGAAAAGGCTTCGCCATGTGTTGTTATGCTTTTACAATGTGCTGATCCCTGCTCTCCTGTGCCCCACCCTCTGGCAGCTCATCACTCCAGTGCACCTGGTCAGCATCAGGAGAAGATTGTACTCCTGCAAGACAAAGCTTTCAGCACCTTAAACCTTCTGGTTTTGCCAGGTAACAATATTTTTGGACCAGTTTGCCCTGTCCTGCACGGCCATTAAGCCATTGTGGCACTTGACCCCACCATGGTCACAGCTGATTTCTGTCAGCGTGGGCAAGCCAAGGATGGAGCCTGTGGGGAGGGAAGGAGGGTGGGTTTGCCCCATCTCCTCCAGGTGCTTTTGGGCACCTGCAGGCCCACAGAGCCTCCACAGCGAGGAAAACTGAGATTCCACATGGCACCAACCTAGCCCAGGCAAAGCAGGCATCTCCCAGGAGCTTCAGAGATCCAGTGTTCATCCTGCCAAAGCTGCCTGTGCCAGAGGTACCAATAACTGCTGAGGCTCAGCCCCCAGCTGGTGAGTCTCTGCTGGGCTGCCTCAATTGGATTCTTCCAGGGGAGATGTTAATTCCCTTTAAAATTAAAGAAAGGAAAAGCAAACAGCAACTAAACCAAATAACAGGTAGACAAGCAGCTCCTGGATTTTGCACCACAGGTATTCAGAGTAGCTTGAACCACACTGCTTGAAAAATGCTGAAAAATCTAATGTTAGCCCTTAACTCAATGTGGTATGTGTTTTTGTCCTCTGCAGCAGCAGCATGAGTTAAGGATGAGGCATTAGCCCTCACTGTGATCCCTGCAGTGTCAGTTCAAGTCAGATTCTTCCTGTTATTTATATGTTCCCTTTTGTGAGTGTATCGATTATACAAGTGAGATCTCAAGTGCCTGGGCACTCAACACAGCCACACAATGGAGGAGAGTGTCCAGGTTAGCCTGGAATTGCACATGAGCTGAGCATGCCAGGGGACAGGAGTAAATAGTGACATGTACAATTCAGAGCCACCTCTTCAGAGCTTTCTGTTTTGCTGCTGCACACTGACTAAAAAAACCTGCATTTCAATTTCCAAGGTGTAGCAGCCAAAGATTGTCATAGTTATTCTTAGCCATGGCGGAATTGCCACCTTCAGGCCATTTCTGAACACACGAGATTATTCCATGATAATCCAAAATCCAGCACAAGCTCCTCCCTCCCCTCTATTTGTTTTACCCTCTGCATTATGAATGCTGTGGGTAAGGGCTGTCTGTTTCACAGGGGGCTTGGTATCACAGAAAGCTGGTTGTTGATCTCTGGATGCCTGCAGGCCAGCAATCTGTGCTACAAGTTACCCCTCTTAAATAAAAAAAAAAAAAAAAAAAAAAAAAAAGAACCAAAAAAAAAAAAAGACAAGTGGATAAAACTGATACAAGCATCTGTAACAAGCTAATTGGACCCTTGTGGGCAACACAGCAGATACAAAATTAAAACAAACAAAACATCTCATTGTACAACTGCACTTCCAGGACCGCTATCACAAAGGGACCCGTCTGGATTTTTATTTTAGTTTCATTTTGTCTAAAAGGACCTAATTACGGCCAGAGCTGGAGTATCACAAGTCTGTTTTCATCTATAAAGAAAGGATATTTTGCCTCTGAACCTGAGAAATTGTTAGAAGTTGGTAATTAGTATGACTTGTTAATAGAGTTTGGCTGTGATTAAGCTGTGATTGAGTGTGAGTTTGGTTCTTGTCAATGTGAATGCCTGTAAGGTTGAGAGATGTTTAATGAGACACCTGTTGTCAGCAGCACCCCGTGGGCTTTGTTGCTCCTGATTGGAATTTGTACCACAGAGCAGGAGCAGCAGCACCAAAACACAGCAGCAGCAGCAGGCACAGCTGGAGCATCACTGGCAACAGCAAAAGCTCCAAGAGAAATGGAGGCTTGGATCCTCTGCACTGGAAAGCTCCAGGGATGCTCCAAATCCCACAGGTCACAGTGCCTGGGGTGATCCATCATCCAAACCATGCAATTGCAGCTGACTTGGGCAGTGCAACAGGCAAAAACATTGACATTTTATCTGCTCACCAGGGAAGGGTGGCCTGGGCTGCTGTGGGATGCTGGCTCTTTGGGAGATGGAAAGAGAGGGGATGCAACTGAGCAGGTTTAAACCTCTCTGCCCCCCAAAATGCCCAGCCCTTGGGTAGCTGGTAATAGAGGGGCTCTTTAAAGTGTGACATTGATGGAGAAAGGTTCTGCCCAGTTCATCCCTTGATCATCCTTCCCCTGGGGCATTTTCACCAAGGGAAAATGTCCCACTGAGTGACTCAGTACCTCTTGGCCTTTGAGCAGAGAAAGTTTCATTCATTTATGATATTTTTGTCTCAAAAATCAGCATCATTTTCCACATGACTCCATTTAATCACTCCCCACACGACAACCTGGGCCTGATGACAAATTTGTGTACTTGGGGCTACATATGTAAAATATTACTTCCCCCTGAATGTCTATTAAACATTTTCGAGCCGCTGCAACTTAAAACATACCTGGGTTTTACACGCAAAAAGCCAAAGAAGCTGGAAGCAATCACGATACAGTTGCAGCGTTTTTCATGTGAAATGCCTGAGCTGGGAGCCCCGGGAGCAGAGGCATTCCTGCTGCGGGAATGTGCCTGGGGAAGGAGCCGCTGGCTCTGTGATGGATCGCAGCAGCCACTGGATGGCATCGCTCTACACGAATGGACCTGGAGCCGAGCTCAGCACGGCTGCTGTGCCCGGGAGATCCATCCAGCCCCGAGAGGCTCAGGCCACCGTGACCTCACCAATCCTTTAAATAACATTCAGAGTTCTCCTGGCTGCCCGGCCGGGAGCTCCGGGCACAGAGTTTGGTCAGAGCGAACAAAGCCGACACCCTGAAGCAAACCTGTTTCCAGGCTGAGCGTGTTTCTCTTTCATTTTAGGTGAGATCAAATATTCAGCCAGTTTTTGATAGGTTTCCTTCTCATGAGATGGGAAAAATAGTAGTTTGTAATTTGTGGCTGTATCAAACCAGCACAGGGCAGGGAGCAATGGCCTGACTGAAGCCCTGTTGCTGCCCAGGCAGCTTAGGCTGAGCTGAGCAGGTTATTCATGAAAAACCAAAGAAAAAGGGAAAGCAATTGTTGTCTGGCCTGTTGTGCCTTGCTGTGGGCTCCAGAGCACCGAGCTGCGTTGTCACCCGCGTGTGGCACCGCCCCGAGCGACAGCAGCATCCCAGCACGGGTTAATGCAGCCCTGCTTTCTGAAAGCCACATCACTATTGATAAGGGATCAGCTGGGAGCCAAATAACCTGATGTTCATATTTTCCCTGGGGTTCTTTCATTACTTACACCCTGTGTTGGCCTCGCTCTTCCAGTGACTCCGTGTGGCCAAGCCAACTTGAGAATGTCATTGGCCAAGTTCATGCTCAAAAGAAATCTGCTGGTGGCTTTGGTGCAGCAGGACATTTGGGACTGCAGCCCCACAGAAGGTGTATCTGAAGGGGAATACACTATTTGTGGGGTCAGCTGGCAGTCACGGCCAGCAGATTTATCTTCAGCTAGGACATGACACCATCAGGTGAGTGCTTGTACATGGGCCAGTAGGTACAGCTGTTCTGGGCACAGAACTTCCTGCTGGTACTGCCCCAGTTTTGGCCAGGTTAATAAATTTAATTATCATATTCAATTATATAATTCCAGTTACATTGGGATTAAAATCAGATCATCAGTTTAAGTCCTGCAAAAGCCCCTTCACTCCCAGTTCTCAGTTCTGTACTCAAACCCCTTCTGCCTTTTTAATACTGGAAAGGTATGATGAAAAAATTGCAGCATAAAATAAACGCTACATTTGTTTTATGACCCCATTTGTCTCCTTTTTCAGGACTTACCTCCCAATCCAAACAGCAAGAGAACTGTATCCATCTTGATGTGCTCAGCAGTCCGCTGGTAAATGCTTTCAGCTGTCAGAAATGCTCAGGCTTGGTGGGAAATTGAGGTTATATCAGCAGGAGGCTGCTCAGGTCCTTCTTCTGGTGGCCACAGCTCTGCTGCAGTGGCTGTAAGAGATCAGAACAACTGGCAGTGATTTTCTGTTTCACATCTCCTGTTTGGTACCACTGCTTGAGGTCTTGTGCCACCCATGAGGTGACACCAGAGAGCTCAGTGATTTTGATCTCTTTCCATTGACTTTTGAGGAAATGGCAATTTCTCCCCAACTTCAGCACTTTCAGGGCTGTGTTTGAAAACAGGAAGGATAAATCTGAATATCTTCCTCTATTTAATAGTCAGGAGTGTAAAGACTAAAAGAAGGGTGTGGGTGTTTCATACTGCTCCTACACTGCATGGCAGGCTGTGTTTGGAAAAGATCCCCTTGGACCCAGCATTTATGGGATGGCAGAAATCCCAACCAGGGTACCCACTTCTGTGCTGGCTGTTTTAAGAGAGATTTGTTTTAATGCAATCGCCTCAGCACACAAATGTGCCCAGGATCTTTCTAGACTCAGGGCAACACTCCAGATCTCCAAAAAGTCAAGGTGACCTTGGAAGCTGCAAGGCAGCCCAGAAATGGAATTCAGGAAAAAAAAAATCAAATTCTAGACTAATTCCAGACTATTAAAAAACTATCAGAAAAACTGAAGTGTCTCGTTGAGTTTGGTGGCACAATGTAGCAGGGGATCTGTCACTGTCAGCACTGCTCTTGTCTCACTGAAAGCTGTGGTGCCTTTCACCACCACGACATAAAGATTCAAGCCAGCTGTCCCACCTGCCTGAGCAGCTTCTATTCTGGGCTCCCATGTGCCATAGGTATTGTGCTTATTGATAAGCTGGGGCTCTTTGTCCCTTGACATTGTTAGGGAATATTCTGCTGGTTAAAATCACTGGAACTGACACAGAACATTCCCAGCCCTGGCTGTGCCAGGCTGTGGTTACATGTCCAGGTGAGACTGCGGTGGGATTGTACAAAATGAAAAAAAGCTTAAAAGAAGGGAGACTTCTCAAAAAAATCTAAGTCAGAAAAGACTGGGGGCCTCCATGACTCTGGCTGTCAATAAGGTGTTAGGTAGGGGAAGATTAACACCCTTTAGCAATGACACAGCTGTTCCATTGAAGGTGATAACATGCAATCAGGGGAGGGAAGAGTCTAGCACAGAATAATGTACAGAGCAAGAAAAGATCAGTAAAAGGGAAGGTTTTAGCCCAAAAAGCTGAAAAAGCCTCATAAAGCTGATTATTTTAGTGGTTATAAATAAGTATAAAAAGACCCAGAGCCTCACTTTAGGTCTGCACAACGAGCTCAAATATTTACCCCTCTTTCTAAAATCAGCCTGGCTCCTAGGAAGAAGAAAAATAGTGATAATGTAGAGAATAAAGTCTCTTATCTGCCTTGGCAGTCAGCGTGCAGATAAACACAAAAATCCTTACCCCAAAGACAGCGTGTAGCACTGAATCTCTTCCTCTGAAAGCACAGCAAATTGTGATAAGAGTAGGGTTGGGAAGACAATAGATTTAATAGTGGAAAGAACCTAGTATTTTGTCAACTCTTGTCTTCCTTGGAAAGGAATCAGGACAATGAAATTTCTCCCCCTACTGCTGATGGCTAAAGGTAGAAATTAGTGGTTTGATACACCCACAGCTTTGCTGCTCCCCTGAGCTTCTCCACTGCATCAGGAACCACCAGGTCAGTAGATTTCCCCAGGGAATTAAACATCAGGATGTTTAATGCAGAGTTAGTGGTGATAATGCCAGTCAGGGGTGAGGCCACCCTCACAGTCTCTGCTCCCCTGTGGAAGAACAGCAGGTCTTTACCCACATGGCCTGTTCCATGATTAGATTTTGGCTGGGCTTGAGGAGGATAGGGGGGTTTAGCTGAGAGATGGAGCAGGAAAAGGATCACCCCTTTAAAATGCAGCTGGGGTTGAAGCTGCTCATGAGCCATGCTGTGAAGAAAGCTCAGCCTTCAGTGCTGGGGGGCTCAGCTAACATACACATGCAGAGAAAACCTAAATCCCATGGCTCTCACTGAGACACCACTACCAAATCCCTCAGAGCCCTGAATTGCTGCTGGGTAGGAGCTGAGAATTGCCTGTGCATTCCCACTGGTCCTTTCCCACCTCACTCTCCACTCCCCATCTCACGGATCTCACACACGCACTGAAGAGTGACTGCTCTCAGCCCCCAGCCCAAAGGTGGAAGGTTCTGTTCCCCCTGTTGGAGACAGGCCAGTCCCCCACCTCTGCCAGACCTGCCCATGTCCCTTTCACCCCCAGCTGCCCCACAGCCATCCCACAAAAGCCGTTTGAAGGAATGAAGTGAGACAGGCCGTGCCACCAGGGATGCGGCAAGAGCCGCATCTGCTCTCTCAGGGGCTGTGACATTGCTGTGGTACCGCCTGAAACAGAGCAGGCAGGAGCTCCAGGGAAGAGCAGAGGGTCTGCATGGGAACAGTAAGAACCACAGGGACACCACCAGCACCAGCAGGAGCAAAAACGTTGCTGTACCACTTGTGAGAGCAGCAGAGCATATGGCCAGTCTGGGACTGTTGTCAGCAGCCCAGAATGGGGTAGCTCTGTTCTGGCAAACTCCATTTTTTGTCTTTATGACCAAAGAATGGTTGCATGTTGGAAGCTCTGTAGTTGCTAGGGGAAGAGCCATTAATATGCTGGTGACTGAGAAGTCAGCCAAAGCGAGTGCTGAGATAAAATTACTTTTTCCCACTTGTGTTTCACCCTGAGTGTGTTATTCAGTGTGTTTTCTCTGCTCAGGGTACCTCACACACACTGTGCTGGGCTAACTTCTTTGTCCTTTCTGATTTTATTTTTCACCTTTCCTAACCATGATTCCAAAGAATAATACTAATCTGACAGACTAGAAAGAGTTTTTACATCATAAATCCCTACTTACTGGCAGAGTAAGACTGCAGACTGTTTCTCTCCCATAAAAAACCCCTTTTCTCTATTAGCCTGAAAATTAAGAATAGAAAATAAAATAATAGTGATGGAGGTGGTGCTAAATCAGTGCATGAGACTGGGGATACATCCAAAGGAGGGTGATCCTACAGAATAACGAATAATTTGGTGATGGGGCTCAAGGGTGCTACCTGGATCCCAGCACACAAGAAGTTAATGTGCCTGCCTGCCCAGCTCCTGGGGTGAATGTGCATGATGTCATTCCAGAATAACAATATTTTCTTCCCCTGTAGTTTGGCTCTGCTGGGGCAAGCAGTGCCTTCCCAGGTAAGGCTCTCCCCTCCCACACTTGCAGCCTGTTTCTCCATACAGGTCAGTGCAGCCCTCAAATCTCATCTGCACAAGGTGTCAAGTCCAGCTCTGGAGACATTTATTCCAAACCAGAAATGAGTATTCTTATTCCAAAATAAATACATCTGTAAATCTCCTGATTTCATAATGTTCACACAGTGGTGGGGAGAATGCAAGGTGAGCACCCCCTGATCAGCCTCCCTCCCTCCAGCTCAGTCCCATCATGAATAACAGTGGAGCTGAACCATACAGAGAAGATGATTTTTTCCCCCAAAGCCTTCATTTTAAAGGAACTGTTCCCAATTCTCTCCAGTAATTCCCCAGACATGTCCCCTTTCCCCTGCTACACAGGAGTATTGCTCCAAACCATCCTTGAATGAAGTCAGCTCTGCTTTGCCTCTTGTTTGCTCTAACCCACACCACTTACAGACATTTTCAAAACTGGGAAACAATACAAAGCCACACTTTGTGTGATCATGCAGTACCCTGCAAACACAACTATTCATTAAAAAAAAATAGACTAGGCACTAGGACTGCCAGCTCCTGACTCTGCTGTGACACAGACACAATTTTTTTCCACCAGAGGAATTTTTTTTTGCCATGAGACGCCGAACAAAAGTCACGAGCAGTTCCTGTGATCAAAAGAAATCCCTGTGAGAGTCTGTGGCAGCTTCACCCCGTCCCTTCATGCCAGCCACTGCTCATTTCCCTGAGCCTTCGCTCTGCTCTGCACTCTTGAGGAAGTCAGAGCAGATCCAGCACTGCACAGTAATGCACTGAGAACAAACGTGTTGTTTCTATCAGTGGAAAAGGAGTTTAACTATTCCTAGGCCACAGAAAGCTCAAATGCAATGCCAGGATTTGTTAATGCTTTGCCAATACCATCAGTGTGGATGTACCTGGCCTTGCTCTGGTGCTGATCAGTGGTGTAAATAAAAACGTTATTAATTTATAAAATGCCTTGCCTTTATTTAACAGATCAATTAAAGTCTGAATAAAATTATAACCATTAAAATAACCAGTATGTCATAAACTGTATGGAAACCTTCTCAATCTTAAGTTTGATTTTCTCTACAGGTCCCCATTTAACCACAGGGTCAGGGCAGGATTTCAGATGCAGAGCTGGGACCCCTGTATCTGCTCCCTGGCACTGTCAGCACCTCCAAACACACCAAGTGTCTTCAGTCTGCTCCACATGCAGATACTGTGCAATAAATAATGAGCCACATAATTATAGTTTGAGTATTGAATCAGGCTGTGAAAGCTAGAAGTGTAGGAGGTGAGTTTTGTGAGGACAGAAACAGCATTTGCTGAATGTACTCGGGATAATTTCAGTCAAACCATGAACAAGAGGGCTTTGGGTAGAAAGATCTACAGAAAAATGCATCTCTGTTCTCTATGAGACTTGGCTATTTTTTCCACTAATTTGGGGCAAAACCACACTGACCTTTTCCATTAAAGAAAACAAAAGTGCATCTCCAAGGCAGTGGGAACCATGAAATCAGGAGCTGGAATACAACATTGTGGCTTCTTTTTAGAAAGCCAAAGAGCAGCTAGGAACCTCAAAGCCCCAGAAGAGCCAGGAATCCTGGACCACCATCCATACAGCTTGCTGATTTCCAGTGTAGGGATGTGGAAGGAAAAAGCCCTGATGTGGCAATCCCTGATGAGTGTTCCCTGCTGTTGTAAGCGCCCAGCTGACCTGCACCAAAGCCATAATTCTTGTAACACCAACTGCCCACTTCAGCCTTTCCTCTGCAGGAAACAAAGAGGCAGCTTGGGATCCAGTGCTCCCAACTTCTGGCTTCTCCCTGCCTTGGCAGATGCACAGCAAAGGAGGCAGGAGCCAAGGAGACCAGTGGCTCCGAGAGCCTCCCCAGGCAGCTGTGATAAAATCAGATAATTGGTAGGGAAAGGCAGATTTTCTTGTAACTTGGACAGCATCTGATCCATCAGTTTTCTTTAATGGAAAACTGTCCCTTGAGGGATTTGCATTGGCTCCAGTCATGAAGGCCACAGGGGTAACCATGAGCTTTACATCATGTTTGGGCAAATACTCCATCTCCGTGTCTTTCACAAGAGAAGAAATAAATCATTATTCAAATTTCACACATGGTGAAACTGAGGCACCAGGAGGTGCAGCACCCTGAGCAGTATTTACACATGCACTGGTCCAGCTGGGGCTGGCTGTCAGCTCTGCTGACGTCTGCTCTTTTAGCACAGGCTTCCATGTCATCACTGCACACAGTGGCAAAAGATCACAGATTCATCTTTCTCACCTCTTGAATCTGCAGCATCACTGTTCAAATATGGCTTCTATGAATATGTGTGGCTTCTATTCATAGATATGAATATTAAATATTCTGAACTTTTTATCTAAATGAAAGGATGCATTGCAAGGTGAGAGAAGAGTGAGCTTGATTCTTTGTCTGGAAAAGAATACAATTGTCTCAAGAAAATAGCCCTCATTGACTCACATGGAACAACTGGGAAGCCATTAATAGCTATTAGTTTGGTGATGAGAAGGCCCTGTTTAGTGAGGCTAAAGGATTAAAGAGGAAACAATTTGAATTCTGTCTCTCACAGCACACCCCCTCCAAAACCTCCTCCGCAGCCCGACCGCTGCCCGGCTGACTTTAAACTGCCAGCACTGACAAAAAGGGGTTGTTGCATCTTTTACAAACAGCCTTTTGTTTGCCGCTCTGACACCTGCGAAAAGCAAAATTGTTATTTTCTTGCTGCTTGTTGCTGGTTTGATGCCCGCTCTGGGGCCCTACATCAGAGGCAGCGCTCAGAACAGGTTGCAGGGGTCCGCTTGCGCGCTGTCTGCCGATGGTGCTGCCTGGAGGAAAACCATGGAAACGGAGTTTGACAGGCTCGAGGGGACCCGAGCTGCCAGAGCCGCTGCCTTTGAGCGCCTGATGAAGACATCACAGAGCAAACACAACGTTCAAACGCTGCCGGCTGCTTTGCATCACTTAGAATGCAAATCTCTTTGTTCTGCTCGGCCTTTGCGTTCGGTACGCCAAGGAATCTGTGCCGCGGCCAAAACACGGATTTGAGGACCTTTTTTTCCCTCCCAGAAAAAATAATAAATCATTTGTTGCGGTAGGGAGGTTTGTGTGGAGATGTACGTGTGAAACAGCCCTGGCTTTCTGCGGTTCCTGGGATTTCTGTGCACAAATTAAATGCCCACATTACAGAGGAGAGCAGGCTGGGCTGCTTTGTTGCTCCCTGTGCATGATTTGATTTGGATTCATTTACATGGCAACTTGCAGGGGTACGTTTTATGTCATCTTTATGTCATGGATCAAAAGGCAAAAGCGATTTGAGCAGCATGTCCCTTCCAACCCCTTCAAGCCACACAGATGGGGAAAACCCCAAACCCTCCCACCTCCTGAATTCCAGTTTTATAACTTTTAATGCTAAATTTGAGGAGCTGTGTGGTCAATAATTCCCCATTCCCTTTGCAAGCAGCCTCTGTTTTAGCTGCAATTTCTGACTGCCTTGGTTAAGGTCAACATTTCTACACAATCTTTGCCTTGGTGCTCGGATGTGCCATGGGGCAGCCTGGAAGCTTTTGGTGCTGATTGGAGAAACCCTGGTGAACATCTGCAGAAGGACATAGCTGGTAGGGGACAGCAAACAAACTGATCATCCCCTCAGAAGCAGTAATTTCTCATTTTGTTCTCCCTGTGCTGCCTTACTCACCCAATACTCACACTGAGAGGGGTGATCCTCACCCAGCTGGCAGAAATACCCAGCTGGGGGGGTATTGAGCTCATGAGTGGGAAATTATTTAAGCACAACATACAAATCCACCTCAACCAAGAGTCAGTAAGACTTAAATGGGGATTTAGGTTAAGATCTTTCTGAAAATACAGCTGGAGGCCTTTTCTAGGCAGCTTCTCAGTAAGTTTTAGGGAGCTGGCCCCAGAAAGGAGCTCATGACTGGTCCCTGCCCAGGCAGGACTTGGCATTTTCATGGCCATACCCTGGGGTTGCCCCAGAATGAAGCTACTGCTTCCTGCCCAGATGTTCCTAATAAAGCTGGTGGCCATTGGGAATAATCCATAGAAAATGGCACCCTTGTTTTTAATGGGATCAGTTCTACAACTGGGAAGAGAGGAGGGACACAAGGATAAAGACATTTCCAAGTCATGGCAAAGTCCTTTTTCCTTCCTTGCCACTGCCACAGTGGATATTGGTCTATGTCACCTGCTGGTCCATCAAAGTTAGGATCTTTCTACAAAGCTGGAGAAGAATGATCTGCCTAGACAAGGTTTTCCTGCTTCCAGTACTGCTCCCAAGCTGCTCTGAGCCTCTTTTCCAGCTACAGCCTGGGAAGGACCCACTTTACAGCACAGTTAGCTGTGCCTGCAGAAACTGTTATTTGTGGGTGAAATTAGTGTGCAGTTATTGGAAAAATATGGCTTCAAATCTCCATAGGAGTGTTGAGGAGATGTCACACTGTATTTTGGCAGTCACCAAGGAGATCCAGGTGCTCTCATTTCTCTCTGATTCCTATGCTCCTTTGGATTGTGCAAGTCTTTCTCCTTCTACACTCTTTTCCAACCTTTTTATTTTTTTTTTCAGGCTGACTCCTGGAAAGACCTTTCATTTTCCTATGGACTCATTGACTGAACTTTCCTGACTCAAATCCCTCTGCAGGACTTTGCAGAAATGACATCAAAATATCCCCATTTTGAGGCCACATGCTTTTCCTGCCCACTGATGTCCTTTGAGTTTGAATTACAGTGTTCACTTTTGACTGTGAGGTAAAGCTGGTGGTTTCCTGACTAACCCAAAGTCAGAAAAGAAGAATGAAAACCAGAAAAGCACCCCAGAATGTCTGAGCAGAAGACAATCAGATTTCTGTGTCAAAAAGATGGCAAAACTAAGGATGTGGGACTTGCATGAAAAATCTTCTAGATAGTTTTTTTTCTTCCTTTCCTTTCTCTCACAGTGGGACAAATTCCACTTTTATTTCAGTTCACTGTAAAACATGAGGAACCAGCTGAGCATAGTGTTGGTTCAGAATGAGGGCAGCTGACAAGGGAAAGGTAAAAGGAACTTGTAACTGCTGCAGTTCTCTCCAAGAAATTATTGCAACATGAAAAAGAACCCCTCAAACTTCCAAAAGATAAAGAAAGGCATTAGGACATCATCTAACACTCCCTGACACAGAAGACTCCAAGGTATAATTATTAATGCATTAAGTCATTTGAATATAGGCCAAAACCTTCTGTTGTCTCAGGGTTTCTAGAGCTCATTGTCCTCTGGTGCTGTTAGGATGGGCTGCAAACAGGGAGGAGGCAGCTCCAAGAGTCAGGGAGCTGAGTTACTGATCAGAACCTGGGTAAGGGTGGAAAAGGAGGACATGAAAGGGCAGAAAAAGGTTGAGACCAACTGCTTTAGCACACACATTAGATGTCTGGGGTATTCTGGGGTGAATTTTAAGTTCCATATCTCATGTTAGGGACCACTGTGTGTTATCTCAATTCAGGGACTGTAATACCAAAAGAATAAAGGCTGCATTTTGTACCCAAGGTACTTTCCAAACTCTCCTTCATCCTCAAAGAGCTTGGAAATTATTCACCAATGCAAGCTGTAAAACCTGGCTCACCTACAGCACATTGTCACCTCCCCAGGAGCATGAGAGGTGTGATGGCACCAGGCACTTCCCAGGGAACTGTCCCCACTCTGTGACACTGCTCAGGTGGAGCCTGAGTCCCACCAGTGGGACAGACCCCTCCCCTCAGACAGCAGCACTGATCAGAGAGTTTGGGACTCCCAGTGTGTTACAATTTGCAAGTCCACAGCCATTAGGCAGAGAGGGAGAGTCAGAAACAGCCTAATTAGTTGCGTTTTCTTTGCTAACCCCAGTCAAAAACCAGTCAGACTGTGCTTTAGATTTGACATCCTATTAAATGCAGAACACAGGCCAATAGCTTTCATTTTCCCTTGTGATGCCACAGACTGTTGTTTTTATAGCTTGACAGAGAGACGTAATTAGGCCTCAAAAAGGACAAGTCTAGACTATTAGTTCCCCACAGAGGCTCCCTGGAAAATCAGAACCCACAATTATTCTCCACTTTCCCACTGAGGCAAATTTGCAGATATCTGCTCTCCTGCCTCAGATTTTCTGCTCACAGCCTTTAAGCCTGGAACTTCACTGTCCTTTCACTTGAAGGGCACAAGGGAAGACACAGGAAAGGAAGGTGCTGTGCTGGATTTTCCAAAGGGACAAGAACAAGTTAAGGACAATACATGGCCCTGCTAATGCTGTAGGTGTGGGTGCTTCTCAGTGCTGCAGCCTGAGTGGCAGAGAAATTTATTGCCATATTTCTCAACTTGCCTTGCTGCCCAACAAGATTTGGCTTCAGAAAAATGCACTTTACAACTTTTTACTTCAATTACATGTCAAATGAACCAGACACAAAGCAGCAATCTGTCTGTGATTCCTTTCCTAGTGTCAGAGCAGCTGTCATCAGAGCAAGGCTTTTAGTGACACTTCTCACTGAGACCCTTGCTCATTCTCCTCTCTGCTTCTGAGTTACCTGCAGCTTCAGTTTATTTTCTCAATCACCAGGAAGCAAATTCAGGCTCTGGCTACCACAGTCTCTCCCTCACAAGCAATTCCTGAGTGCTTTGGCAAGTGGTACACACCAGTTCCCCCTTGTTTAGTTTCCAGGGGCTTGGATGGTCCTGTTGAGCTGCAACCTTGGACACACTTTGATTCAAAGGAGCTCTCAGCCTCAATGTGAGCATGGGACACTGGTCCTTTGTTTTGGCAACAGCATCATATTTCAGTTGTATCTTGAGTGTATAATCCCCAGTAATCCTCAACTCCTGGTCTGCCTAGCCAGCAGTCCCTGATTCTGTGTAAACCATCCTACACTGTCTTTACTGTATCACATATTACTGTTTTCAAGCCATTTCTTCAATATATCAGCATTGCATTGAATTCTATCTTCTAAAGTGTTACTCAACACATTTTCTGGGAATTTGACTCACAAGGAGCATCCTGTTCCCTCTTGCCACCTGTTTCCCACTGCAAACCTTGGTGCACAATCTGTTCCTGCCCCAGGGAAGTGCAGTGCAGTTTCCTTTTTGTTGTGCATTGCAGCATTTCCCTTTCCTCTGTGAGCTGTCATATTTACTTAAGACTACTTTGTTCTATGAATTCATGGAATCATAGGATCACAGAATTGTTTGGGTTGAAATAGACCTTAAAGATGACCTTGTTCCAACTGCCCTGCCATGGACACCTTCCACTAGACCAAGGCTGTTCCAAGCCCCATCCAACCTGGCCTCCAGCACTTCCAGGAATGGGACATCCAAAGCTTCTCTGGGCAAATCCCATACCACAGAAATAAGCAGAAATTTTGGGCAAAGCTTTTCTGCCTCTCAACAAATGCAGGAAAATGTTTTCCATTTCTAATAATCCAGGTTCATTCTTACTTCAGCCATAGGTTATCACACCCCTACTAGGCAGCAACAGAAACCTCAGCACTCCAGGGGTGTGCAGCTGCCAAATGTCCCTATTTTGGTGACACTGGCACCTTTCCTGGGCTGAAAGGGTCACAGAGAGCTGTGCAGATGCCAACTGCAGACCAGGGCCCTGTAAGCACTCAATTAGCCTGGCTATGTAGGCTCAGCCTCTCGAGCACTCGGTGGAAGTAAAATGCTTACACAATCCCTCTGCCTACAAGGCCTTGAAATCTTTAGGGGGCCTGGCTTTGCTGCCTGGTTTTCCATTGACAGGCTGATAGAGACATCACAAATCTCTCCAAAGGCCAGTCACTAGGCTTCTTTCAACATCAAAGGGTGTCAATGTTCACTCTGCCTTAGAGCCTGAGGCGATATAAATCACACATGGATATGTGAACTGAGTGTTTGAGGTTAAATTCTCTCCATATACACAAAAATTTCACCTTGGGTAAACTGATACCCTGGTGTTGTCTCCCCATCAACATCAAATATTTTCTGTAAATCGTAATATCCCAATGGAAAACAAAGTTTATAGGTGAAAGAAAAAATAAGAAAAGGAAGGATGAACTAGGGTGTTGTGGGAAGAGATGATTGACTCATTTTAAACATACATTGTAATTATATTGGGAAAAAAGTCAGTAAACTGATGGGATTTTGTTGGGCTCTTTCATTGCTCAGTGACATTAATTTTCCCTTGAACTGAGCCAAGCCTTTAGTCACAGGGACGTGCAACCTTCCCTGGATCATCTCTGGGCTGTTCCTTCCTAAAAGCTCTTGACCAGCTCAGGACTTCCCGTGGAGCAGCAGCTCCTCCCTCTCTCACTGATAACCCGTGGCAGGAGCTGGGCTGCCCATCAGCTGGACAAGGCAGAGCACCCAGGAGGTGCCTTTGGGAGAGCTGATTCGCCCTGACTGGCACAGTTGTGCCACCTCTGTGGGGAGCTTGTGCTATTATTATCAAAGCCTAATGTCAGGCTAAAAATGATTTACTACTCAGATAAACATCAGCCTCAAAGGTTGTGAGATTTTACAGGAGTAAGAGGTCAGCCATAGCTCAAGGCAGTCACAAGTTTCTTCATTATGAGGCAATATATAACACTCTAATCCAATAGAAAGTTGCCACAAAGTTTACTTTGTTTTTCTGACCTTTACTTAATTCTGCTGCACTGCATATGCTTTTATCCAATGGGCTACTATTACACATATACACTTCTATTATCACATTTGGACTCTTAGCTCACTCTATACAATTATATTACTACACTATAAAACCCTTCACTATCTTACTCAAAAGTTTCTTAATTACTTAAGAGACATTCTCATTTACAACTATAGAATCATAAATTTATAATTTTTTCTGCTTAATGTCTGTATACTTTTATTTTCACATCAATACAAGCTTCTTCCAAGGCTGCAAATCAAACTCTCTAGTATCTGTGGAATTTTCTATCTTCCCATTTCCTACACTCTGCCACTTGCAAACAGGAGACAGGACGGCTGGGGCTGTCAGTAAATGACACTCTCAAGGAGAGCTCTGGTTTCTGTCTGGCTCCCTGGCAGAGCCCTGGCAGGAGCCTGGTGGCACTGCCACATCAGCACATTGGCACCGCTGCCACCTGGCCCTGCTTGCTCCCGGCAGCACCTGGAGGAGCCGCGCCAGCATCTTGCAGAACGCCCAACAAATCCCCCTGTGCCACGTCCCCCAGGAAAGCAATGGCCATTAAACTCGGGCTGTTGGCTACTCCACAGCCTTGCTGGGCTCCCTGCAGCTCATCTGAGCTCTCCACAGCCGGTTCCATCCTGGCTGGGCAGGGCAGGAGCAGATGGAGCTCGGCAGCCTCTGCCTCTCCCTCCGCGCTGCTCCGCGCACCAGAGGGGGATTCCTCCCTTGGGCAGCCACCCAGACAGCCCCCGAGGCTTTGCACTAAGCACAAACTACCTGCCTTAAACGGTGTGGGTTTAATGAGATTTTTTTATGACCTCTGCAGTAAATTGCCTGTGCAGGGTATTGTGCTGGAGCGAGCAACACCCGGCAGAATCCGCGGTAATTGCGGAGTGGCTGCCTCAGATCTCCGTGCCATCAGACAGGGGTTTTCATTTCATACATTAGCCACAATTTGCATATAATCATAGTCATAGTTGCATATAATCAGTACATCCCTTTGAATGTGAAGGGAAAAGGGGTGAGAGCTGCCCAGCACTGAGGAAATGCACGGAGTCGCTGTGGGTTTTATGGAGCTCCCCATCACTCCCAGCCTGCCAGGGGCTGCATTGCTACTCAAGTCACACACCCCTTAGCACAACCTCTGGATTAAGGCAGGGAAAATGTGTTTGCTTGTCCATTTCTGGAAGGTTTTAGTGAGCATTGGGTGGATTATACATCAGATTTTCCATTATTGCCGTTGCCCAAGATGCAACAACAGCATATTCCCAGCCATCCTAAAATGAATTCTAAAATCTTTTTTTCTGGAAAGCCATTTCATAGAGGTAATAACTCATCAAAGGGATGGGGGGAGCATCTCCCTGCTTTATCCACTGAAGCCCAAGCACATGCACCTCAGCATTACAGGTACCTCAGGAACAGTCATTTTTGCTCCTGGCTCCCTTCCTTCTCCCACCAAAACATCCTCCAGCTCCTCAGGACCATGTTTGTGTTC
Organism: Ammospiza nelsoni; assembly: GCF_027579445.1. Classification (NCBI taxonomy): domain Eukaryota; kingdom Metazoa; phylum Chordata; class Aves; order Passeriformes; family Passerellidae; genus Ammospiza; species Ammospiza nelsoni. Next base: position 4,133,669 of record NC_080646.1, on the reverse strand, counting down.
TGAGTGATGCCAAATGCACCCAGCAGTTTCCCTGTCTTCAGAAAGATTATACAGAAAGCAGATCAAAAAGTCAGAGGTAATGGTCAGAAAAATATCCCTTTCACCTTATTTGAGGAGATACTCATCACCTCAACCCTCCAAAGCCAGCAACCACAGCCAGGGAAAAACTACATTCTGGCACACAGAATCCTTTTTTGGCACAACACTCTTAGAGGCAATATTTCAAGCTGTAGCTGGGTGGAATTGTGGTTCACCAGCAGCCTGAGTATTTACACCTCTGTGGTCTGTGCTCTTGGATGTTCACTCTGAGCACCTCCACACCTCAGTCCTGCCTTCAGCTTCTCACCCAGCAGAAGAGCAAGGCTTTTCCTGGGATTTAAAAAGCCCTCAAAGACCATCATGGGAATTTTAACTCATTTCTGCCCACTATTGTAAAATAATGACATGAAAAATCTTTACGTTTCAAATAGCATTTCTCTCTTTCTGGTTCTTTTTTTTTAGCTGCAGTCTGCTGGGCTGCAGTCAGGGGATGATTATCTTGCAGAAGTTGTACCTTGCCCATTGATTCACTGGGCCCATCTCATGTCTAGCTGAAAATCTGCATAATGAGAAGAAAGCCATTTTCCTTGCGATCCGCTCTCCTTTTCAAAGCCCCTCACGTGCCAGGTTGTTGTTTTTTAATCACACAAAATGGTATATATTAATGAGGTCTGAAGTTACATAAAGATAGATCTAAAGCATAAAAACACTAATATGCCCTGTAGCATTCAGTGCTTTGAACACGGAATGGCATCTGTGTGAGAGTGTGATTGCAGGCAGCTATGGAAACCAGTGCCAAAAAATGAGGAAATGCTGAACAAGACGTGCAAGATTGGGAAAAAAAACCTGGGAATGAAGATATTCAATTTGCATTAAAAGGCCTAGCTCGCTAGCAGCCCAAATTGTGCAACTTTCTGCCTTTAAATGATTATTTTCTGGCATTCTGCTGGCAATGTGGAGATTGTCTTTTCCCTGGAAGAAAATTTCCTTCCCCCTGCAGCCCCCAACAGAAACAAAGGCTGAGCCAGTCCCAGGTCAGTTGTGGCTATTCCAAATAGGACAAGTTTTGCAACTGTGGAAAAGTGCAAGGTTTTCCCTCATCTTTGCATTAATCCTGAGCAATTTCCTTCTCATTTCCAGATGGTGCCAATTAAGAGTAAGAACCCCTGCCCTGACGGTTGTTAGCAAAACAAGCACAATCTGAAACTTTAATGAGTAAAACTAGAGCCACATCTTAGGCCCAAGAGAAGCCAAAATGAAAAGAACAACCACAGTTGGCAAACACTTGGGTGGCTGCATCTGAAATTCTAAAATGCTGGAGGTTTTCTTACCACGTTTTAAAATCATAAAATGCTGGATTTTAATTTTCATACTCAGGACTGCCTTCTACTCAGCTCAGTTCAGTGGGATTATTTTGAGTCTTAAAGATAATCATTTGGATAAACTATTCTAATCAGTGACTGGGGCAGGAACATCGGGGCATGGGTAATTCATAATAGAAGACATATTTTTCTAATATATTTTTCTAATATATTTTTGAGATGATTTTATTAATCAGTAGGTAATTAGAATAGCATTCATGCTTTCCAAAAAAACATATCAGATAGTCCTGGTTAGAAGAGATCACCATTGAGACATGGCTAAAACTACCAGCTGGAAATGGAAGCTACCATTGAACTCTGACTGCAAACCAGATTCACAGGGTTTATGTCATGGGGAGGAAATTAACAATTTTCACCAATTACCTGGGGATATAATTGATGATCTGTCACTTGTAAACCTCACCTTGAGTGTGAACATCACCACAGAGCATCCTCTACCACAGCTGTGCACAACTTTTCTCAATTCACAGATTTCTCTGCTTTGGGTGGTGGAACGGGGATGGGAGCTCCTACAGCAAATCAAGGGAGGTAAATGGGAAAGATCCTTTGGCTTAGGAGAAACCCTGGGGTTTTGTCCAGACACCAGGAAAGTCCCTGCCTTTCAGTTTAGAAAGCAGATTAACACCATACACAGGGATTTCTGAGCCAGCAAGCTGAGCTGTGCTTCATACTGCAATCAAAAAAATTAGAGGCAGCAAAAGGTTACATCATCCAGGTCTTAATCCAGAGTACACGTACTAAAAACGTGGCACACAGTTAAATGCTTTGCTAGGTCAGAGACCTAATTTGCTCCCTGTCAGTAGGGCTGCTCTCTATCAGGGAGCTCTATGGATGGTGTTTGGGCTAATTACACTCTGCTCCTGGCCACTGCAAGAGCAAAACCCAAGGCATGAATCCTCTGGCACTTCCAAGTGCTGTCAGCACTTTGCAGATAACAACAGATGATAATAGCCACGTTTGTGCTTGAGGTCTGTGCTCAGGGTGGCTTCAGGGGTGATCAGATGTGGCAGAGAGATTTCCAAGCCAGTCAGGACAGAAAGATGCCCCAGATACAAATCTGGACACAGAGTTATTTTTGCGCACTTTCTTACCTTGCCTACATTTTCAATTCAAATGTTCAATTCAAACATTTCTGTGGACCATACCTCCTCAAACATTGCACTTTAGATGCTGAACTGTGCCATTGCTGGGTCTGATTTTAGGCTGGCAAAGTACATTTGCCCTTGCATAACCAACTTGCATTAACAATTAGCTCATTTGCAAGCACCTGCACAGTGGATGATGATCTTTTAGGTGCTCTCCTGCCCCTGGATTCACCCACTTCTTTCAGGTGACTTGTGAGAAGGTGACTGTCTTGCCCCTCTGTGTGCAGTGCCCAATTCCACTCCCCTCACAAATAACATCAATAATGACCCAATGCTCATTGCACCTGAAAACCTGACACATCACTGGGCATATATTTTGGGCATGGAATACCCCAACTGGTTTCCTGACAGTACTGCCACTTTGTTTTCTGAGATTCAGGCTCATTTTTAAACTCAGTTGAAACATGCCCTATTCCACCATGCAAGGAAGAAACTTCACTCACCTAAGTTATTGTAATATCTTAAAGACCAGTAGCATCTGGTTGGGATCAATGACAGTTTGGTGGCTCATCTGCATTTCCTTCAGTCTCTCTGAGCTGTTCACAGCCTGTCACGGTGCTGCCTGGCTGGGCCAGGGCTGCAAACACTAGATGGCACTTTGCAGCAAGGAAGGTTAGGAGTTTATGCAAGTAAATGCAGACCTCATTTACTGCCCTCATTCACAGGGCAAGGTATTTTGCTCAGTGTCCTCACCACCTCCTGGTTCTAATCCACTGAGAAAAAACTGATCAGTTCCCAGAGAAATTCTCAGTTTCATCAAAGGATCGCTCCTTGCTGGTGATGTAAATTTTTAATGATGAGGTCTATCTTATATTAATGTCAAACTTTGCATTTTGTCTCAAGCTGGAGCATGTGCAAGGAGCATCTCTATGATAATGGCCTGGCCAGATACTCCAAAAGTTCCAAATCTTCCTCCTGATGAAAAGACAAAACCAGCCCCAGTAATGACCTTGTTGCCATTTACCAAATGCATCATTAGGAAATGAAGGCACTGCTTCAGGTTTAGGGGTTCCTCCTGCCTCTCATACCATGTCTGGCACCCCTTGGATCATTTCAAGGGTCAGATGTTGCCCTTGGATTGTGCCTGGAATTTTCTGGCCCAAGGGGAGCTGAGTGACTCTGTGTTACAGCCACACTGCAACAGAGCAGAGAGAAAATGCTCCAGCCTGGCAGAATGGGCTCCTCCTGGAACAGTGCCAGGGAGGCATGCAGGTACCTCAGCCTCTCCTCTGGGTTGGCTGAGGACAAGGAGCTGCCCTTTCCCTGCTGCCACCTGGGCCATCATCCATGTCAGCGTGGCTCCTTTTATTCACCCCTGTGGCTACACTGGAATAGAAACCCACAGCAGCCTCAGCCTGCCTTGCAGAGCAGGTACGTGAGCGTGCTCTGGGCCATCCTCTTCCTCTCCTGGAAGCTGAGGTTTCACCCCAGCCTCTCCCAAGCCTGGCCTCTAGCAGGGCAGCAAAGTGGGCAGAGGCCACAGTAAACAACTCACTGCTCATTCACTGCAAGGGTAAAGGGACACCCATTACGTGGCAAACACGATGTGTGGAAGGTTTAAGGCTGCCCTCAAGACATATGAGGAGCTGTAAATGCCCACTCTGCCAGCTCTGGGTCCCTCTGCAGGGCCAGGCTGCAGTGCCACAGCCGTGGCAGGACAGAAAAGGCAGAGGTGGCAGCGCTGGCCCTGCAGCCAGAGGGCAGAGAGGCTCTGTGTGTCCATGTGCAGGGTACAAACAGCGCACCATGGAGCCAGTGCTGCTCTTCACCTCCTCCAGACATCTCCCACTAGTGCCACTTCACCTGTTCTGGAAATCTTCTTGGTTCCTTTTATAGCTATTATTCCTTCATCCTTTTGACTGTCAACTGTTGCTACTCCCTTAGAGGAGCAGTGCTCCTGCCCAGCCTGATCTTTCCCAAGGTCTTTCTCAGCTACTTTCAAAACAGACAATGCACTTCCCACCTTTTGTAGCTTTATCCCTCTCTTTCAAATTAAAGATTTCTACACGTTTGAAGTCATCACCTGGATTTTTTTTTTTTTTTTGTCCTCTCATCCTTTACTATCTCCCCACCAAGGGCAGTGTTTCATTGCTTGGAAGTATTTCTTCCTCCTTTAGGTCACTCTACTAGATCCTCTTTTTTCCCACAACCAGCCAGAGAAGCAACTTGCTTTTCCCCAAAGTCTCAGCTATGTGGTTCCTGAACTAACCAAGCTGCTGGAAGAGCTGATGATGCATCTGCATAGTTTCCCTTATTCCAAAAGGAACTGGATGATTCTCAAAACCAGTTCAAATTTCCCATCCTACCACAAATATTGTCTTTTCCTAACTCAGCTGAAGTCACATTACTCTCTCTCTTGCTTTGGCCTGCTTTGACATCAGTTTCCATCTCTGCAGACAAATTCCAGGCACGTTCAATAGGATTTTTGTCTAAGGACTGAATAGACATCGTGAAGTTGTACCTCAGCCTCACAGCCATGGTTAAACAGCACCAGTAACTACCAACACTGCTGCTGGGTGGCTCCACCACCAACGGCAGAGACAATGAAACAGAGAGAGAGAACAACAGAAGGGCACTGGCCTGGAGCCCACTGGGGCCAGACAGCAGCAGGACCAGACCAGCACGGACCAGCCTGGACAATCAACTGGTACAGAGCAAAACTCCCACTCTTGGTCCCTTCTTGGGAGCATGCCACAGAGCTGGAGGCTGGTCCAGGGCCTCCTGGCTCTTGCTGACACTTAATGCTCATCACCCCCATCCCACACCGAGCCTCATCCTGCCCAGCCCCAGCTTAAAAACCCCTCCAAGCCAACCAATCAACCAGCCAAACAACAACACATCGTAGCATTCTCCTCCACTCTTTCTCATCAGACTACAAGCCCTACTAATCTAATAAAGATGCTTCAGTCTCCTTTCAGTTCAGGAGAATTCCCCCCATTGTTCCCACAGAAATCTCTCGGGATGTACTGCCAAGAGCGCGCGTTTGCTGTCGCGTTCCAAGTTGCTCGAAATAACAAAGAATTATCCTCACAATTAAGATCAGGCTGTACAGTTTAGATACGTGCCTTAAAAGAGTTATTATTCTCTGCCAGAGATGTATTGTTCTTACCCCTTTTAATTTTATTTACTTTTATAGTGGATGCAACAGTTATGCTGTCATTTATCGGAGGAGAAGGAAGCAGCAGCTGCAGAGCTGTGTATGTAAAATAAACACAATGTGTATGAAACTATCAGAAGCTCAGACTTCAAGGAGGAGAGGGGGAGGATTGCTTTTAATAAGATCTCATGTCAGTAAAGTTGTGAGATGGAACGGCAGGGTCATATCCTATTAAAAATAAGAGTGGGAACAAATTCTCTTATTTAATGGAACAGCAGTGCGAGCTGCGTGCGTACAGACAGAGGCCTTAATTTAAAAAGTAAAAAGCAATTTGGTCATTCATGTTCAGACTTCGGGCACTCCGCAGAGCATGCTGAAAGCACTCCTTTCTTTTTAACCCTTTGGCTGCAAGACCTGTACAGCATGGGGGAGACAAAGCCAGGCTGTATTTATGCTTTGAACAGGACTTTTTTTCTCCCCATGGTGCTGTGCAGGCAGCTGGCTGAGCCCAGGAAAGGCAGGTGGGAGGCACGAGTCCTGCTCCCAGCTCTGATGCTGCTGGCTGTGCTAGCCTGGGTGAATCATTTCACCCCCCCATCAGCACAAACACAGATGCTGATGCTATCAAAGGCTGCTAGTTGTTTGTTTATTTGTCTGTATCAAGCCAGTGACTGGGAAGCCCCAAGCATGAGAACACCAGGAGCAGAGTGAGCCAAGTGCAGTTGTATTCACCAACACAACGTCGCGACTCAAATCTGCCCCATTCCTCACACACAAGACGCCTGAAGTGCTCCAAGGAAATATTGGCACAGTGAAATAAAGGCCAGTTCTAAGGCCAGCAGAGGCAAGCACAGACAGATTTGGTGGTCAGACTCCCACAGAAAAAGGGGGCAGTGGTTCATAAGTGCATCTCACACCGTGTGTCAGAACCAGGGGCACCAGGACCACAAAATCAAGTTAGATCATCCTTAAATCTCAGGTGTTTTATAATAAAGCTGAGCATATTTTTTAATAGAGCTAGATCACCCAGAGGTGATAACAGCAATCCCACAGTCACTCCTGTGGTGTAACAGTGTGCTCCAGCAGCACACAGAGCTGCACGAGCTCTGGATGACTCCAAAACAACCAGCCCTGGTGGTATTTCCCAAACATGCTTGCACACACACACAGCTCTGTTGCAGGCATTATTTCAGTAATAGCATAATTGTGCAAAATATGTAAGCATTTTCTGTAATTGTATAATCAGCATGTAATTACATAGAGGAGAAAACATAAACATTTATTAAACAGGTGAATGCATTTATTATTCAAATATAAATTTCAGTGGTAACTGAAACTGAGCCAGTCTGTACCTGTGTGTGTAATTAATAGAGGATTGGAATTAAATACTTGGTGTTTGTATAAATACCTGATACACCTGAGGCCACCTTTGGAGAAAGGCTAAGGGATGGCAGTGACAGCACATGATCATCAGAAGATGGCAGAGGTGCAGCTGCATGAGAAGCTTGGCTCGAGGGAGTTTGAGGGATCTCTCTCTCCTCTGCTGAGAAATGAGCAGCAGTAACAAAAGGAAATAGCTGGAGCTTCTGCGGTGCAGCTGCAGGCTGAGCCCTCCTGGTGCAAAGAGACCACAATGTCTGGCTCTAGAGATTATGAAATCTCTGTCTGGACCTCTTAGACCCAACAACCTGACCTGATAAAAAGCAGTACAGAAATTCTGAAGGAAATGCTGTTAGATCTTTGACCTCCTTTCGCTCCTGCTTCTCCTGACGTCAGCTCCAGTCGGCCACTGCAGGCAGAATTAGGCCTCTAGGGTTTTCTGTCTCATCTAGAAGAGCCATATTCCACAAAAACAAACCCATCAGCCCAAGCACCTTCAAAAAGAAGTATTTTATTATATGGAACAGCTCAGGGATTCAGCCTTCACCGAGGACTGTGCTTCGATCACAGATGGGATCTTGGGAACTGCACTAAATCACAGATGGTATATTTCTTCCTATAATTCACAAAATGGGCTATTTCCACTGCTTGCTGGGTTTTTTTTCCCTTCTCTGATTTTTATATTTTGCACATGGCAATTGCAAACATGGCTACAATTTTTTAAAAGGGCCCTTCAAAACATTTTATTTTAATGATGCCTGTAATCTTTTCCTGTTCAGTAAATCTAACACCAAAATATCAATCGTTTCACAAATTAAAACATACTTAATTTTAATAGGATTGCATTTATGCTTTATATGCCTTGCTTATTTATCTTCTGTGCCATTTCAGTTTTCTTGGATAAGCTCAACATTCCCTTGTTATCTCCTGAAATACTGCACCAGGCACAAGTTACTGCCTAGACTGAGACAGAGCAGCTCCTGCTGCTGCCCACTCTCGGGCCACAGGCAGCTGGGGATCCCACACTCCTACTCCTTACAGCCTGTGATATCTTAATGCTGACCCAGGGCCAGCTAAAGACAGCAGCACTGCCCAATTTCACCCCATCCCTTCTTGTGCTTGGCTGGAGTGATGGATTTCAGCACTTCCTAAAATCCCTGTGCAGTCAGGAAGGAGGGAAGGGGAAGAAGGGAGAAAGGAGCATCCCTGGCACATCACATTCTTTGGAGAAGCCTCCCCCTCTCTCTGTTGTCTATGCAGGGAGCCTAAGGCAGGCAGGTACTTCACCAAAGTTGGAAAAGGGAAAGGAATTTGGACATCCTCCAAACAACTTAGTCTTAAAAAACAACAGATGGAAACAGAGAGATATGGGGGTCCATGAGCAGTCAATGGCATTGTGATAGGAGTTTGCATAATACATGCCCAGCTCTGCACATCACTGCATCTCCTCTTTCTAGATGCTAAGTGACAGCAAAAAAAAAGCCAAAATTACATCTAATACTTCCCTGAAATTGCTTCATTGCTTTTCCACGTAAACTGCTGCTATAGCTTTATTTGTTTGCTGGTAGGAGATGAGGACAGCTGATGCAATCTGAGCAAGAGAAAAGGCAGCTATGAGTAAACCTTTCTGTTCAGCCACTATCCAAAAAGATGTAGAGCTTCACATGTTAATATCAGTACAGTAACAACTGGGCTCCTAGCAGCATCACATTGAGATCCAATCTCTGAGGATCCTCTTCTATACCCATTTAACTTCTCCACCTCATTTGCTATCACAAGATGCTCAAATGCTGTTGTCATTTTGTTTCTGGTTTGTATTTACTGATGTTATCAAATATTACACTTCAGTGGAGGGTAATCTAGAGAGCATTGAATGCCCTCTTCAGTACTGAGCTGCTCAAACACCTATGTGCCAGCCATGAAGCTGAACAGCAAATCAAACCAAGATTCCATGCAAGGCAAGCCCAAGCTTTCTGAATCAGCCTTTTCAGGAGTATTTTTAATTCACACTAAACCAGGATTTAACAATCCTTCAACACTGGTAAGAGATCAGGATGGCAAGGATAGCTAATCACACTCTGGCTGAGGAGGTTTGTGAGCTCTAGAGTGTCTTGTGCCATCTTGCTGACCCTCAGGGAATGCCCCAACAATCCCCTGTGGTCACACATCCTGATTTTGACCCACACAGGAGCAGCTCCAAATCCCACTCCCAAATCAACACTTGCCCCTCAGATACGATCACACTTATTGGTATGATTTAATTGTGCAAAATTCACAAGCTCACTTCAAATCCCCGCCAATGCTCTCAGTGCGTCTCGGTGGGACTTCCCTACTGCATTTTTTAGGGGAAAATTCATGTCTAACACAAGACAGGAATGAGGCCATCTCAGATCCTGCAGCACCCACCCACCCACACAAACAACAGACAAAAACCAACATGGTCCCCCCATAGAGGTTGGAGCAAAGACCCAGTGACCCATCTGTGATGGCTCCAGTGCTGCTGGCAGGAAAATCCACAGCCAGCTCCTGAGATGGTCTCCTGCTTTCTCTCTATCAGAATCAGAGACTTCTTGGAGTAGGAGCTGCTTCTGGAAAACCATGTTTTGTGGTTAGGAGGTCATCTTCTCTTCCCCCCCCTTTGCTCCTCATTTAACATATTTCTGTTGTTTGCCTCAGAATTTTCTCACAGCCTTCCATGGCTTATTCCACTGTTTAAATACACATGGAATGAACGAACATTTATTTGTGAGAGGTTTTTTTGGATTTCATTGTATCCTGCTAAAGTGTCCACTTTTCCCAGCGTTCCTCAGGTAGAAGTGGTGCTGGATCTGGTTGCCTTTCGGCTAACAAGGTGAGGAAAAACAGGAAGGTGGCCAGGCATCTCTATATTCTACAGATCCAAGAGGATAAGTTGCTAGTGAAAAGTGGTGTGTGAAGGGTATTCTTGTGACTGAACTGAAATCTGCCCACAAGGGAGCTCCACAGCTGGAGTGGATGCTGCTCTCAGAATTTAATGCCCAAACCCTCTCCCATTCAGCCTTTATGAGGGTGAAGTGGTTATGAGCCTAAATGTTTTAGATGCAGTGAGTTTGTAGTCATGCCACACATGATTTAGGGAATAACTGATGCAAGGCAAAAAGATGGCAGAGCTCTGGGATCTAACAGCTGTGCAAACAGGCTAGAGAATTTAAAATTCAGGAAGCTGTATCTCCAGGAAAGCATTTAAAGAAAAAAAAAATCCCTAGTGCCACATCTGGTGGCATCAAATTGTCATTATGACATGGTATTTAAGATGATTTAATGGGTTTATTGCTGAGTAAGAACCTTGGAGTTTGCTTAAACTACTGTGCATTAAAAGGATGTAACTCTTTAAATGATATTCTGACAAAGTACTGCCTAAAGAGTTCATTATGCTCGAGGAACTCACTTGTATGTCATCAGCACGTGTGTGTGTGGAAATGAGGAGATCAGTAGACAGAAATTTGATGGGGAGCTGCACATCTCCACACACATGTATTCCATGATGCTCTACACAGCCTCACAGTGTTGTGAGAGATACCTTGAAAAATTCATTCACCTCTCTCTGCCTCTACCTCCTACACTCCATACATCCATACAGCAGGCAAGACTTCTGTCCACCTTAATTACTTCTCCACTTAGGGCACTGAATCAATGGGTGGTTTTGAAACAAAGGATTCAGCTACTAAAAACAGCCTGGGAAAGTGCCTGGGAAAGGTTACTGATTACAGACAGCTTCTAAGAAAAGGTGTCCAGAAAAAGAAAAGGTATCTCTGTTCTTGCTGAATATTTTTTTATGTGACTTAGTGTTTCTCTCACCTTTAGTTCCCAGAACAGTTCTCATGTCCTCTGAATGTTCTGACTTCTTATCTCAAACCCTTTCAGCTTGTTGATTTTAAATTCAATCTGGTTAATTCAAATTCAGGGCACGTTGCTCTTGAAGTCTTTCACCATTTCTGATTGCACAGAACGGGGCTGTTCATGCTGTGGGGTTTTGCCAGCCAGGAAGGGTGCAAACTTCCTTTTACACCTTTTTCTTTTATATTAGATTGATACAACACGTCCTGGGCCAGTCAGGCAATCTTGTGTTGGGTGTCTCTCACTGGCGGTTCTCTCTCCACTCAATCACAGAGCCATAGAATGGTTTGGCTTCAATCCTTGGGCAGATCTTGCTCCAACCCCCCCTGCCATGGTCAGGGAACTGTCCACCATCCCACGGTGCCCCAAGCTCTGTCCAGCCTGGCCTTGGGCCCTTCCAGGGATGAGGCAGCCACAGCTTCTCTGGGCACCCTGTTCAGATGCCTTAAGTGAACAATGAGCACCACCACCTGTGAAATTGTATGATGGAGCACATTTGTCCAACCAGACAAATTCTTGACTAATTCCATCATGTCACCACAACCTTTTCCGTCATCTGGGGCAATTTTCCACCGTTCATGCATTTGCCTCTTTGCACATGAGTAAACTGTCAAAGCACACTTCTGCCTCTGGTACTCAACCACATGTGCATGGAACCGGGAAACAAAATATGCTCTGTTCCAGGCTGAATTTGCTCTTTAGACAGAAGTGGCCCAACCACAGTGAGATTAGAGCTCTGCAGGGACCTGCCTATGCTGCTGAGGAAGAGATGGGTCTGCTGCAAGGGGGCTTCTGCTACTGATCATCCCTGTGATCCCCCAACAGCTCAGGGCTCACCATTACCAACAATCTGCCTGTAACACTCGGCTACCTGTTCACAATCTGCCTCTAATTTTCATGTATCTATAACAACTTATATTTATTTTTTTTTCTTTTTTTTCCCTACCAAAATCCACCCCTTCCAAAGCAGGAGGGAAGCTGAAGTTTATTCCTTCTGAAAGCAAGTCAGTTTCAATTCAAAATCAGAAGGGGTCTTCAACAGTCAAAGGGACTTTTTTCCTTCTTTTTTTTTTTTTTTTAGAAGGGTTTGATAGTGAATAATTGGAAGAGGGAAAAAAATCACCTCAGGTTGTATATTGCCACTTCCTCTTGCATCGTGGTTAATGCAAACCTTTGATTAGCCTGCTGAAGAGACCACACATTCAATAATTTGAAGCAAAAGGTTAATGGTGTTATTACAACTATTATCCCTTTTAAAATCATTATCCTCTTGTTTTTTATGTCTATATTACCTTCACCTTTCCATGAACCCACTTTACCAGCTGTTTCCCTCCGTCATAAAGTTTGCTGAACATCATCCTAGGAATAGGATAAATGCCATGTTTTATCAATCAAGCCTAAGGGAATTCTCAGCTTCTCATAACCCAAACTGTAAAGGGAGATTATTACAAAGTTTCTATTTTGATTTTTAAATTGGCCATGAGTGAAATACATGCTTAATGTCAAGGTGCACAATGTTGCAGTTATGACACCATTTTTCTTGGGAAGTTTTACACAGCAGCCAAGTATGACAGCTGAAGACTTAGAAGCAACTAATCAATTATCATTAATTTTAAATAGGTTCTTCACTTGAAGGACAAACAGTCTCTAGCAGAATACACAGAAAGACTAAAAGATAATGAAAACATGATGGAGGTGATAAGCATCCCCATTTCTAAAGCATCTTCCCAACTCAGCACCAAAATACTACTGACTTTCAGGCAGAGTTTTATCCCTCAAAGTAGAAAATGTGAAATAACTTCCTAAAAATTTCAGAGAGAGATTGGTTTCTAAATCAATTGGTGTCTCAAATTTATCTAAAAGTCCTCCTTTTTTCTCCAGAGACACTAAGAGGATCCAGATTGCCCAACTTCAGTCACCTCAAGTCAGTTGCTCCCTCAGCATTTGAATTAGATCTTTGGTCTCAGTGATTAATTTCCTGGTGCAGCTGCTTTAAAGTTATCTCCTGTCATATCCATTTCCCCATTTTTTCAGATCCTGTGGACACCAACAGTCAGCATCCCCATGAGTTACACAGAGAGCCCAAGTTGGAACACTGGGCCTGGAAGAACTTGTATAAAGAGAAGAAATTTCCAGTGAACCTAATTAAGTTTAAAAAATGAAGTGTGGAGGGAAATTAAAGGCCTTAAAACAATCAAATTTTCTAAGTGCTCAGGCTTCATTATGCCAAATAAAATTATCACACTCTTCCTGGAATTTGAAAAGAATCTGTTAATGATAATGCCTCTACATGAAAATACATTCCTTGCAGAATGGCAACAGTGCAGCATTTACTGAGCTCTTAGTAAAATAAATGAAGAGCTCTGTGATTGTGTCCTTTGAACACGGGAAAATACAGGTAGCGCATACTAATGTTTTCCAACAATAGTGTCAATCAGAGAAAAGCTGTGATCTCTGCAGATATTTAAGCAGAACAAAATGTAGGCTCTGCCTATGCCATTTTTATAATCATGGAGGCACAGCAGAAGTTAATGCCTGCATAACTTAGAGCATCAGTGGCAGCACAAGTGAGACTTTTTTTTTAAATTTGGAACATTTTTGCTCCCAGCTTCTGAGTAGTAATTCGTGATGAAGAAAGAGGAAAATTTCCCACGTGAAAGATGTAATAAGAAGCAAATTCCTACTACAAAAGTGCTGTGATTGACATGGTCTTGTCATTATAGCACACCAGAAGATTATTTTCAATGATAATGACAAGAGGATGTGTAATGTTATTCTGATACAAGAAAAGCTTGTGTACATTCATTGATCCAAAGAATTCTAATTCACCCTGTAGAGGAAGATAAGAATCACAGCAGCAGGCAGTTAAAAGTCCATCTAGCCCCATATCCTGACTCTGACAATACTAATATTTCATATTTCAGAAAAAGAAACTGTAGGAATAGCTGCTTCATTGTGTGCATATCTAAAAATGAACAGTATTAATGGTGCCTTCTTATCTCAGGCTTTTCACAGCCAGATGACCACTGGTGGCTTCCACAACAGTTACCATGGCAAGTGGGTTTGATGTGAGGTCCAGTATGTGAATGCATTTGTACAACTTCCCTAACATCACCCCTTTCTCTCTTAATATCCCACAATCTGACATCAGGCTGGAGCACCTGACAACACACAGATCGTAAGGACAGAATATCACACCATGATTCTACATCTCAAATCATGCTGAAATAGCAGCAAAAGCTGAATAACCCTGTTCCAAGTAAAAGCACACATTCCCAATAGCAAAGCTGTACTGTGATCCTAGGCTGCTCCCTGTCCTGCCCATCACTTGTGTTATCTCAGGCTGCTGACTCCACTTTCCATCCATTGTAGCTCTTCCTCTACATTCCCTTTTGGCATAAAGCATCCCATTATCTCCATTTTCTGCTGAGGTAATTCCTTTCCTAAGCCTGGGCAACAACAGCAGCCCAGATTGTGAAAAAATAAAAGGCTTCATGTGGAGCACCTCTGCATCTGCAGTTGCTGTGCTGCTGAGCCATGTCACAAAGGTGATGGCTGCACCCACGTGCTTCCAGTAAATATCTCCCTTGGAGCAATCTCTACAGACATTCTGGCCATGCCACCTGGGTTTTCTCAGGGTTATGATCCACGTCAGTGCTTGGTGTGAACTCCTCAGGCTGAAGTGGCACCACAAGGCTCACATTCCTGCTTACAGGAATGCTCTGCCAAAAGGTGAGTTCAGATCCAGGCATGCATTTCCCTTCAGTGTGAGGTTTCCTGGTATGAGATTCAGGTTCATCATAAGTTCAGGTTTTTTCAGTTTAATTTTTTTTTCAAAAATGCACTTCACAAAGACCTCAAACCCTCAAATTACAGCCAATACAAGGAACCAGCTAAAGGAGCACATAACTAAGAACCCAAACGAGTCTGTTAATACCCCTTTCCTTCTCTGGCTTCATTCCCTTGAGCTGGAACACCAAACCACCATCCACACATGAATAATGCAGCTGCTGTTTAAGAGTTGATTCAACAACAGGAATTTGTATCCTCTCTCCATGTCAGATATTTATAGGAATTTTCCTGACCACCTTGCTTTGAAGTCACTGAAATGCAGAGGGGTACACGATACAATTGTAGGAAGCTCATCCTCCAGAGGGCCACTCTAATTGTGAGGGAGCCACAACCCCAATAAATCTTTCTGTCCCCAGGGAACAGCAGGATGAAGAGATGTTCTAACCACATCCATTATTTTCTCTACTCACACTCCTTGCAAAACCTATAGCAGCTGTAAACATCCAAAACCACCCTGGAGCAGTCCTCTGCTGCCCAGCTGAGTGCTGGATTTAGATCACTTTTATATGCAGGAACGAGCTGTAACAGATCCTGCACTCTGAATCACTATATAAATATTTAAGTAAACAACAGGTCACTACTCAAGTGTTTTCTTTACCAGATCATGAAACAACACCATGGTCCATCACGTGCTGGGATGCAATCCTGGTGCACTGGCACATTTATCCTGTGGGCCTGCTTGGTGCTGCCAACTCATGAGGTGACAGAGAAGGTCCTGGCTCTGCAGAAAGGACCCTCTGCAGCTTGCCCCACCACCTTTCCCTCAGCCCAGCCCCCTGAGGGATGGGACACACCTATCTCACCCTTGGGAGGCAAGGATGGGATGTGTGGCAGCTGTGTGAGCCCATGAGTCAGTGCACGAGCCTTGATGGTTTGGTTCTCTGTCATCAGCCTCGTGCAACCTACTCTGTCCTTCCTCTGCCTCAGATTTCTACATGGGCTCCCCTACTCCCATTTGTGATTTTCCATTTTCCAGACAGAACCTTGAACTCAGGTTGATCTTCTGGCCTTCAAGGCAATTGTGTTTTGTTGGACTGGGCTGTGTGAACTAACACCTGCCCAGATAAAGCCCTCAGATTACTGAGCAAGTACCTCAGAATTTGCTTTTCTCAATGTAAATACAGTACAACCCTTAAAAGCATCCATCCTGCTGCTTTACACACTGGCTGTAGTGACATATCAGACTTGCTGGGCAGCATCACTTAGAAAAGCATCTCTGGCTGCTCTCAATCTCCTCTCTGTAAATGTCACTTAATTGTCTAAGAAAAATTTGGCTGACCTTTCAATTCCTGGTAATGGGATAAAAGCAATAAAAGACTGTCCATGACAGCAAGTGTCACCAGCACCCATTTGTCGCCTTCTGGTGCTGACTGGGAGGCCAGGAGAATCCATGCTCCTCTCAGGGCTGCAGTTCTGGCACAGTGCTGATAAAGGAACTCATTGGTAAAAGGCCAGGAACTAAGGAAAGAAAGGAATTGTCTCTCATGCCTCCCTGTCCTGACTCCATAAACAAGTCCAGAATGAGGATTTCTGGGTATCTGGGAACACAAAAGGCCTTGTATTCTGAGGGCTTTTGTGGAACTCCAGAGTCTGTAATATCTGCTTCCAGGGGTAAACATTGCTCTCAGCCAACTGCTTCCTAATATCTGCCACAGCCACTGAGATAGCTGAAATTCTTTGCAGATAAAGGATGAGGTAAATGGACAAATCCCCCCTCCCATGCAAAAATAAGTCCGGATTTGCATACTGCTCACCCACACACATCCTGGCTCGTGGCCCTTCCACTGAATTCAGCTGCAGCTCAGGCACTGGGGTTTTGCCCCTTGTGTTTGGTACTGGCTAAGAAAGATGCTTGAATAGATGCTAAAGCACAACAATCTCAAGTAAGAACTGCAATTTGTAAATTAGCTGTTAGCAGCTCTCATAAACACTTCCCCAAGTCCTCTTCCAGTAGCAGAAATAGCTCTTCAGTCTCTAAACTGCCAGGCTACTAAGAACAGAAAGGCTTAGTTGGCAAACTCCTGGTGCCTGACTCACGATGCAGAGCTGTGCCTCAGCTCCCCTCAAGCAGGAAGAAGACACCAAATACTCATCAAATTTCTCACTTCCTTCCCAGCTACAGCTTGGATTCTTGGAAAACAGAAACCCTCTTGGCACCAGAAGCTGTTACTGAGACCATTCCTTATCTTATATCTTCCATCAAAAAAAAAAAAAAAGAAAAGTTTATTTACATATTGTGTGTCCTTCCCGTTGTGGAAAGTTGGAATCAATTCCACACTTTCCAAAACTCTTCTGGCAGGTTCAAGACCTGGTAGCCCTGTTTTCAACATGTGCACTGAAATGAGTTAAAATATAATTACTGCATGTAGAAAATATCCATCCAAATTCAGTGACCTGACCACAGCAGCCATTTCTAAATTAACCAGCAGAGCCAGGACATCACCAGCTACTGTAGGAAGATGCTCTCCTACTTCCTTTCCCTTCATGATGAGTCTGTGATTATTGCTAGAGCTGTTCACAGATTTGTGGACACTCTCCAACGAGACCTTTCTTTGTGAATTCTTTACTCTTACAAGCTAATTTTTGCATTATCTAAGTTTTTCAGGCAGCTCTTTCCAACACAGTCCTGAATAAAGCAGCAAAATGAATGGAATGAAAATAAAATCAAGCATGTTAATATATCTCCTGCTCTGTCACACCTACTCCCACACTCAGATAACCAGGCACACACAAACACCCACACTGTGAGTGTTCATCTCCTCTTCCTTCCTTCTGGCTTGCCAGAGACTAAAATAGTCATGTGGTGGCTTCCACCATTCATGCCACAACATCACTGCATGGGTCAGCTAAAACGCCTCAAACACCAGAGAGATGGGTAGATGAGAAAACCAATCACTCCACGGTAATTATAACAAGCACTGAGTTTTGATTCTTGGTGGGAAAAAAAGATATATTAAAAGGCAAGCAAACATCTGGAACAAGTATCACCTGACTGTGACAGAATGTGCCCATTAGCTGTGTCCTCTGCAGGCTAATTGCTGGAGTTACTGAAGCCTCCCAGCTCTCTCTAATTCTGGGTAATGTTTTGTTTCATAAGCAATTTGCCATGTTTATTCATTTCCCTATCTAGCTCATTTGCACTTGCAAAGAATGAAAGGGAGGCAATGTTTGAATGGTCGCATAAACCCATAAGAGAATTAATTACTTTTACACAGGATCTAATTCAGGCAGGGAAAAGGGAGTTGTGGGATTTTCTTTTTTTTTTCCCCTCTGCATCATACTCTCAAAATCAGTCTGCACACACACATATTGTACCTAATGAAATTCATCAAATAAGCAAATATTCTGTCTGCACATCCGAACATGGTCCCTTGGCTGACTACAAAAATAACCTGATACTTGTAAATGTGAAAATTGCATATAGGGAAAAGATTGATGCAAAGCTAGCCATGTCTGAGTTTAATTGAACTTAAAAAAACACCAAAATAGCACAATTTTATACACCTCAATTCCCAAGTACAATGTAAGATTTGCAGTTTCTGTAAAGAATTATTTCACACGCACAATAGGATGCAAACAGGCAGCAATTCTTTAGATACTCAAACAACCATCATCATAACAGAGTCATTTTCTTTACATAATTTTCATCATGAGCTGGACAATGCATGGCAAAGGTTGAAATAATGCCCATGAGTTGACCCCACCTGTAAGCACATTCCTTTTCCCCAGGTCACTATTGATTAATATGGATACGGGCATGAACCTGTAGCCAAAAAAAAGTGTTCCAAAGGCCTACCTGGCTCTCGGCAAGTTTTTCACAGAAGGAACTCTCAATATGAGGCTGCATTTCACATGGGCCTGAGAAAACCCAGATTTATCTCATTGGCTATTTATTTAAAAGCCAAGGGCCGAGGCCAAGTTTTGCTAATTTCAGTAATTAACTGAGTCAGCTGGGAAGCACCAGGCGGGTGTTTTGCAGCGCCCCAGAGGGATGGAGGAATGCAGGAAGATGCAGCTGTCAGGAGCTTCGAGCAGGCAGGTGACGGAGCAGGAAATGACTCCTCGGTCACCCGTGGAAAAGGCAGCACACCACCCACCCCACACACCCCCTGGGAGATGCTCTGCTGTCAGCTTGGGCCACCGTGAAACACCACGAGGCCAAGAAGAGCTTTAATTGCAGTATGTGTCCAGCGGAATCGAAGCATTTTGGTTTTGTGAAAAATGCACATTTTATGATTGGCTTTTTTGCAAATATTAAAATGAATATTGTATGTGTTATGTTGGAAAGTGATGCTGTATTAATTCTCTTAAGTAGCATGGTAAATATAGTTTTAGGTTATAACAAAATGTTAAAATAGAAACTATGCTAAGAAAGATACTTTTTTTTAAAGAGAGGAATCACACCGTGATAGCAGCCACAGGACACCTAAATCTTTCAGAGAAAGAAAATTTATTGCTCTCTTATCAGAAGAAACAAACTTCTTCCCACTTCACTCAGTCAGGACGACGCCAGTTGGGATTAAGAGGAAGAAGTTGATGATGACCAAACAGAAACTTGAATGGAATTTATGCATCATGTGTGACATGTATAAATATACAACAGGCTGTTGTTTTTAAGGGTTAATCTTCTGTTAATGTGTGTCCTTTTTCAGGCTTATGTTGCCCAGAAAAAGGTACCCGGACATCTGTAACTCTTTGTTTCTATTGTCTCATATTGTCCTAATCCAAATTGTCCAAATTACTCTAATTATATTGTTATTTTTATAACTGTTTTATTATCATTAAACTTTTAAAATAAAATTAAAAAAAAAACAAAAACAAAAACAAGTGATTGGTGATTGGTGTTTTTCACAGTTTGCAGCATGGCTTGGGCTGGCTGGAGGTGGGCACAGATTCCCTCATCACTGCGGGAATGATGATTCTGGCCGTGCCCACCCAGCCACTCAGACATATTCACCACTCTTCCAGTTCGTTGGAGTTTCCTAAGCTTCTGCTTGTAAACATAACAGCAAAACTTTGCATTTATTCTTTATTTTATCTCCCAGGTGTTACCAATGGATGATGTGCTCAGTGGGACAGCACGCAGTGGGGTGCAACCATTTCACTGCCCAAGCGGGTTGCAAGAGAAAGTTCTTGAACCAGGGCGCTTCTTGCTTTACAAGATGCAGAAATGCATAATATTTGTGTGGACACGAGGTTTGCACGCTGTCCAGGACGGCTTTTTTATAGCTAAACGCCTTCACCTCCTGCCCTTCAGGGGGGTGAAAAAGGGCTTCACACAGGCAGGTAACCTCCAGGAAAGCAGTGGGGGAACAGCATCACCACCGCCTTTTTACATATTTAACAGCAGCACCACATCGTTTTTCCATATTTAACAGTCCCAGCCAGTCCGGCTGTCAGAGGGAGAGGCTGAGACCGCCTCAGAGCGCCGCGGTGCCTCCCTCTCTCCCACGGCAGCACCCGGGGGACACCGAGAGACAAGGTTTCCCCTCAGCTCGGGGTCACCAAGGGCACACGGCTTTCCCACAGCGCCGGGCTGGCGGGCAGTGACCATAGGAGGGGGCGAAGGAGGGACGGGACCCCCGAACAGCCTCTGCCGCCCGGGGCCCCGTCACGGCGGGGCGTGAGGGGTGAGGGCCCCGCCCACGGCCCCACCCCCGGCCCCGCCCCCGCTCCCTGTTTACCCACAGGCTGTGCACGTGGTGGCCGCGCCGCGCCATTGGCCCGCGCGCCGGGGCCCTGCCGCCGCCCCGCCAATCGCCGCGCTGTCCACGCGCTCTCGCCCGCGCGCGATTGGCCACGGCGCGGCGATCACGCAGCGTGACGCACTCCGGGCGTGCGCCCGCCGAGTACCAATGAGGCGGGGGCGCAGGGGCGGCCCGCGGCGAATGGCGGCGCGCGAGGCCGCGGGGCGGCCAATGGGCAGCGCGCGGGGGCGGGGCGTAGCTCCGCGGGCGCTGGCGGAGACGGGCGGGTTTAAAGCGCTCGGCGAGGGCGGGCGCGGTTTCCCCGCGGCCGGGGAGCGATGGCGGCGGCCGGGCCGGGCCCTGGGGCCGGCGGCGCGGTGAAGACGCTGGCCCTGGTGCTGGAGGACGAGGCCCGGCGCGGCGGAGGCGGCGGCGGCGGCTACTGCAGCGGCGACACGGTGTCGGGGCAGGTGCTGCTGGAGCTGGCGGGGCCGCTGCCGCTCCGCGGGCTGCGCCTGGAGGCCGCGGGCCGGGCGCGCGTCGCTTGGAGCGAGAGCCCCGGCGCGGTGCCCGGGGCGGGCACGTGGGGGGTGGCGGTGCGGGCCCCGGGGCCGGGGCCGCGGCGGGAGGCGGAGGTGCGGTACCTGGACATCCGGCAGAGCCTCCTGCGGGACCCACCCGAAGGTGAGGGGGGGCGCGGGCCAGGCCGCTCCCGCAGCGGGGGTGGCACCGGGGGAGTGGCGCTGCGGGAGTGGGGAAGGGCTGCGGGAAGGCGGCCGGCGGTGGCGGGGGGGAGGCGGAGGGTTGAACGCTCCGGGTGAAAACGGGCGCCGGGACCCGACAGAACGGGTACAGGGACCGGACGGAACGGGCACAGGAACCCAACAGAACGGGCAGCGGCCGCGGGGCTCCGTCAGGACAGCGCTGCCGCAGCGCTCGGCCCGGGGAGGATCGCCGCCTCACCCGCGGCCTCCCGAATGATTCCCTGTGTGGGGGCTGAAAGGCGCCGAGCGGGACTGGAATAGAATAAAATAAAATAAATGCGCAGCTGGGTTCCCTGCGCTGTGCGGGTGCGGAAGGTTTGGCCCCGCCGCGCTGGGTGTGCGGTAGCGGCAGCCCCGGGCAGGGAAGCTGCCGTGGAAGACCCTGGAAGCAGCCGGGGCTCATCAGTGGATTAAGGCGGCAGGGGAGGCTCGCTGTGGCGGAGCTCTGTCATTCACACACTGCAGCACTACGGCAGCGTTGGAAAAAAATTAAAGGCAGAACGACGACATTTCGTTCTGTAAGGGTGAAACGCAGCTCGGGCTGATCTGTAGGGAAAGTAGATTCAGGCCTTGTCAATTGTGTAACAGTAGGCCCTATGTGAATAAATTGGGAGCTCGTGTATTTATAGTGTTTCTTCATGCTGACCTTAAATGGTAGATTTTTCGGCACAGAAGTTAGTTTAATTGTTAATTGGAAAAATAGATTAATTCTTGTCTTGCTGAAAAGAAATTTACTTTATGCTTTGGAGAAGCCATTTTGGATTAGAAATTGGCCACAGTCCTGCACTGAATCTCAAGGTCTCCCATGTTTCCTTGATTTTTGTTTTTCATTGAAATCACATCACAGCATAAATAAAATATGGGCCACAGTCCAGAACCCACTGGGATCAATAAAAACTCCTTGCATCTGGGTGTTTTCATACATAAATAATTTATAAAAGTGTCTGCTTTGTTCTATTTCTGGAATAACTAACACATACTATTCATTCTTATTCTACAGGTGAGGAAAACTTAATTCTTCTAGATGGAAGACACGAATTTCCGTTCAGCTTTCAGCTCCCTCAAGAGTAAGTTCAATAATCCAACCTGAAGGGATTGTGCTGAATGCTGCTTGTAGTGGAACATTAACTTAATATAGTTTGACTTGTGTTTTTTTTTAGTATCAGCTTTATATATTTGTCTTAATCAAGCACCACACAGACAGGCCTTGTTTGCTTCAGCTTCCCCAAGGCCCTAAAAGTACAAGCTGTAAATTGGGAAATGTTTACATATGCAGGAAGTGTTAATGTTTGAAGCTGGAATATTAATTGAAGGTAATGGTTTTATGACTGCTCGTTTCAGACCTCTGGTGACCTCCTTTACTGGGAAGTATGGCAGTATCCAGTACTACGTGAAAGCAGTGCTGGAGAGGCCTGCTGTGCCTGACCAGAGCGTGCAGACAGAGCTGCAGGTCATCAGCCATATCGATGTCAGCTCACCAGCTCTCCTGGTAAGAGGGTCCCCCACTTCTCCTCCCCCTGTAAAACCAGCTGCAAATAAATAAACCATTTCCAAGCAGCACTCACATCCAGCCATAACCCTTCCCGTGTTATTCCAGAGCGTCATTTTCTGACTTCTGAAAGCATATAAGCTCCCTAAGCTTTTTTCTATAAATAGATTATCTTAGGTTGTGTGAATAGCAAACAGAGTGGCTTTTTTAATACCATTGATTACATCCTTGCTGGCAGAGATGCTCCTGCCAAAAAGTTAGGCAGGCTTCAGATGCATAAATAAGGCTTAATAATAGTAATGTGTGTGTGCAGAGTAGTTACTCTTACCAGAGCAACTACATTCACAGGGCTGCAGTGTCCTAAACTCTACAATAATAGTAGGTTGAGGAACAGTAATTAGGGAAGAGTATTAATCATGCCCAGCCTGTCATTTAGGCTCTGGCCATTATGTTACATATCCCTGCATTTTGCATGTCGTTTTCTACCATGAAGTGTGTGCATGCAGCTGCTCCAGAGATCCTTTCAGTTATTTCCCTGTGACAGATTTGGCCACATTAAAGCATTGAGTTTTTAATAATCACTGGAAATACTGTAGAGTAATGAGAAAGATCAGGCATTAAGTAATGAGTAAATAGGCAAGATGGAAGCTAATGAGCTGGATTCTTTTATCTCAACCCATATTATGAAAATAATATAAAATTATACCTTGCACTTTCATGATAGCAACTGGATCTAAATGGTTATTCATTTAAATATGAATGAGTCATTTCTATTTTATTTTAAATGGTAGGATAATTTTAACATCATGACGTGAACATAGAAAAGAGATGTTTTGAGCAGGCTTTTTTTCCCCCTCATTACATGCTTACATTTTAATCCATTCTAGGCAGAACTTGGGGTATTTTGGCAGTGACATCTGTAAGCAGAATAGTCTTTATATTCATTGGTGAGGAGTTTGAAGGCATCATACCCACATTCTGTAAGGACAAAGGAGACCATAGGTTATTGCACAGAAGACACAGCAGGATGGCAGTGCCAATCTTAATGGATTCCAAGGCTACCACCAAAAGTGCAAAACAACAGGGTTTTTTCATTGTAATAAAGAAAATAAAAACCCAATTTTCATTACTGTATTGACTGAGTGTCACTGCCCAGCAAATAATTTTGAGCAGCTTTGATCCTGGCCTGGACACTTGACATGTGTGCTTGTGACTTTATTCAAATGAAAACGTTACAGGCAGTGTAAATGCCATCCAGTGGGACAGTCCTTGAATAATTAGATGGTTTTTGTCATGCCTCTACATTTTTGGAGGGGTTTTGTGGCTTGCAAGTAATGAAGGTGCATCCCCTTAGCCCAGTGCCTACATATATTTATCCTTCCTTAGAGACAGAAAAGTAAAAAAATTCCCTGATTAACTGTTAGCTGTTTGCAGATAAAATGAATTTTGCATTCTTCTGCACTGAGAAACATGGAGATAAACACGACAGTATTCCATAAGACCTTTAAAAAGTTCATTTTGAAGACAAAGCACATGCAGAGACACACTAGTCTGTGTTACTTCCTACAGTCCAAATACAGACTGGGATTTCAAAAGAGAAACGTTCAGATTGCCACACCTTGACTCCGTTTCACATGGTGGCAAAAACTACAGTTGCATTGAGCAGTTCAGGGATTCAGATCATGTGGATTTTAGAGCTGGGTTGCAATGACTGATATGCATAACACTAAACTGCAAGTGATTGAGAGCTTTATCCCATAAAATAAAAAATACTCTATATTTTATAGACACCTGTTCTAAGAAGTCAGGAGAAGATGGTTGGCTGTTGGTTTTTCACCTCTGGGCCAGTGTCTCTCAGTGCCAAAATTGAGAGGAAGGGATACTGTAATGGTAAGAGTAGTTACCTTAAAAATATAAATACTCAGCATCTAATAGGTTGTGGTTTTTTTTTAATCTCAGTGAAGCCAACATTTTGTAGTTAAAAAAATAGTTCTGTTTAATAGGAGTAAATTAAGATCCATATGAATTCAGTTTTTTCAAAAATCATCTTACCTTTCCCCTTGGGAATATTAATTGAAAGGAAGTCCTGTTAATAATCTTATGGAAAGTCAACGTACATTTCTGTGTAAAGAACAGCAAAATGTTTTTATCTGGGATAAAATACTTAACTGGGATGTAATTAGATTTTTACATCCTATTTGTGTAGGTTTACACTTTGGTAAGAATGAGCTTTAGCAGCTTCTTCATCTTGACAAGATTAGATACATTGAGAAAATAAAACATCCTGAAATTCATTTAGTACTATATAAAAGGAAGATTGGGGCGTAATTTGCAAATAAAGCTTTTATAGCTTGTTCATATTATGCTTAATGTTTCAAAATGAATCATTGTTTATGTGTAAAACATAGTGGGTGGCTATAATTTTGCCTGGATACCACTCTGAAAAAAATAAACTGGCTTGAGGAAACTTACCAAGTATTGTTCTCATAACACTGCAGATGATGTACGTGCTGTGTAACTTGCTTTGATACTCCCAGAGGAAAGTTGGTAAATACCAATCATTCATTGGACTTTTTCTGTCTCTAAGGGGAAGCCATCCCAATCTATGCAGAAATTGAGAACTGCTCTTCTCGTTTGATTGTTCCAAAAGCTGCCATTTTCCAAACACAAACTTACCTGGCCAGTGGGAAGACAAAAACCTTCCGTCAGATGGTTGCCAATGTCCGAGGAAACCACATTGCCTCTGGGAGTACAGATACCTGGAATGGGAAAACTCTGAAAATCCCACCTGTATCCCCATCTATACTTGACTGCTGCATTATTAGAGTAGAATATTCATTAGCTGTAAGTATTGGGTTTTCAAATGTACCAACTGTAGATACTGCATTCAATTTGGAACAGAAGAATTTACTGAGTAGCTGTTAGGTTTTTAACTTGGGAGCTACAATAAATACAAATCCAGAGAAAGGTGTCCCAGCCCCTGCTGGGGGTTTAGATCTAGATGATCTTTAAGATCCCTTCTAACCCAAACCATTCTATGACTCTACAAAAAATAAATATCATAAATCACATACATGAGAGACTGAAGGTCATAAAGAGATTCTGAGATGGAAAGGTGGGAATAATGTGGAAAAGGGAAAACTGTTTCTGAGGAAGAAGCAGCTTAGTTTCAGACATGCAAGGATTGTTTTAGGAAAGCATTTCAAGCTGAATTGGATCTTTAAGTGATTCTTTCCAGAAATGGGAAGATAAGACTGAAAGTCAAGTGTATAATTATTGTCAAGATGGTTTGTATTTTTTAATGTCACTTAGAGACAAGTCACAGAAAGAATGAAACTGCTGTAAAATAAGGAAAGCTGCCAGGGTATTAGCTAAACATATCTGGGATGACAAAGCTCTTAATTTTTAAATTTGCAGTGTAGGGAGTAGGGCAGCTTTTAAGAGCAGCATTCAATGGGGTCTCATGATGTTTTTTTCTTCTGTTTGGGGGTTGTCACATAGGTGTATATCCATATTCCTGGTGCTAAGAAATTGATGATTGAAATGCCTGTGGTGATTGGCACTATTCCATGTATTGGATTTTCAAGCAGAAACTCCAGCATTACCAGCCAGTTTAGTATGGATATGAGTTGGCTGGCATTGACCATGCCTGAACAGCCTGAAGGTAATAAATACATATTGAACTGTCTCTACTCCAGCACAGCACTGTCTGCAGCAGATGGGTGCAGTGCCACTTTAAGGGCACTGCCTGGGATGTAGGCAATGGAAATCTGACTCACAAAGTTCTTAAATTGAGGTCCAAAATGATTGGTGAGGTTACCTCAACTCCAGCCTTCCTGAAGTCTCTGTGTACCCCATCTGACTGAAACAACAAACTTCTGATGGTGGGAATATTCTAATACAACACAGGTTTGCTGCTGGAGTTATCCTAAAAGCACAGCACTCTCTGTATTCCTGCTGAATCACCTGAGTTTAATGAAAACATAATTTTAGTTACTGTATTTATGTGTTCAGTGCACTTCCAACACGGTTTTTGTGGTCCTGGATATACTGTAATGCAGATGTTCTTGCTGTGAGTGAGTGAATAGTTTGAAATATGACAGAAGCATCTCTTGTGTTTCAGCACCACCAAATTATGCTGATGTAGTGTCTGAGGAAGAGTTTTCCAGACATGCTCCTGCTTATCCACCTCCCATTGACTGTGAGGAACAGTTGTGTTGTCCTGTCTTTGCTTACATACAAGAGTTCCGGTTTCAGCCTCCACCTCTTTATTCTGAGGTAAGAAAATAAATAGCAGGTGGTGTTTTTATTGTCAGATGGCAGAAAAAACCCAAACACATACCTAAATGCAGGAATTGCAGGCAGTAATTGTTGTCTTTCTTCTCTACTTAGATTGATCCACATCCAACTGATGTAGAAGAAGTTCAGCCCGTTTCATTCATGCTCTGAGGATTTGTAATGAGCATCATTGTGATGAATGTCTTAATCTTTCTGCTGCTTAAGCTGGTAGTGCAGCTAAAAAGGAAACAGTTTTCTTTTTCCAAACTTCAGTCTGTGTACGAGAAAGGCAAAGGAAAATGGAGAAGGAGGTGTGAGCACGTTTGGTGATAAAAGAGAACCTGCTGGATTAGTCTGCACAGAGGATAACAGGAGAGCAGCTGAGCTTTGGATACTTGAGAATTACCTGAAAATACTGAAAAGAAAATGCATCAGTGAAATACTGAATGTTTTCCAAAAAGTGGATACACTACACAAAGTACAAGGAGGAGATGTGTGGATCTTCTGAAGAGAAAAAAATTTCTATTTTGTTTGCAACGCTCTGGAAGAATGTATATAGCAATGTCAAGAACTCCTGTAGTAGAACAGAGTGTGGGGTAAGAAAACATTTCCAAAAGATTCCAGTGGTCAAGGGGCTTCAGCTTGGCACTGTCTGCATCCAGAAAAGGAACACTGCTGCATCACAGAGCAAAGTCTTAACGTCACATTGGCTGGGAAGCTGCCCTTCTCACGACTGCCAAGTGGTACTATTTCCTCATTCATGATGATCCCGAGGACACCGTGGATGACAGAAATGCTATTACACAATATTGCAAAGGCCACCATTTCCTGAGTGCAAGACACAAGTGTGGAACAAACAGTAAACTTTGAGATGAGCTTATGCACTATGCTTTCTTTCAAGGGATTTCTTAAGGGAATTATTCTAACCTCTTCTACTGTGAGTTCTTCTTCTGCATCTTAAGCCTATGGATAGCATGATAAGGGGAAGCATGGCAAGGGAGAAACCTTTTGCCAGCAGCAAGTATACTTAGCAAAAAGGACAATATTTATTTATTCAAAAGCCTTTATAAGCCTACCTCTGTTTTGGATATTTACTTACGGTCAGATTTGAGACCAAAAAAAGTCTTGTTAAAGCTCCAGTATACTTTAAGGTTCTAAAAGGGACCCTAAATGGTTTCTGTGGTTAGTGAATGAGATAAGAGGTGTAAATATACCCAGAATAGACATAGCTTATAACTGAAGTGAAAGCAGACATCAGGGGAATAAAGTTCTCTGGTAATGGCACAAAGCTTTTCATTACTCCTGCATTTTTGTCTAAAGATGTATTGTCAGGGGCTGCACTGGTCATTTGCTATCCATACTATATTTGTTGGTGTGTTTCATTGTTTGTTTTTGCTGTTTAATTTTGTTTTGGTGCAATATTTTAATGTTTTCTTCCTCAGGTCATTTAGAACAGTGAGAGTTTGTTGCTGCTAAGAGTGAAGGCACAGCATTTACTTGCCCTTCTGCTGCCTTCATTTAAAAGTAGAATGTTTGCTTCCTGCCAGCCATCAATTGGGAACAGTAAACAATCACCAACAGATCACTTACAGGAGCAGAAAACAGCATTGTCAACATGCACGTTTACAGTCCTGTCTGAAATACAGGGGATTTTGGACTACTAGAAACACTCCAGATGTCTTACAGAAGGGTTTGGGGTTAAAACGCGGTGCTTCATGTGGTAAAACAGTGTACTTTCTGATAATTACAAAAATAGCAATTCAGTTTCCTTCATTCCATCAATAACTGCAGTTTAAACAAGGTCTGAATGGTTTTTATGAAATCTGTCTTCACTTAAGCAGGGATTTTTCTACAGGCATACACAGATATATATTTTTAGTCTTCTTTTAGTTTAACTTCTTTACATTGTCTAATTTCTAGCACTTCACCTCAAATCCCTTTTGCATCAGTGTGGAAGACAGACTGGTGGAGATTGACATTTCCAAACTGCAGTTACTCCTTCCATTTGCAATATTTATTATTGTTTTCTATAGCAAATGCAGCTTTAACCAAAATTTGAGTGCATGATTTAGGAAGGACATGCTAAAAATGATTATTTAAGTCTCAAGGTGTAGCTCTCATGCCTTTTTGTTTAAGGGAGGGCCTGCCCATACAATCAATGAAGGATTTTCATTCACATCATTTGGAAAGGGAACAGGCATCTTTTCCTTAAACAGATACCATTTTAGTTACTTGAAAAGTAATTTGGTTGTGTAATAACTTGCATGGTAATAATTCAAAATATTAGCTTAAAGAACATTAGGTGCTTTTTGGACTGTACTACCTGATAGGTGATGTGTGCTACTTGGCATAATCATGGTCAAGCAAACAGCAGTATGAAGGGTAAAGGTGTGCTTTTTTTTTTTTTTTTTCTAAAATCTTTTGAGTTGTTTTCTATTCTTTGCAGATAAACTGTGGCCTTAGATTGTTTGCTGCAAAAAAAGTCAACTATTAAGTGTTTCTTAGGAAGCACACGTGGCCCTTCAAAGGAGGGGTGAAAACATGATAAAGTTCTGCTCTCTGGCACTTGGCTTAGTGCAGAAATTGATCCTTAAAAATAATTACTGTTTGCACAATAATAAGTTCAATATGCAGGGGCTTTGTTTTGATAACTGTGAAACAGTTTAAAAGAGACAAAATAAAAAAAGCTGTTTAACATACAGGAACATGATTGTATTTTGTACTAATGAATGAGCCCCATGGGTTCTTTGTTAATAAAAGTGTCAAATCTACATTGTGCTGTTCATCTCTGGTTTGGTGCTATGTCAAGAAATACCTGTATTCTACCCTACAGATCTCTAATTCTTCTCTGATCTGGGAATTATACCTTCATCTGTCACTGTTTTAGTTCTCTGAACTATTCATAACCAAGAACTGGAACAAATTGATCAAACAGGGCCTCCTCCCACCCACAGTTATTGTGTAATAGGGGCTCTTACCCGTAAGGATTGAAGGATGTGAGCTCTAATTGGATCTCTCATCTCTCATATTAATCTTAGAGGATATTTCATTGTTTCCTGTCGACAAGATTAGAGCAACAAACTAAAAATAAAGACATCAGAACAGCCTTAGAACCAGAGAGCAGAGTGACTGAAGCAGAGTCCCTGCTGCTGTGGGGAAAGAGGTGACAAACTGTGCCTGCCCCATGCTCACCTGAGCCAGGAGTGAGGTGATGAATCCGTCAGGGTCCTGCCTCCCAAGGGTTTGAGGAACAACAGCAAACAGTTATTTCTTCTTCCTGTTTCCATTTTTGAGGGAAGATGGCAGATTTCTTCCTGGAAAAGCATGGTGAAGATGCTGTTCAGGATTGTGGAATCACAGAATAGTTCAAATTGGAAAGGACCTTAAAGCTCATCCCATCCCACCTCTGTCATGGGCAGGGACACCTTCCACTACTCCAGATTGCGCCAAGCCTTTCCAGCCTGGCCTTGGGCACTGCCAGGGATCAGCCACAGCTGCTCTGGGCACCTGTGCCAGGGAGGAATTTCTTGGGTCTATTCAGGCACCAGAACCACCAGAGGAGTCATGATTCATGAAAAGGAAAATTCAAAACCTCAAATACTGGTCTTAGATTTTTTTCAAAAGCTCTGTCACTAAATGATAGTTAAATGTCTTACCATTAAGTTCACAGTAGCAATTCCACTTCAGCCACTGTTTGCTTTTATAGGGGAGTATTTCAGTTGACAAGCTGTAACTGTCTATTAAAATCTGTGTGGTGTTTAAACAGGTAGTAAAAAGCCAGGCAGAGATAGAGCAGCTCCTGCAGGCTCATGTTTGCAGCCCTGACCCTTCTGATGTTTGCATGGAAACGCACAGAGTACGTACAGAGAAAGAGAGATCATTTAATCAGCTCCTGGGGCATGTTCCAAATTATCAAAATAGCATGTTCCATGACTTCACCACCCACTTTGGACAGCAAAAGGGAATATCTAACTCAGTTTGTAAAATCTCTGCTATATATATAGCAATAAAAACATGTTGGGAGAGCACAGTTTGCAAACAATGTTGATTTGGAGATAATCAGTTGTTCTGCAACTCCTTGCAATACCCAGTCATTTGTATTCTATTTTCTAGTCAAATTCTGCTGATTTTTAGTGCTCTCCTCAGGGTATTGACTTAGCACAGGGACACAGAGCCCAGCCTTCAGACTGCTGCCTGTTCCAAAGCTGATTATATAATATGTTAACATCAATATGGACAGTCCAGGCTGCTGCACAAAGTAAATTCTCCAAAGAACTAATTAGGTCTAGGATGAACCCAGTCCACTTTTAGTATTCACATTTTATATATGGCATAGACAAGGTGACAGTCTCGTTCCAGATTATGTTGTCGTTATTTCTAAGCAATTAATAGGAAATGACAGTACAGAAAAGCTCTGCTAGAATATCACTGCATTATTGACATTTTAGGACAAATGACTAATAATAATTTTAAGTCAAAAAACTGTGAAAGGTGGAGAGTTCACTGGAGTGGCTGCTCATGCCAGCAACATGCTGTGGGCCTTCTTAGCTACACAGGGCAGATTCAGCTGTGCTGCTGATAGATCTCCAAACAGCCATCCCTTCAAATGAAAAGAGATCCTTCTTAGTTTTGGCTGACATTCAGCCACCTGGCTGCCTGTAAGGAGAGGAGAAAAATGAAAGCCAGGGTGAAAGTTGGAGCAAGTAGGCTAAACCCAGCCAATTTTTGGCAATGAAAAACTCTGGTTTTTACAGCACCTTGTAACAGCATCAGTCTCCCCATAAATGAGGCACTGGGCATTGATAGAGATGAGAACAGAAGCAAGATTTTGACTGCAAGGTCTTAAAGAGGATTGTTGCATACCCAGGAAGATTCCAGGTCTCTGTATAGGCCAGTCCTGTGTGATGTCATGTCTAGAATCAGGTTGTGTTGGTCACAACATACCAGATCCCAGCTGGAGGAGAAAGTGATTTTTATTGCTAAACTAATTAGACTAATCAGTGCACAAAAGAGAGTACAAGTGACAAAAGTTACAATTTCATTTAAATCTATTAAGGCCTGAAGTGCTTTTCTCCCATGTCTTGATGTGATGTGACCAATTCAGTAGCCTTAAGAAATTAAAAAGATACTAAAGGAAATATTTTGCTATCCTGAGTGTAAAATGAAAGCAGAAAGGGAAAAGCATTGACTGACCTGACAGATTCTCCTTCTGCAGTAGCCTGGAGGAGATGTGGCTGAGAGGGTTTGTGTCCACACAGTCTGATCAAGTTCTGCACTCTGTGCCCCAAAAGTGGCATTTTGGTGTGAGCACAACTCTCCCTCACTCAGATCCTGGAGCAGGTGGCCTCATCCATCAGTACCTGCCCTGCACAGACACAAGGAACAGACAACAGTTTAGCACCAGGAGCAAGATCAGAAAGGCTGGAATTCAGGGAGCCCTCCCAAGCTGCAGCCAGAGCTTCTCCCACATCCCGGGCTGGAGCAGCTGTGCTGTCACCTGCAAGGATGGCAGTGACTCGAGGAGCTGCTCCAGCCCCACCTGGGAGTCTCACACTTCGGGGGCACAGAGCTGGAGATGTCTGTTAGCAGAGGTGTGAAATAAAGGTCCCCAGGAAGGGCAGTTTGCAGGCTTTCCCTCATGTGATCCCACCTGCCATCGCTGCGAGAGGACTCTACACTCATCCAAACAAATTAACAATTCATTTCCAGCCCTGACACGAAGATTAACCCTGCCAATTAATTCCTTAATCTCTTGCTGCTGACAAGGCTCACAGTTGCCATGTGGATGCCTGTCCACTGGGGCCTGGAGCAGGGCCATTCTGTTTAATTAATGCTGCATCCAGGAGACGCTGGAGCTGATGCTCCAACAGATTTCAGCAACACAAACCAGAGCTGCAGCTCACACACCCCCCTGTGCTCAGCACCTCCACAAGGGCACACCCCATCCCAGTGCCTGTGGCAGCTCCTACTGCATAAAGAGGGCACTTTAACCAATCCAGAGACATTTAGCTGTGGTTTACTTGTAGAAAAATTCTTCTTGATATCATCTCCACAGCAGATGTGATCAGAATTTTGCATGTTTCCAGTAGCAGCAGGAAAAAACAGCCCACAGAACTGTGTCATCTCCTTCCTCCTGCCTCAGCCAGCTGACAAATGTTGGGTTTGGGCTTGGGGCTGCAGGGAGGAGGAGCAGCCACGCTGAGGCTGCTTCAGAGGGAGAGGCTGGATGAGAACTGAGCTGACACGAGTTTGGAAATGTGTGAAGTACAGTAAAAAGGAAAAGCAATGCTCAGTCACCTCAGGGAATCTTTGTAAACCAGCTGTAACAAAATGGGTCAATTTTCCTTTGTTTCTATAGGCTTTGCCATATATAATTAAACAGACACTGCCCATTAAGGTGCTTTACAAAGTGAACTAATACTCAATAAAATCTATGAATAATATTAAATTAAAGACTAAAACCTCTGGACACATAAACCAGGAAACTGCAGGTGTATAAACTAAGCAAGCAACAAAACCCCCATAATTTAGTGCCTGTTACAACTAGCCCAGTGGGTGGAACAAGTGAAGGGATCCCAGAACTGCAGGGAACACATGGATTGTACAAACCCACACATAAACGGTGTTTACAGAGAAGGATGAGGAAGGAGGCAGGATGATACACTGGACAGGACACTCTGCTCCACACTGAAGTTGGGTAATGTCTGCCTTGGGGTTCTGTTGTTATTGTTGTTGTTTTTCATGGATTTGGGCTCAGTGCTCCATTATACATTGAACTCCCTTCAGCCAGGGAGGGTCAAGGTCACCCCTTTGCAATGGCCAGACAGAGGCAAGAAAAGCCTGGGTTGTCCTGCAGCCCACCTGCTCCTGACAGGGCAGAATAAACATCTGCTTTTGTAACTCTGGGGAGTTACAAAAGGGGAAACAACTTTCAATGCAAAAATTGCATCTACCTGATTGGAACAAGCTGTGCAGGTACACTGGTCACACTGCAGAGGTGGTGCCTTCTTCAGAACATCCTTTTTTTAAGGTGTGCAGCAAAGCCAAGAGCAGCTTGAGGGCTGGAGAGATCAGTATTTCTGCAGTGCAGGTGATTTTGCAGACACCGTGTGCACCGTGTCACTGGAGGGCCAGCTCATCGTGTCCTCAGGGTTTGTTTCCATGGGACTTGACAGAAGGACAAAAACCTCATGGGCTCATGGCATGGCATTTTGTGCAGGAATCTTAAGCTGTCCTTGTTGATTCTTCTCAGCATTTCCCTCATGAGGTCACCTGGTACCATTCCTCAGCAGGGTTTGGGGCTCTGGGACCGCGTGGCTCCCACAGGTGTGTGCGGCCAGGGGTTCATTTGCTCCTCTCTGCAGGATGATTTGGCAATTCCTTCTTTTCTGGAGTTGTCACACTGCCTTCTAGGAGCTCCTGCTATAAATAGGTCTTGGGTGGATGCCAGGGATGTATTTTTTCCAGGCAGAAGCCCAAACCTAGCAGTGAAACACTTGACTATCAAACATGGCACACCAGGACAGGGACAGGGTTAGAGAGAGGGGCTCTGCTGGTTGTGCATTGTGTGAGCTGGTAGGAAAGCCCAAGCAGTGCTTAGAGCAACACCCTTCCCTCTTGCACTCAAGTAATTTATCTTTCTTAATTTATGAAATGCAACTTTCGGCCATCCACACCAAACACTCTGAGCAGTGCTCAAGCCATGCACAGATATTTTGCTGAGCCATTCTGTCACTCCCTGATGCACTTGGCACATCACAGGCTGAATCCTCCCTCAGCCCCACTCCAACCCCTGCCTCAGGCCAGTCCAAAGCAGAGAATTTCCATGAGGACTCAGCCTCCCCCTCCTGCTCAGATAGGCTTCACCCAGCAATCACAGCAATCACTTGCATCTCCTGTTTGATCCCAGCCAAACTGTCCTATGGGGATCTGGCACACACTTGGGATCCAGGCATGTTGGGAAAATGACTTCAAGGCTGTTTAGAGAGGTTCCCAACAGCTCACAGTTCAAGGGGATCTCCATGTCTGCCTGCAACACTCACTGTTAAACACATGCTGCCAGAAAATTTTCCTTTGGGGAGGGAAAAGCATGACAGAGAATGCCTGACATGGAGTTCAACATCAGCCTTGGCATGTTTTAATGTAATGCAGGATGGAAATCCAGGATGGACCAGGCTTGGTTGTTTACCATCCCCTCTTTCTCTCCCCCACCCACGCTCTCCATCCATTACAGTGGTGCCGCTTTTCCCAGGCCTCAGCCATCACCCACAGGCCTGAGCAGGCAGGGATTCCTCCCACTCCTTCAACTGCTGCCTCCTTCCCAGACAAGGGCACGCCAATCACTGTTATCTTGGCTGCATCACAGCTCCAACCCCTGAGCAAAGAGGAGCTGTTCTATCCCCAGACCTCCCTGTTCAACCCTTCCCTGCCCCTCACACCCAAATCACAGGGATCCTCCAATCCCTGCCCAGGGCAGGGGGTGGCAGAGGAGGGCAGGGAGCAGGGCTTGCTGTGCTCTTGCTGTCACAGCTCTCTGAGCTGTGCCAGCTGAGCTCCTGTGAACCGAGCAATGGAACCATCAATGCTGTGCCCATCCTGCCGTGCCTGGCATGTGTTCCTGGCTCTCTGGCTGGCAGGGCTCTGGGAGGCACTCTGGGATGCCAGGAGATGCCCCTGCTTGGTGAGCCACCATTGCAGGAGAAGCAGGGCAGCCCTCCTGCCCAGGGTCTGGCACCAGGACCTGGCTCACACACCACAGGCCAGCTCCCGTGCCAGTGCTTGTTTGAATAATGGCATTATCATCCTGGCACCTGCAGAGATGTTTGCAATTTGCTCTCTTGCACCTCAGTGTTTTAATTGATCTCACAGCCTGAGATTTTCCTAAAATATTCAGTGGTTTCATGGCCTTGCTTTGCCTTCAATAGACTGCAGTGCACAGTGATGTGTCACTTGTTCTCTTGGTGATCTTGGCCTTTTCGGGCTCTGGAAATCCAGATGCTGGCTTTCCTGCCCTCATCCCTTGGCATCCTTTTCCTGCTCTCATCTCTTGGCAATGAAATGAAACCAATTTGCAAGAAAATCTACTGCAGACATTGTTGTCTTCAGCTGAGTGGAAACTCCCAGATGCTTCTGCTGTTGCTGGCTTAGGAACATTTGTGGTTTCTGGCATGTCCTTGACAGGTACGAAACCCGTACAACTGCTGAGTCATGAGCTGCACAGGGAGTGACACAACACACCCCACAGCCAACTTCCAGAGGTGGCCTTTGGCTGAAAATTCCCTGGGAGGAGGCAGAGGTGAGCACCAGAAGCATCTGTGGGGATGGTGTGGGCTCCGGGCCAGCGGCAGCCGGGAAGAGGTGGCCCCAACCAGAAAGGGGTGTGTGGCTTCCACAGCCTCGTGGAGGATTAGGCAGAGCTCCTGGGCAGGACAGCTCACCTTGGAATGCTGCTCCTTCCCTGGGTGATGGCTGTGACGGGGGTGAATGGTGTCACACTCTCATGCCTGAGAGCCAGCAGCAGAGACAACTCTCACTCCTACCTACCCAAAAAAACACACGTGGCATCCTGTCCTCTCACCCCATGCACCCCAGGGCACTTCTGGCAGGTTTTTAAGGAATGTAATTACCAACACTATGAAGAAAAAAGGGTGAGAAAACATTTAGTCTCCATCAAGGACGCACTTGGAAGGAATTTGTTTTTCTGCATCAATTCTCTGATAGCCAAAGGATTCACTTTTTGGAAAGCATCCAAAATCCACAGCTGGAAGTCTGAGTTCCTTCCCTCTGTCTTTTAAAGCAGAAGGGAAGGAATGACTCTGGAGAGACCCTGCCGCTGCTGGGCAGCAAGGAAACACCCTGGGCAGCTCCTGTTTGGAGAGGCACATCTGAGACACTGCACTGAATGAGCCAGGCTGGAAAGGATGGAGGGGCAAACAAAACCATCAGCACCACACACAGACCTCATGGCCACAGAGATCTCCAGTGAGGGACCACAAGGACATGGTGCAGTTTGCTTTAGGATAAACAGGCAACCCAGTACATTTATCCAGGGTTACTCATGCCAATAGCAGCCACAGCCTATTGTAACATTTCCAGAATTCATTAGGTGCTTCCCCGCCATCCATATGAGTAATAATAATAACAACGATTAATACTTCACACATGAACAAGTTAATCCTGCTCTTTAAAAAGCAAAAATATTGCTGCCCTTATTTTATGGGTGGGAACCTGAGATAAGCAAGGAGGGTGACCTAATCATTGTTATTCTGTGGAGTACACGATCACTTACGGTGTTTCGGCGCCTGGTTCACTTAGGTAATTATTTTTGTGATCCACCCATAAGTAGAACAACAGCCACAAAGGTTTGGAAATGGAGAACAGACCATGCTGCTTCGGAGGACACTGTGTGCTCTTCTCATTACCTCTGACTGGAGGCAACAGATACAGGAGTTTTAGGGAAGAAAAGCAGGATATGATTGAGGATGAGCAAGGGGGTGTGCTGTACTTAGCTGCCAGCTGGGGCTAAACCATGGCAAAAGGTGACAGCAGAAACCTGTGATGGTGGTGCACGTCAGAGAGAGACATTGAACAGTTCCTGGGAACATCCAACCTGTCCCAGAGTGCACCTTTTCCCACTGCCACCTCTGCCTGGGGGCAGAGCTGCTGCTCAGTTTATCTAAACTGGTGGCACAGGCAGCAGAACAACTGACTTGTGCACATGCTGCTCTGGGATTTGTGCAATCATACCCAGCAGTTTCCAAAGCTTTGGGATTTTGCAAAAGAGTTTGCAAAGCAGCAAGAGGCCTTTGAGAATTGCAGCCCTTAAAAATCAGCTCAACCATGGTGCTGCTACTTGCTGGCAAAAAATCAAAACGTCGCCTTGGTCACATGCTGGACTGTGGAAAAAGGGGCTGTTTTCTTCATCCTGCCCTGCTAACCACAGTCTGAGAGATGTGAGGAGGATCATGTGCTCTCCTGCAGGTTGGGGCTGGTGGAGAGAGCTAGGGAGGATGGTGGAATTTCAGATTGGGTTTGGACACGCAGCCTCGCAATGCCAAGTCAAGAAATCTCATTGGGTCTGAGCAATGAACGTGTCTGACAGGGTGCCAGGAGAAAGGGAAACCCCAAAAGGATGAGGAACATATTCAAACTCCTTAAGACTCATGGAGTCCTTTTCCAGAATCCAACAATCACTGGTCCCAAAGCTCTTCCCACCCTGACCCTCTCCTCATTACCCTGTCAGTGATTTGCCCATTGGGCTTTTCCTGAGCCAGGTGCTCTGGAGCAAAGGCGTGAGGCCATAACTACATCTGACTGCAACAGACAGTGAGGGGGCCCACAAGCCTGGCATGTCCCCAGAGCGTTCCCAACCCCACCCAATTCCCAGAAAGGATTTTCCAGTGGAATGGCATCTGCAGCTTATTTCTACCACACTCAGGACCCTCAATTCAGGAGAAGACTGCTGTACCTCCCACCTTTCTGTTTTCTCTCTTTCCAGTCCAGAATCCATCAGTAAGGGGTTGGACAGCAAGGAGCAGTGTGGCACCTCATGAAGGAGGGTGGAATGGCTTCCCATCCCAAAGCCCAATGCCAATCCCCACCCTGACACTCTGCTCACCTTGTGCAGCCATGACTGATGAGTGGCTGAACTGCACCTTCCACCAGGCACATTAAACCAATGCTTTGAGGAGCATTTCTATTTCCAGTTACACTCCAAAAAAGTCCATTACTTGCAGAACTGAGGCAACAAAGGGGGCCAAATGAACCTTTCCAGCATCCAGACAACAAAGTACTCATTTGATACATAAAGTTATCATTGCATTGCCTCACACACCCTGTTGTCAGGCTGCAGAGGCTCCTTTTCTCCTCAGCAGCTCTGGTCAACACCAGACCTCTGTGCTCAGCCCCTGCCCTGGTTTTGGCACAGGGGAGGCTGATAACCCTCTCTGCTCCACACACACATGACCTGCTTGGCTCTGTGTTGGACACCAGCTGCATCAAGCTGTGGTTTTGCCACCTACGTGATATAAAAGAGCAACCCTGTACAGCAGAGGACTCTGATGGATCAGATTGAAATAGCAAACTAATGCTGGTCTATCCAGGCCACTAAGAATCAGAAATCAGATTAGGGAGAAGTCACTTACTGCACTGTCCTCCACACAGGAATTATTCAGAGGATATAATGGAAGTGGAAAGAGTATTAGAAATGAAATTAAATGATCAAACAATGCTCCAACACAGGGTGAAGTCTCCATCCACTGAGGCACATTGAGCAAAGGGTACATTGCTGGCTGAGGACTGACAGCAGCAGCTTTTAAATACCCCCACACATGGCACTCCATTGTTCTCTTCAAGGGTGGACACTGGGCTGCACAAGGGTTCAGGAAATATTAATTTTAAATAGTTGGGAACATAATAGTAAGGACCTTGCAATTCTGCACGTCATGATCACATTCCCACATGTTCAACCCACAGCTAACATGACTCTGCTCCCAGTCCTGCTGGCCAGGAGATGGCTCTCTGTTGGAACAGAAACTTCACCCTGCAGAAGAGCTGTGCTTTGCCCTCATATCAAATTATCAGAGAACCCAGATATTCAGTGGCTGTGTGTTTTTCTGCACCCGGGGAGCTGGGGTGTCACAAGGGCCAGCCCAGCAACCAGCCAGCCTGGGGCCAGCAGCCTCAGGTTGGAAAGCATCAGAAAAAACAGACCATGTCCCAGAGGATCACTGTATATAAACAGCTGAACTCCAAAATAATCCAAAACCAGATGAACCCTCAGAGCTCTCCTCCCTTTACCATCAGCTATGCTTCATCTTAGTGACTGGGACACCACAAAGCTGATGACTGGAGGGAATAAAACAAGAGCTCTTGATCAAAATCCAATCCTATTATTTTCCAGCTTGTGGAACAGAGACAAAGCAGCATTTAAGTGTCTGTCATTTGCCAGTGACCTTTGAGCAGAAATGCCCTGACAGCTTGTTTGCGTTTCCATCGCCAGGAGCTGCTCCCTGGCTCTGTGCTGCAGCGTGGGGGAGCCCATGGGGGATTCACTTCTGCACCACCTGAACCCTCAGGTGGCTTAAGCATCCTTTAACTGCCCTGTTAATGCTTGCAGAGCCACACAGGCTAGCTGAGAAGCCACAAATATTTCACAGTGGAAATTCCACGGCTCTGCGCAAAGCAAAGAGGTCCAGGAGGTCCCACAGAGTTGGGCTCACAGAGTTTAGAGCATGATCCCAGCTGGATTAATCCCCCCAAGTGCCAAAAACACCTTTGGAAAACAAGAAACACTTCCCCAGTCATTAACTCTGAATATTATCATTATTAAATGCAGTCAGCTGAAAACAGAAGGACCTGGCAGAGCAGAGTGAGGGACTGCAAATCTCCCAGATTTGACAGGGTCTGATGTGAAGCCTTTTCTGACTGGCTGAAAATACTGAGATGAGATTTTTTTTAAAAGATGTGAATTGTTGAAATAACATTGCTTGTTCCAAAAGTTGTTTGGGATTTAGATACAACTGAGCAGCATAATCTTTTTAGAACACATCTGAATAGTATAAAATTCATAAATATAATCCTAAAGAAATCCTTAAGTTTTCCTTAGCAGTTTTAGTTACCTGTTAAAAAAACCCCCAAAACTCACAAAAAATTTCCATATTAAATAAAGTGTCAAAATAAAAATAAGCTTCTGATTTTGAGTAATTTTAAGAGATTCTCCTGGAAGCAAATTTGAACCCCTGATCCTGTGTCACTTGCTGCTGCTCTCAAATAATTCTCCTTAATAATTTCATTTGTGAGGCTACAGTAACTCAAGACTTTGGGAGGAAAAAAAACCTTTTAAAAAAGGGAAGAAAAATTGCACCAAACCCCACAGTGAGACTCAGAGATGCAGAAAGCCACAAGTGTCTACACCAACCTCACATGTTGAGGTTGCTCATTCACTCACACCGTGCCTGTGTGGCTGATCCTGGCCATGCTCTTGGACACGTGGCTGGAACCTCTGGTGGCCACCAGCACTCGTGGCCATGTGGCTCCTGCCAGCCTGGGGACATCAGAAATCTCACACAGCAGGGACAGCAAAACGGGAACCAGCGATGATGACTGGGAAAAAAGCATTTCCTTCTCACAAGGCACATCTGTGAGGTCACTGCCCAGAAGAGGTTTTCTGGGCAGTATCTTGGCCAGCCCCAGCAAGACAAATACCTTAGTCATTGCAAGTAAGAGCCTGAATTCTGGAAAGTCCAATGTTTTCACTCCTGGAAAGAGCTAGGACAAATAAACCATCCACAGCAGCACAGTGAGAATCCCCTCCTTCCCAAGCCAAGGCCACGTGGAGATAGATACAGCATCCCAGAAACACCACCACTGGCTCTTTCTCTTCTCAAATAAAGCAGCCCAAAGACACAGGACAGACTGTCCCTGGGACACCTGAGGGTCCAATCCCACCAGCTGCACCCAGCTCTTCCTGGGGCTTCTGCTTCCAGCAGGGATGGCAACAGCAGCACCCCTGCACAGGCTGCACATCCTCCTCCTGACACAGCCTGTGAGGCCACAGCCCCTGTCCCTTCTCTCAGAGCCCTCAGGGTTCCCCAGGGAGCACAGTGGAGATGAGGGTTCTGCTTCCAAAGCAGAACTTTCTGCTGTGCCAAGGTGTGTGCTAGGGTTACTCCAGCTCTAACCTCACCACAAGCAGCTGTGAAGATTGTCCCTGGACTATTTTTCCAAAGCCCTGTCAGTGGTACTTAACGGGGTATTTTCTACCTTTATCTTCCTTCCCTCTCCCCCATCTCTAAAGTGTTTTCCTCAAAACCCCAAGACACTTGCCCAGCGTGTCACAGAATGAATTATGTCCTGGTGGATGATGGGTCATTTTTCATCATGTCCACTGTGGCAATGCAGGGCAGATGCCCAGAGCTCTGCTTACAGCTCAGACACACTAATCAGCGAGATCTGTGAAGAAACTTATGGTCTTTCAAAACACACACATGATTTCCAGCAACAGATTATATTGCAACAGGACTCTGTGGTTTTGTTTCTTCATGCTATGACCCTGCTGGAATAAAAACATTTCATGACCTCAGGATAAAGGGGGGAAGATCTCACAAAAACTGCAGCAAACAAATGACACAACCCCTCCCCTAAGCTGTGGGATCCTCCTTCCCCTGCTCTTTTTTCCACTTTCAGTTTTGCACTTGGATGTTCTCAGGTCTCTGGCGAGCTCAGGCATTGCAGCTTGGTAAAGCCTCATTTACAGTCTCAATACTGATCCAGCTCTGAGTTGACATGAGGGCCACTGCCCAGGATGGCCACTGACCCTGGTAATGAGCTGCTTTACACATGCTGAATTAGAAAAAGAGACTGGCTGTGCTGCCACAGGGCATCCACAAAGCCAGA
Organism: Ammospiza nelsoni; assembly: GCF_027579445.1. Classification (NCBI taxonomy): domain Eukaryota; kingdom Metazoa; phylum Chordata; class Aves; order Passeriformes; family Passerellidae; genus Ammospiza; species Ammospiza nelsoni. The sequence continues at coordinate 4,091,284 of NC_080646.1, read as the reverse complement.
AGCAATCCTCCTGCCTCCTGGCACCACAAAAGACAGAGGCATATTCAAATGGAACTTGTTTTCTGAGAGGGGACACTGCTTAGCAGAAGCTTCTCAGCAGAGCAGCTCTCTGGGGCTCCCATCCAGGCTGTGACCACATTTTGCCAGCACTGCTGAGAAGCTCTGAGCCAGTGCTGGAAGGTTGCAGCACATTTTGTGCCTTGCCTGACTTGTGAGCAGCAGTGCACAAGCCCACCCAGCTCCAGGTTTAACTCAGGAGTTCTCATGAGCCACAGCCCCAAAAACCTGCAGAGTTACAAACCTCCATCTCTGCTCCTGGGAATCCTACAACCATGGGTTTGTAACGTGGAATAGAGCAGCATTCCACCTTCTTTATGGCTTCACAGGCAAAGAGCAGACCCAGGGACAGGACAGAAAAAGGATGGCAGGTCCTGAGGGATGCACATGTGCTGACCTGGAGCTACAGACTCTTACCCATCCCATAGCACAGCACAGTGGCAAGGCAGCCTCACTTTGAATATTTCAGGTGGCATTTAAGACACACTTTTGCTGCAGGATAAACGGGATTTTGTGTTCCAAAAATATGTTAGTGAAATATTTCTGCCAGTTCATCTCCTATTCTCAGAGTAGGGAGATGTGGGCTGATTTCCTGACAACTCACACTGAAATGGAGCAGGAAACCAACAGATTTCTCCTTCTGGTTCTACCTGTAGGGAAGGAATTTCTTTGCTGCCATCACTGTGTTTTCCAGTGCCACTATTTTAGAAACCTGAGCATCTCACTCCTGTAGCCACTGTCACAGGTGAACACCAAAAGAGGACAGAGAGTGACTGACTGACTGCTTCAGAATCCCTGCACATTTGCAAGTTCCTGAGTCTCTCCTGGTGAGTTTCCCCACCATTAGTGAGCCCTTGCTGGAAGCACATCTCGACCTGGACACTGGGACTAAACTGAACTGGCAGGAAAAGAAGGGAAGGGAACAATTGCTTTGGGCACAGGGAGCACTGGGGACAGGAATGGGACTCAGCAGGCAGCCATGGTGGGTGCAGGAAAAGCAGAGGGATGAGGAGAGAAAACACAGCCCTGAACACTCTTAGTCACAAATACAATCCTTACTTGCCTGAGAAAATGATTCAATCTTGCAAACCATATGAGGATTAGAAGGAGCTTCCAGGCTTTCCTTTACACAGAGACACTTACATGTAGCATCATTCTCCATATTGCACTATCATGCATTTCCCCAAAAGATTCAGGACTATCAATAAAACTGAGGATTCAAAAGCACAAAACCAATCCACTTTGTCTGTCCTTTCTGTAGATGCCCCAATCCTGGCAAATGACCTAGATTCCTTGGAGGAGAAATTTAATCACTCCCAGGAGCGGATGCTGAAAAGATCACAATATTTGCTCTCTGATCCAGTCACAAAGACGTCATCAGGCTCACAGCACTCCAACTCCTCGTGAATAATCTGCACAGAAATATCATCCAGGAAGCTCTTCACAGAGAGCAGGGAATGTGCAAATACTATGCCGAGCTTTTCAGCTCCACGGGCATGTGACACTGTTTTAATTTTATGTTCAGTGTCCCAGCCAGAAATCTCATGTGGCAGCTGGTCTCCAGAATTCTGTAATATGATAATTAAATGTCTGCCTATAAACAAGTGTTTGTATTACAAGTGCTTTCCCATGGTATTTATCTGTGCAGCAGGAATCTGAGGCAAGCACAGAGGCAGCAGCAGTTTTTCTTGGATCTGAGCAAGTCTCCTATCCCAAGAGAAATAGAATAGCACAGTCCAAGCAATAAAAATAATTAGTTCTATTACATTTATATGGGATATGTATCTTTTATTCTCAGAGCTATTTACTACCTGCATATATATCAGGTATTTCATATAGCATATGAAATTGCTGCTCCATCTTGGGCCAGTTGCAACCACAGAGTTTCATGGAGAGTTTGCAGTCTCTGGCTCTTCTTTGGGAAGGAATGCAATGGTTGGTACCAAAATTTCTTGAAGGAGGGTAAAAAAATCCCATGCCATTAAATGCAGCCACTTCTGAAAGCCAGCTGTGCACAGAAACTCAGGAGCCCAGGACAGACCATGAGAAAAAGCGCCCCAGGCAGCTGGAAGCACTTGTTGAATGCAGGTGGCTGGGAAAGCATCTCCTCCAGGCAGAATCCACACCAGAGACTGACCCAAGAAATGACCCCACTGTCCTGTTCACATCTGTGAAGTTCCTGTGCCACAGGCTGGCACAAGAACCTGTCACAGGCATCTTTTCATCAAAATCCTTTCCTTAGGATTTTTTCCTGCTGAGAGGCTTCAAGAACAAAATGTAAACATTGATTATCTGCTGCTGTGGGATGCAACAGGTGCATCTGTGATTGGCCCATCTTGGATGTTTACAATTAATGGCCAACCACAGCCCAGTTAGCTTGGACCCTCTGTCTCAGACACAAACCTTTATTATTCATTCCTTTCTATTCTTAGCTTAGCTAGCCTTCTGAGATGAAACTTTTCCTTCTATTCTTTTTAGTATAGTTTTCATGTAATGTATATCATAAAATATACATTACATTATATTATATATATAATGTAATATATATAATATATATACACATTATATTATATATATAATGTACATATAATATATATACACATTATATATATAATGTGTATATATATATATATACACACATAATATATATACATAATGTAGTATACATATATTATATTATATATATACTACAACTCAAAGAATCAATCCCTGACTCTGAGCTATGGACACCAACTCCATCCCAGCCACTGATTCCTGCTGAAATCCTGCCAAGGTCAGACCAGTTCAGAAAAGTCTCCAGGTGTAATTTTGCCTGCTGAAGGCAGGACTGCATTTTAAGCGAGATTTAATTAGTGTTATTTGAACATGATGAGTTAAAGAATTAGGAAAGGGGGAAATAAAAGCAGACAGAGCTCTAACAGGTATAAATATTAATCTCCCCACTGCGAGCTTAAAAAATGTGGGAGAGTTGAGGAAAAGAAGAGAAACTGCCAAAGGGAAATAATGTTTCTCCTAACAAGATGTCCTGGATTAAACCACAACACAAGATAATGCAGGCTTTGGGAAATAAAACCAGATAGAAAACGCCTGGAGTTAGGAACCCTGCTGCTTAAAAGCAGCCCTGAATTCCCATCACTGCAGGTTACACTGGAGTGGTTCTGCTCTGCTTTGTATTTAACACTCCACATTTCACTCCTGCTCCCGTGCAAAGCCAAGTTTGGCTGTAGGATTACAGCACAGTGGCTGATGACCACATTAGCCATCTGCTCTCCTGCAGGTCCGAGCACAAGCCCAGGCTCTCTCTCAGCCAGGAGTGGCTGGCTGAATGAGGTGACACTGGTGACTGGCTGTCAGGCTGCAGGGAGGCAGCTCCAGCCCAGCCCAGCCCTAATGGCTCACCTGGCACAGGTGCCAAGGCTGCCCCTGCCAAGCCCAGCACGGCTTGTGATGAATGGAGAACACATGCAACAAGTCTGGCCACAGCCAAACAGCCTCAGCCCTCTGGGGGGGAGCAGCAGATGCAGCACACGGGGACAGAGAGCATGGCCCTGCATCCCAGCAACAGGCTCAGCATCTCTCCTCTCTTATTTATGGGACACCTCTTCTGCCCAAGGTTTGTGCTCCAAAGAGCTAAATATCCACTGACATAACCCCCAGGGATGCCTGCAATCAGACTGAAACAGGTCCTAGTAATTTGCAGCAGGGCAGGAACTTTTATCTGCCGTAAATCGGAGCAAAAGGGAATGAAGCAGTTCCATGCAGATCTGCTTTGTAGAGGAAATGCCTTAAATGCCCAGAGGAGCACAGAATAAAAATGGAAGCAGCCTGATATAAAACCCCTGATGTCAGAGGGGCTGTGTCCTCCAGCCTCATCCAGCTCCAATAAAAATCCACTGAGAAGTTCCAGAAGCAGCATTTACTTTGGAGTCCAAAAGACTTATTCAGAAACTGCTATAAAAATAATTTTGAGAATTTATTTATGAGAGCTGGTGGTCACCTTGGTGTGCTTCCCTGTGCCCCCTGCTGCTGCAGACAGACCCACAAACACAAAAGACCCACAGACAGACCAGCCCATGGTACCCAGCCATCAGCTGTTGCTGGCTCTCAGTCCCCTGCTCATGGGGAGAAAAACAGCAAAATGAATTAATCAAGGCATTTCCTGGAAGCTGCAGTAATAATTTCTTCCCCTCAGAGCTGCAGTCGGTAAATCCCTCATACAAGGGTTGTTTCTGTCTTATCACATCACCCTGCAGAGAGTCACAGTCCCCTTCCATGTGTCCTTTGTGCATGCCCCCAGGCAGATTCGGTGACACAAGGGCTGTTCCATCTCACAGCTCACCCTGTTAGTCACAATCCCGGCTGCTTTCCTCATCTTTACATCCCCAGCCCTTCTCTGAAAGGCTCAGCTTGCTTACATCCAGCCCAGCTCTGAACATTTTCCTCTCCACCTCAGGGGAGGACACCCACTGGGGGACAGATGAGCTGTGTAATGTCCTCCTGACATTTTTGTGAGGCAACTGGAAAGGTGAAAAAGCAAATAAAGCCCTGGTGCCTGGGGATGTTTCTCTCTGTGGTGGTTTGCTCTGCCTGGCTGGCTGGGGAGGAGCTCCCTGCAGAGCACACGTGTGCTCACACACACACACCCAGTGCCCACAGCCCTCCACAAGAAACCAGGCCAGCTCCCAGAGTATTTATAGAGCTTGAAAAAGAGCCAGAACCGTCTCTGCAAGAGGATGCACAATTTAACATTGTGCAAAGTCATTAAGCCTCACAGCACCGACTGCGCAGCCCTGATCTGGTAATGGGGATGGCAGCTCCTCACCAGACCTCATTAGATTAGTTCATATAATTGCAGGCACCCTAAAATACCTGTGAAATCCCACTGATCCCAAACACAGAGCAAAACAATTGCTGGCAATGAGACACATACAAATGTACCTTTAAACTTTAGCACAGGCCTCTGCTGATGGCAAAGAATCCAGCAGCAGAAACATGAATTCACATTTTCCTCACACAAGAATTCTCTGCCCCCCCCATTTATCAGAAGGAAATATTTTACATTTTTTAATTTTAACTCCAGTTTGAAGGAGTTCCAGCCCTCTGACACATGCTATCCCATGTACAGAAGGCCTTTGCAGACAGCCCCAGGAGTTAATGGGGATGAGGTTGATGGTCTAAATTAGAATGGTTCCCTTTTACCCTTGGACTTTCTTTAGCCTGTCTGACGGAGGAGATTAAGGAAGTAAAAGTTCACAAACGGATGATTTGTCAAGGGATTGCCACAGGTTACCTTTTATTTAAAGCTTTCTCAAGCATCTTATCTTGCTGGGCTTTAAAGCTGAACAGTCACTTTGGCATCCAGCTCTGTTTGCTCAAGTGTAGTTACAGAAATGGCTGGGGAGGCCACCAGGACACTGCCAGCCTGTGCCACTGCTGTGCTAATGAGGGCAGATCATCAGCAGGCAGTGAGGCAGCTGAAATGTAAGGTCTGTGTCCTACAGTCCTCCTTCCAAGAGCCACTGGATCCAGCAGATCCCAAATTTTCAGATACTTAAATGTGTTTTTTCCAATCTCTAGACTGTAATATAACCTTGAAATATGAAGGAAATATATCAGGAAGTATCTCCTTGGCTCTGCCAAGAGCCTGAGTTAGAAGCTTCACATCCTGAATTCTTTAAGCCCCTTCTCTGCAGCACTGCATCCTGTCCCGTGGGACTGTGTGCAACACCACAGGGATCTTTAAAATTTGACCAAGGATGTCTGTGCCCACTGTTTGCACTCTCTTTCCCCACTCCATTTCCATGCATGTGTTGCAAAAGTTTCTGGATGAAGAGTATTATTTCAGTTCCAAGGATTATTACTGCTGCTTAGGTTAGATAGTGTCACTGAACTCACTGAAGCTCTGCCAGAGGAAAAAAAACTCACCTGAAATCACCCATCTGGGCTTCTGAGCAAAGTCACTAATTCAGCCAGACCATGGGCATCTAACTCCAGGCCCTCTATTGCACCCTGAAGGCTTGAGGGAGTGACAAAAAGCCAATGAAGGAGTGACAAAAAGCCATGCCAAAACCTGCCAGTACGAGAAGGGAACAGCTCCTAAGCAGACCATGTTAGCTCTGTAACAAATGTTGTTTGTTCTTTCTTTTAACACCTTCACTGCTGCCTTAGCAGACTGCATTTCCTCACTGCCCACTACAGCTGAAAAAAAAAAAAAAAAAAAAAAAAAAAGTTATTTTAATTAAAATAAGTGGCTACAAAGCCTGAAACCCTAAGTGATGGACAGACAGACAGACATTCTGACTGAGGGGTCCTCAGGTTCATTGCTCTGCCATTTTCTGACTCTGTAGCAAAGATCTGTGTGGCAAGAGGTGAGATCCATTTGATGCCTGTGGTTTTCTGCCACTCACATTCAAGTCATTCCCAATGATTCCCAGCTCCACACTCTGGAGCTGTGTCCCTGCCACCAGGGGCTGTGTGCATCCCATCTCCAGACATTTACAGTGTGTAACTGGAGCTGTCTGCTAATGCTCCACATATGGGCTTGAGAGAACATTATTGACAGCATATTGCTTAAACTGGGTGAGCAGCTACTTCTCAACGTGCTTTCAACCTCATAATTCAGCAGTGTCCAAATTAATTTTATGATAATCTCATGCATCAATAAATTCAACTCACAGGTGGCTGACAGAACCCAAGATTTTGAAAATTATGTGCATTCCTCTTCAGGGAACAGACTCAGGCAGAAGCAAAGGCTTGATTGCAGCCTGTGTATTTTTAGACACGTTAATTAAATCTGCCACATCATTTTAGATAGATGGCTCTGCAACTTTAATCCCAAGGTGCTGCCTTTCAGAGGGATTCCTGCGGGAGTCAATTATATTTTGTTTGCACAGTGTTAACAGGTGGTACCTGCAACTCTAAACTCTGGGCATGGAAATGAAAATCCAAAGAGCAAACTCTAGTCACTTTGCTAAAACAACTGTAATTGCAAGCGAGCATCCAAAAGCCTCCTTGGGATAAATTATCTTTCCCAAACTCTTCAGAAATATTGTTTTCCCATCTATCCAACTGCTGGTCAAGCCTGGCTCAAAGAAAAATAGGATTGGTTCCCCATTTTCTCCCCAGACCTCACTGCTTTTGGTTTCTTATAGAATCATAGGCTGTTTTGGGTTGGGAGGGACCTTACAGACCATCTTGTTCCACCCCATGCCACGGCCAGGGACACCTTCCACTGTCCCAGGGTGCTCCAAGCCCTGTCCAGCCTGGCCTTGGGCACTGCCAGGGATGGGGCAGCCACAGCTCCTCCAGGCAATCTCTCTGCCAACATCCAAGCCTTCCCTCAGAGCCCTGGGAAACTGCTGAATTATCTCTGAATTTCACCAAAACTTCAATGAGGCTGAGGAACCTTTAAAATAGAGATGGACATCTCAGACATTATATTTTTCAGCTCTGGAATGTAGGCCTGGCAACAAAAACTACAACTGAAAGAGGTATTTGTGCATTGGTTGGGAATTTTTGTCTTCTCCCTCTACAGAAGTCCACCAAAGGGCACAGTGCCTTTGCAATACCCACAATATCCATATTGCATTTAAGCAATATGACCTGCCCCAGGTACCACACAGCCCCTTTGTGGATATGGCATTACAAAGTCTCCACCTTGCTCTCCCACTGCCACAGAAAGAGAGGTGACAGGATGTAGGTGACAGGATCACTGCCCAGAGATGCTTCTTGCTCTCCAGAGCTCTTCTTATCATCCAGAGGTTTTTATCATATCAGGTCTATCAGAAATCTGGCCAGGGCTCACCCTTATCAGCAAGTCATCTAGACTGATTTATAAATGATGAAAAACAACCCTTTCAGACCCAGAAGCCAAATACCCCAAGAAGGGTATTCCTGTTTGAGGAAGGGAAAGGAGATTTGGAGCACAGGCATCATTATCTTATCAGCTCTGCTGTAATTCTGCTAAGCTTCCTTTCTTAGGGTTTACAACCAAGGTTTCTCCATACTTAGGCCTCAGTTCTGCATCATTTTGGTTGCATATCAAAGGGTGAGTCAAAAGCTGCATGGAGAAGGGAGGTGCATACGTGCAAAAACAAATGTCAAGTCCTCTGTACTGCATTGACTTTGGGATCTGAGTGGCATGAAAAAGCAGAGCAAAACCATGGAAGTAAAGCACCCAGCCAGATCACATCTGTCTGCACACTAAGATACCTACAGGGGTACATGAAAACCCCAGGAAAAATATCATCCCAAACTAAATCTTAAAAAGAAGAATGAGAGTGAAACTGCAAGTCTGTTTCACCCATTGTGTGACTCCAGGCAAGTTCCTGCCTCTCATTTATTATCAGCACTGGAGAGTGAGGCCCACACCACTGGGGTCACTCCACTGAATGGATTTTTATTCCCATTTCACACAGCACCTACAGCTGGGTTTGATCCATTAGAGAGACAAGACCTGGCTTAGATTTTAGGACTGAGCCACTTCTCTGTTCTGCACCTTACCTGAAACAGGAATATCATCTGGAAGATGCTCCTTTGAATTGCTTTCTCTGTCTCCGGTGGAAGGGCACTCACTGTACTGACAGATGGAGCTTATTTAATTTAATAATGGCTGATTTTAATCAGACTTAGAGTTCACAGCAATTAGCAATTAAGGCCTCAGTTTCTGCAGAGGTTGTCAGTGGTGTCTCTCACAGACAGCTGGGTGAGATGTGGGGGTTCAGGGAGGTGGCAGCAACCCAGGCTGGCCTGTGTGCCTGCATCAGGGAGCACCACACACTCCCTGCACCCTGTGTGAGGGCAGCAAGCCTCAGAAATGGTCAATTCAGTGAAAAGTGTTACCCTCACCTAAAAACACCCTGTGCTGGGGCGGTTTCCTGAGCACACACTCCTGACAACCCACACAGGGAACTGATGCAGAGAATCTCTGCAGTGAAAAGGAAACTTCCCAAGTGCTTGTGAGCTTTAGCTGTGTTTGTGTGTTTATACACAGCATCCTGCACCCAGGTTTGTGCTGCAGAGTCAGTGCACACCTGAGGCCACACTTAACCTGCTCAATGTGCCACAGACAGCACAGCTGGGGACAGAATCAAGAAAAGAAAGCATGAGAGTCACACTTCTGCACTGAAAAATCCCAGCAGGCTTTGAGGAACTGCTAAAAAAAAACCAAAAAAACACCACCACAAGCTACAGGTGTTTTCAGAAGCTGAGCATCTCGAACCCAGAGGTCAATTTCTTAGATGCCTTAGCAGCAGTGGCAGAGTGACTTGCCTAAATCATCACATCAGTTATTGTCCTGCCTGGTCCCCTGACATTCACTTCTGTCTGGTTTGAATAGCTTCCCAACACTTCTGCTGTTCCAGTCAATGAAAAAATGAAAAACCAACAAAATTCAAGGAGGGAGCTTTTGAAATAACAAATGACAGAAATTACTGTCCCAAAGAGAATATGACAAAAACCAACAGTGAAGACTGTACATACCATAAATTTGCTCCCTGTTTTCCTGCTACATCAGTAATATTAAGATTAATGTCCACAAATCTGAGTATTTCAAATGCCTGAGGATGAGAGGAGTAGTAAAGCTGATCTGTATCTTTGCCAAGTCTTTGATTCCTGCATTATGCTTCCAACAGCTTATGAAAGATGTACTACAAAGCTCTAGATGGCAAACTGCATTCTATTTTTCCAGCACTCAACACAATTCAAAGCATAAAAACCAAGCACAAGGTGGATTTTTCCCCTAAAACAACAGCCAAACGAAATGTTATTTCTGCTGCCTTGCTCCCCTTCTGGGAAGACAAGGAGGTGCTGTTGTCCTATTAAGCTGCATGTCCACCTTCTCAGCTAAGGCCAGCTCCCCTCTTGAATTTGCATGTGAAAATTACCCTGCTCAGCCCTGGGAGTGATGCTGGGAGGTGTAAAGAGAGGAGCTTTGCTGCTTTGAAGTTTGCAAGGCAGCGAGGATGAAGGCAGGAATTAACTCAATACCAATTACAGCTCCTGCTCTCCTCCACGTTAGACTTTTGAAGGTAGCACAGAAACACACTGAACAGCCAGGTTACACTTCTTTTTGCCATCCAAAGCCCTCAAAGGCAGGAGAGAAAAGCTCTGTTTGTTCCTGGAGCCCAGCCTTTCCTCTGAGCTGTCTGTTACGGACTCAGGCTTGTGTTGGAAGAACACATCTTCAGAGAAGTGCCAACATCAAACACACCAGAGATTTTGCAGGTACACACATTGAGGCCTCTCTGTGATGTTTCCCAAAGAAAGCACAACCAGGGAAAGCACTGCAATATTTTAATAGTAAGAGGGGCACTCACATTCTTCTCTGGGCTGCTGTGAAATGATGGCAAACCTTTCTCTTTTTAATTTTCTGTTGCTAATGGCTTCTTAATTACCATCACCAAGTTGTAACTTGGATCCTCCACCAGGAAATCACTTAAGCATGCACTTAACTCCTTCTTCATTTAAACAAGCAAACAAACAAAAAGGCTTTGCTTCACGCCATTACTGAAATAAATGCCCTTCCCCAAAGAGGGGATCCAGTGCCAAAACCAGCCCTGAAATTCACCATCTCTGGAGCAAAAGGCACCAGTGGAGGCACAACAGCTCTGGGCAGCAGAGAGGAGAGGGAAGCTCACCCCAGGCTGTGGGTTGGATTCACTCTCATGGTGAGCAGCTGTCAGATGGACCTTGTTGGTCCCCCAGCCCAACCCACACTCCTCTGCAGGGCTCAGAAATTTAATATAAAGAGCCCTGGCCAGGATGCACCTCACTTTCTGAATTTGCTGTCCCATTTTCCTGGGACCTCTGCATTGCCCCGGAATGGATATCAATCTTCTGGTGCTCTCTCTACTTGATAAATGCCACTCAAATAAGGCCACCTAAAAACAGCTCAGAAAGGTTTTGGCATTTTTCTCTTCTAGACCCTGAGTGCTCAGTGCATCTTCAGCTGTGACTTATTAACACACAAACAATTAGGTCTTAAGCAGATAAGAAAATGAAACCGTACAGACAGGAAAAAAAATTATTCCTCAGTATTTTGCTAATGATCAAAGGAAAAACATGCTGAAACACTGCCCAAAATCAGGAATTATCTGCCAGAAACTGACCCCTTGCTGCCTTCTACCTTGCTCAGTGTTTGCTCTAACCCATCCCAAGGTCCTCTCTAAAGGCTCTTTGGGAATATCATTCTGGAGGATTAGATGGCTTCTTGCTGGCAGCCCATCCTTCTTCTTGGCCATTATTTGCTTATTTGTTCTCATTGTTTGTTTATCTTTGATGTGCTCCTGACAACAGCCAGAGTCAGGCCCAAATGTTGATGAGCTGAAGGAGATGAGTAGCCCAAATGTTGATGAGCTGAAGGAGATGAGCTCTTTGGATCTTCCCATGCAATTGCCTGGCAATTCCTGCCTGATAAGGACTTTGAAGGTCACATCAGGATGGATGTGAGATGGATGAGAAGCCTGTGCCTCACCCAGATGTGTGTCTCTTACAGCCCCCAGCTACTCCAGCAGGATATTTGGGTTTGTGGAGACTCATGACCACTCACCTCTGAGTCCTGGCTGTTATCTCAGTTAGTGATCGCCTATCAGCAACAATCTTGAATCAGGCTGTGGAAACAGCAGGTTAAACTGAACTAAAGGCTGGTAACAGAACAGGACCATGGTAAATTTACAAAGAAAGGGACTTAAATAGTCAGGCTGAGCATCCAGCTTAAAATCCACACTGACACCTACTGAAACTTTGACAGCAGACAGCCTTTTCCCTTTGCTAGCAGAATGGCACATGTTCAGAGAGCTCTCAAGGCTGAAATTCACTTTTTCAGATTGGCTAATTCAACTTGGCCCATTAAGTATTCCTGAAACAGTCTTAGATAGTCAACTGTAATCTAGAAATATTCTGTAGATAGGGCTCCAGCAGGAATCCTTCAAATAAACCACAGTAAAAAGAGAAAACGGTCGCCCATAATAGAATCACTCCGTTCAACATAATAGAAAATAAAGCATAATCAGTGATGTGCAGAGTGACTCACTGTACCAAGCACCAGGCATTGCTCATTCTCTTCAAGTGATCAAAATTGCCAGGATTCTCCCATGTCTAGAGACCAAACAACCCCATAAAGAAACTGCTGAATATCAAGAGGGAGACTTTTCTCTACCAAGAAAAACACCTTGGTGGCATTAGAGTCTTGCAGCCTGAATCTTAAAGGCTGCAGACAGTATTCAAAGGAACAATTTTCGATTCAATGATGGCCACAAGTGAGGCCCATTACACCTCTGAGGCAGCTTCCCAGCCACCAGGCCCCACCAGAGGAGCATTTCCAGAACGTAAGAGAGTGAGGAACATTAAGGTCAGAGTGAGAGTAAACCTACCTGAAGTATTGTTAAATTGTCAAACCCTTGTGAGGAACCCCCAGCAGCCGATGTCAGAGATCTGCTCTGGTGGCAGAGTTTGCTCTCCCTGCCTTTAGCACAGTGCACACATAAACTTTGTGAGTGAACTAAGCATAACTAATGCTCTGTGTAAGCACTTGGGTGGAAGATTTGAGTATTTAGGAATTCAAGCCCCCAGAACAAACTGACTTTCAAGTGGACCCGTGGTAGTTACTTATTCAAGGCAGCAGTTGCTGAGCAAAGTTGGGATGTCAGGTTTTAAAAGTCCTGATGTCATGAAGTGACCCTGAGTAAGAAAATACAAAAAGAGGTCTCATTATTCCTAAATACTTCCCACTCCAAGCTCTGCAGGTTTGCAGTTGTCCCAGACAGTCAGACCCTGAGGTGTTCACCTGTGAGGAAGCACACAGAGGGCTGGTGTGAAGCTGTTTAAAGCTGGATGTGAAAGAAGCAGCAAGGAAAAACCCCCCTCTTCCTTCTCCTCCTGAGAGCAAATCTAACATCTAAATGAGAGAGCATCCCAGAGCAACTGGGTCCCTTCAGTGCTGAGCAAGAGCTTATTCCAGCATCAAAGTGACTGTGTATGAGCCAGCCTTTGGTGTTCCTGCTCCTTAAAGAACTGTAAGCAGAAAGCAACAGGGGATATAAGAAATTCTAGAGAACCTCTGATATAAGCTGTGAGAATCTGCAGGATTTACTGTCAGAGATAACTTAGGGCCTGATTTTCCCACTGTATGGATGCCTTAAGCCATCATCACAGCCCCACAGTTTCTTCACAGCAGAATAAATATTTCCTCAGCACATGTGAAAACTTGCACTGGAAAGACTTTGTTATGTTGTTAGAGCAAAGCTTGAAAGGCTTAAAGGTCCTGCCAAAACTGAGGAGAACTGACAGATTTTCAAGCCAAATATGAATTTCTCCCAGAGCTTTGGTAACAGTGGCAGCAAAGACACAAGGGTTATTGATGTGCTAGAAACCACAGACCTGCCTGAGAATGGTCACAGAGGAATTAAACATTTCTCCCCCTAAACAGGTGATGATATCAATAGCCTAGGTAAAGATGAGGAGATAAATCTGAGCAGAAAACAGGAAGAGCTGGAGATTGTTACTAACTTAGCAGATACCTGAAAATACAGCACAGCAGAGAGGAAACAATCCCATGGCTCAGTTTTGGGGCCCTCATTGCAAGAAAGGCTGGAGGGTGCTGGAGGATGTCCAGAGAAGAGAAACAGAGATGGGCAAGGGTTTGTTTAGACTTGAGAAAAAGAGGCTCAGGGGAGACCCTCCCACCCTCTACAATTCCCTGAAAGAAGATTGCAGCCAGATGGGGACTGGCCTTTTCTCCCAGGTGAAGAGGGAAGGACAAAGTGGCCTCAAGTTCTGTTGGAATGATCATTCCTTGAGGGATTCGAAAGATGAGTCCAAGTCACCTGTATGAATTACTCCCAAACCTGAGCCTCTCACAGTCTTCAATGCATGAACCGTCAAACATTCCTGTGAGGCAGGGAAATGATGGTTTGCTAACAAGAAAAGGAGGCACAGAGATGATCTTTGCAAGACTTTGATCAAAATCAAAATTTAGCAACGCAAGTCTGCCAAAAGACAGGGAGAAGCAAAATTCTGTTAGTTCCCTCAGCTAGTCCTCACACAGGGGACTGTTACTGCTCCCATCTGGAAAATAAGACGGATTATTTATGCGGAGTTGCATTTATTCGTTGTGAGGTCAGAAGCTGACAACAAAATAAGATGACAAAACCCAAAGCTGTTCCTGTGCTGCTCTTCCACCCCCTCAGCACCACGGAGTCCCCTGCTCTGCCTGTGCAGAGACACCTGACAGGCCCAGAACCCCTCTTTGTGATTTAGCTCGAGGAGGGGATGCTCATGTTTTACATCAGGCTGCTGAAATGAATCCCTGCTTTCTCACCCTGTAATGCACCCCGGGGCTCTCGGATCGATGGGCTCCTCCCCAGGCAGGAGCAGGAACACGCTCCCAGTTCCGCTCGGCTGTGCCCCGCTCTGCAGAGAAACGGGGCTCTGTCACCCTCTTGTCATGGCAGGAGAATAACATCATTTAATCTTCCCAGGCAGTTTAAATGAAGCTGCTCTAGCCTGAAATAGATACATGGGTGCACAACATGCAAAAGACAGATCCTTCAGTAAACACGTTGCCCGTGTCTGTCACACTGGGGTGCTGGAGATGGCCAGGGCTGTGTTCCCCCAGCTCAGAAAGCTGCCACCACATAGGAAAGGGACCAAAATGCTGCTTGTTTGTGCCACTTTGGGAGGTCATGCTGATCTGCAGATTTCCATTTCAAAGCCTTTCCTTTGGCAGAGGCCACCAAACACGACTCTCCATCGCTTCCTCACAGAGGACAGATTATTCCCCTTCTCTCCATGCCCTCAATAGGAGATTTTCCACCCTCCAGCTTCCTCCTGTACATAATGCCATCCATAATGCCTCCTGCCAGCCATCCCAAACTCTTTCCATTGGCGTACTTCCACTTATTTAAACACAGGAGAAATTCTCTTGTCTGCTCTCATCACATGGCTACTCCTCATGCAAATCCTATCTGATCATCCTTGTCTTCCCTTGCTGCTTTGCTGTGCTGGGAATTGGGAGCAAGAATTCTCACACAGTGAGAAATCATTTCTAGTAGAGAAATAAAACGCATAAAATATTAGTTCACAAGAATCTGGAGTTGAGAAGGATTTGATTTGTACTCAGTACATGACTTCACACAGATAAAATAAACTGAGCACTCCACCTTTTGCTACCCTGCACCTGCTATGCAAACTTAATTTCTGTAATTAAAAGTACCCACACCTATCACAAAAAAACCAGCTGATGTGCACAGCCCCCGGCCTGTCCCCCATGCCAGACAGTGGGATGAGGTTCCCAGGGGAAAGCAGGATTTTGGAGATCTAGTGAGCCCTGACCATCCCTTGCAAGGACATACCTGCCACCAGTCTGGGGACTTTCTAAAGATATCATTCAAATGCCATCAAAAATCTGTCACTGCAATTTCCTTCCACTTCAGCTTATAGCCAGAAAACACACTTGTCCTCTCCAGAGGAAGAAACAGAGCTGCAATCAGTTTGAAAAACACTACATATTTCTGAGTGGGAAAGTGTAATCCCCCTTTAAACCAATACCTATTTTCCACTATTCTAACAAACACTTGGTGACAACACTTAGATTTGGAAACAAACTGCCCTTGCCACCTGAGAGATGCCATTTGTGAATTTGGTTCCAACAGGCCAACAAATGGTGGGGTTTCAACACCAGAGAGACCCTTGGAGCAATCAGTGTCTTGTAAGAGAATGTTTCTACCTGGTGCTTAGTGGTTTGGGGGCTTTTATACATTTGTAAGTGATTCTTGCCTTTGTGGTCTTGTGGGACAAATAACACTGCTGGAACCAAGCAGCATGACTAAGTGCAACACAAACTTCTTTGCAAGTCTCTTCTGGCAGAGCTGAAAATTCACCTCCAACAAGGGAGGCAGCTGCTACACAGAGCCCTTGGGCAGCTCTGGAATGAGGGCCAGGCTCAGGCTCAGCTGCAAGAGCTGAAGTATGAGAGTAAATAATCTCTCTGGGGATTAAAACAGATTGCTAACTGCAGAGAGCCTCCCAGGCAGTTTTAGGGACAAGTGACCAGGGCCATTGCCCAGAGCTGTAGGCAGTGAGACAGTGTGACAAAGTGCTGGTCACTCAGCAGTGGTACCTGCCTTCCCCACAGCCCAGCATCCATTCAAGCCTATAGGCAATTCCACCTAAATAAAACCCATTTTCCTCTAATGAATGTTTCCTGATCATGGGCAGGACAAAACCCCCACCAAAGGGTGACAAAAGTCCCTGCTAGAAGGGTGACACTTGCACTGCTTCTCTCCCTTGAAGAGTTCAAGTATTGAAGCTCACAGCAGATCATTACAGCATTTACTCTGGCATCCTGTGCATCATCACCTCCTGAAAAATCTTGCCAATCTTGTATGGGAGCCAAAGCCTGCACATGGGAAAGCTCCTCTGCACGAGCAGCCCCAAATATCACAACTGCCATTGACACTGCTGACATTTGACAGGCCTGAAGTGACCCATGGAGGTGGCTGTGCAGAGAGAAGGGTCTGCTGAGGTGGGTCCTGATCTCACTCCTTTAAAGAATGAACAGTCACAGCAGCACTAAATAAACAGCTTAGCAAGTGTCTGAGGTTCTGCCCTGCACAGCCTGGGAACTGCAGGTGGGGAGCACATGCAACCCTAGGACACACAGCCCCAAATGGAGGTGCAGAAACCTGAGCACACATCTCTGCCCACACAGTGAGAGACAGCTGGAGAGGAAGAACAGCAAAGAACAAAATTAAAAGTGCTGCTCTGAGCTGCCAGTCCTTTGGGGGCTGCAAGAGGTTGGAGCAAATGTTTCAGGTGGGAGATTCACAACCTCAGTGGCTGGGGCACAGCCCTGGGATGCTGCTGCATGAGCTGTGCAATAGCCATGGCCATGCTCAAACATGATTTCTGTTCAACTATCAGAGTGTTTACAAGCAACAGAGCAGGAATTCAGGTTATGGCCCAGCTGAAGGGGACTGTGAGCCAGCGCAGGGCTCAAGAGAAAATTGTGGAGTCAAGGATGAATGAACTGCAGCAGCTCTCCATCTTTCTGTGCCTCTCCATCCATCAGTGGATGGCCTCAGCTGAGCTGTGGGCTCTCAGCCTGCCCTGGTCACACAGGGAGCTCTGTTCTCTCAGGCTTTGCTAGCAAAGCTGGGCTTCCAGGACCCCTGTGGGAAGGCTGAAAAAGCAGGAGCACACAGGAGCTGAGAGCCTCCAGGTGTAACCATGTGGTACACACCATCCTTGGGCATCCCATGGCCTTTTATCTCAGAGATATTTTGTTCCAGAAGTTCTGGTTGTTTTTCCCCTCAATCCCAACATTTTTGGGTTTGAGACATTTCTCAACTTTTGGCTTCACTTTGTGATAAAAATGACCTTTCAGAAGAAGCAGGTGAATGCATCACCAAGAAAAACATTTCAAAGACTCTGACATTTTTCATGGCAGGACATTTGTAAGGTTTCCACTGGACTTAGGGGCAAGCATTAGTGTTGGACTTCTCAAAGGAGAAGGAATTCTATATTTCACATAGTCAAAGGCAGAGGACTCAACCCCAAAAGTCTTTGTAGGTATTAAAGAAAAAAATAAGCAGAGTTAAAGACTGATAGACCTGATGAGATATTGATTTTCAGAAGGAAAAATATTTCCAATTCTCTAGCCTGATCTTGCTGACATACAAGAAGCTGTATTAATTCTCAATAAAATTAAGAAAAGAATGAAGTGCCTTTTATATGAAAAAGCCTGTAACTACAATAGATACTGACCATGAATATAAACGGGAGCATATACAAAATTAGGCCAGGCAAATTAGCCAGTGCTAAAAGCCTGGATATAGCCTGCACATGCCAAATATGACTCTAGAGAAATCTGTAATTGCTTTAAGGACAGGCTTAAGATACTGTAAGTGAAAGGCATTGAATATGCCAGCAAAGCACGAGCAGGCAGCTGCAGGAATATCACAGTGCAGAAAATGCTTCTTTCCATCCCCATCTAGTGGGTCTGATGAGCCATTGCTTTATCCACAATGCTCTTACAGCACCACACAGAGATTTAACCTCCTTATGTAACAAGCCTCTTGCTCCCCTAATTCTCTCCCCGTAGATTTCTGCTGTTCCCCCAGCAGCATCTCTGTCCCTGTCTCTCTTTTCATCACAAAAGAGTGATTCTCTAAGTTTCTCCATCTTGCCTAATAGAATTCATTGCACAATTAGGACCATTTTGCAGTGAGATTTACAGCAATGTCACCAATAGAGAAAATTGTTGTAAAATAATGGTGGACAGCGTTATAAAGTAGCAATAAAATCAGCAGTAATGCACAGCTGTGTATTTATGTCTGCCACCTGTTCACTTCACTTTCCTTTTTTAAGCCACCTCTAATCAGATCAACCAGTTCAGCAAAGGAATGATCTGGTAATGTTGCACTGGGAAGCAGAGCTCCAAATTTCACAGAGACAGGCACAGAGAGAGCACTCATTGTGCCCACGTGCGCAGGCACAGACACACAGATCATCATCACCACATTAAGCAAATAACCACCTCAACATGCGCTATGTGCACAAAAACACACATCCCCACAGAGACAGGCACTGTGCACACGTCTGAGCACACACTGCACGCACATATATCCATCTGGGCTGGCATTCACAGTCCTAATCCCCAGTTCCCAGACTGCAACCTGTAGAGCCCATGTGGGACAAGTATTTCTTGGCTGTGGTCTGCAGAAAGCTGGCTGCTCATTGGGATAATTCCACAGTGTAAGAGGAAAAAGAAGATGCCAGCTCAATATCCAAGCCCTAAACCATCAGACAGTGACAGGGGCTCAGCATATCCCCATGACTGAATGGTGACCAGTGGCCAGAGGGGCTCCAGCCCAGCAGCCCCTGTGTTGGCTGCCAAAGGCTGGTGAATGTGCAAACAGCGAGGCTGAAAGAGATTATTTTGTCCTTTAGTCCAATTTGGACCATCCATGATGGGCTGCACTCAGTATTCCAGCTCCAAACATGTCTTCTGCTTAGTGCTGGATGCCTTGCCAAGAGCATCCCGCTCCTTGAGCAAGTGAGAGCAGACTGAGACAGCCACTCCTTGCAGAGAGCAGATTTTGTACAATTCTCTTTCCACCTCTGGCAAACATTTCCACATGCAACACTCCAGAATAATTGCTGTGGGATCTGTGAACAGCCTGGTGCATTTAGATATCCCAATTTGCTTTATGGATCATTTTGTGACGAACAAGGGCAGAACAGCCGCCTTGGGTACCATCCAGCCAGCAGTGATGAAAGGCAGCCCTGCGTGCTGTGCCACCTAGGAGGGATGTGTGAAAGGGTCTGTCAAAAAACATTTGGATAAACCATCAATAACCCTTCTTGTGCAGCCCACAAAACTCTCTGGAATGGGAAGTGCATGGGCTGAATTTTAAATTCAGTCCCCTCCTGACAGAGCCAGTGCTGTGGCAAGGCACCGATGGTGGCACTGGGGGCAGTTTTGTTTGGGCTCTGCTGTCAGTGAAGCTGTTGGGTGAACACTCAGCTTTAATGATCACCTCACAATTGGGAGGCACTTCTCACTGCAGTGTGTTATTGCAGCATTCCCCACAGGGAAGGGAATGGGAGAACCCTGTGCTAGGATTGCAGCTCTTCTGATTCTTCTTTAAGAATCCCAACATTTTGGTTTCCTTTTAAATATTTGGTGTATTTTCTTTTTTACCAGAAAAATCCCAATTGTTCAAGTTCAGCTAAACCCAACCTCTTCCAGCCAAGAGGCATAGAACAATTCTTAGTGAAACAAAAACAGTATCATCACATAGCAGAACACTGCACAAAGAACTGCTTGAAGCCATATTACCCCTGATTTTATTCATCACTGAGTCACTCACAGAGTGAGAATTAGCAAACACTTTCCTTTCTCTGCTCCTCAATTCTCCCACCCCTGCCCTAGGCATAATGAAGTTTTCTCTAACTACGAAGCTTCAAGGCTAAGTACATTAAGAGTTGTAAAACACTCTTCCCTCAGCAGCTAGATGAAAAGGATATAGAAATTAAAACAATGTATACAAGATTATTACAATGGGGATGATATAAATCCCCTTGTGGAAGTGCTGAAAAGCCACTGGATAAAGTCATTCAGTGATGACCCTAAAGCTATAATGAGCTTCTCATCTCACACAGCTTCTGCAAGGAATATAATGTGATGGGGGAAAAAAGGAATACCAGGCTTTTGTGGACCAAAGCCTGAAGGCAAATCTTTCCTTATCACAAGTTCTGCAGGTCAAAATGGGATCAAGAATCTTCGTCACTCACAAGCAAATAATTACCCCAAAGGTGAAAGACAAGTAACTGAAGACTCATCCAAATTACACAGAGCTTGCACAGCACAAAGCAAGAGATTTCTAATGTGGTGATCTTCCTCGTGGTTATTTGTCACAAGTAGCCCTTTATCTGATGGTTTCTGAGGAAAAGAGAAGGATCAATTCTGGCAAAGAAATCTCTGCCCTGCAGTTGAATTTTCAAAGCTGTGATGGATCACATGGACACCGTACAGAAATGAAAAGGAGGTCAGGAAACACATGCAGCCAAGCAGTTTGTGTTACATTTGAGATGCACCAAGGATCAAGCAAGGATAAGCTGGATACTGCATAGAAGTTAACAGGAAAGTGCACAAAGCAGTAATGAAGCACACACTTCAAAAGCACAATGTCATTCCTGTCCATAGAGGCGCTCAGATTCAAACTGAAGTTTGCATAAAGCTTGTGAGGAGTGTATGGGGGCAAGAAGGGGGATATGGAAATTAAAACCAACCAATTTTTACTATTTAAATGTCATCACTCAAAAATCTGTAGGAGAAAAATATAATCCACCTCACTGCTCCTAACAAGAACTTCCTTAATGCAAAAACCTTGATTTTTTAAATTTTGTTTTTAAATTTGAAATTATTATAGCCACTTTAGGTTTATCCATCTCTATTCTGCACAAAGTTAGCTCACCAGTGCTGGACATGTTCAAAGGTATATTTAAAAAAAAATCAATTAAATTTATTTTTCCATAATCCCTAATCTTTAAACACCGTTCCTTAGACAGACAGCAAGTGACCTGACCAATTTCAACCACATAATGTACTGGACTCCTGCTCTTGGGGCTGCCTCTTGTGCACATTAGGCCCCATTAGATGCACAGCACTGGGGATGAGCAGGGTGTCAGCAAGATGGCCAAACCATCCACAAAGCATAAGATAAAAGGAGTTAATGCTGAGTTCCACAGCTGCCAGCACCTGTGACACAGCACTCCTTGTGAGACGATGCTGCTCCAAGTTAGTGAGCCACAGCATTGCCACTATTTTATTTGGCTGCTGCAGAGGCAGCCCTTCAAGGCTGAGGTCAACACCAACCATTTTTAGAAGCAGCATCACAGTGAAGAAGAGCAGCTTCAGCCTTGGAGTCAGGCCATGAACACTCTGCTCCAGCCACACACCCAAAAGTGGAGGCGCAGCTACAGTTGGCAGTGGGGCCCAGGTGTTCATTTCCCCCAGGTCTCCCAAATTATTTACTGACACTAGAAGGTGGACTGGCCAAGAACAGATGAGTAAATGTTGCACCCTGGGCGTTTTGTCACTCCAACCATGTTCTGCATGAGTGTGACATCATTCCTTGGCATCAGAAGAGACCCTGAGGGAAGGACAGAGCCAACAGCCCACACATGCCAAGGACCTGATTCACCCCTGCTCTGCACCAGCTTTCTGTGCCACTGCACTTCAGTCAGAACCTGTGTGAATCACACCTGGGTTTTTTATCAGAGATCTCGCTGGCTGGTTATGTCCCAAATAAAATGAAACATGGAGTTTATAATGGTGCTCCTGCCATCTTGGATGAAAATTGAGAGGTGTCTTCAGATGGGTCTGAAAGGGACAGAACTCTCCCTGATGCAAAGTCACCACACTGCTGAAGGCAATGGGGTCTGGATCTGCCTCAAGGACTCCAGAGATCACTTAACCCAGTCACCTTCATCCCTCTGTTTGGGTCCCTCTCCATTATGTTTTTCCCTAGCTTGTCAAAAGCTACAGGTTTTGTCTTGCCATCACAAGCCAAGGGTCACCACTACCTGCACGGATTCAGCTACTGCAAAAACATGCCAGGGTTTCCTTTTATCCCCTCTGGTAACTTCTCAGCACACACTGGGCTGTCTCCAAGCCCCTCTCCTGTCCTGCAGGGCTCACTATCCTTTGAGCCCTGTCAGAAACACAAGAAATGCCTGAAACCATCCTGAGGCAGCAAGGAGGAACCCAACAGATTCCAATGAACCTGATGAATCCCCATTACCAGGCTTGCAGTAGGAACACAAAAGCCCCCAAAAAATAAAACTTAAAGACACTTAAAAAAAAACAAAGAAAAAGAGCAAGGGACAGGACCACCAAGCAAAGAGAAGGGAACATTTATATAGGAACTGCCACACACACCCTGAAACACACCACATGCACCAAGATGTCACCCAACAGCATGGGCTTGTTGTCATTCCCCTCCCAGATGTAACTGGAGCTCTGACTCTCAGAATTTCCTCTCTTCCTTTCCCCATTCATTGGGAATCTCAGCCACATGGAGATCTTGGCCTGATTTGCAGCATTTAGCAAAGATCTGTCTGTCTGCAAGTGCTATGTCAGGGTATTTGCTGTAGGTATGAGGCAGTTAGTCATCCCTGCTGCTGAGCCTGCAGCAATATTTCTACAACTTCAAAGCCCTTACAAAGAATAATATCTTTTGGCTAATTAAATCAGGATATAATGTAACAAAGGGTTTTTATTTTTCCTTCTCTTCCTTGAGTTTCTGCTTTCATAACCTAATCAGGCATTTTACTGGGTGAAACATCTCTATTAAGTCTCATTTCTCAGCCACATGATACAAAAACAGGACGATAATTGAGGCTGCATAATTGATGTGCGCAATGA
Organism: Ammospiza nelsoni; assembly: GCF_027579445.1. NCBI lineage: Eukaryota > Metazoa > Chordata > Aves > Passeriformes > Passerellidae > Ammospiza > Ammospiza nelsoni. The sequence goes on along the minus strand of NC_080646.1, from coordinate 4,068,297 downwards.
CAGAATATAGAAAAGGGCTCCATTAGCCAGGTCACATCATTAGCATACATTACGTTCAACAAGATTGCTCTCTTCACCTCCTATTTATTAATGGGTTAATCCAGTCCCATCAGCCTGAATACATCATTGTTTAGGTCCTTTCCTGTAAGATACAGCAGCTCAGTTTGACATTAGGGAAGAATTGCTACCGAGGGCAGTAAAATCCCAGAAGTGCCAGGGGTGCAGTGGTGCTGTTTGCAGGAGCCCAAGGATGGCATCAAATCTGCAGCCCAAACATGTCCTTGGCAGCTCAGGCCTAAGCACAGAGGGAGCTCCTGCAAGGACACACGAGCTGTTGCCAGAGCAGACCACACAAGGACTCCTGAACGTTCCCACTCTCTATTCTGTCCTCAATTTCCTGTTTGGATTACCACATTTCTCAAGAGTTCACTACCTCTCCCGCTGTCATTGACATAGAGAGATATTAGCTGCTCAAAGCCAAAATAATGTTTAAATCTCATGTGAGTTCTGCCTCCCTGCAGTGGTGAGGATGCCTGGTTACTTCACTGCCTGCCTCACGAGGTGAACCCACCCAAAAATTTGCCACAGGGTCAACCACAGCTACCCATCATCCCAAAACCTCTGAGGAGTTCACATCTGCTAGCACTGATGCAGAGGTAAAAGCCTGGTCTCCCACAGTGCTCTGACAGCCAGTGGAGGGAAATGCTGTTCCTGAAGACAAACAAGAACAACCTGGTGCAGTGGGAGGGTTTTCTACTTCAGTTATATCATGATGCTAAAGAAACTGGCCTTACAAATTTGGCATTTATTTAGGTGCCTTAGATTAACCTGTATGAACAGCCATGATTCATTTCCTGAGCATGGGTGTCCAGAGAACTGATGGCCTTAGTGGCATATTTCAACTGACACAAACAAAAAATGAAATTGGATCCCTGCTCTAGGGCACTCCATGCCAATTCCTGCCCTGTGCCTGGTTACAGAGTCCCTTGGGACTTCAAACATGCCAGTTCAGAGCCAAGCCCTCTGTCATTTCCATGGAATTGATGCCAAACCCCTGGAAGTGTTCAAGGCTCTGAGCACCCTGATCCAATGTGTGGCATCATGCCCATGGTGGGGAGGTGAACCAGGTGATCCCTACAGTCCTTCCTTACCCAAACCATTCTGTGATTCTATAAAGTCTTGGCCAACTGCAATGTTCATTCCTGAGGTATCTTTTTGGCAATAACCTGTGCAGGAAGCCCCAAAGTGCTGCCATTTTTGTACCTATCCAGGCCACTGTTTCAGCACTTGCAGAGGTCAGTTGTGCTCAGAGCTCCCTCGTGCTAGACACAACTTGGGTAGATAAAGAACAGCAGAAAGCAAACACTGTTATTCTCATTTTACACCTTGGTTCAAATAAAAAGCTTACATTACTTGTCTGGTCACGTAGGAAGTCTATAAAAGAATCAAACAGGTATTTTTGATTGTAGCCATGCTCCTCACCATGGCAATAATTACCCACTTTCCTCTCCAGCAGGAACAGAGCAGGACGAGTGAAGCCAGGCTTAGGCTCAATTCACTCACTGCTCCTTCAGGAAGAGCACAGTCCTCATAAATTGACATTTTCTAATTCTGGGGATCTGCAGATGAACCTATTGTGTTCTTTGTCTGAGTGACACCTCCACAACACAGACACTCCTGAGAGCCCACAGTTAAACATCATGCCAGGTGCTCTTGTGCCAAACACTGCAGCCTGCTCGACTTTGCTGCTTGAGGAGAGGCACAAACCCTTCTCATTCTCATGCCTCATTCAGGAAATGTCACAGCCACACTGTGCTGGAAGCTGCTGATGCATTGATATATTTACCAGCATATCATCATCAGTGCTGAGGCTGAGACATGAACATAATCAATCTGCTGTGCTGGATCTCTCAGACATGTTAGAGTTATGTTAATAAGACAGCAGGTTGTCAGCTTTTCCAGTGAAGTACCAGAGTATTTTCTTTTAACACCTAATAGTAGCAATTCGGAGTTCAGAAGCTCTGGAATAAAAATAAATGCTTGTACCTCTTAAATAGCCTTTCACTCACACTCCTTTTCTCTGAGCTGGTGTGGGATACAGCACAAAATAATTACTCTGGAGACCACTAGAGCAAAGCTCTCATAACAACAAGCAAATGGAGCTTTCCACCTACCCAAGATGCTAAATTAAACCATATAGAGTCCACAGAAGTCCTCGAGTGCCATTGTAAAGTAAAAAGGAATTTTTATAGTCCTGCTTTAAATGAAGCGGGCATTGTCATTCCAGCTTGTGTAAACAGGGAAAGGAGGATCAAAAATCCTCTTTGTTGCTGGACCCTCTCCCCAAGTCCTAGGCCACAAAATTGATAAAGCTGTTTTTCTACAAAAAATATTATCCTACATTCAGCTGCAATAAAATGTTGATTAATTTTATATTTATTTTTTACATGTATCATTTAAATAATTTTCACTCTCATTTTCCTCAAAAATAGTTCTTATCCAAAGCCAAATAAACCCTCACCGGAAATATTTTCCCTGTCAAAACTCTCTAATTATCAGACCTGAAATGACAATCAGCATAAAATATCACTGTCTGATTTCACTGCTCACCCCTTGTGTCTTGGTTCAGATCCTGGCCAGGGAGCTGCCCCAGGGATGCCCACACCACCCATGGAGCCCCTAGCACTCCATTAACACCCAAACCATGAGCCCTGCTCTGGCTCACGACAGGATTACTCAGCAAATTCTGGCTGATTTGCATGGCAGGAGGCCCAGGGCCTGACTGTGAAAAAATTCATTATCTGGAGATTTGGCTCATCCTAGGAAGGGCAGATTGGGGTGTAAGTGCCAGTCCTGTAAATAACCACATCCCTGACAGCAGAGCCTGCAGCAGGGAACCAGGGAGGCTGGATCACAGCTCCATCTGCCTTCTCCCCTCTCTGAAAAGCACCAGCAAACAGGAGTGTTTATTTTCCCAAGTGCACAAGATCCCATAGACTCCCAGCCTGGAGATGGCTGTAAGGGGTAAGGGTTCCACACTGAGTCAGGTTTCAGCCCTAGGAGAGGGGTGTTAATCTCTGGTAAGGTCAGCACAGCTTACTGAGGAAAAAAAAGAGAAAGGAAAGAGCTCTTTTAATTGCATTAATTATGATACATTCTCTTTTGTTTCTGATGACTGTTGCATTTTAGGATCCAGGAATGGTATCACTGAATTTTAATCAGAGATCTGAACAAGCTACTGAAATATGATTAGTTCTTCTATCTGACACTGTGATTACTGCTTAGGAGACATCTGCTGCTGCATAAAATCAAATCTTCCCTTTCTGTCTTCCATTGTGACAATGCCAGAGCTTTTCTCTTTTTTTTCCAGGGAGGTGGAGATGATCTCAAGGAACACACCAGCACAGCCTTTGGCTGAGAAGCACTGGACACACCCCACGATGGTTTTTGCCCTCTGCAGAGCCCTGTGCTGACAGATTGCCCATTTTCACAGCAGGGGCACAGCTTTATATCTCTGTGCATTTGCATGCACAGGATGTGGCCCTTCCCTGCACTGCAGTGGGGCTGCCAACCCTTGCCATTGTCCTTGTGACACCTGGCCACAGGAATGGCTGGAGCAGCCTCCAGCTGGGTCCCCACTCCTTCAGAACAAAACCTGTCCCTCTCGTCTGTGCAGGTGAAAAGGCATTTTCCAGAATGGCTTAATCAGAGAGCAGGTGGGGCTTTAGGCTGCCCCTCAAAAGGCTGATGGAGTGAGGTGCTGGGTGAGAGCAGCACTCAGCACATTGCAGAGACACAATCCAGAAAATGAAGGCAGCAGCAGAGGGGGGAAGAGAGGGAGAGAAAAAAAAAGTAAAAGAAAAAAATTTTAAAAACCAAACCAGGAAAGAAATAATAATTTTTTTAAAAAGTCATATTTTTCACATCTGACCTCAAAGCTGCTGGGACTGCTGCGAGGTATTTTTCCCACTCAGGTTAGTCTGCTCTAAAAGGCTGTGGGCATCAAAGAGAAAACATTATAAAATATCTGTCTTCCACTCGCCTGCATTTTGCCTGTAATAGGTCTCCCACTTACACTGTTATTTTTTTTCCCCCTCATCTCAGCATAGAACAGAGGATGGCTGCTCACCAGGCTCATTAATATGCATAAAGTGCAGTATAATTAGTTGCCACAGGTAACCCTTCTATAACTGTGTGAATTGAGCTAATGTGCAAATATACCAAGCACTGCAAGTGGGACGGTGTAAGTAAAAGTCCCCCATTTCATAAAAGGAAATATTTGAATAATATGCAAATGCACTGGATGTTATTAACAGGATGTCAAGGTTTGACAGTCCATGTTATTGTGGAAATAAATGAGTTTTGACACAAATAACTTAGATATGCATTGATTTTTTGAGCAAACGTTGTAATGAGATGTTATGTATTGTAGTGCAGGTTTATACAGATTTTGATGACTATTAGGGGAAAACATAACAGTGGATCAATTATTAATGTATTCATTAATATGCTCCAATGTGTAACAATAATTATTTTCTTTCTTTTCTCAACCCCCCCTTTAAAATGCAGTTCCTCTTGCATTTTTAATATACCTGCTTGAAAGTATATGGAGCAGAGTCAATACAGCATTCAAATCACAGGCGTCAGGGAAGATGAACTGTACCTAACCACTGCTGACAAACACTACCCAAATGCTCCTCATAGTCTGCATTTCTTCATTAGAACTCCCCAGAGGAGGCATTAGCTTCTGTTCTTTCAAGGAACCCAGGTTACATGCTGAAGCTCATCAGCAGGTCAACAGTTCCTAATGCTGGTCAGTGAGCTCATGTGAATTTCCATTGTGCTGGCATTTGCTCCTGAGAGGCAGAGGGAAGAAGCATCCAGAAAGCATTCAACGCCTAAGGACAAACATCTGCTGAAATGGCTTGCTGGCCAAGTTCACCAACAGGGGAATCTGCAGTTGATCCATTCTGCTGAACCTGCCAGATGTCCCTGTTCTGTGCCATCTCTCCTGATTTCTAAAAGGATTGTCACTGAGTCCCTGTAGGTGCCGTGGAGCCCTGTATGGGAGGACGGTCAGAGCCCTGCTCACTGCTCCCAAGGAGAGCTCCAGAGGGCATTGCTGCCTGGAAGGGGGTCAGGAACATCAGCATGGGCAGCCCAGCAGCAACAAACCCGGAGCTGAAGTGGCACAGACTCAGCTCAGCTTGCTTTGGCTTTGCTGCAATGCTGGACCTGCACAGTCATTTGCACTGGTACAGAGATGGTGCAGGAGGTGTGGAATTCTCCTTCACCACAGTGGCTGCAGGAAGGCGTCCCAAAAGGCCAACCTCCTTTTAAGAAGGATGATAAATAACTGAGTTTTCATTTCATTAGGATATTAATTGCTCTGTCACTTGGAAAAAAAAAAACCCTAATTTATCTGTGTGGTAGATCTTCATAATTTGCGGGATCTTGTCTAATATCTCAGGTTAAGATGTTCTGGACTTAAAAGGTTACCCATAAGTTGATCACAGAAGGGAAGCCATATTTCTGGACCAACTTTTTCCCAATCATTTCATAAACTGTAAAACAAAGCAGCAGCAGTTCTGAAAAGTGGCCATCTGAAGAAACTCAGCCAAGCCCCCAAGTCCTCTCCTTGGAAATTGTCTCAAGAGAAATTAGATTATTTGGGGGGTGGTCAAGAAACGTTCTTTAATCAGGGTAATCTGGCAAGCACTGCAGAGAGGGTTTGGATTCTTATAAAATATGAGCACAATCCACATGTTGTTCTGCCTGAAAATGTACTTTTCATAACTCCCTGACTTTGCAGGAATACAGGACACAGAAAGCTTGGCCCCTCCAGGAACCTTTCCTGTCACACAGGAGAACACTCCTTGTTGCTCAGTATTTTGTTAAAAGATGCTGAGAGATGCATTCTGCCCTGAAGAGAGGGGAGGCAAGAGAACATACCCTCCTGACTTTTCTCCACAACAAATGGGATTCCTCTGACTGTAGCTCAGCTAACAGCCTGTCCATGGTGATTCATCCCAAATAACCAAACTTGCCTCCAGACAGCCCTGTCCCATTCCACTGGCAATAAGTGAAGCCTGGATGAATGGCTCCAACTTTCTTTCAAGTTTCTGGTATGGCAGCTGAACTCAATGACCCAACAACTGCCCAGACCCCTGGGAGATATGGCAGGGAAAGATCTCTAAGCTTATCACCTGTGGTTAAAAACTGTTGCACAAGAACCAAAGAAAAACTGATTAGCTCATCAGGACCTTTATATTTTTTGCACTTTCTCAGAGTAACAGAGACAGAAGTTACCTTGGAACGCCAAATGTGTCCCCATGGTGCTACAGGAGCAGCCACACTGTCTATTTACTGCTGCCCCATGGACCACCATGACTGGGTCTAACTGCTTTTAAACTGTGACATGAACAAGTAAATGCTGGAGGCAAGAAGGGAAAATAGCCACAGAGAGCAACCTAAGCCTGGATACCTCAAGTTGTGAAAGCACAAGAAGAAATACAAGACCAGATTTAAAACTGTGGCTAGAATCACCAGAAGGATGAAGAAGCACATTTGCTAATTGTGTGCATGTCATAAATACTGGGATTGCTGGAGACTCACTGCTTTAAACACTCATTTTATGCAGCCAATTAGCATGCTGCCTAGACCATTATCTAGCATTACAGTGGGTTTCAGGGCACACAATGAAGAGGTTCATGTAATTATAACATGATCCAGGTGACCTCCTGTACCACAGGTAATACATTGTGCCTCTTGCACTGCCTAATTCTGGCCAACAGACCCGAGACAACCCTGAGTTGTTAAGCTACAGACAAGATTTCAAAAGTGTTTCCAGCCTTCAGGCATCCAAAATAATAAGTCATTTGAGGTCTTGTGTTTTCGAGAACAGGTACTGATTTTCAGGGGCAGATTAGATGCCTGAACATTTGAGGCTTTTGCTTTGGAGATAATAACTCTCTGATGGATTTTGCTCACAGTCATCATTGCTGGGTAAGTGAATCTGAAAGCAGCATGAGTGTATAATTGACTGCACACCGAGGTCTGGCTCAGCTCAGTGACGTAACCAAGGAACAGGGAAAAGCTTCAGCTGCCAAGGAAAGGGAATATTGTCCTTAGCCCATAAAAAATACAGCCCCCCAAAACCACAGGTTTGAAACTCAAAGCCAAATTTCCACACATGACTGATAAAAGTAACAAATTCCCTGAAAATCATTCCCCTTTTCTCTTAGATACTTTAAAAAATTCTGTGTCATTCATATACAGGTGAAAATAAAGCCAGCAATTCCTACTAATACCAATGCCTCTGCAAGCACAGCTTTAGTGCTGCAGAACATCTCCTGTCTCTATCATTTGCATTTATTTATAAGGCTACTGTCTCCCATCACTGGGTAACATCACATGTTGCATAATTGTGTAATGCAGCAGAAGAGAATAACTGGGATTCCTGCTAGAAAACCCAGAGAAATCATTTTGTGTTGGTTTTTTCCAAGCCAATAATAATCCCATACAAAAACACAATACTTTCCCTGCAGCAATATTGTGAAGTCTGCAAAAGACCATCTCCCAAGGAACAGACTGACAGCTCACAATTAACCCAGGCAGTGCCACCAAGAATCAGAAAACACGTTTGTGTAACTCTTTGTAGGATAACCAGATTACTAATATTCTACTTATTACTTCACAGTTTTTTGCAGGAGATTATCAAGTATTTTCTAAAAGGAGGGAAAAATCCTTGCCTGCTCTTTAGAGGTGGGGAAATCATAGCAAGGGGAGATGCAGTGAACTGCCTGTGATCACCCACCTGCAAAACAGGGAGAGAACAAGGGGTTCTGATCTCCCAAGTGAGCATCCTTCAGCTCAGCCACTGAGGGCTCCTGGCAGGATGTGTTACAGCTATAACACTCATGTACCCACATTTCTTCCGCTCAGTGGAAGGCAAAGTGCAGGCAGGGACAGAAACCCCAGGAGTGATGTGTGGCTCCTCTTGGCCCCTGTATCCAGCCTGGGAGCTCAGACAGGTCTGGCAGCCCAGAGCTGCTCCCATCTCTGCACACTGGTGATGCCTCTCCATGATCCTCTAACAAAACCTCCCCTGAGCTGCCTTCTCTGATTTGAAGAGACATCTGACTCACTGTTTGCTTTACCTGAGGCATCTCTCTTCCTACTTGTCACAGTGATATGAAAACCTGGGCTGTTTCCAGCTGGTGATATCACCATCATCTCAGCTCCCTCATGCAGTGAAATAACGTTCCTTCATCTTAGTGAGGACTGGTCCATATGTTTTTCCCTCTGCTGAATCACTCCAATTTGCTTTGACTGAATGAAGAGGAATGTGATCACTGCATTTTCAACACTCCAGTCCACCCAGGGGCTCCTCAACTATTTCAGATCTCAGGCCAAAGGAGTTGGTTTCTATGAGCTGACCCTCAGCTGTGGCTTCTGTCAAGGTACACCAAGGCAGTTCAGTGCTCTCCACAAAAGGTGACAAAGCTGGCAATGGGATCCTTCTAAGGAGGATTTTCCAGAAGGGAACAGATTAATTCAGAGCATGAGGAAAGTTTACAAAACTCTCCATCATCGCCTTGTCCTTATGTAGCTGCACTAAGTAGTAACAATACACAGAGCCTTGTTCCACAGAAATAATTTTCCTCCTTTTACTCTCTCTTTCCTTAGTTCAGAGTCAAAACAGCAGGAAAAAAAAGTAAAAACAAAATGGGGACCCAGGGTACAGCAAGAAAAAACAGGAACTGAAAAATCAAGCCAGAAAGTTATCTTTTATATTCAACATTTCTTTTTTTTTTTTTTAAGTATGCAGTGAATAACTTCTGAGAATTCTTGAACTTTTTTTCCCCCTCCACAAAACCGATTTACCTTTTTTACCTGATCCACCAGACAAGCAGGCAAATAGCTGCAATCCTCTCCTGAGAACCTTTGCTCAGGTTCTTGCCCTCTCTAATGTGATTGCCAACACAGACTGACAGCTGGTACCATCTGCAGTGCTGGGTTTTCTGATCTGAATAATTTCTCACTCTTCCAATGAGACAAACAGGTCATTTCAGATCAGACATCAAACCTCACCAGGTTTTGGTCACTTCTGGCCTGGGTCACAATTGACTAGAACCTGTCACTCGCAAGTCATCTATCATCAGGTTGTTCCTCCCTCCAAAACCACCTGGTTCAATCATTGAAGTAGTAAACCACAGTCTTAGCCCCTGTAGGCTTTAAAATACATAATTAAATGAAGGAGGATATTTAAGGAAATGTTTTAGGGCCTTTTTAATTAGTCTACTACCTCACAAGAAACTTGTTTATTTTACTTGTGAAGAGGGGTGGATTTGGGGAAAAATAAAGAATATAAACAAAAGGCAACTATATTAAAATGCTAAAATTCAGTGTCAGGCAAAACAACACATGGGAAAGAAATGCTGAAGTGCAGCTCAGACCACCTTTTCCCCTTTGCCCATGAGATGGAGGGTACATGGCTCCCCATCACAAGTGCTGCACACACAGACCCCCAAGGTCCTGCTTTCAGTCTGAGCAAATGGGGAAATCAAGAACACCAGAGCACCAAAGGTGGGGTTTGCAAAGATGTAATGACTGCCCATGCAATTAAATACCTGCACTGTGCACAATGAGCCTCCACAGTTTTGAGAACACCACAAAGTTTATGGGTTTATGCAGTTAAAAAATGTTTGGAAGCTGATAAAGACAAAAAACACTGACAATACAGAAGCAGGATTCCTGCAATTCCTAGCTTCTCAGCACTCATTCATTTCCATGTTAATAAGGCCCCAAAGTGTGATGATGCTGGAACAGACGGGCCTTGTTTTCATGGCTGTGCCCACCAGATCTCTCCTCTTCTGCATCTTTGACATCACACATCAATTTCAACATCACATTTGTCTTGATGGTTTCACCCTGCTATTCTAACAACTTACAGACCATTTTCCCTTCATTTCTGAAATTAAAACTCAGCCACCCCAAGGCACTTCATATCACACTGTGTCCTTAATAATTTTAAAGGACTTTAATTGCTTAGGCTAAAGTCTTCAAATTTGTTTCAGTACTTTCAACATCAAATTCCACATTCTTTTGTGAACTCAGGTTTAACTCACTTGAAAGGCTGGACTACAAAAGAAGAGAAAGGAGAATGATTGCTTAGGTTTGTATAATGCACAGGGCCCTTCTCTCCCATCCCTAAGAGGAAAACACCAAAGAATAAGTGTATTTTTCAGAAAAGCTTTTTGTCTTGATATGGAGACAAGAGGAAAAACATCACTATTACCATTAACTTGTCACTGCTTATTTACCCTTGTTGAGATAAACACATGCCTGAGTCATTTCACTTCAGCATCCTAACACTGGTTCTTGTTATAACTTCACAGATAGATTAAAGAACCTCTTACAAGTAGTGTTTTCCTGCTGTGGAGGCACTTAACACTGAAGACAAGTCGTCTCTCAATCTTCTTTCTGATGAGTTCAAAAGATTGAGAGTATCTCATGGCAAAGCATTTTCCCCAGCACCTCTTTCCTGCCTCCTCTCCAATTTACCAGTATATTTTTCAGAATGGGAGCATGAAAAGAATCAAGATAAAGCAAAGCACCACTGGCTTCCTAAAGACAGGGGTGAAGTTGTCTTCCCACTTCACTGCCTTGTGGATTAAATATCCTGTAGCCCTTCAGGATTAGGAACTCTGCAGACACATCCACAGGGAAGGAAAGGGAAGCTAGAAAAGCCACATATCCTCATGTTAGGTTATCAAAATCTATTTATTCTTGTGGACAGGATGTACTTTGGCCCAATAACCAACTGCAGCTCCAAGGAGGAGTTTGCTTCATGACTCCCTTTACTCTGGATGGAAATACTCACTGACGTTTTGCACTGACATTACTGCAATCCCATTTTTAGCACTGGACTGACAAACATGTATCTCAATCATGTTTCCATGGCTGCTTTTACAGTTTAATGGTGTGTTATAGTTTAAATGGTCACCAATTGAATGGGCCTTGTTGGTTTATGAAATAGCTGTTAATATTAGATTGCACAGTTGGGAATATTGCAACGTGCACTTGTGCATTAAATATTAATTTGTCTGGTGAGAGCTGAGACTATTTGAAGTGTAAGAATTGAAACTTGGGCAGGGCTTCAGTGTGTTTTTGCCAGTGGCTTAATGATGTATGCAGTGTGTTCTAGCCTGAGTCTTTGGGGTACCACAGCCTTCAGTTCAGGCCCTTGGCCTGCGTTTTCCATTTTGCCCTTGTCATGATAAATACTGAAATAAAGACATACAGATTTCTATTGCACATTCCCTCTTTCAGCCATTCCAGGGCTTTTTCCAGATGATCAATCTATCCCTGCTCAAAGTGGGTCACACAACACTGTGGCAAATATAATTTTTGCTGCCAGAAGCCTCTTCATAGTGAACTCTGCATCCCCCAAGAATACTCTATTGCCAGCTCTCTCCTCTTTTGTATAGTTCTTATTAGAACAGTCAACACAAGGCCAAAGTGATCTTTCAAACACCATCAGAGACTCAGGAAAAGCCAAAATCAATCACAGAAATAGTCACATTGAAAAGGGTTGCTGTGCACGTCAGTTAAGCAGAAATTGAATGGGTGCATGTGAATAACTCATGAAGCAGCAATTTTTAGCTTTGGTGATTCCAGGTACTGCATATTAGCACAGGAGTTGCCAATATGTAACACCTGTGCACCTGCAGAGATACTGAAAGTGCCCAGAGACCTTCAGATGTGCACACTGTAAACTGAAAATAGAGATTGAACCCATGACACAGCTAAAAATATTCTATTCCATAAACCCAGAACCTTGGTTTTATTAAGAGGGCTGAGTGAAGTTGTTCAGAGTTCAGACAGCTTAGCTAATGTGAGTTGAAAATGGATTTGGTGCCTTGGCTTCTCCATGAGTTATTTCTGCAGCTGTACCTGGTGTTTACCCGCTCACGTGTTCATGAGTGATCTCAAACCTGTCCATGTAAAACCCACAACCTACCAAATTGTCTGTTAGACTGTAGAACACCTCCCTGTACCACAGCAACATCCTGCCTGACAGCCAAAGCTGTTTCAGGGTGGGTTTAGTATCAGTATTTCTTATTTACTTACTTTGCTTGTTAGGGAACTGGGACAGCAGAGTCAATGCTAATCAGTCCTTCCAGAAAAAGTCAGACAATTCCTCAAGTACCAAATATGAACATTAGTAACTTTACACACAGCTCCTACATCCGACCTGCATGGTTTGTATTACAAAGAATCCACACTGGGGGAATCAGGTGGTGTTACCCTGGGGATTGCAGAGCATGGGATATTTCTCTGACTCAAACTACTATAAATTCAAAAGCCAGGCAGTATTTTACTCCAAAGACCTTCAGTGCAGCCTCTCAGTAGAGTGTGCAATGCACCTTGGGCCACTCTGCTCAAAAACAGTTTGCAAAACTGGCAATGAACTTGTGGAATTGCTGCCACAGGAGGCTGTGGAGGCAGAGGGCATCTGCAGTGTTTAAAGGGATTAGAGACACCCATGGACACCAGGTCCAGCAGAGGCAGAGGCAGGAATGTACCCTCTAACATCCCTAATCCAATTATTACAGATAGTGGAGGCACACAAAGGGAAAAGGCTGCAGAGAGTGGCTGGAGTCACACACTCCTTCTGGACAACAACTTTTGGGGGCAGTTTAAGACACCCAGGCTGGATGAGTGATTGCTCTGACCCAACCTGTGTTTCCTAAGCCAGTTGTTTATCTCAAAGGGGGTTTTTTGTTTTGCTTTGTTAGTTTGGTTTGGTTTTTGTTTTCACCTTGCAGTTGAAGCCAGACCTGAGTGTATTTGACAGGAGCAGTGAGCTCCTGCCAGAACTGGAGGGAGCCTGATGGTGAATGGTCCCAGCATGGCTGCAGGTGGCTTAAACACCAAAACCATAACAGCATTAACAACAGCAGCATTGCCCACTTCACACATGGAACATGCAGGGACCTCATCCTGCTGCTCTGAGATCTGTCCTTGTCTGGGGAGTCAAAGTCCCTCACAGAGGAGCTCTCTCAAGGACTCTTTCTCTGATATTTCCTGATTAGCATTTCCAGGAGAAATTTTGTTTTATAAGGAAATCAAATGAATAGAGTAATTGATAAGCCTGAAACTAGCTTCCCATGATTCCAAAAGTGACTGATGGCTTTGGACATTTTAAGATGCTTTAAAGGCCCCCAGTTTTAGATGTCAGAAGTCATATAGAGGGGAAAACTTCTGCCCTCTTTCCACACCTCAGATTGTGCAAAGAAAAGAAACCAAAGTCAACAGCCTTTGGAAAAACATAAAACTCTGATTTTAAGATGAAGCACAGGAATTAAAAGGGTAATGACAGCTGCCAAGAGAGGAAAGACTTCAGTACATGCCTTCAGGTGAGCAGATACTTCAGCACTGATGAAACATATGGCTTTATCTCAAACACACCTCTGACATTTCTAGTGTATGTGTCTGGGTGGGAATGGGTGTAAAACAGAGCACAGCTCCTGTAAAAAAATGGAAGCAGACTTCAGAGCCAATTGGGAAACACATGGCGACACCAGATAAAAGAGACAGACAGAAAATAAAAAGAGCAAAAATTCTGCCAAAGGGGAAAATCACAACTCACATCCTCTGCTTTGGAGATGGCTCTGTATGATTACAACCACGCTGTGAATATGGCTGTTCTGATAAAAACAGTCTGCACCGTTCACACAGGAAAGCTCTTCTTTGGGAGATAAATGTTCTTAGCTTCTGGTTTTTTTCTTTTCCTCCAGAAAAGCAGCTTTTGGGTCCACCCAGGCATGCCACGTGCAAAGCCCAGCCTATGAGCAAACACCCAAACACACACCCCAACACCTAAGTGCATATTCATTTGAACCACAGTGACAGCCTCATTTGGAAACAAATTAGGGGTTAACTAAGAAGTCCATGACAGAGGCAGAATCGAGTTTCCCTTTTCCCCTCACTGTCTGTTAGAATTAGAAAGTGTCTATGAGCAGTGTGTGTCAAGAATATGAACATGAGATGTCATTTCTCCTGCCTCTAATTGAAGCCAAGATAAATGAAGTGGAAAGGCGGCGTCCAATCCAATCAAAACATGAAAAAGGTATTTTGACATGTAAATTACAAACTTCCTGTGTATTTTGTCTCCCCAATTACACCCTCCCCTGTCATGTTTTTTTAAATTATATCTTAATCTCCCAGTCTCCTAATAATTATGTCATCATTCTTGGGCCTTGAACACTGTGTAATGGTATTTTATAGGATGTGCCATTCATTATTAACTTAACTTACTCTCTGTCCCCGGTGATGCTATTTCTCATGGTGTTCAAATATGCATTGTGTCAGTTCTCCCTTTGTAAATGTTAGGCCAGTTCCACTCACTGCCTCCTGATTAAATGGTGTGGAGTAGTAGAGATACCTTCAGACAGTTTATTCTGCCCATCATTATTTCATGGGGATGCACACTCCCTGGTATTTTTTTAATGGAATGGGTGAATGGTTTCAAATGGAACTTCCCAGTCAGTCTGGATTACTGAAGGAGCTCCGTGGCTTTCATGGTGTAATTGACTGTGTTTTCTCTCCACCTCTTGAAAGGAGAGGCAGCATTGGCTCAAATTAAAATGCACAGTAAGGGATGGGGAGCAAGATCAATGCAGTGCCTAACTACACCTCCATGAGAGGATTTCCATCAGCTGCTCCAGCCCTTACATCAGATCTAACAGGGAGACACCAAGGATCAAATTCATCACATCTATGTTTAGATGTTGTGAACGCTACATCTAAGGGAGTCAGCAGGACCAAAACAAGCACTCCTAAACTGCAATTCATCCATATCCTTTAAATGGCTATTTTTGGAGGAGATTAATAACACCTTAGAAGTGCCTTTTTCTCTCAGAAGACTAGAGCAGGATTCCTCAGGGCTTGTTGAAGCTGTGGAAGTCCACCAGAGGAGGAATCCCACCCCAGATGGAAAGGATCCTGTCCCTGGAGTTGGGGACTGCAGGGAGGAGGAGGATTTGGGTAAGTCTTGTGATGCTTGATCTTGTTGTTAACGCAATCAGTTGTTATTGATGAGCAGCACTCACAGAGCAGTTGCTCGGGTTTCTAAGCTAAAACACCACCCACACCATCAAATATTCAAGAATGATAGCAAATCAGAGCCATATCAGACTTTGCATAAACATGCCACAGTTTCATGTTCTAGTGGTTATCAGACAGAAAATATTTATCCCTTATGATATAAATGAAAATACTTCCTTATGTAAAGCTAGTTCAGCAATATAACTTAACTCCTGATTTTGAGAGCACAGAAAGTGCTCTCCAGATATGACTTACACATAAAACAGCTGGAAAAATTGCAGAGAAAATTACTAATACAACTGTATTTAAATGTGATGTTAAACAACTTCTGTCTACACATAGAGTTTTATGTTCTCAGTCAAGCCTTCAGTGAGACAGGGAAGCCTGTGAAACACTTTCATCCCAGGCTTTCTGTTACTGAAGGCAGCTGGCACACAAGCCAGTCCTGTTTTTCAGCACCCACCTGCATGACAGGAATTTTGCCCTGGGTTTGAACTGCTCCTCAGCTTTGCCTACACTCTGTGTCAGTGAATAATGATCCCAGTATCAAAGATGCCATATCAGAGTTTGGGTTTGGATGCACCTGGGCAATCTCTTTGCATTACTGTAGTCAGTGAGTGCAGCAGAGCAGCTGCAAAAACTCCTTCAGTTTGAGTGGACAAGCTCAGGAGTGAAGGAAATGGAAATTCCTATGGAGTTTCAGTACCCCTTCTCTCTTTGCAAGGAGATTCATACCTCTGGAAAAGCTCTCCACCTGCACAAATAAAAACCAGGAGCCCTCTCGCTTTGTCTCTTCCCCTTGGCAAACATCCTGCCAGAGCCCCACCTCATCACACCTGGGAACTGCCTCTTCCCAGGGCCTCCTGACATGGACATCTCCTCCTTCCTCCAACAAAGACAAAAAGGATCCAGCTCAACACGTGCTATTGGTCACCTCAGATTATTTCTTCTGGTGTGTTTCCTCCTGTGATTTCCCCCAGACCTGTGGGGTAACTCCTGAGCTGAGGGGAGATGCTGTGAGCAGGGCAGTGTCCTCTCCTTCACACAGGCTGTGGAGGGTCCCTGTGTTACTCATAGCCTCTCCCTCCTCTGCAGTGTCCTGTTTTATCAGCTCTATCTTTGCTGACCTCTGTGCTGTAAAAGCCTGCACTTGTGCTCACCTGCCCACGAAGCACTCCAGCAGCAACTTCTGTTAAATTAACCAGCAAAGCCAGGCTAAGGCTGAAATATCTCAGCACAGAGCCCCCTGCTGAGGGGATCCCACTGCTCTCGACCTGGCCCATTCACACCACAAGCATCCACCCCTGCTGGGAACTGCATTTTTATCTATTCCCAGCACAGCGTTGCTGCCCTGCTCGTGCCCTGGCACCTTGTGCACGAAACCCAGCTTCCCTGGAGATGACCAAGCTCTCACATGCAATTACAAAACACTTTCTCCAGCCTCAGACACAAAGTTGGGTTGCTCTCCTGTCAGGAATATCCAGAAGCACATGCACCTTTCATCCAATTTCTCTGGGGGAAGTTCATCTTTCATAGGACTGGACAGCTGGATTTAGGATTGAGACATCAGAACTGAATTGTTTTAGGCATCCTGTCATCTGAAGGTTCCCTGCCTGAACAGGAAGGATTTATTGCACTTCCTTCACCTGAGCCCCTGCAAGGGCCATCAGGCTGTGGTTTCCCAGCACAGGTGTGCCAGGCTGTGCTTGTCAGTCCCAGATGTGCATACACCCACATGCTCACTCTTTGGAAAGGAACAGGGAGGCTCCTGCCAAGCTGGATTTAATCCTGGGAACAAGACACTCCATGTTCCTGCAGTTTGCCTTCTAGCACCAGACACAAACAGGAGTAAGGAGTTGTAGCATCAGTCTCACCCTTATTAAAGCCACTGGAAATTACTGAGACTCTTTCTCTTTAGCTGCACCTTTCCTTCTGCTCAGGGTTCATGGCTTCATCCAGAGACACAAACCATCCCTCAGAGACAGAAACCTCATCCATCTCCTGAGGTTCTCACTGTGAGTGCATCACACATCTCAACCCAGATGAGGCTGGGGTATCAGTAACACAAATTACCATCCAGTCAACTGTAAAATGGGACATTGGGCTATGACCAGCAAGTTTGGTGTGCTTTTGTTTTGTCTGGATAGTTTTTAACTAATTTTTTTGTTTGAAATACAAAGACCATAAAGCAAATTATTAACATCATACTTGCCAAAGCACATGTTTACATATTGCAGCAAATCCTTGACCTGTGTGTTGTGCCTTTAGGTGGAAATATATGAAGAGAAAGTTTCCTGTCACAGCTTTTTTTGTGGATGCATTTGCAGATGGGTTGTGCTGTTACTGTACCTCTTATACTGCCTGAGTGTCCCCATAAAGTACAGAATGCACCACACAATGACACTTTTTGTGCACTCCAGTATTCTGAAATGCCTTCCTGTGTCCTTCTCACATGTTCTGGATGGATCTGCGCTTTGATGGATTCTGTCACATGCAGCCCAAAGTGCCAAACTCTCTCAGGCACAGCTTCCCAGCACAGCTCTGCAGGATTTGTTCCTGAGCCCCAGCACTGTGTGAAACCCTAAACAGCTCCTCTTGGGCACAGAGAAAGATGCTGCTGGTGGAAGACCTGCCCTGTCTCCCCCTCCAGAGCTCCTGCTCTACAAACCCTTGTCACAGGCCTGGGAAAGGCAGAGTGAGAGAGGGGAGAGCACAGGGGAAACATGGGAAAATAAATGCAATGTGAGCCTGTACAGGGTGTCTTTCAGTGGCACTAAATACATAAATATGGGATATAGATATATATAAATACATGCAAATATTTACACACACTTCATGCATACTCAATAACCTCAGCCCACAAAGTAACCAAGAATAAAAAACCATTTCTTGTTGCATTCCAACCCCTCACAGCAGAATTAGCCATGTCTCAGGTATGTTCACTAATTCTCTAAGGTTCCTTCCAACCCAAACTGTTCTGTAACACAAAACAAAGTAAAATCCTGCTGTGATAGTGAAGGGACACCCCTGTGGCTGCAATTCCAGGTTCACCACAAAGAGCCACTGGACAACCATCAAGACCTCCCCATTCTTCTTTTGGTCACAGAATCCCAGCCCTGGACACTTTGGAAAGAGGCTCCTGGTCTGAAATTACAGGCCCCACTGCATAAACTTTTAAAAAGTGCAGTTTTAATCAAATGACAAATCCTCAGCCCTGCACAGAAGGTTACACTCCACCTCCCAGAGTATTCATACATTTGCACTGTAGTATTGCTTTTAATTCACAGGTCTGTTTATTAGAGTGGATTTAAGAATAGATAACATTTCTAATGTGTTTTTAGCAGTGAAAAAATTAAGAGAGAAAGAGAAGAAAAAATAATAGGTGGTGAAGAAAAAGAGCATCGCTCTTCAATGAGCTACAGAACCACTGAGAATGTGCTTGGAAGCTAAAATTCTCACAGATTCTATTCCCTCCTCAGAACTGTCATTTGTCAACCATTAGCACATACACAGATTAGGGCTTGGATTAGAACCCAGTTGTAACCAAAAAGCCCTTTATCTTCATCAACACCACCCCTACCACAGCACTTTTGCTAATCAGACTACATGGAGAGTGAAATCAGTGGATGCCACATCTCTACAAATCCCTCCTCTTCTCTTTTTTTTTTTTTGCTATCAAATCCTTGATTTAAATTCCAAAGCACAGAATTCAACACATATAAATTCAATACTACCTCGAAAAGCAGAGTTTGCTCCTGCTGGGCCAGATCCTCTGCTGGTACAAATCAATATGGATCTCTTTAGCCTAAGTGCATTTACATTGTGAATCTGGCCCCTGGGATCCCCAAGCTCACATGCAGGAAAAGTCTGCTTTTAATTAAAAAAAAAAAAAAAAAAAAAAAAAAAAAAAAAAAAAAAAAAACTAAAAGGCTCTGCAAATGTGAGCTTACAGAGAGAGAAGGCCCCTCTGCAGGTTTATTCTAGTTTATTTGTATTTTCACAGCAAACAATTCATGGCCAAACCAAGAGCCTGGATGGTGACTGCCTTGGTTGAAACATCTTCATGAAAATTTCACTTTTGGCAGCACCATCTTCTGGGAAGCTTGTCCCAGTTTCACCAAATTCTTTGCATTACAGATAGGGAAGGAAGTAATGTTTAAAAACAGTTATTTTGACATGTACAAGCCAGAACTGAACTACAACTGTTTCACTTGGCAATTTCCTTTATGTTAAACGATTCAAACCATCGTTCAAAGCAAAGCAATTTATAGAACAGTTGTTTTGAAGAAAAATAAAATACTTTTTTTGACACAAAAGCCTGCTCTCCTTCCCTTTTACTATTTGATTTCCTAACTATTTTTTAAATTTTGCTTTTAAAAAAGATTTATTTTAATTTTTTTGCACTGCCAGAGAACAAGAATAATCAATTATTAGCACTGCTCTAGATAAACCATGCATAAATCATGAATGAAAACATACATGCTGTAAACTACTATTTGGTGAAAAGTAGAACATAACAGGAGCCTGAACTTATCCTCTGCCTCTCTTTGTCTTGTTTTTCACTTAAGATTCGAGTATAGCAGCTTGGAACTTGGGACAACCTCAGGGCAGCTGCACTCCTTCCACGTTGTTATACTACCATCTACTGATAAAAGGATGCTACTTCTCTGGGATTTTGCCTCCTGTCCTCATCACCTTGGTGCAACAAGCAGTATTTCAACTCCATCAGAGCTGGAAAATGAGCATTTAACTGCTGCTCCAAGCCTCAGCACCTGAACACTCTTTTCTGCAGCACAAACACGCTGACAGAGGCATCAGCTGCACTCCAGACCCCTTGTAGGAAAGAAGGTTTTGGGGATTTGTATTTATTACTCCCTTTGTTTCTTTCAAGGGAAGAAAGCTAAAGGATGGGAAACAGTCATCAAAACCCCTTTGTCAACTTGAAGAAAGGAGGCTGGTTTGGTCTTATACTAAAGTGAGGAAATATTAAATTGCTACTTTAAAGAAGCTTGAAAGTGTACTATATTAAAAAAAAAAAAAAAAAGAGAAAAAGAAAAGCGAACAATAACAAGTTTAGTTCTATGAAATATTAATTCCCCCCATTACTAATAGCAGGAAAGGCAGCAGTTTGGCTTTTTGCAGTATCCTCACACCCCTCTTGGGGTTTCTTTGTGCTTCCAGGGAGCTGTCCCCAGTCAGCATCCAGCACTCACCTGGGATTACTGCTCTGTTTGACCAAGGAATGGAGAACACAGAGAAAAGCTGAGGACTCTTTGCAGGGTCTCCAGATGAAACAATTGGAAGTGCCAGTTAATTTCACATCCTTCACCCGCCTCAGCTATACCCAAAATAGGAAGAGTGGCAGGCATCTTTTAGTGTAATCAGTGCACCACAGTGATTTGGGGCTAATTAGATGTTAGTAATTAAGAAAAGACTGCTGTGATGGATGCTTTCACAGGTTGCATTGTTGATTCAAGGAATAAGCCTGTTCACCTTTAAGTATTGTCAGTCACATTTCTTTAGCTGGGAAGAATGAAATGTCAATTTTATCTTGCTTCATCACTGCTCTTTAATCAATGCCAATGCATCACTTCCCACTATCATTCCTCCATCAAACACTGACCTGGAAATCTGACACTGAGCTTTTCAACACCAGCTCAGCTAATTAAGAACTTTGTTATTCCACCTTCCATCTTTTAAAGGAAAGTAAGAAAAGTGCCAAAGAACCTTTTGCTTTCATGTGGAAAAGCATCAGCAGGGGGTTAATAATTATTATTAAAATGACTGACAGCTGGGGCTA
Source organism: Ammospiza nelsoni (assembly GCF_027579445.1). NCBI lineage: Eukaryota > Metazoa > Chordata > Aves > Passeriformes > Passerellidae > Ammospiza > Ammospiza nelsoni. The sequence continues at coordinate 4,047,383 of NC_080646.1, read as the reverse complement.
TGCTGTGATTTGGCCCAGCCCCGTGGTCCTGCAGACACAGAAAGGTAAAAGCTAAGAATAGTTAGGCCCTGAATTACTACAGTGAATAAATGGGGTTTTAGGAAAGAAAATAGCTTCCTACCCTGGGACTACGGGAGCGAGAAAGGTGCTGATATTTATTTTTGCATCTGACCCTTTCAGCAGGGCAGCCAAACCCTCTCCACATCACTGGGAAGCAGGAGGAGCACTCAGAGCCTTCCCACAGCAGCCCATCACAGACACTGTGGGCCACCAGCAAGGAATTAAAAAGCAGGGCTGAGCTGCATCCAGATGGGTTTACTGGATTTTCCTGCACGCAAGCAGAGGAGACTGTTTAATACATGAACTGCACACATTGTGGGAGCCCTAAGCACAGATTAAGATCTCAGTGTTCCGGGGCCTGCACAACATGTCAGCCCCAGCCCCACAGATCTCACAGCACAAACATGAGAAACAGAAAAAAAAGCTGGGACAACAGAAAAAGAAATTCAGACATTTTGATCGGTACCATGTCACTGTCTTTTACAGTTTAAATATTACACAAACAGCTCCTTTTGAAGATACTTCCCACCTTTCCCTGAGCCCAGGGGGCACTCATAAGGCCAGATATTGCAAAAGTGTTGCTAGAAAACTCGGCTGGTAGAAAATCAATTAGTTGTGGCCTGTCAGAAATGGGCATAGATTTGTCAATACTGAGTGAGAGTGATAAGCAGGATGGATATGGACTGTGAAGGCTCTTCAATAAAGAGCTGGTCAGGACTAGCAATGAGGACTTGGGAAGAAGAAACAGGACAAAGCTCCTTGGACATGGAACCCAGCAACAAGGCAAATCTGGGCAAGAAATCTGTTTGTTCCTGCTTCTAAAAGAGAAATATTAGGTGCATTTTCTGAGCATAAGAGAGAAGAACAACCAAGGCATGTACTTGGCTGATATCTGTGTTTTCTTAATCAACTGCAAACAGTATCAGGAAGTTCAAATCTGGCTGATCTGACTCCTTAGAGGTGGGGGAACAAAAACACTTGGCACAAATCATTGCTTACATTATCTCACCCAGAAGACCTGCAGACCTAACAACTCAAGCAGACTCTAAAGGCCTTCACAGGATTACTTGTGTGAGAAGACCTTCTTTTTGCACAAAAAATAAAGATTCAGAACTCCAAATATATTTTGAGGGCCAGATTTCTGGTAAAAGATGGAGAAAAGGCACTAGTGGCAATCTCTATCACTCTTTTCCAGGCTAATATTTTCTTTGGTATTTTTTTTAGGGAAAAAAGGATTTCTAGGGAGCAAGCCATGCCTCTTAATAAGCTCACCACCCCTCTCAGTGTCCTCTCCTAGCTCCAAAGCAGGTGTGTGCAGCAGCTCCATCCTGACCCAGGCCTCATCCTAAATCTTCAAGTGGGACTCCAGGCAATTCTGACTCTGGACGCCCTCAGTTCCCAAAACCAATGGTGAGCCCCCTCCCAGCTCTACCTAAAATCCACCAAATTACTCTGCACCTGCAGGGAAGTGCAGTTCCCTCAAGTTTTGAAGCTCTTAATTTTTTCCAGTCCATGAGGAGGACATCTCAGAGACAACACACCCAGAGGGGGCACTGAGAGTGCACAATCAGGCCTTGGCACTGCCACACACACTTTTTCTGCTGGTAAATCACAACCTCGCAGAGCTCAGCCTCTCATCTGGCAAAGGGAGGTTCCTCAATGTACAGATTTTGTGAAGATCTGTTCTCCAGCCTGTGAAAAGCAGCATTAAGGGATCGACAGAGGCACCTCAGTAGCACTGAGATGGTGTCTCCAGTCCCACCTCACGGATCGCGCCTTTCCTCGCAACCTCGACTCTGCAAAGTGTGAGAGCACAAACTGACATTGGGCTGGCTTCTCCATGGTTTGCAGAATCAGGGCTGCTACATCCATCAGAGACACATCCAAACACACAGCTGACAAAATAAATATCTTCTTAGTGCTCCTATTATCATCCAGTGTTTTGGGGCCGGCTCATAAAGGCGCTTATGTGCAACAATGCCTAAGCAAACTGGGCTGATTTAAGAGGGCTGAGGGAACACTTAGCTGAGAATTTCCTGCCTTCAGTTAGATGCAGTCAGAGCGTTAAGATTATATTTCAGTGTCAGTATGCTGTTTTTATTTGCTTTATTAAATTTGCTTTAACTTGCATTGACATTTTCTTCCCCTTGTTACTCAATCTCTCAGCTGTAAAGATTCGATTCTGTTTTGCTGTGCTGTTTTGTCATTTGTAACAAAAATAAATGTTAATGTAATGGGAATTCTTAATTTTTTTTATCACCAAGAAGTGAAATCAAGCCCCAAATTATGATGTTGCTTGACTTCCAGTCCCAGCCTGGCCAGACCAGTCAGGAGATTTTTGATTGAGGCAGCTGTACCACCAAAACACAGAATTTGTTCTCTCAGGCCATGCAGTTACTCCATTTGGGCACCAAAGTCCAGTTTAAATTCCCCACTCCCTCTGTCACAGATGGAGCAGCAGCACTGCTAGAAACAGCACTGCTGTTACTGATTGCAACCATGGAAAAGCTTCATAAAGCCAAGTCTCTTAAAGGAAACTTCAATTTCAGTGCATGCAGCATTGCACCTGTAAGTAAGTGACAATGTGATGGGATTTCCTTACTGGAGGCTCACTTGGAAAATCAGTGCACATTTAAGTCACACACAGAGTGGTACATCTCTGCTTTGTGCATGACACAGAATTTGGTTCTGCAAGAAAACATTATTTTCAGCTTTTTTAAGGCCAACAGATTAAAGTTTCAGATTTGATTGTAAGCAAATATCCAATGGAGAGAATGTCCACATAAAACAGAGCTTTCTATCAAGCAAGCAACTGTTCTAAAGTACCAAGATTTTGTGTAAGTTAAACCAGTCCACTGACCTTGAACTCTGAGACACTGGGTGAGGCTTTGCAGAGCCACAGAAACTGAGCCTATACCACAGGAGGGGTTTGGCCAGGGCTGTAGCCAGGTTTACTGCACTCTTATTGAGGATCTGAGGACAAGATTTAGGTTTTGGCCTGCTTGTCCCTCCAAGGTTCAGGGAAGGGCATGGCTCCCTGGCTGAGGAGGTGAGTGATAAATCTTACACTGGCTGGCTGGAATCACCTTGTCTGTGCAAGAGGAGAGGAGACATTGATCTCAGGCCCCTGGCTCTGCCAAGACCATCTGCAGGTCTCACCAGGATACTCCACTCACTCCTAAATCCTCCTCAGTGACAGAGTCCAACCATCTGGCAACGCCACTGCTCACCCAGGTGACTTTACCTGAAACACCAAACTCCAGAGGCCTGTGCAGAATAACTTCTCTCCAGAGAGAGGATCCCAAATGGTTCTTAATACGGAAGGAATAGCAAACCACAAGCAAAAAAGCCCCCAGTAAAACTGCCAATACTCTTCTCCCTGCTTTGTGTGCTGAGGCTGCTGAAGTTCCAGAGAGCTGCTCATCTCCTGCACTGTAGCCCAAGATGGAGATGAGCAAGGCACAAGCCACAGCCTCCAGGTCTGTGCAGATATTGGGCAAACTGGACCTATAGTTTTATTTCCAGTGTGCAGAGATTACACACTGTGCCTGGCCAGTTTGAGGGATTCTTCAGTTCAACCCCACTCCATCAGCAGTAAATCCCATGGCATTCAACACCAAGACACTACAGTGGGAGTGATCTAAAGTCAGAGTGATGAAAGTTAACTTTATGGATATTTTCTATGAGAGGGAAGGGATATAACTAAAGCATGGCCAGGATTTTTATTGCCTGCTAAAGAATCAAGCCCATGACTGGGCACCAGGACTGTGGTGCACCAAGCTGTGTGAGAATTAAGTGCTTCATCAACACTGTGCCTTTAATCCACAGTGCAAACATTTGATTTGCTTCAGGCACAGCACTTCACTGTCACATTTGCCTGGGATCCTGCCCAGATAAGTGAACCACAGCACCAGCCTCTGCTCTTTGCTCTGTGAACACTGGCACCAGCTCCAAGGATGCAAAAGTCCTGACACCAGTGTCAGGGAGCCACATGAAAAGGTGAAACATCAAGTGATCCTTCTAAAAGAAATCACTGCAGGTGCCTTTCATTCACCTTCAGCTTCCTGAACTTTGAGGGCACACTTGCTTTATGCTGCTCAGCTTTCCTTCTCTGCTCCAGAAACTTGTGCCTTTTGAAGGGAGAGCTGCAACTCTAGTTCCTTCTCTTGCAGCCAGCAGCTGCAGCTTCCAGAGAGCAACCAAACCCTGCAGTGAAGTTTCCAGGGCTGGCAGAGGTTTGTCCCTGGCTGTGACCTGGAGCCAGCTGTCAGCAGCTGCCCCCAGAGCCACACGTGCAGGCACAGCAGCTCCCCTGGCTCTGCACTGCCTCAAGGATGGAGTTTTCTTTCGCAACTCCCATAAGAGGGGTTATTTATAAAATGGGTTTTTGCTAGCAAAGCCTGCCAGGAGGAACTGCTGGTCTTTTTATGTCATGGTCCAAAGGGCTGATCAGATTGTCACAGACTCAAGGCATCAGCCCCTTTGGAAAAGGATTCATGCCACGATGTGCAGCCATAAAAACCCTCCAGTGCTGCAGGAGAGCAGTGTCATGTTTGTTAGGAGGCAAAAGCTGTCAACATGCCTGCCAGGCTGCTCCTGCATGTCCCCTGCACTGAGGATCATTTCCAACCCATTAAAGGCTTTTTAAGGCCTGGATTCAGACCCAGCATGACCCTGTGTAACGTGGCCATTCCCAACACCCATCAGCCCTGGGCAGAGCTGGGAGGATGGCAGCCAAAACTGGGATTGATTTTCCTGCTTGGAGGGGGGGCTGATGCCTCTGCACTGAGACATGTCTTTCCAAAGGCCAGAAAATCCCTCCTGGCCACTGCTGGACTGAGCCCAGTAACATTCACTCACAGCCCTCAGACTCACACAGCCCGGTGTAGCCCAACCATGGTAGAATTTAGCTTTGTCTTCTTTTAAAGGTATCAGTGGGAAAAAATATTTTTTAAAAATCTAGTTATCAGGCAGCAAGAGCAAATTAGTTCATGTCCTCTCCCCATGCTTCTAAAGCATCCCAAAATGGGATAACCTGACCCACACAGCCTGTGTTATCCCATATCCTGGAGGGCTGGTGAGGAATCTGGGGATGGACACAACCTCCAGCTACCAAATTAAATGCAACATTGACATACCCAGAGCTCCCCAGCACCACATGATAGACAATTGGTTCAGACCAAGCCTCCTGCCTGGTCTACCCCAGCAGTCTAGACATTGCAAGTACAACATGGCACTTTTTCTACACTAATAAACCCATAAGGGCAGGGAAGGCTGCAGGAAAAATGAGAACTACCAGAGCAGAACAGCCCCTGAGTTTTTTGTTTATCACAAACTAATTAAAACAAAAAGCATACCATAACTCAGCCCTTAATAATAGGTAACCAGATGTGTCATTACTTGACCATGCTATGTTGCAGCACATATATAAAGGTTATAAGATTATTTTTCAAAGCAATGTGCCACTGCTAAGGGTTTCCTAGCACTTTTATAACACACTTAGCACCTGAAGGAATTTTACCTACCAAGGCTGAAGCAAAACACGGCTAAATCTAAAGCACGCAGTCCGTCAACCCAAAAATGAAAATGTCAGCATACAACACTGCACAGTACACCATAAGACACCATTCCTATTAATAGGAGATATTTCCTCAAGGACATGTTTTCTGTTGATTATAAAAAATGCCCTGAATAAGGAAAATGGTGCCAAAGTGACAGCAGTGGGCAGTTTTTTTTTCACGCACAGAGTTTGCCCAGCCCTGGCCAAGCACAGAAAAAAAACCCCAATGTTTACAAAGGTAATAAAATATCACAGTGTGAACAATTTACCTGATTACCAAAAGGATCAGGGACAAAAATAAAAGGACAGCACTAGAAAAAGTCCCAGGCCCAAATCAAATAGGCTTCTAACACCCCACAGAAATCATTGTTCATTACATATTTCTCAACGAGGGTACATTGCTCATGTCTACAACCACGTGGCCTAATGGCCAAACAACTCAGGATCTGTATGTTATTAATTTCATCCCACTTTTCAGTCACCTGACTGGGGTTTTCCACCCTTATCTCCCATCTCTTCCCTGCGGGTTGAATGCTCAAACATCCAGCATTGGATCCAAACCCTCTCCCCATTAAAGCCACGGTGGGCAGCAAGAGGATCCATGCTGAATGCTCTGGGAATGGCAGGCAGGAGCCACCAGAGGCTGCAGGTGGGCAAAGTGCTTTGCAGCAGGGCTGGAGCAGGAAAACAGCCGGGAAAAAGCCACTTTCTGCAGGGGCCTTGTCCCTGCTCTGCAGTGACCCAGAAAGCAGCACTGCAGCTGGGCAGAGACAAGCTGTGGGCACTGGAATGGCTCCAGAGCTGCAAACAGGAGATCTGCTGGGTCTGCCCTGTGCAGCATGGAAAGAGATCCCTGCAGATAAACTTATTTTTGGCTTGGTGGTTTATTTAGGCTAAGTAAACAAACGAAAGATTATATATAGGCTTGGCTTAGAAACAAATGAAAAACCACAACAGTGCCTTGAACACAAAAACTGTTCTGACTGCTGCACCCTGCCCAGAAGCTCCTGCAGACTGAAATGCAGGCTTTTCTTTCTGAACCATAATTAATGTTTTTGCAATATTGCCTCAGAGTTCGCCCGGGCCATCTGATGAATCTGACTAATAGGGGAAGATGCTTTTAACCTGTGGGCTGCCAAACAGCTGGGTACCTCCTCAGCCACATACATTTGGCTGTCAGGTTGAAAGAAAGGCAGCAGATTCAGGGTTAAGCACTATTCCTGTCATGATTGCCCTGAACTTGCCCAGTTAAATTGCAACAGCATGGGTCTCCATAATTATCTAATTGTTAGTGTTGTGCCTTTACGTAATTTATGATGTAGCATTAAAGCCTGACCTCTGGTTTGAGATGAAGTGCAGTACTGCTGACATCCAAGCTCAAATTAGTAGGTAAGTAAGCACCCAATTAACGATTATGCCACTGAGCTTTCATTTCAATCTGACCACACTGCTACACTAATCAGTTTTCTAAGCCTTTCACCTTCCCCATAACTAATAAGCATTTCTCCTGCTTTTTATGTCTGCAAAAGCCTTGTTATCCTCATAAAAAGCACTCCAAGATTGCTGCTTCCAGTAATTCCTGCATTAAGCCACTGGCCCAGTGGCATATTACCAGCTCTCCAGCCAGCTGATCAGTACAATCCAAGGCATAAAGCACAGGCACATGAGCATTCTACAGCAGGGATCAAATCCTTGCAGTGTAGAGGAGCTGTCTTAGACTGAGCAGTGCAATTGAGGTGAGAATTTGGCCATGCCAAGGATCACAGCTTCACAGGAGTTTATGGATGTAGGACAAAGGGACTGAACATCAAACCATATATTGCAGCGGGCTAAATTCTGTCATCTTAACAGAACCAGTGAACAAGACCTGGAGCATCAAATATCTGAGTTTTAGTCTTAGATGAATGAATTGCCTTACCTAGGAGCTGATGTGAACCCGAGTGATTTTGCCTACCCAGCTCAATCCACATGTTTGACGCTGCCTCACCTCTTGCATCCCTGCACCACTGAGAACACCCCAGTCCTTGAAAACCCAAGTTGTGGAGCTGAAGATCTGTTCCTCTTGGAATGAGATCCCCAATTTTATCCAGATATAATAAAAATACAGTAAGAAGTCAGAGTCTGGGCAATAATACCTGCATGATGGCTGAAGTCAGTGCTGGAACGTGAGCCTACAGGGGGAAACAAATCCCCACTTCCCTGCAACCCCATCTCCTTCATTCTCTCTTCTCTTGCAATATTCCAGAGCTCCTCTAATCTCTAAAATGTCTCTTTTCAAGGCACTTGTAACTTTTTTCTTAGTAGCCAACTCTTTAAAAATATGATCTCAACAGTAAAAGGTACAGCTTTGAGAAATCCACTTTTTTTCAAAGGAGGAAAGATTCAGTCAAGCACTGCCACTGGGCCAGACAAGCACTGCAAAGCTGCAATTAAATGTAGAAGTGTGCTGCAAAACACAATTGCCAAACCAAGTGCAAAGAACCAGCATGTTTTGGATGGAATCACATGCAGTTAGAGACACTAAGGCATAAACAGGTGCAGTCAGCAATGCCAGGAGAAAACTTTAAAGAATAAAAAACAATAACACATAATTAGTGTCAGCTCAAGATTTGAATACCACATTGGGGAATGCAATATCAAAATAATATTACTCACAGCAGGGAAAAAAACGGTAGGAAAAAGCTGCACATTATAGGAAATGAGTTGTGTGAAATGCGTAAAAAAGCTGACAGAGTCACATAGCTATAGAGGCTAATTTCCTGTTCCACTGTGGAGACAGCCCTGATCAGCTGGACTTAATATAGCCTTCTCCATGGCAGCTGGGTCAAATCGTGGCCTAAGCACTAGAAAATTGCCTGCCATGTGGATGAGTTTAGTGCACAATAAGCTGTGTGGTAAATAAACACGTTTAGCCTGGTCAGATAGGACATTCAGGAGTTTTATGACACATCCAGATAGACACAGCCACAGAGCTGCTGCAAATTGGCTGATTCAGGGCAATTCCTTCACATGGCCCGGTTTTAGGGCCCCACAAGCAATTTTGTGCATGACACCAAAAAAGTTCCAACAGGACCCACCCTTGTGTGCAACGACAAAACCCCATCACTCCCTCAAAACTCCACATAGATGGAACAATCAATTCTTACAAGTTTAGAAGGCATCACTGCAAATTCTCCTTGGCTGGCAATGCCCACCATTCAGGCCATGGTTCCCAGCAGGTTTTAAAAGCTGCCCCCTATTTTTGGGTCTGGCTCATGCACAATATGGTGCTGACTCCCCAGCCCATCTTCTGTCAGCAGCCTCACCCCCCAAGTTCCCTGCCTGCCCCAGTGCTTTTCCCTGGCACTAATGAGCACCCCGGTGGATTAGGGACTGCACTGCCCACTCATCTCCTGCAAATTACCACAGATTTAAAGGAGAAAAAACTATTAAGGAATCTATAAGGACGTGAGGCTGGGGTTTATAGCTACCCTTGCCCTGGCTGAGTCAACAGGAAAGCACTCTACCTGACTAATTGGGAGTCACTCTGCCTTCTGACATCCCTGCCTTCAGCTCTCATTCCGAGCCACGCAGAGGAGACTTGGGAATGTTTTAAATTATTGATGAGCATAGGAAACCTATCTCTGAAACGCCTTTGGCAAACTCTTAATATTCTGGGATTTGGCATCAGAGAAAGACAATGCCTCTGTCTCACTCATGCTGTTGATGCCTCTCATTTACTTGCACTGTAAAATTACAGTTTCTGATCATTTCCATACAGGATGGAGAGGCAAATGCAAAGTGCATTGTTTATTGCTCTGAAAGCTTCCAGGTAATCCATCTTTGGCACTGGAGTCTGCAAACCCTTCCATTTGCAAAATTTTCATTGATGACAGGAGCCCTCAGAGAAGCTGACCCAAAGCAGTCAGTTGCCATAAACACATTGGATAATTATCTTAATTATTTATAATAGCACCAGTAAGCAAGCCAGCACTGAACACACGGGTCCTGCCCTGGACAGCTCACATTTTAATCAGATGTGAGCACAGTGTTCAAGAGGCAAAGCAGGGATGACATACAGGCTGCCAGGTGAGTTTATTAATATTTTAGAAAAGGGTTCATCAGTAAAGGAGTATTAGTGTTGTCTGACCCTTTGGCATGCAAGTGTTAAACCTCAGCAAGCATCACATAGCAGAGATATTTTTTTTCCCCCACACATATATATTCAAAAATGACAAAGCCCCGCAAAAAATATTCTAATTATTTTCTTTTGACTCACATAGTTTCAGATTGATGGCTTTGTCTCAGGCTGTGCTAACTGTCTTGAGAGTTAGAAAAGCTGAGCAAAATCTCCTTTGGTGCCTTGAGACTGGGACCAAATCACCGAATCCAGGGACCCTGCTCAATTTCACCTTTGGTGGCTCAACTCATCACTCCTCACAAATGGCATCAAGGTTGATACAAATAGAATTAATTGCACCATCGTCTCAAAAAGTACAATCTATATCTGTCATTATCTAAAAGGAGGAAAGCAGCTTGTAACCACTAACAGGAGATGTTTCAGCCCCTCCTCTGAAGAGGGAAGAGAAAAGGCTCAAGAAGGGAACAAGATCCCAACTGAAGTCATATGGCAACCTGTGGATGTGCCTTGGGACTGATCTCTCTGAGGTCCCAGAGTTTCTCCCTTGTTGCCAGACACTTTTTTGCTACTCAATCAAGTTTCTCCAGGTATTACATGTAAACACAGTGTCCCAAAACCTGCCCAAAGGCATGGCTGGCAATGTGTGTGTATCTACACCCACAGAGTCCGCCTTTCTTCATGAGAACACTCCTCCCTGGTAAGGGCACCTGACCATTGTGAGAGCAGTGACAGAGGTTGAATTTGTCTTTAACCTATGGATTTTGCAAGTGCTGACTGCCAAAATGTGTTTTTTCAGCTGGTTGCTGTGCCGGTTGTTCATTAATCAACCATTTTTATTATCCATTAGTGTGCATTAAGCTAAAAAAATTAATTTGGAGCAGGGATCCCATTCTTTTTTTCTTATCTAATTTTCTGTTCTCAGAGGAAGTTTATATTTTTCCATTTGAAAGAGATAGAATTACTGCAAAAGGGTCTGTCTGCACTGACAGATCTAGCCTTCGTTTCCTCCTCAACAGCTGGGTTATTATTAGAACTGGCAGAATAATTCATAATGAATAATTTGACACTTATTCTTCCATACATATATCACAAGTTGCCCACATTTATTTGTTACTCCAAATTGTTAACCATAGACTGCGCCAACAACTCCCAAAGGGGCATTACTGATACAATATATTCCTTGTGTTTCCCCCTTGCCTCCATCAGGAAATCCTTTCATTAAAGCCAGAATGGAAAGCATTAATTACCCCTTATTTAAAGGTAATAACTCATCATCTGTAATCATTCCTCAGAGACAGATGCTCATATGATGACCCAAACTACTGCAGAGTTTGCATTCAGTGTTGGATGCAGAGGAACATGCACTGAGAACCAAGGACCAACAGTTTTAGCTTTCAGGGTCACATCCTTGCAGAGAGAAATTCCTGTTGGATTATGGCCTTTCCAGGACTTCTTGTGTCCATAAGAGATCACTTCTGTCTTGTCTAAATGGCTCAGGAGTCAGAGTCTTTAAGCCACTGAGTGAGATGATTGCACTGTGTAGGTTGCATTTTCAAAGGTTAAGTGGGATTTTAGCAGTGAATGAACCTCATCTTGGTGCCAGAGCAAGGAGAGCACAGGTGAATATGATCGTTGGTAGTAAATCATGTGCAATCCCTTTTGTTACTTTTAATTCGTAACAGCACAAGTCCAATACAGCTCCAGGGACACATTTCTGCTAAGCCCTGAGGTAAATCAACACACAACAATAGGAAAAAGCAGCCCATGGCCACTGAGCCTCCAACCTTGTGCCTCCTCAGCAGAAGGACAAAAAAGCATTTCCTGTTTCTCTAAAGGACAGAGAGAACAACACCATCTCTCTCCAACTCCACCTTAGTAGTGCATATGAAAAAGAACCAGTCAAGACAATCTCTGCCTAGAATAGGTACATTGCTCTTGACAGCTCTGGACAGCCTCAGGTACCCACTGGCATTAATATCCATTGAAACACTCACAAAACACCCCAGCAGCTTTGTAACCAGAGACAAATACCAGCAAATGCAAAGGAACTGCCAGGTGCAAAGCCAAGGCAGCCTATGGCACATGGGTACAAATACAAAAACCAAGGGCCCAGCCCAGAGCCTTGGAAACTACAAGAGCTCACTGTTGTCTGGCCCAGACTACACAAAGGCTTTTAGTTATTTCAAGTTCAACAGGTGAGTTTAAACAACCTGCTTAACACAAAACATAAGGCTAAAAACCAGAAGTAAGCTAAACATATTGGCATTCTGGCACCTTATGCTGAATAATTCATACATAAGGTACTGCAGAAAAGAAACATATGGTTTTGGTCCTCAGTGACTTTTTAAGCAGAACACTTAAGAACCAATCTCAAATGTACAAGTCCAGCAAAAGACCTCTTGTGCAGAATGAAAAGGATCATTACAACCACAGTCTGTCTCTTCAACATTTCCCATGGAGATTTAAAAATCTTTATTTGATTTTGTCCCAAAGCAAAAGAGAAACACAAAAATCTTACCTTAGACAAGATTTAAGGTGTTATCCCCGTTTCCCTACAACTGAGCTCATCTCATTTTGACACAATAATGGCAGATGCAAATTTGATGTATTAAATTTGGTGTATTAACAGATACAAAGACCCTCCTTCCAAAACTGAGCATCAGTTGAGGTCCAAACTGTCTCCAGAGTTGTCGTAGTGCAGCCATCAGAGCATCAATTCTCTACTTGCTTGCTCTGAGTACAGGCTCCTGCTGAGCACCATATGCATGTCTGATAGCTGCCATTAAAAATCATCATTGCACACACCAGTCCCTCAAACACAGGCAGTGGAAAATAAACTCAGGAACCCAGCATGGGAACTGCTGGCAAATGAAGACTTTTAGCATTTTACTCAGCCAAAGTACACAGCTACTTTACTCTTGGCTAATGCCTCCTCCTTTCTGAGACACCTAAACCTACGTGCAAAGTGACAGCACTGCTGCAGTTACATCTTTAATCACAGCAGTGGTTAAAAGCCAAAAGTAAGCTAAACATATTGGCATTCTGGCACCTTATGCTGAATAATTCATACGTAAAGTGCTGCAGAAAAGAAACATATGTTCTTGGTCCATAGTGTCTTTACTGTAAAATATTTAAGAATTAGCATAGGATGTATATAGTCAATAGCAGCCCACCAGTGTGGTGGCAGAGTCTATCTGTACCTTTATACACTCCTTCCCTGTGTTGATAGGGCACATATATATTTATATCAAAGATTCAAATCCATTTAGCAAACTCAAAGCATTTTGAACACTTCTTTACAGTGGACATGGATGATAACCCTGACTTCCTTATGAGCAATGTGCAAAGCAAACATGCAACAGGGATGTCAAAATTCACAGCCCTTTGCAGCATCCTGTCTAACTGATATTGCTTCACATTCACACACAGAGGCTTTGAATCCCAGCTCATCACAGCACCGAGCTCAGAATCGGGTCCTGCAGATCTGGAAAGGCACCCAGACACATGCACACACACAGAGGAAACCTTTTGGCACATCGATGAAGAATAGACCTTCCAAAAAAACATCCAGTATACAGATGAGCCCTCAAATTAGTAGAGAAAGCATGACGACTTCAGCAGAGGTGGCTGATGAAGAGACACACACATACACACCTCTGCCACCGATTGTGCTGCTGGGGCATTCATCAAATTAAGTACCAAGAGGAACAACACCTCTGATATCTCTTCATTTGGGGCTCCAGTAAATGAAGCACTAGATTAGGCCTGACAGAGGCCTAATGCAGCTTGAGCTTTTCCTGGTGTAATTAATTGGAACTTCGCCAGCTTGACAAATTGGAATGATGAATCTATCTTGTATGAATAGAAAAAAAATGCATAATCAGTCAAAGATTTAGTTAAGACAGCTTCTCTCTGACTCCCTGCCATAGCTAAATCCATTAAGGCGAGGAAACATCACTTTAAGAAAAGGCACTGCTCTCCCTATGCTCAATTTATAACTTTTTGTTCTTGAATTTAATGGAGCAGTCAACCTGGACAGATTTGACTTTGGAGGGGAGAGGAAGGGGGAGGTGGGAAAGGTTGTTTTATTTTTAGCATTCTAATCTTCCCTGTGCCTGGGTAGTCTGGGAAAGAAAATAGTCTCTTTGGTCTGAACGTGCATTCCTGGGGCTGGATTTTAAATCTTTGGGGTTACACAGGGGAATCTAATAAGAGCACCCACATACTTTGCCACCAAGATGATTCGGTGATAAAACTTGCTTGTCAAGCTTTTCCCCTACTAACTTGTTTAATTGCTGGTAACATTTAGGCAGTAGAGGATGTGATAGATTGACTGCTCTGACAGCATTGCTTTTTCCTCTCTAATTACCACCTAGATGTAAAGGCCCTTTCCTGACACATTTAATGGAGAGGCAGAGGGAAAACAGGTTTGCTTACTTTTAAAATATATTTTTATAATTTGGCAGTTTTTCTCCATGTATTTAATTTAAACCATATGCTTCCCCTCTCCCTCCATCTCACCTGCTCAGTCATAAGACCCAAATTTCGAAGAATCAATTAAGCAGCTAATATCCCCATTTGCACTGGATGCTTAGAAAAAAACTTTACATTTCCTCTTCGAGGCTGTGGGCTGCAAAATAAGTTACTTACACATGACGGAAGAAACGCTTGTTGGTTAAGTGAGACTTGACAATGATGGTTTTCATTTCAAACAACCCAGAATTCCTCCTTGGCTCGCAGACGCGAAAGTGCCAGGCAAATGTTTAGCTGACATAATGCAAGCCACTGGCCATAGATTTATTTGACAAACAGTTGAGCAGACAGCCCTATATTGCACTCACTTGTACCCCACACAACCCCACCGGAGCCAGGAGGATTGTGCTGGCAGGAGCAGAGCAGGATTAAACCCAAACACTGCGGTTCAGCATCGAGCCATTTGCTTCTGGCCACTGGCCAAGCTGACAGCCACATTTAAATAAGCCACCTGCTGAGTAGGGAGTTTAGAGAGCTAAGTGCTGGGGAGAGCCTTAGCCCAAAAGTATATTGAACTTATGCAATAAGGCGTGAAGTGAAAGGATTTCAGTGACAAGGAGTACTAGAGGCCATATTATGGTCCTGACCTCTTGTTCTAGGTCAGATATAGAATTGCTGTTAGATCCTCCCTTCCTTGCCTGTGCTACCTAAAATATATCACCCAGAAGCCCCATCCAGAGGACATCATTCTATGCATGTAACAAAGAGTGAGCTAAAACCAGCGGATGCTCAAATTCCTTTTTGTTATCTCTATCAGTGCTATGAAACAGGATATGCTATTTCCCTCTAGATATTGTTGTGATTTTATTCTTCAGAAGAACTGGGCTGTGTGTGTCAGAGGCAGAAGCTCTTTCCCAGGATAGCCATGAGATCCCTCTTTTCCCATGCTCTCCCTTAGCACTAGGCTTTGTCAAGGTCACCTCGTCATCTCTTTCCATTCCCTTCTCACTCTCTTTGTCAATTTTAACAAAGATCTCTGTAAGCACCTGGAGGCTGAAACAGGACCGTGCACTTTCTGCTGCTGATTATGTGTGAAAAAATAACAACTTCCTGATATTACCAATCCAGTGACAAAAATCTCTCCAAAGAGAAAGGCTGAACAGTGACAGCAAAGTGAACACTTCTGCTGTTCCAGCCTGGAACAGCAGCAGATTGCAGAAGTGTTATTTGGCTTTCTTAGCCCTAGATCAGTCAAATCAAACCTAACCAAGTTCTAGCTGCAAAGAGCCCTTAGAGGAAGCCTGCTCAGCATCAGACAGGACAGCCCTCCCAGCACTCAGACCCTTTAACCACATTGCTTTTCCTTTGAACTTCAGAGGGGCGCACCTGGAGTACTTGAATTTTCTAAAGTTGTGTAGATATTCACCTATAACTGTGGGTGCAATTTATATTCTTGTTTTCCTCATTTGCACTGTTGCTGCTGCTTACTTTTCCCCCTTGTCAGTCTTTGTTCAGAGGCCCAGGATATGGCCTTCTACCAGTGGAAACTACCAGCTTATTTTTTACTTCTTTACCCTCAAAAATGTCACAGGAATGACTTCTGACTTGGTGGCGACATGGAGGTTGTCAAGTCAAGTTTAGCAGCTGACTCACAGGCCATTACTCACCCAACTGCCATTCCACTTTTAACCTCCCCAGCCTGTGTTTAAAACTGAGTATCACACCCTGTAGCTATGCTGCTAGGAAACACATTAAGAGCTTCATTTGAATAAAAATATGTTCTTTTCAGTGCAGAAAAAGTTCCTATTTAGATATAGGAGATGACAAGCAAATTATTTTAGTGGCAGAGGACTGGAACCTTTACTCGTTACAGTATGTCATGGCACTGATTTTATGCACTGGCCATTCAAGAGTTAATGATTTGTCAATTAAGGAGCTGTAGCCAAGAGATCTAACAAATATTACAGAAGCAGTTGTCACAGAAGGTCTTGCTCCCTAAAGTGGCTCTGCAAGCCTTGTCCAGGAGGGATTTGGACATCAGGTCATTTGTTTTGGTCACATCTCAGATCCTGCCCTGACCATGGGAATGGTGTGCCCAACACTCACTGCATTGTGCCCTTTGCTCACCGAGCAAAACAGAGACCAGCAGTGGATTGTTTACCCATTAGAGGGGCTGTGCTTGTGTCACCTCACACAGGACCACAGGAGGTCCCGGAGACTACAGAAGTGACCTGTGAATTATTTATGCAAACACCCCCCCCTGCAAATCCACGTGCACACCCCACATCTGCCCCTGCCCTCAGCTGCTTCTGGATGCAATCTGAGAAATGCACTAAAAACATACAACCTGCAGAACAGAGGCATGAGTATAAAATGTCTGTGCCTGAATTTCTGGCTCCAGAAAGGGCATTTCACCCTGACAGAAAAGTAGAAATTTGAATTCAAGTTTTGAGTTCAGAATTTCTCCCTCTCCACGCTGAACGCACAATGCCCATGCACACACCTGGCCCTTGTACAGAAGGTTTCCTTTTTCCTGTAGAGCTTTCAATGTAAGCTTTGGGCCCAATTTTTCTCCATCTCCACACTGAATACCCAATCCCTCATACATGCACTCACACCTGCCCCTTGTACAGAAGGGAGGGGGTTTTGTTTGTTTTTAAACTACCCTTTCTGGGCAAGGACGATCAATTGTCTCTGTCTCTTGCTAGTCATGTCCCTATTACAGAAGATCCTGTTCCAATAAATGATTAGTATGTGCAGAATGCATTAAAATGAATTATAATAGCAATCTGATCCCCAGTGCCTCTGCAGAACCTTTCCATCACAGGTGACAGCTGGTTCCCTTGGGCTCAGCTCTGGAGAGACACTGCCAGACCTCAAAGCTCAACCCAATAACTCGGGATGAACCTCACCAACTACACAGAACATGCAACTTCTCTCATTGTCTCCAAACTAGGAGAGAGATGCCTCAAAGGCTATTCAACAAGCTGGTGTACACAACCTCATCTCAAATAAATGTGAATGCTTTTTTTCATACATTATGTGATTACAGCCTCTATCTGCCTATGGTGCTATGTTTTATTACAGGCCACCAAAAATAATTAGTTGGTGACCCAGAAAACTGATATATAAAATCCTTTTAATCACCAATATGGCTTTCAATTATATAGTGTAAACTTATTAACCTTTTTACTGCTGAGATTTGATTTATGGAATTCCAGCTGCATTAACATTACAGGAGGAGATAGAAAGTGTCTCCTATGATGTGTTGGGATTAACAACTGGTAGCTGGCTTTGCCATCAGAGTCTCACAGAGCTCTGGCAGCATCCTGGGTCCCCAGGGGCTCATTTCTACTCGAGCTGTGTGAAAAGTTTGGTCTCTGGAGTGAGACTGTGTAACTGCTGTCACTTCTTATCCAAACCAGAGCACACAGGACAGTTGTGGCTTTCAGCAGGAGCAGGGGCTGTGTGAGCACTGGCTGCATTAATAAACAATTAGAGCAAAGATAGGGCTGCATTTGTAACTCTCCCATGGTCAGAAAATACCTTCTTTCATTTCCAATGCCTGGACGGGCATTTCCCCTTTTGAGTTGTAAGAGAACTCCAAAAAGCTCACAGAAACTCATGTGGTGGTGTGAGAGTGTTTGTTCTCTTTTTCATGATACAGAAAGAACATTTAATGCTTTGTATAAGGTTTTAGGCATTCCTGGTCATCTTCCCATGGGCTGTGTTCTACAGAGACCAAAAGCAAACAGGCCACAGTAAATTCCTACTAATTAAAAAGCCAAAATACTAATCTGAACTACAAAATGGATCAAAAGCCAATAAAACATATATGTAAAAGGTAAATCCTACCACAGCAGACCTGAATGAAGGATAGAAGGAACTGTATTTCTAGGCACACATGTACTTTCTTTCAAACCTCAAGAACAAACACAAAAATTATGAATCTTGCCATAACTTCCATTCACAGTTCCCCTTCTATTTCTTGCAGACTCATCATTTGTAGTTTATTGACAATAAAATAGAGTAGCAATGTTCTGTAAGATCATTTCTGCTATGAACATCCAATGACCTCTTTTATAATCTTGGGAGGGCTAAAATAATTAACATATTTGGGTCAAATTTTGCAAATAAACATCAGTTTTCAATTTGCAAACCGTATTCCCTTCAATCTTAGTAACCATTTTTCAGTTAACTTATTTTTCAGAAATTTGTAATGTGCAAACATCCCCAGATAACACAAAGTAGCAAGATGAAATAACCAACATTCCCCACAAACTGAACCAAACTTTGATCACATTTACTTTAGTTTTGTTCTTCAAACTTGAAAAGATTTGAAACCCCCAGTGAGGAGAGGCTGTGCGAGTGGGTGATTTGGTACCCTGTGCAAGAACCATTGTCTGTAGAGAAGGGAAATGCCAATATTTCATAGATTTATGGAGTGATTCGGGTTGAAAAGGACCTTAAAGCTCATCCTCTAGATCCAACCCTTCCATGGGCAGGGACACCTTCGACCAGACCAGGCTGCTCCAAGCCCTGTCCAACCTGGCCTTGACCATCTCCACAGATGGAAATCCGCCACCATTTTGCTAAAATGCTGTGGAATGAGACACAGCTGCCCGCACAGGCACTTCTTTGGCTGCAAAGCTGAGCCCCAATCCCTTCAGGCAGCCCCGGGCCAGTGGTTCCTTTGCCAACAGGTTTGCACAGACCCCAGATCCCACCTGCCCAGCTCATACCTGGACATCCAGCAGGGCCATCCCAAGGCCAGCTCGGGCATCTCTGTCTCCACAGGCTGGGATTCCCAGTGCAGCCCACATGTTCCAGCCACACCAGCTCCTCCAGGTGCTCATGAGCCCCATCACAGACACTGGGAGATTTTAAAGTGTGTTCTGTGGAACAAGGAGAATAAAAATCAATGGCACTACAGAAATCAGCCAGTGCCTTTCTTTGCTCACAAATCTTCATTTGATCAGCTAGGGAAATTATGAACCATCTAAAAATAACGCAGTAAAGCTGGTCAATGACAATTGTAGCATAAAGACTAATAGAGATGGTGCCATGAATCTGGCGTATCTGTTCTGCTAAAGCCCATTTATAATTTTTAATAAAAACAGTAACATTTTACAATAAGTGGACATCATTTAATGCTCAATTACTATGAAATTCCTTTGGAAATACATATTAAGCACAGCAGCTCTGTATCTATACCAGGAGGGTTCCTTGAGATTGATGTTATCACAGGGAATACTGGGGGAATGTCAAGTCCAGCACCAGTGCACTCAATATTTTTGCCCTCTGGGTCATGTACCTTTTCCTCCCCCACCCTGACATTTAAGATTAATCCTTATCTATGTGGAGAGGAACCTTATAAATTATATACATGCTGCATTTAAAAAAAAAGAAATTTGCAACACAGGCTGGCAAGGCCCTTAGTAATGATTAACTGAGACATTTTCGAATAACAATACAAAAGGTACAGCTCCTCAACAGGCAATTTTCTCTTGAAGGCCAAAAGGTTTCTAAACCCCCAGGTTTATAAAACAAGCATTATTCCAGACAAAGCACAAAACCTTTGCAGCAGAACTAACTTCAACTTACTCAAGATTTCTCTTAGCAAGAAAAATCTCATAAATCTTCATCCTCTACTTGCAAAAGCTCTTGTAGTGCAACATCCTCAGCTCTACCTTACCCTCAGAGCCCACCACGTGGATCTGAGCCCTCTAATGGGCTCAGCACAGGTGGGATTGGTTACCCTGGAAAGCAGAGGGATCTCCCTGATCCCCTACAGCTGCCTGGCTCTGGGCTTTCAGCCCCACATGTTGGTGTTTTAGCTCACCACTGCTCTGTCTGGCAGGTTGTGGGAGATTCTTTGTCCCAGAGGTATCTGGGGGTAAAACCAAGGGGATGTGAACAGAAAGGCAGAAATTGAACCCCAGCAAGGTATGGCTGGACCTCACTGAAGAAGTCTAAATCAGTGGCTCCCACATTTTGTTTGGCTACAACTTCTCTTAGCAGCAGAGGCAATAAAAACAAAAATGGCTGGACTTGGTCTGGGGAAATTTGGGGAGCCAAATCCAAGCCTGTCCTTTGTCCCTGGAGGCATCCACAGCCAGGGCTCTCAGATGGCTGCAGTTCCTGCTGTGACTGCACCCAAAATCTGTCACCTGAGGGGGCTTGACTGGCTTCTGAGCTGCCCTGCTGGCATTGCAGTGAGGACTAACAAGGCTGGACAAGGTGTGAAGGATGGCAGGTACCAGCCCCACATCACCAGAGTCCTCAGTTTGCAGCACTGCCAGGGTCCATTACAAATTTAAAGGAGTGCATCTCTTCCTGGACAATAAACACCACCAATAGCTCCTTGGGAAAAAGAAACAACAGTTGGAGGAAAGGGGGCACCCTAAAGGCTCCACCACAACTAACACTATTCCATTTAAATCATACTTCACATTTTCTGCTGGAATGCAATTTATCCCAGACCCCTGAGCAGCTTAGACACCTGCCATAATAGCCCATTAATTACTTCAGCATGGGAAATATATTTTAATATCTTTGATGCTCATTGCTAAACAATTCACGTGTTCCCAAATGCACCTCAATGGTTTGTTCTTCTGCCTTTTAGATGTTAACAGGCTTTATTTTACAGTTTGGCTTTAATCAACATCTCCCTGAACTCTGTGCAGCATGTGATAATGTTATACCCTCATGCAGGGTCACCAGTTCATTTAGGAACCCAGGACAAGGTATTTATATTTTGCTGCACTCGTGTTCTCATCCTGTTAAAGGTGATTACAACATCAAGTTTTGTCCAGCGTTTCAGTCTCTGAAGATGAAAGGTGCCATGAGGTACAATGGTAGCAGGTCAGCATTTTCAATAAGCATCCATCTCTAAATAAGTCCCTTAAAATATTGCAGCAGTGTGAGTGGAAGCTGCACCCTAATTGGGTAGAGTGAAAAGCCACAGGGCTTATAAATATAAGGTGTAGGTGATCTGTCTTGCCAAAAAAGAGGAGGTTCGTTATATGAAGGACACATTATCCTTTTCTCTTCCTATGATTCAGCATGGTAAGTAGTCATTCCTAATTGGCTTACAGCTTAGTATGAAATATTAGGATGCCACACAATGTGATGACACAGCTGGATTCCTAAGGGAAGCTGAAGAGTGATCTGAGAACAGAAGAGGGACAAGAGCAGATGCGAGCCGGGGGAAAAAAAAAAATAGTTGTGGCTTAGAGAGTAGCATGTCATTCTTTATCCTGCTGCTCCTGCGTGCAGCACGCTGCGTGCAGCACGCCGCCTTCCTGGTGCACAGGCAAGAGACCTGTCAGCTCACAGCTCCTAAATAA
Organism: Ammospiza nelsoni; assembly: GCF_027579445.1. NCBI lineage: Eukaryota > Metazoa > Chordata > Aves > Passeriformes > Passerellidae > Ammospiza > Ammospiza nelsoni. Next base: position 4,025,821 of record NC_080646.1, on the reverse strand, counting down.
AACGTGGGGGGAAAAAAAATGGCATTGCGGGGGCTGCTGGAACAGGAAGAGCCAAGCAGGCTGAATAAATCCGGGCAATAGCTGCCTCGTCATGAAAAATACACTGCACAAATTTCGCCTCTCGGCGCGCCCAGCGATGGTTTCCTCAAATTTATTCTCCGCTGGAAAGGATTTGCCAAATTACCGAGTCAAACAGCGCATGGGTCACTCTCAGAAGTCCAGCACTGGGAGAGGAGGCGCCCAGGTCTGCGCTGGGAGTTGTTTCCTGGCTGGCCTTGATTCAGGAAGGTAATTAAACAGCTGCCTACCTGAAGTCAATAGGGCCATTCACATGCACTTAAGTGCTGCTGACGCCAGGCCGAGGGGAATAGGCTTCTCAGGGGGAGATTTTTGCTGCAAATACTAGTGCTAATTCAAAATTCACTTTCTGCAAAGTCCTTCCCCTGCAGTCAGCTGAAATTAGCTATATCCACTGCGGTGCTTGCCAGGAAACTTGATAGAATATCGCCCAAAGTGAACATAAAGGAGAAATAAACACAGCAGAAATTAATAACAGGAGTTCAGACTGGTAGGTTGCAGGAGATGTGTTATAAATTTCATCCAGCTGTAATGCAAATTCTGCCAAATGATTGGGAACATCTCCCTTTTTATATCACTGTTTCACTACATATTAATAGCAACCAGTTACTGATGCAGTACTAAAATATTAATGATATGGTCATAAACCTGAATCAGTGCCTAACTTGGCAGAACAACGTAGGGCATCTTTTCAATCACGTGTGAACAAAACCAGTTTTCAGAAACCATTTTGTAACTGCAAAACCATGCAAGCAGAAGTAATTACAGGGCTATTTTAGGCACAAAAAATTTTTAGTCTTCCTTGGAAAATCAACAGCCCCGTTGAGGTGTACAGTATGGGTGCCCAGATCTTTCTGCAAGGCTGAGAGAATCTCAAACCAGGCAGAAACAAAGTTCATGCAATTAATTAGTAAGATTTCATCTGTGATTTCATCTGCAGCTGATATGACTGACTTTTATGTGTGCATTAGAGACAATAGCATCCAGCCCCTGGGGATTAATTGTTTCCAGCAGGATTTAGCCCTTTGTTCTGGACTGAGATGGAATATGGGAAGGCAAGAAAGCCAAAGCAAAACCTAGAATTTTTACACTTGCAGGTGAATTTATCAACTCTGTATTGCATCATCCGTGACTGCAACAGAAATTTGGGGATGGTAAAAGGATTTTAAAGCCAAAAACTTTCCTTGCACTTCTTATATTTTCCAGTCTTGGAAACATACACAGACACTGAAATGCCCTTCCCAGGAGAGCTAGGGGTCAGTGCCAGCTAAACAAGGCAGCCTTTGGGGTGTTTGGTTCTCTATAAAAGACAAGCAGGTCTTGAAGTGTCCTCACTTCTCAGTTTGGCTAAGCTCTATCCGAACTAGGCTGGTCCGTTTCATTATTCACATTTGTCCCTTTCTGTGCAGATGGGGCCATGCATCCAAGCTCCTTTCACACACCTTTAATTGCAGCTACAAATTAAGTTAAGGACAGACACAGAAGGATTCTGGATTCTGTACAATTCCCAACAGCAGCTAGCACCCCAGGAAGAGCTGGAATACTAAAAGAATTTTTTATTTCTGCATTTCCAAAGGACACAGGAAATGGCTCGTTCCTCCTTCACCCCATCAGGATCCAAAATCAGCTCTGGAGAAACTCATTTATTGCCAACATTTGCATTGTCAATTCTAAACCAAGGACATTGCTTTAAAGGTCTTTAACTGCTGCTTCTCTAACTCATCAGTGCACAAATAAGCTTTGGTCATGACTGAGTTTTCCATTTAGAAGTGCACAGAACGGCATGAAATTAATTATTAAGAAGGGTCTTTTTTTCTGGTTTACAACCACAGTTACATAAACGAGGACCCAAATCCCACAGAGATATCACTGACCAGTGTCAGCACCTGGGAGGCAGGGCTGGTCACTGTGACAATGCCTTTGTTATTTGCTGGCCAGAGCCACTGCAGTCACTTACAGCAATGATAATCTTTCTTCATTACACCTGCAAGCAGATGCCATCGAGGTGTGACTGACACCTCAGAGTAAGTGATCACATCCATTGGCTCCTTGTTTATTAATAACACCGTTGAAATTTTAGTGTTGCTTCTGCTCAGGTTGAAGATAACATTTATTTGATGGACACCTGTCATTAGGGAAGTTTCTCCTACAACTGAAGCAGCAAATAATACAGTCTGATTGCAAACCAAGTTGCCAAAACAAAGACTTTCTTTGGTCTACAAGTTACCAGAGCAGGAGGAAAACTGCTTGTGTTTTGAAACTCATTCAAGCAAGACACTGCAAATCTCCCATATCTGAAGTCTACTCTAAAAAACCAAAAAATCCCTGTCTCTTGGAAGAAGACAAGTCAAACATAACTCGTTCCTTTATTCTTTTTCTCTCTTACCATGCTTTACAGATAATTGTTTCATCTTGTTCTTCTGTTTCCAAGAAAGACCTTTCTAAATCCTCAGGCAATATTCAGAGCAGGCAGATTTTTCTTTGAGTGTTCAAGGCTGATCTGATCAATTTAAAAAGAGGAAGGTTACAGTATATTTTAAACCAAATACCCCATAGTGTAAAATCTCAGAGGCCATTCTAAAGAAAAATATATTTTGTTAGCAAGTAAATGCAAAGAAATGATAAAGGGATTAGGTACAACCCCCTTTCTCATGTGTCCTCTAGGATTTTCTGCATTGTTCTCTCAGTTTAAAGGGTTTAAAATACAAGGATAAGGCTGCTCAAGTCCTGGACATGTGAGTTCTGTTCTCTGGCTGGAAATGAAGTGCCACAGATCACACAAAATTCTTCCTGGCTGTTTTCTTCCCCCACATTTTTGTCCTTTTTCACCCATAAAAGCTATGAATCATCTCCAGCCACGGAGTCTCCCAGCATGTGATGCACCACAGGGCTCCACAATCTTATCTGAGGCTCTTTGGACCCAGCTGCAATGTGAACACTCTTCACCACTGGGACTCCCTTACAGGGTTTAGAGTCTCTCTTTACAACTGCAAATTCCCAGTGAAGTACAACTGCTGCCTTAAGGCTCCTTAAGGCCTCAAGAATCAGACCTGGCATAACATGAAATTTGCTTCTCCCTTTACAAACTGGCTAAATAAACTCATCTTCGTTACAGTGGGACACTCTTCATTTCCCTGTCTTTCATTCTCTCCTCCCTCTTGTTGATTCCAAAAGGACACCACAAAGACCAACCATCAGGGCCAATTTGCTTTCCAATTTTCCCAGTAGCTTTGCAATCACGTTCCCTTTGTCACCTGAATGCAGTACATCAAATTTGCAGCCTGGGTGTGAACAGCTTCTGGAATTATCTCCCCTAGACAAGACACCAAAGCAATCCAAAGGCAAGTAAACAGAATGCAAAAATACCTTTGAATTGGATTATGCCACATTCCTAAATCCTCACCCTGGTTCTCCAGTAGTTATCCATTCCTCCTTTCCTGCTTCCCTTCTGGCTAATATTTTCCTACCCAGAACTCAGTCCACATTGCCACAGCAATCAAAAATATTCTGTAAAGTTGCTAAGTCTGCATGAACCTCCAGAGCTTGGCAAGCTGTGTTGTAACACCAAAATATGCTCTTGACAACCACTGACCCCAAAAGCTGATACGATCAAACACATCCCCCCACGAAAGAAAGAACAAGGCCGTAATCAGTTTTACCATTTTAAGGAAAATAAATCCTAATCCTTTGCTGTTCTGTGGTATTCCTCTAATTGCTGTTTCCTTACACATTCAAACATGTCCAATTTGGTTCTGTTGTTTGAATGTCACTTGGAATCAAATCAGTGTTGCACATACAACGTCTTTGAACCTTTTAGTCCAGCTGTGAACTTTGGGCTTAATCCTTTAGGGCGCCCCTGTCTAGCAAGCTTTAATGTATATTAAATTTTCTAAAAGGAGAGTGAAAGTGGTCAAAGCGAGATAGTGCAAGGCTCTGTGTTTCATAAATTAATAAGCATCACCAACTGCATTGCTTGACCCTTTAAACTCTATGAAATTAATATAAGTAGACAACCAAAGTGCACTTGGCCCCTGAAGAGCCTTGGAAGTTCACTTAAGCAATCCAAGTTTCCTTAAAGTTTTATAAGCCAGCTTTTAAAGCAAGTCCTTTGTACTTATTACTGGTGACAGTGAGCATTACAACAGCCAATGAACCTTTGCTGACTTCCGACCCCAATATGGTAGAGCACAGTTATCAAGGGAAATATCAGAATCAAAGCTTGTATATTACATCGAGGTCCTGACTCCTGCAAGAGCCCCCCATAGACTCCTCTGAGTATGTCAGAGAAATAAACAGCTAATATTCTCAGACATCTACTTATGATGTACGGATATTACTGTTTACTTAAGCACTTTTGGCATAGGAACACCCACCCCCACCTCCCAAATAAAAACTGAAGCCTCTCACGAAGGAAGCTGTGGCACTCCCAGCTCCTTTGCAAGAAGACAGAATTTAGATCTTCTGTTTAACCTGGAAAAACCCCCTCCACTTTGTGGTGGCAAGTCAAGCAACACTAAGTGTTCATCTTAACCGATTAATGGATTTAAATTATTAATTGGCACTAGGTAGGCATGGTGAGGAATACCCAGCCTTCTCTGAGCCCTGCACACGGGCTGAGACTGCCTGGAACAAAGAGGGCTCTGTGAATCCACACCTACTGCGTTCTGGCATCAGTCCTGCAGTCACTTGTAATACTTGAGTTAGCATCCTGTAGAAATAAGATATCTCAGTGCTGCCAGCTGATTATATTTTTCATAATGTAAAAGGTTCTTGATGAATTATTCAGGGGCTTTTCCCACTGTTTAACGAAAAAAAGGAAAAAAAAAAGAAGAAAGGAGAGACAGAACCTCCAAGGCAGTTAGGTTTCTGGGAATAAACAGGCTGAGACAGGCAGTGGTGCCAAATATTAGTAATTATTATTGGACTGTAAAGCCCAATTAATGATGATGTTTAAGCTAAACTTTTCAAAAGGGCAGGCAGAAATTCAAAGCCAGACAGGTTTTTTGATGAGATGAGAAATCAGAAGATTATCTGCTGAAGGGCATCAAACCCCATTGCGTGTGTCCCCCTCCAGCCATGAAGTCAGAGAGGGCACATGTTATCTGTTCTCTCCACCTGTTAACAACATTTGGGTGAAGCTTTTGCAGACATTTAATGACACTGACTTCCATTTGTTCATCTCATTTGTCTGCCTAGGTCTGGGCATGGACAGAGACAATAACATCAGAGCATGGAGAAAATAAATAGAAAAACATAGAGATATATTTTATATATATACCGTACATGATTCTGCATAAGAAATACAACCCAAATAAAAAGCAGACATTAAGTATTAGGAAATAATTGATGAAATTCCCTAGCAGAAACACGGATAACAAGAGACAGATGGAAAAAGGAGGTACTTTGAGGAATGTGGCTTCCACACAAAGTGAACGTTATCAGGGACAGGCTGGTGACAGGGTCACAGTCCCTGCCAGGCACTTGTCTGCTCTGAGAACAGGGAAGTTCATTTAGCAGCTCCCTGATTATTAAATATAAATTGGCTCATAAGTGAACCTTGAAATACTTTGGGCCTATTCTGACACATGTTGCTCCAATTCAGATTTTTTGTGAGTGTAACCAAGCAGCGATTATTGAGGATGGAACCACATTAATTGACCTTCAGCAATAAAACAGCTAATTTGAATGTGTGTGTATATATATATATATATATATGCCCACAGTCATCTGCAGTAGTGTTAGTGGTTTGATTGCATGAACCAATACTTCAAGGAATCAAAATACCTTCAAATGAATCCCATGCACTGACTGGACACAAGCCTGAGTGACCACCCCAGTGCAGCATGAGAAAGCAAATAACAAAATTGTTGACATGAGAGAAAAATTCCTACATTTAGGACTCCTTCATTTACAAACCAATCGCTGCTGCCTTTTCCTCAGAGTCATCCATCATCTTGCTTGTGAGTGGATCCCCAGCTGGTGTCAGGGGAGATGTCCACAAGGAGCAGGAGGTGAAAAAGGGGTCTGGATTTCCTTCCAAGAAAGGAAAGCCAACTTTGCAAATCCCAAATCTTCAGCACCAGCCTCAGGAGAAGGCTCTGGTAAATGCTCATTTAGCTCTGGCAGAACAGGCTGTGCCTAAGAAAGACAAACTGTGAGTCCTGCAGCTCTCTTTTTGAGAAAACTCTGAGTAACATTATCTGGAGAGGAAGAGACACAAATGTCTCTCAAACATGAAACCTGTTTTTCTTACTTGGAACAGTTCAGTACTGAGGTACCTACAGGAGCTTGCAGATGAGATATTAATTTACTTTCCACCTTTCCCCAGGAGATTTCCAGGCTTTCTGATGAATGAGCTCTGTCTTCCCAGCTCCCATACTCAGTCAGGCCTGTGACACATCTTTGTTTTTTGGTTCCTTGGATCAGGAAAGTTTGCTGAGTCTGGGGGAGTCTCAGAACTGCCTTCCAAGTCACTAAAGTCTTCTGCAGACCACTTTTGATTAGCCAGCTGGAAAAGAAAAGTGCCTTTTATCAAATCCCCTGGGGCTAACTTATATTGAAAATAACTTGTTCTTAACACTTTTAGAGGCAGGGTTTCAAATGATGAATGAAGAAGAATATTCTCTGTCACAGGGTTTTCTTTGTTTTTCAAGTCCTCAGAGGGAGTTTGTGATCTTTGAAGCTCTGGGACTGAGAGCTCAGTCGTTTCCCACTGAACTTGCCACCGTTTCCTTCTGCTGAAGGTTGGCGGTGTCTTGCAAAAGAAAAGAAGATTATCCTGGAAGTACATGGCCAGAGAATTTCCATAACTCAGGTAATCAGTCTGGTGCAAAGATCTACTTTTTTCCTTTCTTCAGGCAGCAACCAGTACCAAATACTGCAGTCCTGACTGTCCATGAACATTCCTGCCACACAAATGGCTTTTAAAATAATAGGAAATAGCCAGAGTATGTCTAACTTCACATACTGGTTTTCTGGTTTGTTTTAAATTTCTCATGCCTTTGTTCTTTGAAATGTCTGAAGGTTTTACCTTTTTTAATTTTGGGGTGTTTTTTCTTATTTTAGCTTAGCAACTTTTCAAAAGCTCTTAGTTATTTCTCATGAAGAACAGAATCAGGCTCTGAAATGTAATTGGAATTTTTAAAGTTTCTAAGCTAATTTTCTTAAATACAAAACAAAAGAAATTGGAAATATGAAAATAGGTTTTGCTCAAATGTTCAAAATTTTTGGTGGCTAAAAAAAGACAGAGTGTTATTAACAGCTTCGAAGCTTTCCAAATTTCAAGCAGAATCCAGTAGAACTTTTATGAGACAAGAAACCCTTCTCTGACAATTTTATCGGTGAAGCTTACAAAGAAAAGATCTAACAGACAATGAATAAGAAACACACTGAGACTATCAATTAAACCACAAATACTCTACTTGGCTCAGAAAATTCCACAGTGAGTGGATATTAATTTCAAGGATACAAATTAGTAACTATAAACAGCGTTAAATGAATCACAGAATAGCCTGACTTGGAAGGGACCCATGAGAATCATCGAGTCCAACTCGTGGCCCTGCCCAGGACACCCCAAGGTTGCTGTACATGACATTGTACAAACAAGACCTTGGTGCAGTGCCACCAAGAGAACCAGACACACAGCTCCTGCTGAATTCCCCTGACTCCTTAACTTGGGTGCAAACATGATTTTCTTGCTTAGAGTGAGCTCAGGTCCCTCTGGGCAGCACTTCCTTGGGATGCAGAGCTGCCCTTGGGTCCTTCCAGCCCACTGGACACTGATCCCATGGGTATTTTAGGGTTAATAAGTTACCTGGCTCTGGGGTCCCACCTCCCTGAAAAGGGAAAGATTTAGATTCCTTCAGGCTGAAAGACAGTGGATATAAATTAGCTATTCAAAATAAAATTTGCCCTGTGAGGGTGGGCAGGCCCTGGCACAGGTGCCCAGAGCAGCTGGGGCTGCCCCTGGATCCTGGCAGTGCCCAAGGCCAGGCTGGACAGGGACATGGGCTCGGGACAGTGGGAGGTGTCCCTGCCATGGCAGGAGGTGGGACGGGATGGGCTTTAAGGTCTCTTACAACCCAAACCATTCTGGGATTCCTGCCTTGCAGCCAGAGGAAGCCATGCTCCAACTTCTCTACCTCCCAATGAAGAAGTTCTTCACTCCCAGCAGAGGCAAAAGGAGAAATCCTGCTTAACCATCTGTGACCTCAATGGGAAGCAATGGTCATCTTCCACTCAACCAAAAAATGTGACTGCCTTGGTGTGGGTGTGCATCTGCCTGAGGGAATGCAGAACAACTTCAGCTTCCCCGTGTGGGGGTGGAAATGCCCTTGGGGTAACCTGGGTGATTACTTTCAGGCAGATAAAGCTTAAAATGGGAAAAATTGAGATTGTCCCTAATTATGGACACGAAAAACACACAGGAAAAACCACCGAGGGGCAAAAACTTCAACCACTAGAAGAAGGTCTAGTATCAGCTCAAACTCTGCCAAACAACATCTTATTAAGCCAACTCTGTCCAGGCAGGCATTCACCCCAACACTCCAGCTGAGCTACTGACACTGAAGCAAATTTAAATACTGAGTTAGCCCACAAAAGAAACCCCTCCCACACAGACTAAACACATGCTACATCTCCCACAAAGGAAGGAGACTTTTCCACAGCTCCAGAAATATTCATTTGAGAGTTTCTCTTTCCTTGGCTACAGCTCTGGTAATTGATCTGCTCTATTATTTTTCCCCATTCTTTCTCTCTTACATTTAAATATGTCCTTCATACTTCTGGAGGGTTTTTTCCCCCCTAGCCTGTATCTCCACTGTTACATTATTTTTTATCTCTATCCTCTATTCTTCATGTGTGAAAAGGGTGCTCTGTTCTCTAATATTCATTTTACTTTTTTTATTCTCCAAGTACTTTCTTTCCCATCTGTAACAGCCCCTAATATGCACCTCCATTCGATTTTACTTACCCAGCTTGAAACCCTCTCATTCTAATTACCTTTTCAGTTTTCTTCTATTTCTCCCTTGAGATGTCTCAATTAGTGTACTTTTTCTTACTGGCTGTCACCTCTGAGCTACAAGGTGGGTCTAACTCCAACTTAAACCATGCAGAAAATAAATGAGGAGCTGTTCTTGGCGGCCCTGCTGAAGGTGGTGTTACTTTACAAACTAGTGCACCTTTAATAGATGATAAATGGGCAGAAAAGTGGCCTTGTTAATGCAGCAGCCCTTGATTTGGTTGCCATGCCGTGTCCTTTCATTACTCAAAGATACAGGAAAGGCAACCTATGCTAAGTCCTGGGTGATGTAATTCCATACAAAGAGAGTGAGTAGAGGCTAATTAACATAGTTCTGGTCAAAGCCTGAAATTAACTCTTGTCTTTAAAGACCAAAGCTAAAAATGTCATTTGTCTTGCCCATAATTATGTTTAGAGGTAATTATGGTAGCAGAATAACAGCAAGCAAAATGAGCCTAGGAGTGGGCTGTTCTGCCCTTTCTATCGCTAGCAGGACTCGGAATTCTATTTCTGTCAAAGAGAACTGGATAAAAATGCAGGTGACATCCACAGTACATTTCTTTGATTAAAATTGGCACTGTTATATTGAAGTTCACACAGAGCTTTCAGAACCTGAGGAGTAAATTCTCTCTCCACATGTTCCCACATAATGGAGAAACGAGCACCCTCCCCATGGCCGCTGGCGCTGCTGCAAAGGGGAGATGTGAGCCTGATTAAAGAGCCAGGCTGAGACCCCAGAACCACATCCACAGGGACGTGTCCTGCCACAGCCTCACCTCCCAGGTCCCTTCAAATGACACAAGATATCTACACAGCACAGAGTTACCTCCAAATTAAAGCATTAACTTCCTGGGGTAATTAATTAGTCATGCAGGTCTGACCACATCATCATTTATCCAGAGCCACAATAACTATCTCTGTGTTCTGCAGAACAGGTATGTACCCCACATGTTTGAATCCACTTATTTAAATTATATATCTATGCTTAAAAAGATATTATTGTTGTTATTATTGCTGCTATTATTTAAATCCCAGTGGCACATGCTGCTGTCACCATTCAGGTGTCCTGAGATCCATCTACCTGCAGCTCCTGCTTCACCACCAACCCTGAAATTTATGGGCACATCAGCCATAAGTGACTTGGAGGATTTATTTGTGAGGTATGTAGCGCTAATTTAAAGATTTCAAACTAAACTTCAGATTTCTACTGCACTGGGGCTGAAGGTGATAAAAATGCACACGCATGGCCCATTACTGCATGGGCTGCTGGCAGATGCCAAGGTCTGGAACACAGCTGTAAGCAGAGCACATTCACTTGCTCCAAACTTGTCTTTTTCTGAAATTATTACACTTTACAGTGTAAATTCAGTGAATTCACCCAAGGGTCCATAATATCATTTTTGGCACAAGTACAAACTAAGTTATAGCCATGATTTCAGAGAGATGACGATGCTGCTTAAAACACCTCACAGCAACTTTAATGAAGTTCTGAAGGAGAAAAGATCACCTCTGCAGACTTTTCTAATGGTTCTAATGGAACACCTCTGCCATTTTCACTGGCATCTTTCATGGCAAGAAGGGAATTAAGGAAAGGTTCCTCTGAGGGGACAAGCCCAAGGGGTTCCAAAGGCATTCTTCCACTGTGCTGCTGAAATCTTAGTCAGTCTTCAGAGATCAGCTCCACTGAAGCACTAAATTTTAAGCATCAGTTTAAGGCCATGGTACAGGAGCTGTGCTTTAAACAAGATAATTTAAAATGCCTAAACCTATATAGCCCTTGACCTGTCTCTCTTCAGAACTCCAGAAAACTTTCAGAAACTTTGGGGGGGGGGGGGGGGGTCCTGTCCCCAAAATTTCGTGGTTTTTCCCCAGCTATATCAGTTACCCAGTAAAATGTGTCTCTTCTCCCTACAGACATTGCCTCACATCCTTCTTTAGACCTTCACAGCTATTGCATTACTACCACTACTTTTACAAGTGCCAAAAGTACCTTTAAGATGACATCTGCCAGTATCACCTGACAGACACAAGCACCAAAGCCCATCTGGAAAAGCTGCCTCTCCCCATTATATTTTTGCATACTTCATGAGATTTTCTTGCAAAATTTTTTAATGATTTGTTTAAACAGACAAAAAAAAGCTGAAGAGTTGCATGTTACACTGACATCTGTTACATTCAAACTCTCTTTGGGGTCCTGTTAACCAAGTTTCATCCCTAACTAGGTGGAATTCTAGAGATGCAAACCTTGCAAAGTTGCCATTTATGGGACCTGGACTGAAATTGCAGACACCTCTCTCAACTCCTAAGAGCAAGGTCAGTTCTCTGCAGCACACCCAGCCTGGCTTGTCCTCCCAGAGGTAATGCAAAGCACAGAGAGCGCAAACCAGAAAACCAGATTGTGACTGAGGAGACACAGAGACAGCAAACAGTACCCCTGAACTGAAGCCATCTTCTGAAACCTCTCACTGGCACAGCACAGAACCAGCAGAACAAAGATGTGATGTGGAAATAGAAAGCTTTTGAGTTCAGAGTCTGTCACCAGGGACACGTGTGACACTCTCTGGACCTGCACCTGCTCTAGAGTGCACCAGGAGCTGGATAGAGGGGCAGCAGTGACAGAGGGTGACCATGTCAGTGAGCCCACAGGACCCCAGCCACCAGCACAGATTTATCTCTGTTTAGCCATGTTAGCCCAGGGCTGGCAAGCAGCCTCTCTTCACACAGTGGGCTCTCAATCAGGCTCTCAGATGCCTTACACCTCCTTTCCAAAATATTTCATCTCCATTGCCCCAAGGTTTGGTGTGGCTGGACCCACCAGTGTACACTGAAATATGTTCTACAATCTCACCACAGTGCAGAGACCAAACTGGAAAATATCTTATAGGCCCCAATTTCGTTAGCCATGAAACAAAATTTTCACTGCAAATCATTAGTTTTCACAAGAGTAATTCATCTTCTCCCTTTGGCATGGGAAGCTCATCAGATGCTCTGATGTTTTTGACCAGCTGAGCAGCCACTGACAGAACACCTCCTCTGAGATCAGCAGGTCTGTGTCAGCCAGGCATCCCACCAGCAGTGGCACCTACACCCATGGCTCCCAAACTGAGCACTGCATGAAGCCATCCCAAGGTGGCCTGCTGCCACAAAAGAGCTCAAGGCTTTCCATTCACATTACTTGGCCATGACTGATACCAACTGCTGACCCTGAGCTCACAGGACCATGGTTTTCCTCTCCTTGACATCAATGGGATATCTAAAACAGTACAACACTTTTACTGAAGCCCCAAATCCTCCTAAAATCAAAGATTTGTACTGGAGGGGAGAAAGCAGAGATCCCAGCTTGTGCCCAGAATCCAGCAGGATGAATCCATCACTGCCACTTGGCTTCCAGTTGTTAATTTGAGTGAAAGAACTCTTATCTTCCATGGAAACCTTCTCAAATCAGCAGGAACTCGTTTGTTAAAACTGCTTCCCTGTCTCCACTGCATTTGAGAGCACCTTGGTCTTTGCAGAGCAGCACAAAACAACACAGACAACTCTAAAATGTCTCAGATGGCAGCTCCAAATGCTTACAGTTTATGTAAAGCCGTGGAGCCAGCATGATAAGATCTAATTACCAAGCGAATTAGTAAAAAAACAGCTGCAAGGTTTGCAGAAATGTCTGGAAGTGCAGAGTAAATGGCCACAATTGATGGAGTTATTGCACAGGCATCCTGAGGGCACAGTCTGCAGCACTCCAGTCCTAACCAAAATCACTGTCAACAGTTGTTGTTTTCTCCATTCTGTTAAATGAGAAGAGCATGAAAATGATCCTGCAAACAGCCATTTAATATTCTCATGCACGTGAACTGCAATTATCAGCAGCAGCAACAACAAACTCTGCTGTAATGTGTTCATGGTTAATCAATTCAATTGATCACTGTTTATTAAATAAAAACCTGCTCTCTAAACAGTTCTCTAAATGGCAAGTTTTGGGGCTTGGGTTTTTTTCTCCTAGCTTTCTTTTCTTTTTTTTTTTCTTTTGTTTTTTTTTTTTTTTAAACATGCTTCTAGGAGAATCAGGAGACCAATTAAAGCTTTTAATTTAAATCCAAGCTAAGAGAAATGTTAGCAACATATAGTGCCTTTACAAAAGCATTAGCTTAAAAGAGGTTTGAATCAGCCTAGCCACTCCCTGGAAAATCTGCACTGGATCTGATTCCTTCCAATTCCAAAGGCTTTCAAGGCAACAGCCAGCACATTTATGTGTGTAAGAGACAGTCATGACCAGGTCAGCTCAGGATATCAGAAGTGGGCTGTTGGCAATGCAGATTAGGGGACACACTTTATTCACATCAGCACTGTAGCATTGATCACCCCTATTCTGCACCTTTACAAAGCAGATTGGAAATCAATGAATTGCAGGCTGGAGAGATGCTGTGGATAACAGAAATCCTCTATAGCCAGTTATCTCCCTACAAGGAATAACGACCCTGCACAGACTGGAATCCTTTAAACCTACGAGGAATATCCACTACATCACAAGTTCAATGGAGATTGATACCAGGCACAGTCAGGGTCTGGCTGTAGCCCAGCCCAGAGCCAACTCCATCACTTGAACACCACACCCAGAACTTCCACCTGCAGGGCCGGAGTCCTCCCTGCCCTTCAGCTGCTCCAAAGGCTGCACAAGGGAGGAGAAGGGGAGTGTTGACACACAAAAATAACCTCGTGGGATTTAATTAAGACCACTGAACCTGTGTCACTTGTAATTTATGGCAGATTTGAACCCATGCCTCCAGAGGGGGAAAATGAAGGCATTTCCAGTACATTAGCTGACTTCAATGGCAAAGTCAAATCTGACGTCCTGTGACCCTTGAGTGAACGAAGACTAAGGAGCCCCTGTTATCCCAATTATTTCTGACTAGATTTGTGAGATGTTTGCACTGCCATGGAATCCAGACACAACCAGGTACCTGCCCTAATGGGGCAAGTGCAAAGCCTCCCCATGCCATGAAACCTTGGTAAGAGCATCAGAAACCTCCAGCAAAACTGGGTCACTAATGGCATGTTCCATGGAGAAAAAGGGAAACATACATGGGGTATATTCCCTGCCCTGCCAGCAGACCCCTGGCCTCCAGAGGAGCTTGGAGAAGGCTTACAAATAAAGCTCTGCAAATAACCAACTTTCCCTTTTACGACCAAAGTGAGAAAATGAACTTCCCAAAACTGCTTTAGGTCAAGTAAAATATTTTGTTCAGTGTCATATCAAACACAGAATCACCAGGTTGGAAGAGACCTTTAAGACTATCGAGTCCAACCCAATATCAGGTGTTTCACCTTTGGTCCCTTTGGAGACTGGGTGAAAGGTGAGAACTTGCTTTATTTAATGGCCAAAATGAGGCATGAATGTTAATATTTTTTTAGTTATGTTTTAATTCCTTATTTTTCAACCAGAATTAATTGCTAACTAGGCAACCAACTTGCAAATAGGTTCAGCTGACCAAGAATTATCAGTTGCCTTCAGGAGGAGGAGAGGAAATCACTGAAATCTTTCCCTCAGAAAAACTTCTGCAGAGGTATTTCAGGGGAACTGAAAATTTTATATGAGTGTCCCAAGTAAACGAGTTCAATAAAATAATACTAAAAGGAAAACTTTTCCCCAAGATGAAATGTCTTGCCTGACTGACCAGCAATAACAACACCAGGGAGGCTGAAAGCTGCAGCAGTAGCAGCAGCCTCTCCAGTCTGACCTGTTTGAGAGAAAAGGGATTATTAGGGAATAAAATTAAATCCTTTCGTTATAGGTTCCACAGCCAGTGAGTTTAGCACACAGCTGTCTAGTGACTGTGCTAAATCCATCTCTACCCCCAGGCTTGCCAGGCAGCATCAGCCAAATGAATTCCTGATGATTCCAAATGATCAGACACTGACAGCCGGGAGAGGAGCGGGGCAGGTACAGCCTGGAAAGGAGCCGGGGGGACCCTGCCCAGCCCAGCCCGGCAGAAATGGCCCCAAAACCACCCCAGCCCTGCCCTGGGCGCTCACATGACCCCGGCATCGAAGGGAGGGGGGTGTTGCCTGTAGGAAATTGGCATCTGAAGGATAGAAGCGATGCCGCATCAAAGCGCTTCATAATGAGCTACAAATTTTGCTCGTAGTTCGGCAATTTATGTGGATTAGCAGCCGCTGACCTTGCCGAGGCCCCCGAACGGCTGCAGGCTCCATCCCTGGTCACAGAGTGACCTCTAGTGTTCCCTGCAGCCGAGCAGATCGGGCTGAGCCCGGGGGCTGTGAGCGCCTCCCAGCCCGGCTCACCTGGCACCCTCCCACTGACCCTTCCGGAGCTCTCTTGATTTAAACCAGGGCAGGAAACACTCCCAGAGCCTGCTCCAGCTGTGCTGCACTTGGTACCACGGCAAGATGATGGAAAAGCACCCAAAAACCTGAAGGTGTTGAGCCAAATCATAGAAACAGGCTGAGCCCAGGGGCTGTGAGCGCCTCCCAGCCCGGCTCACCTGGCACCCTCCCACTGACCCTCCCGGAGCTCTCTTGATTTAAACCAGGGCAGGAAACACCTCCCAGAGCCTGCTCCAGCTGTGCTGCACTTGGTACCACGGCAAGATGATGGAAAAGCACCCAAAAACCTGAAGGTGTTGAGCCAAATCATAGAAACAGGCTGAGCCCAGGGGCTGTGAGCGCCTCCCAGCCCGGCTCACCTGGCACCCTCCCACTGACCCTCCCGGAGCTCTCTTGATTTAAATCAGGGCAGGAAACACCTCCCAGAGCCTGCTCCAGCTGTGCTGCACTCAGGATGATAGAGAAGCACCCAAAAACCTGAAGGTGTTGAGCCAAATCATAGAAACCCAGACTGGTTTGGGTTAGAGGAGACCTTACAGCTCATCTTGTTCCAACCCTGCCATGGGCAGGGACACCTTCCTCCAGACCAGGGTGCTCAAAGCCCCATCCAACCCCTTCCTATGTTTTCTGCTCCTCCACTTGTGAGAGCAATCTGCTCCACTTACTAACTGCCACACAAAAGTTTTCATGAATTTTTAAAACCTGAAGAATGTTGGTGCAGAAAGGTAAAACAGAGCTGAGTGAACAGGTTTGAGTCTATTTCCTGCAGAGCCCAGGTGTCTGTAAGCAACTAAACAGAGCTGCTGTTTAAAGCAGCAGCATCCTCCAAAGGCTACTCATTCCTGCATCTTTGCCATCCAACCTGGAAACCCAGGAGCTCCAGCACACTGCCAGGAGGGGACAGACAGTGGCACCTCCTAAGCCTGGATTTCTGTCTGAGTCTGGATCAGCACTGAGCACACCCAAACCAAGGCAAGGGAAGGTCACAGAATCACTGCCCAGGGACAAATGCTGGGAGTGAACATTGTCGCACACCTCCTGACAATCATTCCTGCAGATTTTCCTTTTCTGGGAGTTGCATTTCTGATCACAGAAAGAAAGAAATAGCTTTGAATCTTCCTTCCTATCAGTTACTGTTCCCAGTAACCATGGACACTGGACTTCCACAGAGCAGGGGAAAACTACACTGCAGACAAACCCCCCAGATCTTCTCAGCAGGGTTATAAGTATAATACAGCATTAAATAATATAAGCTAAGTTCAAGCAGGTCTTTCTGAGATGACCACAAAATGTTCTCACAACTTCACACCACAGTCAGTTCAGGTGTCTGAAGATTCAGAGGCCCCATGTACTCTTGGGGGACAAGTCCAGCACAAAATCTCCATGCCCACCTTTCAGTGATGTGCAGTAAAACCTCTCCTCTCCAGTCTCACAAGGTTCACATCCCCTCCCAAAAAGATCATCCTGGACTAGCAAAATTTGAACAAGTGAGGTGCCAGAAGCTAAAAGGCAAAGGGTAAATGGGAATGGTAGGAATTAGTGCAAGGGTGGGAGTACAGAGGTACCAAAAGCTCACAGGAGAAGAGGAAAGAGCTGAAAGAGCAGTTGTCAGGATGCTGCCAAACTGGCTGTTACTGTGGCCATGGAATCTTCCAGCTTCAGCTTTTCTTGTAACAAAAAATTATTGCAAGTATTTTCACTTGGGTGGGCAACTGAGATAAGCAGATTCACACTGCTGGAATGAAGTCAGGGTTTACAGATGCTCCTTTGGTGTTTCTGAGTCCTCTGTGCTTTTAGCTGCTGCCTTTTCTGTCCTTTTCCTCATCTGTAAGGACATCTCAGACCACTTTGAGTTCTGACAGTCTGCTTAAATCCATGGGCAGGCTTCCACCCTCCACAGACCTGTGGCACACATCTCCTCCCCGAAATCATTGAATGAAAAAACGTAATAAAATCTAATAAACAAAACCATTTAATTTCGAAACCTTGTCCAACTCCTTTCACCTACACAAAAGAGTGAAGGGACAAGTGCCTATTTTAAGCAGACAAGGCCAGAAAGTCCATCAGTAGCTGGCACAGTGGCTTTTCCTGACAAAATGAAGACATGAGCTGGAGTGGCATGAATGACAGGGCTGGCACTCCTTGCAGGCCATGATTATCAGTTATCAAATTACCCATGAGCAGAGCAAGCCAAGTGGAGCAGCACATCACACTCACACACACCAAACCAAGAACCAAGGCCTCAGGAAGCCTCAGAACTCCCTGTCCTCAGCTGGGGAGAAAGAACCTTGTACTTAGGCATAAGAGAGTGACTCAGTGTTCAAAATTACCTTTTCTCCTCTCAGAATCATAAAAGGCAAAAAAGGAACACGCTGCTCAGAGAAAAAAAAAAAATATATTCTGGTATTATACAGGGATGAGGAATAGAATAAAAGAAGGGTTAAGGAAGTGTCAGCCTGGAATACATCTGGTAATTGCTTGGTTCAGTGTTCTGAGGGATTGGCTCAATTGTCCTTGGAGTGGTTTCCATCAACTTCAGGAAGCCCTTAACACACAAGAAGCCTGACAGATGGATCTCCACCATACCCCAGGTACCACTGCACCTGGAAAAAATCTCAGCTGAAAGAGAAAGCAGGTTTGATGAAGGCTGAAATTAAGGCTTGTTCAACACAGGGCACTGAGTTCAAATAGGAGGGAGGAAAATTAAGTATGTCTGAAGGCTCCCTGACAAGACACAGATTCTGGAACAACAGTACAAATACTCTGCATCCATTTCCAAAGGGCAAAGGAGCTTCCATGGAGTGATAATCCAGAGTTATTCCTGACTGATATCTCCTCCTGCAGACAAACACTTGTTAACAGTGAAACACAGTGTATTGACAGGAATAAACTGTAGAATTCAGATACATTTGTTAGGGCTAAGAGAAGTGTAAACCTTGAGGATAAAATTAGGGAAAGTGTCTACTTGTAACTCGTTGAGGAACCAAGGGAGAAAGCTAAAATCAAACAGTACCAGACAGACAACTATCAGTAACCCAAACAGAGAGGTACAACAGGGCAGAGAAATAGCAGCCCAGATGGTGGTCATGTGAAAAAACACATTCCACAGATTGCAAAGTACTTAACTTATTTATGATTACACGAGACAGAGAAACATGGCAAAGTTAAAAAAGAAATTAACTTGGACCACCATCACAGACATATGCCAGTTGTGTACCTCTCTGATTTTGACTCACTGTTTCTTATTTTTTCAGCAAGATACCTTTGATGTTTTAGATATGTCTAGAAGCAAAGAAAAATCTTACAAGATAATGTACGATATTGCATACCAAAGTACTGAAGGAAATGGTGATTTTGCTGAGAGACAGAAATTCAAAAAAAATGTTAAGCTGGTCAATAGCTACTTGCCACTGATCTCCCCAAGAAAAAGACTAAGGTTATTCTGATGAGTAAAGTGATAATATTGCAGCTTCTGCCAGTATTGCCTGAGCATCAGTGCTCTAACAAGAGAGAAGAATAGCCATGTCAGGAACATCTCTCCTCTTTGTCTTCATTAATTTACATTTTTGGCTGCACACCCCAGAGGTGTGCAGCAGAGAGGAATGTGCAGGCTACAAAGGGCTCAGCTGGAATTGCAGCCCAGTTCTACCATAAAATGACTCAAGATTCATTAAATAAAATAAACCTGTTGTAGCCCAAGGATTGACTGACTTGCAGTTTCCCCTGCTCCTGGGTTAATACAGCAGAGTTGGCACATTGATAGAACACTCAGCAGGACAATGGGGTGTGCTGAATTCAAATGAGCCTTCAAGGCTGGTAGGACTCTGCAAGGGACTCTGTGCATAGTCTGCAGCTTGGAGGAAGGGAAGAGAATACAGATTAAAAGGGAAGAAATAGGTAAAAAGCAGCAGTTGCACACCGACATAGATTTGTCACAGAAAACAGAGGATCCTGCACACCTTGAAGTGACTACAAACCAGAGAGGACCACAAATTCTACCTTTGAGTTTAGATTAAGTGGATCTTCTGCTTTAGGTGTGTCTGACTACGGGTCACCTCATTATAAAAATCAACAGTCCATATAATAAGTGAGAAATCTGCAATATCTTCATTAGGTGAGGACATCAGCTAAATGTGTATGTCACAAATTTGGAGGATGGAAGACAACCTGAAATATCCTCCCCACATACCACCCACTCCATTTATGCACAAATCAGATAAATATGGGGTGATTTTCTCCATGCACAAGAGAAGACATTCTGGGAGAAATGCCCAGTGGCTAATATTTGTTCCATGCTAGATGCATCAGCAGTGTTCTGGCAGCAGCATTAAGGCACAAAAGCAGGGTTTGTGCCTGGGTGCACTCAGCACCTCCCCTAGGAGATGCTGCCACCTCTAAGCAGCATTTGGGTCATGTTCAGCATGCAGGGGTTGTCATGCTGAATGCAACACACTTCCCATGCCATCAGAACAGCAAGGGCTAAATGCAAGGGTTTTGGGCTGGAGAAGAGACTGGCAGTTTGGGAAACACATTAATTCCATAAAACAGAAATAATACAGTAGGTAAGAAGTTAACATGCCATGGTGGGCAGTGTATTACTGAAAGGTTAACATCAGCAGGTGTCCTGCCCCAGGAGATGGGGAAACAACCCTTGAAATGGTGACTGACATGGGGAGCAGAGAGTTTACAAGTTCTCACCTCTGCACAGCCTTGTCTTTACACCTCCCCATGCTGGCAAGAGGAACTGTTCTTTTGAGGAGCTTCTCCACTTCATCTCTCTGGTTTCTGCATGCCCTTTGTGCAGCAGCCCCATCAATTTGGGCCATGCTGACCCGGGTTAGCTCCTCTGGGACCCTGCAGAACCTGTGTTAGCTGTGATGGATCTGTGACAGCAGCCACAGAGCAGCACCACGAGCTGAGACTGGCCCTGGACTGAGGGGTGGAACTGAGGAGTGAGGACCTGGAACAGTTCTGCTGGAACTCCTCCATTTTTACTCTGTTTAAAATTACAGGTGCACAGGTTCTAAGGAACCCCATTTGGGGTCATCCAGTTCTTCCTCTTGGCCCAAGAAGGGGCCTAAATCACTCCTGAGAAACGAATTATCAGGAGAAAATATTCTGACAGCAGAAAAAACAATTGCTTAAACACCACTTCTTAATGTGTATCAACTTTCAATCTGTATCTGTGTCAGGCTGGGGGTGTTTAACATGGGACTGTACAATTCCTAGAGTAATTTCAAGAACAAATTGTACCAGAGCCACAGAAAGAGAGAGAGTTCCCTGGGAGGTATTTGGGTAACACAACCAATTCATACAGAGAGAGGGGTGTGTGTGTATTTGCAGGCAAGTACAAAAAAAGCACATGGACACACACACCCACACATCACACCAGGATGCTGCAGAATCCCATGGACAGAAGCAGCATGAAAGCCTGGTTTTGCCTGCATTATTTCCAAAATTTCTCAAGTCCTCCTGCTTTGCAAAATGGAATTATTTAAAACAAATCTAAAGAAGCAGGATTGCACTTTAAAGAGGAGAGGGATACAGCCCAACACTACCTGTATCTGTGGAAATCCAATTTTGTTTCACAGTCACAAATAAATTTTATCATTCTGGCTTCACCTCACCTAGATCTGCACTTTTCCAACTCACAGGTGACAAAACGAAATTGAAACTTTTATCTGAGTACACTGACAGCAGCTTGACCCTGGCTTGAGTTAAACTGATTTTCATATCTGAAGACAACAATAATTTTTAGTGTCATCAGAAGTAATGGGGAAGGTGGGGGTAAAACAGAATGTCACAATGTGGGGTGCCACAGACTGGAAACACAAACTCCTTGGTGGGGTTCCCTGGTCTCTGGGGTGTCCCTGGTAAAATGATCCAAGTGGTTCTGGCCCATTGCCACAAGCCCTCTCCTCTGCTGCATGTGCAGAGAAATGTACCACAGCATTCCAAATACGTCACTGTTAGCAGGGGACAGGCAAAACCCCCCTCATCCTCAGTGCAGCAAGCAGGGAAGGATCCATCCTTTCATTATTGAGGATAAGTGAGCCATCCTCCCAAAGGCAGCTCACACTGGGTGTGCCCTGCAGATGCAGAGCTCGTGAGTTTATGTTGCAGAGCTTCAGAAATATTTTGCTCTCTTTCTTCAGCCATTTCTCACTTCTTTGTTTGGTTCGTTTCTCTCCTCCCTTGAACTCCCAAGCCCTGTGCATCTGAGGACAGCAGCAGCACGAAGGCAGCCTGAACAAAGCTGGCAGCTGTGCTGCCTCCCCTCACCCTGCCCTGCCCAGGGTCTGCTGAGCCCCCTGCACCTCTCACCTGAGCTGGGTGCTGACCCAGCCCAGGGGAAGGAAGGGCCCAGCTGCAGCAAACAGAGTGGCCATCGCTCTCCCAGGATGGGACGGATTGTGTCACTCAGGAACAATTTCTCCAGCAAACACAACTCCACTGGTACCTCAGCTCCTGCAGCCCAGGCTGTAGGGCCAGGAGGGGCCAGGGGAGGATCTGTGAAGTGAAAGGCACAAGATCTGAGTTTTGGCCAAAATATC
Source organism: Ammospiza nelsoni (assembly GCF_027579445.1). Classification (NCBI taxonomy): domain Eukaryota; kingdom Metazoa; phylum Chordata; class Aves; order Passeriformes; family Passerellidae; genus Ammospiza; species Ammospiza nelsoni. The sequence goes on along the minus strand of NC_080646.1, from coordinate 4,003,831 downwards.
CTCTGAAGCTTTCAACTGCTACCTGCAAAAATCTGTCCTTTTCACCAGTTGGCTCCTCTGGGCTGTTCTCCACTGTGACTGGACCTGCTCACTCATTTGGAGGTCAGAAGGAACAGCATTTTATGGCACAAGGCCAGATCTGCAATAAAGAGGAAACCAAATTAATCCTTGGAGTAGAGGCCAGCTTAAATCTTGATATTTGAATGATGTCAACTACACCAAAAGCATCGTGAGCATTCAGGGCTCTGGTTTAGCATCTCTGACTGGGTGTAAAACCCTGTGTTCCTTCCAGATCACATGTTGCCATCTGTCTCTGCTTCTCACCAACTCTGTTTGGCCACATGCTGCTCTTTAGGGCATATGGATGGATCTGCCAGCAGAGAGGAGAATTACCTGAGGTTTCCTTTTCCCTCTAGTCTCTCTGTGCTTCCTAAAGTTAACCAAGTCTGACCTCTCCTGACCCTCATAAACATGGAGCTGAGTTTGAACTAACTCCCAGTTCAGGGTATTTCAGGATAGAGAAAAAACAACTACAGTGCAGGTAGTGCAAGACAAGAGAACCTTTGCTTTAGGAAAGATAAGAGTGGAAAAAGTGAAGGAACAAATTCATTAGCATCTACTGTCTGGCAGGTGAAGCTGTACATTGATTAAAGTAGAAGTGGTGCAACTGAGCCTCTAGGAGCAATCAGAAGAAGACAGAGGAATGCCCTGTATCTAGGTAGACATGCATGCTCAGATTCCAAAACCTGGATTAATATAATCTAAGCACAGAGTACAAACATAGTAAAAGCTGTGCCAGTTTGTGCAGCTCTGCATGGCACCTAAATCCCAGAAATTTCAGGAGCTCAGATCAGACCCTTCACAACTTCCCATGGTGAGGCTTTCCTGCAGGCCTTTAACCACCCTGCAAATGTAAAGCTGAGCCCAAGGCACAGGGAGAGCTCCCTACCAGCCCCGCTCTCTCCATCCAGCCTTCTCACACCCCTTTTCCTCTCCTGGCTCATTTGCTGCCTGATCCAGCCCGGTGCCCTCCCTGTGCCAGTGCCAGGCAGGACAGCACACATGGGCTGTGCTGCCCATGGCTGCAGGGCAGTGCTGGGGGCACAGAAACGCCCTGGGCTGGCTTTGTGGCTGATCCCTGTCAGTTTGCACCATCTCAGCCCCCAAGCTGTCTGCAGCCTGTCCTCAGAGAGCCCCACAGGTCACCTCTCTGCCAGCTGCCAGCCACAGGACAGCTTCTGTTTGCTACTGCCACACTCAGCCAGAGCTGGAGCCCTCCTGTGAAACCACAGTGCTGCTTCAAGCTTTTCCATGGCTTGCACTCAACCAACACATCCCTCCTGGTATTCTTTCTGGGCTCAGTCCTGTGTTTCTCTGCATATGTTAAACTGGGTGGGGAAGAGAGTTTAACACCGTGCCTGAATTGGATTTTTTAGCTTGTGCTGAGTGAAGAGGAAGGCAGATGCTTAACCCCCAGCAGGGTCCCACCACTAAAATCAGCTTTGCAACCTCCTCTCCCTTGCCAATGTTCCTGTGAAGATCCTCCAGGCAATCTGCACGGAGCAGGCTCTGGCTCACCTGCAGTCACTTGCATCTGTGAGATCAGCTGCTTGGTGCCATCTCATCCCTGTGAAGGGCTGGAGCTGCTTCATCTCAGCTCCTGCTGAGTTCTGAGGTCAGCAGAAGTTGTGAGTCTCTGCTACAAGAGGAAGCTCAGTGAGTAGCAGGGTCTCACAGCCCCTGCTCAGATGAGATTGCAGCTGGAGATGTAAGCCAGGAGCCCCTGCCTGTTACCAGAGGCAGGATTTTGCATGAAAGGCAGATACTCCTTTTCCCCGTGTCCTGCTTCTCTAGGAACCACATCCCCCTCCTGAGCAGTGCTTACCCCTGCAGCCTTTCACTGCCTGCCAGTGATGTTCATAACCAGATCCACTTTGTGCTCCACGCTCTGCCAAGCCCCAGTGAGCATCAACCACCTTGCACAGGCTAAGGGAAAGCTGGGAAAGCCTCTCATGTTCCATGGACACCACTTGCAAGTAAGAAACAGAGTAAGGACCAAAATCACCCTTCAGGATTTCAATCAGCACACAGACAAGAACAAATTTGAATCCATTTTTTTACTCCAGAAAGGTTGACTTTGCTGCCAAAAGCTTTTTAGAGCCTTTTATGGGGGAGTTATCTCAGAAACAAGAGGTAAAGCACCCCATGATTTTTTTTTTTTTCAGGAGGAGAACTGTGCTTCAAGACATTTCTTTGTATTTCTGAGCCAAGGCACACCTGCCTTTTATTGATCTGCACAAGTGGAAGGGAGCCAACACAGTCCCACAGAGCAAGACCCAGAGCACAGCACGATGCTCCATCAAACTCTGGCCACCTACCCATTGTCATGGATCCCGTGGTTGTCACCAGCCAAGATCAATCCCATGCTGTTCAGCACATTTTAGGAGCCCAGGCTAATAAATCATTTAAGTGCCTCTCACTTCACAGATGGTAAGTGCAGTTCAATGAAGGTAATTATAAAAAAAATTACTTCTGGAGCAAAAAAATCAAAACATGGGAATATCTGTCTAATAGAAAAGGCCTGCAAAGAGATTTGGGAGTTCTAATAATTCTGAGGAGCAGGTTAAAGGTCTGGGAGCCTGACAGTAGGTTTTCCCTCTGATTGACTGAATCGATCCTGTCCTCATGTAACAGCTCTGGGCCCCTGTATCTACCAGATTTCAGGTCCTGAAAACAGTGTTGAGGGAAAAAAAAACTATACTGGGCCTCCTCTCACTCTAATGTGCTGGGCTTTTTCCTTTGTGCAAATGCAATATCCATCACTAAGAAGACAAGATGATGGAAAGCTGCAGGTCCTGGAGGGAGCAGGGGACATACAGAAGCAAGACCCAAACTCTGGTAACAGTCAGTGGCAGATTCAAAGTGAACTCCCAGATTCCATCTCACTTTTGTTCTTGGCTTTTGTCGCGGCATGCTGTGACTGTGCCATTTCAACCTATTGCCTACATTGATCTTTCTAACACAGCAGAATAAAACTCCTCAGTTCTCAGTTGATACAGATAAAGGGAAGAGCAGCAAGTCTGAAGATTTATTTACAAATGGTCAAACCACCCTCTCCAGCTAAGAGGCCACAGTGAGTGATGAAACCCCTTTTGTCTCATCATCAAAGCCATGGCCACCAGCACCTCTGGAGTGCACAACCCAGGCAGAGGAGCAAGGCAGACTGGAGAAAACAGATTTTCTAAAGCTTCTTCTACTCCAGGAGAAGCTGAGAGATCTGTGGCTGTTCAGGTTCTGTCCTCACCCTTCATTCTGCTCTGGTTCCTGTCTCTGATTTCTGATTGTCTCTCCTTGTTCCAGCCTCAGATCTAAGTACAGAAAACGGCTGTCTCACCCTTTCCAGCCTTCAGGTAGCAAAGCTAGTTCAGCCAAACTTGTCAATGCTCCCAACACTGCTGAGATATAGAACCAAATACTAAATTGTTGGATTTTTTTTTTATATGTACCATGGCAAAAATGAATCCAACAACCGACAAAGTTCCTCCAGAATTCAAAGCAAATTCAAAACTAAGACCCAAAGTAATCAGTTTACAATTTTTCTTTTTTTACCTCAGTGAAAGATAAGTTCCTGCCCTTTCAGTAGTTAACAAAGTTACTCTTCTTACTCCATCTGCTTTTGTATTAAGCTCTACCCTCAATCTTAAAAAAACACAGTAATTAAAAGAAAAAAACCCACACACATAAGTCCTTTACATAAAGCTTTTGGAGTGCAGAGTGTTTACTTGTTTCCCTTACCACCTAACAAGTTGTGATCTTCACTTACATCTAAAGACATTACATTGACCACCCCAAGGGTAAAGCTTTGTTTACAAAGCACCAGGTGAATACAAATGGCTGAGCCTCTTCCTTTCAGGACTCAGAACAAACAACCCTTTTTGGATTGCAATTACAATTTTAAGAGCATGACATTTAGTGATGCATTCTGAGTGACCTGAAATGATTATATAAAGTATATAAGATGCACAGGCCAATGTGAAATATGCTTCCAGGAACTGTTAGGAGATTAGAAATATGAATAAATTTGTTGAACAGCTTCCTTGGACCTTAGAATTTCAGCTGGCTCTCAATAGCAGGCAGTCACAAGGCCCTTTTAATTGTGCAGAGTGGTAACAGCAGCATGAAACAAAGCAGCTACAAAAGAGAAGAGTTAAGATGAGGACAGTTTTGGTGAGATTTGTCACTGTGCTGAAGGCAGGAAGGTTGGCTCTGTACCCAAGACCTTGGAGCTGTGATTGTTTTTACACACTCCTGAAAACCCAAGAGAGCTTACCTTAGATCCATCCCCGGCATTTGAGGATGAATCAATAAAGCTTTGAGAATTACTAAATAGGAGTTAGCACAAGTTTTGTGATTTCATTGTTTGAAGCTTTCCTGTTTAGTTTCCCTAAAGTCATCAGCTAAATGAGTGCATAAACAAGGTAGCCCTGAACTCTCCCTCCCTGTCCCACTTTAATCATAACTTTCATTTAATTAGCACCTCACCAGGCTGAGACTTTGCAAGGGACTTTATGAAAGCTGTCCAGTCATGTAAGCTGCAGTGCCAAGACAGCAAATAAAATCAAGAAATTAAAATCAAGAAATTAAAAGCGAAGAAAAGCTCCCATTTAGATGTACAGAGCAATGAGTGGCAAAGCAGAGCACAGGATGGATTCCCAGCAGGCACAAATCAGGGCCTGGGTTCTGTTCTCCATCTGCTGATACCCCGGTACATCAACTTGAGGAAAAGTTTCTCCTTTCACCTCAGTAATGCTTCATATTTGCATTTCCAGACATTAGGAATGTCTAATTAGGAACCTTTCAGTCAGGAATGAGGAACCTAAGAAAGAAAATCTGGAAACCAAGTTTTGATGCTGCTGACTGGTAACTCCCTCCCCCCTCCAAGCCAAGCTCCAGAAGGCTCTGTGTGTGTCAGCAGCATGATGGGGAAACGACACCCTTCAAATGACAAACCAAACAATCTGGATTTCTCCTGCTCATCCAGATGGACACCAAAGAGGGCACGGCACTCTTCAGAAAGCACAGGGGACAGAGCTGGTGTCTTGACCAAAATTCCACACTCAGGACTGCAGAGATGTGTCCTGGCCTGTGAATTCCCAGCAAACACATTCTGCTCTCCCCTAAAGCACTATCCCCATTATTTCCCTGGCTCATGGGGCACACCCTGATGCTCCTGCTCAGATTCTGCTTGGGTGAGATGCCCAGAAAATGCTGAGGATTCCCCTGGCCCTGGAACATTTTCTCACTAAAAGCCCCATTTCTGGAGGCTGGTGCCTTCAGCAGGAAGGCAGCTGAGGCTGAAAGACAAGATATTAGAATTAAGGTTTAAATTGAGGAGTCTGCTCCAGCCTGTCAGCTGGGCCTAACTGTTGTTAGAACCACTGATAAGGAAATAAATACATACTTTCAAACATCACATTTCAAATGCCTTTTCTCGTAAAATTCTTTGCTAGGCATTGACCTCACTGGATTTTATTATATGTTGCATCCAGCTACATTAATAGAAGTGATGTTAATGCATTAAATTCATGTCAAAAGAAATTATAACTTTAAGAAAACCTTTTCTAAGGGGAAAATGCAATTTTAATGACATCAAAGCAGAGATTCATATGAAGAACATGTGCTCTGGTTTGATGAAAAGAAGATAATCAAGGCATCTTCCTGATGTATAACAATGAGCCAAATAAATTATACATTTGAAAAATGAAATTTGAAAAAAAAATACATACAAGAAGAACAGTGATTAGAAACTGAAATCACAGTCTAATCTCACTGTTTCTGAATACTCAGAGTTAGTAACACACAGTACTGGAAAATACTGTAATGCAACAGAAAAAGAAGAGTTAAAAAATCAATTAATAAGAATCTCACTGCTTTAAATACACAAAATATGTACAGAATGAAAGTGTCATAAAAAATATTTTACAGGCCACAGCAGGCTGTATTATTATCAGAGCTTTACCAATGTTCTCAGAATTGTGATTTTAAACTCAGATTTCTCCTCTCATCAAAGATAATATTCAAAAGCTCACAGTTTGTGGCTGTAGAACAAAAACATCCTTGAATAACATTTCACATTATTCCCTTTTCTCCCTCTTGCTTTCTGTGATGCCACTAAACCCAGAATGTATTTTAATTCAGACATCCTCTGGCCTGTCAACTTTCAAAATATCCATCAAGCCATTTTTGCAACACATTGGGGCGAGGAGAGGGGAAACCAAATTTGAAGGACTTGTCAAACCTCATTGTAATTTATGACATGGATGGAAAGTACCTTTGACAGCAAGAAACTGCTTGCCATGAAACCACTTTACAGTGAAATAAATGCTGCCAACTAAACTGGGATGCCAAACTTCGTGCACTCGCAGGGGCTGAGCAATCCATTGCCCTTTTCTGTCCCCAAATTCTGTCCCCAGCTCTCAAAGAATATTGTGAAAATCCTGACTCTGAAAAGCTCATTAACAACAATTAATGGTTTCAAAGAAAGGTTAAGAACCATCTTCACTTCCACCCTTTACTGAAAGCACACCCTGTCCCACCTGATTGAGGTATATTCTCAGCAGAGAGAAGTACCAACAGCAGAAATTCTCTTAAATTTGGCACCACACACCTATCATGAGGTATGGGAGTTGTAAAACATTGAAAAATCATCTCTAATCTCACAAAAGGACACAGGAATTCTTTTCGTCCCTCATTTCAAGGTCAAGAACAGAGAGCATGAAATTTCTGGCAAGGATGGGAGTTAACTCCAAGTCTCCAAAGTAACTTAATTATAATTTGAATTTAGTAGGACTAAAAAGTCCCACATAGCAAAAAATGCTACCAGGTAAATAAAGTCTACAGAAATAGATAAAGAAAAAGTAGGACTGGGAAAAACTCCCTATGTTAGAAGTGGAAGAGCTCTGTGGGTATTTGGGTTTTTTAATAAAAAAAAGCTTTAATAGAAATGTCTTTTTCCTGGGAGAAAAAAAACTGTGTGGATAACATCACAGATAAATAGCCTATAGCTCTGATAAATAGCCAGTCACAGCATTACATTTGGTAAAGTCTCTGCACAGAACACATTACTTTATCACTGTTGTCATTTCTACAGAAATAGCTTTGTACCAGTACTGTCATGGAGTTCCTCATCCTCCCCAGGTTTTTGGGGTCAGAAATGAAGATACGGTGCAGCTGTCCCAGCCAGGGTGGGCAGGCAAGGCAGTGAAGGGATGCAGTGGAAACACAAGGCTGTGGAGCAAGAGTGGGGACACTTCGGAAGAAGAAAATTCACTTCAGAAGGGACAAATATGAACCAAAACTGAGGGAACAGCCAAGTATGGTGACATAATGAGAGTGGGCTCTGAAAAAGGAGATTCATGAGCAGGACAGACTGAAAAGGGCAGGAGAACACAGCGTTGTCGGGGCTTAGGCCTCAACCATCTTAGCACAATATTTAGAGCACTTGGAACAGGTGAAATGCCCAAAGCCTTTCCCTGTCTTACCCTGAGGCTGGAGAAGGTTTGAGGAACCTGAAACACCTTCACACCAGTGAAAAGGGGTTGCAAGAGGCTGCCAAAACTCAATGCAAGCCTTACCCAGCTAGCACTGAAAAGAATTCAGAAGAGTTAAGATTAGTTGGCTCACAGAGCAGCCTAAGTCATCAATCTGCAGATTGTTCCCAAACACAACTGAGACTGAAAAAAAATTTAGCTATGAGAAAAGAGTCAGAGATTCCTTTCGTAAGCCCAGTGGTTGATTAGAATTGCAGGCAGCAGGTTTGGTCATTGTTGGTTCATGTTTTGTCTGTAAATCTGAAAACTGTAATAACATTTCCTAGTGCCAAAGACAATTCAGAAGCAGAGAAAAGATAGTCTGAATGGTCCATCCAATGACTTCCATTTCTGAAGCCCTTCATTCCTTATCTCTCATTTAATCAGTGAAGGTTATTAATGGAAACAACCCCAGGTTTTATTGGTCCTTAATGCCAGGGTTGCTTGTTCAAATTATATAAGAAGTGCCAGTATGCAACCCATCTCATTCAGCCAAGTTACAGCGAGATTTAACTTCCAGAGCTAGTAGCAAAGCTAAAAATTGTCTTTGCCATGAAAACTTTGAGGATTTCAAATAAGTTTTAGTGAACTTAAACCATGTCTTTATTTTCAAGTTTCAGCTATTTATCTTTTTAATTGCTCCAGAATTCCATCTTTAAACAGATTTTGATTTGGTTTGGATGATTTTTTGCATTTGTCAGACCAAGGTCAGAGTTTGGATGAGTTTTTTATTAGCTCAAGGGTTTTAACAAGTAGCATAGGAGCTGGAGATTCAATTAGCAGACAGGCCAGAGTCTTTTAATACTTAGGATGTTTTTGGGATCCAGTTGTGTTTTGGCTGGTGTGGAATGAAGTCTCCCATAGGAAAAAAAACACCTTAGGGCACTATGTCCACATTGTGGGATGTGCTGGCAGCACAAAAATTACACTGTGCCAGTTGCAGGCTTTTTCATTTTTACAGTGTTTTGCATGCAGAGGGATGGAACCAAGATAAATGGCTGCAGATGGCTGACACAGGACTTCAGAAAACAAACGGCGTTTACCCAGCGCGTCGCACATCGCCGCTGCAGATGGTCCCTGGTCAGCAGGTCCTGCTGAAACCATCCTAAAGGATTGCTGGTAAAACTGGCTCTGAGATTAGAGCTGCTAAGGGCATTAGTGTAGCCCAGTTTATAAAACATCATCAGTCCCAGCTCATTTTCAAGGATATGTGATCAGGGTGTCGTCAGAGCTTTCACCTTCATCTTCCTTTGGGTTGGCTCTGTGTCCTAAAAACTGATGAAGGATAACCTAACAAGGGCTATCTGTCACCACTGACACAGTGCACTCCTCAGAACACAAATGTAGACATGAAGATGTTAGAGGGGACTATCACACATCCTTAGAGTCAAAAGCACAACAAGAAAATCCAGATTCTAATCCCACTTTTCTCCAATGAGGACAACTCACATCAGAAAGGGAATTGGAAAAGATTCAGGGAGACAGTAGGGAAAAGTTCTATCAGGAAGGATCACACAGACTCTTCAGGACTCCAGCTTCAAAAAGAGATGACAAGCAATTTATTTTAGGAGTGTATAAAATCATGAGTGGTCTGAAGGGTTTGGAGAGAAATGGATTGTTCAGTATCTCTTCCAATGTAAAAATGAGAAGCCATGAAATAAAGCCTATGAAAGCTACATTTGAACAAGCAAAAGGAGATTGTTCTTCAAGTAACAGAAAACAAACCTGTGGTACTCCACCAAAGGCATTCTGAACACAAAGAATTACACAACTTCAGAGGGAGGCTGGGCCATGACTGGGAAGAGAGATCCAACCCAGAAATTCTGAATTCACCCACCTCCATCAGTGGCTCTAGATCTGCAGCCTGCCAGAGCATTTTCCAGCATGTAGCATATCACTTGATTGCAAACAGCTTTTTGTTGTTCTCAGTCAAATGGTACCTCTGTCTGCGACAGCCCAGAATGCCAGAGCCTGTGCTTATCAAGGACAGGATCAAATGAAGATTTCTCCTCTTCTCACTTTTGTCTCTTATAGCAAACTCAATGCGTGTAATGTAAGAAGAGGTCACACACTGATATAATTAAGGACTTCAAAGGGGATTTCAGCAACTTTGAGCAGATTAGTAGTATTCAAGCATGAGAAGGAGGCTTAAGGAAAACAAAAATTGCCTGGGAGATGAGTTAATTCTTCTCTGAAATTAGGAGTTCTTTGAGGGATAGTTAGTAACAAGAAATGCCTCAGGACAGAAGTGCATTGGGGAAGGATGATTATGTAGCAACACACGAATTTTAAGGAGAAGAAATTCTGAAGTTCCAGGAAGTATTGCATGTTTCTGATAAAAAACCTTGTATACAAGCTGGAAGATGATTCAGTAGCAGGAAAAAAAAATTAAAAGGTAGAATTCTCTGCTGAACTTAGGATTTTTCCCTGTAGATCCAGAAGGCAGGAACTGTGGATCTTGTAATTCTGCACATACACAGAGTCAAAGCCAGCAGTCACAGGGTAGTTCCATGCACAAGAGTTCATGACCAAAATGATGCATAACCTCCTACTGCTCATCACTGAGAGACTCCAGCCAGGTTATTCAAGGCTTCCTATGATAAGATTAATAACAATGGACGCACTGAGCCTGGAGCAAAACAGCACCTAGGTCAGGGCAGGATAACTTCCAGTCCATCAAAATGGCTTCACAAACTGAACAACCTAAAGGAGATGCAGAGAGGTACTGAATAACTCAGACTTAGGAATGCAAGAGGGCATTTTCATTACAGAACTCAGGGAAAATGGCTTCTTGTTCACATCTAGTAGCTGCAAGAGAAACACTGTGCACTGATGATCCAAAGGTGCATTTTGCTCACTGAATTTTTTTAGAGACAGAGAGGGGATGCTTAGGGTAGATTATGGAAGGGGGAAAAACATTCTTGCATTAAAGAGCCAGTAGATTTTGGACAAGCACATCACCTTCACCCCAGTTCATGCTCTGGAGGGCATAAAGGCCACTGACCTGCCTTTCAGGGCAATCTATGCCTGAAGTTTCAGAACAAAATAAATTATTCTTAACCTACATTATGCTACACAATACCATTTAAAAAAAAGGCAATAGCACAACAGATGTGTTAGAGACATTTTTGTATGAGTAACTTTTTCCAAAGATCAGCAATATCACTAAGCAGCTCAGGTCTTGATATCCATCCACAGCATTTGCTTCTGTAACCTCCTATGACAGCAAGTTCCTGTGCTGAGTGATAAAACATTTATTTTTTGCTGCCCCATATTCATTGCCATTGATTCCATTGATTGACCCTTTAAATCAGTCAGTGCAAAAATATAAAGGGCATCTGATGGGGTTCCAGAGTGACCTAGCTGGACATTACACAGCCTTGTGTGACAAGCTGCTGAAGTCTGAAGGAGAAGATATTCCCAATTCCATCAGATATCGAGGGTGAACTGAGACAATCCCGGTCCTTTGTTCAGACCTGTGTGACCCAGCACCACCTCATCAGCTCTTTTGGTATCAGTAACCTCCAGGGGTAAGACGAATGAGAGCTGATCCCTTGAATATTTACCTTGATGCAGAAGGCTGTTGATGGCACACACTCTGCTGAAAACCTGTGGGGAGGAAGCTCCAACACCCCAAGGTCTCACCACGCCTGCACTGAGGAGCTGGAGAATATCAAGTGTAGAGTGGCACTGGCATCACAGGGGAGGTGTAGGGACAGCTGCTTTCTAAGCACAAGCACATGCTGCTCTGTGGATTTTCACAACTCCTCCAGCATATGGAGCATGTGCTGCTCCCTCCAAGCTGCCACTGCTGACAGGAGCTGATGTTTTCGCAGGTTGCATTCCTCCTGGAACAAGGTCAAGACTTGAAGGGCTGCCAGGAAATGAGTGTCCTGTCTTTCATGCATAACTTTTAATGCTGTTCTTAAATATCACACCATGCCTTACAGCTCAAGAGAGCTTGTGACTGCACGTGCACAGGTGATTTCAGTGTGTGATGGGGCACACTTGGCCATGGGCAGTGAGCAGAGAGAGATTAACAACTTCAACACTTCATTGAAACCCCTATTTTATTCACAGGATCCTCCTTGTGATCAGATAAATGTTTCAGTCTCTTCAGACAGGATAGGTACACCTGAATGCACACCTGAATTTGGCATGACTGTAGGTGTCTCACATGGGAGATCATTACCTAACAGTGGAAAGACACAGGCTTCCCAAAGAATGATTCAAAACCTGACATTAAAAGCAAGTTCAGGTTTCCCCACTGATTAGATAGGAACCAAAGAGGAACTGGCTTTCTAACCTAATCACTTACAGGCAATGTCAGCAGACCCAGTGTTTCACAGGTTTATAGCAGTGATCTGTATTTGTTTGTAAGAGTGATTTCCTGCATTGAAAAGAAACAGGAAGGTGTAGAACTGTTTGAATAACATCAGTTCAGAGATTGCAATGGGTTTTCATTGGTTACATGCACTCCCACAGTACTGTACAACAAAGTGAGGCCAAGAAAACAGGTTTTATCACCTTGTCAAAAGTTTGCAAGAAAATTCTCTGTGTCAGGGAAAAGTGCACACTTACAACTTATGTTGTAGCAACACTGAAGTCTGGAGACATGAAAGAAATAAATAGAAAGCAAGTCCAAGAATGGCTAGATGGCTTCTTTTATGTTATCCGTCTAGGTTGTCAAGGTCCTACAAAATCCCCACACAAAAACTCCAGAAGAAAATAAAGGCACAGCTAGACAATCCTGATGCAGATGACAGAGTAGCTCAGTACTTCTGAAAGCAAAATTATCCATCACCTCCAGTTCTATACACCAAAAGCCACAGACCCATAAATCTGTCTCTAGAATTGTAATCTCGCATATTTGAAACACTGGAAAACATATATTGAACTTCAACAAAGGCTCTAGATAATAAAATACTAGAGAATTATTTGTCCCTGCAGCATCTCTCTGTCTCTGCTTGGCTTGTGATCACCTAAACAATGGCATGAACAAAACCTGCCAGAGTTGCAACACCAGGCAGATATTTTCATAAATACCTCAGCAGACCAAGGATTTAGTCCTGGCTGGACAAAGTATATTTTATTTACATTTAAATAGTAAAATTATTACTATTTTGCCATGTGCTTTGCATGTTTACAGCTTCTGGGTTGTTTTTTTTTTTTACTTGCAACTTGAAGAGATAGCACATACTGAATTTATTTTAAATGGTTTCCTAGTCAACCCCCTGAACTCACACTGTCCAGTACCGAGGCTAAATTCTCCACTTCAGCACAAACAAGCCTCGAAGTTCTCATTTCTCTCTGACTTATCTCTCATCTGTTTGAAAAACCTGACCAGATCCTTCTTTTTGTCTCACAAAAATTCACACCAAGAAAAGTAATATCATCACAACCTGTCAACACTTAGAGGCTAAACAAAGAAAGAAACAGATCAAGAAAACAGAGATAAAAAGCTTTGGTGTCCCTCTTCCCAAATTAATATTCCCAAAACGTGTTTGGAGAGAGGGGGAAGGGCCCATTGTTTGAGCTCCCACATGAGCCAATGTGATTATTTAACTAACTATCTCCATCCCCAGACATATCAAACGGAATGCAATGCCAGCTGAAAGTATTATGTAGCCTTCAGTGATGTGAAACATCTAAGCTCCAAGGCACACAGCTTGGCTGGAGACTCCAGCTGGCACTGGTAGTTTTATTGTACTGTGAAAAACATTAAAGTCCTCAGATGCCCTGCTGATCATGGGATCTGAGAAACTTTCCCTTTGCTGCCTGACATGTGCTCACACTGCAATTAACACACTCCTCCCTCTCTTTTCCCTGGCTGCAGATGTGCACACAAACACACTTGTGCACACACATTCCCAATGTTATTCTGCCCAGGAACACTTATGTTGGGAGTCTCTGTTCTGTTGTGCTTGGGAGGGGGAGCCAGGCTTTCCTCCAAGTGCTAAAAAATCTGGTACCTCAACTTTCACTTGGAGGTGGCTGCAGCACATGTAGAGACCATTAAGGGCTGTGTTTTGCTTCCTAACTTTTCACACTTTTCCCTCCTTTTATGACATGTTTATTGGCCTTGGAGGGCGAGGAGGGATAACAGAGGAAACCAAGGTGCTGCATTCAGCTCTGACTCAACTATTGTACACCTCAGCCTCATTTAAGAGCAGGTTGCACTCGGCATGGTGGCTTGGCAGTGTGAGCAACTGCAACCATTAATCCCTGGTCACATCTGATTTTCGGCAAAATCTGAGCCAGTGGGCCCAGGGTAGTTAAATGTGCAGCTTGGGCAATTAAAAAAAAAAAAAAAAAGGTTACAGATGAATATTACTTGGTCTGAAAACAAATCTGCAAGGGTTTTTGGAGACTAGTGCCTTGAGGATTAGAGCTTATTTGTGGAGCTTTAACAGGAAACTGCTAATTATCACACCTGCACAACCTTCCTTGAATTAGACCCTGGGGATGCACTGCCTTGCCTATAGATGTTAGCCAAAGCCTCAGGCTCTTAATCCACAGCCATCACCTAAAGTGAGAACAGAACAGCCAGCCACAGGGCATTTGCAATCTTAGTTAAGAAAGGCTATTGCACCATTTAAACTGGATTTTTCCTACCAAGACAAACTACTTCAGTCCTGAACACTCTTTCAAGGAGTTTTACGTCCAGGCCCTTGTGAAATCAGCAGGCTGATCCACTAAAATGGCTTCCACTCGGAGTGAATATGTTATGCAGCACTACAAAATTGTTGGGAAAACAGATCTAAACTCTAGGAGTCAAAGCAAATAGTATAATGGATATGACTGTAAAATAAGGGAATGACTGGGACATTTTGTGGTTTAAAACCCACCTCATCAGTGGCAAAGACCACTGCCACTGCCCTTATCCTGGTAACTGTAGCAGCCACTCCTGCAGCCTCTCTCAAGGCAGGCTCTCATTTTATTGACAGAAAGATGGCCAGGGTAGTAACTGATCCCTGCGTCTTACACAGCCTTCCTGAGCTGCAGGCTGTGAGGTTGTCTCCAAAAATAACCTGTCAGTGCCATGCTCAGACAGCAAAGCCCAGGCCAGAGCCAAACCTCCCATCTCTCCAGGTCCTGACACTCCCATGTAACATCACGGTGTGCCTCGCTCTCTGGACTTGCTGCAAGTGTGCTCTGACCCTACTGAAAGAGCAACGTCCAAGCAATGACAAAGCACCACAACATTTTTCCTTCTTGGGGCAGCCACAGGGTTGACGACCAGGTGGCAGGACAAGGTTAAGCAATGCATGCACAGAAGGAAGCACTCATGGGCTTATTTCCTTCCCTCTACCAACGTTTTCCAAATGTCTCAGCTCCTTTTTGTCTCAAACTGCTTAAAACCTGGGAGCGTTCCAAGTAATAATAAACTTCTTGTCTTTAATTTATAACTCCTAAAATTGACAGAAGCCCAAAACACTTTTTTAAGCCTGAAAAGGTGGCAGAGACACATATTGTCTCCTCAGCACAAGAACTTGTGCGGCTGCGAGGAGAGAGAGCTGCCAATGCGCTCGCAGAAATAGCAGCAGCATTTTATTTATCCCGGCAAAGCTTGGCCGGTCTATTTGCATCAAGGAGCAGATTTACCACGAGGGAGGGAAGTGCTGCCTCCATCCCTTCAAACATTGCTCAGTGTGGAGCCCTGGGCTGTGTGTCCTGCCCTGCCAGTGCCTGTCCAGCTCCAGCATCTCCTGCAGGAGCACCAGGAAAGGATTGTGAACCCTCCTGCTCAAGTGTGCAGCCCAGAGCCTGTCTTCCCTCTCCTCCCCAGCTTTGCTACTGCAAAACGTGGCAGCCAAACACCAGGCAATCCCTCTGCACCCTCCTGTTCCTCCAAAGTGTGCAGTCAAGGGGCTGCTGCACATCTGTGCTGTACCAGAGGCACGGGAAGCGAGGGGAAATGCACACACCAAATCCTCCATCTGCAGCCCAAAGTAACAATGTTGGAGGGCAGGAAAGGGAGAGGGAATGTGCTGCACACACAGAGCAATACAAGAAGTAGGTTTTGTGCCAGGCTCATCAGTGTGGCAGGGTAATAAGGTCAATGTGAAAACAACTGGAAGGCACATTCCCCAGTAAACATGTGCTGAGTGAAAACGGCCCGACCTTATGTTGTAGAATCCAAACCCATTGAGTCAATTGCCAGAAAACATGACATGACCTTTCAGATTCAGTGAGCATCAGTTCCAAGAGCAGGCTGCCGTGCTCTTTTCCATTTCACTGCTGCCCCCGGAGGGCCTCAAGTCACCTGAAATAATAGCTTGGGCTCAAAATCTGCACTCCTTTAATGAAAAAAAAAAAAATACACATGGCATCAAGTCTGACCCTGGTGGCAGATTTTTTATATGCTTAGCTCAATTTCTTTAAACTAAACAATTGGGCTTTGTTTTGCTTACTTTTTTTTTTTTTAATCTTCCCAGAACTCAAGTTTTCCTACAGACAACCCATTTTTTGGCAATGGAGGAAACCTCTTGTTTTTGTGAATGAGGAAAATAATTAATAGCTAATGAGGTGCTCATTCCAACCCACAGCCTTCTCTGCCCAAACGAGTAAAGAAAAAACTGTTTCAGTTGGAACATATTATTTTCACTTTCTAGCCTGAGAAATACATAAAGATGTATTTTCGCCCACAAACCTTCAGAATCTTATTTTAATCCTCAGAACTCAAGCTGCCCATGAGACAAGCAAAGCTGTACAATGTTCCAAGCACCAGCAAGATGAGAGCTTATGATATTAAGTGCAATCCAAACTGTACTTTCCCTCCCACTGAATTATTTTTGCTGCTAAATCCTGATTAAAATTATTCTCCCCTTTTACTGTTCTTCTGACAGACTGATGGGGCTGAGATTTGAAATAAATTCAGCTTTTAGGTGAAATATTTATTTCGGGGGACAAACAAGAAGGGCTTTTTTATACTATTCAAATTTTTCCTCTCCTCTGTCAAAAAAAATAAAAAAATAAAAATAAAAAGCAGAAAGGAGAGGCAGGGATCGGAACCGTCTGGAAATTGTATTTATTTTGACTTGAGCTGTGCCAACCTGCAGTATACAAATACTCAGTCAAAACTGCCTCCCATCTGTGTTTATTGTGGGGGAATAGCAACATCCAATGGCCAGTTCAATGCAGGTTAATTGCAGGCGTGTATTGAATTCCCTGGAGAGCCAAGTACACAGTTAGCTCCCCTGGTGTAATCTCTTTCTGTTCCATGAAGGAAATCAAAAAGAGAAAGAACAACAATGCCAACCCACAGAAGAGCTTGATGCCTCTCTGCACAGAGGGGGGCAATCTGCAGGGAACAATAAGAGTCTATTAAATTCTTTCACTGCCACTGGAGAAGTAAAATGAACATAAATTAATCAGCTACAAAAGATGGGACAAGTGTTGGTGCAACTCTATTGAAGTCGGTGGAGTTGTGGAAAGGATAAATTTAACTCAGGATCTTGCACTGTCTGCATGCTTGAAAGTGGCTTGTTGAAAAAAGTGGGCATTCTTAGAAAAGAAAAAAGGAGTGGGAGAAGCTCCCTGTGAAATGCCATCCTTCAGTATCCCTGAACACTCACATTTTCACCACAGACATATTGACATTTACCATTTCATTTCCTTGCATTTATAAAGCCATTTAGCCAAGTTTTTCAAAAGCATTGACACACTGTGGGCCTCAAAGTTTGGAGCTTAAAAGACCCAGACTGACAACAGCTGCACAGAAAATTAGTGCCCTGCAGAGGTGGAGGTTGGGCAGGGCCAGGTGTGCATTGGGAGAAGGAGAGGGGCAGCCTCTGGTCTATGTGAACCAGAGAAAACACACCAGATGTGGAAAAAGAGCAGGGAAAGGGATCAGCAGCTTTGTTACAGTCACAGCCTGGGAAATCCACAGGAAAAAGGCACAAAAAGTTCAGGGTCCTAAGGTCAACCTTGGTCTCCTTCTCACAGCTGATGTTTTATTCTGCGCACTGCATGTGGCCTAAGAAAAGCCATATAATGCTTAACAAAACAGGAAAAAAGAGAAGAAAAATTGCTGTTTGTGATGTACCCAGAAGACAGAAACTCTGGATGGTGCCAGAAGAGGAGCATAGTCCCCGAGGCCTGGCAGTGAATGCCCTTCTATGTGCATACTCCCAGCACCCACAACATGATGGGGATGGGGATCTCCCTCAGATTGCTCCAAAGTCAGGTTTGAGCTTTCAACCAGGACCAGACAGGGTGAGGAGAAAGGGAAGGAGGCACTCAAGGGACTGCAGTGTCACACACACGGGAGGAAAGGCAGAGCCTTGGCACACCTTCCCCAGCCTGGAAGGCAGAGCCTGCTTCCACACGGAGCAGGGAGACTCAGCCAGGCCAGAGGAGATGAGGACAGAGCATGAGAACAACACTCCAGGTGCAGAGTAAATCGCTGTCACGGGGAACCACATTATTTCCCTGACATCCCCTTTTGCTCTGTGAGTGGGAATCCACTTTAGCCTTAAAATACCTCCTTCCCAGCTCCCCAGTGAGCTCTGTGGCTGGCACAGTGACCTGATCCCCCTGTCACACTGCAGGGAAAGCTGCTCAGCACCCACACTCTGCACCAGCTCCAGAGGGGCTTCATGGGGCAGTCGGTGCCTGCTGCCCCCAAACTCCTCGTGTGTGCTCAGAATTTCAGCCTCTGAACTGTCAGCCTTGGGGGCTTAATGCATTTTCTCCTTCCTTTCCACATTGCCAGTGGCGATGTCCTTCTCACAGATCCAAATTCTTGGGGGCATTTTCAGCTCTTCCTCCCTCTTCTCCCAGACGTCAAAGCTGCCATTAAATCCTCCTGGCCAATTTACAATGCTGAAGCCTTTCAGCCAAGGCTCAGTCATCTCACGCCTGTCTCACTGAAGCTTTCTCCCCTCCAGGCTTCTGCCCTCATCCCCTTCAGTCCATTTATCCAGAGTCACCTACCTTCTCTGCCATCCTCAGATCCTTCTGCTTCCCAGCCAATGTTCATCACATCAAAGCTTATTGTTTTCACATTCAGCACCTTGCACAACTTCTTTTCTTTTGACTCTTTCCACTTCCCCCTCTTTTCCCTTTCATCCTGGCCCTCCTCAGCTCTCCCAGGAGACAATTTGTTCAACACTTTCTTCCAATCTCATGCCAGAGTTTCTTGTATATGCCAGAAACCTGATCAGGCTACAGTTCTCTACCAGGTCAGAGCTGTATCTCTTATGTCTATGAGTAAGTTTAGTTCTTTCTCACTCTGCAACATCAAAATAACCACTACCACCACGAAAAACAAAATTAATGGCCATACTTTTCTGTTTACTTTAGTTACATTCCAGCCTCATGCTCACACTGGCTTCAGGCGACAAGTTATTCTCAGGTCTCACACCTTTTGGGCCTAGAAGAGTTTTACAAGCATTCACAACTGTGCACCATCTCCCTAAAATCCATTCCTTATAGTTCACTTAAAACTATTCAAGCTCCCTGTTTCAAAGCAAAACCTTAAACCATTCTCCAACATTACAGTGCTTAAAATGAAATATCTGTAAGCATGGTGGGTTTGGATTCTTAAAAAGCAAAAGTTGATAAGACTTTGTTGACATCCATGAAGGATAACTGGCTTTATTAAAGTGTGTTAAGCACAGGGAAGTTGGCCCCACAATCAAACAGTTGAATAGATTTAACTCCCTAATTCTGAGTTCAGTTCTGAAGGCAACATTGCAGCCCTGGGATTTCACATTGCCAAACCACTTTCAGAAACTCCAGAGTAAGAACATGTTTCTCTTCACTCTGAATTCTCAGTTCAGAACAAGCTCTAGGCAGAGGCTCCACACGGGCTGTTGTTCAAACTGCTGAGCCAAGGAGCTCAGCTGAGCCTTTCAGCCTGGAGCTGACACCTATGGCCATGACCCAGGCTGCCCTCATTTACCTCCTGAATTAAAACAGAGCACAGTGACACATTTCCTGCCTTACTCCTTGGGTAGTCTCTCACACAAGGCTTCAGACTGCAGAGTTCATCATTAAACGCAGATTTTTCACCCCCAGGAAGTTCCAGAGGCCCAGAGAAAGATGCTACAAGCTTGAGTTCCTAGAGTGGATTCAATTACAGTATGCAAGGGACATTTAAACAAGCTTCCCTGGGATAAATGAGAGAAAAGAGCCAGCACACTCAGCATGAGGAAAATAAAAAGCAATCTTCAGCTGGTGCCAGCCATGCATATTTTGAAAACCATCCCCTTCAGCCATTACCAACAAAAAGTCAGCAAAAACTTATTTTAGAATCTGAAAAGACAGAAATTTAAAGCATTTGGTGGCACAATCTGTTACTTAGGGACAAGCTCATTAAAAATGCAGCACTATTTACAGAAGGCAAAATGCAGACATGCACTTTTGCATGTAAAGCAAGCACTTATGGAGTGATAGGAACACCTTTCCTCCTGACTGCAATGGGAAGGAGAGCTGGTTAATTGTTCTGATGGATGGCCCTCTGAAAGAAGGTAAAAATTGGAGAAGCCAGTCCCAAACCTCACACAAACCCATAAGGCCAGCGAGCAAGAGATAAGATTCAACAAGAAAAGAGCCACAGGGGGTTAGGAGAAGCTTAGGAGGAGCTATGGAATGAGCCCTGTCTGCAGGCACATTGAGGAAGAGCAAGGGTGAGCTCAGTCAGGGAGCAGATCTGAGCAGCACAACTCCATGGCTTTGGGAGGAGACAAACTTGAAAATGGAGGAGAGGAACCAGGAAACTGAGCTGCAAAGGCAAATGTCAAAAAATGCAGGAATAGGAGCAGGGGAAACCAGAAATCAAGAGAAGTGACATGGTGGGAAGATGAGACTGAGGGAAGGACTGTGATTGTCACCCCAAATCAGAGGGGAAGGAGAGGGGGAGGACCCAGAGTGGAGGAGGTTTGTTATTCTCCTTTTCCCTGGCCAGAGGCTGCAGATTGCAGCTAAAGCTTGTTGGAAAACCCCACCTGCTTGAGCCAGAGACTCATCTCACCATGGATTTAAACTGCCATGAATCTCTGGCTTAAATCAAGCAGTTGCTCCTCATCCTGACTGATCAGGAGCAAGCCCTCAGGAGCAAAAGGTGCTATAAGACAATGAAGCATTTCCTTAAAACACAAAGACCCTGAGCATAAACAAACACTTCAAGCTCACAGCTACAAATTCCCTTGCTTTGTGAAGCCACCAGCAATTCCTCTGATATATTCCTCAAGACAACATATTAGACATATTGTGTTTGATCTTTAAAACATCTGAAAATAACACAATCACCACTGACATCATCATTACCAGGCTGATGTGCTCTGAACCTTTCTAGATCTTTTATATTGTGATTTTAATCTCAGGTCTTCACAGCCCATGGTATCCATGGTTCCCTTGGAAATACATCTATGTAATTTAACTTTAAAAGACCCAAAATAACAAAAACAAAAAAGGCAAGAGAGCTGTCAAAAGGCTTAAACCCAAGAGTTCCTGTCCAAGAAGAAAAAAGGGGCAGATTGGCAAATTGAAAAGGGTTAAAACTTTGAGAGACTTGCAAAATTAGTAGACCAGCCTGCTACAACTCCATGGCAACCGTGTATTTCCACATATGGAAAAGAAGGAACAGTGGAAGACAGCTTCCCAGTCAAACAACATCTTTTCCTGGTCAAAGAATTTATTGTGGCACAGCTCCACAACCCGACATGACTCAAAAGACTGAACATCCTTCCAAACTACTCTGGCTTCACCAAAAAATCTCCAGAAAAAGGAGATTTTCAACCCCAAGACCTAACTCACTTGGCTACTTAACACTGCTCCAAGCTTCCAGTCTGGCAGACAGAGAAGCATCTTCTCTATTGGATAACTGGAGACACATGCTAAGATCAATTCATTCAAAACAGCCTGATAACAAAGCAGAGGTTTATAAAAAGCCAGTCCCTTCCAGATTGTTTTGCTACTTTAAATTTTCCTACTCCAGGAAATATGAGTAAACATTAGGGGAAAATTTACAGAGGGAGCAGAAAAATGTTCCCTCTATACCAACATTTGATGCAATAGATAATTGGAACAAATATTTCAAAAGACATTATAAAAAGCCCTTATTTCTGTGGTTTTGTTTTGTGTCTTACCCTCCACTTCCTATTCTGCACCCCTTATATAAAAAATAAAAAGAAAATAAAGAAAATAGATTTTTTTTGACACAGACTGCATGGAAAATGAATGAAAAGGAAATAAAAGAATCAGTATTCCTGGTGAGTAATTTGGCTAGAGGAAAAAGACAGATACAGATCAGATTCTTTTGATATGTTAAAAGCATCCCAAAATGCCTACGCTTTGGATGCTTTTACACAAATTATCTTTCATCATAAAAGTACAAAATACATATAATGGACAGCTCATCTCTCTCCAATGAATATGTAGCCACTAGCTGATAAGATAATAGACTAAACACTGACCTGTCACAGACTTGATGATCATAAAAGTAGAGTTTAAAAAGTTGGTTCTCATGTCTCAGGCATTTAATGGGCAGGCACCAAGATCTGCTTCCAATCTTCCAACTCTCTTCATACTGTTCTGCCTTAATAAGCACAGGCATAACCCTCAGACTGGTTTTATTTGAAAAAAGACACTGTTTGTACAAATAATTCTCCTACAACCTCAGTTTCCCAGAACTCCTTCCCAGTTAACCTTAGAATGACTTCAGTGTCACTAGGCTGCTCTGAAACAGATTAAAAATCTCTTTATTGAGAGCAGCAGCCCAATTTGGTTTAGAGTCTGATCTCGAGAGGCAGCTGAGGCATCAGCTGATGGATAGGCTCCTAATAAACAATAATTGTTATTTCTGCAATGTGTAAAGCAGCTGAACAGTTGAGAACAGAGCCTCAGAACTGGAAGGTCTTTACTGGTGGCCTTCTCCATCTCCCCCTCTCCACTGTGCCACCACAGTGCCCATGAGTGCCAAGCTTTTTTTTCCTACATCTCCTTCCCCTGCCCCTTTTTCCAAGGCAGCACAGAAAATGTATTTTCAGCCCTAATAATTAACCTAACACACACCTTTGTTCCTTTACATGCACTGCAGGTATCTGATCATTTTCTCTCCTACCCTGCAGAACAGCCTCTATCTGACAGCCTTCCTTCCCTTCCCTCAGTATCTGCCTTTGGAATCTCACAGGGTTCACCTGTGGATAGAAAATCCTCCCTAACACAGCAGCTGAATTCATTTAAACTGGGCAGGACACACCACAGATTTATTTTATGTGCCCTGCAAGATGCCCCACTAATATTTCCTAGTTATTGGTAAATACTGCATTTCAAATGAGCAGCCAGCCTTAAAACAAACAGCCCATGGTGCTCAGACCCCAGAACCGATGGGCCTGGGTCCTTACAACAGTTCTACAACAATTCCACTGTGAGATCTCTGGAAAGTCACCACCTTTGTTTTAAACCTGACAAAGGAAGATTAGCAAAAAAAATGATAACTTATTAAGGCAGCCTCGTACAGGTAGCAGCATCTCTTCCAATTAAATTAATAGAAGTTCAACTGTTCAAATTAATTTAGATGCTTACTTTCACTATAAAAGCTAAAAGTACAGAAAAATAAGTACACTTGGACACATCCTAGGGGAACAGACCTGCATCTCTCAAGGCTTCCCTTTTCCTGCCCAGTTCACATCAATACTGCTTGTGTAGCACCTAACACTCATTTAAACCAATATTTATTGATTGATTTAGGCACTTTTACAGTCACAGAAGAGCTTTTCATTCTCCTTACTGCTATGTAGACATAGTCACAGATCTCGGAGCAACAGCTTTTAGATGACAAAAATGCAAATGCTGAAAGCATTCAGGGCAAAGGCACACAGGCATTACAGGTGTAAAGTGGTGAGCTCCTCCCCGAGGAATGGGTTCATCTATATGGCAGGTAGCTCACTTTTGTTTATCCTGAATGAAGATTTTCTTATTCTCCCTCACTTAGAGCAGGCCCTGGGCATCAACTGTTTTCATTCTGCAAAGACACTTGAGCACTTGTGCTTTTCCCCTTTAGGAGGTTGTGATGAGAAAAGGGGTTGCCTTTATATTTTTCTATTTATTATACTCAGGAGTTATCATAGTGTAACTCCAAACCCATCCCATTTGGGTTAAGAAAAACAGCATATGATTCATTTAGGTAGTTTTAGGGACAAACACTCTGGGAGTGCAAAACCAACGCTTTGTTTTGTGGCAAGTGATCAGGAAGCCCAATATGCCTGAAATCACCTTTTAGCAGTCTAAAGAACCTGGTCAAGCTCAGGCTGACTGGGAGCCAGGTGAGAGCTCAGACCATCACACCACTGGCTTGTTAAGACACTTTCACAAAGGCTTTTTGATTTCACTTGCACCAGCAGCCTCACGCTGAAAGGTTACACTCACAATCAAAGAGAATCTATGAGCTCAATGCACCATGAGACATTTCTTAGTCACAGAAGGAAAAAGACAAAGATTTTCCCCCAGAAGCAGTGGGGTATCATTCAGCATAGAATTGGAACCTGAATGCAGCATTAATAAGAGCATCAGATACATTGATCTATAGTTGGGGGGTTTGTGGAGCTCTGTGAAGCCCCAGCCCAAGAGGAATGAAAAGGCAGACAAAGAGATGAAGCTGTGGTCTTTGCAGCTGAATATACAGAGGTATATTCACCCTTGGGAACCAGCTTTTTGGAAGAACAGAGGATTTGCTCAATGTTGTGCCAGAAATTAGTGCTGAGGCAGGAGCTGGCTCTGTATTTCCAGGACTGTACCTGGTATTTCTTGCTCCTATCACACAGCTCTGGCAGGGCCACTTCCCTGCTGTTCCCCATTTCAGGGGCATGATTCCAGGAAACCAACCTCTCTGCCTTCACTCAGCCTCTACAGGTGAATTAATGCAACCCAGAGATTTCTACAACTAGAAGTTACAAGAGGAAAGTCCAGCCTAGAAATGTAACACCTTTCTTTACAATGGTGCTAGGCAGGCTGGACAGCCCCACCAGCAACTGTTAATGTTAAAGTGGTTTAAAAGGATGGAGGTAGGCACTCTGGAGTTCACTCCCTCTGTTTTTTTGACCATCAATTGCTTCCTGTAAGCACTGAACTGCTAATCTTTCCCATTCAGCCATGTGGGCAGGGATGGGGATGTGGAACCTGTGTGTTTTGTCACAGGGTTAGTCATGGTGGCTTACACATTACTGTACTGTCACGACAGCAGGCTGACACTTTATGCTTCAGACTGCACAATTCAACTATTGCCAGAAATCAAACATCCAAATTATAACACAGCCCTGTAAAGAGAGGGTATTAAACAGTGTGATACATGGAATACCAGCAATGCCCAAGAAGGGATAAATACAATCCTAAGAATGCACAATCTTCCATGGAGGCCTGAAACTCACACTAAGCAGCAACTCAAAGTGGTTACTCAGAGAAAGACCAGAGAAACACATCAGGCCTAGAGTGATGCTTCTTCCACCTTCTGGCAATCTGCCAGGTGGGGATTTCCTGAGCCAGAGGTTGCATCTGCATCACTGTGTTTAATAACCCCTGCTGGACCTATTTTCCATGAATTTGTCTAATTGCTTCTTGAATCTATATCTGTCAGCAATAAGTTCCACAACTGAATCATGCCCTGAGTGAAAATGCAGTTTCTGTTTGTTCTGGTCTAAAGCAGCTACCTTAAAATTCCCTTCATTGCCCTTTACATTATAGCAGAGTAATTTCCAGATCATCTTTCCCATCCCATTTATGACTTTACACACACTTGTATTACCCGTCTCTCTTCCAAACCTAACTGCCCTATTTTATTTAATTTCTTCCAGGAAATCCATTTTAGAACTTTACATATCCTTGTTGCCCCCTCTGTATCTTCTCTTTTTCTACCACATCCTTTTTTAAAGAGGATGATCAGGACTGTGTGCTTGTTCAGGACATGGTGGATAATAACTCTGCAAGCTTCATAAGGCCATTCTTTATTTTGTTGGCCATGTACCTGCAGGATTAACCCCAGAACTGCATTCTATGAATGATGGGTAGGTAATACAAATGACAGAGACAATGTAGGCAATAGTAAACATTTCTGTTTTAGTAAAGTGCTAAAGTGCTCAGGAATTCATGGGGGAAATCCATTATGAGCAATTAATAATTCCTCTAAAACTCCATTTCTGACTCAGGAAATCCTGAACCCCTGCTAACTTCTGCTGGGGGAATGCACCAGGGATTAGTGCAGAGTTCTGTCCTCCTCAGAAGCTCTGCAGTTGGCCACTGTTGCCAACAGATAAAGGAACAGATACATTTTTGGTTCCATTTACCATGACATCTGTCTATATATTACAATTTCAACCACCTTGATTGCAGATGCATCCCAAAGAGAAAACCCAGGCATCAGGGCAGCTGCTCTCTGAGCACATTTCATTCTAACCAGGCACAAAAAGATTCATGGTTTTGTGCACTTAATACATTTCTTGTTTGCTATGGAATTGCACTTATTGCACCCAAATGTCCCCAGCCATGCCTTTCACACCCAGCGTTGTCTGTCCCTCCCCACTCCTTATCTCCAGCACCCACAGGCTCTGTATCTGTACTTTGGAAAGTGCTTGCAAACAGAACATGAATTAATTTTTAGAGCAGATTAGCTGAAATGCATTGAATATCTGTGTGGACATATTCATTCAGAATTAAAGCAGGTCTAATTCAATTTAACTTACTCTACTTCCAAAGTGAATTAAGTAAATGTAATTGAAGCTACTTAAATTCTGATTAAGAGTCTTGACATCTGCTGCAAGTGAAGCTATGTTATCCACAGGGAGTTAATTCACCACCAGAAGTGTGGAAACACAACCAACTGCATAGCAGGAAAGCTTGAGAAAAAGGAAATCGTTAGTCCCTGAATTGCAATAATCACCACAGTGTACTTATGCTAAATGCACGTTTAATTTGGGAGGCAGCATTCCTGCATGACAAGAGGGAAATAGACTTACCTGCTTAGAAGAGCAATAATATAGAGTTTTTTCGGTATTTTTTTTAAATTTTTGTAACAGAATTATAATTGTGTCAGAATCCCAGAGAAGTTGGTTAAGGAAAAAAAGAGATGAAGTTGCATCACAAGAAGTGCAACTGCAAGCAAATCTGCTTTGCTAACTCAGTGCTGTGTGAGTATCCATCTTCATGTGGGGGAGTAGAAAATGGCTTAGAAAATGACCTCACTTTGTAGGGTACATCACAGAAAACCCCCGTGTGCCCTGCTGGGCTTGGCTTCTCCCTGTCAATTTGCTGCTCAATGTGCTTGTTCTCACCTGATGGCAGAATCACAGAAGCTCGGCCCCTTGCTGCCTTGATGCTGTACCTGTTTCAGGCCACATCGATGGGTAACTCTGCTGCTACTGACAGTGAGAGAGAGGCCTGTGGGAGTCCTGTCTCTTCTGATCTGTTTTGTCTATAAATCAGGAATTCTGTTATTTAAAAAAAAAAATTAAAAGCTTATCACACTTTTTGCGACCTTCAGTTCATCCCATGCCATTATTATGCAACTTTTTGTGTACAGCAGCAGTTATTTACTACTGAAGTTGAATCTAAAAAGCAGCTTTCCAGCTTATTCCTCACTTCCCTGCTGACAAGCACAGCAAAAATAGAGTTGCTGGGGTTACTGGCCCAATTTGGGCTTAGGAAGATTAGGAAATGACTGAATAAAGAGAAGAGCAGCAAAACATTGCCTGAGACCAAAACAAGGCAGTAGTGACAAGGGAATAGGTACCTTCTAGACTTACACAGCCTAGCAGCTGTCCCCGTGCTCTCTCCATGTTTTTCCAGGTATGTGAAGTCCTTGTAGTCCAAGGCTTTTGTTGTCCAAGCCACAAGTCATGCCAGTCTATATTCAGACTGGAGGGACATACATGATTTTAGTAAGAAATAAGAAATAAAGTTGGGACACTTCCCATGAGAAAAGTCTAAACATTTTCTGGTCCAGCCTCAAACCCAGTACTGAAGAGATAAAATTCCCTTTCTGCTATAAATATATATGTATTTTTCCTAACTTTATATTCTAAAATTTTACAAGGTTTGACACTTGTTCCTTCCTGGACTCCCCATCCCAACAGCCGCATTGCCAGTGGAAATTTCTCCAAAATCTCTAAAATTAACACTGTGCATTCTGAAAATGTGGACTTTGACTAAGAAATTTGCCTCCTTTCCCTTCATTCTATAGGATTTCAGTCAGATAGAATTTTACTAAAGAATGAAGGTTAATTTCATGGATTTTTAAAGAAATTTCCAGTAGAAATCTGAAGCCTCCTGGTCTCTAGACCAGGTCTCCTTGTCTACCCCATAGAAGTAGTGCCAAGGATATGCCTCTGCCTGGATTCTTCTCTCCTCCACAAATTCCTCACAATTAGTTCAGCTAATTTCCAGGTTGCACTGGAACCTTCAAACTTGTTAACTTGTTTTAACTACTTTTCACTAACAATCAGAATATGTTTTCTACTTTAAAAAAATACTGCTTGAAATAGAAACACAAAAAGAATTTACTACAATGGTGGGGGGGAAGAAATTCATGTGCAAAAACCAAAATGTTTTGTTCTGAAAATTCCCTTAACAAAGTCCATATTAACACCAAGTGAGAAGAGAGAAAAGGTGCTACAAAATATTTCTGAGAGATTTATTCCTCTAAGAAAATGTTTATCGACAAAGACAGAGGAGAAGAAAAATCAAGCAGAAAAAGAAAACACACAAAGAAACCCCAAGGCCTAGAAAGAAGTGGGGGAGAGTATTTGAAGGCCAGAAGTGATACAAGACCTTCCTACCTCATCTCCAGATCATTTCAGAGCAAGGCTAATAATACAATTTTAATGACACCCGTGCAGGAATCGGTTTTTCTACCTGGAATTTCTTGCCTGACAAAATGATCAAGGCCTCGGACTCAGGTAATTCACAGAGGAATAATATGTGAGAAAAATATAATTTTAATGTCTTGTACCAAAAACGCTGACCAGCTCTGCCCTCTATAGTGGCGTTATTAGTTCACTGCTTTCACATAATGGGGAAGGAGCTTTGCTGTGTGGTCGTAAATGAAGTAGACTGGAGGAGTTTAGTTCAAAAGTGACAGAAAAAAGAATTCCAAGAACTCTACTGAGGAGCTTACTGGAAAAGTGGGGCTGAAGATCTAAATGCAGGAGGTGGATGATTCAGTAATGAATGGAAGGCTCATTTTGACAGCTTGGGCTGCCATCCAAGCTAATTTGTTTCCAAGCCTTCAGTTTGCCAACTGAAGTGGCAGAGGAATAATAGGCCCCCAAAAATATTTCTAAGGAAACGCAATGCCCATTATCACTGAAGGAGAAAGAAACTGCACATTTCAAAGAGCAAAAAGAAATTTGAGATCTGCCAACTTTGGCCAGTTCCAAATGACACAGGAAGGAGTAGTTATAATGTACTGAAAGGGAAGAAGTCGAGTATTGTTAAATAAAATAAATTCAAAGTAAAAGTCGTCATAAAAAACGGACACAATAAATAGAAGGATGTTTCTTTCATAGAGAGATGATTTTATGGCTGAGCCCATGCAAGCAGCCTATGATAAAGAGGAATAGGAAAAAAATGAAAAAGAAATTGGTAAAGAGAAGTAATATATAATAACATGAAAAATAATGAACCAGTATCCTTATGTTTGACCCAACTGACCAGTAAGGCCACAGCTCAGGGTGTGTTGGTTTGACTCCTCCAGCCAGGAAATGGAAAAAGCCACATTCTGTGCTTGGATCAGGCAGATGTAGAGACCAGATCTGCTGAACAGGAGCTGCCTGTCCCTGCACCACAGCTCAAACACAGCCACAGCCACTCTCTGCATTCATATCCTGTTTCCTCATGTTTATCAAGATGACAGCTCTCCTAGAAAACAGAAGAGAGAGATTTGATAAATATGGAAAGAGTTTTATAGATTAGAAGAACCAAATGATCCCCACTAGAAAAAGGAGTTAGGTTAATGTGCAGGTAAGCAGAATGTGAGATTTTTAAGTGTTGACAAACTACTGCATGGCTACAAGAAATACCTTTAGAGGTTGTATACTCTCTTTCAAAACAGACTTTTATGAAGAAGCTAGAAGTGACTGGGTGGGGCGATTCTTTTCTTTATGCAAACACATAAAAAGGTTGTTATTTGTAAAATTATTTCCATACTTTTTTCTCTATCTAAGGGGGAAAAAATCCAGTTCTCTATTCTAAAACCTGGTCACCAAAATACTGAAGTTACCTGTTAGCCTTCAGCTTAGATTTTCCTAACATTCAGCAGCTGCCAAACTCACCTCTCACATGCTACACACTTGATGCCACAAACAGCCTCTCCTTTTGCCAGCAGTGTGCACTAAAGCAAAGCAACATTTTACTGAGAGACTTGCCAGGCTTTTGAACCACACCACCTCTGTGCTGCCCCAGCAACACAGGCCTACAGACACAGCCTCCTCTGCCTCCCAAATATCTTCCTGATTTGAAACCTTTTATTTTTCCCCTGAATTTTTAAAAGAATGAAGAAAGAATGAAACTACTGAAATTTTCTTGCACTAAGATTTCTAAGTCCTAAGTGGTTTTGGATGCATGTTTCATGGTAGATGGTATTGAGGACCCTTCCTAATAGATTTATACAAGTGTTCACTACCTACATTCCCACTGAGAAGGGAATCAAGCACTGAAGGTTATTTTCTTTCTATTTCTACTACAATTGTACTACAAAGCTACTTAATTAAATGGGCACTCAAAGCTCACGTGCTCCCTCAGGGTAGACCTAAATAGCAATGGGAAGGTGTGACTGCAGCTTCAGTGGGTGCATCAGGCCCAGCTTCCACCCCAGGAGGATCACAAAGCTACACCTGAGCAGGCTCCTCTGCAGACTGAATCACTGCACACTTTGACACAGCTCTGACACCTCGGTGGTTTTACAGAAGCTGTCTAAAAATAGCTATGGCAGCATCAGGGCCAGCACTGGACTCATGAAGTATTTGAGAAGATAAGACATGCAGTCCCTTTTTCCAACCACACAGTGAATTTCTACCTAAATTAATTTCAGAGCCTTTGTAATTGTGCCTATTGCTTATCCCTAAAGCCAACAGTGTTTCCATGGGCTCATTTCCAGCAAAGATACACTTTTAATAAGTATGCACTGCCATACCTTGCATTCTTTTCATGTCAGTGGTTTTCATGGGTGGTCACCTCTCCTCAGCAGAGTCCAAGGACTTGATACTTTGCAAATTGATTCTTCCTCATGAGAGGGCACTGGCTGGATGCCACTGAAACAGAAATAACCACGATTCCAGAGGTAAGATTGTTTGTGTTTATTCAACAAGCTGCATCTCCACAACATTCTTATAGCTGGAAATCCAAGTATTTTAAGAAATTAACCTTTCAACAGAATTCTGACAAAGGAGGATGTTTTGCTGATAGATGAACAGTATCTTGCCACACTTAAAAAGATTAGTATTTGTGAATTTTGACATAATTACTGATTTCCTCAACAGATTTAAAGTCTAAGTTTATCTTCATGTTAATCCAATTTCATGCCTAGAACAGAGCAAGCACAACAGAATGTCTTTCGTAACCTTCTGATATCATTAATTATTGCTACATTGGGAGTTACAGCATGGAACAAACAGGTTTTTAAATGGAAATCATTTGTCTCTCAGCAGGGAGACTCAACAGTTTTATTTCCTTCAACACCAAGCTGCATTCAAGTAATCTTGTTTCATGGTGATCCTCCCTCGACAACCTGCGAGTCAATGGTGAAATCCCATCTATTTTGCTCCTGGATTGGTCAAATATGCTGCCCATAAGGGGAGGTGTCTATTTCCTCTCCTAATTGTGGAGGAAGGGTTTTCTATATGTTAAGGGCATGCTTTCCCAAAGCTGTGGGCATTTGGTCAGGTTTCCTGGTGATTTTCCACAAAAGGAAATCCCCTAACTCATTAAAAAAAAAAATAGATTAATTGACCGGTTCAGTAACAAGCTGCCCCAGGACCCAATAAACTTTACAAAGGGTACATTCCAATTATGACTGGGCTCAGCATGAACCTGATAAGTAAGCCAGCAGAATCATTCTCCAGCATTAAGAATTTTTTTTTCCTTTTCCTCCATTAATTTAACTCTTTATTGGCACTTGTGGATTGACCAACTTCTTATTTTCCCTTTCCCTGTGAATGTTAACCCTGTTGGTGAACTCCCAGCAATGTGATCTAGCAGGGTCAATAAACCAACCCCTGGTGTCAGTCACTTTCCTGGCACTGCTGTGGCCTTGTAAGAAGGGTCAGCTACAGCACTGCCTTCTCCCACACTATTCCTGGTGTTATAAAATGAATCCAGTTCCCTGACCAGGACAGGGGAGAGGGAAAGTCATTTTCTCACAGCAGAAACATCTACTGCAGAAATTGGAAGCACCTGCTAGCAGAGCACAGCTACAAGCCTGGCTTCACTGTGTGAGAGAGGTGGTACAGGGTCTTTTGGCAACAACCACAACTGCAGCAGCAGGAGAAGGAGATGCAAGGTAAATATTAAATTAGGGAGATTAAAAAAGAATAGTTACTGCCTACAAAAAAAAAATCAGTATTTTATATTGTCATGTGTTAGCCAATCATGGCATTAGACAGCACAGACACACAAGAAAGGGCACCTAAAACTTGAATACTCCCAGCCCTTTAGTGCCCAGCCCTGTCCTAAGGCACTGTCTGGGAAAGCCTGACCTTGGTAACACTCACCTGTCAGATGACAGTAAGCCTGGCTAGCCAGAAAGAAGAGCTCCTAATTTTAGATGTTTGGAGGGTTCCCCACCCAAGGCACCAAGCTGTGTGTGGATACAGAGCACACACATCAACTCCACCTCCTCTCTGCCTGTGAGGAGCATTGTGGAGGCTCAGGCTGGGCACAGGCTGTCCTTGGGTACCAAATACATCATTTGGTCACCCTGGCAGCATCTGGATGTGGTTCAAACAATCATTGGGCATCTCCTCCAAAGACAGGCTGCAAGGATCAGGTTGGGGTGCCCCATGAACTGCATTTGCTCTCCTGAACCCTCAGCCTGATTTGGGCGCAAGACAGCCTTTACTCACAGAGGCTTCTCTAGGAAACATTCAATGATTAGCTCACTATTCATGTAAAGCAAACTTACACACCTGCCTGGTAACTACTGCTACTTTTAACACATAAAAATGCATAGAAATTTGTACAGAAGACATTTAAACTGTTTGGACCTGCATCTACTTGTGCTCAGATTTTGAATATCATTTTCATACATTTATTATGCCTAGCCTGCACTGTATTTCTTAGAGAACAAGAATAACTGTAATTATTGTTGTCAATCAAAGTTGCTCTGAAGTCCTCAGCTTTTACTGTTTCAATAACTCATTTTAACCGGTGGCAAATGTCTCCAACAAGCACTAGAGCCTAATTTGCAGTCTGGTTCCCTTGTCATTTTCTGAGTCATCTTGGTGGAATGCTGTGAGGCAAGAGATTAGTTTTAGGACTTTTTTTCATCTTCCTTTTCTTTACATCTGAGGACTGTTAAGAAGTTTGGTTTCAATAGCTCAGACATATCCAAGGCATACTACAGGTACCGAAGGTGCAATGAAATGCTAAGTTTATTCTACTTCACTACAAAGAAAATACCTGATAAACTGTACTAAAGTCAGCCTTAGCACATGCAGGTGCAGATGTTATTGGTTTCACTGAAATTACAGTGCTTACAACTGGTGCTGGATTTAGCTCCTAACAAGAAAACTCCTCAGCATCACATAGAGATCAACAGTGATTGCACAGCCGTGTGTGTAAATCTGGAGTAATTCTACCAATGATGCACAAACCTCGAGGCAAACATCAAAATAGCTAAGATGCCAAAAGCAGACATGATACAATGCTGATGGAGTAATAGGTAACTGACAGTTTCCTCCTCAGATACTTAATCAGGTGTCACTGAAAGGTGCTAATATAATTAGGGATGAGATATGGATTAATAGGAAGAAAATATCATAACCTCCCTCCTACAATAAAATGGTTCATAGACTATACTTACCCACAAACTGCACCATTCTTCTGGTAGCATGACATTTGCTAAAGCAAAAGCCTGTTGATAATTCTCTGTAGTCCTATATAGCACTCAGCCATGGCTGCTCTTCAAAAGGCCATATTTATCCCCTGGGAAATATAGCTGTATTAATATGACATTTTGTCACAAATTAATCTTAAACAGGGGTAATATTTTTGACACTGAGTTGAAACTGGAACTAAAAGGCAGTTCAGGTGGTTAAAGTAGCAATATCCTGTCGCAGACTTATATTCCCTGAGACAATACTGTTATGGTGTAACTACCAATGTACTGGGATGTACTGAGGGGGAGAACTGAGCAAGTCTTTCTTCATTTTAACAACATACAGGATCATTGGACTTCTACTCTTTATTACAGCTGGCAGTAATGCCCACTAATCCCAAGGACCAGAGCCTGTGGTACCAGGTGCAGCACAGAATAACAAACCTTGTGCTCAGAAAAAGCCAAGACAGATAATTAGCACCTCATCTCCCATCACCATGGGCTGCACTGTTAGAAGTAGAGAGAAAATTTTTAAAAGATTATTTTTTAAAAAAAACTGATTTCTCATTAAAGCGATTAAAAGTGGCCTGGTCTGGCTTTTAATTGAAGTCCCATGGCACAAGTCAGTTGTGACGAAAGGGATTCTCTGTGATGTGCTCCCTTTCCTGCTGTGGAAGTTCCCAGGCTTTGTACAGTTCGTCAGTGCCAGCCTAATTAGCACAGTGTTATCTTGCCACTTACACTCACTTCCCAACTCATTTGCACATAACTCCCACTATTGCAGAAATCAGGGTAAATTCATACTACACATTTCCACAGCAGATGACCCTATTATACAAAGGATGCTGGAAACCTCTTTTTATTCCATTCCCCCAAACTCCATGGTGCTCATGGTCACTGAAGATGGTCGGTGATTTGGTGTACCCAAAACTACCTTGTGGGCACTTCAGGGAACATCTCAGCTGTTCTTCACCAATTGTATGTCATTTGCCTTTAATGGGATCATTTTCATTAAGACTAATGTCTCCTCCCTGGCTGTTTAACTGAATTCCCAGCTCAACCTGAAGGCTGCAGCCACAGACCATTCAGAAATATTTGTGTTACTCAACAGACTGGAATACCCACACTTCTGATTGTTTAATATCAGTCCTGGAGATGTGATGTGAAGCCTGCTGACCACTAGCAGTCATTAAAGCTCCTATGACACTTTTTGCAAGAGCAGAGGGTATTATTAACTCCAGGATCCTGGCCATGCTCCAGTTTGGATAATTACATTCTAGCACACTAAATTTCCCCCTGCAGTTTCAGATGGGGAACTTCTGTTCTTCACTTCCTCCTGTAACAACCAGAGCAAAGTGTGGCTGGCACTGAAATGCCAGTGTGTCCCAGCCAGGGAACAGGACTCAGCCCATGGGCTCACATTCTGCAAAATGCTCTGGGACTTGTTAGCAAGGAGGTGCACAATGCATGACCTAGAAAACCATAAAATCACAACTCTGACCTCAGTGGCTCTGCAGGTTGATCATGCTCTCACATTGCTGGATTTTATTTCTGGCAGTGCAATCCACATGAAAGGCCTGGGCGTCTTCCAGTGCTGCACCCAAAGTCCTCAGGATGCACCAAGAGGTTTTGCTATTGTGTGTTTTATCAACTGCTTGGGTAATTGTAATTAAGATCTAAAATTAAGGCCTTTCTATGCCTAAGAATCACTTCATTGTACTCAGTATCCAAGACCTTTTAGGTAACAATGGGATCTTCTGTAAATAGATAGTAAATACAGGCAGACATTAAGTTCTGCATTAGGGAACACCAGAAAAGACTGAACTAAGGGCAAGATTTCTTACTTGAACAGGAAATGTGTATTTATCCAGCTGAGTTGCTTGCTCCTTCTAGGTATTATGAAACCATGAGGAAAATGCATCTGTAGTGAGGCAACGAGGGCCCAAGGGGTGCCATTGCCATGGCCTAGAGAAAGAACAGAAAGAGACACTGTGAGAAAGGGAAACATTTCCTGTAATTTTGTTGGGAACATGTATTTAGTTTTAAATGCTCGTTTGATTGATTTTCATATGAAAAACATTCCTGGGAAATCTAAGTCTGGGATTCAGAAAGCATAATGGCTGAAGGGACCAAATCACTAAAAAATTAAAGAAACCTTGAAAATACTATTTCTGTGTTCATCTGAGAACAAACAGACAGAATTCTCTTCTCTGAATTTGTCCAGCTTAGCATAAGAAAGATGATATGCTGTAGATTCTGTTGCTTCAGGCAACTGATGAGGAACATCTTTGATGTGCTTTGATTAATTCTGCCTTCTTTGATTCAATGATATTTGGTTCCAACTCCACTTTAAAAATAAAAAATCCTTACTACCAGAGGGGAAAATATTAAGGACATTTTCTTGGGAAACACTTGGGCTTATGTTATGAGTTCTTATTTAAGATCAGAAAGTTTTCCTGACTGTATTGTTCTCTCTCCTTTGAGCTGGTCACCTCGACTGCAAACCTGAACACCAAGTACCCTCTCCTGGGGTAGCACTTTCCATCTTTTAGGACAAGAGAAAAATAGGAGTGAAAGGTACTTCTGGAGAAACTGTCACTGCCTTTGCTTCCAAACTACCTGATTGTTTCTAGCAGACACCTGTCTGTCTTTGTGATGGAGATTTCACGCTCTCCTGGAATGATCTATTTTGAGATTTGACTATCCTACCCACTCACACCTTCAGACAAAGAGATGCTGTCAGGAAACATCAGAACTCCAGAGAAATACTGCCATTTCTGTATTGTAAACTGGGGAAGTTTATATAAAAATATAGAGAGCAAATCACTTCAGCAATGTTTGATTAAAAAATACAAATGGATTATATATCCAGCCAAGGTGGAAAGAGATTCAGTTGGAGTCAGAGCAGCTGGAATCTGCCAGGCTCCCTGGCTATTCCACAGCTTTTGAACTTCACCATTGTTAATTTTGCATCCAGCAGTTTTGGATTAACCAGAACAGATCACAGTACCCAGCTATCTTGGTCTGACATCCAGTTTACAGTAGAAGGAACAGAGCCAGGAAGCAGAAGGAGGAAAAGAGGGACCACCTATTGTGCTCCATTCACTGGGCAGACATCCTCAGACTCTCAGTCCAAGAAAACTCCCACCTGTTTCTGAACGAGCTGTTCAAAAGCAGCATTTTCCTGAATGGATCAGTACAGCTCAGTACTAAAGGCTCTCCTACAATGAGCCAATGGCATTTTTATACTGCACTGACTTAATATTAGTCTACACTGCAGTGTGTATACTGATCGTGGTTTAAATTTTGGAAATGTGAATTCCCGTATGCCCTACTTTGGTAGCTTAAAGATTGTAGGAGGTCAAAAAAAAAATAGGTCAGTGAAAATAACATTGCAACAAGAAATTAATTGCAAAGAACGTTTAATATGACAGGGGACTACATAAAATCCTATTATATTTCTTCACTATCCTACTCAGTAGTCTGTACTACTGCTATACTCAAAGGCCAGGGCAGTCTCCCAGGGTAAATTGCTACATTAGTTTGACATTTCTGGCTCCAATTAACCTTATATTTGAGCTATTTTCTGAGGGTTTTTTAAAAAAAAATCTCTGATAAGGTTATGTTTTTCTATTAGAGTTTCAATTGCTTAATGGCCTGTTCCTGGTGCCAATCCCTCTTTAAACACACCCTAGGTAAGTAAAATTAGGCCACAGTTTGACAATACATTGCTCTTGGCAGCAGGACCAGCCCAAGGTACTCCAAGCTCTCCCTCCTTGCCCCTGTCCACACAGGACAACACCACCACCCTGTCCTCTGCACCCTCATGACAACACACTGCACCATCCAGGAACCAACATGCCAAAACCCCTGACTCATCCAGGGATTGTGAAGAAATCAGAAGAGCACGGAGGATCTCTGATTTCACAGGAGTAGTGCCAGATCCTGAGCTCTTTTCCTCAAGCTTTAAGGTACCACACTTGTGGCAGGGTACCAGGTCGCCATGAGGGAGGAAAAGCCGCCATACTCCACTCATCCCTCGGGGATCATGGAGGAAAACTTCAGGAAGAATTTCTTCATGGAAGGGGTTGTTAAGCACTGGAACAGTTTGGCCAGTGCAGTGCTGGAGTCCCCATCCCTGGAGGGGCCCAAGGGAGGCCTGGATGTGGCGCTCAGTGCTCTGACAAGGTAAGGATCAGTCACAGGTTGGACTCCATGGCCTTGGAGGTCTTTCCCAACCTCAGCGATTCTGTGAATGCGATAAATTGGATTAGAGAGGTCTTCCATGTGCAAAGCAACATTGGGAAAGAAGAAACAAGATTTACCTCCCAGTCAATATATTAAAATAACACAGAAGCAATGCAACAAATTGTCTCCACAAGGACAGAGCAGCACTGAGTCCTTGCTGGCATCCTAAGCACAGACGAGCAGCACCTTCACTCTCATGCTCCTTGCAGCTCTTACTGGCCCTTTGAACAGGTAATTCCAAGTCAGAAAACACTGCCAAGAACATGCAAAAATTTGTTGAGAACCAATGATCTGCTCACAGCTGCAGATCCAGCCAGATCAGTATCTTCCGGGGACAAGTCAAAGAGAACTGAGAAAAAATTCAAGAAAGCTTTTTCTGTGGCCTTTTGCCCAAATAATGTGCAGTGAAAGACACTGGTAGT
Source organism: Ammospiza nelsoni (assembly GCF_027579445.1). Lineage (NCBI taxonomy): Eukaryota > Metazoa > Chordata > Aves > Passeriformes > Passerellidae > Ammospiza > Ammospiza nelsoni. The sequence continues at coordinate 3,965,543 of NC_080646.1, read as the reverse complement.
GAAATCAGCTTCCTCGCCTTCCACAGACACAAACATATATTTATTATTTGAGCTGCACCAGAAAGTAATTCTTGGAAGTAAGTCTTGGCCTGTAATTTGCTGGCAAGCGGCTCCCTCCAAGTATGAAATTTTCAAAACACGAAATTCAAGCTCTATGACCTACAGTCTGGCAGACAAGTCAATTTTCATGCTTTAATCATGATCCTGCTATAAATGCTTACATTTATGAATGCAAATTCATTAGCTACAAGCACTTGCCAAAAAAAATATGTATTTTTGAAACATTCCCAACGTCAAGTCTGCTTATTTTAATATTTCCGGAATAGAATTACTTGGGAAGTGAAAACATCTTAAATTTTATTTTTATTTTCATATTAATATATTTCAAATTGAAAGAATAATAGCTAGGTTTTTCAGCTTCATCCAGCTCCAGCATTAGGTAAGGGGTAATAATACTGCACAAAGCATCATAGAGACAACTACAGAAGTGGGAGAGCTGAGATATGGTTGGCAAGGAAACCACGACTGACAATAGCCTGGGTTTTCACATGCAGAACCTCCAGCTCTGTGATGTTAATTATGTACAGCACAGCTCTGCTGCTGAACTCACCCCATTGCCTGCCACATGAGCCAAACTAAGCAAATACTTCATCACCTCACTGAATTTCTCTGATAGACCCAGTGGAAGTAAATGATAAAATTTCCCCTTACTTCAGTGGATAAAGACCAACACCTTGGGCCTTATTTTATTTATTTCAATCCATTCCTAATATCATTTACCATCCAAACTCAATGGTATGGTAAAACCCACACAATGCAATTCGGTACTGTACTTTAAAAAACAGAAAGATTTTGGACACACAGAGTAAGTGTGTAATAAGATTTTCAAGACTGATACTTAAATGAGGCAACTTAGTAAGTCATGGTATAATCTTTAACAGCACAGCAGCTCTTGAAATCATGTAACTAAAATGAGGCACTTACTCGGGTGCATAAAGAAAATTTAGAAAAGTTAGTTTACTTACCATCAAAAAACCCCAACACTAAAATGATTCTGAACTATAAAAATCAATACAGAAAACATGGTCAATATCTTGTTAAAACAGGGCATTTACAGAAATTAATAAACAAGATTAAAGCCCCTATTGAAACATAAATCACAAGTGTGACTTGCAGGCTATGTGGAGCTGGGCAGACATAGATCAAACTTCAGGCAAAGTTCAGCTCTAAATGCTCAGAGCAATTGGCTGTTGCTCTCTCCCTTCTTCTCAGGACCAGAAAATCAAAGAATTACAGAATGCTCTGAGTTGGAAAGGACCCACAAGGATCAAGGAGACCATTTATTCAGTGAACAGCCCCTATGGGCACCAAACCCACAACCTTGGCATTATCAGCACCACGCTCCAACCAAGTGAGCTCACCTCAAAGAGCTCAGCCCCAAAATAAGTAAGCTCCAGTTTGGAGCAACCCTTCCAGAGTGTAACCCTACAGCACATATTGATGGTGCAGTTTGAACCTACAGGTCTGAGACACAGATTCTGCTGCCAAACCTAAAGCCAGGAGAGGCGTGCCCTCCATGCCAGCCTCTGTGCTCCGTAGTTAATGCCACATGGAGCAAGGCAGGAGCAAGGCATCCCTGCCAAAGCACGAGGAGTTTGCAGGGTTGAGGAGCCCAAAGATTGACCCAGAAGTCCCCTCTCCCCTCCCTGCTCGTGGTTGTCCCAAATCAGCAGAGCAGACCATTATGTAATCTTTGGCCAATTTGCATTGGAAATGCTGCGTGAGCACCGCTTTATCCGCCGGGAGATTCCCAGCAAATCATTTATTTATTGTGTTGCCTAAAAATTACCTTTAGAAATAGAAATGCTAATTTGACTGGGAAAAGATTGCGTTGATGCAGAGATTCGGGCTGGAGGATGTTTTCTATGTTCATTAATGCAAAATAAACTGCTCTGGTTTTCAAGAGCGAAGGATCAATGACTGTCTTTCACATAATTAAAAATTTGAAATTTTCACATTATCTTCCCTGCACAACATTCCAAATTCAGGAAACACCTCTCTGAGTATTAATTGTGCAGAATAATATGGCTGACTGTCTGTATGATCTCTCCATCCTTTGATGTTTAAATTGATCCTGGTATTCTGGGGACAGCTTCTGCAGAACCGATTTCCTTGTCTTTATTTTAGCTAGGTTCATTCAAAGGGCAAAATATCTAAGCATTCAGCTTTTGACCCTACTAGCAAATATTTAATGTATGAATTAAACTGGACAGGGCTTTGCCAGAAGCTCTCTTCATGTTTTATTTCTGAAGCTATTTTTACCAACATTTAATCGCTTACATGTAAGGAGATAAAGACATCTCTGACAAACTGTGTTTATTGAGCTAAATGCCATCAAGGAAAGCCCTTTTATTTTTTTATAATGGGTTCAGTGCACTTTGTATCTCTGGCTTTATTCTCAAACACACTGTTACCATCCTGGAGGATGATACAGTACCTAATATACTCCTAAATAAATGCACAAGTGGATGGACACAGGAGGCAGCTTGACAAAGAGACGGATGGATAAACTTGAAACCATCTTTAATAGGCTCCCAGGAAATAAAAGAGTGGTTACAATCTCCAGTTACTCTCCTGCCCTTTCTGTATATATTTACAAGGGACCATTCTGTAACAACCATCAGCAAGCAAACAACAGCCAGACACCTGATTAAAGGTCAAACCAGCAGTGACAAAGCACAAATTAAAAGGAAAAACCCTGATTTTCACACCCCCTCCTCTATCAACCAGGAGGCATTAGAGATCAAAATGCTGGCCATCAGCAAAATTAAAAAAAAATTAAATGGGGAAATTGGGGTAGCAAAATAAACAAATATTTTTGGATATTAATGATGACCCTTGGATGACCAGTAATGGGAGAAAGGTAGTGAGGAGGGGAGCGTTTTAAGATTAAATAGCCAAGAGGTGGAGAGGGCGACAGCAGAACTGAAGAATGACAAAACCAGGCAACTGCCAGGTGGAAAGGGCTTTGGGAGGGAACATGACCAAGTAATTAGCAGGTGGAAGGGGAAGTTAAGGGTCAAAATCAATCTGTCAGGGCCAGCAGGGAGGTATTACCTGCAACGGGCTCTCGTCTGACCAGCACAGGGGGGTCCACAGGCTGCTGGTGGGAAATTACAGCCAAACCTTTGCCTCAACTCTGCAGTGCTTCCAGAACAGCCCAAACTTGCCCTGCACACCCACCATCACTGCTCGTGCTGCCCCAGCTCATCTTTGAGGGGAAACAGAGCTTCACTTAGCTCCCAGTAGGTAAACCACAAACAATCAGCTATGACAACCAAGTCTTTGTTTATCCAAACAGGGAGACAGATGTTCCCAAACTAATTCCAGTCTATAAATTGTTTTAATGGAAGCAATGAAACACAATGGCCCCCTCACTTCCCAGCCATCTTGGACCCCAATTTGTTTCTGTTAAATTGTTTTTATCAGGACTTTTCATGGCAAAAGGAGCAACACAATACAAACAGAAAACATGAAGTAGACCAATGGGGGAGGTTTTCCCCCAAAACTGATGAGGGGAATTTTTACACTCTTCTGATTTCAGGAACACAACTACCTCTCTGTCTTTCTGAACTACCCGTCCTTTGATGTTCAAATCCATCCTCAAGGCCTGGACAAAGCACTGCAGAACTGATTTCCTTGCCCCAATTTTTTGTAAGGTTCATTCAAAGGTCAAAAACCCAAGTATTCAGCTTTTGACCCTAACTAATTTGCTGGGCAGTACCACAGTCAGGAAAACTCTGTAGCAGAAGACAGGACATCAAGAGCTGAGCCAAATTTCCCCAACACACCAACCAGACTGTTGACAAATCCCCATTTACTGCCAGGGAGAGAGCAGTGCTGTAGCAGGTGAAGCCCTCCACCACTGCCCAGTCACCCTTTGGTGCCCCTGCAGAGGCCAATAATTGTGCTGATTTTTGTTACGGGGCAGTGATCTGTAATTTAAGAGCAGACATTCATCATTCAGGAGTCACAGTCCAGCAAGCTGCTCAATGATGACCTGAGGGCACTCCCAGCCATGAAACCAGCCTCAAACAGCAAGTGGGGACATAAACGCTCATGTTTAGGGATGAGAGTTTACATCCTGTCCCTCTCACTACTGCTATTGTTTAATAAATGGGTTCAGACCTCATATGATGTTGTTCAAGAGTCCAACAAGAGCTACATGAGTTCCAGCAATCCAAAGAAAAAGGATATTCTGTTAACAGTCCACACCAGTGATCCACTCGCATTCATCATAAATGCCAAAAAAATCAAGTGTCCAAAATTCTGAAGACCAAATATGCTGCTCATTAATGAACATAGGTTCATTAATCACCTGTTCACTGGCTTCCTTAAAAGTCTGCTCACAAAAACTGTTATTTCAACAGCAACTGAAATATCTGCTCTCTCCAGGAGGGAAAAAAAAAAAAAAAAACAAAACAGGGAGGGGGAGAATGAAATCTTTTCCCCAAGACCCTCTAAATCCATTTTTCAGGCAGGACTCACCAAGAACGCAGAGATTTTTCAAGGTGAAGGGCTTGAAATCTATAAAATTTGGAGAACATTTCTTGGCCAGCACACCACACAAGGGACATTTGTGAGTAGATGATCAGGCATCTTTATGACTGTCTAGTTACCATGCCCATCTAATTACCTTTTAGAAAAATTCCATCCATCATCCCCCACCTACCTTCTGTGAGAACAACACAAGAGCCCAGTCCCTCTTGCCAGTCAGAGCAGAGTGCCAGGAACAGCAGCAATAATGACATTATCCCCTCCTGTCCTCCCAGGAACTCAGCACAGAAATGCAGCTGCTGGGATTCTTCTGCACACTCCTGCCAGCTCTCTTGCCAGGATCTAGCTGTAACACACGCTGGAACCAGTAAGGTGAAAAACAGACAAACAGACAAACAAACAAACAAACCCACAACAAAAATTCCCATTGACCAGATGGGGCAGCTAATTGAGAAAAAAGTCATTCCTCTCATACAGCTGCATGAAACTTGCAGCATCATGCAATAAACAGCTAAAATATAAAATAGGACACCAGAACTCTTAGGATTTTGTTCCTGTCGCTGATCTTTGATTCACTTCCCTCATCTGTGCCTTGGTATCCCTTGTCTAAATGAGGGTGACAACACTTTCCCATGTCGTGGTGGTTTTGTGAGGTTTAACCCTTATTAACATTTGCAAAGCAGATTGGGACCGTTGAATGGAAGCGCTGAAAGGAATTTTCAAAGCTTTATTACTTGAGAGGAAAAATATTGGGGGGAAAAAAATATCCCTGTTAGGAGCAGAAAACTCTGTCCCCCTTCTCAGAGTGGCAGGGTTCCAGTCTGTGGGACCAGTTTAACCCAGCCCTGTAAGGCTGCTCCCTGACTCCAAACAACCCTGCTCTGCAGCCACCTCTTTTCATCCCCATTACAAAAGGTGAGCAATATTTATTGGTTCAAGCAGGGCCAAGGGCTGACATTAAGCAAATTTCAAGGGTTATTTGAAGTTAATTGAGTTTAATCATGTAATGATTTTATAATTAGTCATAGTTCCCAGTCTTGTACTGAAAAAGTCACACTTAAGAATTATTTAAAGGAAAATTAAAGCCAATTTAGAGCAAGCAGGAGGAAGCTGCATCAGTGATTGGTGGGGCTGGGTGAGGGATCAGAAAGTGCTGGCTAAATTCACTTACTGCTTTTGTGCCCTGAGCCTCTGCCTGCCAGTGCTGGGATTGTCCCAGCAAGGACAGCAGCAAGTTCCTAATGCTGGCCATGCAGACTCAATGGCATTTCTCACTGGCAAAGAGTTGGGTGGATCCTGCCCCAGGGCAAAGGAAACTTCCATTTTTCCACCCCATTGCATCCAGGTCCACCAAGGTAATTCAAAAGCAGAGACCAGGAAATTGTGTTTATAGACCCTTCAGAGAGGACATGCCAGTGACAAACTATATTCCTCAGGGGAAGGAAAGTCTTATCACCCTGCACAGAAACATAATTATTATTAAAATTACCCTTCTCATCACCCACTGATAATTCTTCCACAACTGTCTTGCTTATTTTTACCAAATTACAGAACTGATGTGTTCCCAGCCACTTGGCAACGATGAGCCACAAGGAAGATTAGCTGGGACAATTTTTTTTCTTTCAAATACTCAAATTGTGTGGAAAATTCAGCCAAGAAGAAAAAAACAGATGAACAAAAATTCAGAGCAAAAGTAAACTAGAACACTCTCTAACTGCAATGTATTAAAAATTAAATTGATTTCTCATTTCATAAATAAGATTTTCAAGTGACACCTTCCTAACTTTGTTAACATATTATAAATATATGTATATATATTCCAGTTTCAAGTAACTGGTTCTGGTTTTACTGAGGGAGAAAGGATCTGAGACAGACAATTTGGTGCTAATTTTTTCAGAGCAAATAATGGAATCACAGAATGGTTTGGATTGGAAGGACCCTTAAAGATAACCGAGTTCCAGCCCTCTGCCATGGGCAGGGATGCCACTCACTACACCAGGTTGCTCATTTGAACACTTCCAGGGATGGAACACCCAAATCCACCTCCCAGGACAATTTCCAAAAGCCAATGCCATAATTCCAAAAGGCAGTGTTTGAAATGGTCCTTACAAAGGCTCCTTTTCATTTTAAACACAATTTTATCCAGTGTATTCTTACCCTCTCCCTACAGCCATAAATAATACCAGTGTATTACTTAATGATATGACTTATTTATTATTTAAATGATTTATGTAGAGCCTATAACCTTAACAACTATAATGATAACGATTCAAAAACCAGAAGCAACATGAAAAGGAGATGCTTAAATAATTAAAAGCCTCCCTCCTTTCCTGAAACAGAGCTGAGGAGCAGTGTGGTTTTCTTTCTTTAGGCTTCTGGCTCTCGCGCACGTGAAAGAGCAGAGTGCCATTGGCTAAATAGCAAAGGAAAAGCAATAAATCAGGATACCCAGTGCTGCTGTAGTTCTGTCCATTCCCTCTCATCCACACACCTCAGAGGAGGGTAGGTGCTTCAGGACCCCTTTTCCAGAGGGTGAGGCTGAGGCCAAGGAGGTGACACAGATGGTCCATGGTCACCCAGAAGTTCATGTGCAAAGCTGGCCATAAATCTCCTCCTCCATCTGCTAGAACAGATCTCACCCACCGAGCCACATTGCTTTCACGTTCCCTCTTCTTAATTTTTTTTCCCTCTCATGATCCTCTGCCTTTTCCGCATTTACCACTTTTCTTCTCTCTCCTCCAGTGCCTCTGCTCTCCACCCCAGGCATTCCCCCTCGCCTGGTAGCCTTTCCCTCCAGGTTTACCCCATCCTGGCTTTCACTTTTTACCCATTTTTTTTCCAAATGGGTTTTATCCTCTGCAAGTAGGCAAATACTTGGCAACTCACAGCCCAAGTGGGTAATTGAGCACAGTTGTAAGTGGATTATCATGGAAATTACTGATTATGCCCAATGCAGAAAGCTCAAGGCAGCAACAGGGTGCTTTGCAATTTAAACATTGTAAAGAGAGGGAAAATATTTTCAGGTTTCATTTTAAAACTTTCTAACTGCAAAAATGGAAGCTGATTCCCCAATGGCAAGGCATAAATACACATTGTAAACTCACATCACCAAATGTTTGCCTAGTTCTATTAAGGGGAACAGATGAATTATCAGAATCAGACTTAACAGAGCAGCTGGAGCAATAAAAAATAAAATAAAATTTTAAAATATATTCTGGGCTACTCTTCAAACAAGCCAAAAACACAGAAGTTCCTTGACATCAATCTTTGGGTGCAATGAAAACATTACCAAAGTAGACAGACAAGCACCTCCAAAAGAAAACCCCAAATACTTAATGAGATCTCAAAATTTACACCCACGTTGTGGGGAATTCACTAAAATAGCATTGGGAACTCATAGTCTTAACTAGAAATTCCTAAAGCCAAACCAAGCATCTCTCTGGTCCGGGGATCTTCTTTCTCTATTTGACACTAAGCTAACTCTTTAGCAAAGGGGATTTTTTAAAATTTAATTACGAGTAGAGAACAATAAATACTTATGGGTGTTTAAAAATATTTTAATGTGTGTGTGTGTGTGTGTGTGTGTGAGAGTGGGGTTTTTTTTAAAGGAAAAAAAGACCAATTCAATATCCAGCTCTGTCATGGACATTCTGTGTGACCTTGGCAAAATCATTCAGGTCTGCACATCCACATTAGGCAGCTAATCCACCTAGACAATGCAGAGAGACAGAGGCAGGCACCAAAAGAGTGGAGATGCAGACCACCTAAATAATACATAAACATATTTTTTTTCTTCTACTCCTCATCTGCTCTATTGAGCATTGCTTGTTCAATGCTGCATTATCTTTATGGCAGAGACTTCTCTCCCACCCCCAACAGGATCCCCATTTCATAAACCATCCTGGAAAATTGCATTAATACAAATAAAAGTAAGACTCTGAATTCCAAATTGTTGTATTTATCTCATCAGAGCTGCTTACATTTAAAAGATGTAACTGTCACAGTGAACAGCTCACAAGCAATCTGCAAACAAAAAAGGCAAATAAATGTTTTGTTAAAAGTTATTTGAGGAATGATTCTAAAAACCACAATCAACACAAGAAAACCGCAGTCTGCTCAGTGACCCATTGAGAACATACAGAGATATGAAGTTTGAATGAAAAAAAAATTCACAACTTAATCTGCCAAGCTACCCTCTTTATTCTCAGAAATAGCAAATAAAGGCAAGCATTTGTGAATAAGGACTATTCATGGCTGGAAGCAGGTACATTAGATATGGTGGACTGGGGAAGCAGGCTCAGGCTGCTGGAGACAGACAGTCGCAACAATTTCCAGTGTCAAAGAAAAATCTGGCACCTTGTTAAATATTAATAAGCTGTCGGGGTCAAAATGTTTAGGTCCTCCCGACTCAATCACTTTCATTTCTACTTCTCAGAAGCCATTCAATTGGAAATACCCTTTCCTGTCTTGCCCCTCCTCATCCTGCCTTCTCACCAAGAACCATGCAGAACCAGATGAAAACGGACAGCAAATGAGTTGGCAGCCAAATGAGGTTTTTGTCTGCCCTGCCTTTGCTGCTATGAATTCTGTTATTGTTAGTGAGGCACAGAAAACTTAAATACAAGAAAAAGAACAATGTGAAGAGTTGGTTTAGCAAACCTCTGCTGCATTTTCTGCAGGTTAGTGTTATTGATTACTGACACCTAAGGGTCTGACACATAATCAATAGACCCCATGACCCACATATGTGACATGGCCTGTGGGGGCTTTAGAAACAAGAATGAACATGGCAGCTCCATCCAAAGCTTTTCATATAATATTTATTTATTTATTTATTTGCTGGCAAAGCTGTTTCCACTCAAATTACTGTCATGGTGAAAACTAGTGTCAGAGGGGTTTGTTCATATTTTTCTCTGAAACCCTAAGACTTGGAGAAAAAAAAAACCTGCCAGTGAAACAAAAATCTAACTCCACACCAACAATCTTAAGAGCTTAACTTCCCCTTCCCTCGTGAATTTAGTTCCTCGTAGTGAGAACTAAGTCATCTGAAGGAGAAATAACTGCTAGAATAAGAGAAAAAGGCAGAAGGTGTCTCACCAGCTTACCTTTATCTCTCTGCAAGGTGCCAGGGGTGCACAGAGCAGTGTGGAAAGCACCAGTTTGCCTTCAGAAAACTGGGCTGGAGGGGCTCCTTCCTGGTGTGCAGTCCTCAAAAGCAGGTGGTGAGAAAAGCTTTTGTACTGCAGTTTGCAGACCAGAGTCTTCTCCAAGCGTAACTCCTTGTTTCATTGTGTCTTCTCCCAGCACAAAATGGTCACTCAGGATCACTGCTGGGACTCAAGGAGCCAGATGTGCTCATTTCCTTGACTGCAGCCTTGGTTGTAGCTGGGATTTTACACTCCCAGAGCTTTCCTTCCTCTCACAGTTTGCTTTGCTGTTTCTGAATGTGTGTAGTCTCCACTAAGCATTGTTCCCTTTTAGTTTGAGGAGTCTCGGTGCTGAATTCCTACACATATATTATTTAAATGAAGGCAACCCTCTGAAACTCTCCACCTGAATTTGCAGGTATCACTAAAGATTTTCCTCCAATTTCTCCAGAGTATACTATCAATTGCCAATTGCCTCTGTCAATTTTCTATTTTCTTTGGCTTTTTGCCCTTAAATTGATAATGCAGTATTTTAAGACCAATCCATACACACAGGCTACATGCAGGCTGCTTATGAAGACACCTGGGATAAAAGCAGGCATGAGCTCAATGAACAGCTGAGATGACTCTGTAGAGAGTTAGGAGATTGTGGCTGGAAGAAGGGGAACTAGGAAAACTTAAGCATGATCAAGTGTTCTGAATCGGGCTCTGGGTGTGCATTTTCACCCACAAAAACTGATATACTCACATAGCAGGGCTGACAGTGAGGCTGAGGAGCAGCAGGAGTGAGTCCTGGCCTAGCCTGATGTTACTGGAGTGCTCTGCTGCACAAGGGCGACTCCTCACTGTTTTGGAGACTTCAGTATCCCACAGAATGGCTGAGACTTCCATCAGCCATGCCTTCTTACAGCTTGCTTTCAAGCCAGGCCCCAGCACTCACTTGGTGGAGCTGTTTGAGGCCACAGAAGGCATCTTGCTGCTCTCTTCCCTGTAGCCTTTTTGCCCTGCTCCTGTCACATTGACACTTTCTTGGCAAATCTTCAAGGAAAAATACATTTCTGACCCAAAGCTATGTGGACTTTCAATGCTTATTCCACATCACAAAGAACCAAACTGCTGGAACCAAGGAGTTCCCACCAACAGCAAACAACCAGGACTGACATTAAGACCTCACAACAATCCTTTCTTACATTAATGTCCTACAATAGCATCCAGTCTTGAAGTATCAGTCAGCAAAATTCAATTGAGAGGCTGTTGACAAGTTCCTCCACAGTCCTGTTCTCTGTGCCAGCTTCTGTGCAACGCTGGAAAGGTTTCAGTTCCAATAAACTCTTTGTCAACATGAGCAGAGTTTTTTAGTAGGCCAGTGAAGCATAAATTTTGTAATGCATGCAGGGTACAACACTGTTGTTGAGGGGCAAATGCAGATTAAGACAGAGGTAGAAATTAAGAGAGTGGGGAACACACAACCCACACTCTAAGTGGCCATAGAGCCACTTGCTATTGCAACTGGTCACTGCTGAGCTTGGCAATTCAAACCTTTCCACTCCAACCATTTCCTGTCCTTCTTTAATAAAAACATCAATTCCTGACGCTGGGCAGCTTCACCTCAGTGTTGTGCTTCACATCAAATACTGAATTCAGCTGACTGAATTTAAGGGAGGGTGGCACAGAGCATCCCTGGTCTGTAAAGGTTTCTGAATCCTTCAGGATGGAACATACTACACATTTTAAACATAAACACACACACACTACACAAGTCAACTACTGACATTTTTCTCTAGTTTTCAATCTCTTGCAAGACACTGTTATTTTATAGAGAGCTGAAAAATACCCCCAAGTTGCAGACAAATAATAATACCCATTCAGCTCCACACTAGAAACCCTACGAAGATTTTCTCTTTCCAACAGACCTAGCAATATCCGGCAGGAGAGATGACCTGCTGCTATCATTTTAGAGGTGCAATCTCTTGGGTTTTTTTTTTCCATCCTTCCTGCTGCAGAAAATTCTTCATCAGCTCCTGATAAACACTATTTCTGTTCTAGCCTGTTGTGCTGCATGGGGAAAAGCAGTGCTGGGTGCAGGAAGTTCCTGGTATCTATTTTACGCCTCCAGGAGTTTTCCAGCAGCCAGCAATAATATAAAAGATCACCATGGGCTGTGATATGACCAATTACAGCAGACAGCAGTTATTTATAGAAAAGGCAGCAGCACTGAGGCTTTAACACCAGCCAGCACACCCCTCTGCTTCCCATCACTTGGAGTGAGCACCAGCATCCTGCAACACCCTGCGTGGTGGGGAGGGTAAGGCAGTTACCTTGGAACCTGCCAGGACTGTGGAGACACATGGCATATGCCCACAGGACAGGGAAGGAGTAGCACTTTACACACACCATAGCTTGGAGCTGCCACAGCAAATTTCATTTTCATAAATCCCTGACCCCAGATGTCACCCGCGTTCTGAAATCCTTGTCTGCCCACTGAGCAGCACAGCACATTAGGGCACAGCACAGCCAGTATAAGACCCTGGGACACACACCTTCCCCCATCCTGGCTCTTTGCTAAGTGGCTCTTCTCTTCCTCTCCAGGACCTGCTGCAAGGTCTGGCCAAATATTCCCGCTGAAAGGAAAATAATATGTGAGCTATGAACCTCTCTGACCTTCCCCAGTTATGATATAAACTAAAAGAGTTGATTCAGCTTTCAGTCCCTTGATGCAAAGGTAAAAAATTCACTGGAAAGGTGGGAAAGTCACCAAAATGGAGGATGAATAAAAAAAAAAATATTAATAGGTTAAAAATTTACCAAAACCCTAGACAAATGACAGTATCCAGGTGGGAGATGTTCCTTCCAGGGGTCAGATACTGCCTCATTGAAACCCTGCCACAGGACAGACAATGCTGATGGTCCCTAACATGCAAATGCCCATTCTCAGAGCTGACAATCAGGATCAGGACTGGTTGGGTCCTGCAGTTTGCAGCTCAGGCACTTGACTCCAGTCACTAAAGAAATTTGGGTTCAAAATGGGGTTTTGAATAATTTCCCTTCTGGAATACCTAATGCAGTCTGTAAGTGCAAACGTGCTCTTGGAAGCTGAGGGGAAAAGTTCATGGCCCCTTTCTGAGGTGAGCATTTCTTGCAGAGCAGCTGCAGAATGAAATGCAATATTGCCATCTACTGCCCTGCCATGCAGCCAGCCCCTCTCTGGCTGACACAGCCAGCTGGAGATGAGATCAATGTTTCAGGACAAGGAATCTTTTAATCATAATGAAAATGTGATCTTGACTGATCCGAGGTCACATTACATTAATACAGTCTTCAAAGCTTTTTTAATAATACAATTAATGATTTCTGCCATACCATTAAGAGAATTAAAGACCAAAAAGCTTAAGGGGTATTGACCTATTCAGTTTCAGTTTTTAAAATAACCTCAAAGCAACACAGACTTTTTCCTTTTTTCACTCCTTCCTTTTAACTCCCACATCCATAATTCTTGGATGCATTTTTCTATTTGTGTTCATGGATATCACACTTTTAGTAAAGATTTGGATAAGCCAATAGAGGGGATCTCCATTCTGATGAGTTAACCCCTTTTATCTTGTGATCCAACAGGTCAGCCTGGGACCGCTTGCACTGCAGTAAGAAGAAAAACAACAACATTAATTAGGAAGGTCAAAAACTACAGTTTGATGCAGAAAGAGACTTACTTACACAAAGGCAAAGGCACTGTAATTCCTCACCCCCTTTTCTCCAAGCCAACATTCTCATTCTCTTCCTTAACCTACCATCTCACTGAAGTTCTCACCCGTGCCTCTGCAAATGACTTGAAAGCTTTAAAGGAATTTAATAAATGCAATTAAAATACACCCTGGCTATTTTCCCTCCCAGACAGTTCACTCCTCAGCACCAGAAGCCACAGATTCAACTGGTATTTCTCAACAAGTGGTGCTATTAGATGGCCACTGAGGGTAGCCTGAGCATCCCTGGGTTCAAACTGCTCCCTTGGCAGCAGTGCAAGGTGTAGGATGCTGGCTCCCAGGAATATCCACTGCCAGGACATGGTGAGGCTCAAACCACCCAGAGGCTGTGATCAAGCAGCCAGGACTGACGTGTCCTGGTGAGGCAGCTGAACAAGCAAGGTCAGCATCAGTCACAGCAACACTGTGACTTTCACCCTGGATGAGTTCCAGCATTCGGGAAAACACTTTAGCCAAACTGGCACTATGTCGTGTGTCCCTGTACCAACAGGGCTCTCTTCTGTGCTTCCTTGTTTTCTTTCTTTTTTTTCAGACTTTATATGTAAAAGCTGTCAGTCCTTGCTTATGTTTTAGGACAAGTGAATCCCGGGTAAGTCATTTTCAATCGACTGCAGATGATTCTGTGAGGGAAAGCAGCCTGCTCTAAGGATCTGTGTAACTCCTGAGCAGGATACAGGAGGGGAGAGCAGAAAAAACTGCAGACAAAACCAGGGGGCTGTGAAAAATCTGTAACAACAGTGAAGAACACAGCTCAGCCCATGCCACCACCATATGAGCTCTTTGTCCTGGGCAGGGGTTCAACCTTGGGATTTGGCAGAGAGGATTCTTTCTGATCAGTTACATCAATCCACTGCCATAAATACAGGAAATAATCCAGTATCAAAGCTGCCAGGCTTGTATTTCCCTGCATTTCCAGTCCTGAGCAATAGGATTCTGTCTGCCTCCTAGATTTCTAATACCAATGACCTTTTCCCTTGACTAGGACAGGCAATATTGGTTGTCCTGACCCTGCTATGTTGAGAGGTGAACTATCCACATATGTGTTACCTCCCCTTCAGATCCCATTGCTGGAATCATCTCTGCCACTGTAATTACACTGCATCAAAGAGACTGACTGGTCTGAGAGTAAGTCACTGCAAGGCTGCAAGCAGGCAAAAATACAGAGGCAAAAATCAAGCACTTCTATCGCTGGGAACTGATGCCAGCTCTGTCTTTGGTAGAAACCTGCCTTCCCCTTCCTCTGTAGGCCCACAGCATCACTCCGTGAGCTTAGGCCTGTAAGTCAAAAGCCAGGCAAGGACAGAGCACAGCATGGAATATCCATCTGTGGAAGCAAAGGCTCTCTGAAGCTCTCAGTCTCAGTTACCTCAATGACTAGAAAGACATAAGGTCCCTCCCTCCCATGCCCAGCATGGCAGAGCAACGTGCTTTGCAATCTATTTGACAACTCATGAGGATATTACCTATCCAAGTGCTCGTGTCTTTGATGCCTTAACTGTTCAGGCAGGACATGCTAAATATCATCTTGCAGAAACTTCTGATGTCTACAGGGAGCAAGACCCCTTCTTGACCTTTTCTCTTGCTATTTTGCTGGTTTTGTTCTGTGCTTCTCAGAGCTGCTCCTCCATCCCAAATGCACAAAAGGGGTCAAGCTAGCAGAGGTGGCTTGTGCCAAAGGCTTTGGCTTCTGCCAAGAGACACTTTAAAAGGAAGATATTTGTGCTTGTGACATAGAGCAAAGAGGGACAATGCGTCTTTCACTCCAATTGATTTACCCATCAACCTTCTACGCAAACAAGGATAAAAGCAGCATTTCAGTCTGTATTACAGCAGATGGGCTCTGCATGCAGCACAAGAGAAATAGCTTTAAAAAAGATTGAACCAGCCCCAAGATCTGGAGAGGGCGGGGGAATCAGAAGGCTCTTTTATATCATGAGGCTTGAAGACAGCATTTACCAAAAGGCATCTTGGTTAAGATACTCATCAAATCCTTGGATGAGAGGGGACGTGCCAAGCAAGGAGAAACTCAGAAAATTATTCAGTTCAACTAATCCTTTTAGGAAGGGTTTCTGTGTTCTTCCTCCCCACTCCTTGCAGAAAGCTGGGACAGGATTACTGGTTCCAGGTAGGAGGATTGAAGGTATGCTGCACATCTGTATCTTTTAAAAGCAGCATGAAATTAAAGCCATTAAGCCAAGGGCACTGTGCTGACCAGAGGGCACACACAGCTCTGAAGTGTTTCTCCTCTCATGGTCACTGACCTTTAACATACCACAGCCCAGAGAGGCTGAGCTATTAATTTACAAATCCAGTGTTGGTGAATGAACGCCGACATCCCCAAATGCTCTCATCATGGTGAATGCAACCTCTGATCTCCTCCCTGAGAATGCAAAAAAACAAAAAAGAAAAAGTTCAACTTCATCTAAGTGTCAGGTGGCTGGGAGAAAAGAATTCTTCCAGATGGAGTTTATTGATCTTCCAAAAATGGAGCCTTCAGTTTAAATTAAAACCAAAAAGACTTCTTAAAAAAACACCACAAAAAAAAAAAAAAAAAAAAAAAAAAAAAAAAAAAAAAACAACCTTCAAAAGAGATAAAGTCAATAAAGCCTAATGCAAATAGAGGAAATTAAACTGTGACTTTACCATCAAGCTGGACTGAAAGAGGAAACAAATAGCAAAGCAGGCTAATTACAAACTCCTAATTTGGTTTCCCCTGTACTTCAATTTTATTGCATGCTCATCTGTAACAAGAAATATATAAAGGACATAGGCAGTAACAAACAATGAACTACAGAGGGATGCATTCTTTGTTTATGTAGTTGAGCAACAAAGTTGACAAAGCAGATATTTAATTTGGACATGTTACTTTCCCTTTTTTCTGCAATATCCTTAATATGCAAATGTTAAGAAGTATCCAGGTAGATGAAGTTTACATTGTTCCCTCCCTTCACCCATAGGAAAGGGAACTAAAATGTGAATCTGAACATTTGTGATTCTTTTCTACTTTGGCACCCACTTGTTTGGCAGACTTCTGGATGGCTCACTTCTCAGAATCAAGTCACACAAGTCAAAGCAGTTATTGAGTACTCATTTCTATTCCCAAACATCTAAAAATTTTGCACAAATGAGCCAGAATCTTCTGCTGGGAAACAATGAGATACAACACAGAAAATCACAACCAGGGTTCCTGATGAGATAAGCATATAAAGGGGCAAAACCTGGGTGCAATTTCCATTTTGTGCTACTCTGACCTCACCTTGACTTCACAAATATTTGAAAAAAATCATCCTGGAGCCCACTGAAGACAAATGAGCCTAATGCCAAACACCAGACAAGCTTTACCACACCCCCATCCTCCTCTCCGAGTAAGCCAAGCCAGCCCGGGATGCATTTAAAGCCCGGGCAGGGTCTCCAGCCCCGAGAGATGACACCGAAGTTCCGCTGTGTAATGGTGCCATCTCGTGGTACTGAGACAGGGGACACTGAAAGGCTGCATTTTCAGTGCACATACCACAAACCAGACATCAAAACACACTGGTTAAGTTTTACCAGTTATGACCTTACCAAGGGCTTGGCCATCCAAAGGAGAATTCAGTGATGATTTACAACCACAGGTCACGGCAGCCCCGCATTGCTCAGCGTGACCGGGACCAGGACAGGGGCTCTGTTGATGTTTCTGCTTCTAAAAGGAATTTGAAAAATTGGAAATCTATCTGAAAGGACAAAAGAATGCTGCAAGGTCAGCAAAAGCTGCCTCACAGAGGCAGATCCAAAATCCAGGGCTGTTCACTGATGTCATGACAGACCACAAGGTCTCCATCCCCACACTTGAAAGCATCTTGACAGTACCAGAGCCACAGCTCAGAGTTAAACAGAAAACCAAAATCTATCACAGGAGGCTGAAACAAAATTAATTCAAACTAAAGAAACTGGATGCACTTGTAAAGACAAAACTTTAGAACAACTTGCCAACAAACGTTGGGCAGTGGGAAATCTGCCACATCTGAAAATCAAAACTGCCAAATCAAAACAATATCTCCAAAAAAATGGATTGTTTCAACCAAAACCAATGATTTTTGACAGAGAAACCATGCACGAAATTGTCTGGCTTACATTATGTGAAATATGACAGATTAACCTAATGAAATTTCTAGCCTTAAAATCCATATGTTTACTTGTCTTGAGAGCAAATCAAATCCTTTTTTCAGTTGGCACACACCCACCAGATGACTGCTAACATCAATTTTGATGTTTAACATCTTATTTGCAGGCCAGACTTCAGTGTCTCTGCTTGTAAGAACCATAGACACAAACTCCCTCTCTGCAGATCTGCCTCCCCTCTCTCACTCACCTCCTTGTCTCCAGAGCAGAATCAGCACCATGTCTCATCATGACCAAAGTGTAGATTCAGAAAGACAACAAATCTGAGCTTTTGAAAACTTTCCTCCAAAAACTGGAATGCTCTTTCAAGCCCTTGCCAACTTTTTCAGCACACTGAAACAATCCTATCCCTGTGTAAATGCAGATTTGTTTTAAATAAAAGATCTTCCACTGAAAGAAAAAAATGTGCTATTAGGTGTGGTTTTTCTACTCGGTTTTATTGAGACAGCGAAAATACTGGATTTGTTTCTGATTCTGACCCTTTTAGGATTCCTCTGATCTCATCAAGCAGTGCTTCAGACTGCTAAGAATGAGTTGAAGGTCCAAGCTTCTGCATTTATCAGATACCTTAAGGCACTAATATAAAAAAAATAAAAAATCAATATTCAGACTAATTGTTCTGTAAATCAGCATTTCAGAAACAACATGGAACAAGCCTCTGCCCTCCTGGAACCTGTAGCCATGGAATTTAGTACAGTTAAGTAGGAGCTCAGAATTCCTGGCTCTAATTGTCACAAGTTTTGATGAGAAGGATGATCTCTGTGTGATTAGAGAGAACCAAGCACCTGCCACTACAACCTCAGCAAATGCACCTTCACTTACCTCAGCTGTCAGCTTGAGAATTCTTGATACTTGGAACACAAAGAGATACTTAGAAAACAAAAACCTAATAAAATCAAGGAAGGAGGTTCATACACAGAGGAAAGAAGCAACTTTTCTGTGAGAACAGCCAGAAGTGGTTGCTAATGTAGCTGTGGATCACTGGCCAATAGGTGAAACAGAAATTCATATGGGGAATTTTGAAAAATTGATGGTTTTACCCTCTAAATAAAAGTGTCTCCAAATATAGAATGGATTTAATCTAATTAGTCATCTGCCCATTCCAAACAGTACCTTATATTTCTCCTTTATCCTCATATAAATTCATTTAGTTTCTGGGGCCTTCTTAAATAAAATTTTATTGGAAGACTTAATTCAGATTAAAATTCCTAATGTTCCTCACTTGCTGGAACAACCCCAGTTTTCCTCACTCTGCCACCATAATATAATGAGCAAACTGGACATGAGTTCAGTTTGCCAGGGCACTGCAAGCCCAGATCAGCTTTCATGAGCAGAGATATAATAATTTTTTATGATATTTCAAAGCAACTGGTATTGCAACTCTTCACAATTTTTTTTAAGCATGTATTTGACCATACCTTTAACAAGAATATAGGGTGTTCCACAGGAGGACATGGAGTTTCTAGAAGTCTTCACAGCACAGTTGTGGTGACTTTTTAACAACCTTAAGATCAAGTGACTTTAAAGTTAGTCCTAAATGCACTTTCTCTGCAACAAGAGAACCATAGCAACATGATTAAGGCTGGCACACGATCCAGTGTTTTAATTCTCTTGGCAAAAACTTGTAAGTTCCAATTATAGCATTTCTTTTTCTTTTTTTTTTTTTTTTCAAGACATGCTTAGGAAGGTCTGATTTCACTGTGTCTCAGGCATATGGTTTACAGAGCAGCTCAACAGGGAAGGAGTTACTTGGATACATGAATAAATGCTACATTAAATCACAACCTTAAACAAAAACAGGGTGATGGGGCTATGTGTAAGCAATTATGCTGTACAGGGAAAAAATATACATCTCTGCAGTGTACCTACAATGCCTGCCCACAGATCTGTCTCCCTGGAAATGCTGGATTAGTTTCTGGAAAGAAGCAACTACCTCTCCTTGTTCCAAGGCAGCCACTTAAGAATTACAGGTTGCTGGATCTGTTCAGGATTATCAGGACCCTCCTGCTGTTAATCTCTTTGCAAAGCCTTCTCTGCCACTGGAATAAAGATCTGATCCTTACGAGTTTCACCTGAAATTCATTAACACAACACTCAGGCTTTTGAAATACCCCATTAGAAAAAAAAATATTCTAACACAGAACCAGCCTGTGGTAAAAGAGCAAAATTTCTTTACCAAGCCACAGCATGGTAATCTAGTGAAGTATATTTCCAAGTTAATTGATTGCAAAACATAAGGAAAGAGCCTACAGGAAATGAAACATGCAATATAGAATCTACATGCAGTTCTACATCCTGAGCTTGCACACAGAATTATCACAGTGCCTGAACTGAAAGGCAGTTTAATGCCTGTAGCTTGTTCACTCTTCTTCTCTGCACCAAACTTTTTCTGCATGAATGGCCTTTGTGCGCCATCCTGTCCACCACAGGGTTTAAGGCAGATTTTTCTGCTAGAAAAGCTCAAATGAAAGCAATTCAAGATCAATTGTTCACTCTGAAAGGAAGGTTACAACTGTCATTCTGATACCAATGTGTGTTGTGGTACCTCCCTTCCATAATGCAGGATGTGGTTTCCATAGAAATATCTTCTTCCATCAGTACCTACAAGCCCTCCAATTATTCCCCTTTGGACACCTCATGCAATCCAATAAAATCTTTTCAAAGCAGGGAAATAACTAGGCTCAGCTACTACTTAATTACTTGGTGAGAAGAAAAAGAAAAGCACACTTAGTAAACAAAAGCTTTATTTAAAACAAAACATAAAATTAAGAACATGTACTGCAAAAAAATATCATCATACCTGGAGAAATTTCTCCACAGTTACAAATTAAGAACAGTCAATTACAACTTTTAAGATTATACTGAATTTTGCTGGTTTCTGAATTTGCAATTATGGTGTAATTTTAAATTGTTTGGTGGCCTTTTCTCCATCTAAGTCCCCAGGACCTTCTCTTTTCCTGAGTCCTTTACGTTGCTGAGCATCACCTGCACTTTGTTCCAAGTTCTCCTCTTCAGGGTCTTGTGAGTTGAGAGTCCCTGCTGCTGTTTTGTCATCTTCTTTCTCCATGGCATCTCCTGCCACTTGCCCAACTCCAGGAAAGCAGTCAACACCCTGAAATTAGAGCCAAGACAGAATGATCAGCAAATTATACACAAACAAAATAAACAGTGACTTGATCCTGACATCAAACATTTTCTGTTGGCCATGGCTGCCATAAATGTGCAAGGCACGAAACTCAGCTGCATTTTTTGTGTAGATCAGCTTTATTCCTGCTGCTCTGCCTGCCTTCCCAAAGTGTCAGCATAAGGAAAACTGGGAGCACAGGGAGTCTTGATCTGGCTGGGTGGGCTCTGGAGCCGTGGCCACAGCACACAACAAGAGCGTGCACCACAGGGGCTGGAGCCATCACAGCTCCCCTGGGACACCCAGGGCTGAGGGAAACAAAGTGATTTAATTGTGTGGCAACCAAAATGTGCTGGGGAAACAACCCCTGCAGCTCTGTTTTGCTTCCACTCATCTCGCCGTTTTCTTTATAACTTGAAAAAGCTTCATTCCTGTGATTTGTTTTCTCAGATACATGGCTTAGGCTTCATCTAAACCTCACTGTCTGTTTAGGCCTAAGTGCTAAAAAAAGCTAAACATGGCCAGATCTGCAGCTCAGCACTGAGATAAAATAATTAGGACAATAAAGAGTTAGGCCTATTCATTCTGAAGCCACACTCAAGCTCCTGCACAGAAAAGATCACAAGTGGAGTTCAGAAAGTCCTTCCATATGCAAACACAGAATTCACAGACTCACTAGGCTGGAAGAGACCTTCAAGATCAAGTCCAACCCAGCCCCAACACCTCAACTAAACCATGGCACTGAGTGCTGTGGAGACCCTGGAGTAGCTTCTCCTAGGTTACACCCCATTGGCTCCTTCCCCTGTTCCTATGCCTGAACATAGGTGCTCCTGAGGCTCTCCCTCCCTTTTCCCTGATTGGGCCTCACCTTGATACTCCCTGGAGACCAAGGTCAGCCAGGAGGCCTGTGGGGGAGAGAGCGGGACCTTGGGGGCGAGTGTGTGTCGGAGAGGAGAACATCTCACCGCGCAGCTGAATTAAACATCTATGGATACTATGCAAAAGCCTTTTTTGGCTTCTTTACCCTGGACTTTACTAGCAGCAATTCAAGCTGCAACAGAGTAACACATCCAGCCTTTTTTTAAACATATCCACGTATGGTGACTCCACCACCTCCCCATGCAGGCCATTCCAGAACTTTATCACTCTTTCTGTTAAAAACTTTTTCCAAATATCCAACCTTTATTCCCCTTGGTGCAGCTCGAACCTGTGTCCTCTAGTCCTGTCAGTTGATGTTTGGAGAAAGAGACCAACCCCACCTGACCACAGCCACCTTTCAGGAAGTTGTAGAGAGTGATAAGGTCACCCCTGAGTCTCCTTTTCTCCAGGCTGAACTACCCCAGCTCCCTCAGTTGTTCCTCACAGGGTTTGTGTTCCCAGCCCCTCTCCAGCCTTGTTGCCCCCCTCTGGACGTGGTTGAGTGTCTCAAAGTCCTTCCCAAACTGAGGGGCCCAGAACTGGACACAGCACTCAAGGTGTGCCCTCACCAGTGTCAAGCACAGGGGCAGAATGACCTCCCTGCTCCTGCTGGCCACACCATTCCTGGTACAGGCCAGGAGCCATTGGCCTTCTTGGCCGCCAGGGCACTCTGCTGGCTCGTATTCAGTCAGCTGTTGACCAGTACCCCCAGGTCCCTTTCTGCTTGGGCACTGCCCATCCACACCATCCCCAGCCTATAGCATTGCAGGGTTATTGGGGCCAAAATGCAGGACTCAAGCCTTGGTATAGCTTGGCCACCGCAGTTCTGGGGTTTTTTTTTTTTGGGGGGGGGGGGGGGGGGGGGGGGGCGGGGATTAGTTTGGTTTTTTTTTGTGGTTTTTAGTAAACAAAACAAAACAAAAACCAAAAAACCAAAAAACAAAAGCCTCTCTAAATACATTTACTTATCACTAATGAAAATACTATACCATGGCCCAGGAAAGGGGTGGGGAAAAACAAGGTATTAAGTCTGGCTTTCATCAATGTCCTTGTCAGGATCCATGCCTGCCACTTTGCTCTCCAGCTGCTGCTTCTTCCAGAGCTTTGCCATAGCCAGGAGTTTGAGGTTGGGCTGATTGGCAGCATCTTCTGGGAAAATATAATCATAGTACTCCTCCCATACAGCATCAGACCCATCTTCAGCCTGCAGCTTTCTCCTCTTCTTTATTCTCTCAGGCATCAGTTTGTCTATCCTCTCCTTAGTGGCAGGGGTGCCATGCTCCTCCTCAAAGCTCCTCCAGGACTCGAGCAGCACGACCCTCTCCTCCTTGTCCTTGCAGCTGCGCATGGCCTCGTTGGCCTCCTCGTAGATGCGCCGGCAGCGCTGCAGCCGCTCCTCCTGCCCCACCAACAGCTCAAACTGGGCCAGGCTGATCCACACCTGGCTGTGCTGGGTGCGCTGCAGCAGCCGCCGGTAAAGCCTCCTGGTCCTCTCATACTCCTCTTGCTCCATCTCAAAGTCAATGTAGGATTTCCAAAGCACCTCCAGCATGTCCAGCCGGGGCTGGCCAATAGCCAGCTCGTAGATGGCCCTGGCACGGTCAATGTCCCCAAGGATGGTTTCTAGCTCAGCAAACTTAATCCAGGACGTGCAGTTTTCTGGTGCAAACTCCAGGAATTTTTCATACAACTTTCGGCAACGGTCAAATTCACGCAGCTGTAACTCCAGCTCAATGTAACCTTTAAACAGCTTGATTTTTGGACATTTACCTATGGATGTCCCCAAAGCCCTTCTGGCAAGCAGGAGGTTTTTCTGGCGAATTTCAAACTGTGCATACAGCAGCCACATCTTGGCAAGTGTAAACTTCTTGTGGGGCAGGAGCTCAAGGCATGCCTGGTACACCTGTCTGGTTCTCTCTGCATCCTTTGCCTCCAGCTCCTCATAGAGTGCATAGTTAATCCAGAGGTAGATGTACCTCTTCCAGTGGCGTTTCTCTTGGATGGGGGGCACGTTGGCAATGGCTCTCTCGTACACCTCCCGCACGGTCTCGGCGTCCATGTCGCTCTCCACCAGCCGCAGGTAGTCGAACCATGTGTCGTAGTTGTGGGGGTTTGCCTTCACCTCCTCCTCATACTGGAATCTCCTCTTGCTGACAATGATGTCCTCAATTCCCCTCCTGTCTCCAAATTTCTTCTCAAAGATGGTGTAATTATTGAGGAGATCCTGGGCATCCTGCTTTGGAATTCTATCCAAGGCATACTTGTAGATAACCCTCACTCTTTCAAATTCTTTCTCGTTCTCCTCAAACTTGGCAAATGCCACATACAAATGCTCATCCATGTGCTCCTCCCCAAAGAACTCCACCGCCCTCTCATACACCTTCCTGGCATGGGCTAAGTAGCTGTGCTTCTCCTCAAAGTGGGCATACTTGATCCAGTTCTTTACACTGGGGTGAACAAGGACAAATCTCTCATAAATGCTTCGTGCTCTGTCCACCTCTTTGTATCTGAGCTCGAAGTTGATGTAGGAATGCCAGGCTTGCTCCTCTGGCTGCCACTCCATCCACCGTTCAAACACCTGGCGTGACCCAGCAATGTTCCCCAGCATCTCCTCCATGTACGTGTACTTGTACCAAAACTGGTCCACCCTGGGCAGGGTGGTGATGGCCCGGTCCCAGATGTTCCTGGCGTGGTTGACCTGGCGGTTCTTCATCTCCATCTCAGCATATTTCAGCCAGAAGGTGACACTCCTGTAGTCCACATCCAGGGCACGCTCATAAATGGAACGGGCTCTCTGGATTTCCTTCAGGCTTTCCTCCCATTGTGCATACTTTATCCAGTTACTGATAACAGTCCTGTTCTTTCTTATGTTATCTTCAAAAGCCTTCCTCTTCCGGAGTTTATAATCATTTAGCTCTTCAACATCTGTGATCATCTGCTGCGGAGGTGGTGGGAGAAGCTCAAGTTCCCTCTCCTTTGCCTCTCTCAGAAGCTGCTCTGCTGTGATCTGAACTTCAGCAGGTGCCTTGTTTTTCACCTTTGCCACTTTGGGGATGTGCTGCTTCCCAGGCTCCATAGAGGCCATCTTGCTGCCCTGGCCCACAGCTCTCATCTTCTCCCAAGATTATTTGCAGCAATTAATTTTAAGTTCTTAACTAGATCCTATAACCTTAACTGCAGCAGTTCTTTAAAGTTTGGAAATAATTTGCTCACAAAAAAAAATATTACTGCTCAAGCAGACAAAGGCAGAATACAACCTGACACCCTGTGGGTCAGGGTGCTGGCAGCAGTCCAAATAAATGGTGGCTGCAGCTCTCCAGGAGTGACGGGTGTGGTTCTGTTGTAGCACTGATCCTGTAGAAGGGTGGAGTTTCCCTCTGAAGATCCAGTGGTGGCGTAGAAGTGTCCAGTCTTCCTCTGGGAATCCAGTGGAAAAAGGCTGCCTGTGGTACTCCAGGGCTCAGATTATATCCAGGTGGGAATGCTTGGCTCCTCCCCCTGGGCAGAGCATCTCCCAATGGGATGGTGTAATCTTATCAGTCATGTGGGGAGGCTAAATGGGCCATTAACAGAAGATATCTCCTGGAGGGAGGATGGGTCATGGAAGAGATAAAGAAAAACTGCCCCACCTGGTTTTAACAGATGTTGATAGAATACACCTGGTTACATCTTGCAGTGCAATCTAAGACGGTTAAATACTACTTTTCTATGTTGTAAGATATATAGTTGTTTTCTTTTAAGAGATAAAACAACTCCAATAAAACAGCTGTGATGAAACAATGACAAACACCTGTTTGTGAATAAAGAAGATACAGTGTGTTCATCCTTGATTTTGTCTAAGATTGTATTGCTTGTTACAATCTCTGCTGTTTTATCTTCCATAGATAAGACAGAAGAGTCAGTGATGATTTTTACATTATTGCTGTTGTTGATTGTAAGGTGTTTTCCTTTGTTTCATTTTACTGTCACAGGTACATTACTGTTTAGAAAGGGAGAAAGGCACCAAGGGAAAACAAGGTCATAAAATGGCATATTAGTTACTGTACCTTATTCATCTGGTCTAATTGTCTGGGTTTAGTAGTTGGAATCTTCTCCATACAAGAGCCCACTTCAGCTTCTGGAGAAGTTGGGAGAATATTTTGCCACAGAAAGAGATTAAAAAGGAAAAATATTATCATATTTGCACAGCTATTTCCATTTAAAAAACCACCAGAAAAAGCCACCTCTCACCCACAATCCCTCTTGTCTTGTTTTTGTTAATTAACCAAATCAGATGGCCCCATGACACTACCACAAAACCCTAAGGTGAACAACTATACTAGAAACAAACTGTCTGTGGATCTAGAAAGTGCTGCTAAATAGATAATCTGTTCTCCTCCTACACCTAGAAAACCCATATCCCTTTCTCCAGAAAATATGGGTACTCTGACCAATTCTGATAAAGAATTATATGCAATCACTTGAAATTTACTTTAATTCTTCTCAGCCTGCTTGGTTCTGCATTAGCTCCACATTTACATGCTTTATGCATATTACTAAACTACTTCCAAACAGCTCTGTTCACTGCCTGGTAGATTTAGCAACCACGACCAAACCATGTGAAATGATTTCTGTTCCTCCAATCAGCCCCAGAAGAGAAATGTCATTATGTTCCTGTTGCTGAGACTATTTGATGAAACTAAATCTCCTACATTTTTCAAACAATAAGAATTAATTCAGAATGAATGACTGCAGCTGTGTGTGATAACATGCTAAAAAGCTTGATTTTTATAGATATATATGCAGACAGGAATGTGTGTGTGTACATGCCTATGTATCTGTGCACATCCAAATTGAAGTATCAGCCTCAACAGAGGGCTGCAGTTTATATGAACTGCCACTAGATGCAGCCACACCACCTTGCAAAATTGAATATTCTGACCTCAAGATTACAGAAACCTGTTTTGGAATATGCATGACTGCAGAATTCCTACAAGAACATAAATGGTATTCAATCCTGAGTACTGGTGTGGGGAAAAAAATCCATAATATGAACAAAATATTCAATTTTTCTTCTCAGTAATTTTGTTCCAAAACACAGCATTGAACAGCATTGCAAATGTCAACAGGAATCTAAGAAATCAGAGCAGAATAAGACTTGTCTATTTTCACAGTTGTTGCCATAGATCCTGATTGGAGCTGACAATATTGAATTACATTGTGTTTTGCTTTCTGCATAACAGAGAAAGTAGGAATGAAGACCTTATTCCCAAGAGACATCCCTAAAGATAGAATCATAGCATCATAGAATAGTTTGGATTGGAAGAGACTTTTAAAGGTCATCTAATCCAATCCCCAGCAACAAGCAGGGACATCTTCTACAAGACCACGTTGCTCCAAGCCCCATCCAACCTGACCTTGGACACTTCCAGTGATGGGGCTGTCACAGCTTCTCTGGGCACCCTGTACCAGGGTCTCAACACCCTCATAGCAAAAATTTATTTCCTTATATCTAGCCTAAATCTATCCTCTGCTAGTTTAAAATCATTATCCCATGTCTTGTTGCAACAGGTCCAGCTAAAATCTTTATCCCCACCTTTCTTACTGTCCCTCTTTAGGTAGTGGAAAGCTGCAGTTCCCCAGCCTCATGTGTATTTTTTACTGACAGCAATTCTGGTGGAATGATATTTCCCCATTCTTTGGGTCATTCATCTATTTGTTTTTCTAGAAGATGGCAAAAAGAAGAAAGAAAAAAGAAAGCATCTTCTCCCCCAAGATCTGCTCAGTTTTGATCTGATCGTAGTTCTGTTCAGTTGCCATTAATAAACTTCACTTAGCAAGATTAAAGGTTTAGCTGGTTTAAAGCACAAGGAACACAGATATAATGGCTTCAGAGGAACCCAGCCTAGGGCTAAAGTCTGACTGAACTCTCCTGTGGGTGCTGCAGACAAGATGAAACGTGGTGTCTCAACAGAAGGTTCCCGAGCCAAAACAGAGCAGGATGGATGTGGGAAGGCATGGGAGAAATTTGCTGCACTTCCAGAAAGAGACAATGTGTGCCCTTTTTTTGGAACCCAGTGCTTATCACAGCTTGTGGGCATGCAGCAGAGGGGCCTGCCTGGGTCCTCCAGCCACCTGAACAGATTACATCAACAAGATTCCCATATGAACCATGAAAAGGTTTCCCCATTCTGTCGC
The DNA here is from genome assembly GCF_027579445.1 of Ammospiza nelsoni. NCBI lineage: Eukaryota > Metazoa > Chordata > Aves > Passeriformes > Passerellidae > Ammospiza > Ammospiza nelsoni. The sequence continues at coordinate 3,937,701 of NC_080646.1, read as the reverse complement.
TATCTTTTGTGAAGCAGGCAGAAAATGCTCCCAAGCAAAAAGGATTTACCCTGTAGGAGAGTACTTGGAATCTTCCAAAACCCATAATGAAAACCTTTGTGTTTCCATCCAAGAATGGTATTGGCAGCAACTGAAGGTAATTAAACACACTGCCCACTGGCCATAGAAATTTTTTCTTTATAACAATTTCAGAGAAACAAACCCCTGTCTATAACCCAGACAATGTGTTGTGCAACAGGGATTTTTTGGGCTAACTTCTACCCTGCTCTAAGCACACTGCAACAGGAGTTCCAGCCTTTTTATGCCAAGGCTGTGCTTTGTTCAGGATCTCTCAGATGCTCTGCGGTTCCATTTCATTACCTCATAATTTCTAAGAATTGTCCTGTTTACTGTGAAAAGATGAGGAAACTGGCCTGCACACTCAGTAGTGCCTCCATGTGCAAACAACAGAGACATCACCTCTCCATGATCACTACCTAACCCTTGGTTACATTTCTCATCTTTATAGAACTATAACACAGACAAGTTCACACTGCTTGTTTTAACTCACTTCTTGAAGGGGATGACTCCATCTGAATTTTTAACCAGATATTCAGTCGCTGGCTCCAATCTCCTGGTGCTTCCACTTCCCACAGTCGCTTCTGCTCCTCAGGATGAGCCTGCAGGAATTTCTGGCATACTGAAAGAAGAAACCAAGGGGTAAAAGTATGAATGAGTGAAAAGTATATTGGAAGAGGGAGCATGTTCTATCTCAGAAATTCTCTCAGACCTACTTTCATTAGTTCCTTTAGAAATCTTTCTTCTCCCTTCTCGTCTTCCTCCTCTTTGTTTTAGCTGGGACTTTTAGGAAAAGTCTATTTGAAATGGCCTAAACACTCATGAGCGCATCCTACCATCTGCTTCAATCTAGATTATTTCCTTGTCAGTGCAGAAATAAGACATGAAATGATTTGCTGAGCACCTTCTACTGACACTGCAGCACAGAACAATGCCCAGACAATCAGTGGGTTTCACAGCAGTGTGGGGTTTTTTACCCTCACTACTCCGAAAGGAGAGGGGCTCCTCTATCTCCCAGCTTTGGCCATTCAGAATGCTACTTCAATTTCTGTTTATAAAGAAAAGCTCTGCTTCAGTTTGGTTTTGGGACAAAGTCACCCTCCTTTTCACTACTGCTACCCTAGGCCCCATTGTTATCTTCATTTATTTCTTTGGATGTGGAAAAGAAGAAATGGGAAGAACCAAGGGAAAAATTACAGGATACATGTGACAGGTGTACAATCACCTTTAAAAACCATATTGCCACAGATTCCTACGACTGTCAGTACACACTGACCATCCAAAAATTTAGGTCTGCTTATGTTATCAAACTGAAGTATGTTCTATTTAATGGTATCCTTAGGATGTGTGCAGTGTCAAGAGGAGCCCCACGCTGTAGAACACACAGTTCAAAACATTTACAGGGCATTTTTCAACTTCCCTTAACCACTATCTTATCAGTTGCATCAACTGCTCTAAGATAGGGATCTGTAAACAACGAAATTACTGTCATTCTCTGTCCATTGTAGTTCATCATACTACAGAATGGGTCATTTATCTTCAACATTCAGTTGAGTTTAACAATGGGATGTCGAAACAAAAACCCTAATTCTGGTATGTAAACATTTGCCTTACACTAATGACCAGATCACAGACATTAATTTTATCCAAGGATATACAGACCAAATTATTCATTCCAATAAAAGCTACTAAAACTAACATATATACTGGAATCCAGGTATCTGCCACACAGCTTTTTCCATCCTTCTACGCCTCTACAGCAGCTTAAATATCATGTCCATGTTAAATAAACTGTCCACAGCTTCAGAGATTTCAGTACAGAGATTTAAAGGTTGCATTCATTTGTCAAAGCATGAAAATGTGGTTCAAATGAAATTAAAAACAGACAGTGACTTCAATACGCTCAAAATTTAACTAAGAGTATTGGTATTTTTATAAAAGTAAACCTAATTAAAACATGATGCAAGTCAAATTTATTCACTACTAGCTCTAAACTTAATTGAGACAAAAGCAGAGTCTTCCAACATATTGCTAGTGTTAACACATAAGAAATGCAGCTTTCTCCTCCATGCTTTCTAAAGCCCTGAGGTCTGCCAAAGGAAAAATGGATATTATTGGGAAAAGAGAAGGAATGCTGTCAATACTATTCCCTCCTGAAATCAGAAGTAGCACCTGCTCGAGTGCTTTTGAATACATTCAAGGGCACATAATAACCAAGAGAGAGAGCAAATGGGGCCAAAATTTTGTTGACACTTACTAGAAAATAACTGGAAAGCTGTAAGTCAATCAAAACATCTCCCCAAAAATTATGGTGAAGAACCACCACACAGAGAGCAACCTCAGAAAAAAGTACTTTTCTAAAGCAGACACTTTTATAAATAACATGAGCACGGATTTTTTTTCTGAATTTTACTACCAAAACCAGAGTTTTGACCTGAAGACAGAGAAGATATATGACTATTTTGTGATCTTTTAAAAGTGACAAATGTTCAAAGACAGTTGATACAAAACAAGTACTGATGTAACTGTATGACTGAGTAGAGCCTGGGTATTTGGATTATTAAATGTAATTTCTTAAACACGCAAGATCTACCAGAGCATTATGTGCACAGTGTGGGCTTGTCAAGATCTTATGAGTCTTTTCCCTGTGGTGTCAAATAAAATGTGTAGGTCCCTGTCTAGGGCAATGACATAGTTCTGAGAGAGAGCAGTTCTAGGAACACAAACTGTCAAACAGGCACCATGAGTTTTGTGCTTCTTGTTGTCTTACATAAATATTGGCCTACCTTTCCACAGGAAATTCCAGATGGCTCCAGAAAAGAACCATTTGCAGGCAAACAACAGTTCAGTTCAGACAAGGGCACTGAACTCTTACACAGTGAGGACAATCTTCCCAAGACCATATTGAAAATTATACATTATACATGACCCTTACCTAACGTGTCCACATCAAAGGATTTACCTTGATACATGGCAGCAGAAATAGGGCAGCTGATCCCCAAGGCATCCTCAGCCAGGAAAGACTGACAGAAATCATGCAACATTTTCATCCCTAGGCCACCTCTTCTGTACTTTCTCTGGACAAATATAGTATCCAAAACTGGCAGCAGGTAACACTGACTGGTTGTACCACCACACAGGCTCCCTGAAAACAGACAGGGAAAAACACATCCATTTACAAACAAAATTGGTATTGCTGCACTAACTGCTGTGTGATTTCAGCCACATACACCACCCTGGTACCTTTCCACAGGCTGTGAGGATGATCCCAGCTGAAGTGTATTTGCACAGACAGTAAAACACTTTCCAGGAGGATGATTTTTCCATGAAATGGAGAGGACCTGCCTAACGTGGCTGACAGGTCTCACCAGAGTCTTTTCCAGAGTCTGATTCTTCATCACACTACTTTGGTACACAGGCAATGTATATAGGAAAGCTCACTGCAAAGATTTAAGATTTATATCTCTTTGGTCTAAAACCAAACAGATATAAATATTCTGAATGTAATGTCAGTATACTCCCTTAAAAAAACAACTGAGTTGTGCATTTTAAAAAAGCACTGTTAGAGCTCCTTTGTAAGTCACTCCATTTCTACTGAGTGATAATTTATCACACATGTAGGTGCTTCTATTCCATCACCTGAACTGCCACTATCAGTGTTAAACCAGGGGTTTCACTCAAGGACAGTCCTTGCTAACAAACACATTAAGTCAGTTAACTGAAATCATGGGGTCATGACATAATGCTCTACATGTGGACAAAATACAGACTCAAGCATAAGCCTCCAAACTATTAAAACTAGTTCTCAGTGAAAATTGTCCAAAATTACCCCAAAACACAGAATGAAGGGATTTATTTTGCAATCACACATCACAAACTCAAACTGGAGTCAAGAGAGAATTGATTAAGAACAGACATTCAGCATCCAAAATTTTGATGTTCACCCTAATCAACCTAGAGTCCTATTGCTGCATGCAGAATACCCTAAAAATAGAACTTCAAACTACTTTACAGCATGAACACTCTGTTCTGAAATTAATAACCAACATCGGTTCCCCAACCACCTACATATAGGAGAGGGTCTCCATAGAAAAACCTCATGGATTTATTTTAATTTCTAGAAAATATTTATGAAGATTTTATGCTGCTTTTGAGCACATGGCAGGTTAAATAAAAATGGGCATCCAGACCTTTATAACAGAAAATGGTTAGATTTTCATACTTTGTTGCTTAAGTCTCATCAAGACTTCTCATTTTATCTTTCTTACTACTTCCTAGTGGACCTGACTCAGTCTAGTTTTCAGAGTTCTGAGACATGAAGCTTTCATCACTTCACTAAGACCTATTTCACAGTTTTATCAATGTTCTGTTGAATGCCTGTTCCTAAATTCCAATAAAAGACTTCTACTTAACAGATCCTTTTATTTTTATTTTTTTTTTTCACATTCCCACAACTGTCTTAAACTGGGATCTATTTCTGCTCCTCCAGTTGGTGCCCAGCACCTTTCACTGATACTGGACAGGCCTGACTTTCACTACTCTCTTTTCTAGGATGCCAATCCAGCACAGCATACATGACTATTTTTAATTCTAGACCCTGCTTTGTCAAGCTCACCATTTAGCAAGAATCCACGTCTCACAGACTGAGCCATACAACAAAAGTGTGTAGCTACATAACCACCCATTCACATCTTGATTAAGCTTGGTTCACTCCTGCTTAAGCAAAGTGCATGCTTAACTTCAAACACATGTTCCAGCACATTGTTGGAAGAGGGTGGGTTGTGGTGGTGTTTATAACCTTTCAATATTTGTAACACATGATGGGTAGTTACTCTTTTTGTCATGAGCCAAAAAATTGAGTATACCCCCGGTCCCATTGTTAGCTGCCAACCCAACAGAGATGTCAAATTCCAGCAGAATTGCACCATACGTTCTAAGGGATAAAATTTTTCTCATGAGGTCTTTAAGAATCCCTGCATGTTGCAAGTGTTCTTTTAAGTATATTATTATCTCATATAGTCTGTCTCCTATAAATCCTGAGGAGAGTGCTGTGCAGCAATCCCAGGAGCTGAGTGATTTATGTCTGAGCTCCTAATTTTGTGTTGAGAAGATGACAAAAACTTGTCATGTCTAAAGGCACTGTAAATAAAGAAACCATGAAGCCATTCTTCACCTTGTCCCTGGGAAACACATTAGGAGAGTCACAGCCCACAGGCATTTGAAATAAACAAACAAACCAACCTTTGGAACAAAGGCCACTTTGTCCCTGTTTCCCATCAAATAGCACAAGGTTACTGTTAGCTAATGGTGGCCCGGAGGTGGCCACTGGGCTCTCACACATTTGGTTGGAACACACAGACAAAGTTTTGAGGTGAGGGAGGAGACAGAGAAAATAAGGGCATTGGTGATGGAGAGGGAAGCATTCATGCAGCCTGCCCTCTGAAAGCCTTTGATCTGCTTGGTTAGGTCACGAGTGCCAAATGACCAACTTAGGAGCCAGCAAAATGGCAAACAGATATTACAAGGGCAGGAAAGCAGACAGCCATTAGCATTCCCAAAGAGCCACAAACCAGAAAAAAAAAAAACAATCCGGTCCCCACATCCAACAGACCCAAACAAAACAAGGTTGTGCACACTGACTGTTTCCCTGCTGAACAACTTGGCTTGGCACACACGTTTGGGCAGGCCTGAGCACTTGTGTAAAGGGTGGGGAATATTTCTGCAGAGCAGAACCCAAGGTCAACCCATTGTGTGAGTTTGTATGTGAGAAGGCGAACAAAGGTTCTGGCTTCAATAAAATTAAATGAATTCATGTCTGGACTGGTACGTAGTCATTTCATTTTCATTACAGCCAGAACCTTCAATCCACCTCAGAAATGCACATTAAAAATATTATTTCTAGCAAACAGAAGGAGACAAAAGCAATTATTCAACAAGATTTCAGCTAATTGTCTGTCAGGTTAAATTCAACAACAATTTTTTTTTTTCTAAAAGAAATTGATGTAATTGATGAAAAAAATCAAATCCTGTTATGTTTTTCAGGATCTCTTTCTACAGGATAGTACCTGGGCCACCAATATCAAAAGACATTTCCAAAGGCTTGTATGAAGAAAGGTATGAAATGAATTTGAGCTCAGGAAGCCATTTCCAAGGACCATCTCTAAGGCTCTAGTGTAGGAAAAAAGCAGAGATAGAGACAAGGATGCTTTTTTGCTTAATCCACATCTGCTTAAGAGTTTTTGCAGTCAGGTGTTCCCAAACTGTGACTTGTGGAGCATTTCTAAAGAATGAATGAGAAGCCAACAACGCACCTACTCCTGATACACCTGTATGTTTTACAGCCTTCTCAGAGGACTCCGTTTGGTTAAGGCTGCTTTGATTCACATCACTCCAGATTTTACTACTAAGATTTGTCAGGAGGGAAGGGACAAGCTTTGACAATCTGACTCTTTTGTTTTTCATACTGCAGACAGCTTGGTCTACAGCTGGGCAGCTCATGTGTGTTACAGAGACAGTAATACATAACAGTAGGGGAAAAAAAAAGGTCTATAAAAAAGGGATTTTGTTCTGGTTTGTTCTTAAAAGCACTAAGACACTCCTGGCTCACTGCATCCTCCAACTTTCTTGTTGATTTATTTGCATCATGAATCTTCTACAGTCTCCTGGCATTTATGTGAAGGTGGTAAAGTCCATTTTCAGTAATTATTAGTCCTCAGTAAATAAGAAAGGAAAAACTTTCAGGGAATTACATGGTCTCACTGCACAAGAAACAAGTGTCAGTAACCATGGTAATTAATCCTACATCACCACACAGAACACATTCTTTCTGAGGTTTTCACACAGAGCATGAAATAAATACTTTAAACAGCATAAAACAGATCCCAAACCCCAAGTATCAATATGAAGGCTTTCTGCAAAATATTTCAGTTTCAGGTTGCTGCCTGTAGAGGAAGGTACAGGAAGAGGGAACTGTGTTTCCTATTGTACCTTTAAGTAGCTCCATTTAGTGAGGTCTAACTGCTCTGCTGTCTGATATGGAAGCCGCTGACATAGATAAAATTGGAGACATTTATCTTGGCACGTGACAAAGTGTCTTATCAGCCTCATTAGTGGCTTAGTACATCTCATCAATCTTTAGTATACCCAGTGGTAAATGCTGCATGCCTGTCATTGGACAGGAATAGGCACATTCCAGAGAGGCCAAGTTGATGATCTGTGCAGTCATGAATAAATTTTGCTTTAATAAAGGTGTCTAATGCTCACAAAAAGTGATAGCCTTGAAGAACGAGACTTCTGTTTATCTATACAGCAGGTGCAGGGTGGCCAGCGCCAGAAGTGGTCAAAATTGTCTCAAAACCTTGACTTGCAGTAGTTACTGCATCTCTGAGCAAGGAGGGTGCTCGAGACCATCTGTGCCTCTTTAGCTGGACTATTAAAAGAGATCCAGCTAAGGGTGGTCATAAGATGGATGGAAGCATGGAACTGAACCAAAATTACCGAGTTCACTTTGTACAGGCCACCTAGGAATTGGCAAAGGGAAATGACATTACAGTATTGCCAAGATAGTTAATTGGAATCACTGAAGTCCATTGAAAATTTAGTTTGCATAACGACACATTAAATCTGTAGCAAAGATAGAACAGACTCACTGCTCCTTGGTCACCACTTCTGTGATTCACCCAGAAGACTTATGTTTGAAAGGGCCATGCTCCACAGACCTTTTCTGGCTTATTTGCCTCCACTGAAGCATGTTTTTTGTCATGCTGTAGATAATGAAAAATTCACCAATGAGAAATACAGTTGAATACAACATCAATATGAGAATCTCAATTATCCAGTGAAAAAATCATACTGGAAAGAATGGTCAGGTAATTGCAGAGCATGGAAATAAAGGGAATCAGAATCACATGGTGGGCACAAAGGAAAATAATTTTTTCCTAGGACTAGCACAATAAAAATTCCTGTATTTAAAGCTGTCTCTACTAAATGTTCTGACCAGGACAGCAAAAGGAAAAAGAACTTATAATTTTTAAAAATTAATTATGAAAATATGCAAAACAACCTTGTGAAATACAGCTTCTGAGTGAAGATATTTATCTTAGTCTGTTTTGGGCCTAATAAATCCAGGGCTCCTCTAAAAAGGAGAGAGAATAGAATCAGCCACAGCATGGCTGGTATGAAATAGAAATCACAGAACTTCAGAAAGAGGAATTATTTTCTAAATGCATACATCAAATAGCAAAAAGCAGCAAAAACAATCAGCTTCAAGCTTCCCGAAAAGGCTTTGGCAAAAGACTGCAGCAATTTGTGACACAGGCCAAAAACTAACAAAAATAGCTGCCCAGAGAAAAAAAAAAACACTGGCAAGAAAAGGCAGATGCTGACAAAGCTGGACTTGAAGGATTTGTATTTTATGTGGACCTGGTTTAAAACCAAACTGTGACTCTCAACTTACTCAGAAACAGTTTCAACTTGGCTAATACTCCACCCATAACAGACTACTGTGCACATTCATTTCACTGGAGCATGAATCATTACAGCCCCTACAAGTGTTTTTTTTTTCCAAAAAAAAGCTTTCCAAAAGCTTTGCTCAGGAATATTTATGGACTTAAAGGAAAATGCACTTGTGTTTGGCATTACAAACCAGTTCATGAGCATAATCAGAGACACAGACAAGGCTCCTTGATCAGAGGCTGAGATCTGATTCCTCACTGACGCTGTACAAGCTGCACCTCTGTGCGTATCAGGATTTTTCCATCCCAAGGAGCAGAACATCTCTTGTTGCTGGCCTTTGGGACTGCAGCAGAGAGGCACCTTCAGAGTGTCCTCTGGAATCCAAAACAACCCATCTCTCAAGCTGGGTTTTTTTCTCCCATTTTGGATGGAGGGGTATCGAGTCCTGACTTGGGCAATATCTTACTTCCAAAGATCCCACCTTCTCTGTGTTTAAACTTCTGGTATCAAGGTGATTCCCATGAATCTTAAGCACAGGCTGGTAACCAGCTCCCACATGGGGGCACAGGCTCAACTGCAAAACTGGAATTATTCCAATTAAGCCTCTTCCACTCCAGACTGGTTGACAGCAATTATTTGCATTAATACAGACTCTGTGTTTAATAAGACCTTTACTAAAGTTAATAAAGTATCCCTAAAGAATTAAAACACATTTTCTTTTCTATGCTACTTAATCAATTAATTATGAAATCAATTAATCATCATCCTTTAAACTGGGAATACCACAACTGCATAAAGCATTCCAGGAGTGATCTAGTGCACACCCTTTCCTCTACACAACCCAGCCACGGCTCCTCATGCATCCAAAGATCCTTCCTCTTCTTGCCACCACCAACTCCCAATATGTTTATCCACTGGGAACTGCACTCCTTTTTCAGGTATCATTCTTTCCAGGATGCAGTTCTCCATCCTGTGGATAGGCCCTACATTCTTTGTTCCTAGATGTACAACCTCCTACTTGGCTGCATTAAGCACCTTTTATTGGAGTACTCAGATCAGAACGGGGCTTGGAACTATCATGTTTAAATGAAAATAACATGGATGGCGTCCAAATTCTGGGAAGGTTTGTTCCCCAGATTAATTCTGAGGGAGATTTCATATAAAAATGTAAATGAGAGCCAGGATTATTTATACTGAAAGATAAACAAAAGGATTACATTTCTAGCTATTAGGAACCAGTGGAAATGTGTCTCTAAAATGACCTTACCTTTCATCTTGACCGAGTAAAAGGCAGCAGCCTCGCCGTTCCTCCAGAGTATCTTGGCACGCTCGGTGGCAGAGTGAGGTAGAAAGAATGCATCATTAGCTGAACTCCCTTCCAGCATTCCAAAAATAATGCAGTTCAGAACAAACAGGACAATCCTTTCTCTAAATGTCTGGACCTAAGAGAACAAACAAAAACAGACCAAAGAAAAATGAGGCAGAGAATAGTATTTTGCATCTCATAAAAGGTTTCAAAATCAAAAGAGGCTGGGAAGGAGGAGGTCAGGAAACACATACACTTAATTTGGGGAAAATACCTCCTGAGTTGGTTCAGCTACAACAACAAAAACAGTTTTTCCTAGTGTTTCACCCTCTATCCAGTGGGCATAGAATAATTTAGTACCTATTTATAAAGCTTGACATATCTCTTGTTGTCAAAGAGAGGAATGCTAAAGCAGCAGAAGTATCTTGATTGCAGTCACAGATTTGGAACCAGGATGAAGGCAATCTAATCCTGCTCAAAAGTGAAATGAAGATTGGACTCACACTGTGGGCTTGGTCACCTCTCCCCTATTACCTGTGTTGCCACAGCATCGAAGAATTTCATGGGCCAGCACCTTACTGAGTTAGACACTGTACAAAACAGAGAATGGTCTGTCCCAACCAGCTGTAATCTAGGTGCAACATGAACAATTATTCTGTGCTGAATTCTTAGGAGACAACTGACAGGACAGGGAGATGAAGGAATCTAAAGGAACAAGATTATATTGATCATTAAGGTAAAAACTGCTGCGAAGCTTCATATGAATGCTGAAAAAGAAATTAGTTTCAACATATAGCGGCAATTTACCTTTCAGCAATGAGCTAGAGGGGGTAAGATTTCTATTTTCAGACATTATTTTCATTCTCTGTTGATACAGAGATGCTTGAAAGCCTGAAGGCCTGTGTCCCTGCTCCAGGTTCTATCTTGCAAGGATTGGTATCTCAAAATCCCTCCAGTTCAGTTACCCATAAAAAGCCTACTTAATTCTGCAAATAATTAAACACTATGTATGACAGGAAAAAATTATAAAGGAATGGAATCATTAAGGACCAAAAATACTGAGAGTTATGTAGGAAAAAAACCTGACTTAACCTCATGACAACACAGCTCATACGCAGCAGGCATCTGACTTTTTCGTTGCAAACAGACTCCAGGCTACCCAAATCTTTCCAATTATGAAAAAGTCGTTCTATCTTACCAAGATAATTTATTTTGAAAAAGACTTACGGATATATAAATGACTAAATAGAAACCATTTCATAAAATGAATACAATATAAACATTATCCAAGGGGAAAAAATCATAACTAGCTAGATAAGACATTGTTCCAAAGGGTAGTAACACCTCCCACCAGACAGTTAATGTGAGAAATTATTGCTAATGTAGTAATTCAATTTATGATTACTCCTTTAGGAGGCAGTGAAGGTAAACTAAAAACCAAAAGAAAACAAATCCCACAGATGAATCATAAGCTGCATGCACAGAATTGTTTAGAGAGGGCTAATGTGCTTGTCACTGTGTCCTGGAGACGTGAAGCACTTGGTGAGCCACAGAGCCCAGACCCCACAGGTTCAGAGCAGGAGCTGCTGAAGACCAAAGACAATTTCATATAATTGCTCTGGCTGGGAAGCTCCAGGGTAAAGGCAACTGTTCAAAATAGCATCCTCACCAAAATGAGCCCATCTCGAGCAGGATCAGCTGTCTTCACAACATCTTCCACAGGCCACCAGCGCTGGCTCAAATAAACTGCCAAAACTACAGAAACAAAAACAGGGGAGCACGTTACCCACAAATACAAAGCAGGTTCTCTATTTTTCCACAGGCAGCCTCAGACCTACTTCTCCCTCCAGCTGACTCCAGCCTGTTCTGCTGTGAGACAGAAGAACAACAATTGTATTTCAATTTCACCTCCACGTCCCTTGATATCCAATTTCCAGTACTGCACGAGGCATCAAGTGAAGGTAATTTTTCTCAGGAATTGATGTGACTTTGGTGTGACAGCCTGTGTTCCATGTGAATAAAGCACTTCCTGCTTAATACTAAGTTCAGTAGCAGAGTAGGTTTGAGTGGCATCTGGGACAGTGGAGCTACCTGGATAAAGGTTACAGTTTTCAAGTTTCTTTCAAACTTTCCCCTACCTACACATATATATTTCCATATATTTGAGTGCACATATTTGCACTCATGCAAGTCAAACATGAAAATTCTCATATCTGCTTATCAAACAGCTTTTCAGCTCTCTCTGTGATTGAATTTCTATCTATGGGTAGCTTTAGAGTACAGACTCCTAAATCTCTGCATGGACAGATATTTTCTGAGGTTCAAATGCACACTGAGAGGTTCCTATCAACAAAAGACAGACATAGACATGCATAATAAGATACACTTTTGCTTCAGGGCAAAGTGTATCAGCAACCCACGTAAGTCAAGTCCTCATGTAGGTGTGATGTAAAACTTGCACCCCACTTCTTCCCATCCTTCCTCAATTTTTCACATTTGCAGGAACAAGTATTTAAACCCTACTCCTACATGTTCATCTACAGAATTCATTGCCTGCCAATAGATTTACAAGGAAAAGACTTGAAGCAGCAACAATGACACTGAAATTACTTCCAAGCCTTGTTCAGAAAGAAAAGTTTTGACATGGGGTCATTTCAAAGGATAGAGAATGAGGATTTAGATGAGGTTTTGGAATAAACACAGAATCTGATCCTTTATGACCACAAACACATCAAACAGCAAATATTTCAGCCAAAAGAATTCTTAGTATCCATGTACTGGTGACATTCACCTAAAGTACATGGCCATGATTTTAGGATTGCTCAAGAACACCAAATAGGGCACCTACCATGTCCATTTTTATATAGAAAGATAGAATATAATAGAGGAAGAACGTTGCAAAGAACAGCACAGAGTTCACATGTTTGAGTCCTAAAAGAGTGCTCCAACAACTGGCTCTAACCTACCCAGCTAGGGACAAATATAAGAAAGTTCAAAACCATCTGTGAGTTAGAAACAAATTCACATACAAGGAAATGAAATGACTTTAAGGACAGGATTCATCATTTACCTGTTTTAGCCTCAGGTTATATGATTGTCACTGATGCACACAGGTTAATTTCCCTTTTTGCTTCAGCCTCTATCACTCCTGCTGGTTTTAAGGCTGGAGATTCAGCTTAGCTAACTTATATTTCCAATAAATTATTAAAGCATGCACCAAAAAGCATTACACTTTGTGTGCTGGGTTAACAAGGAAGAAGTATTGCACGCAAGGGCAGATGCCTGTTTATAGCAGCAGACTCAATTCATTAAATATTATGCACTTACTTGCATGGGATTTTCATACTCTTTCTGTGATGGATTCAATCTGTTCCCTCAAACCCTTCCCTCTGCTTTCAAATGCAGCAGCCACTGCTCCATTACACATCCATGAAACATGCAGCTACAAAGGGAGCTGAGTCACACAAAGGGGACATAATGGGCCAAATGCTGCCTTTAATAAGAGCTGCAAAGAGGTTTGGCACACAGTTCAGACATACAAGACACATAGTAAAGGTCAAAAAAGTTTTTAAAAGCTTTGAGGAAAACAGGAAGATGCATAACCATGTTGGAAGGAGTTGCTTTTATAGAACATTTACTGTGCTATTCAATAATTTAAATGTGTGGAAGGGAACACTAGTTGACATAGCAACTGTCACATCACATTACTTGAGCAACCTTATCTATATGGATGCCTTCCTTGAAGGAAAAAACATTTCTCCAGATTTCACACAAACATATGTACTTTGCTTTTTGTTATCATTTTTCAAGTCAACATCTGGTCCACAGTTAAATCTATCCATGCTTCCCCATACTCTCATTTTCATTTTATAATCAACTTTGAGGAACACTACTTCAAATGCAAACATGATTTGTGAGACCACATGTTCCCTCTCTCTCCCTTCCCAGTCTTGTTATCCTTTCCAAAACATTCAGTCAAGCTCACCTGATCACAGGAGATGGAGTTACTGCCAGCACACATCCCCTGCACCCTGTGAATCGGGATGTGACTGCAGTGACCTTGCAGCTGCAAAACCTGATGTGCTTGATTGTGCAGTTGCAAGCCCAGGTGAAATGCATTTCAGGTCACAATTAATGGGGTTTACACATGCTCAGGTGGGTGGCTTGCCCTGTAAGCACCAGCTTGCTAAACCTCAGTACTTTCATCACCTGCACTCAGACAAACACAGAGTGTTGCAAGAAGCTGACAGGCAGTGGAGCACAGGATTCCACAGCACAGGGTGTTTGAAATCCAGGACTGAACTGAATTAGGCACCAAGCATAATGCAATTGTGATTATGAAATGTCTGCTTTTGCTGGGCAAACATGGATCCCTTCCCAACTCAGGCCTGGATTATATTTTTACTTCCTAGGCTATGCTGGCCAAATGTTCCCACACTGGTGTTTAAATGACTATTTAAATGAAATGTGCACATCAGGATTCTACACACAGAGCAAAGAAGAGAAAATAAAGCAACATCCAGCTTGGCTCTTCTTTTTCCCCTGCCTTATCTGAATTGCTGAAAGACATCCCTTGGTTACAAACTAAATAAAGGTGATGTTACATATGAGAGATGTAATTAGAGTTAATAAATATCTAAGATAAAGTAGTGGCACTTTCTGTCATCTTTAAAGCCATCTTTACCTTAATCCTGTCACTCTTTCAGATTGCTGACACACTTAAAGAGGTCACTTTTGTAAGACTTCCACTGTGGAAATACTCTGATACTGGAGCAAGGTCAGAAATCCTACTCTGAACTGCATTCTGCAGCACTGACATACCCTGAACTAGCTGGGTTCCACAGTTCCCTGTCTTTAAAATGGAATAAGAGCATTTCTCACTCTTTTCTAGGAATTTTATCAAAATAAATATATTAAAGTTTGGGAGGCAGGCAGATTCCTGCTGGAATGGCAGCCATTCAAGTTTCTCAGATAGATTGTTCCTGCAACCAGTTACATTTTCTTCTACTATTCAGGCTTCACTCAGCGATTTGTTGCAAATGTCTTGTGATAAATGTTCCAAGGCATCTCACAGTTATTGTGAATTATTACATGCAGCATACAGAAAATGCCACAATAAGGTATGTTTATTTAGTGTTATAAAGATGTTAATCACCCATGTTATGCTCTGTAAGCCCTTACAATGCAATTTACATTCTCATAAAAATATCTGTACAGATATACTAACAGAACACAACACTCAGCCCATCAAAAATAAATTTAAAATGCTTCCAACCACGACCAAGTCCTACAGAAAAGCTGCCATACTAATTTTCTCTTTGAAATATGCAGATCATTTCAAACCACAAGCTATTCATCGCTTCTGGACAACCCATCTTATAAAGATCATCAGAAATAAATCTCAGTGGTGGAATCCACCCCTCTTTAAACCAAATTCTCAAGAATTAAATACCATCAAACAGAAACACAGTATCTGGGGACAACCAGGAAATTTGCTTCTAAGAGTGCTCCTGCTGTGGACGAAAACTAAAATGCAGAGGTAGAGGACAGGTAGAGGAAGAGAAGATATTAACCACAGCAAGATTGTTTCCCTCTTCCATCTGGATGAAACTTGTTTCACAAGAAAAGTGTAAAGCTCAAGTCAGGAAAAGAAAATGATGTAACTTGTTAAATGGTTTCATTTTCTGCCCTTAAAGTCAAATGTCCTTAAAGTAACAAAGACTAAGTTAAAATATATTGCCTTTCTCGGAAGGAATTGGTTCTGAATTAATTTGAGCTGTTCACTGGTCAGAACAAAAGGTCATGTAGGTGAGCAAATCCAGGTGGAGTTTCCCCATTAGCACAGTCTGCCACCCTAAGAGTCAATTCCAAATCTGCTGAGCTGTTGGAAAAAAATTAGGACAAAATACTTCAAATGTATATACCCATCTGTATAGGTATGCACACACATCCCAGCAGGTTTTAAAGAACTAATGAAAATTTTTTAACACTCATCTGAAAAATAAAATCACATCAGTCAAACCTGATGTGAGCAGGAAGACTGATCATATGTTTATAGTATATAAAATCTAGAAACAAAGAACTTCCAGAAAATCCTTTAAATCACACTTTTGGAAGGAAATATCAAAAGCCAGGTGATGCAGCAGGCTTAGAGATCTCTCTGTTCCTCTGACTCTGGACTGGTAACTTGAGCTGAAATTTTGCAAGGAGGGGTCACAGCAGTCAGTCAGGCTGTTGTTTATAATATAATAAGGTATTTATTCTGTAGGTTTAAGCTTTTAATGAAGATAGCTATCAGGTAATTTAGGCTCCAATTGGACTTGTTTGACTTGTTCCTGTGAGAAATCATTTTTCCTTGTGTGCTTGTATCTCATTAATACTTCTTGTTCCTAATATTAAATGAGATCATTTAACAGAAGAGCTGTGCTAAATGCACTTTCACCTGCATCTATTTAGTAATCCTTTGTTTCTGCACTGTAGTTACAGATCCCAATTCCTCTTGTGAAGCCTAAACTAACTCAGTGCTGTTTTCAGCCATGTTCCTTTGAACATGAGTCAGGAGATGAGCACAACTGCACCAAGAGCCAGTCTGGCCTCTCGTGTAGATGCTTCTCCCCTTTATCACACCAGTGTGTTTCTCTCTTCAGAAAAACATTAATGGAATACATAAATTAGTGTCAGAAGAGTAATTCTACATCAATAGCTTTAGAGGGACCAGGAAGTCTTTTGACTACAGCTGGAACTTGGAAAGGTCTCCCACCTTGTCCTGTGAAGCACAGCCCATTAGCAAAGGCCCAGCTGAAATCCTGTGCAGAAGGAGCTGGGAAACTGCAGAGTTCACCTCTAACCACAGGTGATCTTAATCTGCTTTTTGTTCTTCTGAAGAAATTTCCCTGGTCACAGGGTAGGACTGAACAATGAACACTTACACTAACAGAACCTGTTCTAGGAGTGCAAGATCATTACCTGCCACATTTGGAACTGAACAGAGGATTTTGCTCTGCCTTTGCTGTATTATTAAGAATACTGGCTATTAAAGCCTTTCAGGTATAATTTATAGCTTGTCCTTTTAAAAAAAGGACACTCTTAATGACAGATGTCGTTAGCTGGCTGCCACATTTGGAAGCTGGAAGTTTAGCAGGTTCCATGTGTTCTGTATTTCCTAAGTGACACAGTGAGTCAATATAAAAGTTCATGTCCTCGTTGCAGATATTCCAAAAAGCCCATTGCTTCACAACAACACCAACACTCCTCACCTAATCTACACACCAGTTGATAGTCCTCACACACCAGTACTGGAAATAAAAGTCAATTAAGCCTAGGACTGAAAAAAATATTATAAAACAAAACAAAAAGATAATATTAATAAGAATCAGTAAGAAGCAATACAATTTCATACCTGTATTTTATTGTTTAAGGATTTCAGGATTCTATCCAAACCATATTGTGTTTAAATTTCACATCATTCTGAATTAGAAAAATATTATCCTGTTGAATAAATTCAGAAAGAATAACAGATTTACCCAAGGAGATTTTTCAGCTATCAGCAGAGAATTTATGCATAGAATTTAAAAGCCCTGATTATCAATTCTTCCATCTAATCAGCAGCCCACTGACAAAAATCCTTGACAGATAAACTGAAACCACTTCATATTCAAAACAAAACCCAGAATATTTAAATACATAAACAAACAGACCATCTTAAAGGTAAAGAAATTACAACTACTCAAATTTCAAAATATTGTGACCAATTCTAACCTGTCTTTTTATCCTTTGGATCAGTTAACAGCAACAGTTTGCAAGTAGGATTATTTCGGTAGAGAGGGACAAAAGACACACAGGAATCTTCAAGTTTAACCTAAAAAACAAACAAGCCCTGTAGCTCTTTGTACTGCAAAGCTCACAACAAGTACTTCACGTATCAGATGCACTTATGACATGTTTTGCTGACATGCATGGTACAAGCTTAGCACAACACCCTCTCAATCCTCAACTTCAAGGCACTGAAATACATATAATATTCTAATATTATCCATAAGGAAAGTTAATTTTTAAAAACTCAAGCTACTGAAGTTAGTGAAGACCTTAATGCTGACTTGTCCTGGTTACCACATAACCTGGCTTTGAGCACTGTCACACGCAGACAAATGGTGTTATGAAAGACCAGACACATCAAATGAAAACAAATACAACTTGCACTTCTTACAGCATCCTCCAGCTGAGTATTTGTGGTGTTTTGCAAACAATGAATTAAGCCTCAGGGTACAGGGAGTATCAAAGCATTAGGGCAGTGCCTGGGCAGTTTATCTTCCAGGCACAGCGAGGGTAGATAATTGGCACAAGGTGGTTAAGCTGAAGGCAAAGCCAAAATCAAAATGCAGCTCTCAAGCTTCTGCTCTTAGACTAAACTTTTAAATGATGTGACACAAACACAAAATTACTGTGCTCAAACAGCTCTATATGCATAGAAATGACGATTTCCATATGAATATTGCAAATGCTGTCATGTAAGTTTAGGTACAGGCGAAGAGCGTGCATGACTTAGCACAGTATGTACTGTACTTTCCAAAATCTGGTCCATTGTGTATGTGTGGGTGTGCCTCTCTCTCTAATTGCACCCATTTGTCAGTTTGCTATGAAACTCAAATCAGTCACGTGTTACATTTAATATTTCTTGGTACATGGAAGAAATATGAATATGGATTATTCTGGATAACAACTCTAAGCTGAAACCAGCGTTCAGTAGTTGATGAGTGCCAGAATCCTGGAAGCATCTATGCAAACACTGGACTCCAAGAAAAAAAAAACCCAACAACTTGAAAACTTGAAATCTGTATTCATGAGCTTGCCTAAATCTGGGGATTCAGTTGTTCTTTGCATGCTTCAAACATAACAGCATCAATGTCATTACAGCACGTGGGAGCATTTCCATAATGAAGAGGCCAGGACTACTTCCAATACTGCCATGATTGTTATTTTGTTTGATAAGGTAATGTGCACTTTCACAGGTGTTAAGAGCAGCATGAGCCAAGCACAGCTTTGTGTGTGGCTGCTGCCAGCCTGTGGGGCTCTCATCCTGACTTGCAGTAATCCTTGCTATTTGTGGCCTGAATGCTTGACCAAGCCATACCAAAAAGAAGTTCTGTGACCCCAGCAAAGGGGCTGACAGCCACTTAACTCCTGCTAAATAATTACTCACTGTTGCCAGTCCTGCCACTTCAAACCTGCTTTAATTCCCATGCAGAAGGGGAAAAAAAATGTTTGGCAATGCAGCCATTATTGAAACACCAAACTCGTCATCCCTCAGGTTCTGGGTCTATAATAGAGACTGTTAACTGGGATGTTCACTGGCAATGGGAGTTTTGCCTTATTACATTTGAATTATTTTAAATTACAAAACATCAACATTCTTTGAGCTATTTATTATAGACTATAAGGAAAAAGACAATACAGCAAGAACACTACCATTACTTATACCCTTGACTGGCTGACTGCAGATTAGATTAGACCTGAATTAAATGAATGCAAAGAGAAGTGTGTTGCTATGAGACTCAAATCAGTCATGTGATATATTTAAGGGCTGGTGACAAGCCACAAAATCAAGACAGTTGTGAATCAAAAGCCAGAAGTTCATCTTTAACTGATCTCAGTGTGTGTGGCTTTTGCAGGAATACACAGAGAACTGCCTGGGATTTTAACCTCCTCCTCCTCCTACTGGAACAGCAAATGAACCTCTGAAAGTACAAGCAGGCATGGAAGGTAAGGACACAGAAGCCCTAAACTGGGGGAATTTTGCATGTTCACTCTGTATTTAGCCCCACAGGCTCCACTAGAGGGCATTAAAAGAGTATTTAAACCCCGTTACATTCCCAGCTCAAAGCCGAAGCTGATCCCACCTGGAACAGCATTTTTCTGGAAACTACGGCATATTATTTTCCTAAATTGCAGAAAAGCTACTCTATTCCAAACATTCATTTTAACTAATCCAATTTCTGCTTTGATAGCACAATAACAGGTACCTCAGCACACTATTTATGATCTACAAAATGCCAGATTCAAAGGTTTCATAGGTTGACTGCAGTAAAAATGTTTAATAGGCCTGTTCAGTCATCTCTATTCCACCCAGGTGTCTTAGGAACAGAATTCCTTTGGGAAAATCCACACTCAAAATTACCAATATAAGTACTGGAAAGGATGGAAACAAAAGAGAGACTGTATCACAATGCCTGTGTAAACTGCACAGCAGAGGCAGAATGCTGAGCAGCACCATGGTGTAAATCTCTCTATAAAATTCGCTTTTGATTCAAGATGCAAAGTTCACCAGAGTACTTCAAACCCTCTTCAACACTCAGACTTGGAGTTTAAGCTTATCTCTCATTTACAGCATGCAAATTGTTTGAAATAATGCAGGATTTACTGATTTTTTCTGCAATCCAGCCATACCAGTTTAGCATACATGAGCACAACCAACAAACTAATCTGCAAGTATCTAACTTGCAGAAACATCAGCCTCCTACCTCTCCTCTTCCAGGGATGGAAAAAACATCAGGAGTGGACAGTGACTTCTTCAAGAGTTTTTCATAGTATGTTTCAGCATCTGCTTGCAGAACCCCTGGATCTCCTGTTATTGTATCAACCAAGTAAAGTCGACCTGTGATTAAAATAAAACACAATATATTTTTACTTTTTATATTAAATAAGAAACTTAAGTCTTAAAACCTCTATTTCCCCAGCAGCTGCTTGGTGTGGCTGGGCCCTTAATGATCTCATTAGAGCCTTTTGTATAAGCCTAGTCTAAAATAGTAAGGCTGGTAAAAACCTGCCTGTATGTTATTTTCTGTATGTTATTTACCTCTTGACATGCAACTTTTCAAAGCAGAACCATGACAGCATCAATTCACATTTGTCTCCTTTGAATTCAGCAAGCACAGTCTCAAATTTCTCTAGGTGTAAGAAAATTGCTTTAAAGCTGGAAGAACATTAAAAAAAATTTTCAAAACACAGCCTGAGTTTAGCACTGTCCAAAAATATAACAGGGAAAGAATTCCAAAGCTTCCATGCTTTCTTGGAAGACTGCCCCTTTTTGGGTCAGTCTAGGATCTGTTGTTTGTCATTAACTTTTTCCTTCTCTTTTTTGACTAACATCCGTTGGGCACTTTTACAACAATGAAATAATGTAAAAAATTTACCCACACAAGTCTTTCCAAAATAGAAACATCATCTTTTATGCAACATAATTCTGAATCCATGTGACTCAGTGCTGGAGGGTATTTGTTAATTGCATGCAAACAAAAATTATATATATCTTATGCCTGTAACCTAAATGCAAAGTCCAACTTGGTGTTCCTGAAGGAGCAATAATCTCCTTCTCATCTAACAAACCAGACTTTCTGGTGGCTCATCACCAAGAAAAAGAACATGACAGGGAATTTGTTAGCAAACCAAATGGTCTCCAGCCACTGTTCTATCACAGGAATAAAATAGCTTCAATTTAAGGGGCTTTCAATCAACAAGCTACACCTGCAACTCTTGTAAGCCCAAGTGAGGACCAAATCTTCTACCCACAGCTGTTGTTGGTATCTTAGCTCTGAATTCCATCCCTTTTTAATGATAGTTTGGTCTCACATGGCACCTCCCTTGGTAAATTAAATGTGAAATAACTGCACTGATAGTAAATGGCTGAGACAAGAAGTCTTAAAAGGACCAATGCAAGATCTGTCTATACTAAGATTAACAAACCATGAATCATATAGGTACCACATTGAAAGTGATACCTTTCCACATAAAAGCAGGAGTATGGGATTTGTAGTACCAGCTCTGACTATTCACCCATGGTGCCTCCACTGTCTCTCCAGCAGTGATCAGCATCTGATTCCTCAGCAAAAGGATAAGAAATTTAAAATGCTTAAAATGCTTGAAACATTATTTTCCTGCCCTTTGCAGGCAACCAGCTTCCATCCTGAGGCTTGCCAGCAGAGCTGTGCACTCAGAATGCTGAAGAGAAGCTGCTCTGTAGATGGGTTTCTAGCATGCTTGTACGTGACAAAATGGGAGAAAAAAGAGCACTGCAGCACTAGCAAGGCAAGTCATATTATAAAATCCCAGGCAGAGCTTAAACACCATTGAGCAAAGAACTTGTCAGGAGAGAAATTAAAGATTGTTATTCAAAACTTTGGTAATTCACAAAAGCAAATTTACTAGTAAATTAATCCTTTACAAAAGAGCAGCATGTAAGACTTGAGTTTAGCACAAAGAAAAATATTTGCCATGATAATAAATACTGTTCATGAGGTGCTGCTTACAAGGCTCCCTCCTGGCACAGTGCAGCCAATGCAACTTAACAGCACAGCCATGTTCTCTCCTCACTGAACAAAGCAATTGACTTTCTGCTACACAATATGCTTGTACTCTAAGGTAACAAGGACCACTCCAAGGACAAAATAAGGTCACAGATTAAATAATGAGGCATTAGAAGAAACTTCTGATCAACTTTCCATCAATACAGCTTTGCACAGAAGTAATCTTTTCCTTTAAAAAATGCTTTTAGATTTCCAGTGAACTTGGCTTTCCTGTGCAATACACTGAAAAGGCCCAAGTGAGTTAGGAGCACGTGTTCCTATACAAACAGAACCAAAAAATTTCTTGTGAAGAAGAAAACTGTCAGCAGGGGAGAAAGACTGAGGCTGTTTAAGAATAACATGGAACAGAAGTGTCACCTGAATTTCTTTTTATGTTAACTAATGTGTTTCCCAGTTTTTCCCAGTATAAAGTGACAAAATAACATTTACCCTGCTGTATATGCCCCTTTTACACTTCTTTTGTACACAGGCACAAGAAAAAACCCTCAAAGTCTATCCATAACTATTGTTACTAAGCATTTAACTAAAGCCATAATTATTGCTGGCTAACAGGGTGTTATAAAGGTTGCTAAAACAAATGCAAAGTAACTTTGCTTTAGAATAAAAGTAGTGCTGTTCTCTCAGGAGTACTTCAGTCTGAGGCCCAATCAGCATCTTGGGATACCAAAATTGCAACGTTCCAAGGACAGCCTGTTGACCTAATTGGAATTTCAGGATTTTATTTGAATTTGGTCTTACCTAGCAGCAACAAAAGAGCACATGGAGGCAGCCAGCCTGCCAGGACCTTGCCAGCAGCTCCTGGGACCCGAGGGGCTCCTGCTGCAGCCACAGAGGAGAGACCACAAAGGAAATTTAGAATGAGAGGCCTCCTGCACCAGAGAGACTCCTGGCATTGGGACTGAGCTCTTAAACAGCCAGAGCTGCTCAACAAGGGCAAGGCATCCTCGAGGTGGATGGTGCAGCAGCAATGATGGGAGGGGGTGACAGACAGGTACCAGCCTTTGTCTGCATGGCACCTGCTTTCAGGGCAAAGGATGTGGAAGCTTTGCAATTGCACAGGGAAAAATTATCTAGAGGCAAATAAATGAGAAACCCAACGAGCACATTTCCATTTCAGGCGTGCAGAAGAGATTTTAAAGCAAAAACTAGCAGCGCATCTGCTTCTCTCTTTTGTTTCCATGGAGCAGTCTGGGCCACATTCTCAAGCGAGGATGTGCAAGTACATCTCCTCTCACTCTGGTGATCTGTCACCAATTTGCACAAAGAATCTGATTTTTTGAAGTGAAAAGCTACAGCTAAAACCAGCTATAAATATCACCAGGCACTGCCCATACAACTCAGTCATCTTTAGGAGATTCTACCCTCTAAAACCTCAGCCTAAAACGTTGTCCAACTCTGCCAAAAAGAAATAAACCAAAGCCCCTGCTTCAATCTAGACCCCTAAACTCAGCTTTTTCTACTCCCACTGCTATTCTACCCCTTGTCTCCTCCAGAAGAGAGAACCTAATTTCATGGGGGTTTCATCAAGTGGGCAAATATCCTCCTTGAAAGGTAAAAGTCAGAAAAATTTTACTTCACCTAGTACCCAAAAAGATCAATATGTGGGAATCCAGATATATCTCACCAGCACACACATGTTCTGCACCAGGTACATAAATGCAATCACAAAATGGGAGACAATATTCTACCCTAACATAGAATTAATTTTTATGGATTAGAGACAGACCCCCATCACTACAGATTCAGGAAGATTTCATTCTATCAGTTAAAGTAAGCAGGAAATATTTTTCCACGGGCAAAAGAATTTATTCTCAACACAACAGAAAACACATGGAGCATGCAGTCATATGTGAAATTCCAGAAGTGAAACTACAGACTGTTGTAATGTCCAAAGGTAAAGGACATCCTTCCATCTAATCACATACTCTGAAGTATCTGATTTATTCTTGAGCATGAAGCCAATACACAATTTACTAAACAAGAGATATTTCCTAGAACCAGGGAATGGTTTGGGTGGAAAGTGACTGTAAAGATCATCTCATTCCAACCCCCTGCCATGGGCAGTGACATCTTCCACTAAACCCTGTCCAACCTGGCCTTGGACACTTCCAGGGATTTGGGGTATTTGCTTTAATTGTTAAGAATCTTCTCTTCCTGCATTCACTTGTAGGTAATTAATACTGTTCCCTCAAGCCAGCCAAGTTGGTGATGCAGTTTTTTCCCAGACTAGACACACCACTGGCTTGATTAAGATGCACTGAGGTATTGCTGGTCCTTCCAGGAAAGTCAGACTTGTTGAAATGCCCATTTCAGAGTAAGGGCATTTAGGATGCAGCCAGATTGTAAAGCAAAATACATCAACCTCACCGTAGATGAAGCATGAAAAGTGTTATGTCTGAAGTGAATTAATCATTTATCCTACAACTACTTTTTCATGTTCTACAAACACAGAGAAGGATACTACATGCATCCATTAAGAGCTGTATGTTTACAGAAGAGCCATCAGTCACCACAGGACTTGTATCTGAATTTTGTACATTTGGGCAAATTTGTGAATAATTTTACATGTAAAAATATGAAAAATACCTCAGTCAGATTTCTAGTGGTGTAGGAACAAGAGAGATAAAAAGAACTTAACATTTCTAATTTTCAAGTTTCATTATTTTTTAATTCAGTTTTGCCATTTCTAATGCTTGCAATTGCAGCACTGGCTTTGTTTATTGGCTTTATTTTCATGCCAATACATTTCACAATAACAAAAGAGGGGAAAAAAAGAAAGAAAAAGAAAAAAAAACAACTTCAGCAGGTTTTAAGTGTTTCTAATGATGTTCTGAGGGGTTCTGTCCAAGAAATATTTTCCTTTTTTTTCTTTTTATTTCAAAAACCAATCTGCAATATGAGACAAACATGCAGCAAAACAAAATGACAGTATATCAGATCAATATTTAGGAGGGAGTGTTGTAATTAAACCATGCAACTGAGACTAGAAGTCCTAAGATTTATTCTTAACACAGGTGTGTTTTTGTGGCTCCTAACAAATCACTGCCTTCTGACTGGTTCCTTATCAGTTAAGTGTGTCTTATCTACCACTTCAAAGGGTGTGATGTTTTCCTTATCAGTGCCTCTGAAGCCACTATGTAAAAAGACCAAGAAGTCACATAACATAAATTGTTCTCAGTTCTCCATGGGCTGCCACTGCCATGCAACAGAAGCACACCCAGGACAGTGTCCAGGATTGAATTACTACTTTTTTTTGCCCTTCTGAACCATACACACGTGACTGAAGTGCCGTCTCTCACCCTCTCATAGGAGCAGGATCTCTGTGATGAACAGCAGGGGCTTCACATCAACTCTTCTCCTTCCCTGCCCATGAGCCTGAACAGCTCCAGGCATGTGGTTATCGTTAGACAACCATATTTGTTTAACCTTTCAAAGGAAGGAAGAGGTCTCTGGCACGCTCCCGGGAGTACACGCAGAACCTGACTCCCACATCCTGAATTTAACTGAGCAAATACATGCCAAAAACCCAAATTCTGGTGGGAGTGAAACTGCAGGATCATAACAGCGTGTGGTGGCAGCTGAGCCAGCGGGTGAAAGCCGTGCTGTGGTATCTGTCCAGCACAGCAAGGCAGCTCATCATCCATGAAAACACCACGTGCTGCTCATCATCCATGAAAACAGTGTCCTTCCCACTGCTCTGCTGTCCCCCATTTCCAACAGAACAAGAACTCCTGGAACATTCAGGATGTAGGATTCAGGGTTGTAGGTTTCAATCCCAAACTTCCATTCATGTATCACTTACTATTCTATCACAACTCAAACGGCCAGAAGGGCTTCAGGACACAAACTAATAAAAGTCTGTCTGTAAACAATCTTCAACCGTGGAATTAATAACTTAAGGCAGAGGGGAAAAAATAATCCCAATCCCACTCTCAGTCAAGAAATCTGTTTGATTAAATAGATGAGTTTAGCTATATATTACTACAAATTTTGTCACTCAAGTGGTGGGCAGACCAAATCCCAGGCATTGCAAACACAGGCTGCTATCCCACCAGTCATGCTATTCCCACAAACACATTTTCACTACTGACTTCAGAAAAGAGAAGGAAAAAGCTTTAGGTATATACACGTTTTTAGCTGAGCATAGATGAGACAAAGGAAAACACCTTCAGTTTTCACACTCTTCCATAAGCTCTGAAGGCCTTCCAAACCTTTTATTACGAGGTCTATAAAACACATGTTTTTCATTTCCCAAAAACTTAAGGTAATCCACAATTTCTGAAATGGAAAAAAAATATACGAGGAAATTAAATAATTGATTTAATTATTTAGCTTTTTAAATAAAAAATACTTAGCTAAAACCACATTAATTAAAATATTTTGAAGGCTAGAAAAGCAAGTGCATATTAAGGGGAATCATGTAATGGTGACTGCATACTGAAGGGATATTTCCTCCACTCTAACCTGCACTAGTCCCATAATGAAAGTTCCAGCAAATAGGTTCCAACTATATCTGTTTCTTCTCAGATGGCTCTTTAGCAGTGTTACACTCACAAATATAAATCCACATCCAACTCACAGTACAAATAAACTAAAATACATCTGTGTAAACAGGCTACCCCTGTCCTATTACACACACAATGCACATCTGGACTGGCATGTTTAGCACAAAGCTTTAACCCAATGTAATTGAAAAAAGCTGAGGTATTACAGCCCAGAAACAGACTTCACAAATAAAAACTGCAGCATACTGTTAAACCATGGAAGTGCTACCAGCTATAGCTATGACATATCAGAATTCATACTTCTGCACATTTAACTTTGTTTTTCACAGAGCTTAGATGTAAAAAAGAAAGAGGCAGCTTACAGAATAATTCAGGGGAAAATGCAGTGCTGGAGAAAAGGGAGATTCAGGACTGCCATTAATTCAGGCTGAACATGAAATTCATGTTCACATCAGGTTTCCCAAAGAAACTTCTAATGGTTTAGGGTGATTGCTGCTAATACCTCTGACTTTGTGAACATCAGCATCAAGTTCTTAATAAATACTGGTTTTCATACAATCAAGAAATGGGCAAAAGTGCTCCTGGAAAAGTCTCACTTTGACTACTGAAGGCAGAGGTATGGATTTTGGAATTATAAAATTATTCAGGTGGGAAGGGACCTTAAAGATCATCAATTCCCTGCCATGGGAACCTTCCACTATCCCAGGTTGCTCCAAGCCTGGTCCAAACTGGCCTTGGAGATTTCCAGGGATGGGACAGCCAAAGTTTCTCTGGTGTCAAACTTGTCTTTTCTTGCATATGGAAGCAAATACCCAAATGGCAAGAATTTGTCAACTTAATTATTTGCCTATCCCCTAAACAAAGTAAAATACACAAGCTCTCCAGAACAACTGGAAAGAGGCAGATTTGAAGGAAAATGACAGGAAAGGTTCTGTGAACAGCAGCAGATCTTTTATGAAGCACAAGTGCAAATGCAGATAGTGGCAATTCAATCCTCTACAAAGATAGAAGGTAGAAAGGAGGATGCATCACTCCAAAGTCCTCCTGTAACTTGAGGGAAAGGAGGAAAACAATGACTCCCATTGTGATGAGCACAGAACGGTGAAATGACAGGAAATGACAACTGAGTTTGACAAATGGTCCAGCAGGGAGATGAATTCATCCCATAGGGAGAAGCCAGGCAGACCGACAGGACACTCAGAAAATGGCTGTGTTTGAATAATTAAAAGTTATTACTGGAACACACACGGTTACAACCTGGCACCAGGACTAGGATTTAAGTACCACATCAAATACATTTCCCCTTTACTACCATCATCCAAAGGAAGCGTGAGAAACCTAAAGCCATGCCACACACAGCCCTTAACATCAGCTCATACAAACCACAGCAGAATGTGGCACACCAGGAGGACCTGAAAGCCCTGCTTTGCAATCAGAAAGGAAAATATTCCCCAAGCAAAGTAGCGATGAAAATCTGAGACAACTGTCTCGATTTTCAGAGATACCAGCTTCAAATACCACATAATTTGAGCTGCAAATGCTTTACATCTGACAGGCCTACTGCTCCCACCAGCAGAGAGCATAAGTCTGCCTGAGAAAGCCTAGCAGCCTTTCTCCAAATTACTTGCAAGGACCAATTTGCACAGCCAGAATAATTTCAAAATAAAATAATTAATTTGGGTTGGGGGGGAGAAGGAAAGAAACAAAAACCAAAATCCCTTCCCCCACTAATTTCCACTTTGCTAAATTTATTACATGGCTGCAAATTAATACATCACCTGCACCAGCTATCACAAGGCTGTCTCAGAACTTGCTTTAATAAACAGCTGCCAGTAGTGGAGGAAATATGTAAACATCGCTCTCGTTTCTCTGTGCCATTGTGTCAGCTATTCTACACGTCTTTGAAGGTGCTCCAAAATCAGCATGGCTCTGCTTTTCCCTTTTTCTCCTTTTGGGAGGAGGAAAAAGCAGAGAAGGAAAGACAGGCTGGCAACAGAGGGCTAACTCTGTGCTTGCTGTGCTCTTGATAGTGCGGCTCAGTGTGTTCAACTTCAGTTTACACAGGCCTCTTCAGTAAGGACAAAAGAAACCACTGCTGGTGGTTAAAAATGCAAAAGGTTTTGATTGCAATTGCTTGACAATCAGCCAAAGATATGACTAGGGGGAAAAACACAGCAAGGCAGCTATGACCAGAATGGAAGAAACAAGGAAAAACACATGGCTCGACTTCAGAGCAGAAAATTGACTTAGGCTTTGCATAAATGACAGCATACCTCCAAGCCTGCCTTATCCACAGTCTGCCTGCAATGGGAACATGTAGGCTAAAAGCAGAGCCTATTAAAAGGCATAATGTTTCTAAACGGCATCTGTTACGTCCTAATAAGCATTACTTAAAGGACACAGGCCTTAGAATTGCTACCAAACGTGCATTTATCTGAAACTGCTGCAAGGCAATCGTTACCACAGCGTCACATGACACCACTGGAATCTGAATAATAGAAAATGTTTTTATTTCGTTTGGCTTGAAATCATTATGCAGGAAAAATATGGAGGCACTTTCTGAGATTTTGAAACTGTGCAACTTCACAGGAATGAAACACCAGCAAGAATTACATCAGCGGAGCCATTTGCCATCTGTTGTCAGTAATACCATAAAGCCCAGCCACCAGACAGCAGTTTCAAAGGTTACAAACACAACGTTTTCAAGCATCCACAGACCTCTGGGTAACTGAGCAGGACACAGTTTCCTTCAGAGATATGTGCAACCTGAGGGTCTGCCAATCATTCAGCAAAGACAACAGGCCAGAGCTGGGAATTGCCAGGCGAGGCGTTTGGAAGTCTCTCAGTATGCAACCTTTACACAATGTGGCAAACGCATACCAGCCCCATCACGCAGGATCCCATAACGCGCTCGCAGCCATAATGCCTGCACACCTCCCACTTGCAAACTGAAACCGGCCAGACTTTCTCCTCTGCTGTTTGTTTTCCCAAACTTCCCCTCAAGGGAAGGAGTGTGTGCACTGAAATGCTGCTATGGAAAGGGACTCTGGTTTGTTTGCTGGGTTTGGACTGTAATTTTCCTTTGAGGGAAGTATTTTGGATTTTGTTTCCTGATTTCTTTTCTTTCTAGACTGTAACTACATATTTATGTTAAAGACAGCAAGGTTTCAACAACTTGCCTTAGCTGTGGCAATGTTATGGCAGCCCTTACCTCTTATGCACACACAGTCTGAGTAAAATTCTACCTGTTCCATACATGAGATTTTAGTCTGGCTGTTAATCAGTCTCACCTTAGAGCTCTGAGAAGCTTTTTCAGTTGCAGAGGCCACATTACTGACAGTGCCTATGTGCTACCTGAATTTTGTGTTTCCACCTTCCAGGCTGTTGACCTCCTTCCTGTAAACTGATTAACACGGATTTCATGGAGGGCAGGGAGATTTCCATCTTCCTAGAGAGACAGATGGAAATTTAAGGCTTCATTAATGCAATTGCCAAACTAGACATACAGGTTTCTCATCCACTATTTCTCAGGCTCCAGAGCTGCACAGACGTGGCTGCTCACTGTTTCTGTTAGGTGGTTCACATACAAATCTGCCTTTCAAGGTGTTCTATAATCAAAATGAATTTGCAAGAAGGCTGAATTTAAAACAAGTACCTCAAGTTCTAGGTCAACAGCTGGCCTGCTTCTCAACAGCGAGGTTTGCCTGGGACCTGTAAAGGGCTTTAGAAACCTGGAAGTGTAAACATTCTTTCCCTGTGAAAAACAGTTACAGGAACAGCAATCAAGACCGAGTTGTAGCATCTCAATCACAGCACAACATGAACTGAAAAGCAATTTTTGCACAAGAGCTAATGGCTGACTCTACGCACTCTTTAAGTGTATTGCATATTCAACCTGCTTATTGACAACTGCTCCACAATTATTTTAAACATAATCTATGCAATTACATAACCTCACCAAAACTCAGACAACACCTAAAAACAACATCAGCTGTCCCAAAAAGGAAGGGGATAGAAGAACAACTATTCTAAACATTCAATCTGAGTGTGATGAAAAAGGGAAAAATGTAGACATTAATCGAACTGCCCAACATTACAATGCTTCCTTGGACATGAAAACCCAAATTCTATTCATCTAGAGATATTTTATTTAAGAAAAACAGTAGAACTGAGAATCTTTCGTCACTCCCCCAAAAAAACAGCATTATTACAATTGTTTGACTTCCATAAGTGGTTGATAGGAGGGGAAAAATAGAGCAATCTGACAGCAGTGCATTTAGCCATGAGCAGCTAGAGGAACTAATGAACAACATCATTATTTTACTGAAGGGGATGAAGTAGGTGCTTTAGATAAATGGCAGCAACTTAAACTGTGTTTCAGAAGATAAATTCACTTTCTCTCCATTTACCTGCTAGCGTGACAAATTAAGAAAGAAGAGTATAAAAACAGAGCAGGAGGGAAAGCAGTGCAAAAGCTAACTGAGGTGATGCAATGGGCCCTTATCCAAACAAGTGCATGAACAGAAATTGTTGGAAGTCCTCCTAGCCAAACACAAACCCAGAACATTGCACATGCCAGACTCCTCTGCAAATCCACGGTGGAAGGTGTACAGAAGATCCACCTAAGCTAAAATCACGTTCCTTACCAAGCACCGGGAGCTTGGCCATTTGGGAACTGACACAATGTCTGTTCATTTCAAAGCACTGCAAATCCACCAGGTACTGAAGGGCTGAGTTCTGCTGGGCAGAGCAGCTCTTCACCCACTACCAGAAACATCAGAAAATCAAGCCCTGCTGAAAGGAGATGAGGGGAGAGTGGCTTTTTCACAAAGAAGTTCATCCTCTATGTCCATGTGCTTCTTGTTTTAGTCACCTCGTCAATAGCAAATGAATACTTTTAAAAGGAAGGGTACTATATAGCATATGTATTGAGTAATATATTTATATACTAGACTTTGTGCACTACTTTGCAGTATACAAAGCCTTTTACATCTCAACACCAAACCAGTCCAACTATTTTTGTGTGGTCAAGAACCAACTTACTGCTCCTTTGTCCCTGTTGAATCCTGCTGCTTTTGTTAAACCCTGATTTTTGCTCAGTTTGGGTAAACAACTGCTGATGTACTTTTGAAAATGGGTATTTTTATGCAATGTTTCCCATGATCCTTAATGGCTGAGTACTTGAGATCTACTGACCTACAGGTGGATCTGATCCACCTGTGCTGAGACCCCAAACAGGAGCTCGGGGATCATCCTCTCCCCAGCATCACCGAATCACAGCGGGCAGGACCCACCAGGCCGGCTCTCTCTGGGCAGGCTTGGACCAGCCGAACACCTGGAAAAGTCACCTGGACGCTGGGAAATGGGAAAATAAACCCTGCAGCACCTGCTGAGGGCGACCCTGCGCGCAGGGCTCGGGCTGTCCGCCTCCCCCGGGCGCTGCCGGGAGCGCGGCCGTGAGGGGCCCGGCCCCACCGGGGCACGGCCGCAGGCGACCGGGCAGAGCTTCCCTGGACAGCCCCGAGTGTTTCGCGGCGTCTCGGCCGCCCGTGGCCTCCCCGAGCCGCCTCCTCCCTCTTACCCGCGGCGGCTCTTCCTCCTCCCTCGGCCGCCATCACTTCCTGCGGGGCGGCGCGGGCAGCCCTGAGGGCGGGCCGGGCCCGGGATGGGGCTGAATGGGCTGGGAGGGCGGAAGGCGGGGAGCAGCGGGGCCGTGCCCGGACAGGCGAGGGGAGCTGGCTGCGGGCTCGGGCAGTGCCCTCAGGCTCAGGCAATGCCCACAGCCTCAGAGAGTGCCTCAGGCTCAGGCAATGCCGTGCAGGCTCGGGCGATCCCCACAGGAATGCCCTCAGGCTCAGGGAATGCCCTCAGGCTTGGGCGATGCCCACAAGCTAAGGCAATGCCATCCAGGCTCGGGCAATGCCCACAGGCTCAGAGAGTGCCCACAGGCTCAGGGAATGCCCACAGGCTCGGGCAATGCCCTCTGCCCCCGCCATCGAAGCACGGCCTTGGGAGAGGGCCGGCCCACTCTGCATCTGAACTTAAGAAACTCCGACAAAAATCTCAAATTATTTCTTTTAAATGCAGAATTAATTCTTTTAAATGCATAAATTTCTTTTATCTTGCACAGAATGACAAACCGTAAACCCAGCGCCAGTTTGTGTTAGCGCAGGTGGCATAAGGCAGAAGGCATAGGAGGGGGAAAAAACTGGGTTGCATGTGCCCTGCTAAGTCCTTTCTCCCTATTTTAAAAAAAAACCTAAATTTAAAAACCTGTCCATGCACAGCCATTAGTTTTGCTAATACTGCATGAAGACCAGAACTGATATTAATAATAGCCACTCAGCAGTTGGCTATATTCAACTCATATTCAGTTGCGATTTTCCCCATAAAAATAGGTATATACCAAATCAATTAAATTGCCGAAGAACTAAAATAAATAATCAAACAACATAAAACACATGACAATTTCTATCCAAAACCAGACCCTGGCACAGCTTGCCCAGAGAATCTGTGGCTGCCCCATTCTTGGAAGCCAGGTTGGATGGGGTTTGGAGCACCTGGGATAGTCTAAGGTGTCTCTGCCAAAAAATAAAAAAAAAGTGAGTGAAACTGCCACTATTTTTTTTTTTATTTACCATTTCTATGGATTTTATTGTAGAAGAGGCCTCTTTCCTCAAGGAAAAATGAGATTTACACTGAAATGTTTGTGTCCTCTCTTTCTGTGACACCACTTTCTATCTACATAAAGACCAGCTTCAGTCTTTCCTGAGGACCATTTATTTTTATTAGAATGGAAAAGAAATATGGAGTTTTAGATACTGAAATTTCTATTTAAAGTTCCATTATAGTTTAGTGTTAAATAGCATAACAGCTTGATTTCTCCCTCCTCTCATTAAGTGTTGAACAGCTGAGATAAAAACTGAAATATATTAAACACTTCCACTTCACAGTTTAAAACACTGGTCAGTGCCTGCCAATAACAAGAAATAAAAGAAATATATATAAGTAATAATAAAAGAGATAAAAATTAAAGAGCTGTTTCTAAATGAAGAGCCATATTCTGGTCTTCTTGCCATCTACTAAAAAGCTACCCAAGCAGTGTGCTGCCAGTGTGGTCAGAATGCATTTGCAGAAAATATATTTTTCTCTTACTCAGCAGCAGTTCAAACAATTTTTGAAAGTATCAGACAAATGTGCAGAAAAATATTCAAGGTGATAACCAGGATTTTCATAGCTGAGTTGCTTCCATTTCATCTCCACCTCAAGATGAGTGCCGTGCCAATCACATCCATGTGTAGCAAGAAGAAAAACAACCAGAGTTTAGCTGAGTCAGCTGTGTCTGTGACTTGCCTTCAAATAGCAAGGGCTTGGGTTCTTAATTATGAATGGGGAGATTAATTTGCACAGACCTCAAATATCCAGTGACCCTCAAATCCATTGTTTTGGGCACAGATACCCATGGGAGTGCTAATATTAAAGCTCCAATCATACTTTAACAAAAACTTCAAGAGTGGCTTCGACTTCAACTGAAGAAATGTTAGGGGAAAGAAAAGGTTTCATTTCATCTCTGAATAATTTCTGAGTAAGGCCTAATTCAAATTTCTCAATTCTTTTTTAACTGTGTGGCACAGCTGCAATAAATGCATTATTCCTCCAAGTATACTGCCATGCACAGAAAGCTTGGGAATATGAGCAACCAGTTAAATCAGTGCAAAAATTAATTTCAGAGGTCTCTGTCAAATTCTGGTTTACTTAAACCACTAGCATTCCTCCCACACTTGCACAAGCATTTACCAACACTGAATCAGAATCAGGTCTCAGAATCTTTACCTCCAATTCAGCAAACATCTGCTTAAGAAAAGGTACTAACTTAGCTATTCAAGACAATACTTCTCCCCCCACTACAAATTTCTATCAGCTTCTTCATAAAGGCTTAGTGAATTAATCTTTGCTACCCTGTATTTCTTTTCTACTCCCTTTTGCCAGCTGTAAAAACTTTTAAAAGTAGTACTACATTCCAAAAAGATCATATCAGTTGTTACAGAGTGCATGGAACTAATAGACTTACATCTCCCCTCTGGAAGAATATCTCATGAAATACCTAATATTTTACAGCATTCAAGCAATACCCTTCATATATATATATGTATGTATAAAGCAGCTCTCAGGTCCCAAAGAAAATATACATTCTCACTCTGGAAATTAATTAAGACTTTAAATCTTGCCTTATTCTTTACAAATTCTTTGTTCATTAGGCCTCCCTGTACTTTGATTTTTTCTTAAAAAAAACAGCACAAATCAAAAACAACTACGAGAAGACGGGTATGTCATTGCCCTGTTCAGAATTATAGGAACTGTTTTAATGACTGGTCAAGCATAAAAATTAATGGATAAGAGTCTTTGACATAGGAGTGTGAAGGATTTTAAAAGTAATTCAGTGCTGCCAGTGGCAGATTCTGCCTTATTTAAAGCTGCAGAAAGCTCTGAAAGTTTCCTCTATTGGAAGCTCCTTCAGCCCCAGCAGCCAGCAAAAGTTAATTCTGCAAGTTGTGTTAGTCAGGGGAAGAAGTGGATGGTGGAATCAGAGTCTTTTAAATAAAGAGACTCCACACATCATTTTGTGTCTCAGCACAGGACAATTTAAATGACAAACACAGGTCATAGCTCCAAACCTCATTCAGCCACCACCCAACCCAAGGGATTTCTTCAGGGATTTTTCTTTTTTTTTCCCTAAGGTCTCACAATTACCAGCTCTCTTGAGATAATATAGTGGCTTTCTATTCTTAGCTTATTTCTCCCCTCCCTCTCTCTTTCTCACACACACACACACACATACACACACACACACTTCCTACTCAAAACAGGACCCAGTGAAACCCTCTGCCCACATAGTTATAATTCCCAAGAGAACTTGCATATGCTTTTGTTTTGGGCAGTGACAATGTGCATATGTTTTGATTTCAGGCCCCCCCCCCATTGGCTCTCGGGCTCCACTTTAATGAAGACAGACCAGCTATTAAACTCACCAGTTTCAGCAAGCTACAACCCAGCTTCCAGAGTTCCTCTGACCTTGCAAGTTGGAGTGAGATTTTCTAACATGTTGCCTGTTAAAGGGTACTACGGAGTAAGTGTTTTGGGTTAGCAAATACACACATTTTCCTGTTGGTGTTTGGTTTGAAAAGTATACAGTGCTTGGACTCTTTCATAACAAGCCTGAGATAAAGATCAAGAGGAGTAAGTCAGATAAGTGCTGTGAAGAAGGACAGCAAAGTTACCTCTGAGCTTTAGTTAGTAAGGAGAAGTCCAAGAACAGTGGAAATGGACAGTTAATTTTTTGTAGTTGTAATTCCTTGCTGTTAAAGTGAGTTACAACTGCTAAAAACAGAATACACACAGAGATAATCAAACTGATTCAATTAATTTTCTGTTTACTTGCACTTAAACAAGTGATGAAAAATATTGCTGTATATTTTGCAAGAAATTTCTTAAGCTTTTCCTCTTCTTCCTAAATACTCCATGCCTGGGAGAGGAAAGAGTTTGGGGCAGTCCCAGTCAGTCAGACTTCTATCTTTAATAGAGACGTAATCATTTTTGCTTTAAAAGTTACATGAGTCACAAATCATCCCTGTCATGTGAAGCCAGAGTCATCAGAGTTGGAAGAAAAAAGGTGCCCCAAATGAAGTTTGCTACAGATACCTGAATTATGATAATGCTTGGAACTGAAAGACAAGAAGATTCCACCTCCTGGAGCACAGATATCATGGATTCAAATTCCAACACTGTGGTGGTGACTGGTAAGATTTTCATTTCATTCTTTGAGCCAGAGATGGTATGCACGCATGCTTGATCTTTGTCATAAACAGTTTCCTGGAGGGAAAAAGAGTAGCAAATGGTCATACTAACATTTCCAAATGGAAAATAACTTGCTGTGCCTTCCTAAGAAAAATCAGATGCATGTCAGCGGAAACAGACTGCATTCTGCCCTCTTTACTGCCATCCAGTTGGGTTTGTTGTTCATTCTCTCCATGTTTTAATCTTTGTTGACATTCTCTCTGATCCAAACCACATAGCTCAAGGCAGTTCAGGCTACTATTAGATAAAGCTTACCCAAAAGAAGCTCTGAAGCAAGAAAACCAGGTTGCATCACAATGTCATACAGTCAGTGTCCAGAATTAGAGCAGCACATGGCAACTTTCAGGGGCTCAGTTTCATGGCAAGGTAAGGGAGTTTTAAACAGGAGATGCTGCCTCATCACTGCTAAACGAAACCATCCCATTTAAATATACCAAAGGAACATGCCTGAACATGCAGCACAAGGGACCAAATTTGGAATTTCTCTTGCTGGCCCCAACTAGTGCAGCATCACAGAGTCAGAACCAGCAGCTCAGAGAGTGCTGAGCTTTAAAAGGTTAAAGCTCCTAAGGAATGCTGCTGCTTGCTGTTCCTCTTGTTGCCACTGGCTCATCTAAGGGCAATCATTACACATATCTTGACATGTGAGTTGCTGGATAATTTTCCACTGCAGGTCATCTGAGGATATAGGAACGAGGGTGAAGCTACATCAAAGAGATTTGCATCTTGCTGTTTTCAATTAAACACTTGTCTTTTTTTTTTTTTTGTTTAATAGCTGCAAGATGGGCAGAACTAGTCTGGCTTGCTGCAGCCTAACTGCAGATGAGCTTGATGGGAGTGCAGGAAAGGGCAAGAGGTATTTGCTAACCTCCTAAAAGGCTGACAGTCTGGTTCTCTCCTATGATATTTATGGCACATACCCTTGTTGGGAACACTTCTTAGCACCCTGTTAGTTTTTTCCTCCCTTTAGATCACCATTTATGTCCAGAAATCTCCTTGGTCAAAAAGCTTTAGACTAGTTAAGACACATGTGCATCTTTAATCTACTACAGAGATTTCCACAGCATGTCTCTGTCACATTTTCACCTGCTCAGAATATAAACCTGCTGGCAGGGAGCCCAGGTTATTATATGGAGCCCAGTCACATTCATGCAGTTACCTCTCCACACTGCTGCAGGAATTGCAGTAAAATTCTCATACAATTAGTTATTTTTCATAACAATTTTATCCTAAGCAGTAGTTTCTTGGGGCCACCCCTGACACAAGTGTTTCATTGTGAGCTACTTAATAACTTTATTATAATTCTGTAATTCTGCACACACAGGTACAGCAACTTGTACAATTACAGCTCCAAAATGGAGCAGGTGCCACCTGAATTTTGCTCTCAAAGCAGAGTGGGAATAATGGGGTTTTATGTTTCCTGGAAATGTGAAATGAACACCATTTTCTTTGTTCCCTCACCACAGGAGAAACTCAAACCTTGTCAAAAATATAAGCTTTTCATAACATAAAAGAGAAAAGATGGAGCAGTTATGAAATAAATATTAACAAATTAAGAAATGCTTAAAGTCCAGCACTAATTAAGCTGTCACAAGCCTACATTTAGGCTTAATTGTCTCTACATACAAGTAGCTTTCACTGTGCAAAATAGCAATCATCTGCTGTCAAGTATTTACTTTTCCATTTAAGGATTTTAAATATTTAAGAGTTATAGCATTAAAACCATTTCACAAAATCATTTTCCTGACACCCAGTATCTAGGACTTAGCAACACTCTGGATTGAGAACATTAATTGAGATTAATAAAGATGGTGGGAGTTTTCCTTCAAACTTTTTAATGACAAAATGCCCATCTGCTCAAAATTAGGTCTTTTCCCTTTTTATTAAAAAAAATCCTTTCACAAAAAAAGATGCATAAAATTGAATGTAATACTTGGGAGTCAAAGTGTTCTTTCCCCTTTTCTCCTCTCTTTTCCTGGGGGCAAAAGTGAAGACATTTTTCCCAGCATCACAAAAAAAGCACATTTTCCCAGACAGAAAACTAAGTTTTCATTACTTGCTATTAAAATAAATTTTACTCTTTCAAACATTTTCATTAAGTATGCATGTCTTAATCTTCATGAGCTTTAACAATAAGAATGATACATTAACTGTGACCCAGGAGTATTTAATACCATAACTTTTAGTAGTGGTATTTCTATGGATGATGAGCCTTCCCCAAAATTATCATTTACATGATCTGTCCTATTGGAGGTACATTTATCCAGCTCCAGTTAAGGCTCTCTCATAAGAAAGGTTTGACATGAATGAAGATTGCAGGATTAGTTCTTTTATCAGTGAATATACAAATTGAAAATACTGTTCCCTTAAGTGTTACTAAAGCTAAATCCTATCTAAAAAATTCAACCTCCATAACCAAAAATAGGAAGATAAAAATCCAATATGTGTGTGCACACATCAACACCTAATCTGCAATTGTAGAGTAAGCACAGGTTAAAACCACCTTTCTTTCTTTTCAGGTTTTGGTCCCTTCAGACAATACCTGGTTAATTCTAGCTGGGAAGCAGTGAAGGTAGGCATAAAAAGGACAAAAATGAGGGAGGCATTTTATTTTTCAGCCACCCCAACACAAACTGGTCTTATGCTCTCCATTCCCTTTTCATGACTCATTAAACAGAATTGTGCCTCATGGAGCAGACACACAACATGGAACAAAGAGGATAATGCATTGAAATATTATTTTAGTTGCTTTATTTTTGGTGCCATTTAGGCACTTTAAAATATTATTCTTCATTTTAAAAAATTTTTTTTTCTTATGGTGGCTTTTCTACAACTATTGCATGTGCCACAGGTTACGTCTGTCTGTAGTAAACCATCATCTCTCCTATCACAGTTCATTTTATCCTGTGTGAGGTGATTTGCTTCTCACACAAGTGTAGCCTATTGAGTTCTTACTGCCTGCTTCAGGAACACAGAACCTAAATACTGCCAGCTCTGAGTGGGAGTTCACATTTCAGCTTTGGCTTCCACTTTCAAATGACAGTGAATTCTACAGTTAAATTGAAAACAAGGTCATTCAGAGGGGTTTTTTCCTCCATACACCTTGACCAGCAGTAATAAATCTCAAATGCAGTCTTGAAAATTCCTGCTTGTTTCCTAAATCCGTGTAGCAGAACAAATTTAGCTGGGGGATACAAAGACATGGTTTGGATACCTGGCTTTCAGCATCAGCTGATTCATTCTCCCTGTCACAGACAGCAGCCTTTCCTGGAGTTCAGTTACTCTCATCAGGTACCTATGAACAGAGTTATTGTGAGAGGATCTTCCACATAAGTTTTTAGCAATCCCAAGGTAGAAAGGAGGTTACACAATGAAATCTGAAACTAGTGGGGGAACAGTCAAAGTAGTAAAATTAAATTGGAGCATTGGTCCAAAATATACAAGAAATGACAGATAATATTGGTAAAATGGAAAGTAGGACATGTAAATCAAACCAAGGGGGCTGTGTTCTATTATGAAGACTGAAACTAGTCCATACAATTTTTAATGCTTTTGGACAATGAAGTGAGAAAGTCAACTATAGGAAAGTATTAGTAATGACAGAAAGGTGATGGCTCTATAGGACTATAACCATAGTAGAAATTTTGGTGACAGCTACTGAATATCTGTTTTGAAACTGAAATGCACTCAAGCCAAGATGATTGAAAAACAGAGCCAGTATGTTTTCCCAAAGACCAAAGCTATAGTAATTTCACCAAAACATACATATTTTCTATTCTAGCTTTGTTGAGTCAAGAATGCTGAGTGCAGCTTGGTGTTTGGTAGAATAAATCTATTGCCCCTTCCAGGTCTTGAGGGGTGTTAACCCTGTAGGCTAACAAGAAACAAAAATCCTTCTGTGATACCTTTCCACATCCCAGTCATGACAGGAGACCCATAAATTATCTTAACTCCAACTTGACATGTGCCCTAAACCACAAATATTTGTCAGTTGACAGTGTTCTTGCTCATTATTTCCTGATTCCTATTGGTTCTAATTTTGGGTGCAAGGTCATCCTCTTCTGGCTGAAAATAGAGCATATTCTTTATCTGCAATCTAAACAGCCTCGTGAGGACACACCAATGGGATGAGTTTTCTGTAACAATGCCATGAGCTGCCCATGCCAGGGACTCATAACAAGGGCCACAGCATTCCCGAGCAAAACAGATGTCAGTCCTTGTACAGGGAGGAGAACAAATCCATTTCCCTCTGATGTGGCACCCTCTATGTGGAATTAATTTGTATTCAGACTGGGGATGCTGCTTTGGTTTCCTACTCCCCAGCAAAGGTGGTTAATTCAGGCAATTCAGAGAAATTTACTGCAAATCTGGAAGCACTTTGAATTTCGATAGGCTTCTCCACACTAAATAGCAATCTTGTAGTATTGTTCCATTGGCCTCATTCAGGGGAGTAGCCCTATGATCTTCAGGAAGCTTATGCACATATATTAAAGATAGCAAAATTTAGTATTTACATCTGGAAGTAATCCTGCCTTGGCTTGCGGTACCTGCATAGATCACTGGAGTGACATAAAACCCTCCGGCCAAGTCTCTTTGCTGTGAACCATGCAAGTGTGCACTCAGATTCATCCTCAGCAACATGCTGAGCAGCCAGAACAGACCTACTGAATATAACTGGACATATGGCTGAATGCCTTTGTAGCATTACCCAGAACTATCCTAATTATTACCCCAAAATGAAGTAGGTGCTTATCAAAAGCCTGGATAGCACCCTGAGTGATGATGTAATGCTGATACACACAGCCTTAGAAGTTCACATCCCAGAAGGGTCCTCATACCAAAAGCCTCTGAAATCCTGTAAAAATACAGTTAACAGTTCCAGTGTCCTAATTCCAAAGCAAAACCTCACTCTCCATGCTCTTGAAATGGATCCTTGGCCAAAGAACCATGGCTGCCCTTCTCTGAGCAATACTTGGTCTTACACTCCACTGTTTCCTTAAGCTCCTGTACAAGGTGCTGCTGATGGGATCAGCTGTGCCAGTCCAACCTTTTTGCTGTGTCTCCTCCTGCAGAATGTCCTGTCTGCATCTTGGCTGCAAAATGACCTTTCAGAGCACTCCACCATCAAGGTCAGAGTCCCCAGTTAATAGGGCACAAATGTAAGTTGAGTGACAACATTCATAGTAATTAAACTGTTAGTGCAAAGAACAGGTCACATTTCCAACTGCTTCTGGGAACTATGTCTGCTATCAGGAGATGAGGATCAGATCTCCCAGCACAGTTTTTCATCC
This sequence comes from Ammospiza nelsoni, assembly GCF_027579445.1. Taxonomy (NCBI): domain Eukaryota; kingdom Metazoa; phylum Chordata; class Aves; order Passeriformes; family Passerellidae; genus Ammospiza; species Ammospiza nelsoni. The sequence goes on along the minus strand of NC_080646.1, from coordinate 3,895,874 downwards.
TGCCACTGACCATGTGGTCTTTGGAAATCTGTCATTTAATCTGTCTCTCTCTCTCCCCTTCTGCTTTAGTTTCATCATCTGTGAAACCAAGACATTGCTATTTAGTGCCTTCATTTCTGTGTTGGAACTCTCTGACATCCCTGAAGTTTTAAGAAGGTTATCTACAGGATTAGAAAAAAAACCCAACAACTTAACCAAAACCCCAAACCAAACACATAAACAAAACCCCACTAACCAGCCACACAAAACACCTTTGTTTGCAATGTACTTGCAGTCTGGCTGGGCCAACTGAAACCTCCTGGTTTCCTTTCTGCACCAGCATGAGCAGTTCACAAAATTAACACACACAACAACCTTCCAAGCAACCCAAATCAGTGAGAACTCAGGCAAAATCAGTGATGTTTTCCAGAGTTTTCTAGAAGTTCTAGCTATTTCCAACACGGAGAGCTTCCAGCACCAACCTGAGCACAGTGCTCTGCGAATCACTTCTCGTTGGATCAGAACACCAGTGGACCAGGACTATGACCACAACTCACAATAGCTCAAGGCCAGCAGCTGATAATGCTGGATTTCTTCTCCCTTCTAGAAGAACTTCCCAAGAAAGAATCTTCATGTTTTCTTTCTAACCACTTTTCCCACAAAACAGTCCTCCAAAACTCTTCTCCTCCTTCGAAATTTCCTTTCCTGTTTCAACTACACAAGACAGGCACTTGTTTACTGAATTCACTCACCAGTGTGAGTTTCCATGTGCTGTTACCCCCCTCTAACCATCTTCAGTCTCCCACCTTTAATGCAAAATTGGTTCTGGTTAAGGCTGAGACAAGGAACAGCCTTTTTTTATTTTGCTCCATGTTTACACATCTGGTCTAACAGGGTGTAAGCCCGTGGCTGGGATTGTTAGACAACACAGTAACACACATTATTGACAACACAATGAAATTGCTTAGGACATAGAGAACCATCTTCCTTTGACAAAAATTCTCAGGCATTTGCTATGGCCAGCTTCAGTTTGGTCCTGCACAGAAGTATTTCTGTGTGATTCTGCCATGACAACTGGTGACAACAGAATGTCTCGACCCAGAGAGCACGAGAGGAGAGCAGCATTACAGCTGCCTTTGGGTCTCCACATTCTGCACCAAAATTAGGGGTAGTCGAGTCCTCTAAGCCTTATAGTTTAAAAGAAAGACTGTCACTAAATGTAAAAATTAAAAATGCTTTGGAAAAGCAAATGCTAATTGTGAACCAGCTGGGGTTTTCTTGTGTGGAGGCTCAGGCACAGTACAGCATTCTTCAGCAGGATGATGCAATGGGCTCTCAAAGACTGTCAGCGCCCACAGGAAAAAAGGCTGGCACTGTTCTCCAAATGTGTTTACTTCCCTGCAGGCATTGTTTCCTTGCTTGTGTCAAATAGTTTACTGAGCACAGCTAATCAATGCTTCCGCTGACAAGAAAATTGGAACAGTTTATATAGGAAGCGAGTGGTGAAGGGCAGATTTCCCAGAACTGTGGGCCTCATCCGCAGGGGTATCCTGAGTGAGAAACAAAAACCTGAGATGATGATGACACTGAATAGTTACAGGTCTCCTGGGCCAATCAGACACCTCCACTTTGCCTGTGCCCCCTTAAAAACTTAGCCTGTACCATCCTTTGGGAGTGGTTTACCCAAATGGAACAGGGATTTTCAGCCACCATTCTGCTTTTCTGGGACAGAGCTTCCCACTTCAGATGAATTCCTTCTGCACCCTGCCGCTGCAGCTGCTTACCTTCTGCTGAGGCCTAGGCCTGGCTTGTTAGCCCTGTTCCACTGACAAAATCATTGCAAGTCACTTCCATGTGACATTTATTCTCCAGACCATCTTCCACACCTGGCCAAGCTGCTGCTTTGAAGGGTGCCCTTGCTCCATTCACCTCAATTCTGGGCACAATTTTTTCTTCGGGAAAATTGTGTGGAAACTCAATTGTACATAATTGACAGAGAAGTAACATCTCAGTGACATAACCTTTTACTAGAGAAACATTCTAGACCAAAAAATAAATTAAACTCATTCTAAATGTGACTTCCTCATGTTGACAGTGACCTTCAGCACAGCTTACCTGAACCTGGTCAAGGCAGCAGATCTCTGGAGTGAAAAAGTCATGATTAAGGTGAATTCTCCTTGGTTTTGTCTCTTGGCAGTGCAGTTTTTCTGCCAGATCTTTCAGAGAAACAGCTCTTACCTACAGCAAAGCCTATTTAGATGCTTTCAAATAGGCATCTAAATGGTGGAGCTTTTCTGAGAGATGCTGCCTCATGGTTCCCCAGGGACCAGTCCCAAAGCAATAACCCCTCCCACCCACTGGAGGCTGAGCATCTCCTTGGAAAACACAACAATGGCTCCACACGGATAGATGTGACATTAGGAAACTGTTTAGCACATTTTAGTCTCTTCCAGTTAAAAGAGAGGGAGCAACAACAAAACCAATCTCATTGCAGACCAACGACAGGAACCATGGGCTAAGGTGTGGCTCTTTCAGGTGTTTCCTCAGTTGAATCAGCCCAGTTTGTTTATCAGTCAGAAATCCAATGCTCCTTCATGTCTTTGGTGGCTTTTTTGTAAACACAGGAGCTGTCCAAGAGAGGCCTCGGTGAAAACATTGATCTCCGGATCATGCAGCTGCCAGTGATTTACCAAAAAGCAAAGGAGCAAGTCTGCAAGATATGGACAACTCTTCAGCCACTGGTGGGTAACGATGAAGTTAAACAATCTCCTCCCCTCCCCTGAATACAATGAAAAAAAATCTCCAAGGGAGTATTGCAAAACATCAAACAACTCTGGAAAGTGACTGTTGAAACTGTGATCAAGGTTCCAGCTGAAATTCGGAGCTGAAATTCGGAGCACACACTAATTAGCATGCTGGTTTAACCCCATGCCAGTTAAACAGCATAACTGATGCTGAACAAAGGAAAGGAAAATATCTACCACAAACTGCAAAAAAGGTACTGCTGCTCTGCAGGCCTGACTAGACTCAACAAAAACTACAGCCTAATTTGGTTCTCATTTATAATACCTTACCAAAGTTTTCTTTAGACATGAGCAAGGCTCCCCACCTTGAAGCCAGTAATTCACATACTTCTTGGACCTTTTGCACCACATGTTTTTAAAAGCAGGTCTCATTTTTAATTTCCTATTATTCACTCTGGTGGGAAAAACCAGCTTACAGTTCACGTTGGGCTGGCTTCGTCCACCACAGCACTCATCATCCTGGAGCAGTGTGGGAAGAACAAAGGCTACCAGGAGAGGGATGCTCGTGGCTTTCACCCAGAAGGTGCCTGCTGCATGCTAGGTGGCCCAGAAAAGATTGAATCTGCAATTAATATGAAGACTCTCTGGAAAAACGTCTCAGTGGAAGGGATTGATATCATCCTTTCCAGAGATGCAGGAAGGTAAACATCGCGTATCAGGGGCTCACAAAAACAACTCAATCTGCTCATCTAACCCTGGAGAATCTTTGCCATGAGCTCTCCTCCAATCAAAATCACTCCAAAGCAAATTCTTTAGAGGGGCACAAGTATGAAACTGGGATGATTTTAAATTTTATGTAAAGCAGCCTTCATGAAAAGCTACAGCCAGTAGATATTTTTCCATAGATTTGTAAATTCCAAAAGAAACAAGTTCCAACATAGCACACCCTGTGATGAGCAACTCCAGTAAACCTCAGCAATTTAGCGAGCCTGAAAGCAATACAGACTAGTAGCAGATTTTAATCTATTTTTCTCAACTGGGAGGGATACAAAATGTAAATAGATACACTGGAGAACAGCAATTACAGGTACTGTTAGAACCAGGCCTGTGATCTCATTATGTGTTCCAGTAGCACTGAAGCAATTTTCTACTATGGTAGTCTTCACTGGAAAGGAAAACAAACCAGTAATTTTATTTTAAATAAAAATCAGCTAATATTGGCCCTTAAATTCAAGATATGCACCTGAATTTTAAAAGGTGGAATGATCAGAAAAATCTCTTCAGACAGAGATTTTATAACTTAGACAAAAACTGTGTTACATGGTTGTAATTTCCAGTAGGGTGTGTTACCTTTCCCACCCCACAAGAATGTCTTGTGATTTTATTTTTTTTTTTATTTAAAGTTCTTTGTGGGTGGGTGTCTGAGAAACCAAACCATCAGATAAGCAACATTTGTTTCTCAAACTTGGTTTATTTCAGCATTTCCTTTATTCACTAAGCAAATATGTTCTTAATAATTTCATAAACCAGATCTGGTTTGGCTACTTAGAATATTTAAATTTAATCAAGGTTTACTGAGCCTTAATTCAGGTTCCTGGTTTTGTTTTGTTCTAATATTGCAGGTACATCTGTGATTACACCTACTACACTTCTCTGTATTATGGCAATGGAAGAGCTGCTTTCATCCACGTCCCTCCATTATCTGAGTCGGTAACAGCAGAATTTCTAGGAAAAGCATTACAAACCATTATCTTAGCAATGTTAGAACAGTGTGGGCAACAAAGAGAGATGGATCACAAAGGGAAAAAATGAGGATTTCTTAGAATGCAATTCCTTACCTCTGAAATGAAGCAGATTTAAAGATTATTTAAAACTCACACACAAAGGATTTTATAGCCCACGTTACTTTCAGTGAAATTTCCTTGCAAAACCCAACCAGTTATTTGCATCTCTTAGAAAGGGCTTGAGGGGAAAAATCCCAAGTGATTGGTGGTTCATATTGCTAACAATAAAGTTGTTCAGATTTCAGAAATTGTGAAACTGGATTGAAAACATTTTAGGATGCTTAATCCTGGTTCTGTTGGTTAGAAAAAAACATCAATAAAGACTTGCTGACCCCAGATGGATGCTCACAGCTGTAAGGACGCAGCACGGGATGGACATAACAGAGATCCTCTTCAGCCCCTGTTTGAGTCCAGAGTTCAGCCCACAAAAAATTTGGGTATGGGGGAAATCAAAACACACTTGGCGATTCTGGTGTGGGAAGTTTTACAGTTCTCTCTTACTGACCTGCTGTGGATGCTGCTTTCCACATCAGCAATGGGTTCTGACTTAGAGTGACTTCAGAGAACACAGAAAACTGGAAACCAGCAGGATCTATAATACCTATAATGCTGTTGGTAACTTGAGTTTCAGCCCAAAACAGCCACTTTCCCCAAATTCTCAGTGCCTCTCCCAAGGAGAAAACCCCACAGTCCTTCCACAGAGCACAGCCCAAAGGCAAATCCAAGAGCTAACCTGTCCCAAGAGAGGCAATCCTGAAGCACTGTGCTGTGGGGAGGGTTAGGGCACGTGAGGTTCCCTACAGAACAGGCACCAAAGGAGATCCCAAATTGTAAAACATGGGAGCACAGACGTGCTGGGTACCACAGAGGGTCACAGCACTGCCTTCAGCACACAGGGAATGTCCACGCTCTCCTCTGAAATCCTGCTGCCAGGACACAAGGACAAGTTGAAATCAGTCAGGAACAGCACAGCAGCAGCTTCATCTGGACACCTGGGATTTCCTGAGGGAAACAAAAGCCTGTTCCTCAAGCACCATCAGTAAAGAGGACAAGGCACAAACACACCAGCACAGGCTGGGGCTTCAGGCCACCACTGAGCCCTGTTTTAGTCAACACCTTGATGCCAAGAGTCTGAGGAACTGGAAATGCCAAGACAATGCTGGTTTTCTGGCCGGTCCTTTCCAGTGTTACAGAAAGCTGAAAACCAGGTGCTGGCTGGCTGGATGCCTCACATGGGGATTGCTCTGCAGGTAAATAAATAACTAACAATGCTCACCTTATTCACAGGAACCGCCTCGTGCAAACTGCTCAAATCTCAGCCATGAAGGATCCAAAACCTCTGTGTCTCTGGATGAAAATGCTTTTGATTTCAATCAAACAATGGCAGTACTGACTCCTATTAAGAGTAGCTCAATTAGATGCAGCCAAAAGGGCAGTGGAAGACCAGAGCAGCTTTGCTCTGAGTTTTCTGACCTGTATTCGCTTTGCATAAAGAGCAACAAAATCAGAAACAAACAAATGCATACAGAATTCTTTTATTTAACTTAAATCATGTAGTACTGAAACTACTAGAAAAAAGCAGAGTAAGAGAAACTAAAGGAGCCTTAGCTTCAGCCATTCAAAATAGACAAAGTTTCTTCTTTTCATAATGTAAAGAATCCCGAGTATATCGCAATAACAGGAATAAATTCTTACAACAGAATATACAAAAACATTTTGAAATTTTTTATCTACTGATTCATTTTAATATAAACACAGGAATTTCTTTAGGAATAATTTATACACAGCAAGTCTTTTAATGTAATAAATTGGCCATGTTATTAATTTTCTCTTAAAAAAATTTAAACAAGAATAACTGGAAAATGTATTTGCAACTGCATCCATTCCTTAGCACTTTCTAGTTTTTTGTCCCAGAGGTAGACAAACTCTGGCCAATCCTTTCATCTCAAACCTCACTGGTTCAGAAAACAGAAGAAGAGAAAGGTGTCCCTGTCCACAGCAGAGAGGTTGGATCTTCAAGATTTTTAAATAACAATAAATAGGGACCCTCCCTTGCTCATTTCAACAAAGCTTCCAATGGTGCTCTACAGCTTTACACAAGCATTTAAAAGTGATAAGAAATTTGCAAAGAACTCTTCAATAGTAATTACCAAAGCCACCTTCCCTCTTTCCCTGATGCAGTGGCATCCTTCCCAGCAGGTGCTGAGCAGCCCCGGGAGCCTGGGGAGCAGCAAACCCCGCTCTGCTTCCCTGACCAGTGAGGTTCCTGTCATCCATGAAGGTAACTGCCCTAGACAGCAAAGTGAAATGACCACATAAGAGGAGCCCACCCCAACCAGAGGGCTCTGGAAAACCAGGATACTGAAGATACAGAACATTTTCCCACCTCCTTTACTCACTCGTTGTATACTGAGTCACAAAGCTTGGGCGGGACAGGGGAGAGGGACAAGCCATGAACTGGACAAGTCAGTGATTCCTTTTTGGCATATTGTAAAGCTAACTAGTAAGTGGTACCATGGAAAAACTGATCACAGACAGACACACCCACACACAGACACAGAAAAGTGCCCTTAAATTATATTTTAGGCATTTATAAACTACAAACATTTTATAAAATTATTCTGTGTACTTACAAAACGCAATGAAACATTTAGTTAGTTCTTGTAAACCAGATCTTCGTCAACTGACTACCCGTAATCTACTGGACTTGAAGCCCTATTGAAAATGCTAATTAATGGTTACTAATCAACAGAACGCATACCCAAAAAAATATATATGAGCACACACGCATATGCACACACACAAACTAGTGAAGTCCTAAGGTACTTGCAGAACAGGCCGGCTGCAGGCGAGACTGATCCGTACAGGCCGATGACCAACCACTGCCACACTCCTGGTAAGGAATTTACTGCTCCAGCTGCAAAGTCCAGAGGTTCATTTGCAAGTACCAACAACCTCAATTGAGACACCTGAGCACTGCTGCTGTCCCACAGATTAAGCTCAGGGATATTACCTCAAACTTCTGCCAAGCCCTGTGTCTCTGTAAATCCCCACTGCTGCATCCTTTGTGGTCAGGTGTCTCCCCACAAACTCCTCTGTGCTGACTGACCCAGCTGCTCCATGTCAGAGGCTGTTCAGCACCTCTGAATGAGGTGTCCTTCAAAGCCCTCCTGTCTACTTGAGTTCTGTATCTTCAGCACCCCTGGCCACTTGTGTTGTTTCTACACATCATTCTTCAATCCTTGTCTGCACATCTACTCATGGGTTAAGTTGCAATATCTGGCTTTATCACTGGTTAGTAGGGAGTGGATCCCTTGCACCTTCCTCCACTGTTGTTCAGCCCAGTGATTGAATACACGGTTGACAAACAAAATAAGAATAACAGGAAACAAGTGTTACTTGTACTAATGGAATGAAAAGGGTTTAAATATATATATATATATCTATATTATAGATATACATATGCAGATATATATATATGTATATATAGATATATATGTATGGAGTTACACCAACAATAGGAGTGTTGTTCAGTTAGACTTGGATTGAACCCAACAGCCCTCAGCAGTTCCCAGAGGGCCTGACAGCATCCCCCTCTGGTCACCAGTCATCCTGGGCAAACTGGGCTTCGTTTCCTTTGTTTTAGGAGACCAAGAGGAGCATCAGTGCACCTGGAACCACACAGCACTTGGCACCACCTGGGAGGAGCAGGGGCATCACACAGGGCGGCTCCACACCTTGCGCCGTGCTCGGCTGCTGCCTCTGGTTTATTGTTCCTCCAAGGAGCACCTGATTTAGTGCCACGGCTGGGTCTGCACAGCAATTGTGCTCCCTGCAAGCACACCAGCTCCTCTGCCAGGGCACTCTGCAGTGCCACTCAGGAGGGACCCATGGCTGAGCCCTGCAGTCCCTGCTCCCCTCGGCGACGCCAGCTCCTGTCCCACCGCATCGGGACATCCCGGTGCCATTCCTCAAATGCTGCTTTTCAGGGCTGGGTGGGCTTTTGTGTTTAATTTATAAACAAACTGGATTACTTTAACTTTATTCAAACATAGCTGAAGTTCTAAATAAATTTTCCATACCAGACAAGCCAGTGGTCTCAGGGAAGAACAACATTACAAACCATATTATGACTCTATCAAGCCAACATTAATTCTCAGTTGTTCACATGCATAAACAACTCGATTTACTGTCCAAGGGAAGTCTGCATGAAAAACCCATGTGAATAAAGCTATTCAAAATGCACAAAACACAACAAAAAAAGCTATGGAAACAAACAGAACAAAAAAGGAATTAAGCTTGAATTGCAAACACAATGCAATGGTATCATGAAGGTGGTTTGGTCCAGGAGAGCTGACCGCCATCACACACAGACACGAGGCCTCGTGGCTGTCTTCTACTGAAGTGCTTTTTGAAATGCTTCTTGTGATGCTACGTCATTAGTGTTTCTTCCTAATGCATTGTAAAACCACCTACGTACAATTCTACAAACCAGAAACTCGGACAGTTTTAACAAAACCCTCCTAGCCAGCTGAAAGATCTGAGGATCTCCAGTTGTGGTAATCAATATGTGCAAGGGAGGGGAACAGCCACTGCACCCAAAGGTCACTTGAACATCAAACATGGAAAACCAAACGAGTAATAGTGAAAACTTCCAATTTTGCTGGTTTCTCAGGACTAGGGAGAAACGCTCCCTCCAAAGACAAACTGTAGTAGTTAACCACAGCACTGTGTATTCAAGAGGTTGGGTACAACTCCAAGTAGCCAAGCACCACATTACTCAGATACCACAACCAACACCTGCATGAACAGCTGCCAGAGCTGGAAAAAAGGAAACATTACACAGCAAGCTGATGGCAAGCTCATGTTAGTCCTGTGTGCTTGTAAACCAGTTACACGCTGTCAGAGGGCAGTTAAAATTTGATGGCTGGTCCATCAGAATCCACAGTTATAGTGCGTATAAACAGGGGAAGAAAAGGGAACTGACTTTTTACTGGCACATTAAAAGAAATCAATTCAATGTTAGTTTTTAAAAAAAAAAAAAAAAAAAATCAGTGCTCTCATCAAACAGAAGCAGCAAAGACCAAAGCTGTAAATTTGATGTAGCAGCCAGCGACAGGTTTTGGTCAAGAAAGCAATGCCATCCCATAGGAGCCAATTTATTTTTGGGTTCTGATTCAGCCAAATCAAATCAAATATCTTTTTGATGCTTGTGACATCTGAGCAAGAACTGGCAGGAATGACTTAGTCCATTCTACAGGACAAACAGAAAGAACATTCCCTTTAGTATTTCTTCTGGACCTTGAAACATTGTAAACATTTGATTTCTGTAACAGATTTCAGGAAATACTCACAATTTGAAGCTCCCATATCAGGTCAGCTGCATTTCCACTCCTCCAAACACGCAGTGTTTTGCTGCTGACCCAAGGGCTGCTGTGACAGCACATTAAAAAGCCTCTGTGTTTCCTTAAAGAATGGTCACCCTAATCACACAACTCTTGGATTTCTCCTCACAACAACAGATTTTAAGAAATTGGAGAAACCCCTTGGAATTGAGGCAAATATTCTGAGGTGACCCTCTGTGACAGGCAGTGACTGTTCCCCTCCAGAACCTAGAGCATGTGGTATATGGAGTGAGAGGTTACCAGTATCAACGGCATTTATTGGCTGCTGAGAAATGTGAGATGTATTTTTTTTATATACACACATATAAAAAAATAAGAGTGAGGTAGATAAATGTTTGAAAAAAAAAAAATCAAAAAACTGTCCCCCTGTCATACTCTAAAACCCTTATCTCAGTATTTAAATTCATTATGGGGCATCTCTACAGTGATTTAAACTGATATCACAAAAATAAATAAAAAAATCCTACATAGAATACCTTCTTAATTAACTTTTTTGTCTTTTTCATTTTCAAAAAGGAAAAAAATAACTATGGGACAGAGGCAAGAGAAGATAATGGGACCTAAACTACACAAGCAAAAAGCACTACAAACTTTTAAAAATCTCCAGTCAAAACTAGCAATCAGTATAATTTTTCTCATTGTTCTTACTCAAAACACTTGAACATTTCCATCCCAGAACCACCTCTTCCTGCCATCGTTTGGTTGGATCAGTGCTAAACAAAGGCCTAGACTGGAACTAAGGTAAGATGAGCAACTGCTGCAACTCCTCGGGTGTCGACTTCCCGACGGCCCCTCCTTCCCCTCTCACCAAGGCTTCTGCAACTGAACAAACAAGCTCGCTCGTCTTCTTTTGTTCTGAGGTTTGGTCTGTGATTTAAGCCACAAGCTTGGACTTGTACAGGTTTCCATAGCTGCCAACACTTCACTGTTTGCCAGCCCAGCCGCCGGCCCCAGCTCTGAGCTTCCCACCAGCCCCACGGGAAGGGCACAGGGGCTGCCCTTTGCCTGGGGGTGGTTTTCTTCACCAGGGCTGGGAAAAGCAGCCCAGGTGCCCTCCAGGAGGGCTTCCCCATCAGGAAGGTGAAGAGCTGGGGTTGGCTGGAGCCAGGTGATCGATGGCCACCTTAGGAATGCCTGGCATCGCCAGCTGCACCTGGCACAGCTCTCGTTCACAGGGTGGAAGGGTTAAAAGAATCTTTTTAAGGATCAGTGTCCCAAAAGCCTGGTGTCTGCTGTTGTACCCAACTAATAATTCAAAAAGAATACATGTGTGTGTGTGTGTGTGTGTCTGTGTGGGGACGGGCGGGTGGATGTGTGAACAAGCAGGGAGGGCAGGAGGGGTAGGACCCTTGTACAACAATGAATATAAACACTGAACAAGGATGTACTAAATAGTTAACCTTTTGTTTCTGACCTGAGTTTGTATCACGCCTTGCACTGTAAGAGACTCGTGTGCTGTCTGGGCAGAGGTTAGTGGGAAGGAAGGAAAACTGGGGCTTAAAAACACCACACCCCAGCACTGCCAGAGTGTTCCTGTGCAGGGTGTCCCTTCTTTCTCTTCGTTCCCCTCCAAAGCCCCGTAGCCCACACAGCCAAGATGTTGTAAAACAACTAATGGGAAGGAAAATAAAATTTAAAAAAAAATGAAAAAAAAAAAAAAAGGAGGAAATGTATTTATAAAAAGGCATTAAACAGTTCATGGCAAATAATATGAAAGGTTATCAGTTACTGGGAAGGAGGAAGTAAAAGTTACACACTATAGTACAAAGCATAAGAAAATTTGTTGAAGTGGAAGGGAAGGGAAGGAGGGCAGACCTGAAGGTTTTCATAGATTAAATCCACAAAGATAAAGAACAAAAAAAATAGCAGCTTTTTTCTGTACAGACATATAGATGAGTATCTGAACCGTAAGAAAGTTATAAAAGTGACACAAAAGACAATGTGTATGCAAATGATCCATGGTCTAACATAGAACTGCAAGACCCTTCGAGAAGTCTTAATAATAAAGAGTAAAGGTCAACAAAGCATCGTATACTTGAATCCGGTTACTGCTTTTTTTTGTCTTCTCCAATTTATGTTCCTAGGTGTTTTTTCCTTGCAAGCCTGGGAAGGAAGGCAGGCTGCAACGATGGAGATCTCGGCCGCTCATTCTCAGCTTTTTCATAACTCATTTTTGGCGGGTGGTTGACTTTTTTGTACGAAATGCACGCGTGTTTGTTTAGCTCACCACTGCCAGTTTTGTCCAGAATTCACTGGGATGGGGACAGGGGTGGAGGGAGGGCTGGTTCTTTACCCCATCCCTTTTATCTTCTCCATCACAAGAAAAGAAAAAAAAAATCACATTTTGTCCAGTTTTGAAAGAAGATCTAGACAATTTGACTTTTTTTAGTTTTTTTTTTTTTTAAATACCAGTGCATGACTGAATAGAACATATTGGTCAGGATCTGTTTTGAACAGAGCAGTTGATTACTGTGCTCCTTCCATGACTACAAAAAAACACAAAAGAAAGCAAAAAAACAAACGAAAACAAAAAACAAAGAGTTCATTTTTTTGGCAAAATTTGGCAGCGTTGAAAATGGTAACAGCCTTGGACGAATGATGGCCCTTTTTTATTCTTTTACATGTTCCTAAAAAGATTAAAGAGCAACATTAAAAATCCAGTCTTTTTTAGTTTAGGGTTTTTTTGTGTGTGTTTTTTTTTGTTTGTTTGTGGTTTTTTGTTTGTGTTTTTTTTTATAAAGACCTACAGTGTTAGGCAGGTGCTTGCAGGGGTACTGGGAACCACCTGGCCTGCAATATCTTTGATCTGATAAAAGTGCTGTACGGTTGAACTTGCACGCAGATATGTTTCCCATTATGAAGCAAAGAGACAGAAAGAAAGAGAAAGAGGAGAGAGAAGAGAGGAGAGAGAGACATCAGATCTCAAGTTTTCTGTTGCTATTAAGTGTTAACATTTAAGAGTTTTAAAAGGCCAACTGTGTGCCCCACGACTGGAGTCCTTGACTGAAACAAACATCTGCTTGCATATTGAAAAAAAAAAAAAGAAAAAGACGGTAACTTGTTTACTGAAAAAAGGGTTCTCCCAAGTGCAGCTATGGCAGTTCTGAAGATCCACTGAGGTACAGTAGGCTTTTGAATATATTGTGATTTTCTTTCTTTCTTCCCCCGATGCCTGTGTTTGTGTGTGTTTCGCTCCCGCGAGGATCAGCAGGCCGAGGACTGGGGCAGCGGCAGGGCGCGCTCGTTCTTGCGGCCGCCGTTCATGTGCGCGTACGGCTGCCGCTCCTCGAAGCTGGCGCGCAGCACCACCACGCCGGGGCCGTTCTCGGCCTTGTGTCCTGAGTGCTTGTCACTGGGCTGCAGGGTGGAGGAGGGGTCTAAAGGAATGCTCTCCATGTTCTCAGTCTCCAGGTCAAGCTCCTCTGTGTCCGGAGGCTTGTTCTCTTCACTGTAGAAGAAGGAGACCTCTTTGAAGGCTGGGTCCAGCTCATCTTTGATGCTACCGATGATTTCCAGGAAGGAGGGTCTCATTTTGGGGTTGTACTGCCAGCACATGCGCATCAGTTCGAACCTGGGCAGGGAACACACAGGAGAGACATTTACTGAGGGCTTCAGAGCCATGACTGGGTCAGTTTTAGAGAATCATTCCACCCCCAGGGAAGGCAAAGTGACAGAACTTCCACAGGCCAAGATCCCCAGGGTTGTGGGCTCAACACCCATAACTTGGTCATTTGCTTAAGAGTTGGAACTGATGATCCTGGTGGGTCCCCTGCAGCTCACAACATGCTGTCAATCTGTGTCACATTTCCACCTTCCTCTCATCACCCATTTACTCCCACACCTCCTACCTCACCTCTCCTGCTCTTCCCACACCTTGTGTCTCATGGGTACCTGATATCCAACACCACTGCATACTTTTATTCTGACTTGGTATTTCTCTTTTTCCTCTAAATTACTCTGTGCTTACTCAGCCATAAGCTACATGATTCCACCTCTCGGAGTATCTTTTTCAAACAACTCATCCCACCCCATCAATACTGACTTGGAAAAAAATTAAAATAGGAAATACACACAAGGTAAAGCACCGCCTTTTTCCCCTGAAAGAAGAAAATTACATTAAAATTAACTGTAATCCCCAGTGGACATTTGCCAATCTCAAAGACATTCTCTAATCTTTTTATTTTAAAATTAGGTTGTTTTCATTTACGGCCAGGGATGCATTAATATTTTACAGAGTGTGAGATCATCTGTTTAAGCACATCCATGATTAGATCTGTACAATGTCCCATGCTGGCAAAACAAAACCACAAAATGAAACTGTAATACAGACATAATGAAAACAGCATTTTCATGACACAGCAAAATTGGATATTCCCAGGAGATCGCCCTGAGCTTTAAACATAACACAAGAAAGGATTTCACCGTCTGTGAAGGTGGAATAGGGATGTCTTCTGTTAACACAGCACAGTAATAGGACAAATTTAAATAAGAAAAGGAAGATTAGCATTAATTCTTCCAGCCAACCCTCTGTGTACACAGTGCTCAGAGGAACATGCTGTGTGAGGAAGTCACTGCTGGCCAAAACTACTACTCTGTGCTAGAGTAAGAATGGATCTAAAAATAAAATAAAGCCAAGAAAGATCTCTCAGTTAAGGTAATGCACATCTCTGACTCACCTGCCAGCACTGGGACCTGCAGCCCCAGTCAGACCCCCTTGGCTTGCTGGGGTTTATTTCCCACCTCTGCCAGCCTTCCCTTAAGCCAGGTCACCTGAACTTTTAGCTTCAATTCTAGAGAACAACAACACCATATTTCCAACTTCCACAGATTTTCAGAGTGCAAACAAGCAATTCTATTTGATCTTTTCATTAGCTCTCACTGCCTTGTGCCCTCAGTTGACCTGATCTGTGCATCAGTGTGGAAAAATTTTATTTTAAAACTAAATAGACAAAAACAAAAAAACAAATTCACTCTCTTTTTGTATAGGAAGTAAGTTCATCCCGGAGTAATGTCCCTGCTCTAGAACAACCCTTCCAACAGGACTGACACTGAGTTGGAGAAGCCTGGGCTCTGCAGCCCATGGTGGGTCTGGATAGAGTTCAGGAGCCCCGGCCTGAAACAAAACCCCAGCCCAGAAACTCAGGAAATTGGGAAATACTGTTGCACCTCCACTGTGCTCTCAGCTGACGTGAAGCAGCAGAGAGGGCAAGTGGCTGTGTTTGGGCTGCAAACACTGCTGAGTGCTCCAACCAAACCCAAAGCAATCTTCACTGAAGTGCATCTAAAGTGCCCAACATCCCTGCCAGACTCCACTGGCAGCGCTCCGCGAGAGCAAACGTCAGCCACCTGAGAATGGCCTTGTGACACCCAACTGGAGCTGGCAAAACCAGCCTGTGCTGGGAGAGCTCCCCGGGTACTCAATGCTGCATTGTAACCGCACGTAGACACGCAAACACTGCCCAGCTCCTGCTTGTTTTTGAGTCTGAAAAGCCTTTCAGAGCAAAAGCCGAGCCAGACTATAAAACTGCACCGTACCCTCACCCACAAGGGTGAGGAAAGCTTGAGACATAAATATATAAAATCCATTTCTGTTACTTCATTGCTGTTTCCCTTCCAGCTGACTGCTGTGTCCCTGAATAGAAGCTTGGCTGGAGCCAGGAACTCTGGATATTCGCTGGCGCTGCGCCCCGAGGCCTAAGGGCAATGCT
The DNA here is from genome assembly GCF_027579445.1 of Ammospiza nelsoni. Classification (NCBI taxonomy): domain Eukaryota; kingdom Metazoa; phylum Chordata; class Aves; order Passeriformes; family Passerellidae; genus Ammospiza; species Ammospiza nelsoni. The sequence continues at coordinate 3,880,254 of NC_080646.1, read as the reverse complement.
AAGGAGATACCACAAGCAGCGGAGTAATGCATGTGACATCAGCACAAACAAGGACATGTGATGTTTCTTTTAAGCCATTCCAGATTTAAAAACCCTACAGAGTTCCCATAAAAGGATTTTTTTTCCTTTTTAACTCTGTGTGTTCGCAGGCCTTGTTTACATTATCTCAAACAAAATAAAAACCTTTCCAATAGACAATGGAGGAATTTACAGGCTGTTAATACAACCTGAGCAGATTTATAAAGTACGTTCCTGACTGGTGGCAAGTGAGCTCCAGGGAGCTGGAGGCACCACCATGGGATAGGGGAATAGCCAGCATCCCTCTGTGCATCTTTTGCTCAAGGAAATGAGCAGAAACTGAGCTCTGTTTTACACAGAGACAATAACAGAAAAAAAACAAAAACAGAAAATGGAAAGTTCCTATAGAAGCTGCATTCCATTTGTGCTTTGCAATACACTTGATTTGGTGGGGAACAGCAAAAGGACCTCTCCTCCCCTGCTGGTGCCTGTGCTGCCAGTGCCTCTGCAGAGCAGACCCCGGGTTCTGAGCAGGAACAAAGGGAAATCAGCACTGCGTAAATAGTCTACAATGCATGTGGGGGAAGCAATCCTGCTTCAAAAACAGAGTGGAATTCCAGCCTCCACAACTTTTAAAAGCCCCATGGGAACACACTGTCTGAGAGCTTCAGCTGTACCACAGCTCGGTGCCACGCAGCCGTCACCTGATGAGCAGCGCCATAACAATGGGAGGACATAAAAACATCACTGAGTGCACAGGAAGAGGAGAAAAAACAGCAAAGCTTCTCCTGGCACTGTCTTACTGAACCATCTGTCTTATTGCATGGTTCTGTCTGCAGAGCCACGTGAGCTACGCCAAGAGGGTGTAGCATAAACACAACTGAGGCTTGTTTCACCCTGTGCAACAGTAAAGAGCCTCCAGAAATACCCTCCCCTTTGTGCTTTGCCCTTTTCACAGGGATTCACCACCTCCAGCCACAGGACAACCCCCTGTAAAATCCCCCTTTGCCCAAGCATCCTTTGCCCTGCTCAGCCATGCTGTAGAACAGAACCCACCCAGCTCCACCTAAAAGCCACTGACCCACTGTGCCAGGCTCAGGAGAGCACAGGCACTGGCAAGGATCCATATGCAATTTCAGGGCTCTTAGACACTGATAAAAACACTCTCCTGCCCATGTCCTCATCTTCCTGCAGGTTCCCAGCTGAGGAGGAGGTTATGGGCCCTGGAGAGGAACCAGAGCAGGTCTGGTCCTGCCAGCAGTGTGTAGGGCAGTGGGGAGGTCACTGAGGGTGGCACAGCATTGTCACAGCTTCCTGGGCAGGGAAAGAACTGAAAACATGCAAAGAATAAAGCACCACAGGAACATAAGACATTTTTTGATTGCCAAGTGCATGTGCAGGGAACAAAGGTGAAGGTTACTCCTGGAGCTCTCTACTGTTATTCCTACAAATGCCTACTTGAATTTCAGCAGATTTGGGTGTCTGTACTAAAACAAAGACAAAACAAGCTGAAAGGGAGCAAAAGCAAGTCACAATAAGGTCATACTTTTTTTTCTCCCCTTTTTACATTTGGGATAAAGCCAAGATGTTTTATACTTAACTTTATCACTAAAAAAAAAGGCAAACAAAAAAATTCACCAAAGTGGCTGTGCCTTAGGTCTGAGTTCAGCTCATTCCTTTTTCTGACAGAGCAAAGCAGCACAATTCAAAGGCAGATTTTTTTTATTCAGCACCTCTTGTCAGGCTGAACCAGCCTGTGAGCAGCTTCTCCATGAGGAGCAGCACAAGAAAGGCCTTTGCACACCAGTGCAAAGATTTGCTCTGCCAGACTTTAACCAAGGTCTCCCAGCTCAAAAGCAGGACCTTGAAAGGGGATTCATGCAGCAGCAACAGCCCCGGAGCAGAGGAGTTTCCCTGAGGAGGGGGAGGAAGGAGAGCTGGGTGGGCTGCAGCAGAGAGAACTTCTGGGCTGACTCCCTCCCACCCTGCTCATACCACACACACCCAGCTTAACAGGGAACTCCTGATGCTGGATCTCTCCCCACTGAGGCTGCTCTCACTGCAGAGGTGCTTTCTCCTGTGAACCCAGGGAGCTGAACCCACCACATCCCTGCCCTTCCCAGCTGTGCCCACCCTATTACACAGCTCTGTGTGTTAAACAATGTCCAGTCCATCCAACTGCCAGGAATTCTCCTCAGAATCTCGAAAGGGAAGGAATGTGAAACCAAGGAATCACATGGCAGCTACACCTCCCCCTGCATATACCACCCACCCCCCTCAAACAACAAAACAACACTGCCTGTCATCTGAAACCACAGCCAGGCTCCAGCCAAAAAAGCTATTTTCCTAAGAATCCCAAGCAGCTGAGGCCCTTAAGTGATTGTATCCCTTCTGGGGGCCTCCAACAAATTTCAATAAGTGCAAGACGCAGTATTTCCTTCCCAAAAGTCAGTTTGGGAAGTATATCAAAACAATAAAGTCTGAACAACTGAAACTGCTGTACACAAAGGCCAGCAGAAGTATTTCAGCAATGTAAAGCTAAAAACTGAAGCTGCTGCACTACACACCCTCTGCTGCTGTGAGGCTTTGGGTTGATCCTGGGGCAGGGAGAGGTTTTTCTGTGGAAAACCTCACCCTGTGCTTGCAGGGAAGGAAACTGTTAGAAGGGGGGATTGGTTTATCTCAATGGGACAAGTGCTGTGGCTGAAACAGCAAATTCAATCCAGCCTCAGATACACTGATTTGTCTGTATGCTGTACTGAAAAGTTGAATTCCAGTGTTTACACACATTTCAGCTTGTCCCTTGCTCTCTTCTCTCTTTATGCTCAATTTTAAGCAGAAGAGAGATGATTTAGGCACAGATCCTCCTGATGTAGCAAATGTCACTATATAGTGACATTTTTATTAAGCCTCATTTTATTCAGTAACACAAAGCCTGGAATTTGTTTGCCTATTAGAGGAGATAGCCCAAGGTGAGATTCTGGCCACAAGCAAAGTTGTTTTCTGGAATGTCTCACCACCATAAAACACTGGATTGACAGAGACTGAGCAGCCCCTCCTGTGGTAGCTGGCAAGGGCAGACCCTGCAGGAGGCACAGGCTGTGCCTGCAGGGCAGTGTGGCACTTACAGCATGTCAGGACAATTGTCTGGCTTTTCCAGCAGCCCCCCTTCCATGACGAAGCGCAGCACCTGCTCGTTGGTCATGCCCTGGTACGGCTGCTCCGCCAGCGTCGCGATCTCCCACAGCACCACTCCGAAGGACCTGCAGGAACAGCACAGCTTCAGCCTCCCAGACAGCTTCACAAGGTGTAATTCTTACAAGATGCTGAGTGCTGGGTGTCCATGGGTGTTTTCTTTTACCAAAGAATTCCAGTTGCTCAAAAAACACAAGCCTGTGGTGACAGCCACAACCCCTCCCTCCAGAGACTGCTGACTTCAAACACCTCCACTCCAGTGAGAAAAGGGCTCAGGTGGGAAAAACTCAGCTACCCCTTGTGACATGCATGTAACTGTGTTCTTCAAACACAGCTTCCAGCTCCTTCCAGATAACTACAAAGGACAGCAGAAGTGAAAAAAAAGCAGTTTGTCTAATAATAGGAATTGATTACTGGCAAAGGAAGATAAGCATAGTTATGTAATTGGGTAGTTTGGACGTAAGTATTGACACTTTCTAAAAATATCTCCATTTAAAATTAGATTATTGAGCAGACACAGCTCAAATTGTCTGCGCTGCACTGAAGAGTCATCTACTTTTAGAGCTGCTGGGCAAAGAAGGAAAATCTCAATGCTGTCTGTGTGGTAAAATGCTGAGTCAAGCTGAGTGAAAAAGACACGGTTCCACTGGGGGGGAGTCATGAAAACAGGAGTCCAGTGCCATTAGCTGGTTATGGCCCTGTGTTTTATCTTTCAGGTATCCCTGGGATCTAAACTGGTTTGCATCTGGAGCCAGAAGCCACAAACTGCCCTGCAATTGTTTTCCTTTCAGGGGAGGGAGGGACAGGGGGTCAACTCAACATTTGGGCGCCTTTGAAGCTTCTTTGATCACTGCAGGGATAACAAGGACAAGTCTTGCACACCTACTCGTCAGATTATCCTAACAAATAAACTCAGATTGCTCCTTCCAGGCAACTACCAGCCTTGAGAGAATGCAAGATGCTGGGGATTTATTTATAGAAATCCACCCTCACCCTGAACAGTATTACATTAATTTTAAAATGTCCTCCTTCCCTAACTACAACAAAACCAGCCCTGTTTAATTACCTCATTCTTCAGCCTGAAAAGCATTAAAAGAATGAGTTGCTAAAATAAAGCTCCACCCTTCAAACCTCCAGACACTCTTCCTTCCTGCAGTTGCCATTTCACCTTACAGCTTATAAATCCTGGACTCCAACCACTCAACAGGGTTTTGTCTTTTTGACATCTTGGCTTCTAGAACTGATCTCGAAGAACATGGAACTACATGTCACAATATCTGCCCAGAAAGGCAGGAAAAACAATCTCAACCTTTTGTTTACTGCTTGATGCAAATAAATGGCCCCTAAAACAGCCAAGCTCCACAGTTTACACTGAGCAACTTCAAATCTGAACAAATAAAAGGATTCAGGGAATTTCTCCTGGCATGAAGAGACTTCCAATGTACAGTGCCTGCTTTAAAAGTCACTGAGAAGGAATGATCTGTTTAGCCATAAGCAGATCAAGTAAATAGACAGCATTTCATGACAGTGTTAAGTCAAGTTCCACTACATTTGGAATTTAGATTGAAATTTCTCTGTAGCTGTGGATACATGTTCTAAACAAACAGCAAATTTCTCATGTTGAGCCTGGTTTTTTGTGCCTCCAGACAAGTAGACCCCTGTGAAACAAATTTCAGAGTAAATCACTTCCAACAATTAAGATGCCAAACCATTCCAAGGAGAAACTCTCTGAAATACCCACGAGTACTGTGAGCCTCCTCTCCATAAAACCATTTTTTCCCTCTTTATGCTTACAAGTAAAAATCTGTCAAGATTTTACTGCTCCTCCTCTTCAGCTTTCCAATCCTGTAATCAGTAAACTCCTTTCCAGGCCAGGATATTCACTCAGACTGTCCCACTGATGAAGTGCAACACCGTTTGCACAACCCTGCTTTGGACTGAGCAACCAACAAATTCCAAATCCTGGAATCCCAGGATGGCTTGGGCTGGAAGGGAACTTAAATCCCATCTTGTTCCACCCCTGCCATGGTCAGGGACAACTTCCACCATCCCAGGCTGCTCCAAGCCCCATCCAACCTGCCTTGGGCACTTCCAGAGATGGAGCAGCCACAGCTCCTCTGGACACCCTGTGCCAGGGCCTCACCACTCTCACAGGGAATAAATTCTTCTCAAAATTCAATCTAAACCTCCTCTCTTCCTTGTAGAGAAACACTCATATACTTCCTGCAACAACTACAGCACTAATTTACATCTGACACCTTATTTGGCATCACCTGGGGTTTTTTTGTTTGGAATTTGAGTTATATTTAATAAAGAATAACATCAATTAGGAGTCCCAGGCTAAAAGAAGGCATGTGTGGAACACACATGGGACACCCCCAGTGCTCACCCTGAGCTGCTGCTGAACCCTTTGGAGGCAATGGCTGGACCTGAAAATTCCTGTTGTGTGGCTGGAACAGGCAGCTCTGCCAGCTCCTCACTCCAGGCTGGGTCAGTTCTGCATCTGGGGATTTTCTAGTGATATAATCCAAATTTCTGTCTGCTTTGTGAAGCCATTACAAGTCCCAAAATTCTTTCACTGGGGGGACTGCCAAAAGCATGCCTGCACTGTTCAATCAGATAAATGGCTGATACAGGGCTTCCCTTCAACTCAATGTGGTTGTTTTCATCTGCTTCCAAGTCTGAGGGTTAGTGGATTCAAAAGTAAGTTACTAGCCATATGTAAAATCAAATTTAAGCATCACTCTGGTGCTTTGCTTTTTCACTTTAATTTCTCTTAGGAACTTTTTGTTCAGAGCTGGTGCTGTGAACTACAGACCACTGACTCCAAACTCCTCAAGCTGCTCACAGAAAATGCAGTTTACTCCTAAAACACCATTCCTACTGACTTCTAGACATTTGGAGGCAATCAGCTGCCAGTTCTGTAACAGATCAGCAGTAAAAACATCTTGTTAGGAAGGCAGAGAAACCATAAAAGACAGAGGAGAGGTTTTGCCAGTACACAACCATCTTCTGCCAAGTCCTCTCTACCTATCTCCAAAAGCTGGGGGGTGTGTAGGGAATTGTTCCAGGGGATTACTTCTCCCAAGCACACGCCTCTATTAATAACTGCACAGATACAGCAAGCATGCAGTGGGCTTTGAAATTTCTGCATCTTGCAGTATATAAACCAAGCAAACAAAGCTCCAAATGGAGAGGGATATGCACAAGGGAGAACTCCCCAAAAAAGCCTGCGAGTGTATACACAACCCATCTGGGGGAAAGTGATGTTATTTACACAGAAGGTTTTGATGGAAAAGCAGGTCAGCACTAGGAACCCTTCTATATTCTTGGCAACTTTTAATGCTTTTCTTGAAGGAGGACAATTTTAAAAATGACAACTTGCTCTTCCAGGTGAAGATAATGTTTTTCACTGCACAAATCATTTTAAAACTAACAGCAGGAAACATCCTGCCACCTCCAGTTCTGGAAATCATTTAATTCTGCTCTCTCTGAGAGCAAAATTCAACCTCACGAGCTCTTGCTGAACCATGAACTCATGGAACAAGAGAGTTACCTCTGAACGGACAGGAGAAGCAGTACCCTTAGTTAAGTCTACTAAAACAAGAAGAGAGGCTAGAAAGGAGGAGGTTAAAGCAGTTTTTCAGAGCCCTGTTTTGTTACCAGACGTCGGAGTGCGTTGTGAAGACTCCGTCCTTGAGCGACTCCGGGGACATCCAGCGCACAGGCAGCAAACCCTTCCCTCCCTTCCGGTAATAATCTGTCTCGTAGATATCTCTCGTCATGCCAAAATCTACAAGGTAGAAACACTCTGGGTTTGTGGGAGAAAATGAGGAACATCTCCCCTTCCTACAAGGCAGAGAATCACACTTGGCTGTGAGGAATCTGCACTGTGCTCCCACGACGCTTCAGCTGCTGCCTCGGGGCTGGTGGCCTTCCCTCCCAACACCAACAGACTGTGCCACTGCTTCGGGGGTGACAAGTCTGAATGGTTTAAATATAGCAATGTGAAAAGTTACAGCATTTATGCTCAAGCTTTGCAGTAAGATGAGTCTTCTGAAGGTCACATAATTCACTAATTGTTCACCAAATTCAGTGATTTTTGGGTTTTTTAAGGAGCTCCTTTAGTACTTATAACCATTGTGTGTCATTGAACAATCTCACATGCTGAAGGAAATACTTCTTTTGGTTTTCTTTTTCCTATTTCCAAAGGTAATTCCCAGTTTCTGTACAATATTCCATTTCAAGTGCTACAGAGGATTATGCTGTTCATTTGTGATTGACACACCCAAATATTGAAGACATACTTCCAGTTTATATCCATGCTTAGCTGTAACTTCATAAGCATTTGCAAGACTTGGATCTAAGGATGTTCAACCCCCTGACTGTAACTCAGATTTATTCCAGTGGTTTTTCCCTACAATCAGTCTGAGACAGAATTGCTGGGTCTCACACTTGCCTATTGACCTCAGTTACTGTGTTCTCAAAAAGTTCATAAATTAGAGGTCATCAGTCTGATATTAAATGCTGTCTGATGACACACAGGACAAAATCCATTTTAGCAACACAGACCTGTAATTGCACCTTTTTTCCCCCAGGAAACATGCACAGAACTCCCCCAGGTCTCTCAGTGATCACCAATCTGTGGTGAGTGACCAAGCAGGGGTACCAGGGACACCATACCCAGGGTGATTATGACTAAAAAGCCCATCTGTGCAGCTCTTCCATCACTCCCACACACCAGGGTGACCTTATCCCAGCTGAATGGAAGATTTTTGCAAAATGTAATGCAAATAAGAAACAGACACACAGTGAGCACAGGGTAGTGTGGCATAAAGCTCTTCCTCTGAGATCTGAACAGTCTTAGTTGGTGTGTTCCAGCCAAGATGCTCCTAAACTGTTTCAGCATGAGGGGATTTTCAATGCTGCTACATAAACAAGAGCAGTGCAGCACATTTACAAAGTGCTTTTGGGGTAACCATGAACATACTAAAGGGAAGAAGTGCACCATATCTTCAGTTTACAGAATTGTAAAACAAGCTGATGGGGGCAGGAGGAGAAAACTGCAATGGGAAGGATTTAGGCTGACTTCCCACGAACCTGCAGAAAATACACAAAATCCCCAAAAGATCTTATTTCCTAATTAACTGACTCAAAATGAAATCATTTTTTCTTTCTCCCAAATGACAGGATTACTTACACAAATTATCAAAATAGCTGAGTTAAGCTCTGAGAAAAAGAATTAGATTCCTACAGCAGAAGGCTGCTGCTATACATGTTATTTTAATATGCACAACTCAAAAACAGCCAACAGCTTAAAATCACTCTCTGGAGAGAAGACTGAAAAAACTCATCTGACACTATTTTGGAGGGATGGTGAAAGGAAAAAAAAAATGGTGATCTAACAGCAGAGCAGAAGAAAAGCCATTCAGCTGTCTGGGAAGCAGAACTCCAGTTTAGACTGGAAAGCACCCAGCTGAAGTCATTCCACTTCCAACTCAAGATACGATTTAAAATAATCCTAAAATTCTCATTCTTGAATCAATAAACAGGAGGTAGAATTATTCTTGTGCGTTGTCAGAGACATGAATGACAGACCAGTGCTAACTGCACCATCCACCCAGATGTCTGCAGTACCTGAGCCTAAATCACTGCCTCTTTTTAAACCCACATGCTGTACTGCTGGCTCACTGCAACAACAGCAAACAGAGGTATTCCAGAGGTCTCAACTCAGTGTTAACTGCTCACAGGTCTTAAATCACAGTAATCTTAACAAGGAACATATTTCATTCTGCAGATATTTCAACTAGAGCTCAGCTTAAAAAAAAAAAAAAAACAAAAAAATATCATAAAAAGCTTTCTAAGACTGATTTTCCAGGATGATTCTATGAGCTGGGTCAGGGTTGGGAGAGCCCACCTCCAATTTTGACAGTGAAGTCCTCGGCCACCATGCAGTTCCTGGCAGCCAGGTCCCTGTGCACGAACTTGTTGGCGTTGAGGTAGGCCATGCCGTCGGCGATCTCGCCCGCCATCTGGATCATCTTCTTCAGCGTCGGCGGCGCCTGCCCAGGGTTGTTCTGAGCAACACAGCGTCAAACAGTTAACACACCACAGCCCCTCTCCTGTGCACACACTGGCTTCGTGTTCTGCTCCTTTAATTTATCCATGCTGTGTTGAAGTGAGGGGGAGAACGACCATCCTATAATGCATCGAACTCCCCCTCACTTCAACAAATTGGTGACCCCGACGTGATACGAACGGTTCTCAAAACTTCCATAACTGTTCCCAGGGTGCCATCTTTTCCCAGAGAGGATGTTACCTTTGTTATGGGAAGACTGCCTGAGAACTTTATTGTTTATGCAAGGATGCCTGAGAGAGACTAATTGTTTATAGAAGTCAGGCTGGAAACTGCTTTGAAACTGCTTCACAGCTACCTGTTACTTTTCTCTCAGCTGCATGGCTTCGTGGCCTTTTTCTTTAAGCCATGCTTGAACTAAACTCCCGACAATGCTGGAATTTCTAGATCAAGGGCAAAAGCTGCTGAGCTCATTTTCTACATAGGCTGCTGTGATTTCAGTGGTGAGTGACCTGTGTGTCATCTTTATCCTTCAGACTCTGCATCATATGAGGCAATTTTAGCTGTTAGACTGATGGCCTATGCATGAGAGTTTGCACAGGAGCTAAGGTAACAGATATTTACTTTCCAGCAGGGGCAACAGGCAGGACACACAACGTGAAACAACTATCCTAACACATGTTCTTAAACCAGCCAATTTCTGTAACATCTTGATGGGAAAGTAGATCAGACAAGAGACCTAATGCAAATTTGGAAAAGAGGGCTCGGTGGCACAAGAAGGGACCTATTCCATGTGGCACCCCGGGCTGCCTCATGAAAGAGCTGCTGGAGATCACACAACAGCTCATGTTTTGTCCTTAGACTGAAGGAGAAGGGCAGGAAAGGCTAATTGCCTGCTGCTTCCAACGTGAGGCTGTCTTGTTCAAGATGATTCAAACTGAAGAAATAAACATCCAGCCACTCATGACTCACCTCTGTGTCTGGCCTCAATGATCTCAGGTAACTTTTGAGGTCCCCACGTGTCATCAGCTCCATGATAACCAATGTAGGCTGGCCCTGAGAAACAACACCAAGCAGCCGAACCTGGCAGAAGAAAAATAAATGTTCAGTACAAGTATACAAGTACAACTAATTATCATTTATTCATGTTGATGTGTAGCCCTGTGGGAAAGGTCTGAACGTAGATTTGGTTCCAATTTTTGACTGGGGTTTCATGATAATATCACAAAGCTGCACAGAGTTGAAGCTAAAATCCCAAATTCACTCCCAGAACAGCCTTGCGTCCATGAGCACAGGGCTGGTGAGTCACAGGCTGGTCCCATCTCCAGGACTCACCACATGGTGACAGTTGAACTCCTTCATCACCGAGGCCTCGTTCAGGAACTCGATCCTCTCGCGCATGCTCGCGGACTCGTTGACCGTCTTGATGGCCACCCTGGTCTCTGGCTCATCCTTCACCACTCCCTTGGCTATTCCCTCGTACACCATCCCAAAGGAGCCTTGCCCCAGCTCCCGACACATGGTGATCTTCTCCCGGGGCACCTCCCACTCGTCAGGAACATAAACTGGGGAGAGAGAACAGGCCCTGGTGTTCCACAGTGCTGGGATCCCTCCCTGCTCCATGACAGCCCTGTCCTGACAGCTCTGGGGCTCAAACCCCAGAGAGGTTTGAGACCTTGCACCATGTGTGCAAAGAGGCCACATGTCTCCCATACAGAGGCAGGGGGATGGTGGCACACAAATAAATCTGAAAGAAAGGTGGGCCTGAAGCGGCCTCACTATGGTACTGACATACTAAGATAGAAATAAGGAACCTCAAAGGCAAAACCAGAGTGGGAAGAGGCTCAAATCAATGCTTCAGGTCAAATCTTTTCTTGGAATCCTTGCTCTCCTAATTCTCCCAGACAGCATCAAACAGACTTGATCATCTGTATCAGTTTAGTGTCTGCTGTATTCCCTATTAACACTGAGTTTATGGCTAGAGGGAAGCAGACTCTGATCCAGCAGCTCTTTGCATGGCACTATTCTGATCCCTTGCACACACCATTGCACCAGCAAAGGCAGAACTTGCTGCTGCTGCTGCAGGTCTTTGATCTGAGGCAGAAAAGAGCTCTCAGAAGGTGACTGCCAGGAGGCAGGACTGCCTCAGGCAAGAAGACATCCAAGCACTCACTGATGCTGCTGCCTACCAGTCACCAAAGGAGGGGACAGTTGTGTCACATGCCCTGCATGGGTGAAATGACAGGATGAAAACAGAGGATTATAGCATGAACAGTGACAGACCTTTAACCCTAATGGTGTTGCTACAAAAAATAACAGTAAAATAGTCTGCTGCCACTCTGGGTAAACCCATTACTCTCCTGGGGGCTTTGGGAAATACTATTCCAGCAAGAATTCTACAACAGCAGCACCAAACTAAACCATAAACAGGAAAACTGAGGCCTCAAGGACATTTGTCTGATGCTGTGATTTCTTCAAGTAGTGGGTTTGTTTCACTAGGGCAAAACAGAGCTTAAAAGGGCAAACATGAATGAAAGACCACAAATTCATTCATTCTTCCTTCATTCCAGTGAACACATCACTGGATGAGTAGATGTTAATCTGAAAGTGAAAATACTGAATCTGCATTTGCCTCAGGTGGATAAAACTCCAGGAAAACAATTCAAAAACTCCTCAGTTTCAACAGACAAGTGGCATTTATGCATTAGCAATTGTGGATTCCAGAGTTGTCCTAATAAAATAGGAAAAGTGGCTTTACAGCACATCTTTTAGGGTTTCATACCTTTCAAAGTCAGACACCAACAGAACACAGGACAGTAAAAGCATCACAAGCTAAGGTCACACTCACCATCTGAGGCACTGAAGTACTCAGGGTTCACAGAAGCATAAAGAACTCCATTGCCCAGTCTGTCACTGTTCCTGTAGAAATATTGGGGTTTATTTCTTTTATCTTTAAATCTGAGTATATTTCAGACCATCTCTTGTACAGCTTTTCCACTGCTTCCTCAACCACAGAATATTCTTTACTGAACATGGAGTTTTTCAGACAAAGGGACAAACAGATCTTATCTACCTCACATAATCAATGGGAACACAGTCCAGAATAGCTTGTCAGGAGTTCTGGAGTCTTCTCTATACCAAATCAGCCCCAGGAAAATGTAAACGTAAGGTACTTCTAGCTTCCTTTTAAGAAAAGCTATATTTTTATACAACCAGGAGAGCCATGGTGGAGAATGCACTTTAACATCTTCAGATCTGCTGTGGAAGTGAAGTTTTTTAGCAAAAGACAAAAGTGGGGCATTCCATTAAGCTATTTCCTAAGTGTTTCTAATATTTCATTTTAAAATCCCACAATGCCACACCTCCCAATTTTAAGAGGTGATTTTCAGAATAAGGCGTGTAATAAATGCACTTTGAGAGCTTCTGCAGGAGACAGGCTCACAGAGAAAATATTCAGTTTAAACAAGGCAAAATTATCAGGAATTTAACCTAGGAGAGCCTAAGGAAGGCAAAGCAGATATTGTAATCACCAGAGACAAAGCCCTGTCTGGAGAGCTTGAGCAGAACTGGTACCACTGCAGTGCTACCAGTGAATTAGAGCTGGAAATCATGGGACACACAATGAGCATAATTCATGTGAAAGTAATAAAAAACATCCACAGCTAGAAAATTGCAAGACTGAACATTTATAGTGCTATTAAGTTCTCGTTATGTATTTCAATGAGACAAAAAAAAAAATATAAATCACTAGTTACAAAAAACAAACTGAGGAGAACAAATTACCAGAACAGTCCCAGTGACAGCTCTTGGCCAGAATATAGTTTTTTAAGTGGATGTAAGAGTTAAAAAACCCCTCTAGAATTTGAAAAAATCAGATTATCCTAAATGGAACTACCTTTTCATGATTTATATTGACCCATATTTCAGTCAAATCTTATACAGGTCCAGTGTGTGCCACCACTGCCCCACTGAAATGTTCCTCAGAGCCTTCCTCTTCCCAGTCAAACATGACACTGCAATAAAAACCCTTTTCATATCTCCAGCAGCAGCAGCAGACAGATGCTGCTAACTCTAAACCACCTCCTTTTCCATTCCAACAGGGCAGAATCTACCTCTCAACTCCTCTGAATGGCATTTCTCTTTAATCTCTAATTCACTCCACAGGCACAGATTTGAAAATAAACAATTCCCCTCCTGCAGGTTTAAGCACATGGAACTCACCTCTTTTTGTTAAAGACATAGAGCATTATCAGCAATCCCCCAAGGATGAGCAGCAGAGCAATAGGGAGCACAATTACCAAGTGCAGGAAGTTTCCATAGTTTGCTGCTGCAACCAACAAGAAAACAATTGTATCAGGCTTTCTATAAAACCTCTGTTAACAAAGAAACATTCAATACCCACTCAGTGTATTTCCATACAGGGAAGAAATCAAAGTTCTCATTTTCTTGTCTGATGTGGAAAAATGCACTCAGAAACCCTCCCTGCCTGCAGATGAGTGAAACAAGAAAGCAGACACTGAGAGGCATTAATTTTGTACAGAACAGTGTCTGTCTGAGCTTTGTTTTCACAAGTTATGCTTAAAGGACTTGCATTCCTCAGTGAACAATATCCAATTGTTCACTTGCACATTCACCTTTTTTTCCACCTTTTGTTCACCTTGCAGCTGCTCATGTTCAGAATATACACGCACTGCTCTTTACTTCAAATTGTTCAAAGTTCAGCAACCAGAAAATCAAAAAGGGATAAAAGGTGGAGTTGCAGTTTTCTGGGGATATATCTGCTCTACAACTAAACACAGAATGTCTTAAAGAGGGTCTCTGTGGTCATGCTCTTCCAAAATATAAATTACTCCCATTGCCAGGGCCAGCATCACCCTTTCATCAGGACACCTTTTTTATCAAATGTCACTCAGAACAGGTCAACCTGCCAGTCAAAATCTACACAAATGATTTGTTTCTCCAATTATTTTGCAGTTTTAAGCAGGTTTGCCTTGTTGCCACAGGTTTTGTACACGGCAGCTCCCTGTTATAGCTAACATTCCCACCATAGCTGCACAGCCCAGGAAGCCACAGCAGGGTGTTCTCCACCCCACACCTGGGTGCACCCCTCACAGACACCCCAAAGCTGCAGGGAAAGGACCACACCTCACACACCCCTCCTGGCTGTCAACACTTGCCAAAAAATGGACCAGAGGTCCCAAAGAACCATCAGCAAGTGAGAGGAGTGTTCAGAGTCAAGAGGCTCAGATACTCAGCCACATCAACATCAGGAATTATTAAAAAGACAATAAACCCCCAATTTGACACAGACTATAAACACTTTTCTTACATTTGGGCTGCACATAGAAAGAGATGGGCTCAGTCCAGGAGCCATTCCCAGCTAAGGAAGTGGCCTGAACTCTGGCAGAATAGTTTCCAGGGTTCAAGTGAGTCAGTTTAGCTCCTCCAAGCTTCTTGTATTCCTGTCTGGAAACACATTCACGCTTCTCCTAGAAAGAAAAAGCAATTTACACGTTATTATCTTCACATTCTGGAGAAGGCAATACAGCTGCAGGATAAGTTCATTTTTATAACTAAAAGCCCCACCTGATCAGTCTTACTTCAAACACCATAAGGAGACACGTGGAATTTAAGAATTCAAAGGAAATGAAGGAAAGACATGGTGGCAGGTGCTGGGTGTCTGAAATCACAATTTCTGTTTGTGCAGCACTACACCAAAGCATGTTAATAAAGATCCTTTTTTGTGTATAAATTAGCAGTTATGAGCAGTAATGTCAAATGCTCACCTCGCCATGCTGCCCATATTTGATTTCATACATCAGGATCAGCCCATTAGGATTTGCAGGCTCCAACCACTTCAGGTAGACAGTGTTTTCCTCTTTTGCTTCCCATGATACTGTTCCTGGAATGTTATCTGCTCCCTCTGTAAAATATTTACAGGTGATGTGAGAACAACACGTATGCCTAAAACGGGAACTTCAGCAAGAGTGGAGGAAAATGGAAAGTTCAGAATATTCTTCAGGTGCAGAAGAGCCATTAAAATCCAGGGAACAAACTCCATTGGTCAAGGGCCTGCTGGAGATGAACTCAGTCTGAACTACTGGTTCCCAGAAAATCAGTGCAGAGCATTCAGCTCCACCAGGCATGGGCTCTGTGTGCTAAAAACTCCTGGTTATTAGCACCTGATTCTTCCTTCCCAACACCAAAACATTGCAGGGAGCCATTCCCACCAAATGGCTGCAAAAAGCTGTAAAACACAACATCTGCCCCACTGACAGCCTTTTCCTAAAACAGTCACAGGAAATCCATCCCCTTTTAAAACAGTCTCAGCAGCAATTCAGGAACTGTTTTATCCCTATTTGGTTCCTAATAATTTTACACAACTTACTAAAAACTTAACAGGAATGTGAAATGAGTGTCAGTCTGGACTGAAAAAATACCATCTTCTCAAAGATAACAAAAGAAAACAGGATTGTTTAGCCTTTAATTTTCAGAGTATGTGTTGAAAATCTGAGAACACTTCTTTCCTTTTCCCTGATCTCACAGATTTGCTTATTTCCTTGAAATAAGCAATACTTTTTGCTTTTTTTACTGACACAGCTGGATCTGGATTATGATAGCCTTTCCTTCCAGAAACAAAACAAAATTGCTACCATTCTGCATCCAATATCCCCAGACATCTGCTGGAGTCAGAAGCTCATTGCTGGATGCATATGAGCTTACACTAAAATCATCTCTATTCTTCTCAGAAGTACAATCTGCAAAAGTCCCAACGACGAGTACAGCATTCAATGCTTCCTATTTGAAGTAATCTAGAGGCCAGGGATTGGGCACAAAGAAACACAGTATTCCTCCTGTTCCCAGGCTGGACAAATGCATGGTCGTACTGTGACAGAAGAAACATTTGGCAAACATTCCCACCAGCAAAACTCCAACATCTGCAAACAGTTCCGAGTGAGCACAGCAAAACCAAACATTAGCAGAGAAACGTTGCTGTGGCTCTATTCAGCACACAGGGAGCTGAGGAACAAAACCTTTCAGCCCACCATGTCTGGGGGTCTCACTTCTATTGCTGGGAAACAGAATCTCTCCTAATTATCCTGGCAGTCAACTTCTCCCTTTCTCCAGCTCCCCAGCGCAGACTCAAACACATCACTCAGTGCACACAACACGTCAGTCAAGGACACAAAATAAAAAAATCTTTGCAGCTTCAATTTATCCTATTGCCTGGATTTTTTTTTACTATACCCCAATGTAATTCTCACTGGTAGAGCTTGTCCCCCTGAGCTTGATCTCTGTGAGCTTACCTGAGGGCATCGTTCTGGCAAACACGAAGTTGGACGCGCTGCAGCCGAGCGTGTCGGCCTCGTGGTTGCAGCTGTGGATGTCGATGCGGTAAAGAGTGAAAGGCTGCAGGTGGGAGATGACAGTTCTCTCCTTGCCATCCACCTTGGTCTCAAAGAAGGGATACTCCACCTCGCTCTCCTCCGTGTCGGAGGCGTTGGTGAAGTGCTCGCTCCCGGTTGCGTTCCGGCTCCGCGTGGCCAAGGTGGCGTTGGCGATGCGGAACACGTCCCTCCGCTTCCGGTCGGGCCTGAGGGACACACACAGGTACAGAAAGGGCTCTTTAGAGAAAATCTATTTCTCCAGAAAATCCACTTTCTTCTCCAGAAAGCCGTGCCAAACACCCCAGCGAAACAGGCAACAGCTAATAAAAAAGCTAAATAAAGGAAACTGCAAAACAAGAGGAAAACTTTCTCTAAATCTGAACCGGTCACGTGTCAGCACATCTCATTTCTCTCTCTTTTGGTCAGGAATCAACCAAATCTCTGAACCTCACACTGCACCCCAAGATGAATGTGCAAACTTCTGACCTCACATAATAAACCAACCAGGAAAGAACAGCTTCACTGTTACTCAACAAGGATCCTGGATTAGTGGTTCAATGACAGCGATGCTGATGCTTGAAATAAAAATCAGATGGTAAAGGTTGAAAAGGTTAAGTGAGGAAAAACTGTTTTGAAGTTTTCTCGATTAGCAAAGGAAGCTGAGCCTACTGAGAGTTAGCTTTGCAGTTGTGATGAAATTAGAATGTATTGCACTGAGAGGAGGAACCTTGGAAGGCAGCTGAAGGCCATGAAGGTTCACCACCACATTGGGTGGTCATCTGTGTATCTCTGCTTCTCTCACCCAAACAAAAGCTCTGCAAAGGAACAATCCTCCTATGTAAGAAAACTCAGCACTTATATTGTGTGGAGGCAAAAGTTCAACGAGCAGCTTTGCCTTACAGGCATCTGGGTGAAATTTAAGCAGAGTTAAGAAGTTGAGGATTTACAGCCACACCATTGCTTGCTCAAGCCCAGGGAACTGCTGTAGTGGACAGCCCCAAGGGACAGGACAAGGATTAACGTATTCTGAGAACCACATGGATCAGGTAGCCAGCACCCTGTGGCCACACTGGACCTGGCCCTTGCTCCTGCTCCAGATCTGAGGCTGTTCTGTACAGGAGCACCAACTACTCGGGGCCATCTGCCTTTACTGCTCCTGTCCCTTTGTCTCCAAGGGCTGCAGGAATGCTCAAACCCAGAAAGCAACACCCCAGGGGAGGGAAAGCAGAAAGGTAGAACAGTCACACTACAAAACCAATTTGGGCTTGAATCCTATCCCTGAAATCACTTCACCAGTGCCCATGGAACACCTGGCCAGTGCAACAGGTGCCAAGGGCATGAGGTCCAACAGTTCCACCAGAGAGCAAATTACAAACCAGGCAAATGAGGCCTCCCTCAAACACACAACAGGAGGAAAGATGACTCAACAGGAGAACTTAATTCACTGTCAAATATATCATCTGAGTACATGCAGCCACAGAGCAGCATGCTGCAGAGAGAGCCAAGAACAGGCTCACTCAGTTTTGAAACCTTCTGGCAGAGGCTGGATGAATTTTTTTCTTTAGGAGCTCACTACAAAAATTTCCAAAATCCTTTTACTACATAGTGAGTAGTCATTTTGACACTCTAACCACCATGTAAACCACGTCACAGAAATAAACACAGACAAGAAAGAATTTCCTAAGTTAGCAACAAATTGTTTAAGCAATACACAAGTGAATATCTTGTCAGTTAAGGCAATTTCATAGGACAGAAGCATTTGTGCCTTGTCTACACTGGTATCTATGGAAGTTACTAAACCTATTCGCCCTGCTTACAATGTATTGATTTACTGCTTTAGCTCAGTGGAAAGAACAAACTTCTCATCAGTAAGAAGTTGGATGCCTAACCCTGAACTGATGAACATTTGCACAGATTCTGTAGTTAAAGCAGTGAAAACATAAAGTTCATTTTTAATCAACCACAAAAGCATGTGCCAATGCAAGAACCCAAAAGGCCTGACTTTTCACTGCTTTTATGGGATGCGTGGAGCTTCAAATCTCTGGTGGTATCTGGGGGTGGAGGGGGAGTACAGCCCTACCTTGTCTTTGGAGAAAAGGAACACAAAACTTGTTGGTGAAAACTACACTGGTGTCAGGAAGAGAAAAGAGCTGAAGGATAACCACAAGGCAAAAGTAATTAAAACATCATGAGATTCTGACCTCAGTGCTTTTTGGTCAAGCAGCTTCCTGCATTCATGAAACGCAGAGATAAAGGCAAAAAGCTAGAATCCAAGGAAGGAAGGAAAAGTCTAGAGATAAAAACTTGAAAAATCATTTATTCTAGTAAGGGAGAAGAAGGAAAAGAAATGCAAGACAAAAATTAAAAATAACACTAAAAATTCAATCAAATAAAAAACACTTGGGATATTTAATAGCAAAGCTCACTCTTTCTGTAGTTCATGGCAATTTTAATGTTACTGCTCAGACTACACACAGAGCCTGTGCCATCCTGCTCATTAGAGAAACAAAAACCTTGAAGAAACTCATTCTCATCTGGTAGTGAGTGTCTCTTCAAGACTAAGCAAAGTCCTGTTTGAAATCCACCATGGCACTAACACACGTGGGGTCATCCAGAAGTTACACAGGAGATTAGATCAACAGACTTCTTAAACAATCTTCAATCCAATACTTTCATGCTGTATTACATACTGCAATTCTTTCATAATAACCTGGACTCAGGTAGAACTCTGGAAACAAATACTACTATTGAGGCTTACACTAACACATTAATTAACTTCTCCCTTGGGAAAGAGAGAAAAAAAAATTACATCAAGTAACAAGCTGCTTAGATTTGTCCCATGGAGATGTCTCACCAGCTCATAAACTTTAATTTCCCTGACATACAGTCTCTTAAAAGTTGCTTGGCTATGCAGCTATTGCTGAGCATTGTCCCTTATCTGCTCCTGCTGTTACAAAACACTCTAATGGCAGTAATTTAAGAGAAAAAGACAAGCTTTCAGGAAATTCTCTGTGAACTGATCAGTTTATTTGTTACTGAGTTCAAGGTTCTATGAGTTTTCTTGGAGGGGGGCAGGATTGCAAGAAAATTTGGGATAAGACAACATATTCTGAATTACAAGTGTTCGGGAAAATAGAAGAACTTCCTTTTCAACAGACTTTCAAGTAGTTTAGATTTGACACATGGCTTTCAAAACTCCTCACTGTGTTATTTCATGAAGTGCAAAATCAGATCTTGTGATTTCCCACGGCTCAGCATTTCCATCATGATCAGACATGGAGGCTGGAACTTCCCTGTACCTGATCTTGGCTGCTGCTGCTCCTCATCATCACTGCACAAATGCTCAGTGTGACCCCAACACAGCACAGATAAGATACTGTACACCTCCCAAGAGAGGCAGTATTTAGCTCATCATTCTTTCGATAAAGCTAAGAAGCATTGTAAACATCAAAGTCTCAACCCCAACAAGTCAATCCAACACATCCTTGAATAAAAGTCCAAAAAATCACAATGGAGAACAATTTGAACCAGCATCAATGAAGCAGCAATGCCACACCAGACTTGTCAAACGCAGGATTTGACCATGGACTTCCCCTCCCAGGAGGGAGAATGAGACAAGGTGCACCACTGAGATCTAACAGTGCATTAAAGACTGTAACACAACAGCTGCACACTGTGTGCCCTGCCCCAGCATCCAATCACCCTAAGTAACAACACCTTGCCTGAAAGATAAATTGGAAACCCAAGGATCAAAATCACCAATTAATTCAGTAGAATCTACTCTGTGTTGCAGCACAGAATCATTACAATTCCACTTAACATGTAAGCAGGTGTTTATGGTGGGAGAGTGGAAATATTTAATACTTCTCTGCAGTGCTGACCCAGGAAACACACAAGACCTTTGCAATTAGTGCAGTGAGAAAAGGAAACCAGTTTCAATTCTGCGAGGCAACTGTGCCCTTAATTGCAAAGATAAATTCACATTAGGAGCACAAGCACTTAAATGGTTATTTAGAGATAAATCACATCTGAAACCCTCTGTCTGCCTCGTGTTGCTTGTCTCTAAAACCCTTAGAGACAACGAGCTGCTTAAGTGACTCTTGAGTCTGAAAAGAAACCATCACTGAAATCCTTGATCAATACAGGTAAGAATCCTTACTATGGGCTAGAATTGAAAGAAAGAAATGAAAATTGGCAAATAAGAGAAACTGCAAAGTAAAGCAGTGGAATGTCTCACATGAAAGGAAAGGTAATATTGAGTGTTCCAGGTGTTTCTCTGTGTTGCCATGTCCAGGAAACCTCTAGGAAATGTTAAAAGATGAAATTTTCAGCCCTACCTCCAAAGAAGTGTCCAAAACCATTACCTGGGGACAAAGATGGAGTTATGAAGGAAGTTCTCAAAGACTTTCCGGTACTCTGCTTCCTCCTTCTCTGCCTGCTTTTCTGCCTCTGTCTTGGGACAAGCACAACAAGGTCCTTTTTCTCCCCCACAGCCCTCTGGCTTGGTGGGCTCAGTGGCTTCTTCTGTATCAATGGTCCCATCAGCATATCTCCGAATTGGGACTTTATCTTGAAAGAAAAGAAGAGAGCTGATTTCTTTCTCTCCAGATCATGGATACAGCAACAATCCCTATTTACCCATCCCCTCTACTGGCCGTTATTTAGCTCTTGCCTGTGAAGAGCCCTGGCAGGCAGAATGTCCCAGGCATTTCCACACAAGAGCCTTTGGTTCTCCTACCTTTGGAGCAGTAGTTGTGTCTGTACAGGTAACTGTCCTGAGGCTGCTGCTGCCAGCGCACGATGTAGTAGGAGAGGTTCCCATTGGGAAGAGAGGGAGGATTCCACTTCACAATCAGCTGGGATGAGGAGTTGGATGCTGAAATAACATCCAGGGGAATGGATGGCACTAGAGAAAGAAAAAAAAGAAAGAAAAAAGAAAGGTATTTAAATCTAGAGCACTCTACAAGGTATTTCCATGCAAGCTTTTGAGTGAATCCCAATGCATTTCTATACTGCAAGGAAAAACACCAACTTATTTCAAAGAAAGGATTTTCTACTTATGCCAACAGTTAAGGATTCAACTGCAACCAAGTCCCAATCCAAAGTTGTACTTAAATTAATCTTTACAAAGCCTGAAATTCTAACTCCAAGAAGCTCCCATAGGTCCTAATGAAAATAGTATCTAAAAAACCAGTTTTAATTCAAATTTTAATACTACTTTCATAATTAGTGAAACTGCTAGCACTATGCACATCATCTACATATAAATTTTATTTCTGTATCAACAACAGAACTTGCACAATAATGCACTGATCACACCTGCAGCATTATCAACCTCTCACCCCAGAGCCCAGCATCTCACCTGCAGCATTGGTTCGAATATATATGATTTCACTTTTTGCTCCATGAATATGATGATTTTCCATCATTGTGAGGGTAACAGCCTTGACATAAATAGCATACTGAGTCCAAGGTTTCAACCCTTGCAGCAGAATTCCAGGATTGTTCTCTTTGTTTGGGGGCAGGTCAACATCAACCATGTTCCAGCTATTGGAGCCACACGCATCTTGCCCATCATACTCTGTCACATTTTTGAATGGTCTGAAATATTCAAAGAAAAAAGTAGCACAAATAGTTATTTTCTCTCAAAGACTGTCATATATGTATAAGAGTACCTTGCTTCAAAGTTGTCCAATGAAACAAATAAAGCTTACTTGCTTTCCACAGCAGAATATACTAGGGAAAAACAGTATTTCCAAGCAGTACAAAATTCAAAGTTCAGTTTTAGTCATGAGCAGTAAAGCAACATTCTCCAAAAAAACTCTAAATTTATCTTGTTTTTTTTACTCAAAACAGGCAGTGAAATGCTTCAGACATATTTAGACTTTAAATAAACATATATTGAACAGAAGCAACTCAAAACAGTAGTTGACAGTGGCCAAGCTTTTTACCATAAAGAACCCAGAGTTTCAAGACTGCCTTGACCAGGCCAGTGGGCTTTTTACCCTTTTATTTCCACACAATACAAACACATTTATACAGTTCTACTTTTCAGAAGTTGTAACACTAGTGAAAGAGCATACAAATTCTTGTTATTAATATCTGTACACTTGCCATCACTGGCTTCATTGTAGAACATCACAATGATCTTTTCCAAGTGATGCTAGACATGAACCATTTGTGCTTCCATGTCTCACATCTCTACTCCATGTATCATTACCAGCATCCCAAACCTCCCTTTCACACCTCCAGACTGCTTGGAGAGTTATTTCTGTGCTCATTTGGTTTTTCTAGTTATTTTAAATCTGAGCCATTACAAGGGTATGCAAAGGCAGAGGCATCTCCCAAGTAGTTTGGATTTCTCCAGTAACTGCCCCACACCTTCATTTTCAAGAGATACTAAGGCAGGAAATGACCAAAGCTGGATAGTCTAAATAACCCCAAACCCTGAGCAGACAATTCATCCAGGTGGCAGGGCAAACTCCTGACCTGGCATGCTCTCTAGTCAATTCTTTGCCTAGAGAAAGCAAATATCTCAGTAAACATGGTGACTTAGGAGGAGCTCCAAATTAGACCCCTGAGGAGACCCAAGCCATCCACCTTTCTCTTTTTTCAAATCTGAAACCTTCTGCTGGATCTGCAATCCATTTGTAGGACTCATTCAAACCAATCCTCTTTTTAAAGACGGCTTGTGCTCCACCAAGAAAAGAATCAGAACAAAAGCAGGACTTGAGGATGAAATACACAAACTGGATGAGCCATCCTGCAGTAGGAACAGAATCTTCTGCCCTCCCTTGGACTGCCCTGGTTCATCCCTGATGACATCTACTTACGCCTCTTTGTAGTAAACAGTGAAGCTGATGAGGTCTCTGTAATCCGGAGGGCGATACCGCTCCCACGTCAGCTTAATCCGATTCTTGAGCGTCGTGTTGGAAACAAAATGCAGAATTTTGCTTTCACCTGCAATGCAAAGGGACAGGATATGCCAGAGTTGGCATTACATCACCTGTCAGTGTTTCTTGTTTCTTAGATATCAGTTTTAGCTAAGGAGCCTTTCCAGTAGCACCTATGACACCACCAGATACCAACAGCCTTTGTCTCTGTAGAGCTTCCTCTGTCCTCCTACTACATTTGAGTGCTTAAGGGTAAGCAGCGACCTTGGCAATCAGTTTAAAAAATGCTTGAGCCACTTGTTATTAATTTTTTTTGAAGCGGATTTTCTTTTAATGCATCATCAGAAAGCTCTTGAAAACTACTTCAGAGTCTCCCTGAGGGAGGAATGGAAGCCCTGTTTATCCACAGGACTGGTTTTGGAAGCACTGAATTCATCATCTGCCTCCAAAGCACACGCAGAGCAGTCACCAGCCTCTGTGTGCTCACTCTCCAGGACAACTTTTGACAACTACCATTTGTTTTTCTGGAGACTGAACAACATGGAAAAGACAAAGGAGTTTACATTCCCATTCATCAGAGGCTGGACCAAGAACTCCAAAACTCAGTTCATATACGGCACAACCATTTGATGGCAGCAGCTTCCAGCTACTCTTCTGAACAGACCTGGATGGAAGCCCACAGCTTTGAAATGAATGGCTTCCCACTACCAACTCACTGAGCTTTCCAACCCAAAACAAAATAGCATTTTAAAAATTTAATTCTTGGATGAAGAAAATTGTGTTCTGTCAACTGTGAGTTGGTTTCTAATGTTCCATAGAAGCTCTGAAAATAAAGAGGTTTTCACCCTCGTGTACACTGGCACTGTTGGTGCTAAGGCAATTGAGCTTTTGTTGATTCTTTTGCCCTTCTCAGAGTCAGAAAGCTTTCTGTGCTGCTTTCTTAAAAAAGCAGGCAGCAGCTGGCACTGGCCTCAGTGGTAGTAAGGCCTGGCTGTGTGTCTGTAACTCCTCCAGGACTGCAAGGCTTTGCTCTATTGAACGTGCAAAGAATGGAGGGTGCTTACAACCAGGATCTGGGCCATCTGCGTGTCTGCAGCGCGCCCAAAGAGACATTCAGCAGACTACGTGTCCTAGTTTTGTAAGCACCATCCACAACAAGGGGACTTGACTTATACACAATGTCCATCTTAGTTTACTCAGCTCCAAAAACACCACAAATAGACCAAGGGAAAAAAGCACTGCCAGTTTGAAGGGTTTGAGGTGAAACTTGTAGGCATTCTTAATTCCTGGAAGAGAGATTGCTTTCAAACGTGCTGTTGCACCTGGAGACCTGATGTGCAAGCCACCAAAGCCAAGAGAGGACTTTCCAATAACTCTGACCATTGCAGAATCCAGAATTAAATGCAGATATGCTCAAGCTTAATATTGCAGAACAGTAAAAAGTCTTCTGAATACAAAAGCAAGCAATTTGAAACAAAGCAGAGCAAAATAAGTTTGAAACAAGCATTTCTAGCAACCAGGTACAGTATAAGGCAGGAGCTTAAATGCAGCTGAATGTAACAGAAACAGTTTGTTTTGGTGTCTCTGGAATTGTTATTCAGCTGCTTCCTTAGCATCAAGAAATAATAAGTATCAGAGAAAGGAAAATCCCTATAATGATCCACAGTTACAAAGGAGACTGAGAAATTGCTCCTTGTTGGATACACCAAACTACTGGATTTCATTTTTCATTTCCCAGGTACGCTCCTATTGTTATCTGCTGCTGTTGTCACAAAAGAATTTGGGAAGAAGTCATCTCAAACAAGTGGGTTTTACAGATGAGATGGGGACTGTGTAACAACATCATTTTCCACTCATGTGAAGGTACTTTCACAGCTCCAATTTAAAGCATGAACAAACAGAAGGGCTGAAAGCCTCCTGCAAATCCTAAACTGTAAATATTGCAATGGTCAGCAATGCATCATCACGTTGGGTTTGTTCTTGTGACACCCCCCTATGCAGTTGGCACTGAGATTTTTTTGTCTGTTTACTTACAAGAGGCTCTCTCCCCATTGTTCCTTGGATTTATATCTCCTTTGCTCTGTCGTCCCTTGGTTCCTGAAACCTCCTCCATACGGTAAATCTCAGAAACACACAGTTTAGGATTAAATGCAAAGTACATTTTCCCCTCACTGATTGTCAAGTTATGATGGTTCCAGTCCCACAGCTGCTGAAGATTGTGGTTGTCAAGCACATAGAAGGAATAATTCCTAGAAGGGAGTTTTTGAAGAAAAAATAGTTTAATTCACAGCTCAGTCCAACAAGGTACTTTACTATAAGAAAACTTTGAAATATTGGGTTTGCTCCCTCTTACTTTAAACTGGTGTTCAGCAAAGGGCTTTCTTCTCTCCCCTGGAGCAAGTTAACCCTGACTGTTTAGGGGGCAAGGACATGAGGGTGACACAGGACTCAAAGGTGACACCACACCATCTCCACCCCACTCCAACGTGTTTTAAGAGTTGTATAGGAGCTGCTATGAGGAATATATAAATTCATGTCCTCTGAACAGCAGGTCTCTACACTGGATTTTCCATTTGGTAGCAAATGGGAAGCAGTAACCTTAGGTACTTTATGGAAGGAAAAGCCTTCTGGAGTTCTGACAATAAAACACAGTCATTAACACAGCTCTTGCTTATGTTTACAAAAGCAACTCAGAGTTTGCATTGTGAGGTTTCCTTGCCTTTCTGTTCTACCTCTTGGCCCAATAAAGATTTCCCACATTGTGCCAAGTACAGCTGCACCTGTACATCAAAACCCAACAGCAAACAGTTGCACTGACTGCACAGGATCCACACTTGAGAGCACAGAACTAAACACAGGCAGCTGTGCTGAGCCCACTCCCTAAGCACAGCCCTGGAATAACATGCACATCCTTTATTTCCACAGATACTGTATACAAAGCTGTATGCAAAAGGCCTATTAAATATTATGAAAGCCCTATTAAATATTATGAAGAAATTCCTGGTACTACTCAATTGGGCTGAATTGGGAAAAAAAGCATACATGCAACAGAAGCAAGATTGTAGGCTCTACATCAGCTGCAAGACAACACCTGCAAGGACACTGATATTTGGGACAGCAGGGACAGGAATGCACCACTGGGAAATGAGATAAAGGTCTGTGTAGCTGATGAACCTAAATCAAGATAACCCACCATGGCAGCATTTATTTCACTCTGCTGGGAAGTTCCTTCATCATTAACTACAGCAACACAAAATCCACTATAAACACAATGAAGCCCATCTTACACTGCTAAGATCTTGTGAACAGAGCTACACTGGGCTTTCTACAAACCCTTCTAACTACAGAGTTTCTACAGGGAAATGTGGCAAACAAACCACAGGGCTCATAAAAAGCTATCATATTATTCATTTATGGTTTTCCATCAATTATTCCATTTAAAATTTAGCATTACTTCCTCCCTCACGCAATCGGAAACAAAAACTTTGTATTTGGCTCCAATCTGCACAGATTTGCCATTTCTTGTAATGCAGAGCATATTTTCAGAATAATGTGAAAGACAAGTTGTTTTTCTTATTTCCATCTGTCACCTAATTACCCAGGACTTGATTTCTAATGAAGTTGCTATACCTGGTACCACTTCACACAGATGCTGAGAAGAATGTGCTCAGTTAACAAGAGAGCAGAGACATGTTTGTGCTTTCAATGCTTTCTGCCAGCAAAGAACAAGGATGTTGAAGTGCCTGTGGGATTTGACAGACACCACCAAACCTTGTGTTGATTTCAAAGTACTGCACTTTACTAAAGTTAAGTGTTTTCTTGCCTTGGTTAAAAAGCTAAATATATGAGTTTCTGAAACCTCCATACAAATCCAGCCTCACACCTCAGTGTACAAACTACCCAACTCACTTTTCCAAACTTCACTCACACACAGGCAGCTGAGAAACCCCCCCAAAATCAGCACAGAGCTGAGGAGCATCCCCATGGGAGCCTGCACTGCAGCCAGGTGTCACCACAGGTCTGGAGGGTGTCATTCACTCCCCACCCACTCTCAGCACAGGGTGCCTGCTCTGCTGGAATGCTGTGCTTACATCAGGCCTTGCTGCTCTCCTGAAGACTGTCTGAGCCCACCACACCCTGACAACAAGGATCCCAGGAAAAGTAGCCGTGAATTCCTCAGTGAGGAACCACACAACAGCTACAGATCCTGTTCACACCTTCCAACAGGCCTGACAGCTGATACCTCTGCCTCAAAATGGTGTAGAAAACAGGGGGGAGGTTGTTTGGATTTTATAGGCTGTCCCCCAGTTTGCTGCAGAGGTTGAAACACAACATCAGAGCAGGTCAGTGTCCCAACTGAAACTCCTCCTCAGTCATCATCTCCCCACTTGCTCCTGAAGGCCACACACTGCTCATTTTCCAGTACCCAACCTGGGATGCTCTGGGATGTGCTGCCTGCACACCATCCCTGCACACAGCAGGGAACACACAGACCCCAGCAGAGGATGGAGGGGCCTGGCACAGTCAGCACCAGATGAGAGAACAAAACCCTGCAACAGACACTGAGACCCCTCTGGCAGCACATCTCCATCTCAGCTTCCCTACCTGCAAGGAGAAACTTTCTTGCTGTGAAAGCATGTTCTCTACAGACATGGTTTTCAAAAGAGGCAACGAAAACTCTAAAGACAAACAAAGCAGATTCCCTCTAAACTTTCCATGATAACCAAGGCAAGCCAACAGCAACTGAATAAGGAACAAAACATCTGCAGTGCTGTTTTGTCAGTCCAGTTCAATAAATAAAAGGACCGTGGCTGTGGGGTCAATCATGAAATGAGCAACAATCATAATGGGCCTTAAATTACCCTCTCCCTCCCCCCTCAAGGCACTGCTGGCACAAACAGCTCTTGTTCCAGCAGCCCACTGCTTTCCAGGTTAAGATCCCACTCTCTGTTGCTCATAGTTCTGCCCAAGTAATTGTTCAGGCTCAGTCCTTCCTTGTCAGGTGCCTACTTCCACCTAAGTATTTTTGGACATGTTATTTAGACTGTGGTAATGCCTAAATTATGCCAGGCATCTTCCAAGCAAAGAGACTGCCCCTGCCCCTTAGTATGTAACTGCAGTCATTTCCTAACACAGGAATTTTAGCACAAGCAACTCTTTACTATAGATCTGGTTTACCTCCCCACTCAGCCCCATTTTCTTCTTCAAAGCTGCACCTATTTACTTCTCTGTTTGGACCCTCACCACACCTCAGCATCACACACTCTGCAGGGATAAAAACTTTTGCCTTGACAAACTTTTACCATCATAGGAAAACAGGAGTTATGTGCAGCAATAAGTATCACATGGTGAGTAATTATAGAAGCAATATAATCCACAGCAAACATTTCAAGGGATCAACTTTTCCTGACCAGTCTTTTGCGTGCTCAGTAGATAATCCATGTAATGCTAACATTTCAGGGAGTTGCAAACAATTGCAACTTGCACTGTATTTCACTTCCAGTTGCACCCCTTGGCCAGTAACGTTCATATTTCCTTTCAGCTCACTTCTTCATAGAACTCTTCTAAAACCCAACAGTAAAGAGCTACAAAGAAATCCAAGTGTTTCTGAAGACACTCTTTCCTCAAAAAGAACAAACAAAGCTGCTTTACTGATGTAAAGAATCTACCCAGAAAAAACTAAAGTGAAAAGCAACAGCAAAGGTACCATAAAATACTTGTCATATATTCAATTGAACATGCTGATTAGGACAGTGATGCAAATGAGCAATGCTGTGCAGAGGTGTTCATGAGGAGAAAAACCCTGCATATTAGTGGAAGAGGAGAGTCCATAAATGAAAGTAAATGGGTTTAAGGAGACTTATTCTCCACAGCTTTCTGTGAAAGAGAAATTGCAGTCACAAATATCTGAACACTTACCCATCCACCTGCTCCTCTCCCAGGATGTACCGCAGGTTCTTCAGGAAAGACAGGGAGACCAAGGCATGGGAATGCCGAATCTTCACATACCCCGTCACTGTCTCTATCAGACCCATAAAATTCTCCAGTTCTGAGGCAATGTTATCTACAGTGAGAAGAAGATAACCATTATTGTAACAGAATTCACAGCTTTGACTATTCTGACTATTCTGCTTTGTCCAGCAGTAGCTCAGTAAAAGATGATGTCTACACTTGCTGCTTTTGAAAATGAGAGACACTGGTTTTCCTCCCCCAGAACAGCTGCCTGTGCAGCCAGATGGTTGAAGGGCAAAATAAAGCCACAGAGTAACAGTGGGAAACCAGTCTTGCTTTTCCATACTGGAACACCCGATTTTTCCATGGGCATTGCCCTCTGAAGCCAGCACCAAATGGTGAGCCAGCGTTCTGGCAGGGATGAAAAGACCCTCATGTAAATGCACACACCACGAGATGGAATTGCTCTTTGGGTATGGAGCAAAGGTGAGGCAGAAAGCTCCACTGGAAAACAGAGAATGAGACTGAAGATGAAGAGGAGAGGGTATGTTCCTCCTCAGCTACAAAACTGAACCAGTTGATGAAACAGCAAAGATAAAACCATCAGGAAGTCCTCCTGCCATGGAGCATGTTCCAGATAACTCACTTTTCCATACCAAATAATCAGATGCTCTTTGGCACTCTAAAATAATGTTTAAATAAAATTAAAAAAAACTCCCACATGCTTGCCCCAGCTAACAGGAACATTTCCCCTAAGGGAAGATTGTACCTGGAGCAGTGGGACCACAAATTAAAAAAATCCACATGCTGCTGTAACTAAACCCTGGAGCTTTCATTCAGCATGAGGCAGGGAATCAAACAGATCCCAATCTTTCAATCCTATTCATGAAACTAAAAGGGACCTTCCATAGGGACATACAAGTCCAATAAAAACTAACAGCAATTTTTACTCTGCTTTTAAGAGCTCATCAACTGTCAACACCTCCCTGGATGATGAATCACTGCTCTGACAAATTTAATCCATTGCTTGCTCAAGACATGTGACAGAAGTGGCCAGCTCACTAACGCTGACCATCCAGCAGCACAGTGTTAGGCTTCATAAGAGCTCCCAGCACTCTGGATTCCCTGTTCTAGCAAAACACCACACCTTGCCTTAAAAAGTGAGGCTCTGCAGTCTTACAATGCCATGTGACAAGTTATTTACCTATCCAGATGCAAGGATTTCCAACTTTTCCACCTTCTTGGGCCTTTATTACCCCTTTGGAACCACTGCTCATCTAACTGCCTAAACTTGGTTCCTTGTCCTGCCAAAAAACCCTAACAAAAATACCAGCTTTCCCTGGGAGCTGCATACCCATTCCACCCACATGGGGCAGGACGGAGCTGCAGAGGGCCAAATCAAACAGGAGCACTGCTCTGGGCCTGGAAAGCAAACAGCTTGCTGAGTTTTTAATGTTCTTATCATCACGCTGACGACAGAAGGAAAAATGTGAAAAGCAGCCTTATCAGGGTTCCAAGAGAAGGGCGATCACTTACTGCCACGGCGGATGTTGATCAGCAGATTTCCCTTGAGAATTGTGCATCCCTGCAACATTTGTGCTGATGTGACTGAGTCAATGGTCTTTGTTTTCCCATCCTCACAAATTTTGGGGCAAGGCCCCTCACAAGGGCTGCAGAACATGCTGTGAGGAAAGAGGAGGACATAGAAAATTAACAGTGATATACAACTCTGAGTCTACAGACTGCTCCGAGTTGGATTTTGGAAGTTTTTTCCCTCTAAAGCTTTGGAAAGTCCTCCAGGCCAGAATGAAAGCTGTCATGCTTGTTCAGGATACTCTTGCCTGCTGCACTCCAGAGAAGCTGGAGCACTGTAACTCATACAGTGACCCATACCCACAGTCTGACAGCTTCTGGAAGGTTCTGTGGTCCTTCCAAAGTCAAAGGCACTTCAGGTAAAACCCAGCGCCCTTACAACTGTGCATTTACTACAACTGAATTATTCCCAGGAACCCCTCCCCTCCCTTTACAAAGGCAGCCTCAGAGTGCAGGGAGGTTTCATGCTAATCCAGGCCAACCTCACAAAATAGGCCAGCCAAGAACTGCAGATGGGAAAATATTGCTCACATTCTTATAAAGTTGTCTATGTCCATGTCCATAAACCAATATTTAAAGCTCTGCACTAGGGAATTCCATGCTCCTGGCCATTT
Organism: Ammospiza nelsoni; assembly: GCF_027579445.1. Taxonomy (NCBI): domain Eukaryota; kingdom Metazoa; phylum Chordata; class Aves; order Passeriformes; family Passerellidae; genus Ammospiza; species Ammospiza nelsoni. The sequence goes on along the minus strand of NC_080646.1, from coordinate 3,848,525 downwards.
AACTCAGAAAGACAACTGTGGGGACACACAGTCAGGAGGAATGTGGAGAAAGTGAGCAGTCAATTAGTCACTACTTCTTACAGCTTAAGAGGCATTAAAGCAGCAAGTTTAAGGAAACAGAAGATTGTGTCTTGATGCAAGGACAACTAATTGGCAACAGACATTGGGAGAGGAAGGCCAGAAGTCTAAGCAGGTTCAAAATGGGTGATACAGATGGGAACATCAAGAAACACACATCCCCAAACACAGAGAAACCAGACTGCCAGAAGCTGGGAGGCAACACTGAAACACAGCCTCATTTCTCCTTATACTCACAGGCACTCAGAAGCACTTTTAGCAGCCAAACTCAACCAACAAGAACTCAGGGCAGACCAGCCTTTGGCTGCAGGAGCTTTTTAAATGCTCCATGGTTTTTTTCCTACATATTCATCTCAAAGTTGGACACTTCATGTGCGCACAACGCAGGCCCTCTGATCACTCTTCCTAGTAAATGTCTTTCCTCACTGAAGGTAATTTTCATTTTCCAATTTATTCTAGCATTTTACTTAGCATTTCACAATTACTTACTCCACCTAGTATCACTTTAGAGAGGAAAAATAAAAATGAAAAAATCCAAATCCAGCTCCTAAGACAAAAACTTCTGCTGACAACACTGATGGACAGAGGCTTACTATTTATTTTTTTAAAAAGAAAGTGAACCCACTTTCCTCTGAGGCTTAAAGAAACATGTAAATTGATAACAGTTTTCCATGCATAAACCATAACAGAAAGAAGCTCCTTTTCTAAGTAGTAAGCTCCTATTTCAAAATCCTGCTCTTTAACATGCCACAAACCACTAAAAGCGGCAGACACAAGAAAGAGGATTCAACTAAATATACAAAGAATGCTGGAAACGCTTTCCATTTGCAACTATTTGTTAACAGCACCTCTGGGGAACGGAACATCTACTAGCCTTGAGTTACAGCTCCTTTCAATCTCTGCAGAGAGCACAACACCGAGATAAGACAGGATGGCCGCGCACTCCGGCGTAAGCGGCTCGAACAGCTGCTACTACAAGCTCCAGCAGATAACAAAAGCTGCATTTCTCAGGTGAATATCTGGATTTGGGCAAAGGCTGTGTTAAGTTGCTTACATCCAAATGCCAACTGAAGACTGCCTGGAACAGATGGATGACACGCACACGGAGACACACAACTGCTGCATCACCACAATCACCTTTCCAGAAAACAGCAGCCTACAAAGATATCTTTTAGCATAATACTGAAGTACTACAAATTCTAGAACACTGACTATCCTTTACTGAAAGTCTGTGATTTCCAAGGGACAGTAGGTAATGAAGGTTGCTTGCTTAAGCCACTGGAAATTACAAAAATCACAAGCAAACATTGCTCCAATTAAGAAACAGGAGGAGAGTGACAGTCGTACAAGAAATTATTCTATATGATACTGTTGGCTGCTGCATTGTTTTTGTCACCATCTACATGATCACTTCCTTCTAAAACACCATTGTTATCTCCTGGAAATAGTGAAAAAAGAGAAATCAAATTAAATACACTGAAGAATACTCATGTCTAAAATGCAGGCACACATAAAGCAAATAATATGCAAGGCAAGGTAACTCCTGTGTTTTGTTCTGTGTGACAATGGTCATCAGCCATCTCTAACCTTGGGCTTCACTTTTGCCTTGTTACTCTCTACTTGGAGACCTGGCTCTGCATGGCATGACCTCCTCCAGCCCTCTGAAGAACCTGAGCCCACTGAGGCTGCACAGGACCACACACCCCCATCAGGTGGATTCCTCATAGAAAGGTGTAAGTCAGCTTTCATCAGGGAGCTGCGTAATCCCCCACTGAAATTCCTCGCCCCTACCCCAAGTAACCTGCCCCCCCCAGCTGCCCTGAAGAGGGAGTGGCAAACCCAGAGAGGACGAGCAGGCAGAAGCTGCGTTACCTTTGGCTCCCGTTGCGGATGAAGCCCGAGGGACACTCGGCCATGCACTCGTCGTTGTGGATCACAAACCGCTCGTACTCGCTGGCGTCCGTGGCGGGGACCTTGGAGCAGAACTCCCTGGTGACGCAGCGCCAGCCCTCGAACTTGTAGGTGTTGGGGGGGCAGGTGGGCAGGCACACGCCCTCGTAGTAGTAGTTGCGGCAGGCCACGCACGCCGTGTTGTTGTCGGGCGCCGTGCAGCTCCCCAGGCACTCGGGGTGGCAACACTCGTTTTGGTCTGTGCAGGCTCGCTTCCCGCACGAGCTGGGGCACACTGCAGGACACAAAGCAAGGCAGCGTGAGCATCACCTGTCGGGGTGGGTGGCACTAGAGAAGGAACTCTGCTCTGTGCAACTCTATGGAGATTCATTCCCTGCACTCTGGAGCATCTCTGAAAAGAAACCAAACCCACTACTGTAAAAAAATTCTGGTTTTCTCAGCTTTAGTTGCCTGAAAATATCTTTTTCTCAGATCAAATTTATGACATGAACCAAGTAAGTAATAAAGAAAACTGCTGAAAGCAAGATCAACATAAGGATAATGGAAACAAGCAGTACTGGAACCTTTTCCATCGCCCTAGTATTATGGACAAATTTTTTTTTGGCATGCTGACTTACTGTCTTTCTAAGCATTTCTTGCCTTTCCTATCTGTACTTCAAATTGGTCTTTTATTGGCAAGAAAACAAGCTTCCTTCAAAACAACTTAATTACACTTGTAGAAGGAAGCACTGCTCTGTGCAGCACACATGGTTGGGCTGACCCCAGTGCAGCATCCCAATGTTGCTTATGTGTGCAAAATGCGGTTTAATAAAGTATCAAATCATCATCCACATCAAATACCAAGGAATTATGGAGCTACTATTTTCCCCAGAAGAGCATAACAGAATTCTGCCTTATCCTCAAATTCTGGGTTCACAGAACAAAATATGAAAGGGAGGGGGGGAAAAAAAGGGGTGCAAATTTATGGAGACATTTGTTTTATGTGAAAGCATTTCAGCTTGCAAGACACAAACAAAGAGCAGAATCCTCAGCAGCCGAGCTCACCACTGCTAGATCAAAAGAAGTGGCAGCATTATATTTATGTAACAACAGCATTTTGATTACAGCACTCTATGGCCTTTCAGCCACACGAGCCGTGTGCCAGAGGCTCTGGAAACACATAAGATTGCAAATCTGGTTTGCATTAAGTAGCTGTTTGCCACTTTCTAACTTAGCTAAAACACTGTATCACTAACAACGGCAGAAAACTGGATTTTGGTGGTGCCACTACAGAGGGATCCAAGTGAAGCAACACAGACATTTAAACTGAATGATTTCAGCAGAAAGCAGAGAATCAGGAATGATTCTCAAGCAGAGAATCCCAAAATGACCACTGAAGCAGCTGATGAAACTCCACACAAGTTCTTCATTGTGATTTATCTATCAGTTTGCAGCTACGTTGTTTTAATGCAGGACTAAACACCCTAAAATTTTAATGCCCTCCTCTTCCCATAAAGTCCAGGCTCTCCAGTTTTTACAGTCCCATTCAGCAGAACTCCACCATCTTGACACAGGACAAAATGCTCAAGATTGCTATTAAGCAATAATAATAACAGTAATAACAACAACAATTCCCCCACAAAAACAAACCAAAACCCATGAAAACCCTCACTGCTCAGAGCTCTGCATCCAGGATGCTGACATCTTACACTGACTTTTGATAATACAGAGCCATTTTCTGACAGCTTTAAGTAGTGCCCAACTTGAAAAGGACTTGTCAAAATGCCATTGAAGAATATTGCATTTCTTGTCAGAATGATTCTGTATTGACTCTGATTAATTTTAATCACCTTATTTTGAAATAGATGGAGGGGGGAGACTGTGAGAACAAGGTGAGACCATGAGCACTGTTGGTACCTGCTCAGGTACCACAGCTATCACATGAAAACCAAATTAAGAAAAATTTTGCAGAGCCTGTAAAACTACACAGAGCAGGAATGTAGAGGCAATCACTGCTAAGTAATTCACTGTCTGAAGATGCTGGATGATTTTTTTCTCCTGAAAAGGAAACAAACCATATACACCAAACCCATATACCAAAATAAAACATGTGCAGGTGTGTATTCTCTTTTTGACTGTAATCTGCACCAGTGCAAAAGAAATCTGCCCAGATGCCACCTTTGTAAGGCATCAAAAATTGCCTTTCACCTTAAGGTACATAGGACTTGCATCTGGCACTACTAAGGGATTAAATAAAAAAAATAAATCAGTGTGTCTTGCTAGCAGATGGACTGCTGTGCTGAGTGGGTGCCAGAACTCAGATTTCATGTGGTAGCTACATTTCCAGTTCAAAGCCCTACTAAGAAACCACACACACCCCACCCCATGCCTCCACAAAGTTCATTACTGGATGTATTGATTAAATACATGATTTCTTTGTTTTCATCTGAACAATTTGCTGGAAAACAAACACTGCTGTACTAAGTATTGGGATAAACATAGATTAAGTTTATTTCATTCCTGGGAAAGACTCCTGTATTCCCTTAATGCCTCTGCCATTCATGAGCAGTCTGCTATAAAAATAGGATTCCCTGCATCTCCTGCTAAATCTGCTGACTCTAGTCTATGGAAATATAAATTGGAACACAGAAGGATACACAAGTTCACATGAAAAAGGCAATCAGTGAAACAGGTTTTCAAACCATAGTAATATTTTGATCATTTTAAGTGAACTCTTGAAAACTTTATAAAGATAATTTTTTAAAAGCTCAGCAGCCTCTCTTTTTCCTCAGTCCTATTTTCTGCTTGTTCTTGCTAGCGTTGGCAGAGTTTTCAGCCTGGAGACAATACGGGTATCCTGTTTCTTTGAAGAGGCAGAACAAGAACTTCTGTGTGTGTGTGTGTAGGACACATTATCAACAACAAAAAAGCCTTATCTGCCTTACACGCAGCTCCCTCAGATATCCCTGTTCTAAAAACCTTACTAAACAACACTGGCTGACCTCACAGTCCAGATCCATCTATCCTCCCCCCATCCTCCCAAACTGTGCTCCTTGGGCTCCCAGATTTGCACCAAAACGCGTAAAACGCAGGTTCCAAATACTCTGGCCAAAAAAGTGCCCTGCAATACACTCAGCAACTTGTTGACTTTATTCTGCAGGAACATTAGAGACACAAACAGGAGCAAACAGCGGGCTGACATTTGGGGACAGAACTTATCAGCCAGGTACAACAGTGTCTCAGAACATGAAGGCTGATGACGAACACAAAAAAAAAAAACAATCCCCTGAACAAATCCTTGCTGACAAGCCCAAGGGCAAAAAATGCTTAATTGTCATCACATGGAGATACCAAAATAATGGAAAATTTCAGAGACCTTGGAGGGCAGCCATGGGAGGAGGAAGTCAAAGCAAGATGTGGAGAAGGGCAGACCCTTAAGTACTTTAATAAAGAGATTATGGAGGCCTGACTAGACCAGCATCCATTTACGTTTAGGGAGTGAAAGAGGCGTCAGATCTTCAGAGAAAGACAGTACAAGACTATCAATAGCCACAAATCCAATTTCCCAGAGCAAAACCAACAGAACTTTCACTGTCCATCCATATTCCACCTTCTGATTTCTTCAAATGAGTTTTCCTTGCCAACAAATATTTTCCAAATACTATTAAGATACTATGATCACTGATAAAAAAGGAAAAAAGGCAAAATTTTTCATCCCAAGATGCCTGTTTACTGAGCAAACCAGATTCAGACCTGCCATACATCAAGGGGACACCTTAAAACTAAATGCAAGAAACATCTTAGAAACACAAGGAGCCCCAAGAGAATCTGACTCAGAGACTCATTATCCTCAATTAAAACCCCCAAGACGCTAAACCAGAACTGCAAACACAAAGCAACGTTTGGAAATCCTCAAACACAGCTCTGGCGAGAAGAAAATAATAAATTTAAAAACCAAGCAACAAATCATCCGCCTGTATTTACAAGAGTTCCCTTTTGGCCAGGCTGAGGCTGAGGAGGTGGCAGTAAGTTTGTCTGACATCTAATCCCTGCCCGCTATGCGGAGCGCGAGCCGCGCCAGGGCTCGCCGCGAACGCGCCGCGTTGACATCACGGCTATCGCTGGGTTTGGGCAGACAAAGTGTTCTTATCATCTCCACGACGCCATGACTTCAGCGATGCTGGAGCAGAAAAATCAGGTGAATAAACAATCAGTCACAGGGAGTGAAAATGCAGCCAGAGGAGGAAGACTCCTGGCAAGCAGAGGCGCCGGCCTCGGCCAAGGATGGCACCGCGCCAGTCACATGCGGGCGAGCAAAAGGTTGCCAAGTGTGGGATAAATATTTTTTAAAGATTCTTTCTCTTCTTGTAAAAAGATATTTGATCTTTCTTTGGGTTTGTTTTTTTTTGTTTTTTTGGTATACTCTTTTTGGGTTTTTTAGAGCATTCTTCAGATAAAATAATGTTTCAGAAAAAAAAAATAGGGGGGGAAAAAGCACCTCGTTTTCAGCAGAAACCAGAGGAGGAAGGGAGTGTTTTCTCCTAGCCAACTACTGAAAAAAATTAGCTGTCTAAATTTATCCACAAAGACAGAAAAATACAGTCACTTTTGGAATGTTAATCCTTCTACATGACAGGATTTTAAAAATATTGCATTTTAATGGACTAAACTTTGGTACGGCCTTTCAAACAGCTGACTTCAAATGCTCCAACAGCCTATACAAGACCTGATTTCTTTTGCCCAACATTCTGTGAGAATAGAGAGACTGGAGAGACATTACTCAGAAAATCCAGTTCCAGTGATTCATGGTCAGGGCTGGAATCAAAAAGTACAGAATAAAAGGAAATACACATATTAAACACATGCAGTAGCATGTTCTGATCACAGAAATATGGGTAAAAGTCATCTCCAAGGCACTGAAGAGGCCACTCAGAGCAGCTGTGTAAATCTTTGTATTGCCACAGAAACAACCATTAGCAGCTTATCAACAATGGCGTAGTTTTTCTCTTTTCTGTTCCCCCATCTCCAAAACTCATTATCTCATATTCAGTGAAAATCCTGCAGGCAAAAAATGCCGCCATGTTGAACCACTTTCTAACAGTTAAGGCACAAAGTCTGGCGGTTTTTGACATTAACTGCCAGATCTCAAAAGCTCAGTTCAACCCAGCACTGATCTAGGACCTGAAAGAGATCATCTCCTCCTTTTAAACCTCCAGTATGTAGAATCATGTCCACCAGAAAAATTCTTGGCTATACACAAACTTACACCAAGAGGGCATGAAGTGTATGGCCCACAAGCTATGTCTGACTAGAGACCAGTCATGTGTTTCCATGTTTAAAACCTAGTCACTACCAACTCATTTTTATCCCTGGGACCTTTCCAAGGATCCTGAAATTATTCTGAAGTTGTTCAGGGAATTATTTTCTTCCCGTTACACCTGGTCAGCCTCCACACAAAGCTTTTTGGTCTCTTGCTTCTTGGTATTTTTGTTTGTCACAGAAGCTGTACATGCCTTTATCCCTGCATGAAGGAGTGGGTGTGATGAAGCATCCAGAACCTCAAAATAACCTCAATGGATTTGTCCAGCCTGATATCAGGCACAATTTTTTAACAATATGAAAGATTGATCAAGGAATCTGTTCTTGCATTCCTCTCCTCAGGATTTCACAGGTGAAAAACAATACACAGCCAGTTGTGCAGCAGTTGGAGCCAACTGCTCGGATGGAAGCGGTAGATGGAACATGTAGATGATTCTGGAGCAAAGGAAGTGGAAGAAAGGAGTGGGAGACAGGTTAGGAGAGGAAGGTCCAGAACCATCCAGCACCTGGAAACTCTTAAGATTCCACCAGTTGCAATGAGGTTTATAAAGCAGAAAGGAAACATTCATCATTCAAAGAGCATATTCCAGTTGGATACACTAGAGTTTGATGACCCCACACATCTCTCTTTTGGCCACCTCTCACTCATTCCTTACCCTAGAAGTTAGACCAAAACAGCTTCCAGGCTTCCCAGCTGTGATACAAAACAACATGTGTGCCAGATCCGTTTTGCTCAGAGCTGAGGACTTGGGGACACTCTCTGGCACCACAAAGCTCCCATATCCCTTCAGCTTTCTGCAAATGAAGCAATCAACCCTGCTAAATGCTCCAGCAGCCTTACAGGAACTCCCATCACACCAAAATGAGAGCAAATGGAAACCTGAGTGAAGAAAACAACCACCTTATCCCACAGTCAACAGGAACCCATGGACAGCACAGGTAGCACGTGTCTGCTCCCAAATGCGTAAGGAAGGTGCAAACAAACACGAGTTATTGACAAACCCAGGCAGCACAAATTGCATTCTCTTTCAAAACAGTTTATGTTGCCCAGCACAGCCCAGACTGGCATCATTGCAGCTGGCACTCAGGAGAATGAGGAAAAAAATAAGTCCATTTAGTCCCTTCCACGCCAGTATGAATTCAGCACATAAACAAACCCCACGGAGGCAGATACACAACCATCTCTGGGGACCTGGGGCCAGTTGTACTCTATCTTCAACACTGGGTAAACAAACTGGCTGGGAATGTTTTACCATCAGTACTGCACTGTTCCAGAAACATTTCCCCTACGCACAAGGAAATTTCCCACTGGAAGATGCAAATCACAACAGTAACGTTGACCAGAGTGGGGATGAAGGCAGGAACACGAGGGTCCCCCCATGGTGGTGAAAGCTGCTCCCCATCCACTGCCATCCCCCACCACTCACTGTCACAGATTTGTCCACATTCCTAAAGGGACAACTCAAGTTCCTGAACTCTGCAGTAACAGATAAGGAAAGCAAAGTGCTGATGAGGAACAGCTCTGAGGCAAATTATTTTTCTTTTTTGCTGCAGATTACGAGCGATATATTGGGGTTTTACTTATTCTTGCTTAAAGCTAGATTTAATCTGCCTGTCTTCCAAATGCTGCAAGTGTAAGGCAATAAGCTTTACAGGATTTAATTAATATACTGCAAGCAAGGAGGGCTGGTCAGCCATCTCCTGGCAAAAGCCCAGCTGGAGGAGGACTACTATTCACATTCCAGATTTATTCTGAAGGAGGAAGACAGGCTGATAACATTATCACACTGGCCTAAATTATGTAGTTCTCTTAATGCCGAAGGATCACGGCAGTTTAATCCAGGGCAAACAAGAGTCACTGGTTCGGAGGGATTCAGCTCCTGCTCCATTTCAGGAATGCCCTTTTGCTTTCATGCCTTACACCCATCAAGAGCTTAACCATTCTGGCACCAGCAACGAAACAGAATGTTCGTCTTGGAGGCTGAATCAACACTGCTCCAGCCAAAGGCTAATTACACTAAAATTAAAGGGAAAAAAAAGCTTCTTCAGGAAAACAGTTCATAACACACACAGTGGGGTAAACCTAGAAAGTTTTTGTTCATCTCCAACTCAGACGACAATTCCAAATAACAATACCTGTCAAGTTCTAAACATTAGAAAGATGCAAATTCAAGGAAAAAGTCAGAAAAACCAAAAACATTCAAATTGCTTTACTACAGAGCAAGATTTTTCAAGCTGTTCACCTGTCAGTGAGATAAGCCACTAAAACCAGGATTAAGATCCAGATGTTCAGGAGCCTGAGAAAAGAGCAGGATGATACTGGAAGGGCAAAACAAGCTGCAAGAATGCTGATGGTTTGCAAAGTTATCAGAGACACCTGGTGCATTTGTTTTAAATAAAAAACTACTAAATCTGCGAGTATGACATCCCTTATGATATTTGTACATTGCAAGTGAAAGGCACCCTGCTAACAACAGCCAACAAAGCTCCAAACAATATTAAGGCAATTATGCTAAAACGATCAAATAAAGTATTTCCTTCAGGATTTCCAGACATACAAGAGTGTAAGCAAATCTGACAGTAGCTGAAGATTGTGCTCTAGAGATCCACAACAACTAAAGGGTGAGCTCTTTCCTTGGCTTTAATAACCATGGAATATATTTTTCATTCTAAAACTTCCTCTATTATAAACGCAGAGGGAATACAGAAAGTTCCAGAATTTCTAAGACCTAAAAGCAGACAGGAAGATTGTGCATGAATCCATTTCTTAATGTATTTTAACAAATTTTCAGGCAACACTGACAGTGGGAAGGATACAGCTGACTTTAATGCTGCATTAGAATTACTTCCCTCTCACACCACAACCATGGATGAAGCGTTTTAGAGGGAAATGGGAAAGTGTTATCTTTTCAGACTTGATGCAAATTGCTTTAATAATCTCTAAATCACCCTGAACTATCTGGATCTAAACTTTCAAGTCCACCCTCCATGGTTTGATCTGCAAACAGAACTGCTGCAACAGTTGGCTGTTTGCTGATGGGTTCCTGACAGCTCTGTGTGTGCACAGAAAAGTCAGAGCTGGGCTGCAGAACCTGCTTTGGGAAGTGCAAGGATGCTCCCAGTCCATTGTGGCACTGGACACGACAAACCCAAAGTGAAATGCTGCAAGATCAGCAGCTCTGAATCCTCAGGCAGCTCAAGCCAAGCAAAGGACTCAAACACCTCAGTCAGAAGGCACTGGGAAAAAAGGAAAAAGTGCCTTGGGTCAGCAAGGAGCACGGATGGAACAGCAGCAGCTGGGAGTGCTCAGTGCTTCCTGCTAACCCAAGCGAGGGATGACAGTGTCATCCTGCCTCACTATCTTTAAAAACCTCCTCCGCTGTGAGACTGAACTATTTTGGTTCTCCCAACAGCTTGACAAATAAACTGTTTGCCTGTGACATCCCCCAGAAAGTGCAGGCGCACAGGATGCACTCACGGGACAAACGGCACGCACAGCCGCGCTCACAGCTCGCACTGCCGCGCCCGAGCTGTCTCTGCCGAGACACTTCCACACGCTTTTGAGGAATTCCTGCTAGCATGACTGGGGAAAAATAATCATGACATTGCTTGGGACTTGCTAAATCCTTCCCTGCAGTAAGGATTTGTGATCAGATTAGGGAGTACCGGAGGTTTATTTATTTATTTATTTGTAGGAAGGACAGCCAAGGTGAGCTGGATCCCTGGATCTGACAGGGGCTCCAGGCTGCAGCAAAGCCAGCTCACAGACACTGCCGGGCTGCTCTGAAGCTGGAGACGGCATCACACAGCACTTATTAAAGAAAAAGAGGGGATTCATGTTTTTGATATTGGCACAAAGTGGGAAGCACGCTGCTTCCCACTCTGTTTTTGCTCGAGTTTGGCACGTTTGAGCTACGCTTTTCTTCTCCGGTACCTTTTTTTGTCATCTCAAGTCACATTCACATGAACATATAAATACGCAGATCCTTACGCTCTGTGTATAGCAGATACTTACAAGGATGCTCTCAAAAAAGAATATTCTTTTCACACACTAAAAAAATTATACAGAGTTATTTTAAATTCAGAACTGTTTGTATATTCCTTATAAGTTTATAAAACTCTCACTGTCCTCCCATGACTAATGAAACTGGAATTGAGAGAGTATTCTATATTTATAACTCGTCTGGTTGCTCATGCCTATGGCCCTATTTCCACCCTCCATTACTGTACACAGAGCTATGTGAGGTATTGTGGGTTCCCAAACTTCACCGATTTCCTAACAAGGCAGGCCTGTGTCCCGGAGGAACAAGCTGGGGGCTGTTTCGTTCGAGCATTGGCCCAACTCGGAGGGAGAGGCCTTGAGCACTGTGGTTTTGGCAGCTCATCTTGAAGCTGGTATTAGAGGCCACGTCTGGGCAGTGACACGCCGGGCTGGCACCGCGCTGGGATCGATGCTCTGTCTGCAGCACAGCCCCTCTGGGATTCCTCACACTCACCCCAGCGACTGCACTGAGCAGCTCCTGGGTCACCCACAGCACACACACACCACAGGCACCAGGCAAATCCAAGCCTGACAGAATCACCGGCCCCTCAAAATCCAAAGGAGGCAAAACCCTCAAATTTTATCCAGAATGCCCCTGAAAGCATGGTGTGTTCAGTGATGCTGGCCCGCTACAGACCTTCAGTGGCTGGCAGAGAAAGAGACTCTATCAGGTATCTAAATGCAGCAAAATAAGGGAAAAACTGGATTACATATAAATGAGGGCTGGGTGACATATGAATCCCCTATCCACCCTAGACTCATGCCATCATATCTCATCTTTTGGACAGAAACACTTTGCAGTTCAAAAATTCCAGCAGGAAATCTGAAATTTTGTCATTGCAGAGGTGTCTCACGATGCATTTTTAACTCATGCCAGGCACCTGAGGGGCACAAAGCTTTTTTTAATTCACAGCTCCTGTATATGCTCCATATAAACAAATATTTATCCAAAAATCAGAGGGAAAAATCAGAGGAAAAAGCTACAGATATTTTTTAAAATTCAAAATATATTGGTGGTGGTTAGGATTAGGGTCTAACACTCATGGAGGTGGATTCACTACAAGGCCAGGATGGATAAAGCCTTGAGTAAACTGGTCTAGTGGAAACTGTCCCTGCCCATGGCAGTGGGTTTGGGATTAGATGAGCTTAAGGTCCCTTCCAACCCCTGACATTCTAGGCTTCACTGATTCATTGGAGTACCAGAGCTATAAAAAAACCCACAAAAAGCAAGAAACCCACAAGTCTTCCTAAGAGGTTTTGCTGAAAACCAAGTTCAGAAGAATTTATCAGGGGGTCTAAATGCTTCACATACAGAAGCAAGGCAAGATCTGGACTACACTTAGAAAGTTTAAAGCTCAAATAAAACATTACCAGGAAAGCAAGTGGTGAACATGGACAACTTCGTGTAACTGAACTGAGAATGTTTTCCCCTAGGAAAATAAATGTTCCCTTAGAACACTGTAGCTGAGAGAGAGTGACAGCTCCCAAATCCTCCTAGAAGGCTACCCAAGAACACCTGGCCCTCCCTCCCTGTAATGCCAGGGTCACTGTCTGTGCTGTGGGTAGGCAGTGGTGCTGCAGCTTTTCCCCCCTGAATTTATGCAGCCACTCTCTTTGCTTTGCAATAAAGCTGTCAGGATTAACAGGCAGCTCTGGTGAGTCAGACGTTCAAAGAGAAAACACGAGCTGTACCTCTCCCCAGCTCTACAGCAATTCCACTGGTGGAATTGTTTTCCATCACTTGCCACACAAGAAAAACTTTTAAGAGCTATTAAACACTCCTCCAGCTTAGCAAGAAGAAAAATTATCTAAATTTATCAAAGGAGCTAAAGTTCACTACACTTTGAGGAAAGGATTTAAATGTGGATTATGTTTTCATCCATCTAAACCACTGAGTAAAATCATAAAAAGATTTTTGAAGAACTAAATAGAGCAAAATTTAGTATTACCATTTAATTTTTTAAAGTTTCATATTATTTACATACTTAAAAAAATATTTATGCTGAAGTACAGCAATGATGTTTTTCTACAACACGTGATAATTTGACAGACCCTTTTCTACAGGTTTTAGAAACTCTCTTTTAATGTTAAAATTCCACTAAGGATTTCATTAATTCTGCAGAGGGCTAGTATTAGTTACAGGAGAAAAACCCAGGTTCCCAAAACAAACAAGGTCTGCAATTCAGTAATATCAGTATTTACAGGTTCTTCATGCAGAACGTGCAGACTTCAGACAGACCATGAAACTTTCCACAACCTCGTTTACCCACAAATGACTGGATTTATAGGACACCCACAAACACCTACAAATGGAAAATTTATTGAATTCTAAGCTTTATTTCTCAATAATACCATAGTAACAAGACTGCAATTACCTTTTCTTCCAGTTACAGGTCTCCCTGAGCCAATAACTGCAGATATCTTTGGTTACAGAGGTCAAAGGGGTGACAGCACCTCCACACTTCCCATTTTCCACCTCCTCATGATGCCACACAGGGTTTTTACTATTCAGAGGTACATCCTCCTCCTTGCACTGCTCTATTCTGAACACACCAGCCATGCCATTCCCCACATTCTCCAGCTGTATATTTACAGAACACAAAGCAGACCAAGAACAAAATATTTCTGGCCATGCTGCAGATATCAGTACCCTATCACCCCCACAAACATTTAATGCTGATGCTGAGAAATGCTGTGACAGTTATGTACCACCTCTGGTCCAGCTGGTGCTCACCATAAAAGGCACCAGTGGCTGGTTTTGGCCAGCTGGAGGGGGACAGGGCTGTGTTGCCATCACTTAATTTGAGAACCCCTTTCCTATTCCATCATTAGAAATGGTATTTCTCTTCCAATGTTTACAACTGCAACATAAAACGACAAATGGATCTGTCTCTATTTCAAGAAGGGCAGGCCCTGCTTTTTCTGCAGTTATATGAACCTCAACTTCCATACCCATTAAATTTTCTTAAACACTAGCCAGAACACACTGTTTATAAATCACACTGGTTAAAAAACAAACAAATCCCAGACAAATCCAAATTTGCAGACAGAACCTTCACTGAAAAACAATGAAAGGGAACTACCAAAAACAGTAGATCCTGCTTGTTGATGGCTCTGCAACAAGAAACAGGGAGGGGAAAAAATAATTAGTATTCCAGGATGTCCCACGCACACACCCAAAACTAAAAGCATTAAATTGGATGGGAATAGAATAGCTGATCTTGCCTGCAGTCAAATACAGAAGTAGCATTTAAATTGCAAATTACAGAGCAACAGATTTTTGCACAAAGTTCAAGGCTGTTCTATGGTTTGTTTTTATGAATTAGGAATGACGTGGGGAAAAATTAAGGGGTTGGGCCAGCTTAATGCATATTTCAGCTGAGATATTTCTCAGATTCATTTGATGCACTTTATGCAGGCACCATGGCTTGTTAAAGTGATGGCAGACAGCAAAGCAGCTTCCCAGAGATCATCCCCAAGGATGCAGCATCCACTGGTGGCCACGCTGCTGCTGCAGGATTAACTGCTACAGAACATCGCCAAACTCCTCATTACTCCCTCCTCACCACATGGCAAACTTTTCATCCATTTACGCCTCTCCTGAGCAGTGCTTTTGGACCAACAGTTCATCTGACAAAGCTTCTGCCTCCCTTTTCCAGGTTTTAAAGAGCTTGTTCCTATCAGCATCAGCTTCTTGGCCTTGGTTCCCACAAATTAAACTCAATGAATGCTTAGTAACAGAAAAATACATACTTCACATTCATACAGTGCTTTTTAATCAGCAGTTCTCAAAATGCTTTACAAAGTATGAAATCTAATCAAGTGGCTGGTTTTGATGCAGAGTTTGGGGGGATAAATGCAATTAAAAAAAAAAAAAAAAGATGAGTTACTCCATGTTACAGCAAAAGGCAGAAGATTTAGGAACAGAAGAAGCTGTTTGCCTTGATATGCAAAAGCCTCTGACACTACACGACCATAATAACTTTCTTTTAAAATGCAACCAGTCCTGAATTACAGACTTCAGCACACACCTACTGAACACTATTCAGAGGACCTGGGGCTCAAGTATTTTCTTGTCAGGCTGTTAGCACATAATAGAGAAAAGACCAAGTGATCTTTTAAAAATTATTTTTGAAATCAGCTTGCTTTGGGACTACTTGTAAGAAATTCTACTAGTGAATATGTCAGTAGCCACAAAAGCTCACATATTTCACTCTAATAGTGGACACCAGCCTAGTCTAAAATGTTAAATACCTTTCAATATCCAACTTGGATCTTTTGAGACAAACACAAAGACACTCCGGTGAAGATTCTGAAGGCTTTAAGGGATGACAACAAATGGCAACATCTTCAGCATGGAAAGCAGTGAGGCTTGTCTGACCAAAGAGTATTGAGCCAAAGGCTTTACAGTGGCACATAATAGATCACAGTATCACAAAAAATAAAGGTTGAAAAGGACCTCCAAGAACATCAAATCCAATCTTTGGCCCATCACCACCTTTGTCCACTAAACCAGAGCACTGAGTGCCATGTCCAGTCACTTCAGGGACAGGGACTCCACCACCTCCTTGGCAGCCCCTTCCAATGCCTGACCAGTGTCTCAGTGAAGAAATTCTTCCTGATGTGCAACCTGAACCTCTCCTGGCACAGCCTGATGCCATTTCTCCGCTCCTGCTGCTGCTTGCCTGGGACTAGAGCCCGACTCCCTCGTGCCAGGGAGGTGCAGAGAGCGATAAGGCCACCCTGAGCCTCCTCTTACCCAGGCTGAACAGCCCCAGCTCTCTCAGCTGCTCCTCACAGGACTTATTTGATCCAGACAAGCCAGCACCACATCACTTCACAGTGAAATTCAGCTGAAAGGCTCATTATAAACTACAGCAGGGTAGAGAATGTAAAGCAGAATCTTGGCATTCTTATAAGAAAACGTGCACCAAGTGTCTTCTCCAAAGGTTTCTTAGATATCTGAACTCAAGGACTTTGTGATTTTTTGAAGGTTTTCTAATTAATAAGCCAAATGGCTTTACAAATTAATTTCACATTTTAAAATACATTTTTTTTCTTTGTTTTGTCATTCTGGGCTTTTTAATCACATATGCAGATGGTGCCACCTGGGAAAATTTACACACTTACATCATTAAGTGTCTTTGAATTAACTTCATGCCAATAATTGTTTTTAAGATATAACACTGCCAAATTTGTCACTCGAGAAAAGTTAATCTAATTATTTTCCTGCTCACTGGAGAGAGATGGTGACTTCTTCCATTGAGGGACAGACACACATGGATAGAGCTCAGCCACTTCCAGCCACACAAAATTCCCATCTTCTCATCGCTGGTCTCCCCCTTGACTGTCCAATGTTTGATGGAACCTCCACTGCACAACCAATGTCAACCACAACTGGATTTTCTCGGCCACCAACAGCCCCAGTAGCCTGCAGTCACAGCTGGATTTAACAACACACCAGTGGGGCTGTGACAGGATTTCACTCACGGCACAAAGATGGAACCTGGAGTCTCCATGAGCTGCCCACAGCTGCACTGCTTGGGACATGGTCCAAACCATCTGCATCTGAACCTGGGAGATTGCTCCAAACTGCCTTTTTTAAAATTAACAAATGCGTCTGCCTTAAAAATTATCATTTAGAAAATGACATTACCAGGTCAATGTGTTCCTGAGTGCTGTCTTTGAGAAAAGACAATTTAAAAAGCATTTTGTGGCTGTTGGTGCATTGGGTAACAAAACCCAAATAGGCTCAGAACAAATAACTTAATAGCAATGTCTGTGGAAACCAAAATCTTTTTAAATGCAGTTTGGAATCTGCCAAGTTACACTTAAAAGAAGCTGTACAAGGCCACAAGCCCCTTTGGCCAGCTTCTCATTCCCTCAGATTTCACCTCACCTGCTCAGCAGTGCACGGCTTTGCTCACGTCTTTCTCACCCCTGGACAGATGAACACAAGATCCTGCTCCCTCTGCCATCTCCTGCTCTACACTGGCTTTTCCCCTGCTCCCCTGTTAGCCTAAATTATCCTTCCAGAGCTTGCACACTCTGCAGCCTCCTCCTTAAGCTCTTAAATCACTCCTCAAGCCTCGCTCCTATCCAGACTACTAAAAACGCAACCTCATGAGCTATTATACACAAAGCATTAAAAAAGTGTCCTCATCAACCTGGAACTCCACAAATGTCCATAGAGCCTACTGGGCACCCTATCAAGAACCAGAAGCTACAAAGCTGCACATGGGAATGCAGTTTTTGTTGATTTAAATCAGGGTTACCTTGATGAAACACCAATGTTGACACACATCCAACAAATTACAGCTGAGCCCCCGTATCTAAGGATGAAGATCACAACTAAGAAGTATTCAGCAGCTCTTAAGTCTAATCTCATGATCCAAGTTATTTTCTTAGTGCAGTCCTGCAGTGTATATGGTTTCATGGACAGCATCCTACTGATGTATAATGTGCATGCTGCCAATCAAAAGACTCAATAATTGAGCTACAGTCACATTTAGAGCTAAATGCTTTTCAAGTCTAATCATTCCAAATCAAGGCTCAGCAGACCTGTCCAAGGAACCGTGTCACATCCCAGAGTGCTGTGGCTTCCACTGGGTACACAGTGGGTCTAAGTAATTACATACCAGAAAAATCCATTTTTAATAAAAACTCTATTGGTTAAATAGGGGAAAAAAATGCATGGAACAAAGTTTCTAAATCCTCAAGTATAATAATTATTTTATCTGCATCTGTACACCTTCTCACATTATCTCTCTGTATCTCTCACTTCTCACGCACATTTAGTGCACGTGTTGCTCGTGTTAGTGTATTTTTGTCAACAAAGAAGATCAGCCTGCATTGCAAACACCTGCATTAGAGAGGCTTCTTGCAGGTTCAATGAGTCTTTGTGTATCTTAAATCCCACAACTGAAAAGCTACCAAAAAAAAAAACCAAAAAAAAAAAACCAAAAAAAAAACCAAAACCAAAAAACCCAACAACAACGAAAAACAAAACACCACCAAACAAACAGGAAAAAAAGGGAAGAGGGGGGGGAAAAAGCGTCTTGTGTTCTTGCGTTGTTTCATTGAGCACCGATTCCAAACCATCGAAAGGAGGAAAGGAGCCGCAGCTCGGCGGGGAAGCGCAGCGCGGACGATGCCCGGCTGTCTGTCCGTCTGTCTGTCTGCCTGTCCTCCCACATGATGGTTTGTTAGTGAGTCTGGATCAGCTTCACGAGGAGCTGCCCCACGGCACCCGGGGACAGCTCTGGTAAAACCTCCCCTCCCAGCCCAGCACCCGGAGCGCTCCGGCACGCAGCTCCTCAGGCTTCAAAACCAAGGGAAGCAGGAGCAGCAGCCACTCAAAGGGCAGAATAAAAGCTCTTTTCAAAGCTCACATGCACAAAACAAAGAAAAATTTAAAGGCAGAGCTTATGGTAACCTCAGTCGGATTGTGCAGGTATAGATTTCTCTTCATGAAAATCAATAGAAGATGATTTTAAGCTGTTTGATTTCATTACTGGGTATCAAATCTCTGCTCTGAATGGAACATCTGAATCAATCTGCAAAGCTGCTACAGGCTACACTGTCACAGCCTTTCACGTGCCTTTTCTCTGCCACTCTCACCACAAAGACAGTGAGATAAAAACATCGCACTGGAGGTTATTTGATACTTCCAAACAAGTACCAGCAGCAGACTGGGTTTTCCTCTTTAGCCCTCTGATTTTTTCTCATTGATGCTTCAGGTGGAAAAGAAGAACTAAACACAAACTGCACACAATGCACTGGTTTGCTGCAGTGGTGGCTGGAGAACTAAAATGTCCTATTTCCAGTACTGAGAGATGAAAACATGTTGAATTAAACAAATACATATGTGCACTCTTCATGCTGAGGCTGTGGGGTTTCACCACAAAAGAAACACATTATGGATCATATAATGCATTAAAAAAGATGGCACAGTGGATTTTCATGCTGTGCTCTGAATCATAACAAGAGGCTTGTTAAAACCTGAGCAGACACACAAAAACAAATGTCATGCCAATAGGATTATTTTTTATATCTGTTTTAGTCAATATGTCACGATACAAAAATCTGGAGTTTCAATCTCCGGGCTTCTCTGAGCCTCAGCACCTAAATTATGTCCCTTTAGTTAAACTGCTGCCTTCATAATCCAGTCAGCACATCCCAAGCTCCACATTCAGAAAGGTTGTGATCCCATTTGTTTCCCACTCGTAAGACTGGCAGTGAGAGGGAGCGAGAGGCACGGCACGGCCTCCCACACGTATCCTGAACGCCCCCAATCCATATGGGAGTCACTCCAACACCCAGCTCTGCACCTCAAAAGCTGCACTGCTCCCTACTTCAAACAAATGTCTCATCTCTCCTCCCTGCATCATTGTCAGAATTACTCAAAGTGTGAAAAATGGGAATAATTTGCTTCTTTTGAGCACAGACTACTCCTGACAGGATCAGTATGAAAAACTTACAATTTTGAGAAAAACAGAAAATCCAGAAAAAATAACGTGAATAAAGTATCAGGCTTCAAATCTCTTAAATAACTGCTATGAAACATATTACTGATATTTTTTACGCTTTTTTTTTTAATGGCTATTCTGGATTACTGTAAGACTTCTTTGTTCACTGAATCCAGACACTCCTATTACCTGCCTGGTAGATGGTACCACACCCCCTCTAAATCCTCCAAACCATGTATCTGCACATGTATTTACAGTTCAGGGAAGGCAGGACTCAGTAGGACCATGGGAGGGTTATTTGTTTTCTGTATTCAGAATAAGAAAGTGAAAATGAATGCAAATACCTCCTTTCTTGGCAGCAGGCAGCGCATTGTGAGCATCTCAGCCTCCCAGCCTGAGCACTGCAGCTGCCGAGCGGAAGAAATAAATAAATAAGAGCCCAACCCTAGCAGTGAGGTATTTCAAAGGACAAAGGATATAAAAAGAAGAGCTGCAATAGAGATTTCAGCACAGCCACAAGTGACACATCCCGAATTCCTGCGCATTGTAGCTGCTCTCAGATTACTCCTTTATTTTTAAGCTCCTTACAATAAGTCTTACTTATCAGTCATTCACATCTACCCCTCATTTCCCACCCTGTTGTGCTTTGCTGCAAAGGCCATCCCCCATCCATCACCCCTTGGTGGTTGTTTCTTTCACTGCACAGACATCCCATCAATTTGAAGATTCAGGTAGCAAATCCCATGGGCTCCAGATGCACTCTTATTTTAAATGCACTGAATAATGATTTATCCTAACGCCTTTCAGAGCTGATCTTGAGGTGATGGACTTTTGGTTTCTGGCTTTGTTTTTGAAATTACCTGAGCAGCCCAGGTCCCTGTGAGTGAGGCAGGAGCATCAGGTACTGTGGCCTCCTGCTCTGGGCCACAAAACCCAAAGAGACCCAGGAAGCAGATACTCCAGAACTCTCAAAGTTTGCATTTGCTTCACTTGGGTTGTCTCACCAGCCAGGAACAAACATCAGCTGGGGAATGATGTGGCTTTTCCCCTTTCTGGCACAGTGAAGAAACAACAAACTCAAAGATGCAGGTCACAGCCTGGAGCCTGCACAGGTAAAGGGACTCATCCCAAGCTCACAAAACCCCCAATCTGCTGGGCTCTGAAGGGAACAGGAAGCCCATCAGCCCACACAGCTCAGTAAGACAAAGCAGAAAATATATTTAAGTTTTTCTCTAACTTTTTTTTAAAGCAGCACTTCTGAAAACTAAAAATTTTGGTTTAGAAACCACGGCAATTAGGATGGTTACCTGGGGGGGAAAGGCTCTATTTTTGCTCAAGAATAAGAGATAATTGAACAGAAATTATTTTCTGCAAAACTTTTGCTGTCGATTTTGAAAGCCAAAAATATGACCACAGAATAACACTGAGTCTTTTCACAATCATTGCAGAAATGTGATACTTCATATACAGGCACCATACAGCACAAGAAAACCATTTTTCTGGTGAAAGAAGAAATTACATGCCTGTATTATTTAATCAGAAGAGAGCTTGGGAAGTCAGGAGATTAACCTCAGTGAAATAATTCTGCTAGCAGAATTCACTCAGTAGAAATATTAATTGCTACACTTAACTTGTTACAAGTTGGGCCTAATTCCTTAGAAGGATTTTATCAAATCCACAATACTCCACATATTTGAAGAGATCTGCTAGAAAGTATGTTAGAGCACAAGTCAAAGGGATAAACACTAATATAATTCTTTTAATCTAAGGACCTGTCAGGTTTTCTCCTCAATAAACACATGAAGGAACTCTTCATACCCTGCCTGCTGCTCTAAGCAACACGTTTCACTCCTCACAGAAAAACACATTTCAAAAGCCACTGGTAAACTGCCACCTCACGCTCCCACTCACACTTTAAAATTTTATTTTAAAAAATTAGTTAAGTACATCTGTCCTAGAAAGGAGAGCTATCACAACAAAGCAAGATGTCTCCATCCACACGTTGCTTCTGGAATCTGCTGCTTCCCCTGCAGCACGTGCATCGTTTCTGCAACATGATGAAATTCAGAGTGAACAAACAATTCCAGCAGGAACTCATACAAGTTTCACAAAAGGCAAACATTGTTTTTTGAAAAGCAAATCCTAGTTGTGAAGTTAATCTTCACTACAGAAGACTACTGGAAGAGTAAAGCAGGGAGAAAAAAAGCGCTTACTTGAGCAAATATGTATAAGAAAGGTGGTTAGCTGTGGGGTTTGGATACTTGAGTGGTCTAAGGATATGGGCAAGGGATTTTTGCAGCAGAAAAATCTTTTAATAGATTCTTGGAGAAGGGGGGGAAGTAAATTTTGGAGCATACATGTAATTTTTCAGGTGAGATGCATCTGTTCCATCAACGGATTTCACTAGCACTGGTTTTCAACACAGTTTTTCTCTAGCCAGAAGTTAATGCGTGTCCCATTTGACCCAGGAACAGGGCAGACAGTAAAATATTTAGAAGAGTTGATGAAGCTGGTAACAAGAATAAAGTGCTCAAAATGAGAGAGTGCAATTAAACCACCAATAAACTAGGTCAAATTGTTGGAAGTGCAGAGTACCCTGAAATACAGCAAAAAGTAACTATTATAATTGTAATTTCCATCCCAGGTCATTTAAATGATTAATAGCAGGAGTTAGAAAAAATTAATTAATTCCTGCAACTAATTCAATTTTGTTGTATTTCCTTAGGTTGTCTGGACTTTTAAGCTCAGTACCCAAAGTCCTTTATGCTTTTATTGCAATAACCTGATGGACTTGTACTTTACACATTTTGTGGGGGCCTAAATCTCTTTCATATTATTTGTATTTACCAACACCTGCTCTGAAACTTGACTACCACCACGATCTGCATAGAGATACCTAAAGAACAGAGTTGTTAATGTTGGAAAAGATATCTAAGAGTGCAACCATTGATGCAGGGATGGCAAGGCCACCAGTAAAGGTTGTCCCTGAGTCAGAGCAGGATGCAGCCACACCTGGGGATGCTGCCACGCCTGGAATCAGTGAGGATCACCAAGCACACGGATGTGGAAGCTCTGCTGGACCTGAGCAGCCCCCAGGGAACACGGCCGGCAGAACAAACCAGCAGCACATCCACAGCCAGATGTGACCCACAGCTGTCCACATCCCCGTAACCCACCGGGCAGAGCCGGGTCACAAACACCTCCAGCAGCCAGGGAAGGTCTCACATCCCTGTAACCCACCGGGCAGAGCCGGGTCACAAACACCTCCAGCAGCAAGGGAAGGTCTCACATCCCCGTAACCCACCGGGCAGAGCCGGGTCACAAACACCTCCAGCAGCCAGGGAAGGTCTCACATCCCTGTAAGCCACCGGGCAGAGCTGGGTCACAAACACCTCCAGCAGCCAGGGAAGGTCTCCCTGCGTGTGACAGGGCCAGCACCAGGCGTGTCCCCGCTGGCAGGGACAGCCCGGCTGCCTTCGCCGCCCGTTCCCACGCACGGCTCCGCTCCTCGCTTGCCGGCAGTCCCGACACGAATAATTCCCATCCACAACTCCTCCATCACGCCCACTGCGAGCTCTTCGTGCTGCTGCAACGGGGGAAACCCGGTTCGGGTCACGGCAGAAGGTACAAATCCGCTTATTTTAACACGAGGCTGCCACGCTTCCTTCTCCACGCTCTCCGAGACGGGGACAAGCGCCTCCCTGCAGAAAGCCTGAGGGGTGCCTTTGCCTGGGGAAGGGAGATGGAAACCCCATCCCCCGGGTCCCCCGGGCACGGCAGAGCCTCCCTGGCCCTCTGGGCACCGTGTGGGCCCCATCAGCAGGCACAGGAGCTGCCCCCAGTGCGGTGCCCCCTCCTCACCCGGTGAGCGCGGAGCTCCCGCACAAAGGAGCTCAGAGAGCGGACCCTCCCCTCCGCCCCTTCCTTCACCTTCCCTCGCCTCCAGCCCTCCGAACAGACCTCGGCCTTTCATAAAGGGTGGAAAAAAACCCCCAGAATAACCCACCCTACAGCAACCCCATGTTTTTCCCTACAGGGCGGCTGAAACAGCTCCTGTATTAATGAGGAGAAAACCAAATTTAGAAGAGGCGCAGCATCCAAATATAGGCTCCAGCACACCTCGCTCTTGAAAAGGGTCTCACTGTTTCCCTCCCGCCCTGAGAGGAGCCAGGGGCTGAGCTGACAGCGCCGGGGGCTGTGCTTGCCCCGCAGCTCAGCAGCATCCTGCATCCCACCGCAGCATCCCCACGGGAATGAGCATCCCGGGCACCCGAGCCCCATCCCGGCATCGCCCCGGCAGCATCCCGCCGCCGCCCGGCCCAGCACAGAGGCGGTATTTTGGCAGATGCCAATAATCCTGCTCCCCAGGGAGGATCCCTGGGACTGGCCTGTTATTCCAGGCTGAAAGTAGTAAACAACCTCCCAGGGGCTGGAGACAGAGGTAAGCCCCAAAGATGCCGTGTCCTTGCTGGAGCGAGTGCTATTACAGGACAAAAACAACATGGAGCTTCTCAGGCTGTGCTAAAAAAAATGTAAGGCAAAAGTTAAGAATGCTGCTCCTATAAGAGGAAAAAAAAAAAAAAGAATTAAATCAAAGTCATATGTTTCTCCAGAGGATTTTATGAGTTTGTTTATGACAAACCATGTTCACAAATGCTCTGAAATCCAGAAAATAATCTTATTTATTTTCTATCCAGGTAGAGTCTATAAAGATCTTTCTCCTCCTTTTACAAACATCTGCTTTTTCTGCCAAGACAGAAAACAAGGTGGGGAGGGAAATATCAACGCACTCAAATCAGACGCAGGTTTTTCTACACATATAGAAACATGCTAGCAAAACCAAGGCTTGGTATTTAGCTTGATAACATACAGATGAAGGAAGAACATTCCCAATAAATCTGCCCCACAGGGGAGGATTTTAAAATTTGTTAAAAATGCCATTTGACCACATTCTGTTGCTATATCCAAGTGATGTCACGCTTGTTGCAGGACAGAAAATGTGTCGCTCCGAGTCACATCTAAGGCAGCTCTAAGCAGGATGGGGGGATTAGTTTGGCCTCTTTCAAGAGAATAAATTATTGCTGAAGATGTTTACACAATGCAGCTCCATGAGCTGAAAGGTTGCTTTCAGAAGAGGCCCAGGCCCTGCCGGAGGAATGCGAGCACAGCCCAAGGCAGGCCGAGGCTCAGCAGCTCCATTTCAGCCTCTGTCTTTCCCTTCAGGTGACTATTTTTGGGAGGCACAGAGTTGTGTGTGTTGGGGCTGGAACCAGCCAGCTCTGAAAACATTTGGAGTATTTTAGACACGACAGTCTCAGCATCGTGTTCTAAAAGCAACCTGCATTGCAGGAAATGCTGAAAGCGAAAAAAGGGAAAAGTGCAGCAACAGTAAATAAGAACTGAAGTAAATCTAAACATCAGATCACAGTGAGAAGTTGTCCTTCTTCCTATCACTGCACAGCTACAGTAATCAAAAAAACTCACTGTTCTATAGACACAGAGCATCATAAAGGAGCATAAATTCAGCCTCAATTCATTCCTCTGCAACACAGCATTCCCTAATTTTTACACAGCTGCCTGCAGACATCCCTACCATCACTGCCTACATATCACACATCAAGAAACACTAAATTAAACACAAATTTAAATGAAACATCATTGACATTTTGTTTCCATCTTCTCATGACAGAGAATAACCAGACTGAACCCTTTGACAACACTCAAAAATTGTGTATTGAAAAAAAAAAAAAAGAGAGGGGGTGGTGCAGGGAGGGAGAAAACGCTCTCAGATGTGTGCCCAGCTCCTCACTGCTGGATCTTTTGTCCAAATACACAGTAGAAAATAAAGAGACATGGGGATTGTCAGGGTGCTGAGATTCAAAACAGAAGGGCTTAGGAGGAGGGACAGAAGACCTGCTGTAAAAGCATCTGCAAAGTAAGCAGGAACTACAATCCACCCAGTACCCACTTTCATATCTTGCCATTAAATTCCTGGTGTAGTGATGACAAGAAAACTCCGGACTGACTCGAAGACTATGAAGAACCTACATTAAATCTCATGGTTTTACTGGTGCTTACACTTAGGAAGTAACTTCAGGACCTTGACCAACAAAGCCCAAGGGCCCAGGCTGCTGCACTGAGCACAGTGGATGCCCCAAATCCCCAGAGCAGGGAATGTGAGCCTGGAATGCAGAGCTCCAGTGAAAAGCAGTCTCAATAACATAACAGCAGCTAGCTTACTGTCAGTAGGCTTAGTAGAGTTTGCACTTCCTCTGTGTTGTGGGGGCTTTGTGTGTGCTTGATTTGATTTTTAAGGAGGACAGAGCCACCAGGAAGGCTGAAACTATTCCACAGAAACTACACAGCAACAGCTGCACTGGGAAAGAAAAACAGATGTCAGCACACCGTGTTTCTATACCTAGTAATAAAATATTTATGGATCTTTCTCCTTTCTTCCCTCTCCCAGTTTCCTCTGCTCTGCTGGACATACATTCTCTGAAAACTCATTTTCAGCTGCCTAAGCCTGACTTTTGCTCCACTTGGCAGTGTTCCGTTTATGGCTGGATTTGACCCCAAAGCTCTTTGCCAACCTAAATGACTCCATGGCTCAGGTATCTCCTGTTTCCCAGAGCCAGGCTCCTGAGACCCCACAGCACGCTCTGTGCGAGCCATCACCTTCCATTCCCAGAGGCCAGAGCCGCTGGAGCCACTGTCCCAACAGGTTCCTCCACAAGGAACCTTGGAAAAGCAGGATGACAATTCCTGGGGACCAGGCAAGGTTGGACATGCAGAGTCACTTGGGAGGAGTGACACTGTAGCAAGTAACAAAATACCTGCAAAGCAGTGTTTCCTGCATCCACCTGCTTGCCAGCAACACTCAGCACCTGGCTTTGAGGTGTAACCTTTCATTATGCACCCTGCACCGAACAGTGCAGCTCCCTCCCTCCTCCCCACATCTCCTTTCTCCCCTTTTGAAGGGAGAGAAAGTCTCCCTTTGCAAGAGGAAAACTTCTTTTAAAAACTTAAAAAATAGAACCATCATTTAGGCAAGAGAATATTCAGAGTTTATGGCTTAGATTTGCATGCCTGCAGGCAAATCAGAGGCAAGACATCTCCGATCAGCTCTGCAGTTCTTATCTCCTGTAGACAAAGCAACACCTCCATCAAGCATATGGATCATCAACGTGCCTCTTGGAAGGGACAGGGGAGATTAGGTATCACCAGTTACACAAGCTGCACTTTACAAATCCCGTGTCAATTAAAAGATGCTGTGTATTCTGAAACTCCCACACTCTCCATGCCTACACATCTTCTGTAGGCTGTATTGGCAGTGAAAGTAGTGGCATTTGGCCCAATAACTGAGAGGATGCTAAAGCTTAATTCAATCCTCTTCCCTGCACTCTGGGTGCAAACAAAACTAACAAACAGAACATGTCAAAGCTGGCCAAAAAGTTTTTCCAAGTACTACATCATTCATGCACAACAAATGCTCCATCCAGCATTTTCTGTCACATTACAGGAAGCTGCAGTGCTGAGCCCCCCCAGAACACCTCTCCTCATCCTTCCCACTGTTGCATTCTCTCTCTGGGACCCAGAGGGGTGACCTCAGCAAAACCCACCCCAAGAAGGACTGTGAAATGCAGATACTTTGTTGAAATACTTAAAAAAAATAAATTTAAAAATAATTCTAACACTGTAAAAGTGCAGGTTGCTCACATCTCAAATACAGACTGCAATTCTGAGCCCTTCAACTCAAAAAGGATGGAAAAAAACTGGAAAAGGCACAAAGCAGCATAAGAAAGACCCAGAACTATTCACACATGCATGAAAACAAAGGCTTGTCTTCAGTACTTCAGCCTGAAGAAAAAAACAGAATTAAAAACCAGTTACTGTCAGAGTAATTGCAAGTAAAATGCTTAAACCCACATTTAATTCCTACTAATAACTGGACTGCTCCTCCACATTCCTTCTATTACCCAGAGATACTGTTAATGCACAGAAATTAATTCTGCTTTTGAAGCAAATCAGAGTATTCAGACTCCAAAATCTTGTGGGTTGACCAAACTGTCCAATATCCTCAAGGTTACACCTCACCTCCTCAGAAATCTCCTCTTCACCCATAAGATTACCTTGTTTTTACTGAAGGATCTCTCAAATCCCATTTTCACGTTCTTTTGCAAAACATTCAGAGGTTTAGTTCAATTATGTTTTTTTATCCTGCTACAGTTAAACTAAATGTTCTCATTAAAAAAGAACACATTCAATTATGAAATCTGCAATTTTAATTAGAATTTTCTCTCCCCATCTACTCTGAAACAAACCAAACCAGGACTGTTGTTTGTTCATGTCTGAACAATGTTTTTATTTACCGTGGATAAACGGAGACTTATCTAATACCACTTACATGGAGCCATAAATTGATTTTTGATTAATGTTTAATCAAAACCAAAGAGACCCATCTGTGCAAAAAAAGTAGGAAGCAGAAAGCCCTGTCCATAGGAATTCCTTCTGTGTCAGCTCTCCCAAGCTCTGGGTATCGACATGAGATCCTTCCCCTTCTGCTGCTCTGAGGATGCAGCTCTGTTGACAGAGCACTTTACAATAGCCAGATAGCTTCCTTCAGGAAACATTCATTTAAAACAAGATTATTTATTTTAAATACAAAAGCTCTACAACCGACAACACGGAGTAAACATTTTAAATCTCAAAGGCTCATAAAAATGAAGAGCATTAATGACAACCTTCCCTGCTCCTGGCAGGCAGCCAGCTGCCAAAGCAAAGCTCAGGTACCTGCAGGTCCTTCCCTGCCCAGCACTGTCAGCTGGCAGGGCCACAGGTGAAAACAGCATTAAAATCCCATGTTTCACTGAGGATGAAATCACAGTTCTCGGGAAAACTGAATATTCAAGTCTTCATTGGAACACACAAGACTTCTCTATCAAGGGATCAAAGTCCAGGGGAGCACCAGCATTTAGAACCAGGCAATACTCAAGATCAATACAGTGTAATAAAATTTTTAAAAAAGGATGAACACTTCTAGCTGCAATCAAAATAATAAAAGAGGTTATCTAACCTCAAAAGGAGTCTCTCTCTACCAAAGCAGAAGCACATATTCCAGTTAGGTGGTGTAAATGCCTTGACAGTCCTTGGGAGGAGTGGAGTGGGGGGAGTGATGCCAAAGCAATCCCAGGATATTTGGGGAGATCACAAACATCAGGAAGGCAGTAAGTCTTTAAGAAGCCAGGGGTGAAGTGGCTGCTTCCTCCTCAGAATGGAGCCTGAGCAACACCTGAGTTAATCCCCAGGATCTTTTCATTTCTTTCTCAGTGTTTCTCTCTTGCATTCATGGTAAGAGCCCAGAAAAGCAAACAGTGCTGCTCCAAACCATTTGGTCCCCAAACCTCTTTTTGACAAATGTAAATACACACTAATTTTTTTCAACAATTAAGAACTCCCAAAGGAAGATGGAACATTAAAAAAAGTGACAAGAGCAATCTTAATTATAGCTCTGTTAACACATTATGATAATAAGTACTTGTTCTTTATCAGACATTTTTTTTAAATTATTATTGTTCTGAACTATACAAAGGCTGGTCTAAAGAACAAGGATCTTTGTCTCTTGCTGCCAGAAGAAACAGCATTTCCTGAGGCCCGTTTCTGCCTTCAACTAACAGTTTTGATTTGGGCTTTAGAAAAATAACTGCATGTCCTCAGTTGGAGGGAAAAAAGTTCCCTTCTTCCCCCTCTCCCAGATGCTCACCAGCGGTAATAACACTGTGTTTCATCAGCCTTCAGGAAAAACAAAACCAAACCTCTGCTGTCCTGGCTCAGGTAAACAACAGGAGTTCATTACAGAGTTAATATTGGGTTTGTTCATATTCCTGTTCCTCCTCTGCACCTCCCCTGGAGCCCCCGGACTAGAATTACAGCCCAACAATGGCCCAATTGTCGCCCCCGGCAGCAACTTCCAGCCCAACAATGGATCTTCCCCTTGGCTCTCCACCCAAAGGAAAATTAATAAGGAAAAAATTCTCTGATTACAGGGTAAAGAAAAACATTTTTAAGGGGGAAGACAGAGAGACCTATGTATATACCATGAAGTTCTGAGCTTCCTTTGTACAGAAGAATGTGCATTGCCTTTCCCAGGCTGCTTTGTATCCCACAGACTCTCCTATGCAGGGGAAGAGATGGGGAGGAAGGTTATGTGCTCTGGCATGAATGGCATTTCCTAAGAAGGTCACTTTAACCACCACTTTAAAGGGTCCCTCCTTTAAGAAGTCTCACCTATTCCTACAAACGTGAAGGGGAGAGCTGTGAGCCCCCTTTATTTCAGAGATAACCTGAAAGTGCATGTGCCTGCTCTCCCAAACAGAGCTCACAGGAATTCACACTCAGAGGGGAGAAGCAGGCTGGATTTACAAAGCAAACATTGTTTTTTGTGGGGAAAGAGTATTTACACATAGGAACAAATATGTTTTATTTCCCACTTTCCAGATGAAAAAATACACGTTACTGCACTGCAAATATTTTGGTAACGTGTGCCAAAAGCCAAAAACAAAGAGAGAAGCCATTCCTTAGGAGAGGGAAAAGAATCCCCATCTACTACAGCCATGGCTGCACAAAGTCCAGCATTAGGCTCATGATTTGTTCCTGCCTGCTAAGGAGCCTAACATTTATTTCAGCAACAAAGCAATAACAAAGATTCAAAGCTGCTTTCTAAAAACGTTCAAGTATTTAAAGAATTTGTTTGTGCTCTGCCAAATATCCCTCTGTTTCTCACAGGGCTCTACCCCTGCAACCAGGGCAACATCTGTTGGTTTGGGGTGACAAGACAAGAAGCAGGGTATTTTGTGATTCTGCACTGCAGAGGCTGCCCAACATGGCATTCACATTGATATCAATTTCAGCTTCTGCCTGCACAGTATTTACTCATGCAACAGCTAGTTAAAAGCTCTGCCCAAGTGCCTTTAAGTATTTGAGATTTATCTCCACTAATCAAGGTTTATTCTCCTTTCGTTTTAAGTACTTTACTAAATCACTGCTCTCCATAGTTCTGACATCTGACTTCTCCTCACTGAAACTGGTAAAAAAGGTTCTATCGCTTGGCTACTGCAATAGGGATTGTTTTAAAAAGCACAGTTCCTATTGGTTTCAACAAGAAAAATCTTGTTGATGTTTGGTAAGAATATACCCCCAGAAGAACCCAGCACCAGAGGCGTGTCAGCAGAGTTCCCATGTTAGCTGAAGTCCCAGTCCAAGGCCACAGGTGAGAACCTGAATAAATTCAAGGTTTGAGTTTTAACACAAACTTGCAGCTCACCAGGACCATGCCCACCTCCAGCTAAGGGAACCTCCAGGATCCACCTGTGGATCAGGCCAGAATTCCTCACTCTTGCTCAGCAGGAGCCGGGCAGTGGCAGTGTGCAGCTCTTGGGCAGCACTGCTCAAATCCTGTTTAGGATTGTCCCTGTTCCACCATCCCAGAGCCCTTTACCCACTCTCTCCAAGCAACTTCTCCAGTAATACATAGGTCCTGAAGCTGTGATTTAGCTCCTAAATTTGGGGAAATGTTAAAAATGCAAAAGCCATGCTATTCCAACTACCAGCAAGTATCTCTGTAGGAGACAGGAATTCTATTGCCTTTGAAAAAACTCTGCATTCACCACAAAAGCATTTTAACAGGCAGAGATTTTTTTTTTTTTAATATAGAATTAACACTGACACTATTACTTACAGTTTTTAAGGAGGATTACTAACATCTCTTTGCTCCATTTCCTTTTTGGTTTATGCTTAAGGACAAATATTTTGTTTATAGTGAACTGAGCACACATCCAGCTGATCTCTCTGAGTACTTCCTGCAAGTTCACTTGGCAAAAATCTCTGGACTGCCAAAGGCTGCCCCACAGTCCCTCGGATAGCCAGGGTATGGCTGTGGAGTTGGACTGGAAAATGAGACACACCAGCTATTCTTCTTTCTCCATGAAGGCATTTATGAGGTGAGGCTGTCACGCAGAAGTCCAACATCTACAACAGCTCATAAATAATGCACCGTTTGACACTTCCATCACAGACACAGCTAAAAGGAGGAACAAAAATGTACCACCCGTGGTTTGTTTATGTAGGTAAATTTAAAATTAACTTCAAACTCCATTTCATTTTATGGTTGTGAATAATCCTCACCTCTGCCTGTCCTTTCCACAGTTGTGATTACAAAGGAACATATGAGGAAACTGCATTCTTACAGATTTCTAGAGCTTAACCCTCCCTGCCAGCTTCTCCAACCTGCCAGGGAAGGAATACACAGGTGAAGTGAAATGTTGCCATTACAGTGTCTCTCAAAATAAGAATATTTGTCCACAAGAAAGTGATCTTGCTTATAATTCAGCCCTCTGCCTTCTGGAATAGATTGGAGCTAATGCCCGAGCAGAAATGTACAAAAAACAGATTAAATTGCTATGATAGTTAACAATGGTACCTCTCCAGAAATTCTATTTTTTTGGATAGCTGATGCCATTTGAAGACCATGCAGTGCATCTCTCAACCAGTAACTGCAACTCTACAGCCAAGCAGAACACATGGATTTCTCCTGTAGATCCTTATAAATACACTTTTAAAAATAAAATCAAAGCAAAATCACAGAAGACAGCCTTGCCCAAGATCCCCAGAGATGCCAGAGCTTCCCCAATGCTCTACACCCATCCCACAAAATTAATAAAAATAAAAAAAATAAAAAAAAATAATAATAACAATAATCTGGAAGGTGGTATGGGAGGGTTGCTTCTAAAAGTGCTGAAAATAACATGTTGTGTGATTGCATCTTGCAGCCACTGTGAGCTCAGAGTGAAGACACATCCAGCTCCTCCTGCCTGTCCTGGTGCCCCTGTAGGGCACGAGTTCCCCCAGCACCTCAGAGCATCCAGAGAGCTGCTCAGCCCCAAAGGCCATGGAAGGGGGGGACAATTTCCACCTGAGCTCAGTGGTGTCAGCCCAGGCTGGGACACAGGTACTGTGCTACATAAACAAAACCTTCAGGGAGGGGCTGCAGCAGGCAAAAAGGAGAGGGAGCAAAGATAATGAATAAAAACACTCAGCACAGGAACACCTTTGGCTCACATGCCCCGCAATCTGGCTTTGCTCTATCAGTTACAGCCACCTTGGTTTCCAGGCCAAGGCACGACCAGCTCCATTCCTCACTCCCATCTTTCCTGTACACCTCCAAGAACAGCAGCACCAAGGAAGAAGTGACCAGGAAACCCAGCCCATCCCCAGGTCCCTGCTCCTGACTGTCCTCCCTGGCTCACATGTAGCCACACTTAACAATTTTTAGCAGTCTGCTGGGGCAGCTATGATCCCTCACTTCAGTTCATTTAAGGACCTTAATTGTTTGTTTTGGCTCCAACCAGCAACCGTGTTTATGAAAAACAGGTTAAGCTTTTGGCACCAAATTGTTTTCAAAAACCCTCAGCCTTTGAAATAGTGCCTTCTTTAAAAAAATGTTTTTCTACCTTGAGAAGCTGCATTTCTCTCCAGAGAGACATTTCACCTCTACTGCTCACTCCACTGGTGTTACCTTTTTGTGTTCCCATTAACAACTCATTTTCCTCAATGGTTCACAACTTGATCTAAAAGATTCTGTCTAAACTAAGGTGTAATGTGTGACATTTCAGAGAAAGCTGAAATTATTATTTCCAAATAAAAAACCACTCCTGCACCATGTGACCACTCATGAATTTCAAATGTTCGTGGTAAATTTACGTAAATGAGGTGGACTTGTACACTGTGAGTACTCTGCATGGAAGCCAGATTGTACAATTTATCTCTTTAATTCAAGAAACTCTCCTCATGCCCCATCCTGTGTCCTGCTACTAAAAACTGTGCAACAGGACAGTTCTGCAAGACAAGAATATCTCCTATCCAAAACTGGCCACAAGATTCTACACTCCCATTTGAGTTTATAAAAGCATATTTTACTCCACACTCAACAGGCTCCAATGCCAAAAAATAGCCAGAATTCACATCCCAGAGTGAGAATCCATCATTCCAGGGCAGATCACGCTGATGAAGGCCCATGTATAAATGAATTAGGAAATCCTGAGTACAGATCACTCGTTTGCTTTTTTAGTTTATTAAAAAGCTGCTTCCCTAAACTTTTATTCTAGTTAAATGGTTTTCTACAGTATTTTGATAGTCTCAGTACCTCGAAGATGCATTTGGATGTGGAAGAAGGGTATCAGCTATGACTCTTTTTCCCTGAAGGTGCAGTCAGAAATGAAATGGTAAAAGTTTCAACAGTGCAAAATTACCAAAAGCTTGTATTAAAACAAGAAACACCTATTTTTCCACCAAAAAGGGTGGTGAAAACACAGTATCAACACTGAGCTTCATTGAGCCTTGCTAAGACCGTAAATGGCCTGATGTCATTTCTTGTCCATTTGAAACGGTTTTGGTCTCCAGCTCAATCACATCCAGGAAAAAATTTCCAATAGACTAATGCCAATACAGCCACCCTCTTTTGGGTTATAATTGGTACATGTTATAAAGTTTAAAAGCCACAAAATGTTCCAAAACAGCCTGGAGTCACTAGGACGATGCTCTCTTGGGACAAAATCACTCCAATATTCTTCAGTCTACTTCCTAGAGAAACAAACTGAATTAAAGCAGCCACCATCCCTCTACAGGCAAGAATCCCAAAGTGCAACACCAGAATCCTGCTCTTTCCAGCTGTCTGGAATCCAAGGAGGCTGAGCCATCCTGCAGCACTCAGGTAAGACACAGAGCTTAGGCTGGGCAGCTCCATGGAAACATCTCCAGGGATGTCACTTCAGCCACCAACAGAGAAGTGGCAAAGAGGAAGGAGAGAACAAAGAGCACAAACAGATCCAAGCCCTCTGGGTAACTGTCTATCAATTTAAATTTAGTATCAGCTTACTCAAAGTGAGTCCAACCTCAGAATGCAGCTTTGGTCAAATAACTGACATATAAAATTAAAGTTCATGCACTAGAAGGCTCTGATGGAGGGGAAGCTGTATGATTTCAACTCCTCCAGCAGTGCCAGCCAACATTTTCTAACCAACAGTTCGACCCCCAGCTCCTTTATTCAGCCTCTAAAATGCCAGTCTGGGTTTTAAGAGGAGAAAAATCTCACCACTACCTCAGTTCTTCTATCAAAGCATCCTGCTGGCAAAGAAGGGGCTGCTCAAAGGGAAGTGGAGAGGGAAGAATGTCCAAGCCATCTGACAAAACTGGAGTCATCTCCACCACCAGCTGAGTTAGCACCACATCCCCCAGCCCTGGTGCCACAGTGGGAAACCTTCACAAATCACCACAATGAACTACTAGAAGAGAACCAGGCTGTCAAGTAAGTCAGCACAAGTCAAACACATCAGCAATAGCTCCGAAATTCCTGACATGGGACCCAAAAGGCCAGTCCAGAACTTCATGCAGACTCAGAGCACTGCTGTGCATACCCAATTCGAGCACAAAATTGTATTAAAGGACCTCAGCAGTTCGGTACAAGTTCAGCATGTTCCCATTCCACCAGGTTTACTTCAGAGACAAGTCATCTCCTGTGTCAGTTTATTATTTCTATTCCTATAAGCAATCCCAACTGTGCCCTGTTTGCAAGTGGAGAAGGAACAAGGATACACCTACACTCACTGATTGTGCTTGGGCCACACAGGCTGCTGCATTTTTGTATCACACTTTACCGAATAACCTATTCTGTGGCCATCCTGCTGGCAAACTCAGCCCCACAAACATCTTCAGTTTTTGTTACAATGCAAAATTTACCATTTTAATGCATCAGGAAATAATGAGTGCCAACTGCAGGTAGGAAAAGGATCCTTATGTCTAGTCATCAGTTTTCAACTCAGCTATGTGAGGCTTTTCCAGAATTAAACAGGCTATTAATGGAAGCACTTAAGTTTTACTGGGTTTGCTTTCAACTAACAAATGCTCCTCTAGGAAACCACATATGATAGATGTCCTATAAATTGAGATTGAAAAAAGAATTACTTGCTGTTTTTCAACAATGGCCTATAACAAGTGGCTGCCCAGTACAGAAAGCTGTAACTTCCCTGTCTAAAGGGGACAAGGATCTGCTTGGGCTTCACCTCCCTTGTTACAGGAGCCCTGAAGCACCAACCCAAGTTTGCCATGAGCACAGGAAATGTGTGAACAGCACAGTGCTGATGGTTCCTCTGGGAGCATCTTCCTCTGCTGATCTCATGTGAAACTCTTCAATGCCCTTGGCTCATTCCATTTTCATGGAATCCACACTCTGTATCTCTGTGCACATACAAGAGTCCAACACCAACAGACATCCATCAGCTGGAATATTTTAGTCTCTTTTGCTGCTTTGGAACACATTGATAGCTGTAAAATATGGGAAGCATCTTCCTAAGCTCAGCAGCAATGCTGCTAAACCACTCAAGATGAACTTAAACCCCTCATGTTATTTTAATTATTTTTCTGAAACATCTTATTTTTATGTCATCACAACAGGATTCTTTACCAGAAAAGAATAAAACTGTGAGAAGGACTGAAATCTTAAATCTTTTCTCCTGTTGGCCTAATGGTAGAGTTCTCCATACACCTGGCAATGAAGAAAAATAAATTCAGAGATGTCTTTTGATTTATAGCTCCAGTGTGGTTTCTCAATAATACAGCTATTTTAGACTGCTGCATGCATTTAAAAAATATTCCAGCTCCTTCAGAGATGAATTACAGTAGCTACATCTTTAACTGAAGCTCACATGAATTTCCTTTTTTTTTCCCTCCAAGAAAACAATTACAAAACATTAAATCACTTTTATAACGCACTGTGAAAACAAAAACCTCTAATTTGGGTTATGATCTGAATGGTTTGTACAGGACACTCAGGCTGCTCCTCTGCTTCACTCCCTGCCTGCAGCAGCTCCAACTCAGGAGGAACCACGTGCTTTAATGCGCCCATTTCTCAGTTTATAAACACAACACACCTCCTCTTGTCTTCTCATGCCCCACAGAAGGGATCCCAAACACATTTAACACCACCTTCCCCTTGTGCTTGGCTCTCATTCCAGCAGGACTTTCAGGCATCCCAAACTGGGTCACATGGCTGTGCCTGAAGTTGATCAAACATCTCTTGTCATGGGAAATCCAGTGTAGACTACAACAGGAAAGAAATTCCAGCACCTGGACTAGAGAAGCTAAAACCCCTGACACTACTTCTCATCCCAAATGCAGATGAAGTCTATGTAACAGAACTTAAAGCCTTTCTTCCTCCTTCCGTCCTCCTCCTCACCATTATGCTTCTGAAGAAAAACATTAAAAAAAAAAATAAAAGAAGGAAGTACTACAAATTATAATAGAGGACTTTTGTCTGTCCTACAAAACTAGATTTTTGTTCTAGATCTGTTTGCTCAGATCTTTCTTTCCTGGCATCAACAATGACCTCATAGAGTAAAATAATTTATTTCTTTTAAATCTATCTCAAACTGTAGATACAGTCATTGTTTTGAATATCAGAAAGGGTGCCTCAGCTCTCTGGTTTGAAAAACTATTAAATTTCACTCAGAAATAATAAACAGCTCTTACAGCCTCCAACAGCTTGAACCACCAAGATGCTCAACACAGCCTCTGCTGAGTGAATAGGAGAGACAGAAACAACGTGAGCAATTTAGAGCTTATCTGTGGGATTTGCTAATATAAAATCAGACTTAATGTGTAACACAAAATAAATATGGAAATAAGAATGGTGTACAATACACATCAAAAGTAGCAAACACATGTACCATGCCCAGCACACACAAGAAAAGAAAAGAAACTCCAAAGAAAATCGCTTTGCCTGCTTGTCGTGTGCTCCATGGAAGAGCTCCCACCCAGCCCTACAGTCTTGGGAAACTCTGGAATCTCGTGGACTGCAGGAGTGATGGATTGTGTTTTATG
Organism: Ammospiza nelsoni; assembly: GCF_027579445.1. Classification (NCBI taxonomy): domain Eukaryota; kingdom Metazoa; phylum Chordata; class Aves; order Passeriformes; family Passerellidae; genus Ammospiza; species Ammospiza nelsoni. The sequence goes on along the minus strand of NC_080646.1, from coordinate 3,810,800 downwards.
TGCACTTAACTCTGAAATAATGAACTTGAGCAGGTTTGCTCCCCGGTGCTGAGGAAGGGACAAGGGGGCTGCTGGTGCTGCCAGGCGTGTGACATCAGCCCTGCGGATTGGCTGCCAGTGACATCATTTTATTATTCAGCCTCATGTTTGCATTTCAGCTTCCCCCTTTCAGGGACCTCCGGACCTCCCACAGCTCCTGGGAGCCGAGGGCAGCGCGGCCGAGCCGCCGTCCCCACCTCGGAGCCCGGAACAGCCCGAGGAGAACAGGCCCCTCCCGTGGCTCTGGAGCTGGGAAATGCGAGGGTGCTGGGAGGCCAACCAGGGGTCATGGGCTTACTGCAAGAGGTAAAGCAAAATCCTTAAGAAATTTGTTGCAGAAAAAGACCTGGAGACTGGCAAATGGAAACCACATGCAACGCAACAGCAGAGTTAACAACACCCATCACACAGGCGGAATTACACGTGGATATAACAAAACGTATGGAAACAGAGCAAAGACTGCTCATCCACAGTATCCATTCTTTTGCTAGCACCCATAAGGGATCCCCCACCAAGCAGTATCAGCCCTGTTTGCCCCTCCACAACACGAGGCTGCCTTTGTTCCAAGCTCACATCCTGCTTCCCCTTACACGCTCGCCCCTTCTGAACTCGGACGTCTGTAACCTGATACACAAGAATGTTAATTTCTCAAGTGATTTTTGTCAAAGCACAGAATGGAAGTAACTCGATATTTTCCCCATCTTGAAAAATATTATTTTATAGCACATACAAGAGTAGGAAAATACATCTGGTCTACAACAATGCTTTGGGAAAATAAACTGAAGGAAGGGCTGCTCTGCCTCTGGGTACCTACTAGGCAGTATGTTTTCTGTTCAGCACACACCAGGATGTGTGTGTGGATATCCAAACGCATATATCTGTGAATTATTCATGTGCACACAAACACAGATCAATCAGGCAAAAGATCAGTTTCCAGCAAGTACAAAAACACCTAAGTTAATGCTAAGCTTGAGTGACTGCTCTCAGGCACGGTGTACTGCACCCGCCTGCTCATGGACCCAAAAGCACCTGCAGAGCCTGCATCTGAAAAACACGTTATGAGCAATTTACACAAAATCAATTAAACAAACACAATCATGCTCTCCAAATGAGTTCATCTACAAAATGCATTTTCTGCTCACTCCCAGCAGCGTGCATTTGAGGTGTGTATCCCACAACCACACCACCCCATGGAAAGAACACAACCCTGAAGGACAGCCATCCTACAAAGCCTGAGCCTCTGACCCATTCCCAGGGATATGGACAGGCTCCTTGCCATGCAGGAGTGGAGCTCAGGCAGGCTGCACTGCTCTCCCAACACAGCCTACCAAGAAAAGCTCCTTGTGCATGACAGGCACTACCACAAACCACTGTAAAAACTCAAGCCAACATAACTCCAAGTTCTACCTTAATTCACGTACAGCATCACTACCCTACATCAATTTCACACTTTATGGTACCACTATTTCTCCTATATTAAGAGAACATCAGTATTTCAGGACACTAAATCAATGTGTTTGGTATTATTTTAAAAAATCCCCCAAACTCCTGAACTACTTTTAAGATTGCATGTTAATTTAAATTTAATATGTATTGCTTCCTTGTGGTGGTGCATCCCCCATTCCCCCCCACAGCAACCTTAAAACACTCATTCATGACATTCCCACCTTGGCATGTTTTACCAGGACAATAATTCAGCCCTCTTTAGACCCAAGGAAACTGAATGCTTTTATGTGCAAATGAAATAAAAATGCTATAAAACTCTTCTGGCTTCAACTCCCAGACAGCAACAAGATGAGGGGAAACCACTGGTGAAATTAAGGAAATACAGAGTGAGATTTTCTTTTGTTTACCATGTGTGGTTTGGAATATGGGATTTCACAAGGGTATTTTCCACCGACCATGATGTCAGTGATCAAAGTTTTCTTCCTGCCATGTGGGAAAAGACTTGAAAATGCAGAATTTGGTCTCCTCAACGCGTGTGGAGCTGGGTTAACAGGGTGAAGTCCCCATGGATCAGGGACAACACAGGTAGAGCTGCAACACAGCCTGCTCTGCAGCAGGCACAGAGAGCTGGTGGAAGTCAGATCTGCTCTCTGCTACCATCACAAGGGAGCAGGTCATGCTTGGAGCAACACACTGAGCCCTCTGGCTCAGAAAGCTTTCCCTGACTTCAGCAAAACAGGCTGCAGACATGTAACAACCTCTTCATTTATCACACACTTTCTACAATGCTCTAAAACTCCCAAGCAATCCCTTTTGCACAGAGCAGGGCATTCTCATCACTCACAAGAACACTCATTCTTCCTCCACACAACTCAGCAAGAGCACCCAACGCTGCACCTGAGCATAGCTTGGAGCAGGGATGGCTTTGTGGAACCATCCTAGTTCCCAGGGAAATGGCACTTTAGCTCTTTCGGTAAAAGGAAAATGTTTACTGGCTGGTCTGATCCAGCTTTCTCAAAGAAATTATGAAGTTGAGTTCTGCTCACCCTGATTTTGGCTATGAGACTGTGAAAGTATCCAGACTCTTCCCCCTAACCACCACAGACCTCAATGAGCCTTCCTAACATTCCTTCAACCAACCAAGCAGAAGTTTCAGCCCAAAAAATATTCCAAGAGGAGGACTGGAAGGGTCACCACTGCAAGAGGATCCTTCCATCACGAGCCAGCGCCAAGAACATGCAAGACAAGGCATCATGAGACAGTTTCTATAGATGAAACAAAGCCAGCAAGCATGGTCCCAAATCCACTGAAATATCTCCCCAAACATAAAAAGAAAGCAAGCTCCCAGCTGATGAAATCAGACTGATGAGCAGCAGTCTCAGGTGGATTTCTTTTAAAATCCATGGTATAACAACCACTGGTTACCTAAAACAGAGTTTCTCCAGCTCAATTTAAGCAAATGTGGGACAACCCAGCCTTTAAGAAAATGGCCCTGAGATTTATTTTGCATTGTACTGGCACAAAGTGCAAGGTATTACACCTGCTGGACATTTATTAATTTATTTTAGTATTTTCTAGTTTAGTTCTCTTTTGCAAATGTGGAAAGGTTTGCGTCTATTGGCAAGAAACTACACTTGCAATGCCTTCGATGTCACCTGCAGAAAGGACTCAAGCTGAGAAAAATGGGTTCAAGTGATGCCATTTAATTTGAGTCTCTCCATCAAGATCAGCTTCTGGATCCTCCCTAGCTCCTTCCTTCTCTCACTACGCCTACACTTCCAGGGAAAACTAAGGAAAATCTAACACCTCCAAATGCTGCCACATATAAAAAACATACTAGACAAAACGTGAAGGACATGAACCAAATCCCCAGAAGGCGTTTGTGGGTATCTTTTATTTATAACACTGAATGAAATTCTGTAGAATTGGAGGTGGGGGGAGGCTGTTTTCACAGCAGGACTTTCCCTGCAGCACAGACTGCAGGCATGGGCACACTCTGCTGCTCAGAAAGAATTTGGAACAACTGGACAGGAAGAACAAAAGCATGAAATACTAAGCTCCAAACAAGAAGAGAGGTAAACTCAGCTTCCCCCACCCACCTTCCACAAAAACATCAAATATTTCCTTTCATAAATAATTGCAATAGGATGCTGTAGACTTCTCCAAGCAGACAATAGCTGGATTGTGTAATGTTTTGCCCCAGGCAGGGCCCGGGGGGAGGGGGACACAAAGGCCGGCTTTCAGGGCTTGGGGCCTCTCGCTCCTGCTCCGGCAGCCTTGCTCCCTTCCTACTCCCTGCCTGCTCCTTCCCTTGCCTCGCTCCCTGCCTACCCCTTCCCTTGCCTCGCTCCCTGCCTACCCCTTCCCTTGCCTCGCTCCCTTCCCAGCCCTTCCCTTGCCTCGCTCCCTTCCCAGCCCTTCCCTTGCCTCGCTCCCTTCCTACCCCTTCCCTTGCCTCGCTCCCTTCCTACTCCTTCCCCTCCCTGCTGGCCCTCGCTGGGCCCGGCCACCGGAGCCTGCTGCTGCACACACACAACAACTGGCAGCAAACAAAAGCAAACAAACACAACTTATGGAGCCCCTCTGGCCCTGCCACAGACCTCAGATGGAGCAGCACCTCTTTTTTTCCCCAGGGAGTGATTCGGGGTGCCAGGGACAGCACGCACTGCTCACATTGCTCCCCTGGCCCCTCGAGTGCCACCAAAGGAGCCCAGCCTCTCACTGGGTCTCAGGTCTGAGGGCAGAGCTGAGCTGGGGATATTAAAAAGAAAACAATCAAAGACATCAAAGACCTGTCCTGCCCATAAGGGGTTTTGAAAGAGTCGCCCATTCCAACTGGGAAAGGTGAGTGCTGTAATTCCCAGACTGATTCACCTTCCTCCCTCACGTTCAGAGCTGGAAAAGCACCTGCCCTGGCAACATCAAAGGAGCCCCAGTGCTCCCAATCCCAGGCAGACACTGCTCCCCTTTCCTGTGCCAGCCCAGAACCCAAACCAAAAACAGCTCTGCCTGTCCCAGGCTCTGTGCAAAACATTTCTTCCAAACAGATGATTGAAGGTGCCTGCCCCACCTTGGAGATAAGCACACTCAAAAGAATTATATATATATATATTTTTATCACCTGCATGAGGAAGTACTCAGGCTGGGAAAAGCCAGAGTAACAGGAGTGTCCAACCCTGCCTGCCCAAAATATGCATTAATTCTCCTCGGTAGAGCAGCCTGTACTTGTAGCACCTCAGCACTGTCATCTCCCCAAAGCCACATGTTTACTGTAATATTGTTTACATATAACCTAGTATATTATTCTGTATAAACCAGCTATAATAGCATGAAGTCAGCTGTGAGACCAAACAGACTCTTCTTTACAACAGAAACAAGCAGAGGACACTCAGCCAGTTGCAAGAGCAGGGGTAGTTGTGCCAAGTTTGCAATAAATCAGGTTGTTTTGTTTGGGTTTTGAAGTGCAGCAAAAAGACGTCAATAAATGCATCAGCGCAGGTAAAATGATCTGAACCACACTTCAAAACACCCACCATGTCAGGTGCACAGAAAACAAGGGCCAGGTGCTGGCCACAGAAAGTAAACCAAATTTATGACAAATTTATGCAAAACACCTGCTGCAAAACTGGCAGGAAAAAAAGAACCACACAGAATACAGAAGGAAAATGTATAGTCAAAAAATTTTCCAAGGTGCATCTGGAGATGGAGACACTGCCTGTTCTTCCATAGGCTAAGGCATAAAGAGGCCCACAGAAAATGTGGAAAAGCTAATGGAGCAAAATCACCTTATCATTGACCTTTCCTGGTCATGTTTACAAACGTGCTTTGAGACACGAGAGTGCATTTGAACAATGTTCTCCTTTTCTACAAAAGGAGAATTCCTTTAGGTCACATGACAGCCACAGAACACACCCGAACACCTGGAGGGTCCCTCCCTGCCCCAAATCAGAGCTGTGTGACTTCACCTCTGCCTGGCAGGGCAGCCCTGGCTCCTCTGTGCTCTGGAGCCCCTTCAGCCTCTGCCTGCCCAGCTCAGGGCACCAGCACTTCCCAAATAAAATAACAGACTCAACAAACTTCACTAAGGCGTGTAAGAAAGAATAAAATTAATGAAGCACCTTTATTTTTTTTAGTCAGAAGTATTTGCCCCACCTCTCTACACACATGTACCTATTTTTACCTCCAGACTTATTGCTGATAATTTGCAGAGTGATTTAGGCCACCACCCATCAACTAACATTTCCAATATCTGTAAGAGCTTTGTCTGGGTTACAGTGGTTCTGTGTTTCCCTCTTCTCAGGTAACAGAAGGTTCTGACTAAAGTTAGAACACGTGGAAATGTATTTGAGAGACACACTAACATCATGTATACACTAGAGAGTGAAAATCCTGAGTATAAATCAAATTAGTCCAAAACTGCTTTAGAAGCTCATTCCACAACCAGCCTCTGTCATGACAATCTCCAGCCTGGGCTCAGTAAATCCCTCTGTTCAGACCATGGATGATTTTGGGAGAATGGTCCATCACTGGTACAGCCACACTTTGGTTTACTGAGGGCTTGGGAGATCCAAACCTTGTGCGGATCACCAGAGCCAAGCACCAGAAAACGACATTTATACCTATTCCTACTGCTTTTCTACACTTTGTAAACACTTTGTAAAACACATGTTTTACACTTGAAAAACATGGATGAAAAATGTAAGAAGTTTAAGAGAAGCAGTTACTTAATTAACATTTGTTTCCAATACCAAATTTCACACTTCCCAAAAACTTTTATCCCGAGAGCCAAACTGGAATACTTAGATGTGAGGCACATCTTACAGCACCTCAGTTCAGGACTGGGATTCAGTCCTTTCAATGAAAGGCTAAACTGTGCCGTTCTTGACTAATGAGAGCCTGGGCTTTACAAGGCACCTTATCGTGAGAACAGGCTCTCTCAAGATTCCCAAAGCCAATTTCTAAACCAAAAAGATTCAGATAAGTATCTCAGCATTTGCAATGCTTATCTGCTAGCTGTTCTTCTCCTTTCTGCCTTGATGTTTTGTAGGACTCCACAATGAATGTTTGCCTAAACTCTGAAGAGAATTTAATGGCTATGCAAGTTAAAATTCCTCCACACATACAGATAATTTAGAGGGAAATCTCCTGTGTTTTTCTGGAGAATGTAGAAACTCCATTTGCCTTCTTTACATGTGCTGCAGTCTTTGCCAACACTATCAAGAGTCTCCTACATACCCACATGACCAGTGTTGGGGTCTGCATGACGTTTGCCCATAAGTCACATGCACATATCGCCAGAAAAAGAAATTATTTCCCTCTGTAACTTCATTTTTTAGTTTGATTTTCAAAAATCTTATTTGTTGGCATAATTTATTTCTGTCATCTTGTAGGATGAGCCATTTACTTAACAAAGCAAGGAGTTTCTCACCATCCTCAATCAAGCACAGCCCCTTATGCAGTGACCTGGGGTACTTCATCTTTCCCTCACTGGTTTTTTTCTCCCCAGTCCATCCCATTTTGCTTCCAACAACAAGACAGAGTATTATCCTAGGTTAGGATCATGTGCTTAGGCTCATCTGAGTGTAGAAACCCTGCTTTGCAATGCAAGGTAGTATTCCATATTTACACAGCAAGGCAGGTACCTTGCTAGTGAAAAACACTCTGGGTACAAAAGCAGAAAAGCAGCAGCAGCTCCCACCCAAACTGCAACATGAGCTCTGCTCTGTGCAAGCCTGGCAACCCAAGGATTTCCAACCCAAGGATTTCCAAACCACTTCAGACCCACAAATTCTGTGCCAGCTGGGAGAGGGCAGATCGCATGTTGAAGCTTTGTAACGAAGTGAGAAGGTAAGATACAGCAACTTCTGCAAAACACCTCCTAATGACAGCCCACACAGCCATTACAGAGGCCAAACATATCAGCTTCCCACTCAGCAAAGCTGCCAGAACTCAACTCAAAGCAGAATTTATACAAACGGAACAAACAGTATCATATTCAGCTATCGCTTGTGACTGCCTTCATTTTGAGAGCGAGAAAACCAAAGGATTCTGAGTTACAGAAAGAAGGGGGAAAGGCCTTTCCCACCCTCACAAACAGAACAATCCTTCTGTTACCCTATTTTGAAACTTCTCAATACTCCAAAGCAGCTCTGCAGCCATAAGGACTTGCAGGATTTCAAGATAGTAGTTTTCTTATCCTAAAAAAAATCCAAGCACATAACCGAGAGCTCTTCGCATACACTCTCCTTGCTTTCACACCCCAAATGCCATAAACATCATTAGCATCTTATTGCCTGTTTTCCTCTTATTACCCTTTATTTGTTAGATCAGAAGACTTTAGTGTGAGAATATTAAAACACAGAGGAACATCAGTATCACACAGAGAGAGAATCCTTGGAAACTTACACTGACCTTCCAAATGTGAACTAAATCCCTGCAACAACACTAAACATAAGGCATTACATGTGGCAGGAGCTCACTCTCAGGGTTTCTAAAATTTGAGATTGGGAAGGAAAAGCTTCTGTGAGTATGAAAATAAATTGCTTATACACTGGGTGTTTGTCAGATTGAAAAGCCATCTAATACTATTTCTTTTTTACTTTGAGGGACAAGCTTACATAACTTAGGATTTCTAGTGCTTCCTTCTTAAATTACATGACATGATATTACTGGAATCAACAAGTTAGATCACTAGTCTTGCACATCAAAATACATAGAGAGATACCAGGATGAAATAAAGAGGGTGGTGCAAACAAAAACAAATACCCTATGAATAAAAGCATTACCTAAGAGCCAGCTTCCCCTCTCAGTATTTTCAAGAAAATTCTAAGAGGATTTGCAGAGTTAAAGATAAGGACCAGAAGAGAGATAACAGATGGCAATGGAAAGAAAGCAGCATGTAATAACTTGATAGGGTACATTCAGTACTCCAGTACGTTAGAAGAAACCCAGAGACAACTTCCACGTGCTGCTACTTGGTTCCCTATTTATGAACAGCAGCATCATCAAGGGCTCAACACATAATATTTAGTTTTGTATTTACTGGTCTCTGTTTCAGCAGGCCAGCCCAGTAAAGGGAGACTCTGAACACGACCTGGCCACCAGCCTGGGCTCCTCACCCTGCACAGGATCTATGGGAGCAAGCCTGCAGCAGGAACACAGCACCTGCAAACACCAAGGCTGAACAAAGGCTGCTTCTGTGGTGGGGCTGCTTGGCTGGGGGATTTTGCTGGGTTTTTTGTTGTTTTCCAAGGCTGCACTTCAGAGCTCTGTGTTTTCTGAGAACCAGCAGACGCAGCCTCCCAGTCCTGCCAAGCAACCGCAATATTGCTGGTCAATAACCTTCTCTGTTATCACCACAATCCTTGCTTTTTTGTTTTGCTTAAATTTCCCAGGCTACAAGCCAAGCCTTTCAGAGGCAATGCGTTGCCTTTAAGGTAAAGGTTGGTGATCCTGCATTTTTCTTTACATTCCCAGCCTCACAGCCCTGGTAAAAGCACTGCAGACAAACACTGTTGAACCTGTTTGTCTCATTCCACCCAGGGAGGAGGTCAGGCACCCACAGCTTCCATGCCTGGGCCCCCATGGTTGTCAGCTCCAGAGGTGGAGGTACCTCAGTAGCCACCTGAAAAATGGCAGTGAGCAAAGGCAAGAGAGAAAAGCATGTCTTGATCCAGAGATCAGAATTACTACCTAAGAGAAACTGAACAGCTCTGAAGCTGTACCTGGAGAACTGAAATGTGAAGGTATTTTGCATCCCCATGGCAGGGATAGCAACATACAGAGAGGCAGAGATGCCCAGCTGGGAGCTGCATGTGCTTACACTGTGGAGGAAGGAGACAAGGGACACAAAACTGCCATGAACTGCTGGGAAAAAAAAAAAATTATTGCTAAACAGGACTCCTTCAAAACCACCTTAGAGGAGCAAACACCTAAAACAGTACTGAAAAACCACACAAACTGTACAACCCAAGGCTGCCAAGGCACTTGGTACCACCCTTCCCCCGAGTGTGCTTTGTCGAGTTTCGTCTTTCAATGAAGTCAGGGTGCTCAAATTATGATAAAAGACTTTCATCTCTGGCCATGAGATGTCAAGTCCCCAGTACACAGTTATGATTTGAGAAGGACAAACTGCAAGGTTATCACAGATGGGGCCAGTTTCAAAGCAAGTCATCCCCAATGGTAAGGAATTACAGTTCTGACCTACATCCAAGCCCATCTTTTTTATTTGTTGGAGACACAGGGGCACGGAGTCATGCTACAGTAGTCTAAAAAACAGAAACAAAACAAAGAACCAAACAAAATAAAAAGAAACAAAACACACAAGCAAATAATAACCTGCCCCACTGCACCTCTCTTGGCAAGTACAACATGGTCTGTGCATCTGCATGGCCAGAGGACAGAGATGTACCAGCCAAACCTGCACCTGCCCTTCCCAAGGTTACTTCAAAAAGCTCTCCAGGCTGCTCTGTACAGCTCAAGCTGCTCTGCAGGATCTGCTCTTAAATAAATATATAACACACACATGTATTTAAAAACTTAAGTACAACGCCAGCCATTTCTCATGTTTGTTGTGTTTCTGTTCAACCAGCTGCACACAGACTTGCTTGGAAAAAAATACAGCTGTGTAGTAATCCCATTAAGGAGAACAGCTATATTTTTAATTACCTCCAAGGCAAAGATTCCAGCACACAAAAACACAGAAGGACAAGGTTTTGCTTTGTTGGTGGGGTTGGGGTTTGTTTTTTAATTTGTTTAAAAAGTGCTCAGGTCAGTGGCAATTAAAAAATTCCTGCAGTAGCTTAGAATCAACTAAAGCCCAGAACAATCTGTAATAACATCACACAGTATCACCTTATTTATCAGCCCATTGCTCATGAACCACAGATAAAAAGTTTCTGCCCCAGACATAAATAAGCAAAGGCAAATTTACGTCATGCAAGAAAAGCTCTGCAAGGAAAGAAATCAGTGAGACAGGCAGAGATAGAGATAACGTGTTCTTTGGGCTCAAAACACCCAACTGCTCTGGAAGCACTGCACTAAGGGTGTATCCTACAGGAAAAAGAATTCCCATGGAGATCACACAGATGCTTTAAAACCAGATGCAGCCAAGATGCAGCAGGACAGAGTTTCTTCTCAAATCTGTGAACTGAAAAGTGTATCCAAGCCTTAGTTTGTGCAGGATTTTAACCTGCAGCAAGGTCACAGCTCCATGTGCCTACACAGAATTCTGCATGCAGCCAGCCTTGGCTCTCTCCACGTGGCTTCTCTTGGAAGAATGGGAACAGTCCATCAGTTTACCACAGGGGCTCACCTCAAATCTTTAATTTTCTTATGTTCGAGCTGCTCAAATGGAAATCACCTAACAAGCACAGAACAGAGGCTTGGCTCATGCTAGATATAAAGATTAAAAAATCCGGGATTTCCCCATCTCCTTTCAGCCTAACATTGGCAACAAATTAATTTAATTTCAAGAAAAGATAACCACAAAATAAAACAATATATATTTCCCACATACTAAAAATAACTGACAATTGTTAGGGGTTTGTTTGTTTAATAATATATTAATATGAGGAAACTAAGAGGTATTTTCCTTCTTTGTTTCAGCTCAGCTTCACTAAATAGCACATAAAACCCCCAAAGAACATGTCTGAAGCTGCAAAGCCACAAACACATCCCTCCCCACTTCCCTTCCCAAGTCCTAGTCCCTAATGTGCAACTAGGTAAAGCCCAGGGAAGGAGAAAGGAGTTTTATTAGCAGAGGGCTCAGAATTGGAGGGCAACCACTGAACGTTGCCTGGAGCTAAAACTCTGAAGCTGCTCGTTGGCGAAGCGCGCCCGCCTTTGATCCGCCGGGTTCAGAGTCCGCTCACTTAACCTCCACAGGAAGAGCTCACTTTTGTGGTGCAAGATGAGCTCTTTCCTACACTTGCTTCCACACTTCTAAAAAAGCTGGCACACTGACAGGCTTTGCACTTTTCCAAATATATTTTAAAAATAAATAGTTTGGTGATAATTTACAAGTGGTGATATTGCTGATGACAATCCACAACCATCTATCTCCCAAAATGTGATTTTTTTTTTTAATGAGCCAGGTCCACAAGAGATCACAAGTTCCAGTGTCAAGGATATCTCCTGAACTAAACATGATAAGCCAACAATCTCACAAAATATTTTAGTGTGTACTTTGTTGAGCATCCTACCAAAATAATTGATACGAAATTGCAGAGAGAGACTGACAAGGTCCTTCCAGAAGAGATACCCAAAGTATTCCAGTATCTTCCTTGTTTATAGAAAACTTAAGAAAAACTGTCCCAAACACTTTTCCCGACACATTTGGGGCAGGATTTTGCAGATGCCCCTGCATGGTTTTGGTGGGGTCACGCTAAACATGTCTGCAGCCTACACTCACACACAAACAACATGTTGGTTTGGTTGACTCTCAGGAAAAACAAGTGGAAATAAGACTGTGCAGTCTGGGTGGAAGAACAGCCAAGTCTGTCTGGTTCTACTGCTCAAAAGTTTTCCATCAATTGGGTCTTGAAGGTACAACTCCTATGCCCAAACTATGCCCCAAGTACCCAACTCTTCACATGAAAACTTATTTCTGCGCTATAATCCATAAACATCTGTGTGTTGCTCATGATCAAAACACCAACATAATCTGCAGACATCTTCTGTAGTAACCTGAAGCCTCATCCAGTTGCTGTGAGCCAGCCTTTTGTAGCCCACAAGCCTCTCAAGTCATCTCAGCTTACTCATCCCTCCAGGCTTTTCTTCAGAGAGGAGCCTGCACTAATGGACAGGAGTCACAAAGTGGCCCTTAACCTGCCAACAACTAAAAAGGAGATGGATCAGAGGGAACCAGATTTTATATCATTAGAAGTTTATCACTGCTTACTTTGATATCACCAGAATGCAAACTAGTCTGGCTAGAATTTGCTTTGGGGAGGTGAGCAAAGCTCTGCTCAACTCTGCCTGCCCACACACATGGGGAGTGGAATGTAAATGCAGAGGTAAAATGCCCACCCAGTTAAAAAAATTCTTTCAGAATCCTAAAATTAACAGGAAATAAACAGGATGAACCTGCCTCCCCCACCCCTGAGACAATTCTCCTACATCCAAGTTATGACCTGCAGTGAAGCAATGCTTCCCATCTAGGCTAGGAAAATTAATTTACAAATCGGGTATTTCTGGCAGTTCTGATGAGACTGATTACAGAAAAATGATGCACTCATGTGAATGAAGTGGGAAATGAGTAATTATCATGGAATCCCAGAATAGTTTGGGTTGGAAGGGACCTTGAAGCTCATCTTATTCAAATCCCCTTGCCATGAGCAGGACACTTCCCACTATCCCAGGCTGCTCCATCCAACCTGGCCTTGAACACTTGCAGGGATGGGGCAGCCACAGCCTCTCTGGGCAATTATTTTTGAGACTTCCAAAGACAGAATGAACAAGTGCCAACACCAGAACTTCACTGGAGAAAGTGAAAACTGCAAGAGAATATAAACTCAACCCAGCACCTGCTGTTTACAATTGTTCTGAAACTTCTGGCTTAGCTGAGGACATATTCTTGATGCTGGAACTTGTGAGATCTTGTGGACGTGGTCTGGGTTACAAAAACTAAATTTGGGAAGCAGGTGTTTTGCAAGCTGTCATCAGCAATATCCTGACTTGTAAATTAGTCAATATCTTAAAAAGAGACATTAACTTGCACACCTGAAATTCAAAAGCAATGCTGCCCTGGCTTTAGAAAGGTTACTGTTGGTAATGAAGTTTCTATCCCTAAACTGCCTCTACTGTCAGAGCTCAAACCAGCAGCTTCAACTGAGCTGCCCGTCTCTCTGTGGGTTTGTTTTGAAAGAAGCTCAATTATGCTCAGGACAATGGCCCGTCTCTTCATTTTGGGTGAATAGGAAGCAAGGGTGCCGTTGTCACCCGGCTTCAATGCAGTCACAACAAAGGGCTCTGAAGTGCCGAAAATAATGGGCTACCTAAAGAGGCCGGGAGGAGGAAGGAGAGGGAGCTCTGGACAGCCACGGTGCCCCTTGTGCTGGCCCTGCAAGCGGGCTGGGAGTGCCAAGGGGCTGGGACACAGCACAGGGAGCTGCCCCACGGCTGCACCGAGCCGAGGACACGGAGGGGACACACCTCTGCCCACAGGGCAGAAAGGACGGGGTGGGTGGGTGTAGAAAAAAGGCAAAACCAGGAGCCACGAGCTTTAGCGTATGGGTGGGCTCCAGGGGGAAAGGGGAACCGGGGCAGGAAGGCAACAGCATGGCGGCGAAGAGAGACACACGGCAGATTCCGCGAGAAAAAAAGAAGGGATGTAACTCGTTCTTTAAAAAAACAGGACATAGTATTGCTGAAAGGCAGCGGGTGAATGAAAGGCAGCGCAGGCTGCTATTGTAGCGGCAGTCCCTCCTCCCCTTCTGGTGCCTCATTCATAAATGGCTGCTGGGGCTGGCGGCACAGCCGGGCTCGGCTATGAGGGCACAGCCCGGCCTCCAGCGCCGCGCTGCTCCCCCGCACACAGCGCCCGCTCTCCCCGCTCCCCAGCACCGGGACCCGGGGCAGCAGGAGGGCTCTGGGGAGCTCTGCTCGGCAGCAGAGGCTCCAGAGGCTCCGCACCCTTCCTGCCAGCCCTGCCCGGCCCGGCTCGCCTTACGCAGGCGGCTGCAGAGAAAAGCATCGCTACTGACATACATACATTTATGCTCACTGCTGACTGCTTTGTGTGATTGTGTTTAAAAGTAAACAGGAACCTCTCTATTTAAAAGCACCAGCCTATTAAAAAAAAAAATCAACCCAGAAATAGAAAATTTTGCTGGAATTCTATAGAATGATGGTTACAATGCTTCCTCCTTTCAGCTTTTCCATCTCTGTCACCACAGAGCAAGCCCGGCTGAGCCATCAGCACCATCGAGCCCAGCTGGATGAATGTGCACAGACAAACAGACGAACCGAGCAAGATTAAAGAAGAAATCATCATTCCAATCTTGGTAAAACCAATGAAAACGCTTTGCTTTGCCTGCCCAGCTTAGGTGAATGTAGGTAGTTTTGGTGTTCCCTGTATATGAAGTTAAGAATTGCTTCAGAACGTTTTAATTAGGAAGAACGAGGCTCAAACGTGCCATAACAATATCAGTACAAATAAATCATGGGCTATACAGTACCCTACTGTTCGTAGCTACAAAGGGGAATTTCCAAAATGTTTTTTCAAAAAGAAAAAAGGAAGGAAAATGAAAGAAAATGTGCACAGAAGTGATGCATGAAGGAAGGTGAAGAACTCCCCGTTATGCTCAGGACTTGCACAGATCCAGAAATATTAAGAAAAGTGTTTCTAGGCATTGCCCAAAAACTGAATAATTAATGATGGATGGTGAAGGAAGCCAAGGCCTGACCAAGGACCTCATCTCATTATCAGAAAATAAATTAACTTACTGAAATTGTCACCATCTGAGTTACTTATTTCTGATTCTCCTGGTAAACAAACAAAATCCTGCTGAAAAATGAGCAATTCTCCTGCTGAACAATAAATCAAGACTTTAATCCACTTCCTACAAAGCCATTTAATAACAGACTTACTTCTACAGCCAACTTTCCAAGAAGATAAGTAATTCCCTTAAGAAAGCAGTTTCTTATTCCAAAATTAGAATAATTTGACAATGTAAAAGATGACAAATAATATCTCTCTTCCATTCTGCTAACCCTCCAGAGGGGCCCCAGCCCAAACAGCAGGCAAGTGGGAACAGGCATCTGCCCAGCTCACCAGGAAAAGGCAGCCTGCCCTCCTGCTTTTCATTTTACACTGGGTAGGAAGAAAGGAAGGATCACATTTACACTAGTGAAAAAATAAAGGTCTTGCAGAACTAATTTAACATCCCAGCTACATCTTTTATCACCAAAACAGTTTTCTCTCTAGACCAGAAAAAAAAAAATAAAGGACTTGGATTCACACAAGCTCAAACTTGAATCAAACAGATTAAATATGTAAATATTTCCCTGTCAACGTTTCAAAAAGTGCCCACAGAATACTGTGAGATGGTGCAAGATCCTCAGCACTGATCCATCATCTCACAGGCATTTCAAAAGAGAATTTCCAAACTCCCAACCAGGTAACCATTAGCACACCGGATTCACCTGGATGTCTGCAGTCACCAAAAGGAGTTTACTCCACACATGCATCAATCATCTAAGACTCAGAAAGCACTTAAAAAATGCAGGCAGTGTCTGCCCTGCTCCCACCCCTCATCACCCTTCAGGTTCCATCTCCTCTTGTCACACATCTGTGAAACCTGTCGGTTTTTTAATCCATAGTGTGGCTTCTGAAGAACCAGTACTGTTACCAGAGCCAAAAGCAAACCACAGCTGGCATCTCTCCCCTGAAGAACTATTTGTGAAAAATTTTGCCAGTTGTCCAAGGCATACTTCTGGAGAGAAATTCCCACTGGCATTTGATGAATATGTTGCTCCCCACAGGTGTGATAACTGGAGATTTTCTACTCTCAAAAAAAGAGCTGAACCCACAAGCCCTGCAGGACAGCACAAACACATCAGCACCAGTTTTCTATGGGTGTCATTTCCATTAACACTGGCAGAACCGTTTAACTAAAACAGCACTAGCAAGGGCAGAAGACTATCTGTAACACCAATCTCTTGTGTTCATCATCTGGGCCTCCTGCAGGACAGGTGAATCAAAGGGCAGCATCCATCCAGCTGCTTGTTTGGCCAAGAAGGAATTTTTTGTTTGGCCAAGACACACACTGGACAGTTCCACATTCCCAGTGCACAAGGCCACATGCCCTGAGCCACTGGCCACATTTCAAAAGTACCAACTACCATGAGCATTCATGCTTATATTTATGTATATACATATAAAATACATATACATATATAATATATTTATTTTAGCCTGCTTCATAGCACAGCATCCCAGGAAACAACCCCGAGGGAAGGAAGTTCTTCAATTTCCCTTAAATTTTGTGGCTATGGCCTTAAAGTACATCTTTTGCAGAAGTATTGATAGATAGTCCTAGACAGCTTCAGAAGGGAAATAGTCCCTTCAGGTATATAAAAAATCAAAAAACAATAAAAAAATCCAAAACCCAATCTGAACTTTGGATAATGACATCCTTTAAAGCTCTGCAATACCCTGTTGTTTTGTATCAAAATCAGATCAAGTTTGGCAGATAAACAACACACTGGGTTGTTTGTGCAGCCTATAAACCACAGCTCTTCCTCCTGTTTGTGAATCAGATCTTCTCGTATAGCAAATACGGCAAACTAAACGAGGTGCTCCCTGTCTTAACCTCAATGCTCCATGAGCTCAAGCAGCAGAGATGCTTTTTGTCCACAAATATCCATGTCACCTGCATCCAAACACCATGAGCCACAAGACACACCCCAACACTCCACGGCTGAAGTTGAGCTTCTGGGACAGAACCAGAAGCCACAAGCTGCAAGTGCCAGCGATCGTATCTTGCAGGAGGAAACCTGGGCTCAGATCTCAACAATCTACCAAGACCCAAGACAACATCAGGTGATGTAAATAACTTGTTCACCTTAAATGAGAAACTCCAGGAGACAGCTTAGTACTTAATATATATCAAAACCATTACTTCTGCAGCCAGCCAGAAAGCCCACATATTTTTCTATTTTTTTCCTGGGGGTGTCAGCTCAAAGTCTCTTACATAGGCTGAACACTGGCTTATGACTAGTAAAACAGCTTTTATACATTCCTCTTCCACTTAAACAGCACTACGTACTTTCCTGCAACTTCACCATGATCAAAGTCCTCACAAAACAGCAAAACAAAGTGACAAACAGGATGTATACTTAGAACTTCAGTTGTGCTGGCAAAGCACACAGTATCATTTACGTCCCATTTCAGATCAGTTTGTCCAAAAAATAACCAGTACAAATTATATTATCTTCATACCAGCAGGAAAAAAAAGATAAGATATACAAAAACAAGCAGAGCAAATGAGTTTCCATCTCTGTCACCAAACAAGAAGAGGCTATTTCTGTTAGCAAAGATAAAGCAATTGGAGACAAAAGTAAGGAATTAACATTTCCTCTACACTAGCAACCACCATCAGGAGGTGTATGGCTTGGAGCCAGGCTGTCCTGCAAAACACTGGAGAGATCACATGCAAGAGTCAAGCCAGTATCAACTATTCCCTGCGTCCCAACCCCAGAGAACAGTTCTTGAGTCACCACTGGAACAGGAACTTCACTTATCTCCATTTTATCTCAGCACCAGGTCACCCATTTTATTGCTGTGTGGACACTGATATTCGTGTACTTCCCATTTTTTCACTCACCTGTCAGTCCACTCCTCATCACCTCCAGCCCATATTTCAGCACTGTAATTGGGACTGCAGGTGTCACCACTTGATCTCAAAGCATCTCTGTGTGGCTCAGCTAGAAATTCAAGTGTCCCAGTACTTTCCACAGTTGATACTGGAAAGAGAAGCAGGACACCTTACAGAGCACACATTTATTCTCATATGGAAAGAACTGGTGCTGACTTAAGTTAGTTCTCACTTCCCTGGAGGACTCAACCAGTATCAACAGGACTATTCACAAATTTGAAGGGCAGTATAGTCTTAAAGCATTTGCTGAAGACAAACATTCATCCGTTATTTTGTTTCTTAACTGAGGTTCTCTACAAATGGTTTTGCTGTGTATAACACAGAGGCCAAACACAACAGCAGGGATTTGTCTTTCTGTGTAGTTTTCTAATACTGTCACAAAGCTGCTTCATAGCATGATTACATTTACCTATCAACTTCCATATTACTTTTTTTGTGCTGTCAGATTCCTCCTTGGACATCCTTTCATCTGCTCTTCCATCAGATGGAAGATGCTCAGTTCTGCCTTCCCAGCTACCTTCTAATTTTAGCAAGGCCTCTTCCAGACCCTCTTTTTCCATGTTGCCCACAAGTCACCCAGTATGATGCACACAGTAAGTGTGCAGAGAGTTCACCCCTGATGTTCTACCCAGATCTGGAAGCACCTACAGGAGAGAGATCCTAATCTGGTGTCATATTTACTCCTAATATGGATTTGTACCTCAGTGTGCTGTGGTAACAACAGCCACCAAAATGGAAACCTCACCAGGACATGGAACCTGTTTTCCTGTTTTCGAGCATTACCCAATGCACACAATATTTTTAATTATTATCATTAACCAGTTTTACTCTAAGCTGTCAGCTCTAGCAAGAGTCTGTCCAAGGCAGGGGAACCTCCCCAAACTTATTTGGGTACAGTATTTAGCTGACTTAATTTGAAGCTACTTTTCCCTTCCAAACACGCACGCCTACTCAGCAAACGGCAACCACAGCTGACTCAGAGGAGGAGGACAGGCTCCTCAGCTTTTTTCTTCCTGCACAAGAGAAAAACAAGAGGGCACAACGCTCACTCCCTCCTTCCTCCCAATCACAGCCAGCTCAAACAGCACTGCCTCTAAACAGAGCCAGGAGAAACCTCTCTCTGGGATACAAGCAGCAGTAAAATTCTCTGGTCCCAAGGCAAACAAGCATCCTCAGTTGAAGCCTGGGGAGGCTATGGGTTTAAAAAGCCGTGTGGAAAGCCAAACTCGCTATCATTCCTCTTCCCACACACACAGACTCAAAGGGCAGAAGCAGGCCACCCTCTCCTCTCCCCTTTCCAGGCGCCTCACGCTTGGAGCGGCTTAAAACAGACACGGGGCCTCCAAAGGCCGGAGGAGGAGGCACCGAGCTGCCCTCCCTCATCCGGGCTGCTCAGCCCTTCCTCCGCTGCACCCCTCCTGCTGTTGCTGCTTGTTTTCCTGACTCGGAGCGCAGAAAGCGCCAGCCTGCTACAACCGCACCCTGGAATAAAAAAATCATAAACACGGGCTGATTTACATGCATGCATTACTTGGATAAACACATCCCTGGCACTGAAAAATCCTCTGGTACGGCAAAGCACCACCTCTGCCCGGAGAGCTGCTGCACAGACAGCACAACATCCCAGTCAGGCACCCGGAGCAGAAAAGGCACTTCCACATTCCCAGCAACAAGGAGCGAGAACCTGCTCCATGTACACATGAAAGCAGCAACTCGGGAGAAGCATTACAAGCATTAAAGACTGATAAACACTCATCAATCTTTATGCAAAAGAAATGCTGATGTTCTCCAAAAGTGCAAGAAAATACCATACACACCCCCCCCCCCAGCCCACAGAAACCTGTTGTCCAAAGCATTAAAAATTTCAGTCAACAACATCATCTCTCCTTTCTAAGGAATTGAGACTGCAAATGAAGCACAGTCCACAGCTTTTTCTGAGAACTTTTAAGTTTCTCTGCGTGGAAGATTTCAAAACACTCCTGAGATGGCCAATTTCATTTCATAAAGAGGAAAGTGGAAAGACAGATTTCCAGGTGTTGGTTTAATTACTGATGAGACTGAGGAAAAGCACCTTACAAAGCTTTGATGCCCTGCCACACCAGCCTCATTCCTCAGAGCAGCTGGTCATTCCCCACAATGCTGCATGCTGGACACAAGCTTCAGAACTGAGCCTCTCAGGACAGGACACACTTTCAAATCAGAGTTATTCAAACATATTCATTCAATACTTACACATATTCAATACTTCTATACTTTTGTGAAGTCACTAGAAGCTTAGTTTTCCTAGCATTTTGCCTTTGCAGTGCTTTAAAAGCCACACAGCAAACACAACAGAAGCACAGCATTCCTGTATGGGGTGCAAATCCTTTTTGAACCTCACTTGGCTACTCTTCTAAAGGATTCTTGGATTTTAATATCCACTGAAAAATGTACAGCTACTCCTTACAGCTACACTTAGCTCCCTGTACAGAGAAGGGTTAGCAGCAGAGCCCTCTGCTCAGGGGCCACACGAGGAGGATTTTCACAGAGGAACTCATCATTTGCCCCTGCAACACAATGGGACACTGCCAGGCTGTGACAAACCATCCCTGGGACCATCCCTTGCTCATCCTGATCTCCAAGTCCTGCCAACTCAGTGGCTGTCCCCATCAGAGCGCAGGCTAAAGGACAGCCAATACACCATCTTCCTCCAGCTTTGGAAGCAACAAAACCTTTCCAACTTCTCTCAGGAATCCTCCAGCAGAGCATGGAGTGGGGCATGCCAGGAATGGAATGCTGAGGAGGGATCTGCACAACATGACGTGGAAATTGTCCTGAAACTGTAGGATGTTTGTATCAAACATTCCTCTACAATGAACTTTGATTTCTCTGAAATTCCCTTTGTTTTTCAACACATGGGTTTACAGCGGTCTCTACCCAACAAGACCCACTTCTGACTGTTCTCCTGCATGACAGGCTTTCTGGATTTTTGTGCTTAAGGTAGGAGGAGATGTTTGAGTTAATATGACCTTAATTACATTATGAGCTGCTCATCATTACCAGCTCAGTTTCTGGCAGCAGGTCCCCACTGAGCAGACGCTCCCAGCTGTTGGCTTTGCTGCTCCTCACCACGCTGAGATTATGAAAAACAGTTAAAGTTCCCCCCCAAATTAATACAATACTACCAGGGAAAAAGACTAATTTAACTGACAAGCTGCCATTACAGCATTCATCTTCCCCTCCTCTTCTGCCACAAGTTAGTACCAGTAAGGACTTGTTTGAACTACAGAAAGTCAGAGAAAATGGTGTCATCACCAGATAATATAAACTATCAGACTACCTGTTCCTTTCAGCTACAGAAAGAACTCACTCATGGGAAAGGGAACTAATACAGAGCCATACAAGTTCACAGCAGCCAGTGGCTCCAAGATGCACAGCCACGTGTTCAGGCTTTTCAAAAGCCAAAACCATGCCGAGCTCAGGTCTCAGCCTTTCAAAGGCACTTCTGTGTACAACAAGAGATGGGAATCAGCAACTTGCCTAACAGGTAGGAAACACATTGATCCCATATCCAAAGTACCAGCACTGCTGGCTCATCACACACTGCCTGTGTGTGGCTTCACACGTAGTGAAACTCAGGTTGCCTCTGCACCATCAATGATCCCTAAGCGAAATTAAAAGGATTAATTAGCCCACTGCCAGCTCTGCAAGGATGGCACTCCTAACACAGGCTCATGCAAGGGTAAGAATGGAAAAAGAACTGAAAATCAAGTCTGACACAGCTAAAATGTAAGGTTATTTCCTGCAGCCAATTAGGCTAAAGATGCAGTTAAAGGTCTGCTTTTCCTAAAGTGCAAGGTGTGGTAGTTCATTCTTGAACTACCATCTAGACTGTTGTAAGCTGTGATGCTCTTTTTAAGATTTATTCACAAATAACAGATTTGACGGTCCTGAAAATTTTTTCCACATGCTACACTTTATTATTTTTCACTTCAAAGCTCTGGAAATTCAGAAGCCTGAAATACATTGCAGTTAACAGCACTTCCAGTGTCTTAGATGTCATTACAACCTGAGCTACCACTGCAAGTTAACTTCAAGTCAGTTCTGGCTCTTCTCCCATCCAAAACAAAGTTTACGTTTGCATTCCTAGTTCCCTGACTACATTGCCTATTTTAAAGTAGCAGAAATTATTTTTATTGTTAAAAATAACTACCATAAATCAGTTGGGAGTTGCAGTTAAAATACTTGACTGTATAACTCGACAATAAGAAAGTGATGACAGACTGCAACTAAACCCAGCAGAAAACAACATGCATCTATCCACTTTCTTCCTCTTTTCTCTTTTTACCTCCTTAATGAAGGAGCCAGAAACCAAATACCTAGAGAACAAATGCATTATTCATTTGTATATAACACTGCACATGTACAGAGAATATACTATACACATTTATACACGATCACAATATATTCAATCTGCAAATTAAGGCAGTAACTTGTATTTTGAACTAGTCAGCAACACACAAAGTGCAGCAATGAGACCACCAAAAGTGAGGTTATTTTCACTCAGCTGAGGGGAAAGCTCTGATCACAAATTATCATAAAACTTACCATATACAACAGAATATGTGTAAGTTTTAACAATTAGAAAAGTACTGAGGTTAAAGGCTGAACAGCACAAATGCCATTGACTCTTTTAGCACTGAGAGGGGTCCCAGACAGAAATCTGCTTTGAGGGCAGAAAAAATTCAAACAAAAAAAACTCCTTCTCTGGATGGCAGAAGTTCAAATGTTTCCCTAAACTGTCTGGATGAGGAAAAAAACAGAAAGGTAAAACACAGTTAAAACTAAAGCATGGACAAACCAACATGCCATAACTGTGAGTGGCCAGTCAGATGGGTGGGGAAGAAAAACTTCCCCCATCTTAGAAACAGGAAAAGTTGTACTGCAGAGCAGTCATCGGGAAACCCTAGAGGAAACGAGCAGGTTTATCTCACTGAGCCCCTACAGACTTTTCAGGAAGTACTCCAGGAAATAATGAAAGGCTTCCCTGGCCAGCTGTGGCTGCCAGCAGAGATGCAGCAGCCAAGGGAGGTCTAAGCAGCGAGGGGCAGGGGTCCAGGTGGTAGATCTGAAGCCTCTTTCCCTCTAGGGAGCAATAAAGAGGCTTCACCATGTGGGATGCGCTCCATCCCCTCTCAACAGGCTGATTTGGCCAAGGGCAAAAACCTGCCACTGATTAGAACAACGATCTTAGCCAACATACAAAGGAATTAAACTTGAGGGGAAAAAAAAGAAAATACCACATTTACAGTCTATTTCCATCTCTTTTGGTAACATGAGATGCAGTTTATTCCAACAGCAAGCAAAAGCTTTCAGGAGAGTGCACAAAACATTAATGTTTTCTGTTGTGTGGGTTTCACAAGTCTGCTGTGGCCTTAAGGAAAACTCCAAACCCCTGCTCAGGTACTGCACAGCTTTTGAGCCATGCAAGCCCTGCAGCCACCTCTCCAGCAGCACTGACAAAAACACAGCCCTGGGATGACTAAAGCCATCAGGTGATGCTTCCAAGCAGCACCAACTGTTGCTCCAACTGCTGCTCTGGCAAAGGGCTGAGATGGCATCTGACAGGTTCAGAGACATTGACCAGGCTCTGGGAATTAAACAAACCAACCTCGCTGCTCTGAAAGCAGAGCACTGCATTTCACACCCCAGTTTTGGGTGGAATCAAGACACCAGTGAACAAAGCACAAAGTTCAGTGAACTGCCTCAGCAGCCTTTTGCAGGTAACAGACCTGCAGCACAGCTGTTTAAACCTGAAAAACACTAAGTAATTGCATCAACACCTTTATTTTTAAAACATTCAAGCCAATTTTCAGAATTATTTGCTATTGATGTATATATATGTATCAATTGGCTTGATTGATTTAAAAAATTAGAAAAACCAAAATGTGTAGGTGCATAATAGAACCCTGTCCTGGGCTGATCCCCAGCAGGTTGAGCAAGGGGATTTTCATCCTCTGCTCTGGTGAGATCCCACCTGCTGTGCTGCCTTGGGTTCCCAAACATCAGGAAAACGTGGAGCTGCTGGAACAAGTCCAGGGGAGGCCACAAAGATGCTTCAAGAGAGGGAGAAGCTCTGCTACAGAAACAGGCTGAGAGCTGGGTGTGTTTTTGGAGAAATCACCCATTTTTTGTCTACCCTGCCAATGAATCAGTATCACAATACACTATGCTGGTGCTTGCTGTGCTGGGATTTGAAGAAATTTAAAGGACAGTCTATCAAAATTAGTGTAACTCAGCAATACAAGCCTGGAAGCAAGCACTGAGATCATTATATAGCTCAATAAATGTGACAAAGGATCTGCTTCTACGCCAGCCACAAAACAAACTCCAGCTCTTGGGGAAAACTCCAGATGCAAAAGCTGCCCAGGAAGCTGCAGGATCCACACACGGCAGCCTCTGAACCACAGCCTGAACCTCACAGAACTCCACGGGTCACAGCTGCCTGAAGCACCAGCGTTTCTGTGAACCTCTAAAATCAGAGCTGAATCCCTCCTACTCCATTCCTCTCACTGCATCCTCTTCCCAAAATGAACTGCAAGACTTCTGTACACTCAGTGAGGGAGAAAAAATAAAGAAAAAAGGTTTATATTCATCTCATGCATTAGCTTTTCATGAGCTCTGTTACATGCTGTCCATATAGCAACGAGAATTTACTCTTTAACCTTAACTCCTAGCAACATTTTCAATTTCTGGTAGCAGCATCTTTGATGCCTGAAGACTAGGCTGACTTTGGCAGCCAGTGGAAAACATATCTATGCACTGCAAACAAATGCTTTTCCATTTCTTCTATTCAAATGGTGCAAATTATTTCTCAAGTTGCAGATTTTAGTTTCAGGCAAGTACAGATGGAAAAAAAGGTTTGCAACACCATAATGAGAAAAACCAGTAGACAGACTACCAGACAACCGGACACCAGAATAAATCCTTGATAAAGTCTACGTTTGTTCAAGTAATTTATCAAGAACTGAAGGAATTTGAGGAATACCTGCTTGATAGATCAAAAAATCAAGGAAAATGATAACAGAAATATTTAACTGTTTACATTTACTTTGTTTCCAGCCTTTTTTTTAAGGAAAACCCTGCTGCACTGCGTGAAGCCAACTGACTCTTAGTGTCAGCTATGTTCTCTGCAGACACCCTGTAATTCCTGTGCCTTCACCTGGCTGCACGCTGCCTCTTGCACTCAGATCACGCTCTGAGTGCAGAGAGCAAACCAGGGCTGGTGAAAGCTCAGTGTCTGCCTCTGCAGAGCCCTCCTGTGCTCTCAGGCTGGGAGCAGCCCCAGCTCCAGGATGCACTTGGGGAGAGCAGTGTCTGGTGGTTATGTCAGAGGACAGCAAGTCTGGCATCACACTTCTATTTCAGGCGATGCCAGGGACTGTGACCTTGAGCAAGTCACTCCAGCAGCTGTTAAGGTACAGACTCCACTGTGTGAGGAGGAGCTGGGATGCTTTAATCCTTTCAGAAACAAGGGGTTGCATGCTTTCAAGTACTGGATTAATCACTATCTAGATTACTTTTTCCCTTATCTCAAATGGATGCTTTATCCCAGGACAATGAAAATTCACAAGGCTTATTGCTATAAAATACTGCATTCATAAATACTAGTGTTAAAAACTCTTGTGTGTAATTATTTACCTATTTTAATCAATCATCTCAACTGACATCGACTCAAAATGCATTTTGTGGCTTTGCTTCATGACTACTTTTTACTCCTGCCTTTCAGTGGAGTGAAACCTTATCCACCCCAAAAGATCACACTTCTCAGTTTCCCCTTTCAGCTCCAAAAGCATCCCAGAGCAATGCTCTGGGCTGGGGCAGCTCCTTCTAGGCATGAGGAGATAAACCAACCATTTTTGATTAAAATATTCTTATTCATATCAGGCTATTCCACTGCCTTGTTTCTTTTCTTAAAATTAAGCAAACAGGACTTAAATTTAGAGCTAAAACTAAATTGACAGTGACCCTGTTATAACAACAGTACTTCAAGTGCTTTACAGTCCAGTGCCAGTTCAAAGTTTAGATTCTGGCCAACTGACCGCTGGAGAAATAAATTAATATTTCATTACATAAATAAATTTCAATAAACTGTTCTGGTTTGAACTCCACATCTTTATCAAGAACGCGAGGTAAAGCAAACACTCTTTTTCCAGAAAAAGAACATCCATAAATTCAAAAGGAAACAGTAGGTTTCAATGATGGAAAAATATTATTCAGCATCCCAGTTAACCACAGAATGTCACTGCTGGCAGCACACTGGCAGACAGGTACTTAATTCTTAGAGGGGTTTGTCTCAACCCCTTTATTCTATGTACACTGGAGCTGTCAAATCATTAGAAACAAGTTTAAAGATCGCTTACCCAACATGCAATTTTATTTGATCCCCCCAATCAATCCAGAACTTTAATTTCATTTTAACCACAAAAGCACTGAGAACACTTGTCTTTAGAGCAGGGCTGTGCTCACACACCCCTGACAGCACACAGACTTGGGTGGCTTCACCTGTCATTCCAGACAAGGCTCCTTTCTTTATTTACCAAATTTGCATGGCGGGACACAGCTTCCCTCCAGGATTATTTTCTATTTCCAGGTAGCAAAGCTGTCCCTGAACAAACTGCACTATTTCACAGCTATCTATAGCACATAGCAGGCAGCAAGTAATTTTAATCCCAAATCCTCTTCCCGCTTCCTGACACCAACAGCTTTCAGATACAGCATCTCTGGCTGAGAAACGCTGATGAAACAGCATCTTTGGATAAAAACCACTGGATTATTCCCTGCAGCTGAACATGAACCATCTCAGCCATGTCAGGCTCCCCTTGTGCTCTCACAGTAGCAGCGAGGAAGGGTTCACCTCCAAAAGCATCACCTTTTGTTTGCAGCTGGAAAAGCCGAATCACTGAGCCCCAGAAGCCCAGCTTTGCGTAAATGCATCCCAGGTGGTGACACACATCCTGAAATCCAGCTCCACCTGAAACCCCCAGCACACCCAGCACCCTGGGCAGCCCCTTTGGGATTCCAGGTTTCACACAGCACTGCAGGAACAAGTGCCAGCAGCAGCTCAGCCTCTGTTTTGGGGGGTGATCTGGCAATGTCTGTGACTTCCCCACAAGCCCCACATCTTCCTTTCTTGCTTTCATACCACCTCTCTCCCCGCAAATCTCCCAGAAGGAAAATAAGGTGTGGACAGATTTATTTGCCAAGTTAAGTATCCATAACTTGTTCCACGCTCCTAATCCCCGCTCAGAAAACATAACCTCCATAAGTGAGAGCAAAATATATGCAAGAACATGAACCAATGCAAAACACCTCTAATTTTAGATGTTTGCCTCACATTAAACTAATCAAGCTTATTAATCTTTTTAAATTATTTCAGTCGCTTCATTTTAAAAGGGCTTTTTGCAGTAAGTCTGGTTCAGTTTTGTTAAAAGTTTTGCCCTACTTAGTCAAAGTTTAATAAAGAGTATTTTTTTATGTAGTAACAACATTTACAGAGCTGAGATGTGCCCCAAGAATGGGACTGCCAGAATGAAGAGTGATGCCATGTATAGATTTTTTTTCTTATTTTGAGGAGTTCTGCAACTGCATGTATTGACCAGCCAGCGAGTGCAGTTCTCAGTGGTCTATTTTCCTGTACCAATTACTAAGAAATTTGAAAGTGAGAACTGAGCTTTACATCACAAGTTCTCACACTCCCACTGAGCAACTACTACAACTGAAGAAACTGCAGAATCCCAGTATTCCAGAACAAGGAGGAGAAGAAAACATGAAGACACACAAGAAACTCCTCTGTCCACAGAGTGGCAGAAGCTACACTGAAATCAGTGCCATGAGTCTTAACCTGTGATACTAAAACTACAGCTGACTGGGGAGGAAGATTTGTTTGGAGAAGGGAAAAGTATTAAAAAGTTAATTTTTTCTCAGATTTTCCTCCAGCACTCAGAAAAATGTTCAGTATTCCAAGAGATTTCTGACTAATACTTCTAGCATTATGCCCCCTCTCACCCCAGCAGAACATGAAGTATTTCATGACTGATACAGAGGGATGGAGAGAGAGATGCTCCAAGGATGGCTGTTTTCAGTAACAAAAGCACAAATTTGGATCACTTTCTCAATTTAAAACGACTTCCAGGCTCCCAGGTTACAATCAGGACAAGTCTATTCCATGTTCCCTTATTACCCAGCCAACACTAACTGAATGCAGACTTAGAGACTTCACTCCGGGCAAAAACGTCACATACAAAGAGCTTAAGATCTCCGAACATTGAGAGCTGCAGACCAGGTTTCAGCCCTGCTTCTCATTTCTCTGTGTTTCAAAGTGAATCATAACAATCCTCTAAATACTTAGGAGTTTCCCAAGGCTGTGCTTGTTGAAAATCTGAGCACTGAAAGAACTTTCTAGGGATTTTGTTGCGTACTTTGACTATCTCCAAGTTAATAAAAACATTTTGTCTTAAAGACTCCACTAGAAGATTGTTACTGAATCAGAGGGACAAAATGACTGAAAATGAAAAATTAGCTTTTTAGCCCTTGAGAAATAATTAGTGGGAAAAGATCACCTCTTTCCTTGTTCTTTGAAAAAGAAGCCTGAATTCATTCTCTATCACACCAACCCTATAGGAGTGAGTTGAATACAGAAATCATGGCTGAGATTATGGACTGATGCCTACAATGCTCCCATCATGCTCCTCTACAGATCTGATGGGACAGATAACTTTAACCTGCATGGTACAGGCAGCATAAAAAAGGAGATCAGAAACCCAACTATCTTTCCTCTTCTCTGGAAATTCACACCCTCTAGGAAAAACACATGTTTAATCTCCTACTCTTTTACTATCGACAGCCTTCCTACGAGCACATGCAAAGGCCCTGCTTCCCATAGATTTAAACATTACCACGGCATTCTTGTCCCTTCCTGCCTCCAGGAAATCTGAGCAATTTGTAGAAAGCATTCCTACAGCCTCCCTCCTCCTCTACTCCAACAAGCTGCTGCAGCACTAGAACCGGCACAACTCAGAGTGCACACCAAAGAGAAATGCTCCCAAGGATATCAAAATCACTTCTCCAAATGCAGTTCAAGGCAGAGGCAGAAGCCACTGGCACCCCGAGTGCACAGATGAAGGAGGAGCTGCAGGAGCACTCCCAATCCACTGGAGAAGCCTGAGCCAGCCCCGCTCTTCCCATCACTTGGGAGGTTTAGGCAAACTTGACAGACTTTGCCTGGAGGAAGTTAGCACTCCAATTATTCCACCAGCTCTTGAGAGGAGGTGGAGCAACTGCTGGCACAGGAGCAATAGAAAACAGCTGGGAATCAGCAAAGTCTCAACAAGCACAGGATGTAGATGGACAACAGCTAAATTCATTTACTGAAATGACTTAAGCTCTTTTGTAAGCTTTAGCCCTGGCCTCAGATATGCCAGACGATACCCTGGTTACTCAATCTCAGGCGTTTCAGCCAAGGGAGAAGCAAAACATCCAATACCCTCTCCTTCTGCAGCTCCTCCCACCCAAGCCCCCAAAAACCCCTCTTACACACTCAAGGCAGGTTTAGGATTTCTCCTGAGGGGGTGAGGGGGAAATAAAAAATAAATAAATAAATAAATAAATAGAGTTGGCAATTCCTTCCATACTACTTCCTAAGAAGGACTTTTTAAAAAGCCTTTAAAAACCCCATAAGCTAATAAATTATTACACCAGGGAGCAATAACTCATTATCTTGCTTAGCCAAGTCAGAAGTAGCCAATTTAGGCAGCCGAAATTTCCATTGATAGTTAACCCTCACTTGCACAGCCTTTGGAGGGAAACAATATCTGTGCCAGACAGCGGGAGCTGCAGAGGTAATCCAAGCTGGCCGTGCAGTCCATCTCAGTGAGAACAAGCTGAGACAACTTGAATTTCCTCCAGCTCAGCTGCAACCTGCCATCCTTTTCACCAACACACCTACTTGACCCCCAGAATACAATCATCATTTTAACATGCTGCAGGAAGAATTAAAGTGACAGCTTCATTTGCTGCATGTAACTGATTTTTTATGTGAACAAAAGGGTTTAGTGGTTATAAGAGACAACATGACAATAATAATCCCACCTCAGTATGATTTAGAAACATCCAATATTGGAGTATTGTTCTGCCTTCCACAGTTCAAACTCTGAAATGCCCTGTCCAAGGCAGACTTGTGCTTGGGAAGTGTTACAAGAAGATTACTCCTAGGTGTATCCCAGTAACAGCAGCAGTTTTGCTACACTTATGTCCTACTTCTTCCTGACATGTCTTAACTAAATTTAACCTACTAATCCCAGCACACCTGAGACAGACAGCAGCCACTAACACTATCACTCCTACCTTAAACAGGAACACAAACCACAAAGTAAGATTACTCAGATTAAGTGATTGACTCGAGGTCAGAGGAAGTATATCGTCTGTCCAGAATGTGAGCTCTGGACACGGTAACTCCAGCCCTGAGCTTGAGCCACAGACCCCTCTGGCTTTCTGCACCAAAGCACATCTCCCTCCCTGCTTCCTCTCCCAGCACTGCCAGTCACTGTGCAATTGCTCCTGCATTTCAGCAGGGCAGTTTTAGAGGCCGTGGCTGCCTCTGTTCCTGCTCCTTGGGCCAACACGAGCTGTGAGGAAGCATCTCCCAGCTGCACACTTGCCCTCAGCCCTCGCCACAGAGCCAAGGTTAGCTCTAACACTGCACAGCCCCACAGTAATTGGCTTTCCACAGCCAAGGAGACTTCGTGTCTCCTTCTCAAAGCACATCTTTTAGCCATGCAGCAGCCTGAGGCACCAAACCCTCGCTGCCAGGCTCCCTGTTCCAACCAGCAGCCGCCCAGGACCCAAGGAGAGAAACAAGGGAACACTTTACATGGTATGAAGGAGCTCACTGGCAATTCCACCAAGCAAGCAGATTTAATGAGCTTTTTAAACCATTAGGAAAAACAGGTATTGGCAACATCTTCCAGCACATCAGCTTGTTGTCCAAAAGGGCAAAGCAAACCCATTTATTTCCAGTGGCATGGAGGAGTAAAGAGCTCCCAGTCTGGAGCAGCACTCTGTGTAAAGTGATAGAATCCACAACCAGCACTTCCAGTCACCTTGGAAAAGACAAGAGACCTCCACATCCACCACGCTATTTCAACACAGTGACCACTGCAAATGAACAGCATCTGGGCATTGTGAGCTGCCCTGAGAAGTCTCTGGTTTGGATAGAAATGAAGCATAAGCAACAATTCAAACAGAATAACGTCAGGCAAGACTGATGACTACTAGCCTGGAACTGCTCAGCCCTCTAAATTGGTAGTCTGTAGGGTGAGAGAGGGTAATTAAAATATAAAAGATTCACTAGATTAATTACCTTGCACACAGTATAAAAATATTTGTGTGCATATTATATGTCTATTTCTTTCTGAGTATGCAAAAAACCCTGCATACATTATCATCTCCAAACAAACGCCCCCTACACAGAGCATGGGCATCCAAGTATAGGTCTGTGGAGTGCTCTTCAGGATATATCAAAATTCTTCATATTTAGAAGGCTGCACTGGGCCTACAAAAAGGAAAAGCTGTGCCCTAGAACACAAGTCAAGTGAGCCCCATTCCTCAGCTACAGGTAAGGGGACATACCCTGAAGCCCCTGTTCAAAGGCAGTGCTGGAATACGACAACCACATGGCAAATGAAGCACTTGGATATGCAAGAAAGGCCCTGCTAGACAAGATTCCTAATGAAACTAGAATTTTAAAAGACCCTTCTTATTTCTACTT
Source organism: Ammospiza nelsoni (assembly GCF_027579445.1). Taxonomy (NCBI): domain Eukaryota; kingdom Metazoa; phylum Chordata; class Aves; order Passeriformes; family Passerellidae; genus Ammospiza; species Ammospiza nelsoni. The sequence continues at coordinate 3,779,129 of NC_080646.1, read as the reverse complement.
GAACTCACTGGAATGAAGACTTAAAAAAACTTTCACTGAGAGCAGACCACGTACATTTTATTCCTAAAGGAAAAGGCTATATATTTATTCACTATCCACCCTTTTTGTCTCCTCTCTTTTTCATTCTATTTCCTGCCAAAGCATCAAAATCACAGGCAAAATAGGTGCCTAATACTGAGTTCATCAAGTATCTGCACAACATCACAATGCCAGATGCTTTTGACACTGTACTCTTTACAAGCAAAAACTGAAATTACCAAGATTGGTCAAAGTAATAAACCATGGCTCTGAAAGTCACCAGAGATATAAATATTTTCTCATCTTATTAGTTGTTCCCATGGCATTTCTTAAAAATCACTGATTTTAGTCCTGTCTCATTTGTAGTTGCCATGGATGCAGTATTTTGTTCTATTCTGCATTAACAGTTTGACTGTTAACTCTCGACTCACGCACCCTAAAAACGTGGAGCTGCAGGAAACCCTGGTCCTTAGGCACAAGGGAAGGTGGGGCCATACAGGATTCAGCACTAATTCTGAAAATTCATGCTTCATCTTCAACAGATTATTGTGGTGCAGACACTCTTAGCACAGAATTTTAAATATGAGGAAGGAATACACTCCAATATTAAAAATTCAAGGGCCTAACCCTTTTCCACATACTTTTTATTCAAATCTGCCGGAAGAACCAAAGAAAAAAAGTACAAACAGCTTTTCTCTGGCCTGATGCATCTTGGTCCAACAGCTTCCTACTGATTTCTGTAGTTAAACAGTTGACCCTTGCCAGGAATAGGACCCAAAGTGAAAAGAGTCATAGTTTGCCAAGTGAAGCAGAATCCACAAACAAGCATCTCACACTGGCTACAGACTCTTTCCTTTGAGAGATTTAAGAGGGAGAAGGGAAGGAAGGCATACTGGGGTAGGGCTGGGTGTTCTCTGAAATGCATTATTTACTAACCAGAAATTATTACATAAAAATGTATTAGTGAAGAGAGGGAGACACAGAACTTACTCTCCAAAGCCTGGTATATTTTTCCATTTCATCTCCCCCAGTTTCACAAACATGCTTTGGCCTAATAAAATAAGTTTGCCTAACTTGTGCATTTCCACTGCACAACACTGTCTAACCAGAAAAAGTTGCCACAGAAATAATGAAACTTCCCAAGATTAAGTCTTTTCTATGTGTACACACTGTCGAGTTGTCCAAGTTCACCAGAAAATAATGTGCATTATTTATTACATGTAACACTAGGAAATCTGTAACACTTACAAAGACCATTATGATGCCATTAAAAAGATTTCATGTTCAGCTTTCTAGGCATTTTGGGCACACAGCCATCTCTACAATAATTATTATATTTATCACTATGTAAACTAACTGTAATGCTTCATTAAGACAGAGAAAAATGGTATCACCGAGGTCCCTGCAAGAGCCAGTAACACTCTCCTCAGTGAGATGGAGGTTTCCTGTCTGCAACTGCTTGCTGGGATGCTCCAGGAGATTTTATTCTGGTAGGACAACCCAGCAACACGTGTTAAGGAAGGTCCTGAGCTACCATGTATGGCCTGCAAAGGCATTTATGGAGTAACAGCACATGCAGGACTCTCCTGATGACCATGATATAGGGGTTTTAGCTCATAGAAAGCTACATGTCTTTCAAAACCAAAAATCCTTGAGAGATGACTTTTAAGGTCATTGCAGGAAGCAAGGGAAGTCTCTATCCTCCAAATACATGCTGGATGTCCATGCTATGCTGGGAAGGGAGGACAATGGGTCTGGACCCCAATGGGTTAAAAATTAAACCATGGGCATGGAAAGGCAGAGCTGCCTGCTATCTGCTCGACCTGACAGCCTGGCAGGTACAGGCAGCTTTTGTCCTCACACATGCATCTCGTTTGAATCAGAGGGATCCTTCTAACATGGAAAAATACTGACGTGCCTTCAACGTAAGCTGTAAGCCTTGGAGAGATTTCAAACATGTTTGACACTGATAGGGGACTAATTGTACAAAACTCCAAAGATCCACAGGGACAAAGAGCTGCCGACAAAGCCTCGCTCTCCCTTTTGACTTTGTGCAACCAGAGCCCTCAAACACAGACATATTCCAACAAAAAAACCCCCACAACACCACAGTGGTGTGGTCTCCATTTTCCCTCTGCCTCTCCAGAAGATTCTGGAGTAGGCTGGAGGGCAGACTGAGCTCTTTGCTGCTGGACTTTCAAAACCACTCAACACTGAATCTCTTTCATTTTAAGTGATAGGGACAGCCACCCAACCCAGCTGCAGGACACCACAGCCTCAATGGCTGACCTTACAGGATGGACATTGTGCACACTGGTTCTACCTGCTCTATTAAATCAATCAACTGAGGAGAAGAAAAAAAAAAAAGCATTGCCTTTGGAATTTTGTGTGATTAAAAGGAAGTGATGAACAAAACTACCAGAGGCAGCTGCCTGAATGACACCAGCATCAGTTGACTGTGCCCTCTGCACTGACTAATACAATTTAAGTCAGCACAGCCACCACAGGATACTGGATATGCTGGAATTTACATTGCTTTAATGGCAGAGCTGTTTACCAGTCCCACATTCAACCATCAGAGAGGCACAGTCTCAAAAGCCCAAATCTTTTTTACTTTTCTACTTTGTTTAAGTGTTCTTATCTAAAAACTCTTATCCAGCTCCTAAAGCAGGATTCAGACTGCCAGGGAGTTGGCAAGAACTGCAGTAATTTCCATTTATGACCAGCAGAATTTGCTCTCAAAATAAAGTCAATGTGGCAAGATAAGACAGAGTGGCCACCCCGATCCAGATCGACTGGTCACTAAAGCCTTGTCACTACAGATAAGGGTCATTTAGGAAGCACAAGCACACCAGAGAAATGGGGATTTGCAGCATGAGGAATTCCTGAGGAGTGACAGTTAAAGCTTCTAGAGACAGGAAAAACAGGAGGGGTGATAAGTGCTGCAGTTCTTCTCTGCCACACACAGTAAACAGTGCAAACCAGCCTGCATTGATTAAGCTTTTCCAAGCTGCCTGGATTATCAGAGAAGGATGGGAAGATGCTTCCTACCTCAAGTCAGCCCCCCTCATTACTGTCAGATAGGAGAAAGGATCAACCTCAGTGCATTTCTTACAGAGAGCATTACACTGCAGAACACTGAGCCTCCACCTCAGCAGATAAAAATCCCAGATTTACCTCCTTTAATTCTGCATGAAAAGAGTAAGGACAGGGGGTGTTTCTTCTCCAGAGGAAAGACAATATAAATCTCAAGCACTTTAGCAGAGAGCTGAAGTACAGCCTCACAAACTGACTCCACAGCCTGTTCTCTGTGCTCAGAAGGCACAGACCAAGAGCATCCCAACTGCATTTGGGCCTCTCATGCATTTCCTTACCCAAACCCCAAATGGCATTTTACAGTCAAATCCTGTTATTTACTGAGGAATGCAAGACCTAAAGAATACAACCAAGATTCCACCAACATTCTTGCTTTCAAGGGCAGGAGTAGAGCAGCAGCAACAAGATGGGCATTTCTACAGCCCCTCCATCAACACTCAGGCATTTGCACAGTGCCCAACCTGCAGCCCCACACCAGCACATACTGAGTGCACTTTTGTAAGGGAGAGAAAAGGGCCACTGCAATGGCAACTACAGGCATGGCAGTCCTGCAAGAAAGCAGTGCCCAGTTCTTATAAATGAGGAAAAAAAACCAAACCACAGGCTCAGGTCACACGTAAAATGATGTTTCAGCTGAGAGCAGCACACACAACAAGCTCATCATCCACTCCAAGACAAAGTCCCATGTGTCTCTGCTCTAAATCCTGCTGTCTAGGGAAACTGCAACACCCTATTTTCTAAGCAAAGTACTTGATGCCAATAACCATATGACAAAGTTTTTCCATCTCTTTATTATAAGTAAAAAAGAAAACTACTGGAAACCTTAGAAAACTTCACTAATTTGCTGTCTAAGTCCCAGGGATGGGGACATGAAAATACACACACACCTATTACAGAGCTCTCCAATCACGCTGCATTCTTCAAGGTAAAAGAATAATCACAGTGACCTGTGTTACTGCAGATCTGCTGCTAACCACAGACACATTTCTTGTGAGTGGTGATTATCAGGGCTAAAGTAGCCTTGGGCCTCACAGAGCTTCTGTCATCTCTCTGTTAGTTCACTCTTACACTGAACTTGATGAAGTCCCCTCCCTGCCACCAGATCTCAGCGATGTTGCAGAGCAGGGACATCTCCACCTCAGCAGCACTATCTGAGTTGGAAAGGAAGCCCAGAGTAATCAATAATTCATGGAATTACGAGACAAACTACTCCTCTCTCTGTAAAAACGCATGAGTGGGAAAGCAATTTGTTTCAATTCTTCATAAAATTACACCAGTGGATTAATTGGTGCCCAGTCTGACCCTACAAATGCAGGCTGGGGAAGGAAAGGCAGCGCTGGAGCAGGCAGGACAAGCAGCCCTGGAGCACAGGACGGGCAGCAAGGCTCCTTCCCTGGCTGGCAGGTGCCACCGGGCACTGCAGGAGAGCAGGCAGAGCCTTGCCAGTGCCCTCCACCTTCCTGCCTGGCACACAGGGAGCTCTGCCCATGTCCCCTGTGCCTGCAGGAGGGAGCTGGGTGCCAAAGATCTGCTCAGCACCTTGGGCTGTGCTTGTGTGCCTTGGCAACACTCAAAGGAGCTTCTGGGGCCCGGGTGACTCCAGGGGAGATTATAAGGTTCATGCACAGCAGGGAAAGGCAGTGATCAGCAGTTGAAGCCAATGAAGGGGAAGAAGCTGCTGCACAAAACAAAGTCACACATTTCTGAGCATGCTATGCCCTCAGAACATCCCCAGAGTTCACAGATTTTGGCTTTACTCGTAAGCTAAAATAAGCATTTATCTGAGTGCTCTACCTTCCACCTGCAATGCCAATTCTACTCAACTCCTGACATAAAATATGCTCCTAACATAAAATACCTGCCACAACTGAGAAGGTCTGGGACTTGTCCCATTTCTCTGACGGGGCATGCTGATGCTGACCTCAGAATGCAGGACAAAGGAAATGGAACTCATAACTCGAGCTTGCATCTACTGCCTTTTCTCTTTTCACAGCAGACACTAAACCTGGGATAATTCCCACCCACTGCAACAGAATGATTAAGAAGAAATCTTCTCCTTTGTTACTGGTAACCAAAGTTACAATCACCAGTTGTAGAGGAAAAAAAAACCCTACTTAGAAGAAAATACAAAAAAAATTCTTACGCATCCTTATCATAAACCCACACAGGTCAATCTCCAGCAGTCCCCAAGGAATCATGCTAATTAAAAAGACACAAACAAAACTACACCAAAGGAGGACTTTATTTATTCTGATACTATCATAATAAATTTCTTCTCCAGGGTGCACTGATCTTCAAACAAACATTATTCTCCCCACCTCCTCCACTCTGAAGTCTTTTGTCAAACATCTCAGCATCCGATAGCCAACACGTTTTCATTCAGCAGCAGACATCCACAAATAGTTGGGATTTTTATACATGAGAAATTTCAGGAATTGGAATTTATTTCTTCTCACCAGAAAAATCCAAAGGGAGTGTGAAATAGGGATATCTCTGAAAATCACACACACCTCCCAAGCTAGAAGATTAAGTCAGCATTTCTCACAAGCAATAGGGAAAAAAAGGTAATTTTTTACTATAGCAAAAGAGAAGATATTTCTTTACCAGATTAAAAAAAATTCAGAAATAGAAAAACATGGTAATAATGTAAAAAAAATTTCAATCCTGATGAACATCAGGCATAATCTTCAGGCACTGGCACAGAGAAGGTCACTCAGAAGGTCCCCTGGAGCATTCTCATAGCTACCAGCACAGATAAACCTGCTGTAAAACCCATCTTCTCACATCTCACCCTAAAACCAGTGAATTCCAGGCTCAGGCTGGTATCACACACACAGAGTTCCAGCTAAGTGCTGCCAGGAAAGCTCCCCATGGCCCCAGATAGTATCACTTTAAACCCTGTCCACTTGGAGCCCCCGATTACTGTGTTACTCCAGACCACAGACTGAAAAGGCCTCTAAAATAACCAGGACCAGTTCCACAAGAGCTTTGCAGATTACAGCCCAGACCCAAAAACATGTCTGATAACATACAGGAAGCAGATGCAGTATCTGCCATATTAGGAACCAAGGCATCCCACTGCTGGATCCCTCATTAAAGTAGATTGACCATGTTAGAGGAGTGAAGAGGGGAAAAGCAAACAAAAGAAAGGTGGTTTTGCTCCATTTCCTAACAATTCTAAATCACATTCTTAAAGAAAATGACAACATCACCACAGCAACCCACACAGCGACTTCCCCCCAGCCCCACACCATACATGGACCCATTGCTCCCAAACCACTGAGGGCTCAGCTGTGATCCTCACAGCTCTCCATTGTGATACTCAGGCAGAAACAAGTCCCAAGCAGGCAGAAGACTGACCCCAGGCACTCTCAGCTGTCTCAACCAGCTGCATGGTCAAGACCAAAATCCCCAAACCCACGGGGTGCACTCCACCCTGCTCCCCACACCCAATCTGCTGCTGTCCTGAGGAGAAGCCTGAAATTCAGATCCACATGCAGAAGGAGTCTGAGCCTTCTGGCAAACTTCACACATGAAAGGCAGGATGGGCTCATTCCTTAGCAACTGCATGTTCATTGCTATCCATGTGGAACATACTCAGGGCTTTGCTTTTTGCTAAAATTGAAAAAAGAAATGGTTTTGCTTCCAAAATATCCCAATTTTTACCTGCTAAAAGCAAGTCCCAAAGACCTGGTCCGTTTCTGTGACACTGCTGGGACTAGGAGATGGCTCAGTATGTGTTTTCCTAGGCAGTGGAAGACGTGAGAAAGAGGCCACCGAGGGAGGGTGACAGGAGACAATAGACAGACACTTGTGAACTGGCACATCCCATCAGGTGGATGGCACACACTTGTACCAAAGGACTCCCTGAGAGCCACGTGGATCCCTGGCAGCCCCTGGATGTCTCTAAAAGGTCTGGATGACATTCTGTCCCCATGTGACAAGCCTCCCATGCCATCCCACCTTTGCAGCTGAGCCCACCAAGCAGCCAGGAGGACAGAACCTGCAGAACTCCACTTTGGGAGCCTCCAGAATTTACCATCTCTCCCTCCTGTTGCATGGCAGATGCTCCCCAAGCCATTCCACTAAAACACTTCAGTATTAAATGGACGGAATTTTTTTCAGCTATTGTTATTGTTGAAAATCAGGCCTGATTGGTTACTTGACAAAAAAAAAAAAAAAAAAAAAAAAAAAAAAAAAAAAAAAAGCTGCTTTGTTAACACAATACTTAGAACTCAAAAAGGCCCCAAACACATTCCTGCACTGCAAGCTTGGGATACAGCTGAAAATGGTTCCCATGTCTCTTTGCAAAGCTCATTACAACTGGGATTTAACATAAAACCTGGCTTAAAGCACCCCAGTTGCCCCAGGGACCAGGGCAGCACCTTCCTTGTGTCACTGCAAGTATTTGCAGGGTTATACAGTGTTCTGGACCAGGAAACTTGATCCAAGTTAAAAATACAGTTTATTTTCTGGGACCAAGTTATTTTTAACAGATGGAGTTCTCTGCTCCCAGTCACTGCTCGAGTCCATAAACAATTGTACCAGCACCGAGGCTGCTACAGGGCAAGGAAGGTTTTCAGCCAGCCATGCTACCAGGAGGGGAGGAATAAAAAAATAGAAAAAGAAAAGCACAGCTGTGCTTGGGATTGATGACTGGCATCTTCAAGGTATTTTTCCTTTAATACCTATGAAATACCGATTTCATTGCCACTACAGCAATGCACAAAAAATCTTTAGATTCCCTGATCCTTCTAAAGAGCCATCCAGGGTTCCCCCTACCCTACAGCCCTCTGAACATCCCCTCCTCTCCCACCATCAGCAATACCCGTGGCTCTGTTTAGGGTGAGATTCCTAGAACTCAAACTGGGACCCAAGGAGGAAAAAAACACAACCAAAAAAACCCCTCAAAAGTTCGAACACACACAGTAAAAAACCCCACCCACTCATCAAGACTTATTTCTGACTCCACAGGTTTTCCTTTCCCCACCACCTGAAGGTTTTCTTCACAGTGGTAACAGCTGAGGGATTTTCTGTGTGTCAGCCTCACTCTGCACAACAGATGGGAAACCCATCCCAGCCCCACGCTGGGAACCACCAGCTCATGTCCTCCTGCCCAGCTACAGAGAGGAAAATCAGCTCCAGCAAGGAGGTGCTGATGCAAGCATGGCCTTGACTTGATACCAAGTATTTTCAGTTTCAAACCTACACCTAGCATAGAAATATGTCAGCAAGAATGTAAATCATCAGCGAGCGCCTCCAATCAGCCTTTTTCATGGAGATTATTTTGTTTTAAAGGAAATAAGGGCCATCTTTTTGCAGATGCTGATGTTGAGCACACAAGGAAAGCGTATTTTCTTTCTTCATTTGATACTTATAAGTAAGATTAGATCATGGTTCTGCAAATAGAGACATAACACTACACATCTTCACTCTTACAAACCCCAAGTGCTTTGCCTTACTTTTTTAGTATTTCTAATCCTGTGCCTCACTGCACTGGTACTTACAGAGTAGATTTGTGTGCAGCAAGAGAGGCTTGCAGCTTTCAGCAATTCAGCAGGTTACAGCTAAAGATAATTCCCAGATGAAGTTTCCTTACTTCCAACACAATCCCAAAAATCCACATTCAGTGCTGACTTATGTAGGTGTGGTCACAAACAGCAGCTGAACACACGCAGCTGCTGGAGCACCATTCCCTGTGATTACCCTGCAACCAGGCACAAAATTAAGGAATTTATCTTGTGGTGGGTGTGGCAAAATTGAAAAAACAATGTTGAGGGTTTTTAAATTTTTTTTTTTTTTATAAAATTGCTCCCAAATACAAGGATGAACTTTATTTGTGCATTTCAAAGAACAAGAAATTTTAAAGGCAATGATGGGTAGATGAATTAGAAAAATTAATGTGGATTAGAGCTGAAACAACAAAAGACTTTTTTAGCTCAGTAAATGCTTTTATGGTTACTTCAAAAAATTGCCAGTTTAAGTGTGACTAATTTGCAAAATATTTAATTGTCTGAAAAAATGTATTGGTTTTGTGCAAATATGAAATCCAAACACTTCACACATCTACTTAAATGCATGTAAGCATGGCTAGTTTTCTTCCTTTTACTTGCTTGATTTGCAATGACTTTTTTAAATAAAAAAACAACTTCACAGATTTAACATCAAGCATTTCAGGGTTTCAGATCAGGCAAAATGCAAAGGTAATCTCTACCAGAATTTTAACAAGATCCTAACATAAAAGCACACTCCAACATTAAATCATTGAGTGTTATGTGATGTGGATAATAACTTTTTTAAATGCAAAACCATCTTGTCTCAGAGCATCATGCTGTAGCACAGGGCTCAAATACTTAATAAAAAGATTGTCTGATCTAAATAATGTTGATTAAGAGTTTTTTATTTGAAAACATCCCACCATGCTTTGCAATCTGTATCCTGTTTTCACTCACTTCTTGGGAGCAGCTGCTCTGAAAGTGATTAATAGTGCATCACACTTAAGTCCACAAAGCCACGATGACAACATCAAATTGAAAAGCAAGAAAAACACCAAATACTTGTGTGCTCTGAACTACTGACACAGCTCCTGTAATTCTGGAGAGAAAGCACCTTTGCTAAGTGCTGATTCAAGCAGTGAAGATCTGCACTGAACTCTGTAAAACCACTGTTTGGAGCACAACAATGCCTCCAGTATTAAACTGCAGCATCAGTAATTAAAAATGCCAATCAGTCAAGCTCTTCCAAGGCTTACGTTTTCTTTGAAGTTCTCCCTTCCAGGACTGAGCAGTCCTGACCCTCCTGAGTGTAGACCTGACAAGGCAGCAGCCCAGGGTGGCCTGCAGGACAACACCACAAACAAGTCCACAGTGCATCTAAAATGGGGCTCTAAAAATGCAGAAACTTGGTACTTAGGAGTTTTGGAATGCTTTGCATATTTTTCAAGGTTTACTATTTTTGGCAGGGAAATGAGGGGAATTTAATAGTCTTACATACAATTCTGCAAGTGTAGCCTAAAGAGATTTGCCACTTTCACGTTGCTCATGCATGAAAATGGTAACACCATCCTACCTGCTTTAGAGCAAGGAGGAACAACTGAAATAGTAATTTTTTCCTCACTATCTGAAGCCTTCCTTTCATGTAAGTCTCATCTAAAAAGCAAAACAAGCCAAATATAATGAATAAATTCACATAACTGTGCCAGTAACTCAAATTGGCCCAGTTTTACTACAACTTGACTGCTTTCAACAAGCAGCCACCTCCAAGCCCTCTTTTTTCCCTTGGGCATTTCCAGAAGAATCTTCAGTGTAAAACAGGGACATGGAAGATTACTAAGTAAACTGGTGCAGGTCACAGTTCAACACTGTCCAGCCCTAGACTTTGGCAGAGCAGCCTGGACAAGGAGCTTAGTCTGTGTGTGTGAGCCAAGCAAAAACACCAAGCTACAACCCAGGAACAGCGACCCCAACTCCTCACCCACAGCAAACTGTTTGCCACCTATGAGCTACAAAAAATCCCATTGTTGTTCTGGTTGCTTGGGTTCACTGGATGAAAGCAGACTGATAAAAATGCTGCTGGCTGAACTCCTGTGCAGCGCAGCTCCCGTCTCTCTGCGCTGAGAGAGGGAGAGACGGAGGAGGAGGATGCTCAGACAGAGGATCAGGAGCCACACAAAAGCCGTGTGCTCTCCAGCCACACACCTCAGCTACAGGGAATCCAAACACAGCACAGAGAGCACTGACAGTGCCCCAGCCAGCTCCCAGGGACTCTAAAAACAACCATTCCGAATGGTAACGAGGGCTTGGGGAAGCTTGTTTGTTTCTACCAATGTAACCTGACCAAGTCAGTGCTCCTCAGTCAAGGCAGTTCACAGGGATGACTCCCTGGAGGATTTTTTTGAAAAAGCTTGAGCTTCTTCAGAATTCAAGTTTTCTGCATCTTTCTTCTAGCTGCAGCAAACTAAATGCTCACTATCCATCCACACTCCAGTAAATCCCCAGCTGTGACAGGTGGATAAAAGAATCAGAAAAACAAACTCATGTCACTGTCTCCTGTTAGTGGACTGTGGTTACACATAAAGCAGATGCACAAAGGGGGATTTTGAAGTTTAAAAACCCCCAGGCATCGCAAGTTCCCGGAGGGAACTCCCACTGAACGTCGTGTCCCTGCCATTGCCACTAAGCTGGCGAGGCACCAGCTCCTGGATGGATTGCCAGACGAGCAGCACGTGATCCTCCTTCAATCCCACCCTGTCAGGCACAGGTATCCGATCGAGATCTCCATGTCCTGCATCTCATTTTGCCCCCACATGAGCATATCTGTCCCTTCAATAGCATTATCCCACGGGCAAAGCTGCTGAGGATCGGGATGTTCTCTCTCGTGTGCAGGTCTAAGCCTCTCTGCCCCAGGGTGACTTGACCTTTACCTTTCCAAACCATGCCTTACCTTCTGAGAAAGGATCCTCCAGCAAGAGCTTTTGGTTCATTCACAGAAATTGACATCAACTTCTGTCTTTCCAACCTTCTCCTACCACAATATTTAAATTTCTGTATTTGTTCCCGCAAACCAGTTATTCCTGAGGGAACTTGTTCCATTTAAAACAAACAAAATCCCCTCTTAGAAAAATTTCTGCTTGCTAAAGGTTTATTTTATTACAGGAAAACCTTTCCAATTTCTTTTATGCCCCAAAGAACAGTCATGCTCCTAGACGGCTCAAAAGAACATTCCAGGTGACGTGAGCTGACTAGAAGACACATCGGTGTTGGTTTGCTCCATTAAAATGAAAATAAATATGCACCAAAACCTTACACATAATATACTGCTGAGTGATACCTGGGCTAACTAATGTGACCAGAGCTGTCATTTCACATGCAGTGATGCTTTTTTTGTGCTGTCTGGAGTGGCCTTGAGAGGCCAGATCAGCCAGGCAGGCAGGGCTGTGCCATGGCTGACATGTTTATCAATCAACAAAACAAAGTCACTGCTCCTTTCTGCAGGCTACCCACTAACTACCACTCACACACACACTTAGTACAGAACTGACCTATTTTCCTAGGCCAAATTTACATTATTCCTTCATAACTGAACTTGGCTGCAGAAAGATGCTAAAAGGAGACAAACAGTTTTCACACCACTGTAAACAGAAGTCAAAAAAAAAAACCCCCATGAGACATTTCAACTACAAATTTAAAAAAAAGAGGGTTCATTTACATGGGTTTTCAGACTGTCATGGCAGATGTTATTTTTGAAATTACTGTTCTCCCTCACGAGGGGGAAAAGCAGCGTCAGGATGCACACACACTGCAGGCTTCTCACAGATATCAGCACAGCAGTTCATGTTCCCAAAGACACACCTGCACCAGCATTTCAGCAGATAATGCATTTCACCTTCCCATTCACCTTGACTGCACAATTCCAGATTCACAGTGCTTACACTCCTTCTATGCCTAACTAAACTCACCTTGGAGATGAGAAAAGGGTTTGAAATTTGTCTTGTTCTTAATGCAGATACAATTAAGTAAAACAGGTAAGCTCCTAATAGAAGTGAATCATGAACAAATTATAAAATAAAGTATTTAATTTCTTTTCGGTCTCTTAAAAGAGCTAGAGTTTGAGTGATTCATTCATGCTGCTAACAGGTAACACTGGCTTCTCTCACTGAGATGCATTTTAAAACACTTAAAAATCAGGCCTTCCAGAGCCCATACAGTTAATTCTCATTAGCCACTTCTTCATCAGTACTGACAGAGCAATTAATATGATAACCACCAAGATAATCAGAATATTATCTAGACCGACTGTTTGTTCCCTTACTTAAGAAAAAACGTCATGCATTTTGCTGTTGCCTTACATATATGAGTAGAGAGAAGAATGAGGGAGTTAAAAATTAATAGAGATGTGGGTATTCCTTCGTGGGTACTTTTCCCTCCTCTACAACACCTCAACTCCCCAGGCACCAAGCTGGAAGAAAAATCTGTAAGCTGTCCTGTTGGGTATTTATGCTCAAGTGATGAATTTAAATCTGCTTTGCTTTATGTGCTTCCAGAACAACTCCAGCATACTCACCCAAACAAACTTCTTTTCCAGAAGCAGTTAACTGAAATATGCAATAGATAGTCCTATACATCACTGGTCGAGGGAACCACAAGAAAAGAGGGTGACATAGTAACAAAAAATTCCCTTAATAACAAGATTTTCATTAATTCTTGTCTACAGATAAAAGGTACCTGCAGCCACTCACAAACACCACAGCACTCATGGTAAATAAGATTATCCTCCTTATGGGACAGATGAGACACTGCAACTTTAGTGACTGTCCCACAAACCAAGTTTAATCTCACACCTTAAAATGCAAAACCCATTTTAAAGAGCTGCCCACGCAGAGATGTAACACAGGGAGACACAGGCACAAAGCATCAGGTAAAGTCCTTAAAAATTCAGACATGTCAAGAGATTATAAATATTTAAAAATACTGGAAAACAAAAAATCCATTTAAGGATTTTTCAATGTATTTTACAAAGAGAACAATAGTAATAAATTACCTTACTTCTCTTACTAGGGTTAGCCAGGACAATTTTAAACCCATACACACATAAATTTCTGTATACAGGAAACATTCAGCTGACATGTTTCCCATCAGTATCAACAGTGCTTAGCATGTAAATTGACAAAGACACCAAGTGTCTACAAACATTTATTTTTAAACTGTTTGGAACACAGTAAATAACTAAATGCTTTTTCTTTTTGCCCACAGGAAAAGGGGAATGAATACAGGGCATAAGAAGCACTGCTCAGCATCTTCCTAAAACTAATATATTTAATACACGTCAAATGTGCTGGGAGAAATGGCTTTGTCTTGCAGAAAAGTATTGTAAAAAAAAAAGAACAAGCCCAAATTAAACAACCCAATAAAAATACAGCAAGGCAAGACATTCATCATTTGTCTGTTGATATTTTAATAATACCAATGATCTAATGATTGAGCTTTTGAAAGATACAAGATAAAATTACATTATTCTTTTAAGAAAGATATGTAAGATTTCTTTCACAAGCTTCAAAATCAGTTGCTCCAGCTTTCTACAATTTTGTTTTAGATGCTAAAAGCAGGCAGCATTATTTTCCCCCTTCTGAAATCCAAACTTTCCAAATGGAGCATGACAAAAGCTGAAGTCCTGAGTTCACTTCCACAGCAAGCTACAGGCATGCAGGGGAATCTGGTGTGCCAGAGCAGTTCCCAACAACATTGTTATCAGAGAAATGCTGACATCCAGCATTTCATCTACCAGTAAAACTGGAGTCTGCATTCTCCCTCACCAGAACCTCCAAAGCTCATTTGCAGCACAGACTGATCCATGCTTTAACAAGACATATTAGAAAGTAATTAAATTTATTTTCTGGTTGATTTTTGGATTCAAATAAAACATGTCCCTAGGCTATAACCAGCAAGAAATTCTTCACTTACAATTAAATTACTGGTTACTTTTCTGCACTCCTTGTTGGGGTTAAATGAAAAAAAAAAAAGAAACAACAAAGTGCCTGGGGTTCCACAAGGCCTTTCTCTTACCATAAAACAATCAAAGCTCCATGGCCATTTTCCCACCCAAACAATAAAAGTAATAAACACTATTCAGACATTCCCAAAACTGATGGATTAACAAAAGAGGATGAAGGGTGTGGGGGGTAAAATGAGGTCTGACAACAACAAACCCTGGGGAACACACAGGACTGTGGAGATTCCACCAGCCCAATTAGAGCCACGTGGGGTGGAATTGCTCTGAAACAAAAAATCTCAAAAACAAAACCCCAAAAATCCAAGGGGATCCACACACAGGCAGAGACACAGCAACAGCCTGGCACTTGCACCTCCTCTTTGTCCAGGAAAGGACACTGTCCCATGCTGGGACACACCTGCAGCCCCTTGCCCACCTCTCTGTGCTGCCGGGGCAGCTCAGCCAGAGGCAGATCCTGAGCTTGGAGCCCCTACCATGAACAACAGTGAAATCACAAGGAGTGCCCACCACTGCCTCCAAAAGCAGTGGAATGGAACCCAACTCCACAGCTAAGCTGGGGAATTTTTTTTCTAGCCACCTAGAGAAATAGCTGCAATAATCAAAGGCTCTCTGACTTCCAGGTTTTATAAAAAGGAAAAAAAAGCAATGGAAAGACCCAGCGAAACTGCTGTCAAAGCCAACTAGAAGATTAATTATAAGGTGTCTGCTTAAATAAATAAATCCAGTGTAATTGCAGAATCTAGAAATTACTACTATGGATTATAAAAGCCACTTCTGGTTGGCCTGCTCTAAACCAACCAATTTAAAAACCCATCAGATATATGAATGGCATAAAAGCCTGGGTATAAACAGCCATGTCAAGCGCATTGTCTGTCTTCAAGTAAATTATATTAATGAACCAAAATTGTTTGGTTGTTTTTCACACCATGAGACAATGTTTACACTTGGCAAAGTCCTCTGGCCTAGATTTTCAAATAGGACTACTGGTTTCAGGCACCTTACATTTGATTTGTCAGACCACCCACCAGAGAGAGAGCTGTGGACCAGAACACTTCTTAAGAGAAATAAAATCTGTTAATCAATCAGGGCACGTCACTAACAAACCAAATCTCACCTTTTTTCCTTCTCATTCACAGAAATTGTTGATAACCCATGTCAATTGTTAAAATGTGAATCCAAATATTATGTTAGAGTATGACGCCACTGCTTCATAGGAAAAAACCACACTGATGACATAAGGAGCAGGGAACAAGATAAGAAATCAGTGGCAAGACTGCAGCAGTTGTGCCAGGGACAGAAAGTTGATATATACAAAAATCCTTCCTATAAACTGGAGGATGCTTTATTTTATCCACATTGCCTTAGGATGGAGAGTGATGCATTCACAGAGAAACACACAGCATTCACTCAGAAGCCCGGGTTTGCAAATCCATTTTGGCAGAATGTCCAAAGAGTGAGAATATGAGATGCTTCCTTAATTAAAGTTCACTTGATGAGGACAGGCCTGTAAAACACAGTCCAGTCTAGGCTTTACCTGAAGCTGCTGATACCTGAATCACTGTGTCTCAAGCTAGCAAAGAGTTTCTCCACCCAAGGCACAGCCCAGAATAACAGAAATAAAAGATGTAAGAAATCAAGCAGCCCTCTATACTCCATGCTACAAAGCAAACCATCTGGCCCAGAATATTTTCTCTACAATTACTACTTTCTTGCCTAGTCCTACAGAATAGGTAGCGAGGAAACAGACTAAAGCACGTCAAGAGAAGCTTTCCAAAGGAAATGCACTTAGAACAGACCCTCAGGAATACTTTCCTCACCTGGAGACAAGACTGCTACAGATGTAAGAGTCATTCAAGTACAGATAATGATTTATCTGGAAGTCGTTTTGAGAAGCAATTCCCTTGTATAATTAAGGCGGCTTGGCTCAGGGAGCAGGGAGGCAAAGGCAAACAAACAAGTTTGCAATCAGAATGTAACTTGTATCCCTGTTTGTGCTCAGAAGAGAAGGGCTTGCTAAACCAGAGTTCCTGGTCCCTGTTTAACTGGTTCATCACTTGCCCCTGGCTGTCCCTTCAGCTCTCACATCTGCAGTAGCACAAACACCGTGTTTTTATTATTTCTGCTAATCCTATTTTCCATGTATTACATACAACACTAAGTGTTTATTACTCCAGCATGTGGGCAGGTTAAACCACACCTGCTTCACAAGAATGGAAAAAGAAATTACTAGTGCAACAAAGCACTTAACAAGTAAATTAAAAGAGAGTTGAATACCTCCTTTAACTACTTCTACTCAGGAACACATTACTATAATCACATTTCTAGACTCTTCCTCTGCTGGTATTTCAGTTACTACACTTCAACTATCATATCCTAGAAAGTTCCTGTTTCCAGACTGTCTTTCCAACAGCACAATGACAAAATCAACCTTCTGTACCCGCAATTACAGGTAATACAGCTCAAGGTCTCTCCCCAGATACTGCAAATGCTCCATGGAAGTGGCTCAAGCTACCCAAGAGATCACCTCTCACTGCTGGGAATGCAGCCTCCCACAGCAGCACCATTTCACTAGATAGCCACTGAGAACCAAAAAAACCCACCAAAACAAACTTCAAAAGCACAGAAAGCTGAACCTTCACGTAAACTGACTCCAGAAAGCAAAATGACCAAAGACCTTACAGCTTCCAAACTAAGGGACAAACATATTCCCAAACATATTCCAGCTCTCTCGCAATTAATTTTTCATCCACGAGACACACCCACTCACCCACACAAAGCAAAACAAGGCCAGCACAAACCCTATAAATTTCATCAAGGAAGGAAGAGTAAGCATGAGATGTTTATTTCTATTTTTAAATACTTGGGAGGTGCCTCAATACTCCCTGCCTAGATAGATAACTAAGTAGGTGCTCCAGAACTGTGAGATCCAGTGCACGATCTGGCACGAGCAGGCACATCCAAGCAGCAAAACATGAGAGAAGCTCAAAAGGCGATTAAGAAAGCTATTAAGAAAGGCTTTTGAAGTAATTGTTTCCTCTAAGCCAGGACAGACACTAACTCAGGGTGTTGCTACAGAGAAGAAAAAAAATACATATATATATATATATACATATATGTCTGTATTCAAGCACACCAAAATGCTCTAAGCAGACTATGGTTTATAAAGAACAAGACAGTCTCCTCCTTGTTCCCACAGTTCGTTTCTGCCTCAAGCAAAGCTGGTTGCCACTCTGGTTGCTCTCTCCCTCACCCAAATGGTTTGCATAGCAGATATGCTGAACAATCAAGTTTGAACCAGGCCCTAATCCTGCTGACTTTTCTCGCAAAACTGCTGGAAAGGAATTCCTCCTGGCAGCTGCAGTGCCTCTGCTCATTAGTTTACCAAGCAGCAGCAGAATGAACTGGACAGGCACATCGTTTCTGTGCTGCTGCAGAGAACAGAGATAAGGGCCAGGCAGGCAACGGGAAGGCTCCCAGTTTCCCAAACACACATTGGGAAGAAGAAGAGAAAAGCAGAGGTTTGAGAAGGAAGACAGCTTGCAAGAACCCCTGCAAGTTACTGCCACACGCGCTGCTGTTGTGGGAACCTCCTTTCCCTTTGCTGTAAGATTTGGGGGTTTTTTTAACTCCTTCTTTAGGGCATTGTGTTTAACCAGGCATGCCACTTATTTGCACCAATTCCAGTGTCTCCTGGATACTAGAAGAATGAGTAGGATAACATTGCAAAATAGCTGTCCACTTGCTCATGACATTCTTTGTCCAGGCAGCACCCTCGCATACAGGTCAGATCATGCAGACCACTCAGCATGCATGGAAAAGCAAATGTTTTTGCTTCTTGCTATGCAATTTCCTTGAAGTAACCCCATTACAGCACACTTAATGTAAACAGAGCTTTGCACCATTTATGGTAACAGGTGAGCCCTGTGTTGTTGAACATTTCCTCCTCCTCCCTCATCCCAGGCCAGCTACCATTTCAATAAATATTTAATAAGTAGACAAGAAAACCAAGAAGCTTCACAGCTTGAAGTTTTCATGTACTACACACATGACGTTGAATTTATCTACTGGAAAGCCTATGGACACTGTATCCAGAATCCAGGGGACAGGTACAGCACACTGATCTGAGTACCATTAACACAGTGCCGTGATTAAAACAGCAATGCTGGCTCACAGAGAAAAATGTTCCTTTTAGACCAGGCAAGAAGCTGGAGCTGGGACCTGTGATCCCCACAGATTTCAGGGGCCTCCCACTGTCACCAGGGTCATGCTGCAACATTTCCAGTGCATTCTCCACTCCAAAAATGCCCTCTCACTCCCTCATACCTTTTCTCCTAAAAAGATCATCTGACAGGTGGAGATAACTCTAACCACTCAAAGCAGCACCCTAAAGGTAGAAAATAATAAAATTTTTGCCTAGCAAGACTGATTTTTTTCATCTGCAAGATGAATTCCAATTACTTATATACTCCTGTAAACCACTTGATCCTAAAGTAGCCCTTGAATTTAAGATCTCTCTACAGCTGCTTTGCTGGAAGTGGGATTTGTTTTCCCTGCCACCACTCTCTTCATCTCCTGGTGCAAGGTATTACTGATTATTTTAATTTCTTTTCTACAGAAGAGAAATGGATGCACACAGACAAGCAACTGCAGTGAGCAGAAGAGGAAGAAGGCTTCATCTCTGAATTAGAGATTTGCATACTGGTTTTATCTGTAACACCCACTGCAGTACTTTATCCCAGACTCTCAGATCACAAAAGACAGAGCAGACAGTGACTCACTGCAATTTCAGTTCTGCATGTAGAGCTTCACGTGGACCAGTCAATTCTGATTCCGCCAAACAGCCTTCACAGGCACTCAAAGTAAACCAGCTTCTCTGAGAAAGAGTTCCTATTCATGTGCTGCCTTCCTGAGGAAAGCTCCAGAGATGGAAGGGAATTTAGTCAATGTTTCCCCTTTGTGCTGTAATGATTTAAGATTCAATTAATACAACACAGGGAGGCACTAATTCTGAAACACCTGCCTTCGTGGTAACTGGATTAAGACCTCCAAACTTGCTGCACTCCTAGCAGTGCCAGCCTGCCAAATGACAGCAGTTGTCAATATCGACCAACTGGAGGCTGGGCTTTCCTCTAAATCCTGGAGCCCCCTTTAAAGAGGATTCCCCACAAAATGGGAAGGGAAAAAAATAGAAAAAACACCCCACTTGACAGCTCTGAATTTGTTTAGCCAGAAGTCACAGCTCCTCCCCTGCACGCCTTGAAGGCTTGAGACTGGAAATGCTCCTATCAGATCCTTTCAAATCCCTCAAAGGGAAGAGATAACACCAAATAAAGAGATAGGGCATCCTCAGAGACAGAGCTACTCCCTCGCTGATCAATATACTGCAGGCTCTAGAGGGAACAGCTTCAAGAAAGACTGTGGGGCAAAAGGCTGGCAGGCAGGGGAAGAGCAGAGCAGCTGGTTGCACTGGGAGAAGAGCCAACAGGTTTGGGGCTTAGAGCAGGGTTTTTCTCCTCTCCTTGTCCCCTTCAAAACAGAGGTTTCTTTGGATTCGTTTAAGTAGCATGAAAATAAAGTGCCTCCGAATGAAGACCATGCTTGTTTGAAATCTAAGGAGAAACTTTTGAGGCCGGTGTGCCGGCCCAGTAATTAACAAAGTGCAACACTTTTCTTACCTTTTCAACACCACAGAAACTATTTCAACCACACAAGAAGGAGCTGAATTTTATTTTTTTTTTCCCTTTACACCCCTTCATCACCCTGACCTACTGGAACCACACTTGAAAGCTCGATGGGAGCATTCAGTGATACATAACTTCCATTTTAGTGAAACAATCCATCTGCTCCATGTGACTCAGAGCCTGCTTTAAGAATGCAATACTGTTTAGGCCAACGGTTGCACCGCACAAAGTGTTTTGTTCACATGCATTCCTTTGGGATGACAGAGCCTATCCACGGCCCTAACGGTTGGGGCCTGTGGTTTTTTTCCCTCATCCGCTGAATGCTGCAGTGACTAAGCTGACAAAAATTCCTAGCCAATTATAAACCCACTTAAAGAGACAGGCAACCCCCCTGCAACCTTCCCTTGCTATCCTATACGGGAAGTTTCTATACATAGAAAAACATCTCCTCCTCCCAAGGCCTGCGTTGATATAAAAGACTTTCTCTGCACGCCCAACACTTCAAACATGCTTCCTAAATGGCATCATTTCCCAAAATCATAAACTTTATTCATCCATCTATATCCCTCACACATCAACTGGAAAAAATAATAAAAAAAAACTAATTAAGACAAATTGACCCCATAATTGATTGAAAAGTTAGAGAAGCCATTAATGGGGGAAGATTAGCCTGGAGAGCCATGGAGCAGTGTGCATTAAGAGGGGACAGCCAAGTGCCTATAAACCCAATATATTGCAAGGAGGAAAAAGCACATCAGGAGGGTCACACTTGGTGTACAAAGCAGAAGTTTGATCCACCTCAGAGCATAAGTTGAACTTCAACTAGCAACAACTGAGAACTTTTGAGTTGCCCCTCAAATCCTTCTCAGCAACCAAATTCCAAAAAAAACACCAGCCTTTCCCAAGAGTCATGTGCTGAACTCATTCTCGCCTACACTGTCAAGGGCTACACAAATACATTTAATAATTAGCCCGGGCATACAGAACTGTGCTTTGGGCAGGTAACTACATGTTCACTTTGCCCAGCAAGAAACAGCAAACAAAAAAATATGGAGAGAATGGCACATGGTTTCCAGCTTTAAAAAGCCAGGCTCTGGGGCACCTCAGACTCTCCCCATTTGATGGTGGGCAAGCTTGTTGCTAAATCATTTTTAGCGCTCGCCTGATAGCACATGCACATTCCATTCCCAACGCTCAAAGGAGGGGGAGGAAGAGACAGTCGACAACTGAACCAGGCTGAGTTCACCTCAGAAGAAAAAGGCAATTCAACAATCTCTATTAACATATCATTATCCCAGCATCTTTTTATTAGAAGTTAATTCTCATAGACAGACTGGAGAAGGAAATCCCACTATTAGTGGGGGAAAAGGCTAAACAAAGGCTTCTTCAGGACTGTTAAACACTGAAAAAACTTGTTGGCCACATAAAAACAATTTATGAAAATGTTAATTGTCAATTAATTCCTACATTCATGTGTGTTTGGGAAGGAAAAACAGGAAAATGGCTCCTCCTATACAAAATTTTTAGAGAACATGATTCCTATCCAGAATTTCCCTTTCCTTCAGTCCATTTCAAATTTAATTGCAGATCAGCCATCACAAGAGATGTATTTCCATACATTCCATGAAAATGGGACAACTGGCCAGGTGGAGGACAGATCACTTGAGGGGCCCCCACCAAGATAAGAAGACTGCAGCTCAAGTTCAGTCTGACATCTACACAAGCATTACCTGCCAAAACTGAAATCCCTAGGAAAACTCACAACCCACTCCAAGCTGGACTCACTGCATGGAGAAGAGCCACAGAGAACTGTAGAAAATGCTAAGCCAGGCTGAGTTTGCCTTGTCCCTGTGACATCTGCAAGAGCACAGCAAAAACACAGCTTTCTTTTAGTTTTACACTTGACATTTCCCTGACATTTTCCCTATAACACTGCTAGCTGTTCCAAGCTCCCAGTTGTTTTGCAAATGCATCATAAAATTAAAGCCTTACATTACATCTAATTAGCTATCCAATACAATTGTCTATTCTATTAACAAACATTTGTCTAATATATATCAATGGGGCCTGGAAATCCACTTTAAGCATATTAATGAAAGATTTGGTTCAAGTTTAGATTTGTATTTAATTGCATAGATTTAACGTGGCACTGCTGCACAGGAAAGTAAACCAAAAAATTCTCTAAACAGGGCATCATTCTCAGTCTGCTCCAGGATGAAAACAAACCATTAAGAACAGCAAACTGCTGCAAGTAAAACCAAAGGCATTCTGTTTCCAACCCTACCTAGCACCAGATTATTAAATTTCTGAAACATCACTGTCACAACAGAGACACACAGTACCTCCAAAAGTAAATTTAGGATGCCACTGAAGTTTTAAAGCACCTCCTTTTATTCTTCTTATTTTAAGTTCAAAATAAATGAACACAATCTTAGAAATCCTCACTGAATGCGATCACAGCCATCATGTCCCTCTCCCCCTCTGCTCCACAGCCTCAGGCCCCTTGGGCTGCAGTCATTCCCTTCTCCATGAGCTTCCACAGAACCTGAGGTTAGACCAGGACTTCTTTTCAAGCACTCCCCATTAGAAGGTTGTCAGGCACACAGCGTGCAACCTGGTGATGCTTTTGTATCCTCCTGTAAGGAAGAACTGGCACTGTTTCCTTCCCCAGCCTTTACCACGCAGCATCCGAGAAACTCAACTGAAGAATGAACACACGCAACCCAGAAAACCAAGGAATTACCATTTCCTGTCAGTGACCTCCCAACTGCACTTCTACGGGGCTTTTTCTGACAGTGAAGCAGTTTCTTGGCTCAAGACAATCCATTAGAATGGTCTCTATGTAAAACAGTTTGTACTACTCAGAGGAACTGTGCACATCCATTTAATCACCCCACCACCAAAATGAATTGTAGTGCCACTGAAATATGGCCTCGTTTACTGTCTCATTCTACAGCACATGGATTACCCATTCCCATCACCTCAAACAGCACAAAGAAAAATAAATTTCTCCAAGAGCATGGATGGCCACTTAAATGCAGCTGCACATCACCTGGTGACCATAAACACACCTCTGGACTGACAAAAATAAAGCAAGCTGAAGCGTGTGAAATGTGATGTCTTCAGAAGATCAATGTGTGTGTGCAAATGTGAGTAGAAAAGACACACCGTATTTCCAAAAAGTTCAAACTTTTTTCATTCTTTATTCCAAAATGTGGGGGAAAGTTCTAAATCTCTTCAAAGTATTTTTAAAAGTTAGTTGCTTTCTCTTTTTTCTTTTTTTTTTTTCTTTGGAACACATAGCAAAGCGCTGGACTGAGCTCACTGCATCATCTTTTCATACTGGAAAATGAAACTCCCAAATTTAAAGACCTCTCAAAACAAACAGTCTTCTACAAATCCTTGTGCCAAAAGAAACTAGGAAGCCACGATGAGTACTTAACATTATCACACAGTTTTAGGTGGCTAGTGCAGGCTGCAAGATTCTGGCCAGGTTATGCCATTTTATAACAGAACAAAGAAAAATGGCAAGTATACATTTGTTTAATTTTAGCCCTTTTCTCAGAATATAAACCACTGCTACAGTAATTAACTGCAGATTGGCCTAAACTGCTCTGCGGCCATTCCAGCTTACTAATTAAATATGCTCTCACAGCCATAATAAAAATTCTGGGAAACCTCTGGCTGGAGAGCAAACTTCTCAGGAGGGGAGCAAAAGTCAGCAAAAAAACTTCATTCAGAAGGAAAACACTAACAATTTTTTTTTAACGTACTCCAGATTTTTCTAACTCTGTGACACCAACTGTGCCTTTTACAATTATTATCTTTTTTGTCTCTTTATTCCTTTCAGAATATGTTTATTTGCTGGAGAGTTTGCATACCAACCAAATACAAACAACAAACAACCTGTCCATTCAAAATATGGTCAGGTTTATACGACACCTAATTTTTTTTAAACCAACAAAGGTAGGATTAGTGTTACATAGACCAGCACTTAGCACCATACCACATCTAATTTGCTTGCTGAAAAAGTAAAACTTAAAAGCATGTTGTCCTCTGCTGAGATATACAATATCTGCTATATTTCAGTGTTTAAGGGAAAAAAAAAAAAAGCCACAGCAAACAGAAAAAAAAAAAAAAAGCATGCAAACATAATTTTAAGAAAAATAAGAATAATGTGATTAATCATCTCTGGCTCCCAACTTCTTCCCCTCTCTTGCTGCCCACACAGTTCATGTATGTTCACTATTTCTAAAGGACAGGAATACAGTGAATACTCCTCAGAGAGGGGAAGACAAGGAGAGAAGGAGGGAGGAAAAAAAGTGCAGCACATGTTTTTCAGCACTACTCTGCTGAATCAACAGGGAGCAGATTCCCAGCTGGTGCACACTGCAAGCACTGTACAAGTCAATGGAGCCATGTCAAACGACACCACTCAACTGCATTATCTTCTGAGCTCCGTGTAAACAAACAGGAGCAGATTCCGAATATTTGTGAGAATACATCATGTTACTGTCTCCATATGTTTAAACATTTTAGTAGAAGGCACATATGGACCGCTCTTCCCACTCACTGTCATTCTCTCCCTCCTGCTCCTCATACACTGTATCTTCTGGGGCCATTGTCAAACTAATTCAAAAATGAATAAGGATACATTTTCATTAAAAACATTTTGTGCTTAGCTGCCATCTGCTTCATCGGCCTCCAAATCCTCGCATGCCTTTTCCATGGTCCTCAGTTTCACACATTCAGAAGCTCAAAGTTTTCTCCTGTTGTATTGTGCAGTGAGGTCTACATGAGCTATTGTTTCATGTCAAATTCATCTCCTGAACCAAGTGCTTAATGCTTACAGCCCTCATCCATGTCCTCTCTACAATGCCAGCTTACACATGCTTTTTTTAAATGCCTAAACTCTAATCTTAAAGCTCCACACACTTCAGACACTCCCTGTCACTGTTTTTATGGGAAGCATGGCTCTTCCACCCCCTTTGGGAAATATGGGAGCTCTAATTTGCTCTCACAGGGGGAGAATTTGTTCTCATCCTGACCCACAGAAGCAGCAGCTGAAGCCAACACCCCTTTCCTCATAGAGGTAACAGCCTGTCTCCCCCATAACCAGACCAATTGTCTTTTCTGAGTAGGCAAAGTTTCAGCAAGTATTTGACACTGAGCACCTCCAGCTTAACTGGGGAAAGAAGACAAATAATTAAGATAGGGGGACAAACCCAACAAGGCACCATAGGTCTTATATACACATCACTGCTAGTTTTGCTATTACTTTCCCAAATAGTTTGCCCAGTTCATTTCTTACAGCTCAAGCAATAGCAGAAGTGTCTTAGGAAGCTTTAGCTGGACTTGCTTGAAAAAAGAACACAAAGGTTATGGCAGACAAGGGATCCTGAACTTCCAGGCAGGCTTTCAAGGGTGTAATTTTCATTTGGTTTCTGCAGGCTTGGAAAGGCCTAGTGACTAAGGCAGCAGACCTCAAAAGTTAATCATCAGCAAGAGGAATACAGAAAACAACCAAAGTTTTCTTTACAGCAGACCACTGGACTGGCAGAGCTAGTGTGTCATCAGACACAAGTCTTGCAAGGGGTACAGCAGGAACAGTTTTTCTGGTTCTCACATCAGTTGCTGAGTGAGATGCAGGCAGCTTCCATAAACCTTTCCAGCAGTCACAACTGCCAGAAAAAAAAAAGAAAAACATAAAAGGCCATAGTCTCATTTGTATGTCTGGACACTCAGTTTTTATCTTTTCCATCTCTACCTGTGCCCCAAAGCACTGATGCAAACAAACAACTTCAGTACTCTCCTTTTATCTTCAGGGATTCTTCTATGTGGCCTCGCAACCCCAGTGAGGCACAGCTGGCATTTAATACACCAACATAAAAGTAGGTGCAAGTCAGAGAGGAGAGAGCCTGCCAAGCCCAACACAACATGCTGCAGCTCCAAAGAGAGCAAACTAGTACTGCTGCTGCCTTGGGGCACTCGAAGGTAAAGGAATGTACACTACACAGAAACCAGGGCAACCAAACTGGCAGGAGAGCTGCTGACGCTTTACACTGAACCTTAAAAATACCCAGAAAAATTTAGAAGTTACAGTTTCTTTGTAGCTTGCTCTTTTATAGTAGTGTCCATGGATTATTCTAAGTCAGACACAGCATATCCTTCCCTCCCTCCTCCCTCAGCATTGTTCCTGCCCAAGTTATATTGAAGGAAGCACAAGCTTCTTCCTTTGTTTGTGGGCAAGAAAAAGAAGGAAAAAAACAACTTCCACTCAACAGCAAACTAAACAGAAGCCAGGCTACTTAAAGTACCAAGTGTTCCCACACAACATTTACCCACCAACTTCAGATCTTTCAGCATAAAACCTAAACAAGGACACGAGAGATTTAATACACACTCCTCCACAGAGCCAGAGCAAAGAAAAATAAAAAGGCACAAAGGAACCCTGAATGATAGAGAGCATTTTCAGCTTGACATTACTGTGACGCACAAAGAGAATGTCAGGGTTAAATTAGATACTGCACTAGAAAAATATTCCCTGGAAAATAACATAGGTGTTGTATCTCAACCAGTAGAAAACGCCAACTGAAGCACTCAGTAACTGAAAAGTCCTTTCTGTGCTTTTTCATGTCTTGTGTGATTTTGCACTGCAAGAGTTCTCTCCTGATCAGGAGTTCATTGCCAAAGTGCCCGAGCAATCTAGCAGGGAAGACAAAAAGCTTCCTTTGGAACAACTGCACTTTTATACCTCCCTTGTTTTTCTTCAGAGCGGGAGTACTTAGGGGTTGTTTTCTTTTTACATGAATGGCCTACAAATTTAAAGTCATCTTCCTTCAAATCTGTGGTTTATCATAACAAACAGATTAGAAGAGGTCCAAATTTCTCACTCTGCTTATTGATTAGGACTTGATAATTTCTTTATATGCTGTACATCCTAAGATACTCTAAACCAAATTGTTTTTCCACACTGTAATGCTCTTAACAAGCCTTTCAAGGCTCTTTTCCAATACTTGCTTTCTTCTTCACAATCTCCCATGAAAGGAGATGAAAGCATATATGGAAAAAAACCCCATTACCTACACCCTTGCCTTCAAAGTCCTGCTATCACAGTCTAACTATGACCTCATTTTATTTAAACAAGTTTCTTCTCATGTGTATTTGGGATCCAAATTATTTTAACAGTCATGCAGATGCCAAAAGAAGTTGTTTTGCACGTTACTTTTGTCTACTCCAAATAGACAAAGCACTCAACAGAAAGCAAGCAAGTCATTATATCTCATTAAATCCACTCTCGTTACATCCATTCAAACCACCCAGGGCAATGAGGTTGCACAGGAGTCACCTTGGTCACCCTCTGTAGACAACAGAGTTACACTCTGTTAATGAAGACATAAATTTGACCTGCAAGACTCATAGAAACACTCCCCTCACCCTGGGCAAAGCACAAAGTCTCCCAGTAACAGGCTGAGGGGGTTTCTTTGCTTTGTTTAAAATAACCAACTTTATTTCCTGTAAGTATTGATAAAAGCACATACTCCAAATGCCTTTTTGTAGAGGTATTTTTGGCATGTGTTGACTGAAACTGCCCCACGAGCTGCTTTAATTGCAGTTCTAATTGAACAGGAGGACTCCACAAGCAACTGACAAGCCACTTCAGAAAAACACAACATCTCCAGATGAAGGCAACCAGAATATAGCCCTGATTCCTCTCACACTGTGCTGTTTCCTATCATTATGGCAGCTTTGGTCAAGACTGCATGTGGAATTTAGGAACTGTTCCTCCCAGTGACGACTTTGTAATTAAGCCCTACTGATACTGCAGGGCTCAGCTTTCGTAAAGTTACAGGATGAACTCAAAAAGCCTGCCATGTAATCATGTTACCTGAGTAAACTATGAGTTTGTTTACTCTATTTTTAAAAAGCGAGAAGAGATCAGGTTTTGTTTTTGCTAATACTTGCTATCAGAAAGACATAAACCTGCCAGATAAGAACAAACCAGGCAAGAGTAACTGCACTGGGAGTCAAGATATTCATGGACTCCTAGACTCTACAGACTGTACTGTGAAAACTAATGTCAGTAAACAAGTCCTTAGGTACAGGATTTACCATTACAGGAATGTCTGGAGGTGCATGCCAAGAGAAGCAAAAAACAAAGTCCAGTTAACAGCTTCAGCACGCACTGCAACAGCTCTGGCACACATGGAATGTCACTCCAGCAGGAGATGGCACTCGGTGGCCACCTCCTGCCAAAGTCCTCAAGGCAGGTAAAGCTGCCTCCAGCTCTGCTACAATGGCATTGGTTCCATACTTACAGTTTCCACCTTCTCCATGAGGAAGTAACTCCGGGAGTTTGCTGGGGTTTGTTTTACAGTTACGGATTTGTTGTTTTTTCTTTTTATTTTTAATTTAAGTGAGACAAACCTTTACTGATAGGGGAAGAATCTATTTGTGTGGCAACTGGGTAACTCATGCAAACTACACACAACTAGAATAAAAGTTTCAGTTGCTGAAGAGCTTAAAATAAAACCACAAAACTAAATATTTACTTCAAAAGAGGTAACAAAAACAGGATATCTCCTTAAATCTTACTTTTCTGGCAGTGGTTGGTGGTCCAGCAGCGGTAGTTGTACTCATTGTTAATGGATGTCTTCTCACACAATGGCTTCTCTTCCATTGTTCCCGGACACAAGTCCCCACATTCCTTTGGAGGTTTATTCCCAACGATGTAGTTATTGGACACTGCATCTAGGATGAGAGACCAGTCCACTGTGGAGAGGTAACACAGGTCAGAGTTCTTCTCGATGCGGATGGCCCCGCGGGTGATGTTCCTCAGGTTGTGGAGCCCGATCTCTTTCAGATTCGTCATTTCAAAGATGACCAAGGCATAGTTGTAGAAGAGGTTCCTGCCACGAATGACTGTGAGGTTGGGGAAGAGATCACTGAGGCTTTCCAAGCCTGCCACACGGAACAGCAGCAAGTAGTCAGTGATGACCGTGAGCTTGGGGAAGCGGAAGTTGCGGTAATCCTCGGCTTTGGAGATGAGCAGGATCTGCAGGAAGCCCTCGATCACCGTGCAGTTCTCCAGGCGCTTCAGCTCGTGGATGTCGTTGCGAATGTCGACGTTTGGCCCGCAAACTGAAACGCAACAGGAGGAAGAAAAGTTAGTAAATAAGGCACTCCTAAACCTTTTGAAACTGGAATGCAAGAAAGATATTCTGATCGCCGTAAGATTTCTAACTTTTAATTAGGTTGAGAATGAGTGCTTGATTTACACCTACATGGAACCTTCATTTCATTTCACCTATCACACCAAGCACTGGGAGCAGCACAGGGATGGCAGCTCTCCCTATACTCTACAGCACACAGAGAAATGCTGGTTTATTTCTGCTGATGACAAGAGTTGCATTGCACTGAGGAATACAAAGATAAACCAAATGCATTTGCACACCCTCCTTCAAACTAGATCATGAATGTGTGTCCAGAGCAGGGTTTGAGCCACTTCCCTTCAAACCAGTCAGGTAAAACAGAAAGTGAACAATTGGTGATTATGTTGCTAATTCACTCCCCACCCCGCTTAAGACACATGCACACAACGAGGGCATTTCCCAGAAAATTACAACTTTGGCCTCAAATCACTCTTTCTTTCCAGGGTCACACACCAAACAAGCCCTAATTCTTGGAATACTCATCTTGCAGTAGGTCAGCAACAACACTAAATCCACAGAAAGCCGGTCAGCACTTCCTGCTCTGTGACTGGGAAGAAAACAAAGTGCTTGGACTTACAGCACTGAATTCCTGTTTGCATGTTCCAGTAAACCAAGTTTCACTAATTTTGGCACCAAGACATAAAAAAGTCTCTTGAGTTCTAAGAAACACAGGATAAATTTATTTACAAGAACATGGAGCATCACAGTGAAGAATCTTTCCTTGAAAACAGCAGATTGAACTCTATGAACTCCCAAAAAAACAATGACCAAAAGGATTACTCCCTAATAAATCTATGTATTAAGTTTTTCCATATTAGAGACACATCACAATAACAACATTAAAGGGACTGGAAGACATGTGTGTTAACAATGTAATATTTAGACACATACAATCCACTTGGATGTAAAACAAAGAACTACAGAGTGTAGAGAGCCGTTTTTCTTCAAAGCCCTCAGAGCTGGTCTTCTTTGGAAAACACAGAAAAAAGATTCCCCATTAGAGATACTAAGTTGCTTGTAAGCAAACAAAGCAAAATGGCTATTTATTTAAGCAACCCAAAACTCAAATAAACACCAAGCAATTCAATTTTGTGGAAAGGTTCTCTTTTAATGCATGCTAGGCTTAATTATTTTAAAAACATCTTTTCCTCAGACAAGGGAAAGGCCTAAACAAGCACTGGAGCCAAAAAACTTAAATTCTAACCCAGACAAATCGTCCAGAGATTCAGAAATTGCACTGACAATAGAAAGCAGTCCTTCCATCCCACAACACTTATCTAAGGCTAATAACTTAAGCTAACAAATGATCCAGAGCATGAGCATGCTAAAACCACAGCAACTCTAATACCCAACAAGGACTTAAAGACTTCTAAGTCTTTTAAAGACTAAAGGACTTTCTGGTTAGAGGGACAGCATAAAAAAATAAAATAGGGCGAGATCTTTGTTAGGAAACAGATGTTTCTACACAAACTATTACCTAATCTTCCTTCTGTAAAGATTCAAGCTGAAAGCAAAGGCTTTTAAATGTGACTTGCTGCACTCAAGTAGCTATGTGCAAGTTCATTCCTTAGACTTTAAAAAAATTTTATAAACACCAAGACTAATGTACCACCAGGAATGCTTGGTCCCCATGAGCACCGAGACAGGAAACTTCCATTTTTGTACACAATGATTTCAAAATAATTGGGCTCTACTGCTGGAATCTGTGTCAAGGCTTGAATTTCAGGAAAACATTAAAAAGGCTGAATGGGTTGGCACCACGCAGCTTTAGAAGCCAGATAGAAGAGGGAGAACGTGAAAGAACTCCAAGGTATAAAACTGATAAGAGATGCACTGCTTAGTGCAGAACAAGTGAGGGGTTCTCCCCTGAACCTCTAGGAAAAACAACTTCAAGCTTTATTAAATTCCTTTAATCAGCTGGTAACCACGTCTTTCTTTCAACTTCAGAAATCATCTTCTAAAGCCATGAACCCTCCATCCACCCTAGGGACTGTGCCCTCTGCCCAAAGGCTATTTACACTCTGACAGTGGGCTTCTCTTGGTTTGAAAAGGCAAGTTAAAACACACACAGTGTCCCCCATTAAACCCTTCTGGCTTCCATCCCTGCCTGCTGGCAGGCCAAGGTGAACAGTATGGCTCCTGCTATGGCAAAGCAGAAATAGCAGAATTTATTTTCCTGCCATAAAAGTTTAGAAAGCCTAACTGCTCCAAGCCCTTTATTTTGTTAAAGAAATAAAATTTGCACTTGTGCTGACATTTTGCAGGCAAGGTTCCAGAGTGATGGGTTTAAAAACAGCTGAGTTACAATACCCTAAAGAACAATTTGTAAGAGAAATGGCAGCAACCGTTAACTAAAGCATTATATATCTGTTCATGTCTCTGTTTGAGGCTGGCCTTTCAAAGTCATATTGCTTTTAGCTTTATGTTTGTTTCAGCTCAAAAGTTACTTAATTTTAGATATTTAATGCTTTTATAAATCAATGAAATTTCTAGAGCTTTATGGCAAAAGCATAGCACTCACTTGCCTCAGTTGTGAAACATCATCCCCTCAAGTATGGAAAAGGATGAAGTCCAGTGGGGTCCCACATTAGGAATTGATCACAGATGAGTGGCTGTTGACATTGCTGATTTAAGAACTTATTAGTTCATCTAGTGAGTTATGTTTTGCAGAACTTTACACATATAATGAGAACTGCAGAGACACAAATGTGAAATAGGACAAGCATCATGGGCCATCCTGACACTTGGAAAAATCAGTTCCCATTAAACTAGATATTTTTTAAAAGAAATTTCTTTTAAGTTCACATTGTTCACCAGAGTTAATTATACCACAATACATCATCTTTTTCTCACGTTTTTTCTCTCTGCCTTGAAAAGGATTATATGAAAAACAAATTAATCAGAGCTCAAAGTCAACTCCAATTTCCATCTGGCTGTGCTGTGTTTTCTTTGGATGCCATTTGAGAGAAAGCGTATATGGACTCACAATATAAACTGGTCTGTCAGACACAATGAAGTGCACAGAAAATGCTCTTTAGAGCATTTATACTCCATTTAAGAGTTTTGGATATTCCAGTTTAGAGAACTTTTTTAATATGACTAGGATAACTTGCCTTTGTTTTACATTCAATTCAGAACTGGAAATTAACTATAATGTATTTATTTTGCTCCCTAGCAGAACATAAAAATGCAACAGCTGTTTATGACCCAGCCCCGCTAGTTCTGGGTAGATTATAAACACCCAGGATAATTACCAATAGTCAGATTCATGCTGTTTTCACTCAGCTGCCTACAGATTTCCAAGCCTTTCCTTAAACTGCCTATCATTTATCAGACTCGGCCTAAACCAAGTACCTAATTCAGAGTCAGAAATTTGTTCTTTAAAGACAAGTGTATTTATTTGTTTAAAAAATAACTCCCCAATATGGTGAAATACTGAAGAGAAGCAATGTAGTGTGTACCCAAGCAAACACAAATGCCTCCCTGGAAACAGCTCCTTAGTCCAGAAGTCCTGAGCTCTGCCTGGTGTCCAACAAGAAGCCCTGTTGTGCTCTTTTTTTCTGGGAGTATCCCATGGGCAAACTGCAGGGCATATAAACTTCCAAAGGCAATAGAAATACCCACTCCACACCCCAGTCATCCAGACGATCTGCAGCCCATTCCTAGTCAGAGGACAGATCCAAGCCTGCTCATGTAACTGAGATGGGGTCAATGAACTACCAGGAAAAGTGATTGCACATAACAGGTTCATACGACAAGAGTAATTAATGCTCCTTGATCTGGCAGGGCCTCCTGGCAAGGCTCTGTGTAAGTGGTGCCCTGGCTGGGAGCAGAGCTGGGGCTGTGAACACACACACACACACAGAGAGCACCGCTGCTGAGGACAGGCTGGGCAGGCTCCAAACAAGCTGTGTCACAGACTGTGGTGATCCAGCAGATTCCTCCCGACCTTAACTATGATTTGCCAAAGCTCCCTTGGATCGTTAAAACCATTTTGACATGCAGAGCTGCCTTGTCACCTTGAGAAACACCTGCTATCTCATCACCATCTATTTACAAACAGTCATTTACTCCACACAGCAGCTCTTCACTCTTTTCCTAAATCCACCAGTTACTTCAGGTCACTGGTGACTGCTGAAAGGACTTGGCTGTTGCTCTTCAGTGTTTGGAAGGAACTCTTCCCTTCCTTCTGCAAAATCTCATGCTAGCACAGACAAAGCAGCAGAGGCCTTTCTGTCCAACATTCACCTGACACTGCAACTTCTGCTTGCTATATCCAGCTGGACATAAATTCATCGCCGCTAATTCATTATCAATACCAAGGCACTCGTGGGCAGCACTGGCAGCTCACACACTCACTGGCTTTAATAAGAGAAGGATTCATCTCCTACAAGAAGCAATTTCATCATGGTGTAGTTACAAGTTCTGTACTGCTCCATTTAGAAGTTCTCAAGAAACACAACTACGTATGTTTCTCTTGAAAAAGCCACACTTCACGACATCTGAAACCTTGCCTTTGACCCTTTACTTTTTTGGATGATATTAGAAGGCTGCACTGCACAGTCCCAATATCCTCTCAACTAGCCAGAAGTTAAAGATGGAGCAACCACCACTACTCAACACCAAAAGGTCTCAGACAAAGCAGCACCAAGGCAGCTCTGAGTCAATCCAGCACATCCCTTGCACGATCCTATGGCCTTTTCAACACAAGTCTACCCCAGCTGGGTCAGGCTTTCCCTAGCAACAGACTTGTTCAGCCTGAGCAGTCCTTTACATCTCTGAAATGAGAATGAGGATGGACAGCCTGCCATGAGCATCTCACCAGCAACCTCGATATCAGCTCTCGCTCACCTTTACTCTAATTTCTGATTTCCCTTTGTTTTCCCCCTTCTGACTTCGCTTCTGTGAAAACTGGCTTTTTTACTTCACAGTAGAGATGCAAAGTTAATCTTAAACAAGGACACCTTCAGTGTTTCCATTTTACAAAGAGCATCCCTTGACACTGGTTGCTGAAAACAAGCACTAAAGGTGCAGAAATTGTTTTAATACCATATTGCTTTCCAGTCCAGGGGTTGTAACACCCATTCTGAGGGCCAAGTCTGTGATCCACAAGGTTCCAAAGGGTCCTTTTTTAAGGGAGGGCATGAGGTTGCTCAACTTCTCATCTACCCTGAAATTCTGCACAGCTGGTAACAAGCACAGTGTGTTACCATCAGTGCTGGATGAATTCCCACACAAAGAAAGAACTACAAGGCTTAATACAAGAACACAATTGTGGCTGGTTCTACTTTTAGAGAGTAGCTTGCTCACACCACCACAGCTCACTTTGCCAATAATGGCTTTTCTGAGCACACTCTACTCCAAGAAGAGGTTGGCTTTCCCAGACAGCTACTGCTGCTCTCTGGTCAGCAGAGAGCTGATGTTACTGAGTGCAGAGCATTGCTCTCTCCCAAACTGCTCTAATGAAAGAGGCCTGACCACATCACCCCTCAGTAATGTCAGCTCAGAGCTGTGGGTCTTTCTGGGAGATCAGCACATCTTCTGAACAGTGTTGTTATTTATTCCCAACGGAGCCACTTCCTTTTCATCATGTGTTTTTTAGTTTTAATCTATGGCAGGTCCTTATAAAGACAGAGTCCAAAACAGCTACTGAACGTGGCTGTGGTCCAGCTGCCCTCACTCATCCCAGATTCCCAGCATGCAGCACATCCCTTTTCAGGCAAGCATCTCCAGAGTTCCCATCCCTCTCTAACAACAACAAAACATGTTTATTGCACTGAGTGGATTTAGTTCTGCATAATGTACCACGGGCTGCATATTGACATGTTTACTATCTACTGGATCAACTCAGTGGAGGGCTTGTCTGGCACACTGGAAAAAAACTTAGGGCTC
Source organism: Ammospiza nelsoni (assembly GCF_027579445.1). NCBI lineage: Eukaryota > Metazoa > Chordata > Aves > Passeriformes > Passerellidae > Ammospiza > Ammospiza nelsoni. The sequence goes on along the minus strand of NC_080646.1, from coordinate 3,743,722 downwards.
TGAAACAATTCCTTGAAGACACTAAAAGATTGAATGATGTTAGGAAGAAGGAACTGAACTTCAGATAAAGCCACTCATCAGGTTTATAAGAAGCCTCTATCCTGTATGACTGTCATTGCTTAGAAGAGAAGCAGAAGGGCATGACTGAAAACAGAAGGAATGGTCTGAAAATGTGATGCCCATACACTCTAGAAACGGGAAAGTATAACTTGAGACCTTAATATATCTCTTCATTCTTATTCCTACAAATTATGCATCTTTTAAGGAAGCCATCAGGACTATCATACAGCCCTAAAAAAACCCATTTTAAGTGTTACTCAGTCATCACTGACCAAAGAGTCACTTCACCCCATGGCCTGGGTCTAGGCCCTCTTTGTTCCTGCAGTTTCAATGACACAGAAGGCAAAGCTAGAAAGTCTGAGAAGGAACAGCTTAGCAACCACAATTTCCCCTCAAGCCCATGAAAAGTTTCAGTACAGTTGCACCATTTGCAGACGTAAGGAAAAAAAAAATTACTACTGAAGTCTCAGGATTCTTTAATTGCATACTCTGCAAAGATGAAATTAAATGTGGAGTTCACAGAAATCAGTGGTTGGAGAGATTGCTTATGACACTTTACATTAACACAGGATTCCACCACCCACTGAGCTCTTGGTTTTGCCTCCATAGTGACACTATGAATGAGATATATATTTTAGTGTCTTTAATGTACTTACACAACCTCCCACAAAATTTCTGTACTCTCTAAGCTCACCTATCCTGTATGTGTCACATCAATCACTAGATCTCTTCCCAGGGAAGCCAGCTTCTGTGTTACCTCTTGGGATGTCAGAACCAGTAACAAGGAGGGAACTAAATCTACATCACGATTCAAGCTGCTTCCCTACCCACTGAACTATTTCTCTTCACTGAATATGCTACATAAACCTCTTTACACTTACCAAGATTTTATGAAGCTACATCTCTCAAGGTGGGGAGGGGATAGATAAAAGGCACCCCACGACCCAGAAAACGTCAATCATTTTAGATTTTGCTAAGCAAGACCATAACTGAATTTCAGCTTCTGTATTTCCAGCACTAGCACAACGCTGCCATCTTTGGCTTTCAAAACATGAAAGGGAATACTCAAACCCAAACAAAACCCCACTGTTTCCATTTGAATATAAGTCCTGAGAACATTCTTCATAATATATCTAAGGCCAAGAAAGTGGGCTTGGGGTTTTTTTTCATTTAATTACAAGTTAAGCTTTGGAGGACAAACCCAGACCACTATGATCTCCAAAACACTCACGGGACTGGAGATTATATTGCAATGTAGCTTGTAATTTCTGAGAAACATAATCTATTATCATTAATTTACCTCATACTACTGATCACTCCTATCAACCTTTTACAGAATTATTTTCACCCAGATTTGGAAGGAAAAAGTGGTGTCACAAGAGGCCAATCAAATTTGGTGCAAATACTTTAAAAGGCAACTAGATTCCCCTTCTCCACACACATTTTCCTTGTCTCCCACAGCCCTCAGAAAAATACACACATCCTACTTTAATCTTCTCTTCTGCCACTCTACTAACTATATATTCCAAATCCAAGGGCCACTGTGTTACCACACTGACCAGAACAAAACATTCACAAAAATAACACACAAAAGGGCGACAACCCACATCACAAACTCCAACTGTCTCTGCCTTTTTGCTCTTGCAATTTTCAGCTCTCATTGGCTAAAGATATCTCTGGCATTGTTGCTTTCCATGAACTTCCTCCAACTTCCCCATAAGTTTACACAAATGAAATTTCAGAATAAATCACATTCTTGTCCCTCATCTCGCTTGGGTTCTCTCTGCCAACATTTTACTTTGAGTATCAACAGGAACAGCAGCTTAGCAAAAGCGGAGCCAACAAAATGAACTGTATCCCTTTAATAACACTGATTGATGCCTTCTCTACACAGCTCACCAGAGCAAGGAGGTCTAGAATTAGCCCAGCTCACGTGAAAGCATCCTCATGACAAGTCATCCCCAAATTAATCCTCTCTGCCCAAGGCTGCTCTGATACACCACATCCCTCAGGGGCTCCTGTGAAGCCACATCCATTACCTCCTGCTGCTGAAATAGCACATCAGTGCCTCACTGGCACGGATTCCTGCTCATCCCCATGGGTGCACAGGGCAGGAATGGAGGCAGGATAACATCCAGCCCAGAACCCCCAGCTATCAAAGCCAGGAAAAGAGGCAGCAAACTTCCAACCCTGAACTGTAAAGCCCAGGTTATGGGCAATGCTGTAAGAGTCTCTGCTAACTGGAAGAGGAACCTCAGCATTAAATTCCTCACCCATTAACGCCCTGTAGGTGCGAACCACTGAAAGGCATTGTTTGAACCTTACCGTGGCTGGAACCGAGCACTCTAACCCCCAGCGAGCTGCTCCTGTGCATTTATAGGCAAGGGAAAGCTGCTAGAAACACCTGAATGCAATTCCAGGAGCATTCCCTGCAACGCCGCAGAGTCACAGCCTGGTCGAGTTCGTGAGAAAATTGACAAACAACAACAAAAACTGCAGAAGAAAGCAAGTAATGCCTAAATCACTAAAGATGAGCCCCCTCCTCACAGGAGACAGACTTCAAACTCCTGCACCTTTTCTCATCCCACACCTACACTTCCCTGGCAGCATCACAAAAGGAGCACGTGCCATTCTACACAAAATATGTAACATACAAGTGAGTAGGTGGCACATTATGATCAATAACTATGAGAGTAAAACATTTTTTTAATGGTGCTAATAATGTTTAAACCCAATGCCAGCAGCTTCAGTCTAATGCCTGCTAAAGTAAAAATGGAAGACTGAAATTACAAGCTGTTTATAACACTGAATTTATGTTTCACAATCTGTGATGACAATAGAGCTTAGCAAAAATTGTCTCTCCTGGGGACTGTTCTTTCCACCTTTAAAAAAAAAAAAAATAGTCGTGTGCATGATTTTATTTATTTGTTTTTAAAACACTTGTCTGCACATCCAAGTGACTCAGCAACTGGCTGACAGAAACCTATGGGATATACACTTAGGTAGCTGGGATAAGCAGCCAAATTCTTCCAGAATGAAAATTCATCATGTGGCTGGGCTCAGCAACTCACATTTAGGAAGACTTTACCATGCCCTTAGTTGCCTGCCAGGTTGCCACCCTGCAGTAATCCAGGAAAGCTGTCACTCTTTAAAAGCTTTTGGGGAATTTGTTTAGTATTATTATTTTCCAAAAATGGCTGGATAATCAGGCCAGATCATTCAGCTTCATTAGAAGCCAACTGACAAAACAGTATCATAACATACAATTGCATCCATAATGGTCAGCAAAGGATTTAATAGTGAGTCATAGATCCACAGAAAAATTACAAGTCTGATGCAATTACTCTTAACAATATGCAACACAGGGCCCTACTATGCTGTGCTAACCAGCTCTTAAGCAATTAAACACAGAAATCCCACATTCTCTGGCCTTCCACAGCAATGTTTCTGTTTTAACAAACTGAACTAAGACTTCCATTAGTCCCTTATTTCCAACAAAATATGGTGCTAAAAAAAAATAATGATCTAACTGAATGGAAGAAAACGTTAATGCTATCAAACTTAATTTAACAGAACAGAGAGCTCTCCCACCCCTCCCTTCACATGGCAGCTACACAGCTTAAAAATCACATAGGTCATGCTGTAACCTGCTTTCTCAAGGCAGTTAAAATATGACCAACTTGCAATCCCCAAAAAGGGCTTTAAAGGTATTAAATTACATATATGCAGGTGCTGTGGGGCTTTCCAGCCATGAGCTAACCAGACTGAAAAAAGAACCCTCCTCTCCAAATACAAGGTAAAACACGTGGGCTGGCGCCAGAGACAAGGTAACATAGTTCAGGCCTTATCAACCAAAAACACTTGCACCAGAACACAATTTAAGGCAAATGCAAACCAAAGTAGCTATACCAGAGGAGTTCCTATGTGAACTCACTTTTCTGGTGAATTGGATGCTTCTGACTCGCTTTTAGTACCACAAACCCAGCCCCAGCAAGGGAAGTGTCCTTTGTTCCACAAGGGCAGCGTTCACACGGGATTTATTGTCTCCGAGGCATCACAGCACAATAACCATGGAAAAAGAGAACCAAACACCTCTGTGATACCACTCAAGGTGAGTCCCTCCTCAAACAAAACATCCTTGATGCACACAGGTGAGAAGCTGCCAGATAAACAAGGCTGAGCATGGGAAACCAGAGCTCTTTAGGCACAGTCAACCACTAGAACTTCAGGAGTTTCATTTCTCTGAAAATACAAGGAAAGCTTGAGTACAGGATTTTCAACATATCTATGCAAATGTTCTCATCAGCAATTGATTGAACCTTACTGTAAAACAGTAAAAATAAAAAATAAAATAATCTAAATATACATCACTTGTTAAAACGACAAGAGCCAACAGTGGTTTACTTCAGCTGCTTCCCACACTTACATTTAAGGTGACATTTCAGCCCATACTGTCTGTTTTACATTTACATACTGCCCAAGACAATGGATTTCCAACCTCATACACAGTTTTACACACTGCCTAGATGCACTGTGGGTGATGCACAATGCTGCAATGCTGGTGAGCAGAACAGTTTGGGTATTCAACCAGCCAGGCTCTGTGAAGTTCTATTGCTTGGCAACTGCAGATCCTGTCACCATATCCCCTTTTATCTGGAAAGGCACAGCAAGCAGGAGAATTACTATTCACCCTCTGGTAGGTGCTTCTGGAGAGCCTGGGGTGCAACAGGTTACCCTGATGCATTTCTAACAAACTCCCCCGTGAGAAAGCAGCGGGTCCAACAGGGTGACACAAATAAATCCATGGCACCTTTCATTCAGCAGCTCCTCATCAGGGATTACCACTTCCACCCCCCTGCTCAGCCAAAACTGGGGGGAAGAGTGTTGCAAGAAGGGTGTTGCAAGACTTTGGGGGGCAAGAGGACGCAGGAAATTGCAGGAGATGGGACTAGGACAAACCAAGCAGCAGTATCAAACCTGGATGCTGCTCTAGGCACTCCCAGCTGCAGGAACCTCCCCTCACTGGGATGTGCAGCAGCACAGATTTACTCCAGAAGGCAAATCAAGGCAAGACCAAGATGGAGAGCTCAGTCCTCATCACTGTTTTTATCCTTTACCTTGTATACACACCCTCTCCTACCTGAAGGCACAGATGAAGAACAAACACTTAATCTGACTGTACCCCGCTCCCTGGTGCTATTTCACTATTTGTTCTGATCATGAAGAAGATAATGTAAAAAATTAGAAGAAATTTGAGTCAGAAAAGATGGATAACATCAAGGAGAGAAAAACAACTGAGTGAAGGTTTTGCTTTGGTTTTATAGTGGATATCTACAGAGGGATGTACACAAAAGGAGATTTATCTCAGGCACACAACTTTAAAGTCATCATTAAAATTAGCTTGTTGCTTTCACCAGGAAAAAGTGGATCTAAACATGCTTTTCTAGGTTTAACCTGAACTGATTCTTGAAATGCACCATTTTTGGAAAGATCACTACTTCAAAATATCTCATCCTCTCAAAAAGCAATTTTCATCTTAGGCAGGGGGACACAACACACTTGAAGTTTTCAGACTCAAATTTTCTTAACTGCAATAGAACTTAACTGCCATGACCTGGTTGATGGAATTAAAATAAAAATATCCTCCCTGGAGGAACTGTGGAGTGAGCAACTGCTGTCAAAAGTGGTTTAGCACTAGAACACCTGGAACCTCAGCCTGTGAGCAGGTGTGTTTCTCCAGTAAAGTACTAACAAATGTGCACTATTTAATATTTAAATTATTATAGAAAATATATTTATAATTAACCTATGGTAAGAAATCTTTCCTTAGAGAACTTTGATTAAAAATTAAACAGTGAACTTTATCCACTGCAACAGATGAAAGGAGGAACTAGACAAAGGGAAGCAAGAGAAACCACATGAACCCTGCAATACACTACTAAATATATAAACCTAAGTGACATATTCTTTAGTTTCATTGCATTCAGAAACCTTTTTATCATGATAGCAATTCAGACACTTTACATTCTGCAAGACAGACAAAACAATATTAACTGTTCTCAATGGCTGCCATCCCTCAAACAGAGGGACCACCCCAAAAAATAATTCTGAGTATCTGATGAGAAGGAAACTGACACAGGGGCAGAAACTGCTCACAAGACTTCAGAATTAGGCTACACGACTGCATCAAAGCAAACCTCTCTCTGGACCTAGATTACATTCAAAAAAGCTCTGGCGAGACTGTTTTCTTCAGACACAAGGAAGGTTTCTCCAAGCTCTGAAATCCCACAACTAATTATAGCACCCCACATCCTTCCCCACCATCATCAACAGCAAAACCAGCTGCCAATCTGGGAGGTAGAAGAAGAATCTAATCTCCACTGTGCCACTACAGCCACCCCAAAAAAGGCATTCTTCTGCCTGTAGCTATGATTTGCCTGCCCAAACAACATGAAGTCCCATCAGCCAAGCAGCTCCTGCCAACACAAGCTGTGCTGCCGGGGCGGGCGTTCGGTGGCACAACCGCGCTGGGTAACGGTGCCACGGCCAAACACGAAGCTGTAAACCCAGCCAGGGAAAGAAAAACTAAGTAACAGGAGGGGGGAAAGCACAGGTAAAAAGGATTTGGACAAGAACGCCCTCCTTTGCAGCCGCCAGCTTGAAGGTGAGCTGGTGTGGGAGCAGAGGTGATGGACAGCCCTCGGCCTCGCCTCACCCGTCTGACAGCTCGGCTGGCCCCGCGCCGCTGTTGTGAAAGAAAACCACGGTATTTGTGCAAGGCTAGTTGGTTCCATGTTAAGAAAACACATCTGAGCCGACAGTGCTTTGCTTTACCACATGCCAGCTTCATTCAGCCTCAGAGCCAGAAAGCAGGACTCGGTCTCCTCACTGCCTCCACAGTAAACCAGCAATTTAGGACACAGACAAAGTCCTGAACTCAGAGCCACCCCCGATCTGTGAAAGGGCCACACTGCCTTTAACAGAAAACTTCCTAGTCCGCTTTGGAAAACATGAGTGCCCAAAGAAGGAGGTCCCCAAGTGACAGGAATGCCTGTGTTGGGTAACACAGTGTAAAGATGTGTACAATGGAGCAGATAAAAACAAAGAAATTCAAAGAAAGGGCCCGGGAAGCAATCTTTGTTTTGGTGTGAACTGGTGCACACCCATGCCGGAGAGGGGAGAAACAGGACTGGGTCTTCATGGAGACCGTTAATTTATTAAAATGTCACAACAAAAAGAGAATACTGTGACTAACAGATCCTGGGAGCTCCAGGCAGCTAAACCAATCCAAAGGATGATGGTTTATCAGAAAGGAAAGGCTGGTCAAAAGGAAATAATGAAGCAGATCTCCATCAAAGAACAAAAAGCAGGTCTGAGCATAGAGCCAGAAGCAAGACTGCACCAGAACTTACAAATGAAGTGTAAAACATCAGACTTGGCAATCCTGCTGCCAAGGAATTATTTACCACACCACGATCAATATTACGATACACACAGAGACGAGTATTTTTATCTCAACCTCCATTTGACCCGGTGGGAGCTACAGACACTTTCTCACACTAATTCACATACTTCAAGGAGAGTCAAGATGGGAAAAAAAGAGTTGGAAGCATCTCAGGTTCTGTCTTATTTCAGCCCGTTTTCACTGAATCATACCAAAACTATCTGAGGGAATAGCTAAGAATTGATTTGTGCTATCCAGGACCTGATCAGTAAAGCAAAATATTCAAGGATCACTGGAAGAGGTTTTGTTCATGCACCGAGCCAAATCCTTGTTGTGCTTTCAGCCCTTTCAAGTCTTTGCTCTTCCTTCACTGCATCAAAAGTATCTCTTAAAAATTCCTCTGAAAAGCCTGGATAAGTGCCTGAATTTTCAAGATCTATTCTCTATAGCCCTGAGCAAGACTGATGGGAAGTAAGCTTTCCTTCTCAATGGCTACTTTTAAGTTTTTGGTGGTTTGTTGTTTTTTTTTTAAAGGCAACTACTACTAGACCTATTACAAATTTGGAAACTGCAGCTCAGAAAATAGGGAAGGAGGGGAAGGCAATGGAGGGAGGAAGTAAGGATTTTTCAATCAACTTGAAAAATCCTTACTTCAGTGAACTGGCAAATAATGTGTTAGACATCTTGCTTCTGAAACACAACCCCGCCAAAGGGAAAAGGGTTAATTATATCCCCTATGCTCCAGAGTATTTCAACAGGCTATGAATTATGTTCTTCTGAAGGGCAAGTTGTTCTTTTATTTATTGTTTAAAGCAAAACATAAACACGAAGTGTCCAACCCTAAGGTGGTGATTACCACTTTTACTTAAACAGAAATGCAGGGCTGCAGGCTTTCTCTGCTATAAAGCTTTTAAACCTGTTCTGTTCCTCTGACATTTTCCCCCCTCACTCTCCTCTGATAGAGATCACAAAAACAGCTAAGACATCTGACATACAGGAGAACATCCTGCTGATTAAGAGAAAACAAGAGCACATAACTCTTGAGAGGATACAAAGCATCACTTCCTAATGCGTTCTACTCTGTCAGCACAACAAGCATCTTGTCATTTCAAAGGGAAACTGGTCATATTGATTTTTCCAAAACACAAGTATTATAAAAATATTATACATTTAATTGGTCTTAACAAAGTGTTCTTGTAGTGGGCATATCAACAGAGATCCTACAAGGCAAGATATAAGGTATCAAGGTGTGGCTGTGGGTATTTGAAGATCCTCTGCAAGCAGCAGCATTGAGAACTGCCAAGATCACTGCTCATAAAGTGATCTTCTTGCAGCTCCTTTAAACCTCAGCTCGACTGAGAGGTGTCTTTAAAGTGTGGCAACTCTTACTCCTGAATTCACAACACTCTGAACAAACATCATACTTTGCTGAAAACCAGTGTCCTTTCCACGCCTCACCAAATTTCAACTATGCAACTCAGTGCTCCATGTTTGCTCAACTTTTTCTAGAGGAAAGGAAAGTTCTTTACACCCTCTCAGAGCAATTTATTCCTCTCGTTGTTCCCTTGCAAAAGCCAGGCCAACTGAATCAGCTCCTCTGGCTGGAAACCGCACACCCTGCCTGTCAGGAAGCCGGCAGGATTTTTTTTTTCCTGTTTTGTTTACAAATTCAAAAACTGAGTTCTTCTCAGCAGGGTCAGCCATCCCTTTTGCCCCCCATTCCCAGTTTTCTACAATCCTAATTATGGCAACATTGAGGAAAATTTGTATATGCTTTCCAAGGAAAAGGTGTATTTCTTCTTCTCTTGGTTCTTTATTTCTGTTTTAACATAGTATACCAGAGTGTACAGCCAGGACAAGTTTCCATGGTTTGAAGACCATCTGAAAAGTTAGGCAGAACACAGGTTATTACATCCCCTTTGAGAATATCCCTTCAGAAAAATTCTTTAAAATCAGAATTTTGTGAGGGATGCAGCAGAGGAGCATCCTCCCACCTGCTCTTAGTCCTCCAGGGGACTAAACTAAGTTCTCTCTTCCTGGAGTGATAATTCAAGGCTTCTTTATAGCTTGCTTCCAGTATAACTCAGAACAGTGTACATCCTCCCTTTAATTTCTTCCAACAAATCCCCTTTCAGCAGAATTTACTCTCACATATGCAACGTGGGCAGAGTCTAGTAATGTGACTTAATAGTTCCTAACCAACGGAAAAAAAAGGTTTTGCTAACAGTAAGTTCTAGGAAGGAAAAAAAACAAATTTTAAATCTTACCTGCCCTTACCACAGCGTTTCTAATTAGTATCTGTCAAAAGAGCACTTCCATCACAAGAAAAGAACAAAGCTGCAGAATGACAGATGATTTGCTATTCACCAGAAGGTAATTGCAAACAACAACACACACACAAAATGTTGTGCGTCCCACTCCTCTGCTGCCCCTGCATCCTCCCTCTGCCACTGTGCCCCGCTGCAGAGGAGCAGGGCACTGCCACAGCATGGGCACGGGGATTTCGGGGGAGAACGAATGGTCTGAGCCAAGCAACAGAGACACAGGTCAGTGTTTCTGACAAAGTACCCCAGCACCGAGGAGACCAATGCAAAATTTAATCTTCAGCTTCTATCATTAGCCACTTAAGACGTCTCTTCCCCCCACCTGGCTGCGGGGTGAGCGTGTTCGGTGCGCGGATTATCATTCCTCGGAGGTAACTCAGCCGGCCAGACCATCACACACACACCTGTTCTCACTGCACACATCCCTGTCCCGGCACCCAGGGCAGCGTTGAGTTACTTCAGAGAGAGTCACTTCCACATTCCACCCTCAAACTCCCCTCCAAGAAGCGATCAGTCACTCTCAGCTTTCACACTTCAGTAATTTTGGAATCAACAGGAAATGGAGATCAATTGTGATTTTACTAACTCAATAGTGACTCATCATTCAACTCCCTGCAGCCTTCGAATTCATCTGTGAAGAGACGTGATAGCGAGGCCAAATTAAAAATAGCAAATCTGGCTCACTCACAATTAACACTCACTTGTCCATCAGATTTGCCCCGGATTGCGAAATTTTGGGGATTGCGACATTCCGACGGTTTTGCGTCAGATCCCAAACGCACTCACAATGTCTCTTTCTCAACCCAACCAGGAAAAATAATCAATGGCAACATTTATTATATAAAGCAACTGTACCACACCCTCTAACATCCATCCTCGCTCAATGTGAACACGTCTAAATAAGAGTTAACTCTGCCCATCAGCATCCCCAGCTACTGACAACGAATCTTCTATTCTTCCTATTATGAAAACACTCTCAAATCATTAATTTCTTTCTGCTTACACAACCTTCGAGCCATAAAAAAAACCCCGAAATTTGCATGAAATCGAAAGTCAATAAAAAACAATTATTTCATTTACAAAAATAGAAAATCATTTTATATAAACCACTTAAATGCATTCTTCTAAAAATAAACTTAATTACAAATCTAACATGAAACTGTAACAGCATATATTAGGGCAAATGCCTACTGTAATTTAAATAAAATAAAAATAGTAAGCATATAATTTACACCAAAAAAAAAGTTGGGACTGGTGAATTTGCTGTACAGCGCTCTCTTGGAGCCACCCTTTGATGAAATGCTCAGAGAGCTTTTACTTTCAACACTACTTCTGCAGTGCCTTATTTCAGTTTACTCCAATGGTTCAGTTCAACAAGCTCTTAATCCCAAATTAAAAAGGACTCCCTGCATAGAAACCTGTGAAACAGTCAGTGGGCAAGATCTATGAACTCTAAACTTTTGAGAAACAATGACAAACTATTTTCTCTGTTTATTTTGTTTTAATCATGCCTCTCCTTCACACTTGGAGTTTTAATTAAGTCTTAAAACCCAGATCTTCTGCATTTCAATTAAAATTCCGTTTTCCATCCAAATAAAAAAATAACACAAATGAGAAGTAATCTACCAGAAAATACATCATTTGCCATTTTGTCACTTAAAAATGTGAAAATTAAGGATCTGAGCCAATGCATCCAAGGCATCTAATTATTTACATGAATTTGTAGAAACACATTGCTATTCACTAGCAAAAAGGTCTGTACTTTCAAAAATGGCTGTTTGTGAATCAGAGTCCTAACAGCTGTCAGTCACTAAAAACATCCAACTAAAAATATGCAAAATGAGATTAAAACTATTCAGAGTGAGCTCTTCCTGCTTGCTGCTATAAGTCACTACGAAATCCATTTACTTCATCTCAATAAAAGAAAAAAAATACATACTAGTAGTGCTCTAAGGCCTTCACACTAAGGAAGAAATAGACTTTGAAGGACAAATTGGATCAAAATTCAAAACATTTTCACTAGAAGGTTACAAAGCCACATGATCCCATCCCCCTGGCCTCTCGCAGTGCACTCCCATGAGAACAGAGGGGAGTGCACACAACCAGGGTGTGCAGACATCCCAAATGGAGCATCCCTCCCTCCCCCTGCAAAATCAGTAAACGTGACATGGCAATTACATCCTCAGCCCCTTCACTCTCCCCTCCTCCCCATCAAACAGGATTCACCTCCTCCCATGTCAGCAGCTCTGGGAGAAGCTGCAAGGACACTGAACACAAACTCAGGCACTGGGAGACGCTGGGAGCAGGGATGGTCATGCTGAGCTCAGAGCAGTGTTTTGGTCCTGCAGTGCACAAGGGCTGTGGCCACACGTGCAACGCACAGCAAACACGGCAGAGCTGCACACTTCTGTGAGCAGCTGCTCCTGAAGGAAGAGAAACCCCTGGAATGAACAGAGAGCATCCCAGCACATCCTCGCAGCCAGGCCGAGCCACGCTCAACCCACCTCAACTTCTGTCTCATTCCTGCTGCACATGACACCAGGTAATGCTCACAGCTGCCTGTGAAGACCTGGGTGTATTTTTAGTGCAATATACTATCTCTTATCAGTCAGCTGATGCCAACACCCCCATCCTCACACTTCTGTTCAGAGCACAGTCATGGAACGCCTGGCAAGGAGCAGCTTCCCAGTGAAAGTGCTGTCACCTGGATGACAGAGCCACAGGAGCATCCCCAGCCACATCCCTGCTGCAGAAACCAAGCCTTGAACCACCACCCAAGGACAGCACTTTCTGCATTGTACAAATGGGGAGGGAAATACACACACCCGGAGGAGGAATACAATTTCTTCAATACTGGCAGCTCCTGAAGCACGAGATGTGATCACTCCCTATTTTAGCATGCATGACTACCAATGCTCACACAAATTATCTGGTTCCTTTTAAAATCCAGTATTTAAAATTACAGTATTTAACTTGAGGCTTTTCTATCCAGCTAGTGGATGAATAAAGGTGAATGCACCAGTAACATCTTGCTACACTTTATTTTGTTCTTCGTTAAAAGGAAGACCCTTGCTCTGAATTTATACTTTTCAAATCAGTATTTAAACAAAATCAAATCTGGAAAAAAAAAAAAAATGTGAACACAACTATGCAGCATTGTGATACAGCATCTGATTCCCACATTCCAACTCTCTTTCCCTTCAGCACTGCAATGTATTACAGACAAATTTAAAAATAAAGTCACTGATATCAACTACAAAGACACCAAGAAAATCCTCAGACAGTATTGGCTTAGCCAGTGGAATGTGTAATTCTTGTCTACATACTATCACTTTCTTTCATGAAAAATACTGGAAATATCTTTTTGCCAGGTTAACCAACTCTGACTTCAATCTCACTGACATTTCTTAAGTAGAGCTGAATAATTCCATTCATATGCAAATGGTACAATAAATCGTGAGTAGCAGCATTTGCAGCTCCCTCACAGAGAGGAGCATTTACACTCTCCAAGTCTCATCCACAGTGATGCACCGAAAATGATATCAGGCCCTAAAGGTACAGCCCCAGCAATTTACAGAAGGAGTATTTTCAGCCTTGATGTTGACTGGGTGTTTTTTTTTCACTTTGTGGGGTATTTTTAAATATTAAGGAGATGAAAGAATGGAGAACTGAGATTGCATCTGTTGCCATCACAATTTAACCACAGTCCATGTATTTATACAGTGGAATCTCCAAAATAACACTGCATCTGTTAAGATGACAGTGATTTTCCATGGGCTGCGCTGTGCTGTAGCTGAGTTACTCTAAAGCTGTCGCTTTTGAAGTGCTGATTTCGATCCACCCCAAATTCTTTCTGTAATCTTCCTCAAACGTGTTGAATTATAAAGCTGTTGTGTTCCTCAGTGCGGCTTGGGAACAACAAAACCCTCATACAACTCATCAGTGGGCATTTGGCACTGAAGCCTCCCAGCTAATGCAACATGTTTATTTAAACAATGAACTGCCCAAAGAGCTGCACAGCCCGTGTACAAACAGATGTGTGTTTCATGTGTGCTCTGCTGCAGCCCAGAACCCCAGCACACACACTCCACTGCCCTTCTCTGCCTGATTCCTGCAGGACAACAACTGCATTGGCTTGGAAGGGCCTTTGCTCCTTCAGAACCACAACCTGCCTAAGAATATCTAAGCTGGAATCTTAAAAGAGACCCTCACACCGCTCACAGAATGTGAACATTGGATATGTATGTCATGTCTCTTGTTGAGACAGTATAAATGAAAATATTTGTCCACGTAGTCAGCCTACTCCAGTGTGACAAAAATATAAACATTTTATTAGCAGTCACACAAAAAAAGAAACAAACAAACCTTCAGTCACTCCCAGGCAGGACCCTGGCAGGCTCAAGTCAGTCTCTAACCAAGCCAAGTCCCAAGTTTGAAATAACAAACTTGCTTTTCTTACACCCCATTGCTACTCTTTTCTACAGGGACAACTGCAGAGACCCCAGCTCCACCAAGGACACAGCTGCAGGGAACACCAACATCACTTAATAACACAAAATCTCCACATCCAAGGTGCACAAGCAACAGGACCAAGAACAGACCCTTGGACTTTTTGCATCCTCCTGCACACACAAGTGGTCACACATCCTACTGGCCTTCAACTTTCCCCAGTCTCCCATCTCTCAGGTCTGAGGAAGAGGAGCAAAGTGCACAGATGGACATTCACTCATTCCATGCATCACAGGAGACACAGTGTCTGCAAGGGACCAATAAACTGACATCCATCTCAGAAACAAACAACACGACAAAAGCTTCAGCCACAATGAACTGAATGATATTAACTGCAACACAAGCTGCTTCATCCTGCTGGGGCTCAGAACAATCAGACAGAAGTAACAGTTAATCCAGTAGTGGAAGTTGGGCTCTATCACAATTCCAGTGGGCTCCCCCTTCTATCCAGTGGAACTCCGAAATCAAAGTTTGCCTCATCACCCTGTTGAGTCTCTCTGAAGTTGGTTCTCAGTTGAAAGAAAGGTAGAACTACATGAAAGCTTCAAAAAGCAACCCATGCTATGTAGGTCCAGCAGTATTTTGGAGAACAAACCAAATCCCCAGTGGGACACATTGAATTGACTAAGGAAGACAACAACCCAACTACACATGAAAAATCCAAAAAAGAGAAAAAAAAGAACACAACAAAACTAATTTCTGCCCTGGCAGAGCACAGGGACAGGGCAAACAAGGAATTTCCATTGCCATTTCAACTCTTCACACTTCAGCCAAGTGTTACTCCGGGGTCAGCTGAGCTGAGTGAACACATGTCCATTCCTACCGTGCAGGGCTGGCTCCTCACTCCCTGCCCAACATGAACAGAGTGCGCTCTTCAAACCTTTCAAGGCTGCTCTCACACTGACATACCAAGGGATGTGAGAAGAGCAGCAGGGAAGTAAAAAGTACTACTTGTAGAAGGTCAAAATGTGGAGACAACTCCAAAGTGAAGCCAATGGAAATAACAAGGAAAGCAGCTCAGTGAGATCCTGGATAAAGCCCTTCCTGCAAGCACAAGCCAACTCTCTTGTAAAAAGTTGGTTATAGACAGTTTCCAGGGGCAGCTGTCACCAGATCTTTCTCCAAAATGCTGTATTCCTTTGACTAAGGCTTAAGGTTTGAACTCTCCCTGTCTACAAGAAGACCTTCCACTTTCAGAAAATCCTGCAATCATTTTTATGGCTGCTCTATCACACGTCATTATGGGGGCTTTTTCCCCTATCCCATAAATTCCTTTGGGAGCTTGCTTCTCAAATATAATGAGCTGCCTGTCTACAGAATCAGGAAAATGAGCACTGAGTCAATTTATGTTTGGGGAAGCTGTTTCTGCATCCAAGAGACCTGGAATTCTCTTTCCCCACCAACAACGCTCTCCAAACACAATGGCTCAGCTCTTGCAAACTTTTCCTGGAAGGCTTCTCAAGCTGAGCACCACGATCCACATGCAAATCAGACACCGGGTCCCACTAAGTACAAGCACCTTGCTAGAACAGCTCTTACAAACCCACAGCAATGCTAACAGAGAAGGGTAAATAAAACAAAGCAATGCCACCCTAACCTCAGCAACACACAGCAATCAGCAGACCCTTTGAACTGCTGTGCTCAAACTTCTCATCCCATAAATGCCCTCCCTGTTTCAGCAGAAATGTGTCTGTAACTAAAAACAAAGGGAGCACCTTGGTCCTCCCTGCAGCTTCTCTCATCTGTCTTACACAAGAACTGCCAGTACACCACAGTTTGAAGATAATGATGTACTCTCACTTGAGAATCACACACTCAGCTGCAGTTACCTACTGTATTCCAGTAGTAACAAATGGGAGAGATACTTCAAAGAGCACATTATCCCAGCTCTAATTTATGCATGCTCCCTCTTACCATCAAGCCATTTATTTTAAACCTGTCAGATATACTTGTAACATAGCATCATGAATAATTTAAAAAGTAATCTGTATAAACCAAGTTTATAAACTTAACAGCAGGTACAGTACCTTTCATTCAAGCAGACTGCTCTCTGATAAAGTACAAGGGATCTTTGACTACTTCAGCATGTATTCATTTCATGCATTCTGAACTTCAAAAAATTCTTCTTTCCTGCCTCCAATCAAACCCTCTGCTATTTGAACAGTATTGTGTAAGGAGCTCACTTAAATGAGTAGTGTAATAATTTGCAAATTGTTCATATTAAAGGAAAAAACTACAAAGCTGCTGGAAACAGTCAGTAAAAATGACCCATCACCAATTCAACAGCAGGGGATAACCATTTGTGTAAAGTTTGCCTCTGTCATTAAAAACTCCTAATATTTCCTGCATCTGCCCGATGCTGTCATTTTCTGACACTGCTCCCAGCACAGGCAGAAGGGATGTTCAACAAAGAACTCCAAAAAAAGCCCACCTGTTAAGAGAAAGTGTTTTGATCAGTTGATGCTCACACTTCCAAGTAAACAAAGCTATCTTTACAGCATGTAATGGCACCAATAAGGGCTTGGAGATAACATTCCCTGACCGGTCACAGAGCTACTGCAGCAACGCGTGCCTCGCTGGCAACACAGGCACAAACTCCTTCGGCCAGGGGACCTGCCCCAGCACACCTTGACTAACAAGGGCTCACCAAGGCAGGACACACACACTGAGCTTATAAACTGTAGTGGCAAAGCACATACACCTGCAGTGTGACCGTTTAGTGCTTTAAAAGATTTATTTCTATCATGTACGCTTTTTTTAAGTCAGCAATGAAACGAAGTCTTAAAACCCAACCCGGTCAGCACTTCAGTGATAGTGGGAATTACTGCTCTAAGTTATTATTAAAATGACTTTGTGCTGCTGCAAAAGTGTGCATTTGATATTCTACCCAATTAGTTACTGGTGGATTTGGTCCTCTAAAGGAATAAACTTAGTGCTTTATTGGGATGCAAGATCCATTCTCCTGAGATAGGTCAAAGAAAACAGCCTCACTGAAAAAATTCTCTGGGAAGCTGCTGAAATATACAAATGTTTGTTTCTGCCCATACCATCAAGTTTACCAAGAAAGAAACAGACTAACTGGAAATGTACAGGTCTGGATATTTCAAAATAAATAAATAAATAAAACTGTTACATTAAAGTTTAGGAGTCATATGTAAACCAATCTGTAAATAAAGAAACAATTTTGCTTTTCAGCACATTTTAAACAATCTCGTGCCACAACAGCAACTTCCTGAGGATATCAACACTGAAGAAGTTAATTGGTGTCTTGCAAGATATCCTAAGGGAATGGCTCATGTTTTGCATTTGCAAAGGTTAGAAAGCAAAACTTTCAGTGATAAGGGCGAGTTAAACCTTCACAACACACCCGGGTTCGCCTGAATGCATCTCCTTAATTAATTAATAAGTCAAAGTGTTATCAAATTTAATGAGCAAAACCAACAGGTCCTGTCTAAAGGAACCAGAATCTATCTTTGAGCTCGAGGACTCGGTACAGCTGTTTGCCGAGCACAGAAACATATGAATGAACACTGAGTGCTGCTGATCGCTTGCCTGTCCTCAAAGTTTCTCTCAGACAGTTCTGGACACAAAAAAAGACAAATATAGTACTCCAGAAATCAGTCCAGATTGTACCTGTCATGACTTGGCTAACAGGGAAAAAAAGCAGCCCAAAAAAACCACACACAAGACAGGCTGGCTAACAACCACAAATGTGTCTTCATCAACTGCTGTTTGTTGAGTTCTGCTTTTGTACAATAAAAAAAAAATGAAACTATTCTTTTTTAAGTGGCTTTCATAAATCATAAAAACTAATCCAACTAACCTACACAAAGAAGCTGTCTATACAATTTACAGTGATAGAAAAATTATACATGTCAAATAGATCAAAATACTAAAACAGTATTTCTACCTTTCAAACACATCACTGCATTCCCAAAGTCTTTTTGCACACAAACTCTTAAAAGCAGCACGTTCCATTAGCACCAAAGCCCAGAAACCTTAAAAGCTCAGCTCTGTCAGGAAGATCCAAATTAAACTGCAACTACAAATCTGCAACAACTTTAATTATGAGACTCCCGAGACAATTACTTAAACTGCAGCTTTTTTTAAATTTAGCATCCACAATAGTTTTCAATAATAAACTGCAGTTTACCCATTCCTATGTACGCAATCACACATAAATAAAAAACAGCTGCTACTTGATAACATCCGAAAGCATTTCCAAATGTGAAAGCTTTACACTGAGATCCAAGTAAGAATGCATTTAATTTCATAAACCAAAGTTCCAGGAATTTTTTCAGTTGCCATCAGCTTTTCAAGTACAATAATGCTCATGATTTCATTAATTTTACTACAGATAATTCAGATAAATACATTAACTTCTTAAAAATAATTTAATTCAGCACATTTTGTAAGTTATGAACTTTAGAGTCATTACAGATGATGAGCTAGATAAGTTGTTTGCTGTGTGGGATCACAAAGTTAACATCCAGTGTGAGAAAAACAGGTTTCCTGCATGTGTTATTGCCTCTCTCTCTCTCAAAGTTCAGGACCATAAACAAACTTCTCTACAATGAAGTTTGCGGTAGCTCACAATTCACACAGATGGAATATACACACAATATAATTAATCATTTAACAAAACTGCCTCTTCTGCTCTCACTGAGATAATCATTCCAGTGATCACTGGTAAAATCTACCTCAGAGTAAAAAGAAAACAAAAATTACTGGGGAAGAGAAAAGGCATTAGTTAAACATGAACTGAAATTATCCTTTAAAGCTAATAGTTTCAGCCCTGAAATGGATTTTAATTTTAAATGTTAGGTGCTTAAAAAAAAAATTCTCCTCCAAGATCTCCTTAGTAAATTGCCAGTTTAGCAGAAAATTAAAAAGGATTTGAAACAACTTTTCCCATGGTAACACATACTGATAGAAATTAATTATTTACCAATGAAAACAGATTCAAAAATCATCACGTGGATGCTCTTTAACATTAGATTTTGTGTGTATCTTTCAAGATGAAAACAATTTCAGCATCACTGGCGTGTGCTTTAACTATACCCTAGAATTAGTTTGGAAGAAAAACACATCAGGGAAAAGCTGACACGAAAATTAACACAGTAGTTGATCATATCTGAGCAATTTCCCTATTAAACCAAATAAATCATGTCTTCTGTTGGGCTGAAGTCAATCTAATTGATCTGTCTTCTTGCTCTCGGCAGTCCTTTTCTTCCCTCACTTCTCAGAACATAAAAAACTAAGCTAAATTTTCTTCACTTTACACACACAAAACCCCCCAGTGTTCCTCCCTCAAATGCTGGTCCAACACTGAAACTTCCAACACGCCCTTTTTCCACACCCATCCCTCTGCTTCCTCACGTTCAACACATTTTGCCTGATATTAGCTAAGTCCCTTCCATTTCCTAACCCTCTCAGTTTCTGACTCACACAAGCCTTTGCTCCAGTTCTGGTTTGCAAACCAGAAGTCCAACCCAAGACAATCAAAAAATGGTCCAAGTTCTGCCTGGCTCGCTCTCCCTGCCCCGGACTGCAGGCACCATCACTCCCCTTTCTGCTGCACCCCCTGATGCCAATTCCTCGCTGGCTCTGGCATTTTCCCCTCGCAGCCTCAATTAGAGCAGGAATTATCCAACTCCCAGCTACCAACACTCCCTAACCACTGGGTGTACAGGAAAACGCTGATGCAAAAGCGAGGTGTGTGTGTAACGCCGGCACTCAGCAGGTCATGAGGGCTTTACTAAGCAACCTGGGAGAGAGATCAAGCATCAGCATGAGCTACTGCTCATTATCAGAAACACAACATCCAGCCTGGATAGACAAACAAAAGCTCAGCGCTAACATGAGCAGACCCATCAAGATATCCATCAATCTGAAGTATTATCACACCTAAAACCATTATTTTCCTTCTAAGTGTTTAACCCTTTCCCTCCTAGACATTCCCTCTGTAAATACACAGAAGGCTGAAAATCAAAACCCCCATTATGCTCTAGGGAGAAAAGGAAGAAAACACCGTGTTTATGTCTCATCCTAAACCCACCCCCAGCATCAAACAGCCTCCAACAGTTGTAGCTTTACACATCAAACGCACGGGTACAGCACCACAAACTCCAGCTTAATGAAAGGTCTTCTCATTTCCATTTTTGTGCCGTTCTAACACAATCTCAGGGAATTCCTGGCATTTTTAAATTACTTTTTCTGAATCAGAAGCTCTCCACTGAAGTTACCTGCATTTTAAAGAGGTTTCTGTCACATAACTACACACACATTTTATATAATTTAGCATTAAAGGGATGGGTCTCTCCCCTCCAGTTGTAACTCCTTTGTATTCCTATTTAGGAATGCCTTGCTTGTTTGACCGAAAATGGAAGTGCCTTTTAGCTATGACACAGTATATATGAAAAACAAATAAAAATTAAGATTAATCTTCCTTCCACTATTGTGGGGAGAGAGAAGAATATGAAGAGATGTAAAACATCTGCTCTGGAGATCATTTTTCCCCCTAACAGCAAAATTCTTTCAGCAATAACTCGTGAAAACAAAGGCTATTAAACTGTAAACTACAAAGACAATCGATTAGAGGCAGTATTCAGCTAAGACAAGTTTTTCAGCATATCTTCCCATATTTAAATGCCTGGATCTTCTTCAGAAGATATTTCATTCAGGATGTTCATTTTAGGTAAGTGGTAACCACAAACACTTCAGAGGACTAGAACCTAAAATCCTAACATACTCTTCCTGCATTAGCTCATTCCCAGAGCTGGGTGAGCATTTTTATTTCAAGGTACTTTGTACCAGGTAAGACAAGGAAAACAATTCTGAGTGTGTATCCTAGCAGTTTAAGAATGCACCAAATCTCCTCCTCCCCCTGCTCTGTTTCTCCACGCTACTGGATCCTTTGTAAGCCCTTCCCTGAAGAAGGGCACGGAGGTTTTGTTTTTAAACTTAAAAGATTAATCTTCCCTCTTGAAAACACCTCTAGCCAAAAAGTTCAGCTCATGGAGGTAAGATTGCAGCTCTCCAGCCCTGGCTGGCCCAAAAGCCTAAACTGGGCCTTAATGTGAAAGGAGTTAACAGGCATTTACTGCCTAACGAAACATAATTATTACTCAACATGCATTACAGGCTCCATCTATGTGCTTCTTGCTCACTTATCTTTTTTTGTGTGCTTAGCCTCACTGCCAGTGCATCCAAAGAACTTCCCTTTCTTTTCAATCTGAAACCACTACTTTTAGAAAAGCCCTCCTGCCTCCTGAATTCTTTCCCTTTACATTTAAAATGGAGAAATCTGATCTCCTCGTTCCTTCCCTCCAACAACGCGTATCTTTCTGAAAGGGAGAGGCACACAACAACAGCTCCAGAAGTGCATTGAAAAACACACGGCAGAAGAAATTAAAGCATCAGGATGCAGTACAGGAACATCCCTGCTTCTGCAGACGCTGAAGGAGAGGGAGCACTGTTTAAAATGGTTGGGCTCAAAGGCACATTTACCATCTCTCCGTCTACAGAGATACTCCAGGAAACAAGGGAAGGCTAATTTCATGCAAGGGATCCTCAATCCAGCGTGAGCCCGACATACCAGGAGAAAACCGATCAGCCCCGGGATTAATCCGGCGATGATTGCAGTGTAATCAATGGCAGCGCAGCCCTCCCTGCCCCCTCGATTCCCCCTGCGCCCGAGAGGGGCGGGCACTGCAACACAATCACAGGTTGGAAACGCACAAAAACAAAGTCGGGGCTCTGGCAGCTCCCGAGAGAGGCGGGCTGCCGCGGGGATGGGCCGAGGATCCGCGGCAGGAGGGAGCCGGGCCCCGCACCGCGATCCCGATCCGCGTTCTCCCGGTGTTCCCGGGGAAGCGGCTCGCACGCTGCTCCAGCCCCGGCGCTGCGTGCAACACGGCCGCTCACAAAAATGCATCACCCCTAAGATCGCAGCCCGTTCGGCCATCAAACGTTTCTATTTAACCGCAAACGTAAAGCGTCAATGTGCGAATTCTTTTTTTTTTTTTTTTTTTTTTTTTTTTAATTAACGGCAGCCTGTGACCTTTAGATTGCGGGATGCCGCCGTAATTCCGCACCCGGCGCACAGCGAGTGGAACCCCTCCTCGGCGGTAAAGCGGCAATAAAAGGCAAGGCGTTCATTTCCAGGAATTCCTCACTCACTACGGCAGGTTATTGCATACAGCCTCTAAATATTGACAGAGATCAAGCTCCTTCCATGCGGGGAAAGCGAGCGGAATCCTTCCCAGCCCTGCGAGTGTTTACTACGCAGCTCGCAGCCCTGGCTGCGGCGTCTGAGCGCTGCCCCGCGCTCGGGGGGGACACAAAGGAGGGGCACGGCCCCCTCCGCCGGGCTCGGGGCTGCGGCGCTGCCGACCCGAGTGTACAAGCAGGCAGCCGCCTCCCAGGAAGGAAGGCGGGCATGGCAGGCAGGGAGACGCGCAGCCCCGGGTTGTTAAACGTGCTCGAAGAGCAGACGCGTAACAGGAGGAAAACACGCAGAGCCCCGCGGGCAGGGGCGAGACCCGCTCGGCGCCGCGGCGGGAAACGGCGGGAGCCCCGGGAGCCCCCCTCAGAGCCACGGGCAGGGAGCCCCTCACACGGAGCCCGGTACGAACAGGGAGCCCCTCGCACACAGCCCAGACACGCAGGGAAGCCCCTCACGCACACACACACACGGAGAGGGAGCCCCTCGCACAGGGAACCCCCTCACACACACAGGGAACCCCTTCGGCAGCCCCCTCACACACACACCCAAACACAGGGAGCCCCTCACGCATCCACACACGCAGCGAGGCCCCCCATCACCAGCCCACTCACACACATTCATACAGGGACCCCCCCCCCTCACATACACGCACAACACCCACATAAACACACACGCGCACATTCACAGAATAACACCCCCCACACACACAAACACAGGGACCCCCTCACACCCCCCCAAGCACACACATAGGCAGCCGCCGCCCTCGCCCCCTCCCCAGCAGCCCCTCACTCGGGGGCTCCCTCACCGCGGGGGTCCCTGCCGCATCCCCGGGCACGCACTGTACTCACTTTCCCCATTTGTTGGCCACAGACAAAGTGCGGCGAAGACGAGCAGGAACCCCCAGACGACGGCGAGGGACCCTCCTCCAGCGCCAGACTTCATTCCTCTTTCTTTAATTGGACAAAATCCCCCTTTCCGAAAACAAAACAAAGCAAAAAGAAGTCCAAAATTGTTCGCTTTCTTTCCTCTCCCCGTCCTCTAAAAATAACGAGCGGCGGAGGAGCAGCGGGGCAGGGTAAATAAATCCACGTTGCCTCAAGAAATGAAGGGAAAAAAAAAAAAAAAAAAACACGACCCTTCGGAGCGGCAAACCGGAGGGTTGTTGAGGTCCCTGGGTGTTGATCTTCCGGAGCAAGCACACCAAAAATACACAGATATTCACGATGTATTAACGGCAACAACAACAAGGCATGGAAGCCCCGGGGCGACGCTGTCTCCGGGGCGGCGGGGCGGGCTCGGGGCGGCGGGCGGGGGGCGCCGCCGTCTCCCCTCAGCGCTGGCTGCGGTGGTACATCGTGCACAGGAGCCGCAAACACGAGGCACATCGGGGCTGGCAGTCGGCATCTTCAACCTCCATTTTCAAACACCGCACACACGCACACACACAGAGACACAAAAACTGGGAGGGCCGCGGAGGGAGGGGAAGGGGGGGGGGCGCGACCCAGACAATCCTATTACAAAACAACAACAGCTCCGCCGTCCCCCCGCGCGGGGACGGGGCTGCCCCGGCGGGATCCCCGCGGCTCCGCTCCCCGCTCCGCCAGGGAGGGTGGGGGGAACACCCCACGCACAACCACCACCCACAACAACACCGCCGCCGCCACCACGAGTCCGGCTGCCTGCAGAGGCTCGAAATGCAGAATTTGGGTCGAAAATGAATTAAAAAGGCTTCCCCCCTACTCCTCCTCTTCCTCTCCTCGGCGCGGCTGCCACAAGCTCCTTCTCCAAAAAAAAAAAAAAAAAAAAAGAAAAAGAAAAAAAAAGGAAAAAAAAAGCCGAATCCAGGACACACACACAAAGCAGCAGCAGCGGCAGCAGCAGCAGCGGGGCGAGCGGAGCGCTCAGCACCCCGCCTCCTCCCCCCGCAGCTCTCCTCTTCGCATCCCTCCGAGCCGCCTTGCCATCGCGGCGGGGGCGGGGGGGAGGAGGACGACGACAACAACAACAACAACAAAAACCACCCAGCGAATTTGTAAATCCTTTTCCTTTTTTTTTTTTTTTTTTTTTTCCTTTCCTCCCTTTCCTCCTCTTTTCCCTCCTCCTCTGGGTGCGCGCGCGTTGCGAACCTTCCCCCGGCGCTGCCCAGCCCAAGGCAGGGGGAGGGGGATCCGGGAGAGGTGTGGGGGTGTGTGGGTGTGTGTGTGTGTGTGTGTGTGTGTGAGTGTGTGAGCGTGAGCAGGGGGGGCTGCGGGGGGCGAGCAAGGCGATCCGGTTTGCTGAAGGTCAAACCCCAGGAGCTTGTTGCGAAGGGTCTGTAATTCCTCCGGGGAGGGAACGGGGCGGGGAGGGAGACGGGGGGAAGGGTCTGCTGCTCTGCTGCTCCTCCCGATTAATTCGCCGCTCGCTTGCAGCAGAGTTCGCAGCGCTCTGCTGCCGCGTCTGCCCCCCCCCCCCTCCAATCCTCCTCCTCCTTCTCCTCCGCGCTGCCTCCCTGTGCACGACGAAGAGTGAGCGCTGGTAAACAAGAGCTCGGCGTCGCTCCGCCGGCGCTTCTCCGCTCTGCGGCCGCGCGGGGACGGGGCTCGCGCCCCCCTTCCCCTTCCCCTTCCCTTCCCTTCCCTTCCCTTCCCTTCCCTTCCCTTCCCTTCCCTTCCCTTCCCTTCCCTTCCCTTCCCTTCCCTTCCCTTCCCTTCCCTTCCCTTCCCCTTCCCTTCCCTTCCCTTCCCTTCCCTTCCCTTCCCTTCCCTTCCCTTCCGCGCGCGCTCCCGCTGCCCCCCCCCCCCCGCGGGCTCCCCTCGCCCAGGCGGCGGCGCCGGCGGCGCGCGCGGAGGCGGCGGCGGCGCGAGCGAGCGCCGAGAAAAACCCGGAGCGGAGCGGGAGCGGGAAGATGCTGCGCCTCGGGATGCTGCGGAGCCGCCGCTGCTCCTGCCTCTGCCCCGGCCTTCCCTAACGGGAGAAGGAGAGCTGGTGGTGGATGTGCAGCGAGCATCCTGCAGGGCGGCGGGACAGCCCACGAGCGAGCCTTGCCAGTGGAAATGCTGCTGTGTTCCTGACAAATTAATTAATTAATTAATTAATTAAATAAAACATATGAAAAAGGCAGGGATAGAGTTAGGAGGAAGGAGAAATCCGTAGCTGTGATTTTTACACGGCATGTTTATTTACGGCATTTAATGGAAGCTGCTCCTGTGTTTCATACTGAGAGCAGGGCCAAGTGACGACCCCGGGGTGCTGCTCACAGGGATGCGGGTCAGGAGCGAGGGACAGGGATGCCAAGGCTTGGCCCAGTGCAGGGGACAAACCATGGTGGGACACATCCCCATGCACACTCACCATCCTCCCCTTGCGCGCTCACCGTCCCCATCCAATGCTCCGACATTGTCACTCTGTTTCTCAGCTGTTCACTCTATCCCTCAATGACGTTGGACACCTGGCCCCAAATGAGGGGACTTGGGCTGAGTTGAAGCAGGAGAGGTTTTGGCTTTTCGGAATCGGAAGACGTGGGCCGTGTTCCCGCTGTTTCACCGGAGCTCGTAGTAGCCATGCTGCGCGGCATATGGGTGTCCTGAGTAATCACAGATTTGTTGCAATACTTTGGCATGGGGAGATAGCAAAATGATGCTAGAGTATAAGAAAGCAGACATCTGCGAGCATTAGCTATATTCTAGGCTGGTTGGTTTTTGTTTTTCTTTAAGAAGTACATTAAGAAATTTGCAAATGTCACATCATTAATGCAAATGTCAAAATTAAGTTTTTACATTTAAACCTGAATTCTTCTTGAGCATCTTGTATTACAATATCCTTCGGTGACGCTACCCCATAATTTCCAACAACCTTGTACTGTGCATGTTTTTCTTGTAGTTTTTCCATCCATTCTTCTACTGTTTGCCTTGTGAGAATGGTCCTGTGGTCTGAGTTACTCATCAACTCGTACCCCTTAGGAAAGATGGAAAGGTTCTATTCTGTGTCACAGAAATTGAAGGGAAGATCATCACTGAGTACAACAGGGCCAGGATCACCACACGAGCACACCTATGCAGAATTCTGTCAGTAATTCAAGAATAACTCAAAACTATGTGCAGCAACCCTCCCGAGATTCCCTGTAGGAAAATCAGGCATTTTCACCTGAAACCATCCTGGATTGCCATGTGTGTGTCTACCATAGATTTTATCAACCACACACAGGCTCTCATGTCCTCAAATTGAACCAGAGAGATCTTCATGTGCCATAAATTTTTACTGCTGCTGGATACAGCTGTGGCTGCTACGGGCACTGGTTCTGAGCAGAACAAGTGTCCTTTCTGTGTGTGTCATGGCATTGATGCAGCATAAATTGTAATGTCTTATTTACCAATTAATGTATTGTTGTGTAAAGGCAGAGCTGAAGTGGGAACTGCATGTCTGTCCTTCATCATTCTGCTGTCATAAAGAACTTTTATTTTTGTCAAATAGCCTTTCTTTCTTACTTTGGCAAATAGGGTGCGTCATGGACAAGCCTGTTGCACTGGGTGATGTACAGGCATAAAGCAGAAAGAAGTGCTGTGCCCCCAAAGAGTTTCCAGTCTCACATAAACACAGTCCTGTAGGTGTTGTAATGTAGTTTGTTTCTGGAATCTGTTGGATTCTTTTAAAAAGTTAAAAAAAAATTAACTGCACATTGTTGAACAGGAGGCGTTTGCAGTGCTCTCCATCCTCCTGAGCTGCTGATGTGAAATTCATAATTTGTAATTATCTGGCTGTATTCTGCCAGGATGTCTTTACCTTTTATTCTGTGGAGGTATGAGGGAGGAATCCCTTTTTCTGTGAATGCCCAGCTGACCATAGCTCTGTTCTCTTGACCTCTTTAGAGGAGAGCTGTGCGCAATGTCCAGCTTTCCTCATGCTTCCCATGTTGAGCAGCTTCCAGTGCTAGCCATAAATTTGCACATGCTCAGCTTTAGTGAACCCTGTTAATCAGATCTGGCTCCTGTACATTGGCATCTTTCTCCAGGAGGGTCCTGGTCCTTTCAGTGGAGATATTTAAATCAGGATTTTTCACCCTGTGCAACCACACCATGGTCATATCCTTGGTGATGAAAACCTCAAGCACACTGTACCTGTACCATGTGCAAAATTAAAGTTATAATTTGGACAAATTTAAGTGAATTTTCATAACAATGTGCTTCATGATTAAATCATAAAATGATGGCTCCTCTTCTCTGTCCTGTTGGTTCTACAATCATTCCTCCTCTCTGTTTGCACTTTGTGCTCCCCCTTTGTCCACTGCTGCTTTGTGGTCCCTGGGATAGATGGGCAGAAAGAAACACCTGGTTACACACACACACATTTTACCGTCTAGAGCGTGATGCTGAATGCCACCAGCATACCTGTGTCCTGTTTAAAATGCCACTTAAGTGGAAAACTCAGGAAATGTGGCAGTGGGGATGAAACAACGTGGTTAAAACAGCCACTGACCCCAGTCTCTCAAAACATATATCTGCCCAAGGCAAATATCCTCATGCTCAGCCATACTTTTGTTTTAACAGCAGCCTCACCACTGCTTTCTGGGGCCACCACTGGGGAGGAAGAGGCCTCACTCACTCCCCTGCCTCAGTGCTCGGACTCCTTATAGGCCTGGCTAGACTTTATTTTGGCTTCTGCAGCACTTTCAGGGCAGCCTGACCTCTTTACCAGACGCTCACTTGTCATAACCTTTATGCATCTGAACATTTTGTATTACCGGCAGAAGGGAGTGCTGAAATTTATTCTCCTGCCTTCTCCAGCCATGTCAGCTCCCCGGGATGAGGGTCAGCCATCACAAAGCACTGCCTGTGTCTGCTCCAGGGGCTGCTTTTGGGAGGGTCTCTGCAGCTCCTGGCATGGCCCTTGCCATGGGCCAGCAGCTGAGAGCACCCACGGCAGCTCCAGGAGCTGCTGGTGCTGCCAGCTCACCTTGCTCAGCCTCTGCTCCAGGGTGAACGTTCTCCCTGTGGGGAGGTGGGGGCAGGTAAGAGTTCCAGGTGGGAAATGTGCCTGGTGAGTGATAAATTTTTTACACAGCCCGGCTGAGTGGGTTTTGTACACCTGAAAGACAAACAGAAATCCTTCTTTCTGGGAATTCACTCTTTCCCCCTTCCAAATCTCCCCTTATAAACAGCATTTTATGGACTCATAACAAGCCATGCAAAATGTGGGTTGCCCCTTTCTACCACGTTTTTCACTTTTTGCCAGTTTTTGCTGTGTCTTGAGTCACACCCTGTACCAATGACCTTCACAGGCTCCCGACTGCAGGAGGATGCTCAGTCTCCTCCCTGCACAGGGACAGAAGCACAGCGCACCTCAGATGGATGCTGGCTGGGCAGGTTGACATTATTAACTCCTCTGTCTGTAGAACCTCTCTGGCTTCTGACCACCCTCTCTTTTCAGACCTGCAGGAATGGGTTGAAGTGAACATCTCATTGTAACATTGAGAGGGCTGTGCAGAATCCTGCAGCTGCAGAACAACCTCTTAGGACAAAGAGAAGGGAAAAAAACCTCCAGCAATTGGACACGTTTGATGTGTGAAAGATTTAACTACCAAAGAGCTAATCAGATAGACCCAAATGAAGGATATTTCTTTGGCTCTGAGTGATTTCTATTTCTCCTGGCCCTAAAACTACTGCAAGCAGGAGCTGAAGATTGTTCCCTTCTGGAGCAAAGAAAAAGCAGAAGGAAGAAAGGGTACTGTTTATTACCTCTTTCCATACACATCCCTCCTTCAAACCAGGGATATGCAGTTACATGGATGATTTAAGGGCAGCAGCTGAGTAGGAATAACTATAAAATTCATGTTTTAATAACAACAACAATAATAAGCACACAACAGCATTTATAACCCTAGTTACAGGCCTGAGATATCATATCCATAGCAACTGCAGCAAGCGGTGAATGCCATATATTTAGAGTTTCCGTGCACCTGCCTAAAATAGCCACCGATAAATTATGCTGATGTTTGTGCCTTTTTGACAGGGTTTTAAAGGGCTGTCAGTGCACTCTGCAACCACTCTGAGCCTTTGTGGCACAGCACAGCAGCAGCCAAACCCCTTCCCTACCAGACCCTGTGCCTGTGTCCCCTCCTGTGCTTCTGGGAGTGAGAAATCTGTGACAAAAGGCACCTCAAAGGTGAGCAGAGTGAGCCAGAGGTGCAGGGGACCAGCTGCTCCCAGCGCCTGCTGGCTCCCCACTCCGGCTGTCAGAACCTGCCTCCTGTTAATGGATTGAATTAATAAACTGTTGCAAGTAATTAGGGCTCTATCCTGCTCCTGTTGCAGGCAGTGTTGAGGTGATCACGCTGCATATTAATGGTGTGTGTGTAAAGAGTTTACAAAGAGTTAATGAGTGCCTGGGAGGTGTGGGGAGACGTGGCCAGTCAGTTGTGGAGATTGGTGCAGAGTCCAACAGGTCAATTGCGTGCTTGTAACCGTGGCTTATGAGCATCCACCAGGCCATCTGTTGGTGTGCTTATTACATTTTATAGCACAAACTCCCAATGTCTGCAACGTGCTTATAACAGCTATTAATCTTGTATTATTAACTCTTTCAAAGCAACGTGTGTGTGAACTTTAGCATCACCAGCAAGGATTTCACCAAGCTAACGAGGAGAGGGACCTGATTTTTACCCCATGTACTGTGCAGCAAGGGTTTGTCCCTACTGTATTAGGTGATATTTGCATTGACCACTCTGGGTTTTCACATCTTAAATATGGACATACATGGAACATGAAGCAACCTGGTCTAGCAGAAGGTATCACAGCCCATGGCAAAGGGGCTGGAAAGAGATGATGTTTAAAGCCCCTTCCAACCCAAACCATTCCAGGATTCTGTGAACCAGGCCCAGGGATGAAGTGGTGCTGACCCACAGCAGTGAGAGGGACGTGCTCCTATCAATACCTGGAAGAAACTTGCTGCATTTTCCAATTGATTAGTAACATCATCACTAGATCTTATAATGTGTTTATAGGCAATTAAATGTCACAGTTCATTTGTAAGGAGAATAATTATTGCTGCTATGAAGAAGGAAACACAGGTGCAGAATTTACTCCAGTGACTTTAAGCTCACTCCTGTTACCTGCAGGAGAATTAAAAGAGCCCAACCTGCTTCTATTTTTTGGGGGGAGCAATTTTTTTTTTAAACCTTACATATACAATAATTTATTTATGACAGATTTAAAAAAAAAATTCTTGTTTGTCTCTACATTCGTAGCTGACTCAAGATGGAGCTGAATATATGAAAGTTAAGATTATTTGTTCTAGTTTGGCAGAACATATAAATGGAACCCAAAATAAAGTAAACAGGGGATTAAGTAGGATTAAATAATTGCATTATAGGCTGTAGGTATTAATTTATATCAAATATTTGATAGAGTTCTATACAGAATAAAAGGACCTAAACATTATAAAAGCACAGTATATACAAAAATACATGGTTTTATTTATCCACATTTCCATCACTTCAATTACGTGCTATCATCAAAACTCCTTCAAATCTAAGGAACTCCAAACTATCTCACATTTACAAGAAGAAACAAAACATTTATTCAAAAACATTATGAAAAAGCACAGCCTTAAGACTAAAAAATTGTATCTCTAGCATAAAAAGCAAAAAAAAAAAAAAAAAAGTTTCTGAAAATTGTTCAAGAAAAAACCCCTGACTCCTTCTTGGCTGAAATAAGATTTTTGACTTCCTATAAAATCCAGGGCGGGGCAGGTATTTTTTCAAAGACATCAAATTATGGATTGGATCAAATTGGATTTTAGGGTAAATTAATGTGCAACCCTGAATGGCTGCATATACATCTAAATCATATTGCAAATGCTTTAAAGCTGTTGGAACATATTTCCAGGTGGTTTGGGAATGTGTAAATATTAGCACATTCTGAAGGCTGGTTTTAAAAGGCCCTTCATACTTGGTAGGTCTTGACATCAATTTTCCCCTAATTTGCTCTGTATGTGTGTGTGAGTGCTCTGTGTGACCACCATGGATTTTAAAAGGGATGACTCATATGGGTTTAGTGGTAGAAGAAGGAAGAATATTGGGCTAGAGATGGAGGACATGGAAAGAAAGTTGTTAATCATAAGCAGCTTGGAAAAGAAATCTTAAAACAGTTTTTTTTCCAGGACATGCCAACTACAAGAAGTTACAATATTCCTTTGAAAGATGGGTTTCCATCAGATCAGCACCTGAGCACTCATTGCCTTTTTCCATGTGTGAGTGTTCAGAGTAAGCACAATGCCCATGAAATGAAGTGTCTCCCTCTCCACACCTTGTTTAGAAAACTACTGCATTTAAATAAATTACTCAAATACAGAAAGTTCTTGGTTTGTGTATCAAGGAAATGAACTAGAAATATGAACTTTAAATGCTTTCAAACTTTAGACTAAATCAGAATACAGGCTTTGAATCAAACGCTGGTTTTATTTAGAATTTTGAAAGAATTAAAACTGACTAGTTTTGTAATGCAGGGCCTCCAAGATTGTTTCTTGTGTTGAGCTCTTAACTTTCTCTTCCTGTGCTTCCACTACCTCCAAACCACTTGCCAAGAACACGTGTGCTTTCCGAGGAGACTGGTGCCATTATACAGCAATTACTCAAAAAATGGACTTTGAATCTCACTTGTTTAAATCCCAGTTACCAGCCAATTATAACCCCAACAGAGACAAACTGGCTCCTTTACATAATGCCTTTGTTAACTCCTCTGTATTCAGTGCCACGTGGATACATTCAAGCTACTGCTTTTTTTTTCTGGATGGACTCCTCTAGCCTGTCTGGACTTTTATTCTGCCCCTGGAGACAGTCACAGCTTAAATCCCATCCAAATTGGGAAGATGTAGAATAGCAGCTCTTGGGACCAGCCATCAAATAGTTTGTATAAATATAATATTCCCTCCTTAGTGACTTAGGACCACTTTTCCTGCAAGTTAACAAACATTTGGGATCATTTAAATATTTATCCAAATAATTTGGACTAACCAATCAAAGCATTTCCCCTCCTATCTCTCCCAGCCACACACTCCCCATTTTCTTCTCTCACAGCCTTTCTGGAACTGGTGTTCATGCAAATGAACTGGGGGAACACTGACAATTTGTCCTTCAGCATCGTGTGAGCTTCTGGATTTGTTTTGTGCGGGAGAGTTGTCATTTGTCTGGAAGTTCCCATAGTGAATTTATTGGTCTTCTGACGTTCCTGGCGCCAGGTCTGCATTCCCACAAAACAAGCCAGAAGAAACTTTGGAAACAGGACCTTTATAGTATCCACATATTGGGCCATATTCAACTCCAAAGTCAGCAGGTGCAGCCCCCATTGATTTCAGTGGGAATTCTGTCTGCTTGGGCTGGAGCTGAACTTGGTCCATAGTATCTGGCACCTTTCCCAAAAACTCTCTTCACTGAGTGCCGGGAAGGAAGCAAAGCTTAATACACTTCTCTGCTGTCCCTAGGAAAGGAATCAGTCTGTCTTTTCAACAGACTGTACAGAAAAAAATACCTGCCAGTCTTGCAGGGCTGCTTTTGCCATTGTGCCCCAGTGTGAGCATCTGACACTTCCCCTTGTCTAAAGATGGTCGGTCCAAGAAATCCCTTTTCTTTTTTAACTGAGGCTTAAAAGGCAGAATTCATTTTGTCTATTTTTTTTTTCATCATGACACAGTATTTCTTATGCAATGAATTTTAAACATCACTGTAAAAACCTTCTAATGCAAATAATTTCAGAAAGAATCTCTCCTGAAAAGGAGCATGATTTTGTCTGAAGAAATGTTCTTTCTGCTAAGTCATCCTACAGAGGAAAATAGCACCAGATAACATTTTATTTAAATCCCTGTGAGGGAAGGGAAAACTCTCAGGTGCATTTTTAAGACCCTCACATTTTGGGATGTGTCGCTGAAACTGAACATATGCTTAAGTACATTCTTAAATAAGACCCTTTGAATGAGGTCTTACATAACTGTATCTTCATACCAGAGGATTTGCATTTTGTAGTATTTGCAACAGCAAGTGTAGAAAAATTAAAATAGCATTATAATCTCCAGGCAAAATGATGTGTGGGTTAAGGCATGAGATTCCGATTCGTCAGCGAAATCTGGTGAGAGCAGATTTTTCAGGGGGATGTCCATCATCGTAGGGGCAGGTTCTTATCAGGCAGGGCTGTTCTCACAGGAGTTTGGCATAGATTAGTTTATGTAAATTCGAGATAAACTGCTGAGTGAGATACGAGGATGCCTGGCTACTTTCTCCACCTTCTCAATGCAGATAGAAATAACCGAGACGAGGCCACGTCCTCACCTGCTCGAGCGCAGTTGTCAAAATGTTCCTCCCATCATTTAGTGCCACCACACTCACTGTCAAACAAGCTTTTGAAAAATCCTCTCGTAGGCTTCTAGCTGGCAGAAATCTGCCCGTGGACGTTTATGAAATGTTATTTTCACTTTCCAACAAGCAAACCTGCAGGAATTTTCCTGAGGAGGCAGCAGGGCAGTTCCATCAGAGAGAGACGCATGGCAGGGGTGCTGGGGAGATTCAAGGTGTTTTCTCCCTTCGTTTTCTTTCTAGGTGGTGGCTTTTCCTTCACCCCAAATACTCCCAGTAGCAGCTACTGCTCACAAATCAAACAAAACCATGCTATAATTGTGGGATCTTCTAAATTGCATTTAATCCAGATTATTGTCATTTATAAGTAGACCCCTCAGAGCAGATTTCTGGTGTAGCACATTCGCTCTGTAGTTCAAGGGCCATGAGCAAATGTGTGGAAGTTGCCCCCCTGTCCAGTGTGTTGAGGGGAAATCAAGGCAAAGGTTTGGAGAGCAGGAGAAAGGATTTCTACAAAGCACTTTCCTCCCAGGAGCCAGAGGGCAGGACTGTAACTCAGCATTGCCACTTGGTGCATCATGCACCTCAAATACACCATATAACTCATAAAATGTATTAAAGAAATATCAACTTCTTCAACAAACCCAGAGGAACCATGAACAAAATGCCCAGGGAAAAAAAATTGTGAGATTTCTGAGTCAGAAGATCGAGCAGGCAATGCTAGGAGATGTGGTCTGTAAAAGGAGCCTTTCAAACTTTCTGCTCATGGTCCTAAACATCATCCTGCATCAGTTCAAACCAAAGATTTTCCTCACTAGAAATATTTGTGCAGAGTCTGGAATGGGGAGAAAAGTATTTCATGTATTACTGTGAAAAGCATTTTCTGATTTTTCCAAGTCTGAAACACCTCAGGAAAAGGCTTTGAAGAATATCAGCTTTTGGGGCTGGGGGGTGTCATTGCTCCTGCAGAACAAGAACAGGTCTATATAGTCACCTTTTTCCTCCTGGACCCCAGGTATTCATCCTGGCATTTAAACACTGAAACCTCCTGGTTTCTCCATGTCCCCACGGGGCACAGCACGAGCCACTCTGGCTGCAGTGGTGATACAGGAGTTTTATCCCATGTGCTGGAATATTGTCCCTTGTAAAGCCCAGCACTGTGGAGCAGGCACAGTAAACTGAAGACAATCAAGGTCTTAGAGGGCAATATGAGGTTTTTATGGGTTTTTATGTGTTTAGCAGCCCATAGGTGCTGTATAACTTCAGAGCCCAAACGCAGCAGTGGCCTCTTCAGATCACACTGTCAATATCAGATATCGAGCAGTGCTGCTGCCCCTGGATGCTGGCACAGCAGGGGTGATTTCCATCACTGCCAGTCCCCAGGACCAGTGTCATCCTCTCCAGGGGGAGCTGGGCAGAGCTGCTCAGGATTGCAGTGCTGTCAGGGAGGCTGAGGGGGAGCTTTCTGCAGTGGTGCAGGTGTAGCCAAAGATGGGAATTTGGCTTATTTGCTGCTAGGGATGACCTACATTGCAGTAGCAGAGACATTTTCAAAGGGAGAATAAGTTTTCTTTGCTCATGGCAACCATCCAGGTTTTTTCTCTAAGAACAAGCTCTCCTCCACACTTTAACCCCAAGCCAGGACTCAAGGCCACCTCCATAGTGGCACATCCCACAGTGTGTACCCAACACCCCTGATCAAATCAACATTTTGAGAAATTATTTTCCATCTTCCCCAATGAGACCACTCCTCAAAATCAGCTTGTCCTTGTTCCTGCAAGGGAATAATCAAGATTTGAGCTACATTACAACCCTCTCCTCACTCAACTTAACATGGATGATGCTCTTCTCAGCTCTGGCATTTGGCACTGCTGCAGCCTCCGGATTCTTGTGAGGGTCCAGAGAGCAGAACTTGTCTCCATCTTCCCATCTGCTCTCTGAAAATAGCTGGAAATTAAGGTTAAAAACTGCCTTGCCTTTGGGCTTTACTTTCCTCTGCCTCTCTACAGGAGTCACAGGAGCATCATGCCTAGAGCAGCCTCCTGGCACTACACAAGCCTTAGCAGCTGATCACAGGCTGGTGTGCCTGAAATATTTTCCTGACATTCCATTCCTGTGGAAGGACTCACCAAAAAAAAAAGAAACACCAAAACCCTAAACCAATCTAGAAACACCCAAAACCAAGGAATCCCTCCAAAAATCAGCTGGAGAAGGTTCCTGAGGTCACTGTTGGTGGGTAGGATCAAGCTCAGCTTGCATTGCCTGTGTGGTTTTATGGGATGCTCCTGCACTTAGGAAAAGGAGGGGTTAAATTACTCTTTTTCCCAGATTTTTTTTTTTTTTGGAAGGATGACTGAGCAAGAAGCAGCACTGTGACTGCAATGCATCCCTTATTTGCCATCAGTAAGAGGTATGTGAACAGCAGTGGAAAATGACAGGAACAGTGTTTGTACAATGCCTTGCCACTTTGGAAAATTTGGGTGCTGGTAATAAACTGTCACATATGCAGGGCTAACACAAATTAAGTCTGTGATACACCAAATGTCATCACATTTTCAAATTGAGAGCATCTTGCTCAGAAAATCTTTTTCATTTTGAGTTCCCAGAGCCTTGAAACAACTCCCCAGCATCAGAAATGTCCCAGCACCTGAGCAGTGAGCACAGGACAGAAGGGAATAGTAGAGACCAGGTTTTTTCCCCATTAGTGGTATTTTGCTCCTTCCCACACTAATTGGAATTCAGATAATGTTAACGTTTCCATTCTTATGTTAAAATTAATAGTAGACTGCTGGTATTTCAGCTAGACATTAATTGTATAATATTCATACGACAAATGCTATTAGTTTTAGAAATCTTCTAGATAAACTTATATAAATTTGTCACCACAAACCCATGAAAAAACTTCCATGCATATTAATTAGGGCTTTTCTGCAGTAATGCCAGAATCCTGAATAGTCCAATGTTAGCTGCCTACTTCTAAATAAGAAGGGGAATATCCAGCTGTGTTACTCCATTCTTTCAGTCTTTTTTTCCTCCTAATTGTAAGCCTGGCATTTCTCACCAGTGTGCAACACTGAAGAAATTCCCTTCATACCAGGACTGTCTGCCACACAATGTGTTGTATAACAGGTTAATATTTTACAGCTATTATCTGACTGCTATTTGAATTTGAGTGATTAGAAAAGGAGAAGAAAACACACACAAGTCCTCTGTAGAGATTGAGTGAACACCTGGGATACACCTTCCCAAATCCACAGGAGGTAGCAGGAGGCTTGGAGGCCATTTCAGCCACAGGAAATTCCACGAGCCCAGTTCCTCCCAGTGAAACCTCACTGGTACAGCCCAACAGCAGCTTTCAGGGGCCAGAGCCTGAGCTGAGCTCAGGGGCCTCAAGTGGGAAGGAAAACAAAATAAAATAATTGCGGACACGCTGGGGAAAAGTGCAGCTTTGTGTAACCTGCCAGCCCTGCCCCACCATGGCATCCTGCCCCATCATTGCCAACCTCTGCGCCCTCAGCTGCCATTCACACTCACTCTGAGCCAAGAATTGTCACTTTAGATGTCCCCTGTACTCCTCATGTTCTGGTCTTGGAGAGAGGCACCTCCTGCTCCCTTCCTTTCCCATGCACAGAGATAAACTCATTTCCCGCTGCTGGTGCCCCTGGCTGGGACTGCTGCCCACCCTCCACACCTGCACAATCACAAACCCCTCTGTGCTGCAGGGGAGAGGAGCTCCCCAGCTGGCATAACCCATCAGACACTCACTGGAGTCACCTGTCTGATGATCTTCCTGGATATTCCATTGTAAAAACCTCATGGCAGGTTTTATTGTCATGCTGTTTGCATTAGAGTGGCAAGCCAGATGTTAGGATCATTATTCAGTTGTCCCTTGAAGATTCTACCAACCAGGCTTTTCTTCCAGCCCTCCATTACCTCCTCAGCTATTCCATGCCTTACCCAAACAAGTGTTTGAAGGTCAACTTATTTTCAAGGCGAGCCTGCAGTTCTAATCCAAGCCTCTTTTCTAAAGGAATGCACCAGCCTGACTATGAAGCACAAGCTGGTTCAATAGGAAACACACTCAAGAAAGCTCCTTTAAAAAAAAAAAAAAAAAAACTGAACAAAAC
Source organism: Ammospiza nelsoni (assembly GCF_027579445.1). NCBI lineage: Eukaryota > Metazoa > Chordata > Aves > Passeriformes > Passerellidae > Ammospiza > Ammospiza nelsoni. The sequence goes on along the minus strand of NC_080646.1, from coordinate 3,705,711 downwards.
AAACTTGAGAGGTGAAACTACTTATTTTAATAATGAAATGTTACATATTAGGGTAAATAAGTACTTAGCAGTGTACAAAGTGCCAGGAACTCGTAGACATCCACTCTTTACTCATGACTGTTAGAAAATGACTTTCACAAATGTTCTGCAACGCTTTGTGTAACCTGAGTTTCCCCATTTCCCTTCATTGTATCCCTTCGTGCAATTCAGATTTGTAAATCATTCCAGGAAACTTTATATTAACTCACAAGAGCCCTCCAAGACAATATCCTGTAATTTCCACTGGTCTGAGTCAGACCTAGTCATATCAGCTCAGAAATATCCGTGACCTTTTAGTGTCATTTTCCTTCTGGTGATCACAAAAAAGCAAAGTAACTTCTGGGTAAAGTTTTGCTTCTTGATTTGGAAGAGGAAGGTTTTACCCATACTCGCAGCCCAGCTGAATTCACACTGAATAATTTCATTATGCTTCTGTAAATTCCCCTTACAGCTTAAAAGGCACCGGGTATTTTTCTCCCATTGATTACAGCTGAGTAGTCTAACGCAGCTGCATTTCAATGGAAGTGAAGTGATTCCTTTATATCACAGCTATTTTGCCAAGAGCATATGGTGTGAGGTGGATGAAAAGGAGAGTATTGCAGGCAGCCACAGCAGAGCCTCATCCATCACACCCCGAGCCTCCCAGAGCAGCATTTTCCCGTCTCCCCATCCCTCACCACCTCCTCCTTGCCGGGATGTGCAGTGACAGGAGCACTCCCAGTGTCCCTCAGGCAGCCCAGACGTCCCATCCTCTGCTGTGTGTCAGCCCCAGCTCAGCAGAACGCACTTCCAAAGCAAGAAAAGCTGATGCATCATGGCTGTAGAGGAAACATGAGTGAGGGTGGCTGTGCCTGCCCATCCTCCTCCAGCAGCCATGGCAGGAAGGGGCTGGTGGCACGGGGATGCAAAAGCTTCCATCCCACCAGTGAATATTCTCTGGGAATGCAGCCTGGGCACTGAATCCAGGCTTCAGGGCAGCCCTCCCCACGATGGGATCCTGCTTTATTTCCGAGAGCCTCTGCTAGAGAACGTTCACTGATGCATCCAAAACCTTCTCCTGACAAACCTGCTGCTTCCCAAGGAAGGCAGAAACTCACCCTCTTTTGTTTTCATCCATTTTCCCAGCATTCTTGTGCTGAGCTGACTGACATGTGAATAAGCCCCAGGAGAGCTTTACCTAGGACACTTCTACTAAATATTGCTGGTGTGGTAGGAGGGTGCAAACGCAAGGGAGGCATTTGGAACAGACTTGTAAACAGTTGCCTTGGTACTAATTAGAGTGTTACATTGTCTGGTGGGATCCACTCCCAGGAATGTGCATAGCCTGGATTAACTTTTCCAGAGCCAGGGTGGCAGACTGTAAGCAGGCAAGATCAGGAAATCTCTTGTAAAAGGAGTTGGGTTACTTTTGAATCTCTTTTCCTGAGGGCTTTTTTACTGGTTAGCACAAAAGATGTAGTTTTGCCCAAAATCCCTACAGCTGCACCTGCATTATCGTGGAATCCAGGTTCTTTTTATGAAAAATTGCCATTTATCCTCTGTATGTGGGGCTGCTTATGTGAAGCAATGTGGTACAAGGACCCATCTCCAGAGGAGGATTTCCAAGTCCTGGGGTTTGCTGCTGAGCTCCTTTTTGACCTGTTTGGCAACCTGAGCCAAGCCACTTCTCCTGCCCTTGCCCACACTCTCTAAACTTTATTTCCCTGGTCCTGGGCTCTGCAGTGCCCTTTCCTGTAGCCAGGCACTCCGAGGTGCTGCTGCAGCCCAGGGGGGCACAAGCACAGAGATTCAGCTCTGAGGAGGATTCAGGATCATCTCATCTGGGCGCAGTTTGAAGCATCCTCTCCTAGCACTGCCATGAATTCTTCTACACACCTTATGGTCAAAACCATCCTGTGCTTCTCATCTTTTTTTCTTTTTATATTCCTTTATTCTAACCTATCATACCTGCTTATTGTCAGCACCTGTTATTCCTGTGGGTTTTCCTCCATTTGGCTGTGGAAGGGCCATCAGGGGAGTGAGGATGTTCTGTTTTTCAGGAATCACCTGCCCACCGTTCATTCCATCAGGGAGGATGGTGGTGCTTCATCCCTCAGTGCTCTCAGGGAAAAAGAATCCAGATTTTCTCCTCAGTCAGAATTTCCAGGAACATTCTGGAAGTCTTTCTGCTGAGAATACAAATGCTGGGACTTGAGGCTGGACAGGAGATGTTGTACATGTAGGAGATATCCTGGAAAAGGAAAGGAAATGCTCTCATCCCTCAACACAGAATCAACACACGAGGTGATCTTTCCTGTGCAAAGGATCAGACCTGATTTAGGATATATGGGAAATCTCATTAGCACAGTCTGGCCATTTATTGCACACACTAATCACTTACTTAATGGTATTGCTATTTGATTATTTAATGGCTGTAGCATCTCTTTTGATCCCTCCTTTGTACATGCTTAAGTGTAACAATTTCCAATTAATTAAATGGCTTTGGATCTCATATTACTCTTTTAAATAAAAAGAAGAGAGGTTAAAGATAGCTACATGAATTAATTCTGGGTTTCCTGAAACTTTTTGCAGTCTGTTTGCTCAGTTACAGAGGATTATTTCCAGGTTTTGAATTTGGAATTCTTGAGTGTACACAGGGAAGAAGTGCAGGGACCCAGCACAGCCCACAAAATCAAGAGATGAGTTTCTGTGAGGTTTCTGATGACCAGCTTTGTGAAAAATTCTAGATGTATGATTTCAGCAATTTTCCCTACCATGGTTATTTTTCTTTTATAAGGAGAGCTGAATTGCATGTATTTAAAGTGACTTAAAAATTTCAAAACTAACCCCCCCCCAAAATTAAAATGCAGTCTAAATGTCATGCAAACCTGACACCACAGATCTGACCATGAGCTCATCTAGCATAATGTCCACTGGAAATTTAATCAATTCCACAATAAATTCTTCTTTTATTAATGAGTAGCTGATTGGATTTGGTTTCTGTGACTTGACATGTGTGAGTCCACCTGCCAGTTTTTGTGGCTTTAACCACCGGGTTTGAAAGGCTTTTCCCTCTCACTCTCTTTTTTTTCACATCACTATGAAAAAAAAACCCAGAGGAAGAACAAAAGGAAACTCCCCGAGTGACCGCACAGTGGAAACACTGAAACCAAACACCCTCTCCGCAAAGTGATATCGAATGAACCAAGTAAACAACCTGCAAAGAAAGAGATAAACCCGTTCTTCTTATCTCTTTCAATTTTTGTTACCCTGGACATCAGTTTTGACCACAGCAAAAATCAGGCAGAAAGGCGATTTTGGGAAACTCTTAAAGGAATGGGAGAGGATCCGGCGGAGCCGCTCCTGGCTCATCCCAGGAGGGGCCGGCTCGGGCTGGACCGGCCCGGGCTCTGTCCGTGTGTCCGTGTGTCCGTGTGTCCCGCATCCCGCCGAGCCCCAGATGGCAAAATTGGGGATGTTCGCTCCAAAGGGCTCCGTTCTATCGGCGTTGAGTGAGTCACTAGCAAGGAACTGCATCTCATGCGGACCATATGCAGGGAGCTGCAGAGATCTGACTCAGAGATGGAAATCTGTGTCGTGGGGAGGCACCGGGGGGCTTCGCCACGCTTTGTTCTTTCCGTCTTTTTTTGTTAGTGTGGAGGTAAAAAAAAAAAAAAAATTAAAAAAATAAACAAAAAAACCACCCCAAGACACCTCTCTGTTGTGATTTTGTGGATGTTGGCTTTGGGAGAGATGAATTTGGTGAGAAGCGTGCGGAAGGCGCGCTGTAGCCGGGATGCTCCGGGGTCAGTCCCATCCCAGCGCGGGGCTCCGCGGGTCCCGCCGCTCGCATTCCTGCATTCCTGCCCCGGGACCACCCACACCCGATGGGGGAGGCACGGAAAGCATTTTGCTCGTGTGTGTGTGTGTGTGTGTGTCTGTCTGTCTGTCTTTCTGTCCGTCTGAGAGTGTCAGCCCCGAGCGCTGGGGCACCCCCAGCCCGGGCCGAGCCGGTGCTCGGGGGCTGCGGGAGGCGGTGCGGAGCGGGGCGCTGGGACCCTGGGGTGCTGGGGTGCTGGGGTGCTGGGGTGCTGGATACTCGGATGCTGGGATGCTGGGGCACTGGGACCCTGGGATACTGGGATGCTGGATCCTGGGGCCCTGGGACACTGGGATGCTGGGATGCTGGATTCTGGGGCACTGGGACGCTGGGATACTGGGAGTCTGGGATGCTGGGGTGCTGGGGTGCTGGGATGCTGGGGTGCTGGGGCACTGGGACGCTGGGATGCTGGGGTGCTGGGGTGCTGGGGTGCTGGGGTGCTGGAATGCTGGGGTGCTGGGATGCTGGGGTGCTGGGATGCTGGGGTGCTGGGGTGCTAGAATGCTGGGATGCTGGATACTGGGATGCTGGGGCACTGGGACGCTGGGATGCTGGGGTGCTGGGATGCTGGGGCACTGGGATGCTGGATGCTGGGGCGCTGGGATGCTGGAATACTGGAATTCTGGGATGCTCCTGGGTGGCTTCCCCTGGTCCCTGCCCCAGGAGTGCCCCAGCTGCTCCCGCCCGTCCCGATCCCAGGGGCTGGATCCGCTCCGGGTTTTGGGGCGCCGCATACTTTGCCCATGACATAGGGTGGGGGTTTGCGCCAAGACACGGGGCGGACTCTACAGGGGGAACCTGGAGCCTCTCAGGGAAACTCATTCATCCCGAGCGAAGAGAAGGAAAAACTCCGAGGACCCAGCTGTGCTCCTCTGCAAAGAGATGCTGCTTATCTTATACCCATTTATTGCAGCCGAGTGCTCTGCCCCGGGTGCTGAGGCCAGCGGGCTCTGCCTTGGTCCCTTTGTTTTGCTTTGATTATTCAAAAAATCTTCCAAGCTGGGATGCTGAGGGGAAACAAAATGAAAGGTGTGTGGTGTGAATTATTTGGAGTTGTGAAGTCTTGAGACAGGAGCACAGTGGGCATCCCCTTGACAACATCTTTCTCAGCATGAGCAAACTTTCCCCAGTGCCTTCCCCATACAAAATCATCCTTGTGATCAGATGGAGAAGCTGCCACGGATTTCACCTGGACAGAGGGAACCTGAACTAAAGTATTGTCAGCCTTTAAATTTAAACAATTAAAATGGGCCTAGGGAGCAAAGAATTAAAAAAAAAAAAATTACATTTCTTTCCTTCTGTCTCTCCTCTGAGGGCTGGCAGAGCTGCTTGGAGCTGCTCAGGCTGCCCAAGATTGGGTCCTTGGGATTGCAAGCACTGCACAAATCTGTGCAAGAGCTGCTCGAGACTGCAGCATTGCATCACAGCCATGAGCTGCAGGAGGATTTTGCATAACTCTCCACTTTTAATTCTGCTGTTACCCCATGCCCTGGGTGTCTGGGATGGCTCCTCCAAGGAGTGCATGAGCAGAAGCTTTCCAGAGGCTGGAGCAGACAGAAGATCCTAATCTGGGTGGTGAAGGAAAGGTTTGTGCTCTGGGGCCATGCAGGAACTTGCTCAGGACCAACTGTGAGCCCAGAACTCCAGGACTGTCCTAACTAATTTTCTGCTTCTCCCTGATCCCCAAAAGCTGAGCAGACCCCAGTGCAGGGAGGTCAGGCTGCCAGCTGTGTGGGGAATACACTCCAGGGGCCTCATTCCATAAACCATGACAAGGAGGAGCTGCTGCAGGGCTGAAAATCCAGAGGGGTGAGAGGAGCAGGTACAGCACGAGCAGGGCAGCAGGAGCTTGCAACGCCTGTGCACCTCCTTCCTCCCATCTCCTGCCGCTGGTCCTGCCAGGGAAATTTGGATTTCATTGTGCCACCCTTGGGAAAAACAACTGGAGGCTGGGGGCTGGCAGGCAGGGCTCAGCCCGGGCTGGGTGAGGCAGGAACAGAGGATGGGTGATGGCAGAAGGAGAGCATGGGGGGAAGAGCAGGAGCTGCAGGTCTGGGCACAGTCATGCCTTCAGTAGGAATTTTGCAAGTCCCTGTCTGCACAGTGTTGTTGTTGATTTTGCCATCTTTGATCCAGGTAAACAGGACCTGTGCGCACAATGAAAACAAACAAGCCGGGCTGGAAAATATCATGAGTCAATGAAGCTCCTTGGGTGCCTCCACCTTCCCTAACCCCGAGTCAGCAAATGCTCCAGCGCTTGGCACATCCAGGGAGAGCCCGGGGCAGCTCCAGCCTCCCTCTCCTGCTTCATTAAAGCACCACCAATGCAATGTTTGAGCGCTGGGCCATCAGCCCTGCCCGGTGAGTACCGGCCTGGCAGCCCCGGGAGCTGCTGCCTGCGCAGCTGAGCCTCCCCGGCTGGGCAGGATCCTCCCGATGAGAGTGGGGATCGGCAGGGCTGCATTTATCGCTGCTTATCACTGGCTGCAGGGAGCAGCTCCTCCTCACCTCCCTGCCGATAGCATCAGCCGGAGCTCGGTACAGCCCAGAGCTCCTCTCGTCTGGAACTCTCCAGGAGTGACTCAAAGTTTGGTTCTTAAAGTTTTCTGCACCAGACTGAGAGGAGAAAAAAAAAAAAATCTAAACACCATTCTCTCTTTTTGCATTTTCCTTTGGCTGGATCACTTCCTGCACCAGGCTGAAGGCTGGGATTGAGGATTTGAAGGTCTTTGAATCACTCTAATGATTCAATGATTCTGTTGTTTTTGTGATGGAGCACTCCCACTTTCTGACATCAGGACAGATGCTGGCAGGTTTCCAGGAGCCCGGAGGTGCAGGGCCGGTCCAGAGCCGCCCTGGATGCTCTCTGGTGCGAATGGGAGGAGGCTGGGCTGGAGGCAGCTGTTCCTGAGCACCACCCCTGGGCTCTCCCAGCTGCTCTCCCAGCTCTGCCCCTCAGTGCATCGCTCAGCTCTGCAGCCTGAGATGCTCAGAAAATTAAACTTATAATTTTAACAGAGCACAGACCAGTCACACACCGTGTGGGTGCTTTACATTTTGTTCTTGCAGCCTTCATGCCCTTCTCAAAACGTGCTCACCTGGTTTGGCCAGGGGGACCTGGTACCTCTGAGAGGCATTTCATGGTTGGACTTGATGATCTCCACCAATTCTGTGGTTCTGTAATTGCTCATAAACCTGTTTCTTTTTACTTTTCAATATTTTTTTGGCTCTGAGGCCAGGAAGATCAAGCACACACGTCTCGTCATTAACCCTTTTCTGTCTGAACTGAAAGCTCTGCTGTCCTTCCCCACTCCCTGGAGAGGCAGCAGCGGCTCCTTGGTCCTGCTGAGCCTGCGAGGAACCATAGGGGAGATCCGGGAAAAAATGAGATTATTGGGATGGAGAGTCAAAAATGGGATTATTGGGATGGGGAGTCAAAAATGGGATTATTGGGATGGAGAGTCAAAAATGGGATTATTGGGATGGGGAGTCAAAAATGGGATTATTGGGATGGAGAGTCAAAAATGGGATTATTGGGATGGGGAGTCAAAAATGGGATTACCGGGATGGAGAGTCAAAAATGGGATTATTGGGATGGGGAGTCAAAAATGGGATTACTGGGATGGGGAGTCAAGATGCCAAGAGGAAAAAGAGACTGGAGACTGCCCCAGGGAACCAGGGGTGCTGTCACCCCAAAAGCTGCTCCCTCCCCACGAGTGGGGAGAATTATTTCCTTCACAGGATGATTCTGGCATCCAAATGGCTTAATGGCAATTTATTATTATTATTATTATTATTACTTCAGAGTAATCATGGGTGTTGGGTATTTGGGAACCTACAAAGACAGCTCAGCCCCTGAATGTATTTTAAATTATATACTGTGTAAAATGAACAGGAGACACTGAGCGATTTCTCATCTCTGGGTGGTTTTAAATAGACAATAAAAAAACCCCAAGATAGTAGATAACATTTTATTGCAGAATATAAATTAATCTCTGTTTAGCTAAGCAGAGAGCATACCACTCAAAAATTAAATGCTGGGCACCTAAAAAGCAATAGAATTCTTAAATAACATAACTAATAATAAGGATGTCCCACAGAATTATCTCTGTTTTCATCATATGTAGCTCTTTGATTATTCAACTGTTTTATTGTCTTGCTTGAAAAAAAACCCCAACATAATTTTATTTAGTTATTTTCATATTAAAACACCTCACCCACAAGCAAAATTAAATTTTTTTTTATGCATTGCTGAAATTAAGTTACGTTATTTCTACCCCAAAAGTACCATATGTAAAAGTAGGAAAATTCCAGTGGAAAGAGACAGATATAATTGGTCTTTTATTTGCCATATTTCATTTATGCTTCAGGACACTTTTGCCATTTTCAATGGAAATATTTATCTGTTCATTTCATGAAGAGGCATTAATTGTAACCATTTTAACATTTTTAATAATAGTAACTTATTTCAATATTTTCTTTTAAAAAGTTAATTGTTTTAAGCACAGACTTAATGTAAAACCTACAAACATTACAATCAATTTCTAGACGGAAACCACTTTACAAAGAATGTACCCAATCAAGTGACCCAAGAACTGTACTGATCATTCTTTTTTTGCTTTTTCAGACTAACAGGATATTTTTGACTTCTTTGTTTCCTTTAGAAAAATCCTGGAGGTTTCCAATTTAGGATTTTTCAGGGAATATCCCGTAAGTGAAATTAAACCTATTACATTTTCCAATAGGCTTCTGCAGAGGCTTTGTGAAAATCATGGATCGTTCACAAAGTTAGTTTTCCTCTGAGTGTAACAGGGATTTATCTGAAAACAGGGACCAGGCTTTGCCTTGAGATAGATCCAATTTCACCTCCTACTACGAGAGTAAATCAGGTGTAAGTGCTGCGCCCAGTGGAGCTGTGTTTGTGTAAAATCACTGTGAGGAGCACTGAAATGCAGCTTTTCCTAACAGCGATCCAACTGGAAACTTGATTTTCTCTGATTTACTCCCTGCAATTTGCACCCCTTTATTTTTCAAACCTCCCTCCCTGCTGTTTGCAGCCTCCAAATTTCCATCCAGCTCCTGGGACCTTCCCCTGGATGCTGCCGGGGCTGTTTCCAAAGGAGGCAGATTCTGTGTCCCTCCGTGGGTAACCAGGGTCAAAATCTCTGATTTGGCACACGTGGAACAAGGAGGAACCAAAATATGAGTTGTGGTGGCTCTCGTGGTGGCAGGGTCTGTCCCGTTCCAAGAGCAGCTGATCCTATGGTCTGTGCCCGTTCCACTTCAAAAAAATTAAAGGAATATTTAAAAGTGGCAAACTTTATGTAGTTTTATTAATACACCCCTCTTTTCCCCAATTGCATAAATTGATTGGTAAGGGAGGAGTCTGAAAAATTTCTTTAAGTTGAAAGTGTCTTAAAAATTTAAAAAAACCTAAAAACTTCCCTTCCTCCCCTCTGAAACCTGAGTGCTGTCCTTGCACAGCTGCATCAGCCTTGGTTAGGGTTATGGTCACTGGGATTCAAGATCTGAGAGGTCTTTTCCAGCCTAAAGGAGCCCCTGGTTCGATGATTCTCAGAATAAAGTCTGGAAAGCCCAGCTCTGAAAGTGCTGCAGTGTCCCAGGAGTGGGAGAGCAGAGCCAAAAGAGAATCCCTGAATTCTCCAACCTGATCAAGTCACGGTGGTTTTCAGGAACTGCTTGGTAAGATTTGCTCAAAGTATTATTTTGATTTTATTTTTTAATATCAAAACTACTGGCTCAAATGAAAGGAAAACAAAACTATACATCCTGTAGGATCAGGCAACGTTTTCTCATTGCGGTTTTATTTTATGTATTTTATATATTGTCCATATTCACAGAGTCACAGAATATCCTGAGCTGGGAGGGACACACATTCAATTTAACATGATATATTTTATATGTACTTAATATAGTCAGTATATAATATAATAAATAAATATTTATATTATATAATAATAAATATGTTATTTAGGGTTGCATCAAAAAGGGAAATATGAATTCCAACACACTTCATAAGCGAAACTTTTAATAACTTGAAAAAAAAAGTGTGAACCTAAAGTTTTTTAATTTTTTAATTTTTTTTGCAAGCAAATTAGTAACTTTTCAACCTGCTATGCATTTTTCCCATTGACTCTTGTGTTTCCTGATTGCAGCCACGACCAGGGTCAGAAACAATAAAATTCCATGAGAAGGGACAATTCCCAGAGCTTTCTGAGCCAATATTCTACACCTCAGGGGTTGGGATCACTCAAATAAAGATCAGGATGATATCAGAACTTTCAGTTCTTTGTCCAAACAGCCAAGACTTTTCCAGCTGCCCCATCACAGCTCCCTAATCACTTGGAGTTCTCTCAGTGATGCTCATTCCTATTTCACAGGCTATAATAAACACAGCAAAAATTTGATGAGGTCCCATCTGAGGTTAAATGTTTCCATGAGAGAACAATTTCTGTTTAGAACAAGAAAAAAAAAAAAAAAGACAAAAAAAAGACCACTGCTCTATTTTTAAAACCTAATTTAGAGCTGGTATCCAAAATATCAGTCACAACAGAGCATGAATGAGGCAGGATTATGCTGCCTTCTCCATGGTTTTTCATGGAAAGGAGGGCACTGGGCAGGGGCAGCCCCAGCCTTGGTCCTGTCCCCAGTGCTGGTGGCTCCATGGTCACCCCCAGTGACTCCTGCAGCAGCAGATTGTCCTGTCCTGCCCTGGGCACAGCCTGTACATCCCCGTGGGTCAGTTTGTCCCCAAAATTTGACTTTGTCCCACGGAAAAGGCAGAGCATCCCCTCCTGCTCCCTCCCAGGGGGTTTGGGGTCCTCCCTGGGAGCTCCTGGCAGTGCCAGGGGAGGGTGGGATGTCATTGCTGGGATGTCACTGCTGGGTGTCACTGCTGGATGTCATTGCTGGGGTGTCACTGCTGGGTGTCATTGTTGGGGTGTCACTGCTGGGTGTCACTGCTGGGTGTCATTGTTGGGGTGTCACTGCTGGGTGTCATTGCTGGGGTGTCACTGCTGGGTGTCACTGCTGGGTGTCATTGCTGGGGTGTCACTGCTGGGTGTCACTGTTGGGTATCATTGTTGGGGGTGTCACTGTTGGGGTGTCACTGCTGGGTGTCACTGCTGGGTGTCATTGTTGGGGTGTCACTGTTGGGGTGTCACTGCTGGGTGTCATTGCTGGGGTGTCACTGCTGGGTGTCACTGTTGGGTATCATTGTTGGGGGTGTCACTGTTGGGGTGTCACTGCTGGGTGTCACTGCACACGATGGGAGGAGAGGAAGGACAGGGGGATGCAGTGATAACACAGAGGCTGGGAGGGAGGGACGAGCCTGCACTGCCAGGGAGCTTCCCCAGGGCTGTGGGCACGTACAATGAGCAACCCCTGCCGAGGGGTGCAGGCTCCAGCCCCAGGAGTGCTGGGGCAGCAGCAAATGTGGCCATTTATTAATTCCAAGTGCTCAGAGACACATCCCTGTCATGGCAACAGAGCCTGAGGGCAGCAGGTCCTGCTGGGGAGGAGGATGCTGCTGCACAGCCCAGGACAGCAGGACCAAGAGCTGTCACTGACTGTCCCTTACACTGCATCCGAGGCTTGGCTGGAGCCGGGGCTGGTGATGAACAAAGCCCAGCCCAGCCCTGGTGCCCTGAGCCCGCAGGGTGAGAGGGAAATAAACGCATTCCCCTCCTCCTGCAGCTCAGCAGCAGTGCAGGGCACGGGATTTTCCCCAGGGCCCTACCAAAAGTCCAGGATAAACCTGAGCAAAGCTCTGGGGCTGTGATCACCTGCTCTGCTCCCTGCCTGGGGCTGGGGCTGCGCTTCCTGCCCTCTCCTTGACTCCAGTGGGTTTTTAGGGCACTCAGGGGAGAAAACTTCCATAATTACAGGCACTGATGTGTTAAGAGCACTCCAAATGCTTTCCCCTGGTTTTGCATCGGGGCAAGCAGGCATGCACAGTTTCTTTTTTTCCTAAATCATGCGGTTATTTGGAATTTAAGTATTTCTGCCTACGGAGCTGCTCATCCTGTTTTTATGCAGTGTTGCTTTTGAGCCATAGGCTGCAGTCTCTCGTCAGTAAGGAAACAATGGAGTGACTTGCTTTTGTTTCTTTTCAGAGGATTCTAGAGCACTGCAGAGTGCCTTTTAGAAACGTGGCTTTGCTTGTGCAAGAGGACTTTAATGTGTTTCAAGGATGGATGAGGCTTTGAACACCCTGGTGCAGGGGAAGGTGTCCCTGCCTGTGACAGGGGGTTAGAGATGAGCTTTGAGGTCCCTTCTAACACAAACCATTCTGGGATTCTCTTGCTCTGTGGCTTATAAAATTCAAGCAAGACAGCAAGAGCTGACTTGAACCTTCCTGGGATGGACAGAGAGGTGTCCTGGGCAGGTCCCACCAAAACGAGGGAGATCTGCTGCTGCCAGGGCTTGCAGGACAGAGCCCAGCCCATGGCACAGACTCCCCTGCTGCCTTGCAGCCATCCCAACACGAGGCTTAAATTCACCTTCTGCAGGAGAAACCCACATTAGTGCAGCTGGAAACCTTTTCCTTGGGGAATGGAGAAATCTCAGACACCTCCAGCAGGCTGAGCCTGCAGGCAGCAGCAGCAGAGGGTCCTGGGGGAGGTGGGGAGGAGGCCCCATCCCTGCAGCCATGGCTCTGCGTCCCAGGGGGCTTGGGGAACCACAGCCCCTTTATTGAGCATTAAAGGCTCTGGTTCTGGGAGCTTTGCTCTCGTGGAGCCAGATAAGCTCAGAAATGTGAAGCCAAGGAGGGAATCAGACAGGCAGAAAGTGCCTTTGAGAGATGGCAACCTGGAAACCCTGGGGACAGTGTGAAGCTCCTTCCTGCTGAGGAGGAGCAGAACCACGGGGCTGAGGGGAAACTCGGGGTTTTTCAGCCCAAAGGGAGCACCACCAAGAAAATGAATTAATTGAATACCCCCCACCAGTGTGCTACCATTCCTCCTCCCAGAGGGACATAGCTGGAAGAGACCAATTTATGTCAAAGCCTGAAAAAAATCAGGAATTACAGGTGTTAAGGCTTCCTTCTGGGAAAATAAAGCCCATTTGGTAGAGGTTTCCAGACAGGATGTAGCTGCCAGTTCAAACAGGCAGTGAACTGAGGGAGGCAGGGAGGGATTTGGGACTTTTGAGCAGTGTTTAAATGTCATTAGATGTGGCTTTGTTTGAAACAAGACAAGTAACTGGGAAAGTTACACCCAGTCCAGTTTGGGACTGGAGGGATCCCATCTGTTCTGCACAGCATCCCCACACTGCTCTGTGTTAGCTGAGGGCTCAGGCCCCCAAATCCATTCCCCCCAGAAAACCCACACACAGCTCTTTCCCCTCTCATCTCCCAGTGCCCACCAGTACAGGCTGGGGCTGGATCCTGGGCTCCCACCAGGCCTGGAAAAAATGGGAATCTTCCATAGACAGATTTTACACTTCCAGGTGAAAAGACTCCAAGAGGTGGGAAACAGAAAGATCCTCAGCAATTTCCTCAGTTTAACAACTTTTTAATTGGATGGCATTGATTATTTCAGTGATGAAGTGTATTTGGAATATGGAGACAACACAAAGGCATGAATGAAGATTAAGTCTTGCTTCCAACCCCAGAAAATGTTAAAAAGAGTTACCAGAGTATTTGAAAATATTTTTAATAGTTTGGAACAACTAAATTTAGCTAAGCTGCAGATAGGCCTCTCTTTATTACAGCCAGAGTTACTATGGCAACATGCTACAATTATTTATCGCCATGACGATCCACTGGAGATTTTTTAAATGCATTATCTATTTTTGTTTGCATTGTCATTCCTGCCAGGGGAGGGAAGACACCAATTTGGTGCTCTGTGAAATGGTCAACATTTCACCCCAGCCATGGCAGGGTGGAGGCTGGGGGAGATTTTAAATTGAGCAGCAGGAAAAGCCAAGGAACAACCTCTATCAGGATTATTTTTTCCCCCCCGTTTTTAGTCTAAAATAGGTTACTGTTTCTAACTGACAAGTGAATAAGAGCTTGTTCTTTGCCAGTCTTCCTCCTGACTGCTCTTTGATAATCTGAGATACCAGAAACAAATGGGAATGAATGAGTTCTGCAACACCCAGGAACTGTTATTATCTCTGCCACGGGGAGAGGGAAACGCGGCCGAGCTATATTGGGCAACTTGGGGAAGGTCACATCAGCAGGCAGCGATGAGGACGTGACCAGGACCTGCTTCCCTGGCCACATCCTCCACTGAGGTGAGACATCACCAACCCAGCACTGCTGTCACAAGCGCTCTGCATCTTTATTATGGACTCCAGGTCAGGGGAAATTGGAAAAGCCTGTCAATCCCTGGCTTGCAGGAGCGAGGGAGGGATGTCTGCACAGTGCTGCCGCTGCATTTGTTTGGCTGTGGCAGCAGAGGAGCTCCACCAGCCCACCAGTGCTCCGGGGGCTCATTTTGGGTGCTGGGTGGGTTTCACTGCCCTGCTCAGCCCACACCAGAGGCCCAGGTGCTCCAAGCTGGAGATGCCCTGGCAGAGGCACAGCAGACCTCCCTCCAGCCCAGGACACGGTGTGTGGGTAACCCTGCCTCGAAGCCACCACCACGTCCCTGTACCCTCCGGGGGATGATGGGGCGGACGTGCTTGAGGAAAGGTTGGTGGGTATTGTTCTGACACATCCCAATAATGCTCTGCTGGTCTTGTCCAGAGTGATGGTTAAGTAATCCTAAGGAGGACGTGGAAAGAGCTCCCTTTGTGACTCTCTGACTAATGAAAAGCCCTTTATATAACGCTGCAATCAACTGCATGGGGCTGCTGGGACGGGTAATTGGGCTAGGAGCGGGCTCCCTTTATGGGACATTATGTAATTTACCGTTCTGTCATCACCCGCTCCCAAAACTGTGACTCTTTCTCCGAGGCTCACGTTTCCAAGTAATCATCAAGGCTTGGCCCTTCACATCTTGTATCAGGAGCAGGATCTTCTCAGGTGCAGCTGGTTTGGATTAAACTTGGCTCTCCTGTGCTCTACAGAGAGCGAGAGGCAGCTCCTGGTGGGAGAGTCCAGATTTTGGCTCCTGTACAGCACACGTAGATGCAAGATCCTTCTTCATGGAGGGGGTTGTTGGTTGGAGCAACACCTCCCACAAAAGCAGCTGTGGGACTTCTGTGCCTGAGGGGAGCCAGGCAGACGTTCCCAGAGGGTGCTGCTCTATTTATGAGATTATTTCCAACAGCCTTCAAGGGCTCTTGCTGCATGGCAGCACTACAAGACCAAAACCAGGCTGAAGAACATAAAAACAAGGGAAGCTCCCCTGCCAGGTCTGCTCCTGGGGTGACATTTGCCCACCCTTGGCACAGGCTGTGGCACAGACACTCTGCTCTGTCAGAGCTGTGCGTGGTCCTGCGGATCCCCCATCACATCCCATGGCAAATCAACAGAGCTGGAACTGGAGCAAACCCCAGAGCACTCCTGCTGTCATGTCAATAGTCCCTGAGCAAAGTGAGCTTGGGAACTGCTGCTTTAGAC
Source organism: Ammospiza nelsoni (assembly GCF_027579445.1). Lineage (NCBI taxonomy): Eukaryota > Metazoa > Chordata > Aves > Passeriformes > Passerellidae > Ammospiza > Ammospiza nelsoni. The sequence continues at coordinate 3,690,280 of NC_080646.1, read as the reverse complement.
CAGAGACATTGACAGTCATTGATTTCATACTTTTCCTCCACCTTCCGAGGCTGAGCCAGTGCTGTGGGGATCCACTCTGTTGTTTTCTCTTCCCTGGCTAAATGAAGCACAGGTTCAACTACAAAATCCCTGATAAAAGCCTCAGAGGTGTTTGCATAAAGCCTGAGCACAACCAGCTCTGTGGCAGGAGCAGTTGGTGGGTAATGGCTGAGTTACACTGAAAACCAATCTGCTCTCCATCTGGCACTGGGAATATCACTGGAAGGAAAAGGAGGCAGGACCAGAACTGTTAAGACCTCCAAAGTTCATTGCTGCTGCAAGAGTCCATGAGCAGAGAGAACAGGAGCATTTGCCATTGTGGTTTGAGGCTGGATATGAGAGGTGAGAGTTTGGGTTTTCCCTGGTACTGCAGGTTTGTAGCCAGGATGGGGACAGGGTGAGCACCATCCCTCTGATGTTGATGCCCAGGTGGTTTGGGGGCCCTTTTGCAACGCACAGCATGACCTGACAGCCCAGCACAGCCCATGGAAATGGAGACTCAGCAATGCCTTTGTCCCCCAGGTTCCTCTGCTCCCCTATGGGAGCTGGAGATGTAGCTAAATTACATTTGACGTGGTTTTAGGACAAGAGAAAAGCTTTGAGGAATTAGACCCTTGTACTAAGCACTGCAAATATGCAAAGCAAAGGGCAGTTTCTCTCCCCCGCTACAAAAAATGGGTGAAATTGCCACAGAGAGGTAGAAACACACATGTATTCAGTGATTTTTCACAGGTCACACAGAGTGTTTCCATTGCTCAGACTACTTACTGACGTGAAAAACAAAATCCTGTTTGCAAAATCAGACACACACAGTTTGGAAAGATGTTTTCTGAGAATCAAATCTGGTTGACATCCCGAGCCAGTCCTTGCAGAGACCACGGTATGGAATGCAGCAGGACAGCTCTGGTTTTAGGCCAGGTCTGTGGGATTACAATGAGCCTCTGATGTTTCCCAAGTGATGAATTATTTCAAGGAACAACCTGGGCGATAGCAGCCCCTGTGTCACGGGGGCAGGGTGAGAGAGGAAGATTTTTAAATGTTAATTAGCAGGGAAGAGCTGTCTTGCAGACTAACCACAAAGATCTCCGGTGATGGCAGGAGGCAAAGGAGAGCAGCAGAGCATTTCATTTGTAATGCATGGTTTTATTTCACCTTGGAGATCCTCTCATTGATGGCTTTGGCAGGCAGATAATGAGACTGCATTGCTGTAGGGTCCCTGACTGCAAGGTGCTTAAGCACAAAGGGAAGGCCCTAGGAAAGCTCCTGGCAGGGGGCAGGAAGGCTGGCAGGGGCAGGGATCACTGGGAAGAGGGAACAGGAAAGTTGTACCTGCAGGCAGGTGAGATAATAACAGTTCCTGGGTGTTGCAGAACTCATTCATTCCCATTTGTTTCTGGTATCTCAGATTATCAAAGAGCAGTCAGGAGGAAGACCGGCAAAGAACAAGCTCTTATTCACTTGTCAGTTAGAAACAGTAACCTATTTTAGACTAAAAAGGTGCCCAGTCCCAGGGCAAGGGAAGGGTGAGGTGGCAGGGGGAGGATGAGGTGATCCTACAAAGGTAAGAAAATGCTGAGCTAGGTGATGGGGCCAGTTTGAGCTCAAGGGCTCCTTTCCATTGCTTCCTTTGTTCATCCCACTCCTGTGCCAATGCCATCAGGCTGGGAGCACTTCCCAGTCCCCCATCATCTCCTTTGGGAAGTGCACAGAGCTGCTGGGGCTCTCCCTCGTGGGAAGGGTTTGGAAACGTGGCCAAGCCAGAGGCAGGGTTCCCTCTGCCCAGCCCCAGTGTCCCTCACACTGTGCTCTGAGGGGAATGGATGGGGCTGTAGCTGGAATGCTGATGTGCCAAGTGCCACTGCAGCTGCTCAGCAGAGCCCCATCCTCTGCTCTGCTTTGGGTCCCTCCTCTGGGTGGAGGGGTCACCTCTGCCCATGAGAGCATCAGTGGGGTGTGGGGCAGAGCCATCCTCCCTCCTGAGCCAGAGGAAACACCTCTGCCTTTGCTTGGGTGGCAAAAACCACCCATCTCCAGCCCTCCTAAACTGGAGGAGTGACTCCACTCCATCACAAATTACTCCATTGACATTGGAAGGGTAAAACACAGCGTCAGACAAGAATGAAGCCAAATGTTGATGCCTGAATCTTTCTCTCTGATTAACCATAAATTAAAAAACAGAAAAAAATAAAGTAAACCATGGGCAGAAGCACCAGCTGATAACATGTGCTGGTGCTGCAGGGACAGGTGACTGCAGGGACAGCAGCTGCATTTTGCTCAGTTTCACAGTTTTTAAAGTGTTTTTGATCCCAGGATGAAAAGTGATGTATAACAGTAGGATTTCTTTGTCCATCTGTCTGTCTGTCTATATGTCTGTCTGAGTATGCCTACTCCTCAGTTAAGGGGAACTGCAGTTACAGCACTCCTGCACATTTAACACTATTTCCAAGTCCCTCTTGACTTCCTTTTTCGTCCTTCTTCAGGGCTATGTTTAGATTCCAATTTCCAATCTCCTGGCCTGAGATTGTTATTAAAATGCAGCGCTGGTAATGCTCCATGCATCCCAGGCACAACAAACCTCTGCAGGCAGGCACAGCCTGGGGAGAGGAGGGCTCTGAGTGACCACAGAGTGTTTAAAAAACATCCAGCTTTGCTTTGTATAGATCTAAAGGCTATTCCCACGTATTATAGACAAATATGGAAATGGGGAAGGGAGGGATAAGAGTGTGATCTGCAGAACCAAACAGAAGGGCTATAATTAATCAGGTAATTGCAGTATTTGCATGGAGTGTCTGTAAATATTACCTCTAGTTCTAAGTACGGTACTTTGGACCACGTATCTTATCGAGGAGCAGCCCGTCAAACAGCAAACACATCCACTTGACTGGAATATAATGAATATTAGGTCAGCCAAATGCAAACTGACTAAATTAATTTGTAGTTGTGTACCAAGTGATGTTGTGCGATAATTTAATGAAACCGTTCAAATAAAAACCCGCTGGGGAACAATGCCGGGAGCGAGCCGAGTGTGCGGGGAGGGAAGGCTGGGGCTGTGGGGACAGCAGCAGCTCCTGGAGAGCACGCAGGGCTGAGGGCATCCCACAGAGCACAGAGGGTGTGAGGCTGAGCAGGGAGCACGCTGGTGGCTCTGCAGGGAGCCTTGGGCCTCAGAGCCGCTCCTGAAGGAGCCTGGATGGGTCACCCAGGGCTGGCTCAGCCGCTGGGGCTCCGTGGGTGGCCCTGGGCCCCCGACGGGCTGCCCTGATGCTGATGGGTTGTGCAGATCTCCAGAGAGCTGCTGGCTGATGGGAGGGTGATTTGGAGCAGTGTGACAAACGACTGGGTCCTGTGAGACACGCAGAGCCAAGCGAAAGGGTCTGAGTCCTCCCGTAAATGTTTTGGTTCCGCAGTCAGATCATCTGGGGACTCTGAAAAACAAAATGCTGTTGCTGCCTCTTTCATATCCCCCTGATTGCTTTTTTGTTTGAGCAAGGGCAAAATAATCACTGAAACAGCTCATTTGAGGAGCCACAATGTGCCGATCCCAGTGGGAATCTGGGGGCAGAAGGGGCCCTTTTAGAAGGGGTGTCTGGTGTCTGGCATGAGAGGGATGCTGCCCATTGCTCCAGCACACACAGGATTGGGATTATTCCCACAGAAAAGCACAGAGCAGACCCTGAGCAGTGCCGTGGGGCTGGGGGCACCCTCCTGCAGCAGCAGAGCCCAGGCCAAGCAGGGATCCTGCTGGGAGACCCCCAGAGCACTTGAGGTCATTGGGGGCTCGGCCGCCTCAGCAGCAGCACGGGAGCTCTGCAGGAGGGAACCCCAGCAGTGGGGGTGAGAAACCAGTGGGAAATGCTGGTCCCCAATCGTGCCATTGCCCTGGACACCCCACTGTCAGGTGGAGACCCTGCTGTCCCACATTGGGGTGTCAGCCTGTGACCCTGCAGGAACCAGAGCCCGGGGCTGGAGCTGCTCTGTCCCTGAGCTGATGGATGTCACAAAGCTGACTCCCACAGAGCCAGAGCTGCTGTTCTGCGGTCACAAGAGGGGGAATTCCTCTGACCAGAACAGTCCTGGTGCTGCATTCCCAGGGGAGCAGAGTAGCTAACTTAGTGATGTTGACATAAGAGATGCCCTTGAACTGGGATTATAGGACATATGCTGAATTTATTGGGAAGGGGTTTATTAATTTGCCCACATGATGTGTCACAGGACTGTCTGCTAAGTTTACATCAGCTATTCACAGTGATATCAGGTGCCCTTTATCAGATTCTGCATCAGCCACCTCGGAGTGAGACCACAGAGGAGCAACTGCTAAGGGCTAATAAAGCCCCAGTGATAATGGCTGCCAGTAAATGAGAGTTTGGGGTGCTCCATGTCAGCCCAGTCCAGGCAGAGAGGAGTCAGAGACACAAGTGCTGCGAAGGTCGGGCAGGGTCATGCCAGCACAGGCTGCAGGAGCTGCTCAGGGCTGCAGTTGGCCCCTCTGGTGTCCCAGCAGGACAGGCTGGAGCAGAGGCCACAGAGGGCCCTTGCTCCCCCTGAGGGGCTCCACGTCCCCCTGCTCCTCTGGGATGGAGGATGTTTGTGCACTGGGATGCCAGAGGGGCTGTGACGGTCCTTCCTGCAGCTCCAGGACTCGCTGCTGGAGCAGCCAGGGGGTGGGAGAGCCAATGGGGCTGAAAGAGTCACAGGCTCATCCCAGCTGTGGGGTTCTCTCTTGCAGCAGGGCCAAGGGGTGGAGGGGGAAGGCAAACACAAATACAGGAACAGGCATTGCAGCAAGGCTGCACTAAATGCAGCTCCTGCCACGAAGGAGGACCCAATATTAATTCTCCAACTCATTATGGAGAGAAATACCCTCCTGTACCACTATGAGATGAGATAAGAATCAGCACATTATAAAAAAAAAATGAAGCACATAAGGATAGAGAAGGAGCTGAGGAGCTTTTCCAGCAGGAATGCACTTACCCCACGCAATGGGGGTGTCCCTGTCCCCACACAACCCAGGGCTCCACCACCACCAGAGCTGCTGCTGCATTTTGGCTGGTGGCTGTGGATATCCTTGGCAGCTCCAGCCTCTACATTTACCCACTTGGCAGGAGGATTTGTGGGGTAAGGCTGCAGCCACGCTCCTGAGGTGGCCCTGGGAAGTTCTCCTCCTTCTCCTCCTTCTCCTTCTCCTTGCCTTGCTGCTCAGCTGCAGGGGCAGGGAGGGGAGGATGCTGTGGAAGACTCTCCATAAAGTGCCCTGGAGGCAGAGAGAAGCACCTCTGTGCAGAGCCTGCCTGTGCCAGCCCGGGCAGAGCCCTCATGACATCAGCTCCCAAGCAGCTCCAAACGCTCCGAGGAGACCCTGCTGTGTGCCATGGAGGAACCTGCCCTGCCTGGGGTGGATCCAGACAGCCTGGAACCTCTGGGGACTCTGCTCTGTCCCCAGAGCCCATGGGACCCTGCCAGGGCACTGGAGATGCCTGAAGGTGATCCTCACCTCATGCAGTACTGGCCTAACTAAGGCTAAGATCACCCCAGGATGGCATTTTTGGATTTTATACCAATTTAACCATTCCCTCACCCCCTGCCCCTTCTATGTGCACCTGATTTGCACCACAGCATCCATGATCAGAGCTGGTCCCCACCCTGGGAACCAGGGTAGCACCAGGTCTGATGTGCTGATGCTGATCTGGGGGAGCCCCAAGAGTCTCAGGAGCATTGCTGGGGTTCACACCTGTGATGTTCCCCAGGCTCCCTCAGAAAGGAGCAATCCCTTTTTGAAAGGAAAGTTCTTTTCATTCCCTTGCTCCTCTAAATCCTCCAAACCTTGTGTTCAAGGCTGTCATCAAGCTGACTGTGAAATGGCACCCAATTAACCTGGCTGTGAGCACCTGTTTGCAAACGTGACCGTGCTGACTCTGCCTTGGGCTGTTTGCTGAGCACAGCCAGGAGAGCCCAGACTCCCAGCCCATCATCCCAGCTCTGCTGGGAGCCTCCTGCCAGGGAGCAAGCCCTGCCTGCCTGCAGGCAAGGACCTACAAGCCCACAGGAGCCCGGGACAGGTGTTCCTGCTGCTCCCACTTGTGAAGGCATTGCAAAGTGTGGGAGGGTGCTGGAGACTCTGTAATTATAGCCTGTGAATTTAAATCCCACAGTTTGCAGGAGTTCTGGGATATTTCATGCAGCGTAAGCTCAGCAACACCTTCGTGACAGCATGAAGACTCATGAGTTTGTGCCTTGCTGGAGCAAGGTGTTCATTAACCCTCACACCACCAATGATGCATTCTGTAAATGATGGGGAAGGAGCCAGGAAAAAAAGAGGAAAAGGTGAAGGAAAACACTCAGAGGTGCCTTTGGTAGCTGCAAAGCTCAGGGGAGGCCTTTGAATCCTGGAATCCTGGAATTCTAGATTGGTTGGGATGGGAGGGACCGTAAAGATCACCTCGTTCCACACCCTTGCCATGGGCAGGTTCACATTCCACAAGACCAGGGTGCCCAAAGCCCCATCCAGCCTGGCCTTGGCTTGGCTACTTCTGATTCCCTGCTCGGGTTTGTTTCTGCCTCTGAGCCTGAAGCAGTAAATAAAGGAAGAGTTTCACATTATCAGTTTGAAATTTCTTCACCCAAATTAGTCTCTGCTGCAAATACAGAGATACAGCCCCTGCCATTCTGCAATAACCCCCTCATTCTCATCTCCCCTTTTCAAAGAATTCCCTTGAGTTTAGAGGGGCTCATATTGGGCTCCCAAACTGAGGGACATCACCAGGGATTGGAATCCCTCACCCTCTGGATCTCAGTTTGCCTCCCACTGGGGAGAGCAGCCGTGCTCCGCGGGTTGCTCACTAATATGTGCAAAGCGCTTGGGGAGGTTGATGATTTTCAAGCCATGAGTATTAGTTATGCACATTGTTTAGCACTGCCAGTTACCTCAGCATGTTTACTTAATACATGGATCAGTCTGCACTGCTTCAGAGGCCACGCTGCCCTGTTTGCCACCTGCAGCCTCAGCCACGGTCTCCCTGCCCCTCCTGCCTGGGCACAGCCTCAGCACCCCAGCAAACCAAAGCCCTTGGTGATGCTCATCACCAGCAGTGCTCCTGAGCACTTCAGAATGTACTGGGAGCCTTGATAGAGTGAATTCCCACTGATTTGTGGCAAGTACTGCTGAATTGTACCTTCAGCCACCTGGGATTTCCTTGCTGAACCTGAAACAGGCTGAAGCTCGGGCTGACCCAAGTTTGGAAGTCCTTCCTTCAGTCTCACCATAACTCATAGAGCCAACAGGCTGTTTCCTCTGAAATAATAAATATGCCTTGAAACAGAGGTGAAAACAGGGCCAGGGAGTGCTGGGAGCACTGGGGCAGGCAGTGACACGTTGGTGTTGCTCCTTTTCCCTTCTCTGCTCAGTATCAGAGGCTCTTCCTGCTGAGTGCTGCCCCAGGCCTCGGATGGGATGTGGGACTGACATTTCTGGGCCCTGCTGCGTGAGGGAAGCACGAGGTAGGGCAGGAACACCCAAGGTGAGGTCTTTTCCAACCTCATAAAGAAACAAAGAGTGTAACTAAGTAATATCATTGCACAACACATTGTCTTAAGTGTTTTGCTCTCCCTGTCCTCAATGGATGGGGTGATCAGCAGATGGGAAGTCTCAATGAGAAGGGGCCCTTCTCCACTCCCAAAACTGCCTGTAATTGGGTTTTAGATTCCTAAGTGACAGTGGAAAATGCTTGTGAATAAGATACCCCAGTGACGGTGATAATTTACATGTACCAGAGCATCAGCTTCTCACAAAGCTGTGGGTTTTCTAAAAATTGGAAAGATTTAGTGTCCTCACATCTCTGCTCCTCTGTCAAAAATGATTGTGAAGTTCAAGAATGACTGTGGGGTATGCACAGACAAATCTTCCATTCGTGACCACAGAAAGAAGTAACAGCCTGCAACAGGCAGGTGAAAATGGTGGGTGAGTGATGCCTCTGTGTGAGCACATCCTTCTGTGAGAATCCTTAATACACCCAGGACATGCCAAAAAAATACATTTGAGCTTGAACTTCTCCTCAGCCCAGACATGAGCACTTCAGACTGGTTAGTCTTTAGAAATAGCTGGAAAGTTGGGAGACATTGGGAAGTTTGCTAGTGTAGCTTGATTGTACTCAGCACTTCAGCAAGGTCATGTCACAGATAAATATTTTCCCCCATCATGGCTGGCTTTGCCTTTCACTGCATTCATGAGAGCAGAACAGCAGGCCTGAGCCTCCTGCCTGGGTGAAACTCCATTGACACGAGTTGTGAGACTTGCACAAATGAGAGCAGAGTTCGACCTCTGGCTTTGAAGTATCCTTGTCCCAACAGATTTATCACCGGGGCCACACGAAAGCCTTGAAAGAGAGGAAGCAGTTCTGTTCCACAGCCCTTTCTTCTCCAAAGTTTGTTTGCAGTTGTCCTTTTATTATTATCTTAGCTCCAGCGATTACACATGTGGGGCCCCTCATGCTTTGAGGGCATTTTGGTCTGACAGAATCCCAGGGCTGTTAATGAACAGATTATTTTAAAATAAAAATCACTTGTTTAGTGGGTTTAGCTGGTTGTGGCCCTGCTATCAGATTTTAGCTGAGGACTCATAATTAGTTGAGGACTCACAATTAGTCACTGCAGAAGGATGGCTGAGTGGGAGGCAAAGGGTTACGACGGAAGGCTGGAGAAAGGAAAGATACGTATCATTAAATAAAAATGTGACCACCCATGATTACAAGTGTTGTAGTCCTCCTTTTAACAAGCACACCCAGTACTTTCATTAACCCGGGCCTGCCTGAATAGCAGCCTGTCTGGCCAAGCGGGCAGGGATTTTGTAAAAGCTGGCCCTAATGACAAAGACAGGCCACCTACCCTGAACTTTTCTCTATGACTTTATTCTTCAGCAGTGCTCAAGTGTAAATAAACTTGTTTACTCCCATCAGGATGGTAATGAGAACGAAGCCTTATTTGTTTCTCCACAATGGCAAAGTAATTTGTGCGTGGCCTGAGCGGGAAAAGGGGGGCAGCTCTGCCCTGTGCTCCCTCCATGGGCAAAGTTGCTGCAGTCAGTGTTTTCCTTTGCTCTTCATTGTGTGCCACGGGTCAGCGAGGGAGAACTTCCTATCCTCGAGCTCACACGTAGGGCTGGGGAGGGAAGAGCAAAGAAAACAAGAGCAATAAGTGAAGTGAGGAGTCAGAGCGGCCTATCCGGGAGGGAGAGAGTGACTGAGAGGGAAGGGGAGTTACCTGGTCAGGCTTGTGAGTCACTATAGAAAATGTACAGAGAGGGACAACCTGGTGCTTGCTTGGGTTTTTTCCACTCAGACTGGTGTCTCTGAGGCGTTAATGAATCACAGCAACAGCACAGGGAGGACGTATGGAAGGGGGAAGGGGAACTGAGGCAGGTCAGGCCGAGGGAGCAGCTGGCACTGCTGAGGAGAGGCTGGAAGGGGCCAGGGCCTTTGGGCCTTTCCAGGGAGGATGAGAATGAAGTGAGGGTGTACTTGTGGGTGGCTGGAGCTGACTAAAGCTTGCTGTGACAGAAAGGGCCCCTCCTGGCTGCACTCACTCTGAGTGTCCCATGGCCTCTCCCTTCCGAGGGTTTGGGCAGCCTGGCAGGTGAGGATCTGACAGATGGAAATCAGTCCCTTCATTTTTTGGTACTGTTTGTTTTCAGCTGGTCACACTGAACTGGAGAGAGAGCATATAGGGGAAAAGATTTGTTTCAAATGTTAAAACAAGTGGTTTATGACTGGATTTAAAAATTGTTGCTGGAACTAAGAGCAGAGATGGGGTAATGTGGTCCCAGCTCACTGTGCCCTTAGCAAGGCAGGCAGTGCAGATTCAGCTGGTGTTTGTTAACAATGTTCTTTTTCAGAAAGTTACAAGTAATAAGTTTAGAAAAATAATTTAGAAAAACGCAAACAACCACCAATGCCCCTGCAAAAAATGACAAAATCAAACGAAAACAGAATTGAAGGAGAGGAGGAAAAAGGCAGTCCAGACGAAATACCTTTGGCAGGATCCTCAGAAACGCTTGTCATCAGCTCCAGGCTGCTCTTATAGAGTTGGGAAAGCCAGTGTACCTAGAAACTGGAAGGGATTTTGCAGGAGGCCCACCCTGTGGGAAGCAGGTGGAGGAATGAGGGATGGGGAAACTGGAGCCCAATTCCTCAGTGCAGCAGTGGCCAGAGCTGTGCAGTGATTCCCAAATAGAGATGGGTTAGCAGAGCTCAGGTGTGTCTGGAAGATGCTGAGGCACTTGGCAGGGAATAGAAATGTAAAATCCCTTAGGCCCCAGCGTGTTACATTCCTGAGCTCCAGACAAGTGTGTGGTTTTACCCTGCCACAGCATCGGGGTGCAGCCTGCTCAGAGCAGTCTGGGAGCCCTCTGCACTCACAGTCAGGAGCAGGAGCTGGCCCAACTGCAGAGTCTGAGTGGATAAACACCCCTGACATGGGTATTTTACAGCACAAACAGTCTCCTCACAGAGCTTTGGGGGGGCCTCACATCCAAGGCAGCACTGGATCCCCAGCTCCCCTCACCATGAGCTCTTGCCTGCCTTGTGCTCCTGCTGCACCTGACACATGTGTAGAGCCATTCCTTGTGGAGAATTCCCTCCATTTTGCCTGTGCAAATCAGGCCACTGAGCTTTCCAGAATGGATTCCCTTGCCTGACTGCAGCTGTGGGAGTCCTGCTCAGCCTTGCCTTGGTGTCGAGGTGACTCTGCAGAGGAGCTGTCCAGAGGGCCCCAATGGGGACACGGTGACCCCACTGCCCCATCCTGCTGCCACCGGGCACAGCGACACTCACAGCTGTGACTCCGGGAAAAACAGAAACAGTTCATCTGGGTAACAGCACTTCTCTCCTCTGTAGCACCTTCCTCAAGCACCTTAAAGCGCTTTTCAAACACGAATGCGTTAAAGCTTTGCCGCCTTCCTGATGGAAGTGAAAAGGAAGGCAAAACACAGCTCAGCGATGCTACACAAGCTGGAAAACTCTCCAAATTGTTTCCATGGGGACTGGAGCGCAGCCCTCTGCGCGAACAGCGGCGGGGATCAGCCCACCCTCCCAAATGCCAAGGGAGCAGGAGCACAGCCTTGGCTGCTGGGAGGTGGAAACCATCTGAGAACAGCGTGAGCAGCTCTGGCTGTGGAAAGACCTCCCTTCTGAAATATAGATTTGTGTAACTCTGTGGTGAAGGATGTCTAAAAACCAAATCACTGGATCCTCCTGAGCAAGCACCTGATCCTCTGGGAAATGAGGGTTTGCATGGAGCTCCTTAAGCTGTAGGAACCAGAAATCCCAGGCGAGGCTGCTGCTGTAAAGCCTTCCCGGTGCTGCACAACATCCCCAGTGACCTCGTTTTCCCAACTTACCCCAGCCAGCACAACCCAACGCCCTTCCCAACACCGCCTCTGCTCTCACTCAAATAACACCTGAGAAACCTCTGGCACCCCTCACACGCCTGTCCCAGGGCTTTCACCCTACGCCTGTCTCGTTTTGATGTTGTCTAGCGAGGAAAACCTGACCGAAGCCCAACACAGGGAAATACAGGAAGCACATTCCCTGCACAAGCCACCTCTGCTGCATGACTAAGGATGCAGATGCCCTCAGGCTGTAGAGGAGCTGCATCAATGCCCAAAAATCACAGTATCTTTGTGCCTCTTTCCTGTCTGCTTATCCTCATACAGGGCTGAATTTCTGGTTTTCCAGTTCTGCACCCTTCAACCACAGAGCTGGAGCTCTCAACTGAGAGCTGAGGATGTGTCCAGGGCACAGGAGTGTTGAGAGCTTTTGTGTTATAAAAGATCTCAGAGCAGGAACCAGATCATTGTTTTGGTTCTGAATGTACCAAAAAAGTGCTGATAAAGGTGAGGTAAGGACCAGGTGACTTTATTCTCTGAGACAGACTTAATGAGGGGCAAAATGGGGGCAAAAGTTAAAATTTGGACTGGATCACTGAACACTGAAAAGACAAAATAAGTGCATGTATTTGTTCCTCTGAATGACAGGAATTCATCACTCTGACATGGCTAAATGTTACTTCCTAATTCAGATTTGTTTCATCCAGTGAATTGGAATAATTAAAATGGTAGATCCAGCCTGGCTCACAGGCTCTCCAATACCAAACCAGAGCTAAATCTGACAAGCACCAGCAGGCAAATGAAAAGGCCAGGGAGATTATTAAAAATCAGTGTAACACCATAATAAGCACTGAGATAAATGAAAATAGCACAGTACAATTTAATGGTGGGGGTCTGTTATAAATTATTGAGTTATTTGTATTTTGGGATTGATTGCCACAATAACTGCCTTGCAGATGTTCCTGTTGTTAACCCTCCAGGCCTTCAGCAGGACAAATGGCTCAGACTATAATTTATAAAAATTACTCCTTTCAAGGCTTTTTGAGCTTGTGATTAAATATTGTCCTAAATGAGGATGGGTTAATGGTCAGTATGACTGGAATAACAAATCAAACTCATCCCCCTTAGCTGACCATCAAAATGGGCAAGGGCATGGGAGAAAAAGAGCTAAGATTTGTCCTGCCAATCCAATTGCTTGAAGTTTAGGCAACTCTGAGATAAAACTGGGATAAATTTGAAAAGGTCTGTCCCACCACTGCTTTACAAAACATAGCTTGAGAAATGCATTTGTTTATGCATGTGAAGAACCTTAAAATGTATCTCCTATGTGGGAGCAGCCAGCGTGTTCCCAACCAGAATGACACAGAGAGTGAAACAGGGTGTGGAAAATTTGGGGAAGATGTTGTATCAACACACAGGCTGGAAACTCCCATTTTGAAGGTTTAACCCAAGCTACCAAGGCTAAGAGGAGATGAGAGACCAGCCTGGCTCCTGCTGGTCTAACCAGGCTCTCCTGTCCCTGTGCCACTGCCCAGCTGGGGCACGACCACCACCTCAGAGCCACCAGCTTCTCCAAGAGTACAGGGGCTTTTAACCTTAAATAACAATTACAGCTGATGGTCAGACACAGCCAAAAGACTGTGGGGACAGAGGAAAACAGGATGATGCAGCTGAAGTCAGAGGTGGTGCATCTGTGTGAGCAGATCTGCCATCTCTCCCTGCACAGACTGACAGACAGCAGAAGAACAGCGCTGTTGCTGAGGCTCCTCTGAATATTTTGGGACTGATTAAATTCTGAGTGCAAATGCTCTCAGCAGTTTCCTTGCAAACAACCTGCTGTTAAAAAATGTGATCAACAGCCTCTCAGGTGTGTTTTCCAGAATCTAAAATAGCCCAGATGCAGTGCTGCCCTTCAGCAGCCCCCAAACTGGGGCAGCCAAAACATGGGTGGGAGGACAGCAGGAGGAGGCTGGAGGCCAAAACAGTGTAGAGGGCTAAAAAGGGGTGAGAGGATGAAAAACAGATGAAATAGGGTGAGGGTGCCAGGCTGAAAACAGGGCTGCAGGCAGAGCAAAAAAAAAAAAAAAAAAAACCAGCAAAAGGAAAACAGGACTGCAGTCCCAGAAGGAAAGGGGAGGGAGGTTCAAAATGATGGGAGGTTCAAAAAGGGGTGTAAGAGGAGTGTCCAGCTGTAAAAGGGGGTGTCCAGCCAAAAATGACGGTGTCAGGCCAAAAAGAGGAGTGGGAGTTTAGGAAGGGTTGTGAAGCATAAAAGGGGTTGGAGGATGAATAGTGGGATGGGAGGCCAGAAAGGGAGGGGGGCAAAGATGGGTGGGAGGCCAAAATCCAGTGAGAGGCCTGGAGACAGTGGGAGCTTGCAAAAGAATTGGAGACCAGGAGGGGCTGGGGTTCCAAGGAGAGGGAATGGGACACCCAAAAGTGGGATGGGAGGCTGGGAGGAGTGAGACACTGGCAGAGGATGGGAGGCTGAAGAAGAACAGAAGACCAAGAAGAAATGGGATGGCAACAGAGGTGTCCTCCAATAAGGCTCCAAGTTCCATCTTTTCCCAGTTGCTCCTGTGTTGAAGCAAGGAATAACTGTCATCCATGCTGAAACTGGGGGAGATAAACCAGAAAAAAAAAAAAAAAAGGGAAAAATCTAAAATGGTGCAAGAATGAATCTCAGCTCCCACCTCCAGCATCCAAAACCAGTGAAGGAGAGCATCACATTATCTCAGGACCCAGCAGCAGGCTGCCCAGCCCCGGTGACATCAAACAAAACCGGAGAGGCGCTCCTGATGGCATTTATGGGCCTCGGAGCTATCGGGAGCAGCAATCTCCTCGTAAAAGCCCAGTGAACCCTGCAGCAACACCCTGCGATGACCGCATGCGAGGCCGGGTCCTGCCGCTGCCCTGTGCCGGGAATGTGGCAGCAGCAGCCCCGGCTGTGTCCCCGCTCCTCCCCGCGCTGCTCCTGCACAAAACAGGGAATTTAGGCAGCCGGAACAAAGCTATTTATATCCTAAAGTGTTCTTTTACGCTTGGGAGCTGAGACTGTAGCCTCGGCATCAAAGATAACTTCATAATAGCCTTTCAGTGGAAATAACCCTTATTTACAGGGAAGTTCTGTCGCTAGGCTGAGATGTAAAACAGGAGCAGTAGAAATTACTCATAATGCACTGGAAGAGTTTATTCCATACGTGGCCTTTTCATAAGCTTCTAAAAGCAGCAATTTCAGGTGAGGAATCATGGAGAAAATCTTGGACCCATTGAAAAAGAACCAGCAATTTCCTTACCCGTGTTATGAAGAACATCTTAGCTTATGAAAGCCCAGATTTTTTGATCTAATTTATTCCATTTTTATCATTTATTCCATTTTGATTACTGTCTGTAGGGCTGGACAATGCAAGAAGGTTGGTGTCTTTTCTGCTCCTGGATAATTTAAGTGTACCATTCCTATGCCTAAGAATGCTGAAGGCAACTATGTGTTCTTTCTATTTCTTAAGAATAAAATAAAATAACCCAGAACAAAAAGTAGGAAAACCAAATGGCCTTTATCCCCAGCTCCAAATTAGTGATATTAATTTTCTATGTCCTCCTCATGGCTTTTCTAAAGCGACCAAAACTGGGACAGTTAAATTACTTGTGTGGTTCCTTCAAGCAGGGAAATGTTGTCCAGAGAAAAGAAGTATGAATACCATAGAGGGAGTAAGTTATTGCAACATCACCATCATTTTATCTCTGTGGAATTACCCATCTTTGGTCCTTCCCTCTTTCTTTGCATTCAAGTACAAGAGCAGAGTTTTGTATTTTAAAAAAATGTTAGATTTATTTTAATTTAATTAGCACAGGAATGAACCCAGAAGACAGGGAATGCCAACAGTTATGTAGCAGACGCTCCACATGGCAGATACCTCAGAGGTCCAACCAAATGTGCCATATAATACACCTTTTTTAAGTATCTAAGCCCTATATTTGTATTATTTTTGCACAACTGCAGCCAGGTTCTCAAGTTAAGAAAACAAGGAAACACTAAAATCTGTGTGGTTTGGTTGGAGAGAGTTTGCAGCCTCAGACAAGGAGCAGAAGTTATGTAAAGGGCCGGGCACAAAGTTCTCCTGAGTAAAACGCACCATCTAGAGGTGCCCACCGCTTCTGCAAGCGCTCCTCAGCAAAACGCAGCCAGAATTGGCTAAACCCTTCACCGGGACTGAAAAATCACCTTGACAGAGGCAACAAAGTGCTTTAATCACCACCGCTGCATTCTTCGAAATGAATATTTCCTAGGGATTTCTAAATAATGGCCCTTCTGCACCAGGTCAAATAAAGCTCCTGGTTCCAAAGGCTTTCCAAAGGAGAGCCAGGTCCCTGCAGGTGCCTGGAACACCTGAAGGTCACAGCAGGAGGGACGTGCTTTGCTCGGGGGGCTGTGGCAGCCAGGGATGCACAAATGGCTTTGCCCACATGCTCCTGTATTTCCAGTTATAGCTCTGCAAAGGTTTATCCAAAAGGGGTGCAAATAGGAGAGGATGGCATAGAGGGAATTGATCTTCCTGAAAGAAAGAATGAATCCATAGACTGTGAAACTCCCAGTGAAGTCAGGATGGTGCAGGGATTGTGGGAGTGGCAAAGCATTATTCCCTTGGGCTGGAAGCAGAGGGGACCCTCAGTTTTGGCCCATGGAGAATCATTCCCTGCCCCAGCAACATTTTAGCCAGTTTTTGAGGGTCTCCAGGCTTTGTAGAGCCCCAGAAAGGGGATGCAGAGAAGTCCACCTTTTGCTGGTACTGGGGATATATCTGATATTAATTTAACAGGAAATGGCTGGTGCTTGCTTTATTTTCTCTGTTATAAAGCAGGGTGGCTGTGAAAGCCAAAAGGTGAGGATGGGAAATACTGCACTTCACACTCCCTCCCACCCACACAGGGGGAATATTCCTCCACTGATCTAATTGCAGGAACTGTTTCTGTAAACAAAAGCCTGTTTTGAGCCTCCCATATAAATAGCAATCACAACATCTTGCACCATTTTAATGAACCCTGTTTTCCTCACGTCAAATCCATCTCAGGAATGTCGGAATCAGAACATTTCCCCAGTGACAGCTCCATCCTTTAAACTCTGCAGATGAGAGAGCACATGGAACAAGCTGTGCTGAGGCAGGATTAAGAGTTACCAGGGTGACACTTTGTAGTTTGGAGGATGCTGACAAGGAGCCTCACAAAAGCACGAGGCCTTTGCTGGAGCTGAAGCGACACAGAGACCCAATTTGCCTCAGCTGTCACTGAAGTGGCAAAGAAAATTGTAAATTCCCCCTCCCCAGGTCTTTGATTCTATTACCTGTGCATTACAGCTGAATTCCTAGGGACAGCAGGGATTTACCTTGGAAGGAGGGATGCTCCACACCTCCACCTTGGAAGTGCTGTAGGTCTTTGTTTTCCCTTCTATCAAGGTCTCCAACATGTTTCTTCCCACAGAGAAGGAGAAATAACTGTGGCAGCAAAAGCCTTTAGCAGTTTTTAATTTGCCCACCATTGGTTGGCTATGTCAGGTTTCTTTCCCTTTTTCTGCAGGTGCAAATCAATTAATGTGTCCATATATTTTCATCAATCAGGCGATTCTCGATGGTCCACTGAGTGCTGGAAGCCATCCACAAAACTTCAAGATCTGTCTCAGAAATTACTAGACCAAACTTTGCCCCTTTAAGCATTCCCTGCCCTAGCCACAAATTCCTTGCTGAATCGCAGATCCACCATACATATACAGCCAATGGAGAGGGTGTGGATGAGGGACAGCTTTCCCCAGCCTGGAAAGCTGTCCCACATCTAGAGAGATTTACTTATGGTGCTTTCTCAAAAAAACAGAGATTTTTCATAAAAGCCGAGATTCAGCATCTACTGTTTTCAATGGCAAAATAATAAAAATTTATTAATTCAGTTGCAGCAAGAAAGCAGTCAGATTGTCAGTGAGCGATGACAAGGTGCTGAGAGTTGGACGTTTGGCTGGACACCCACAGTGGGACCCCTGGGAGCTGGTTTGGTCCAGCTCTGTGTGGATGCCAGTGTCACCCGGGGTTTTTAGGACAGCAGTGACATCAGAGGGAGAAAAAGCCTCGTAAACCACAGGAAGGTAGCTCTTCCCAGAAGCACAGTGGTTTCCCTCATAAAAGAACAGCAGGTGTTAGAGTGTCACCGAGGGACTTGACTTCGACCACAAAGCCAAGAAAACTCAAGTGCCTTTAGTAAATCTCGGCTTCTCAGTGACCTCTGAGGGAGCAAATCTGCCAAGGCTAAATTGGCTGACTTTTAGACCAAAGCCAACGATTTATCTGTGTTGGTTAGGCTCAAATCCTGGAGGCTTTACTGAGATTAGAAGAAAACTTGCTCAGCAGAGAGCAAAGCAGCAGCCAGAATTTGGCCTTTCTGAGGGCAGGGAGGTGCAGTTCTGTGGGAAGGCTTTGGAAAGGTGACACAGAGCAGTGGAGTTGCAGTGCCCAGAGCACAGTGTGGTACATCTGTGCCCTGATCCCAGCCTTGTGCCAAATTCCAGTCCTTTCCATGCGAGAGCTTTGCTTGGGAGTGGTCCTAAGGGGCAACCATGGAGGTGGGAGCTGTGCTGCCTTGTGTGAAGCAGAAAATCTCTGCAGAACTCCCAGTGCTGCAGCTCTGGGTGAAATAGAAATGTGTGTGTGTCAGAGAGGGAGAGAAGAACGCCTGGGGAGATGAGAAAGGCTGAAATGACTCACTCCTTGTCTTTTTTTGTCTAATTTGGTAGATAATACAGGGTGTGATGCTTCACTGCCTCCTCGCTGAGTTCCAGGCAGTCAATGAAAGGATCCAGCTGGATCCAGCCCTTATATGGTGCAAAATGAGGCCGGGAGAAGCGGGCACAGGGACACGCAGGCTGCAGGCGCCTCGGCCCCGAGGTGAGATGTTCTTCTGCTGGGCAAAAGTTTATGGTTGTGACACGAAGCCAAAATTGGAGGTGTTCCGCTTTAAAGTAGTGTTTAAAAGTGGCATTTGACACTTTATATAAACATAAGCCCAGGCACGGTGCAGTAACAGCAGCAGGTGATGGCAAAGAGGGTAAATCCAGAAATCCCTTGTGGGGAGCAGAGCACCCTGGGCTGGGAGTGCAGGATGAGCCCCAACAGGGAGGAGGAGGAGAATGCCAAGGAAAGGGGATCAGGACAGCAATGCTGGGAGCTCCCTAAGCAGGGCTGGGCTCCTGACTAAACAGGGCCTTGTTCTCCAAGCAGGATTTGGCTCCCTCAGCTTGACTTTACTTCCCAAGCCTGGCCTTGCTTCCTGAGCTCGACTTTGCTTCCTGAGCCCGACTTTGCTCCCTTAGAAGGGCTTTGCTCTCTGAACAAGGCTTCGCTCCCCGAACAGGACTTGCTCCTTAAGCCGGGCTCTGGTCCTTAAGCCGGGCTTTGCTCTTTAAACCGGGCTCAGATTCCCGCCCAGGAATTTGGCGGGAGCCGCCAGCAGCCGGCAGGGGGCGCCACAGCGCAGAGGGGCGGGGCCAGGGGCGGGGCCGAGCGTCCGGGGGCGGGGCCAGGGCTGAGGGCCGGGGCTGAGGGGCGGGGCCGGTCCCCGTGCCGCGCACACCCCGCAGCTCCCGCCGCAGCCGCGCAGCGCCCGCAGCTCCGGGGCCACCGCGCCCCGACCCCGCGGCCCGGCAAGATGTGGCGGCGCTGGGAAGCGGGATGGGACGAGAAGAGGGAGCTGCAGGAGCTCAACTCCCGCCTGCGGGTCTTCGTGACCCGCGTGCGGGAGCTGGAGGAGGAGAACCGCTTTCTGGCGCAGGAGCTGGCGGAGCTGCGGGAGCAGGAGCTGATCGGGCTCCAGGTGCCCGAGCAGGAGCTGGCGTGGCTGCGGATGCAGCTGGAGGAGCTGACCCGGGCGAAGCTGGAAGCGGAGCTGGAGCGGGACGGGCTGCGGCGGGAGCTGGAGGAGCTGCGGGCGCTGGGCGCGGAGGTGCTGGGGATGCGGCGGCGCCTGGAGCCCGAGTTGGCCGGGCAGCGGGCGCTGCTGGAGCGGCTGCGGGGCGAGTGTGTGGCCCTGGAGGAGCTGCTGCTGGAGCTGCAGGCCGAGCACGGGCACATGGCGGAGCGGCAGCGGCGGGAGGCTGTGGAGATGCGGGAGCTGCGGCTGAACCTGGCCGCCCTGCCGCCCCCCTTGGCCGGGCTGAGCCTGGAGGAGCTGGAGGAGACCTACGAGATGCTGCTCAACCAGAGCTGCCGGGAGACCCTGCTGCGCTACCAGGAGCAGATCCAGGTGCTGCAGGAGCAGGAGGCGCAGCGCAGCCGGGAGAACCTGGAGCTGCTGCGGGAGGAGAGCCGGCAGTGCCGGCAGCACCTGGAGGATCTGCACCGCCAGGGCGAGGAGCTGGTCGCGCTGCGGGAGCGGCTGGAGCAGGAGATGCTGGCCCTGCAGGACCGCCACGGCGCCGAGCTGGAGGAGTACCAGGTGGGTGGCACATGGGCCCCGCTGCCGGGACTGTCCCGCTTCCCCTGACACTCCTGTCAGTCGCGTTTTCCCTTCAGTTCTGGTCCATGGCGCGATGTGAGCCCGACTTTCCCGTCCCTCCTCCTCGCTCTGCTCCGGGAGCTGCTAAAGCCGCTCTCGCTCGGTGTGATCCGGGCTTTCCCACCCCGCTTTCCCTCCTGGCAGTGGGATCTCCCCAGGCTGGAGGAGGAGGTGGCCCAGCGGGAGCTTGGGCCCTTCTCAGTGTGGGGCAGGGAGTCCCTCAGAGCCCCTGAGGGGTTTGGGGAGAGCTGGGTGTGACTCAGAAGGGAGACAGTGACCCTGAGGACATCATCCTGGTGACAGGTGCTCCCTTCCCACCCTGCCCTCGGCAGGTGGCCAAGAGCATGGAGCAGGCACACGGCCTGGCAGGCTCCTGGCGGGGTTGGCAGGAGCGCTTGGGACACGGAGCGGTCCCTAGGAGCAAATGAACCGCGGGACACGGCCCTGAGGCTTCAGGGTGGCCTGTGCCCATCACAGAAATAATCCGGAATTTCTTCCTGTTTTACACCCGTTCCAGTGTGCCTTGAGCCTCGGGAAAAGCTTGTGGTCCCCAGCGTAGTTAAGAAAACTTTGTGTAAAGGAGAGAAGATGCTGGAGGTGGATATTAGAGGTGTCAAACAGGGTTAGAGCGTGTGCAGCTGAGGGTTTGTTTGTGTCAGGATGGTGCTCGGTGTGATGTGTGATCCCCCGTGGGTGTGGGAGGGGATCAGCTCCTGCCGGAACAGCGGAGTATCCGCTCATCCAGCTCCGAGGGGAGAGCACATATTAGATCATGCAGCCCATCCATCCATTTCCTGAGGGCAACATTTCTTTTGTTCATTGTTAAACCCTTTATTAACACCCTGCTGGAGCTCGGTGTGTGCCCGAACCCCGTGTTTGCCCAGCTTTGTGCAGATTATGGAGATGTTGGCAGCTGGGAAGGGACTGGGACCTATGGCTCTGTGTGTGTCTGGTTTTTGTACTGTGCTGGATTGTTTGGAAGCTGCATAGTTTGCAGATGCTGTGAACTGAGACAGATTAGGTATGTAAGAAGTAATTGGAAAGGCTCTTTACTTTTAAATAATTTTTTTCCCGTTTTTGACAGGACAATTCATTCTGACAGTCGCATATGTAAACATTCCCAAAGCTGTAGGATGACATATGTAAATCCCTCATTAATTAAATCTATCCAACAGACAAAACCTGCTGAAAATGTAAAGAAGAAATAAAGCTCTTCATTTTTTCTATTTTATATTTAAAGTTTCTTAGATTTCCAAAACATGACCTTCTTGCTGTCTGTAATTTTTATTAGGGGTTTATAATGAGAGTCATCATTGCTCAAACTGAAAATGTCTAAATATGGAGTAAACAGAGCATTTTGTATAGCTTGCTGTCCATGCCACAAGTTTTTCTACTACAGTCAGTGAGAATGGCTTTTATTTAACTTTTTCAGCTCGGGAAGGTGTTTTTAAATCAGTTATCTTTATATCTGGTTGTACTTTTAAAGACTTTTCTTTGAAAGAGCAACTGGAGAAACCCATTGTAGATGACAGCAATCTATTGCAGAAGTCAAATAATGAAAATCAATGGATGCCTTTGAATGATCCTGATGCAATGCTCCAAAATGGATTGTTGTTTTGACACCAACATCACAGACTTCTCTGGTACTTTCATGAATGTTTGGCATCTTTAGATTTTACAGGAAAAATCATTTCAAATCTTAGTAATACAACAAGAAGAAAAAAGTGTGTTGAAAATATCTGACCATTTTCACCAGAAATTAAATATTATCTAGATGTATATTCAAATATGTCATAGGGTTTATTAATTCTGAAGGATGTTGTGTTTGGGTTTAATGAGAAATGCCTTTTTGCAGTTGCCAGTCTGCTGTACATGAGAAATAAAATCTTTTGCTCACATCCAGGAAGAAAAATTATGGAATGCGTAGGAGCAGCTGTTTCAGGTTCCGTTCTTGGGATCAAAGCTTTTTTTTCTCACTCCTTTCACTTACTGGTTGAAGTATGTTCAGCATGGGTTTTAAACTGCTCTTTAAAAAGCATCAATTCCATGCTTATTTATTGTAGAGTGTCATGTAGAAATGATATGTATGTACAGATTAAAGTCAAGTTATTATTGTTCATTGCAGCTGCAATGGCAATTAGATTTATTCATATTTTCCATATATCATCCAGTTGCCTTATATGTTCATCTTTGCCTCCTGAACTGCCCTTATCCTCACTGAAGCTTTCAGCAGTGTTAAATAGAAAAAAGTATTTGGAGTTATAATGCAGCTGAACCAGACAGGCAGTAAATCATACACTGGAAAATTTTCACTGGTTCTGAGTGCTAAAGGGATGAACTCAGTAGGTCTCTTCCTTCTATAATTTTAGCTGTGTGCCATGAGAATACTGATGCAAAAACTCCTGGTGGTTTGAAAACTCTGAATTATTTGGATGTAAAACCATCCATGGCCCATCCTGCTGCTCTGAAACGAGGCAGATATTTTTAACTGATAAGAGTGGGTTTAAGATCAGTTCCTGTGTCAGGGCTGTGAGCTCAGGAGAAGGAGAAAACATCTTGTCAAATGCACATTTAATGTTGATATGTCATGTGCCTTTCTCTGTGTAGCAGTTTCAAGCCAGGCAAGTGCAGGGTGAGTTCCTCCCCTGCTGAGCCATGAATGAGCCATGGGATCAGTAAATAGTTCCAGATGGAAAGGGCTGGGGCCTGGAATCCTCTATTCCCTCAGTAGGTACAGCTTGGACAACCCAAGTAAATTCTTTCCCCCCTGCTGCCCTTCTAAAATTTCCCAGTGCTGCCTGGAAAGGAGCACATGAAGGGTGAGAAAACAGTTTCTATTCCTTTACTTAGTCCTAGCAGGACGTCACAGGCATTTGGGGGCTGTGATTGATGTGGCTGGGAAGCAGATCTTTCCAAGAGAGTCCTGTGTGAAGAAAACACCAGATCTGCCAAGCAGAGGTTACCTTTTGCAAAATGGGTTTGTTGGCTCGCAGTCTGCCGGACTTTGATGGATTGGTTCCTGTGCTTTTTGGTGTGCTTGGAGACAGGACTTGAGGCCAGTTGTCTTCTGCTTTATGTTTGAGCATCAGGGATGGAGGGCTGGGTGTCTGGCTGTCTGCCACCCAATCTATAGAGTGTCTGCTCCCACTGGAATTAATTCCTGTGGAACTGCTGCACAGCTGGCTGGGCTGTGTGGCCCCTTATGGTAATCATGAACTCCAGCTCTTGGATCCCCAGTGCTCTCCAGCCCCATGAGCAGAATCCAGGTGGATTTTCAAACCCAGACTGGAGAACTTGGGGGTGAGGGACTGAAGCTCCTGTGTTGTTGGATGGGTTTGAACGGCCCCTGTCTTTCAGAGCTCCCCACAGTCTGTAGTCCAGTGTAGAAATTTCCTGTATGGATTCTTCTGGGACTGCATTTTAAAGCTCTGCACATGTATAGGTTATTCTGTGTTTAATTGTGGAGGCAAGAAACATCTGAATTGTTTAACTTTTGTACAAGCTCTTAGGGATTGGTTTTCTTCTGCACCTTCTGCTGACTCCTGGTTCTGTTGCACCCTGGCCATTCTTGCTGGGTAACCTTTTCCTTTTAAAAAACAGCACTTCTACTTTTCTTCCCTTCTCACCTCGGGGTTTTCCTTTGTGTCTGTGCTGTTCTTGAGAGGATTGTTCCCTCAGAGGTGCTGAAGGTCTGCCTGGCCATGGGATGGTGCCTCCCCTGGGTCTGCAGGAGGATTTTGGGGGGTTTTGGTGCTCTTTCAGATGCACAGATGTGATTTGTCTTCTGCCATAAAAAGGGAGTTTTAAGTACACTGAAGACTGTAGACAAGGATTGTCATGTCAGGGGAAACATCAGTGTAATCATTTAGCAAGAGCTGCAAAGGCAAATGAAGAAATTCATGTGTTATATAGAGAACTGTACCCACGTGTATAGGCAAATATAGGCAGCTTCCTTCATAGAGCTTTCTTTTTAGTTTTACTTAAAAAACCCAAAGCTATTAATGTTTGACATGCCAGCACTTTATATTCTTAGTTCTTACTTCTGCCTAGCACATCATGCTGGCATTAACAGCAGAGTCCCCTGCTGTATCTTCATTTTTATGCTGTTGCTCATACTGTGATACTGGAGCACTTGCTGCCTATAAGTGATATATTTTGAATTTTTTAAAACTAAACCATCAGTGCCTTGATTTTCCAGTTTGATTACAAAGCAGTTTTCAGGATGAAATCTAAAATACACTGTTGTGAATTCCTGTTTAGTGTTGTACATGAGGTTTTGCTCTGTAAATGACATTTCAGAGTTCCGGCATAGTGCTGCGTGATGTGAACAAAACAGAATTGGGCCTTTGTTGATATTTAATTTGTCTTCCCAGCCCCCAGAACAAATTGCAATCTATAGCATGTTCGTTAGCAAGGTTAGAGATTTGAGGCTGAATGGGCCTCAAAGCAGCTGTCCAAATACTGCAGAAAACTTGAAGGAATCACTGGAGGTTCATCTCTTACGTTGTGGGCACTGTGAGTATCTTCAGATGCTCAAATTCCAAAACTGGTTTGAAACCAGACATCTGTGGAGCTGAAAATACTGATAAGGTTCTCATGGCAAAGCAATTGCTGAAATTTCTGATCTCAAGTGTGATTTAAGTGTGTCTTAAAATGACCAAATGAGTCACATATAAGTCTTATGAATAAGTGTATTTTCCTTGCTATGTGTGCTTAATAACTTTTGCACAAGGAATCTGAATGGGTTTAACTGAAATAATTTAACCAGCTTAGTAAGGAATAAAATGAACTTGGCATAAAAGTTGCTTCAGGAACAAAGTATTCCAGCTTGTATATGGGGAGGTCATGGAGCTGATTTCTTTTGGTTTTTGAAGTGATAGAGCACTGATGTACTTTTGTAAAAGTTTTTTTTTTTTAATTAAAATTTTTATGTTTTAAGGCATTGAAGTTTACATATTTTATGTTCTTTCAAAACTAAAAATAATTTGTTTCTTTTCAGAGAATAATTGATGCCCTGGAAGAAGAGAAGCAGTTCCTGACCATGTCCATCACAGATTACCTGAGGGACTACCAAGAACTCCTGCAGGTGAAAGCAGGCCTCATCCTTGAAATTGAAACCTACAGGTAAGATTTGTGGTCACACTCTATTCTCTAGACAGAGTATAATTTAAGTCCCTTTTTATAGATATGAGAGCCCCATTCATCCCCTTTCCAGCATTTAAAATACAAACAGTGACTTTGGGAGTCTCAAGGCTCTACAGCCATTATAATTCATAGGAATCCTATTAAATTGGCACAAATATCATGGTATGTAAGAAACCTTCTTAGTCCTGGTAGAATGGATATCAGATTGGTGGGGATTTTGGGGGCAATATTTGGTTTCAAGCTGAGAAGACAATATTCCTAAATTGCAATCAGTAAAACTTGAGGTTATGTAGTTGCCATCAACTTACATGGCACATGTCATTGTTTAAATATGTTAATTAGTGACCACCTGCAGCACTGATGTAAGCAGTGAGTTCCCCATCCTTGTTGCAGTTGTAGGATAGTGGGAAGATAACAGAAAAGTCTGTTTGATTAAGTCCTGGCTTTCTCCATCCTTGATTTGTTATAAAAACATGTTTAGATCAAGTGGGAGATAAGAGCAAACAACATTCCTGCTAATGAATCTTCAGGACTGTGCCTCTCTCTAGCCACTAAATAGTTATGGGGTTGAAAATCCAAGAATCATGATGTACATGGCACAAAACTGATTTGGAATGAAAAAAAGTCCTAAATAAACCAAAACTGATGAACTGGAGGAAGACCCTTCCTTCTTGTAAAGATGATGTGTTATTTCTACAAATAGCACAATATTTTCAACAAATTTCATTGAGATACTGATCTTCAAATATAGAGGGATGTGCAATTATTACTGAGGAAAGGGATAATTTGTGAAAATTTATTGTCAGGCTACTTCTGTATTTTTTTAAGGAGACTGCCTCTGTCATTACACTGGATGCATTATTAATATTCAACCTGTGTAAATAGATGGGGTATTTCCAGTCAAATATAATACATGCTTCTGTGTCCTAAAGCATTAATGCTGTGTCCTGAGTGTGAACCAGTAAGTCTGGATAAAGAGAGCACCAGCTGAGTTATGGGTGAGGTGTGTGGACTGTCAATCCACTGATGCATTTGAAATTTAATTTCAGTTGCATAACTGAAAATATGGGAAACTTGAAATAACTTCTGAGTAGCTTGATAAGGAGTAGTGAGCAGAGAATGTCTTCATGAAAGAGCACCAACAGTCTGTTCAAGAAGCCTTGTCTGCAAGGAGGCACAGACCAGGGCTGGTTTCTGGAGGAGATAAAATCACAGACAGTGGGGGACAAGTAATCTGCAGTCACTTGATAAGCAGCAGTGTGTTGCTTGATGTTTGGGGACCCCTGTGATCCTTTGAAAGCCAGCAGTGTCTGGAGCATTACTGTGGAAGTGGTAGCCAGCTGTGATCCTTACCTGTGTGTGTTAATTCTGTTAACTTTGCTAAAAAACATGATTCTTCTGATTTTAATCCCAGCTCTGTTGTTGACTTTCACTGCTGTCGTTAAACTTTCTCCCTTGGTTTATTCATCTGCAAAACAGGATTAGCACTGTCACAATAACAGAATTATCAGAGTTGTTTGGATGATTAGTATTCATCCAGAACTAGGAATGATAATGCCCAGATATTCAGTTGTTTGAAAACCTTGTAAGCCCATGAAATTCTGGAATTTCTCCAGAGTTGTATCACTGATTATCTGAGTATTATTGGCTTGTCTAAGGATTCCCTGCCCTGGTTATAGAAAGGACAACAATTCAGCATCACTGCAGTGTGTTTGTTGTCCAGTTAAGAAGCTCCTTAATCAATAGGGTTTCTTCATCTGATGGATGTGAATGCAGCTTGGGTCACTGATGGCCTTGGCAAGGCAGATGTCAATGGAAAAATGAGCATCTGCCCACTGAACTTGGGATAAGAATAAGAGAATGGGCCTTGCTACAGATAAAAAAAACTTCCAAATGCCAGCAAACAAATTTCTTTTAAAATATCAGAAGCTGAAAAGCTATTGTTTTGTGGTTTTACATTTATGCAGTTTTACCTATTCCTCCTCTTCTTTTTCCCCCTTTATTCAAGAAAATAGATCATTCCTTCTTGTGTGTCTCTGTCAGCCCTGCTGTGGGAGGACACCCAGTCAGTAAGGTCAAGTAGGAGAATTCTGGACAGCTCACTCATGTGCTTTTTCAAATCCTGTTCCTCTCCCACGTCTGTTTACCCGTGGAAAGAAGGGCATGTGAGCACAGCTTCAGTTGGTTTTCACAGAGGATGCTGCCATATACCCTGGCTTTTGCAGACTGGAAACAAAAGCCACCAATTCACACTCAGTCCAACATCCTGAACTTTCCATGGGCCCACCAAGGCCCTGGCATTTCCTTTCCTCCTGGCCCTATAGGTTGTGGGTGTGGTAGCTGGTCTTGGAGCCTTTTTGCCTCCCACCCTGTGTTTTCTCTTTGTTTCACAACTCCTCCAGTTCTGTTACAAGGTCAGTTCTTTCCATTAGTCACCATTGCTCCTGGAGTGGGAAGAAGGATCACTGCTGCAAGGAACACCCTTCCTTAAGGTCCAAGTGTATTTCCTCTCTGACTCTGCTCACCCTTCCTGCTCTGGGAGCCGAGATTCACTTAGGAAGAGAAATATGTGGCTTTGTGGAGTTACACCTCATGGGAATATTCATTCTTAAGCACTTTTCTCACTGTTGAAGTAAATATTTATCAAGTGTCTCACAGTTTTGTTCTGTGTCCTTGGAACCCTTCAAAACCACAGCTACTTAACTATGCTTAGGTTTTATTTCCAGAGAGAAGTGGTGAATTAGTCATCCTGTAAAAATCTTGATTTTAAAAGGAGATAGAAAACCTGCCTAGAATCTGAATTTTTCTCAGACCTTTCTCCTTAGCTAGCAGAAACTTCTCTTCATATAGCAGAGGCTGCCTAGAGCCTGTACCAATAGGTTCAGGAGCTTTTCTGTCCTCTCTAGAATATGTTGTTGAAGGGTAAAATATTTCAGTTTGAAATTCCAGTGTCATACAAATGTTCTGTTCAGGTTACCACCCTGCATTCTGAAGCACCAAAGGCTACACAGCTTTATTCCCATGGTCATTGTTAGGATCTCTGAACATGCTTGCCAGGTGTTGAACACTTTGGCTTGTGTTCCTCCATCAACACTTCTGACCCTTTCCATGCCTTCTTCTCACAGAATTATCACCAGCATTATGCTCCTCTGAGCCACTCACCACAGCTTTTTCAGTCAGTCTCATTTCTTCCTCTTCATAACTTGTACCATCCAATAGGTTCCACTCCTGTATGGGTTTCATTTTGAGAACATACTGAGTTTGCAACACCTGGGGAATTTAACATGCAGTTACCTGCTGTTGTTCACACTCCTTGTCCTCCTATCCTGGGAGGATGGAAAAAGGATGTGGAATGGCCTTGATCCCCTTCCTGGAGAGGTGGGGATGTTTTCTAACTCTTTAGCAGATACCCAGGACAGAGAGGATGAGTTTTTATGCCTTGCTGGCCAACTGCCTCATCTGAGATTTTGGGTGTCTGTAGCTGAAATTAAGTCATTACTGTCCTGAATGCCCATAATAAAATTTGCACTGCATCCTTTTGTTCTCTCTCCCGACCCCAACCACTTTATCTCCTCCTCCTGCTCTCATGGACTGGTTGTTTCTGTTGTCATCCAGCACAGGCTGACGAGCATGTCCCTGCTAACTTTAGATAAATGCCATTAATAATGAGATGAGCTAACGGTGCAGTTGGATTATTTTCTGGTAACACTTAAATTAAGTGTCAACAAAATAGGAGTATATGTCATTTGGGACCTGATTTCCAGGAAGTAGCTGACATGGTTAATTTTTTTTAGAAGAGTGCTGCTTGGGGCAATGTTTTTTTTTTTATTATTACTATGACTACTTAAAAGTTCATACAGTTGACATTAATTCTTTGGGCAGTTTAAGTTTAAAAGCAGGCCTTACCACCAAGAGATTATTATTAGGAAAGGATGCAGAGGAATAGAGAAGCAAAATGACTTGCATAAACTCAAGCTATGGTCAAACTGAGCAGCACAAGCTGCGTTTGCTGGCTTAGTACAGTACACTGCTCTTTCTCATGCCAGTTTAGTAAGCCAAGCTCAGTTTAACATTTTCTTGGTTTCTGATAAGCATGAGGTCATACATATTATGAAGTGCCCAGTAAAATACTGATTCTCTGTCCAGTTTTACAGAAGTTTGAGGAAGCTTTGCCTTTCACTTTCAGTAGTAGCACTTCAGATCCAACTTTTCTGTGG
Organism: Ammospiza nelsoni; assembly: GCF_027579445.1. Classification (NCBI taxonomy): domain Eukaryota; kingdom Metazoa; phylum Chordata; class Aves; order Passeriformes; family Passerellidae; genus Ammospiza; species Ammospiza nelsoni. The sequence goes on along the minus strand of NC_080646.1, from coordinate 3,660,976 downwards.
GCTGCTGCCCTTTGCCATATACAGATACCTCCTGGAACTTATTTTTAGTGACCTCATAGGTTGCTGCAGCAACTGAACAACTGTTGTTTTAACAGCAGCCAGAAATCCTTAGTCAAACTCCCCACATTCCTGCTTTCCTTCGTCATGGTTAACACTTTCCCTGCCAGCTCCTGGATGTGTTTCTGCAGCGTCACCGCCAGCTTCTCTGGCAGGTCTGTCAGAGAAATTTGTTTGGCACTCGCTGGCTCCATCAGATCAGATGTTTGGTCTTGGGAGCATTACATGTGTTGAAGGGATCTAATTCCCATGAAGCTTCTCTCAGCTTGGAGAAAGATAAATTACTTTTACTATGGATGTTTTCAACTCAAAAAATAAAAGGAAAGATGCCCATCTGAGCCTGTTTTAGGTGGCTCTAACCCAGTTTTCTTCTGGATCTAGACAAATGCATCAAGGCTAAGAAAACCTTGCTAATGATATTTTGCTGGTGCCAAAGTGATCGGTCATGGGAACTGTGAAATATACAAGTGATGTTAAAACACTTGCTTTGTTAGTTTTGACGTAAATGTCCAGCAGAGGTGTTTGTACCCCAGTCCTGAGTGGCATTCAGCTCCTGCCCTGGGGACGCAGAACCCTTGGCTATCACAGTCCTCCAGCCTTACTCCTGCCAGCTTTGATGTTGCAGCTGTGTCTTATCAGTGCAGAACATCTGGCATTCCCAAGCCCAGAAATGCTGTAGCTGGCTGGTAGGAGCAGCATAAACCCACCACGTTCCTGTGCTGCCTTCAGCCTTGCCTTGCGCAGGGCATGACCTGATGTAGCATTTCCAGGCTGCTGCCCTGGCGCTTCCTGGAAGTGTGGGAGCTGTTGGAGTGTCACTGCCAAAAGGGACAGGGACACACAGAGGGGGCATTAAAGGAGACCAAGCAGTTTCTGACAGAGAGTATTTCCCCACTCCTTTTTTGTGAAATGTGTGATGTGCTGATTTCCAGTGGAATAGGAACTAGGAATAGTTAATTTAACACTGTAAATTGTTTCCTCCAGCACTGTGTTTGATAGCAGCAGTTATCCTTTCCTTCATTTTTCATTTCACAATGATACAACTTGCAAATCCTCCTGTAACAGTTCCCTCATATCACACTTCAACACCACCTTTACTACTCTTTTACAAACAGGAAGGTTGCTGTCATTTTTTTTTTCATTTTGACTTTTTTTTTTTGTAAAACATCTTGCCCAGAGAAACTGTGGCTGCCTCATCCCTGGAAGTGTTCCAGGCCAGGTTGGATGGGACTTGTTGTCACATTCCACTATTCCAGGTTGCTCCTACAGGATAATTGTTTCAATTCCTAAGACTTATAAATGTAAAATATTATGCTTATTGTTCCCAATATTTTAATGAAATGCCCTTTGTGTTTTGCAGAGCTTTGTTAGAAGGGGAGTGCAAGCCATGGATTATATGGAGAGAAGAGTATGCAGGGAAATTGCCTCAAGGTAAAATATGAATATTTTAAAACTAATTTTGAATTAAATACAACTGGAAATCATTATGTTATACTCTTCCTGATGTATATTTTTATGGGTGTATTGCAAAGTGAATATTGAATTTGTTTTGAGTGTTAATATTTTAAATCAACATATTGCTCTTCTATGTGAGATACCTTATAAAATCATGGCTTGAGTGGAGGACATAGGGAGTGATGTTTTGTAGCTCTAAAGAACTTTTGGATGTCCATAGGTCTTAAAAGAGTTCTGAAGTATAAAGCAAGAGGTGTTTAACAGAACATGTAGTTAAAAATAAGGAGTTCATCATCCTGAGGCATTGTGAGTGTTAAAAAGTTCATGTGGGTTTAAAGAGATATCTTAGCAGAGTAATGAAAGACAAATCAAAGACTTACTAAACATAAAGATACCATTTCTATCTTAGGAGCTGCAAATCTCTGGAGGCTGTGAGAGTATACAAGGGAAGTATCACTATTTACTTGCCCTGTTCTTATACTCTTCCCTGTGTATCTACTTTTGGTCCCTGCAAAAAGGGTTTTAGATAAGTTAGACCTTCACTGTGACTGCTGTGGACATTGCAATTAATAACAGAGTTAATCTGGATAATACTCAGGAGTTTAACAATGTGGGGTCATTACTGTAGTCCCAGAAGACATTTGAAGGCTCTGTGAGCAAGAGGCTCAGGCTGAAATGCTCACAGAGATCTGCCTGTGCTGTTAAATTATGAACATTGTGTCTTCATCTGGACAGCAGAGTTTGGATCTGGACTAGCCAGTACTTCTGCAGACAGTGCTCAGCATATTCACAGAACAGGGAAGGAATTACAGAAATAATACAGGAGACACTACCAAAAGTCAGAGAAGATGTGGTAGCTTTTTAGGAGTGAGAGATGTGTGTGGTGCAGTACTGGTTGGTCTTACCTGTCAGATATTCTGGAACATTGTATTAATTTCTACAGACAGATCCTAAAAGGTTCTTTGTTTCTCTCCCTTGTTGTTCTTTACTGTGAGGCTATGAAGGGTTGTATTTGTGTTGGCAGTTTCTAGTAGGTGGTGGGAGTGTGCCCTTAAATGTCAATAGGAACTAAGAAACTTCAGTAATGAAGTAAAAAACCCAGCCTGTGATACCAGCATACATTATTTAATAAGAAGTTGTAAATGAACATCAGTATACATATAAAAAGTATAATTCCTCAATAAATGCCACAATACCCAGTAGTGCACAACAGGTAAAATTAGCAAGATCTTGCAACTTGAGAAAAAGCTTTGCTTTCAGCTTTAATGTAATTTATGCAGAGACTTAATTAACAAGCAAAACCTACAGGAATGCCTGTACAAAGCTCCACTGAAAATGAAGACATCATTTCTTTCATAAAATATAGTGCATGTTTTCATAGTTCATGCCCTCTATTTGATGATATTTTAAATACAAACCATTATTTTAATGCTTGGTCACCTTTGCTCTCTTTGCAGATCTTATAAACACTTTGTATACAAACTACACTGATATTTATTCTACTTATCAAGAAAGTAATAGAAGTAAAACTTCACCAGCTCCCAGGATCACTGACACGAGGCACAGAATGCCAGTGACAAATATGAGCAGCTCTGCACATTACTCAGCCCACTCCACACTGTCTGGATCACACACAACAACGGGGGGAAGAACTTTTGGAAGGGACCTGCTTGGTTCAACATATCGCCCTTCTACGACTGTCACAAAGGATGAAAGAATTGTAACAGACCACAAAGAGCTAAGAACATTTACTCCAGACTACAGTAGCTGGAGAAGCACTGAAATGCAGCACAAGAGGATTCCAGAAAGGAAGAAAACAGAAGTTACAACTTCATCCACAGTATCTTTTTCAAAAGAATCAACACATGCTGAAAGATCAGACAAGGACCACAAGCCTGATGCTGAAAGAAGTAAACCAGGCTTCACTAGATTTCCAGCTTATGAGCTTATTACCAATGCAAAACCATCTAAATATGAAGAAACTATAATTGAAACTCGGACCACACTAAAAGACAAAAGAGGAGGCAGCAAACCAACCGATGAGAAGACATCTCTGCTGAAAGAAAAAGATAAGCTGGATAAACAAACAAAGGATGAGAAAAAGAAAACTGATGAGAAATCCTTTATAGAAGAAACTGTTGATTTTGGGAGGAAGACTGAGCAGAAAAAATATATCCATGAGGAAATTAGCCAGAAGGTAATAGACAGTGATATTTCTGCTGCAAGAACTTTGAAAAGGGAAGCAACCAAAAAAGATGCAACTGTGACCTCAGAATCAAGAAGCAAAGATGTCATTGAGATACCAATCACCATTGAAAGGCCTGTTCCTGACAAAGAGCCTCAGAGAAATAAAGAAATAAGGGTACAAGGTGTTAAAACTTCAATAGGAAGAGAAACAGATGAACATGCAACTCAGTCTGCTGAAATTCGCCAAGTGAGGATTTCAGAAGCAGAGTCCAGTGTGGAAGATCAAGAGCAAATTAGGGATGGGAGCCATAAAATGGGAGCTCTGCCAACTGAAAGCATAGCAGAGAATATTGTTGCTGACATTCTTAAAAGTTTCACACACTCTTCTAGTTCACAGATGTCAACAGACACCAAAGTGACTTATTTTGATAAGAAAGAACAAGAAGATGAAGGGAAAATAAAGACTGAGTTCACAGTGCAGTCTCAAGTTCAAGAAGACATAGCCATTTCTGATGAAGGTGACTTAGGACATCTATCAAACCAGGATGTTAGAAAAGTGATTCGAGAGGGTGTTGAGGGAACTCCATCCAAAGAGGAGATAGAAGATATTGTCCATCATGGCCTGAAAGGAAGCGAGAGCGGAAGGAACGTGTCTGTGAATGTGGAGATTGTAGAGGAGCCACTGGATTACACCATTGATGAAAGGAGTGATTTTTCAACGCCTTTCCAAGTAGAAGAAGTGGAAGATTCATTCCCTGAGAGGGAGAGGCGTTATGGTGAGGAGGAACAAAATGTCACCTTCACGTATGAAGATGTCAAAAAGAAGAAACCGCGCCATGAGAGCTTCACTCATGTGGAAGAAGTAACTGAGGAAGATGACTCACCTATTGAACAGAAATATTTTGTATCTGTTCCTGATGAGCATCCTATTATTAATGAAAAAGATGATGACTCAGTCTATGGGCAAATTCATATTGAAGAAGAATCAACTATTAAATATTCTTGGCAAGATGAATTTTTGCAAGGCACACAAAGTAAGAGAGAGGAAGGTGCGAGGTCTCCAGAAGATACCTACAAAGTGGTGGGGGAGGAAGCAAGTGCCCATATTTTAAAAGAGCATCCTCCTGAGGGTGAAAGATCCCATGTTGAATCCATTGTCATTGAAAAAGAAATTAAAATTCCCCATGAATTTCAGACTTCAATAAAAGGGCTTTTATCCAAGGAAACAAAAGACCCTAAACATCAGTTGAAGGAAGCTTTGGAGCAGTTGGAGGGCAGTCTCCCAGAAAGTGTGAAAGAGGAGCTCTCTGCATTAACAAAAGACAGCAAAGTGGATGCTAGTAACTTGGCATTTGATATCAAAAAAGTTGATCAGAAGGAGGAGGGGGGCTCAGTGACCATTGTTGCTGAAGTCAATCTGTCCCAGACCCTTAATGCTGATGAATTTGATGTAGATCGGCTTGGTGAAGTAATCACAAGCGAGAAGGAGAAGGCAACATTACACTCCCTGAAGAAAGAGAGCTCAGATAGGAGCAGTGTGGAAGTTTCTTCCCAGAGTGACAAATACACTCCTTTTGCTGACCAGGAGATCTACAGCTCCTCCACGACGAGGCGCAGTGGTGGCACTGGCTATCACACCACTGAAAGGGTCGTTTATGACGGTTCAGTTTCGGAAACCGCAGATTATGGAGAGGCCTCTCACTCATCACACTCAGCTGATGAGAGCAAGTCCCAGAGGCGTGTCAAGGTTGGCCCAGCAGAAGTCCAGGGCTTTGAGCAGGTCCTGTATGAAGGGCCGGGTTCTGAAACGCTGGAGCTCAGTGCCTCAGAAGATCTCGTTCAGAGAGAGGGGCTGTCAGAATTCAGCCAGTCTGTGAAGCACTTCAAACTGGGCCCCAATGAAATCCAAACCACAGAACAAGTCATTTTTACAGGCCCTATTACTACAGTTGTAGAAGAGATGGATTCTGGAAATCTTTCTCAGAAGGTCTCCACAGACTTCAGCAGGACCACAAGACGTGTCACGGTAGGATCAAGGCAAATGACTGAAGGAGTGTCTTTTGAGGGGTCGGGTTTGGACTCTGTGGCACTCAATAGCTCAGATGGCTTTTCCCAGGCTGAAGGGGCTGTGGATGTCAGCAGATCAATGAGGCACTTCAGGCTGGGCCCAAAAGAGGTTCACACTGAGCACGTTATCTTTGAAGGGCCCATCTCTGGTAAAGTGGAGGTCAGCAGCACAAGGGACTTCTCACAGGCAGAAAGTTCAGTCAGACAAGTCCAGATGGGTCCCCAGGGCTTTATGACAGCTGAAGAGATCATCTACCAGGGGCCTGCCTCTGAGCACACAGAAATCACTGAACTGGAAGACCAGACCCTTTCAGGAAGCTCAAGAGCCTTCAGGCGCGTTAAAGTAAGTCCTGCAGGAACTCATGCTGAGGAAATCATCTTCTCAGGACCCATTGCTGGAGTGGTGGAAGATCTTTCACAAATAGCAGAGTCATCTGAGAGCAGCAGCTCTGTGAAGCATGTTAAAGTAGGCTCCAGGGAAACAGCTTACACTTTCCAAATGGATGTTTCCAATATGGGTGGAACATCTGCAGAACAGCAAGGGGCAAGGCTGGTGTCCATCAACCAAGAGCCTTCTGCTGGTCAGCCACAGGTCATTGTTGAAAGCAACCAGCTTGCAGGAAATGAAAGCACAAGAAGTGGCTATGTTCTCTCCAGTTTTTCCCAAGATCAGGGGAAAAAGGTGGTGGAACAGTCATATTTTGATCAAACTGTGCAGTTGCAAAGAACGGTCGGACAAAGGTCGGATACTTCTGAAGAGAAGAAAGTCGCTTTTGTCTACTTGGACCATGAGGAGGAAGATGATGAGGAGAATGATAATGATGGACAGTGGTTCTGAAAGGACTCTCTGATGAAGCCTACATAGCAGTTTGTTTATACCTATTTTATATTATCCTTTTTTTTTAAGAGAAAAAAAGGGATGGGCAAACACTCAAACTATTTAGATTATTAATGCTGGACTGAGAAGTGTTGAATTTAAGCCTCTATTCAGCACATTTTATTTTATTTTATTGCAAATTTTATTTTTGGGAGAGATCATACTCTTAATATTTTTCCTCAGAGTTCTGTGTCTAGTATTTTCAGATTTTTCCACCCATAGTAACAGGAATTTGCTACTGGGGAACTCAAAGGATTCTGTTTTTCTGTTTGTTTTATAGCACACCAACTATTAAATGTGTGCTTGCATAGGACTTTTCAAATTAATTTTTTCTTAATACTGTATTGTACTTGGTTACTACAATATTACTATGCAATTTGATTTGAATCTCAAGCTACTGACCACAAATTTAACAGAATATGAGACTGAGTGGTAGTAGCTGATTTTCAGTTCCATTTCTGTGTAGTTATATGCAATACCTAATATATACATTATAAGAGACAGTTATTACAGCTATAAAATTAAATATGATCCTGTAGGATCAAACTAAGCATAGCAAGACTTGACAAAAGTGACATTATTTTTATAGCTTGAATGCAGTGCAAAAAGAAAGAGGTAACACTGAGGTAAGAATTTCTCACAGTATTCCAGGTGAGAAATAGTGAATTTTATGGTTAGACAATAGTATATTTAATATATCTCTAAAATGAAAACAAATTTAAAAACTAGACTGGATGGTGTTCCCACTGAGGTAAGGAGAACTCCTTACAGAATCAGTGGCTGTGTACATTAGTAACCTCAACTTCCTTTGCAGTTCATGGGTTACCTGATACTAGGTATTGCTAAAGGCAAGTGTGAAGAGTCAAACATGACTACATAGTGCCTAATTTCCTAACACAGTGAAATTAGCTGATATGTGTCCTGTTAGAAGGAAACTTTTACAAATGACATTGATGACACTTATGATCATTGTGTGTCAGCTCATTCCCAGATAATCCTTTGTTTACAAACAAGATGTCCTTTTCAATCACTCCCCCTGGAAACCCAACCTGAGATTTGAATTTGTTTTTCTTCCTTTTTTTTTTCCTCTGAATGTAACATGTGCCTTAGGCCAAAGTTGCCTTCTACTTAAATCGTTTGCAAATAAGCTAATTTCACTTGAATTGCACATTGGTTGAATGAAGGACATAATTTCACTTTATAATTCAGTGACTTTATAAGTTCAGCTTGGAAGCCAGCACAGCACCACTGGCTGGCCTGACCTGGGCAGTGCTGGCAGTAACAAAAATAGCAGCCAAAATATTGTCACTGAGGTAAGGAATACCATACTGGACACGTATGGAAGTAACAAACAGAGGTGAGAAGCTGCTGTTTCTGCACACACACACTCACAAACACAAGCACACACTCACTCACTGTGCCCACCTCTGCAGAGCAGACACACACCTGGCTGGGGAGGCTGAGCAGTGCCAGCCCGGCCAGCGCTGACTCCCAGATTTTCTTCCTGTGGTTATGTAAGCCCAGTTTTGTGTGTGCTGATCCATCCTAGAATCCAGTTAGACTATCTTAGTCTGGCATGACTAGTCACTTTTCAGATTCCTTACTATTAACAGAAGTAGATTTCTCAAAGCTGACTGCTACTTTATACTATGAATGTAAATGCAAAGCTGAGAAGCTCCGTGCTGACTGACATATCCTGCTCTTTCAGATATAGGACAGTTTAATCCATGTGTGCCTTAGTTTTACTAAGTTTGAAACTGTACAAAGCTATTAATGTTCCAAAGATTAACTCATGAGGTTTGTCTGCACTGCAAAATTTTCTCAATGTTTTCCTCATTTTGTCTGGAATCATTTGTCGAAATTGAAAGTTCCACCAACAGCTGGAAAATGAATAGGAAACTGAGTTGTGTAGAAGCATTCAAGGCATGTAATCTAAGCTTATTTATACTGTTCACTGTGTAATAGATAATATTTTTTTTCAAAACTATTCCTATAGGCTCAGAAAAGAGCCTGTGCTTCTATTTATAAATAGGATGTTAATTATTATAATACTTCTAATCTCATCCTATATTTTTGTTTCCTTAGTTGACTGTATGACTTTAAAGGTGGCAACATCTCTGTGTTTAATAATCATGTACAAGCCAGAATTTTCCAGCTAGGTGCCATACTGCCAGTAATCAGATTCTGTACTTCAAGTATCAAATAACTGCATGAAGGAAGAAGTCAGGTCTGTAGTAAGCAACAGAGGTAAAAATAATGAGGTAAGTTTTCTTGGAATTTTATTCAAGACTTACCATTCTCTGTAAAGCAGATACAAGAATATCTGCAGAAAATATATTTAGCAACCAACAAGAAGCTACTTACAATGCCAAGCCCATTTATGAATACATTGTGGAATCTTTGACAGATTCAGGTGCTCCTTAGGAACAGTGATGCCAAAACTGTTCTGTTTATCTTCACCTGCTGAGAGGATTATAAGGTAAGGTCAGGGAATAAACCAGTGAGGAGCAAGTGACTCATAAAATATAGGTTCCCTTAGCATTGAAGGATTTTAAAAAATTAAAAATCAGTGTTGCTTCCACTGAGGCAGCAACAGCTCTTCAGAAATTTCTTTGCACATCACTGTCAGATGCAGTAGGTTATGCCAAGATACATTTCTGTTTTGATAGTCTGGAGGAAAAATTTGTTCAGTGAACTTTATTTAAGAGCAGGATTTTACTCAATTATTGGGAAGCTAGGTTATTGCAGAGTACTGGAAATGTGCATTAGCATGACTTTAAAAAGATTTTAACATTTCAGGCACAGTTCCTTTGCATTAAGAAAGCCTGTGAAAACAAAGTTGCCTCACATATAAAAATTCAAGTTTTAAAAAGGTTTTAATATAAGCAACCCATTTTCCACTTAATTCTTACTAACCTGAGACATTTAGACATAATGGTAACTTTTGGATAATTCTGCCTTCAGACAGCAGAGTGTATTTAGGTGGACAGACATATCCAGCACCCCTTGTGGCTGCATGTGCAGAACTGGGGCTGTAGGTCCATGAATTACTAATGCGAGCAAACATAACCTACTCCCTGGTGTACTAACTCACTCACGAATTATATCCTGTGGCTGAGCAGATTGGTGACACACCCTCAGTCAGCATGCACTTCTGAAGCTTACTCATATTATGCTTTTTATTAAATAGAAATAAAAACATTACCGCTGAGTTTGGATTAAACAAAATGCTTTTAAAATATAATTAGCATTTTAGGGAGGGTAAAAACTCTGTATTTCTATGCTGATATAGACCAGAAGTGGGGCACTGTTTTTTCAAATGTGTAAACCACTGGTCTAGGAAGCAAATAGAGCATAGAAGATCAAGAAGGATGTGTGAGATAGCGAGAGCTCTGTGCTGCTGGTGTTTGTGAACAGCACGTGTTTCAAAAGACGGTCAGAATGTTGAACCTGGGTTTGTTGATGTCAGCTGTGTGAAACTTTGCAGGCAGCTTGTGTTCTGGTCATTTGCAATGAAACTGCGTTTTTTGTGGTGGTATAAGCTTTGTGATTTTACACTTTTTCACTCTTGAGTATTAAACAATGAAAATCAATGCAGATGTTTCTCTTTCTTCCTGTCTGATGTTTTTAAGGCTGCACTGTCCAAGAAAAAGGACTCAATGTCTGTAAATACCTTGCTCTCAGGTTGGGCTAATTTTGGTTCAAAGAATGAACCTAATTTTTCATTCCAGCAAAGATTCACCTCTTTCAGGCTGATCATAGAAATGATGGCAGAACATGGCATATTCCTTATTCCAACTGCACACAGCACGTGGGGAGCAGCAGTGGTTGTGGGGTGCCACAGGTAGTGGGAGAGGCAGAGTATAAAGCAACACAGAAAGTGGAAATTTCAGCATCATAATTGTCCTTGGAGCCTGGCACTTGACCAAGGTATGTCTTAACTTTTACCCTTTTCTAGTAAAGAAACTGTTTTACACCCATTTAAATCATTATTGGAAAATAATTGTATATATATACATACACACACACATATATTTCAATGCTACCCTCAGTGTACTGTAAAGTTCCTTTTTCTCTTTAACCATGCAATTGATTTGTAATGAAAACATCACTCATACCTTTAACCCAGTTTTCTCTTAATTAAAGAAATGGATCAGAATGAGATTTTATGTGAAAGAGTGAGACTTTCTGAAGAGATCCTCCATTTTTAATACACTGAGAGAAAAGCAGTGTACATTCTCCATGTATTGCAAAACAGGGAAGAAAGTATCTGGAAGTACTGTCTAAATCACAGCATAGTCTGAAGGTGGTTAAGTGATCAGCAAAATAGTTTCCACTGGAAATGGCCTCTGTCAGAAAAAGTATGTTTTCAGGCTCTATTAAGTGAAGCAGTTTTGCTGTTAAAACTCTCAATGGTGAAGATCTGATTTCTCTGAAACTTGATGTGTTTCTCTGAGCAGTGAGGAATGGCACTCAAAATGGGTTGGTTTTCAGTGCATCACAATTTCAATTTCCTGGTTTTGACAACTTGTCAGTTGTGATAACTTTTTAAAGATGCACTGAAAGTATGGGGGTGTTTCAATATTCTAAAAAGGAGAGTTTAAAATTAAATGGAAATAAAAGATATTTGTTCATACTCCAAATTTAAATAGTTTAAAAGGTAAAACTCTTTTTCCTGCTGTATCTCTGCAACCAACAAAATAACAAGCAACCTTTTCTTCAGCTAGGAAAAACTCTGGGTTTTGAAAGATGTTATCTCCAGCTATTGGGTTATCCCAAACCACTGGTATTGGTTTTGATTTCCATTTCCAAATAATAATGTGAGGTTGGTGTGGCAGGAATTTACTGCTGGAATCAAACCTGCTTGATAAAAGTTTTTCCAGCTGAGAAAGTTAAGAGATGCTGAACCCTAACACTAGGTAGAATTTGCTTCACATTTTATAAACCTGATAGGAAAATCAATAGACTGTAACCAAAATGCTTCTGACATGCTGAAACTTCTATTTTCCTCTTCCTTCTATTTGTCATGATGTGATTTGGGTCAGGAGTCAGAGGGGGACTATGGTGGGTTGGTGTTTCTGTGTATTGGTCTGTGTTATTTGACCTTTGCTTTGTCAGCCTTTCTGTGGCCCTGCAGAACAGGCAGGGAGGTACAGGCTGTTGATTATTTTCAGCTCAAGGTTGTTTGCCACTTCAGTTTTGTAGAGTGTGCCTGTAAGAGACCCAGCTACTTCATACAAATGTTTAAAAAGACAAATTATTTGCATAATTGGAAACTGCTGCTTCAGATTGGTTGAATTTTCTCTTAATTTTGGCTTTACTTTCACTTAATGCCATTGTTCCGTCCTGTGAATGAGATGCTCTGTGACCAGCTCTGCCACAATTTGCTGCTATCACTTAAGCAGAGGAATTAACCATAAGATCAGTGATGGCAATGGTGGCACAAATCAAATCTCTTCAGGCAGTGGCTGCTAAATCAGTGACACATCTGACATTTAGTGGAGGAAAAAGCCTGAGGAGTGAGTGAGCAATCTGAGCTGCTGCCCGGGGAACTTTCCAACAGTTTGACTCATCTGTCTTTTCCATCAGGCATTTGTGTGACTCCCTGTGCCTAAATATCTCTGAGAAGTGCAAAGGAATAGAGATTCTAACAGGATGCAGGAAGATGCTCAGCCAAGAAGGGATCTAATTAAAACCTTGCTCTGAATATGTCAGTGGCTTCTCAAGTTGCTGTCAGTCCTTTTTTGTTGTGGGTGCCAAATGAGATTTGGCAGTGAAGGTAATACAATGTACAATTCTATGATACAGATTTCTTAGGCTCTCACTGGAGTAAACTGATAGAGAAAATGCAAATACGTGTATTTCTCCCTAGTATATACTGATGAAAAATAGTGTTACTCTGAGTAACACCGTAATTGTACAGCAATACCTTGACATCAGTCTTTGCTAAACATCTGTTTCTGTGAAGAGGGGAAGGGTTAAAGCTTGGAATTCCTATAACCTAAGAACTGCCTATATTATAAAGATGCCTTAATGCTAGATAAGCCGGACCTGTGCAGAATTTATTTATTCTATAAGATCCTGTTTCACTGCATGGTAAATAATTTGGTGGGTTGGATAGCTGGCAGTCTACTCTGTCCTTGTGTGAGACAGTAATTACATATAATGTACAGTATTAGCAGGTACTTTTTCAGTATTATGAGTATTAAATAATTTTTCTTAAGCCTTAATAAAATCACCCTATGCAGATTATTAGACAATTCATATACTGGGAGGGAGACAAAGCAAGGAGGGGTAGGAGGACTGCCACATTTTGGTGCCACTCTCCGGACTGAGCCCTGGGCACCCATGGCCGTGTTTCAGGGCAGGATTTGGGAGCTGGGCCCTGCCTGAAGCTCTGCTCAGGCCCAGGGTGAGCTCCAACCCAATGTTTGCTCTTTCCATTGGAGAGCCAGAGCGCTTGGCATGCTCACACCTACATCTGGAACAGCTTTCATTGAAATGCTTTCCAAAGAGCTCTGCTAGAAGCTGCCCCAGCAGCTGCTGGTACAAAGCAGAATGGGCTGTTAGAGCAGCCACAAAAGCAGCCCATGCTGAGAGACCAGCCTCGCTGTTTGAGTCCTGAATTGGGCAACTTTTGGGGCGTGGACTCGGCTTTGCAAGTTGTGTCTCTTTGTTAGATGCTGCTGCTCAGCATCAGATGAGTTATTGCACAATTCTCATTGAAAAATCTCTAAAAATTGGTCAGTTTAATAAGTCTTTTCCAGTTAGACTAGTAACAGCACATTATTGTGTAGGATAGTAGAATGTTCCTGCAGAAGGAAAAGATCAGCTGCTGAGCAATGTAATGGGGGAAAAAATTAAATTATTACACTGTTCGGTATTGTTAAAAATGTAGTGAGCTGTAACATCTTGTAGACTGCTATAGATGGTTTTATTTTGAAGATAAAGACTGCAAATCCATAAAATCCATCAAGCTATTTTAATATTTGTAACAAATGAATGCTACTTGGCACACTGAAATTTCCAAAGAGGGAGGACTAGCAGGATAATTGCTTTGTTTTAAGGAGAGAACATTACCAAAATATAAAACATGAAGTTAATTCTTTTAAGCGAAACGTAACACCACCCAGTTTTTCTTTAACAACTGTCTATCTTGTGCTGTGGTTCAACTAGGATAAAATAGTATGACAACAAGTCACTTTTATTATAAAATCTACATTTGAGATCTGCTGTTCATTCTTTGTGACCCCAAATATGGCCTTGCTTACTTGTGCGTGAAAATAGATTCACCTGATCTGAAGCCTGGGAGTTCACTTTAAGTGTACATTAATGCTAGAGTGAAAAAAGGCAGTAAAACTGTGCTGGCATTCCTGAGTGCATCTAGTTCTGTCAGAACAAAGCCACAAGGTTCTGTAGTGAATGTATTCATGTTCTCTTTTTCTGGAAATTTAGGAAGGACGTGCTTGTTATTACAATCAAGCCACTGAGTTGTTAAACTTAAGGACAATGTTACATGTAAAGCAGTTGCTGGCAGTCCAATCAATATATTGATGACTTATTGATCCCTCTTATCATGACACAAAACTTTTATGTTTGGGGAAAAAGGCAAATGCTCCTGAGCAGTTGTTTTAATAGGGTGTTACTACTAGTAAAGAATGCCTCCTACTTGGGCCCTGGTCTCATGACATTAAAATAAATAAATGGGACATTAACTTAATACAGGAGATGATCAAACACATCAGCAGGGAACCCAGCAACTCCCTTTAAGGACTTGAACAAGATTGCAAAGATTATTTTTGGAAAGCAAGCAGAGACATCTCCGCTCCTTTTGTCTTGAAACAGAGCAAATATTTTGTGATATCACAAATAAAGCCCTTGCTGCTGGCAAGAGGGCAGGGGAGGAATTTCTCATTATCTGAGCTGTGCTGTGAGCCACCAGGCAAATTCACAGAACCACAGAGCCATAGAACAGGCTGAGTTGGAAAGGAAATTCCCAGGAGTGGAGGAGGCTCTGGCAGATGGGCCCTGTCACCTGAGGGGAGCACCCTCAGTGCTCTGCCAACAGCCCTCCTGCATCAAGGACACCAGAAGGGGACAAACACAGCTCCTGGAGCTTCTGCAGGTACAGCACGAGGGTCACTGTGAGCTCAGGGTGACACAGGGAATGGGAAACTCCTGTGCAAGCCATGGCTGGCTCCCAGAGGATGGACACCTTCCCTGCTGTCCCAGCCCTGGGCACTGAGGCTCCGCAGGGCCACCATGCCCTGACTCACAGCAGAGTCCCCTGGGAGAGGAGCAGCTGCCTCCCACCAGGCAGAGCCTCCCCAAGTGCTGATGGAATAGGAAATAAGCTGCACACAGGTTAAGATCAGATGGCAGAGCTGAAAAGTGTAACTTTTTCCATGAGTTACAGCTTGCAGATGCCAGCATTGGATCCTCCAGCAGAGTCAGCAGCAGCTACAAATATGGGATTTATCCTCAGTGCCTGCTTTTGCACTTCCCTGCTTCTGTGGCTGCCTGGGATGAGCCAAGTTCCTGTTACTGAGATGAAGGACCCTGGCTCATTACAGAGGCAGCCAGAGTAAGATGTGCCAGGGTATAAAATGCCTATCTGAAAAGCATCTTCAGAGCACTGCCAGCTCTCAGCTAATGGTTGTACCTGCTTGGGTTTCATGTGTGCTCTATTTGTGTGTCCTTCAGCCACTCCCTGGCTCCTGGCGCCCCTCTGTCCTGGCTCCCTGCATGGAGCCAGCCTCATTCCCTGCTTTCAGCAGCACACTTGCTTTTTGTGAGAGAAACGGTGACCAAAACACTTAAGGGGTGGCCAGAAAGCAGAGGGAAAAATGCCAATTCTTACTTCAGCTCTTTAGCTTCAATTTTTGTTGTGAAAGAAATTGAAAATAAATCTGACTTATTACAGAATCCAGGTCTTTCCTGCATCTTAAATGAGTTAAAGCAGGTCATGAGTACCTCAACAAGATGTGCAGGACAACATCAGGTGTTGGCACCTCAATTTCTTCATTTTAACAGAGGAAGCAGTATTAAAAAGCCACAAAACCAAGAAAACAACCAACCAACCAAACAAACAAAAAAAACCTAACAGAAGCCCCTAAAAGTTTGCTTTCTGTGATTTAACCTGGACAGGTAATAATTTCCTGCATTTCTGCCAACTTGCTTTTCAAAACTGCCTCATCCAAAACTGTGTGAATAGAGTGAAGAGCTTGCCATTGTCTTCTGAGTTCCAGTTTGGGACTGTCATTATTATCCTTAAATCCAAATGTATTCACCAGAGTTTTCCTCTTTCAATTTTCTGTGCTAATATTTGCAAAATACAGAATGTGGAAAAATGCAACTAAAATCTCTTTTAGGAACAAGAGAAGCAAACTGGGACTGACAAAGCAAATGTCTAATTGTGGAACTTTTCTGTGGAAGGGCTCTCTCAAATTCTGTGTGAGGAAAAAGAACAAATTATTGCTCAATTTTATACTTTCTTTGTATTTTCTTTCTTGCTGTTCATGATAAGCTGAGTAGAAACATAGTATTCTATGGAAAAACTATAGCAAAAAAATTAACCAATTTAATTCTTGAATTATGTAAAAAAAATCTATTAGGAATTAAGTAAATATCAGATAGTAATCTTTAATGCCAAAATAAGGGTTTTTTTTCTCAGATATATTTTTTAACAAACCTGTAGTTTTGTTTTACCCGTAGTAAAAAAAATCTAATTTCAATAATCTAATTTTCTAATTTTACTTTGGATTGTTTGAATTTTATTTTAATTTAATTGAATTGTACATTTGCACCTGAATTGTCAATTCAAGTGTTGTTTACAAGCAGCTTTGCTAGGAATCTGAGCGAAATATAATGTAGCTCTTCATAACAGTGAAAAATAAAGCAATTTGCTGTTCTTCAGTATAAATGGTATAAATTCCCTATTGCAAAGGAAAAGAAGTCCAGAGGCTTAGCTTTTAATAATAAATCTATAAAGAAAAATGATGAGCAAGTTAAAAAATATTTGAGAACTTCTGAATATTTAATGATTTCATTAGATCAAGGTGATAATGCTGAATCTTTATTTCTACTAGAACATTTTTGTCATGTGCTTTAAAATGACCTCAGGATGACAAAACACAGAGTAACTGATTTCATTCTGTTAAGTGAAAGAATCAAAGACATTTCCCATATAAATTCTTTGGGATTTTGCTCATCAATTGCCATTAAAGAACATGTTTCAGGATTTTTCCCTTCTGCTGTGTGCCCTCAAAATTGTGGCTACATTGTGTTTTCTCTGGAATGTTAAATGCTTTATTTACCTTTCAGCACCTTTCAGATCAGCTTTTCCCTTCCTTCCAGGAGACTTTAAGGGAAGCAGATAATTAACAACTGACATTTGAAAGAGGTGTTTGTAAATTCTGTGCTTCACTTGCTGGAACACAAACAAAATTAAATTATTTGTGGATTTACCTCTGACAACCTGTTCTTCTAACTGAAAATGAAGGTGAGAAACATTTCACTTCATCCTGTTCAAAAGCTGCCATGGGATGGTTATTGCTTTCTGTGTTATGTTACTGAGGAGCATTAAATTCTGTTCCTGGTGAGTCACCCCAGATCCTGGGTCCTGTTTGGAGCATTAGCTCACCTTGCAAAGCCTTGGCATTTGGGCCAGCCTGTAACTGGTACCTCAGGGGCAGCTGTTCCACCCTGTCCTGCAATCTCTGCTCAAACCTGGTGAAGCCAAGGAGCTCTGGCCCTCATTCAGGGAGGTGGGAGGAACTCGTGCAGCTCCTGAGAGCTCTCAGTGCTGCAGGGAGGGCTCAGTCCCTGCTCAGCACTCTGTGACATTTGGATGTACAAATACATACATCAGAAGTGCCTTTCTCATTTGTTCTACTCGGGCACAAGCTATTTTAGGCTAACATTTTCCAACCAGGCCTGAGGGAGTTAGATGTCTGAATTAAATCCAGTTTGACTGATTTGGACATTGAACATCTCTGAACTGAAATCCTGCTGATAGGCAGAGAGGCTGTGCTAAAACAACATTATTAGCTCTGCAGTTGTATAGAAATGTACATCTTGATCTCTTTTTTTTTCAACAAAATGGACAAATAATTTAATCATGAGTGCAAATACAGGAATTGAATAATATTTTTTTAAGTGAACATGCAAGATGTACATGCACTGAAAGTGAAGCTGCCATAGAGTTAAAACCCCTCAGCTGTTTTAATGTGGAGATGATACAAGCACTTCCTACGAAAACACCATACTCTTGTCAATTTAAATATGTGTATTTTATTGAGTGACAAGCAAGTAATTCGTTGCAGCTGTTTCTCTCATGAAAAAGCATCTTTTTAGGTTGTCATATCAGAAAACTGTAATACCCTAATTTATACAACAGTTTTTAAGCAAAGTACTAATGTGTTTAGCATAGCATAAGGGATGATACAAATTGGGCAAGTTTGCAGCAAATAGAACTGAATCCAAAATGAGTGTGCCATGGCCTAAATGTCCTGTGGAAATTCAGCCTTGACCTGGGACAGTGATAACATGGGGAAGGACAGCAGAGTTAGAGAACTCTCTCTCTTTGTGCAGACTCTGTGTGCAAATGCTCTTTAAAGAACACAGTCTGGAAGTGGCTCAAGCACTGAAAAGCAAAGAGGCAAACAATTCCTAACAAGGCTGCCTGTGTGCAGCTCTGCTGCTGGTATCACCCTCAGAAGGTTTACACTGAAGTGCTCTTTGCCTCACAAGCTCTACTTCAGATTAATATCATTTATGGGAAGAGCTGTAAACAAAAGGGAAATGCCTTGAATGCTTTTCAGTGCTGGGGAGAAGTGTTATTATAGAGCTCTGACACCAGCTGCCACCCTGGTAAGGCCAGTCTGCCTCAGGTTATCATTTTGCCACCCAGCAGAGTAGAAAATAACAACAAAACTGCAACCCATAGACTTCCCCTCTCCAAACTGATTGTGCAGAGTTGAAATGAAAAAAAAAAAAAACCACCAAAATGTGTCTGTCCTAGCTGTTTCTGCATTCATCTAAACCAGTATGAGCAGTTACCCAGTACAGCCTGTAAAACTTGGAACTGGGAGGAAATGTCCTTATTCTAAAGGCTTTGGGGAGATGATTGTTTGTGGTCTGGGTGGCTTTGGAGTGTCAGGAAGTCAAATATAAATAGTCATAACATAAGAACCTTGATCTGTGGCCTCAGAATGGACATCTGTGCCCTTCTTTGAAATGAATTGAAACTGAGGATGGATGAGGTTGCCAACATATTCTACTACCTTAATGTGCTCTGTCAATTTGCTTTCAGTGCAATTCAGTTTCAAATTCTAAAGCCCTGAATGTTCTGAAGGCAGGTTTACCTGTGTGATCCCCTCTCATCAGCAATGTTACACAAGTCAGGACATTTCTTTAATGTCATCCACAACTGACTGTCTTTTGGAAGTGACAATAAAAATCTTTGCAAAAGTTCTCACCTCTGGAAATGATATTCCAAAATATTCTTATTTTTTCATGCTCTTCCTTCAATCAGCCCAAAAACAGAAGGATGGTCTGTTTGTAAGAACTCTTCAGGCTGCAGAAGAGCAGTGGCTTTTCTTACCCTTTTAAGGAAGTTCTCCCTGTGGTCTCCAAGACGTGTAAATAGCTCCAGGAAATTAAAGCACTTGAGATTTTGAAGTGGACAATTTACTTGTGCAGTTGCAGTTTGCTGGGAAAAGAGCTGCTTAGTAATCTGTAGCTGGAATTGATGTGCTATTGCAGTCCTCAGTGTTGTTCACCTTTTCAGCTGCTCTGGTGAGTTTGGCTCTGGATTGTTTGCCATTGTCCACGTTCATCACTGTCATCCCACTGAAGATTCAGTGCAGCTCTACACACCCAGCTTGAATCCAGAGCTGCAAACTTGCTGAAATGCAACAGAAATGGAAGGATTATGGCGCTACCTAATGAAGGGACAGCCACAATTTAAAAAAAAAAAAACAGCCTTGTAGGAAAGCTCTAGTCTGTGATGGAAGATGAGGTGTGGAAAAAGAGGACAAAGATGTTCAATTCACCATGAGCTTGGGGCTGAATCAGGCCTGTAGTATCCTGGCAAAATCAAAGCTCTTCTCTCTGCCACAATGCTCAGCAAAAACTGAGAAATTTTTTGTTTGGAAATTGTTGCTGTGTTTCTTCTGAATTTTTTAAAGCAAGAAAGGAAAGCTAATAATCTGACTGCTAAGTCAAAATAAGGAAGCAAACACAGAGAAGCACAAGGGAAATCAAATGGTTTTGGCTTAAATACTGATAGTATTCATGTAAACTTAGATATGAGAGTAGGTTTGCTTTTCTGATTAGTACATATTTCTATTTCTGTAATTTCACTAGACTTTGTATCTAAGCCTTTTGAAGATAACTTATCTCTTCATTAAGTGATGGGAAAGAGGGAAAGTCCAAGGGATCTGAAAGCAGTGGGGAACATTGCTAAGTGTCAGGAGTGAAATGAGAAGTTTGCTTATGTCTATCACATGGGTTGGGAAAGTCAAATACTGCTGGAAAGGGATTTTATTTCCCTTCCATTTGTTTTCCTTTTATAAACTTGCCATCTACAAGTCTTTCATGGCCTTCCTGTCTCTGATAAAGTGAAACAGCCTTTTAAAATATGCATAAAAGTACTTTGCTAGCAGTGCTTTTATACACCAATGAAATACTGAGCATAAATCATTGAGTGGAAATGTTATTTTCTCCCCACACATTGATTTTAACTGATCTGCTTGCCCTGGCTACCTGGTGCAGGTAGGGACGTTAAAGAATATGGGCCTACCTTCATTTTTGAGTGACCTTCTGTCTGCAGCAAATATATTAGAAATATTTTAAAATCATTTACTCAGTTCTGTTAGAGCCCTGTTCTATTCTGGTTCTTCCTTGATACCCATTTCTAAAAACAAGCTTGGTTTCTTCCTTGCTCTAACATTCACTGCAGTTTGCTCTCATTGAACTTCCCAAGATGAGAATCTGTACAATCCCTTGGATATTTCATATTATTGCACTTAGAGCTATAATGTGGAATCCAATATTATGAACAAATTGCAGAGTTCACATTGAGCTGAATTTCAGCTTTACTAAGTAATATTTTTGCAAGTTTATAAAATGAAGACTAATGGAAGGGAAATAAAATCCCTTTCCAGCAGTATTTGATTCTCTCAACCCATGTGACAGACATAAGCAATATTTTGCAAAAAAGATCCTCCCCTATTCTAGTTTTATATACATAAAACCATAGAGAAATACTATGAGCTTTTGAGATGTGTTGCAATGTTCTTGAAGTATTTGCATATTGCTGAGTTCTGTGCCACAGGTAGAATTTGAGGAGGAAAGATAAAATTGAAAAATCCGAATAAATCAAATAGGACAACATGCTGTAGCTAAATTAACAGAGCACCCTACAACAAAAACTCACTGTGCCTGAATATAAAGGCATAACTTCTGTCCCTGCTGAACAAGGAAAGTCCCCTTTGCATGGTTCATCTTCTGTGGGTTTTGGACTCTTTTCCTACCAGGTATTGAACTCAGACTTTTTGACAGCAGAGGTCAGAACACTGGGAGTCTTTTAAGCCCTTATGTTGTGATGCTTTTATCTACTTAACTTTGCTGTTATCTTTCCATGCTGTTGTTGTGCACTGGTCCTTGACTTTGTCTTTCAGCCAGGAAAAGTATTTTTAGTGGTTGTTTCATGTGGTTTCAGGACAGAAATCAAAGGAAAAGGACAGTTTTTCAAACACAAATTATTTGCCATTCATCCCGAATTGCTCTGGAAGTCAGGCACGTGTGGTGAAGAGATCAGGGAGGAAACACCTGCAAATGGAAGTAGGAAAAAGTTATTTGCTTCACTGCCATGGTTTTCTCTGCTTCAGGGATGGCCAAAGTCACTGAGAGCTGAGCCCTCCCATCAGCAGAATAGAACATACACTGTCATCAACCTCTACACACTTGACATATGCTGTTAAAGGCTGGCATACTCTACCACATAAATCTTCCAGGGAAGTGGGCTTCTCCATTTCCTAATATCAGTTTTCTCTCTTTCTCCACTTATGTAGGGGCACACTAACACTATTTAGACTGATTTTTTAAAACATAGAGGCCAAATCATGGTGCACTTATCCACGTGGTTTTCCAAATCCAGACTGATCCATTTGTCAGGAGTCACATTACAGATTAGCCACCTCTAAGGACTGGATATACACAGAGAATGGCCATTTTTCCAAGATATAAACCACACAAAAGAGTTCTGGTATAAATTTCCTCTTTTAGATGTTTTTCAAACATTTAAATAAAATTAAATTATTTCCTATAGCAGTGTGTCTATCCATAGCCCTACCCAACACGGGACCAGAGTGCAGCACTGGGATGCTGACAGGGATTTATTCCTCAGTAGGCAAATTTTGTGTTTTGTTTGTGGTTGGCTGTCTTCTATTTTATGAAAGGAACACACATTAATTTAAGGATTGTAATGAAGCTATAGCTGTATTGGTGGGGCTATTTTTAATTTGTAGCAATGTCTATTCCTGGCTTAGGGCTATGAAGGTGCCATCACTATAGGGGAGTGCTGTTCTAAGTATATAATGTGTATTTGAAAAGCTTGAACTCTTTGACCATGATGCTAAAAGCACAAAAAGGGTTTAACAGATCTAATTATTTCACTGGCCCAGAATTTTGTGGCATTAATCTCTAGAAGAGTCTATATGGCATGTGGTTCTTTTTCTTATGCCTTTGGTACAAAATGAAAAATAGGTTCAGCGAAATAGTTTCAGCAGAAATTGCTCCGAGTCTTCATTTTACTTTTGAATGAAGGCTGAATTATCCCCTTTGGTCAGGCAGAAGATGTTACCCTGCTGCAGACAGATGGCCTGGAACAGCTCCCTGGGAGCAGAGCTCTGCCAGACACAAAGACATTTTGTCCCAAACTCTCCTTACACCGAGGCAAGGGAGAGCTGGTAACAAATATTGTGCCATGACTTTATAATGTGGAAAGATCTTTATCAGTGTTGTGGTGCAAATAGACAAAGGCAGGAAGGAGGTGTGGACTTGGAAAAAAGTACCCAGAGTCAGCAGTCCAAGACCTTGAGCACTGCCCAAGGGCTCCCCAGCCCAGTGTGCCTGCACTGTGGTTCCTCACTCAGAGCTCTCAGAACAAAGTGCTCAAGAATTCCCAGGGAAGATTTCTGAGAGGAAACACAGCATTAACAAGAAAAGAAAGATCTTTGGCTTCTCTCAAAAACTAAAAATTCTGTGTTTGACAGGGAACAGCCCATTGGGTGTCTCCCCAACACGTGGAGCATCCTGGTGTATATTTAAGCGATTCCTAGAGTGTTCAAGAAAAAGAAAGGTCAGATCCCAGCTGTAACCAGATGGATGGTTGACATGAAAAGGAGAAACACACTAAGGTCTCTAAAAGCAAATCTCCCACTGGTCTCAGGAACAGAAGATTTCTATATCTGACTTCCCTCAAACAAGTTCCACAATGTGCTTGCATAAATCAAAGAGCTGCATATACACCATGCTGCCCCCCTTCACTATTTATACTCCCTTGGAAGGAAAAATAGCTCACCACCTGCCTCATTTCTATCATAATGTAACAGGTCACAGAGTTAACACCCTTCTGAAATGAATGGCAGAATTAAATTACAAAACTGGTCACCTTATACAACCAAGACATTTGGCACCTCACTTGAAACCTTTCCATAGGAAATACAAACATCTCATAAATAGATAAAAGTGTAACTTCAAGTGTGTGTATTGTCACTAAAATACTTTCATTTCAAGCCTATATGTGCTAAAATTATAGAACTGTGTGGGTGAGAGTATAGGGATTTAATATTTTATCAAAGTTTTAAAGTAAATTTATAGGAATAATGGAGCTTTGCTGATGATATGGAGTCTCTCTACAAGACATGAATTTGTTTCCACACCAGATCATGGGACTTCTCAGAAGAATAAATGCTAAAAGAAAAAATAAAATAGCATTAGGCAGCAATAGACATTGATAAAAGAATTGGAGTAGGTTTAGTATCTGGAAGAAGGAACAACTTCAGAATAATTAATGTTTAATGTTAAAACTACTGATTTCAGTTGAATTAATAACAACTTTTGGTCAAATCAGATCCAATGAATCATTAGAAATACTTGGGAATCTTTTGACAATTATTATGAACTCAGCAGATCTGTCAGCTGGACTGAAGGGAAATGCAGTGAAGATGAAAAGAAAGGAAACCTGGGGCAGGCAGAAGGATGGAGAGAAATCACCACCACAGAGCTTCGATGGCAGCCGAGGGCGGTAGTAAAAAATAATATTATTGAGGACACATAAAAATAGACCAAAGAACATTTCATGCTATTTGTTGCCTGAAAATAATAAGTGTCCATGTGCTGTTTAAATTTGCTATTCAAGTTTTACTACTTTATTGGTTTGAACGAAGCAAAGCTGGAGACAATATTTTAAGTGACTTTAACAAAATCAGTCAAGTTTAAAGAGTTTCATAAAGTGAATTCCAGACAATAAACCAAATTTTATTCATTAATGCATTTGTGACATACAGCAATGTCAGCAAGTTGAAAAATAATATTTGGTTAATTAAAATGAATTTGAAAGCCATGATTATCTTGTCAACAAGAGGTAACATAAAATACCTCCACATCAGCCTCATGCTCCTTTCACAGTCTTTACAGGACTAACAGCTGAAAAGCCATGGGGAGCTGCTGGTTTGGTACCTTTGCAGTGATCCCTTATTGAGATTTCCCCATGGAGCAGAGGCAAAAATGTTGATTCTGCCTATTGTTGTATTTGCTTAACACATTAACAGAGGAATTTGGTTTCTGGGGCACTCAGTGAGGCATTGTTCTTTTTCCAATTGAGATTAATTAGATCAGTGAGAATTTAGAATGAGCAGAAACTGCATGATCAGGGACAAAATCCACTGCTTGATTATTCTGTATTAGGGCTGTCCCATTCCAAATGCAGCCTGTCCAAATAACCAGTGCTTTCCATTACTTCTTCAGGAGTCTATTACACAACAGAATCAATGTGATTACCAGGAAATTTCCCTCAAAAATTAGTTCAGCCCAAATTAGCAATAAACTGTTTTAAAAGCCTCCATTTCGAGCCATGCTGATTTGAAGCATACCAGGCAGTGCAAATAACTTCCCTTGAAATTAGGTTTTTCACTAGCATTAGTGCGCCATTGAAAAAGGAGTCAGTTCCAGTTTAACAAATACAATAAAGAATAAACTGAAAATAAAAAGGTTTGAGCCAAAGGTGGATGATGTCTAAAGGTTGAATACCGGCATGCTGGCACTCGGTGTGCAGGAGCTCCATCTGCCTTCCCACTTTTGTACTGCTGCAGAAAGGCACAGTTAAAGCATTTATGGAATCACAGTCAGCAGTACTGTGATGAGTCACTGTAACTTTATTCCACTCCAATAAGAGAGCTTTGTCCCTAAACCAAAATTACTAACTGAAAGTTACAAAAGGCTTCCTAAGAAGAACAAGGACTTTCTGGAGAATGGATTTTTTCTCCATTAGTAAAGACCAAACATTTTACAGAGTTTGTTTCTTTCTGGTACAAGAGACAAATCAACAAATGATGCATGATGCAAAATAAACCTCCTGTGGAAAGAACAGATGCAAAATTCTTGACATTTATACCAACTGAATCTTGTATCATTATGTATATGAAATCTGGATTGACTGAAAACATATAAGATAGTGTAAAGTGAAAACAAGGGTAAGAAGAATGAAGATTTGAAATTCTACCAGAAAGGATGCAAACTGGAAATGTTTTGTTTCCTTCTTCAAGTCTTTGCAGAACCTGTTGATGACACAAGGCCCTTGGCTCTTGTTCAAAGAACAATAGAAAAAATTGAAGAAATGGAAGTTTTTAGTCCTCAGATGAGGAAGAAAACCATCCTTAGTGTCTGTAAGAGCAGGAAAATGAAATTGCATATTCAACTGCATAAGAGCTTTCAAATTCCAGGCAATGTTTATTTTCTAGGGATAGGCAGAAGACAGTAGGACAGCACAAAGCTTTCAGCCCCTGTGCTGGAACCCTGCCATGTAAAGGAGAGCTCTGCCATTTTCCTTGATCACTCCAAATGTCCCAAGCATGTGTTAAGTAGATTCTTCTCCAGTCTGAGCATGGGAAAGATGTTCTCTGGCTGTGAGAGCTGGCAGATGCAGCAGGCTGGGTCACTACTGCTTCACACGCTTGTGCTAACACACCAGAACCTACCGAAAGCTGAACCTCCATCTGCTGATCACTGGATTGATCTGTGCCTAGAAGATTCCTCCAGCCTGTCGGTTTCTCGGCTGTTTTAAAGACCTGGAAAGGCCCGGGGTGGCCTTGGACAACCCGCGCTTCAAAAGACGAGAAGAGGCTTCAGGGTTTTTCTCGGTCTCAGTGTTTATTAATTGTTTATCTAAAAGATTTTCTCTCGGCCCAACAGAGGTCTGCACAGCAGCCAGCCATGAGCACACTGCGAGCCCCTGGGGCGGTCACCTATCTTTATACTCAAAATTACGTACAAAATATTTATCATTTTCCCCCAATACCTTTTACCCTTATTGACCAGTGCACTTTTAGTAATAACCAATCCCAAAGTGCCAACATCACCACAGAAGATGGAGGCCAAGAAGAAGAAGAAGAAGGACAGGACACATCCCAATTCCTCCATCTTACTTCTTTAGACCCCCCTGTACAGAAATCCTAAACCCTGTGTCTTACACTCTAATTAACTTATCCCTTCACCATTCACCCAGTGAAATCCTCCCATCCTCATACAGGTGTCGTCTCCCTTGTAGGATCAAAGTCCAGCCACCAGACACTTCTGGCAACATTCCAGGACTCCCGAGCCCCCCAAGGGTGGTCTCGGTCACTCTGCACATCAGTCCTGAGGTGCTGAGATCCCACACCAGCCCACAGGACCTCTCTGCACCAGGCATAGCTGCATGAGCTCAGTGTTTACTGATGGATTTGTGCCTCACCATAATTCTCAGAACACAGTGATGTCCAAGAAAGCCTATTTTGTGCTGCTACTTGACACACTGAAGAGTAGAGAATAAAAATACTTGGTAATTACCTGACCTTAAAGGAGAAACTCTATTGGTGTCATGCATCAATCACACTGAATTTTCCTGCTGCTAAAAACTGACCTTTAATTGCAAAGTGGATATTTTTATCATATTCCAAATTTACAAAGTCTAATTTAATGCACATGATTCAATATCAGTGGTATCCACAGCACTGGGTGGAAAAGACTCATGCAGGATTATTAGGAAGGTGGAACCTCACAGTGTTCAGGACTCAGATTCAGAAATTCACTGAGTTACTTTGAATCTTGTAGGTCTGTGACATTGAGAGCTAGGAAACTTGTCATAAAAACCTCAATAAAAATAATTTCTTCATGTTTTATTCAGCAAAACAAAAGAAAATGTTGGCATAAAATTTTACTATGCAAAGGTATTTCCAATTACATCTCCCAAAGTTGTCAGTCTCAAATAGTTGCCTTGTGTAATAAATCTGGTATAGCATCATCTCTTTTTATTCACACTATCTTCATCTGCCTTGTGTGATTTCAGCACACAGAAGGGATCACCAGAGAAGCTGTGCCAGTTTGCTCCAGCCACTGGATTTTTTCCAGTAAACCACAGATGATGGTGGATCTTGAAGCCACTGACAACTGCAAATTACTTGAGTAGGTCTACTTTAAACTGGCGTTTAAAAGCAAGTTTTTATTAGTTTCTTCTAATAAAGAAGCCATCCTTCTTAGCAAGATGGAGAAGCCAAGCCCCCTGTGCTCTCAGAAGCACAAAAATAAGGATTAAATTAGGGTAAAAAAACAGTAAAATTTACTTAGCAGAGAGATTGCACTAGTGTGACGAGTTAGAGGAGAATGACTTGGCAACCACGAGGTAAATGAAGATCAGATTCCAATATCCCTGCTCCACTCATCATTTTTAGCCTTGTGACTACACGAGCAAGACTGGACACCTGTGCTGGGCAGGATCAGAGCTTTGGGGATCAGCTTTCAGGTCTGAGAGCAGCACTTTTCACACATCACCATGGCACTGGCTGAGGGGGGAAAAC
Organism: Ammospiza nelsoni; assembly: GCF_027579445.1. NCBI lineage: Eukaryota > Metazoa > Chordata > Aves > Passeriformes > Passerellidae > Ammospiza > Ammospiza nelsoni. The sequence goes on along the minus strand of NC_080646.1, from coordinate 3,633,214 downwards.
AGAGAATGAATGAGTGTGATGATTCAGGCTACACAAAACAACAAAGAGAGAATTCTGAGTGACCTTTCAGGGGGAAAGACACAAGAAAAAGTGATGTGAGTTGGTGTGAGCAGAAAAGAACCAACACAATTTGCTCTCAACAATATCGAAGTGCAGTAATCTTATCTCCTACTTGTTATTCTCTGAAAGAACCTCCAACCAAAAAACCCCAAACCATTACAACTTATGTGTAAATAAATACATTAAGTATCCTGGCTCTGTTAAGAGCAGGTCTCCTAGGAAAAAAGCTTCATCTCTCCTTTTCTATTTCAGTGGAAGAAGACAGAAACACAGTTTCTGTCCTGATCAATGACTCAGTATTCTGGAGAAGTACATTTGGTTTGACACATTGAATTTTATCTGAGGAACATGTTGCTAAAAGTCCTCATATTCAGCTTCTACTTTGGTCTGAAATAAGCTTAACTTTTAATTTCTCAGATATTTATAGAGAGAGACCAAAGTGACATTAAGAAGTGTGATGCTTTTGCTGTTTTTAAAACCATGGTGGTCTACAAGCAGGCCACTTTGTAACATCAGCTGAAAAAAACAGACAAGTGCTATCAACCACAGTAAGAAATCATGTTTACAGAATGATATGATAAATATGGAGGATGGTGAATTTTGAAGGGTAAATTATTTCAACAAAACCCAATCTATTTTTTTCTGAAAAAAAAATAACTCCAAAAAGACTGTGATTGCAAAGTAAGATGGAGCAAGTGTAGTTGTCACAATCAATTATTGTCTTTCAAGTGCAGGAAAATGACAAATGAGCCATTAAGAGCTGCTATTCTTTATTTAGAGCTGAAAAAGAGAGGAACGAGTCTGCAAGGGAAAAGATCTCAAGCTTTTCTGCATGTTGATTTATTTCAAGTGAAAGTTATGTGAATACATGGAAGAAATATCTTCTGCAAGGTGTTCATCTTGGTAACCCTGCAGACCTGCTGCGTGAATCTCGTTAGGACCAGTTTATAATAATTAGTCTGTGGAAAGTAGAAAGAGGATTTCTGCAGCTGAGATTCTTTTTTTAGCCAGCTGTAGAGGTGATCTTCAGCAAAAAGCAACTTTTTAATACCCGGTGATGTTAAATACCCTGAGGATGAGGGAATTAGCTGTCAGCAGAGAACTGACAAGACACAAACAAGCCTTTATGTGCCATTCTAGAGTGAATACACACAAAATCAAAGCATTTCCACAGGGCAACTATCATGGGTTAAAATGCTCGTGGTGGGCAGGTGGTGGGCGCAGGCAGGACCCTCTGAGCGCCTCCACTCTGTTAACACAGAAAAGGCAGGGGGAGGGTGGTCCCTGAGCTCAACTTCTATCAGCAAATGATGTTCTCCTTTATCAGCGATTAATCAGGGGTGACTTGTTAGCACCGGGAGCTCTGTGAACACGCGGGGAGGCAAGTGGAGCGCCCATATTAGCTCATGGAACAGCGCCGGGAGGGACCGGGACACCGGGAACACCTGAAACACCTGAGCACCGGCAGAGACCGGGACCCCGGGATCACCGGGACACCAGCAGACGGCAGACACCAGGAATAACCGGACACCGGCAGAGACCGGGACCGCAGGATCACCGGGACCCCGGGACCGCCCGCGGCCCCTCAGCCCACAGCGAGGGGCGTGGCGCTGAGGGAGGGCGCGCTCCCATTGGCTGGCGGAAGGAGGCGGGAGAGACGGAGCCTTGTGATTGGTCGCACCCGCGGTGGGGCGGGGAGGTGTCTCGCGAGAGCCGCGCGGCAGCCGCGGTCTCGCGCGGCCCGGCCCGGCCCGTCCCGCCCCCGGGTCCCTGGGCCGGCGGCGGCGCCGCTCCCGCTGCGGCGGCCCCGGTGAGTGGCTGAGACCCGGCCGGGCCGAGGGGGGACGGGGACAGGGCCAAGCTGATCGGGTCCTGGCGGTGGGAGGTTGTCTCCGGTGCTTTGCCCCTGCTGTCTGCTCGCCGGACCGCGCGGGCACGGCACGGCACGGCACCGCTCCGTGAGGGGGTGCGCGCTATGGCCGGGCCCCATCGCCGCTGTCTGTCCCGTTCCCTCCTTGTCTCCCCGTTTCTCCTTCCCTTCTCCGTGTCCCCCTTGCCCGGTGCCCCTCTCTGCCCCTTCTTTTCCCCTTTCCCATCTCTGTTCCCCTCATTCACCCCCTTTCCCCCGTCCCCTTCCTCCTCGCCCTCCCTGAATGTCCCGGTCCCTCACGGGGCCGTGGTCCCTGGGTGCTGTCTGCTCTCATCCTTGTTTTTTACTCTCCTTAAAGAGCCTGGTTGTGGCTGTTCCTCTTCGGTAAGGCTGCACCTCATCCTGGGAAAAAGATAATTGTGAGAGGAAAAGTTTGGCTGGTGGTGGAAGGGAGTGGAGGAGGTTCCTTTGAAGTAAGAGCCAAAGTAGATTGTGACTGGACTTTGCATCTTTGTGCGTGTCTGTGTGTCCGTGTGTGCCGTGGCTAAATGTGCAGGTGTTTTATGGAGCCACAGCTCTGTGAAGAGAAGCCCACAAGTGCAGGACACCTGAAAACCATCTCTGCACAAATTGGAAGGCTGTTGGATATTTATGTGTGTGTTTTGTCATTTCTCGACTTCTGATTTAAAAAAACTCAGAGAAGGATGAGCTTTCCTTTACCTTGTCTTATATTGTAGAGGTTAATAATAAATACTGAGACTATGCCCATTAAAAATTTTTAAACTTTTCCAGGAATTATTTTAATGCTGATCACAGAAGTAGAGTTGGGAATTATAATGGTTTCATTTCCTTGCTCTTCTGGTCTAAGAGAGCTTTAATGTAAGAGTGCCAAGGGCCAGAGTGTGTGCCCTGTTCCCTAAAACAGCAAATGAAGAGACAATGGTTAAAAACCTCTTAAAAACCTCACAAATGTGTACTGCTCCAGAAGGACACAGATCACTGCTGAGAGCTGTTATCTGCAAATCGAGGGAACTCCTCAAACTAATGAAGCAGTTTGATTTAATGTATGGTTGGGTTGTCACTCTTCAGCTGGAGTTTTGTGTACCATGCCTATAACCAGATGGGATTTATGATTCAGGGCCTTCACTTCCAATATTTGTTATGATTAGAAACCTCTCCTTCAGTGAAGGATTGAACTAAAATAGAAAATGTTATTGGTGGGAAGCAGTCCTGAGTCCTTGCCTTTCATTAATGGGAATTAATTTATATATAGAAGTCTGTAGCAAAATGGTAACTTTAAATTAATGAACAGTCTGGGTTTATTATGTTTTTTATGAGATAGTGGAAAAGATGCAGCATTGCTTTTGTCTAAAGTAGACAGCATAATAATGACTTGAATTTTGGTTATATCTGAAAAACAAGTTGAATCAAGTCAGGTTTCAGATACAAGTTAATTTTTAATTTGCCTTCCTGCTTTTGTTTTCTGGTTTTGAAATTGTCAGTTAGAACTTGACACTTTGTTCTTTCTGGTTTTATTTTTAGTAGAGCAAGCTGAAAATCTGCTGTTAGATAAAACCCTTTATAAACTTTCTCACTGCAAGTTTCAGATTTCTCGTATCTTAGTGTATTATTTTTAAATGGCTTTACTGGCTATCTATCCCAATTACCTCTTCCAACTGGTAAATTATTCCACCAGTTTTAGCACTTCAAACTTTCCTTACCTTTTGTCTTACTGCCTTAAAAGATAATCGTGTTTTTTAATAATTTGAGACTAAAATACTAAAATATTGTCTGTTTTTCTTATCTGTGGGTTCTTCTTTTAGCACATGGGACAGGATGTGGGACATCAGTAATGGTTAAAAGAAGTTGTTTTTATTTTCTTCTTGTAGTGGCAATTTTGACAAAATAATCCCAAAGGTCCATTGAACAACTACGAAGCTAAAAGCATTTATAAATATAACAAAGATTTTGTTATTTCAGGTCTATAATGCACTAAAGCTTAATCCAGAAAGTAGTCAAAGACTTGCTTCTAACACAGCTTGTGGTGTGGGGACTTTGTGTATTACCTGGAAGAGGTGTGTTTAGATAAATTATCAGAGAATCTATAGTCAGGATGACAAATTTCCAAACAATGCATGGCCACACCTTGGTAATACTGGGCTTTTTCCCTCTTTTTGTCTCCTAGAAATGGCTCTGCTCTGTGAAGAGGCGATGCAGTAGATGTGGTGCTTAGTCATGGCATCAGAACTGTGTAAAACAATCTCTGAGGCAAAGCTGGAAAGGCACAAGAACTTGTTCTTGAATTACAGAAATCTCCATCACTTCCCTCTGGAGTTACTGAAAGATGAGGGGCTGCAGTACCTGGAGAGACTTTACATGAAAAGAAATTCCCTGACCACATTGGTACGACAGTCTCTTTATTGCAATGTTTACTGTCTGTGTGCTTAGCAGTGCTGGGTTTTGAAACAGAAGAAAAAAGAGATTTTATTATAGATAATCTGACCCTGAAAGATGCCATCAGCTGTAAGATGTGAGTATTTGAACTTGCATAGGTCATGTAGAGAATAATAAATGGATGTTCATGACATTTTATGGTTACCCTTCTCAAGCTCTCAAGGCCTTCTGGAGCTTTTCTTGTCAGGCTTGTTGTTCTGTAGGGTTTTTTTAAAACCTATGTATTTTACTCACAAAAGTGGTCAGTTTCTCCTGTTAGATGATGCTGTGCAGTCTATTCTACATTTCTTCATTAGGCTGAATGACTTTCTTCCTTGGTGTGTTCCTAATTTCCAAGGCAATCTCAGGGTCAAATTCCAAACCTGTTAAGGTGCCAGTAAAACTTGTATCTATGGCTGCTGTTGATAGGAGAACACAGTTATATGTCCCAATTAATGTGGGATTTTCTTCTGGGATTTCTTCTTGTTTTCAGCTGTTCTTCACTGAACTGGAGAAATTCTCACCCTGAGTCAGTGTTGTGAGCTCAGAGTTCAGTGTGGGGCAGTTAGATAACTGAGATGTTCTGAGCTGGTAAGGCTATAGGATGGAGTCAGAACTTGCCACTGTCAATAAGCTCAAGTCTCCAAGTTTTCAGTTTTGGTTCCTTGATTGGCTTGGATTTGTTGGTTGTTTTTTTTGGTGGGCTCTTCCAGGGTATGAGATGTAAAATAATAGCAACAGTAGAGGAACTGTAGGGCATGACTACTTAAAATTCACCAAAATTGTACAGTTTTCAGGGTTTCCTAGAAGGAGTCCAGTACTCCACTTTAAGGGCCAAAAGCTGAAAGGATTCTGAAGATTTTATGCCTTTTCTTCATCTTGAATGAGTCACTTAAGTTGACATGTACTGTAGAGAATTATTTTAGCACTCTGGTTTTGGGCAGTAATTTAATAATGTGCAATAATTTAACAGGAGGATAAGATTCATAGTTACAAATCAAAACTGCTGTAAAATTAGCCAAAGGCTGTAAACAGCTCTGCCTTGACACTTTGTGAAATTCAGTGATGATTTAGTGCAGTAAGTTCACAAACTTTGCACTGCTCAAAAGATGAAACAATAAGGAGGGTTTCGTATGTAAGTGTTAAGACCTAGATAAAGAAACTGAAACAAAAGTTAAAATGTAGGTCATACTTAGGCAAAATTGCTTTCAAACAGCGTGAAGCAGAGCTTGATTAGATTCACAGCAATCAGGATAACTTGCTCATAATGTGCCTTGTTGGGCTCTCATTCAAGTGCTCAGCACTATTGTTGGAACAAGGCAAACAAATTTGGGTGTCATTCACTGAGCATCTGTTCCACAGAAGAGATGTTGGAAGTTGTAGTGGACCAAAATAGATCAAGTCAGCAGCGTGTTACAAAAAAAGGCAGATGTCTTTTTGGAACTTGGAAAGTTTCACAATCTCCATTAAAAGCAGAAGGAAGTAATTACTGATGCTGTTAAAGCACAAGCTGGAGCAGAGAGTTTGATAGCCATGAACAGCCTGGGTGAACTGGAGAGAGCCTGGAGAGCAGCAGCGAGGGACCTTTGGAGAGCAAGTCCTGAGAGAAAAGGTTAAAGGTGGTGGAGAGGAAAAAACAGGAGGACAGGGGAAACAGAAATCACAGATAATTTTACAGAGCAGAATTTCAAAATGAGGTTTTTTTATGTCCACTACTGGTAGGACAAGTAGTGCTCTCAATTTTAGTAAAGTCGTAGTAAGTCAGGTACACTGAGGCAGTGGGGGGAGTGGAAATCTCAGCTGAGAATACTTGAAAACAAATTATTGAAGGAAGATGTGTCTTCCTTATACTTCTCTAATGCAATAGCTCATCAATAAACACTTCAAATTGCATGAGCATTATTGAAAACCACCAAAACAGAACCTGAACCATATTTCTTTATAATTAGGTGGTACTTTTGTTCCCACCTAATCCCACCTGGTTCATTCCTTCAGAATTCTGAAAATAAATGACTAAATCAGCTTTTGTTCTTTACTCTTCTCAAATGACTCTTGTCCTTGACAGATGACTCTTATGAAATGTCTGGGATAGTTACTCTGACAGAATTTACCTTGGCTAAGAATAATTTCATTTTTGTCTCCATTGGCAAGATGGAAGTGATGGAGTACTGTGACATAATGAATGGATCAAAGAGCCACACAGCACACCTGTATCCCAGCCCCAAATCTTCCTTCTTCCCAGTTCATCTTTGATCACACGAACCTTCCAGTAGCCAATTTCCCCATCAATTAAAAGGAAATAGGTGTTTGCCTTGTTAGTGCTGTGGGAAGCAAGATCACGAGTGATTGATTTAATTTCCTGCCTCAGAATATGTGATGCTGTCCTGCTCTGACAGAGCAGCAGGTGGAATGGCGGCAGTAGTTTGTGGTTCAGCTAAACATGCAGATCGTACTAAAGGCAGCAGGGTGGCAGTGAAATGGCTTTCCCCACGCTTTGTCATTAAGGCTGGGACGTTTCTGTGCCCGGCCCCATTTCCCGGTTCGGCCCGGCCGGGGCGCTCCCTGCGCTGTGGCGGAGCTGCCGCCAGGGGGCAGCGCCGGCTCGGGGACAGCGCTGCGGCCGTGACGTCACCGAGCGGGGCTGCCCCTCCCCGGGCAAAGCCGGGCTCGGCCCGGGGCTGGCACCGGGCGCGCTTGCTGCCTGAGAATGTCACCTACTGCCACATCACCGAGTTATGAACGCAGCGATATCTGTTTTAGAGAATATAGCTATTGAAGGTGGCATACATCATGTTTATTCACATGAATATTTCTAGTTTTAACAGGAATTTAATTATGTGATCAAGCTGCTTTTGAAATGCAGGCATTTCTGCATATATCAGTATTGTAACCCTTTTTTTTTCAGTAAAACAAATCTATGTTAAAGCAGGTTTTTTAAGTAATAAAACTGTCTTAACTTTGAATAATTTTGAGTATAGTTTCCAACACGACATCTGAAGCTTGTGAAGCCAATTTTGTGATATGTGCTCATGGTTATAAATGCCACCAAGGAAGAGAATTACAGCTAGGGATCAGTTGGCAGTTAAGAAATGATATGCATATTAATATGTAAATATGAAAATCTAGTTTGATGGATTCAGCAGTTCTGGCTTGGTAATTGATCAAGCTACACAAAGATTGTAGGTCATTTCCCAGTTTAGCAGCATTATAAAATACATTCTGGTTAGACATCTTGTGTAGTTCTTGTTCTGCTTGAAGTCTGTAAAGGCTGCAACTTCTTAGCAATCTCTTCCCTTCAACTAACTCATTTACTTGAATATATTTTCAAAAGGAGATGAGGTAATCCATTTTTTCAGTCAGAAATCTGACTCCCATTTTGCTGAGGACGTGATAATGTCACTTCTAGGCTGTAGTTTTGTTCAGTAGTGAATTGCTCGCCCAGGATACATCTGAGATTGCCCTGATGGACACTTGGGGTATGGAACCAGGGTGTTGTATAGACAGACATTCCTTGTTGCCATTTTTCCTGCTGACATCTTGTAGTATGGTGATTAAAATGACTTGGATACACAATGTTTGCGTGTCTGGTCTTTGTTTAGAAACCTAAAAAATCTCTAACTCTCTTTCAGCCAGAAAACCTTGCACAGAAGCTTCCAAACCTCGTGGAATTGTGAGTTTATGTAGGAGTTCTAATATATTTTTATTATGCTTATCTGTCTCATCTTAAAATAATCTAGAATCTATTACTTGCATATAATTTCTCTCTTAAGTATGGAGGGTTTTCTTGGAGGGCAAGAAAGGGTAATTTTTTTTCTTGTTGTGTTTTCTTAATTTGTTTGTTGTTGAGTTTTCTGACAGAGGTGTATTAAGTCCAATTTTAATTTTTTTAAAATTTCTTGTTTATTGTATGAGAAGAACTTTATACCACTGTCTGTACTGCTAAGAGAAAAAAAACCTTACCCATAAATTCCGTGCAGACTTGTCACACTGATAAAGCCCTGGAACCTCCCAGTGCAGTGGTCAGAGGTTGTGACAGAGCCAGAGTAGCAGGTTACAGCCTCCAGCCCATCCCTGGCTGCTCCTTCCCAGCCCAGCTCCCAGGGGTTTCATGATCTCAGTCTGCTGATTGCAGTAATCAGTTTTTGGAACCAAGTCCAGATTGTCAAATAGGAGCAGGGATGAGCACGTAGGGACAGTAACTGTGGAATGATGATTGCTATAGGCAGAGCAGTTTATCCAGTCTTGTCCAAAAAATGGATGTCCCATGAACTGGATTATTTTGACAATTAATTTAATTAAGCCCCTGAGACAATGTTTTCTTCCTTCCCCTTTCCTTATAAAGTTGTGATTCCCTTCTGTGGTAGGATTGGCAGTGGGGGGTTAAAAGGAATATCCTTTTCTCCCCTTTCAAGCCCTTGGTCTCAGTTTCACATGAGTACCTGGTGGGGCATTGATTGTTTATTTAATGGCCAGCTCCCCACAGGAGGTGTTTGTCTGAGGGGTCCATGCCCTCAGTGGGTGATCTTGGCATCCTCATGTGGCCCTTTAACCCCAGCTTGCTGGTGCCTTGTCCACAGTGTGACTGAACTGGTTTGGAGGTCACTGCAGTCTCTGACTCACTCAAGAGCAAATCCTATCTGATCATGCCTCTGTCTTGAGAGCAGTAAAATTAATATTTTCATATCTGATATCATAATTTGCCACTGGGCATCAGGAAACCTCCCTCTTATTTGATACTGCTTTTAGGAAAACTTGTTCAAATTACAGCTTAAAATAATTTCTTACAAGCACTGATTTATAGGAGTCAAGCCTAGTTATTTGGTGTTCAGCAAGCTCAGTTGTCCCACCACTATCCCACACATTTGGGTGGTCTGGAGAGAGCTGCAATGAGCCTGTGGTTTGTGTAGCTCTAATAGGACAAGTCAGTTTTTGATGAGACAATAAAAGGTGTTTTGTTGTTGGGGAAGAGACCACAAAATAAGAATTTATTTAAAGAATAATTTGGTACAGTAGTTTTCAAATTTTAGAGACAAACTTCAATTATTTTTGTTTTCCTAAAAGTTACATCCTTAGTTATCTCACTTGTGTGGTTTTCTGTGTGTATCATGCCCCTGATGCTGGGCTATGAGCCCCTCATAATACAGGGGTTTTTTAGCTTAAGTGAGGTAGTTCACAAATATTTTCAGGAGCTGCAGCTGAAATGGGTAAGAGAATGCTCATTCTATATTTCTACAAACATGTATGCTATTCTTACATTGTTGTTGTTAAGTTTTTAGCAAACTACAATGTTTAATGAGAAAGAGAAGGTTCAGGTGCCCCATGCAGTTGAAATATTTATACATTTTTTCCCTTGTTCTGTCTCCCTGAAAAGAGAGATTCCTACTTTAGGAAATGCTCTTGGAATACAGTAGGAAAAAACATGCCATGAAAACAATTCCATGTGTGCCTAAGCAATTGAACACTGAGTACTCAATATTCCTTTGCAGTTGGATATCAGTATTGGAAAATTTTGTTACTGTTATTTTCTACAAGATACAATTGTTCTTTTGCAGCAATGATGATTGAAATCTGAAATGTGTAAAATCTAAGATCAGTGTTTATGTTACCAGAAGTACTGGAAGTGCTCCATCAGAGGGTGCTGAATATTCTTAGTGAGAGATCTGGCCACCCTCTGTAGCTGCATAAATAACCATGTGCAGGATTGGGTTTTTCTTTTGAAAAATGTACTTTAAGCTTGAAAAACCCACTTTGAGTGAATAGATCATGTGCTTATTTCTTCACCAGAGGTGTGAGAGTTTATGTGTAGGGGAAAATGTTTGTAATTGCAGAACTTGTGTGGGTGTGGGCTTTTTTGCTTACCTTGGCCAGCATTTAGTGTCAAATAACTTGGTGATCAAATATGATTTATTCTGGTTATTCTCTCTGCTTATTCTTTTCCTTTTTTGTTTTCCTCCATATGACTTGCAAAATTAAAGCCTGTTATTATTGTAACTGTGAATGGTTTGTTTTACATAATTGTATGTAATTTTCTTTTATTTTTATGGTAATCATTTATTAATCCAAGTGAAACTTAAGTACCTGTCTATTGCCAGTTTATACAGTTTGCACAGCTTTTGTGGTCATAGGGAGGAATGGCTTTGAGGGTGCTCTTTCAGTCTGAAACTAGATATTTTGCAAACTGATTATGTAGCAGAAGTCCTTGAGGGTAACAGGTGGTGTCCTCTGCTTTTTCTTCTCCCCCCAGGTACCTTCATTCAAATAACATAGTTGTTGTACCCGAAGGTAAGTAATCTACCAGCTCACAATAAGTGGCAGGAATCATAAAATATTCATTTTTCTTCTTTTGAAGAGGCCTACTTTTCCTTTATTTTCCCATAAAACATTAAAGATTTTCATACAAAATATACCAGTGTAGCTTTTAGTTGATAATGTCCTTGTTTATGCTATGTTAAATTCTTTTAATGAATTCTCAAATGCACCTAAATGCTGTTTGCTCCAGTTCTAATTGCAGAAAGGGAAAAGGCTAAATGGCACTCATCTGCAGGAACTAAAAATCCAGAGTGTCTGCTGCTTTCAGGCAGTTACCACACTGAATACTCTGCTGGTTTAGATCATGACAGATTTGAAACCCAAAGGAGCAAGAACTTGTACTAGTTTCTTTTCTTTGTCTTAATTGCAGTTATGCTCCCAACTTGAGGAATTTGTGTTCAATTTATGCTCTTTCTGAATAGAAATTGGATAGAGTCAGAGGAAGAGAATGGGGAAAGTGGTTTCAGAGCAGAATTGTGTGAGGAGGGTCTGGATGTGACAGTGTTGGCAGGGTCCTTAGGATGAGGGAAGAGATGAGAATGTTGACTCCATGTTTCACAAGGCTTGATTTATTATTTTATGAGATATATTATATTAAAACTATACTAAAAGAATAGAATAAAGGATTTCATCAGAAGGCTGGCTAAGACTAGAAAAGGAATGATAACAAAGGCTTGTGACTGACTGAGACAGTCTGGACAGCTGACTGTGATTGGCCATTAATTAGAAATAACACATGAGACCAATCCCAGCTGCACCTGTTGCATTCCACAGCAGCAGACAATCATTGTTTGCATTTTGGTCCTGAGGCCTCTCAGCTTCTCAGGAGAAAAAATCCTAAGGAAAGGATTTTTCAGAAAATACCATGGCTACATTTGGAGATGGGAATACTGTGTACATCAGTGTGTTTGTTGCCCCTGTGTCACTGCCAGCAGAGCTGTTTGTGAGCTAGAGCAGCATTCCCACAATTGATGGCACTGAGCCGTGAGACCCCTTTGACACCTCGAGATGTGCTCACACACAGCTGTTGGCTGCTGGGGCCTGTCCTCCTCTCACAGCCCTGAGAAGGTTTTAATGTCACTCCTGGGTCACATTGATGCTTTAATCTGTTCTCTCACAAGCCATTGGCTCCCTGGTTAAGCTGCAGTTTCTGGACCTGAGTGACAATGCCCTGGAGATCGTGTGCCCGGAGATCGGCCGCCTGCGCTCCCTGCGGCACCTTCGCCTGGCAAACAACCAGCTGAAATATTTACCTGCAGGTGAGTGAGTGTCTGGGGGCTCACAGCCCTCACACAGCCCTGCAGCCTCACTTGCCAGGTGATCTGCCCTTGGTGCTCTGAGTGCTGCACCCTGCACTTGCAGGATTGCAGTTTGGAGTGCTCCCAGTGGGCACTAGTTAGGGAAAAGCTGCTCTGTGTGCTTGTAGAGTCCTAAGAAATGCTGCTGAAGTGGGAAAAATGGATTTATTTAACAGCCTTTGCCATCGTATCAAGAAAATATTGAACTTCTTTGAGAAGACACAAAATGCCAATGACAACTGTCATTATCATAAAATGATGTTTCTTCCAATTTTCCACAATAGAAAGGATTCTGGTCTTTCCTTCCTTTTTTTTTTTGCCCAACAGCCCCAATCTCATATTTTCTAAAAAGACACATGTCCAGTAGCTTTGCCTATGGCAGTTCTAGCTCATTGTGACAGTAGATAACAAATGTTTGTCTTGTTAGTGTATAATAAAAAAGCGAAACTTACTCAAAGTAAATGTGACACAAAGTCAGAAAAAGTTGGCCATAGGCAGATTTTGAATGATTGGTTTTTGTCTTCTAAATACTTTGATAAGCAGATATAACATTATTATTCTTCTATCACCCTTATATCTGTTCAGATAAGATGATGGTGATTTTCAAATACTTTTTTAATTTTGGTTTTTAATTTTCATTTGGTGTATTTGCATTTTCTGATCTGCAGAGATGATAAAAATTTAAGGCTATGATTTCAAAAAACTGGTCTAACTTAATCTAACAGGATTAGCTCTTGGCTCTATTTTAACTAATTTCTCAATGTGACCTTCATGTGTTTTAAGTTCACATTGTTTATTCTCAAGAAATGTTCTGCAAATGCTCCTTGAAGTTTTGGGTGCAGAAATCTTGCTGTCCTTTCCTTGCACTTTTCTAGACTGCTTAAAAAAAGTCAAAGGATGGTTATGATTAGAAAGAAAAAAAAATGTATATGACTATGTAAATGCTCTGGAATGAAATTAGATAAACCTGTTAAACATTATGACCCAGGGCCAATAAAATTTCCATCAATTTTCAGATGTCCTACATTCAAAAGAAAGGAGTGACTTGAGTGTGCTTTATGTTCCTCAAAGATAATTTACCTTATGGTGCTGTACCATGAAAGAAAGACTTGTTCAAAGAAAAAGTGACACATTTTCTGCAAAACTTCACACATTAACTTAAAAAGGTTCCAAAAAAGACTTTCAAAAGGATAATTTACATTACTGAAGAGTTGATTTGGAGTCTACCACATTTGATTAGGAACTGGTATCAGCTGAGACTTGCTGCAATAAATTTCTCCTGAAGTTTATAGAGAATTTGGTCCTGAGCATTGTCCCTGAATGTGTTTTTTGTGTGCATGACAAGTCTGCATGCTTAGGATACTGCTGGCGTTGCTGCTTGTGCACTGGGGCCTGCAGCAGTGTGGTCTTTGTGTTTGTGGTGGTGTCCCTTGTGCCACTGCTGGTCCTCATCCTGTCCCTGTCAGTGGCACTGGGTGGCACACAGGTGTTACAGCCCGGGCAGGATTAGCCTTTCACTCACACTGCATCATTTGCCCACTGGGGAGTTAATCTATTGCACTGTTTGCTAAACAGAAGTTTAGGAATTCCCAAAGAGGGCTTCCAAGCATGTTTTCTTAGATGTTCTCTGTAAAATTGTGAGGACTTCAAAGCCTTCATTAAAAAAAATCTTAAGGGTTTCAAAATAACACTTATGTTCAACAATTGAAAAAGGAGAGCAAAATAATAAATTTTGATGAATTGTTTCATCCTTAATTATACTGGTAGCATGAATCTTCATTATAGTGTCAGCTAGCATTCAGTTGGGAAAGCTGGCAAAGTTCAGCTGAGCTAGGATGGGATGTGATTCCACTGCAGTGCATCATTTTACTGTGTTCACTGCTTTCTGTGCAGACACTGCACTGCTGGCAAAGACAGCTCTAAATGGCTCTTAATTTATAATAAGGAGCCATTTAAGATATGACTTAGCTTCTACTTGTGCAGAATTTAAAGATCTGCATTTAAAAAGTGCTTTTGGGTTTAGATGACAGTCATTTATGGAAATGACTTCAGAGTGGTTGCACTGCATTCCTCTTGGGTCTCCATTCCCTGTGTCTGGTGTTAAAAGTACTGTCTGTTTTTTCAAAATTCCATGGATATCTAGGAAGATACTCTCAGTAATATCCTAAATCAGTTGCTAAAAAATATTCTTCTTGCAGCTGCAGAACAGTTGGATGGTAAATGTTTGCTATTATGTGTCTGAACAACCCCACTGTTCTATTGCATTTTAATTCTTAAGAATGATTCTTTGCTGTGTCTTGTTTAATTGTGATTAAGAGCTGGAAGAAACAATGCAATTAATAGCATATGTTGATTCATTATGCATTTTTAATGGCTTTGTTCCACAATTGTGCTCTTACTGTTCATTTTTGGTATTTAAGATTTGTCTTGTAGAAATCAAATTTTAAACTAATTGAAGTGGTGTGCATTCAAGATTTAGATTTAAGCCTCTGGTCTGATTGTAGAGAATCTTCAGACTCTGACAGAGGTTGAGTCTGTGCTGTGGTTTATCTGCACTGGGATGGGTAAGGTTTAATCTCTTAAGTGCTTGTTTTAATAAAACATGGGAGAATTTAATAATGACACCCACTCTGCTTTTCTCAGGTATGGTCAAGATTGTTCAGTGAGTTTCAAAAAATAATTTTAAGGCAGGAGATGAGGGAGAATGATAAAAATACATGCAGCCAGTGTGGAGACATCAGCTTTAGCTTCCTGAGGAGATCAGGCAATAGAGGACTGATGATGGGAAATGGGCATGGGGTGAAGCATGGAAATGGTGTCCCTTGGAGATGGGAAGCACCTTCTGTGCAGGGGCACTCTGGGAGTGTGAGAGAGCCCTTCCTTTGTGCTCAGCAAACGCTCCCAAAGCGCTGCCACCCTCGGGTCAGGTCTGAGCTCTGGCCTCGAGGCTCTGTGTGTGATTTGCCACTGCTGAGGGGCTTCCTGCAGCCTCCTGCAGCTGCGAGAACTGCTCAGGGGGACTCAGCTGAACTTGATGAGAAAGAAAGGATAAAATTTGTCCAGAATAAGTGTGTTCAGGCTGAAATATAATAGCAAATGGCTGGAAGAAAATGCTTTGTGGAATTCTCTTAATGTCATATTTTGAATATACTTTAGATAAGATTAATAAGGGGACCAGCTTCTGCCTAATGCAGAGTCTTCAGTATCTACATTCTGGGGTAATCAGAATCCCTGAGAGGTTCTGCCTTTCAGAGACGAGCTGATTAAAGAGTTGCAGATAAGTAAAAAGAGATTTAATGTTCTAAAGTTCTCTTGAGGACTTGTTTTCATTTAAATGCACAACATTTTTTTTGTTCTGCAAATTGTAAATCTTTTAGCTGCTGTCTGTAACAGTTTCTTAGTTCATTTATTTGGCTCTGGAAAATGTAGTTCTTGAACATGAAGTAAGTTTTGTCAAGTTTTCTACTATTTAAATGTAGCACTTAAATAATCTAAATTCTTGAGGGCCATTTGGAAATGTGTGACACCAAAGATGTTACTGGAAGAAGTCAGCACAAACGAAAGATGGTTATTTTATTTTATTACATTAGTTCATGTAAGAGCTTGACTTAGATATGACACTCTGTTTTCACAGTAGCTGAACTTTATTTTTTCAGAGACTCTCCTTTTGTTCAGTGAATTGATATTTCATTTTAATTTAGAATCATAGAGTTAGTTCTATATGCATGTACTGTCAGAAGGACATTTTCTGAATATTGCTGAATTCTCTCACAAATTACTAACTAGAAGGGTCCCCTTTGTTTCTGATGGTTATAATGCATATGATACTTCAGCTCCTTTAATTCTTAAGAAATAATATTTCTCTTTGTGTAATAGTTATTGTGTCATTTGGAAAAAAAATCCAGTGATATACATTATAAAAATTATTCTTGAAGAGTCCCAAAACCAAGGTTCTCTGTTTTGCTGTTACCATTTAGATTTGGTTTGATTTTAGCTTTGGACTCCTTTAATGTGTAGTGGTGGCTCTTCAGGTTTACATTTTGGTCTTGTAGCTGGAATGCATGTTTGGGGAACAGATGACTTAAAAGAGGGTGGATTATACTCAAATTTGGATTCAAGTTTCTTATTTGACAAGGATTAGGGTTTTTTTCCCCATTATTTGAAAGGTACTTCTCTTTAGAAACAGCAAGTTTTGTACCATCTTGTTCTAAGATTTAATTAAAAGTGAGGTTATGTTTACTCAGCACATGCTGGAGTTAATTATAGATTTACTGAAATGAAAAGCTTCATGTTTTGCCAAGTCAAGAGCAAAAGCTAACTAATTAAAGAAGAGGGTATGGTTTATGATCCCAGCCCATCTTTTGGCAAAATTCCCTTTAAGAAGAGGCAGAAAAAAAATCAGCAGTTGTCTTTACATGGGCTAGACCATGGTTCCCTTTGTGTTTGTTGTTCAGGAACATTAAAAACCAAGAGCTGAGTGCGTTGACCAAGAAAAAGAAAAGTGACCAACTAACAGCAAAAGTCAGCAGTGGGATTGTTTGTTGGAGTGTCAGAGGAAGTGCAGGTGAGGGAGCAGCTGGAGGGGTGCAGGTCTGTGCCCGAGTCCAGGGCAGGTTCCTCCCAGCACAAGGATGGGGTGGCTCCACTGCACATCCACACCTCGGGGGTGTCTCTGCAGGCTCTGCAGCTTGAATCCACTTGTTGCCATTTTGCTTCTTTTAGGCAGACTGAAGGAAAATGAATTTGTGTGCCTTTGGTGTATTTAAAGTGCAAACTGCAGCAATGTTAGGGGAGGTTAACAGCTCAGAGACCCTTCCTTTCAGTTCTCTTCAAATCCTTTTCCTTTTAAAGGCAAATTGTTTTAGAAATATAATCAGTTTAAGACTCATTAAAATACATTTGTAGGCTTATAAAACTTTATCTTCAAAGCATTTGAGAAAGATCCTGTGAAGCTGATAAGGGAGTGTTATCCTCATTTTACAGAGTGGAAAAAAAGTGTTTTTAACAGAAGCTATTTGCTCCAGGGCACAGCAGGAGTCAGTGTTAGCCAGAAATAGAACTTGGGTGTTCCCATTCCATTTGTTAAGACCACACCTTTTTGAGGCTGATCATATTTAATGTTAGGGAGGATTGAGTCTTCCCACCCATTATTAGGAAATTAATAATTATCTCTCCATAATGAATAACCCTCGAAGTTAATAGGAAATTAATAGCGGTAAGATCAGTGAGTTTTGTAACTGAACCAGCTTGTGCTTCCAGAAGGCTGGAAGAGTTCAGGAAGATGAATTTTGAAATACATAACTTTTATAGATAAATCCTACATCATTTTCTCTTGCATAGGTAATTTCAGTGTAATGACAAGGAGGGTTCAGTCGTTACTAAAATTATAAATCAAACGATAATTGTTGATTGCTGCTTTGTCTGTTTATACAGTAACCCTTGGAATGTTGAGTGATTATTGCAAAGTCTGCTTTGCTTTGGAATTGCTTCACTAATTGGGGGCAGGAGAAACTTCCAGATATGAAAACTGCATATTCATTTCTCTCACTTTTTAAATGTTGCTGTAAAGTACAATATCTGTATTATTCATACCAGTATTTAACTGGTAAAGACTTCTTGAATACCCAACTTAGAATTCTGAATAAAACTCAATATAAGGGATTTCAGTAAATCTCAAATAAAGGCACATAAACACGACTTCTTCCCTCCCTTCTTTTCACAGTAGATTTCCACTGATGGGTACAGCATGCCAGTAATTCAATTCTTACTCTAGACCCTGGCATGAAAATATGTGGTCCTAACTTGTTTTTTTGAACTTGTGCTCCACATTTTGATTTAGAGGCTTCGAAATCAGGGGAATAAATTTGGCTTCTTACCTTTTCTCCCCAGATTTCCCTTCTGCTTTTATTATTGTCTCTGCTTAGGGCAGATTGCTTTGATACTTAATAAAATTAAATTTTTTTTATAGTGGTTCTGAGTTTAAAAGCAAAGGCACAAACTGATGCAGACCCTGTTCTTTTTTCCAAGTTGGCATAACCTTAGTCCACTCTGCTTTCCTAATTTAGTAACATGGATAAAAATATGCACGACGGGCCAGGTTTGGTACGCCAGGCACCCATCCAGGAGCGTGGTGTTTTTAAGTAAATGGACTTGTGGGGATTTGAGGAAAACACAGATTAGGTTACATGAGCCTTGCACTCTGGAAGTATGTGACTATTTAAAGGAGCATGGCCTCCTAAATAAAAATGTTAATTATTATAATAATATGTTGTTTTCTGTGAAGGAGTTGATGCCTAATTATTAAAAACAAGGTTTTCTTTGCACAGATCTGTAAAATATATGCTGTGTTTCATAACTCAGTTCTACCTTCAGTTTGCTGTAGAAAACCAAGGGTCAACATACTGAGCTTTACATTACCTCTTAGGTTCAACAGCAACTAATTATAACTTTTTCCTAAATCAATGCAAAACTTACCCACACTTGCCTGTTTCTGTGTTGTGTTTTTCACATCAGGATTAGTAAGGCTTTGGTAATAATGCTGTGTTAATTCAGAAGCACAATAAAAATACCTGATAGTATCTCTAAGTCATTCCTTAGATTTCTAGGAGGAAAAGCTTTTAAATGTTTTGGCTTTGTATAAGCTCCAATACAGCTCTATCCAGGCAGCCTTTAAGGGCTAAATTTTTTTTAAGGGAAAAAAACAAATTACAGCAGGGAGGAGTCAGGAACAAAATGGCAATGTGGATGGGAAATGATAGGGGTTGGATTCTGAGGCTGCCAGAGGTGACCAAAGCACAGGGCAGTGTATTGTCCAGCTGGTATTCCTTATGGATTACCTTCCATGCACGTCCAAACACACTGGTACCTATTTAATTCAAGAATGTTGGTTGCTTGAGATTTTATAACAGTCTGCCTTGCTCAAACATTTGGTTTGGGTTAAAATCTCAGGAGGACTACTAGTACTTCTGAGTGCTTGAAATTTATGGGGAGGGAAGTGAAGACAGGGAATAAAAGAATTCCATTAAATTCCTGGAAATTTTCCTTAACTGAAGTTTTTCCTGTATACCCTCACCTGTATAGAATGTCAGAATGAGTCATCTGTGCTTAGAGCTGCTCACTGTTCTCTCTTTGTCTGCTTACCCCTTCTTAGTGTTATATGCTTTTCCACTTCCCCCTGTGAGGGGCTTTTAAAAGCCTCTTTGTTACTATCATACAACATTTTTCAGTGTACCACAGAAGGTCCATAATGTCACTGGATGCTGGTAACAAAAATAGCATAAACATAGCCAGAAAAATTCCAGACCTATATTTTATGGTTAAAAATGTTGTTCCAATGTAGGCTTTTGTTCCAGCACTTCATGCAGATGGGCTTCTGTTGGGTGCACTGGAACTGAAATATTTCCCGTAACTGTAGCAGAAATGACGTTAAGAAACAAAAAATCCAACAAAAGTATCTCCTTCAACAATGGCCTGCGGTATTCCTGGTATTCCTCATTCTGGTGGTGCACAGCAGGTCCTCAGAAATGCATGTGCTGAGTATGTATGTGTTGTAATTCAGTAATGTGAAAACTAATGGGAACCAGTTGGAGGAAGCCATCAGTGTCTCTCATTGTAACATTTAAATTAGAGATTCAAATATTGCTTTGTGTACCAGGCTTATTGGACTAGAAAATTCCATCTTAAAATTTGCTATTCTAATTTTGAGCAATCACTGGAAAATGTATTTAGAAATTAGGCTCCTTTAATGAGCATGGGCTTAGTTAAAAAAAGAAATTGTGATATGGTTCAGTGCATTATATTTTCAAGTAACTGCAATTTTATGAAACAGATTTTAACTTCTGTGGTCATTTCATATCAGAAAAAAAGATGAGGCACACACTGAAACTGAAGCCTGGCATGGAGGCTTCATGTCAATAACTGGAAGCCTAAAATCCTATTGTAGCACGAGGTAACGACCAAGTGTTTTCAGTTTTCTGATATTAGTTTTATCATATTTAAAGGTCACTCAAAATTGTAACATAACTTTATTGATTTTGATTTTTTTTCTTCTTTCTTGCACATTTTAGCAAGATTATAATGAATTTGGCTGAATCACACTTTTTTTTTGCCTCTAGCTTTGGTGATGCTTTAACATGAAAAAAATCTGTGCCTGATTGAGTTTTGACTGTATTTAAGCATGAGCAGTATGCTGATGTAATTACTGAGTTCATTAATAGATCCAGGAATGTCTGGGAGCTGGGTGCTGTACATCAGTGTCTCAGACATCCTTGTTTTGTTAGAATTCCTTTGTATGATCTGGGCAGAGACTTACTAAAATTTTCCCTTTTTATGTGGCAGTTCTTCCTGGCTGCCAGATTGTAGTGACAGTTATGTTGGCATCACCTGTCTGGACAGAGACATCTCAGAACGACTCCACCTGAGTTCTGATCACTAATTACTTTATTAATAGATTGTTGAACAACCCTGATTGTAGAGGGTAACACTGTATCCATGTGAGGCTGCCTGTGACTTGCTGCTGCCCGAATTTTTTATTTTCAGTTCTGATTTTGTTCTCAATTCCAAATCCCAGATCCTCATGTTTTTCATTTTGAAACTGGATTCTGAGAATGGGCCAATGCTGCCATTTGTTCCCTTCTGTTCCATGTGAGATCCTAGTGAAAGTTTTCCATGCATCAAACTCAGAGAATTACCCCCTCCTGCCCCTCCCCATTCCTTCCCTCCTTTGAAGAGGAGCTCCTAAGAAACCTGATGAGGTGTAGGTGAAACCAGGATGGGGCAGGAAGAGCCAATCTAATTATTGCCCGTGGTGCTCCCAAGCCTGTTGAGCTTCTGGCTTAGCCGAGCTCCTGAAAATCAGAATCCTTGCAGGGACACGTCTGTGCTGAGCTCTGGGCCATGGGCTTTCCCCTCCAGGGCTCTCTGATAGGAGATAAAGGAGTTGGAGCTGCTTCTAATGGGGATACTTGGATGATTCTCACATTCCTGAGAGCATGGGAGCAGATTTAACTGGATTCTCTATTGTTCAGAGATTTGGTGCTGCCTCTCAAATCCTGGCTCCTTCTTCTGCTCGGCAGTCCTTGATTTCTCAAGTGACTGTAAGCCTCGTTTCTCCAGGGCTTTTCCTCTTGTTTGTGGGGGTAGGCAGGAATTTTGAAGATGCTGAGAGTGCTTTAAGTAATCCTGACAACCATTCATCTGAAGCTTAAAACTCTGTGAAGATGTTGGAGGTCTTAACGTGACTGTAGAAACATGGTAGTTATGTTGCATGTTCTTATGCCATTTTGTTAAATAAGGAGTCTTAAGTACAACTCATTTCAACAAAGTTCATTAAACATAAAATTGCATAACAATTTTCTAGTAAACTCAATTTGAGATTTCTCAGTGAATTGTTAAAATGCAGATTTTTTTTTAAAAAGGAGACACTTTCATGTCCAAGTAACTTCCAGACTTTGCTTTTAAAAGCTAGTTACATGGTGTATGCAAAGCAATAAATTGGAAGGAATTTAAGATTAAATATTGATTTTAATACTAGAGTGAGAAGTGGTCTGAGATGACAGTAAAATGAGTAATAGGGTGATGTGGAGATGCTGCCACACAGACAGATAGTTGATACAGTAATGTACCAAGCTGTCATTGAAACATCTGACAGAAGAAATGACAACCTGAAATTTCTAGGGTGTATGGGAACAGAGCCCTGATGAAATTCCTCTCCCCACTCCTGCTATGGATAGAGCTGCCACTTAGGAACCGAGGGTTTGGAGAGGAAATCTCCTGACCTTTGAATGTCCCCCAATGTCATGCAGAGCCAGGGGCCACGAGACAAAAGTGGGAAGTTTATACAGCAATATGTAACTTTAGAGAACATTAAGTTGTCATTGCTGCTTTGATCAGTGATAGAATATACTTTGATAAAACTCAGATAAAGGGCTTCAGGCTGTAGCATCAAAACAATGCGTTGTGTTCCTTTTAGTTTGAAATATGTATTTCTACAGTCTGTTTTTAAGAAGTGGAATGTGCTCGTGAGAAGTGATTAGACCTGGCACGCAGACCTAAATAATGAAGGTCAAATAGAATTATTTGTTTTTTACATTTTGATTGTTTGAAAACCTGGGTTTGAAATTTATGGGGAGGACTTGTTGTGACACTGTTACATACCACAGGAAAAAATCAGTCTGGAAGTGGCTACAGTTATGTTTGAATTCAGTCATTACTCCATTTGTGGTGTTTGTTCTATGTCAATTTATTGTCTGCACAGCAGATGAGAGAAAGAAGTAGAGGGTCTTTGGGTGCCTTTGGTGAGTCTTATTCCTGTGGAGTTGAATCTAAGAGGTAGAAAAACAGACTGCAAGAAACTTCATTTTGCAGTGATGTAATTCTGTGTATTCTTGCTTGGAGTGTTTGAAGGTGTAAGTTACAAAAATGTATCTAGAAATCCATTAAGACTATAAAACCTAACATTTCTAGTTGTTTCATAATTTTATGGATTATCAGAGTAGACTGTAAAGCTTAATAGATCATTACTCTGTTCATAGCTCTGGCAAATCCCCTCCCACCTCCAAAATTCTTGGTGGCACCTCTGATAATCTTGGTACATGAGAAAGTGTGATGGGTAAATGAGAAAGTGTGATGGGTAAATGAGAAAGTGTGATGGCTCATTGCTTGTCTGGCTGCTTTGCTGTGCAGGAAACTATCAGTACTGTAATCACTCTTGTGTTTATTATGATAAAGTGTGTTAAAGATATTGTGGGGGGTTTAGTTTGCTTTTGTGCTTTAGGAAAAGCCCAATCTAACAAATAAAGGAATGTTTAGGATCTTTTACCTTTATTCTTACATAAGAAAAACAATCTACATCAAAAGAAAATACATGTAAGTTACTTCAGCTTCTTATAAGGCGCCATTCCCCTGCTTTTGAAACTTCTTCCCTCAACATGCTGAACGCTTTCCTGAGAGCACAGCAAAGCCTGCACTTTGGAATTGGATAGCAGGGTTTTTCCGTGCCGGGGCTGGCAGCACTCGGGCTCTGAGCACAGCCCGGGGCTGGCACAGGCGGGGTCTGCATTGGGCAATGCTGCGTCAGCCTGGCTCCATCGGGAGCAGCAGCAGGGTGGCACTTGGAGTAAGCCAGTCTGAAACCACTCTGAGACATCAACCTCAGCTCAAGTAATTGTACAGTGCCTCATCTCAGACCTGCTTCCTAAGTAAAGGAATTGAAGAAAAAGTTGGTTTGTTACTCATCTGTCATCACTGAATTCTTCTGCTGATTATCTGATTGTAAAGATAAGCCTTTACTGATTGCCTGGCTCAAACACATGTGAGATATATGAACCTCTCGCTTCTGCAACTTCAAAACAGATGCTCTTTAAAATACTTGTAAAAGTCTTTGGGTTAGAGCTGTTACCCAAAAGTAAAACTGCACTTCAAGGGAGTTTGAAGGGCGTCTCTCATAAATGTTTGCCAATAGCTGTTCACACGGCTGAAGACAGATGTGTATTGATAAGGCTGACACCAAACCTCCGAGGTGGGGATGTATTTTGAGAAAGATGTTTCCCATACAGATGGTGTTGAGCTTTCTGTAGTATGAGAACTTCTTTAATACCAACAGTCTGTTCGGTGCTGTTTAGTCAGGCTTTCAGAGAACCTCAGCTTTGAACAGATACTAAACTGCAGGTGTTTTTTCTCTGAAATTTTTCATCAGTTTGTAAATGTGTGAAAAAAAATGGTGGTAACTGCTTTGCAGTTTCCAGGTTTACCTCAGAAAGGCCTTAGTGATTTCAATGTGCTGGACTGCCAAGGAGCTGTAACTTTGTTTTCCTGCAGTGACTTATTTTGGGAGGGTCTTAAGACAAGTTCAGGTACTCCATCCAAGCAAAACCTGCTTTTCAGGGGGATTGTGTCCATGCTTGCTGCCTTTACTGACATTGTTTTAAAATAAATTTATCTGTTAATTCTAATTAAACTAATTTGCTACTAATTTTTCATGTAAAACCTCTTACTAATTTGAAATTTGTGACATTTCTTTTTTTTTTTTAGTTGCACTAGATTAACATTTGTGACAGAAAAAAATAGCTCTTGAAGCTTATTTTTTATAGTTTCTAGGGCTGGGTTTTAAAAGTTAACTGGCTTCCCCCTTAAACTCTAAAGTCTTTATTTGTAAAGTTATCTATGAATGTAGTTTTTTGTTTCTTTGGTTTCCTTGGTTTTTTTTTTTGCTTTCTTTCCCTAATATCTCCCTAATGTATGTACAGTGATTAGCAGTATTAACAGGTAGTTGATTTTACTTGTGCATTAAGCAAATGCAATTTACTAGTAGGGATTGAGTGCTCAGGGAAGCTTGGAGAACAAAGTCATTCAGTCTTTGAAAGAGAACAAACACTAACTGTTAATGCTGTGCAATAGAAGAATTTTATAATATATTGATTTCCATTTTGACCGTATTGACCGTATAATTTAGTTTTCTGCATACCACTGTGAGAGAGTTAAATTACTGCTTGTTATTGACATCCTTGTTTTTACTCAGCTGCTCTATTAAATGAATTGAGGCAAAATAAAATGCCATCATTTACTGACACTAAATCTAAATGGAAAAAGCCTGTGAAGAGAATGTGTAGAACTCGAGGTATGATGTGAGATTAACCTTCCTGTGGTTCATGTCACACACACAGACTTTGATACCTGTATTTCAGTTAACTTAATTTTATTGCAGTGGTATTTAAAATAAAGACCTGTGTTTACCTTAGCATTGTCCAAATCTGCATTAAATTGTCATTCTAGATGGAAAGCTTTGATGCCAAGTAAGTGCAAGTGTACTCTAGTTGATAATTATTTAACTTTTAAGAGCTTTATGAACTAAGACTATTTATTTGTGTAGGTAAAGGAATGCAGTTCAGAATTACTTGAATGGGGGGTTTGGAGTGTAATTGCAAGCCTTACTTGTCTGCTTTGTGCTGATTTGAAACACTAAACAGCAGAAACTATCACTGATTAAGACAAGACTTGCAGTTCTCAGCATTTGTAAAATCAGGACAATGCTAGTGTTGCTTGAAGTCAGATGTCTTCTTTTTTACTGATAATCTTAGTTTAAAACTGTTAGTAGTTGGTCCATGGCATTTTTAATGTAGTTACCATGTCACTATAGCAGCTCCTGCCTCCTCTCCTGGGCTGGTGAATTCTCTGGGCTGCTGAGTTCAGCAGAGACAGCTGGGACAGTGAGGAGGAGGAGCAAGAGAATCTCCTGGTGCTGCTGCTAGAAAAGGACGTCTGGATCTATAGTTTTCATGGCTATTATAGTGGGAATGTTTCCTGTAAGGTTTAGCCAGTCCCTCCCCAGTAATTACTGGTGCAATTTGTAGTAACTGCCAGTGGCCTGGAAGAACTCTTCTTTTCTTAGGACTTTGGACAGTCCCATCCAGTAGCATTCTTTAAAAAAACAAATATAGTGACTCCACTGCTGTAACGTGGCTCCAAGCTAAAGATCTCCCTTTGATTCTTTTCCTTATCCCACACAAATTTATAGTTGCATCTTTTTGCTGTGAAGGGCAAATTTGACCCTCAGGGAAGGGTGTTCTGTGGTGTCTCCCAGTAGTACAATGAGTGAGCCATAAATCTACAACAGTACTTTCCACTGAAAATGAAAATTGAACCTGGACTATTGCTTTTGTTATGCATTTAGTGGAGAGGAAGAGAAAAAACCCTAACTAACCTCAAGAAGAAGAAAGATGTGTCTGTTGTGAGTTGGCTGGAAACAGTTGATAGCAACAGTCACAACAGATTGGTCTTTGTGTGGATTATTTAGACACCAGTGCTGTAGTGAGTTAGAAGCCACTAATCTGTGTTTGTCAGAGAGACCACTCTGTTGTGTTGATCTCAAGTTGTTCCTTGGACGAAGAAAGGAAAAAGCTGCCCTAGAATTTACAGCCAGGACTAGCCTTGTCTCCCTGGCTTCCTGAGCTGTCCTTAATCTCTCCTTAGGATGCTCCTTTTGTTTGCCTTGGTTTCAGTACTGGTTTGTTGTATTTAAGGAACCATCTTCAGCTGTCTGGCATCATGAGTTCAAATCATCAGCTCTGTATTTTATGCACTATGTTTTTCTGGAAGGCTTTTTCCCCCCCCCTTTCCATGTATTGATATTAGTGCACATTGAATGGTGGACTATGTGCAGCAGTAAAGATAGTCAGACATAAACAAAACAAGAGAAACATAACAGGTCTCATGCTTTATTCATGTCACTTTTGTTTATGTTCTTACCACCCAGAAAAAGGAAAACAGCTGCTCCTCAACAGAAAGATAAGAGCAGAAAAACTCCATAAATAAGAGACTTTTTCTGTAGAGTGCTAGCAGAATTTTTCATGCAATATATTTGATAAAGTACTATTTTGATTCTTTATACTTAATTTTGGCTGCTCTAGTCAAAATTTGAGGTATCATTTAATGAAACCATAGAATAATATGAATACATTAATTTCACATCTCTTGTTTGTGTAACAACAGTACCTTGCTGTGGGGCAGTGAAATAGGCAGAGCACACTAGAGCAAAATGAAAGGATAGGTTGTCTTCTGAAAAAACAAACCAACCAAACAAACAAAAAACCCCAAACCAAGAAAACAGCAAACCTGATAGTTTCATGGCCTTGAGTTACCTTTGTGCATAAACAATTTTTTCCTCTCCCTGTTCCTCTTGCCCTTCCTCCCACCTTTTCCACTTTTCTCGTGTATGATAATTTCTGGTATTTTTATCATCTGGTTTATCCTAACTGTTCTCATTGAAACCATCAAATTGTGGACAAAAATGTAATTCCAGACCTGCAGTGAGAGGAAATACAGACTAATAACCACTGTGGATCTGTGCTCTGTGTGCTGAGAGAAGCCCAGAGTGCTGGGCCCATGGCATTCAGACAGCTGCCAGTTCTGTTAACTGAAGTTTAATTGTGGTGCAAGATGGGGAACCACTGACCTTTAGAAGAATTTGACTTAATGAGACCCTCATACCTGATGTCTATTTTCAGCCATTTTTAGCTGACCTAAAATTACTGTTTAGCAAGGTTGGACTTTATGGAGCCACTTTTCTCACCTTTGCTTGTGAATGATGGCACAAAATAAATAAAGATTGGTACTAAGTTTGCATGTGACATTTAGCAAGGTTAAGGGAAAAAAAGATTCTATTTTGGTATGTTCAGCAGAAGTATGTATTTTTCACTTGGTTTTGGGCTTTGTCTGCTTCTTAAGTGTTTTGGAGGAGAGTCAATGTAGTTTATGGCTGAAGTAGGTGAAACCAAGCATTGGGAGCAGCTCTGAGGGGTGTTACGTGACTGTGTTCATTCACAAAGACTGTCCTGCCCCAGAAAAATCTTTTCCCCTGTTCTTTGCAGCCAGAATATTTGTGTGAAATGCAGCCATAAGCATTGCTTTGAAATTAATAGATTGAAGTTTGATCAGCTGGGATAGAGGCTTTCTTCTTCCATAGAATTTTTATGGGTTTGAACTCTTTGAGAACCTTATGTAAAAGTGAGTTATTCATAAAACAGTTGCTGCAGTATCACAAGATGTCTTCCAGTACCACTTTTTTTTTTCTTCCTTTAAAAAACTAAGCAAATGTTAGCCTATATGGGAGAAATATGAGGAAAATCACCTTCAGGTCTGTTAGATTTAGAGACCACTTTTCAAGCTCTCTCACCACAATACAGAGAAAGAGCTGCATGCAGCAGTGTGAAAATGTAAATGGGATTCAATTTGCTTGCCCCTTTCATTGTCCTTAAATCTAATGATACCAATTTCAGTTATGGTTAAACTTCCTTGTTTGAAGATGGCACAGGACTACCTTAAGTGTCAATTTGTGCTAGAAAATTTAATTTTTATAGGCTATGGAATGTGAGCTGCGTGGAAGAACTGTAAATGTAATGTAATATATAATAGGCTATTTAATTTATTTTAACCATCTTAAAGTCTATTTAAGTCCTCCTGAGACATTCCAGAGCTGATCTAAAGGAGATCTTTTCCATCAAGCTCTCAGCAATTTAGACTTACACTTCCTGTCTGTTACAGTTTTCAGCTGATAATAGTATCCACTTCAAATTCATGGCATGTATAGACTTGGATTTTTTGTTTCTAGTGGGACAGGTACAAAGTTCTCTTAAATATGAAAGACTTCAAACACTTTTCCTCACTGGTGCATGGTTTTACAGGACTAATTGGGGAAATGCATCTTGTGCTCAGGTTCATGGAAGTTGATTAAAACATTATTTCAAGAGTGGAGTTGGCTGAAATTGCACTATTGCCCTTTGGGAGGGAGCAAGTATAGCCAGTCCCTCTCCTCCTTCACTGTTTCAAGCAGAGCCCTGACTTGCAGCACCTTCTTATCATGATTTTCTGTTCTTTTTTGTTATGGTTTTCTGTTCTTTTCCTTTCCATTTCTATCCCTTAAGTCCAGAAGTTCTTGCTTTTCCTGCTGTATGATAATTTGGTTCTCTACCACATCAGTACTACTTTAAATACTTGGGTTGACAGCAACCTGAAACCTAATATTTTTTACCCAGGTGCAAAATGAGAAGTCTAAACAAGGTAGACCCTTGAGGAACACCACCACTAATAATATTTTCTCCATCCCAGTAATTTACCATGAGGTGTGATCCTCACGTGTTGCCATTAACTAAGAAATTTCATCAAAGAAAGATAAACCAGTGTGACGTGATTTACATTTGAGAAGATCTGGGCTGCATTTCTATTTATGTTCCAGTCACTGGTTACTCTTGGGTGCTCTTTCCCCTTAGAACAGTTGTTATGAGATGCTGAGGAACACTGAGCTCACATTAACAGGTTCTACATTTCTTCTCCAGCCCTAGGCTGCTATCCCAGAAAATGTCCTATTCACTGAGAACCCTCATGCCCAAATCTGCAATTTTGATATATAACCCTTTTTTTTTTTTTTTTCAGTATTCTGGGATGGAAATTTTTTTAAGCAGCCTCATTTCATTTTAGTAATGGATGTGGTAATTTGCAGTGCTTTGTCCTTGTTCCCATGAGGTATTCTGTCTCTGTCCTCACACACACCATTATTCTTACAGGAAAAAATGATGCAAAAGCCTAATTTAATATTTGGTTTGTCCTCCTAATTTCTACTCCTTGTTGACATCAGTTCTTCATTTCTTGCTCTTAATCTCTTGTTGAGAAACCATTTGTTTGTCTGTGAGTTCCCATTTTCCTGGCCTCCTGGCAGTTTGCATTTAACCTCTGCAGCCTGACCTCTGAAGTGCCAGCTCTCTTTGCTGATCAGTCCCTTTTTCCATTCCTTGTAGGTTCTCTACTTCCCCTTAATATCCTGCTTTGAGGTGCATTCTCATGCAGGTAGGTCTGTAGCCCTTTCCTCTCCCCCTTTTTAACTTTACTGGGATATAAGGACTCAGATTTAAAGTAAACCCTTCCCTCCCATACGCTCAAATCCAAGTGTGTATGTGTTTCATATATCTTAGGATGAAATTTTGGTTTATGGCCCATCAGGGAAAGGTGGGATTACTCTTGAAATGTAAAGAAAAACTGTTGGTTATTTTTGGGTCATGCAGCTGGTGAGGCCTGTACCCCCAGAAAAGATTAAGGAAGTTGGAATTGCCTTTGGCAATTACTCTGTGTTGTATAGGCTGCTTATTTCCAGATGGGTGGTTTGGTTGTTTTTTTTTTGTTTCCTTCACGTAAAACCATGGGAATTAATTTGAAAAACTGGCATTTAAACCATCTGAATCAGAAATAGATTTTTTTTTCCTTGATGCTAGTTATGTTTATATAAACACAGTCCATTTTGTTAGAAGGTCAATAATTTTGGACATTCCCTGAAATCCTTTCCTGGTTTCACTTTTTTAAAGAAAAATATTAAAGGTATACTGATGTTTCTTTTTTCATTATGTTGGGGGCCAGATCTATTTGGCACCTTTTTGTTGAAAACCCCAGCACACAAGAGGACAGTTCACTTTTCCATTTTGCCAAGTAGTTGGGAGAGCTCTTACAACAGATGCCAAGGCTGCTTTTCTGGAGCTGAGTGATCCCTTCTGACTCTGCATATTATCAAGGGAGAAAAGGATAAAATGAGTTCCCCAGTTTTGGAGCACAGCCTGGGGTTCTGTGTGGGTTCTGTGTGGGCTCTGGGTCCGTGGCACCGCGGGGCCCCTGGGAGGGCGCTGGGTGCGGAGCCCGCGCTGCATTTCCGTGGGCTGGGGGTGTTGCAGTCGCAGTCTGTCAGCCCCTCCTGTGTGCACGTTGGGACCATATGGGATTGCCCAGCTCCATGTGCTGGCAGCACTCCCTGCAGATGGACACGGATGGAGTCACGTTTGGGCTCTCTCTGCCTGCACAAATCTGTGTCCTCCTGAGCTGGGGGGTGGCAGAGCTGCTGAGGAGTTGGGGTTTTTTCTGGCTTCTGGTATCAGAGTGGGGCTCAGTGCTCTGCTGTGTTGATTTTGATAGTGTTAACCCTAGAGCTAATATAAATTTTAAATTACACTTTTATGAATTTCATTTAAATGTAATTGGAACTCCTCAGTGTGGTCTAATGGTGATGTATAATTCTTGTCTCTTTCTTACCCTTGGGGGTGCTGGGGGAATCTCTGAAAGTCCCTTTGTCAGCTCTTTTTGTTTGGGAATAGCCATTTTCTTTTCTGGATCTGCTGTAAATTTCCAAAGTTCACCCCTGGTATATCCTAGTGTTTGATGAGCTGACAGCAAAAGAGAGATTTGCAAGTCTTTCACCGTGTTTGTTAGCCAAGGCTTCCTGCAGTATTTATGCTGCAAGACTTTAAAAGCAAGGATAATAGTATTTAGTAACTAAAAGCTTGAAAAACTTATTAATGGACTGTTTATATTTGTGTTATTCCTCTTAATTGTTTCCCTTAGCTTTAATGAGATGAAAACCAATTTAGTGTCATTAGTAAGTGTCTGAGCATGTTCTTCAAACTGAGCTTTGAGCACTATGGTGGGGAGTCTGGGGGTTATACCTTTAATATGAGGGTTATGTCCTTAATATGATGGCACTTTGTTGTTTGGCTTAGTCTTAAAACTTCACTGTGGGTCAGTGGGTGTTTGTGCAACATGTGGCACTAGATGTTGAAAGTGGATGTTTACATCTGGTATGCATTGGGAGATTAAGGTAGAGAGGATGAAGTTTTGGGTATGTGTTTTTTGGATGAAGGATAAAGTGAGAATACTTTTATTTCCTCTTAGATTTGAAACATATCATTCTAGCAATGCCTTTGAAACTCTGCCAGCTTTGCCAACCGTAACATTTATGGGATTTTGGACCTAAACTGAACTAGAGAACTGTTTTTAGTGGCAGAGAAAAAGGTTAGTGCATGAAAATAGCTGGGCCTATTATTGACTGCATGTGGTCAGTGGTTTGGCTGAATGTAGGTGGCTCTTTTCCTGTCACTGTTTTCAAGCATATGGCTTTGTGATGAATATAAAACTCTTTCGAAATGAGATCTGCTGCAGTTCTTTTTGCACAGTAGTCTTGTGCTGTTTAGTAGTGATTATTTTCCTTTTGTCATTTACTTTCAATCCTGTAGTAAAAAAAAAATCCTTTTCAAGTAAAGCTTATTCCTGTTGACATCAAAGCTAAGAGGTTTGAAGAATGTGATCATCTGTGTATGGCAGCTGCTTCTGTCAGTAATATTTCTAAAAGGATGCATAAACTGTGTTGCTGAGTCTTTATTGTAGTTGATGCTGGGATTGTTTGCAGCGGGCAGAAACTCCCTCTAAATGTGCACATGCATTTTGTTTAATGATTACTTGTGTGAAAATCTCTAATACTGAATTACAACTTCCCTTTCTTTGCTTTTCATGTTTCCAGTCTTGAAAGTAACATTTATAGCAGTTTCTCCCAAGGTGAACTTCTTTTTCCCATTGTGTAGAAGACAGCTTGGGTTAACCCAGTGTTTTGTTTCCTTCTTTGTGTGTGGTATACAAGGTGCAACCTCAGAGCTCAGGGAACAGTGAGTTTTCTAGCTCCTGCTGCAGAGAGCTTAAGGGCACAACAGGTTCTGTTTAACTTTAACTTAAACAGTGTTACCCTATTTATATCTTTGTAAAAGATCTGGGTGATAGAGCTGTAAATTGTACAGATTGTGGATTGTGTAGATTGTCTGGTGTTTTCAGTGTAGAAGATTCTAGTGAATCTTGTTTTAGCAGCTCTCAGATGCAAGAGCTGGTTTCATTCAGCTGAGAGCAAAGTACATTTGGGTCTGCAAGATGCTGAGAACTGCAGCAAGTTTTAGGGGCACAGAGCACTTCATGAGTTGGTTCCATTGCTGTGAAGTATTTTTAAAACAAAGCAAAACTGTTCTCTAGGTTTGGGGGAAATGTTATGGTTTCCTCCCGTTTGAGGGAAATAATATATAGAATTATCCAGTTTTTAGAGTAACTGTAAAAGAATAACTAAATAAACAATGAGGTCTAACTTGCAGAGCTGCTTAACATATTTTGAATGTATTTGTCAGTCAGTCCTGCATCCTGTTTCACAGGCCAGACACAAGGAATAACACTGTTGCACAAGTGAGGCTGCTCATGTGATCATGCCTTACACACTTTTACAAATTTAGTTTGTTACCTACCTAAAAAAATTATACAATACTATTTGAAACACAAAATCAACTTTTGAATTCTTGAAATAAAAGAAAAACCAAACTTCTAGACACTGTAATTATTGCAACAGTAGATTAGAATTTAGTGAAATATCTTCCTACAATATAACATAACAATATCACTCACAAGTTATTAAGAAATTTCTTTTCTAATTTAAACTAGCCCTTTTGAACTGTATCATGAAGACAGAGCTGTGTTTCCCAAGCGTGCTGGGTGAAAGACTGTCACTAAGCAAGAAGTGCTATGCATGTGTTTGTAACTCTTCTTGCAAGAGAATTTTAAGTAATCCTTCATTGCATCCTCAATATTTAAAAAGAAAATTCCTTTGAATTTTCCCGAATTTGGGGTTGTGCAAAACACTCTCAATATCAGCAAGCTTTGTAATGTGTTTTTGTTTGCATTTTGATTTGGGTTTTTTTTTCCTCTCATTCTAATTTTGCTCTAGGAAAATGCTTGGTATTTTGGCAGTAGTAATTGTCCCAATTCAGGAATGCTCTGTGAAAGATCTCAAACATACTGATAAAGGTTCCTAACTGATACTGATAATCTCCATCACGTTCGTATTGGAAATCTTTTTTGAGACATGAAGATGATGGAGATTAGCACGATGCCTCAGGTTTTAGCTTTTATATTTTTCATGTTCTGTGCTGATTTAGTCTGTATGTTTGAGCTTCCTGTTAGGGTGTGATGAGCTCTCTTCACAGAGCACGGACACAAAACAATTCCTGCTCCAGCTGGGCACCAAGGACAAATGACCCAAATCTCAGCCCAGGAGCACAAACCCCGTGGGCTGGAGAGAGAAAAACAAGCAGGGTGGGACTGCCTGGGCTCAAGCTGGAATGGGACAATGAACTGCAAGGTGCAAATGGAGCAGAGCTGATCCCAGGGACAGAGCCCGTGCCCGGCCGTGCATTTTGGGGCCATTTTGGTTCATCTTGGGTGCAGCCCTGGCTGGGCTCTGGTGCTGCCCAAGGTGGATCCATTGAGGAGATCCTTTTAATAAATCCCTACTTTATTCTGTAAATATGTCCAGCATCTAGGTCTGTTCTAGGTCAGCCTTCACAAGGCATCAATCAGTATCAGTTCTCAGCATGGATTGATAGAACAGTATCTACAGAAAAGCAGCATTGCTGATGAGCTTTAATTTTAATTTTGTGAGGGTTTTTATGTCAGCAGTTACAATTGCCTTGCCTGTTGCGCAGAGGTCGGAGACCTGCGGGAGCTGCAGACCCTGGACATCTCCACCAACCGCCTGATGACGTTACCCGAGAGGCTGCACATGTGCCTTTCCCTGCAGTACCTGACTGCAGACAGGAACCACCTGTGGTCTGTGCCCCGCCACCTGTGCCAGCTGCCCAGCCTCAACGAGCTCTCCATGGCTGGCAACCGCCTGGCCTTCCTGCCCCTCGGTGAGTGCCCACCTGGGGGGTGGCAGGCAGCAAAACAAACTGCCCCAGACGTGAAAAACAAAGCAACAAGTGAGTTTCTTTGGTGGTCCCCGCAGACTCTGTTTATGGAGCTGTCACAGGGATCATATTGTTGGAAAATATGTTAATAAAAAAAATGCAGGTTAAGGTTTCGTGGTTTTTTTTTTTAAAGCTATCAAATTTGCTTTATTTTTAGCTAACCGCGGGGAAAAAGTTTAAATGATGTGCTTAAATATAGTACTGTGTAATCTGAGTTCCACCACTTTGGGTAATGATCTGTTTCTGTTTGCTGGATCTGATGATTTAACTAAGATTCCTCAAGTATGGTTTAAAACTTGTTGTGGAGTCCCAGTAACTCCATATAAATTACTTTTCAGCATTAGGAGTGTCAGTACCACATAATCCAGTGCAGGTTTAGTTTGTGCTGTGTACAGGCATCCATCAAAATTTCCACAGTAGTAGCCCAGGGAGGAATTGATGAGCCTTTTGCTCAACCCTTTGAAAATTTGGAAGAGTGGAAGCAGGTCAGGAGTGGGAGGTGCAGTCAGTGTGTGGGGGTTTGTTGGGGGCAGTCACTGTGTGTTCCCTTCGGGGAAAACAAATCCTCCTCCCTGAACTTGTCACTTTTCAGCCCTGCCACGGGCTAATCTCAGCTGGGATACAGACACACATGCAGACCTGCCCTGCCATCTGAATAGCCATTAATACTTTCTCTAGAATACAGAGTTTGGTGTTAATTAGGTGCAGATTAAGTTATGATAATCACATTGGAAAGAAGCTGGAAATTGAGATGGCTAAAAATGAGATCATAATTTCTAAATTAATTACCTTGTGTAGGTTTAACTTAATCTTTTCAGTACTAGCAGTTCAGTTTTTAAAGAACTTACTGATCTTTCTGAATTTTTTATCACCTTAGTTTTTATTGCTGGAAAGTAAGTGCAAATAATGTCTCCAGACAAAGTGTTGCAGTTATGTCCCAGCATATGTCATTATATAAATGAGAAAACGAGTTCCAGGATGCATCATCCAGATTCCACACTACTAAAACAAGCAAATTGCCTTGCCTTATTTTGGCAAATATTTTTAACTGCCATGAGAGAGGAAGTTAAACAATTTTAATTTTGCAAAAATTCAGTAAGATGAGATGTGAAATTTTAAAGGATAAAAGTTTTTGCTACTTTTGCTCTCCACTAGTAGCTTACCTGTGAGCGAGCCGTGACCTGGATGAGCCATAGATCTGCCAAAGTTTTAAGTTCAAAAGGAGGAAATAAATCTCTAATATAATGACACACCTTCTTTTTTCTTTATTTTTAGACTCAAATTCAAAACATTCAAAAGGAACTTTTAAAATAACGGGAAACATCAAAGACTGTCAATTGACCTTGTTCAGTAGTTCTTAATAGTGACTCACTGGTGAACATTTGGAGATAATTTGCTATCTCTGGATATGAAACTGAATCATAAATCCTAGAGTTCAGAGGAAAAGCAGCACAGTATAAATGTAAATGTTTAATCCTTCCTCTGAAGAATCAGAAGGCTTCAGAGTGGTCAAGATGTGATGAAATAAAGTAGAAGAGAGAGTGCATTGAAAAGCAAAAAGATTAAATCTATCTTCTGTTGCTTGGGAAAATATTTGTCTTGGAATATTGCTGAAGTTAAACATAATTGTAGCATTACTTCTGCTTGCTGCACATGTTGGCTGGTGGGGCTTTTGTGTGTATTCTTACATCCAACTTCACTTTACCAGTTAATGACTGATAAGGATGCTAAATAATGGTGAAAAATACTGCATAAATACTTTCAAGTGATAGTCAAGCAAATATTGTCAAAACAATTTTTTGCAATTAGGGAGCTGTGTTGAAAAGCAGAGAATTTATTCATCTCCTGACAGAATGGTTGAGGGTTTTTCTTTTTTTATTAGATATGTCCATGTTAAAAGAAATAGGTTTGAAACAAGTTGTTTAATGCTTTTTAAAGCATTATTTACTTCATTTATTTCACATGGTGGGTGACATCTACTCTGTCAACCAGGAGTCTGTTCTGCCTTGTCCAAGTTTGTCCCTCGTAGCTGCCAGCAGAGCCTCGTGTGAATGTAGTGGAAATCTGCATTTTCCTGTTCTGGATTGATGGGTGCAAGGTTTATTCCAGCAGCAGCACAGCCCTGCTGGACAGGGATCAGGAGCTTCTTTGCCCTGTACATTCTTTTAAAAGTTTGCAGGCACATGTCTTGGAAAAAACAGTGTAACACTGTTAATCAGTTTTAAAATACAGCAAAAATACCTGATCCCACTCTGTGACTTTCAGAACAGGACCATAAACAAACAGATGGGTAAACAACAGTGAATTAGTAATTTGTTTTGCAGAATACACCTAAATCTTGGATATGCCAGTGTTTTGTAAAAATCATTTTTCAGTATTTCAGTTTATACTAAAAGAAATGAGACATTATGGATCTCAGCCTTTGGGTCTTCCTAAGAAACTAATTTTTAAGAACAACTCCAAAAATTATATGTGTAAGTTGAACCGGAAGCTGCATCCTGATCAGTTGTATTATTGTCATGGTAACTTCATGCTCCCTTAGTAAATGGTATTAGAAATCTGCTGATCATTGTATATCAATCTACTTACAACATAAATTATCTTTTGACAGAAAATTAACTTTAAATTTTAGCATTACCGAGTGCTCGGGTGCCTGAAAACAAATTCCACTGCAAGCAGAATGTGAATCTGATGACACTGCAAAAATAAAAATCATTTGTGTAATAAAGTACAAATATAATTAAAATAGGCCATAAATTCTCAAGTGTACTGGCAGTATAGGGGATGTTATGACAGCAAATATTCAGTATTATATCACTTTATTTGAGGATTTATGTGCACTTTTTATTTAGAAAATGGGTCTAGTAATTATCAGTGGTAAACAAAGGTCTTATTCTACCTCAGTATATGCTGCTTTTGTGTCCATGCCCTCGCAGTATGGTTAAAAGAGCATCAGTGCAGCCACACAAGGGCTTTTGTTCCATCTTCAGCCATGTGGAATGCATATGCCAGGGCCCTGAGGTTAAAAAAAAAAGGAAAAAAAAAAAAAGAGGGAGAAAAAGAAAAAAAAATAGAATTGGGGTTTGTTCAGGACTCATGGCATTTGGTCATTTCTGGGAGAGAGGTCTTTGATCTGGGAGGCTGGAAGGAGGAAAGTGGAAATGTTTTAGACACAGTACAGTGCTTGCAAAAGCCACATGAAAACCTTCTTTGTAGCTTTAGCCTTTTCAGAGATGGGCAGCTTCCTTATTGCACCGAGTTCTTCAGAAGCATGGTTTTTAGAGAACTTTTAACAATATTTGTTGGCTGATATAAGACATAAAAATTAATGTGGATGAGATACAAAGAGCCTTTCAAAGTGATGATTTATTAAAATTTAAACTTTATGGATAATGTTTGAAACTGAGAAAAAATCTTTTGGAGTCTAGAAGTTGCTTGGTTATTTAATGCAAAGAAACTCTATCAAAGGAACATTTATAGTTACAGGCTATTTGGCTTTGGGAATTGAATTTTTCCTACTGAGATATTTTGTCTAACATCCAAAAATTTGCTTTAATTACCTAGGAAATGCAGTCAACTCAGAACTTAGAATCTAAACATAGCATAAGATAAAGACAGAGGGAAGAGATGAGATGCAGCCTCACTCCCCCCTCTCAGTGCATATGAAAAGAACAGCTTTAGGGCTTTTTTTGACTTGCCTGATTTTCAGCCCATTTGCATACATCTGTGTAGAAACCAGCAAGATGAGCCTCTTTTAAAAATTTTCTGCCATTCTCTAAATTAATAAGTTAAACAGTAGCACATTCAAGCTACCCCAGCAACCCATAGTTTCCTGCTGGTTTTAGTCTAACTGGCTTCTGCAACACGAGGGTACATTCTCTGAACATTACATGTCCCATCCACCTGCTACCTGCTTTAAATTGTATTGGCTGATTCCTCACCAGCCCTACAATATTTTATTGTGTTACATTGCTTCTGTGTTGCAGTATTTTTATTCATTGTAGGATAACAATGGGGTTTTGTTTCATCTAAAAATATCCCAGAACTTCACTAAACTATTTTCAGCCCTGCAGTGGTGAGCCCAAATAAATCATCTGGTTGAGGTGATGCTCAGCAGCATCTCCAGCAGTGCCCATCAGTCAGCAGAGGGATTTGTGCTCCCATCCTGAGGCAGGACACTTGATGGATGCAGCAGATAGTTCTGGGAGCTGGAATGTCTCTGGGACAGGGTCAAAGCAGCATTTGATGGTTGAATGTGTCCCTTGATGTCCAGTGACTCTGCTTTGAACAAAGCCCAGATTATGGTCCCTGAAACCCCTGCAGACTGTTGCAAAGCAAGGGTCTGTGTTAAAGGGGAAAAAACACCAAAACTCTTTTTTTTATCCATTAACACTTTTATTTTAGAAAAAGAGTCTCTTGGTTCTCTGTTGGTATCGTCACCACTTCTTCAGATCAAAGATTTGATATTGTGCCACTCCTCAGCACAAACTTTTAAGGTTTCTGGTGCTCACAGCTGCCATTTGAGTGGGTGACAGCTGAAGACATTCAGTGTATTTTCAGATGGACACACATCTGGGGAGGGATTACCCAAAATATCTGCACTAAGTGGTATTTAGGGCTCTTGTGTACGATAAAACTATTCAGTAATAAAGAAGGCTTTGTGTTACCTATTGTTGTAGCAGGGAATGAGAAGAGATCAGTATTCCAAATATAATTTCTGAATAGAAATATCATGGGGTTTGTTTTAATTTTTATTCTTGGTCATGATTACAAAGGGGACAGAAGCTGTGCCCATTTCTCCAGTTACCCTTATTTCTGCCAGCCAAGGTAACTGATAAAGATGGAAGTCAGAATTAGTCAATATTAGTATTGTCTTGCTGTGGCTGATGCAGCCAAATGCTTGTTTATCTTAGTCTCTCTAAGGTCCTCATGAAAGTTTAACAAGTTGGGAGGCACACAGATTATTTGTGTTCTTCATGATGCAGTTTGTTTGGGTCACAGCTCTCCCATCCCGGGCAGAGGCTTTCAGACTTTGTTCTCCTGGTTTGTGCTTTGCACTAAACATAGAAACCTTTTCCTACCCAGTGTCTCAAAGGGCATGGGAGTGTCAGATGAGTTGGGCTGCCCAGCTGATCCTGCACATCAGCTTTCTTATTAGTCCAGAACTCTTTCAGACTTTACTGTTTTGTTCAGTTTAGTGTTTTTTGAAATGTCTCTCATTTGTTTTTCACTTCTCTTCATAGCAGACAGTTTTACCACTCACTAGACCTTGCTAATAAGCAAAATTCTCATTTCTGAGAATTCTTCCAAGAAACCTAAATTTTCCCATTTAATTTTAATTTTTAAGCAAAATAAAATAGATCCATACTGATATGCTTCTATCCAGAGGTATCTTAATAGATTTCTAGTCCACGAAGGCATTACTTAATCATGCTGTACTTGCTTCTTTTGACTACCAGCCATGAATATTTTAAGAGCAGTAATGCAATCAGCACACCTGCAGAAGTATTGATCATTTATTGCAGCCACAACTTTTGATGTCTAACATTCTGCAGTTTAATGCTTTGTGTTTTCTGGGGCTCTGTAATTCCCTGCACCACACAGACTCATTTCTGAATGACTGCACTTGTATTTGGTTAAGGCTAATGAATCCCAGCAAGGATCTCTCCTTGGAGAAGAGAAGGAGGGGGACAGAGCACATTCTTGTGTCTGTCTTGCCCACTTTCCCAAAGATAGAGAAGCTGTGATTTCACTGACATGAGGCCAGTTAATGAAAGCAGGTTTGACCTTATGAACTTGAAGTATGCACGGAGGATTTGAAATCAATTGTCCCTTTGCTTCTTCAAACTGACTTCAGAGTTTGTCAATGTTAAAATTTAATTATTTATAATGGGATTTTCAAGGCTTCTGAAAGGGGGCTTTGTTTTGTTTTAGTAATTTGAAATGCTTGCTTCTAAACAGCTTTTCAGCTCATCCATAATAAAACCATTGGCTGAAATTTTACAACTGAGAAGTACTAATTTATGTTTGCTTACATTGAGTCTGATTAGCTTATTTATAATTAAAGAGAATTTCTTTGCTTATAATTGTCACTATGTCATCCTTTCTCCCCTTGACTTTTCTTGTTTTCTAAACCCAGATTTAGGTCGTTCTCGAGAGCTCCAGTATGTTTATGTGGATAACAACATTCACCTGAAAGGCCTCCCATCTTATCTGTATAATAAAGTCATTGGTTGCAGTGGGTAGGTATGAATTCATTCAGACTCATTGTGTACCTGTCCTTGTAAAACTTCTCCTGTGTGATGCAGCTAGTTATTTTTTATGTGTCTGTGATTGATCCAGTGCTGATGTTACTTGGAGGGGATTACTGCAGCTCCCTGCTCGGTTTTATTTTTGTAATAAATCTTCTGTGTTAATTGCTGACTTTTGACTATTTTAGTATTAAGGCATAACAGTGAAGTTACTCTGAAAGAATTTGTAATAATAATGTAAGGTCTAGAGCTGACTTTAAAAGTTGGCCAAAAGTGTAGGCTTCATAGAGTTTCCAGAACTAAAGAAAGAGCAAAATAATTTTAATATATTGCTGCATCTCTTTGTTTCTAAATGCTCACATTTCTGTAAGTTGTTGGTCATATCTTGAAAAGTTATGTACAGCTCCTTCACGCATTTTACATCCCAGTATCAACTTCTTGTAGGTCTTGCTACCTACTAACTAAAGTGACTTTTTTTAGGAGTTATGGATTGACAGGTTTATTTTTATATGTGGATTTTAAAAATATCCTGGGCTGTCTCATGTTTGTGGTTAGAATGCAAGAAAAAAGTGGTCTGTGTAGGACACTGGCTTAATTCTTTCTGCCCTGACACTGGCATAAATTAGGATCAGCACCCCTGATGAATGGAGCCTTGCTGGTGTAAAACTGATCAGAAGAGGATTGTCCCCATTACCATCTAATTATAAATTTCTGGTATGCTCACTCTCAGCAGATCTCGCATTAAATATAAATTCCCTCTCTACAGCCTGCACTCTGCTGCAATATGGGAGATGCTGAGTCTTGGCATTTTAAGGTTTTTCTAATATTCCCATGTCAGCTGCTTGGTGATATTTAAATACTTGCAGTTGGATTACAGTTCTGCTGAACTGTGTGACTCGCAAGCTTTTACTAATTTCGTTTTTCAGGAAGGAGAAATTCTAGCCTTTTTTCTTTCAGAACTGATTGTAAATTGTTAGACAGACATTAAATTGACCTTAAATTTAACAGAATTGTATTGATTGTGACCAAAAATAGTAATGATAATGCACGAGGTGGTCCAACTGTCCTGCCTTTCAGGTGGTTTTATACAACAGCCATGGTGTTTTGGTTTTTGGGGGTTTTTTTAAGTTTTCATTTTATACTCAGTGAAAAGAATTTTATCTTTGCACTGACCTTTGTGAAGATCTTACCAGTTCTTTTTGCTGTTCTTACATGTACAGTGCTGGTGAGACCACCTGCTACTGTTTCTGATATTATATTATAAATCTAGTACAGAATTATATAATCTAGTCTTAAAAATCTGGTATAGAAGAGACTAGAGGAGTTGCAAGTGTTGCAATGAAATTGATTCTTGTAATGCCTCTGTGGAATGAAAAGTGATTTTCTTCCTTAATAATGAATAGTAAAAAGGGATAATTTCTAGTAAGAAAAATGCTTGTATTTGTGCACTAAACAGATCCTTGTCTTTGTTGTGAAACCATCTTGAAACATTACAAATTATTTTTAAGAAAAAAATTCCAGTAGGAGAAGAGCACGTATATATTGTTAAGAAACCAAAGGTTTTATTTGTTAATGTGCTAAGAGACTTTAAAATTGTGTAATAATGGTCATGTGAAGAATTTCTGTGTTCTTTCCAAGAAAGCGTTAGTAACCAGGCTAAGGTTTTCATGGGTCAGGCAAGAGTTGAAGATCCAGGCTTTAGTGCTCTGTCTGGCCCTCCACTGGAGAATAAAATCTGACAAGCTGCTGTTACTGACATAAAGCTTGATTTCTGAAAATAGAATATAAATTGCCTTGTGTAAGTATTGAATCTCTGTCTGGGCATCCTGCAGTCAGACTGACTGAAAAAAGTCTTTTATATGAGAGGTGATGATCTCAGCACTCAAAATAAATTTTGATCTTATTTTTTGCAGATTGGATTTCATAGTCCCCAGTTAGGGATTTGTCAGTCTTGTTGAAGGCAGCCAATAGGTGGTCTCAGCTTTTTTTTCCCCTCACATATTTATCCACCAGGCTTCTTCTGCAGCTCCTCTTTTTCCCCAGCTGTTTAGACCATCCTCTATTCCAATTTTTAACCTCCATGGATTTTATGTGTGGCATTAATAGCCTCACCCTTTACATAAAGTAGACCAAATGTCCCAGCTCTGAACTGCTGTAAGGAGTTCAGGGTTTGTTCCTTGGTGTGGTTGGTATGGAGTTATTCAGCTTGAAAATACAACATTATAGATTTATTTATTGTGATAACTAACTCTTTGGGAATGGATCATTGGAATACTGGATCTCTCAATTCCCACTTATATTTTAACTTCACGAATGGGAAAGTATTAAATATTTAGCAAGAGGCCTATTGACTTGCTTGCTGTTTAATGCTACTGTATTTTGGTTGTTTCTCTGGGCTGTTTCTCCTTTAATCAGAAGAGATGAGATTTTTGTTGTCAGACAAGTACTATGAGACTTCTTTCACATCTGATAAGGTTGAGAGTGGTTACCTCCGTTTTAGGTCTAACATCTGGGAAGGCTGACAAATTTGTGTTTCTGTTCCATTTGTTAGGACTGGCCCTAACAAGTTGCTCTTGGCTTCAAATTTCAGTTGTCATAAACAATTCCAATTCCCCTGTTGACTTCCCCAGCCTCTTAGTAGAATTTTCCTATGCGTGTCTCTCTGGTATGATCGCTTGCAACAGTGATCACGTAAAGAGTTATTATTTTTACTACAAGCTAAGTTTCTCTCTCTGGATCCAAATAACCTTCCCTTTCCATATATGATTTGGGAAGGGCAAGGCTTATAGACTTATTAGGATATCTTCCCACTACAGCATGGCTGTTGTTTTTATTTTTCCTTCATCTGCCCACCCCATGCCCTCCAAGGGAACTCTGGATGGGGAAAGGTGTAGTACAGAATTACCCAGTGGCACTTAAAATACTTTTGGGGGGCGGGAGTTTGCCTCATGTGTTATGGTTAAGAAATCCATGATTGTTTTCAGCTGGTTGATCCAAGACACGAGAAGCAAACTGTTGGGTAGGAAACTGCTCCCCTCAGTAAAGGATTTACTAAAAGAGGCTAAAAGAGATTGTCACGTGGCAAAGTCATGGGCACGTAGCATACGTGGTTCACCCCCTTGGGTGTGTTCTCATCTCTTTATGTTATTTGATGAGTAATTCCTCCAAATGTCC
The DNA here is from genome assembly GCF_027579445.1 of Ammospiza nelsoni. Taxonomy (NCBI): domain Eukaryota; kingdom Metazoa; phylum Chordata; class Aves; order Passeriformes; family Passerellidae; genus Ammospiza; species Ammospiza nelsoni. The sequence continues at coordinate 3,589,737 of NC_080646.1, read as the reverse complement.
CATGTCTAGCACATCACAGAAGGTGGGAATCTGTAGAAACATAGAATCATAGAATAGTTTGAGAAGGGACCTTTAAAGGTCAACCCCACCATGCACTGCTCTCTGCAAGGAATCCTTGAGGGGTGCTGCACTGGAGAGCAGTATCAGGCTTACTTTGGGTTGGTCATCTGGGTTTCCCTGTAAAGTTACTTTTATGATTTTTTTTCTAACCACTTTCTAAATGTCTTGTGTCCTTCTAGTTGTGGTTCTCCAATTCAAGTTTCAGAGGTGAAACTGCTCTCTTTTTCATCAGGCCAGTTAACTGTGTTCCTGCCAGCAGAGGTGAAATCTATAGGGACAGAAACAGATCATGTCCTGCCTTTGCAAGAACTGGCCATGAGGACCCTCTATAACACCTACTACAGGTTTTTGAAAGGTATGAAATTTTCTGCATTTTTCAGATTACAGAAAGAGTGAAAGTGTTTTCTCGCAGTGATAGGAACATTTTTAACAGTTCTTCAAAGGCTTGGGCAAGGATTTATATTTTAAAAGATTTATTTAATCAAATTATGTTTGAAATGCTGCATTAGAACAAAAGTGTCCAATATCAAAAACCAGAGTTCCAAAGACTAATTCTGAAGTCAAGTGGTGCTTATAGATGGTTTCTTACTTGAAGCCTGTATGAAGAAGGACACTTTTTTTTGCAGGAGAAACTCTTTAATGGAAATAGGAGATGAGAAATACAGTTCCTGAGGCAAGATCAGATGCATCAGCCAACAATGCAGCTCCTTGCCAGGCAGCACACTCCTAAACTGGCAGACTTGTTATACATAAGGCAGAAGAAATGCGAGCAGCCCTCGGCCATTTCAGCACAGCGTGACAGCTGAGCTGCTTTAGTTCTGCCCCAATTCAGGCTCTCTGCTCTGAAGTGGCCCTTGGCTCATCTGGTTCTGCATCATGCAATCACATGAGTTAGCAATATCTGATGATAACCTGCAGATCCTCTCAGATCTGGATGTGTTGTGACTCCCCACTGTTGATGTTATCTTGGGAACTCTCAGCTTTAAAGGTCAAAGGAGAAAGCGGAAGAGTGGAGAGTTCCAGTGGGAGGATTAGAGGGGTTATGGAAAGGGTCTCTTTGTACCTTGGCCCCTGGAGTAAATCCTCACTGCTTCACCAGGAGAAGTGTACAAGGAGTCTGCCTTTTCTCACCCACTTGTGACTTGCACAGTCATTTCTGGAATCCAGCTGTGTGGATGTGGTTCCTGAAGATGCCAGTGAACTTTGGTGTGGGAATGGGAAGGTGGTACTGCAGAATCAGTTTAAGGGATGGTTTGTAAACAGTTTTATACAAGGCTGTGAGGGTTACACCCATTTTCAGCCAAGATGCAGAACCTGAAAAAGATGGATTTATATATCCATATACACCCAGCTCTAGCTGTGTCCTGTTCTGAGTGACCTTATTAAAGACTGTGGGCATTAGCACTGCAACAGCCCGGTTTTGGTGAGCAGGAGCAGGGCCTGTGTCAGACAGGTGTATGATAATGCTGTGCTGGGGAAGCAGGTGGCACATATGATTAAAGTAGCAGATTTCATCTGTCACTGCCTAAATTTGCAGTTTCAAGAGTGCTGTTAAATACTTGGCAGCTGCTGGGGAAGTGACAGAAGTGACTGGACTACTTTTCCTCAGTCTTTGCACACTCTGCAGAGTGTGACCTTTTCTTTCTGACGCACATGTCCTGCTCATCCCCTCCTTGGGGCCCTTGTGGTACATTGTGTCTGGGGTTCAGCCTTGAAGAGGTGGAAAGCTGAAACCAGTGTGATACCATAAAACTGATTTATCAGGTACTGCATCTTGTCTTGATTACTCAGCACCTAAACTCACTCACCTGTCTTGCTGTCTCTCAGTTTCTAGATGGAGATTAGCATGTGGGGTTTAATTTATAAAACACTGTGTGGTTTGGGCCAGGCCTGGGAAAGTGATGGCTCTTTCCCAGGAAATGACCCTGGAGTCCCTTTTGGTGAAAATGATGGCATCCTGTAGGCTGTGGGGGAACACTTAACAGATGAGCAATGTATTGATCTTTTTAGAGTGGTCTCTTTGGTTGGGCCTGTGAGAATTATGCTGGGCTGGATTGAATTTCAAGTAATTCCAAATACTGCAAATCTCTTTTTGCTGATGATGGAGTTTGGGCTTTGTAGTGAGGTTAGCTATCCTGCTGGATTGGTTGCTGAAATATTTTAATAAAATACTACTGATGTCCTTTTCATAATGTATTACTATTAGTTACTAAACATGTCTAGATATCTCTGTGTCTAAAAATCCTTCATTATCTTTTAATCCTTTCTAATATTTGCTCAAACTATAATATTTTCACCTGGGTATTTTAGCCCAGTTAAACTTATTCCCACAGATGCTAAATTTGTACATTTAACTTCAACTTTTTGAATTTAGACATGGAAAGCACTGTGTGCCTCACTCTAATTGTGGTAATTTGTATTACCTCATTGTTGTTTTGACAAAACCTTAAGAATGTGAGGCAGCTGTTTTCTGAATTGTTCATGGATCATGCTTGTGTTTGCCTTTATCATGCAATCATTTTATTATAAATATTTTTTGTTTCTTTTCTTCTCTAGATTTAAACTTTCTCACTCCAATCTCACTACCCAAAAGCCTCTTGGAATTGCTGCACTGTCCCTTGGGACACTGCCACCGCTGCAGCCAGCCTATGTTTACCATTGTCTACCCAAAGCTCTTTCCCTTGAGGGAAACTCCAATGGCAGGATTGCATCAAGGGTAATTATACAGGAAATTACACTGGGGTTTCATCTAGGAAGAAAAAACACCTTATGGAACAAAGCATATTCTTAAGGATATTTTTTTTTAAACTTAGCATTTCAGATCTAAAGTCCCTAGCCTGTGATTGCATGTATATGTTGACAAATATTTTATTCATGAGTCAACCAAAATATTTCTGTTAGACTCTTAAAAGGGTCTTCAGATATGCTTGTCTCAGCCTGGTGTAAGACAGGAAGGGGTTTGGATAGGAGGGATTGAGCTGTTTGTGGTAGTGCAGCACATGCCTGGCAGCTCTGTGCCCTGGGAAGGAAGTGGTACCTAACACCAGTAATTGCCCTGATGGTCTCTGGCTTCAGATTGCCACCTCCAAACAAAAAGTGCTGCAGGATCAAGATGGAAAAAAACTCTAAAGCTAGAGCTTAATTAAAATGTTCTGCAGTAAAATACTCTTGTTTTAATTTCCACACTAATTAACTGAGATATGCTGTGGAAGCATTCTGCATAGGAACATATATTTTGTAGCAATACATGTTTTTAATAATACTTCAGTTTTATGGTTGTAGCAGTTGTGAGAGTGTCTACAAGATTCACAAGTCAAGTGCACAAGCCCACACAGACTTGCTGGCCTACTGGACAGTACAGTCATAGAAGGGACTCAAAATAGGGATATAGTTCAGGGAATGTTGCCTTCATGTAGATAAAGATATAAAATACCTTTAAGGTGAGTCCTGATTGCTTTGCAGTGATTCTTTCCCTAATCCTTATTAGTCTGAGTGGATACTGTAGCCTTCCATGAGCCATAATATCAATGAATCCAGTTTCTGCAGTGGAAAAGCATCATCTGAGGAATTTCAGCTTGTGCTATTTGAAAGGTAATAAAGGGAGTTTAAAGCTTAGTCACTTGGAGTTAAACAAGAAAAGGTGATGTTAGATTCTTGTTAGAGAATTCCAGTCAAGCCATTAATTACAAAGCATATACCTAAAGTATAAGTTCCTGTCTAATGCAGGAACACCACTTAGTTCCTGGTCTGTGGAAATCCATTGATTTGATAGTGGATTTGATCTTCCATTAAAAGAAGCTTTTCCATGGGAAGATCATCAATAAAAGAGAAGAGACTAATGGGTGGTTCAGGTTGATGGTACCTGTTTTACACAGCTGTATCCCAGCCTGTTTTGCTGTGAGTTTGTAACATGAGAAGCATCTGATTTGTAAGCAATTCAGCTTTATGAAATGAAACAACTTAGGTATGCCAAATCTGGGCAGCAGCCAGAGGGCTGCATAAATGCTATTTTGGAAAAGCCATCTTTCTTAGAAAGATCTGATTGCAGAGATTGCACACTTCAATTTGCCACTCTGTTACACTTCAGTCATATGTCGAAATTCAGTGGATTTCATGTTGAGTGAAATAATTAACTTCCATATTACAGTCATAATACTCTTAGTCATGTTATAATCATGCTATAAAGAATCTCTTTCAAACATTCAACAGTGTCATTTTCTAAGAAAATGATGGAAAACTACTGGCTAGTCACTAAATCCATCTATTATCCTGAATAATTCAACAATGTGAGAGTTTGGACTACTTTGTAATTAATTGCTAAGCATTGCTCATTGTAGAAGATACAGTTACAAGATGATAGACATTATCAGTAGACACCTTTAGGAATTATAAAATTTAAGACTCCACAAAAACATACTTTAGAGCTGTTTTGGGAGAACACCATATTAACATTCAAAAATGTAATAATTAAAAATACGTGTTTCTGCATGGTTTTCACTTGTTTCAAAAATAGTTATCATTTCTTCCCTTAGACAAGAATGTACTGTGTTCTGCAAAATGCCTTTAATGAATCCAATCTTAAGTAGCTGACATTTGATGCAAATCCACAGAAAATGAGATCTAAACAGGGCAGCCTGTCATCCTTATCTCTGTAGCTTGTGCACTTGACATGGTAAGATTATGTGGAATTGTGGAGGTGTGATAGCTGGTTTAGAAAGATGTGAAGGACAGGGTTTCTGTTCTAAACAGCTTAAAGTGACCATGAAAACACACAGGGTAGGATCCTGGGCATTTGAACAGCACTGATTAGCACATGCCACACCCATGCCAGTAAACTCCTGCCTGGATTTCCGTATCACATTCTGTATCTTCTTAGAGGGAAGGAGAGTTACGTGTTGGACTGGATTTCTGTAGCTGAAGAAGCACAGATGCCATGAGCACTGGGTAAAGTGTGATTTCTGGGTTAGTGAAGAACAGATCTGAACATTTTGAAGGCAGATATCTCAGTCCCTGGCAGGCTGGAGCAGGAGCAGGGTCACTGTGAGGCTCGGATCACACTTGCACAGTGCCATCCCTGCTGCACTGCGTGGCACGGTGTGACAGCACTGCCTGTCACTCATCCTTTCTGAAGATCTGCTTGTTCACTCTGCTAACCAGGGAGGACACTGCCCTTCAGTCATGTCATGCCTACAAGCAGTAATTTAAGAAACACACGAGCAGGGCCAAGGCTGCCCAGCTATTTTCCTGTCAGCTGCTAAACCTGCTGGCTGTGACACTCAGGCACACCCTGCTCAGAGAGAAAAACCACACACTGCTGCTCTAAACCCAGTGCATAAGAAACCAGGAAGGTTTTGAGAACCCCTACAGTGTTTCCCTGCCTTGGTGTCAGGCACTCAGAGACAGCAGATGAACCTGTGCTTTTTCTGGGCTGTGGAGATGGGCTAATCCTGTATTTTACAAACCAGCACGTTGTCTGTGTGGAATGCAGCCAGGAGCTTTAATCTTTACTGACAACTGTTCCCCCCCCCTCCTTTTGTTGTTTTTTTTCTTCTAGGAGGACAACTGTTAGTTTTGTGGCATACTGCTGCTCCACCCAGTGTCTGCAGACTTTTGACCTACTGAGTTGATAAACATTTCAACCTCCTCAGGAGTGGTGCCAGTGTAAAGCTGCGTTCGATGCTGTGTCCCTGTGGTACTGGAATACCGTGTGTGCTTGTGCCAAAGCAGCAGAAGTGCCCAGTCAGGAACACTCTGAGGCACTTAAATCCTGCCCTATCAAATCTGGATGAACTGCAGGAACTTTTCAGAAGTGTAAATACCGAGCTTTTAAAAGTATTAATTTCTTTCTCCTCCAAGGCAGCACACAAACCAAACACATTCACAGGCTCTGACTTCAGGATTTCCAGTATTTTTCAAATGTGCCTGATTTCAGGTTGACCCATTGCATCATTTGAGGCAGTTGCATTCCTCTAACTGGAAAAAGAAAAGTTCAGTTATGGCAAACAAATTTTCACTTATTCATCCCTATCCTCTTCCCCTGTACAGCTGCAATCAGGTGTATTGCTGTAAGCCTGCAGAAACCTTTGATGGATCCCACTGACTTTTCCATAGAATTCAGCCTTACTTTCTCTCTCTCATCTTAATGTTTACTGCAGCAGAGTTATCCCAGTTGTATACCAAGTCTTTGACAGTTCTCTGTGGTATTTAAATCCCCATGCTAAAAGCAGATCTTTCTTTCTAGTATCATTAAATACCACAGTTATTTAATGGGAGTAACTAGGATATGTCTGGAGACTGAAGATCCTGTTTCAGTGAAGGCTGGTACTGATGCCTACACTAAGGACTCTTGCTCCAGCATGTTTGAGGGTGTGTTGTCTTTATTTTCATTGCTTTATTTTTAGAAATAGTTCTCCTTTTGTTCCATGAAATTCTTCAGGAAGAAGACAACTTTAAGTATCAATTTCCCTTGGAAAAAATCCAACTAGTAATATGATAGTAAAACTTTATATTTATTGTATTTTTACAGTTGCAGGCTATAGATCTGCAAAGAGCTGGTCTTGATCTTTTTCTAGATTCAGCATTTGGCTGATTTATCCAAGTGTGTCAGTGGATTGTGTGCCTTGGAGAAGGCTGGAAGTCCAGGAGCAGGTGTGTATCTCCATGCACAGGTATATTTGCACATATGGATACCTGCACAGAAGGGCTGGCACATTTGTTTTCATACATTAATGGCAGATTTGGTGCAAATTGCCACTCACTATCATATTTGTGGGAATCTCTTTTTGTTACATCTTGTTTATTTTAAATAAAGAATGAAGGATGGAAAAAAGGCCCAAAATGCCTACGTGACTAAACATTTTGATTTTATACTAAAACAGTTTATACATGATCGGCCCCTTTTGATTTCTTTTTGAATATATAATATTTTTTAAATATAATTTGTTCTTTTTTTTTTTTTACTTTCTATTTCTTAGGTATAAACCACTTGTTGATTTAGCACAGTGTGCTGCTCTGTGCAGTAGGTAGTTACAAGCTGAAATAGATATGAATGAAACAGTTTGTTATAAAAATGGCAAGATAAAGAGACTTATTTGGTAGTGTATTAGCATATGTTGTGGTGAGGTGTGCGTACTTTGAAGGCAGGAGGCATTAAAATGTTTTCCTGTTGCCAAAGAAGCATTTGTTCCCTCTGCAGGCTTCCTGGCATCTCTTCAATAAATAGAGTATCTTAAGAGCTTAAGAGAGTACCAAAAAGGCAGTTTTGAGGGTGGAATTTTTAGGTTGTGCATGTAACTTGTAAAAATCTTTCCTGGTTTTATTGGGTTGGTTTTAGAGAGTTGAATTAGCATTAAGAAATGTAGAACTTAATCATTCAGGAATGCAAGTATCATCTACTGCTTAAGAATTGTGAAACTTTCTAAAGTAAATCCCATTTATTGAATCTGCTTTGCAGTAGGGGAAAGAGCCATCTCCAAGCAGCCTTGGTGCTTTTGGATTTCTGTCTGTGTCGTTTCCCAGGTTTGTTTCCAAGTTGGAATCCCAGCAGGCCCAGCCACCCCACAGGGTTCACTGCTGAGGCAGCAAAATCCACCTTCAGCTTTATCCTTTTCCTTCAGTACCTCAGAGCTGAGATGTAAACTGCCCATGTACAATTATATCTGTATCAGAAATGTGCAAGTGTAGGACAAAATCCACTTTTGTAAAAACAGATGATAAAAGCTATGGTAGTGTTACAGATGGTAATTTTTATACAATACTCTGATCAGGATTTTTCAGTATTAATTTTTACTGTGGCTTCCTCTGTCTTTGAAGGAGATGTTTTCTTGGAAGTTTTGTCCTCTTTTTATAGCAAGTTGTAGACTTGAAATCACAGTTTATATCTGAATTCAGTCTGTAAATACTATTTTGGAGTTAAATCTGGCTGTGATCACCTAAAAGACATCAGCATTTGTTTTATTAGGAGTCAAGAAGAGTGAAGCTAGATTTTATTATTATAACTATTTATTTTTTTTTTCTTCTTCCCATAATCTAATTATTTCTTATTGAGTCTGCATCAGTCTCTTTATTATTGTCTCCAAGTGCAGTTCAGAAGAAACTTAGCCTGTTCTATAAGCAGGATGAATCTTAACTAACACTTTAATAGATGATATTTCAAGAATGGAATGTTCAATAAATAAATGACTTAAACATGCAATTGAAGCTGAAATGTCATACCCTATTTTTATAAAACAAAGAAGGGGAAAGCCAATATATAGACTGAGAATGCAGCTTAAGTTCATGTTTGATGTTTTGGGGTTTTTTTGTATGAACAGTGTTTGTATTCATCTGTATCTTTGGGTGATATTCTTCTAGATTAAAATAACTCCATTCTCACTTGTCCAAATTTTTCTAAAGTTGTTCTGCTGTAAGAGTATTTCATAACCAGCAAGCATGAGAGCCAGCTATGCAAATTGCAGAGAGGGATTTTGTTGCTGATTGAACTGTGCATCACTGGTTTTTCAAGATGCCACAGTGCTTGGACTTCTCTGTAGATGGTTTGTTTCTGGGTAATTTTTGATTTCTTGCTCTGGTTTGTCAGGTTAGCTCCCACCTAGGTAATTTTTTCTGTGTACTGCAAAACATCAGGTGCCAGATTTTGAAAACAATTACCATCTAAAAAGTTTTTTTTGTTGTTAACAGTAGATCTTAATTCTTCACTTAGGGTGGAAGCAGGAAAAGTTTTTTGATTTCTTTTTTCTCAAGGCATTACAAAGAGAAAGGTGCAGGAGAGGGATGAGATAAAATAAGTCCCATTGATACTGCTATAAAATTTTTCTAAGTAAGGATTAACTACAATTATAATTAGGGATCACAGCCATAACTTTTGTTTAAGTTGTGATAGTAAGCACCATGTTAATAAAATTCCAACCCTATATAGAGGTAGCTTTTGGTTCTGCCATGAAGGAAATGGAGGAATCTCTGGCTTTGTTTAAAAATCCTTCTGAGGGTTTTTGCCATGGACACTGTTACATTCAGAGCGCAGTTCCTGGGAACCTTCCTCATCATCTCTCAGAGGATCAGAAATGCCCTTTCCTGTGCAAAGAGCAAGGTCTAATATAAAGAAATGTGTATTTTTCTGTTTTGATGCTTCTCCTGGGCTCTTACCACGGTTCATTACCAGCCTTCTATTTACTTGGTTGTGGTGAGGTTGAGATGTTGCTCTGAGCAGAGCAGTGCTGTTTATTGCCAAGTTGGCTGCAATTCCTGCAGATTGAATTCTGCTGAATCCCTTTTTCTGGCATTGAGGGGAGCACAGGACTGTTCTAACACCCGTGTGGGAGCAGCGTGTCAGGTTCTACTGACAGCACAGCCCAGCTGAAGCCTGCAGTGACAAACCTGTCACTAGAGAGGAGAACTGGCTTTTGAAGGCCACTTTGGCCCACCACAATACCACTGATAACAGAAGAATTTTTGCCCTGATGTCAGTGGATGATGGGTCAAGTTCTAGTTGATGAGAGGGAGGAATGTGTGTTGCCATCTTTGTATTTCTTGCAAAAACTGGGATGACACCAGAATCCATGGCTGCTGCTGTGTCTGCAGCTGCACTTCCATAATTCCAAGATGTGACTATCTTTGCCTCTTACCTCCCTCTTAATACTACTCATGTTGTTGCAAAATGTTATGGTTAACTTGTGATAGAAGAGGCTGAATAAATTGAATCCAGAGTTTTTATTACTTTTTTGTATTACAGACCTATTTTGTAGGAGACCAAAGGTCTGGTGGAAAGAAATGGCAATGTTCATGTGAAGTCTTCATTGCTTTTGCTTTTATGTGCCCTTTTTTGGATTATAACTTGAACTCTGTTTGCAACTGAGTTCATTCTGTGTCTGTGGAAAGCACATGTGCATTGCTTTCTTGCTCTGTATTAACCAAATGTCACTTAGTGTGAAGGTGAGCTTGCTAGATGGTTTATTTAAAGTTAGTGGTGCGAATTATTGTATGTGCTTGTTAATAAACTATATTTTTGGATAGAATTACCATTCATTAAAATTAACTAAATTCTTGCTCCTGGGACTATTAAGCTATGTTAGAATGTAGCATTTAATTTACATTTCAGTTCATTTGCATGGTAATTAGCTAATAAGTCTCTTGTCCCAAGGCTGAAGAGGTGGGGTGAAGACACTCAAAGCACTCCCAAGCCCAAAACACCACTTCAATTCATTTAATCCCTTTGTCTCAGACAATGTAGTTCATCAGATCTTGCATAATAGGAGCAAAACCCATATGGAAACGTTACTTCAGACCCTTCCGTGGATTGATCAAAAGGAAAATAAGTTTCTGTAGGGCTGTACTGCCACCCTGACAGTCCAGAGATGAGGCTGTGGTTCATGGATTCCTTACTAAGCAGCATTCAGCAGCTTTTTTTCCTCATTTAACAGATATCACGGGAACAAGGCTGCCAAAAATAAGTAGAAATTAAGCATCTGTTTTTCCAGTTGTTTCACTCCTTGCTATGCAGCATTTTGCTTCAGTCAAAGCTGCTGCTCTCCATGTTGTGATGAGTTCTCTGAGCTGGATGCTGCCTGGATTTCTGTGAGTGTGTTGGGTGAATACTCAGTATGCATTCTCCAGTGAGACCTGTGGTGCCCAAGGTCACTCAGATCAGTTGTAAACCTTGCAGTTTTAGGTGCTGTCCAGATTTCCCTGAAGCCTGTTTGGTAGTTAGTTTACAATTATTTGCCTTTTTTGTATTTTACAAATGACAAGGTAACTTTTCCTGCCCTTACAATGGAGGTAACCTCTGTTTGCCTGGCAGCAGGAGAAGGATGTGAGTCCCTTAATAAATGGGAGAACAACCCTGAACCTATAACTTTTACCAGCCACTGATGTGTCCCTTATGAATTAGAAAGAAAGAAACGGGAGAGCTTAACATCCTTTTCCTTTGCAATTAAAAGTACTTGGCATAAATGCAAGCTAAGTGGAAACTTCAGTGAGTGAATAATGCTATTGTATGCAGGAAATGAGAGGAGCTGAGATCTCACTTGGAAAGGCACTGGATGTTTTGTGACTTCTAAGCCAAGATTTAGGGCTGTTCTGCATGGTGACATTTTGAAAACTTGAATGCCATGTTGAACCCACTGCATCTGTGTCCCCCAACTTCAGCAACAGTTTAATGTTGCAGTAGAACCCTCTCTAGCCTGTACTGAAGAACCCCACCAATCCTCCCTCTAGCTGGCTCAGGACTATCAGATTTCTGTCTGCTGCTTCAGCAAGAAAGAAAGCAGGAGTTGACCATATGCTTTTTTTATCTTTTCACATTTTAAATAATAAACGTCAGGCTCTTTCAGCACCCATTGTGCCCTTCAGGCACCTCCTGCTCCCAGGCAAAGACCTTGACACATCTGTGAGAGATCTGAGTCTCAAGAACAGTTCTGTTGTTGGAGGTGCTGAAGTGATTTGCCTTTCTGATGATGCCGTCCAAGTGGCAATCAAGGGCTAATTTCTCAAGTACCCTGATGCTCTTTTGTATGTTCATGAGGAATGTAAATATTGACTGGCTCTTTCTGCCAGAGAAAGCTGCCACTCGTGGAGCCCTGTCCTGGTGCTAAATATGACTACAGCCACGTGCTGAGGACTGGCCATGGAATCACAGAGTGTGCTGAGCTGGGAGGGACCCATCAGCATCATCCAAATCCTGGCCCTGCCACAGGACACCCCAAGGTGTTCTGCTGTCATTTGCTGTGAACTTCACCAAGTTATTAGGAGGGTTAATCTTTTTTCTCAAGATCAGTTGAGAAAGCTCTCTTGTAATGAAAAATGCAATACTGTGTTTGTTTATTGATCAGCACTATGAATGCTCTCTAAGTGCAGTATTATAACAGCAAATCAAGTTATTTGATTAAGAAAGCAAAAAAATGCATTGTTAAATCTCATTTTGGTGCACGTAGGGTCCACTGGGATCACTAACATTTTGTTTAGGGATGAGAAAGAGAGCTCATAATTCATCACAAAATGCAGGTATGGTCTAAAGATGCTGACGACATTGCCCGGATCTCGTGAAAAAATAAATTTAAGAAGATGACCAGTGTTCCTTCTAGGGATAAATATCAACTAATTGTCTCAAATATGCCCCATTTTGGTTTTTTTGTGTTTTGAATTCCTAAAATTCTGCACTTGTAGCTATCATTTAAATCTTACTAGGTTTCCTTTGTACTACAGAGGTCTAACCATTGATTTTTATTGTTCAAGCCATTAGAAGAATCAAGCTGAATACTGTTAGATCAGTTTGTGATAACTGTGATTGCTTTGCTGGCACTGAAGTTCCAAAGCAGTCTGAGCATGGCCTTGAATTTGGCTGCCTTTGATTTTGCTGTGTCTCTGTTGGCTCTCCAGTTTCATTTTGCAAAAAGCTGAATCAATGGGGATGATACATGAAGAGAAGAATTACCAAGAAAAACAGCTTTAACTTTCTTCAGAAAGCCTGGCTTGGAATAGGGCTGGCAAGGTCTCCTATATGAATTCCAGGTAAATGCTCCTTTTAAAGCAGGATAAAAAACAGTGGGTTGTAGGCAGTAGAGAACCCCATGTCTAAAAGAACCAAGATGAATTATTCTCTATATTCACACCTTACTGTTCTATATCTTTGTTTCTATAAAAACTGAGTAACTGCCCAATAGGGAGTTTAGTTGTATCCTACATCTTTGTAGAATTAAGATTGATTTTATACTTCTGACACGCTCATTACTCTTCACAGAGGTGTAATGCCTCTTCTGTTTCTCTGCCTGTATAGTTGTAAATAATAGCCCTTGTTTCCTCCCTCAGTCCTCACTCCTGACCAGAAAATGTTGTTCTGCTTTCTGGTTGGAAAACAGACCCTGTTATGACCAATATTAGAGCAGTTTGTTACCTGCACAGTGACACAGGTTTGTGCTCCACCAGAGACACCACCTAATCACATTTCTGCACAATTACCTGGATCACAAATATGTGCTCTGTTCTGGCTGCAGATGAACTGAGGGATATCTAACTTGAATTAATGTATATTAAATCAGTATTTTGTATCAGGTTTTTAGATCTAGCAGTATCTAATCCTGGCTCTTAAGCCTCCATGAAACGTGGGGGCTCAAATGTCTCCAGTAGCTCGGTCTAGACTGTAGCCAAATTTCTGTCTGATCCCTATAAAGATACTTTGGAGAAGGTTTGAATTGAAAACCTCTATTTAATTATCTCCTTTTTCCCTCCTTCCTCCAGGAGGCTCAGATGGTGCAGGAACTGATACCTGCTAGCTAGAAATGTCTTTCCAGGTCAGTGTTGTGCCAGCTGTGCTCCCCGCCGCGCCGCTGTCGCGCTGGCTGCCCGCCCTGCCCAGCTCCTGCTCGCTGGCCCCGAGTTGCCAAGATGGAAAATATTGATTCCAGTCCATCTCATTGAAGTATTATCATGAGGTGTTCACAGACATGCTGGGACTGGTCTTTTACTTACAGGAACATTTATCCAGGGGGATCTGGTGTGTTATGTAGCAAGGAATTGCAAGAGGCAGAATGAATTTACTGTTTTCACTTACAGTCAGTAGCCTGAAACCTTACTGTGGCTTTAGCTATTCTTGATTAATTTCATATGTGGATGCTCCTATTCCAGAATAAAAGTGCCTTGTTACGAAAGAATTTAATTCCTTTAATTTCATTTGGGAATAAATATATCCACACACCTGGTATTTAAATCTGAGAGAACTATTTCTTTATAAATTTACACCCTGTTCTGTTTTGGATCAGATCTTGTGTGTAGCTAAATCCTTCTATTTATTTAACAAGATCTGATTTATTGCTCAAAATTCTTTCTTTTGGGAAGTACCTGGTTGGAAAATAAAAATTCTGCTTGCAAGGATAAGACTGGGTGGAGAGGGGGCAAATGAAAAATTGTGAAAACAACTGGTTTGGAAGCACTGCATTGGAAAACATTGTTACATGTCAGGTCTTATTCTGCTGTTTTATTCTGAAACATCTGGCTTTTGACACTTAAAAAAACCCTATTTTGATGTTTTTCAAATTGAGAAATACAGCTTTGAAACATGGCATGGAATATTTATGTTTCCTGCCATGAAAATGTCTTTTATGTCTCCATCATTCTATTTTCTGGTGCAAACACAGCTGGCAGGAATGGTTTGGACCGACTTTGCTCTGCCTGGGTGTTAAGGTAAGAAGCTGCCCTCACAAGTCACTGTCTGTCACAGCCCTCCTTGCTGGATGTGGTTTGAGTTCCATGGGCATATCCCAAGGTCTCGGCACCGCAGTTTGCTCCATGTCCTGTGTGAAGCTGGTGAGGGAGGAACTGGTGAGGAAATGTTTTACTCTCTGACAGTGTCCTCAGGCCTGCTGAGTGGCACAGTGGTGATGGGGACGTGTTCCCCTTGTTGTCTGTGTCCCAGTGTGACATTCTGCTTTGGTGCAGGGCTTTACTTTAAAGCTTTCTGTGTGTTAGCTGCTTGGATCTGGCTCAGCTGCCAGAGGGGTCCTGCTGTCACGGGAAGGATGTGCCTGTGCACAGTGCAGCATGTGCACTCTGGATGCATAAGCACAGGGGAGAGCTTTCCTAAAGATGTATTACTAAGCTCTTTAAGGTTTAATGCTTTCTCGAAGTTCAGACTGGTGTAAAGGAAGGCTTAAGCAGCTTAATGGGTTAAAATGATCCCTGACTGTGTCCTTCAGACGGTTTAGAGACCCTGCAGCAAGCCAAGCGGGCCACCTGTTCCTCTCCCAGACAAACAGGTTCCCCCCCTTGACCTTTATTCTGCCACCCTTCAGTTTTGCCTGGCCTGGCTCCATGTGTGGAGTGATTGTTCTGAAGTTTGTCATTGTTTAAAATGCCACTTGCCAGAGTTTAATGTGCACAGCTGCAACCTGAGCCATCGCCGCGTGTTAATAAGGCTAAAACCATTGGACTGACACCAAAAGATCTGCTTGCACTTGGCATGTCATAAATTAATATCATTCTTACCTGCCAGGGATGATTCACTGCTGGCTCAAAGTGTATTTAAACTTTGGAGGGTGCCAACAAACTGGGCGGTGGTTTGACCTGCCACGTGGCCCGGGACTGCTGCTTTCCCTGCCTCCGCCTCGCCGCCGCTGCTGCAGCGTGTGGGGAAACAGAAGCTCTTTATGGCCTTATGAGAGCTCGTGTTTGTGTGCCGCCCTGGCCCTCCTGCCCCCATCTGCCAAAGGGCTGGCCTGTTTGTGGGAACATCTCACTGCCTTTCCAGTTCCTGCCTGGACTGCTGCTGGCTTTGGGAGTGGTCCTGGGGGTTAATGCTTCACTGGACCGTGGCCTCTTTTTGCAGCAGTTCCAGAAGGCTCTCATCCCACTGACCCTGCCTGTCCTAGGCAGGCAGGTTGTGCCAGCATCCCAGAAACTGCAGATAAATTCCATGTTAGAGGAGCACACTTGACCAGCTAACAGCTCAGAGCAGGTGGGTTAAGCTGGTGCCCAGGGTAGGGAGCCTTGGAGGCGGGAAGGGATGGCCCCATGGGAACGGGGAGATCGGATTACAGGGTTATATGCCAGAGGTTGAACGTGCTCCCCGGAGCTCAGACTCTGGGGCTCCAGTGTCACAGCAAGTGCCCAGCAGGGAGGTGCTGCTCTGTCCTCAGGGATGTGCTGAGGGCCAGCAGTGCTGCTCTGTTTGTCCAAGTGCTTCCCAGCTCCGTCCAGGAGACTGCAGTGCTGCCCTGAGCTGTTGCAGGGCAGGGACACAGAGGGGATGGGAAGGGATGGGAGACAGTTAAAGACATTTTGCCCTTTCTCCTTAAAGTCCATGGATGGGGAGAAGGTCGGTGTCTCTGGTGATCTGGGGAGCTGTTCATATATCTTTATATAATGACTTGGGATTTATCTCCTCACACTTTTCCCTCAGGGCTAATGTGTTCCTCATAAAATACTGTGAAGGCATAATAAGGTCCTTCAGCTAAAACTGCTCTTTGGTTTTCCATGGTGTCCCCATTGCCTATTTACTTCGGCTCATCCAAATCATTTGTTAAATACTAGGTTTGCATAAGCAGTCCTGTGTGGACTTGGGACCCCTTAAGCCTCGCTGTGGACGTTAGGAGGGATAGAAACAACCTCCATATCTGTCTGTGATGTGTTTCAGTCTGGAAATCCCAAGTGCTGCAGGGAACAGGGTGTAACCATGATTTGGTTAGGGGTAATTATGGTTGGCAGTGCCAGGAGCAGCCTGCAGCCCTCCTCATGTTCCCCACCACAACTGCACACAGCCTGGCAGCCTAACCCTGATGGAACTATTGCATTATCCTCACCACTGAATCCACTGGCCTTTGTTTTCCTTTCCAGCAGGGAAAAAAATAAATTATAAATGGTCTACTATGTGTAGGTGAATAATGAGGAATCCTGGAAAGGGGTCATCCTATCCAGCAGGACAGACAGGAGACCCAGTTTACCTAATGACACGGTTGTGGTCGCCTCCTGAAGCACGTTCAGCGCCAGAGCAGAGGTTAGACAGTGTCTAGGACAAGGATTGCAGCTCTCCTCTGCTCAGCTTGCAGACACGTGGTGACTGAGCTGCATAAAGGCTCATGCTGTCTATATTTTATTTTGTGGGTAGTGCGGGCTGTTGGTTTTATTATTTTCTCTTTATGCAAGGCTGACAGGGAGCGTAGAGCTGGTTGCTGGGCAGTGGGGATTGCAGTTGGTAATAAAGGTCTGTTTTCTCACTTCCTCTATTTTTGTCTCTGGGCAGGATGAGGCACATCAGGGGAAAATCTGACTTGAAACAGAAGCTCAGTTTTTAAGTTGGAGTTAGACAGTCCTGCTGAGAGAGGTTTGCTCACACCACAGCTGTCCGTCAGCTCGGGGCACAGCGCTGAGGCTGCTCGCGCACGCAGCCCCAGGGTGCCACGTCCCTCCTGGACACATCTGGAGGGGACACTCTCACTCCAAACCCCTCATTAGTTTGCCAAATTACATTTTGGTGCCTAGGGCAGGACGTCTGCTTGGTTGTCCCCCAGGTCTTGTGAGCATAATGAAAAAGTGCCACACGTCCTCCTGTAAGGAGGGAACGGTCTTTACCAGGCATGGAGTCAGGACTCCTGAGTCTTACACCTTTTCTTCCTCTTTCTGGCTCCTGTGGAAATGCTCTGTATCCTCTGAGCACAGAGATGTCTCTGTGTGTGAGACCCTGCTGGTGGTCTGTTATTTGCAGGGGGATTTTGTGTTTGCAAGGAGAATTTTGCTATCGCTAAGTGCAAACTTTTCTCTGGAAGAGTTCTGGTTTCAGTGCAAATCTCTGAATCTCTCCAGGTGAGTCTGTTTTCAACAAGGTCACCGGATATCCTCACATCTGCTCTGATGAGTAGATGAATGAATCCAGCTGAGCTGCATTTTGTGTGTGCCCTCTCTAAAATGAACTGCAGAGCTGATAAATTCTTCACCCCTTGCCCCTGCCAGCTCTGCAAATTGCAGCTTCTTTCAAAGCTGAAGTGAAAAGTGCTGGAGTGCCATAGCACCACTGCAAGTGTCACTTGAGGGACAGGCTGCAACAAGCCTGAACATGTCCTAGAGCCTGGAAGCGGGAGTGCCAGTCCCTCTACTCCAGGGACAGTGCTGGGATTTGGTTTTTTTCTTGTAACTTCATTTGGAAGCCATGAAGAATCAATGCTCAGCACTGCTGTAGGCAGGAGGGAGGACTTGTCCCCCTTGGTATTGGTGGTCAGTAGATGTTGCAGCAAGAGCCTGTAGCTGATATTTGTGGATTTTGGGTTTTGCTGTATAAAGAAGATGAGGATCTGGCCTGGGGTGAGGGTGTTTGTGCTTTGGCAGTGGGTGTGAAAGGAGAAACTCCAGAGGGTTGGGCGGCAACACGCTGGTTCTGTTCTCTTCCGTAGATGGCCTTCCGGAGACACGCTGGGCGAGTGGAAAATGTAATGAAATTCCCAGAGCCTCCTGGTGCACTACCAAGGTATTCCTGCCAGCTTTCCAGCCCAAGATGTTGGTGCAGCTGTAGGGGCCCGGGCCACAGATAGAGGTGATTGCAGATTAACCCCCACCAGAGCAGGATTGCTGAGGGAGAGGTTTTCTTCACCTGGGCAATATCTCACACACTCACCTTTGGGGTAAAATGAACTGAACCAAGAGCTCACAGTAGATCAAGCGCTTTTCAAACTAGCTTTATTTTTTAAAAGCTCGTTTGTTTGTTCTGCTTCACAAACTGAGCAGTACAAGCAAGAGTAAAAATGTGGTGCATCCCAAATTCTTGCTGTGAGGATGGGTTTCGTGAAGTCTGCAGAAGGTCTTTAGATCCAAACCATCTGTGGGGCTCAGAGTATGCAAACTATTCATGTTGTCTTAAAGATTTACCAGAGAGCAGGGCCTCAATGTGCTCGAATCTGTAGGAAAACAGAGACCTGCACCACTGATGGTCCTGGGGGTCTTGTTTGAAGCTTCTATTGAATAGATTGATCATTGTCCCGCAGCATTTAGTGGTGGAAAAAGACGCAGGGAGGGGGTTTAACAAGTGTCTCATATGGTTTGTGTTGTCTCTGCTGTGCTGAACCTTTCTTTCTGCTCACACAGCAGGGTTTTGCTTTGCCTCTGTTTCCTTTGTGCAGATGGCAGCAATAGGTTTCGTTTCCCCCCCAGCCGTCAAATTAACAGCCTTGGCGAGCTTTCCTTTGCTGGCTAGTTTTGGGTGGTGCTGGAGAATTGCTCCACTCAGTACATTTCCAAGTCTGGCTTTTTAAGCCAAGTTCTATAAAAATAAACTTTTTTTTTGTTGTTTATTTGTTTGAGAGAAAGGACCTTGGGAAAGCAGATATGAAATTTGCTCTGCCTGTATTTTGTCCGCTGAAGGAGTTGGCTTTGAGTTGCATTAGAATAGCAGATTGCCTTCTTGCAGAAATCTCCCACAAGCAACGGGCTGAATTGGGAAAAACTGGTGGGCAGAGGTACTGGAAACAATCTTCTGAGTTATAGCATCTGCAGGAGGGACTAATGAAAACTCTGGCCTCATATCTCCAAAGTCCACAGCGAAGCTGTTCGACCCACCCAGTTGCACTGACCAGCTTCAGAATACCATGATATCCTGAGCTGGTGAATTTGCAGTGTGATTTTCTTCTTATTTACTCCTGTCACAGTAACCCAAATGAATCTCAAGGAGCAGTAGCAGAATGGTAGCCCCTCACCATGCACTAATACCAACATTTAGCTTACAAAGAAATTAGTGATCTGAATAGCTCCATCAATACCATCAATACTGATGCAAGTGGATCTGAAACAGAAATAGGTGAAGGTTTGACTTTATTTTACAAATGTAACAACCCAACCCAAAGGAAGATAGGAGCAGAAGGTTTCCTTAACCTGTGCAGAAAGCTTGTGGGAGGGACATAAACTCAAACTGAGCCAAGTGCTCCTGAGCCCTTGTGCCTTTACTACATATAAATAAATCATGTGTATATTTATAGTAGATATAGTTTATATGCTGAGGGAACTTAGCACAAATCAGAAGTTCTTTCATTGCCTGCCTGTGTGCCTTTCTAACTCAAAAAGCTCTGCTCTTGGCACCTCTCTGTAGTACAGCAGCATGTGTGGGCACATCTAGGTTGGAAGCTTTGTGCATTCTTGGTGCATCTTCACCTTCTGGGTTTTACTTTGTTGCAGAAACCCATGCTGTACCAGGGACTGCAGGACCCAGGCTTTTGGCTATCTCCTCTATCTTGAGGATGTAGTTTGAAGTAGTCACTCATCAGGTGTTTCATTTAAACTTGGTCCTGCTTGAAAAAGACCCTGTGTATCCAACATACTGCCATGCCAGGAACAACAAAAGCTCCAGAGCCCCTGCTCAGCCTCGCATTTGTTTCTCACATGTGTTCCAGGACTGCTCTCCTCAAACCTCCTCACTGGTTGTTTTCCTCTGTTGCTAGAGCCGTATGTCTCTGAAGGAAGGCCCAGCTCTGCCATTTGAACAATCCTCCTCCATCTGCTGCTCCTGCTCCTGGAGCTGTGTGCAGTGGCAGCGCGGCGATGCCGGGCCTGCAGACACTGCCTCGGTCCCTCTGGCACTCCTGTGTTACCAGGGAGCCAGGCTGGGTGAGCTGTGACCAACTTGCATTTTAGTGCTGGGCTTCAGTGGTTTCAGTTTGTCAGGAATAAAACCACTGCCATCAGCAATGAGGATAAAAATTTACTGGGCATTCAGACCTGCTGTTCCTGGGGAAACACCAGATTGCTCTGCTGCTGGGAGTTAGTTCCCAAATGTGGTCTTTGCAAACACGAGGAATAAGACCATGCACAAAATCTAGTCAGATCTACTCCACAGTCTCAGTTCTCTGCAGGTAAAACCTGTGGTCTAGGTTTAATTCTTCTCTCCTGCCCAGTTGGACTTTTATTTCAGTGGAAACTGTAGTCTGAACAGCAGGCCTCAGATTTCAGGGGGTTATGCAAAAAGGATTCAGAGATGCATCAGAAGTTTTCTGTCTTTATCAATGTGCAATATTAAGGGTAAAACCAGACACTTCACAAAGCACTGGAGAGGCCAGAAGGTCTCCTTTGTTCTGTGTGGGGTTTTATGGACATAAATGTGGACTGCACTGCCTGGAACACAAGTTGTTTGTTTTAATTTACAAATTAAAAATAAAACTATGTTTATTTGCATCACTTGAGGGGTCTTTTGCTCACAGCTGCTTCAAAAGTGAGCTCTGGCTGCCAAGTAAAATAAAGTTTAATGTTACAACATGCACTGGGAAGGGTAGAACTGAAAATTACCATGCCAGCAGCAGGACACTGTAGGTACAATATTTAGAAATCCATGCAAAGTGCAGAACTTGGCTGTGGCTTGTGACAGATGTGGGACTGAAGTGCAGGAAGGTGTTGCAAAATGTCAGGCACTACAGTGAGAACCCCCATGGCTCTGAAGGTGAGGGAGCCATGTCTTCAGGGAGGCCCTAAGGAGCAGCTCTCTCTTGCCACACACCAGCTGCCAACCCCTGTCTGGCATTCCCATTATGGAAAACTGGTCAGGAGGTGGCTGGAATCCCTGGTTTCCTTTTAGTCCTCTCTTGACAAGCTTTGTGCTCTGGTGAACACTGGAAAACATGCTTGTTATGTTGGGCAGTGGTTTGCTCCTAAAAATTGATGAGGAGAAAGCTCATCTCCCCGGGGCTGCGTTGTCCTGTGGACGTGTCCAGAGCCTGTGAGGTCTGCGTGGGCTGGAGCTGGGCACGGCTCTGGCCTGCAGACACCCCAGGGCTGCAGCAGGACACTTGTCAGGCAGGGATCTGGGGTTTGCATCTCTCTTCGAGGCCAGTGAAGTGGTTTGTGGGGCAGTGATGGCTGCTGTGGTCTCAGCTGTGTTTCATCTGACTCATCTGGTGCAGTGGAATAAATGAGCAGGGTCTAAATGTTGCTTTACTGTGGCTGAATCTGAAAGCTCAGCTATCAGTACAGTGGGGCGAGGTACTGTATTTATTTACAGACTTCCCCTGCCTTTAGGGGAAAAATGCAAGAAAAAAGAGAGGAGTCAAGGCAGAGGAGGCTGGGGGAGGCTGCTCTGTTTGACAGCTGCATGCAGAAGTCCAAGTCAGATCTTTTGACACCCAACAGAAAGACTCCTTCCCCTTGTTAGTGACAAGGAAACTGGAGGAGTGTGGCTGAGGTAGCCCAGATCAGATGGAGACGGTGTCATCTCAAGCCCTGGGGGGCTCAGGCTGGTTGTGTTGCCTGCAGGGTGAGGAAGGTTTCCTGCAGAGCAGGTGCTGCCATTACCTGCCTCCTGCAGCATGTGCCTGTTCTGTGTTGTGCAGCCTTTTGTTGCCGGCCCTCCTCAGTTCTGGATTGCTTTGTGACCATAATTTAACAAGGCAGTTTACAATGGCTCTAACACCATTTGGGTAGATGAAGTTGGCTCAAAAAGCATCCACCCACTTGCTAAACAATGCCTCAGGCTCTGAACACATTAAACTTGCTCTGCTCTGCTGCCTACATGCAGCTTTCCAGGTGGAGTTTGTTTTTGATGTTATCCATCCTCCTTGATGGCTCGTGAGCTGGCCAAATCTCTCCACCTCCCATCTCTCCTGTCCATTATTTGTTGTCAAATTCTTGGGAGCCTGCTCGTTGCAAAGTCTTGCAAAATCAGGGAATGGTCTTTGCTTCAGGAAATGTCTCTGCTCATTCAGCTGGGCAGAAAATCCAAGACTAGGATTAAGAGTTTAATAAAAAACCAAAGGACACTTTATGTATATTTGTTGGAAAACTCTGCTCAGTTATCTGGATTTACCTCCCAGGGGTGTTAAGATGCCAGAGTTAATGTAAATTCTATCCCTGTTTTTTTAAGAATTGGTGATTTGACTGGATTTGACTTCCTGGAATTGCAGAGAAATTGTTGAGAAACCTTGATTTAAGTTCAGTTTGATGTGATGGAGACTCCAATTCTGAGTAGAGCTTTTAAAAAACCCAGCAATCATCCCACCAACAACTACTTTCTTTTTTTAACCAGAAGCATGTAATCTTCCTTGGAACTTTTCTTAAGCACCAGAAGGGCGAAGAGGTGGATGTTGTGAGCTAGAACACTTTTTGGTGGCAAGGATTCTGCATTTTTGGACTTTGCTAATGCAGATCAACGTGTGTATATGTTGAAACTCACAGTGAGTAAAGAACAAACAGCTGTCTGCCATCCTGACAGAGTTGGCTGGGAAATGGCCCAAACACAGAGAAGTCTTTAAAAAAAAGAAAAAAAAGAGGAAAAAAAGGGAGAGAGGAAAGTGTCTGTCTTCAAGTATGTTTGAAATAATGAAAAGAACCAACGTGCAAAGCGATTAAGAGATCTTTGAGGATCAAAAGCCTTGATTCAGTTTTGCCAATGGAACAAAACTTTTCATCTGTTCTTATGTGGACCTTAAAGTAGGGCAGAAGGGTGTAGTTTTTAAATTATTTCATTTCAGGATTTACTTTGGGCAGGGGGAAAGGGTTCTTTCTGTTTGTTCTTGCTCTTGTTATTCGGTGTCCTTAACACAAAAGGCCAGCCTGGCTCTGAAATGAAGAGCAGGGTCGTTCTATGAACTGGTGGTTCATTAGTCTCCTTTTGATATGTCAGAACAGTAAGGGACCCTTTTATTTTTTTTTCTCCCTTTCTAGTAATGTCTGTGTTCTTAAATCAAGACATCTTCCCTCATCATGCTGCAGTGGCTGAATATTTTTCAGAGGTTTCCTAAGTGGGTTGTACCAATAACGTTCATCTCGTGCGCACAGAGCAGAGAGTCAAGAGTTTGATGCGTGAGGAAGCCAAACCCAAAGATTTTCAGCGCTCTGTGCAGTAAATCCTACTCCCAGCTTTGTGTTCAATTGGAGCTGGATGCCCCCCACCAGGTTATTTCTGAGCCTCTTTTCCCTGGTAGCCTCATGTCAGCAGGACCACAGAGCAAGCCTTGGGAAGGTGGATCAGGGAGGCTCAGAAGTGCAAATCGCTGGATTCCAGCCCTGCCAGCGGGGCAGCAATGTGCCCTGTCTTGGGGAAGGGGTGCTGGAAGTAGCAGCAAAAGGAGATGAAGGGATCTGGGGCTGTAAGAGCGAAGACAAAAGATTGGGAAGGACAGGACAAAACTCAGGAATGTCCTTGTGTTTGGGTTTCTGCAGGGGACAGTAGAAGAGCTCCCTCTTCCTGTCCCAGCTGGCTGTGGCCATTGTGGGAAAATCCTTCCTTGCAGAGTGTCTCTGTGGTCCCAGCATCCATGAGGAGGGCTTTTCTTTGAGCATGGATTTGCAACCTTTAGGATCAACAGGAGAACATGGATTTGCTCTGTAGGGTCACCAAGAGCAGCTCTGTGGCAGCACACACCAACACCAATGGGGTGGGCTTCAGACCCAAGGTGCAGGTTGGGTGGGTTTAATGACAGGGGACACCTCAGTGGTGGAAGTTGTGTGTTGGGCCGGTCTCATTGCAAAAGAGCTGGTGAGAGCAGAGGTTCTGTGTTCCTGTTGCCACTGCAGATATTCAGGAGCAGCATCTGGTGCCACAGGTGCTTCCTGTGACCTGGAGCTGATGTACTTCTGGTGTGTGGTTTCCTGCCCTGTCCTGACCGGGGTCAGGTGGTAGGTGTGCTCTAACCTCTTCAGTGGAGCAGCTGTGATAAAAGCCTGTTCTTTCTCTGCTCCAAAGCCTAATTAATACAAGTCATATTTTGTAACCACATGTGCAGCAGAGATGGCAACTCCCATTTCTGCTGCTGTGGGAACCACATCCGTGTGCTACACAGACCCTGTCACACTCTGGTGACAGACCAGTAGCACTACTGGGAACCTGAAAACAACAGCAGCAGAAGCTGAAAGCTGCATATGGCAGAGCAATATTGTGGGTTGCAGGCTGGAAAATTTCTTCTGGTAAAAATTTCTGGCAAGGTGTGGACTGCAGAATGAATTAATCTGCTTTCTTCTTTGTTGAACTGTTTCTAGATTAGCTCTTTCTGCCTGATCCAGCACTCCTGTGTCCATATCCATGGCAGGGATGAAATGTCACCATTGATACGAGCCTGGTGTGTAAAAAGTCTGTAATTACAAGCCATTTTGTGAGCATTATGATGGGTGAAAAAAATGACTTCCTATGGACTGGTGATCTCCACCCTCCTCGCCTTGAAAGCAGGCATACATTAATTTACTGCATACATTAATCTGCTGCATACATTAATTTACTGCATAATTTTTATGCTGCTCTAACATCATCATAAGCGTGTGTCATTTCGACATATTATCAATTCTAATACAGCTGTGAGCAGCAAAATAGAGTGAAGAGAGTCTTCATGCCTGCCTTGGGGATTGAGGGTGGAGATGGGATTGTCCATGTATTCTGTTTTGACAGTAGCTTCTCTCTTGGTGTTCACATAAATAGTTATTTTTAGGAAGATCATATATTCCCCAGTAATTGTTTTAAATGCATCAAAGAGCTTGCTGATATAAAGCCTGTGATTTATGGGTTCCCGCTACTTTTTAATAGCTGAACTTAAATCCTGGATTCACTGAAGCCATTTGGAAAATTGGGATTATTCCAAGCTGGAGCAAAGGGAGGGAGACTGGTATTTTGCCAAGATCAGCAGTGATTCATTCCTACATTCGTGCTCAGCATCCAGTGAAGGGCAGGAGCTGGGAATGCTGTAAGGAGAGCTAGCAGGAGATTATCATGTTGAAGGTGAATCTGCCCTCCTCGCTCCCTCTGCTGCTAGATAAGGTCTTTTGAATGAGAAGGACCAAATTCTGTCACGTTTTTCTTTCATCCCCTCTAAAAGCTGATTTATTCATACCAGCTCCAAGCCAGCTAACTTGCCTCCTGACTCTGAGGCGTAGGGAGAACTGAATTTTGGCTGTTCCAAGAATGTCCCCATAGGGGTGAAGGATTGGAGAACACCTCGTGATAAATGTACTTTGGAAATCCCTTACAAAGAGATGTTTTAGTGACTGCTTGGAATGAAGCAATGTCTGTATCAGGTTAGGCCAGCAGACTCTGGCAGCATGAGCAGGGGCCCTCAGGGGCCTGTAAGGGGACAGGGTGGACCCAGGACTCATTGCTGGCACATTCTGTCACGCTCCAGTGGTATTTGGCCCCTGGACCAAGTGAGAGGTGATCACAGAATAAATCAGATTGGTGGTGGTATCATTTAGATCAGGTGATAAATGTTGAAGTCATAGAAAAAGTGGAACCTTGCTGTGGTCTAAGGATTTTGTTTAGCCTGAGGACATTTATGCTTTTGGTGCCTGCACCAGTGTTCAGACTCCATCTCTAGGACTTACAGCCAGACAAATGGTCACTAATCCTGGCGTGTGAGGAATGTAAGGGGCTGTCTGTCCATCCCTGTCTGTGCAGCTCACAGGGGCTGAG
Organism: Ammospiza nelsoni; assembly: GCF_027579445.1. Taxonomy (NCBI): domain Eukaryota; kingdom Metazoa; phylum Chordata; class Aves; order Passeriformes; family Passerellidae; genus Ammospiza; species Ammospiza nelsoni. The sequence continues at coordinate 3,563,834 of NC_080646.1, read as the reverse complement.
CTCCAGCTGCACGTCCAGTAGCCATGGCTGTGGTGACAGGGAGAGCAAAGCTTTTACAGCTGAAATACTTCTTAGTTGTGAGCCCCTGGGGAGCTGCCTTCCCTCTGAGGGTTCTGTCCTTGTCCTCAGGCCAGCTGACGTCGGAGTAAAATTTCTCATATTTTTGCTCTCCCAGCCCTGGGAGAGAATTTCAGGGAGTTGGTAAAGCAAATGGACCAAATATCCCAGCATAGCTCAGCCCTCACAGAAAGGAAAGGACTTTGTCTTTCCTCTCTTGCAGAGCAGAGGCACAGCCAAAACTGTGTTTTCTTCTTTTCCTGACATATCATTCCCGTTGCGTATTTTTGAAATATATTAGTACTGAGAGCACTGCTGTTGTGATCAGGAGGCAAAAATAGCCAAATTTATATTTGTGGATAAAAGGCAGTAATAAACCCCCGAATTTCCAAACACATAGAGGAGCATTGACATCTAAATACCAGAAATTCTAAGCCCTTACCTTGCTAATTCATGTGGCATTTGGAGGGGCTGTGGATTTTTATTTCATCCTGGTATTTGTGGTATTTCCTGCCATTAGTATAGGAAAACCCTTGTGTGGTAAATGCCGGCTTTTTCCTCCGTTGGTGGCAGCCACCAGGACTTGGGTTCATGAAAGGCAAACCATCCTTTTCAATACTGAAGGATCTCTGAGGTACCTGGGAAGGAAAAATCTCATCAGGGTTGAATGAGGCTGTTGGCACCGTGACCACTGCCAGCTGAACGCTCCCAGCAGAGTCACATCTTGTCTCCAGATCCAGGAGTCTGGGGCTCTGAATCCATTGGGTGCCCTCAAAAGTTTGGAAATAGCACTGATAGTAATTTTATCACAGCCTCCTAAAAGTGATCTGCGGATAAAGGTTTCAGGTACGAGTGTTGGCCTCAAGTCAGTGACCCAGCTTTCAGAAATTGCTGTTTTTATTGCAGATTAAACTGTAGATTGGGTCGTTTAGATTTGTAATGGAAAAATATTAGCCAATGTACTTTCCTCCCCTCCACCCTCTATCATCAGGGCATATATCAAGTTGCACTATCTGGCAGGGAGTTCCAAATGTTATTTGAGAAGAGGGAGGAATGCAAGCGATGTCAGCAGAAAACAGCTGAGTAGCGGTTAAATTTCTTTGGCCTTAACCTGCTCCACAGGGAAAAAGAAACGCAACAACTGGACTTGTTTCATTTCACCCCAGCACAAGCCATCCTTTGGAAACAGATGATGTTTGTGAGCAGATTCTCCTCAGAAGCTGGGGTTTTGGGATGCTGCTGGGCGGGCAAATCCTGCCGCGGACGTGGCAGGGCCAGCCCTGGCTGGGATCCCTGGGTGAAAGCACCGAGGCCCCGGCTATTGCTGCTCCCTTGCTCATCTGGAGCCTGCCACTTTAGAGGGGCAGCTTTAGGTTGCATCTCGGTGGCCTCCTGAACTTTTTATCTACATTGGCTTTAAAGATAAAAGCCTTAAGAGCTGGCTCAAGTGAACTTGCACTGAGCTGCCAAAGAGGCGTGGAGGTGCGTGCAAGGATACTGTTAGCTGAGAAGCTGGGCTGAGTTAAATGGTACCCTTAATCCCCTTGATACGGGCAGAGTCAAGTTAAAAGGTCTTCCCCACTTGGAGGGAAGGCTTTGCACGTGTAGATGATGGTTCACTTAAGGGCAGCGCTGCCTCTGCAGCGGGAGCCCCTTCTCAGCTGGTGTTTGCTTTGTTGCTGAGGGAAGAAGTTACTTCTGCAGGGGCTCTGTCAGAAGTGTGGAATTTCTGGTCCCTGGGGGCTTTTAAAATAAACAACAATGGAGGCAGCAAACAGATAGAAACAGAGTGGCTGAACAGGAGAAGAACACAAAAGTAAATATAGCCCTTTGTTTAATTCTGCCAGTCAGTCTGCAGTGGCTTCTTTGCCTTGCACTCCCTGTTTTAGCTGGATTTTGCCTGGGGTATTCACACAGCAGAGATCCACATTTTGCTTCTCATCCTTACAGCTGTTGCAGGCAAAGGGAGGTTGCAGTCTCCTTCCATGGTCCTGCTTGGGTGACAGGGAGAGCACCTGTCTGACTGGGGTTTAGGGCCCCTTCCCTTGCTGTATTCTTTAGTTTGTTCCATTTCCTGCCTCTGGACTGCTCTGATGGGACAGCTTGGTCTTCTCTGTGATGAAAACCCAAGCAAGAAAGGGAACAGGAGATGACTTTTCTTGGATCCCTCCCCAGCTTTATTACAGCTCCCAGAGGGAGACTTCCAGCAAGAGCTACACAAGAGTCCTACACAGATACTTGGGTCAGATTTTTTCCTAGCCCCTGATCCCTAGGGCTGTCTTTAGCCCAAGCCAGTGTCTGTGCTTCACAAATGTTTCATATTGAAATATTTTCCAGGTGTAGTGCACAAAATGCATTGGGTAATTGTGCCTAATTCTCACTGATTTCAGTACGAGTTCTGCCACTCTCATTGCAGCAAGTGTGGACAAGAGTCAAGGTCAGTTTTGGGAGCTTTTGTAAGAGGAATGCAAGAGGAGGAAAACAGACCTAAGGAAGACAGGGTTTTTACAGTCCTACTTCTGTTGCAGTCAAAGGAAGCTCCCTCATTAGTTTCAGTTAAAGGAGAAATAAAGTATGAGCCAGGAAATCAGATGAAACTCCGAGAACTTGCCCATGAGTTTATTTTTCTTAGCAGTATAGAATAATTTCTTAAACTGAGGAAATGTTCCTGATAGCTGAGATCTTCATTCTAGAAATAGTGTGGCTAAGTATTTTTGTATGTGAATTTAAATTCTTTAAAAAAATAAATTGTAGGAATAGTTTTTCATTAGGGATTGCATGAATGACACTGATGTATTGAAACAGTATATTCAAGATCTTAAACCAAATCCTGCTCTGAAGCTTTTGTCTTTGAATGTACTTCCTCTCTTCCTCACCCCAGTTGTTGGAGCCTGGTTATATTGCCTAGAATGGCCTGTTAAAACAGATATATTTTTATTTGCATGCAAATTGGTAGGAGGCAGCTTGGCTGTAAATACTGAGCTAATCATTCCAGGTTCATCAGAACCCTAATTGGCTGTGGGATTGCCTGTAACTCTCAGTACCCTGATTCAGAGCAATAGGAATTGTTGAATCTACATAATAAAGTGAGTGTGATGGAAGGAGAGCTCACACCTACTTGAGATGTGTGTTATCATTCCCATCAAGGTCAAAGACATTTTTTTTCCTTCCAGATATACATATTCATCGAGCCTGTGCACAACTAATGAGTCGGAAGATTAAATGGTTGTGGATTAAGAACAAACCCTACTGTTCTCCTAATTTGATTGAAAGTTACTTGGTTCATCTGATTAAAATTCTGAATTCAAACTAACTAATGTGGGCTCCTCAGCTACCTGCAAAACCTGAGCCTGGCAGCCAGGGACAGGTTAAGGTTTTATCCAATTCCCCCAAAGCTCGGGGAGGCCAATGGATCTGAAGAACCACTGGAATCCCCCTGAACTTCCACAGGGAGAGACTGACCCAGGGCAGAAGGGCTGTGCTGCCAGGGTCAGCTACCACCCAGGATCTCCAGCCAGGATTGATTTCATGTCAGATTTTTTAGTATTATAGCAGAGGTATTACTTCTAGTCCCTGGTAAAGGACATATTACCTAAGATACCGAGATGAGCCTTTGCTCTTGAACTGCTATGCATTAAAATATCTGCCTTTTCCACACACAGTGAGTTACATAATTAGCAGCCATGATTCACAGGAGTCCTTGCCCTAAGCCCCGAGTGTCACTGCTTTTCCCTGAGGCTGGAAGCAGTTGGGCTGGTCCCAGGGCTTGGAAAGGGCTGCAGCACCACCGGGCTAGGAAAACCTTGGGAGACAAATGGCCATGTCTCACAATAGGTGTGAGTCAGTCCCTTTGCACTTAGGTGATTTGACTTCCTGTTGCTCTGCTGTCTGGGCTGCTTGTTTTGGGGAACAAATCCTTGTTAATGCTGTATCTGCAACATCCTCACTTCCACCACAGGCTCCCTGTGTGCATTATTTTCCTGCCTTGTGCCGTGCAGCGTTTCCTCTGCTCCGCAGCTGCTCCTGCTCCAGCTGCCTGCGCCAGGACTTTTGGCACAGCTCCTTAATGAATGCTGCTCCAAGATGCTTGGCTTAGCTTCATGGCACCCAGGAACATTTGTCCTTTCCCTCTAATCTCCTGAATTGCAGGAGTGTTCAGTATTTGGGCTTTAGATCCTGCCTGGCTTTATTCAGGTGTAGAAAAGAGGAGAGGAGAAGGTGCTGGAGGGTCTGTTTAACTATAAAGAAAAAAGATAATGGTTTGGGGCTGTGCTGTCCTAGTTCCTTTTTTTTTTTTTTTTTTTTTTTTTTTTTGTCTGTGTGCATGCATTTATTTTAACTTTTCTGTTTGAAGGGGGAGAAGGGACCACAGGGTTTGACCTGTGTATTTAACAAAAAGAGAGCACTGAATGAGAGGATTTCAAGAAGTTTTCACAGGTGTATTAAAAGAGCATAAGATTCTTGTTTCCTTAATGAAAATGGGAGCAATGTGTATCCACAACAGATGTGAAACAAAGAGAACTAAGAAATGTGTTGGCATTCAAAAGAACAGGAAAGTAACACTGTTCCTGTCACTGTTAGAAGGTTAAAATCCTGCCTGGCAGCCTATAAACTATTTAAATGATCCTACAGAAATTCCACTGACTGAATCATTTTTGGGATTTATAGCTAAATCCTTCACCCCAATTGAAGACCCAATGTACTCACAGCCCTGCCGGAAAATACACCTTAATGAGGGGAAATTGTAAAATAGCACTGAAAAAAAAAAATCCTCTTCAGCAGAGGTCCTTGCTGCAGTCCTCACTCACTTCACATGGCCATTGAGATGGTGGCAGCTGTGCTGCTGTGATCATATGTGACCTAGATTTTCCTCACAGTAGTCCTGTGCTCTCCCTGATCTTGTGTAGGCCTGAATGAATTGAATAGGAACATTTCTGGATGCTTTCAGAGAGCAGTGGTATCTTTTTCTCTCTTTCTCTTGTTCTTCAAACTGCAGCATCTGTTCCCCTTGTGGTTTTCTCCCTTTGCTCTCACTCGGTGCTCGTGAAAGAGGACAGGGCTGGTGTAGCTTTAATTTGGGAAATGGTGGATGGGGAAATCAGGGCAGGTGTGATCCCTCCTTGGTGTCCTGTCACACAGCAGAGGGTAGAACTCGAGTTCATGGGTTCAGCTCTGGGTGTGCACAAAGGAGGGGGGGAGGGCTCTAAGGAAGGTCGAGGGGTGAGACTTGCAGCATCGGGGAGCCTGAGATTGTGCACATGGCATCAAGAAGGCTTTTAGGCACTATTCACACAAAGCTCTTCTGCCTGGGCTCAGAAATTACCCTATGCAAGCTCCTAATCCTCTGTGGGAGAAAAGTTGGAGAGGCTCAGCTCCTCAGTGCATGTCCAAGCTCTTGTTGCAGTTTGGCTGGGTTAGTTGTGGGCAGGAATTGGCTCGTGGCATTGCAGTGCCCAACAGAATGTCTGAGACCATCCCCAGCTCTGGTGTGAGGCCATTCTCCTCTGAACATGGCTCCTTCTTTCCTTTCCTTTCCTTTCCTTTCCTTTCCTTTCCTTTCCTTTCCTTTCCTTTCCTTTCCTTTCCTTTCCTTTCCTTTCCTTTCCTTTCCTTTCCTTTCCTTTCCTTTCCTTTCCTTTCCTTTCCTTTCCTTTCCTTTCCTTTCCTTTCCTTTCCTTTCCTTTCCTTTCCTTTCCTTTCCTTTCCTTTCCTTTCCTTTCCTTTCCTTTCCTTTCCTTTCCTTTCCTTTCCTTTCCTTTCCTTTCCTTCCACTAAAATCAAGTAAGTAGCACTTAAGAGTCCAGTGGAAACTTTCAGATCCTGTTCTGGTGGGAATAAAAATAAACACTTATTCTCTTTCTCAGTTCATATGCAGAATAAATTGTAATGATCCCATCATCTGCTGTGCAGAAAGCCGTAAGGACAACTTCTCTTTGGTGCTGTCTTCAGTTACAGAACTGTTCTGACAGTGGCGAGTGAGTGTTACAGGTGGTGGGTGGGGGTTCCTTCCGAAATTTTATATAACTCCAATATTATCTGTTCCTGTGATTGACTTGACACATGAATTCAAAACAGTTGGAGCTTCTCTCCCACTCTGGTGTAGCAAACTGGATGTGAAAATGACACTTCCCCCTGGGAGCTGATAGTTTGCTGTTCCATGCATGGTGTTGGGTTCCTTTGTTCGCTGAATGTGGCACTTCGCAAGTGGTTTTTGCCACTTCAGGGTTGTCAGTTCTGTCTGCTAGAGGCCAAGATAAAGCTTCACAAAAAGCCTTTCACTCCAAACAAATCTTCTCTGTAATGCACTAACTCGATGACAAAGGAACCGGGAGCTTAGGGATGGCTTGGATTTCTTTCCACCCCAACGTGTGCTCTTCCCTTGTCATGCTTTTATTTTAATGTGGTATTTCCTACCCTGCTGTAAACACCGGGGTGGTTTTTGTCTTGTGACTCGGCAGCGCTTTGCCGCGACATTCCTTTCATAACGCGTTGCTGATAGCGCTGGATGTGCAGCTTATCAGAGGGGCTGTACCAGGAGCACTCAGATAACCCCGGGAGGGGATGCATTAGCGGCAGGAGACCTGTGCGAAGCACTGTTGTGATACATTTGTGACAGGGAGGATAAAATACACGGGAATGATCCCGTGGAACTCTGGAGAGTTGGGGTTTCAGCAGAGCACGGTGAAGCAGCGTGAGAGCAGTGTCCTGTCCCACAGTGGGATTGTTCCATCTGTGAAGTGACCCCGGCTTCTCATGGACACGACAGTGCCAAGCGGGCTGGGCAGCAGCATCTGCCCTGAGCCCAGTGAGCTGTGGACATTGGTCGCTACAAACAGAAGCAGCAGAAATGTGAGAAGTGTTCATGCCAGTGAAGCTTGCTTGGCTTTGATTTTACTCGGAGAAAACAGATCAAATTTGCCATAAGGTTCACAAAGGTGCCTGAATGCTGAAATCCTCAGCAGCCATGAGTTGATCCATCTTCGTGGAACTAGCTTTGCCTGTTGATGTGAAGCTTCATTTTTCTTTGGATTCTGTCCTGTTGTATTATTCCTTACGCATCAGCCACATAAGGATTTGGACATGGATTCAGAATTATTGTGCTTTCAAATGGTATGGAAATGGTCTGACTGAAGTAATAAGTTGATATTTTGGCTTGGTTTCACTGGCTTCTGTAACAAAGAATGCAAATCACAAACCACTCAGAGTTACTGGAACCTCTTCTGTGCACCAGGATTTTTCCATGCAGTTTGGCAGTTGACTGAGTCCTCAGCTCTTAATGGGGGAGAGGGGGTGATACATATACAGGGACAAGGCAAAAGCCATAATTCCTGGTCAGACAGGACTGAAAGGTAACTTTCCTTCTGAAAGAACTTCTCCCATGTATTGTGTCAGGACTGTCACAAACTCCAGCTGCCAGAACAACCTCTAGGGCAGTGGGATAACTATCTAAATGTAGGGAGACAGCAGTAGTAGGCAATGAATCTGCAAAATTGGAGATAAAGTACATGCAGTCCAACTGCAGAGCCAATTATAATCAATGTAGGTTGTTTTAGGGACTTTGCAGAAACCAGGATTTGACTTCACAAGATGAAATGAGAAATTTAACAGGGATGAAGAAAGGCGTTACCACGCTATTCATAACACTCCTTGTTAGAGGCTGCCAGCTTCTTCCTGCAGAAACTGAAGGGAGCTACAGGTGATGGAAAAATAAATTGGTCCCTGTGGGCACAGTGAGTTTGACTGTTCATGTGTTTTAGAGATGAGGTCGATGTGCTATGAACTGCAGGTGAAATGGCAACAGGGGTACCTGGAAACCTGGTGTTTGTCAGAGATGCTGGAGAGCTGCTCAGGGATGGTCAGGGAATAATTTTATTCAGGCTGAGTTTAAAATAAACCATTCCAAGAACACAGAAACCGCTTGTTGGAAGAGTAAATGGCAGATTGTGTGAATCTTTATGAATTTCCTGTCCTCTTCTCACAGTTTTACCATGCAATGGGGGGCGTGTCACAGCTGCAGGAGAACTTTGTGGTACAATGAAAAATTGGACATAGTTTCCTACAGGTCAAGCCAGCTTCTCATTGCTGGCTCATCTCCTTGCGTGCACTTTTGAAGTACTGGGTTGTATATGATCCTGAAAAATGCCTGCAGCTTTTATCCCCCCTCCCCATACAGCTTTGGCTTCAGTCTGAAGCACAGTTATGTGACCAGGGAGAAAATGTTCTCTAAATGAATCCATCATAAACATTGTGCCTGTCCTGTAATGGTTGGGATTGGAGAGTAACAAACTAATAAACCAAAGTCTTTTATTTCTTTCCTTTTTATAGATCACGTGCTGAAGGCTCCCGAGGAGTGCCTCTGTCTCCCAGCCCTGGGCTCAAAGCAGAGATCACCTCACAGCTTGCTTTAGTCAGGGCTGATGAAGGACAAATGCTGCTGGGTTTGCCTGGACACTCAGAGCCAGGGTAGATTTTGGTTCTTAATTGGGCAGGTCCAAAGTTTTCCATAGCTTTTATTGTCTAGAACAGGAATATCTGGACCAGGATACTTCTGACCTTCCAAGGCTCTCTGGTTTCATTAATTGGGCTCTACACCCCCAAATTAATGACTGTGCAATGTGTTGCTGTTCCATTCATGAGATCCATGTTGTGGTGGATTTTGGCAGTACCAGACTCTCCTTCCACTGCCTTTGAACTCCTACCTGGCTTCCCCCAGTCTTTACAGAACCATCCACTTATCCTGCTGGCCAACAGCTTCTCTGATCCCTAAGGAGCTGATCCATTCCCTGTAAGCTGCTCAGCTCTCATGTCTCTTAATTCTCCCCCTCTTTTCCTCCTATGCTCTGCACAAATTGCTCCCAGAATGGAGCAGTGGATTTTGCAGAGGAGAGATCACATAGGACAAATCTACCAAGCTGTTGCTTCTCCCTCAGGTTGCTTTTTTCACTGTCACTTTTCTCCCCAGGCTCTGTAGCCCAAATTTCCCCTGGCCTTCATAGACTGAGGACAGAGAGAGCAGGAAAATGTTGCCTCAGATTAATTATTGTCTCCAGCCCCTTTCTCATATCTCCACATTTTCTCTGTCTGGATTATTGCCTTTGGGGTCAAAGGAGATTTTTTTTTGATACTGTGCAGATAATATGATGGTAGAATGCAACATTTGGTAAGTAGATCACCTTAATCTTGTTTTCACAGCTCCTTTTCTTATGCTTACATCTTGAATGTGAGGTTTGGATTTGCACATTTTCCTTCCTCTGCAGCACAGCCACCCTGGTACAAAGCATTGACTTTATTGTGTCTAACAGGTCCTAGAAAGTTGCTTGGATCTTTATTTCTTGGCACAAATAATGGGGCAGGAGCATTTTCAATGCTGCCCTCATAATGAAGAGAGAACTTTTCGCTGGAACTCTGCAATCATTTTTAGAAAAGAATTTGGAGCAATAAAAGTGAGTGACAGTTCTCCCCTCAAACCTTTTTTTTATTAACTGACAGAAAGGATGCCATTTGCTTCCTTTGCAAATAAAATGAACAAAATAGTGTGAGTGATACCTGAAAATACCACATAAAATGTGCTAGGAAAAGGCAGCCCTGGCATCTGTTGAGAAAGGACATCATTGTTCTTATTCAGTCTCAGCCATGATGAGAATCTCACCTTCCAGACCTGACTACACAACAGGCTATTTTGAGGAGAGAGTCTCTTTACATTGGCTGACTGTACAAGGCTTTAAAATATATATATTAAATGTAGGCAAAAGGAGTACATTGCAAAAAATCAGGCATGTAAATGAAAACTCCTCAAATCTTTGAAAAATCTCCCTTAATATTATATAATAAGAAATACATAACTGTGCCTATTTTTACAGTAATTTTCTTTCATTTGATGACATTCAATAGTAAGATTTATTATTACCCGCATGGAAAATATCCTGCCTGGGGGTGGTTGAAATAGATCTTGCAGACAAGTCATCAATCAGCTGGTGTTTATCTCGTCAGAGATCAGCGATATCAGTGGCAGGAACAATTCCAACCAATTCAAGAGTATTTACCGATAATAAAAGGAAATGTTCGTGTGGCTTTGTACTGCTTCTCTCGCCAGAGGTCACACAGCATTTTTGCAGGAGGGCTGATTTATTGAGGCTCCTTTGAAGCTGAGGCAGGGAGGGCTCCGAGGTGTCCAGAGCCCTGGCCCTGACACCTCTGTGGCCATTGCTCCCTCTCTGAGAGAAGGTCCAACTTCCCTGGCAGAGGGCTTTAAGATAACACCGGTCCTCCCTGTCCCCACTGCTAATGAGTTCAGCTAAAAGGATTTAAGACTGATGCAGACAAAAAGATCTTTTACATCAGCTGAATTGCATGCAAAATGATTCTTACACTTCTAAGGAGTGAATTGTAGCTTCTAACTGAACTCTGCTGTAATTCTAAAGCAGAAGGTCTTATATTTGTGTCCCTGATAGAGAGGTTTTTCAAAATTTTATGACAACACTCAGAATATTTATAGGTATTGACTGCAGGGTTCAGGACAAAGATCTGTTGTCCTTGAGGCAAAATAACAACCCTGACTTTACCTAGCATTTGCCTCTTGGTGTAATCAGTCTGGAACTAACACTGCAATTGGTACCTAACCCGTGTACGACACAAGGGTTTTGTTCCTCTCACTTTTGCTTGTTTTTTTTCTTTGTAAAATTCAGTATTTATACTTACTGAAACAAAGAGCACTTTGAATCACAACATGAAGTGTATGGTTTTTAAAAAGTTATAAAGGGGTCTTTTTTTTTGTTTAATTTCTATGGTTTTGTCTAAGGAAATTTACTGGAACATTCATTTCTGAGAGGAAACTTGCTCTATGTGGACAATAAAGATGTTAATATCAGGATGAATGTCTATGAGAGATAATAATAATGAATGAAAAAAAATGCATCAGTCCAGCACTCATATTTTCCAGGAACTGCAAGAACTCAGTTCTGGGTTGTGTTTTAAATCTGAGCCCCATTGTTCCTGACTGGGTTCCCAGTCTGTTGGAAAGGCTTCTCTTTGTTCCTCTGAGCTGCTCCAATCCGAAGCATTTGGACCAGTTCCATATTTTAAGCAAGATTTTTAAGCTGAACATGTATTTTCGTTCTTCCAGCTTTAGAATGTAGAGCAAAGCATCTTTCCCCTGTTTCCTGCTGGCCATGAGAGAGCACATTGACACTGGCACAAGTAATTTGACCCGGGATGAGGCGGCAGGGGACAGCCAGCAGTTATCAGCGGTACGTGAGAGGTGCCAGGGGCACGCAGCTCCCCCGGGGCAGGAACATGCCTTGTGAGGCAGCGCTGCGGGCTTCACCCGGGCACGTGTGAGCTCCGTGCTCCGGGCTGACGTGATCTGTTCTCCCCACAGATACAAGGTGGGTGAGAACACGTTTTCCCCGCCGATGCTGTGGCATTTGGTGGCATTAATCAAATGCTTGTGGTGGCAGGACTGGGGTTTAGTTGTGTCCTTTTGCAGGTGAATGCCCCAGCCTGGTGGGGGTTTTGTTCCTCTCTTTTCTTTCTCAGTTTTTATGGAATTTTTACACAAATGGTACTTGAGCTGTGAAGCACTGAGGGTGAGCTGCCCTCGGACACTCTGGCATTTGCCCTGGTTGTGTGCAGCAGCAGCCTGGGAAGCTCTTCCCGCTCACAGGCAGGATTTGTTCCTGGCTAAGGTTACTCTCCTTGTAAGAGAAGTTATTTGGAAACACGGCCTCTCACCCTTTTAACGCCCACCAGTTAAACTTCTTCCCTTTCAGAATGCCCACATAAGGTTTCCTGGCCCGGCCCAGCACCCACCTTGTGGCCCTGTGGCTGTGCTTGCTCTCCAGTGTCACATCATGTGTGACACACTCTTTCATACCAACGACTCCAAGCGCTCTGCACTCCTGTGTCACTCAGCATTTGTGAGCCCGACCCTGCTATTGACAGATTGCCGGTCTGTGAGACGGCTCTGACAAAACAACCTGGCAAAAATGAGCCTGCAAATATTCAGGAGCTCGTTGCCATGGGCAAACCTGGGGTCCCCGAGAGGTCGATGTCAGCGTGCGGGTGAAGCCATCCAGCAGGATCGCGTTAGAGCTCGCACGGAGCGTGAGCTGCTGAGAGGGGACTTGGCACTGCCTGCTGCTCAAGGGCAGCGCTGGAGCAGCTTGTGAGCAGGCAGCTCGCCAGCCAGACAGGGCACGGCTGTGGACAGCTCACAGAGCGAGTGTGTGCGCAGGGCAGGCAGGATGCACAGCTGGGAAACGGGAAAGGGATTTCTGTAAACTTCTGCTCCGAGGGGGAAGAGCACATTCAGGCGATGCCAATCCGTGGAGGAGTAAAGAAATGATTTCTGGCAGCTAAGACAGGTTTTGGGTCTGGCTAAATCTGACAGAATGCTGTGGGGGAGAACTGGAGATGTCATGGTTAATGAGTATGGAAATTATATCAGTAGCTTGGCCATCTAGGTTTTAAATGTTGTCAATCTATAACATGCAATACTTCAGTGTAACATTTTCTGGCTGCCTAGTTTAAGGCATAAAGACAGGCAGCCTCTCAGTAATGAGTCAGTATCTATAGAGAGCAAGCTGTTGATAGCAAAGCAGAAATCTTGGCTTCTCATCTCAGCAAGTTTAAATTAATCAAAAAAGATGGTGGGCAGGAGAAGAAGAGGGGTTGTTTTCTTTTGTTTTCACATTTTTGACACACCTGACAAACTGAATTCCCCATGATTTTTCTGCCTCCCTGCTCAGCCCACGGGAGCATTAATTCCTCTCTCCTCTCTGTGCACTCCAGCCCATGAGCTGTGCAGTGACCCTCCTGCCCAGTTCACCCTGGCATCCTGGAGTGCACTTAGACTCTGCACCACGAATGCTGGGAGAAGGCAAAACCTGTTTACTGTAAACACTTTCTCCCCAGCACTGCAGTCCAGCGAGGGATAATTACCGAAACTCCGGGACAAAGGTGGTGTGGATCTTTTTACTGGTGGATGGAAAGGATCCTCGTCAGGCCTAATGAGTCTGTGGCTCTTGCAGACATCCAAGTGGGCCTTGCTGTCTCCAGAAGAGACAGAAAGTAACTCTGGGAAGGCAGAGTGTGGAATCTGACACTACTGCGTAATTGAGGAAAAAGAGCTATATGCATTATTTATGAGCAGAAGGCTGGGCTCAATGTTAACAAGTGAGAAGAATGTGGCTTCAAAACACTGGCTTTCTGCTCTTCCCTGTAAGAAAGGCTTCTGATTTAAATTGCTTGTATTTGAGAGCAGGAGGGGAGACAGAACTGGTTTTAATACCGAGCCTCATTCCGTGTGTGTGGAGCTGTAGGAGATTGAGGGAGAGGCAGGGATTGCCCGAGGAGAGCAGCCTCTGCTCACTCAGGCTGTGGCCAGGATGTGTCATACATGCTGCCCTGTAACGAGCTAATCCTGATCTGCTCCAGGCAAAAGATTTCACTGCAAGACAGAAGCGGCAGAATTGCTACTCTTTTGGCATTTCCATTGGGCAGGGACGATTTTAAAAAGCTGAGGAATTTTCTCTGAATCACTCTATCCACCCCATGCCCTCCCTTGGCAACCACTGCCCAGTTTTGGGGTTGGATGAGTTGATTTTGTGGCTTTTGTCCTCTTATGGGTCCCCCACCAGCAGGGTCTGCCCTGTTGGGTGTTGTGGTCGGAGCTGGAACTGGCATGAGCCATCCAGCTCAGGCTGTCACAAAATCTCAGTGTAAAGTTACACAAATGTGCTGGGGCTTTTGGGTTTTAGCTGTTTTCTGATTATTTTCTGAAGAAACCAGGCCTGGCTGGCTAATGAAGTTTTGCCCTTCATGATGACAACGTGTGATTATTATCAGCAAAAGATATTATGTTCCAAAGAGTACAGGATGCTGAGCTGCCTTTTTTCCTAGGAAAACACAGCGTGGGCTGAGGCAGGGCAAGTCCCTCCCTGTGGAGAGATCACCTTCATAGCTGAGCAAATTATCACCTTCATCACTGTCTGCATGGCAGTCACACCTGGAGGCAGGAGCAGGAGCTTGAACTCTCCCTGGACCTTTTTGCAGCTCAGCACATCCATTAAGGACCCCACCAGAAAGGGGTAAAGGCTCTTCCCACTCCACCCAGCAGTACATGACATTTGCTGCAAAATATTTCCCTGCTGCTGCTGCAGCCCTGCTTGGGCTGGGAGTCCATGCTTGGCATGTTTGTGCTGCAAATCTGGTACCCAGCACTGCTTCATGAGCTTGTATTTGCAGAAGTTCCATGCTTTCATTTTCTGCAGGTCCCAAAAGGTAAGAGAACCTTCCATTTTCTTCCCTTTTTAAAGGTCAGCAGTTGCTCCCATCCCCATTTCTGCATTATAGCCAATGTCCTTTCCATGGTATAAAATCCTGACTCCTTCCTGCTGTGATCTCGAGCAGCCAGGACTTTATTTCTGGGAGGAAAATTAGCTCAGTGGGATAAGATGAGAATAACTAGGCCTCTGTAAAAGTCAGGAAGCAAGAAGTGAACAGCATTGCACTGAAACTGATGGGGGAAAAGCACTCTGTTCCTTGATTTCTAACACTGGCTCATTGATTCTCCTCTTGGTTCAATCAGCAGTTACTGCTTCTCCTTAATCCAGGTTCATAATTTCTTAGTGGAGCGGGTCCTTAACAGAAATACCCCTGAGAAATCATAACAATGGCTGGAGGGGAAGCTGAAGAACACTGGGATCTTGCCTGCATCCCAAAAGGATGTATTGGAGCAGGGAATTGCTGCTTCTGATGGGGTTCCCTGGAAAGCCCCTTGGCAGCCAGGTTTGTGGCTGCACAGCTGTGTTTGGTGTCCAGAGGAGCCAGCACACCTCGAGCTGGGTGCTGAAAATGAGCAGCACCTTTTTCTAAGGAGTACTGCTAAGTTTTCCCTGTCCCCAGGCTTCTCATAGCAAAGAAGGTAAAGGCAGGAAGGACTAATGAATAAAGATGATTTTTGTAAAGGTGGGATTGGAACAGGAGAGGCTGGAGGTGAGGCACAGCGGTGGGGGAGGAGGGAGGCAGCCCGTGTGGGGACCAGTGAGTCATGCATCCTCCAGCAAGCACTGACTCACTGGGAAGATGATCGCTCTGCTGTTCCCTTTCTGCTAAGCATGAGGAATAGTCAGTCGGCACAACTTTATTCTGCGAGCTCCCGGGCTGGAGAGTGAGGTGTGGAAGGGAGGGAGCTGGAGAGCTGGAGCACTGAGGTGGGAGGCAGGGGTGAGCCCTGGGGCACAGCCTGCAGCTGGTGCTGCTGCTGAGGCTCCTGCAGCAGCTGAGGGGAGATTCCCCGAGCATGGGCTGCCTGTGGAGCAGAGGCTCAGCTCCCCCAGCCTGGCTGGGCACTGGGGGCTGCAGCCCCCCTTTGTGTCCTCTCTGCTGCAGGGGCAAGGCTCAGGTGCTGCCAGCGCTGCTGCTCCCTGCGAGGCACACAAGCTCCTTGGAGTGTGCCAGCTGGGACAGGTGTCACCTGGCAGAGATGTCACATGGGAGAGGTGTCACCTGGCAGAAATGTCACTTGGGAGAGTTGTCACCCTGCTCCCCTGTGGCCAGTTAGGTACAATCTGTGGGGATGCAGTTCTATATTTGTTATCTCCTGCCCAGCTCATTATATTTGAAAGATGAGGAGAGCCACCACTGAATCTGTATTATCTGCAGATTTCTAAAAGGAAATATATCTTTTTACCTGTTGTGTACACAGGAGAGTGATTCTGCAGGGCTGAGGAGAGGGACCAGAGGCCCATGTTGTTTCTTCCTCTCGGAGAAAAAGAGGAAAGAAAATGGGTAAGAAGAATCCAAAATGACCCCAAAAGCTGATTCTCACTCAGATTGTTGCAGTTTTTGTATGAGTGAAGTGCAGAGAGCCCTGATCCACAAAATGGTTCTGTCAGGAGTTTTGGAGCAGTGAAAGGCTCCAAGTGTGTCTGTGCAGCCAGCACTGAGGGCAGGGGCTGGAACTGCCCAGCACAGCCAGTGCCCAGAGCTGGGATCAGAAACTGGGAGAGCAGTTGTAAGTCAGAGCTGCAATTTTCTTTTGCTTTACAAGTTTCATGTTGGTAATGTGAAGTAATTAATGAACCAGAGCAGTGCTGCAGAGGGGGAATAATTTTAATGCTCCTTTTAAAGAGGCTACTAAATCAATGGGGCAGTTTAAAAAGAAATGATAGCCTGGAGATTAGGAGACTTAATGGGAGAAATTAGTCAGGGGTTTGAGAGTGATCGAATCTCAAGTAGGCAGGTACTTCATGAGCTGCAGTGTGGGCATTTGCATGTTCAGCACAGGCAAGGGCTCACTGGGTTTTAGGCCTGACTGGTCAGACTGGGCAGCCGTGCTCAGACGTGAAGGTCCCCAGCACTTGGAAGAGACACTGAGAGACTGTAAAGCACAAGCTCCTCTCCTGCTTCCTACTGTGCAGGAGCAGTATTTTTCCACTCCTGTCACAGGTCTTCTGCCTACCAGGCTCAGCAGCGATGTCTACACGGGCTTTTGCAGGCAGATACGAGCTTACTCTGGCTGCTGGCCAAGAGAACCAGAAGCCATGGAGCTGCAGCTAATGTGCTATATGCCCAAATTACTGTGGCCTGCTGAGAGGCAGGATATTAGCTTGAGCTCAGGGCTCTGGCCAGCTCAGACCATGAGTGAAATAAGTTTTCCTCTGTGTGCAGAAAGGCATGGAGACAAGGATAGACAACTTGTATAGGATTCAGAAAGCCATTTTCATACGGGCTGGGGCAGGTTAGCTGGGCCCAGGAAGATCAGGCAGACACAGCTCCCTGTGCACCCTGCCCCAAGCACAAAAAGCAGCACCACATGGTTGGCCTTGGAGCCAGCCAGATCCTCCTGGCCAAGGAAAACTGCTTTGGGAGCTGCATCCAAATTCTGTGGGCCTCCAGTTGGCTCTCCCTGTCGCAGGCATACCCAGCGTTTCTGCTCTGTTTGGGATGGCAGGGACTCACTGTGGACAGGGAGGGTTTGAATTCCGTCCTCACTGGCTCTGAGTTTCTGCAAGAAAATGTTTGTACAATGTGACACCTGATGGGCCATGGTGAATTCTGAACTCTGAAGGTAGACAGACATCTACATGTGTCAAATTTGGACTAAGATGAAAGGCCGTCTCCATTTTGAATGCATATATTAGCTAGCTGGATTAGCAAATTTTTTTTTCTATTCCTAAAATTTTTTACTTTCTCAATTTTGGAGACTGCTTTTCATGAGAAATTTTACATGTATTCAATGTTAATGGAGGAGGAACTTTGTCTCTGTGTGTGCATGCATGTGCATATGTACACACGCAGTGTACAAGAAAACAGGGATCTTTATATGTAAGTACACATGCAAAATTCAGTCTTGGTTATCTTAGAATGGTACATAAAGATTTCAAGGATTTACAGCAAAAAACTGTGTGCTAGGCAGTGTCATGGTGCAGTGAAGCATTTTAAAAGCAAATTTGAGTAACTGTCTCAGTTACTGAGGATAGAACCATAATTTGAGCAGGAAGAAGCTTTAATTAAAACAGACCCATCAGGTGAAATCCTGGCCCTATCACGGTCAATGGCACGACTCTGATCCTTCATGGAGTCAGGATTTTACTCAGATCTTGTGACATTTGCCTTTTCTGAATCTGAGGCATTAGTCCTCGAACAGAATATATAAGCTAAAAATGGAAAACTGCCTGACCTAAAATAGTTTGACATCCATATCATAGTGCTTATTGTCTGAGAGTACATCTAAATGACATGTTGATTAATCCTGAAGTGAGGAAAATGCGATTCGTTGGAAAGAACTGGGATTGTACCAATAATTCAGTACCAGAAGCTACACAGCCATCAACTCAGTGTGCAATGTTTCCAGGAAAACTTTATTTGCAAGCTGTCAGATTCATCTGCCATTTTCCCAGCGACTTTGCTTCCCTTCTGAGTGGCCCGGACAAAATGCTCCAATCCAGTTCATGTGGGCTATCAGCTACTTTGCTAAAGCAACTTTCCTCCTGCCTTTTACTGAAAACAAAACAGTCACATCAAGTCAGGTTGCTGTGAGTGGCTCTTAAGAGAGATGTCGGCTGCACTTAGTGCACAGCTGGGGCCAAAGTGAAGCTGTATAAGTGCCTGAGCTGTTCAGCTGGAAATTACATCTTGTGCAGGAGCCTAAATGTCAAGTTCCCCAGTCCCCCTCACAGCCAGAACTCCAGCAACTCCCCTTTTCCCATGACTTTCTTCCCTTTCCTACAGATGTAGCTGTGTTTTCCTTCAGACACAATAAATCTTATATGGGAACGCCAAATGTAAAGCAAAGCAAGCTGTCACCCAGGACTTCAGATGACACTTAGCCACATTAACGAGTAAACAGAGCCCACAGGAAAGATGCCTTTTGAAATGCACTGTTTGTGTCAGCAGTGCTAAAACTAACGAACCAAAACAATGAGGGGGAAAAGGGGAATCATCAGATGCACCTAAAGCTATAGGCTACAAAGTCAGATCGGCTGAGAGCAGCTCAGATACAAGCAAATCATTGGGACAGTGCATAAATTATGATTTCCATAAGCAGTA
Organism: Ammospiza nelsoni; assembly: GCF_027579445.1. NCBI lineage: Eukaryota > Metazoa > Chordata > Aves > Passeriformes > Passerellidae > Ammospiza > Ammospiza nelsoni. The sequence goes on along the minus strand of NC_080646.1, from coordinate 3,545,225 downwards.
AGACAGCGACTACTCCCAGCCTTGTGATGGGAGGAAAGCACTAAAAGAAAGGCTAAATGCAACCATGTGAAAAGAAGGGAGCAGGAATGAATGTGCTTCTTATTTTGGAACCTTCTCATGGCAAACAAGCAAAGCTGGAGCCAAAATCTCCAGGACACAGAAGGAAGTTGGAAGTGTTACCCCAGCGCATGGCTCACGAGAGAGCTGGCACGGAGAGAGGGATCAGCTCTGCATTGTTCAGGAGGAGCCTCACAGAGCATGCAGCACAACATGCATCCCCAGGGCCTTTGGAGGCAACCACTATCAACAGTCAGTGGAATCAGTCCAAAGTCAGAGAAATGTTACTAAATGATAATTTCACCCTTGATGATGGGGAAGCAACACTGTGCACCAGAAGAAAAAGAAATAAACTGATGGTAGGGTATAGAAATGGTGCTGTGGAAATGGCTTTGCTCTGCTTGCTGGAGGTATTTACTCTTCCATTGAACCAGTTCTTAAACAATAATCCTCTGAAGGAACCTTTCAGATCACTGACATGGTGAGAGGAAACCAGTATTAGCTACAGTGCTTACATTCGTGGTTGCTTCATGTTGACACAAACAAAAGTGCTTGGTCTGGAATTGACAATAGCTGTGGTTTAGGTTTTCTTCTTTCAGTGATCCCAAATTATGCCTGCCTGAATAATTTGGTACTAGAGGCAGAATAAACATCAGCTCTTAATAGCTGAAGTTTTAAGGTTAAAATTGAGGCTAAGTACATAACATTTATCTTCCTCTGAAGAAAGCAAGTGTACCCTGGTTAAAGGGGAAGATGAAAACCATGTCTGTGAGAGCAATGGCTGATGGCTTAGTTCTGCATGATAAAATAAATAACTTCGATTAACTTCAAGCTCCAGTACCTCAGATGTTTGTTGTCACAGAGGAGCAGCTTGGCTGATTGGCAGCTCTGATTTAGTCGACATGTGTTAACAGAAATTGCTCAATTTACATGGAGTACTTCAATCTGCTGTTTTAGGAGTTTTTGTCTTCCATAGACTGGCATTTCAGCTTTTGAATAGATGGAGGACTTGTAAGGGTCATTAAAGAAATTGCTAAAGCTTCTGCAAATGCTTGGGCCAGATTGCTGACTGAGATGCAGAGCATGCACGTGTCACTGCAGATACTTCCCAGATAATGGTGCTGATTGAGATTTTAATCTGGACAGAGTGCTGGAGGCAACTTTCTTTCCAACACTCAATTATCCTGATAATAATATGCTTATTTTTTTCCTGTGTTCAAAATGTGTGGTCTGCTGCAACTGTGCAGTGTGAGTACAGTGCTGTACGGAGGGGAAAAAATCAGGGAGCAAAAGTGACTCCACGGCAAAGGGCAGGGACAGCACAGTCCCACAGTGTGCAGGGTGATGTATTTTTACCTTGAATGGGCCGAGTAACCACCATGAGAAAGGGCTGCATTCCTTCCCACAGGCTGCAGGACAACTCCTTGGTTCTCAACAGCCACAGAGGAATAAATCTGGAGCACAGCCTGCAGCCGGGACTACGTAGCATGTTGTAGGGGCAAGACCCTCATTTTACTGTGCATTTGCATCTTGTATCCTCCCTGGTGGGATGCTGATCCATAACAGTCCTCTAAAATCTCACACAACACAAAGAATCCAGACTAGTTTCCCACGGACACTCTCCATGAAAGAATTTCTTAGAAGAGATAACTCAGCCAGGAAATGGGAACTAGGGGGCCACATTCCTTCATTCAAACCCATCTCCCTTTGGTAAAGGATTAAAAAAATTGTCCCTATATGACTAATCCCAGCTATATTTCCCTAATTTCTAGGGAAGCAGCAGTTTCTAGAGATGAAGAGTAAAACCATTTGAGGAAATGAAGCTTTATTTGCTTTTTAGTAATTAGAGAATTTTCTGCTAGATCAAATTACTAATAACATTTTGGATATTAAAATGTATGAAACCTAGATTTACTTTTCAGCCTCTGTATCATCTTCTGATCCTTAATACTTTTCATCACGCTCAAGGAATGAAAACAAACTCAGCTGTTTTGTGTTTGTTCACAGTTGACTTTTACCAGGGTTGTGTTAGGGTTGTTACATACTTGTTATAAGTAAAGGCAGAGCACACACTTCTGAGATAGCACAGAATATTCACCCTCACTTTCAGCAGGTTACAGCCCAAAACGAGTGTCACAAACCTGCCAGGAGAGCCAGAGAAGGTTCTGCTGTTTCTCTGATTGCTGTTTGCAGGGATAGCTGTGGATTTGACTCGCTTGCTTTATGTGTCCAGTTGTATTTGTTGTTTGAAGCGAATGCACGTGCCCTAAAGCAAGGAACATAAGATTTTTGGCTTTTTATGATCAGTTGAAAGTTTTTCCATATACATTAGATTCAGCTGTATTGAATTTAGTTAAGCTAGCGCTGGCTACCCACCCTTACTCCGGACTAGGAGCGATTTGGGTCAATTTGCCTTCAATCCATCCCTGACTGACTTGCCCTGCCCTGAGCTCACACCTGATTGAGGCTCTCAGTTACCGCACTTGGACCAAGAGCTCGGGGATGCTTTTGGCTGCCAGCACCATCAGGACACCGCAATCGCAGCATTCCCGCAGCAAACGTGAGCTCCACGTGTCAGCGTGACCTCAGGCCAAGGAACAGAGAAGTCTGAACGGGTTTCTTCCATCGCCGGTGGCCACGGGCTAAGAGCAAACACACACGGTCAATTAGCGAGGCTCAGCTGATGCGCGGTGAGTTGTCAGGCACGTCAGGACCTGAATGAGATCGCTCATTCATGGATTCAGCCCCTGAAAGTGTCCTTTTAAACTGCTGTTCTATAAACAAGTGTAACTATGGCTGTGGACACCGGACAAATTAGTGCGGGGATAAGGAGGCTCTGTGTGTCAGCTGTTCCAGCTGCATACCTGCCGGGTGAGCCGAGGTAGCCTCTCCTCCCTCCCCAGGGGAAGGTACAGCTCGGGCATGGCACATCCAGAGCCTGCCTTCCTCGGCAGTCAGGGCTTTAGCCTAGTTTAGAGTGGTTCAGCTTGTTTTAAGTGGAGTAAAACAGATTTAAGCCACTTTTACACCAATTAAACTGTACTTATTGTGGATTTTGTTCATTTGCTCAAATGGTGCAGTTGTGCAGGTCAGATCTTTGAATCGATGAGACTTTCCATTGACTTTCTGGAGCAGTGTTTTATGGAGGAGTTTGAAGGCCTTTCATTTTGGAATCTAAAATGGGCTTGCATCTCAACAAACCAACCACAAGACAACAAAGAGAAACCCCACAATCCCAAACTTTCAGCTTTCCTCCCAAATAACACTCTGTTTCTTACTCTGCCCATGTCGGAGATGGTCATACTTTCCAAGAAAAAATTTGCTTCTTCCCAGTAAGGAACACAACAGGATTTGCTAAATTGAAATTAAAGTTTCAAAAGCTCCAAACACAGTATGTGCTTGGACCCTTTGAAACTGAGACCAGTGAAATGCAGGATCAAACACTGGAACTTTGGGTTACTTTTCTTTCTAACTCAAAAACTTGAATTCAATCTCAGTTCATCTTTCATATAATGAAGGGGAAGACATTTGATTAGGCTATGTGAGATCACGTGGATGGATTCAACACATGGCTGCAGGACCAGGCATTATTATCTTGGACACATTTTGAACACTGCTTCTCACTCTGCTATCAGCCACCGCCACCTCTGCAGTAATGTGACAGCAAGAGAAAAAGGATGGGAAGGCGATAAAGTTTGCCCACGCAAGGAGAAAAGAACTTTCTGTCCAAAGCCAGCTGGCTTGGCTTGGGAATGAAATGGCATTTTAGGGAGAGGTGACCTGTTTACATGAGCTTTGTCTCAGAACACTTGGCCTCGATGCCACAATGGGGTCTGAGAGACAGTTTATCACAGAAAACCACAGAAAACAGGTGAGCTGTCTCCGTGCCAGTTTGTCTTCTAAACTGTTTGACAGATAAGAAACCATCCTCAGAGATTGCAACAAATGTGCTGCCGCATTTCATGGTAAGAACCGAGCATATTTTTAGTAAAGGGTTGAGAAAGTATGCAATAATCCAAAATCCCAGCCAAGAAAACCACAAACCCCGTAACAAACGCCTGGTGGGATTCAGAGCTGGGAAACGTGCACCAGTTGATCCACGTTAACACTTCACATTTTCAGCTGATTTTTCCAGACTCCAAGAGACAATCCATGACTTTTTTTCCTTTACATGGAAGGGGCAGGGGGAGCAGGGAAGATGCTGGGTGCTCTTTATCCTGGGATACAGACCAACCATCCTGCATGTGCTCCCAAAGAAATCAATGGGATGTGCACCAATGAAATATTTATACTGAGGAGTCTGTTCACCATTATAAAACCCCGGAATATACCTTGTAAACTGCCCAAGTTTAAAAATTAATCTTTATTCCATAAGTTAACTGCTTTAGAAGTTTCTTTGTTGTGCCTTGCACACTCTAACATCCTGCAGAGCCACGGTGGGCTCTGGGTATGAAGGCTACCAGATCAGGATAAAAAAATGTATTTTATTCTTTTTGTATTGCAGTTTGGTCAGTGAGTTTAAAGTGAAGCAGACAAAATGCAGGGGAAAAAAATAACACTTAAATTTGCATTTTAAGAGCAACTTTAGCTGATTGCAGAGGGAGCTGAGGGTGCTCTGCACAAGTCAGGAGAAACTTATCTGGCTTTTAAGAGTTCCACAAGTCTTTTGTCACTTGAAGAGGCCCCATCAGCTTCAAATCTACTTTTAAAAAGTAGTTCAAAAACGTTTCAGGTATTATGGTCTCCTATATCTATTTCTGTCCCTTTTGTTTCCTAACAGCATGAGATACTGACCACACATACTGCTGTCAAATATAGAAATTAAACTTACAGAAAAAAGGAGCCATTTTCTCTTTAATCTCTTGGAAATTTTTCCAGACTAAAGCATAGTTCTTAAATTGATAATATCCCTTTAAGAATTTATTTGCCAGGTAATGTTAGAAGAAAAAAGACTTTAAGGTCAGTTTGAACATTAAAAAGATCCCCTTTAAAATAAATTTCAAATCTATATTGGAGATAATGGCAAGCAGTATTTGAACAGCTCTCCAAATTATAAAATATGTTTTATACCTTAAAAATGCAAATAGCTTTAAAATCCTTTTAAGTGATTTCCAGCTCCTTGGAAAAAGGTCAAGATTTATCCTAAGAAATACTTTGTTGCATAAAAATAATACAAATAGTTTAGTGTTGCAATATATACCAGTCACAATATATATAAAGCTACAAAATTATTAACAGATGAGGGCCTGTAAGTTTTGAATAATGCAGTAAACATGATTGTTTTTGAGGGGTGAAATAACACAATGCTGTCAGAAGAGAAAATTACATTTTAATAATGAAAATATTGAACATAACTATTTTTCTTTAGATCTGCTAAGCAATCTGTGTGTTCCCTATGAGATGTCAAACTATAGAGTGCATATGAAGGCTTTGCTCCCTCTATAAATATACATGTGCACGACACATTGCTAACAGCAGCAAGCGAGTGCTGGGGAAATACAGCAACAATGAAGTTCCTGAGAGAGGCTTATTTTTTCAAGTTATTAAAAGAAGGTGGCAAGCGTTCATGAGGATATGAAAATTTAAAGCCGTCTGCAGGAAACTCTGAAAACCTCTGGTTAAGGCTGCTGCCAAAAAATCTCAGCTATGTTATGTCAGAATGTTTAATTGCAAGCTGCAACTTTAATGAATGGAAAGATATGGCAAAAGCAGGAAGTTTCTGAAGCAACATAGAGCAACCATGAAAATAAAATACCAAAGGTTGTAATCTGGAGTGCTGTTGGAAGCAGGAATTTCCATCCACGCTCTGCCTCCTTTCCCTGCTGTGCAGGGGCTGCCAGCTGAGGGGAGAGGTGAGAGGCTCTGGATATCATCTCCTGGGCTCAAGGCAGCACTTGTTATGGCCATGTGAACAAGTCAACCTCTTTGCATTTGTCATTAGGGGTGTTTACAGGAGTGCAGCTTAGGAATGAGGGGAGGAAAGGCAAATGTCAGAGTGCATTAAATAACGTATTTTCTTTACTTTCCAAGAAGCTTGCTCGCAGCATGATGTTGCTATTTATAGCCCATCTCCTAAACCCAGCTGTTGGTTCATGTTAACATGCAGAATGGTGAGAAAATCCCAGCAGAAGAGCGTGAATCCCAGAGAGACTTGTGGGACCTATAAAATATCATAAATTTTGCTGAGGTCCGGGCTGGGTGTGCCCTCGGTGAGGCAACGCCAGCATTTCCCTGTTGATCCTCCAGTGTTAGAACACCAAAATGTAAAGTTCCAAGTGCTGCAGCAGAAAACTTCAGGGAACTGAGCTCACACCCCTGGCTGGAAGAATTTGAAAGAGTACCTTTACCTGTAACTCAAAACTAGCAAATACACTGTACACCCACATAACATCATTCTTAGACAAGCTGTGTCCGATCTAATCTTATGTACCTTGGCCACAAGTTTTGGAAAAACAAATATTCCCAAGGCAATCAGATTAGTGAGTATACCATATAATGATGTGGAAATACGAGTGGTTTATAGAGAGCAGTTTATGGGCTGGATTGAGTGAATTTAATTCATGCATTGTCAGGCAACTTGGACTTCAGTAAAATAAGGAAATCTTGATTTTATCTGTGTGTAGTGGAACATCAGAGCCAAAGAGAGTAAGAGCAGCACTCCTGAGCACAGACAGGGAGCCCAGGGGACTTTGTTCCCAGCCAGCTCCCCGAGAGAGGACAGGCAGTGCTTGTGCTGAGGTGACCACGGGGTTAACAGGGTTACCCAAAGCCTTAATGGCCAGGAACCATTATCTGCTCCTCTCTGATTTCCTGCTCCCTAGGTGGGAGTCCCCCCTGCCCCTCGCCTTTGTTTCTAATGCGAGTTCCCATCCTGAAATGCTGTGAGTACAATTCGGTTTTGTTGCAATCAGTAGTCCCTTACAAAATCTTCATTCACAGAGTGTTTCCCCCATTGTAAGAGGAACAATGTTAGGAATTAATCTGGCCTGTGATTTGTAGGAACCTTGTTCTGAAAACCTTGTTCTTAGACCCCCCCCCTTCCCTTTGAAGGGTAACTTAATTGTTTGGCAAACATGCAAAACCTACATAACATCCCCTACTCCTCTTAGCTATGATTTTAAAAGTCCTGCATTTTGGTTTTATGTAACATTCACCTCTAGAAGCATGGGGATCAGATTCTCTGCTCCAGGACACAAGATTAAAAAGCTGATTTCTGGAATATAAGGGACATTTGAAAGGAGGAAAAGCCATGGTACATCTCTGGAGTGGATTGTAAGAAGGTCCTAAAATGTAAGTTGAAAGTTAGTAGAGATCTGATTTTGGTGGTAGTGCCTCCAAAATACCTTGAATGGGTGGGTGGAAATGCACTGGAATAGAGATGCAAGGGAAAGCTTTATTGCCATAACAACTGCTGGATGATGACTCTATGCAACTCTGAGGCTATTCAGTTAAAATTAAGAACACTGCTATCTTTTTTCCTTATCTTTCTTTATATTTGCTATTGCTCTGCTCTGAGTTTATTTCTCTTTGGATATCATGGAAATTGCAGTGCCTGCTATTTGGCCAAGGGAAGAGATTTCAGGGGGCTCTTTTCAGTCTCTGGGTTGTACCTAGGATGGGCAGAAATGCAGTCAGTGGTTGTTCCCTTTTCTCTCACAAGTGATCCTGGCAGATGCTTGTGGTAATTTTTCCCTTGTCATATTGACACTCCAGTGTGATGTTCTCTGGGGCTTTCTTATGTTGCTGCTTCTCCAATCTTACGAAGATTGCCATTTTTTCTCAGCAGTGTACATTTTTCTTTATTACCTACAGTTTTGCACCCTTCGTATTATCCAGGAGAATTTGGTCTTTGCAGTTGTCCTGGAAATCAAACCCACTGCAGCACCATCAGGTCAGGGAGTGATTTCAGGATTTTGATGCACCAACTCCTCTGTGACTTTATTTGTGTCAGCCTGAGGGGTGACATTTGTCACTCACTGTGACACATCAGGACATCTGTGCCCTCCCCACCACCCATCCTGGTTCCCCACCAGTCCCAGGAGGGTTCTGCAGGAGCAGATGCGGCAGCACATCATCACACATGGAAAAAACATCTGGAATTTCAACTGCAACCTGAATTCTGCACTTCCTTTTCTCAATTGTTACACAGGGCCGTGTTTCCAGCAGGGCAGGAAAGCATTTCAGTGGGAAGGAGGCTGCTCTGTGCCCCTGAGGCATTGTTTGCAAGGCTCATAGAGAAATCCCTTGAGCAACACATGCTCTGCTTATTCTTGTGGTGCCACTGAAAAGGACAGATTAGAACCAATTATTTATCTCTTTGGCTTCCTGCTCTATTTTTTGCCAGCTTGGAATAATATGTACTGAAAATAATTCATGAGTATATCCAGAAGTCCTTGCTCAGGCCTTGCTTCAATGTCTTACTCAGATTCCCACTGACTTTTATAAGTTAAATATTCAGTATTTTATCTTAACATCTTCTCAGCATATTGCTGTCAAGAGAGGATTTTGTGGTATTAATCATTAGATTCTAGTAATAGACCTTACAGGTATTATGGATGATAGGTATAGTGAGGAAGGAGAGAATAAATCTTATTCATATGAAAATCAATGACATTTAGACTGTTCATCTTGAAATTGAAACAAAACTGTATGGATTTAAATATCTTCCTGATTATTACAGATCAGCAATAAGCAGTTTGGAAATATGATTGTAGATGGGAAATATTTATATTTTGTTGTCTTTTTCACTTCTTGCAATCTTTTTCCTAGATCCACAAGAAGTGTCTATTCTTGCACCTCTGTTTTGAACAAAAGGTGGATGTTTCAGAAGCTGTTCAACTTATTTACTAGCTGCACTCTTAAATCCAAACGAATCTGTTTGGATTTACATTACAAACCCTGAACTCCAGCATTTCTGAAAGCTGAGAACTGCTGTTTCCATTTGTGCTAAACTTCTGGAAATGGACACCAGAAATTAACATTCACTTTTTGGGAATGGTCATGGAGGATCCACCTTTTCCCATCCCCTGGCATGGTCACCACCCTCCCCGATGGGAGTTTCTGTCATCATTCCTGGCATCCTATTCCCAACCTTTTGTGGAGCTACCTTTTTGTGTTCAGTTAATGACACCATTCTAAAATACAAAGAACCCCTCTGATCTCTGTTTTTCAGATACAGCCCCCTTGGTTCTGGTGTCCTGATTAGAGATGTGCCCTTTGCAGTGATTTGGAGCTGTGAAATGGCTCCTGTCGCTCCACTCTGAGCCTGTGGGTATCTCACAGGATAAATCTGGAAGAGCTGTAGAGCGCAGATGATTTTTGGCAAGTATCATTTTATCATCAAAATTTTATTTTTGGGTTGCTCTTCAGCTGCCGCCTTCTGTGAAGGAGAACGACGCCCATTTGATGGCTTTTATTCTGGATTCCCGAGCAGTCTCCTCTGCTTAGAGCACAATTAATGGCAGCTCTGGCTGAGATAATGGGAGGTGGGGATGGATGCATGGAGCTGGAACTGAGGTGGACTGTCACCTTTGTCTGAACGTGGAGACACAGCTCATGTCCTCAGAGCTGGGAGAGTCACAGCAAGCCAGGCAGAAAATATATTTCATTTAAAATTAATTTTAATTTAAAATTAATTTTGATTATTTTAAAAAGTATTATTTTTAATAAATTAATGTTAATTTAATAATTTTATTTTATTTTAAATTCTTTTTAAAATCTATATCTGTACAGTAGATAGTCACTATACTTACAATTAGGTATATAGTATACAATTAATATTTAGAGTAGAATTAATATAGTATTTACTGTATACCACACATGTATTTATAATGCATAATACGTATAGTATATATACTATATAAAATATATATTTATATATTTAATAGTGTAATGACTTTGTATTAATAGTTTTGCTTTTACAACCTTGTCCTTATTCAATTTTACCAGTGGCTATTTCTCACAATTATATAATATCCACTAGATACATATATACCTAGTGTGTATATATGGCTAATACAATATATTTTATATATTGCATATATACTCCATATACTAGACACAGTGTATATAGATACATCGTATATAAAAATGTATCTATAGAGAATAGAGTGTGTATTTTTATATATACACATACACTATATATATGTGTGTGTGTTGGGGAGGCGGCGGTGGTTTCAGAGGGTGACACACAGGGCCAGCTGAGCTGCTCATCCGCGGGGGCAGTGCCCTGCAGCGGCTCAGCAGGGGCACCGGCCCCACTCCCCGGCGTCGCTGTTACTGCCCCAAAGCCTCGCTGTTACTGCCCCAAACACTCGCTGTTACTGCCCCAAAGCCTCGCTGTTATTGCCCCAAAGCCCTGCTGTTATTGCCCCAAGCCCTCGCTGTTATTGCCCCAAACACTCGCTGTTATTGCCCCAAACACTCGCTGTTATTGCCCCAAGCCCTCGCTGTTACTGCCCCAAAGCCTCGCTGTTACTGCCCCAAGCCCTCGCTGTTATTGCCCCAAACACTCGCTGTTACTGCCCCAAGCCCTGCTGTTATTGCCCCAAAGCCTCGCTGTTATTGCCCCAAAGCCCTGCTGTTACTGCCCCAAGCCCTGCTGTTATTGCCCCAAAGCCCTGCTGTTATTGCCCCAAACCCTCGCTGTTACTGCCCCAAGCCCTGCTGTTATTGCCCCAAGCCCTCGCTGTTACTGCCCCAGAGCCGCCCTCCAGCCCCGCAGGCCCCGCGGCGGCGCAGGCGCCACTCGGGGCGGGTCAAGCCCGCTGCGTCACCGCCGGCCCACCCGGCCCCGCGCTCTGCGCATGCGCGCCCGCCGAGCTCTGGCAGGAGGGGCGTTCCCTTCCCAACGGCCCTGCCCCCACTGGGCTCTGATTGGTTGTCGCTTCCCTCCCTCCCTTTCTGATTGAGCGCTCCCATGTCACTCAAGGCGTCCACGTTTCGCTACGCCCCGCCCACCAACTGCGCGCTGATTGGCGGGCTGTCCCGCGCCGGCGGTGCGATTGGCTGTGCACGCCGTCACTCCGGGGCGGGTCGGCGGGCAGGAATGTAGGCCCGGCCGCTCCCCGGCCCAACAAAGTAATCCGGCGATGCCTCGAGTGCGGAGCGCGCCCGTGCCCGTCCCATCGCCCGCCGCGGGAGCACCGCGCCCCTCCCCGCCATCCCCGGTCCGTTCCGCCCCTGCCCGGCGCCGTTGAGCGCCCTTGGGCCTGCCGGAGCTGCGCGGAGAAACGTGCGGAAGGACACCGAAGAAGAGTGTGACGAGCTGTAGTTCCGGCCGCGGTCGGGCCTTGTTTCCCAAAAATAGCGCGGCGCGGTATCCGTGCGCCGGTGTCAGTGTCTCCTGAGGAGCCGCGGCGGGAGCGGAGCGAGCGGGGAGCGGCGGTGAGCGAGGGGTCCCGGGGTCCCGGCTCCGCGCGGCCAGCGGGGCGCGTTCCCTCAGCCCGAGGCTCGGCCGGGGCCGGGGACAGCGGCCGAGGGGCTGGCGGGAGGGGAAGGGGGAAAGGAAGGAAGGAGGGTCCCCCCCCCCCCGCCGGCCCCATCCCGCTCTGAGGGAGCAAAGCGGGGGGAGCCGGCGGGGTCCCGGGGTGGGCGAGTTCCCGGGGCCTCCACAGAACTTCCCGCGGGAGGGGATGGACATTTACGGGCCAGGCCGGTAGAGCTGCCCGGGGACCGGGCGGGAGGGAGCCGAGGAGGGTGGGGTACGCGGCCCTGGAGCGCCCGGGGTGCGGGGAAAGGACCCTTTGTGCTGGGTGTCGCTGGGGAAGGCGACATCGCAGCGAGCGGGGAAGCGACAGGAAAAGGCTCCCCGGGAGCCCGTCCGTGGAATGCGGGAGCGGCCGGGGGTCGGCCGGGGGAGCTGGGAACGCTTCAGGAGTTGAGTGAGCGCCGCAGGAAGGTGTGCTGGGAATGGCAGGGGGACAAGCGCTCCGGGGTGGAACCCCAGGCTGTTCCGTCCGGGGGGAGAAGGCTGAAGGTACAGCGGGGTTGTGCTGCCGGCAGGATTCTGTGTTCGGCGGCAGAAGTCGTGAGGAAAAAGGACTCGTCCGCTGCTGACTGGGAAGACTAATTTTTTTAAGTTTATGGAGCTGTCTTTTACAATAAATTTTTACCTGCTTTTGAGATGCTAAGCGGCGAGGAGAGTGGAATTGCTCAGAAAAACTGACCATAGTGCCTTGTTTGACAGGTGATTAATTTTGAGAAATTGGAGTTGTGTAGGGGAGAAAACAGATAATTTAAGAAGAGGGTTTTTAAAAATTGTTTAGTGTAAAAACATTGTGTCCCATAGCCATACAATGACTAAAATTGTTATGAGCGGTGGGGGAAAGGGGTTTTGGGAAGTACAAAGGAGGAAGGAAAAGGAATAATTTGTAAACAGTAGTAAGGAAAATAAAGTGGTTTGGTATGGAATTGATAATGTGAATGTATTTATTTTAAACCGTTTTTACAGTCTGGGAAATTTTTATCTAACATGAAGAGGGCTATGAGCTTTCAATCTTTATTTTGTGAACTGTCTACACACAATTGTTCCTTATGCAATTTTTTTTTTTAAGAAGTAGCCAGCTATATTTTGTTAGAGAATTCTGGTGTCTTCTTATTGGTATCTGGTATTGAAATACCTGTGCAAAAGATGTCAGGGCAACATTCCTGTCATCTATTCTGTCTCTATTTAAAATCATTTAAAATGCCTTTTACATATGAGAATGTAATATTTAGGTTTTTTTCCTCCTATCTCACAGGTGATTTGCATTTGGGGGAAAAGTGTGAAGTTCCTCATTTAAACTATTTTTTTTTCATTGAGGTGTTAGAATATGTGCAAAATGGCATGTTATTCAATTACATAATTTAGAGGGATTATAATAATTATAATAAAGGATGTAATGTCGGTGCCTTTGTTTACTAAAGGGTATCATTATTCAATGATATTTTAAAATTCTATACTTGTTAAGCCAGCAAATCAAAAATAAGAGAATGGAACAAATTGTCAAGATATTAAGGGATTATGATGGTGCTGTGCAGCTGGAGATGAGCCTTTTTTGACTGAGGACATTCAGTTTGGAATTTCATAAAGAAAATCGCCCAGTGCCCTGGTCAGTTATTTTTCTCCTATGAATTCTCTCCCACATCTGTAGCTGGCGTGGTCCACGTGCAGTGGCAGAGGGGGAGAATCCCTCAGTGTCAGGGACAGCTCTGGTGTGCATGGAGCTCCTTCTCTGAGCCAGCTGAGCGTTGCAGCGTTCCTGGGGGTTGTTTGTGAGCAGACACTTGCAGATGGTGGTGGGAATACATCAGCTCTTTTGCTGTTGGCTTGTCCTGCTCTGTTTTCTCAGTGTGTTGAAACCCGTGTGGTCACTGCTCACCTCTGACGAGTGGTGCCATGGAATGCTGTGCCTGTGTGCAGATCCCTGCTTTTAGAGCACTCGAATATGAGTTTCTTTCTCTGTGAAACCACAGATGGAGAAGAAAGCGAACATTGAGTTTTATGAACTTAGAGAAATTGAGTCATGGTTGGACTAGCACAATGAGGAGGACATGGCTGCATGAAAACTTGAAATAATTCTGGAGAACAAAACAGCTCATTATAGCAGAAGACTCATCTTATTTAGGAACCTTTGAGCTGAAGTGTGTGTGGTTCACCTTAAACTGGTTAATGCGGGCAGCAGAGATTTTATGGGTTTATTTTAGAATGTTGGCCACGTTTCTCAGATAACTTGTTGATGTCATTCTGTATGTTCTGGGCCCAAGTGCTGCTTCAGGAGCCTGGAGGCACCACTCTGCTCTGTGAACAATGCCAAGCTACCTTGCCTGCTCCCAGCCATGCTCTCCCAACAAAACACAGCTGATTAGTTCTCCAGAGTACTGAAAGAAGTGTAGTTTAATGCTGTGTAATGAGCAAATCTGTATCACTTTGGCAACTTTTTTTCCTAAATAAGGAATATCTTGAATTAGTTATAACTGTGGTTTGTTATGCCTAGCTTGAGAGAGGTCTGTGGGGTTTAGTTGAATTTTTAAAAGTATATGTTTTCTAAAAATTACCATTAGCACATTTTACTCGCCTCACCAAATTCTTAATTTTTTATTTTTAAAGGACTAAATATTCTGGTAAACCTTGGGCTTTAGGCCTTCTCAGTCCTGACAGCAGCCTGGAAATGTGTGCAAAGCACTGGGATCTCCTTTTCCTTCTCATTGCAACGAATCTTCCTTTGAATTAATTGGCACGTCCTGTGGCAATGGATGTGCTTCTTAACGCACAAATCACTTTAAGGTTTCAGATTTATTGTGTTGGAAAGACATTATTTCACATGTGTAATAATGTGTTCTTCAATGGATCAAATGGAACAAAAGTCAGAATCTCTGTCTATGATAATATGGGTGAATTTGGTGCTTTGTGTTCAGGTTTGGTTCCTTCAGCTGTGGTGAAGTAACCAGGGGATATAAACACAGCACTCCCTTTTTCTGGTGTGCCTTCCTGTGCCCTGCAAGGTGAGCAGTGATGGCCTGGATGGCTCTGTCAGGTTACTGAGGTGCTGCTGATGAGGGGATGGATAGTTTAACTCTTGCTCCTGCCACTGAAGTCAGTAAAGACTTTGAAGGTGTGTAATGGTATGAGGTTTTCATTTAGGGGCCTTACATTTATACTCAGAATCCCCGTGGTTTAAGGTGCAGTCAGATGTGAAATAACTGAAGGCTGCTTTTTCCCTGCATGTTTGCAAGGTGGTTTGGGAGATGACACAAGACATTCTTTCACTTCTGCCCCGAGTTAGCTTTGTTGGCCTTCCAGTAAAAAACTTGAGGAATTTTTTTTGGACAGCTGATGAAAATACATTTGAGGTCCTTGATGCAGTGTCCAGTGTAAGAGGACAAGGTGGGATGGCTGAGAGTTGAGCCCAGCCTGTGTGAGATGACAGTTCCCTCCCCCCTGCATGTGTTCTGAGGTACAGCACCAGCTCATAAATAATGACTCCTATCTGCAATAAGAGATTCTGCTTCATTTATTTGAAAGTAAGCATCTGATCTAGATTTCTACCTCTGACCACTCCCCTCATCTGGTGCTTTCTTATTTTAACACTTGATCTTTCAAGTTGCTGCTTAGGGAGTTGAAAAGAAGAAATTTTTTTCCTCCATATTAAGGCATTGATGTTTTTTTTAAATCAATGGTATTGTTTTGGCTTCTGTTTAATTGTTCTGCAGCAATGTTTCTAGATTTCTTTATATTTAATATATAACTTTCTTTAGAAATATAAACCCCTGTACTGTGTGCTCTCATTTCTATTTGACACTAAAGAGGAATTAATATCTTGCAAGACTCCTCTGTTCCTGAGATTTCACCCCTGCCTGTCCAAGATAATCACCTAGTTAGAATATTTTAAATTATACATAGAATATATATTTATATATATTTATATATTTTCTGATTTTATTCTTAATGTATGTCTACAGTGAAGAATTAGGAAGGAATTTTATTAGAATAAGGCAGGCTAAATTTTGTGACCAGTCTTTTTCAAAATTGTAGTGCAGGGGAATGCAGAACCTTTTCTGTGGGAGCACTTTGCTTTTTGTTCCATGTGTTGTAGCAGTACAAGCGTGCCTCTATGATCAGAAGAAAATACATCCCTCTTAATAAGAGTGTGATTAATTGAATTATTTTTCAGGGAATTAACTACTTTATATTCAAAATGTTAGTGATGCTTAATTAGGTAGGTCTCCCAGTTATATTTGCCTCTGTCCCTGGAGAGCTTTTGAATTCTGGCAAAGTCCTTATGGGCCAACCTGGAAACTTGAAAATGTGTTCTGCATTGCTCTGTGATTTCTCTAGGAGCTACTGAGAATTGTTGCATGCCTGTTTGTAGTATAGCAAGATAGAAAGTAGGTGCTGGGGATTAGCACCAAGCAGAGCCGTGGAAAGGTGCTTGCTGTAGGTGTCTGTGTACCAGGCACTGATGACAAAGCAGCTTTTCCTTTTTTTCTAATCAGGAGCAAATTGACTCAGAGAGAAATGTGTCATGGTCAGAGATCACCTAGGAGTGGGTGTGTAGGATGGATGGGTTTGTGCTCGTGATACTTTTATGATGATAATAGAGGTGAAGAAGGATTTTTTCCCATTTATTTCAAATCTCCTTGAGTGTTTGTGTAACTCAGTTTCTTTTGAAAACCAGATTGCTTCTGATACTGTAATTTAGGATTTCATGGACTGGACTGGTGTTATTTTTATTGTTTGCAAGCTCACCATAGACCTGTGAGAATATGTAAAGCAGATGTGTCACCTGTACGTGCAGTGACACTTGCAGGCTGTGGTCAGGACCAGAGCTGAGGTTTCATACCAATGTACACAGGCCTGATCTTTTAGTTTTGTGGGATCACTTCGTGTTTGGAAGGTCAAGGGGATTAAATTATTAAACTTTTAGCTGTATAATTGTGTAAGCATGTCTGTAACTGAGCTGTGCTGGGGCTGTGCTGTTACACATTTCTTTCTTGAGGGCTGTGGCATACAGAATTGAGAAACAGAATTCAGAGGAGATTGTTTTAGTGTTCTTTATGATATGGAAGAATTAGAAACAGTTGGAAGAGAAGAGAGTAAGCAAGAGGCTGAACCTTCAGGGGCTCAGATACACACACGTCCTAAAGGTGAGGGGTCACAAAGGGCACAACAGCCTTGTCTTGGCAGTGTCCATTAGAGAAACTTAGGGAAGCTGTCAGGATAATGTGACTTTACACCCTGTATCACACCAAATCTGCAATAATTGAGTCCAAGAGCTGAGAAAAAAAAAGTTGTAATATTTCCCGCCCCTCAGATATCAAAGAAAGTGACTGTTTTTAAGTGGTTATCTTTCTCCAGATGTTTTGAATTGTATTTAATAGACCGTCATGTGGAAAACTTGTATGGTATAGCTCAGATGCATTGTATGAGGTTATCAGCATGAGGGACATCTTGTTTTTGGTATCATTCTTTCACAAGCAACTGCCTCTTCCTGATATGAGTGCATGCATCCTGTTTTAAAAGCTGTGAGCTGACAAGAATGACTGCTAATAATTTGGTGTATAGAGCAGTTTTAAAATGTTGCTTCTTCCAGTGTGAGCTTTCAAAGCAATGAGTCTTCTGAGAGTGTTTGAGAAAAGGGGATGTTCCATCATCATTGTTCTTTTATTATCTTGTCAGGCACTGAGGGTAATAAACTGAAATTTTCAGAATTTTTATTTTTCCTTGAAGCTGTTGAAATTAGTGTGTAATGGTATGAGGTTTTAATTAAGTCAGGTGTCTTAAATTTATATTCAGAATCCCCTTGGTTTCAGGGTGAAGGAGGGGAAGTCAGAGGTATAGCACAAGATAATTTGTTTCATTTGATGCCTACAAAAAAGGAAAAGCGCTTTCTTCTACAATTTTTGAGCCTATAGGCTGTCAAATTATGTTTGTTAGTCTGAGTTTAATAATACACATATTTACTTGAATAGTTGGCTTCAGGGATTTGAAGCTTTTGAGTGCAGGAGACGGATTTCCTCCGAGAGACTTTGTTAATATCCTCCTGTGTTTCTTTTGAGTGTTGGGGTTTTTAATGTTTTGTCTTCTTGTTGTCCTCCTTATCTTTGTTCATAGCATTCCAAATGTGGCGTCTTAAATTTTTGTCATTGAAATGTATGTGAAGATCTTTGCTTGGAGAGATGTTGGGCTATGAAAAAAGTGCCAGCAGTAAAAATATTAATGGTTTTCATTAGGAAGCACTAAATTAGAACTCCTCCTTCAGGGGAAGGAGACAAAGTCGTGGATGGCTGAAGAGACATGTGGTCAGTTGATGGAAGCAAGAATTTGTTGAATATTGGAGATATGGAATATGGGTGATGTGCAGAAGTTGTAATCATGAACACAAATGCCCTGAAAATTCCCGAGGAGCATGTGGAACATGGAATGGCTGTGGATGTCATAGAATAATCATGAGTTTTAAATAGGTGCTTGTTGTTTCCTTTGTCACAAATATAGAAACTGCCAACCTGAATAGCTGTTAAAAAAAAAAAGGAAAAATTATCAATTGGAACAACTGAGATTTAAAAACTATTTTATAAAATCTGTATTACAAAATCATGTAGAAAGCACTTGTTCTTAGGGAAGCACAGAGAAATCTAAGACGACTCTCCAGGCTTTGTATTGGGTTTAATACGAGATGAAATTTGAGGAGGGCAGAAGCAACAAGAATTATCTTAATTGATAAATTATATTTTTTTTCCCTAGAAAAAGGGAAAAGCTAATGGTCAGTGTTTCTATTTATCACTGGTAACTCAGTATCTTCGATAAACTAGTAAAATGTGGTGGTGAAACGATTGGAAATTCTGGATTTTAAAACGGAATGTTCCTCATTATTGGAGTCATTTAGGTGCCGTATGCAAAATAGGAGGAAAGTACCGTAGAGGACTGAGGGTTTGTTCAGGAGGTGAAACGGGACTGGGGGAGTTGCAGATTGCAGCTGCTGCTCCTGCCGTGGCGTTCTGATGCTCCCGGTGACTCCTGGCTGTTTCCCCAGGCTGATCTCCGGTGGCTGCGGTGTGAGCCGTGTCCGCAGCGGTCCCCGCGCTGCCCCCCGTCCATGTCCCTGCGGCTCCCCGGGCCGCCCTCAGCGCCCTGCACACCCCGGGCCCGTTTGGAGCTTTCCCCTCGTGGTTTTGCTGAGGAGCTGGACTCCCGTCCTGCCGAGTTAAGCCTAGCGGTGACATCCTTGTTTCTACGCTTCTCTCCTGAGGATGCCCTGAACTAGTCCGTGCACCCTGTTGTTGTCACACACGTATTTACGAGCAGTCGAGTGTTAGCACAAGGTGCTTAATGTAAAACTTGCACCAGATTCCTGCAGGAAGTGACAGAGTCATTCCCTTGAGAGGGGATCGGAAGGTTCCTACCAAGAGACTCAAGCAAAAGCTGCTTTTGTCCCAAGCTGAGGGCAGGACTGGCCCCGGGTGAGGAGCTGCGGTCCGAGCCCCGAGCCCCGGTGCGGCCCCGTGGGAGCCCCCGCAGCTCCCTCTGGTGATCCCGGCGTGCCCGTGCAGCCCCGGGGGCTCGGCCGGGCCTCGGGTGAGCGGAGCCATCGGCTCCTGCCGCGGACCGAGGAACCGCTTCAGAGCGAGCCAGGCTGCAGCCAACCTGGCGGTACTCCTGGGTGCCATTGGGTCTTGCTGCCTTTTTGTTTTATTCTTTTCACCACCTAGTTTTTGTCTCGGGGGAGATGGAAGTCATTAAAGGATCTGTAGACCGTCCTGTTAACACTGGCTCTAGGCGAGCGTAACCAGTGTGATTGCATGAGATAAAAGGATTCCAGCTCTATGGCTGGGTTGCTGAGGAGCATGGTATGGGGAAGAGGGAAGAACAAAGACAGTGTGTATATGAAAATTTTTATTCTGTATTCTGTAGCCCATTTCATTTATGTTATTAAAATATGGAGAAATGGTGGAAGTACATTTAAAAGTAGTCCAAACTGTAATAGCAAAGAAGTGATTTTGTAAATAATAAAACCTGGAGAATTTCCATTTCCCTTATTTTTCAACTTTTCTGTTATTCCCTGATCTTTTAGAGTGCCCCCTCTTTTCAGTGTGTTTCTGTTCAGTTCTCCACAGATGTTAAATGTGTGCCAGCTGTGGCCGGGCTGAGCACAGGGGCCTGCTGCCTGCCCCAGCATCCCCCAGGACCTGCTGCCTCTGGCCACTGCAGGGCTCTGCTCTGCCCAGGGCTTCTCTGCTAATGCCAGCTCAAAAATTCTGCAGCACTTTTGGGAAATCTCAGAAATAATCGATGCATTTGCTATAGCACTTGGCTGAAAGTGACCAATATAATCAGAAACCATTAATGAGGGAGAATAGACTGTGGTCAAGTAAACCTCATTTTATTAAAAAAGTTATAAAGCTGTGGAAATAGTTCTGTCTTCAGGGTTTTAATGCCATCATTGATGATGCTCTAGTCTAATATTAGCAAACTCTTATTTTAAGTGTTTTTATTTAATTTTATTAAGATAAAACTTAAAGTTAGGGTGATTTAAAACTGCATTCAGTTTCTTAATTTGCTTTGGTTTTAATGTATTTGATTTGTTCTAAATATCATCTTAGGCTGGAATTCATTCAGCAAATAAATGTATCTTCATTTTGATGAGGCCTGCTTGTAAGTGTATGGGAAGATAGTTTATGTGATGCTCATATCTGTGCTTTATGTAGGACTATCTGGATCCAATTTTTTTTAACAAGTTTTTTTTTTAAGGGCTGAATTGTTCTGGAATAAAACCTATCAAAATATTGCTGGGTACTGGCTGAGTAGCTCTCAAAAGAAGTTTTTACCTACTTTTCAGTCATTCAGTCCTTGAATGAAATGTTAATGAGAAGATGATCTGATAAACTTCTTGAAATCTTTCTGTGCAACAAAATCCTGGTTGAGGATTTTCCTTCAGATCTGTTTGTTTTAAGGCACCTAAGTTGGTTTCTGTAGCTGTCTTGCATGCATGTAGATAATGCCTACACGAAAACCACAAAGGTCTTGGTGTGTTGTTTTTCTAAGGCTTGAATGACTAATTTTCTGAATGTGTAAGGAGCAGCAGCCTTTTGTGTGAAGTTCCTTTTGTGCTTGTTAAGACTGTAGAAGCAGGAGAAAGTAAGCACAGCCTAAAAGTCAGAGTTGCAATCTGACAAGGAATCCTGCAGGCTTATCTGCAAGAGCTGAGATCCCAGTTCTTGCTTCTGTCTAACCTGTGCTTCTCTGCTTTTAATTCTTCGTGGTCTCCTCTGCTTAGTCTTAGTGGCTTAGAAGATTTTTCAGTGGCATAATTAGCTTATCTTAAAATAGTCTGATCTGGTGGCAGTATTGGGACAATGAGGGCCAGCCCAGCCCCAGGCACACGCTGTCAGCCACAGAGATGTGTCAGTGCTTGGGCCACTCGGCAGGAAGGGAGGAGTAGGTGAAAATCTTTTGAAGATAGAAGTGGACCTTGAACGTGAATGATTCAGCTCACCTGTGCTAGGATTTACACGTTTTCCTTCAGGAATTTGGCAACAGCCTGATCAAGTAACTAGAAAGCAGCTTCTCTTTGGTTTCAACCAAGATACAAATGGAATGGTAACAACAAAAAAAAAAAGTTCCAGTTGAGTTCCTTTCCTTGGGTTCTTTTTTATATTTGTAGCTTTAGTGTCTGGCTGTGTTTATCAGCTCACACTTCAGAGAGAATCATTTTACCTCAGATGCCTTGGTTCAGGCTTAGCAGTGTTTCAGGTCTGAGACCTTTAAAGCTTGCAGTGTCCGACCATTAACATTTATACTTCCTTGAGACTGTATCTCTGGGTTTCATACTTTCTATAATTGTCTTGTCTTCTGGCTTCATTTCCCTCTCTCTAGACAAATACAAATTTAGATAAGGGCACAATTGCATGTGTTATGAAGATTGTTGTAGGTACACCAGTTCTGAGGGGTAAACTCCACATTTAAAATGCCTTTCTTGGAAAAGCTGCTGCTGCAGTTGCTATTGTGGTTGCTACAATCTTGAACAAGGGATTAGAATACTTTTTGTTTCTTGTTACTATGCAGGGAAAGGAGCTTGATCTACAGTACATTCAGGATGTTGCTTGTGATGTAATTTGTTTTGTATTTTCTGTCCCTTTTTTTAGATTTCAGTAGAGGAGCATTTTTTCTGAAATTCATAAACTCCCTAAACTTATGTGCCATTACCATGCTTTTTTTTGTTGATTAAAAATGGATTTCAGCATTTCACAGCTCACTATTTGTTGAAATAGTGGCTCATTCTAGGGCACTCCAATACTGGCTAGTCTTGACTTCAAGGAGAAAATTTAGTTCTGTTATTTCTATGTGTAAAATGCTTTTTAGGGAAGGTTTGCTTTCTTTGGCTTGATACCTGTTCATTCTGGAGTCTGATGAAACTTCTGTGTTTACACTTCCAGGTTCTGCATTTTCATCTCTCAAACCCTGCAAAACAATCTACTAAGAGATGCTTTTGTTACATTTGAGTTTGCAGACCTTCATTGAAAAACTAATTTGGACTCTGCAAGACATAGTTAAAAACAAATTCTTCTGGTAATGTTTGAGCTCTTCTTCCAGGTGGATTTGATGTACTGCCTCCATGCAGGAGCTGAGAAAAGGAGTTTTAACTGTACATTAATGTCTTGCATATGCTGCAGTGTTCCTTGAGCTTGTTCTGTAAATGGCTGTAGCCAGGCAAGTCCTCTGTGTAGTTTAATGTTTAACTCTGGTTTTATTTTGTTGCAATTGCTGGTGCCCTTATGCATGCAGATAGAGTTGCACTGTAACTGAGGCTGGGAGGGGGCACTTGCTTCTCTTCCTGTTTAAGCTGTGGATCCCAAAAGCTTGGTCTAGGCATGATTTTAGTCTGGTGTAGTTTGTTACTAAAAACTTAGTAACAAATACTTTACAAGGTCCACTTATTCCAGTGAAACTTCCTAGACTACTTTAGATAAAGTCAACTTCAGTGGGATTTGGGACATTTCTTGTAATGCTTGGTTCTTTGTGTTGTGTGTATGGAGTTGGGCTTTTTCCTTTCTTTTTTCCCTGGTTTCTCCCACATTCATTAACTGTGCTTACAATGAGTTTTCAGTGAATTAGTGTCAATGTTCCAGTGAAATCCTTGGCCGTACTGATGATGTAAGTGATGGAGATCTTATTCTGGAATTCTTTCTGCTGTCTCCTTGTGTCTGTTAGACCAATTTAGATGAAAATGCTGCAGGCCAGGGCATTGCCTGTGTGCTATAATGTTCATGTTTATATCTTAGAGGTATTAGTGGAGAGATTATTAGGAGGGGAAGTCTAGCACAGAAAAGCTTCCTGTGGATGACTTGCAGTAGTGGTGAATTCTGACAGGGTTCCCATGGTAGTGAATGTGTTTTCTTTAATACACATTACTCAGATCTTGCTATTGTCTTCTGTACAATGCAGCGTGGTGCCTGTATTATTGTCAATACACAAGTTGCCTTAGCGAAACCTTTTGAAGCGCTGTAAAAAATACGTGAAACCATGTTTGGCAAAAAATGCTGAAGGGTTTTAATGGTTCCTGAGTGTGTAGGGAGCAGTCTTTTTTCCCCTTTTGGCAATCACAAGGACTTTTGAATCCAAGTCTTTGTCTCCTTCTCCTCTGCTGTATTCACATACAAAATTAAATAATTTAACTTTCATTTTAGCAATAGGAGACAATTTGAGCATAATTAAAGAAATGTATCTGTCTAAATGAGTGATACCTAATTGGATTAGCATTGTTTAGAGAGCATGTGTGCAGTCATTCTTTGTGAATCTGTACATTTCTCTTTTAGATCTACAATAAATATTGAAATCTCACTGTTCAATCTAATGAACAAAGCTTTAGATCTGCACTTTGCCACTCTCGGGTTCCAGTGGGTTGAGATGCTGTTCTGCAATTTCTGGTCTCAGCCTTCTTACTGCCTGGGGTTTATTTTCCACCTGTGGGGAGATGAACTCAATCTGGAGATGCTCAGAGTCATTTGGATAATGAGGAATGATAATATCTATACCATTTTAAGAAAAATTTTAAAAAGTGTTTCTGAGTTCTAGTGCTCTTTTGCTAGTCTCAAGCAGTTTATGTATGAAATCTAAACTAGAAGATCCTTCAACCACATCTGAGGTCTGTGTATCCTATTCACAGGCCTTCCTATTTTTCCTGTACAGTGCCTTCCTGGACTTATCTTAATAACACTGTCATTTGAAAGACTTGGCAGGGCACTGTACTGAAGGGGAATACAATAGGAAAAATATTACTCATTAGATCTGCCTTCTGGATTAGTCCAAATTTGGGGAAGTAGTCTGTGTTATCCCCTCAGAGCTCAGATCCCCTCTGAGATCAACAGTAAAGCTCTGTTTGATAAATGTAGCTGGGTAGATGTATACAGGACACCTTTAAACTCATTTAATGTACCTGTGCCAGTCAGTGGCATGTTAGGATAGCTCACAGAAAGCATTTAGCTCATTATCTCTCCTGCTTGAAAATCCATCATTTCACAAAATGCTCGTTAGTTGTAGCACCTAAATGGGGCAAACCTGTTTCTTAATGAAGAACATGTTTTCAGTGTCATATTTGTCATCATTAAGGCTTTGAGAAACTGGGTTAATATGTTCAGTTGTGATTCTGCACTAGCAAGATGTGCATGGCAGTGCACCTGCTTTTTGAGGTGGATGCATTTTCTCACGTGGTCTCGTGTGGTTTGGAGCTGTGAATTCCTGTCTCAGCTCTTCTTTACATCTCGAGCGGAACAGTGCTGAAATTATTTGATGTGTTCCAGTAAAGCAAATGACAGCACCCACCAACTTTTACTCTTTTTCCATTTGTTTCTTTATTACATGTGTTTTGGTCATTTTTTGTGTGTTATGAGAACATACTAATGTTTTTTGGTGTGGCAAGTGTTGCTGCATGGAGTGCCTTCAAAAGTAAATTAATGTGGCAAATTTAAGTTAGTCATCCTTTTAAAAACTGAAATCTTGTTTATGTATTTAATTTAGGTGATTAAACTACAATGAAGCTTGTGGCTTTCAATAAAGCTTGCAGTTCCAGAACTTGTCTGTGGTCTAGATTGATGTCTCTGTTCTAAGAAGGATTTGGCTCAGATGGCCTTTAACAAATTGGGAAAAACAGGGGATGCAATAATTCCATTTAATGTGGGTATTTGTGTGACAGAGGCTTCTGAAGTGCAGCATACAGGTCTTGGGCTGTGGCAGTGGTTGGGTGATGATGGTGGCAGTTTCTGCCTGTTGTAATTTGACCTGACCAAGTGGATGCCTGACTCTGAGAGCTTTAACTGAGGGTTGTATTCTGCCAAGTGCTACTTCCATCAGCTCTTGCCATTTATAAATATGCAAGATAAAAAAAGATAAATAATTTTGTAGTGCAAGTGCTGTGTTTTTGCATTTGTTTCCAGTTCTCTAGTTGATACCTGTAGGTTGAATTAAAAGTGCAAATTGTGACCTGGAAGGCCTCAGTACCTCAAACTTGCCTGCTAATCCATTAGATCAGCAGCATGTTACTGCATTGGCAGAATTTGCCTTGTTTTGAGTATTTTTTTGCCTTTGAGAACATTTAGATTGGTGCCTTGCCTTTGCAGTAGTGGATTCCTTGCTGGCCCTGTGCAAATGCCTGAATTTCATCTCCCTCCTGGGTGCAGCTGAACAATCTTGAGCTCTGTCCTGTGTCAGTGAGACCGGGCAGGAGTACAGGAGGTGTGGGGAGATGTGTGACTGGGCTGAAAGCAAGTGCTGCAAGCAGCTGAAGCTGTGTTGCCTGAGATTTTTGGTGTGATGATCTGGATGAGTGAATATGTTGGATTTCAGCTGTTTATTCTCTATATGTATATTTTTTTAAGATAGTTGCCAGTAAACAAGAAGTATTTCCACCACACCCCCTTCTGTTTTCTGTGCTATTTTTTGGGCTTTCTTTCATTTCACTTCCTGGTGGGTAGAGGGTGAGTTCTCTGGCACATTTACCTATTAAAGTGCTGGTGTATTTCCTCCTGAGAAAGCAAATATAGTGGGTTCTACTCTTGGCAAGTATAAATTTTATTTTTCTTAATATCCTCCATTTCTGGTATGGCTTTTAGTGTTTCCATGAATACAATTCTACATCTGTCAGCTGGGTATGTTACAGTAACAGATTTTTGTTTCTTCTTTTCACCTGGGGTCTTGAAAAGCAGATGCTCCAAAACTGACTGATTAGGTACCAACACTTCTGGAGAAATAAAACTATTATCTGCTCTGAAAGCCAGAGCATCTGCCTAGTTTTACATTATGCAAGCTCTACTTTGGTTGATAATCATGTTGGATAGATTTTGATTTCTGCCTGTTGTTGATGGTTTTTGTTTGATTCTCAAGTAACAGTAACCTGTAGCACTTCACAGCTGCAGATAATTTAATTCCAAGTCCTTCACCAAGGTCAGTGGGATTTTTTTGTGCTTTATATAATATTGAGCATTTATTTTTCTTAGTCAAAACTTGTTGCATGTGATATGTAAGATTAAGGCGCCTTAATATTATTTGCTTACAGAAGAAACACTGTTTAGTTTTAGTTTTTACTGTATTGATAAAATTTGGAAGCTGCTTTTGAATTGTGCAGTCAGAAACATGTTCTTTAAAAAGATGAAAAATATGTTTTCTGTAGACAAGTTGTCTTTGTAGATTCCTAGTTTTGTCTTTGTATGGAGCCAGCAGACTGGTTCACTTATTTCATGACTTTTCTGTGGGGTTTCTTTATCAGTGCAGTTCTTGGGTTTAGTTCTGTGTGTTTGTGAAAGGAATCCAGTGTGTGTGTGAGTTATTGAATACTCCTGGTGTGCTGGGACTTTGCTAATAGCAGGTCACAGTGTTTGCACCTCTTAAGTCATCAGTGTGGGAAAAATACCAAATGAGATGTAATGAAAAATGGGTTCAGCTCTGGTGCAGGTAGGAAAGGGATGGCTTAAATATTCGAGCAGCAGCAAGTCCAATGCCAGGTTTGGAACGTGGCAATTCAGCCAGGCTCACGTTTGTGACAGCTCTGCAGAGGTGAAGAATGCTTCTTGAGGAGGATTTTTTTCTTTGCTCTTGGCAGCTTCCGTGCTCCCCTGGGTCGGGGGGCGGGGAGCTGTTCCCGGCAGCTGCACAGAAACCCGAAGTGCAGGCATGGCCCAGATTCCGTGCTGGAGCTGCAGGCACAGTTCTGCTCTGTGTTAGCTCTTGGTCCATGTGACGCTGTTTGACCGGATAAAGGCTCTGTCATGTGCTGATGTGTGACACTACACCAATACATATTCTCTGTGTGCCTAATAGAAGTGTTTCTCCTGCTAAAAAATAAGTGCCTCCTATATTAGAAATGATTTTGTGCCTCCAGCATGGTCCCTTAGAGCAGAAGTTCTAATGCCAAAATGAAACCTGGTCAGGACCATACTGCAGACATTTTACAGTTTGGTGCTTAACCTTTGGGTGAATAAAATTAAAAGTGTTATAATAATTTCCTTCTGTAAAAATGTGGTATTCTGTATCTTTGTGACAGTGTATTATTTGATAAATGCTGGTGTGCTCTGCAGAGTAATTAAGGGAGGACTGAATAATGAGTTACTTTAAACTATCATCTGCTCCAAATCCAGGCATACCTCTACCTTGGTTCATAGCCTGTTCTCTTGGTATGCCCACAGCAGATCTCTGTTGTGGGTAAGCTGGTGCCTTCTGGTAGTTCTGTCTGGTCTGCAGCTGTCCCCACCAATGGAAAGGGAAGATCAATCAACTATGAACCATCTCACAAAATTTCTGTTTGGGAGGAGCAGTGTCAGGATGTGCTTCTGGGTTGCAGCAAACAGGCAATTGCAGCTAAAGTAGGTCTGTGAGAACTTTCACCTACCCCCTGTGGATATGGTTGCACTAGAGAAGCAAGAGTCCAGGATTTTTATGTGGGCTAGCTGCCTAAATATTTACCAAAGGTCTGTATGATTCCCCCTGCCTCCAACGTCAGCTGGAGCTTGTTGTGGTTACATCCTTACTGATAAGTGTTTGAGTTAGGCTTTCCTCTGTGCTTAGGAAGAGAAGAGGATTAATGCATATTTCTCCAGCAGAATACAGATAACCTCTCTTGACCCTGTGATCAAGTCTGTTCCCCTTTTATCTTTGCATTCTCCAAGGCACCAATCTGAAGCTGTGGAATACTTGATCCTCTGTTGGTCTAGAGGCTGCTTTTAGAAGAGTTTGCCTTCCTTACCCCATGATGCTGGCATTCTCTGCAGTGGTGTCCCTTTGTAGTATGACATATTAAAGCGTTGTAACAGAGGATGATGAAATATTTTTAGGGTGTGCTCCATTAATTTTGACAACTCAGATTTGTTTGTGCTTTTTATACGCCAGTGTGTGTATTTCTAGACATGTCAATGTATATGTACAGACAATATGTGGGATTTTTGAATATATCACTGTCTTTTATGGAGAACATCTGCTCTGAAATTGTTACAACAATATGCAATGATGCTTATTTAAAATGTGTTCTAGTAGTTACTGTGTATCCAGGCAGTTTAATAAACCAGTAAAAAAAGATTTCAAATGTAGTTGAATAGCCTACCCAGTTAATGATACTTAGTGTTTGCAGTTTCGTCAATCTGAACGTGTCACATATTATAGACTATAATTGTGTGACCTTTTCCTTAAATTTTCATAGCAAAAAACTATGACAAAGCCATTAGCTTTGGAGTCTTGAATCAGAAAAATTCATAATATAGATAACATAAAAGCAAGGCTTGCGTGTGTGTGTTAAAATAGTAAATGGGTTAAAGTAGCACAGGCATACTTTGTACTGTGTTGGCATAGTTTTCCCCTTCAGATGGTAGTTTGGAATGTGAAGCCTCTTCCTATATGTGCTGGAGCAGAGCTGAAGTCTAATGTCACTTACAGGAGAAATTTAATACAAGCAGCTTGTGCAGAACTGACCTGCTGCCATGGTAGCATGTAATATATTTAGCATGCATGTGTCTAGTAACCATGTGATCTTATACAAGTGAATAAAACAGAGAAGCTCTCAAAAGTTAACGTTTCCCTGAATGTTTTCAGAGTTCTGTTCATTAAATAAAATGTTATAAAACTATTTAAAGAGACTGCGTTTATAACTGGGATGTAACCAACTCAAAATTTGGAATGCTGCAGCAAGGTCTCTGCATATCAGTGTGAGAGACATAGAATTCCAAAATAATTAGATTTTTTTTTTTTAATCCACCATAATTTTTGGAGTGTTTTATTTGGCTGCTGCCGTTCAGTTTTCTGCTGCCATGATGACCAAAGATTAAATTCTAAACGAAATCTGAAAATAGTAATCTGATCCTCAGGTACTTAATCTTTAAGAAAGCCCACAATTGTAAATTTTGGCAGTGCTGTGATATTGTCAGACTGTCTTGGTATCATCTGTGCTTAAGAGCTAAAGTGTCACTTATGTGCCTTCTGCAGATTTAGCAGGACACCATTTGGGAGATGATAAGCAGGGAAGAGTGGCACACATAAGTCCTCTATCAAGACAACATTAAAAAGTGGATAATCTCTTTAATGGAATATAATCTTGCTTATGCAAAATCCTAATAAAATTTAGTGTTTTCCCTGCTGATTTGTTGCAGGAAGTGTGATGTTGATGTTGGTTTACAGTTTAGGGGTTTTTGATGTCTTGTGCTGAGCATAGTGAGGTGATTTGCTCATCATCCCGTGTTTTGTTGCACAATCCCAGTTTCCCTGTGCTTCTTGCACAGCAGCTGTGGGCCCAGGTGAGCAGAAATGTCCTGGGCTGGATCCAGGCAGCTGAGTGGAGCTTCAATACTCCACGTGGGACATGGTGTTTCTACCAACACATTGCTGAAGGATTTCCTTGGTCTCAGGCCTGCGTGGTTGTGTTCCTTAAGCTGGAAGATTCGGGTGGGTTCTCAATGCTTTGGGAGCTCCTTCCCTTCCCAGGTTGGGTGGCCCCATGTCCTGCCAGTGAGGCTTGTCTGAAGGCAGAGGGGTGAAGGGTTCCACCTTCCCCAGCTGTGATTTAACATGCCTCTTCCAGCTATCAGCTTTTCCATCTCTTCCTGGTGAGAAGTCTGTGTAGGCACTTTCTTCTGAATAATTGGTTGCTGGATTTTGAGTTTTTATTGTATTGCACATGCACTGTCATTATGGACCAGTGAACTCCTTCAAAGATTGAAGATACTTTCTGTGGATTTCTGTAGTTTTGGTAGATACTGCATTTGCAGAAGAATTGCAAGGAAGCACAGTAGATTCTGTGTACTTTAAGGATGCACATAATAAAGTGGCATTAAAATGTCTTAAGCATAGTGGAGAATTGAAATTTATTCCATAAAGCATCCATTATGTACCTTAGCAATGTCCTGTTTCTAGCCCTGGAGGGTGTAGCTGTGTTGGAAGCTGTGGTTGGTGCTCCTGAGTTAATGCCCTATGAAAACAACAAGGTCCCTTTGGAGTTCCCTTTTATTTTTTCCATAGCAGCCTGGATCTGAGACACTGCAGAGCCACCAGTGCAAACTCAGACCTCTGGCAAAAGCTCCAGCATCTTTCTAGTGGGTTAGTCAGTGTTATTGACAAATATTTCTTTGGTTTCATCATATACTTTTCCTTTCCTCATGGATGTTCTAAATATTTTTTTTTACAAGAACTGAGTCTTGTGCTTAATTGATTTAATTTTCTGAAGGCCAAGGAATGCCATGTGCATCCTTGAAAGACCTTCCCTTAAGGTGAAATCCTCGAAAGTGAATGAAAATCAGTTTCTTCTTAATGCCTGTTTGAATCTACTAAATTGAAAACTCCAGGTCTGTGTCTTTGTTCTGTGCTATCAAATTAGATAAAATGTCACAGCAAACTTATTGTTAACTCTTTCTGCTGCTGTCCTCTGTCACACTTCTGCTTTTGAGAACCTGCTCTTCCCTTTACTGCCTTTCTCCCAGCCGTGCATGGTGAGCATTTTCCCTGAAGGAACTGGACTAATTGAAAAAAGAACAAAGCACAGAGTGTTAAGATCATCACTCCTCTGTATGGGAATTTTAAGGGGATACTACCATCCTCTTCAGGAATATTGTGGCTTCTGTTCCACCTAGGCAGGGGCACAAATCCTCTCATTTTTGAATCAGAGGATTCACTAAATGCACTAAATAATTCTTCCTTTCCATGCCCAAGCTGACATCTTGCAGCTAATGCAGATGGAACGATTTGGCAGCAGCAGGGTGTGAGAGCAGAGCTCTTGGTTTACTCTGTTTAAACCAAAGCTCAGTGCTGCTTTAAATGCTGTTATTTATCCTGTGCATGGATCTGGTTCATACATGCAGATCTCTTCCTGAACTGGACACTGATGGTGGCCTTAAGATTTTATGTGGTGCTGTTTCTGTTGTGGAATACTAAAGGGTTTGTGTTATTTTGGGTAAGTGAAGCTTACAAAGGGGAGTGCCTGCCACCTCTAAAGGCTTGCTGAGGTTGTTAATCAGATATTACCATCAAAATGAAGTACATTCAGTGGTAGACAAAGAGGAAGGAAACGTACCAGAAGCTAGAAGGAAGAATCTCCAGAAGTGTTGGTTGATGTAACATGTTAAGAGTGGTGTCTGCTAGAAGTACAGGGTAAGCTTGTTTTGATTCCTATCTTCCTTTGAAAGTAGGCAAATGTTTATAGTGTGGAGAATGTCTCCACCCCTCCCTCCGTGGAGCTGTGTGCTGGAGAAAATGATGACACTGGATGTTGGTGAATTCTTACAAATCTAAACATAGCCCATAATCATAGGTGTGTCTGTGCAGGGATAAAAGTGTATGAGCTCCAGATGAAATCATAAGATCAGGTTTTGAGAGCTAGGTCCAACTCAGTGCTCACCTTTCTGGGTTGTACTAAGAAGTCTTTGTTTCAAATCTCAGTTTAAAAATCTGTTAACTTGGCAGCAGGATGGAGTCTGCTAAAAAACCAACTAGCAATCTGTAATTCGTCTGAATGCAGGGAGTGAATTGCTGGAAAGATTCCTTTCTCCCAGTGGGAAGACAGAATTTTGTAGTCACAGTGTTTTGTTTTCAATTTTCTTTAGGCAAGTCTGAATGCATTTCCTTGCAGCTTCTATAATCCTGCCTCAGAGTAGACGATATGAGGTGAGAATTGAGGGAAAAGTAGAACTCAGTCATCAATACAGTTTCCTAATTAAAATCCACTTCACTAATTCCAATTCTCATGAGCTGTCAGGAGTAGCTTGTATTTTGGCATATGGTTGTTGCAGTGTTTGCTCTGAGTTGGCTGTTCAGTTTTTATTAAGCAATGTGTGGCCTCATGTGCAAGACTTGCAAAGCATCACCAGAGAGCAGGGCAGGGTGGAACTGGGTGCTGGAAGTTTCTCTCAGTATAATTTGTAGCCAGTTAAAACTTTGTTGCTGTGTATCTGTGTGGCAGTGAGCAGATTCAGGTTCTCAGGGTGGTAGAGAAAAGCAGGTATGATCAAAGCTACACCAGCACTGGAGGGGAAAACATTTTCAATACAGGCCAGAGCAGCAATAATGGAGCTGAAGAGGCCCTGGGTGTGCTGTCCCTTGCAGGCTGGGTCTTTGCTGAGGCAGGTGAAATTGGAGAGCACAGCACTGCTATCTGCTGTTTGCCAGCTTGCTGTCAATATTTATTGCTTCAGCTGCTGCAAGGCTTCCAGTCAGCATGTGAGAGAGAAATGCTTTAATGTCCTGAAGGCCCAGAGTACTCAACAATGAAGTTTTTTGAAGAGGAGTTAGGGTTTCTTGCAGGTGCAGGAATGCTTCTCAGCAGGTTCTTGAAAGCTGTGTATAAAGTGTGTCAATTTGCTGTGGTTTACTTTTTGTTCATATAACTCCATATAATCGTGTTCACAGGTTAGTTACCTAGAATGAGTAAAATGAGATAATGTGAAATAATTAAATTAGCATCTGATTCTGTGCAGAATCCACTTTAATAAATGCATTTAATATCTAATATCTGAGTGGGTTTTTTCCCCAGATAAAGAAGTACATAGGGTTTTTCAGAAAGACAAAATTCCTTATCTTATGAGAAAGGAACAGAAAAGATTGCAGATGGCTTTCATGTGTGCTCTGATGATACTGGTAGATAAATGAAAATAATTTCTGTGTCTACATAAGTTTGTCACTTCACATGAGGAGTTTAATGCCAGCTTGATCTCACTTGTCCCAGCTCATGGGTTGACTGAGGTGAGTGAACTTACCCATTGCACACTTTGAGCTGCCAGGGCTACAGGCAGCATCCAGGTTTTATGGTGGAATGCAACTGCTCTTAACCACGGTACACCTTCAAGAAGTCATTCACAACTAACTGCTTTGTATTTGCTTTGCAATTCAAATAAGGTTCCTAAGGGCTCTTAGCTGGGATTCTGTCAGGGATGAAGAAGACAGCATGGATGGAGGGGACCCAGCACTGTGTGGAAATACTGCAGTGTGTGTGTATGCTCCAAGCAGGTTTAAATCAGTGATTCCTTAATTAAATGCTGAGATCTCCACCTAATAGTGCAGGGGATCATGCAGTGTTCTCTTCTGTCAGGTTTCTGGTTGATGTTTCTGGCAGTTTGTTTTCTCATTTTTACTGTGTAACTGAGGGTCTGATGGAGAGCTGTAGTTACAGTCTGACTCCTGATGCAGCCTGGTCATTGGCAGGTCTGGGCAGTCGTTGCATCAGACACTGCTTGACCAGAGAAGTGGTGAAGATGAAGATGTCTCTCTTCCAGTTTCAAACAGCTCACATTTGCATCTGATGTTTCATGTCAAAGGGAAATGAATATACTTGTTTAAACTAAGAGGTTTTCAGTAAGGGAAGTCTACAATAATCTGAAACTGTCTGAGCTTTTGCTGCAGATTCCTGGCCACTTAATGCAGTTGTGAAAACAGCCCAGCTGCCTTTCAAATGCATTGAGAGCCAACTTCTGTGGCTTTCTTTTCTCAATATTCCTTGCTCTTGTTGGGCTCCTCAGTGATGTAATACATTACTCATATAGTAGTTTATCAGAAGGAATTTATATGTATGTGTGAATCACTTAACTGGTTCTTGTTGAGACCTTGTTTAAAGTTTTTCTGGCCCTTCACTTAAACTTCTGTCAGCTGCATGTTCTAATTCACCTTTTTAGTGGCCCTCTGCATGTAAGATGTTTGTTGACAGGAAAATAAATTGAGATATTTTTGAAGTTTTGAGGATTTCTGTTATTAATACAATAATGGGAACAAATGGATGAGAGTTCTCACTTCTTTTTATAGTCATGGAATATTTCACTGCAGAAGCTGTTGAATCAGATATTTGAATACATGTTGCTATCTAACACTTGAATCACATAGCTTTGCTGTGAACCAGTGATGTTACTTAGGGTCAAACAAGTTAATTTTTCCATTTGCAGCAATTGGCAAGAAAGAGCAAATGGTAAAATCTAATTATTTCACCTGTCTTACAGGTAATAACAAGTAACAGAGTTACTGTAGCAGCCTGAATTTCAATTTCTCAACTAAACCATATTAACTAACTGTGTGTGCTAGTTCCTTGCTAAGGACACAATAGTTTTGAAGTATTTGACAAATCAGTGTTCTATTATCAGTGCAGTTAAATTGACATTTTTGCAAGAGAATCCAGGTGGCTGGGTTAATCTTAATGGCATAAGAGTGCCCAGACTACAGACATCACCTGCCAAAAAAGAAAGATGTTTATGAGCAGAATATATTTTGAATAATGTTCTTGGTAAAAATGGAGTTTACGACAATAAGTTTAGGTGTTGGGGTATGGATCCTAATGTACTAAACTTCTAGTTTTAATGACTTACCTGTACTTGATTAGGACAGTCTTAGCTCTTGATTGATTTTAAGAATATGGACATCCAAATGGAGAGCAGTAACTCCGTTAGGATGGAGTACTTGTACTTGGATCAATAAAATGTTTTGGGCTGTAAGGATTTCATTCTAGGCTGCTTTTAAAAGTGGCTGCTGGCACTGGAGAGGTTGTGGGAGTCAGGCAGTTCCTTGCCTGTGGTGCCCAGCAGCATTTTCCTCAGTTCCTTGATGCTGCCTAAGTTCTGCCTGTATGGAATCCTTTTGCAGATTATCACAGCTGGGGTGTAGCTGAGTGGATTCATCTCACTTGTATGTTGTTTTATTATTTGCTACCTGTCTGCCTTGGATTCTGAAATGTTTAGATTACAAAGAAACTGTCTCCATGCATGTCTGGAGAGGACCTGCTCTGTGATCTGCTGTAGCTCCCCCACCACCAACAATTGTGGTTTATTTTATTTAAATGTGATGGAACTATTTGCTTAAAACAGTGCAGAGACAGGAATCATACTTTGAAATGTGGTTTTAATATCTTAGAAATACTAAATATATATAGTATATACTTAGTATAGCTTTTAAGAATTTTTATTTAGAAGTTTGAACTGATGTATCTGAATTTTAAAAGCAGAGATTGATTTTTGAACAAAGGCTGTGGCAGCCACAGAGTAAGAAACTTGCCACTAATCTTTGTTAGAAACACGTAGGCGTCTTTATGGTTTGCTGAGTGTCTTTCTGAGGCATGCAGGCTGCTGGAAGCATTATGTTGTCGTGTCTGTCTGGTTTATAATTGTTGCACTTCAACAATATGACTGCATGCTGTCATTTAATCAGACATCGAATAAATTATCAAGAAAGCTTTCTGGATAATTGTTCAGTGATTTAAAGCTTCTTATAGATCATTGATGTGTGTTCTCTCTTGTATTTCTTCTTGGGTTTCCTGTCCTATTTCCTTTGAAGGGGGGTGCCTGTCACATGGAATCCTTGGGAAGACTGGAAGCGTGTAGTTGGTAAGAGAGAGCAATGGTCTGGAGACTGCCTGTCACAGCAGGTAAAAAAAACCCTAGCAAAAAACCAACACAGATGGGAGTTGTGCAAGAAGCTTGGAGCCTGTGGCTTGTGCAGAGCATGAGGAGAAGCTGATCTATAACATCAGGAGGAGGCAGATAACTGAGGGTGAGCCAAACCTTGGGAAGATGTTTCCCAAGTACAGAACAGGAGCGTGCAGCGCTCTGCGTCACCGAGCCTCTGTTGACTGAAGCCAACTTGGAAGCCAGAACCCATCTTGCAAGGGCACAGTGTGCAAGGAAGAATCTTGTTTATAATCCTCCTATTTTCCATTCTCTCATCTACTCACATTTGTCCCTTGCTGAGAACTTCAGTGAGATCTGGCATTGTTGGGTTTGAGGGCTGACTTGAGGAAGCTCTCTGTAGGATATAAGGTATAAGCAAAGCCACGGAATGCTGTGGCTGCCTTTGGATCCCATTACATTCCTGGAGTCAGCTGTAAATATTTTTGATTGCTGTAATGTTTGTTCAGGAACATGTGTTGAAGTTGCTGTCCTGCGGCTGTTTGTTGTATTACCTCAGCAGTTTGTACTTTGCAGGCACAGGGGACTGTTTCCCTCCTCGGAAAAGGTAACAAGGAATTACTAGAAGTTTACTCACTAGTTAGTGCTCACACGTCATGGAGTTCTAGAACTCCTGCTGCAAATCCAAAACATCAGTTCACTGTAGGACCAAATTGGTACAGTTTTCTACAATAGGGAAATGATGTGTTAAATAAGATTACCTCTTAATTTATGTTCTTTTTTTTTTTTTTCCCAGTAGAAGAAAGTAAAAGACAGACAGAAATGCCTTTTATTTACACTTTTCCTAGGGAGAAATCTGCTGTGGTTTCTGCTCTTTACTTGAGAAAACTCTACCAGTTATGCACCAGTCAGTTTGAATATACTTAGCCCAGACTCTGCTTTACCTGACTGCAGAAGTGCTGCTTTGGCATTTGCTATGAGGAAAGTGAAGTGCAGCCTGCAGAATTTGAATGCAATGTTAAAGAGAGTATTTGAAGGATAAGAGTAATAGATCTCATAACATTGCCATACAGTATGGTCTGTGTTCTGAGTTATTTTTTCCTGCCTGTCTTAATTTCTATGCATTTCAAGTCTTATGTCAGGTTGCTCCTTGATTTAGCTCAGTTGGCACCTTGTTTAATTTTGAACTGTGTGTAAAATAGTGCACTGTGTTTGTGCTTTTTGGGTGTTGCTTTTGTGTGTTTATTTTTTCTGCAAAATAATCTAGTGTGAGATGTGGTTATGATAAGTCAGAACTTGTGTAGATGGATATTTTTGTCTAGCTTTGGTTTATGAAGGTTCAGTTCTTTACATGTAGGTTATTGGTTGAGATTGTAAATGGTTGTAAAATAGTGTTCCCCCTCCAAAACATGCACACAAAAAGCTGCAGTACTCCTCAGAAAGGATGATCTACTTAAATCATGTTCTCAGAGACAAAAGGAAGATCAGTGCTCTGTGTGGGGAAGGATTTCTATATAGAAATGCCAGGAACCTGAATTTGAGTTTAGTTGGACATATTGTTGCTTATGTTTAAAATGCTCCACCCACTGAATTCAGCCTGGCATGACCATGTTTAAAAAAAAGAGCAGAGCAAACCTTTAAATTAATTATCTACAAAGAGAGGAAGAAGATTAGTGACCACATAGGCAAAAAGAAAAAAAAAAAAGTATGCTGCTTATCTAGAATTTCACAGAAATCTGGCCAGGTGAATTTAGGACTTTGCAGCTGAATTCTGTTCCAGGAACTGTGAACCATGTCTGTGTGTGTACAGTGAGCAGCTCTGGGGATGGCAGTGCTCTGTGCTCTGCTGATTGCCGTGGAGATAACCAGAGATGTGACAAGTGGGGCAGAGCCATTGTGAGAACTCGGAGATAATGAGCTACACCTTTGCCAAATGCATGTTGCTGTGCAAAATAAGATTATCTGTATTCTCTGATCTATTGATAAAGTTAAATTGAGATGGGAGAAGTAATGAGCCAAGGTAGCAGTAATTAAAGCTTGAGTGTCACTGCTGTAACTGATGAAATATGAAGACTTCTGCAAAGAGATTTCACAATGATAATATTTTTTCTTAAAGCCATGACTTAACGGTATGTTAAGTGTTATCTAAAGATGCATCAGTGAGCCTGAAGAAGATTAATGAAGTATAAAGATGTTGCAAAACCAGAAAGTTCCGTTCTGGTTGGTAAATATATTAATAAGAAACTGAACAGTACTGTGTAAGTATTTTATTCTCTCTTATTGTAAGATGAAGGAAAATATGAGAATTAATCTTTTAATTGATCACTCTATTAGTTGTTGTTCAGTTAATGACCAGTGCTGTGTGAAGGTGTTTTGTTCACCTGACTCTTACCCAGTCATTGTTAGGCTGCTTTTAAACCATGAAATTTATTTTCCCTGCTGAGAACAGCA
Organism: Ammospiza nelsoni; assembly: GCF_027579445.1. Classification (NCBI taxonomy): domain Eukaryota; kingdom Metazoa; phylum Chordata; class Aves; order Passeriformes; family Passerellidae; genus Ammospiza; species Ammospiza nelsoni. Next base: position 3,507,398 of record NC_080646.1, on the reverse strand, counting down.
GCAAGGGTTTGGTGATCCCCATCCCAAGACAAATATAAAAAGTACATTTCACAGGGGTTTGTCTCCTGTACAAAGGAGTGCTGTTTTGTGGCAGCTTTTTGTTGTGGGTCCAGGGGTGTATAATTTAAAGCCATCTCTGGCAGACGTGTCCTTATCAGCATTTTGGAAGGTTCCTGTGGTGGCTCCCTTGGTTTGAGCCCAGGAGGAGCTGTAATAACACAAACGTGGCTCGGTGCCACTTTTTGGCCACATGGTAGTTAAGTTCCACAGCCATTACAAACTCCTGATAAGAATGAGGCAAATGCTTTTGATCTTGAAAAACATTTAATGTGTTTTATATGTATATTTTGCTTGAGGAAAGAATCCTTCCTTCTGTGGCTTATAATGTACAGATGTCTATGGGGTTAAAAGCTGGGTTTAAATGCTTTGAGTTGCACTTTGAGCTTGTCATTGTGAAAGCTGTCAAACATCAGTTTAGCACTAATTAAATACCTGCAAATGCTCTTCTGTTATGGAGCAATCATACCCAAACTTTAGTTTAGATTTCTGCATCTAGTTCATTACTTTTCCAAGAGCTGTAAATGGAAAAAAAGGGGAGAATTTATCTGATCAAAAGTTCTAAAATTGTGATCAAACTGACGTAGTTGTTGTAAAAGCTGTGGTTCATTCACTAGGAAATCAGTCCTTTTGGCCTCAGCTGTTACATACTGGGGTTTGTTTTGTTAACAGTGTCCCGAATCATCTTTGTTTGTGGCTATTTTTGTACACCGTGGAAAAGGCACTTCTTTCAACAAATTACATGATAAATTAGGAGCAAGTTTCTTGAGAAACTCTCTGGAGCATGTTTTCCAGACAGCTATTCAGTCATGCAGTTATTTTCTTAATCTGTTTGTAGAAGTCTGGCAGCAGAATTCTTGTGATTACTTAATATTTTATATTCTACTTGTATCTAAAATTGGATTTTAATCCAGTATTGAAAGTTTAGTTCTCTTTCTGTGGTCTTTCTCCACTGTTAGCTCAGCAGTTTCCAGATCTCATTTTCTAACTATATGCTAATGTATTTTTGAGAATGCAATGATAAATTAGTTTAGAAAATGCCAAAGTTATGGATGGCACTAATAAAACAGAATTTAGTGTTACTTGAAAAGATGTAGTAACTATGTACATAGCTTGATAATGGCTGCTTTGGTTCCAGGGAGTATCAGTTATAAATACTCAGAATAGGGTGATAGAGATTTTTTGGACTGAAGAGTAGGCCAAGAAAAAGTGTATAGTCTGAGTATTGAGTATTATTAAATCTTAAGCCATTTAATTGAAAGTAACTAACCAGAGCAGAGTTCCTGGCTGCCCCTGGTCCTGGACAAGGCCACATTTGTCACATTGTCTGGAAATGCATGTGCTGTCATAGGTGATGCTGATAGTTCTGGAAAACTGGTCCGTCAGGTCAGGAAAATCTAACCTGAAAGTGCATTCTAGGAGTAATAAAACTTGTTTTAAAACAGACATTTGAATCTTCGTTCATTTTTGATACAGTTCAGATTTCTGTAGTTCTGTGTGCAAGAAAATGGAGTTCCTCCACTTCATGTTAGACAGGCCTGAGTGCATGCAGGAAATGGCAGAAAGAAAAGATGTTGCCTTTTCCAGCAACAGTCGATTTAAGGAGATCTTGGAAGGTGCAGTTCTTCAGCAGGAATATTCTTTGAAAAAACTTCATGATCTTTTCTAATTCCTTCAAAACATAATTTGAAAAGCTCTGTTACTTACAAACCAGGAGCTCAAAAATAGATTTGATTTTAGCGTGGAAGCTGAGACCATGTTTGGTTGCAAAACTCCACAAATCTTAAAAGTACAATTTATTTAAATTGTCTTGTACCAGAGATGTGCATTATTCTTCCCAGCTGAAAGAAACAAGTATTTTATGATGCATAAAACCAGAATATCAATAAAGAATTGTTTATGGCTTCCTGTTTTTTACATTGTCCCACTTTAAAAAAAAAAGTAATTTTGGCTAAGGGTTATATTATTGTTTTATAACAATGCTTGTGTATCACTTGGTGGCAGAGGACCTTGAAGCTGTGAGGCCACTCTCATTTACTGAGAGGCTCTGCTTGGATGGAGAAGAATGGCTTCTAAACTCAGGATGGAAAAAAGATTTATTTCCTAAGATTGTGGTGCAGCAAGTAGGGAGAGATAAATGACAGCATGTACCCTTGTTTTGGAAGGGGAGCTGTGTGGTTGTTTAACAATTACATCTGACATTACTTACAGCAATGTATGGTGACAGGGCTATAGAAATGTGGCTGCAGGAAACTGCTTTGGGACTGGTTTTGCACACCTCTGCAAAAACCCCAGCAAGGATCTGAGTGTGCCTCTGTTAAGAGCAGACATAAAGGTATGTAAAAATCCCTTTGCTGGAAATTTTCATTTTCAAATTTAGCTTCCAGGTGGTAGCAGTGAGTTTTGGAGCAGGGCTGGTGGAATGTCTAGAGCACAGAGGTGACGTCCATGGACCTCAGTGTGTGTCTGTGCAGTCATATCTGAGTGAACATATTTTGTGTCATTGGTACGGGATTTAGAAAAGAAAGGTGTTTGCAGTTGTGTACTTACTTTATATGGTTTGCATCTCTTTCAAATTCTGAAGAAGAAAATGTTCTTTCTCACTTCTGGACAGTGAAATGGAGTCTGAGGATCATGTTTGGCTGTGTTCCACACAGCCCTTTAACCTTCAGATAAATTACTTTGGTGAAGACACTCTTTGACTCCTTTTTTTCCCCAGCTACTTCTACTCATTGCTGTGGGGCAGGGAGAGAGGACACTGACATTTGTCCATTATTAGTAGTGTGGAAAAATGAGATACTCTGTGTTATCTGCCCTGTTGGTGTGCAGCAGCCAACACGTGTGGGACTCATCTCCGTGCTGCTGTGAATGGGAATTTTTATATTCTGCTGATGTGAGTGTGCAAAATGTCAGAATAACCAGCAACTGTGCAATTCAGCTGTGATCAGGCTGAGGGGCCATATCTACAAAAATATCTGCACAGGCTCCTTTAAGACTAGCAAAAACCTATTAATCTTGGTTCAGTACAAATGACTCTGTGCTATTTAGTAAGGCATAGCCAAGGCTTGTGTAAGATGCATCTCTGCAGATCTGTGTTTTCATGCAAATGATCTGACGTCAGGACACTCGTTCCTTTGTGTGCATTGCAGTAAATGAGCCGTGAGGAGACGGGACTGTCAGATGGAACCTGTAACCATGGTGGTGAAATGGAAGTTTCAAGAAAACAGAGTCAGAGGGAAATAAAAGGAAATTAAATGGAAGGAGTATGATTCTGACACAGTTTTTCCTAACCTGTTCTGCCAGGAGGCTTCCAGACCTTGTGCAGTTTTGCACAGATATAATGTGTTTCCACTGAACCCTTGAAAGAATCTTTTTAAATAGGTCAAATACAGTTTCCTTGCTTTAAAGTTACATCTCTCTCAACAATCTGTGAAACTGAAAGCAATCTTGACAACAAATTCAGATGAGCTCCTGAAGATGTGCAGTTGTGAGGGTATGTTTCTGCATGTGGTTCTGTTGTCTGTCAGTAATTAGTGTGCTGTTTTCACGGGTTTTGGGGAAGGGAATAAATCCAGAAAATTTGGAATAGTTTACTTTGAAACAAATAGGCTGTTATTTGGACAAGACAAATATAATTTTTCTTGCCTTTATTGCAAGCTGACATTATGTTCTATTTGAAGTTCGTAATGAAACGTGCGATTTTTTCCTTCTTTTTCTCTTCTTACTCTAATTATTTTGTTTAATCTATACCTGAAGTCCTTCTTTAAGACAAACTTATTTTTGCTTCTGTGTGCCCATGCAAGTAATGTGAAGCAGCTTTGGTGGCTGTGATTGGATTGTGTCACTTCAGGAAGTAGAACTTTACCTTCATCAAGGTTATTTTGTGTTAGTTTCAGATTTAGTCTCAGATGTAAATGTGGATTGATCTTCATTTGTATATCAGTAGGTTTTCCTTTATTTGGGCAAAAGTGTGTTATAATCTACATGAAATGGCTTTGTGAATTAAGAGCTTCACCTAATGTGTGTTTGTAATGCAACTATGATTTAGCAAAATGAAACCTTTGCTAGTTACATTTCTGATGGAACCCAGTGTTGGACCCAGTTTTATATTTTATCTTACATAGTTTTGTTGCTAGTCAGGATAGAAAATAAAACCACAACCGTGACATGATCAAGGATGAGTAAAAGGAAAAGTCATTCTTCTCATTAGAAATGTAAGGCGCCTTTGTCACTGGCAGTAACTTCCCATTGGGATGTTCTGGGCTTGCATGGAAAGTGCCTTTTTACTGCACGGTTTTCTATGATTTTGCAGCTGTGTCAAGGTCCTTTGTGCCCTGAGCTCAAGCCCAACTTGTGTTTCAGTTCTGAGCTGTGCAAATCACCTTGAGTGGGACTTCAGGATGGCAGGGGTGCTGCACCCCAGAGCTGGGCTGCCCTTGGAAAATGCGGCTCCAGGCAGGGTCTGGTGCCCACAGCACCCTGTGGGAGAGGGAGGAGAGCCCAAGCAGGCTGGGCACTGCACACAGGAGTGGGGAATTCCTGAGTGGTACAAGTACTGAGGGCTAAGGAAAGTCAGCCCTGGGATGAGGGAACACTGAACTCTCAGAAATGGGGAATAGCTTGAGGTTTTTATGCCTTATAGAGCATAAGCATTGTAAAAGACCTGAAATGACACCCCAAAGCTGTACAGAGTGTTGGTGAAAATGACTGACTGTTTCTCATTTCCCTTTGTGTGGCAGTGCACAGAGCAGATAACAGTGCTTCCATGCTACTGTGCCTTCCGTTATCTCATACAAAGCATTTGTGCATCTCTTATTTTGTGTTCTTTAGTATATATATTGCATAATCTCACATCATATTTATCTTCCTCTCTCCCTTTTCCCCAGAGTTCCTTATTTTATTCACTGCATAGACTTGCTTTTGAGTATGTGTTGCAGGAGGCAGAAAAACTCCAGAAGTTCCTGATTCAAAAACCACCTAATATGCGGTTTATATTTTTATTACTCTTCCTGTGTTCTTCCTTGGCCATCCTAGTGATATCTGCTGGTAGCCACAGATAAAATGCTGCACCAGATGGATCTTTGGCTCGTGTGGTGGCCATTTCTGTGTACTGGTGATGATGGGGTGCTTTTAAAAGCAGAGGAAGGACCCTGGTAATTCTGTTCTCAGAGAACTGTTTCAATAATACATGGGAGGTTTAAAAAATGGAGCCACACATGCAGGAGAAAACAAATTTTAAGAGCTGGTTAGAGATCCTTTGATTAGGTATGTTCAAGGGATGCAACCAGATTTTTCCCGAACTAAATTTAATGTGTGATCATAGCATGAGCTGAGAAATTTTTTTTAACCAAAAGTGGGATAAATCGATATGCCAACTGTTGTTTCCCTGGAAGATATTCCCTGGGTGCTGTTGGTTGTATAGAGGCTGATTCATCTGGTCTCCACTGTCTATTAATTACCTTCTTAGCAGCACCTTGGAAGAAATCCTTTTCATGAAGAAAACAAAAGCAGTGCAGTGTTGATGGATGTTTTCAAATGCTTTGCTTTATAGACAGTGTTATCCTGTAGACCAGTGGACATCATACTGTGCGTTGTTTTAATTTAAATTTCATTAAATAGTATTTCTAAATACTCTTGGGCACTTTGTGATGTTTTTTTAAAGCAGTCCTTTGTTGCTGTCAGGTAAATAGAAAATGACATCCCTTCATTTTGTCATGTTCCTCCACCTCTGTGTTTTCCTCCCAAGAACATCATGTCTGTTTCCTCGGTGCAAATTGAATGTATTGTGAAGTGTAGCCTGTGACTAATCGCCTCTTGCTGTCTCTGCTCATTAACTGGCTGATGGTGATGTGGTTGCACCACTTTCTACACATGGCCTCAAGGATATGGCATGGTGACACCCAGATTAAAATACGCAAGGCTTTACTTCACAAGATGTTTTGGGTTGAGAAGTTAGAGAGGTTATCAGCTAATATTGGGGCTGGTTTTACCCCTTTGAATGAGTATTAGGTGATAATAAGATAAATAAGTTGTACCCATTTCATGTTTGTACATTCTAGTATATCCTTCATATTCTAGAAACCATTTGATTTAAATTTTTCTCCACTTTTCTTCAGCTAATGTTGTCCACAATTTAAGCAGTATGTCTGGATTATGGTTTAGCAATTATTTACTGAAAACACATTAGAAGTTTGTTAAATATCAGGTAGTTCAGTGCAGATTTAAATGTGGTGGCGCAGAGGCTTTTCAAGTTTCCTGCACATTTCTCTTGGTGAACAATAGAACAATGAAACAGGTGCTGGGCTGCAAATGGGTATTGGCAGATGTGGCACTTGGAGGTTATTGGAGAGAGAGAGGAGCTGTGTTGGGTCTCAGCTCCTCCTTGGTGTCATGGTAACCATGAAATACTTCTGTTGCAAAACTGTTTGCTCTGGTCTCTTTTAAGTAGGGAGATTCTCTCTTTCCTTCTCCTTTTTGTTTCCCAGTGGAGCCCCAAGAATTGGCTCACAAAAGGAGATGTAATTTGGCTTAGGGACAGAAACTTGATATTCTCATGGCTTTGTTTTGTTATTTTTGTGATAATTTCATAAGAGAAAACAAGCAACGCAAAATGTTTCTTTGTAAGGTTTTCTAAAATATTGAATGGAGTTTACCAAAACTTGTAAATGTGTGAAATCTCAGATAACTAAAGGCCTAAAGCTTAGAGTGATGAGCACCACCCCTTTGATAATTGTATTTTTGAGGCATTCAGTTGGAAGTGTGTGAAATTATTGGTCATTTTAAGTCTGTAGTTTGTACGTGGAATGCAGCAAACCAGTGGGAGTTTAATTAGAAGACAGTGTGTAGTATAATACTTTAATGAAAACACTTGATTTCTCACTGAAATTTCATGATGCACATGTTTTTTGACTCTATGGGTTTTTAATGATACTTCCTTTTTAGTAATTTGTACATTAATATTTTCAATTTTTTTTAGGTGCTTATAAGAAGAAGTAGCAACCATTTCTCAAGCTGAAGACAAAGTAAAAGAAAACTGTATCATGTGTTAGAACATTGAAGAGGGACATTTCTTGGATTAGTTTATTTCTGGATTGCTAAACAAAAGAAAGAAGAGGCGAAAATGGGGAGAAAGAAAATACAGATCACGAGAATAATGGATGAACGGAATAGGCAGGTGAGAAAGAAGTCTGCATGAACAGGTCCATCAGTAATCTTAAAAATTCATGGAAAGTTTGAATACATTCATCCTAATTCATTGTTCTAAAGCTGAGCTTTGTCTTCATATATCCACAGATGCCCTTGCCAGAATATGAATAAGAAACCTCAATGATTTTATGTCTGTTTGAGGAAAAAATGTTATTTATTAGTAATAACTCTTACTATTTAAAATTTAAAATTGCTGTTCCTATTTAAATGGTATCCTGCTGTGCTAGCAGTAGAGTGGAGGGGTGTTTTTAAAGACACATGGCTTGATCTGATAACTACTAGGAACACTCAGGAAGGATCTAGTAAAGATATTTTCTGTAGCACTTTGACAGAGGAGTTTGAGGTAGCTGTGGGCAGTATCCTCAGTCCTTTGGATACAGTAACAAATTCTGTTAACATTCTGTTTAAAAGCATCGATTTGTATTTCTGGTAAGAGCTGTTTGCTACAAAAGTCTTTAAAAATTGTCAGTTAGAAGGGAAGAGGGCTCAAAATGAATGTTCCAGGGAAAGCTGCTCACTTGGCTGCTGGTGCCCTAACAGAGAGGTGCCCTGTGAACTTAAAAAGCACCAAAAATTGATGACTGACTCTTGCTGTAATATTTCCTCTTAATTTCTGAATTGCTGCATGAGATGCAAAATAAAATTTTAATTGGATACTGAAATATAGTAGTGGGATAACTGGAAGCTGTTGTTTTTAAGGGAAATTATTACAGGAATGGCTTAAGGTCTTTGAGAGCAGTGCTGGTGGCTGAGGCCAAAGGTGCCGCTGGGCCAACGTCTTTTGTCCAGCAATGGTCCTGAGCAAATACGTGTGGGCTGGAGATGCACATGTGCCCGACCCTGTAATCCTCTTCCAGCTTTTAACTATTCTTAGCTCAGGGATTTCCTGAGCTGGATGTGGTTTCCGTATATTTAGTAACCATTAATGGGTTTTTTTGTTTGTTTTCCCCACCCCCCACCAGGGAAGTTGTTCAGTTATCCTTTGAGCCTTTATAATGTTGCAGCATTTACAACATCTTTTGTCAAGAATCTCCTACAGGTCTATTGCCTGTTGTTTCAAGAAACACCATTTTATTTGCCCTTTGTCATGGTTCTGCCAGTTATTTAGCTCTTGTATGGAAGAGCCATCAGTGACTCCCTATCTAGAGTCTGTCCACACTTGCTTATTTTCTCTTAAAGTAAGTTTTTTCAGGCTGTAGCTGCTTAGTTGTTTCAATACAGAATTTGTTTCACACTCCTTGCTCCTATTCCCTGAAACCTTCTGGAGTATTACTCCATTACTTTGATGGCCAAGGGACCCAGAATTCAGGGTGCAGGCAAAATATGGACTTGTATAGTGTTGTGCTGCTGTTTTGTTCTGTTCCCTTCCTGCTGTTTGATTTCCTTTTTTAACTTCTGAGCAGCAGCTTGACGTTGGGGTACTGTCAGAATTCCACGGGACTCTCTTGCTGCTGACACATCAGCTCAGAGCCCATTGTTTTGTTGGTGAGATCAAGATTGTTTTTCTCCCTGTATCACTTTAAAGCAATGTAAACTCTGAGAAGTCTATATATAGCAAGAAAAGTATTATTGGAGTTTGGGAGAAAGCCAAGTATTGTGTTTGAACAGCTTTAATCACCCAGTGACTTTATGTTTGATGTAGATAAATGTCTTAAGTACACGTAGTAAAAGTAGATGAATTAATGACTTCAGTTCTTTTCAGATCTTGCTCTACAACTTAAAGCACATGGAAGAGATGGGAATTGATCCCACTTACTCCTTTTCTACATGAATCTGGATTAAGTTGGGCAGCCTTGGTTTTGTTCTGCTTGAGGAACAAATAGTGTTACACTTCTACCCTGACTTTGGGATTTTTTGGTTTTTTTTCCCCAGGAGAAATAGTTTTTTTTTTTTTTGCTTTTGAATCCCCATCCCATTGTTCAGATTGAAACAATGGAGAGGAAGAGAATCAGTGCATTTGTATAAAATTTTAGACCACTTACACCATTGCTGTGACTGAAGCAAAATAGGGAGATGAAATTCTAGTTTTGTTTCTGACAGGTTTTTGCCTAGCACCTTTTTGGGCTACTTAGTGATGAGGAAGAGGATTTAAGCTCTAACTTAAAAGCAAAATTAGTCTTGCCTTACCCTTTTTCTCTGGAAACTCAGATGAAAACACACTGCATCTTTTTAAAAGGTTTTAGAGAGATTAAGTAGTTTTTGTTAGTGGAATCTTACTTTTTATATGTGGCCTTCATCCCCACTGGTGTCCTGTGGTTTTGGTAGCCAGGATATGGAATATGAACATATTAGAATGCTCTGGTGCACTGGGCATTTATAAGATATTTACTGGAGATACTTTTTTTCATTGATCCAGATAAGGAGGGCATGCAGGGTTTGTTCTGGACTGAAAGTGTAGTTCAGTTGTGTCCTGTCAGATTTTCTATGGCATGTCTGGCTGGTGAGTTGGTCACTCATGGACGTGCCTATGATGTCCTGGTTGGATGTTTAGTTTGAGGTTTAGATTTTCTGTGTTTGCAAATAGAATGGGACAGAGCTTTACCTGCAAAGCAAGTTCATTTAACTTGTGTGGGGAGAAAAACTACTGTTTTGTCAGAAGCATCTTATTTCTGATGGGATTGTATGTGAGCTCAAAACAGAATATATAGACCATTCCTCAGGGGGATTATGATTGTCATGAGACTGTCATTGTATTATTAATTAAGCAGCTTTATCTTCTTGAATGAGCTGTAGGACATTTATCTTCATTAAGCTGAAGAGAATCCAGCACAGTAAATTAGATATCAAAGGAGCTCAATCTTGCTGCCTTTGCTGTCTCCTCCTCACCCATTTTTTTGCTAAGCAATATTAAAATAGTGCTGGGGAAATGATTTACCTGCAATAATGAGACATATTTTTTGAGTTTGATGTGGTCCTAAATGGAGCAGGAAAAAAAGAGAAATTTAGAGAACCAAGACTGCTTTTGGGTTCTGAAATGAAAACTGTGTTTAAAATAATCTCTGTGTGTTGAAGTGAGGCTCAGGGTGCTGTGGTAGAGGGGTTTGTGCTAAGCACTGTCCAGGCACCAAGAGAGAAGTTGTTGCCAGCTGAGAATCTCGCAAGCGAAGCAGCCTTACAGGAGGTGAGAAAGATAAAATTCCAGCAAAGAAATGGAGGGCTCTTGTCCAGGATCCTGCTGGTCCTCCGTGGCAGCAAACCTTCATTCTTTTGTCTGAGGACTTCTCCAGGTGACACAGCACACACACATTTTGTTTATGATGCCTTTTTCCTGACAAACACTAAGCAGTAATACCTCTCTATACCTGCTCGTACTCAGGTAATAACCTTTTAGGTGTCAGAAGAACAACAGCTGTGTATCCTCTGAGACAGTTAACATGGTGGGAAGAAAAGAATATACTTTTTATTATTAATGGTATTAAAAAAGTAATATGTGTGAGATAATGAGGAGAAAAAAGCCTTCAGGTGTGTATATACAGAAGAAGTTTCCCATCCATTTTCCCAAAAACTTGCTGTACAGCTTGGTAATTAAAGTAGAGACACCCAGAAAACAGGTTTGATTGTTTCTTGTGTCTTACTTCATTCCTCTCTTGCAAAATCTCACTGGCTGTTGTCTGTGGGACATGGGGCGTGTGGATCACTCACCTGTCACAGAGGCTCGTGGTTGCAATTGCAATGGGGGGTGTCAAATGCAGTGACACTTTTATATCCTTACCTGCTGTCTTATGAAAGGAATGATTTTTAAAAATTTTTTTTTAATCCTAACTGATGATCACTTCCATAACTTTCTCCTTCCCTGATGGGCAGGTGCTCCTGTGTGATGGTCTGTAATGGATTTGTTTCCCCACAGCAGTTCTAACTGGACAGAACAACTGTTTCTTGATGTTTCCAGGTGGCAGACAACAAGTCAAATTATAAATGACTTAATAGCAGCAAAATAGCAATATTTCTTAGCTGTACATAATTAGGAATCATAGTGCATAGTAAGTGTTACTTCCATTGATTGTTCTGTTTTCTTTGATTTTATAATAATTAAGGTTGAGTACTACAGAAGAAAATATTGTGATACCTGGAAAAGTCAGTCTATTAAACAGAGGAAATAAAGCTAAATTATCCTATTCTAACTAAAACTCTAACTAAAATTTAACTCTTCTTGGTAGTTATTTACCAGTGGAAGAGTTGGGGTGTTTTGTAATTGTTTAACTTAGTCTGATAGAGAACATTGGGCCCTGAAATTGGCACCAGATATTAAAGGCAGTTCTTGTGTTAAGCTGCATATTACAGTAGGAGTAAATGCTGTAGGCTCAGTCAGTGTATACCTTGATTGTTTTCCTTCAAACCCTTGTCATGTGTTTAAAAAAAATAAATCAATCATTCTTCTTTCTTCTCTAGGTCACCTTTACAAAGAGGAAGTTTGGATTAATGAAGAAGGCCTATGAGTTGAGTGTGCTCTGTGACTGTGAAATAGCACTCATCATTTTTAACAGCTCTAACAAACTCTTTCAGTATGCCAGCACTGACATGGACAAAGTTCTACTAAAATACACAGAATACAACGAGCCCCATGAAAGCAGAACCAACTCAGATATTGTTGAGGTAACAATCTGAGAAGACACATCAGTCTTCTTATCTCCTTAATAATTAAAACATAGAGCAACATAGAGCATTTTAAGATATTTTAATCAAATGCTTTTAAGTTATTTAATACTGTGTTATAAAATGTAAATTACTGCTTTTAGTCTGGTTTCTCTAAGGCAATAACTTGTCTTTACAGCCATGTTGTTTTCCCATCTGCCCTCCACCCCCTGCCAGTTTCTGGGAAACATGTTTGATTTCAATCACATTTGGCAATGGAAATAGAGGTGTGAAAAATGGTTGTTTTTCTGGGGAAGGAGAGGGAGAAATGTTCAAGGTTTTAATGGGGAGAAAAAATTGACTGAGTGGGAGAGAAAGGTCAGAAGAGTGCCCTCAGCCTAACAGACAAATACAGTTGGCCCTTTTTCTCCTCTGAGGTAGTAGCCACTTTACCAGTCATATCTTGAACATGGATCAAATCAGCCACCACCTCTGCTGCCCCTTGTTCAGCAAAAAAAAAAAAGCCAAAAAAAGCCAATCTGTGGAATAAACGAACTTAATTAAATTTGTTGTCCAGTGACTGACAATTAAAATAGCAGCAGAACGACTGCAGTTTCTGCAGTAATAGAATAACATGAATATATTTACTCCAAGGTATTGGTTTCATCTACTTTTATAATGCTTGAGCTTTAAATAGAAACTCTTTTCAGTACATAATTTCTAAATTAGGTGCAGTAGAATTCAAGGATTTTCTTGGCAATTGGAGCCTTGATGTACTGTAACTGCATTTCAGAGCATGTCTCCAGTAGTCCTGTAAATAGACCAAAACAGGTGGCTGACTTAAGGGTTTAATTTAAATTCTGAAGTTGTCTTCTGAACAAATGCCTCGCTTTTTAGGAATGATTTCAGAATAATGATCAGCCTTGAATAGCTGAAGAGTCTATTGCCAAGGGGATCAGAGTACAGGGATGGTACTAGCTGATCTTGTACATGAGTGTGCAAGCAAAAAATCAGATTGACAAAACTGAGATACAGACAAATGCTTTATATTTCTTTCTGAGAAGATTCTCTGCTAATTTGTCAACTGTCTTTTATGATCAGAAAAAAACCCTCCCCAACTTCTGTCTTCAGCACTGAGTTCTCAGGAGAGGGATAATACAAGCCATGAAGAGCTGAAGGCTTAGTCACTGGATTAGCATAAATAAGGGATGGCCACTGGAGAGGAAGGGAAAACCTAATTCCTGCAGAATGAGCTCTGGATGGTGACAGACATGGGTTTGAGACAGGGATGCAAGTTCAGCTGGGTTTTGTTGTGCATGCAGGGCCTCTGTGTTGTGACTCATGGTAATGGTGCTTCTTCACATCACGAGGACTGAGGACCTCTTCCAGAATATTTCTGTGCAAGGCTGCTTCTTGGGGTTCCTCTTGTTGGTGGGTTTTTTTACCAGAGTCAGTTTGACCCCTGACTGGTACATTAAAAGTGCACTTAGCACCCAGGGCAGATGTGCTCTGGGGGAACATGCAGGGACTCATCTGCAGACTCTTTCTAATTTTCTGCTCTGAATTTAATGTTTTATGATAATGTGAAATTCAGGACTTTATTCCCATTTTTCAAATACAGTGTAATTTAGGAATGCAACCTCTTATCTTTTCAGATAAGCCCTGTGTGCTCTTTAGCCTGGTTGTGAAATATTTTTGGGTTTTTTCTTTCTGGATTGATGGGTGCTTGGAGTGTGATAGATGTTTAGTGACATCACCAGCATTTTGGAAACATGCTGAAAGAACACTGTAAAATGGCTTCTCTTCTTTTGTAATGACATTGAAATTCTATTTTAACAAATGAAAATTACTGCAGCAAAGCACCTAAAATCTGTCAAATTCATACTAAACTGAATTATAAAAAGTACTTCCATTGTATGGAGTTACAGCTAATGTATAGATGTTTAATAATTAACTTGCCTCCTTGAATGTGACAAATGGCATTTATTGGGACATTGGCTCACCATGGAACTATTCTGGAGCCACTGTGGTCCTGATGTGCATGACAGGAGGGTGAGTTTTCCTGGGCTAGAAGGAAGGTAATTCCACACAGCTCAGAAGCTGGGTGAGGGTGGAAACAAATCTGCTGCTACTCATTTCCAGTACTGGGGAGATAGCAATATTGTAAATGATTAAGTGAAATCGATGAGACATCATCCCCTTGTAGTTGTCTCCTGCTTGGTTTTGGCATAGGAATTGCTTTCATATGCCCAGAGCCTGGTGTCTTCTGTTGCTGCTGGAATGTTTGTGAAAACATAGTGGGAGGGAGAGCACTGGCATCTTAAATGAATATTAGAAATTTTTTTTAATGCATGCAGTTATGTCTTTCACTGAACATGTTCTTGTAGATGGCAATGATCTGTTGCTGTCCTGTACCTGTTCTTTCATGAGGTTACTGGAGTGGAAGGTAGTGCTCTTGCACAGCATAGATGTACCATATAGAGATATTGAAAAGAATGAAATTTTTATTCAGTGTGTGCTTTGAATTCTTGCAATACTGGGATCATGTATTTGGTTTTACAAACCCATAATGGCACAGTTGTAGATTGTTATGCTGAAGTGCTGTCTGTGATTTGAAGGACTTGCTGTAGGTGTTAAAACATTTGATGCTTTACTGTTCACGGACTTTTTTTCTGTAACAGATTATTCTTGACAAGTAATTATTTTTCCTGAAGAAAGAAGTATTTCTGCAAAGTAAAATGGGAAGAATTTCAGGTTTTATCAGGATTCTGTATCTATATGGTCATCAAAATGTTTTCATGTATAAAAGACAATTTGAGACCTTGAGCATTCATTGTTTTAAATCCAAAGGAAAAGAGGGAGATGAAGAGGCACTGTATATTTTCTTTAGTGCAAGATGTTAAGATTATTGCAGGCTATTTACAATAAGATATCACTTCCATTTTGGGTCCTTCTGCCCCTCAGTAAGGCCTCAGAAAGCAGCAGTTGCACAGTTGTTCCCTCTCTCCCAGCCTCACTTCTGGGAGTCAAGGGCTGAAGATGGCTCTTCCTGCCTGTTTAGCTCAGCTTTTTATCTTTTTTCCATGTTTTAATTTTCCTTGACTGATACAGAAAACAAGGGTTTATTTCACCTACACTTGGCCATGGTGGGTTTTGCTTGTTCCTCATCTCACCTCATCAGACTGAGGTGATTTGATTTTTAGGAGCCTGTGTAAAATGTGACCTACTTTCCCAGTTGGCATCTGTGCCCAGGAGGATTCCGGGTGGGTGTCAGTTAATGAGCCTCTCCTGTGCTCTGTAGCTCAGTGCTGTTTTCAGTGTGGAGTAATGTGCTGAATAAGGCTTAGGTTATACCCCAGATATTGACAGCTGTCCTTGAAATAGGTAATGATCTGTAATAAAAATTGTAACTAGAAAGTACAAAAAAATCTCTTAAACTATGGCACATAATTATTGCAATCATGCTCATTCTTGTGGAAGGACTGCTCTGGTGTAAATTCCAGCAAATGATTTGGATGTTTTTATTAAATATCTTACCATGGGAATAGGTGGCTGTAATGGGCAGTAACATTTTTGATGGTTTGGTGTGAGAGTGGATTTGTCATAGTTCAGCCAAAGCAGGTAAATGACCCTGCTGCTGCTTTCAACAGGGTCAACAAGCCAGTTTAATCTTCTGCTGTAATCAGCTGTTTTCTTGCATTAAAATCCATTTCATCTCTGCCTTTTCACCAAATGTTAATGGAGCTGTTAGAGGAGCAGTGCACGTTGTGCAGTCAGGAACATCTCAGGGATCAGAGCTGGGATTGTTGGCTCCTGGCTCCGAGTGGGCACGGAGAGCTCAGCTGCACGTGGAGAGCCTGCAGCAGGAAGAAGCAGATGCATCTCCCCAGCCAGATGGAGCATATGCCAAGAGACAAGTGTAACAGTGTGGGGAGCATAAACAGAAAAGTTGGTGTTGAAACACTGTGTTTATAAACCAAAAGCTCTCTGGTTTTGTTTTTCATCCAGCTTTCTCCACCTCCCAGCATTGCTTCTTTTCCAGGCTGGGAATAACCAATGTGTATTTTGAACTGTTGTTGGTGCGTAGTAGTTTGTTTTGGTAGCACTTGAATTGGTTCATTGCTTCCTTTTTTTTAAATTTGGGTTGACTTCATGTGAAAATGAAGATCTGGGAATTGTATCTAAATATATACTTGGATGCACACATACAAAATTAGATGAGAATGACCTTCAGTTAATTGATCTTGTTTCCTTCCTTGGTGGATACCTGGTGTATCCGATCTAGATAAGGATTTGCAAAGCAATTTGGGCTTCCGTATCTTGCTATTCAAAGCTAAAAAGTAAGATGGTGGAAATTGGGCCAAATTCTTAAATAATTATTCCTTTGAAATGTTTTATAACACAAGCTACACCATAAGTTTTTAAATTTATTTTTAAGAAGAAAGTGCCCTGCAACCAAGAAAATGAAAACTGATACTGAATGTATGTGACTAAAATCTCCAAATCTCTGTGAAATGTCAGCACAGCTTTACAAAACTGTGAGGTGGCACCAGGAATGCTGATGGTTAAACACACACTGGAGATTGGAGGGAGGCTGGCACTGAGATGTGTTAACATTGTTTTGCATTCCTGCCTATTTGATAGATGGAGAACTGCCAGAAGTGAGCAAAACCTGGGGGAATAAAGAAAGAAAAAAGCTTTGGGCTGATAAAAGAACATGTATTGGTGTAGTATTATGTATTTTTGTAGTTCAAACCACTTCATTTGTTCTCCAAACACTGTGGGAATAAGTGGTGCACATTTAAAAGAAGGAAGAAGCTTAAAAATTATTTCAGTGAAGGAAGGAAAAGACTTGGTAATCTGCCCATGATGCTGAGAAAATGTAGGCATTATTGGGCTTGATTTGCTAAATGATTATGTAAATGTAATTATACTGCATATAACATTTCAAATAATTTGAGATGGCATACAAATACCTTTGAGACATTTTAAGGAGGTGGTTGAGGAGGATTTATGTATGGTTAAGGACTAAAATTTTCTTTTAGCTTACCTTAAAAAGAAGCAAAGTGCTTGAAAGCTGAAGTGGTCTGGAATGAGTCATCAAAAGCTTTTATATATATGTATGTATACATACATATATATACACACACATATGTAAATTTTTATGTGTCTGTGTATAGTGGTTTGAGTCTTATTTTTGTTCTGGTAGAAAAAAAAAATTTTTTCTAGTATTTTTTGCTATAAACCTGACTTATAAACAGGTTCTACCTAGGGATTTTAGTTCCCACTCATGGTTTAGGAAAAATCTACCTTGAAAAATTTAAAATGTGGTCAAGATAGCACATATTTATTTTCAGTATTGTGACAGAAGACAACTGTGCATTTTGTGCTGAACAGAACAATTGCCCCTCCTGATGATGTCTTTGTCTCTCATTTCTCTCCCCTCCTCTTTCTTTTTGGTTTGGGAGATTAAATTCAACTCTTAATTCCCACAGTATTTTTTTAGCTGTTTACTGTTATTAATTTTTCCATATCTTGCATTTGGTAATACCATTTTACTCAACAATGTTATTTTAATTCTTTGGCTGTGCTGAAATTGCTTTGTACATACACATGATTAAGGTATCTCTTTATTTATTTATTTCAAAATATCAGATTACTGGTGACTTTAGGCAAGCTGACAGTACTGGCAAAAAGTTGTTGTTCTGAGTTAATGTTTTGCATTCCTTCATTGCTGATATATAAAGAATTTTCAGAAGTAAGATAGATTTTTTTTTTTGAAGCAGCTTTGGTTCGCCTGCAAATAATCTAAAACTGTGCTTCCCTTGTATCTAAAGCAGTGAATAAATTTAGTGTTTTAGGGTTAAGAATACATTATTTCTTCTACCTCTTTAAAACACTGCCGGTGCTTTAAATTTACCGTGTTCTGCTGGTATTCTGAATTTTGATGAATTCCAGATTTAGTCACTACTTAAAGCATATAGATATTTGAAGTTTGTCTAGAATGCATCTTTTTATAGAAATTTCTGAAGTCTTGCTAATAATGACTGTACTTGGCTGCTGTATTGCCAGCAGTGATTTTATGTAGCTGCAGTTCAGGGTGCTCTCTGTCCTACGCCAGCCCTGTCACAGTTACACCAGTGACATGACTTTAAAGCTGTGAACTGAAATTTGCTGTGATGTTCTCATTTTTTAATAAACTACCAGAAAAAGCTGATCACTGAGTGATGAGTGGCAGCTGACTTGGCTGTGCATCATTACAATCTCAGATTGGATCGGATGCTCCTCTGGAGGCTGTGCTGCTGGGAGGGCCAGGATCCTAAATCCCTGTCAAATACTGCTACAGAGCTTTTGTGTGCTCTACCAAAAGTTGCTGCAGAATCAGCCCTGAAATGGGCAGGGACTGGATTCTCCTCTGTCTGAAAATTGTTTTTTTTTTTTTTTTTCCCAGCTGCACAAGCAGTGTTTTTCCAACTGTTTCTGCTCTGTGTTAGGAGAACACTTTTATTTTTGAAATTTATAGGGCAGACACACAAGGTCCAGTTCTCACACCCATTGCTCGGGAAACGCTTGTCAGAGATTGAGTTCTGGGTTTAGCTGTTCTGGAGACATTGTGTCAAGTAGGATTGAAAATTGACTCCCAAGAAAATCCACAACAGCTCATTGCTTGTTAGTGCTGGAGTTCATGCAGGCAGTCACACAAAGATAATTATTGTATGAACAAGTTCTTCAAGCTGTGCTGGTCTCGTGTATTCTGCAGCCCTTGTGTTGCTGCAGAATTCGGTGCTTTTGAAATTCTGTAGTGACAGAAAAGTGTATTTTTACTTTGCAATTTCAAAGTGAGGACCACGGCATCTGTTGATCAAGAGAGAGTGACTTTACACAAGCTGTGCGTGGAAAGAATAGACCCAGAACAAAGCATCTCCTGCAACTACAGCAAGATGAAGGACTGTTCTTTATGTGGTAGGCTTGATTTCAGTGGACACTTAATGTAATCCCATCTTTTGACTTTGCTACAAGACTTGTGTTTTGTAGCAGGGATTATCCACCCTGCAGGAGGGACAGCAGCACTGCAGCCTCCTGATCGTCTCTGTTCCTCTGTGTTTGAGCATGAGCTGCCCAAAGGAGGGGAGGGTCATCTCCTGTGCTCCACTACTCCCTGCCTTTTGCACCTCACCATGTCTGCAGTTTCTAATATGTTGCTTTTGAATAATTTTAATGTGTGGGCCGCGAGCTGATGGTGCTTGTGCAGCAGAAGGCTCAGGGAGTCTGGGCTTGTTCCGTGCCAAGGTTTTACTGCAGGTGCTGTGGCCCATGGGGGCTGAGACGCTCGGCACCCACCTGGACAAAACACTTCCCTTGTGATTGCTCCTGGGGTGGTTTGGGGACCAGCTGCACCTGAGGAAAGAAAATACTGGTGGTGGCAGTTCCTGGGGTACAGACCTCTAAATACCCTGACAGCCTGTCACATATGACAGGTGACACACAACATGTGACACGCTTTTCTTTGCAATACTTGCAGGCAAGTGCACATCCAGTTCATTTAGTGACTTACTCAGTTTTTTTTGGTACATCTTATTATGTCACATCAGTGATATGATTTTTCAAATGGGAGCCCTGTATGTCATAGTGTAGACTGTGCAATGCTAGGCAAGTTAGTTCAATTGGCAGTAGGGTGAATTTTAATTTAAATTTTATATTGTACTGGAAATACTAGGTAATTTCAACAGGAAGTGAATAATACGTTTTTTATTAAAAAATCCCAAATATTTTGGGAATGTTGTGAAGATTTTTTAGATCAAAGCTTTTATACATTGTCCCATTGTAAACTCTTCTATAACTGTAACAAATGCGTACCATTTAAAGCCCTGCTCTTTCCTGCAAATAAATTAAAATTCAATGCTTGCTGATTACAATGACTTTAAAAAGAAAAAATCAAGCATTCCAGAGCCAGTTTTATCTAATGTTGACATGAATTACATGATAAAGCTTACTCAAATTTCTCTATCCCTGATTCCTGTACATCCTTTTCTTTCTACCTCTTAAGGTCTCACCTTTGATTTCCCACCCCTTTTTACATCAAGTCAGGACAGTCTTCAAAGTGGTGCTCTGGCTTTTGAATAATTTGCACTAAATGGAGGCTATGGAGAAAAAACTTGTTAAATGTATTGTGTTGACACACAACTGCGAAGTTCTGCATTTGATACATGAATTGGGATATTATTAGAGCTGTATCTGGAAGTCCCACATTCTCATTATTTTAGTTCAGTAAAACCAGAGATGTAATTGCTTGTACCCTATTTCCTTATTTTTGGGGAGACTCTCTGTTTCCTGTTGTACACACTGATATCAGCTGGTGCTTTCAAATACCTGCTTTCAGTTGTCTTATTCAGCTGGATTATTTTTGGGGTGTTCTTTGGTGAAACAAGGTGGTTGTTCCATACAAATATTAAAGGTGTTAGAGCTTATTCTGGGAGATGTAGCCAGTGCCCATAATCTTACATGTGAATGCTGTTTTAACAATAGCATAAATCCTTGGAAACATTTTCTTTGGGAATGGTTGCCATTCGTGTTGTAATTTCTGTTTTGATAGCACTAAATTATCTTGAGTACCAAGACTCTGAAACAGTTCTGTTATCCTTTCCAATTTTAAAGCTGTAAAGAACTATTCAGGACAAAAGGTATCTGTAATTGCAATACTACATGGGCAGGTAGACCTAAAGAACCCCATTCTTTTTATTAAACGAATTCTAATCAGCGTTAAGCCATTTTTTTTCTTGGCAAACTCTGAGTAGGAGATAATATTTTTCCTAAAGAACTTCTAAAAGATTATGAGGGATATTATGCAGATGGATTGCTGCACTTGGAAACTTTTCATGTTCCATATGGCTTATCTGCAGTGCACTGTTGCTGAAAGGAGGCCTTCAGTCAGCTACTGCTGCTGCTGATTTATAATTTAACCATTGCAAGTACATGAAGATCTGCATTTGGGAGCTGAGTTTGTAGCTCTATGTGTTGTTATTTGGGTGAGGGCTGAAGTAAAGCATTTATGTATCATGAAATATCTCTTTGAATGTTCTAACATAGAGCTGTGTTTTGCTCCATTTTACCATCAGTTTTGTTTGTTGGCAAATTTATAATCCCTGGAAGGACTATAAAATGTGTTTAATTTATATGCTAAGGGAGTAATTTTTGCTTCTTGAAGATGAATATCAGTCTATTTTGTCTTTTTTGTTTTAATAAAAAGATTGAAAAAGATCGAGTTAAACTGGCACTTTAGTACTCTTTAATGGGAAAATCTAGTTGATGGTTCTGTCTGTAAAACAGGTAAAATGCAAATCTGCTCAGTGATATAAAATTTAATGATCTACTGAGTTGGATAGAAAGTGAAACAAAGACAAATGCATCAAAAATTGGACTTTGAGAGCTTGACTAAGCTGTCACTGTGGAAACAGCATTATCAGTGCTAATGGATTACTAATCATTTTAAGTGTCAAGGAGTTCATTTAGGACCAAGCAATCCAGCTTGTTTGTAGGTCAGCAACTGCTTTAAAAAGTCCACAGTTCACAGATAGTGTTTCTCTAAAATCACAAATACAAGCATGCAGCTGCCTTTCCCATAGCTTCTAGTCCAGAGCTGGGTAATATTCTGGGGGTGAAGAGTGGATTTTATAGCCCAGAAAGTTCTAATTCTTTAGTAATTGCTTGTGGTTATCTACTTAAAATAATGTTTCACAGCAAAGATGCTTCAGGCTAGAATTGAAACTTCATGCCATATCAAGTCTAAAAACCTTTTGTATGTGTTATTTTATATAAATGAGAGTTTGAATCCTGAGTGCCATCTTTATCATATCTGGGAGGAATTTGACAGCTAGCTTTCATGTTTGGCAAGCCAGGGATACATGTTAAAATTTGCCAGATACTGGAAGTGGTCCAACATTTGAAACAAGACAGTGTCTTTTCTTAGAGTGGTTTATAGCAGGGACACTGATAAAATTTCAAATCATGAACATTTTTCATTTGTAAATGCTGAATACCTTTGCCTGAAATTGAACATAGAGCATGGCTAAAAGGGCTCTTCTTTTTCTTTGTATTTGTATGGATAATGCTAGGCAGGCTTTAGAAGTTTTTTATTTGTAAAACCCTGGAATAAGTAATTAATCCTAAACCTCCTTTTTTTTTTCCATAGCAGGCTATAATATTTGGCCAAGAAATACAATAGCTGTAGCAAACTTTAAGTACTGCACTCAGAATTTTTCATGTCTGTGTATTTTTGCATAATGTCAATTATTTGCTTTTTAAATATCACTACTAATTGAGCATAAGTATGGAAAATATTATTTAAGTAAGCTGAAAGGAGAGTAAGTCAATAGTTCAGATTTTCTTTAGCATGCAGTATTATGGCTGGGGAGCCTGCCAGAAAGATTGGGAAGGTCTTGTTCTTTAAGAAGTTAAGCTCTCCAAGTTGCTTAGCTCATGGAAATGTCTGTCATAATCTAATTTGGCCTCCTGTGCGTTTCAGGGAAGTTTTGAAAGCTGGGCACCACTCCTTCCCTGAGCTGGTTTGGGATGGATGTGTTTGTGGCTATAATTAGAATGTGAAATTTGAACTGATAGCGTGGCAAAATGTAATTGAAAATGTGTCAGGGATACTGAAAGGAGCAGTATTAGGGCTAAATGTAAGTAGCCTTCCAACTCAAAGGACAGGAAAACAGCTCCATAAGGAAATTTGCAGATGCTTCAGTGGTTGAAGTTAAGAATATTAGTAGAGCCTGAGGAAAATCTATCGAGTTTGTAAACATCACATAAAACAATACACTACATCTATCTGTGAAAAAAAGAGTTTCAGCCTACAGAAAAAATGTTGATGAGTTTAAATAGACAAAACACCATTACTTAGTTGAATTATTTGGTTTTTCTCTGGCTGTTATCATTTGATGTTTGTGGGGATTCACTCCTGTTTGGAATTTAGACAGTGGTAAATTCATGTACAGGGCGCTGTAGGGTCAAGGTCTGACTCTGCAGAGCTGTGTTGTTAATTTAGAGAAAAGAAACAGCAATGATGATGCTTCTGTAGGCAAACTGACCCGCAGGAAGTTTAAAAACTAAAAATAGCTTTTGGTGACTAAGAATAGTCCTTGGGTACTTGAATATGTTTTATACATAATAGGGGAGACATAATGATATCTAAAGGATGGGACACCTTTCTATTGTTCAGGCTGATGAAAGTGGAATATTTTGTGTTTGAAAAGAAGAGAAAAACAGCCAGATTTTAGGCTCAACTTCTTGGCAATAATATGTATCAGGAAGCAAATAATAAAACAATTGTCCTGCTTTCAGCAGGATGTTTCTGTGCATGCAGAGCCTGTAGTGATACAAGTGGTCCTTGCCTGCTGAGGGAAGGGAGCTGAGCTGCAGTAAAGGAATATGCCCTGCTTTGTCTCACTGATCTTTCATGTATTAAGAAAGAAAACTGGGTGGGAATCTGGTGCTGTGACTGCTTTATTTGTCCTTCTTTCTGTGACTATCACAGAAAAAAAAGGTGTGGCTCTTGATGTAGCATGTGACTGTCAGTGGTGGTGTGGCTGAGGTTTGCTGCTGCCAGCGGGGCTGGGCCAGTCCTTCTGCCTCCTCTGCCCACACGTTGGCCACCCACCTATTCCTGCTGCAGATGAGGATAAACCAGCAAAACCAAGTTAAATAAAGAATGGACAAGGAGAATTTTTTTTCATTTTAGTGAGACAGAAATACTCTCCACTATTGAATGGCACCTCCAGAGCATCAGGGAACTTTAATCATTTGTCCTTTTGATATCTGTGGTGGAGGTGCCTACCAGAGCAGCATTAATACTTAGCAGTACTGGTAGGGCTTTTCCATTACTTCAGGCCTGAGGAATATTTACACTTTAAAAAGTTATGATATTTAAAACATATTTACTCTAAATTTGTGCTGCTGTGCAGCTTTTCCATGCTCTGATTGCAAGAGCAGAAGAAAAACTAGCCACCGGATTTAAGTGAAAGGGTTTGTCTTTTCCAAGGGAAATCACTTTTCATTTCAGTCTTAGTCAAATTTTGGACATGGTTTTCCCAGTGATTTGGGATGAAATACCAACAAAAATCCTCTCTGGCCAGCTCCAATAGTAAGTGCAAAAATAGAGCTGTTAACATGATACATGGTAGCTTTGACAGCAGCAACCATTTCCTTTTTGTGTAATATTACAAGAAACCAAGCACTGAGTGTTTTGAATGACCTGACACTTTTTTACACTTCATAACACTTTTTACACATGAGGTCATCCTAAATTCTTGCTTTAAGGCAGAAAAATATCATTTCCTGACGTGACAATGAACATAATCAAGTTCTTTACAGTTCTGCCAGGGCTGGTAAGGAGCCCAGATCACAATATCAGAAGTCTTGGCTTTTTAACCAAACTCCCTGATGGGAGCACAAAACCCACTGATTGTGCTCTTTAATCATCAGCAGCATTTCCTTTTGGAGTGGGATGGAAAGCCGGGGTCTGGATGGGAAGGGGCCAGCTGGGGCTGTCACTTGCTCTCTGGAAGCAGTGACCCATCCATGTTGGTGGGTTCAGAGTTCCTGCTCCCCAGAGCTGCCCCTGAGCGGTGTCTGGAGCCCCTGGGAGCCAGGCTGGAACAGGCCTGGAGGAGGTGGTGGCTTCATCTCCTGCTCTGGGGGCTCAGCAGCCTTCGGGCTCCTGCCTTCCATGTGTCTCTGTTGGATTTTGTGGAAGATGAGATGGTTGAATATCAGCTCTGCTTCCTCAAGAATCAAACAATAAATGACTTTTTTGTGCTTTTATACTCTTTGCTATTTGTATTATCAGTTTCAGTAAAATTTATATTGAATCATAGAGAGAAGCCAGTTATTCATTTCTGTTGTTGTTTTGCAAGAAGCCCTTCTTCTGTTCCTTAGATGCTTCTTGCCAAGGCATGGTTCTTTTCTTAAATTAGCAAAATGCTAATTTTAATTGCAAAGTGCAATTAAAAACTACTTTGCATATGTGTGGGGAAGTTCAGGAAAATATTGGGGCTCATGTACCATGTGCTTGACTGCAATATTTAAACCCAGCATAGCTGGTCCAGCCATTCTCATACAATGTTTTCTAAGCTCTGCCATTCGAATCAAAATAAATCAGTACTAGACTAAGAGTGGAATAGAAGCAGTTCACAGCTCCTGGGTCATTCTGCAATATCAAGATGACCAAAACTGTCTGGAACACTTGTGTAGTGACTTTGTGTGTTGCAAAAATGTATTTTTGTGTTTCCTTCATTCTTTTAAAAAAGAGATTTCACACCTGCATTGGTTTGTTGTAAATACTTAGCATTATTTTCTGAGTGAAACCAATATTTTTCTCTCATCAGTTAGTGCAGCCTGAGATCAAAGCTGCACAATCTTAGTTACTGGGGCACAATGCAGTGTGTTGGCAAACACGTTGGAACAATTTCCAGTAATTTTGGCTAAGTCTTAGAGGAAGTGGAAAGTAACACAGATTTACTGAAAGGGCTACACATTCCCTTACATGATCTGGAAAACAAGACTTCACACCAGAAGGTAATTG
Organism: Ammospiza nelsoni; assembly: GCF_027579445.1. Taxonomy (NCBI): domain Eukaryota; kingdom Metazoa; phylum Chordata; class Aves; order Passeriformes; family Passerellidae; genus Ammospiza; species Ammospiza nelsoni. Next base: position 3,481,984 of record NC_080646.1, on the reverse strand, counting down.
CAGTGAGCATCCAATAACAAAACCTGAAATTTAATGTTCTTTTCCCCTCTTGCTGTGGTAAGAAAAAATTATGCCTTATTTCTGTTAGTCTCCACTGCAAATACTATGATTTTGTTCTAAACAAGCTTTTGTATCAGACCAGAGAAATAAAACTCTCTTCATGTTACACAATTTGGTCTCACCAAATTTTTCCTCTGAACAGCCTCAAAGTTAATAACATTTTGATCTCTGTGTTAACATCTTGGAAATTGCTCAGGGAGCCGAGTTATTTACATTATTTGGAGAAACAAAATTTTAGCCCTGGAGAATCTCGAGGTCGGAGTCAGCCCTTGTTTGTGGATTTGGCTTTGCCGGGTCCCCCCGGAGCGGTTCCCAGAGCCCGGGGCCGGTCCCCGCCGTTCCCTGCGGGGCCGGGCTCCGGTGAGGCCATGGCGGGGCCGTGCCGGGCTCTGTGGGGCCGTGCCGTTCCCTGCAGCCGGGCCGTGCCGGGCTCTGTGGGGCCGTGCCGTTCCCTGCAGCCGGGCCGTGCCGGGCTCTGTGGGGCCGTGCCGGGCTCTGTGGGGCCGTGCCGTTCCCTGCAGCCGGGCCGTGCCGGGCTCTGTGGGGCCGTGCCGTTCCCTGCCGCCGGGCCGTGCCGGGCTCTGTGGGGCCGGGCCGTGCCGTTCCCTGCAGCCGGGCCGTGCCGGGCTCTGTGGGGCCGTGCCGTTCCCTGCCGCCGGGCCGTGCCGGGCTCTGTGGGGCCGGGCCGTGCCGTTCCCTGCAGCCGGGCCGTGCCGGGCTCTGGCGGGGCTGGCTCCCCTCGGCCGCGCCTGCCCGTGCCAACAGCTCGCGGCATTCCGTGCGCAGCCCTGGCCACCGAGCAGGAATGTTTTACTATTGTGTTACTGGGCACTGATAAAAGTTCGCAGGCTTTTTATGGTCAGGTCCTCCAAGTGGCACTTGGTGTTTTGGTGATAAGGAGGCAGAGCTCTGGCTGTTGGACCCAGCCTTATTATCTGTGACAGGGAACCGTGGCTTAAATCCCTCCACAATGACAGGAACCCCATCTGGAGTGACGGTTTCCAGAGCCTGAAACGGGAGATACTGAGGCATTTTCCTTCCTCAGGAGTCAAAGCAGAGTTAACCCCATTGTTAGCAAAAATGACACACAGTCACCGAGAGGAAGGAGGCATTTTTACATTTAAATCTCTTCCTTTTTGTTTAAATCGGAGGAGGATAATTTACCCTTGGGGGGGGAATGAGCTGGCAGCATTACATTTAAAAGCTTTCACTGGATTGCTTTAGACAATCGAAAGGAGCTCTGCTGAAGCTCCTCGCTGCAAGACTTCAGTTGCCTCAGCGTGTTTGTCACAGGAGCTGCACTCTGTGCATGTCTTGCAGCCCTTTCTTTGCAGAGCCTCCGTGCAGCTCCGTCATCGTGTGCCGGGCACCGCGCGCTGACGCCCAACGCGCCTAAAGACATTTGGGTTCTATTTGCAGAGCGCTGTGGGCTGCAGGGGTTAAGTGTAATCCAGATTACCCAGCGTTAACATTTTCCCTGCTGATATCAAAGTGTAGCAGACTGGCAGGCTGACTTGTTAGGAAGGGCTGCGAGAGGGATAACAGGCTCCGACCTTGAGAGGCCGAGCAGCCGGCCCTTGTATGGCCAAGTCCATTTGCGTGTCCGGCTATTGGTTGGAGGAGCAGCATCGGAGCTGTGACAGGTGCTGGAGGAGCCTACACCTGTTTTCCCCATATGCTGATTTAGTGATTACATTTTTGTGGGAGTTCCAGATACTGTGTGGGATACGTGGAGCAAGCCAGGAAACTTGAGAAGGAATTGCAGCTTATGGTGAACTGTGATATTAAAGAATTTCAGGCAGCGAGTTGGATTTTCAATTCCTGCTTTCAAAGTGTGGTAGAAATAAGCAGGATTTTGCATATATATGAATAGTGAGGAAGTAGTATGTATTTTTTATTGTACTAAAAAATCAGTTGACAGTAAAAAAATGCTGGTGAATACTATGAGCTAAAATGTTTTGTAAATCAGAATTTCGGTGCGTAATGGAAATTGCTTCTATAAGAAAACACGGGGGTTTTTTACGGCACTGGAAATGGCAGCTTGTAGATTTCTGATCTTTAGGGGTTTTAATGTAAAATTCATGGAATACAGAAAATTTCTGACAGAAGTATGCAACTCTCTCGTCCCTGTACAGTCCTACTGCTGCTTTATGTACGAATAACATATATCTGTTTAAAATCTTTATTGCTTTACATTTGAAACCTTAAAAAAATTTAAGATTTTTTTTTACAGGTAGTGCTTTAAATACTGTTTTGTTACAAATTAGAGCTTGCAGAGAAAAATTTCTGATTGTGTAATAGGGTATAAAAGAAAAACAAGAAATACAAATATATCTTGTAATTTGGTCACGAGACCTGTAGTTTCACATCCTTTCTTTAATGGCTGGATTGTAGACAAGCTTGCCTTTTTTTTTTTCCAGGGGATGTTGATGTGAGTTCTCCATCAGAAAACAGGAAGTAGCTCCATAAAGTTAGTCTGAAGGACTCTGAAAAAGCTTATATTTAGCAAACTAAGTCATTTTAGAGAGGCATTATGTAATTTCTTTTTTGCGGTTCTTGTTATCATGCAGGATGACAGGAAGATCCTGTCTTTGTCAAGTTTTGAGACCGAATGTTACAGATATTAATGTTCTGCAGTTAGTTAACTGGATCAGAATTTTAGCCACTGTGTTTGTCACAATATAACTGTATGCTCTTTAAAATGTGAATATTAAAATTGGGATGCTAAAATCAATTCATTAAAGATCCAGTAAACCGGCTTTTAATTACCAGTGAATACGTGAACTCCTTTGCCACAAGCATGAATGTTCCTTGTCAGGCAACTTCTCTCCATCGGCCAGTGTCCAAATATGATTTTGCTTGCAGTGCTGGGAGATGAAGTGGTTGTAGGGGGAAGTTACCTGCGAGATGGAACCTGGGTGAACCTTTTCTTTTTGTGTACTTTGCCACTATCTTGAAAGACTGATTCTGTCTGTTGCACAGTGAGTTTTGTCTGTGAAATTTTAATGTAGTTTCAGGGGCTCTGAATGATTCAGTAGTGTACAAAACTTCTTGGCAAGTTAGTATGATTTGTATGTGAATTTTCCAATTGTATTTCAGACCTTAAGAAAGAAAGGCCTTAATGGTTGTGAGAGCCCTGATGCTGACGATTACTTTGAGCACAGTCCACTATCGGAGGACAGATTCAGCAAACTAAATGAAGATAGTGATTTTATTTTCAAGCGAGGCCCTGTAAGTACTTTTATTTTATCTTTACTTTTTATTTGTTGATCCTTTTTATTAACTTCATTATTTAGGCTCTGAACAAGAAGGAACACAGAGGGTGCGACAGCCCGGACCCTGACACTTCATATGTGCTCACGCCACATACAGAAGAAAAATATAAAAAAATTAATGAAGAGTTTGATAATATGATGCGGAATCATAAAATCGCAGTGAGTACTAAAGTATGGTTTGTGCTTCTCTTACATGCATGAGAATTTTCATGGTGTTTGCTTACCACTGAAAACCACTTCAAAGACAAGAGGATTTAATGGCTTGAGAAGGAAAAAGGACTTCTGAGGAAAAATGAGGTTGTGATACCTGATCTTGTTAAAATACATTTTATTGTAAAGAATAAGAAGAATAATCTCTAGCTTGGATTTTGCACTCCCAGTTTTTCATACCTTTGGAACACAAGACAACATTTCAAAATTTCAGGAGCCTACTGCATTACCTAATCCTACCTAAAATATATTTACCAAGATAGGTTTTTGTTGTGGGGTGTAGGATCATTTATTTGCATCTTGTAGGTCTTCATCTGTCTGGTGATCAAGATTTTGCAGTATGTGACAAGCAGGCACGTAGAATTGGATTAATTTTGTCATCTAACTAGTAGAATTTATTTTGCTCAAGTCTGGATGTAGAAAGTTATTTAGATATTTAAAATCAAGGCTGCTGCAGAATGAGAGCCTCAAAAGATTGCTCCTCTGAAATTCCAATGGATATTTCCTTGAACACTGAAGGATATTTAAAAATTTTCTGCCAAGTGCCAACCCAGTGTGCAGCCATAAGTCACTTGGCTCCAGAACTTCAGTTTGGGGATAAAAGGAGTGGAAATGTTGCATGTTTTTTGTGGAGGTGTTCACAGTGACATTTAATTTCCACCTACAAAAATCAGTTAGTGTTGAGTATTACTAAGTATTTTCTAAGCAAAATAATACAGGGCTCTGGCACAGCCTTTGAATATTTTAAGAATGCAAATCTTGTAGCAGTTGAAGGAGATGAACTGGGTGGGTTAATCTGCACAGACCCTGGGGCACTTGAGTAGTGTCTCCAAATGACTGCTGATATTGGAAATCATTTCATCGTTCAGAGCCTAAGAGATCTCTGGGCACTGAACAGCAAACTGACAGTCATGACACCCAGCATCACTTCTGTTACGTGATGAATAAATATAAAGCCAATATATTTTGGGTTTTCTTTGTTTTGAAGATTCTCATATCTGACATTTCCTTGTTGAGACATCTTTGGGCCTCATGTCTCAGTATGTTACAGCTAAATGGGTTTTTGGGGAGAAGCCCAAATGTCTGTGTGAATATCAGTGTAAATAGAAAGGGCAACATTATCTTTTAGCTCTACAGCTCTGTATTTGTAACTCAAATCTGACCAATTATGTGTTTGTTTCCAGTACTTGTGGGGCTGTATAAGAACACAGTTTCTCTTGTTCTCGAGCACTCATTGCTGTCAAAGGATAGGAATGAGGCAAAGCGTGAAGAATTCGGTTGTAACCAAATGAACACCATAGATGGGCAGACAGCCTTCATTGTAAGGTGTGGGGGGAGGCTGTCACTTATTGGTTCTGTATTGAGAAACCTACAGAAAAAATGTTCCAGCTGTTCCCTCCTAGCAGTGTGTTCAGCATACTTCAGGTATTTCCAGTTTAGTTTGAGCTGCTTGACAGTGTGCTGTGTAAAAACACCCTGGGTTTGGTAGATACTGAGTAGTTTCCAGTAGTTTCCCCTGAAAACAAGCACCAGCAGGGCTTGTCATTGGTTAGATACTGTGAATGATTTGCTAGCTTTGTGTTGTTCTGCTTCATTAATTTTTCCTTCCATCTGTGCCAAAAATTGATGATTATTCTTAGAATGCTTCAGTAGGGACATTGTTGTTGGCTCTCACTAGTAAGAGGTTTTCTTGTAGAGAATATATTCTGCTCTCTGAATTAGTATAGTTATTGTTATATTTCTTGTATTATCTAACTTTTCATGCAGAAGTATCAATCTAAGTGATTTTTAAGCTACAGATGATGAAATTGCATTTTTTAAAGTGTACTTGCTAGGTCATGTGTGTTGGTCATTTGCCTTTGACCCCTTAATCACAGCCATCACCTCTCTCTATTCTGTCAATAAATACTACTAGGGTTTTGTCCTTAAATTATACCTGTCATGGTTTTGTTTCCAGTAATTATGAGAGTTGTGAAAAAAAACATAGTCCCTTTTGTTTCAGAAACCCATCACTGTCAAAGGATAGGAATGAGACAAAGGCCAAAGAAGTTAGTCATGACCAAATGAGTACCATAGATGGGCAGGCAGCTCAGCTTTTGATTCAATAGCTGTTGAATAATAAACATATATAGTGCAGAAAAACAGTTGCCTTTTAAATAATGCTGTAAAAACTAGAATTTAAAAAATTAGATTTGCAAAAAAGATGGAATGGTTATTAAAGCAGGGGTTTGGGAAGCCTGAAATGTTTAAATTCAAATTATTGAACTTTGTGATTTTCTAAAGATCTGTTTATTTTTTTAATCTGTTGAAAAAAAAAAGTGTGAGAGATTAGTAGCAATATATTGGCAAAGTTATTACTAGAAAATGTTATTACTAACTTGTTCTTTTTTGTGTGATAATTGTTTGTAATGTGCATGTTTATGCTTACATTTTGAAGGTACAACAGTTCGTTGATTTGTAGACATGTTTAGCTTGTCATTGCTTTGTAATAATCCAAATTAACTGTTAGATTTATTGTATTTATAAGCTTGTGAATTCATGTGAATACTTTTAGTTTTCTCTGTTTGAACTTTACATATTTGAGAAGTTGGAGTAATTCTTTGGCACTGTAAATTATGTGATGTATAAGAATTTAACACCATACTTTACAACAAATGGATGTTTTAAAACTGTACGCTTAACAGAGTTTAAAAACTAACAGAATTAACTTTAATAAAAACCAAGAAACTGCCATGACAGAATTTTTCTGATGTGCTGTTTCTGCAAACACAGTTCATGCTAACGGCGCTGTCTCCTTGTTCCTCGTCCTCTCTCCCGCAGCCCGGCCTGCCCGCCCAGAACTTCTCCATGTCGGTGACGGTTCCGGTGTCCAATCCCAACACTTTAACCTACAGCAACCCCGGGAGCTCCCTGGTGTCCCCATCCCTGGCTGCCAGCTCCTCTCTGACGGACACCACCATGCTGTCCCCACCCCAGAGCACCCTGCACCGCAACGTGTCCCCCGGGGCGCCGCAGAGACCGCCCAGCGCCGGCAACGCAGGTGAGGCTGCTGCTGCTGCTGCTGCTGCTGCTGCTGCTGCTGCTGCTGCTGCTGCTGCTGCTGCTGCTGCTGCTGCTGCTGGCCCTCCTTCCACACCTGCCCATCCCCTGCCAGGAGCCCTCCTGAGTAACAGGCTCCCAGTGCTGCCAGTGCATTTGCACAGCTCAAGTTTTGATGTACAGAATTCCACGGTACTGTAATGGGGCAAGTCAGTTTAATGCTCTGGCTTATTTTGATTAGGTGGAATGCTGGGGACAACTGATCTCTCAGTGCCAAATGGAGCTGGTACCAGTCCAGTGGGTAAGTGCAGTACCGTGTCTTTGTTATAAAAAATAGTCTCATGGTTTCAGTTTCTCAGTTTTTCAAAAGCAATTTTTTATTTTTGACTCTTTGGAAAAAGTGGCTGTGGGAGAACAAAGGTCGTAATTTTTTTAGCTGCACTGTTATTGTCAAGTTTTATAAATTATTATCAGGCATTTAACTTTTTACTGCTGTGCCCTTTCCACTTCAGTAATATTTGCCTTTTTTATTTTAGTTGTTTTCAGTAGTAGCATGCTGCTGCTTTTGTGTTTCTCTACAGGTGTAATTGCCGCATTCTAGAAACATCTTATGTTTGCCAAATCTGAACTATTGCACTAAAGGCAGCTCAGCTCAGTTCTCAACTTCAGTATTTGCAGGACCTGGATGTTTGATGCTGATTGTGGTGCCAATCAGAATGAAGCAAATACAGACTGTGTTGTTTGTATTGCCATGTGTATCTTGCTAATAATTTTCTAGCAATTACATGAAGAAAGCAATAAATCTTGGAAACTGATAGCTAGGATCTGTCTTAGTTTTGGATGCTGATCAGAATTTCTTTTGAAAACAAATTAGAGATCTTGCCAAAAATCAAATCTACAATATTTTTTGGCCTTCAGTAAAAATATATGATAGCACTTTTTCATTTCAATAATATTTTGTCTCCCCTAAACAAAATTTAGCACTCTGATAGAGGGGCAGGCAGCCACTGAAATGTGTCGTGCCACAGACAGACAAAATAAATGACAGCTCACCCACTTTGGTCACATTCCTGCTGTGCCTCTGGAAGCCGTGCTGGCTGAAGGTCAGTTTTGCAAACACACCCAGCTCCCCTTGGGAAGTGTTCATAGCATGGAATTAGAGAAGCAACTGTTGACCTTTCAGTGTTTGCCCACTGGCTACTTAGTGTGGCAGCTGGGAAAAAGTTCTTTGAACATGAAGTCAGGCAATTGAATTGATGAATAAAAAATGCTGCAACTCTCCAAGGCTGAAAGCACAGGATTGACTTTCCACTCTTTATCCACTCCTTGGCTATGTGCAGCAAGGATATGAAATATTAAAGAGTGGTTTCCATCAGGTAAGCAAGATTTTAAATGGAGGAAGCTTCCTCAGTTGAAAAAAGATTACTATTTTTAGAAACTGTAGAGGTCAGATGTTGATTTCCGTAGAATTTTTCAAGTCAGGCTAAATAAGTTCATTATCAGGCTGTTTCAGGCCTCTTTTCCCAAATCAGGCTTTATTAAGAGAACCTTCAGATTTAAGACTCCTTCCTTCAATAAGCAAATAAAACAGTGGTTATAGAGTATCAAACTCTAGAAATGCCCAGTTATAGCAGCTTGGGGGACATATTTAATGCAGTAAAATGTTTTCCTCCTTGCATTTATTAATAGTTTATGTAAAAAGTCAAAATGCATCACTTATCTCTTACATTGCAGAATATCACACCCAAGATGTTACACATATACCCACTCACTTCTAGAAAGGTTTGTCATGCAAGTGAGAGTTGTGACTGTACAAGAACAGGGGAGCATCTTTAGTGAAACTCAAATACCTGCTTAACACCAGAATGCTAAATTAGAGGGGTACCCAAAGTTGTCAGAGCTCCTCTTGCTGTAAGTTCTGGCATAAAAACTTTGTAACTATTGACAGGTGCACAGGAACCTTCTCAGTTACAGCCACAATCAAGAAATCATACGTAACCAGATTGACTAAATCTGCTGTCAACTTGAGCTTGACAGCTGCTGTTGAAATGTATCTCATGTTAATTATGTCTGCAGACAATAATGGTTTTAGTTTCTTACTGCACTTATTGTAGAATTCACTTTTCAAAAATGTATTTTCTGCTTTTAGCTTCCAGGTTGTTTTTTTTTTTTAACTTCTCAGGAATGGAGAATTCTCCTGTGGGTTTAGTGAAAGGTCACGTGCCAAATTCGCAGCTCACAATTTATAGGAGTGATGTCAGAGGTAAAGATGGAGTACTGGCATATCCATGTTCCCATATATTCTCTTACAAATAAAGGAAAACTCCATCTTCTTCAATATTATGAAGTTCTTGGGAATCTGAGGTTTTGTTCTCATTTTCTTGAAAGACACTTACATGCCTTTATCTCTTAGTAACAAGCAAGTAAAGGTTATCTTGCTTATTTGGGACCCAGTTCAAACAAAGATGTTGCATAAAATGGCTCATATTGAGTTCACACAAGTCCTTTTCTCAAGTCCTGTGTAACTTGATTGGAATGGAAATGATTTGCTTTAGCAGTCAATCTGCCAACTTAACAGTTTTTCTGTGGAAAATAACTTTGAGTAAAAATATCTGCATGTTGTAGCAAAGATTGGTAGGTGGTTTTTTATATCCAGAACAGAAAATTTTGTGATCACTTTATAATACTGAGAGCTTACTTCACATGCAGCTGTCATAACTCTGAAAAAGCATTTTCATTTTGTAATATTTTTAAAATTCTACCCACCACATAAAAAACATTTGCTGAAAATTTTTACTTGGCAAATGTACCAGTTTTGAGAGGGAAAAAATGTCCAGCATTATAATGGAGTTTGCTCTAGAGCTAATTTATTTTTTTTGTTAATTAGATTAAATGTTTCTGAGCTAGATCATTGATGATCTTGTTGCTCCTGGTCAATGTTCAATGGTCATCAAACGTGCTCCAGGAGTCTCAGATCACCAGGATGGGGAGAACACTTCAGGCAAAGTAGAATCTCACATGCCCAGATACAGGGGAGAATTTCTTTGGCTTAGAGATGGATGGATGGATGGATGGATGGATGGATGGATGGATGGATGGATGGATGGATGGATGGATGGATGACATTCCAGTTTGCCGTGAGTGCTGCTTTGCTGTGTTCCACTGGATTGGTATCACCCCATGAAGCATCCCCAGGTTCCCAGTGGAATGCACTTGCAGTGACCTTGTGCCATCCTGAGGACTCTGAGAACCAGAAAAGCTCAGAAGTTGCACCACAGTTACTCAGTCTCTGCTTTTTCTTCCACACCTTTCACGTGTGCTATTGAGCCAGAACCATGCCAAGGACCTGAGCTGGTTTTCAGTGGCAAGGCTGCATGAAAACCATAAACCTTGAGACCTAAGTTCTTCCCAGTCCCAGGGGATTCTTAAGGAATTTTTGGAAGTGGAGGCTGTTTATGAGTTTACAAAGGCACAGTATTTTCTGTCTGTACATTTCTGTGTCAGTGAAACAGCCCTTCTGATCAATAATGCAGATTAAGGACACAGTTAATCTTTTGGAAAAGAAGAAAGAAAGAAGAAATTATCTTTCCTCTTACATTTGTACCAGGAGAATGGATAAAAAGATCTGGTCTGCTTGAGTACTGAATTTCTCCTCTTTGTTCCAGAGCTATATGTTCTCTAATGTCCCCACTAATCTTTATGTTCTGAGAATGTGAAGTAACCTCAGGAATACTGATTTTCTTTGGAGCAGAACTGAAGGGTATATCTGCTGGAAAAGCTGTGAGCTGTTGGATCTCTACTAAGAGTCATTGTAGATCATGTGTGGTCTTTTATCCTGGCCCGAGGAGGGGTTTTGCAGAGGTGCCACTGACAGCTTGCACACACCTGTAAACTGCTTGGAGTTGCCAGAAAGGGATCAAGACAGAACTGGGAATAGCCACACCTGTAAATGCTTCCCTTTGTCTTGAGGGCTTGGCTGATGGGGGAGGATAAAAGAATCTCTGAGCTTGGTTTTGCACAAGTCTGAATCTGCAGCAATCTGGAGTGCACAGAGGCTTCAGTAACAGAAAGGCTCTCTGTGCACACCTTTCTAGTCCAATTTGGTTTGTGGAATGAGAGACACCCCAGCAGGGGTGTCCAGCTGGCTCCTGAGAAACACCTTGTGCAGTTCCAGGCAAATATTCTGCACTGATGCTGTCAGCATCTTCCTTAAGAAAGCAGCTTTTTCTGCCTCTGCCCCACTCTGACATTTCCACAATGTCCCTTTGCCAGCCTGTTAACCTGCATCAGCTCCAAGCCTTGGCCCTGTGGGAGAGCACCACAGAGGAAAGCAGCTGCAAATAAACCCTGAGAGCCTGTTCCTGCTTCAGGCTGTGCACTCCTGTGCTGTTTCAGGTCTGGCCTTCCTCTGCAGTGTGGCAGGTAGGAGCAGTCCCAGGCAGTGTTTCCCTGAGAGCTCCTCACTTCCCAGCTGTGTGGAAGGGATCTGACTTGAGAGTGTTGGTTCACCTGCTGCCAGATGCAGCACACAGAGGTTCCTGCTCTCAGCACTGTCAGCCATGGTGGCTTTGCCTTGCTCTGTCTCTGGCAGGACAGGTCAGTGCAGCAGGGAGGGGGCTCAGGCATCCCTGAGGAACATCCAGCCTGTGGACTGCTGCAGCTGCCAGGCTCTCCTGGAGGAAAGGGACTGTGGGAGTGGGCTGCAGAGCAGCTGTTCCACAGGGTGTGAGCTGAACCTTTTTCTTTGCTAACAAAGGCTCATCCATCCATCCATCCATCCATCCATCCATCCATCCATCCATCCATCCATCCATCCATCTCTCTGTGATTAAATCAGCTCACAAGAAATGAGTGGCTGAAATCAGCATTAAAAATGTGCTGGCAAGAAGAAAGAAAGAATTTGATGTTTTTTTTACTGTAGCTCTTTCTCCTTGGAAACCACCCATCTGCATGACATGAGGTCAGTTCAGCCCCTGAACTACCCTTGGTTTCAGTTGAAATTTCATATCTTGCTGTATGTATTTGTTATGTTACCAAAATTTCTGATTTACTGAGAGGTACGTGACAATTCTGGTTAGAATTTGCTATACAGAGAGCAAATTATTAATCTCCCAACTGGGTTAAAGTAAGTCTCAACATTTACATAATGTCCCCTTGCTCAGGATACAGTCACATCCCAGGTTGTTGTAAACGTGTCATTCCTCTCCTCCTTGCTTTGCCACTCTTTACATTGGCTTTGTATAGACACACAGAAATCAGCAAGTTTAGGAAGTAAACTGATGTAATTAACTGTAATCTGTCTAATTGACAGAAGACCTAAAGGACATCCAGTTGCTGTTGGTAATGTTTCACTCAGCTACAAGAGCAGTATGCCTTTATTTAGGTTTGCTATGGCATTTTGAACAATAACCACCCCTTTAAATTCTAAATATCCTTGAAAATTCTTTCTCCTTTTATGTAGCTGTAGGCCTTCCAACAACCTGGGAAATGAGCTCTTTTTAAAGTTCTGTAACATGACTAAGCATTCCCTTGACATTTAGTCATGTGTATTTCTTTTTTGCTGCCTTCTAATATCTAAAGTACACCTTTAGAAACATAAATCTTACATGTTAGACTTATTTCAAGACCTTATATTATTATCAAAGGTATTGATTTGTAAAGATCAGTAGGAATACATTTATTTCAGATTCCTTGAGAATTAAATTCTTTCCAAAGCTAATATAGAACTGGAGCTTTTTGAAACAATGGTAGAATCAGCAGTGAGTGTTGTACAGAGCTGAAAATGGTAGGAATGGCATATGCTGCTTTTAATTTGCACTTGAATCTGTCAAACTAACCCCAAAGTAAACAAATTGAGCAACTAATGCACACAGAAATGCTGTTGTTGGTTTTACTTGCAATATGTCCCCCTGCCCAAGGTTCTTCATGTCAATGTTTTCCTCCAGTAGATCTTATCTGGCCTCCTGATGCCTTGTGAATCAATGGCTTGTTGCAAACACGATTTTCAGTTTGCTTCTAATTGTGTGACGTCTGTTGGCTTTTATGATGTCACTGGAGGCATAAATATTTATTTACTACAATCCTTACTTTTGTTTAATCTTACATGGCTTAGCTGCTTGTCCACAATTACTCCAAAACTGTGTATAACTGTGTTCAGTCTTTCTCCAAAATGAACAACACCAAAAAAAAAAAAAAAACCACAAAAAAACCAAAAAACCCAAAAAAAACCACACAAAAACAAACAGAACCCAAAAACTGTAAAGAAAAAACCACAACCAAAAAGACACCCCAAAACCAACCAAATAAACCACCAAAAAAGAAAGATTAATGGCATCAATGCCTGTAATTTATTCCTTGAGTAGTAATAAGTACATGGAGTACTTTCCAGCCACGTGTGTTCATTGTTTCAGCTGATGTGATTTATACAGTGAAATATGAGTCTGGCTCCTGTAATTGAATACTGTGTCTTGGGCTGCAGGACAGTAAATGAGATTAAGCTGTATTATGTCTCTGAAGGCAGAATATCCAGTTGGTATCATGGGTGGGTTGTAACATTTCACTTCAGAAAAGAAGTTGCTTCAAAAGTAAACACTTTCTGACTAAACAAGAAGTAAGCTAATGTACTTTGGCAGGTTTTGTTATCATCAAATCTAATTAAATTATGATTCATATAATTGAGAGCTTATATTTGCATTGGTGTCTGTTTTCCAAAGGACTGTTTTGAACATGCTTTCACGTCTGTTTTAAGGAATTAGAGTTAAATAAAACTCTTCCTTTGGAATTAAAAACAGTTGTATTTTTACACATATGTGGGATTTTATATTCTGTTTCGATTTCTAGTTTGAAAACATTTTAAAACATAAAGTATTGTCTTTGGGGAAGATCTATAGCAGGTCAGGTAGAAACAATTTCTGTATTATATGAAATAGTAAGTAGAATTTATGGGGTTATTAAGGCCTTGGTTTGGCAAAGGGCTGTGTAGTTGCATCATCCTGTACTCATTATCTTTTTCTGGCTCCTGACCTTGCTCTAAGAAATACCACACATTTAGTTATCCTTTCACTCTTAACTGGTAATTTGATTTTCTTATTAGATTATTAAAAGGAAAAAGGCTTGAAGTTTCATACTAAAAAGGAATATTCTGCACTCTTATTGCAGCCCCAGCATATGATCCTTCAGGTGATCAATACAGACACTCCAGTGTTTGCTCAGTGTTCAGTGCCAGCTCTTTATCACAAAGGGCTGCTATTGGATTCATACCCATGGTATTGCACACTTAGGAGATTTTTTATTCCTGTTTGTCTCATTTTAATTTATTCTAAACACTCCTTTTGAGAAGTGCTTAGCCTTTTGTCAGAAGCAATGTTTTGACTGCCCTGCTGCCGCCCGATACTGCGCAGAGCAGGCAGTGGCAGAGTTTGTTGTTTTTGACAGCAGCACTAAAAGCATGAAATGTTTCTGAAGGATTGGCAGAGCCCTGGAATAAGGGCTCAGGAAATGACTGGATTGGGTGTGGAAGAGAGACACTGTCCAGATTTAACACACGGGCTACCGAAATACTTGAACCAGAGGACAGGAAATGGAATCATAGGATGGCCCAAAGTGTACAGAACCCCACTGTTTGTACAGAGTGGGACTGTTGGGCAGCTTAAACTGCTCACAGCTCACAGCCCTGCCTTGGAAAGGTGACACTGACAGCCCCAGTGAGTAATAAAATGCTATTTATTGTTGCATTAAAGCCCAGACTTTACTTCTGTTGTAACAGTAAGTTCTTTAAATGCTCTGGCATTTTTGCTGAAAATGGGAGGTGCCATAACAAAGTTTCAGCTATAATTTGGTGCAAATTATGCCATTTTCTGGCATTTTTCCTCCCTAGAGTGTTTGCAAATCCATTTAATTTTTACTCTGTCCGTTGTGGAGGATGTCTCTCAATCTCTGCAGGCTGGCTGTAGCTCATACTGCTCTCATTTATAATGGATAGGAATTGATGCATAACTGTGTTAACAAAATCAAGATTCTACGAAAACCATCTCTGTTTCAGGAACCTTAAGGGTACCACAGAACTAAATTTCTCCTTTTGGCTTGTTGGTTTTTCCATGTGACCCAGCTGTGGAGAGTTTTCTCCTACCAGTCAAGAATATATTTAGCTCTAGTGCGTATTCTCAGCTCCAACCCAGCTTTTCAACCACTCCACCTAAATTTTATCACTAACCTAGAAGCATCTGAATAAATTCTGCTGTTTTCTGCTGAGGAATGTAGATCCTTTAATCACAAAATCAGTTTCTGCTGCGGGTTTTAATACAGAAGGAAGAATGCTGACATAAAAAACTTGACTTTCTGCTGTGTTCCTTCTTTCCCCCATAAGTTCTGAGTTAAAAGTCATATTCCCATACCTCCTATGCAAATGCTTCAGGAAAGTACTAAATTAGAATGACTCCTCCTTGCTCTGTTAACCTTGGAAAACTCAGGGGACAAATCACATCATCCATGTATGGTCAGGCTTTTGGCACAGTGGGAAATGCACATAGTGAGTAAATCCAGAGGAGGCCTCCTCACAGCATCCTGGTGAATTCCCATTGAGGTTCTCAGTGTGCCCTGGCTGAGTATCTTGGTGGTACCAGGCACCTCCATGAAGTTTTTTGCCCTTGCTGAGACATGTTGCTGTTCTTCCTTCTTGCTGTGCTTTTAAAGGCATTAAAAATGTTGCTAAAGAAGGTAGAATGTGACACTGACAACTTTCTTATTTTAATTGCTTTTAGATTAATATGTATTTAATGCAATAAAATTGGATTGGGCATAGGGGCCTATTCAAATTAGAATAATAATGCAAAATTCATGCCAGTGTGGCGCTATGGGCGATTAAGAGAGAATTTCCCACACAGTGAACTTTGTCTCACAGACTTTTCCCTGATTGTGCCTATAAAAGCTGCTTTCAGACCTGCAGTGTTAGTGCAAACAGAATCTTACTATGAATTGTGTTTATTTATACACACACACACAGGTTCTGTAGGGTGAACTATGGGGTTCCCTGTTGCAAAATTCTCCTTAACAACTTTTTTTCTGTTTGCAGCTGAATAAGGTTTGTGTATTTTGGGAATTGTTGCTATAAATATGCTTCTGTGATTGGAATGTGGCTTTAAAGTTTTTTCTGAGAACTATATTTTGGTTAACATGATTGGTGCTTCTGTCAGGATGGGAAAATAGAATACTGGGCACTTGACTGATTTACTGCCTTGGTGCTGTTTTCTGGTCAGTTCTGAGTGTGAGCTGAGGCCTCTACCTTGAGCGTATTCAACTCTTGGAGATTTCAGTGCTGAATTCTGAACCTGTAGGCTTTGGCTTGTCCAATTTCTCTTAAAATGAGGCAAAGACTTTGTTTAAGAAACCTATGGACATAAATGATGTGTGTATCTGGAATGAATTTGAAGGGAAAGGATTTGTTCCCCTCATTGTTGCTAAATATAATCATCAGACAGTAAGTATTGATACTGAAATTAGTCCTGCATGTCTTGGAGGTATATAAAGAATAAATTTTAGGGACTTTATGAGCTGATCTTTTGTTCTCACAGCAGCAATTCAGTGTGGTCCATGCTCTCTCTGTGGGGGTGGGGACCAAGAGGGGTTGTGCAAAACGCTCACTTTTCTGCAGGCTCAGCCTGGAGGAGCTTCAAAGGGCAAACTAAACACAACGGATGTTATTAGAAATAGTTCTTTGGCAATTTGCTCTTCTCAGCGTTTAAGCTGCCACAGCGTGCCCTTGAAGTGATATTCCCTTTCCATATTGATCCTCTGGCCAGAGTGGTTTGTGTTTGTTCAATTGTTCAATACTCAGCCCCTTGTGGGAAGTTTGTTATCGGAAGTTTTACGAAATAAATATTTCATAACTGCTACGTGAGCACCAAAATTTTGTATTGTCCTTCTCCTCAGTCTTACAGTCCATTTGTTTTTCCTCTTTCAGGAAATGGGTTTGTGAATTCCCGAGCTTCACCAAGTCTACTTGGTACCAGTGGTGGTGGGAATGGCCTAGGCAAAGTCATGCCTACAAAGTCCCCACCTCCACCAGGAGGAGGAAACCTTGGCATGAACAACCGCAAACCCGACCTCCGTGTCGTCATCCCACCCTCCAGCAAGGGCATGATGCCACCACTGGTGAGTTCAAACATTTACAGTTCTGGGTCTGGCTTTGTGGAAATGGGCTGTTCTGTCCACATGTACAGGGAGAAACTGGCTCACCTGCTTACCATAGGGCGCAGGAATAGAGGGGTGTTTGTATTCTGAAATGCCACTGATGAAAGTCAGAAGTACAGATTGTGATGTGGGGAGAAGTTCAGCTTGTAAGGAATTTTTACAGCTGTAAAACAGCAGTCTGACCTGAATGTGGTAAGAGCACAATCATAGAGACAGGGCTGGGGTGTTTTGATCTGACATCCCTCTGACTGGGTACTGAGAACTCCGGTGGTTTGGAGGATGTGGGTTTTAAAAAGGGTTATCCATTATTCCGTGGAGGAATGGCTGATCTTATTGGTGATGTGAGCTCTATTAATGTGCCCTAAAGCACATTTTGTACCTGTTTTTCCTGGGTCATAATGGCTGTGGGATGTGAAGTGCAGCTTCTGTGGTGAGGAAGGGCTGAGAGCAGCAGTGCTGTGATGTGGCACCGTGGAACGTGCCCTTGCCTGTCCTCGGGGCTCTCGTGTCCCCAGCAGGGCCATCAAAGGGCCCTGAGTGCTCTGCAGGGCTGCTCTGCTCCCTGGCACCACTGTTTGTCCAGCCAGGCTGGGAGCAGCACACAGGTCTGTGTCAGCCATGAGGCAGCCACGGCCTCCAGCCCAGAACAGGTCTTGCAGGAAGTGTTGCTCTGTTTTTCCTTTAATTTACTTGGCCAAATCCTTTGGTCCTCGTTTTTTGCTGCCATGTAGAAATTTTCAGTGTCTCTGTGGATGTTTTCTGTATATGGAAGAATGGGCCATAACCAGGAGGAGCAGGATATAAACAACACAAGTACTCTCTGTATAATTCCTATTTGTCTTTAAGCTACAACAAGTGCTTACATTTGTTACTGGTACTCATGATGAATAATGCCAAATTAATCCAAGTAACAAAAGCTATAATTAGCCTCAGAGTAATGATTCTTGAAAAAAAAAAGGTTTTTCTAGGAATACTGAAATGTAGGAGAGATAGGAAGTACACTGGCTGATCATTACAGTGACAATTACACTTTTAATTAGAAATAGAAGCATTAATGCAGTTCTGGTGTTAGTGGTGCACGGCACCTGTTTAATGTTGTGTTGTGAAGAACAACATCATATTCAGCTTTGGGTTTGTCTGTGTTTTTGGGGGAATTAGGAGATGTCAGAGTAGATGCTGGCATGGAATGATGGTTGTATGTGGAAAGTATTTTGTTGCTGAGCTGGTTTATTGGATCAGTGCACGCAGAGGCTGCCGTGCTGCACATCCCCTGTCCTTGGGGTCACCAGGCTCTTGCTGCACCAATTTCCCCACAGCCATTGTTCTCAGTACAGCAGGGTCTATGTGACACCAATTTCATCAAGTATTACATTTCTAGCAGTATTATCTACAGAATCAGCTAGCAAATCCACATTATTAATTAAAATGAATCAAAATCCTGAAGCACAAACGTGACTTTTTCTTTCATTTGAAAGCAATGCTATTTTTAGTAACTGTGTTATCCCTCTTGTTTGCTGAGTACAGTCGGAGGAGGATGAATTGGAGTTGGTGAGTTTGGGCTGCTGTTTGCTGAGAGACAGCAAGATGCTGGAAATGTCTTTCACTACAGCTTTTTAACTGTAGTTTCATTACATATTTTAAATAATTCCAGTGTTCCCTTGGTAGCAGACAAAAATATATTTGTTTTATCAAACTAAAAACCCGACCAATTCAAGTTGAAAACACGTTCAAAGTCAGTGCTTGCCATTTGTAAGCTTCCAATTTTTTTTCCTGAAAATGTTTCTGTTTTTCTTGGAGGGAACATTGGAAAAGAGCCTTACAAAGTAACTGTCCATGTGTATAGGATGTGTACTGCCTTCTGTATGAAATACAAATAATCACTTCCTATCCCCTCAATTATTGGAATATTTTTAGGAAGTGGCTTCACTTGTGAAGTTCAGATTGTAACACCAGCCCTGTGTTACTTCTCTTCCTTTCAAGGAGATGACATCATTGCTGGTGAGGTCACCTTTTTGGAGGTTAGAATTATTTCATCCTGCGTGAGATTATCAAACCACAGGGGTGTTCCCTGTTTACCAAAAGGGACAGAGAATTGCAAATGAATAATTCTACCTTTTTTCCAGTGGAAAGACATTCTGCTTTTAAAAGGAAACTCTTGGGATTTAAGTGTTTTCTATTTTTTTTCCCCTAAAGGTTTTAACATTTGGCATTCTGTCTGGAAAATCAACGTAAGGCTAAAATAATTCATAACTTATTTTTAGAGCAAATTTCAAATTGTTTGGCTGCTGTGCCACAAACCAGGCACAAGATGCTGTGTCAGAATCACAGAGAAATAAATGGACCTATTGCAGACCTTGACTTCTTGTTGAACATGGACCTGTTGCTCATATGAGGCTCTAATTGCATGAAAGCATGGAAAAATTAGTGATTTAGATAAATTTCTTGATGAATGCATGCTGCTGGTTGATTTTTACCTTAAACATGAGGAATAGATTTTAAAAGTAAGGGAAAACGTTTTTTGAAATACAAATTGAAGTTTAAAGCATTATTGGGATGTCTTGCTAATTGAGCAGTGAAAGAGCTCTCCCACTTTCCTCTTGTCTTCAGAGAGGAGTGCCTGGTTTTCAGTGCAAGAAGGAAATCTCAGTGTAAAAACAATTGGTCAGATATCATTGGAATTGGGATTGGGATTGAACTGGGATTGTGATTGGGGTTGAATTGAATTGGGATTGGGATAGGGATTGATGTAGGGATTGGGATGCGAGCCCTCGGCCCCTGGCCGGTGCCGCGAGCGCGCGGATGCCGCGTGCGGCGTGGGCCATCTAGTGATGGAAGTGGGAGCGGCTGTGCCAGGAGCAGCACAAGGGGAAGGTGCAGGGTCTGCCTCAGACGTGGCAAACAAACACAGCCACACCTGCAGGCTTCAGTCTGGTGCTGACCCCGTGCTGGGAAGCAGCTCCAAATCCCAGCTGTGAGCACTCGCTCTGTGCTTGGAGCCGAGCGCTGAATGTGAAAAGCAGCGACCAACGGTAGCAGAGCATGAAATAAAGATACTGAATTCTTCCTGCTGCATTTGCACCAGTTAAAAAGATTTTTTAAAAAATCCTGAAATTTGTCATGCAAGGACAACAAATATTGGGCTCATCTAAGTATTAGTATTGCTTAGTGTCTTTGTGTGGCTGCGTGTTCCAAGAATTATATTCAGAAAGAATTTACCTCAGAAAACCACCTTTATTAGCCACTCAAAAAAAAAAAAATACCATAAGGAAATCCTTTGGTCTGGATTGTTTCCCAGTATATTCCTCTTTACTTTTCCATTATGCAGTAATCCCAACTTTATAGGCAGCCATCCAAGAAAGCTTTGGAGAAAGGTCAATTCCTGACAGACACAAAAATCTGCTCTAATAACATCTCTTTATGCCAGATAAACTTGGTCTAGGGGAGATTTTCAGAAGTACGTAAGTGATTTAAAGGGATCAATTACAGAAAATCAGAGGGACTTTCTCTGGGAGCTTTGAAACCTGGGAGCTCTGAAGCAGAGTGGGCACATCTGCCACCGTGTGTGTTTGGCAACAAATGCCAGAGAGCCCCCAAATCCTCAGGAGGCTCAAAGATGGGAATTCAAGAGCAGCCAGACACAAGAGGGATCAGAAGCTGGCAGCCAGTGACAGCTGTGGCTAATTTTAATATGGGAGCTGTGATACATATTTCTTTCTTTAAATGGGAAAGATACAAGATTGATAACCCTCAATTCATCTTCATAAATTTAAGCTTAAATTGAACACAGCCCCATTTCTGTACCTGCTCATTCTGATATTTTTAAGGGAATGATGAATTTTTAATGCTGCTCGTTCTCTCAAGATTAGAGTGGAGAAAAAATTTAAGTGCTGCAGATCCTGAAATACCTGTGTCTGAAATAAAGGAAAGGAGTAGTAACTTCAGTCTTGTAAAGTTATGAAATGGATCCCTACCAAAGAGATGAGAAACTGCTCCTTTTGTAGCAAATATTTTTTCAGAGATAGAAGTTTGCTTTAAGAAAACGTATTTCCAGCAGATTGAATCCCAACTCCTTGTAGAAATACAGGGTGTAGAAACTACTGCTCTTTCTAAGAATTCTGCAGATGAAAGCAAATATCTGTTCTTGAAAAATAAAACCCTAGCATTTTGTTCTTGACAGTATTTGTCATGGCCAAATGGTGTTGAACCTCATATTTTTCAGGAAGATTTGCAGTTATCACTGTGGAGAGCAGAACATTCTGTGGCAGCAGCTTTGCTGTCTGGTGCTGTTCACCACAGTGTTTAATTAATTTTCTAACCAGCAAATTTGGTTAGAGCTTATTTCAAGTGATATGTTTGCTGCAGATGTTCATTCCAGTATATAGGAAGGACTGTTATTAAAAAGGCAAATTGTACCCACAGTTGAATTATCTGAGACAATCTAGTTTAGCTTTTTTCCCTGTCAGAAAAGCACCGTTGCTCTTTGTGAACTCCAGTGTCATTTGCTTGGAAACATATCTGCATTATAACAAGTGCTCTCTCAGTTTCTCAGGAACCATGGGAACAGCAAGATTATTTTATCACTGAAGTCTTATCAACACAAATTTACAAGATCTCTGTGTTCCTTTCAGGACAGGTGTAGTCAGCACA
Organism: Ammospiza nelsoni; assembly: GCF_027579445.1. Classification (NCBI taxonomy): domain Eukaryota; kingdom Metazoa; phylum Chordata; class Aves; order Passeriformes; family Passerellidae; genus Ammospiza; species Ammospiza nelsoni. Next base: position 3,460,565 of record NC_080646.1, on the reverse strand, counting down.
GTGTCAAAACTGGCAGCTGAAATTTGGAAAATTGGATAAACAACTGTGAAGTGGGAGAATCTCTTCTGGTGGAACTGCACCTCACCATCTGCACTAAAACCTCTTTAAAAATAAGACTCAAAACTCTTAAATCACTTAAGAACTTCTGAGAATTGTTGTGTGTATCCCTAAGAAATTGCATTAATTTTTGTGTGTCCTACAACGCTAACACTGTTGAAATCTGCACGCTTGGGAAGTGGCCCAGTGAGCCTTCAATTAATTTTTCATTTCAGTTTGGCAAGATCGTTTCGGTCGTCTTGAAATATTTTAGGTTTTTTAGAAAACCAATCCTGACAAAAAGGATGCGTTCCTAACTCAGACACAGCAGAGCAGCAGGCTGGGCTGCAATGCTCTGTTACACTGGCACTGCATTTCCCGCTGTTCTCCTGGGCTCACGAGGTTTGTTGTTTCCGTCCTTGCAGAACACCCAAAGGATAAGCAGTTCTCAGTCCACGCAGCCCCTGGCCACCCCCGTGCTGTCGGTGACGACCCCGAGCCTGCCCCCGCAGGGCCTGGTGTACACGGCCACCTGGGACAGCACCCCCAGCACCGGTAAGTGCTGCTGGCCTGCCTGCAGCAGGGCCTGGAGAGAGCCCAGGGGCACGGGCATGGCTGTGCCCACACCTCACACCTGTGCCCACACCTCACACCTGTGCCCACACCTGTGCCCACACCTCACACCTGTGCCCACACCTGTGCTCACACCTCACACCTGTGCTCACACCTCACACCTGTGCTCACACCTGTGCCCACACCTGTGCTCACACCTCACACCTGTGCTCACACCTCACACCTGTGCCCACACCTCACACCTGTGCTCACACCTGTGCCCTCACCTCACACCTGTGCCCACACCGGGTGATTTCAGCTCTCCTGGGATCCAGGCCACGCACAGGGAGGGACGGGGTCTGTGTGGGGTTCCAGGGAGAGCCTTTGTTGAGCTCCTTCCTCAGAAGGGTGCAGGGGTGAAGGCCCCTGAGGCAGGGCAAGCAGGGGTTTATGTGGGGAGCTTGAGGGGTGGGACAGAGCACCCGAATGGGATGAGGGCACAGGGTGGAACAGAGAGGAGGGACCAGTAGGATACATCTCATCTACATGGAACAGCAGGGCATGCTGGGAGAAGCTTTTTTGTCACCCTAACAGTGGAGGCTGTCACCTGAGGGGTTGAGGGGAGCGTTGTGGATTCTTTTCCCTCTTGGCCCACTGGCCTCCACAGCTGGGGTCAGGGCTGGGACTGCACACAGGAGTCAGAAGCCCAGGAAATTCACATTTCTGTGACACTGACTTTGTTTTCCTCTTCAGTTCAAATGAAGGCTCTTACTCATCAAAACTGAGCCTGTAGCAATCCCGCTGGGAACTGGAGTGGCTCACGTGGCAATAGCTGATCCTTCAGTACTTCTCTTCTTCAGATACTTTTATTGTCTGCAGGACTTTAAAACTACTTTTTATCCAGGCTGGGTGTGATGTAAGGCATTTGGTAATGTAAAAGTGATGAGTGGTTTGCTGATTGGGAAAGTAGTTCATGAAAGTCAAGCACTAAGTGATGGAACATGAGGCAATGGCAGCCTCAGGTTGCACAAGGGGAGGTTTAGGTTGGGTAGCTCTGGTGTTCAGGGGCTGTTCAGAGCAAACCCTTGTGCTCCCTGCTCAGAGGAGCCTCAGGGAGTCTCACCTGACACAGCCCTTCTGTCCAGGACGCTGCTGCAGGGAGCAGCTGGGTGCATCCCTCACTCAGAATAACCTGGGAGCTGCTGCTGCAACACCAAAAGCTGAGGGGGGCTGGAACCTCAGGAAGCAGCAAAGGCACTGGGAACTGATGTCCTGCATAATGGACAAGTGCTGGGCTGTGATTTTAAACTCCAGCCCATTTCCTTTGAGAATGCAAATCATTTGTGCAAAGCTTTCAGCCTTTAGTGGTTTTCACACACTTCAGAATCATTTCTATTAGATTGAACCTTTCAGGGGATTTGCAGGAAGAAATTTGATGTTGAAACCAAATTGTTGCCTGGGGATTCTCAGAGTAGTCTCCACTTACAGCACAATTTCAGTTTTGCAATTCAAGGACTAAGATAAAATTTAAATACCTTAATTGTTTTTCTGGATTGATAAGGTTGGTTTTTTTCAGGACTGGAAGGGATAGCTTCAGCTCTTGCATCCTTAATTAAAATGTTAGATATCAGTTTTCCACAATCACCCTATTTTATATAATCTGTTTTGGTATTCTGTAGATTGTTGGAGGAAGGGCCAGAACTAACTGAATTACTAAAACAATCCAGGTATTTAAAAAAATATTAAACCCCTTGCAATCAGTTAATTAATAATTGACACCCGGGCAGAGCACACCAAGCCATAAATTCCTGGCTGCAGGTCAGTTGTTTTGCAGAGGTACAGACTTCCAGTGCTGCTTGTGGAGGCACAGCAGTGATGGTTTCTGTGGTGCACGAGGTGCTCTGGTGTGTACACCTCACATCAGGTCACTCCTGCAGCAGGGCTGTCCTCCTGTCACTGCCAGCAGATGTGGGATTATTTAGGGAATTAATAATGCAGCTAATTGTGTAGTGACTTGTGTGCTCTTTGGAAAAATACCTCCTCAAAGCCCTGGCACCAGACACATTCTGTCTGAAGTGTCAGAAGTTAATTGTCCATGGTCATAAAAGCTGTAATTGCAGTGGAAAAAAATGACATGGGAACTGAATTCCTATCAGTGTTTCCTTCAGGTCTGCTCTGACAAATCCCATCAGCCCAGCACATCCATCTCCAGGGCGTGCCTGGGCTGCCCTGGGCAGGTGTTGGAGGCCTGGCTGCTCTGCAGGCTCAGTGCATGTCTGGGTCACTGCAGGGGCTGCACAGTTTTTAGTTTTTCTTTATTTTTTAAATTCAATTTTAGTCTTGCAGAAGGGGCTTTTTGGGTCAATCATCTTAGGACAAACCTTTCTGAAGCTATGCAGAAATACATGTGAGGGTTTTCAGAGTTTTACTAGACGTGACAACTGAGAAGAAACAAAGCAAAAAGAAAAAGGCAGCCCAAGAAACTTCATCTGCTGGAGCAGCTGGGACTCCTGAGGCCTTCAGGAAGAGTCTTGCAGGGATGTGTGTGGGTCTCTGACAGCACAGGGCCAAGTCTTACTGTAAGGTGCACACCTCTCTATGTACACTGCATTAATGTGTTGTACCTGTGGGTTTGGAACAAGCTCCCAGACAGCAACATGGAGAACCTGAAGGCAGAATGCAAACATTTTTCATTTGGAGCCTCTGTACTGTTAAGCTCCCCATGAGCTTGGCAGGATTGCTCCCAGACTTCAGAGTTTTCATGTTTGAATTCCTTTGGATCAGCTGCCTTTATTTGTTCTGGGCAGAAAGCCTTTGTGTTTGTGTTTATGTGTATATGTGTTATATATATAAACCCCCCTATATATTATTTTGTTGTTTATTTGTTTCTCCCTCTCAGATTACTCCTTGACTAGCGCAGACCTGTCTGCCCTGCAGGGGTTTAACTCCCCAGGAATGCTGTCCCTGGGGCAGGTGTCTGCCTGGCAGCAGCACCACCTCCGTCCCGCGGCCCTCAGCTCTCTTGTGTAAGTACCCAGGGCAGCACTGGGGGGGCTGCAGCAGCTGCACCAGGGGAATATTCAGCACATTTTCACCTCTTGTGTGTGCTGGAAAACATTCGTGTATCAGGGTGTTTGTCCCTTCAGTCGCCTCCAGCTTCCAGCTAATGAGCTGTGTCCCTGCAGGCTCAGCTTCTCACCAAGGGGGCTCCTGTGTGGTAACTGAACTGTTTGGCAATAGAAAATATTTGTTCTGAACTTCTGTAAACGCAGCTCAGACCTTTACTTAATGATTTTTTCACCTTTGCTCTTCCCAGTAAACCGCATTTGTTTCTGTGCCGAGCCCCAGGCCCTCACCATCACAGACACGTGAATTGTCACTTGGTTTTCACTTTCTGCGTTTTCTGATTTGCACCTTTCGGTTTTCCTTCCCCAGCACTGGCAGCCAGCTATCTCAGGGTTCAAACCTCTCCATTAACACCAACCAAAACATCAACATCAAGTCGGAACCGATCTCCCCTCCCCGGGACCGCGTCACCCCCTCGGGGTTCCCGCCGCAGCAGCCGCAGCCGCCGCCGCCGCCGTCGCGCCAGGAGCTGGGGCGCTCGCCGGTCGACAGCCTGAGCAGCTCCAGCAGCTCCTACGACGGCAGCGACCGCGAGGACCCGCGCAGCGACTTCCACTCGCCCGTGGTGCTGGGGCGGCCGCCCAACGCCGAGGATCGCGAGAGCCCCTCGGTAAAACGCATGAGGATGGACACGTGGGTGACATAAACCCGCCGTGCCGCCTCGCAGCTTTGTGTTCTCAACATGAACTGTCCTGACATATCTAAATTTATAAATAAGGACGTGAATAAGTATATTTATATGTATATACATACGTGCATATATATATCTTCACATGCATATATATGTGCTAGTGTGTGTAGCATACACCAATCATCAGGCACTTACGACAAACTCTTGTATAGCTGCAGATGTCCCTTGGTAAAAGTAACAGAACAATCCCGTAGGTTTGAGCTCTAGTCTGGCACTTACCTGGACTCGTGTGTGACCCCAGCCCGGCCCGCGCACAGCGGCGTCCCCGCAGTGTCTCCTCCTCCTCCACACCCACCGAGCGAGGGCTCGCCTGTAGTACCGTCCCTGTGTGTAGTCAGCTCTATGGTTACTCGTAGTTAAGAAATAATTGCTTTGTAGCAGCAGAGCAGTAGAAAAGCAGGAAGAAGAAAGCAATACTGTACATAAACTGACCTTTCTATTACCCAACCTGGCATGGGTCTCTATTGCAGAGGGTGCATGGAGAAGGGCTGATGCTATAAGAAATAAAAATAAAAAAAACAAAAACCCTGTTTTGCACGTGCAAAAAAAAAAAAAAAAGTGTATTGGGTCAAAGAAGTGATTTTTTTAATGAGTGAAAGAGAGCATAGAGAACTCGCATGAAATATTCAGAAAATATTAGCCTAGAAAATAGAACATTAACAAAATAAAATTAATATATTAAGTTATAATTGGAATATGTTTGACAAATTTGTTTTTACGTTCATACCTTTGAAAAATATAGAAACGGATTTTAGCTCATGTATATTTTATATTAAAGAAAACAATACCCTAATGAATTGAAGACTATATATAAAGTTATATACAGTACTTTTGAACACATTCTGCTATGAATTATTTATATAAGCCAAAGCTGTATGTTGTAGCTTTTTTGTAGAGTATAGTTTTATCTTATTTTGACTTTCTAGTTTTTGCTTTCAAAGATGAAAAGGAAAAACTTGCAGGCGGAACCTTGGGGGAAAAATAAGCCATGAACACTTATATGTAAATTTAAATTTGAGCCAAACTCTTTGTGTATATAGCATCCTAAATATATTATCACCTTTGGTGTAAGTACCTATGTATTGTACGGTCACCAGATTAAAAAGTATATTTTTGTGGATTGACGCCAACTTGAAACAAGGCGAGGTCCTTATTAAGTAGAGTATTCACTGTTTAATATTTACTATTTTGTTAAATATACTGTACTTTCTTTGGATTTTAATTATTATTAATATTATTATCCAGATTTTTCAGAGGGTGTATAAAGGGGTTGGCCCCCTCACTGGTGGTGAATGTGTGCCGTTCAATTGTAATCTCTGTGCTGTATGGTTAAGCTTCATTATACATTTTATATATATGTATATAAATAGCAAAGTGGCAAAAAAAAATTCGGTGTTAAGTTCATCCTGCATAAATATAAAAAATCTGTTACAACACATTTTAAGGCATCATTTTAAAGCTGCCTCTTCTGAGGAGGAAAAAAAACCAGTGGAAAAACTTGACCTAATTTCTCATGATAGGGAAATGACACATATCAGAGGAGCACAAAAGGTTTTGTGAGTTGGCAAGTGGTTTGGGAAAAATTTGCTGCTTCCAAGAGAGGGAGGAATGCAGAGCCCCCTTGTGCCACGAGACTGGGCTGGGAGCAGGTTTGGTGTTGGATGCAGGGCCGTGATCCCACCAGTGCTCCCGGTCACCTCCAGGCTGGCAGTGCTGGTTCTGGTGGAAGCTGCAGAGCCCTGGGATTGCCCAAACTCTTCAGAGTTAGCCCTGATATTTATTATGGTTTTTGCTTGGGCTTTTTTTTTTTTTCCAGTTAGGAAAAATCCCTTGCTGCTGTAAGGGAGGGGTGGGAAGGGGGTGTCCCTGTGGTCCCTGTGGCCTCCAGCCCTGGCTCGCTGTCCTGGCACCGTTAGAAGCCGCAGGGGCTGCAGTGCCCTCGGGCCCTTCCCCTGGAACCGCTGCCCCTTCCCTGGGTCCGTCCCGGCTGGCAGGAGGGTGCAGGCAGGAGGGACACGCTCCCATGGCCGCTGTCCCCACTGACCCAATCCACTTGCTGCTCCCTGGAACCTTTTGCTGCTCTGACCAGTGATGTGAGTTCCATGATTTATGCACCTGTATGAACTTTGCTGTACATCCGAGTGGGAGTTCTGCATTCACATTTACTGTCTATTTTCTTGTGTGCCTTATCAGATGGCTTTGCTGACTGTATCTCAATAGTCTTTATTTCTATGCAGGTTTTTAAACAGTACTTAACTACTGTTTTCTTAAAGACAAAGCTACACAAGGGTTAGAGTTTGTATTGAAATTGCACCAATGAATTAAAAAAAATAATAAAAAGAATCAGTTCTAAAGAGCTGGGCAAGGGAGTGGCCTGTGCTGCCCCAGCCCCGGCAGAAACCTCCTTCCACAGCCCTCCGGTCTCGGGGAGCACCTCCTGCCACCGAGGACATGGGAATCCTGGTTTTTAATAACGAGTAACTCACTTTGAAACATACTTTTTTAGAAATTGTAAAAATGTTTTATATAAAAAAAAAAGAGATGACATAGCACAGATATTTCAACAGGTTAAAAAAAAAACTTTTTAAAATTATCTCTGCTGACTGAAGTGCAAGTGGATCCAATCCTGGGCTGAACCCAGTCAGGTCTGAACGATTTAAGATTTTTATCTCTGTTGTGACAAATCACCTCCATCCTCGAGCTCTCACGATAGTTTTGAGAACGCCACGTTGTCAGGGACTCGTCAGAGAGAACTGCTTTAGCCTTGCCTTCCCTCCAAGGACACTAATGCATCAGAAACTTGCGAGTTACTGTGCGCACAAGAAATACATAGTAAATAAGGAACAAAACAACTCCTAACAATTGATCCTGGGCAGAAGTTAAATCCGAATGTGAAAGAAAGACTTAACCAATGTAAACATTTAAATCTTAGTAGAACCTTTCTTCACTTTGCTGTGCAAGAGAACACTGCTTTGCTATATTTAAAATGGCTTTTTTAAAAGAGATTTATGTATTTGGTAAATGTTTGTAGTCAACAGTTCACAAGAAGCTGTTCACGGTTTAATGCTGATAAGCCGTTTGGCGGCACAAGCTGGACTTTGTTGCCATCCTTGAGACGAATCTTTTAAGAAAAAAAATAAGTTAATCTCAATTTTTTTCCCTGAATGTGTTGTTTTTTCTTCAATATACAATAAATATTCTAGTGAACTTTTTATCAAATGGTTAAGAAAATGCTAGAGGTTGTTGTAAAATATTTGTATCCTGCATTCACTAAAGTAAAGATACTGGCTTTTACTGTGTACTCCGGCCTCTCTCGTGTTTGCAGAGCACTGGTCCCGTCCGTCCGGCGCGTCCTTGTCCCCTCCAGCTGTCAGTGCAGGTGCCAGGTGCTGGTTCTGAACTGCAGCCATGAGGGTGCTCACCAGCAGGGATACACACAGCTTGTTACTGCACTCAAGGACTGATGCCTGCTAAGATCCTTTCTATAAAATGTGGAGAAACTGGCAGATGAACCAGGGTCCATTGGGAGTGCAGAGCCCAAGGGCACTCCTGCCTCGGTTCCTCCTGCTGCTCCCAGTCCTGCTCACTGCACAGCCTGAGGTGGGGCTGCAAGGGGCCCTCATTCTAAGGCAGCTGCTCAGCTGTGTGGTAGCAAATAAAGCACAGGCTGTGCCTCTTGTGCTTTTATTTCATGTGGCTTTATTTAAAAATATAAGAACCTGTTCCCGCCCATCCCCAGAACAAAGAGATATACCTCTTCACAGAAGAAAAATACAAGATTTTGTTCAGTATAAGATGCTTTGGAGTGTTCATTTATAAAATTAGGTTCCCACTTTTGAGAGCTGCAGGGAACACAGGTTCTCATTGTAGCAGCACAAGGTTGTGCCTGTGTGGTGTGGGGTCTTCACCTTGCTGGAGACACTTCGATCCTCCCTGTCGAGGCAGACAGTACCAGGCAGAGGCACAGGGGCACAGAGGCAGTGTGTGTCCTTCAGGCCAGGCTGAGGCCACCCCTGCACAGCAGGTGCTCCTAGCACAGCCCCTCTCCAGCCCCTGCTCTGCCCCAGCCGGCCTCAGGCTGCCAGGGGAAGCTGGGCTGGGCAGCTGCAAATGGGGCTGGGCCACAGCAGCTTCCTGCTCCTGCCCACCAGCGCTGCCCTCACCCTCAGCACCAGCAGCACCTGCCCACACATGTAGTGGTTGGTTCCAGGAAAGCCTTTACTTCTGCCCACAGGCCCAGAATTTGCTGAATCCAATTTCTGAGGCAAGTTCTTCTGTTTAGCAAAGCTCCCAAGGCCTCCCTTGCTGCTCCCTTGCAGCAGGTAGTGTTTGCTGAGTGGCCCTGAAGGGCACAGCCCTGGTTTGACCAACACCTCCACTGCCCTGTGAAGCTTTTCAGTGCACATGCTCAGTTCACAGAAACTGCCACAACCAGCAGTGTCACAGTCCTCTCCAGAAAGGCTTCACCCTTTTTCTTCTTGGGCTTCTGTCCTGGGCCTTGCAACCTGCACCCAGCTCCCACTTCACTCCCACTCAGACTGCACACGAGGAAGTAATTCCATGCCTGAGCCTGGGTCTCTGAGAAGCACCACTACAGACTATTATTAGTTTTTTTAGCAAATAATACTGACTAGAGCTCCTGCCAGCAAATGAGCCCTTGAGAAGTGCCTGTGACTCCTCTCTCATGCTCTCCTGTCCTCATCCAACAGCCCCTGCAGGGCTGAGCAGCACCCTGGGACAGCACAGATCCTGCACTGAGATCTCTGAGGAATTTCACTGAGGGGAAGAGATCTGGGCTCACCCTTGCCAGGGTTGGGCCTGATGCATCTCAATTGAACACAGCACAAAGATTTGCTCAGGGGGTGACAAGGTGGGCTGCTGGCAGCATCATTGTGCCCTGGCACACCCAGCTCAGAGCTCCAGAAGGCATCATAAGGGTCAAGCAAGCCAAAAGCACCATAGTCTGCAAGAGACAAAAATGACGCTTCTGAGAAAAAGTGTCCTCTGCTTCTATTCCAGCAAAAAGTGTTTCCTTAAAATGCAAACAACCCCCAACTTTCCAACCACATTAATACTGCACTCTCTAGCTCAGCAGCAAAGAATTTGCTTCTAGACACAGCATTAAGAAATACCTGAAGCAACCATAATGCATAAATTGCTACAAAATACTTTCCCTCAACAGAGTTCCCAACTCTGAAGCCACCTGGGTGATGATCTCTTTAAGCAACAAAGCATCCTTGTTTTTCTATCAAAATCACATCACCTCATTTTCAGTCAAAGCCAGGATTACATCATCACCTACTTATAAAAATAAAAATCTGTATTGTTGTATCCCCTCGGGTGGACTTGAGTCAGTCACGAGCATACAGGCATCACTGCTGGAGAGGCTGAAGTGGGCTGCCCTTTCACCTTAGGATTTTTTTTCCTACAACTGAGTCTTGTGGTAATTTCCCTTCCTATCCAGCCGACGAAACATTTGAGTTTGTCATGTTAGAGGTGTGGGCCACCAGGCCTTGTGTTTTAAAATAGATGATATAAAACACTGGCAGGACGATTCCTATCAGGAGCATAATGAACACGGCGTTCCACCACTGGATTCCGCAGTCCGCGCCGTTCCCGGCTTTGTCCCGCTTCCCCGCCTCGGGCAGGGGCCTCTCCAGCCCCTCCCCGCCGTACTCGGCGTTCAGCTGCACCTCCACCTGCACGGCGTCCTGGATGCTCTGGTCGATGCCCCTGAAGTACTCACTGACTCGCTGGCCGCCAGCAGCGCTGCCCGCCCCGGGCTCGGGCTCCGGCGGCTCCTCGCGCGTCAGGCCGGGCTGGGCGGGCCCCGCCGGGGGCGGCCGCAGGGCCCCCGCGCCCTCGGTGAGCAGCCCGTGCGGCCGCACCGGGATCTTGATGGACTTCAGCGCGTACAGGTCCTGCTCCCGGATCAAGTTGTTGACGCGTTTGATATCTGCAACCTAAGGAATCCAGAAAGGACACAAACAGTGAGGGCAGGACGGCCCAGGAGTGAGGCAGGAAGCAGCTACAAAACCAGTGTGCAAGGAGCTGTCAGGGAATAAAAGCAGGCCCTGGATGCAGGTGGTTTGATGTTCTGAGAGATTCTCCAGCAATTCCAGGGGTGCTCCAGGCCCTGCAGGGTAGAGTCAGTCCCCTGTGAAACCAGTCTACAACCTCCGTCTCTTGTACCTGCTGTATTCTGCTCCATACTGCTCTTCCTTCTCCTTGCTTTCTTTGCCCTTCTTTCAGTTAAGGCAAGAAGAATCTTTTTAACTAACAGATCCTTTTAAAAACTATTTTCATACCTTACATGAGTGCTTAAGGTGAGAGCACAACACCAGTGTGAGCATCCCCTGCTCAGGAAATTATTTCAGAGTGATCAGAGCTCCATTTTGGGAGCACACCAGTTGTGAAAGCAAGGGCACAGCCTGGAGAGCAGGTGAGGATCTCCCACGCAGGCACAAGCACCCTCTGCTCAAGGAACACCTCTCTGCTGCAGGACAGAGCTCATCCAGCCTGTTTCTCCTGAGCATGTCCTGCTGAAGGACAATCACCTCTGTGCTCCTGTCACCACCTCTGGTGGTTCCTGTCTGTGAGCTGTGTCCCCACCCAGCAGCCACATGTGCAGCATCAGGCAGAGGCACAGGCAGTGCCAATGCAAGGACAAAGGCACGGCAGCATCCCTCAGTTAACATTAACCAAGAGAAGATGCTTAATCCAGTGGCCACTCACAGGCACCCAGCAAGCACAGCAGCTGCTCTGGCACTGAAGCCTCTGTCAAAGGAAAGGAACAGGATGTCAGCGTGTGCCAGGAGCTCTCCACTGCAGCCAAGGAGATGTGAAAGAACCTTGAGGAGAAGGCTGGAGGGCACATAAAACAGCGAGAGCCAAGGCAAAGAGAAAGGCAACACAAACAGGTAAAGCACCTCTCATCCATCACAGCAGAGACACAGCACAGGGACTGTGTTTTGCTCTTCAGAAATCACAGCGTGACCTGCATTCACTGCACACTCGCTTGAGGCTGCCAAGGAAACTGGGGAGCTAAAACCAAAAAAACCACTTTGCTTCCTAAGCACTCTGCTCAGAGGTAGAGAGGAGAGGAGATGGAGGACTGAATCACATGTTTACTCTGCAAAGCTTGAGAACTCTGAAAACAGCACATTTAATCCAGGACCTGATCTGGGGACCCTGAGGCAAAAGGAATCCTCAGTCACTGCTTTGGGCTCCTCACAGCCAGCCCCAGTGTCAGCTCTGGACTTATACCCTGCAAAATTTCTGAGTTATGAAATAACAATCTCACCCAGAGCCTCCTAACTGAGGTGCTGCTTCAATTTCTGGATTTGTTCCAATGAAAACAAATTACTGGGACAGTAAATATCCCCCATGGTGTCTGCAATCAAATACTGCAGTGTGGTGCTAAGACTCTAGAAACAGAAAGTGGAGCAGCACTCACACAGAAACAACAAACAATGTTGATGGGAAGTAAGAGAGAGCTTGGGCTGCACAAGCATTTAGGCTTATTTTCTGTACTCATTTTTTGGCTGCAGTGAGCTCCTCTTGTCCCAGCCTAAGAACAATGCCAAAAGCAAGCCAGGACTATAAATGGTCAAGAGTAAAAATGAGAATTTTGAAGTGTTTTGCATCTCTGCAACACAGCTATTTGTTGCACTGCCTTACTATCGCCTCCCCAAGCAGATTCTGAAACCAATGTCAAGTTCTCATTGATTTCAAGGAGAAGTTCCTCCTGGATTTTTACACACATTTGCCTATATAGATGTGGTTACAGTTCTCACTGCTGTCCTGGTGACCTTTCAGGAGCTGTTTAATTGTGCAAATAAAATAAAACACATGAAAACTGTCATGCCAGTCTTTAAAGATACCAGTAGACAAATCTCCTGCCATAAGGACTTCTGTATCTGTTCAGTTTAACTGGAACAAGTCAGAAGTGCCCTTTCTGGAAGGGAGGGAGGCAGCAGGACAGTTTTTGTCCTGTAGGAGGAGAACACTGACTATGTGGTGCTCATCAGCTTGCTTTTCCCCTGGGCAGGCCCAGCAGCCTCCAGAGGGGCTGAAAGACTCCAGGAATGGAGCAGCAGAGGACACAACTGAGCCCCAGCAGGGACAGAACTGGGTGACAGTGCAGAGGCACAGCAAGACTCTCCATAAACCAAAGAACTGCTCAGAATCCCCCTCCTCTGAGTTCACCCAACTGCTGTGTCTGCCCAGGCGCTGCTGAGAGCAGCACACAGCTTCACACCCAACCACAGCTCAGCTCTGCCTTCTCAGGCTCTCCTGGGGCCAATCAAGGCCTGTTCAAGCCCTACCAGACTCGCTTCTCCACACGTATCGGGCTCGTCAGCACACCCTACAAGGGTGCCTTTTTTGTTTTGCTTTTGTTTCTAAGGGCACGGGAGGGGAGGAATTGCTGCAATCCCTCTAAGGCCTCTTGCCTCAGCTGCACCATACAGCTGCTGTGTGGTTAAGCAAGACAGACTGCACTGGCAGGGCAGCACTGGAGCCAGAGCTGTGTCATTATCCCCTCTGTGGTTACAGGCCAATTGTTTCATCGTGGAACTCTGAAATCACAGTCCAGCTTGCAGATAAAGGGGGCTCTAAAAATACAGCTCCAACTGCTGAACAACGGGGGGCTTCTAATGTTCAGAGCAGGTAATTCAACTTTCCAGCAGTTTTGCTCTTTTTTGGAACAAAGAAAACGTGCTGTGTGGTTGTTCCAACTGAGAAATCTCCCTGTGCACACGCCCTCCCTCCTGCCCAAGGCACCTGAACTGTGCACGCTTGGGATGACAGCAAACAACCAAAACCCAAACACAGACAGCACCTGGACTTTGGGACTGAACTTTGGTGCCTCTCCACGTCCTCCCCTGTTAGACTCAGACCTTCCTTGCAAAATGTAAGCTGATACCTTTCAAAAAATAAACAAAAAACCCCACCCATAACTGCGGTGTTTCTTTGTGCTGCTCAATTTGCTTCAAAAACTCCACTGTTCCTTGAGAGCAGAGCCCTCATTTCTATGCTCAGCTCCCTAATGTTTGCCCTCACTGAAATAACTTGGTACAACCTGCACTTAGTCACTGAAATTAAACAGGAAAGCAGGTCAGGCAGGGTGTGAGGCTGACATCTTCCCAGGCTTTTGGCTGAACAACCATTTTTTGTGTTTGTCTGGGGTTATTTTTGCCCTTCTCCAGTTTTACAGACAATGACCATTCATACAATGCTCGGGGCCAGCACCTGCCGGTGTCAGAGCTACCAGACACAGGTGAAGCCCCGGGGCGCTTGAGGCTCACCTTACAGCCGTACTGCAGGGCCAGCTTGTTGAGGCTGTCCTCCTCGGTCAGCTCCCTCTCCAGGAGCACCACGTCCCCCGGCCCGCCCCGGGCGGCGCTGCCCCGCTGCTGCTCCTTGCCCCGGGGCCGCAATTCCATCACGTTCAGCTCCTCCTCCGAGGACTCCTCCGAGTCGGAGCGGCCACTGGGGAACACGAACAGCTGCCTGCCCGGGAAGGTGTGCACAGTGGCAGGAGCCTGGAAGGGTCTTGTCCGGCTCTCGTGCAGCCTCATCTTTCACACCGGCAGCACCTGCAACAAACCCCAGACACTTTCAGTTTCCTCAAGACCAGCGTTTAGCTCTGCAATCAGTAATTTTTTCCAATTTGTTTTTTTTTTTTGTCTGCCCGTGAACAAACCACTTTATAACTATGTTGCTCAACATTTTAAACGTTATATCCTATAATTTTTTTTAAAAAGCTACATTCTATAATTCTATTTTAAAAGCACCTTATAACTATGTTGCTCAACATTTTAAATGCTACATTCTATAATTTTATTTAAAAAGCAACACAGTCCCTTGAGCAAACGGTCTTTAATTACAGTCAAAACATACATCAGGTCTACAAACAGACATTAAAAACTGAGCAAAGTTATCCTTTTCATAAGTCCTTAGCTCTCTACACTTTAGCAATCCACATTTTAAGCTTTTGGAAAAGCACTTTTTTTTTTTAAAGTAAGGACAGCTCATGCTATACTTAACTTCAACCCGAATAACAAGGCTTAATTTTGCTGCATGAAGCCTAGAACCTGCCTGAGCACTTTAATTATTGCTCAGCCTACAGCTGCGAGTTCGGGTTCGTTTTGTTTTTTTTTTTTTTTCTTCAATCCTCAACTCCACAAACAATTTGTTGTTAGGATGAGGTAAGCAAACCCCACATTGTTATGGATCCTTGACCTTAACGTTCTCCATCTACCCCTAAGAGACTCCTCAGGTGAAACCACTACGATTTAATGGCATTTCCTTGGCCCCGGGCACAGCTGCGGGCTGGGCTCGGCTGTGCCGAGGGAGCTCAACCCGCAGGACCCGGCTGCTGTGGGACCCCCCGGCCTCCCCGGCACAGCTCCCTCCTCAGGGGCTGCCCAACTCTCCCCAGGCTCCTCCGGGGACCCGACCTCGCCAGCACTTCAGGGGGACCCCCTGCCCTCAAGGGAGCCCGGTCCCCTCAGCATTTCGGGAGTCCTTCGCCCCTCAGCTCCCGCTGCCCTCGGCACCTCGGGGGTCCCGGTCCCCTCAGCTCCCGCTGCCCTCAGCGCTCAAGGGGGTCCCGGTCCTCCAGGGGTCCCCGCTGCCCTCACAGGGTCTCGCTGCCCTCAGCGCCTCAGGTGACCCCAACGCCCTCAGCACCTGAGGAGGGTCCGGATCCCCTCAGAGTGTCCCGGTCCCCCCCGGGGCCCCGCTCTCCTCAGCGCTTCATGGGACCCCGCTCTGCGCAGGGGCCCCGCTCCCCTCAGGACGTCCCGCTGCCCCTAGCACCCCCGTTCCCCTCAGAACCTCGCCGTTCCACCCCCCCCAACCAGCGCTCCCCTCACGGACCCGCCGCCATCGGCCCCGCACCAACCTGGCCACGGTCTCGCCCAGCGCTCCTCCCATTGGCTGGCGGGGCCGGGAGGCGGGACCTCAGCGCCGCTCGGCCAATGGGAGCTCGGCAGGGGCGGCGAGGAGGGAGGAGATGAGCGGGCGGAGCCAGGACGGGCAGGGGGCGGAGCCTCGGTTAAAGGGCCCGCGACCCCGTTCCGGCCGGGCCGGGACGGAGTCCGGAGCGCTCGGGGGGACCGGGACACACACCCGAACAGAGGGACACCTGAACAGAGGGATATATCACAGACCTGCATAGCCCCGGGTGAGATGCCACTGCTCCAGGACACGTCACACACCGGTACAATGGGTCAGGCCACACACCTGAATGATGGGTGATGTCACACACCTGTACAGCCATGGGTGAGGAGCCTCTGCCCCAGGACACATCACACACGGGTACAAGGGGTCATGTCACACCCTGCAGAGCCCTGTGCTACAGTTACATCTCAGTTACTGCATTATTAATGTGTAATAACAGATTACAGTGTGTCCATATTACAATGTGTCCATATTACAATTTGCCAATATTACAATATGTCAATTTTACAATGTGTCCCTATTTCTGCCCTGTGGGTGCCTGCAGAGCTGACCAGCTGTGCTTGCCTTGTCCCATCCTGACTCATGGCTGATGTTTAAAAAACAAGCTCAGGACACGCTGCTGGCAAGTCCCACATTGGAAGCTTTTCTGGGTGCAGGGACAGCAGGAATGATGCTCTCCTTGCCAGCTGTCAGAATTAAGCAGGCACTCCCCCAGGTGCCCACGGGGTGAAGATCTCCTGCAGGGACAGCCTGGGGTCTGGCTGCTCTGTGCCCTACAGGTGATGGACAAACCTGCCTTTAAGTGAAATTAAATAATTAAACTGGCTTTAAATGAAATGAAAGCTGAGTGCAGTTGTTGCCATCCCTTTGCCTTCCCCTGTGCAGCCCCAGTGCTGCAGGCAGGAGGGGAGGGCATTCCCTGTCCAGCTCTGGCTACCCCTGGATTAGATGCAATATCAGTTGATAAATGTGACACACTGAGGGGAAAGAAGGCTCCTCAAGCATCAAGAATCTCTTTAAGCAGCAGCTGTTCTTCTCAGCTCTTACCTGCCCACACACCTTGGTGGGGCTGAGGGGTTTTGGCAGGGATGGAAGGGTGCTGGCACAGTGGCCAGGCAGGACTGGCTGAGCCAGCTCCCCATCTCCCAGCAGGATCTCCTTCCCTCCATCCCTGGGCCTGATCATCCCAGGAGCAGATGACTTTGAGCTCAGGCAGCTTGCTGGCCCAACAGATGGTGGATTTAATGTGCTGGTGAGGGCTTTACAAGCACAGGGAGTAGATGAAAGGTGCCAAAATGCCTTCCCTGAGCCGCTTGGAGCCTCTCTGTGACTACTGAGGTTCAAAAGTTACAAGCAATAATCACATTTTGTCAAACAGATCCAGGTTACTCAGGGTAACCTGTCAAACCTGGAAAATGAACTGCTGAGGAAATGCTGGAAATGTGGGGGAATCAACCAGGCTTTGCTGACAGGGTTCAGTCAGGGCTGGATTACTGTCCTCGATAGTGTCTAACAAGAAATAACTGTTTTGTGGGAGTGCTGATATTGGATCTGGGTCAATTGCATGAGTGATGTCATCATTGCAAATAATTGGAATATTTTTGTCGTTAGCAGACAGATTGTGAGAGCTGCACAGCCCCAAACAAGCAGGGTCTGTCTGAGAGCTCAATGGTTCAGTCATTATCTGCACTCAACCAGCACAAGGGTCATTCTGAAGGGGCCCTGAACTTCAGGAAGAATCCTCCTGCCCTGACTGAGATCAGTGCACAGGGTGACAGAGCTCTCTGCTCATTTGCACTCAAGGCAAAGAGCAGTGTGTCCATGGTGCTGGGCACCAGCTGGAATTCACATCCATGCCAGCTGCTGCCCAGAGTTAATACCTGTGATAAAGAATTAAAACTTTCATGAAGGTCTTGGCTCTCCAAATAATCTAGAACAGGGCACCTCTCCTGTGTCCCTGTGATTCCTGGGAGCTCTTGCTCAGACCCAGAACTGCAATTTTCCTCATCACTTGGGATTTGTCCCTCTTTCTTCAGGCTCATTTCAGAAGTGTGAGAAGTGTCAGACACACATTCCCTGTGTTGTTCTGAGCTTCTCTTTCAGCTGCATTCTAAACTGTGCAATGAAACCTCTCACTCAGTGACAGGCTGCTCTCCACCCTTGAGTAAAGAGTAACTTCAGAAAAAACTTCTTGAGCATCTCCTTAGTATCAACCAATCACTCCTGCTTAGTTTAGCAGATATCTGGGAAAGGCTCCTATATAGCACTGTGAGGAAGCAGGAATCTGCTGGTATTTCTGAATTATACACACAAAAAGAGAAAAATATTAATATTCCTTTTTACCTTCATTTCATTGTTCCGTAGTGGGAGACTGAGAAAGCAGCTGGAGCAAACCCCACCCATACTCTGGACATGGCATTATAGAAATTATGATGTCTCTCCTGCAAATAATGAATAAGAGCTGGGCTCTGCTCTGGCTTTGGACTAATGCAGCACAACCAATTTTAGTGGAGCTACCCCTGTGTTAAGTCAGAAGCACAAGCCAAATACAACAAAATAAACCTCTCCCCTGGTACCTGGAGTGACTCAGCTTCTGTGGGTACTGCATGTACATTTGATTAAATTATACACACAGCCATAATTTTAAGAGGTTCATATAGTAAGCACCCAACACAAGGGGGAAAACCTCAGCCAAATTAAATTAATTACAGGTAAATACTTAATAGAGTTAATTGAGCTGTGGAGGTTACTCAGAGTGCATGTTTGGTAGCATCAGGTTACACCTTGTCTCTTTCAAGGCCCTTGGAGCTTGTGCAGCTCAGCAGGTGCCAGACTTGCCATGGAGCACAAGCCCTGTAATTGTCTGCCCTGGGAGGGTCTGGGGCTGCAGGAAGGAGCTGATGGCTCAGGTGGTGACATCAGGAAAGGAGCACAGAGCCCCTTCCTTGCAGGGACATCCCTGCTCAGGGCCAGCCCGGGTACAGCCCTGCCCCAGCCTCTGCAGTGTGAGCCCAGCCCCTGGGGCAGGTGACAGCCACTCATGGTGTCCCTCCATGAGCAGAGGGCTGTGCCACCTGAGCCAGGCTGTGAGAAGCTGGGTACCCAGCAGGTGACAGCCACTCATGGTGTCCCTCCATGAGCAGAGGGCTGTGCCACCTGAGCCAAGCTGTGAGGAGCTGGGTACCTGCACCTCTGCCTTCTCCCAGGGCAGAAGCAGCTCCTGCCTCCACCCTCTCAGGCTTCCTCTCCTGTCTGGAACAGAGCAGGTGTGACAATAAAGGCCCAGCCTCATCATTCATCTCAGACATCAAATTACTCCCACCTCGGGGATTACATTTGCAACTCTCTCACCTATGCAGTGACTCAGGAGTGGGACTTTTATCTGGGGAAGCAGAATGCAGATCTGAATGGCACTGCTGTCTCCTGGAGGAGATAAGGTGTCTCTGCTCAGAGCCCTTATTCTGGGCTTGCCTTCTATCACACAGCTCCGTTTGGCAGGGGCTGCCGGGTGTGTGTGATAGCAGGCACTGAATTACTTCAGAAAAACAGACTTTTTCTTTCTATAAAAACAAATGACTAATTAAAAGTGGTTTTAATTTTGTAATTCATATTTCCTTGGGATTGTCCCAGACTCTGGAGTCCATGCTCCACACCCTGTCCTTCTGGAGAAATTTGACGAGGGAAAGCACCGTGAGATTTGTTCCCTTTCCTCTCTCTTACTCCTAAAATCCCCCCTCCCCCTTTTCCCTTCCTGCAACTGGTAAATTGTGAAGATCAGGAATGTTCCTGGGAAGAAACCCAGGCAGAATTGCATTCAGAACAAGTCAAAGATTTCTTGCATAGCTGAAGCATGTGTTTGCAATCCCCAATTGCTGGAGCACGTAAGCCCTGCCAGCGAGTGCTGTTCCCTTCAGATGTTCTCAAAGAGCTCCAGGCAGTGTCCAGGGCAGCCTGTGGACAATCTGAGCTGAGGAATTGCTCCGTGGCCCATCTGTTCATGGTGCCATGCCAAAATGTTCTTGGTGAAAGGATGGCAAAGGGCCAGTCCTACCAGTGTGAGGAGCTGTGCTGGGGATGGTCAGGAACGCTGCTCTGGGACCTCCTCCAGCCACAAACTGGTTCCATGAGAGAGCTTGGCTGCTACTACCAACCTGTCAGCCCAGGCTTCAGGCAGCTTTTGGGATTGATGCTCTCCAGAATAGTCAGCATGTGCTACCCCAACAAAGGACAAAACCACAAGATCCCAAATTGTAACTGCTGGGAAGCAGCAGAGAGCCAGCAACTCCAGCCTGCTCTCCCTTCAGCTTGAGAGGTGCCACTGATCCAGAGAGAAAATTACCTTTCCAAGGGGTGCTGTTCAAACCTTGAACCTGACAGGGCCAGGAGGGATGGGAATTGGGGGCTGGGATGGGAAAAGCAGCTTCAATGTATTTGTGAGGAAGCTTTTGTCCTTGGCAGTACACGGAGCACGGGATATTACAGGAGCACAGAGGGAGCTCTTGGTGCTGATTCTGGGGGGAGGCAGGTTGATAAAAGCATCACTTGTCTTTCCAATGACCTTCTCTTGTGAGCTGAGCCTGCCTAGAGCTGTCTGTCACTGTGTGACCTCGTGGCCTGAGCCAGGGCTCCTGGATGCTCTGTGCCGTATCCGATACCGCTCGGCATCGCTGGGAGGCTCCCAGGGCTCACACAGGTCCTGCCTGGGACCAGGACACCTCTGAGCTTTGCTGCCTCCAGATCATCTCACTTCCAAACAGGCCCAATCTGATTTTGAAGGTTTTTGAGTATAAGGAACACCCTGAGGTTCAGGGAGGAACAGAAGGAACAGAAGATTCTTCCAAAGCAAGATCCTTGACCTCCAGAGCTGTGTGGCTGTGCTGGCTCCTCTTCATGCTTCCCAATAGTGTTCTCAGGTCTTTACTGGTGTGTGACAACAATAATGGGCAAGCAACACGTGGGGGCAGCAGAAGGCTTTGCTTCCCCGTCTGGGAAGGTTGGAGCATTCTTGCAAGGGTCCTGAAGAACCCAGGTGCTCCCAGGTTTGAGGGTTACTGTGGTGGGCACGAGCTGCAGCTGCTCAGACTCTGGGACAAGGATGTTGTTGGACAGAGGGGCTTTGTGACCTCCTGGGACAGGATGTCAGCACTGAATCCTGAGATTTTGTCACTGCATCTAGTCCTGCAGGCCCAGCCCAAGCACTGCCAGGCTCATGCTCAAAGATGACATGCTCATGTTCAGCCAGAAGACAGACACAAGGTTGTCCACTATGGAAAACTGTCTGGAGTGAAAATCCCAGAGTCAGATCCCACTGCATCCCACAGGACAAGCCCTGCTGAGCTTGTTGCACACAGGCAGGATGGGGCCCAGCACATCCTTTTCAGTGAGGTGAAGTGAAAAAAAGAAGCTCTTACCTCATCCCTGTGAAGAAAGATGAAGGTTTCAGCTGCTCCCATTTATTCTCTTGGAGATTTGGAATTTTCAGGTAACAGGAAGAAGCCTTGATCTTGGCTGTAGAGGTCTTGAAAGCCAAGTTTCAGAGTAGGACTATTTCAGACAGGGAAGTGGCTACAATTTACACAGTATGGCTCCAAGATTTTCTGGCAGGGCTATCTCCAGAATAGGTGTCATTTTTCCTGCTCTGAGTGAGCAGAAATTCAGGAATTGCTCGTCCACTCTATATTTTCCTGACTGCTCACATCAGTCTCCCCATCATCAGTAATGTGGAGTCTGAGTGGCATTGGCACAAGCTGATGGAAATGGCAAGAAATAAAAATTCCAACAAAAGCCAACCTTGTCACCAGAAATGATGATGGATTAATTATAATAAGGGGTGGGAAACAAAACACCCCTGTGCTCCATGAGTAATTTAAAAAGAGTAAAATCAGATACATTCCCAGATAGGAAAAGCATTTTCTGTAACTGAGGCTGCTACTTTAATTGGAAAATGCTGTTAACACAACTCTGACCGAGGCGAGGGCAGGAGCACAGCAGGGCTGGTGGAGATCTGCAAGTAAACAGCTGAATTGCTTCTCTCAGCCTCAATCTGCAAATTTCTGAAGCCAAAAGAACAGCTTTAAATGTAAAACTTCTGTTGGAGCTCATGCTTCAATTGGGCTGTGTGCCAGGACATGCAAAGACTTAGGGCATTAAAAGTCTCATGGAGATGAAAAGACAGTGGGGAGTCATTTGAGTTGGCTTGTAATGCACTAAGCTATAGCAGGATCTGCCTTCATTCCCTTTAAACCAACTTGTGGGGAGGCAAATGGAGAAAACTGATATTTTATCTCTTGTAATTGTTACAGCAAAAGCTAAGGCTGAGCATGGCCCTGATGGAATCCCTGTAGAGGGGTCCCAGCCCCAAGCTAGCTTCACCTGGGAAGTGAAGTACCCCCAAAAATGCCCCAAACTATGAAGTGACCATCTCTAGGGATGTGTGAGCTGCTCTGCTGGCTGCTGTTTTCACTTCAAACCATCATCTCAGACATCCTTTAACCCCAGAGTAACAGAGCAGGTTTGCACCTACCCTGGCCCTTCCAAGGAGCTCATAGTGCTTTAGAAGTCCCCAGGCAAGCAGTGCTAGTGTGGTTCCTATGGCACAGTGGTCCCTGAGTTACAGGGCAAGGCACTGCTTCACCCAATCCTGCACAACATGCTGGCATGTCAGAACAGCCCAGATCCTGGGAAGCTGGGATGAGCACCCACCAAGAGAATGAAGGATGTGTCTGGCTGTCAATAAACACTGGAAAAAGCTGTGAACAGCAGCAAAGTATCACAAACACAGTGTGGTCACCAGGCACCACCAAAGCCCAGCTGGCCAAACCCAGCTGTTGTAAGGAAAAGGAAGAGGAGCAGGGCCATGTCTTTCCCTGGTTAATGCTGCAGCTCCCTGCATGGGCTGGCTTCAGGTGGGCAGCCTGAGCATCACTACCAGGCTCTGGGAAATGCTTTGCTGGGACTCTTCACTGCCAGGAGCTGCTTTACAATGTTCCCAGCTGCTCCCCTAAGTATCAGCTTGGACAAAATTAAAGGCAAATTAATTCCCTCGGGTTTCCAGGACCCTGGGAAGTCACTAATCAGGTTCCTGCTGAGCCAAAGGCAAGGAAGAACATTGTTAGCAACAAACAGAAAATCTTCTCTAATTGGAGCCATGGAATGGGAATGTGCTTCTGGGGAAACCTTTGTGTCTCTCAGGAGCATGTTCACCACAAGGAGAGGAGCCCCAGTGGGCACTGGGGGCTTTTATCATAGTGCCAGGAACCTCCTCAGCTGACAGGAGGAAAAAAAAACCACACCAAAAGCTTCATTAGCCTTAAAACCCCACCCTCAGTCTTTGTCCTGGTCTGAAGGGGGAGGAAAGTGTTTCCATTTGATTTGAGGTTGGTGTTGGGAAACTCTCCTAAAAGCCAAGGGCCAAATGCTGCTCTCTCTTCAGGAAACAGTCCCAGGGAATGTTCAAAGACACCAACCACACAGACTTTGTAGGTCCAAGGCCTGGGTGCCAGAAGGGAGTTTCACCCTGGTGTCCTGCATGAGAAGCTGGCTCCAGGGTCACACTCACAAGGACACCCTCAGTGTGGGATGTGGGTGCATGGGAGCAATATTGGCCTTTAAATCTGCCAGGATCCTGGGAAAGCCATCCCAGGCCCTGTGCCTGGAGTGCTAAAATCAGAGCCTGTATATGAGACAAAAAAAAAGAAGAGGAACCATTAGAAGAATTAAAGGGACACATGAGCAGATGAAAGGTGCAAAGTGCCATCTTTTGTGTTCCCAGGTTGGACATCACCAGCAGCAGAGGGAATATGACAGAGAATCAGTGGGAAGTGGATCAAGCAACCCCCACCTCACCCCATTCCTTAAAATGCAAAACACACAAATGCTGAGCTCTTGCTCAAAGCAAAGCACAATCCTCTCCTCTCATTGTTACCTGTAACCCAGAGCCTGTGGAAGCAGCTACAGTGAATTAACTTGAGAGAAAGGAGCTGGATTGAATTTGCTAAGGGAGACAAAAACCCCCTACAGGCATGTTGTCAAGAAAGAATGAGCACTAATTCTGTTTATTCTGATTTGTTTTGTGTGATTGTGCTTGATTGTGCTTGCCCTAGGAAATGTGAGAGCTGGTGGGGATGATATCAGCAAAGAAAATCAGAGAGCAACAAGTTGATGGTTTAGAGTTCATGCAAACATCGTGCCAGCCACTGAACCAGAAGAAAAGAGCTGGCTCAGAGGCAACCACTTATCTACTGATAAGACCCTTTTGGGGAGGAATCTCAGAATGATGTGGAAGAGATGGGAAATTGTGCTGCAGAGCTAAGCCCAGCAGTCAGCAGAGAATATGGCATTGTTTGGGTTTTTCTTTGCTTTCTGCCCTGTTCTTCCCCATTTATTATCAGAACAAAGAGTATTTTTGCCTGTAAAAATCTTTGTGCCTAAAGAGGTAACACTGGGGTGCGCTCCAGCACCAGAGCTCAACTTCTGGGTAGCTTTGATTTAACTTTCTGGAGAAAATCACAGTAAAACTCTTAGCTATGGATCTCTATATGATCATTATCTCAGCTTTAAACACCTACATTTGCAACAACTTGTTTGTGGAGATAAAATACATCACCACGGTTTCAACTCACCAGAAAGTCTCTCCCAGGGGCTGCTCTGTGGAAGTGTCAGAGGAAGGAGATCAGGTCCCAGGTGGCCAGAGAACACAAACTGTGGCTGGCCAGGAGCAGAAGCTGGCAAACATCAGGCATCTGGAGAGGTGAGGAAATTCAGGACAACTTCTTGGTCCAGCAGATCAACCTTCCTGCCTTTTTTAACAGATGTGATGTGCTTACAGATGTTCCCTGAAAGGGGCAGCAGAGACCAATCCCACACAAAGAACAGAGAGAGCCATCCTAAATGGGGAGAAATAAAAATGAAGAGCAAGAATTATTTGCAATGTTTCTTTTCCTTGGCATGCAGAGGCTCCACCATGTGTCCACTCAAATAAAAACAGCTTGGACCTCTACAGGCCAAACTGGGGCTGCTTGGTAGAATCTTGATTGACTCTGTAATCACTTCCTTCAGCTGCTTTTGAGAGGAAGGCACCAACCCATGGGTGCTGGGTGTGCAAACATTGTGGAGCTCTGGATAATGCACTGATTAACACCTAAGCCACTACAGCAGCACAGCAGCCTTTGGGCTGGCAGGGGGATCAGTGTAATTTGGGAAAGGTTCACTAACAGGCTCATGAGTACCTGCACCACAGCTCATCACTCACACATTTTGGCTCCCACCTAAGCCTGACAGAGGGAGATGAGGAAAAATGCTGATTAAATTATCAAGGTTCCCAACATGTTGGTGTGAAGGTGTAAAGCAGGGAAGCCCACCTTGGACCACCTCTACAATGTCTCCAGGCTCTCTTGAACCACTCAGAGTTAATTCTAGAGCTGATCCAAGCTGCTGCCTGGAGAAGAAGACACAGTTATTTACCTGCAGCAAATCCCATCTGTGTTCCTTCATCTAAGTCTCTTATCCCATCCTGTCCTGTTGTTTTAATTGCCTTATGCCCCTCTCCAGCACTGTCCACAATTCCCAGTGGAGAGGATGTCCAAGAGCTCCAACCATGGGACAAACCATAGGCACAAAACATGCACAATTCTCTCCATCAAGGCTTTGAAAGAGGCCTAAGGTTTGAAAGCAGGGAGGGGCCAGTGTGAGGTGAGAAGGCAGCAGGGGAGCTGAAGCAGCAAGGGCTTTATCAGGAAACCAAGAACCCTCTCTGCTCCTGCTCTCAGGATAGAACAGCACACCAGCAAATCTGGCTGCAGACTGAAATCTTGGCTTCTCCTGAAGCCAATGGCAAACATCCCACTGGCTTCAATGGGAGCAGCACTTCATGCCAGATCTCGTGCTTCCCATTCCTCTGCTGTAGCCATGAGAGCAGCTTCCCTTCCAAGGCTGTGTCTGCAGCTACAGCCTCCAGCAGCAGGAGAATGGCTCCCCTTGCAGCCTGAGAAGTATCAATGGGAAATGAAAGACTTATTTTTAACAGAAATGGTGACTGTCCTAGTGAACAACTTGCTTAGAGTTATAGGGCTCTCTGGAGCCATTTCTTTCTCTCTTAAAATTTCCCCTTAGGCTTTAGGTGCCCACAGGGTGCCCAGAAGCTCAAGCACAGCTTTTGGCTGTGCTGAAATCACGAGTGTGGGAAGTGGTTTGAGCTGGGTTATGCAACTATCAACACTCATCTCCCCCAGTCTTAACATCCCTCATTCCACACCTGCTCACACAGCAGCACCTGGACACAGTGGGACTTACAGCCTCACAGCAAACAGGCAGGGGAGGACCAAGTTTGGCCATTTCTGTTTTTACCACAACAGAGCTGATGGAGGGAGGGATGCTGGGAGAGCACTGACCACACAGGGCTCCACGTTTGCTCTGGCACGAGCATCCCTCTGCTGAGATGAGCATCTTGAGACCCCCGAGCTGTTTGGGAGGTGGCAAGGTCACATCTCTCATTTCCTGAAAATCTTTGCTTTCCTTGGCAGAAATGAAGGACTTTGTTAGGGAAATCTTGGTGGGTGTTTTGTGATCAGTCAAGCACAGCAGATGACTCGAGGGTGTACACAGGACCTCCCGTCTTCTTGACGTAGGAAAACGATTCTGCTTGCTCCAGAAATTCAGGAGTCACCAGCATGGTGCTGACCACCTGTATTATTCCTTAGGTCACAAGGCATGTCTACTGGACAGATTGATGTCTGTACAGCTGACTGTTTGCATATCAATTCTAGAGGCTAAGGAAATTCTTCAAATCCCAGAGCACAAATGTGCACTGCTACAGAAAAGCAGGTGGAGATGTGCCAAGTTACAGCTCCTTAGCTGCTGCCCCTGTAAGGAATGCCCTGCGAGGAAAACTGGAAAATATTTCATGAAAGAGTAAAGATAACACAAGACAATCTGGCAAAGGGTAGAATTTAATATTAATGGCTTTCCTTTAGTCACTGTATTTCCTGTTCCTAAGTTAACCCCCTAAAATCAGTCATGGTCAGAGAAAGGCTATAAAGTTTTGCACATCTAAAAGATCTTTCACTGAAAGATCTCAGAGCACTTTGCAAATGTCAGGGACTGTGGATGGATGGCTTTTCCCTGAGGAGATTGTCCATGGAGCCAATGGGCAGATGCTCCTTTGGCTGCTGAGGCCAAACACTGAAAAATTTGGCTACTCTGTAAGAACATCTTCCTTCTTTGCCTCCCAGGCTCCTGTCATCACAGGAACCCAAAAGTGAGAGGAGCTGGGCTTCCCTTGAGCTCAGTGTAAAAAATCCCTTCCTCATGGACAGATGGGTAACAGACACAGCAGGGAAGTGCTGGTGTCATTGCAGCCACTTCAGGATCTTGTCCCTGCAGATCTCAGGGTTCCATGGACACAGCTCATGGCTGTGCCTGGCTCAGCTGCTGGTTATTGAACATCACCATTGCAGCACACTGAAACCAGCCTTGAAAGGGAGCTGGACCAGCCCCACCTCCCCAGCCTTCCCTGCCAACTGCTGCTTGCCTGCAGGAGTCCAAAATGAGTCCAAGCAGATAAGAGATGGACAATGTGGCTCCTCAGAGTCCCAGGCTCCTTTGCTCAGAGGAGATCCCTCTATGCCCACCCACATCTTCCTCTAACCTGGCAAAGTACCTGAGTTACTGAGCTGACTTGCCAAGAGAGATTTAGGCTGGAAGCCTCTCTAGAAAGATGTCTCTCATTAGGAGCAGGGAGCTGGCTGGGGCACACAGCTGGGAGAGGAGTGTTACTCATTCCTGCCTCACACTGGGCCCTTCAGACACTCTCTCCTGCAAGATGCACTGTTCTGTGACTGCTGGCAGAAATTAATGAGCAGAGCTGGTTGAAAAACTTTCCATCAAAACAGTGCTTCTGCTTTGCCAGAAGATAGTTGAAAAATTAAGTAGAAAAATTAGAGAAGAGAGCCTGGGTTTTGGCTGACATTGTTGGTCCAAAAATCCCAAACTTGGGATTTTTTAGCCAAAAATGGAAGCATTTGGGGAAGGCAGGGGAGGAAAGGGAGGTGCGTGGCAGGATTTAGTGATACCTTGAAAAACATCTACAAAAATTTTGACAAATATGAGGGTGTTTTTGTCAATTTTATCTTTTTTTTCCCCATAGTGAAGGATAATTCTGCTTTTAGAACCATCCTATAGGGAGGCTGAAAACAAACAAATAAGCTTTTTCTTTCTTACACATATGGCTACACATATGGATCCCCCATAGCTTGTGGCACAAGCACAGGCAGCAACTCCCCTGCAGAAGGAGCAGATCTTTGCTAGGAGCTGCCCCAGAGCTGATTACCCCCAAGTGCAGCTCTCAGAAAGGGACACCCACAGAGCTGGGGCTGCTGTGAGTTTGTACAGCTGATGGGAAGCTCGATAACCTCTCAGCTGCCTTGCACACAAATAAACTGAGCCGTGGGGACAGCCAGGGAACAGGGCTTGTGATGGAAGGTACTGTGCACACAGCTGCTGCAAAACCACCCCTGCTGAACACTCAGGCAGCCACAGCACAGGCAGAGTTGTTGTTGCAGGGAGAATGGCACATGAATACCCACAGAAAGCTCTTTTCCATCTTGCTTACGCAATAATGTAAGTTTTCCTTTTTCCCCTTTAAAATTGTTTCTTTAGCAAAACATGGTTCGGAAAAAAATTAATAAAACAAAAAAGAAAGAGACGGAATCTTCCTTACCCTCTGGGAAATGTGGCTGACAGCATTTCTTGGGCTCAGTGTCACTGTCCCCTCCCCAAGGCATTGCTGGCCAGTGATGTGATGGGAGGAAGAAGCCTCGAGCGAGAGCAGCTCCAGGGTGGTGATGCCTGAGGAGAGCAGAATTCCAGAATTCCAGCAGGGCCCTTCTTCCTCAACACAAACCTGGGCAGGGAACAGAGCTGGCAGTGCTGAAGCCAGCACAGCACAGCACAGGAGGCACCAGCTCTGTGAGAAAACCAAATGTTGTTATTGAGCAGTGGGGAACAGGGGAGGTTCAATTTGTTGTGATTTTCTGAGGAGTGAGACCATGATTCTGGAGAGGATTTCTATTTTATTCTTTAAATTCAGTCTAGATGTGGATTTCATACCTTCTCCTAAATGAGAGCAGCACTGGAGGAAGCAGGCTCAGGAGTTCAGATGTGTCCTGGCAGGGAATTGCTGCAGGTCCCCTTGCTGACAGCCTGAGCTTGACTCTCGTCCCACCACAGCCTGGGGTTACAGTCCCAGCCACTTCCACCACGAGCAGCTCTGGCTCAGAGCCCCCAGAGTGATAAAAGGCTTCTTGTGTGATCATCTCAGGAGGGAAGTTTGGTGCCAAACAAAGCTGCAGTCTGGTTGGGTCCTTTTGTCATTAGAGACAAAATCAAGGGGAAAAGTGCAGAGCTGAGGAAAGAAATGGGAGCTGAAAAACGTTCCAATAATGTCTTTTGTAAGAAAATGAATGAAGTCCAACCCAAGAATGGCTTGTCTGGTTTTGCTGGACAGGCTGCAGTGATCTTGGTGCAACATGAAGACTCTGTTAGAGGATTCCCCTTTTTCACCAGTCTTTCAGCAGTCCAAGTACTTTCACTCCCTGTCTCCAGAAAGGCTCCAGTGATGCTGTGGTGTGCAGTGACCTTCCAGAGAGCTGTCAGAGATCCTTCAGGTGGTTTGTGGGGTGGTGGAGCCAGCCCTGCAGACTGGGGAGCTGCCAGTGCTCTCCTGGTGAAAAATGAGTGTTTTCCTCCTTTCCAGGCCACATGGAGAGCAGCATCCCATCCCATTCTTCCTGACACCATCAGAAGTGTGAGTGCATGGACTGGGAGCACATCTGGCACGGATCTTCTCTGCCTGGAGCTGCACAGCACACTGGTGTTTGCACTGACACTCTCCAGCAAGGAGAAAACATCCCTTTCCCCATGGAGATGCTCCATGTGGTGTTGGGGAAAGCACAAAGGAACATTTGGTTTTCACTCTGCCAGAGAGCAGAGTCCTCAGCAGTGGTACTCAGTGAGCTGATGTGGGGATAAAAGTGTTCCACATTTTGGAAGCAAATTCCTTCCAGAGCAAGCAGAGTGCTGCCAGCTTGCTGCAAGAGACAGCTGAGGCTGCCATGGACACCAGGAGAGTGAAGGGAGCAGGTGGAGTTGCTGGAGGCAGAAGTGACCTCCAAGGAGGGGAGAAGGGATTTTGCTTTCCTCCTGATCATTCTGTGCCACAGCACCAGAGCCCTCTGACCCCACTGCCTTTAGTGACCTTGGCTGAGGTGTCTTAAATAAAAAAAACCACAACTGAGCTCACAGGGAAGGGCAATGTCTTGGGTAGAAATGGGGATTAGGAATGAGAGAAACAGCAAATGGCTACATGCAAAATAGGCAAAGTAAGTATATAATCCTGCTGGATTTCTAGCAGAGGTATTGGCACATACCAGGAACATTTCAAGCCAAATGTATGACAGCATTCCTTACACCCCTCCCACCCACTGCCATAGCCCAGCTTAATGCAAAGCCCTTTGGCTTCCCCAGGCTCAGAGCTAGGTTTTATTGTTCAAACAGGTCAACAATTGCAATCAGATGTTGACTGCAGGCAAGGCACAAACAGGATGATGTGTTAATGCACAGCACACTTGGATGGAGGCTCTGCAGTGCTGCTGTGAAGGGTCCTGTGCAGGCTGGCACTGGGCTGATCTCCCAAGGCTGCCTCAGAAGCCCATCAGTGCTGTGCCATGAATGCCATGTGAGATCAGGAAATGAGCTCTGCTATTAAAGTATAAACTCCATTTCTGGAAGTCATTGTGGGAGGAGGGCTCTCACACCAACTCTGCTTTGGTTTGTTATAAAATCATAGAATTTTTTGGGTGGGAAAAGACCTTTAAGATCACCAAGTCCAACCCAGCAGTGCCAAGTCCACCACTCCACCATGTTCCTGGATTTTAAGGCTGCTTTAGAAAGATGCTGCTCCCACCTCCAAGTGCCCTTTTAACAAGAATTGAGCTGGAGTGGGATACAGATGATGGCATCTCTGTAAGGCAGGCTGGGAGAGGATCCTACAGGTGTATCTGACTGCAGAAACAACCTTCACCCTGCTGGGGGCAGCTAACAGCACAAACATTCTGGCCAGTGCCTACAACAAAGACATCCAAAACACGTGGCACTGAAGTAATTCTGTTTACTTCACACTAGGGGAGAGTGCAGCTAGGTTATGCAGTACCTTCCCAATGGATGGGATTGTTTTGCTCCAGTATAAATTTCCACATGCTCAGCACTGCTCGTTGTCAGGGGGTGCCTGTGGAGCTGCTGCTCCCTCCCAGCTCAGGCACAGCAAGAACAACCTTCCCCAAAAGCACCCTCAGAACATCCCTCTCCCCAGGCAGAAGCTCCCCCTCCCCACAGCCTGCCCAGGCACACACAGATATCCCAAACACAGCCTGGCAAGCTCTTCCCACACAGGAATTTCCTACTCTTGTGTCACTGACCACAGACCTGGCAAGGCATCATTCAGGTGTTAACATCCCCGTGCTTTATTTTGCAACCTGACCAGGACAAGACCCATCACTTCTTGGTTTTTAGCACACTGAGAACTCTGAGGTGTCAGAATTTTACTGCCAAATGAGCTTTTACACCGACCACAGCAATTAAACAGTTGGCTTGGATTTATCCAAATCCCAGTCTCAGTTCAGTATTACACAGATGCATAATGTACCACTTACAGTTTCACTCCTTTCTCTTCATTTCCATGCTTTGGGTTTGCTTTGTATTTTTGCTTCAAGTTCAGAAACCTTATTAAAGTTGTTATGGAAAAAATAAATTTATTATTCATTCAATTTGTTCAAAATGGAATGATATTTTTTCTTTTTTTTTTTTTTTGGCTTTCATTTACAACTGGTTCTATTCAGTTTGACTGTTTTTTATCTTTTTCTATTTATAACCAGCACCAAGAAGAAAATTACCATGGATACAGTACATATGCAAATTAGCTAATGGAAAAATATATACATTTCACTCTGTAATGAGAAAACTTAAATGATATTATTGCCATGGAGAATATATCCCTGTATTATAATAAAATATCAAGCAATAATCAACTGCTAAGATTCTTTTCCACCGACAAAAAATAGCACCATACATGAGATAGTGAGAATCTACACTCAATAACACAATTGTGCAACTAGAAATGTACAGTACTTTAGTAACAGTACAGAGTATTGTTTACAATATGGAAATACCACCACTGTAATCAAAAGAGCATCAATCTCTTAGGAACAACTAAGAAAAGTATTGTTGTAGACACACTGAAACAAACAGCTTTTCTTTTCACCAGAATGTGGGAACTGAGGGCAGAGCATAGCTGTGACTTCATTGTGAAGCTCCTATACAGTGATAAAAACCAGAAGTGCAGGAATATTGAACAGAATTAATTTTTTTTCTTATTATTTTTCTGGCTGTGATGTGATAGTTGTCACCATATGAAGTAAGAGAATTGAATAAAATGGAGCTGTGTTGTGCCATCAGTTCTTCATAATGTTGGGGGGTTGATATAAAAAATAAAAGGCTGATGCATGCTAATCTGTGAGCTGTGAGAACAAGTGAGGTGGTTTTTTCTCAGTGCTCATACAATTGAAAAAAATCCTTGTAAACTCCTGTTTCCTTAGGTAGGACCCAGAACTCGGACCCAAGTGTCCTTTGGGTGCAGAACCCAAATGGTTCTGGGTCAGGCCAGAGATCTAACCAGCCTAGCACCCTGCTCTGGCCAGTGGCCTGTAGTGAATTATTACTGAAAAACACAAACCCTAAAATCCTTCATATCCTATGTCCTACCTTTTGCCTAGAGAGGGTCACAGATCAGCACCAGAAGGAAAATGCTCCTGCTGTGGAGAAGCACCTTTGATTCCCAGCAATGATAATTCACACAATTCTGCCAAGGTAACAGAGAAAATGTTGCCCATGAGAAGAAAACAGCAAATTCCAAACGGAGTGAGGGGTGTCAGGGGTGGCTGTGGGGCAGGGAGGCAGCAAGGACAGTCCCAGTGTCACTGCAGGCTAAAGGGGAAACACCACTGTGGGTTAAGAACATAAACCAGGTTCTCTGGGCTCTGTCTGATCTCTTGGAACTTTCTCATTAGCAGTTCTTCTACCTGTTAATTTGCCTAATTGAGTATCACCTGGTTTTGTCTAAATCTTCACCCTGTCACCCCCTCCAGCAATTTTCCCTTGATTACTTGCCAAGTACTTACACAATCTCTGGGCTGGGTAACAGGGTGGGAATAACAGAAAAAGGAGGTCTAATCCTGATTATAAATTGAAAAAAAAAAAAAATCCAGTATAACAAAAACCAAGCTGGAATCATTTCCCTGATAGAGAAAATCATCTGAGGCATTGGAAAGCAGATCTGTTTGAGACAGGCACTTGAAGAAAAGAGGTGTGCAAATGTGTCCTTGTGCATCAGGCCAGCCCTGGTGCACACACACTCATCTGCACACTCACAAGCACAGATGTAAATGTGAAGCCCACACAGGGTTAGTCTGTTGATGACCATTATCTCCCTGTGCTTGAAAAATTTAGCCCTTAATAAAATGCTAATAGGTTATTCCAGTGAGGTCCTGGATATGGAAAGAATGGTACTAAGCAAAAATTGCTTTAAAGACATGATAGGTACTCAGAGTCTTTGTCCTTCCTTGCATTGACAAAAAGAGACAACAGCAACAAAGACAACCTGGGGCCAGGTGAGAGCTGCCAGGCAGCCTGGCCCAGGGGCTGGGGGAGCAGCTGGGCTTGGCTCTGTGCTCAGCTCCCAGGAGTCAAACAGTCCCACGCAGTTCCAGAGCTCTGTACTCACAAAGCTGCAATTATCCAAAGGGCTGCTCCTGTCACCAGGAGGGGGCTGAAACTCCACCATGGCCTTGGGCCCTGGCAAGGGAATGATGCTTGTTGGAGCAAGATGTGATGGGGAGACACTGGTGTGTGTGACAAGGGAGGGGACAAGGCCTGCCCTGGGCAGAGCTCCTGTTTCAAGTCTCACATCACAGAGAGGAGCCTGGTTTAAAGTGCAGAGACATGGCAGAGATTATTGTGTGTGCAGCACCTGTAAGTGCTCTGACAGCACCAAACCTATAGCACCAAACCTGACAGCACCACACAAGTGACACAGGGAGCATTCAAAGACAGCAGTGGAAGTCTGAGCCCTTGGCCTCCCACAAGCTCCAGGTTACACTTTGAATGTCTTGCATCCCTGGCTACTTCTGATTACTCCAAAAGCTACATAACCTCAGCTGTGTAAAAGAGCCCAGAGATAGAAAACACCTGCTCTGCTCCCCACTACATCCTTTTCACAAAGACTTCCAAATTCAGTTTCTGTTCCAACCCTATCCAGTTTCACAGTCCTCTTATAAGAACCAACAGTCTCATTATCTGATTGATTTCTAAAAATTGGAGAGAGCTCAGGCCAAGCAATCCCTCAGTGAGCTCTACTGGATGAAATGATTTCTGGCTTCTCCCATCTCATGTAAATGGTTCTTGTTTAAAAGTAACTATCTACGGCTGTTAATAAGCTTTCATTTCATTAAGCTCCGAGAAAAATTAGATTTCATAAAAGGAACTCTCTTATTCTGGGGAAAAGACAGAGAGGATTGTTTTTTAAAATTAGAAGGAAAAGCACTACCTATTAGTGGCTCTAAAAATATGACTTGGAATATTGGATATAATTATACTGAGTTTTCTGTAGGAAATTCAGAGATGTCCATCCTCTGCTATCAGTTTTCACGAGCTTTTACAGAAAATCCTCTCTTTAAACTAAGCCTTTCATTGATGCATGTCCCTCCAAGCCCACTCTGCAGTGGGATAACCGCTGGGAATTGAAAACAACAGATAAAAGCCAAGATTAAAAGATTAAGTAATGTCTCTACCTTTGCTGAATTATTTTGCCAGAGGCCTCCCTCCATGGAGGTACCCATAACCTTATCCAATGTAATCACTTTGCAACTCTTGTCCTTTTCTTTAATGGTAGCAAGCCATCCAGTGGCTGGTGATTTAATATATTAAAAAAGCATTAAAGAAAAATGTGAGGATGTCAAAATATTCAGAAATTATTGGCTCCTTGAGATGACCCTTTCTGTGTGTTTTTTTAAGGTGGATGAGCAGATGACTTTGGTATCCAGTCTGTAGGATTAGTTTCAAGTCTCATTAGGTGTGCTTTGGGATCCACCACGCTGTAGCAACTCATGAAGTTCCAGTACTCAGACCTACTAGTCTGTGATTTCCATACAAACAGCTGGAAGACTCTAAGGAGAGGCACAGCTTCATTAACTCTTCTGCTGCATCTTGTTTGCATAAAAGTCTCTGCAGGTCTGGCAGCAGCGCTGGTACCACCGCATGTCCTGGCACAGGTTCTTCTCCCGGATCACCCTGCAGTACACTGTCCACTGGTCCCCCGTGCACTTGTAGGTGAGGGCAGCTTGGGAGGAGACAAGAAAGGAGAAACTGCCAGGTTAGCCAGGGAACAGCACTGCAGGTGTGACCAAAGCCCTGCAGCCGAGGGGAGGGAGGGCCACGCTCGCTGCCGGCGCTGGAGAGCAGGTGAGGTTCTCTCTGCCAAAATCTCAGGCTCTGGAAGTGCTTCCTTCCTTCCCTGGACATGAACGGGGAGTGAAAACCTCCTCCCGTTGCCCCTGTTTTGTCTCAGAGGCAAACAGGCCTGGATGAACAAAACACCCAAAGATGCAGCCCAGATTTAAGGCCCTGAACTCCACACGGCACACAAGGGGATGGAGATGAATAAATCACACACCTGGCAAGAACACCTGAGACAGAGCTTATGAACCTGAGATGGGAGAGTTCACATAAGAGAAACTGAGCCACAAACAAGGCCAGGACTAATGTTTCAGAGGTTCCAAGGTCCCTCATAGGTTGTGAAGGAAGACAGGAAAGAAGTGACAGGATAAATCCCTCTGAATGTGTCATCAATGAGAGACAGTGGACACGGACATAAAAGCCAGGTGAGGTGAACTCCACACTGAGATATTTTTGGAAATGTTATCCAAGACAAAAAACCATTCTGAAGTAGGGGCAAGGCAGCATGGGGTCTGTAGACTACTGGGATCTTTTTCTGACTTTTTTTTTTTTGTTTGCTTCCATTGCAGAAAAGAGAAAATTCTGTTTAAAGATAATCCAATTAGAATTGTTTATAAGCAAAAAGAGCAAAACACTCAATGATATGTCTTTCCACTAATATCAAATATCATTGTTTCTGGCTCTGGTGATTCCAAGCCTGGTTTAGAAACAAAAGCATCCCAAATTGCTTGCAGATTATTTTCAGCAGGGACTTGAGCCTGCTCAGTCTTCTAAACACATGAGCATTTTATTGCTTTGTCCTAAAACGTGAATTAGGATGGAATTCTTATCTCATCAGTGTATCAAGGGCTTACTTCTCAAATGAAATGTTTTCCTTCCACTATGCTCTTAGTGCTAAAATATCTGGGAAGTATTCTCATACCAAGAGAGGACAGAAACCCCTCAGCATGAGTGCATTTGCAAGAATGAAACTCCCTATTTTCTCTTAAAACATCTGTTAAATTTTTGGGGAACAAATTTCAGTTCAGAAGCTTGAAGTCCAGTCCTAGTTAAAGTGTTATTTAATACTGGAGAGCATTATTAGAAAATGGTTCTTTTTTATTTAGCAGCTCTGTGTTTTCATGTGTGTTGGAGGTTTCTTAGCCTGTAAGATCAGCTCAGATGTGAGAGAGGAGGCTGCTCTTTCTGGTAACCTCTTCTTGTTTACAACTCTTCTACCAAAAGGGGACAGGAGGCACCCATGAGGCTGGGTCAGTGTAGCTGATGCCTCAATTTAGCTTCATCTTACTGGTGATGATGTGTGAAATGTAAAGAAACCAACTTGGTTCTTGGAGCTGCAGGGGGACACACATGGCTGAAGTTCAGAAAAATATATATTTAGTATATTTATATTTTTGTCCCCTTATAAACCAATGTGGAAAATCATGAGATCCCCACAAATTTGTATTAACAGAGGCATTCTTAATTAGTGGCATGTCTTAGGTGTTTCAAGAGACAGATGGTTATCACCAAATTTCCATCCCAGCCAGGGACACAAGGAACGCAGGGAGGGTGAGGAGGAGGACAGTGACAGAAAAGCACAGGGTCAGGAAGAGGCTGGATGCTCTCTTGCCCCTCTGGGCAAATGAATCCATCAAACCACCTGTCAGGGTTTTGTATTTTCTTGGGGCACCATGAATAAATGATCCTACTTCACACTCACTGCAGCACAGGCAGCGTGTGGAAGGGTTTGTGATGGAGAACAATGCACCTGCCAGCTCCCTCACCTGTGATCAATCAATCAATCCAATCAATCAGCCACCATTTGTGCGCTCCTGCTGCTCTCAGCTCCATCCTCTGCCATGCCAAGCACTCCATCCAGGCACAGCCTGAGGCAGGGCTCAGACAGGACCTACCCACATTTAGGCTGCAGTCTGGCTGACCCTCTCCCAATTTCTGGCCCTGGACAATCACTGCAGCCCCTGGGCAGCCGGCACCTTCCCCCCAGGGCCCTGACTCACCGAGCCTGGGCGAGGTGATGGTGTTGACGTTGATCCTGTCGTTGCAGACCTCCTGGTGGCACTGCCTGTAGGCTGCGGGCTTGGCCAGCGCGGGGCACTCGCTGCCGTGGCGCCCGGTCACCTTGTGCATGCACTGCACCACCCGCGACTGCAGCCCCTTGCCGCACGTGGAGGAGCACTGCAGGAGAGAGCACACTGAGCTCACACGGCACAGCACAGCAAAGTCACTGCTCCTGTGCTGCCGAGGGCTCACAGCTGGGGCACCGTGGCAGCCAGGGACACTCTGTGTGGCTGCTGCGCTGTCTGTGATGGTTCTGCACCTTCTGTGAGCAGAGGAGCTCTCCTGGCACAGGGAAGGAACCTGTTGTCTTTCTACCTACTCTGACTGTTCTCTGTGGATGCCCATGGGGCTCAAGTAGACAAAAATGCAATTCCTCCCACCAGTCATGAAGAGGCAAAGCTGAAAAATGTTTAATGCTGAATTATGGACCAGCAGCTTCCACCTCCCTCTCTGTGAGGGACCCGGTGGTTCTTGGTTTAAAAGCCTTCTCCAGGACTTGGATGGTCTAACAAGGCTTCTTCCACAGGCAGGCACTGACATCAGATAAACCCCAGGATTCCAGCAGAGGCTGGCAGCTCCTGTGTGCCCAGAGCCCTGAGAAGCTCTGTTCTGGAGACAACACATCAGGTATTCCAGTTTCACTCCCATCTATCCCTGCTAACTGTCTGGCCCTTGCCTGTCCTCCTGGGAGCAATTGCAAATTGTACTCATGAGTTTTGGCTGCTATTAGCCAGGAGGCCCAGCCTGTTCATGTGCTCTCTTTGTTGTCATACAGTCAGAGTCCCTCCCTCTCCCTCCCTCTTCCTCTGGCCCAGTCACTTGTGATTTACAATGTCCTACTTGCACGCTGTTCAATTTTAATAAAGCAAACACAGTGAGCACAGGGAGGTGCAGCAGCTGGAGTCAATAAAATAACCTTGTATTTAACATAAAGAAACAATGGCTTGCAAGACTTGGGTAAGATTCCTGTTTCTGCTAAAGCCACACACAAGCAAACGATGGGGGAGAGGAGGAGGTGAGGGAAAGCCCAGGAGGTATCACAGAATGATGTTAAAAAAGGTCATGTTTTCTGTCCTCTGCTGTTCCTCACCAAAGTCAGGGCATTGGAGCTTTCTCCCTGAAAACCACCATCACCTCAGAGAGGCAATTCTCAAAAGAGAGATGCCAAACACTGGAGAGGTTCAGGAGTTGGGCATCACTGAGGTTGGACTGAAGTTCAGGCACAAATCCTGTGTGTGCAGTGTGGATGCTTGTGAGACCAAGGGCAGAACGTGTGGATGCACACAGGGCTCCACTTCCACAACCAAGGGGGGTGAGTACAGCAAAGCTGTGGTCATTTTGGTCTGGAAGTACCACAAGAAACCCTTGCTGTTTGGGTTTTTTCCTTTACAATCTTCTTATTTCAATTTAGGTTCAGCACACCATTTTATGACAGATATTTTTACACTTAGATTTTTCAGGTGTTGAATTTGCATTAAAAAATGACCACTATCAAATACTACCTCAGCAATGGTTATAGCATTTAGGATTATGCTGAATGAACCCTTCTCCTGCCCTACAGTGAGCTATTCCAAAAATCAGGAATTAAAGTCTCTGATGTAAATCCCCTTCACAATCTGAATTTATGCAGTGAGGTCTGGACATTACATTAGTTTTGTGTGTCCCTCAGCTCTTTCCCAGCACTGAGTGCCCTCAGTGACTTCCACCAGCCTGGAAGCCAGTCAGGCTGGATTTAAAGTGAACTATTTTCATCCTGATAAATGCAACTATTAGGGCCTTCCACTTCAGCAGTCAAATGGAACCTTTAATCCTCAGGATTCAGTGGCACTTTTAGTCTTCACAGTGGTTTACTAATCTTAATCCTCCCCAAACTCCTTGCTTTGGGAGGGGAATTGTACATCCATTTTGCAAACAGAATTGCTGTTATCACACAGGCATTAAATAACTCAGGCCATGGGCTTCCTTCACATGATTGCAACAGTGAGCCTGAAACCTCTCTGGCTTTTAAGCACTCCCTGTGCTCTTAACAAGGGGAACACAGGGAGAAAGAAGGGAAAAGAGGACAAAACCAGCATTTTTTTATAAGGTGAATGAGCTTTTCAGATACCAACACACAAACACTCACCCACCTTTATCTGTGTTCCTGTCTCTGCATTTGTTAAGCAGCAAGGAGGGCAAGCAGTGAAACTTTTTTCCACAGACACTGCCAGCTCCAATCCTCAGACAAATAACAGCAGAGCTTTTGCCTGAAGCAGTTTTATTCCTTCTCCTGGGAGACTGGGATCATCACCTATGCTATGCAATTAGTTTTTCACAGCCAGGAAGACAGATTTTAACATCTTTCTTGAACTCTTTAGGGCTTGGCAGCTAAAGGAAGGTTGGACATCTGGCTTATTTTAAGACGAAATTTTCAGCTCGGTACTTGGATAGTTTCTTTCCTAGGAATTTCAATAGGAAATAGGAATAGATACAAAATACATACAAAGGGGGAATTGTTACTCATGCTGCACTATTGGAAGAGGACATCATTAAAAGAGGCATAAAAATCAAACTCCAACTGCACAGCAAATTCTCATAAATACCTTCTTTCCTTCTCTGGACAGCTAAATGCGCTGCTATGGACTCTCCATTCCCAAATGTTTGTGGAGCAAGGAACCAAATCCACAGAACAATTTTCAGGGCTGGATCCAGCAGAGAAGACCCCCCAGCAATGTCCCTCCTCTGGGAAGCTGGGGCTGGGACAAGGGGTTGAGCAGAGATGCTGGTGCCAAAGGAAGAAGTGGATTTTCCCTTCCACCAGGCCCTGCCAGTGGTGCCACCATCACCAAAACGCACGTGCAAAATGCACAGAATTTAACCATAATGCCCTAAACTGACAACACAAGCACAGTAAACTGGAAATCCACCCCATGCAAAGATCAAAGGGTTGCTCAGCACTGTAAAATTGAAGTGGTTAATGAACAGCTACAAAAAGTGAAACTAATGAGAGCCCCTGTAACTCCCAGTTCAAACACTGCTTAGGAAGGCAAAGCAAGACAAAAATGCCTGCATTCACATTCCTTGGCAGTAACATGCAAGCCAGTGGGGATATCCAGAAGGAAATAAACTCACAAATTGTCAAGGCAGCAGCTGCATTCAACAGCTTAAAGAAGATTTACTCACTGAAAAACTCTAACCTTAGGAGCAAGCTATGATTTTTCAACTGGAATGCTATTTCCACCTTAGGATACTGATATGAAAGCTTGAAATCTAGCAAAGGTGCTGACAGATGTCTAATTGCTTTGAAAGCAAATGCCTCAGGAGAATATTAGGTATTAAAATAAAATGAATTTACAGAAAGTGCTGAGATCTGTCAGGGCCTTCATCAACATCTGGTCTACAAAAGATGGCAGAGAAAGAGAGAGGAATGAGAATGACTTAAGCCAGGGCAGGGCTGCTGTGGGGCAGCACAACAGACAGTCCAAAGAATCCCTTTGTTGAGGCTTAATGGGGACACAAAAGGTACAGATTTACCAGCACAGACACAGGTTCAGGACTGAAAGGGATAATGGATTATTGCTGAGGGCTCCTGGGATGCTGGGATACATTTCAGACCAGCACACCTTCAGAAATGTCACTTTTCTAACCTCCAAGGGATAGACGTAAAAATATTTTTTTAAGAAACTTTTCCCAGCAGAAGCAGGAGGTCACAGCATCCCTCCAGCCAATCCTGAGCACACTGCAGCACAGAGAGGGCTGATCTGTCAGAAGGAGATCCAGTTCTAGATGACTGTCACAAGTCAGCTGCAGGCAAGATGGGGTGTTCTCTTTATTCATCAGTCTGCAGGCATCTGATGTTTAGAGATACTGGTTTGCCCCCAGTTTGCTGGAAGTTGCTGGAGCCAAGGATAACACCATGGCTAAAGCTCCAATATTGAGAGATAGAGTCATGCTTTACTGACTTCAGAGTTCAAGCATTCAAGGCGTTAGGGTAGAGTGTTTTTCCCCTCGGGGGTCTTATTCCTTGCCTCTATGAAAGTCAGAAAGAAAGCAAGAGAAGTTCCTATTAAAAACATTCTAACACAGCATCTGAGATGAATGACAAAGGTCCTGTAATTGCTCCCTTCCCGGGACCTTAATAGCACACACATGTGTGCTCTGAGAGCCAGTGCTCCACACACCTTCACATCAGGCTTTTTATGAGGATCACTCCTTTAAACCCCACAGCTCTAGCTGAAAAGCAGCATGCAATATGCTTTCATAAACACCAGGTCAACTTTCACCATGGCATCATGCTAAAGAAAGAAATATCTGTCTTTTCACTGATAAGATCTAATTAGCCCAAAGCAAACTGTAAGCTGTTTTTCAAGCTTCCTTGT
The DNA here is from genome assembly GCF_027579445.1 of Ammospiza nelsoni. Taxonomy (NCBI): domain Eukaryota; kingdom Metazoa; phylum Chordata; class Aves; order Passeriformes; family Passerellidae; genus Ammospiza; species Ammospiza nelsoni. The sequence continues at coordinate 3,419,213 of NC_080646.1, read as the reverse complement.
TCTTTTCTTTTTTTTTTTTTTTTTTTTTTTTTTTTCCTTCTTTTTGAACCCCAGATCTGTAAAAGAACATATCTGGTCTTGCTTACAACAATCTTTCATTTGGAAACTTTTGTGAAATGACTGATTTGTTTAATTTAGCCAAGAAGAAAAAAATGCATACCCTTCTGACTCAGTATGGGAAGAAACAATAAATTATGGCAGCAAATGCTCGTGGCTGATGTGACAGTATCTTAGCAGGAAAAGAGAAGCAATTTTTGCAAACCGCCTACAGCTGTACTTTCAAACTGCACGACCCCAAGGAACAAGACCTGACCAGCACATCCAGCATGTCTCACTGCATAATTAAGCTTGGCTTTGCTATTCTGAAAAGCTCCATTGTGTACAGAGAGTTCAGAGATTAAAGGCTGAACACATGAATATTCTGGGTAGTGACAGTGCCCCTAAAGTACTTGTGCAGTGGAGCCCAGGTGGGTGCTGATGAGAAAATGCCATTTAATCCAATATTCCAATCAGACAGAATTTACTTCTCACAAGGTTTCAAACTGGATTTGAAGAACAGGCTCAAGCAGAACTGTGAGGTGACACAGGGCTGCCCACTGGGCCCATATTCTAGCAGGTCACCTACTGCACTTGTGCCATGGCTGGACCTGTGGCAGAAAGTGGAAATACTCCAGAGCTTATTCCAGCAGGACAAATGCAAGGACCTGCTGGTGAAAAACACCTAATGCAAAAGGCATAATCAAGGTAATTTTAAATAGCCCCAGTAGTAATGGACATCCATGGGATCACAGAACTTGGGCCAGGCTGGAGAATCCCTGTTCCTACAGCACTGTGAGCTGCTTGCCATGAGCCAGGCTCTCAGGGCTCACATGAGCTCTATCCCCACCCCAGGTGTTATCCTGAGAGGACATCCTGGGAACTGAAGCCCCACTGAATGCATTATTAGTTACTATTAGTTATTCATCAGTTAATGATCAATGCTCCCCCAGTGCAATCTATTAAGGAAAGTAATTAAACTAAGGACTCCTTGGGTTTTTTTAATTTCAGCAAGAGGCTGTTCATCTCTCATTCAGTCCCGCCTGAGCATTTTCTGGACATGGAGCTACCCAGCTCTGACATGTGTGACACCAGCTAACACTGTTTCATCTCTTTGCAGTCAGTCACACTGGTGCTCATTGCTCCTTAAAGGTGTTCTGGGAGATTGTCCCCTTAATGCCTTGGCAGTCATTGTAAATCTCAAAAGGGTATGGAAAGGACTGGGAAATTACAGCAGTCCCTGCCAGCAGTACAGACTGTGTGCTGTAGGTATTCAAGGGGAAAATCCTCCTCAGACTGGTATTACAGAATTTAAATGGTGAATTACTACTCATATTTTCAAAAACATGATCCTAGACACTGTAACATCTCAGACAAACTCAGAGAAAATTAATGTCAATACTTGAACAGGCATGTCTTTCACCCTTTCTCCTTTTTCACTTTAAAAAACAAGAGTAAAAAAAATCACAATGGAATTTCATTTCCAATCCACTGGTCTTGGTGGAAGGCTTTAACTCTCCATCAAAAAAATGCACTTAATGGACCAGGCTTTTAAATAAAATATCAAAGAAGAGAAGTTACTCTTCCAGTTAATAGGATCACTGGAGGCTGTGTTGGAATATGAGACAAAAACACCAAGGCAGAGCGTGCTCCACTTCAAACAAAACATTGATCTTTTTCAGTGTTCAGATCAATCTGATCTTCTTGCAGCTCATTCTCCTTTACTACAGAACCTTCACAATAATTTGTACCAGGGATGTTCCCAGAAACTCCAGTGGAGATGAGCTGTGCAATTTGTTGTGCAAACAAGGAGCAGCTTGGAAGGCACAAACAGGACCTGGTTCCTGGAGCCTGCAGTGCCCAGGGGAAGGACATGGCCAGCTCTGCAGTCAGCATCTCTTCCTTTTCCATGTCCAGTTCTCAACTAGAGCTGCATCCACTGGGGCTGGCTCTTAGCCCAAGCCCAGGCACAGGCTCAACCTTGTTTTAGTGCCATGATGCAACATTTCCACCTCTGCCCACAGCTGAAGACATTCCACAGACATGGGGACAGACAATCACAGAGCAGAAGGGTGGCATTCATCTTACTGAAGCCCTGCTCAAACCCAAGACTGTTCCTTGCTGGTAAAACCAATTTTGGGCCATTTGATCTCATCTCCTGTAGGGAGGGGTGCTTTGAGATCTAGATGTTGGCAAGAAAGGCTCTGGTTTGCACATCAGTGATCGTGTGCCAGAGCCACAAACCACAGGGAACCACAACTCAGAGCAGTCCATGGGACAGGACTTAGCTCTAGGACAGATGCTCTGGCTCCTGGCCATTTCCAGGACCACAGAAGCAGGGAATGTGACTACTAAAGCTTGTTGGATCCTCTGCTGTCCCACCCAGCTCCATCAGCTTCTGGAGAACAACTGATGTGCATCAGTGAGGCCTGTGGACAACCTCCCAGTGCTGCTGAAGGACGTGAGCAGCCATAAATCACAAAGTTGTTCAGTGGCAGGGATGGGTCTGTCAGCTCTGACGTGCCACTGCAGTTTTAAGCTACCATCCCTCCTGCAGAGTTTTCTCTCAATCCAACAAGAAAAGTTATTTTCTCCAAGGTAGAAGAAGATTAACTTAGTTCTGACCTTTATGAAGAATAACCAAGTTGTCCATAGCTTATCATAAACCGATGTCAGGTCAAGCCATGAATTTGTAATGAATGTTAGAACAAAGGACAGTTTTGCTTCTATATTTATAACAGCTTTGAATACACCTCTCAAACCACAGCTGTCATTGATTTACTCTTCTTATTATGTAATATGAATTAATCATTAAAAGTGAGGCACATAGAGGATTTTGTTGACGTTCCCAATAATTTGGAGCTTGGAAAATATGCCTTCCTGGCACTGGGAGATTGTATTTTTGGAAAAAAAAACCCAAAACCCAACATGTTTTATGGTGCACTGCAAGGCTGGAGGTTTATCTCTCAGAGAATAAGACCTCTTGTAATCCTGCCAAAACAATTAATTTGCAATTACAAATCCTTGTTACCACCCACTGTGATGAATGACTGCTGATCTTCAGTGTGAAGCACCTCAATGTCTGGCACAAAGCCAGTATTTTTCTTCCAGGAAATTAGATTCTTTTTTTCTCTCCCTACTGTTAATGTCCTCCTGGGATGAGAACCCATGTCCAGCATTTCACAGGCTCAGCAAGTTCTGTGAAGGAATTGGCAACTCTTGATGCCCAGGGAGGGCAGGTGGCTCTGGGTGATTTTTCAGATGTGCTTTATCACTATTGACACTATTTGGCAACAAGAATGTTGTTTAACATTACACTTTGCCAAGCTGATCCTTACTGGGGCTTTCCATTTCTGGAGTGTTCAATCTCTCTGAATCCAGTGGAAGTTGTGCCAGGTGGTTATACAAGATGTGAAGTGGTAGAAATGGATTTTTCCTCTACTTTCTCTGCTAGTTGAAGCTCAGCTTGATGTGCCATAAATTTGCTTTCTCCTAAGAGCACAAATCTGTGATGGTTCCTACCCAAGACCCAAAGATTGTGCACAGCCCACCAGGTCAGATCCTGCTCTGCTGGGCAGTGGCATAAACCTGCATAAACTCAAGTGCCTGAATTAATCTGGGTTTACCCTCAGGTAAGAGAGACTGATATGTGACCCAATGTGCTGAGTGAGATCCTTGGCCTGTGGCCAGTGGGTTGTAGGGAAGAATGAAAGACAGTTACCCTGGATTTACACTGGGTTATCTGAGATTAATACAGGCCTTAGTATTTACAGAGCACCTACTGTAACTGCAAAGAAAAAAATATGGCAAAGCCAACATGCTACAAGGCTTCTATGTGTCTTTCTTCTTCTAAAAATCTTTTCATTGGGCTAGGTAATATAATAGGTTAATGAGCTAAATTGTTGCCTGAGGGACAGAAGTTTTATATTTAAACTTCCACCCACAGAGCTGAAAATGCCCCTTGTGAAAGTCAAAGCTAATGATGGAGCTTGTGTGTCTGGCTTGTAATTCCACCTTTCTTGATACAACACCAGAGAAATGAAGAATAGTCAAAAAAATGAAACTGGGAGCCCTGAACCATTCTGTGCTATTGGCTCCAAATACAGAACTTCAGTCAGGACAGAATTTGAGACACGTGAAATAAGAAATAATTAAGTAAAACTGGAAATAAAAATCCATAAAAATTCTGTGGAGAATTGCTCCTGCTATATAACCTTGCCTCCTCAATTTTATCTTAGAAGAGTTCAAAGGACAACTGAAGGAAAGGAACTCAAAAAATGTAGCCTTGGACTGTACAGAACTAAAGAATTACTAAGGTTGGGAAAGACCTCCAAGGTCAAGTCCAACCTTTCACCAAACACCACCTTGCCCACTAAACCCTAGCATTGAGTGCCACATCTGCTTGGGTTTTGAGCACTTCCAGGGATGGTGACTCCACCACTTCCCTGGAGAGCCTGTTCCAATGCTTAACCACTCTTTCAGTGATGAACATTTTCTTAACATCCAACTTGAACCTCCCTTGTGCTATCCCTGGTTGTCTGGGAGAAGAGCCTGACCCTCACCTCAACACAGCCTGCTCTGAGGTGGTTGTGGAGAGCACTAAGTTCTCCCCTGGGCCATCTTTTCCTGCCACATCACTGCTGGAGCAGAAGGGGAGAGAGCTGAGGATGAGAGCCTTGGGTGGCTAAAAAGCAGCCCCTGGTGCTGCTCAGCTCCAAGCACAAGTTCTGTGTCACCACCACAACTCACCAACACCTCCAGCTCCCTGCATCATCTGGGACACGTTTCCAGTGACTCCATTGCCAGGCCCATGTCCTGCAGAGCCCCTTCCAGCACAGCCTGGGGCAGGGAATGGTGTGGAGCTGGGCTGTGTGTCCTGCTCAGCTCCCCAGAGAGACACACACATAAAGACACGCTCTGTTCTTGCAGGAATGTAATCCTCGATGTAAAGTTTGTCAGCAAAAATATAATTCACCATGAAAGAATGGGCTACTGTCTTGCTAAAGCATCAAGAGGCACATTTTCAGCAGTCTGGGAGTCTGAGCAAGTGTTGGGAAACTGAGCAACCTGTGTTTGTTCCTCTGACCAGCACAACTACAACAAAAATGTAAAAACGCTTCCAGTGCTAGAACATTTAACAGCTCAGATTTCAAACAAGGAGGAACTATTTCAAAGCAGAACGAGTGTATGAGATGTTTGTTTCTTTAACTGAATGCAAACTGGATGTGGAATTTCCTCTTGGAAGAAATGACTGAATGGGAGATGGCTTGGACTCCTTTTTCTATATTGCATCATGTACAAAAAAGGATGATATAACGAATTGCAATTCTGAAGAATCCAGGCAAAAATAGAATAATTATTTCAGTTTAACACCTTCAGTGGGTCTTGCATTGTGCAAATCATATTTCTATTAGGTTTGAAGACTCTGGGGCCAGAAGTATTGTATCACTCATGCTGAGTTAAATGCTAAAAATAATGCTTATATCCCTTTAAGGTAATGGGTTTAAAAGAGAAGTGGCAGCAGTGTAGAGAAGCTGCAAGTTTAGTAGCAGTGGTAACTCTCTGTCTTCAGAATTCCAGTGCAGTTTGTATCTCAAGCACTGGGCTAACAAAGGCAAACTCAGAGCCATTTTAAATAACTTTACAAACTTGGCCTGATGTGTTTGCAAAGTGAAGGAGATATATCAGTTTCTTGTGTAACACTTGAAACATGCTGCAAATATATTAAGAATATACAAACATGACAATTAGCTCCAAATGCTTTCCAAAAGCTACAGGACACAGCAAGGACCAGCTGCAAATAAACCTGACAGAAAATGGGATAAAATCCCTCTTCTTTCAGCCATGGATAATGGCTGCAGAGCTGTTGCTAAGGCAGTAGATGAGGTTTGGCTGGTGGGTGCAGGTCTCAGATCAGCATGGCCTCATCTCCAGTCCTCACCTCTTCTACAAGAGAGCTGAGGACTTAAAATCACTTAAAAGGACTTAAAAATTTGTCTGGGGTAGGTGTGGAGGTTTTACTTCTGCTGGGAGCTCCTGGGGGAGCTGATCCATCTCCTCATGCACAGTCTGTGTGTTCTACAAATACTGCCACTACTAACACAAAACTAACACTGTCATACCACCCAAACAGCCTGCTCTATTTACAAGTTGTATCTGGACTTGACTTTTTAAACGAGGTTTTTCCTCTCTCTTACATGACTTCCCAGCATCTTCAAAGAGGATCTTGGTTTGGGAAATTAAGGATCAGTGGCCAAGTCACCAGGCAAGCTGTTTGCACACAAAGCATCAAGGCCCATTATTTTAATCTCTGATAATTACCACTGTTAGTTAAATCGTGCTTCCCTGATGGTTCTCAACAATAAGCAACAAATGCACAACACATTAATTGCACAAAGTTGTTGCTTGTTCTGAGATCAATTTGTATTAACAGAAAAAGTTTCCATCTTAGTCAGCAAAGCACTCTCACAGTGACTTTTACAGGGCTGGGAACAAATGCTTTACAGTGGAATTTTGCCCTGGAAGGATGCATTTTAAAGAGTTCACTATAAGCTAATGGCTACAGACTTTGTGTTTCTCCTTAAAGGAGGAACTGTTTTAAGCCAGAGTTGTTGATAGCTGTAAAGGCACCCCTCCTAAGTCCAAGCCCTGTATTAAAGCTTCTGGATTCTCATGATGAAAATCCTTCACTCAGGATTTGTGAAGAATTTAATTCCATCTTAAACATTTCAGCTATCTGGGTTTCTGGAACAATACATTTTCTTCTAAGAATTTTACCTACCCTTTTCTGTAATCTCTACCCCTCTACTCAGAGAATAAGAATCTAATTGAGTGACCTAAGTGTCCGGTCAGAATTAACCAATATGTCTAGAATTTTAAATGCTCATTACAAACCAAATCTAAGTCCAAGAACATCCTGCTGCACTCACACAGGGTGAAATTCCTGGGAAGCAGAGCACTGGCACAAGCTCCCTGCAGACAGAAGCAGCCACATATGCAGCACACAAGCTTTTGTGCCCTCCTGCACAGGGATGATCCTGATCCTGAGTTAAGAATCACAAACAACAAGTGATTTTGCACTGATCCTGCCCTGCTCACATGCAGACATTAAACCCATCAAACAACTGTTTACTGTGACCCATGTAAGGCTGCAGCCCTCCCAACAGTGAGCCAACATCTTTATCAGATTGGAACTGCTCACACAACACTGAACTTTCAATCCACGTAATCGGTGAATACACAATTATTTCATATTCCTCCCTATCTAGAGAACCCAGGTCCATTTGCATGCCAAAATGTTTTAGTGTTCCACAAATAAATAAATAAATAAATAAATAATGTTATTTCACCTGTTAACACATGGGGACTGTTTGTTTTGGCCAGCTTGCATGGACTCTGAGTGCCAGGTTATGAATAAAATAATGTTCAATACTGTAAACATCTTGTGACATAAATTCCTGGCTCAGCATAAATACAGACACTCTGTATGTGGCAGGTTCTTCCTGCATTCTCCAGCACTGACACCACTAAATTCATGTATCTATGACAGAGTATATACATAGCTGTAATTCCTAAAAAAAAAAGCAATCACAGATAAGCCAATTTGCCCATCCTGGGCCTCTGCTTCATTGGATTTTGCTTGCTGGAGTTTGGGTTTTTGGAAAGCAAAGTGAACTACTGTATCCCAGTGGTTTCTGCACATGCCGTACATTCCAGAACAGAAAGTAGGTTTTCTGTTTAAAGAACAGCACAGTTAGAAAGATAAGATAAAAACAAACTGAAATATAATATTGCTGGGAATTTGTAGCCCTTTATGCAAACACGGAGTCAGTAATGTAAAGGATGCTTTCTGAACAACACTGGCAAGGGTTGAGTTTCTCACACTGCCAGGCCTCCTTCCCAAGCAAAACCTCATATTACTTTAAGATCAGAATGCAAATACAGAGCAGACTCTGCTCTGGTTTAATCCACTGCATTCAGGAATTAATTCCACTGATGTCACTGGAGAAACAATGTTCAGACAGGCCTAAGTGAAGGTAAGCTCCAGCCCTGAGGAAGGGACTGAGGTTTTATCTCTGCCTTTAATCTGAAGCCTCTCTTTCATTTCAGGTGGCTGGAATGAGTCTAGGACTGGACAATGTGTGTAGATCCCAGGCTGCCCTGAAAACCAGGTAAACTTTTGCTTCCTAAATATTTAAACTGCAAATTAATGCAGACAGCAGACAGGAGCTCAGCACCCTGAACATCTTTGCTCTCAGAAAGAAAACAGCACAAGGTGTTTGCTGTTACCTTGGACCAGTCTCCTGTTTTCCACTCGTAGCAGCCGGTGTGATCCTCGCACTGCTCCTCGTCTCTCGGCCTGGTGGCTGCATCACATTTCCCTTGGGAGTTTGTGCACGTCACTGTTCTTTTCTGAATTCCTCTGCCACAGTCTGCTGAGCACTGCAAAAAAACAGGGGTTTGGTTTTTTGTTACATGGTGCTTAGAAATGATGGCTTTTATGTTGGTAACACAGCTCAGAGGAAAAGCTGGGGTTATGAACACTGAGGAAAATGATAACCCATAAGGTTTTATTACAATAATCTAAGCCACTCATATATGAGTAATTTGAAAAGCATGATGACTGCTTGTGAAACATTTTACTTATGAAAAACGGCAATTCTGAAAATCAACCTTCTTTGAAAAATGTCAGCTGGCTTTTTGCTACAATTGGTGCCACTAAACCTTGTGTTCAAGAGCTCCTGGTTCATACTGAAGGATACACTGAGATTCACTACACAGAACTGCCAATCCCTTGATGTATCATGGGATACATCAAGGGTGATAAATGGTGGTGTTAAATGTAATTTTCAATCACAGCAGCATGAGACCACTGTTATAAACACGTTTCTCTAGTACAGTTTGTGTATATCATGGCAAAGTCACAATTCTCACACCTTCTCATGTGAAACACACACATCACGTTCACATTTTGATTTGCCATCACTATCTTTATTCTGAAAAACTCTAACAAACATTTACTGAGTGAGCACAAATTACCCACAATGTTTTTGTGCCTGGGCTCCATGGGATTAGCTTCTAAAGAGCAGGGATATCTGGTCACTCACTTGCTATCTTTGCCAATGGCTGGAAATTCTTGTTTAGTGAAGAATTTGTCTTGATTTTTCTTGGCTGTACGAGGTAGGGAAAGGACACTGGCATGAACTGGACCCAAATTTCTGTTTTCAATAACCAGTTTGGTAACAGAGCACCTGCTGTCACAGCCACCTGAGTCCTTGTCACCACCCCTGAGCACAGCCAGTCTGCCTGCTCCTCATTCTCATGCCACTGCAGTGGTTAAGAGTGAGAAATTGTCTTGCAGAGCCGCTGGGGACAGGTGGGTGGAGAAATGATCTATGTACCAGCTGAGATAAAAACTAACCTCCCCTGGCATGTCAAGTTCTCCCCTTCAGGGGGCCAGCAGGGAAAAGACGGTTGATTTGACACTGAATAAATAGTGCAGATATGAGATATTCTGTGAGGTCTTTTGAACGTGTTCCAAGAAGCTTCTCCATCCAGGGGGTCTATGCTGGAAACAAGCGTCAGCTTGATATAAATTACATCAAATGGACAAATCTCAGCATGCCTGTCTAACTGTCTTAAAAACAAAATCCAGGCAGTTCTGACCTGCTGGCCTTGTTAAGGACATGAATGACAAGCGTTTATGAGCTGGCAAGCAAACAGACATGCCTTTAAATACTTCACAGCACTACAAAGTGACTTCTTGAGAATCTGGGAAACCTTCCACTTAATTTACTGTGTGCTGCTCACGGCGCGACCCCTCACGGATGTAACATCTTTGTAAGGAGCACAATCTAGAGTTCTGCTAAGACAGGGGGGTGAATTCTTCCCAGCTTTGCAGAATTCCACAAAATGCTTTGCTGGACTGCTCAGAGAGCAAGGCTTGCCAGAGATCCCAGGCTGGAGCTCCCTAAATGGTACCTTAAAGCCATGAATTTGCCCCAAGTTGGGTAGACTTTCCCAAATTATGTATCATTTTCCTCAGGCCCCAGGGTGGACTCCTCAGGGTTGCACTCGTTCATCTCAAACTACAAAGCTCAATATATAAAAATCTTTGGAACGATCCAATTTACTTGAAGTAAATCAAGCTGAAGTGGGAGTATTTTTCACAGTAGGAGAAATCTCTAGGTGGGTTTTACAAGCAAGTCTGGGAAAAACACCAACTGTTTGTTCTTCCCACAGCTTTTAAGTCATTCACAGATTAATACTGCATATACTTTCCTAGACAAAACAGCATGAGCAAGAAGGTTTCCAACAGATCTTTGGTGGTCACATATAAATCACCCTCTTTAAGTGGTTTTTTTCTTTTCCTCAAGTCATCTGTTTTCATGAAGAATTTCTTAATACATAGATTTTACAGAGTCCACAAATTAATAGACACAGTTCTGTGTGTTCACTCAAGATCACTAAGTCTTATTTTATTAACAAATTACTTTGTCAGATCCCATGAAGCTTTGCAAAGGAGCAACACAACTTTGCAGTTAAGACACAACTCCTTTATCTGAAGGAAATCCATATTTTTTTCCACTCTATTTCTCTAACAGTAGAAACATTCACCTTCTCCTGACAGTCTCTATTTTTATCATTAAAAATGGGTCGAGCAGTACTTTGTCCAAAACAATCTCAAGTGTTTGGCAATACAAGGGGAACTTAATTTTTTCCATGATGAAGATTGTATTGGAATTTGCTGTGAAAACACACATTTTTGACCAGGGACCAGACATCAGCGCAGTCAACTGTGTTGCATGAGCAAGAAGTTAAAAAAAAAAAACAGAACAGAAAATAGATTTATAAAATGATACAATATCAGTGATATTTATTTATTCCTCAACATCAGATTAAAATGCTAAGGAATAAAGTGATTACCACTGAAGAAAGTCCTAGGTGTGAGAAGAGTTCACATTGGCAGAGTATCAAATGTGTCCTGGAGTCAACTGAGCTTCATAACAGCAGAAATGGGTCAGAATAACAAATTTAAAACACAAGTGCACAGTTACAGACCCAACAAAAGTAAATAAATGTATCAAAGGAGAAGTGAACCATCTATTGAAAAAATTATCTAAAAATGCTGTGTGTTTGTAAAGGAGTTACATGGTCATGGATATGGAAGATTTCCACTGATCTGTAACTTGACATTCTCTATTCCATAAAAGGGAGACAGAAGTACCTGGGATTGTTAACAAAAGACTCAAGGAAAAAATCCACATGTAAACCAGGTAGGAATTGCACCCTAATCTCAGCTATAAACAGTTCAGCTGGTTTAGCTATAAGAAATAGAGAGGGCATCCTCTGAAAGGGGAGCACACAAAAGGCCTATGAGACAACTTACTAAAACCTTGGTGTGTTTGTGCACATCTTTTATAACAAAAGAATCTCATGCACCAGTGAAGGATCCAGCACCCCACTGAAAGGGAACACTGCTCTCACTTAACCATCACCTCTCTTGCCAAACTAAGATTTCCTGTCCAGGAGGTGCACAATGAAATCCCATTGTGTTTGTGAGGAGACACTGCTCCTCAGGATCCCTTCTGTCCTGAGCTTCTGTGACTTTAAGCACATTTCTAACAATAGTATCTAGCAAAACCTCTTTGACAATGTTTTAAACAGGAGCTCCCTGTTCCAAATGGAGGGGAATAATGAGGAATCCTTCCCACAGGAAGGGCTGTTGCTGGACAGCCAGGCTGGAATGAGGCTGGTAGAGCTGTAACCCTGCAGCCAGAGTGAAAAGAGCTCATCACTCAGGTGAGCCCAGCAAATACAAAATCAAAGTGAACATGGACATCCTGTAAGGACTGCTACTCACAGGTACAGACAAAGCTGCCCTGTACTAGCTGAGTCCTGGTCATGAACTGCAGGCACACTCCTGCTAAACAAAACACAGGGTAACTATCTAGAGCTCCCATTATTTACTTCAGAAATGCATTCGTAGCACTTGGGAAAAATGTCTTAACTCTGCAGCTACTCTGAGATGCATCTTTTATACGAAATATAATCAGCTTTTTCTTCTTCCTAGAATTATACAAAAGAAGTCTGGATAGGGCCCAAAGATTGTCCATTCTCTGTAACATGCAGATGCCTGATAAGCCTGGTATTTATTCACACCACATTTAAATGGAGTCAGAAGCCCTGGGTTACTGCACTTCTGGCCTCAGGTCAGTGAAACATTTTCCCTTCTTGGTCAGAGTTTTCAGATGGAAAGATAAGTCAGTAGAGCATATCTAAACCCTGCCTTACTAACTCATCTGGTCTGGAAACCAAACCTGACTTCTTTACTGCTCATCTCAGCAGATGAGAGTCCTGCCCAGCACTCCAGTGCTGTGGGGATGCTGACCATGCATTAAGGCCAGTGTATCCAGAGCTCTGAGCAGTCTGGCTCCTCTCCAGTGAAGGTCCTACCTTTGACCACTCTGATGCTTCCCAGATGGACAGGCAGTCCCTGCCCTCACAGCTCTGCACCGTGGCAGGTTTGCTGCCCAGGCAGTAGAGGTCCCTGGTGTTGACGTAGGTGCCGTTCTGCAGCTGATAGACACAAGTGACCTCCCGGTGCTGCACTCCCTTCTCACACGTGGCAGAGCAGGGACTCCAGTGGCCAGTCACCCACCTGGGAAGGAGCCAGAGGATACAGGTTAGCAAGCTGTTGGAATAAAACATTATGCTTCACTTAAAGCCAGTGAAAAATGGACAGCTCTTCCTGGCTGTGTGGGTGCTTTGATGGTGCTGTGCTGCTGTCACCCTGAGCTCACTGATCCCCTCTGGGAGCTGAAGTGTGTAAAGCAGCAGTGTCAGTATGCGAGGGAATATTCCCTCTTGACTCCATGTCAGGCAAAACCCCAAACTCTGCATCATTCCCTTTAACCCTACTCTCTGCAGTGGGGCTGGTTTTTTTTTCTCTCAGATAGAGACAGACTTGTCTGCAGACTGTCCTGCAAAACCATTCCTTGCAAGGGAAAGGAGGAATCCTCCCTGCTCTGTCTTCCAGCTCCACTGACTCCAGCGAGGGCTGGAAGCACCACAGTGGGGCTACAAGCAGTGAATAAAGTGTCTAAGAAGGATCTGAAAGAGGAGGGATGGAGGGAATGACATTTTTTTCTAAAAGAAAAGCAGCATCGATCTTCAGCTTCCTGCAATCAGTCAGTGAGAGCATGTTCTCTGTAATTACAGGCATTCCTGCATGGAGTGAGGGACTGGAGCAATAACTGTGCAGCCACTGAGCACCAGAAGGCTCTCATGCCTTTCTCACCAGGCAATTGACCTTCTAGCCTGTTATTTAGGACTGTCATCCAGATCTGTATCCTTACACCATGAATCTTTTACCTGTCACCCAGTCCTGGGCTAAGGGGCCCAAACAAGACTTCTCAAAAAGGTCTGCTGAGAAATACTATCTCATTCTGCTGGAGACTCCTGTAACCCAGGTAGAACAACTTATTTACCACATTTCTTTTGAAGTTGTTGTATGTTACTTGTCTGAAATGAATTAAAAAACGATTACCCTTCCCTGAAGGAGAGAAAATCAGCTCAGCACCATTTGTAGGAACATCTTCACCTGCTGCAACTGTCATGAATTCATTTGTGAATGCCATGAGTGGTGTGACAGCACTGATGACTGTGCTGACAGTGCAGGCAGAAGCCATTTGGTTTGAGCAGCACTGGGCAGACTGGCCACCTGTCTTTTGTGGAACAGGGCCCTGCTCAAATGTTCCTGTGCATTAGAGCAGTTTACTGACACATCTGTGAATTTCTGTTGGCTAAAACAGCTGATGAGACACCAAACCTGTTTCTCCAGACTGCAGTTTTGGTGCATCTCTGTGGCCCAGGGCTGGTATTTCTCCTATGGAATGGGAAAATGTCAGCTGGGAAATTGAATACCAGGGCTGAAAGCCTGACAAAAATAGCCCTGAAGTGCAGAAATCAGCGTTCATGAAAGTGAATAGCCAGGCCTCCTTGGTATCAGCTGAGCTCTGCCCTGTTGGAGAAACGTGAGGGAATTATCCACCTGGGGGAAGGAACCTCCTGACAAAGGCCTGGAGGGCAGGAATGACTGTGCTTTATGAGCTGAGTGTGAGTCACAAGGCTGGCAAAGGGCTCTGCCCAGGCTCCACTCAGCTAATATTCACTTCAGCACTGTGCTCTCACTGTGATCTACAGCTACTGGCAGAAGAAAAAGGGAAAGGGGCTGAAAGTAAAGGAGAAAGATAAAAATACATTCTTGGCAGAGGCTGTCTGTGAGCTTGCACTTAGGATGGGCAGCACACAGCATGCCAACTATTTCCAAGATGCCTTAAGAAGAAAGGTTATGGCCTTCTTTTAGGAAGGAAAATTCCTTTCTAATATTTTTTGTTTGTTGCTCTTGTGGAGGGGAGAAATCACCTGGTTTCTACCCTGTTTGCTGGACATGACAGAGTGCAACTAGAAAATTAGCACAGAAAAAACAATTATTACCATCATCATGAGAAGAAAGATTACATAGGGAACGAGCTGAAACCCAGGGTACCAATACAAAGATGTGTCTGTGGTGAAAACAATCTCCAGCTTCAGCCACCATTCTCTACATCCACTCCTGATCCCAACCCTGTGGTTACAGATCAGGTGGGGGAATGCTGTAAGGGATCTCTGAAACCTCACAGCCCACTCTGCCCTGCCTGCGACAGTCAAAATACTCAGAAATTAAAGGCTATTTTCAAGTGTTGTTTTTACTTTCACATCCAGGAGACAAGTGAGATTAAATGTCTGAATAATACTAATATGTAAAGTAGGTTATTTTCAAAAGCACCAAGGGATGATGATCACTTTGACCACTGAACTTCATCCTCTCAGTGAAATCTTTGCTTGAATCAATGGCTGGTAAAAGCAATCTGGCAAGCAAGTAAAGGTGAGTGCTACACACAATCCTGGCAGTGCCCTGAACCCCCACAGTTCCCTCAAATTCTCCTTCACAGGCAGCTGAAAATATTGTTTTAGTGCCTGTAACACACAGGAACACTGCAACTATATTTCAACAATGTTCACAACCAATGTGGAAAGACAAAGGATTTATAGATAAAGTGATTAAAGATGAAAATTCCTGCCAGTTTCAAATTTTTGGAAGGAATTTGCAGCAAGATATTAGCAGAATTACTATCTGCAAGTAATATACAGACAGGGGAGAAAAATGTGATGTACAAATAGTATCACATTATGGTAACTATTAAATTACAGCACAGGTAAATTTTTGTCTCTACACTGTCATTACACCTTCTGAACACACCTGAGTTTGTTTAACAACAAGACCTACTTAGAGGGTGATTTTCTTTAAAAAAAGGAGGCATTTTTCTTATGACAATGTCAAAAATAACTCCAGTGTTCTAACTCCAAACCCCAGGCTGGCTCTGCATTATTAACTAAGCCAATTAACTGCTGTACACTAAGCCCTGTGTATATCATATACAGAATTTGGCTTCCAGTTACACTTTAAGCCTGTAAACTGATCTTAGGGATTGCTTGACACCAGAGTTCCTTTCAGCTTGGTCTTTCCCTCCCAGGTTATAACCTATCTTCTGTGGGAGCAGGGAGTGCTCCAGCTGGGGTCCCAGGAGAGCCTCTCACTTTGCCAACAAACACTGATTTACGTGACAAACACACTCATCTTTTCACAGCCACAGGGATGCCTTCATCCCTGGTATTATTATTTTTTGTAATCTTACCTCTGCAGAAGATTCCAGAGCTAAGTGATCCCTGCTGGTGGTTAGAATCAGGAAGAAAGTGATGAGCTTTTAAGCAGAGATTTTACCCCAGTCAGTGGCTGTCTTTCCAGCTAAAATATGCCCAGAAGGGTGTGATTTTCAAAAGCTTCAAAAAGCTGGGATGGGCAGGACATGCAATCTGAGAGGGCTGCTCTAAATCTTTGTCTTCTGAGTCTTCCTCAACCTCTGACCTCTCAGTATCTCTTCTGAGGAATTGGGAGTTCTTCTAATCTGCTTTGGCAACACTCATCTGGCAGGCCCCTGGAGCAAACTTGAAATATCTTTTGGAGATTCAGTTCATCATTTGATCTTTCTATGGTCTGGATTAGTTTTTAACCTTGAATTATCTACTCTACCTGCTTGCCTAAGACTCCCACATTTTCTAGGAAAAAAAAAAAAGCCTGCAGCACAATGTACATAAACCCAGGGGAGATGAATGTCTGCAAATGAGAGCTTGGAGCTAAAGATTTGGGGGAAAAAAGTTAGGAAGACAAAATGGATGAAGGACCTGTTTTTTTAGAGCTGGCTCTTACCTACAGTTTAGAGCCTGTGCTACTGCTGAGTAAAGCATCAGAGGAAACTTCCTACAAAATATGTCTGAAAAAGCCAGGTGACAGAAACACACCTAAACCCTGTAATGTGAGATTTTACTGAAAACCTTTTGGTTTAATGCACAGGTGAGGGTAAGTCCATGCCCAGTTAGCACTGGTTGTCTTTAGCACCAGTTTGTGACACAAAATCATGTTGAAGTCACTCAGTTTTCTGAGGCACCTGGAGGAAACTGTGGCTCTACTGATTTAGGCAAAAGTCAGACCAGCTTTCAGCAGGGCTGGGTTTTTACATTGGATAATTTTAGCAAGAAGAATTGGAAAAGATTTCTGAGAATCAGTCATGTGGAACTGACAGATATACTTTGCTTACAGCTGTCAAACCAAGCTCATGCTCGGCTGTGTAGAAGAAAAGTTTCTTTACAAATGGAATTGTGTTTTCCATGAAACACACACACACTGCTATTGGACTGTCCTCTCCCCACACACTCCTGAGGCTCTCCACCACCTCTCTGCTGCACTGGGCTCAAAACAATCAGGTGAATCTTGTCTTTTGGGAACAGGTTGTGCCACACCCAGTCACTAAAAGGCTTTTTTTTTTTTTTTTTGGAGAAAAGTACAAGGAATCTAGTAGAATAATACAGCTGCTGATGTTGAAAGTAGGACTCCAAGACTAACATTCCTGTCTGATTGCCTTTATAAACAGTGCTCAGTAATTTTCCAGTACAGTAGTCATTCTGCTAACAGACTTGCCAACTTTCACTCACACAGGTTTCTTTTTTTCTTTAGTGATTATCATTTTGACAGCTCTTTTTTTTTCTTTTTCAATTTCCCACCAATAAGATTGGCCATGGAACAATGTTTTATAATTTACATACACCTTGGGAAGTTCTTTTTTCAGATGGAAGCCATTGTTCCCTCTCCTCCTCCCCCACATGAGCAGATCTCTCAGTTTTGGAGGACTCAGTGTGGGGTCAGTGTGAGGAGGTGGCACCAAGGGACAGAATTTCAGCACTCTCAGAGCTCCTCTGCAGTGAGTTTTCCCTACCCACCTCCATGGTAGGTGTAGCTTTAATGGGGCAACTGGTTTCCAGCTCCACTCCCTGCCTTTCCAGGAAGGCAGTGCCTCCTCAGCTCCCAGCACACGATGCAAACTGTGAAGATCATTACAGCAGGCAGCAGGAGGAGTGGATTTCACAATTAAATATTTTGCTATATTATCCTGCTAATCCTTTTCTGTGGGTTAGAACAGCACTTGGCCTGAAGAGCTTCAAAACAAAGCAGCACAGATCATGCAACATTTTAAAACAAGGCAATGGTCAACCACAAGGTTGTGAGTCAAACATTGCACTGGGAAGAAGTGATTGAAGCCAGCCTGGGTGTTTACACCAAAGCTAAGGGACCTGTCTCATGACTCCTTGTGGAAAATAATGCCAAATTAACTCCTGCTCCAGCAAATCAGCTTGGAGTGTTTGATGTAAGTGCATTTAGCAGTAGCCAAAGAGCACTTTTCATTCTACACTGTCTGTTCCCCAGCCTTCTCTGCCAGAATTGCTCCACTGAGTTGAGCTGTTGGATTTGCTGGAAGATACAAGCAAATTGTCTTTCAGTGGTTAATTAGCTACTGACTGGCACTTGATGACCTGCCTACAACCTGGAGCACAGGAGTTTTTGCCTCCTTTTGGTGGATGGGGATCAGCATCAGCTGACCTGGGCCCCAGATGTGCCCACAGCAAGACATCAGCCACCCCTCACAAAGGTGGAATCTCTCAGGTTTTCTGGTGTGCAGCATTTTGGTTTTTGCTGCTGCAATGCCCACGGAGCCCTGCTGCAGGCAGTGCCCCGAGGAGCTGCCACCAGAGCGCAGCATTCCCTGCTCCAGCCCCTCCTGCACAGTCCTGGCAAATTCATTAAGCTCAAGCTGATTCTGGAGATCCCAACTCCAGCTTTGGGAAGTACTTCAAAATGAACTCTTACGTGGTGCCTCCTTGGATCAGAGGGTGCTAACATTACTATTGATGCCAGATTTCCAGGCTAAAATGAAACCCTCCCCACGGCTGTTCCTTCTTTTCTTTTTTTTTCATGTAGCCAAATCCAATGCACATCAAAGATGTTTCTCAGCACAAGGCACAGACAAGGGTTTGAACCTGCTGGGATTGAACCTTATGGATGATAAACTGCATTAATGAAAGGACTGACCCATCTGGAGCCATCAAATATCCAGCTCAGCCCCTTCAGTTAACAAACACCCCCATCCCTGCAGTTTAGTGCCATTTCTGTACAGACCTGTGAGGAATTTGCTGACGTTCTCAAAGAGTTTTCCATCATATTGTTCCCCCCAAATTCTAGTATTTGCAAGACAACCACCTCACAAAATAAATCTGAGATTGTTTTGCCCCCCATCTACCTGTGATGAGAACACACAGAAATGGGGTGCAAACAGCCCAGAGTCAGGGAGACAGACTGATTTCTGTATTATTCTGATTCCTGTATTCCTGGGCTGTTAAACAGAGCACTCTCACAGGGATATGGTGAAGTCTAGAGGGCAGAGTGGACTCTCAGGCAGCACATGGATACACCCTAAGCCTAAATCAGACCAGGAGTCAAAGCAATGGGCACTATCAACCATCACACACTGAGACACCATTATTTTGGCACTCCCCAGCCTTTGGACATGTTTTTGAGGTGCTGAGCCAACTGGGGCCTTGACTGACTCTAACTGGCTTTATTTTCCCCCAGTGGGCACTGATGTGGTGTGTGAACCCTTGGGGAGCCTGGTGCTGGATTCCAGCCCATGGATGGAAAAATGAAAGGAAAAGAGAAGAAAGAAAGAAAGAAGGAAGTGACCCATGTAACCACAGAGCTGACCTCAGCAGTGTGCCAGCTTTTAGAGATGATTTGGAGGGCAACAATAATCAAGGACACAGTGGTAAAAGGATGCAAGATAGGCTTGCTCCAGGCAAAACTCCTTGGCTGCATTTCTCTGGTTTTCCAGACAAAGGAAATGTGGTAGATTTAATCTGTTTGGTGAAGAACTCCTTTTGCTGCATGGGAAATGCTTACTGGTGACATGCTGAGAAACATAGATATAATTGTGTAATTCATAGAGAGGTGAGAGCTGGCCTCCCATCTACCTTTAGTGCTGCAAAGGAGGATCAGGTATGAAAGGAATTTAGATCAGTTACTAGTGGGCTTCCTGAAAGGTCTGTCTTGCATTTGATCTAATTTAGTATGCTCATTAATGACCTTGGCACAAAAAAGAAGAAAACTGCTGGAAAATTGAAGAAAATGCTGACAATACAAAGCCTAGAAGCAGTGTCAATGCCTCAGAGGATTAGGATGTCAAACAGGAAGAACTGAATAACCTTCAGTACTGCAATAACAAAACTAGGATGGAAATAAACAGCACACAGTGCAAGGCTGAGGGCTCAGGGACCAATAACAAGCATTTTTGTGTTGAAGTAGGGTTCATACAATGAAATAAATGAGGAGGAAAACATCTCGAATGACTGTAAGCCACAAATATGATGCAGCAATGAAAAAAGCAGTAAGAAGTTAAAGTAATGGATTTAGCCCAGAAAAATGATTGAAGGAGGAGATACAATGGTTTGTTGTGTCCTGTGGCAAATAGCCCAAGGCTGAAAGGAAGGGAGGGAAAATACTCTGTAAGAAAAGGAACAGAGCTGATGCACAAAAAAAAAAAGGCTGAAAAAATGACAGTGAGTAACTTAGGCTGGAAATAAAAGGTTCTGACCCACATGAACAAGGAGAGCCTTCCAGGGCGGGAAGGAGCCTGTGGGAAAAGCTCAGCTTATAGAAAGCAGTCTAAGATATGCTGCTGGTAGTAGCAGAAAACTAACCCTGGGGCTCAGGAGATATTTTCAAGTCCTAAACAGTGAAAATAAGTGCTCAGGGTCTCCTGTGGTTTTCTGTAGATGCAGCCAGGGATTTCTGGCATATGCTGCTGTTCAGCATCCATGTAAGAACACCAAATATTCAGCAGACCCCTGAAAGAACTTAACCTCTCCTAAAATCTCTTACAGCAAAGAGGAGAAAAATTACCAGCGTTTGCACACAGTCCATTACAAGTCCAACAGTTGGGGAATTTCATGTGGTTTTGGTGCTTTTCCTGCCTTGGAGGAGAGCAGTTTCATAGCCACAGCCCCAGCCATGCAGGCAGAAGTGTGTGGCCAGTGGCCGAGCTGTGTTTTCAGTGAAAACAGCTGATGGGATCTGTGATTTGTGAGTGTGGTGCCAGCCCCAGGGCTGGCCCTGCCGCTGTATTTGGGTTGGTGCTGGGCGTGCTGGAAGCGACCCATCCACGCTGCATGCAGGAATCCAGATTCCATCTGGTTACAGCAGGGTTTTGTAAAAAATACCTAAAGAGCTAGGCAAAGGATTAGAATAAAGAGGTGCTAATAGGGTGCAGTTGGGACAGGAAAGGAAGCTGTAAAGAATTTAATGGAAAAAGAGGGTCAAGGAACATAAAAAATAAAATAAGAAGAAAAAGAGGCATTTTTTTAAAAGGTGAAAGAGTAACAATAATAAAGAATGAAAGATTCTTTTATTTTTGCCAGTTTCAACAAAACCCTTAAGAAAATTCTCTTCTCTGACGTTTAATTTTAAAACATGTCAGTGTATCCAATCAAGTTTTAAATCCTGCTTTGTTTTCCTCAGATGCTGGGTTGCAGTTGGAGAATTCCAATCTTCTCCTTGGCCTCATGAAAGTACTGTCCCCTGCCCTACATTATTTGGCTCTCCTGAGAGGTGGCTGAAGTTCAAAGGGATATATAATTTACAAAGCACTTTGGGATCGTGCTGGAAGAAAGACACTGTTATTAATAACATATCCTTTTTTCCTCCTGATCACTTTATAAATGTGGGTAACTGTTTATTTTATTTTTATTACAATCTCAACAGCAACAGCCTCTTCCTCCACTTAAACAATATGATCTCACCCCAACCCAAAGAGTTTGCAATCCAGCTTATACATGGATTGAGAGAGGAAACAAAGGGACAGTGTGGGATAGTGAACTAAAGTCACACAGCCCATCCCAAAGTGAAACAGAGACTGAGTGTCCTCTGACCCAGTCCTGTGCTGGCCAAAAGACCCCCCTCTAGAGATAAATACTCTGAAAGGTGATTCTCCTAAATTTGGAGTGAAAGTGCAAATGCAATTCAGAATGCACAAAACAGAGCTGGTTTACCAGAGAAAGGAGAGCATTGTTCCATCTTCTGAACTCAGGTGAAGGGCTTAGGTCTGAGTGGAAATGGGAAAGGACCTTATTGTAACAAGATGCTACAATAATTTTACTTGAAACCCTAAAACAAATTCAGGGCTCATAAAAAAAGCATTGACATGGTGAAAGAGAATGGTTTCTTTAAGATGTTCTTGGTCAGAGAATATGCTAAGCATGCTTTTCTAATGTCTGGGTGGGCAAACGCAAGTGGAAATTTAAATTCTACAGAGGCACAGAGAATGTGCTTCTGAAAATGTTTCCAGTTAAAAGCATGTTAAGTGTGAAAGTGTACTCTACACGGAGGGAGTGAGGGAGTGTGGTCTATCAGATCATCAGCAAGGATTCTGTGGCCTTTCCAGGTTCTAAGCACATTGACAGTGTCTGCTGTCATTGCTCTGAAAAAAAATAGACCAACAAGAGTGTCCCTGTGCCAGAGCTGACTGCAGCTGGGCAGAGCTGTGTGAGCTGTGCCCATAAACTGCCTGCTGGCTCCACACAGGAGAAGAGAGACCTTGGAATAACATTAAGGGCTGGACCAAATTCCCCAGAGGAACACAGGCGGGATACAGGAGCAGAATAATCCTTTCTGAGGAGGTTTTGTGTGATTTAACCTCACCCACTGTCACTGCCCTGACAGGCAGCAGTGCCATGGTGGGAGGGCACCAAAGAGACCTCCCTCAGAGCACACTGTGGGTCTCAGGGCTGTGACACGGCCAGAACTTCCCATCCTTGCTCTCAGCTGGTAGAGGCAGAACCTGCCCACAACTTCCAGAACTTTTAAAGTTGCTTTTGTTCATCTCTACCACCTGGAACCCCTCCTATACCTGCCTGGGCTCACTCCAGCCTACTCCTGACAGCTTTCCAAAAGATCTGGGAGAAATACTTCATGCCAGGGCAGCAACACAAGCAGATGCTTTTTGTTTCTTTCTGAGAGAGTGGCATGACAGAAATCCCAGCCTCACTGGACTTCCTTCTTGAAGGAAACAGTTGTTTCCTTGAAGCCATGGGGACTTTGGCTCTCCTTACACACCAGGGTATCTCATTATACCTTTCAGTACTGCAAGCTGTACAGCCAATATTGTCCAGCAGCAATAACAGGCAGTGCAGACAGAAACTGAAACCTGAACCAGCCTTATTGATGGATGACCTGACACTGCATTTCCCTGCTCCAGGGCACTTTAATCAGAGTGCAGCTCTAATTAGAAGGAAGTGTGCTGCCTGCTGTTCTCCCCATTGCCTCTGCCAGCAGGATTAGCTTTGTAGGTGCATTTCCCTGGCTTGTCTGATTATCCAAGATGCAGCAGCCAGCAGGTTGGTTTGAATATGCTTTTTTAGGTATTGTTTGGCTTTATCTGAAATTGATTTTATCACAGAATATTCTGAGTTGGAAGGAACCCACAAGGATCATTGAGCCCACCTCTGAAGTGAATGGCCTACACATGGATCAAACCCCTGATCCTGGTGTTATTCTAACTACTATCAAAATTGGAGTTTCTACACTACAATGCTAAACATCACCGCAGAACAAGAGTGAACTTTTTTGTCAGGAAACAAACTGAACAAATTAATTTACCTTCCTCTCTTTTGTCATTTTGGCCAGAAATGTCTTTTTTAATATAACACAGATCAAAATAATTTCAGCTGAAAGTGCTTGCCAAATTAAAAAAAAAAAACTTTTATTATTTTTAGAGATCTCTAATAAGTAGTGAGGAGAAAAGCACCCTTACTGAGAAAAACATCTAAAATGTGTTTCATCATAATTTAATTTATTGGCTTCAGGGTTTTTGTAGTACTGTTTGACAGTTAATCAGACCCCATTCTGTGCTGATTCAAAAAAAGAAAGGTTAGATATGCAGTCACTCTACTCTTGTCTAACTTTATACTGTAAATTCTGTCTCCCAGGAGGCAACCAAGGGAAAAAGAAAACCATCCCCAAACAATGTATGAAGGCAGCCTGCATGGAATCTGGCCTTACTGACCACAAATTAAATGGGCTTTGTCTGAGGTAATGAAAATCTGACCTGCTCAACAAAAGGAAATGAATATTACAGCTGCTTACTTATCGTGGCTAACGTGTCCCAATACTTTGAGACATTTGCACTGTGTTCACCAGACGGAGGCTTTGGAAAGGGGCAGTTTCTGAAGGAAAAGGATATTGGTTTTAGTGTTTTTAACTCCTTACCGTGACTGGCAGGGGTGTGTGTTACATTTCCTGACCTGGGGCTCGGGGCGGGTCACTCGCTGGCAGTCACTGTCATTCACCAGTGTCATGGTCTTGTTAATGATCCGAGTGCAGGACACGATGGTTCTCCTCTCACCTGGAAGCCAAATCAAAAAGAACTCTGAACAAAACCACCTCCACTCATCAAAACTCCAAAACTCAAAAGCTTGGAGCTCCCTGCTCCCTCTACCAGATGTATTCTACCACCTCTGCAAGAAATCTTATTCTCCACTTCTGCCTGACCTTTGTACTGGCATGTTTTGGGTTGGTTTTTTTCCAGAAAAGCTACAAATCTTTCCCCAATAATCATGCAATTGACTGTTTCACATGAGCATCCAGCCTGGGCTTTCTCCTTCTAGTGTTTAACGTGGAAAGGAGCTTTAAAACAATTTGTTTTCGTTTCTGGTTCCTCCTCCACAGGTAGCTGTGCCCTGTCATCACCCCGGGCAGATGTGCTGAAGTGACACAACCTCCCACTCCCTGCTAATGTGACTGATAATGACAGGACAGCTGCCTCCTGCTGCTCCGGGGCAGGAAGTCTGCATGAAAAGGACTGACCGAGGTTCAAGAGTCATTAACTGAGCTTGTTCATATTTCACAAAGAGAAAATAAAGCCACCAAAACAAATTGTTTCTCATCTCCTGCTCCTCCAGATATACTGCTTTAAAATCCTTGTGGCAGGAGGCATCTCTGGAGGAGCCAGCATTTCTCACACAAACTGTGCACCAGGAGTTTCCCTCATCCAGTGTGGCCCTCAGGGCTCAGCCTTCCACGGAGTGGCATCAGGAAAGCTGTGCCACAGGGAGCATGACAGTGACCAGATGTGACAAGGAAAGTGATACTCCTGCTCTGTGTGACTTTGCCTCACTGCTAATTTTGGTTTCTCAGGTTTGTTTTCTAACCCTGAGACTGTGTCAGATTGAGTTTATTCACCATCTGCAGCTGAAAATAAAAAATAACTCATGTTCTGTTAATAAAAAATATGCAAACATCTGTATGGAAAGGAGAAAGTCCCTTCTCAGCTTGGATAAGTAGCAAAAGCATTGGACAACTAAAATAAAAGACCAATTATCAAGCTAGTGCTGGTGGGAGCCATGCTGGAAGACACTGATTTGATTCAAATTTGTAACAGGCTTACAACAAAAATCAGAAGAGCCACAAATAAATTTCCTTTTCCCTCATGTGAGGGTTTAATGGCTTCAAAATTATTATTTTAATGCAAGAGTGTCTATTCTAAAGTGAGTCCTATTTACAGAAAAACATCAGTAATTTCAGTGCACTGAGGGCAGTGAGCCTGTAAATGTGAAGATGAGCTCTTTCCTCCTGTCATGTCACATCATAAATAACTGAGGCTGCTGGTGCAGACAGACTGCCCAGAACGCTTGGAAATGATCTGTTTTCCTCAGGGAACAACCTCCTCCTTCCAGCACTGCACATGCAATGGACAGTGTCTGACAAAGCAGCCTCTGCTCTCACAGCACCAACTCCCAGGGCTGCAGCAGATCTGTCTGGGCACATCCAGGGATGCTCTGGGAAGGAGCTTTGCCAGGTGCTCCTGGGTGGGAGCACCTGATGCAGATCCCCAGGAGCTGCCCCAGCAGCACTGCCCTGCTCCATCCCTGGGGAGGGAAGGGCCTTTCCCTGAGCGTGCCTGGACACCTGTGAGATGCTGCTCCAGGAATGTGCTGGGGGCTGGGGCTGCACACAGAATCTGCAGTGACAGAGCAGTGTCCCTGCCAAAAGGCTGGCTGGAAATTAACTGTGGGGATGGGGATCAGAGCAGGGAGAGCCGGTGAGAATGAGCTTTCACTGAATTCATTACAGCAAAGTCCATTTTCATGGCCAATTTCCACCTCTCCTGTGGCTGGAGGCTGCAAACAGCACTCAGGAATTTCCACCAAGCTTCCTGGTGTCCCTACCTCCTCCACACTGCACACTGCATCCTTCCCATCCACTGTGTGTCCAGATGTACAAGGAGTCCTGTTGCTTTTCTGGCTCACTTCTGTTTTCAGCAGTATAGTTTACAGGGATGGTGTATTCATAATGAATTCCATAATTCTGGTCGTGGAATAACAGCACCTGGTTCAGCAGAAAAGAGAGGCTGTTGCAACACACTGTGCTGGGAGAGCCAACAGGCTGAGATAGCACTGCTGGAAATGCTGGCTCAGGAAAAAATCCCTAAAGTATAAATACCTTGTGAAAGGCAACCAAATCTTTATCTAGAAAACTTAGATTACAATGGTACTGCTAAAACAGGGCAACTGCAGGAGCAAGAACTGCTTATGATTTGTGAATATTTAAAGCAGCACAGGGATGTCTAAACTTGGAATTCAAGGCATAACTTCCAGCCTTGTATGTGATCAGCAGGACACTGGCTATTCAAAGAGAAAGACAACAGGAAGCATTAAATCAGCACTTTTCATATACCAACCATTTTAAAGAGCATCTAGAGTTAAACATCTGAAAGAACAAGGTGATGCTTCTCAAAAACAACTGCAGCACACAAAGTCCCTTGTCTCCTGGTGAATGTGGCACTCAAGGCAAGCATGACTATTCCAGCTGACAAGCTGTAGCAGCAGGGTTTTATGTCTCAGAAAACAGAAATAAGAAAAAGCTGTATCACACAGCTTCTGGCAATGTATATTTTCATCCCTGCATATTGCTAGAGGAAGGTGAAACCTGTTTCCAACAGCAGGCTATTTCCTATGGAATCACTTGTGATGTCTCTGGTGTTATTACACCAGAATTCCCTGTCTGTTAACAAAGGAACAGAGAAAAATGTTTATGTTTTCACCATGGGCAGATGAGAGTACTGGTCCTGTTTTGATTTGCATGTTGGACTTCATTTGGCTCTCACTTTCCCTGGCTTGAATCAGAACTGATTGGAAGATATCCCACGGAGAACAGGATCCATGGAATCTGAGTTACCACAGTATTAACAAATGCCATAGAAGTACTACTGTAATGTTCATGCTGTGGCTTTAAACCTACTTATACTTATTATCCCATGATCTGAGCAGCATTAGACAGGTGAATTGTGCTGGCTTTTGCCACCTACTGAAAAAAGAGCAATGCCTTACCAAATAAAGGCTCTCATAAGTGGAGCAAGCAGCTGCCTGTTTGAAAAAAGACAAATTTGCAAATGCTATTATCCCCCAACAATAATTGTTTCCCCTTCAGATTTGCACAATCATTCCTACTTAACCAATAATCTCACTAAAGCTGTCAGGAGCTCATTTAACCACACAAATGTGCTGAAAGAAGGGGTCCTGGCAGCTTGTGCTGTGAACACTGAGGGGGCTCCACAAACTCAGCACCCTTGAGCTGCTCTGCACAGGGCAGAACCCTGGGCAGATGAGCCCCTCCCAGAGGATGTGGGGAACAAGGAAATGATTTTGCTTCAGCTACAGAGGGAGCCTCACTTCCAGGACTGAATACCAGGGTTGAAACCAGCCAGCCATCATTACAATTTCAAAGAACAATGTTGGTTTTTCTAAACACAATTCAAACACCAGACAGGCAGAGGCAGAGAGCTTGAGCCCAGCTTTCCTGAAGTGCAGGAGATACAAACTCCTGTTCTAGAGAACTGATCAGTCAGCCTTGTCTAAAGCCCCCTTCTGCTCTGGGAGTGTTGGGTTGTCCTCTGTTGCACAAGGGGGACCAGCACAGGCCTACTTACACAAACACCAGTTTCTCCAAGAAATACACACAGAGCAATGCACTTGGAGAAATGCCTCAAGTATTAAAAAGCAACTCCTAAAAAGAAATCCTTATTATCTCAATATGGTGCGAGACCAGTGAATCTAAAGGCCCATATGAAACCAATTTCATGCAATTTCGTAGCCATATATAATTGGGGGGTGTGTGTATGTGTGTATAATTGGTTTCAAATGCAGGTCACAATGGATTGACTGAAGCTTCTGGCTCTTTGTCAGTCCAGTGTATTCCATCACTGTTTGAACAACAGTTTTCTATTTAGAGGGAACTGGTAACCATCCTGCCTTTCCTGTGTTGAAAGAATGAAACCCACCACCCTGTATCAGGGAAAAGATTTGTATCTGATTCGAAGCAAAGACTTCATGCGTGCTTTGTTTACCACTGGCAGTGATTTAAAACCACATGTATTTTAATGGTCTGGTAATTTTTACATTCCTCATTTTTAATAATTTCTGTGAAAAAGGTGAAGAAGGAACATTTCCTCTGCTTATGCCTGCTGAAAGGGCCTGTCTGTATCTGGAGAAGCTCATGGAGAAGCTCAAAATCACTCCTACGTTAGCTACTTACTCCTTAATGAAGGGAAACTGAGCATTTCTTTAAAATCAAAGCTCTGCTGATGTTGAGGTACACAAAATGCCAAAATACAGATTTTACTGCAGTGGACCTCAACCAAGTAATGCCCTGGAAGGTTCCAGGAGCTGCCAAAGGAACCCTGCACAGCATCCTCCCAAACGGTACCTGTGCAACTCCTGTTTCTCACATGAGCTTGGGAAGATCTTAGCAGTACAAAGTACTTTGTCAGAGTCCTGGTTTCAGGAGGGAAGGCTTGTGTTAAGGCCAAAGTCCAGAAGAAGCTGATGTTTCTGATGGTGAAGAGGGTGTAATACACCTGTAATACACTTTCTTTGAGTGGGCACACCCTGGACTACACAGGTGAGCCAGGAAGGTGCTGGTGAGCTCAACCCTGCACCTCTGACTACTCCAGCTGTAACCTCTTTGATCCAGCTTGACACTGGTCTGTGAGCCTGTAAACTCACTCATCTGTCTGAGAAAGCAAAGACAAAACCCCTCATGTCCCTGTGCAGCAGATTTTGACACCAAGAAGGTATTGACAAAGTGGATATTACTGTCAGCTTTTTGTGTGTGTGAAAAGTTCAGGCATCTTTGGAGCTTTTCAAACTGGGTCAGGAAGTGTTGCACAATGAACACCAGCAGCCAAAAAAATCAGGTGAGGGAAGGGAGAGAATGCTGATTTTTTAGCAGTGCTTACAGTCAGCCTTCAGAGAATAAACATGGAAAAAAGTCACAAGGAGAAGAAACAGCATAGAAAAAAATGGAATAGAATAAAAAGTTACAGGAAACAATGAAAGAAACAAATATACTTTCTATGCAAACCTTGCTACAGAACCTGTAAAGCTTTCTGCAGACTTTTAAACAGGAACAGATATATGAGACAGGAATTATTACAGCTGTCTCAAAAATACAAATGTTAAGGTTACACCAGCATTAAGGGACTGGCCCATGGGTCACCCTGTCACCCACCAGTGACAGCTCTGCGACCACAGTCCAGCTCTTCTCACCCCTGTGGACTTCTCATTCATGTCCAGCCACATAGCTGTTCACAAAATACCAAGCTGGGTTAACAGAAGGGCTATGCTGAACATTAAGAAAAAATGTCAAAAAACACCTTAAACTACGTACAAATGAAAAAACAATACAGAGAAAACAAAGAACATTTGTGTGTAATTAAGTCATTACTTAGATTCAAATTCACATATACCATCTGTGAATGCTAGATTTGCACCTCTTCTGTAAGAGAACAGAGTATTTAAACACAGAATACATTCTGGCATAATATGAAAAGACATTTCAGCAAATATGCTTTTATGTGTGTGATCAGGCATGTCCAAGAAATAATTCAGGTCCTTGGGAACCTACATCCTCTAGAATGGACCTGTGACACATTACAGGGATTTCCTGCACTGGACATGAGCTCAATGAACACTGCCTGTTCTCCCAGGATGGAGCATCACTTTCTGAGTGAGAGCTGGGCTTCTCCAGCCCCTGCAATGCTGCAAAAGAACACTGTGGTGAGCAAGCAAACAATCAAAATTTAACTTTCAGCTAGGATATAAACCCTTTCTGTTGCATCACTTAAGAAACACAAACAAAGGATATAAAGTTACCATCAAGTGCAGTGGTATTTTAGTTGGTCCTTTGGCAGAGATTTTCTCCCACAGCCCCCTTCGCACGTACCGGACAGTGGTGCCTGCGATCTGAAACTCACCAGGAAGCTCAATTTTCCAGTCGCTGTTAATGGATCTCTTACTGGAATCTTTTAAAGCTGCAATGAACCAAACACCACGGAATGAAATGCAAGCAAATTTGTAATTACAATACAGACTACTGAGCCTTTGTCTCAAGGTGCCTCAAGCACAAGATGCAGAAAGCTTGTAATGGATGTGAGTTTAAAGGAATAAAACCTCTCCCATTGTGATGTTTCTAACATGGATATATTCTGTACTTCATTTGATGAAGATATTTTGAAGAATTAACATAAAATTCATAGATCATTTATTTCTACACTCTCCTTTTAAATGCAACAAGACAAATCTGCAATTTAATTTCCAAGCAGAATTTTCTTTCAGTTTCCAGATTTTGAGACCACATTTTCCTAAACTCTCCTTGAGAAAAAGAGCAATCCAATTTTTGTTGATACAGTGCATACTGCAAATGCAATACACAACTGATGCTGTGTTTGTGTGTGCCCCATAACCAAACATAAAAAAAAATTAACATTCAGCTGTTAGAGCTGTACAGAAAAGTTAAGTCACAAAGCAGGGGCAGGTCAGTGGGCAAAATGTGAACTTGGCCACCCTCTTTTCAGAGTCCAAGTGCTGGATGTATGTATGAGGTCAGGTGAGGAGGGTCTCACCCATCCTGCGCCTCTGTGCCTCACTAAGGTCAACATGGAAAGCTCAACTTCAGAAGAAAGATGAATATTGAGAAGAAAAGATACTTGGACTTGTGTGTCCTTTCTTCTAGCCCAACTTTTGCATCAGGATCACTGATGTCCTTCAAACACTCAAAGACAACTCCAGCCATAAGGGCATCACATTACTGTTGACTCATCAGTGGAAGCTGATTTAGGGATTGATGTGTTTTCTGTGTTAGAACGGAAGCAGAGTTATCCAGATGTTGGTGTGATGCACTGAGGGAAGAGAAAATTGGCAGACCCTGCTGCAGCAGAAAGTGCCAGGCCCCTTTGTGGAGATCCATTCACTGTGATCAAATCTGCCCTGACAGCAGACAGACAGAATATCCCACGTGTTACTGGGCTTCCTTAGTTCAAGGTTAACTGTGTCTTTTGGCTAAGCCTTTAACAAGATGTTTTTTTAACCTCTAGCATCTCATGCCTATTTTATCCTCTTCCAGTAAAGAACTTTGTCCTCACTTAACTGAGTGTGTTGCAAGAAGGAAAGAGAAGCTGTTTAAAGCCTTTGGAAGTCAATGGGAAGTCTCCTATTGTCATCCCTTTGGATTAAGCCTCCATAGCCAGCAAACCCTCCTGGGTGTGTTTAGGACATATATATATATATATATTTGTTTATTTTATTTGTGAGGTCTGAACTCGGGGGGAATCTGGAGCATGTGGAGGTCACAAGGTTCTCTGCATCTACACTGGGAACATTGGGAATCCTGGAAAAAGGTGGATATCTGTCCTGCTGCACACAACCTTCCTGACAGCTCTCAGAGTGCCAGCAGAGACTCCAAAATCAGGGTGAAGGGGAACTGAAGTGGAAGAGTATTTTTTCTGAGGAAAGTTTCCCCTGGCACACAGCCCAGGGGTAAGATGGTGTCCTGGCATTTGCATGCTGCAGCAATGTGTCTCTCCCTGTGGCTCACTTCTCTTTCTGCTTTGTTCCTCAGTTTACAAAGTACCTTCTGCAAGCTGCAGACACAATTCTGAAGCAGGATTGCTTTCCTCTGCCAAGACCTAGTGGCTTCCAGGCAGATCAAAGTTGTGGGTGAGATAAAACTATCTCCAAGCAGCATGGCTGACTAGGAAAGATAGTCCAGCATGTGCTCCAAACTGTCTAAGAGTTTGAGTGACTTAAGTCATGCTTTGGTTCCAGTTCACCATCAAAGGGAGATAATTTGCTGATGAAAACCAACGTTTCATCTTTTGAACCTCTTTTCTGGGCAGGGTTTGATTTTGATTGCAGGCACCGCAGCCCTTAGTGGCTGAGGAGATGGAGAATTTGGAAACAGACCTGTTCCCAAAGGTGCTCTTCAAGGATTGCAGGAATTGCACTGGGGACTGAGCAGAGCACTTGGGCCAAAGTGTTTCCATTGCTGTTTGCCTCCATTACTCCATCAGCAAGATCACTGCTGCAGCTACAAAACCTTCCATGTCTCAGACACAGGGAACTCCAATGGCTTTTGCCACACACAACCACTGGCTGTGTGCCCTGCCCCAGAGGTGACAGAACTAAACTCAAATTCGTACAGTAGAAGAGGAGGAGGAATAGGAATCCCAGCAACAACCTGTAACTTCTGTTTTTCTTGTTGGCTGGAAGGCAAGAACTGACCAATCAACTTCTAAACCTGGCATCCACTCAGATCTTTATTTCCACCTTGGGTCTCTCCAGCTTGCTTCCCAGCCTGTGGACACAAACTGCCCAGGCATTTCCTGTTCAAGGTGGTTTTTGAGAGTTACAGCCAGCCAAGGCAGCCAGCGTGGGTTGCCTGTAGGTGGAGGGAAATTCTTCAGGCACTGCTCCCAGCACATGGAATAATGATTCCAAATTATGCTGGGCTTCCTTCCAGAATGTTGTACCTGGTTCTGAGTAGAAATAAGACCTGATTGGACTCAGCTTTGTCAGTGCTATTGAAATAGAAAATCCTTCCACACTCAGACCTGAATTTAAGAGTGATTGAGGTTTCTTTCTTGGTCATCTTTATTGCCCTATGGAACCCTCCTGCTACTATTCTTCATCTCAGTTCAGCAAGGCATTGGGTATCTTTTCTTTGTGTTGAGTGTTCCTTGAAAGAGAAAACCTTGGAAAGCTTAGAGAGGTTCTCCTGGCTCCTGACCATGAAACAAAGAGCTGAAAGCACTAAAAGTTTTAAAAGAGCCAGATTTTTATCTATCTTTATGTGATGCAAACAGGGCCAGCTCCTGCTCTCAAAAATACACAATCTTAATCCTCACCACCCAGTGGGGAACCATCTGCTTTAGTCAAGGTTATGTTGTCTCAAGGAAGGGCAGTTTCTAACTCATGTAAGACTCTCAGTGCTCTGCTATCTGCCAAAGCCCAAATACCCTGTGCAAACCCCACCAAGACAAACAAAAAGCCTGGTTTCCAGAAGGCAGAGCACTTGCAAAACCCAAAGAAACACTGGCTCCCATTATTCCACCAGGCTTTGCTATGTCAAACATCTCATGTGTAGGCGGGATCCTCTGGCTAAAGCGTTATGGAAACAGGAGCAGTGGTGATATTCCTTCCTACCAAGAAGTGGCACAAATGCCAATGGTTTTAATCAAAGGGCAGCTGAATGACATAATCTGCCCTCCTTTTTCCCCCTGAATCTGGAATGAAAGAGAACAAAAACATCTTTCCCAGTGATATTACCAACTGCAGCAACATCTCAAGACAGAAAATCAATAGCACTAGAGCTGAAACCCTGACACAGCCACTATGCAAACATTTTCAGCAGCATCCGATATTCCAGAGCTGGATATGAACATCTCCTTTTGGCTGGAGATGAAGAATTACAAGCAAAAGATGTGGAAATCAGAGACCAAGGTCTGGACTTTGTTCTGACTCCCTGCATAGCCATGAGCAAGTTACAACACCTCAGTTTCCTCTTCCACAAATGAGAGAGTGACAAGCTCTGCAATCCTCTCAGAGTTCCTTCCTCTCTGGAAGCAAGTCCATGGCCATGCAGCTCTGGGACAATGTTGGGTTTTTTTGGATCTTGGCCAATTTTCTTTGAAGCCTCTGCTCTGCCACAGGCTTCCTGTGTAAATTCAGGGCTAATGGGGCATTAGCATTTCTGTATCTTGGACTCCCTAGAAGCAGAGGGGGATAAAACCCTTTATCTATTGCACAGTAATGACAGAGATGGAAATGCCTCAAACATTGGAGAGAAGAGGCAGAAGATCAGACTAACAGATCCTCAGTGTAACTGACTGGCTGCACTTTACAAATGCCATTCTGACCTTTAATTTATGCAATGAGTAACTGAACAACAAATTCATTGACAGACTCTGCCCTACAACAACCTCACATGCAAATCCTACCCATCAGCCACGTCTAAACCATTTTTTCCCAATAGGAAAAGGAGGAGAGGATGCCTGTTCCCCTCTAAAGGAATGCAGAAGTAGAAACCACAAGAGGATTAAACAAATTTTTTTGCCTGATAAAATAGAGGCAAGTGGACTAGAGGCTGCAGCCAAGCCCATCTCAGAATGCAGGATCAGGTCTTGGGTTCAGTGCTGCTGTAGGAAATGGCAGCAGGTTACTGAGGGATATCAGCTGCCCTGTCCTGCCTCTGCTTCAGACTGAGCTGGGCGCCTTCCTATCAGTACCTCTGCCATTCCCTTCTCTAAACACACTGTTCTCTTCCCCACTCCCTCCTGAAGTGCTGTGTGCTCCTGGCAGCCCTGTGCAAGCCACTGCCAAGTTCTGCTCAGGAACTCTTCTGTCTGTATATAAAAGTACTCTCTGGTCCTTCCAGGTTGCACAGGGACTGTAAGTGTCGCATACTATCACATCACAAACATCATGAAACCAAGCCACAAAAGCAGAGATTGCAGCAAGACTCAAATCACCAATCCCTCCCTGGCAGCAACAAACCTTACAAGTCGCTTAGAGAAGGGTCATTTTTAAAAGAAAACAGAGCTGGATTTTAATTAAAACATTTTTACTTTTTTCTTTTTACCCAGAAAGCTGTGAGCAGGTTTGTCCTCAACCACTCTGATCCGCCGGGCACCCGCAGGGATCACAGCGGCTTCGATGTAACCTAGAGCAACAAAAAAGGGGTGAATGAAAGCAGGGCAGGGCCAGGAGCAGCCATCCCATATCTCCCTGAGAAAAACTCAACTCCAGGCTCAGGACTGAGTGAAAAACACTCCAGATGAGATCCCTGTGCTGGCAGCCACTTCTCACTGCTGTCACAGGCGTGGTCATGATTAATATATCAGCAGAAATGCATAAGTGCTGCTTAGCTGTGACTACAGGCTTGTTAATTAGCTCTAATTAGATCTGCACCCTTTGAATCACCCTGGTTTTCCTGCAGTACTGACAGGGATGCACGAGGACACTGCAAAGTGTGACTGTCAGGAGCAACACTGCACAGAACAGACACGTGAGATGTTTCCAAAAGTTGTTCCTGCTTTGTCTTCCCTGTCCAGGCTGTGGTGTCAAAAAGGATTCACTTCCACAAAACTTTTTGATGATGCTAAAACTGAACAGAGGGAGTTAGTGGGACAAATCTGGGGAAAAGCTTGTTTTCATTTACATTTCAGCTCTGTACAAAAAATCTGGAGGAAATAATGAGTCTCCTTGCACTAGGCTGCTGAGAATTCAACAGCTCAGATTTAACGCAATAACAGAGCTGGGAGTTTCTCCAGGACCACTGGCCATCTCTAAACACTTTTTCAAAGACCACTTTTTACTCACAGAATACAGTATGAATAAGCAGGAGCTACAAGGAAATGCAGCCTCTTTTCCCCCACTATGGAGACATGTGGAGTTACAGACTTGCTCCATGGGGTGGAAGCGGTGCCTTTAAATAATAAAGCAGAGGAACACCAGGGCCCATTTCAAAGAGCCAGGCAGAGTTTTTCCACTGGCTTCAATGGACTTTGAATCAAGTCTCTGTAGATGACACTAATCTCATCACAACCATGACTTGATTCCTTCTAATTGGCCACCCAGTTTACTTTGCAGTGTATCACTTGGCACCTTTTTGGGGTTATTGCTGTCCTCTTTCTTTTAGATGTTAAGCAGCTTATCCTGTATATTCCCTCATCCACTTTTCTTGCTTTAAAGGGCTCTGTGAAGCTGTTGTGTGTCAGTGATGCCTTTATGGGAATTGTGGCTGTCTAGAGCAATGGGTAGGAGAAGTGCTGGCACAGGGAGCAGTGATTCCTTTAGCACTTAGCAGTGTTCAGCGAGCTATTTTAGGGATGAAAGTGCAGCCCTGCCTTTGCTGTGCTGATACAGGGAGGACTCCAAGGGGTATGGTGACAATCTCTTGCACCTCAGGACTAAGTGATTCTCCTTCCATTGTGACATGGAGTGAGACAGATTTGGGGTCTCAGATGGTGGATTCATTTCCTGACTATTCATTTCATGAGTAAGGCTTGAGCTCTTGGGCTTCATCAGGTGCAGAAGGTGGGCAGCTGACTTGGGCCAGACAGGCTCTCTCTTTCCCTGATTTGTTGTATCTGAATGACACTTTCATCTCACCCTTCAACTCAGTTCTCTTTGCACTTGTTCCTCCTCAATTACTTCTCCCTTACTCAGGATATGTCAGAAATGGTCACTCATCCCTTGCAGGAAAACCAGAGAGAGGGACAGCAGAGCTCAGACCTTGCCTGTGCACAGAAGCCAGAGCAGAGGCTCTCCCAGCTGCTGTTCCAGCCTGGGTTTCACCAGGAAAAATCATTACTTCCAGGGTCAATTTTACAAAGGCAATACGGAAATCTGTTATGAAATCAGAGCAAACAGATGTTGAGCTTCATCCTAGACATTGCCAGGAGTTGGTTTTTCTTCAGCTGAGATACCAAATCACAGTCAATACAGTCAGATATCAAACATCCCCACTGCATCCCATGCAGCTGCATGTAAACCCAACCAACAGCTACTCAAGACATGAACACACAGCAAAAGTGTGACCAGTGAGAGTCTGTCACAAGGAAACAGCTCCTGATACACCCCGAGCATCCCTGTTAGGAAGCCAGTTTGGAACATGCCCAAGTTTCAGCTAATTTAATGTACCTACTAGGGAACTATTTACTTATTTAGTTTTTAAACCAGATACAAATGCTAAATCATGCAGGGGTTGGAGACAAAGTTACTCTGAATTTAGTGGAAGGCAGTCACTAAGTTCAGTGAACTCTGGATCTGTCCCAGCAGCAGCCAGGAGTGTGTCACACTGCTTTAGAGGTGAGCAAACTCTGGAGGCTCAGCTCAAGCCATTAAATACACTCATTTCATCACTGTGCCATGAGAGAAACACCACGTGGAAAGGTGATTTTTGTGTTACATTTTACAATAGTCAAGTGTGAGCTATTAACAGAGTATTAGTTCTGGAGACTGTTTGGTTTGGTCTCACACCAGATTTTTTCTCCTTGTGTAATTTCTAATCCTGATTGATGGCTTTGGGGGGCTGCACTCACAGCTCCTGAATAAAAAGAAACACACTGTGTTATCTCACTGTGCCACAAACCTGACTGCTGACCTTCACTCTCCTGTCAGAGAACTGCCAAATGCTTTGCAGGGGTTTGGATCTGACCTGTCCTCTCAGAGGTGAAGCAGAACCTTGGGCATGTTCCACCAGGAGCACCTGGACACTCTCATTCATTACCTCCAGCAATGCTGGGTGAGTTAGTGGTCGAATTCTGCTGCAAACAGACTGGATATCACCCATGCAAATTTGCCACAGGTACAAACTTGGATCACCTCCACCATTCTACTCTGGTCCTCAAAGCTGGTGGGAGGCTTGTGGTCATAGATTCCTGATCTTTGAGATAACTGCACCAGGAAACACCTCCAGTGTTTTCCAGGCACATTTTATTAAGCAAATTGTAACTGCAGATTGCCAGAAAGATTATCAAGTGTCAGCTAGAATGACCAAAAAAAGTCTCAGAGTTGGCCCCCAGTCAAGGACTTTCAAAGCTCTGTTAGGTCTAAGGATAATTGTCTGCAAGGCCAGGGTTTGCAAGGTTGGGCTTAAAGTTCATCTTTAAATGAGGAACTGGTTAAAGACCGATTTGGCAACTATCAGGCAGTATTTTTAGTAATTTCACCCATAAATCAGCGTGTTAAGATGAAGCTTTGAAAATACAACAGGAGAACTTAATTATTTGATAATTTATGGTGCTGTATGCAGTATACTCCACCTTGGGAACAGTTACTTTGGCACACACCAATCTTTCTGGATAATCTGCATTACATCAGTGTCTCAGGAATGTAAGACTGTGATTGAAGCAAATCCTAGATACAAGTTTTATGGTATAACTTGTATTAGGAGAGACACCAGAACAAAGAGGTGGCTTTGTCATCAAGGAGATTAATATATGAACAGTGGCTACTGTATCTTCATTTAAATGCTGGAGAGATTTGCAAGGGGAAAGCAGCCCACACAGAAAAATCCATTGTTAGCCATTGTTATTACTCCCAGAAAGAACAGAAAGTTTAGTGTGAACTTCAGAATGCCACTGATCTACTGCAAAACTGGTCTGGTTCACACTGCAGTGAAAGATGGACTCAGAGGTGAAGGACAAACGATCCCATGGCTGAAAGTACCAACCCCTGGCACTGCATCTTCCTATCTTATCCCTGTACACACCAAAATCAGGTGTGAGAAGGTCAACAGTGCCCAGCTCATTATCAAACCTCCCAAAAGTGCTTTGAACAAACATTTCAGGGTAGAAGCCAAGGAGATCAGGCTGTCCTGCCTACCTGCCAGCCAAGGCCAGCAAAGCTTCCATGGCACTTCAGGGATAGGCACCAGCTGAGCATCCCAGACTCCACCTCCTTCCCACCTTGCAGATTTGCTACTTGTTGCAGTGGAGTACAAATTATGTGTCTGTTTTCTGAACAGCTGTGATAATTCTCCTTTGCTTTTAGTTTGAGAACAAATCCTGCATTGGCACCTGTCCACTTCCAGCCATGGGATAGCTCGGTTGTAAGAAAATAATTTCTCTGAAGAGCCATGGATAAATTTCAAAGCCTTCTGCTATTGCTGCAAAGTTGGTAACTGGGATTTCTAACTTGCATGTTCTGATGAAACCCCTATAAGTGATCTCTGAGTTAAAGATTAGGTAGAGTTCTATTTTCTTGTAATTTACATGGGCACCCTATTGATAAAAAAAGATATTTTTGTGTTGGCTAAAGATGCTCCCAGCCAGCACGACAGCACTACTGTTCAAAATTCTTTTAGCAAGTGTAGGACAAACAGCATATGCAATAAAACCTCTACATTTCCACCATCTTAAAAAGAAAAATTCCTAGCAAATTTCCCAAAATGACAGTTACAACAACTGGCATATCTCACCTTATTAGATTCTGCCATTAAAAAAGAAAATCCAAACATCTGTGGTCATTCTTTTGAATTATAACCATAAATCCTTTTGAATTACAATAATAAATGAAAATCTTGATGTGGTTGAGAAAAATCAGGATAGACAGACCCAGGTCTCTGAGCATTACAGGCACAACCTTGGAGAAGTTGTCAGTGATAAATCAGCTCCTCAACAGACAGGAGTCCAAGAGCTGTCCTTCATTTCTAGGTCCCCTGTACAGTGGCAGAGTGACAGAGGTGGATTTCAGAACAACTCTGTGTTTGGTTTTGACAAATTATTTTGTAGAAATAGGTACAAGGCATGCTGCCAGTCGAAAGGAAACCTCAGTCTAAACAGTGCATTCAGCTGGCCTGCTGAAGACAGCCAGCTGCACACAAGTGTATGTGATGTTTAGCATCATAAATTAAGGCTTTTGACGTTCTCTGCAGCAGAAAAATGGGGTCCATTTCCAGTTGGATCACCCTGGATCACAGGTGCTAAGAGCTGAACTGCTGGATCTTCTACAAGGCACTTTGAATGTTCCACCATCTTTCCCACCAGGGTGGCAGAACCTCTGTGATATTTAAGTTGGGGGAAAAAGAAATAGATCTCGTTCTTTTGGCTTGGTGCTTGAAAATTTGGCTTCCTTTCCACAGATAGGTTCCCTAAAAGGAAAGGATCTGTATTGTATCTCTGACAAGGCAAGTGAAATAGTAAAAGGACTTGAAGCTTATCCATGGCTTTTGATAGCAAATTTCCCCATCTAATCCGACAAAACGAAGATAAAGGACCAACACCAAAGGATTTCACCGACACCCACTGACACTGCAAACAGCATTCAAGCATCTTACACGAGAAACACTTGGGAACAGCCTTTGCCTTTGCCATCACACATGTGGAAACCTTCTTACAATGACTATTGGTTACTAAGAAACAGAAAGGAGTTGGCAGGGGTTTAGTTCAGTTCACAGGGCTCCACAACATCATTTGCAATCACAGGACACAGAGGGACCAATCCTGCAGCCAGAGGAGTCCCACAGGCAGAGCCAAGGCTCAAGGCTGCAGCTGCCATTCCCCAAACAGATACCACTCCAGAAGAATCAATGTCTTGATGTTTGAAGTCTATTCTCTTTTGAAATAATAACTCAGCACACTGGACTCGGGGTCTTGGCCTTGACTTGGAATGCAGCCAGGTCATGAGGATTTGCCACTGAACTGTGCAATTGTTTACACACCCAAACCTTGAACTTGTTATCACCAGAATATTGTGGATCTTTCTTTGCCCCAGCTTTCATCAAATTTTTGCACATTTTTGCATGACTGTCAATTTAAAATAAAAAGCCTTTTTTTCCCTTGAGTAATGCCACATTCACTTGTGATACCCAGACCTGGAGCTTTGCTTACTGCATGAAATTCAGTGGGTTCACCTGAGGACCTGATTCTGCAAAACAGCATGTGAACAGAAATGGATGGAAGCACACATAAAATGTAATTAACTTTCCAAATTAAATAAAAAAATAAAACAAAACACCTAATAAATGGTTATGAGGTTATACTGGTAAAAACAATTATCTTGTAGATTATGTGAGATGGCTAAGGTGGAAACATTTTACTGACAAAGCAACACTTTGACAGGTTTGTGTGTCTGAGATGATCAGCAGAGAATCTGAATGCTTGAACACTGCTCATGAGTCATCAGGAATTCTTTCTGATTAGGTTCCAGGGCACTGGGGGTGAAAACCTCCTGCAGAGTCCTGGCAGCCACTTAAGGCTGAAGCTGCTCTGCTCCTGCAGCCTTGTAAAGTCACCACCTCAAGCAGTCTGTGTAGCTGGAAATGGGTGCAACCTCCTGGCAGTGACCCAGAAATTCTGTATTCTGTATTTATCTGCACAAGATGTTTTGTAGACTCCTTGGAAAAAAGATAGCTACTCTTCAGCAGTATGTAAGAAATCCATGAAAGCTGTATAACCTGCTACAGAAATGGAGAATAGCTGGGATTTTTCAGTGGAAATGAGGAACTTTTCCCACCACTTGCATCAAATGCAAAAGGCTTGCTGTAAGTGGGTGGAAAATGGGACAAAAGAGTCAAAAGCATTAATGCAGGAAACCATTCAACAGTTTGGCCAAGCACACAGATGGACTCCAGAGAGATGTGGTGCAGGTGGGAAATCCTACCTGCATCTCACAGGAGGTGACAGATTCCAGCTGGCTCCACAGGTGAGGAGGAGGAGGGTGCAGAGGAAGAGGTCAGTGAAGAAAATTAGAGCCTCAGACTTCAGAGCTGAGGCCTGGACTAAAGGGAGCTGCTAAGCACTGGTGCTGCTTTAGCTGCTAAACTGGACAGAAGTGTGTGCTTAGAGGGGATTTTCATGTGCTTTGTGGAACTCAGCCCTGGAGCAGCACATTGAATGTATTTCTCCATACAGAAATGCCAGTTGTGTATTCACTGAATGGGAAATAATTTTTTTTTCTGGACAATTGTTTCCTCCTGGAGCAGTTTCCAAGTCTGGACGTGGCTTTCCCTCCCTTTGGCTAATAAGGATGTGTGATAACAGGGTTCTCAGAAGTGTAGTACAGAAACCCTGGAACAAAGACTAATTCAAACACCAAGCTGTACATACATTAATGTTTAACAAGAAAGGGAAAAGTCTTATATCCTATACTGGATATTTTTGCTGGCAGGGAATCAGTAAAAATATGCAGAGGGGAGTGCACTACTCTTTCCTTTAGCTGAGATATTCTGATTATAACATGAATCATCTACAACATGCAACATGCATCATTCTGAGACCTCAAAGATGGTGCTGAAATCCAACTTCCCTCCCACTGGGAAAGATTCTGTGATTTTGTCTCCTATTTAAAATCACCAGCATCAGTAGCACTCAGAATGAGAAACACAGCTTCAGTCTGAATTTCAGGCAGAGGCAGTGGCTGGTATCTGGGTGAACGAGTAAGAAGCAGATGGGATATCACACCTGAAGTGAGTTGGGGTTTGTGTTCCTTAGGAGCTTCCTAGAGCTGTTTTTGCTAGGTGACCCCAGTGCTATCCAAGAGGAAGAGCTGTTACTGCTGCCCCAACTCTCCTGCAGCAGGCAGAAGAACCCCAGAGTGTTACTCACCCATGCCCTTGGTGTGGTTGAAGTCTCCTTTCACCACCTTGCAGGTTTTCCCATCTCCACTGCAGATCCCACAGCGATCCTCTTTGGCAGCTGAGCCAATGATCCCATCACAGCCAATTTTCTAATGACAACAACCAGAGACCCCCATTACTTTGTTTTCAAGGTTAGAGCATCTCTAAACAATGAGGTCAACACTAAGATTGACATTGACTGAAAACCTGAATGGGGAGAAAACATTCAATCTTAATTAAACTTTTGAAATACCTGAAAAAAGACCTCATTAATCAGATGGCTCAAGATAGCTGAAATGAAAGAATAGTTCAGTGGAAGCAGGTTAGTTCCGTATCAGGCCAATTTCTACCACAAGATTGCCCATGCAATTATGAAATTTTCCACATGCTTGCACTGTACTAAGAATCAACATTCAACTGAAAAATAAATTATAAAATCTAACAGTTTCACCTAAAGCTTCATTATAAAGGGTGTTTTAATAATTTTCTATACGTATCTATTTCTTTTTTTCTAATAAAACCTACAGTTCTGCTTCCACACAAGGGAAGAGTCACAATATTCTGCATGTAGCTATGGGAATTATCACCATGATCTTCCTTATTCACAAAGCATTCATGGGTTATGATGGTGAACATTCCACTCTTGTAGATCTTGAGGCTGACAACACTGTCATTAATCTATGTAAATGAATCTTGTATTCTATCCATGTAAGACCCTCAAACTGATCAGCAATTCACTCTTAAAACATAAATTTCTACTGAAAAAAGCCTTGTCATTATGCAAGTTATTAGTAGAGATTGCACTATTAAAAGTGAGTTTAAGATTTATTCTGCATAGATAAACAGTTTCTTGGCAAATGAGTAGCAGGACTGTCACTAGTAAGACTTATTTGAATGAGGCTATTGGGTCTCTCCCTTCTTTGCCTTCCTGTGATGAAGCCAGAGGAAAGTTGGAGAGATATCTTAGGGAACAATCAAAACAACAAACATTTTGAAAAATAGGGTAAGCAGGGAAATATTAAGAGAACTCGGCTGTTTATCTGAGCCTGGCTGTGTGTAAGCAATGCAATTTGGATCAGAATTCCAACATTCCCCTTGTTTCAGAAGACCCTGGCCACTGCCTCAGTCCAGATGTATTTCAGGGATCAAAGATTGCCAGTGTTCCACTGTGTGCTGATGCAGAGCTTGTCTGGGTAGATCATTAGGGACAGACATGCTGAGAGAGGGTGATCATCCTAAACACATACCAGGGAAATGCTGCTCATTAACTGGCACAGCACCTACATTGGTGCACAGGAACAGCAGGAAAAAACTGTATAAATGCATAAATGGGAGTTAAAAGAAGGAGAAGACCCTGGAGTTCCTGGCAGTTGCAATTCTCAAGCCTGAACTTCACACCCATGTCCAACAAATAATTTTGGGATATTGAACGTGATTCTGCCCCCAGAACAGAAGGATGTCCCAGCAGTTCTCCTTCCAGGAAAATCAGGATGATTTATTAATGGGGTTGCTGAAAGGCAGCTGGAAATGAACGCCTGCCTGCCACCCTGCTGAGATACTGGAAAGGCTGTGTTTAATTTAAGGCTCTGGCGCTATCTTTTATTGTGCTGCATTGTTATTAGCACTATGTGAGCACACAGATGAATAAAGGGAACATAATGAGTGTTGAACCACACTTATTCCCAGAGCTACATGAGGAGTCTGTAGGACTCTAACAGAGGCAGGGAAAGAATGGGGAGTTGGCAATCACATGCTTTGTATTCACGCTGGAGTTTCCCAGATAATGGAAACCAGTGGGAGCCAGCAAAGCTTGGGAAGGCTGGGTCCCCTCTCATCTGAGACTGGGGTTCAAGACAAGCCATCTCCTCACACCTTTACTTGCTCACTGACACCCTTCCACTTGAGAAGCCCTTGAGAGGCATGGAGAGAACCCACTGAATCCACAAATGTAATTCCCAATATCTTTGCTGGTTTTTACCTTTCATTTTCACCCTGTTCCCTGTGAGTGAAGGAACTGGGAATGGCCCTTGCACCCTCCTCTTCAATGG
The DNA here is from genome assembly GCF_027579445.1 of Ammospiza nelsoni. NCBI lineage: Eukaryota > Metazoa > Chordata > Aves > Passeriformes > Passerellidae > Ammospiza > Ammospiza nelsoni. The sequence goes on along the minus strand of NC_080646.1, from coordinate 3,375,194 downwards.
TACCAATGGCACCATTGCTCCCATTCACAGGACAAACTTTTCCCTCAATCCGGGCCCTGAGACTTAAGGCCCCCATCACGTTAGGGCCAGGAAATGGCTTCTTACAAAGGAATATCTCTAAGAGAATAAAACACATTTTTCTTTGGCTTCAAGATGAAAATTGGTGCATTCTTGCTACTTTATGGGGGAAAAATACCTTGGAAGCACTTTAGTGTTGTCTACATAAACATTAGAGCCCGTTTCCCTCTCCCCAAGCCTTCCAATCACTTCCAAACTGAAAGTGCATTTAATAAGAGTACATTTAATAACAGTACATAATGAAACAGCTTTGGGTAAGATTTGACAGTGGATTCCAAAAGCTGCAAAGTCATTTAGAAATGCATTGCAGTGACCACCTTGGTCACTCTGATCCTTTGAGAACTCCCCACATGGAAAATACTCTTAAAACCACCACCATGGCCACTCTTAAAACAAGTGGATCAGTAAAATCAAAGGGGAAGAGACAGGACTGGGAGGGCAGAACACAGTGGCTGTCACCTTTGTGGGTGCAAAGCATCTGCCAGCAGTCCTTGGGCTGTTAATTGAGAGATTCTCCAAGGTGTGAGAGCTCCTGAGACTCCAGCACTGGCTGGAGAAACTATGCAGTGTGTACATCAGCAGTTTCCCACTGACAACATGCTCTGTGTATTATACTGCCCATCCTTTAACTACAGAGCTGTCCTCAGCCTGCAGAAAGCTTTCCACAATGTGAAGCCTTAATTAACCATATGCAAAGGGAAAATCCCAAGTTTCACTGCTCAAAAGGCAAGTTTCAACAGTGCAGAAAGTATCCCTTAAACCTAAATAATTGAAGGGAGTTGTTTGATCTTTGCCATCTCTCACTTGCTTTGTGGTGCTCCCTGTCCACTCCAACCAATCAAGGTAAGGGGATTCATTAAATTTAGAAGCAGAAAAGGGAAGCTTTACATTCTGAAGGAAGAAAGACCCTGTAAATAACAATAACATCCCATGTTTTCTGACCCAAGAGTTATCCTGCAGATGAGCAGACTGAGCCCATAGACCAGCCCATCCAGCAATTGCTGGATACTTTCAGTTCCATCAGTCTTCAATGGACTGGTAAGAAGGGAAGCAGCTTTAAAACATGGGACTGCTGGCAAGAAACATGAAAATAAGTCTTTTAGGGCTTCAAGTCCTCAGCATGGACAGTCAGAAATGTATCCACAGGTTTTTAGGGCTATTTCACCCAGGCAGTCTCCTGCTCTGGCACCACTTTTTGGAACTAGCCACCAACCTTTAAATTGGCAGGTAACCGCACGTTTGCTGAGCCAAAGGCCTGAAATTAATTCTCTTTAAGCTAATATCTCCATCCACCCTTCCTTCCCTCCCTCCTCCTTCTTCTCATTTTTATAATTAAACATCTGAAAGTACTGCTTGTTGGGTGGTATTTCCAGCTTCAGTCATAGCTGGCTCCAGCATAGGAAAACTCTTCTCTTTTGAATATATATCACTTGGATTCTTCTGTGTGAACTATTCTCTGTATTGCTTGGGTATTTTTTAATGATATTTTTATTTGTATTTTCAATGGCTGTGAAAGAGCTCAATTGATACAGCTTGTGAGGGTATGTTTTGCTACATAAACACAATTATTTTTGTTATATACACCCACTCTGTGCAAGAAATGACATTGTAGGCTCACAAAACTGTAATGCTTCCCATATGCTGAACTAACTGGCTGTCTCAATGGATCAAATATAAATACTGATGCAACATGTGCCACTTTACAAATTAATCATGTACAGAGCAGGCTGGTTATGACAGATTCATCTACACTGCCAATTCCTTCTGTCCATAATATCCAATGCCATTGATACCTCCAGGGATGGACCACATGAAACAGGAATGTGCAGATGTGAGCAAGTGACATTCAGATCTGAGGGGAAGAGAATTCTTATTGCATTGTTTTAAACACCTCTGCCCCTGTGGAGGGTTGTGGGGGCTGTCAGGGCTGGGTGAGGTGAGTCTGGGTCCCTGATCAAGCAGTTCCTCTCTGAGTTACTCCAATTTCTGTTCCACAACAAGTTTTGTGCTAAGGGTTGGAGTCCCTGTAGGAGTTAGTTCAGCAAACATCTTCCTGTCATTTCCCAAGCCTTCAGATTTTGTCTGAATCAGAGCAGCTCTGCAGGATCAGGAGTTAGACACATCCTATTTTAAATCTGTATTATCTCATCTGCATTAGATCTGCAATGTGATCTGCCATTGACTTTGTGCTTAGATCCCTCAGCAGCTCATGGGGGTGTTAGACACAATAATTTATGATTTTTCACACTTAGATATTGAAGGCTATGTGTCAAAACCTCTGTGCTCATGAGAGAACATGCAAATAATGCAAAGTTCTTTCCTATCCCAGGAACTCCTTTGCTTCTGTTCTATTATATGCTTTCCATGGGATAACATGGAAGAAAAACTGGGGAAACAGCATGGGATTTTTGTTTTTCATATCCCACTGCAAAGTACACCACAAACTAGTAGGATATCGACAAAGACTTGCTTTTGCCACTATGCCTTACTCACCAAAATCCCTGATACTCTTTTAAACCTCAGATTACATTGCTACAGATCCAGACATGAAAAAAAACAAAAAGGCAATTATACAACAGGTTTCTGTAGTTCAGACAACCCTTCTGGATTTTGTGCACATGCACTAAATAATTTATCAAAGTTCAGTGCTAAGCCAAGTTGTTGTATGGAGACAAGCTACCCAGTCTGGAACATCTTGTACCACAGTTTGTAATGCAGGAATATGAATAATACATGGAAAATACTCAAGTGAGGAGACAAAGCCAGAACTCCAGGCATCAATCAAATGCAAAAAGTGGGTACTAAGTATGTAAAAAACTGTTTGCCAGAAGCAGGTCCAGTAGACAACTTCAATTTCTCCTCTGCCACCTGTGGCACTCTCCTGACACTCTGCCTGTCCAGTTTACAGAAGCTATTTTTGAAAATCTGTCCATTTTCCAATTTGTGCTCCCCTTTCATAGAGTGTGACAATCACTTTCAGAAAAAAATAGTTCTGTAACAATTCTGTTGTGCCAGGACAGCCTAATATGTGGCTTATCCTCATTAAACACACTGTGGATTCACCAGCCAGTTGAAAGGAGGTGTGATATGACAAAACATTCATGAGAAAACTGCAGATAGAGCCAAAACATCTTCACCTCTTAAATTGTTAAATCACAGCAAAGACTGCCCTTGATCTCTAGCCCAGTTCTTGCTACACAGGAGGTCTCTCTTTTCACAGAGACCTTAAATTACATCCTGAAGCACAATCTGTAGTCCCCACTGGAAAGTTCTCATGCTGTCATGAGGGTCAGACTAATCCTCCTTTGAGAAAAGCCAGCACAAGGTCATGTGCATCACACCAGTCAGCTGAGCAGCTTGTCTTCTCCTCACCCCTCTGCTCTGTGACATCTGACACTTTTTTTAGCTCCACTTCTGCCAGCAGTTTTGAATTAACCTCAGCAGCACAGAGCAAAACACTGTAAGGGGTTAGAAAGTGCCCTGTTCTCATATCAAACACACACCCCACGGGCCCAGGGAAGAGCAAAACCCTCAGGGAATCCTCTCCCTGAAAGCCATTTGTCACTTGAAGGGAAATGGGAGGAGATGAACCCAGTGTGAGGTGCAGGTTGCAGTGCCCAACCCCACCTTCCCCATGGCTGCAGTGCCCATGACAGGGAAAGCAAATTGCTGCAAAGCCTAAATGAGCAGTCACCCTCCTCCTCCTCTTCCAACACATCAGGCTGCTCTTGTTCTCCAGCCTGCTACAGATTTTCTGTCTCTGAAAAATCTCTGGGGAAAATAAATTCTCCTTGCTAGAAGACCATGTGCATTTTGAGGATGAAAGGTCAAAGACCTACATATGCTTTGAACAGGGGATCCAGTTTGCTCAGAGGATGGTAAGAAATTGTGCATTTGAAATGTTCAGCCTCAAAACCAACTCAAATAAACAAGGAAAAAATAAATTAAGACCTTATGATTCATCTTAAAAACAAGGAGTAAGGCTAGAAAAAGTCTAGGTGATTTAGGAACCCCCATGCTAAATTTAGGGCTGACTTTGCTCTTTGGTGCTTCTATGCATGATCAAAGTAATAACCAAGTTTACTCACTCCAGCTGCCTTCAGGTGTAAGGGATAAATGCAGAGATGCTGCTGCCTTTGATGATTTTGTTTCAGGGATAGTGAGGCTGACAGCAAAGGCTTCATTGACACCTTTTAGATTGGGGTTCAGCTTTAAAGAGAAACTGTAGTAACTTCACAAAGTACAACTGAAGGACAAATTCCCTTAGTGCCTAAATGTATTTGGGGCACTTTGAGGCTTCAGAGAATCTGTTCCTGCTTTCCTTCTCAAAACCCTCCTCTCCTTGCAACAGTTTTTTCTCTACATTCATTCATCACCCAAGAACGATCCACGAGCTGCATTTAGGAGCATCTAGTGAAGGGAGAAGATCTATTACATTTCCTGGGCTAGATGTTCACAGGCAATGGTTACTGCTAATTTGTCTGTTGCACTGACAATGTGTCATTCCTGCCTTTGAGAGCCTCTAACTAGAAGGATTACATAAGGAAATAAATAACAGTAATACCACCCTCTGATTTCAGCACTTATTCTGTTCTCCAGGCCCCCTGCAATGCTTATTGCCAGGCTTTGTCTGTGCTGGGTAAAGAAACAAGGAGAGGAGTAATTAAATGAATATGGCAATTAAATTGGTTTAATAGGCAGCTAGTTAGACAAGTATCTGTGGCAAATGGGGTACACAGGCACATATGGCAATTCTCAGCTCTGCACTGCATATATGGCAGAGGAGCATTATAAATGAGTTCACAGGGCTTTCAAATCTGCTCGGCTTGAACTGATCATTTCACATTTTTTCTCAGCCAGATGCAAATGGACTGAATGTTCTGCAGCTGTCATCACCTCTCTGCACAGTTAGAGGCAGTTGCCCCCGACTCAGAGTGCAATTTGCTTTTCGTGATGTGCCTCCAGTGCTCTGTGCTCATAAAGGAATTCATTTGGAGGGAGCTGGCTACTGATCCTCCCTGGATGAAAAAAAGGTGCCTTGCCATGATGTCTGATTTACCATTTGTGGCAGTTCTGAAGGTTTGGAGCAATAAAACCGGCCAGCCCAGAGTAATGGTCAATGGCACACAGCTGGAGGTGCACAGCTGGCCTGACTATAAAAGGTTATTAATGGGTTTTTGTTTTAGCTTTTTTCAGATATTGCCAAAAACTGAGAAAAATTAAGTAACTTGGGATGCACCATGAACCTGGCTCTATGTGCAAAGCACTTTGTATTATAAAGAATCAAACTAATACTGGCTCCCCAGACTGCTGCTATTTATATTCTTCATTGGAATAAATTAGAAAGAGTGAATTAAAAGTGCCTCTTCAGCATCATTTGTCAAGAAACAGTGGGAAGTGTCTCCTGCAGCAGTGCAAAATTCAATCCAAAGATTTTTCACTTCTCTCTTTGCATTGTTATTAGTAAAGCTGCTTTGTGTCCCCAAAGCCTCTCTCACACCCAGGTGGGTATTATGTTCATTTATCTCCCTGCCTGGAAGGCTCAAAGCAATAAAAATTGGCATTTCTTAACCACTCACAGAAAACAGAAATAATGCCAAATTTGGCGTGCCCTGTGCCCCCAGGGCAAACCTGTGAAGTTAGTGGAAATAAAAGGTGATGCTAAAAAGCTGTTGTGGTGGATACAGAGGGCTGGTTAATACCACGAAGAGCAACTCTTACTACAGGATACACATCTGGATGAGGAGAAACTTAAAGGGAAAAATTGCCAGGAAGAATCCAGCCCTGGCAAAGCTGCTGTAGCCAAGTGAACTGTCTTTCCCACCACTGTGGTGTGTGCAGCACACTTTGAACATGTGCTCCATGATCAGGAGAGAGGAAACTCATGGAGGGTCTGCCCTGTCAAACTGACAAATGACCTGAACCCATCATCAGGAGCACCCACTCCAAACAACTTCCTGTCTTTTATGATCTTTAAATACACATTTTCTCATCTTTCTTCCCCTGTGTAAACATTAAATCTCCATCTTATATGGATCTACACACCTCTACTAAATTTTTGAGGAACCTGAAGCACCAGCTCTAAGAGCTGCCCTCCTTAGCATTTAATGTGTTACAAACTCTCTCAGCAAACCATGAAGTTTTACTTCCCACAGCTCATTTTGGGTGTGTGTGTTATTTGGTTAGAGAGAAATAATCACTGCAATGGTTATGGGCCACCACTCTAAGGAAAAGAGAATTCAATCTGAAGACTCTGGCTCATGTAGCTGCAGGAGCCAAGGAGCCACTGGTACTGAAAGGCTTCCTCAGTATTTCTAAGGAACCAGGTGGACCCAAAAGCATCATGATTCTGCAAGATAATGCTGGTAACAGGCTAGTGACAATTGGTAAGCTGATTTGCAGCTTCAGTGCTTTTATCAGTGACTCCTCTAATAGCCAAAAAGAGCAGTTAAGCAGGCCAGACTTCTCCTCCAATCTGCTCCCCTCACAGAAGTCCCTTCTCACCCAAGCCATGCACACATGCAAATGTGATTTTTTGAGCATTGCCAGCTGTTCAGGAATAATATCATACCTTGGGCAATCAGTGCAGTGCTCAGACCAACAACAGAGCCACGGAGCACTTGTAGTGAGCCCTATAAAGCCCTCAGGGACAGCCTCCCAGCCCCCAGCACAGCGCTGCCCCAGGCTGAACCTCACACCACAAATAGAACAAGAGAAGGTTACTCCACCTGGCACTTGCCATGTACACAGAGGTCTGTCTCATAGGGCCCACAGGGAGTTCCATCCAGGACTCTGTCTGCCACCAGCACAGGAGAATCCTTGCCCAGTGGGGAGCAGAAGAGCTCACATGGCTTATCTGGGAAAAGAAATATGACAACTGCCCTTGGGAACAGCACAAAAAAGTGTCTGAGGCAATGGTGATGCATTCTCTACATGAGTACATTTGGATATCTCATCTTTGAAAGAACATGAGGCTTTCAGTTTAGGCCTGTCATTTCCCCAGTTTAAAGTAACACTATTTAAAGGGTTACATTGATGAGACTGGGCTTTAACAGCACAGAAAACCAATCAGTCAATACAGTTTTGTGTATCTGTAAAGGGAAGATGTTTGTTACAGGGAACACTCATCAGTGTGATAAGAATGATCAAGTCACTCACCACATATGCTGAGATGCCCCAAAGTGTCATAAATTAAAATATGGCACAGGGAATCCACCTTTCTTTCCAGTTCCAAACTAACCGGAACTTTTCCACATTTAAATTCCCAGCTCTCTCCCAGTCTGGGAATTTCAGACTGGGAATCAAGTTAAGGCACTTCTCTCCCAGCATTTTAAAAAGATGAGTAAAGCATTGACAACTCTCTGTGTTCTATTAAGGAGGCTAAAGGAACAGCAGGGCAGCATCAAGAACAATTAATTGTAATTAGTCCTTCAGCTGTAGCTAAAGCGGGCCTATTGCAGCCTTCTCACCAACAATGGAGCCCTGCAGATGAGAAACTGCAGCAAAAGAACAGTGAGGAATTACAGAGGGAGATGAAAAAAACTCACCATCCACGATGACAGCTGTCAGGAGGCTTTTCTTCTTGTTGGTGTACCTGTCATGGGCCTGGCACTGCTGGTCCCTGAAGCTGGGCACCCCTTTGGGGCAGGGCAGGTTCTCACACACCGTGTGCTCCACGCTGGCTCCCCGGCAGTTCTTCCCACCCGGCCCCGGGCTGCAGAGGGGAACGAAAGCAGGGTCAGCACCACACACCTGGAATGTTCCATCTTCCCCCTCCCACCCTTCCTCTGCCCCCTGCCTCAAACACTCCTGAGGATGGAGACACAGCAAACATCCCATCAGCACGTGATCTCCTTGCAATTCAAGTGCCACAGAAGCAGCTATAACCTGCACTGCAGACATGGTATTTAAAAACAAACCTGTGCTGCAGATAACCTCCATCCATGAAATCCATTCCACACATTTGTTTTTTAAACATACAGGAAGGGCCACTAATGCAACATCAGAATTAAGCACCTGCAAAACTTAGCTGTTTTTATTTATGAATCCCCAGAGAAGAAGGAAAACTCAAACTCTCAGCAATAGCCTGTGTTTTCTTTGCAAAATAAAACAAAATACAAACAAAAAACCACAGGTAAGCATGGAATCTGGAATTCCAGGTCCCAAGCCTTGCACTTATGAGCTCAAATCTGGGATTTCCAATAAACACTGCAATCCAAGCCCCTCCTGGCACATGTCTGAAACAGTGACTGTGTGAGATATTCTGGTAGGCAGCCACACTTCACTGTATTTATGGCAAGAGAATCCACCAACTAAGGGAACTGAAGAACTCTAAGTCCATTTATGCTGCTGTGACCCTTTTACATGACAAGAGGGGACTGGAGAAGAGATGTTCTGTTTAAGCCAAGGTTTTCTCCTCAGTCCAAAGCCTAGACAGGAACACAAGGCAGTATAACCCAAAAGTCTGCACGTGCAAACTGGCTTATGACACATTCCTTACAACCATGGGGAGGCAATGCATGTAAATGTTCAAAGAAATTACAGAGAGGAAAAACCAAATCAAACAGTGAAGTAACTGGTTTAAAAATACTGATAGTCCCACAGGCTCAAGAGTCAGCTGGCAGGAGCAGAGATTCCTGTAAAAAAAATCCCAAGACCAAATATATACAAAATAAAAGATAAATCCCTTAGCCAGTATTTCTGGACAGCGAATAAACCAGCTGCAGAAGTGGGCTGAGGCCAGGAATTTGAAGCTAAAGAAGATCACGTGTGTATCTCCAGCCAAGAATGTATATGAGCGAGAGAATTTTAAAATCAGTGTGCAGTGTTGGAAGGAGCATTTCCTGTAATTTAATGAACGATGATGAATGGATTTAGGTTTGGTCAGCACTGTAGCTGACAGCAAAGAAACCAGCTCAGTCCCCTTTTCAGGAAAATGAGCTGGTAAAAATCAAACCTGGATATTACAGACATGCAACTGCAACTCAGATAAGGAGAGCAATAAACAAAAATATCCTTTTTCACATGATTACAGGTCAACAGCAGCAATTGTGAGCCTATCCATCATCTAGGCATGTCTTTGAAGTGACTGCGTTGCTACGCAGAATTTCAGCCCCAATTTAAAAAGAAAAGCTTTGGGTACTTTGTGTGTAGAAGAAAACATAAAATCTGAATAAAGTCAGAGATACTGCACTTGGAGGGCTGCTCCCAAGGCTGTGAAGTTATAATAAACACAATTGGGTGGCCAGTTAAATGGCACCATTGTAACCTCTTCAAGACCCCAAAACAATGAAGAGACTTCCAGATAGGCCTCAACTGACCTGGGGGATGAAGGACAACACCTACATTTCATCCTGAGTCAGAAAAAATCCAAGCCCATGCAGAGAGCACGGACTTGTTTGTAGTCACTGTGCAGGAGCTAAACAGCACCCACGGCTCTCTGCATACATGAAAACCTTCCTGTTCTTATGCAGCACATCCTGACCTACAGAGCATCTCAAGGGGCTTTGCCAACACAGCTCAGGAACACCCTGATCATTGTCAGCCACTGCCCTGCTCCCCAAGCCCAGAGCAAGCACTGATCTCTAAGGCACATTGGCTCACTTTGGTTGGTAGATCCAGATCAGCCCCTCCTCATTCACTGTAGCACTGGAGGGGAAACACAGCATCAGTTTTTCTGCCAAACTACACGTATCTACTTCAACTGTATCCACCTTTGAATCACTGCAATGGGAAACTTCCAAAGGTGACCCTTCAGGCCACTTGCACAAAACCACTTCAAGTCACTCCAGGATTCCAACCTGGTCATCACAGCTTGTGAATGAGAAATTTCTCAGGGCTTCTGCCCAGCTCTGCTGCCCATTTCTCCCCTGTACTCCTGCAGCAAGGGTTTCCCAGGAGGGAGAAGGCTGCCAGCACGGCAGAAGGAGGCAGGATGGTGTGAGCACTCACGGGGGATTGTCACATTTCCGCTGCCTGAAGCGCACGCCTGTTCCGCACGTCCGGCTGCACATGCTCCAGGGGCTCCACACGCTCCAGTCGCCGTCCACGTGCTCAGGGATGGGGGTTTTACTGACACACTCCCCAGCTCGGCACCACTGCAAGGACACCACGTTAGCACAGCCTGGGAGGGAGCCCTCACCTTGCACAGGTGACTGAGGGATTGCAACAAGTCCACGTTTAAGTTTCTAGGGATTCGAGGCTTTGGTGAGATGGCAGTAGGGGAAGGAGGAAGGGAGGAGGTGAAATGTAAAAGTTTAAGTGTCACTCTCACCAAGCCCCTGAAGAGGGTTCTGTCATTAAATAAACAATCACAGAATTGAGCCCCTTACTTTATAAAGCAGATAATTATCTAAGTACTAAGACTTAAAGCCCCACGATTCACAGCAACTGAGTCCAAGAAATTATACCCCAAAGCAATGCCTGCATCAGCACTGCTCCCAGTATGTACAAAATGATTGAAGTATTTTGGACTTAACTTGGCCAAAGCCCCAAACCCCTGTGATTCTAATAGGTTGTGCTGGCTCCTGACCAAGCAGTAACTTGGCCTGTCCAGGATGTGACACAGTGAGCACAGCTAAGAAACCTTATGAAAGAGTCATCAGGACTCCTCCAGTTAGAAAAACATGGGCATAAAAACTTTTTTTTTTTTTTTCAGTTTCCTTGTCATGGCTTCCAGGACCCAGTTTTTCTTGTCATTGTTTATCTTTATCCTTGATTTCAGCAGCCAGCTTCTTAATTTTACCCTTTCTTACCTTCACAACTATACCATAGATTAAAAAAAAATAAATTAGAGTCCAAAACCAGTAAATAAGGGGCTGAGAGTTACCAAACCAGTCAAGTTCCAAAAAACACATATATAAACAAATACAGCCAATTATACCTCAAAAAGAACAGAACATCACTGAATTTGAGCTACTTGTAGTAACTATAAAGTAGCCTCTTTTTCTTTCCCCATCTTCTGCACCTCCCCAAATGTCAGACTAAATGCTCTGCACACTTTCTACCTCAAATACAACCCAGAACATGACCAGCAATGGGTTTATGGTAAATACTGAACATCTTGGAAACACTTTTCCCAATGCTGGGAAACAAGAAGTGACAGCTGCTGAGCATCCTGATTACCTTGTCTGCGCCACATTCGGTGCCATCCAGAGGGGGATCCAACTTTGTCTTACAGGATGTGTCTCCTTCCACCAGGCACCAGAGCCCAGCACACATCAAATGCTGTAATCACAAAGAAAGGAGGTGCAGTTATTACTTTTGGAAATGCCAGCCATCATTCTGAGATACACTTCAAAGCTCAGGCAGTCTTTCTCAAGTGAATCCAGAGGCATCTAGTTGGTTTGGGAGCAATTATTTTTTAAGGGTTGATTTGCATTAAGTGGTGAGGCCGGAAACATGAAAGAGATTGATGGATGCCACTGACAGGAACAAAACCTACCCCAAACAAAAAGTGTGCTATTTGAACAGATTTCTTTTCACAAGAATAAATCTGGTCCATTAGAAAGGAATCCTATATGGGAGGCCACGTTGGGTGCTTTGGAACCATGCCAAATGCTTAGATGTCCAAGATACTTAATTACTCCTACTTTAAAAAAAAATATACTGAAGTAACTGCAGCTGGTGGTAGCAATAATCAGCCAGCAATGCCCCTGGGGAGAAGGTGGAATGAGAAAGAGGAAAGGATGTCATGGTGTGCTGTACAGCAGAGGAGGAGCTTGGTGACAGGCAGGGTCAAAGAATGGGAATATTCTAGGGAACATTGCCCAGTGCTGCTGCTCTGCTCAGCCAGTGTGTGCTGCAGGGATCTCAGGGCTGACCACAACTGTGACCTGCCAGATCAAAGCATCTTCAGAATTTAAGAGAAAGCACCAGGAAAAGGGACCTTTGCATCGGTAACATTTTCCACAGCATCCACCATGCTTTGCATACCACGGAAGGGGATGATTCCAGTACAGTGCTACATAGCTGAGTACCAGAAGAACAACAAAGAAGAATTACATTTCTTTCCACTATTGTTCACATTTCAATGTAATGGTAAAAAGATGAGAAACCTGACTCTAGTGCCAGCTGGTCTTGTCAAGATTTATTGCACCTCATTAAACAGTTGAGTCAACACGCCTCAGCCTCATGGTTCTTCCCCAATGTAATGTAAGAGACTGTGGGTGCACGTGTGTTTTGTGTACAGGCATGTTGGTATGTCTCTATAAAACACATCATGTCTCTATAAAATAGATCTGTACAAGAGAGGGTGCAGATGAGATAAATCCCAGTCCTAGTGACGATGTAGAACATACTGAAACAAAACAGTTATCACAGCAGTATCTGCATCCTGCTCCATTTCCACATTTCTTTCTGGAAAGAGAATTTTTCACTATTTAAACCCAAAGAACATTCACAAAAACTGGGAGCAGACAGCACAATTCAGCATCTGTATTAACCACAATGCAGAAAGTCATTGTCAAACAAACAACCAAACAACAGCAAATACTCCAGGGAAACCTAAATCAATGAATTTTCAAGAGATTTTCTCTGAACAAATAGAGCATATGGGAAAATATCAGTCTTTGGTAATTTTGACTAAATGACTGTGACTAATTAGTGGTTTACCCACAGCTCTGAAAGCACTTAAGCATCAATTAGCCATGAAGACATCACACACAGTTTTATTGACAGGTATAGAAACATTGACAAGGCAGAGATTTCAGAGCTTACTGAGAAATTCATTGTTCTACCTCATAACTCCCAGATTCTCCACCCCCTGCCTTCTGGAGAGGACTAAAATCAAGAAGTTCATCAATTAACCATCCATAAGCATTACAGAAAGAACACAAATCTAGTCAATAAACCACAGTGTGAAGGCACTACCAGCAAAACCTCCTTCCAAACTGTGGCTAGGGACAATATTGGTAAGTAAAATGAAGGGAAGCTTTGGAAATGAAAAGATGCAGACAGCAAGTATTTCCACTTTTCCAGTCTTCAACCCCTCTCTTGCATATAACCACAAAGCTTCAGAGCAGAATGTGAGGAGAAACACTCCAGCCAAATCTCTTGAACGACCCAGACAGAAATTTTGCCCCCAGAAGGAAACCCTCTGCTTCTGCTCTCTGTCAGAGGAGCATCCTGGCTGAAGATGTGATGGAATTCACTACATCCCAGAAGAAGTTGTTCTAGGCATATATGAGCACCATTGCTAAATATCTGTGCATTACACAAGACCAGTGTTTGTTCAGCTTCAGGTCCCTGGATCATAACTTCATGTAAATTAGGGTTAATTTCTGCTCTTGGATGTAAAACTGGGAAGACAGACTGGGTGGTGGTCGAAACAAAGTCATAAAAATGAAACAGCTTTTTTTTACAATTTTGGTTGCTAACCAGAATCCCTCCATAGCCCACAAGAACATGGAAGGTGATAAAGCCAGGTCACATACAGCTTTTTTTTACAATTTTGGTTGCTAACCAGAATCCCTCCATAGCCCACAAGAACATGGAAGGTGATAAAGCCAGGTCACACACCCAAGTATGAGCCATGGCATGGGGAAGAAATGGGCAGAGATCACCTCAAAAATGTGTGTTTGCACCTGCAAAACAGCTCAGAGTAGGGATACAGAGGGTGCAAATATTCACATACATGTGGGTGTGGTGTGTGCATATCTATGTGTGTGTCTATGCCCACATATTCATGTATACACACACATAATTGTAGGGAAATAAATAAAGGAAATACCTCTCTCAGCAACACCAACCTTTCTGAAATGTCCCACCTTCGAGGTATAGAAGACATTGGATTTTTATAGCATCCCTGTGTTTGATTCAGAAACTGCAAAGCATATTTCAGGAAACAGTTACAGAAAAATCTGGTAATGGTGCTGAGCTCTGTGTTCTGGTGCCACACCACCCAAAGCCCAGACCCTCGTTAGCCCAGTCCCCTGCATTTAACAGTGTTGAGATATCCCAGCAAAGATGAAACCATCGGCTTTGGGATTGGATGTTCCCAAGATACTTTATCATGTTAATAGCTCTGTTCAAAAGAGATCATGTATCCTCCTCAGCCACAATAGGAACCCAAACAAAACTCCCCATTAAACAGCAAAGCAGTCAGTGACTTTTTAATGGTTAAACAGCCAGCTTTGTGGGGAAATATCCAAGTGAGAAATGGCAGGACTTGAAAGGAAGTTGTTGTATGTGAGTGGCAGCTCAGAGCTTATACTGATACAGAAGAAGCCATCAAAAGAACTGCATTAGTGCTAATTCTGCATTCAGCAACCAGCTTTCAGATGGCAGGTCCCTGCCTGCAGAGCATTCCCTACAGCGTTCAAGAAGTGCCAGGGAAGATTTTCCAATGACAGATATTTCGCACTGGAAAAATATTGATTTGTTGAAACTGTCTGTGGGGAAAGGTCATCTTTGGATCAGCTCCCAGTTTGAAATATTTCCAAGACAAAAATAATTTTTTAAAAAGCGAGATGGCTGTTGAGAAGTAGTGTTTCAATAAAAATTTGAAATTATTTTTAAAAAAAGAAAGAAATGCTTTTTTAACTGAACTGTTAAGGAATTTATATAGCAAAATAAAAATTAGAAACTGAAATAAAATGAAATTGCTATGAAAGTACAAATTTTAGGCATTCAGAAACTCCTGGGAGCTAGGAAAGCTTGTCTGCACAGCTGTTAGGAAGCAGTCCTGGGAGAGGTCAGGCTCTGGAAACTCCCAAGCTGGGAGAGATGTGCTGGGCAGGTGAGCGGCGCTTCCGATTACAGGGATTACAATGGCAGCCATTTGACAAAGGGGCCTCACTGTGCCAGGTGTTTTCTCTCCCCCAAAGATCTCACCATCTAAACAGACTCCTGGGAGCTTGGGGATAAAGGAAGTTTTATCACTCTGTTCTAGGTGGAAAGATGAAGAACAGAAAGGGATTAAATGTCTTGCTGAAAGTCTGCTGGGAGATGAGCTGAAGCAGAGCTGCTCAGAGCTCTCTGCTCAGTGTCACAGCCACAGGCTCCTGTGTCACTGCCTGCTCCAGCTGAAGCCAGGCTCTGGCTCTGGCCCTTCCCACCCTTCCCAGTTTCTCACACTTTCCCAGGATGGTGCTCCCTTCCCTGGGACTCCATCCCCACACAGATCCCAGCCTGCAGAGCTCAGGCATGGCTCAGTGCAGGGATCTGTTTGAGGTTCCTTAGCTCAGTGCTGCAGCTGGAAATGAGGAATGGCAAAGTCACTCCAGGCAGCTCCTGGTCCTCGGGCAGCGAGTCTGGAGCTCCTCCTGGGGTGGCTATTGCATCAGCACTGCTGCCAAAATCTGTGTGATCCTGCCCCATGAAATCTGTGTGATCCTGCCCCACGACCTCACATGGGATCACAAGACTCCCTCAAATCAAACCCTCAGATTATTACCTGCAAGGGGACCTTCCAAAGCTCCAAAGCATAAAGAGAATCCAATGAATAAAGATGTCCTTCCCACCATGGAACAACTCTACAGAAGCTTCTTCATTCCCTGTATATTCACTCCTTTACCTTGTCTGCATCCAAGGAAAGAAACATTTATTTCTCCTGGAGATGAATTTGTTTCTGCTGCCCACTGGAAAGAGGAGCCTCTTATTTCTAGCAGCAGAATTAAACCACCAGAAACCAATTTTTCTGTCAAAATGAGGGGACTATGAATAAGGACTTTAAAAAAGTAAATATCCTTAAGGCAGAGGAGCAAGAGACCTCTTAACACACAGGCTTGCTTCTAAATAGGCTGGCTTTCCATGAAGTATCAGAACTCTCTTATTTTGCCAGCACATTGCTAACCAGGAGAGAAAATGTGCTTATGAATGGGATTCTAATTAACATCTATTAAGTAAAATAAACACACAATTTACTCTTTTTTTCCTGTCCAAAGCACAGTGCAAATGTTCTCAAAGCCTCACAGGATGCTTCTGAGCAGCAACTCTTTACATAAAGTGACAAAAACAATGTCCCCAACTTCTACACCATCACTGTCTTTAATTTTGGGTGCCTAAAAACCCACAGCAATCACAAGGGAGGTGAGCAACACTGTTTGATGGAGCTTCTTGCTGCTGAAAATGAGATGAGAAGTGTTCCAAATTCAAATCCTGTAGAACTGGAAGGCACTTTTGGAAAGGAGCCACGTTAACCCAGACAAGATAATTGTGAAACTCAGATCCATGTCCCAGTGGCCAAACTGCTGACCTGTGTCTAGAGCTGACATTCCAAGATAGTGCCAGACAAGCAGGGGAAGACTCCCAGACTGCAAGGAAGGCACAAAGGAACAGAAACACTTTCTGTTTTTTTTTTTTTTGGGAAGCAAACAATGAAACAGGAAAACACTGTCTCTGCTTTCAGCTGTCTCTGGTGCTATCAAGGAAAACTAAAAACCTTCACAGTCTAAAATATTTCTTTGCAAAGCACCAGTTTTATTTAATTTTTTTCATCTACCTGGAATTAAATTATTAGTCAAAAGAAAGAGATTGGAAAGAGAGCATTCATAAGACCACAAGCTAATTTTATGGCAAAACATTATGCTGAATACAAATCTCTCCAGTGCCTTTAGGGCACTCACATCACCAGCTCCAGGGATTCACAGACATGGAAAAATCCAAGGAGGAAAGGACAAGTTTGATGTACTTCCCTACCAACACACAACTCTGACTGGGTGAGCTCTTCAGCTTTGCTGAGCTCAGGTTTAGCATCTTAAATGAGAGAACACAAAACAAATGTGTCACATCAGCTGGAAAAATCATAGAAGTGTGTTTATATGGTCAAACCCAGAAGTAGAGGCCCATGGAATAAAGCACTGGAGCAGAGTCTTTGAATTAAATGACTGGAATTTTGTACTGTGACTTATTACCAATGTCCAAAAGAGCTGTTCTTGGGAGCAATGTTCACTCAACAGTTCCCAGTCTGCTCCTCAGGCCTTAACACCCGAGTGTCAGATTTAAAAAATATTGATTTGTTTTGAACAACAGGCAGAATTGTCCACTAAAAACAAAAAATAGGAAAATTAAAAGAATGAAATCATGGATTGTATTTCTTGGCCATGGGAAAAGAGAAGGTAGGGACAAAAAATAAATATAGATTTGTACACACACCATTCAGATGTGGTTGTGAAAACTAAGGAGTTTCTTTTGAAGTGTTTTGCAGATGGGAAGCTCCCAGCAGCCAGTGGGAGAAGTCTGAATGCCCTTCAAGCTTGTTACACACAATTTTCAGGCTGATACTCAGTCCTATTCTGGCTAATTTTGTAAAGTTTAGACTTTAGCTGTAGATGCCACATCACAAGGCTACACTGATTCTTTCTCCCTCCCCTTGTCTTAATAAGAAATGAAAACTTGCCAAGCTCAAGTGTTTAATTCTTAATAGGCTCTCTCTACTATTGTTAAGAGTTTATTATGTTTATATTCTGAAATTTCCACATTGTATTTTTATAATTTTATTTTGGTTCCCTTCTCTCTTTTTATTTTTCTTTAAACCACTGCACCAGAATGTGTTTTGACCATCTTCCAAACTGAAACACGTACAAAAATTTCTGAAGCATTCCAATAATTGTAAACTGGGCTGTGCTGCCCAGGCAGGAACTCTGCTTCTCTCTCGTTCTCTCCCTCTCTTAAACAAAAAGTATTTCCACTGAAAATAAAGAGAAAAAGGTATTTTTGCAACAAACAGAAGTAGTGAAATAAGACATTTCAGCTTCATAGAAACAGGCAATGTGAAAATAGTCTGAATTCTGACAATCTACATGAGGAAAACTATAAACTATAGAATAGCAATTAAGTTAATTGCTACCTTTACTTCTCAAAAAAAAAAAAAAAAAAAAAAGAAAAATCAGCCAATTTTATTTTAGAATTGCCAGGCTTCTATCCTGCAAGCCTCAAGAAAAACCCAACCCATCCTCTTCCAGATTTATTAGTATTACTATGTAGACAAAGTCCCTGGTTGTAAAGAAAATGACAATGCAACCTATTATTTTCAGCATAAACCAGCTTTCATTCTAATTACCACGTTCTTGTAAATATTCTATACATTACTAAATAATAGGGCTCACTATCATGGTCTGCATCTCACAAATGGCCCTGCAGAGAAAAGGCAAACAGAGCCCCATTGATTCCCATGCACAGAGCCCAAAAGGCCACTCCAGCAGCCTCTTTGCAAGACCAAGACCACAGAGAGACCTACAATTGCTGAATTATACTCACCACCACACAGCAAATATGGAAACTCAAGGAGAACATTAAAACCACTTGATCATTACAATTGCTACTTTTTCTTTACTTTGTTTTTGGCTCCTCTCTTTTTCCACATTAGCCAAGAAGTCTACTTTGTCTCCTTTGGCTTGCAATCAACTTTGCCCCCTTGTTCTGTAGCTTGTAGATATTGGAAAATACCTAAATTTGTTAAAAAACTACCTGAACCTAAGAAAAACAGTGGAGCCAGTTCTAGCTGGTTTAGTATTTCTAAAAACAGAGCTATGTCAAAATTCACATTCCCAGCTACATCTGAGTTGACAGTGTCTCTTGTCAGAAAAAAAAATCTCTTGGTAGCAAAGCTAATCTCCTTGCAAGTGCCACTCCAGCCTCAGCCCAGTTTTGACTCAAAACAATGGGGATGATAACAGTTACATAAAACCCCACAAAAATGTGTTAATAATAAAGAAGCCAAAAGGCTTAAAAAACAAAAAGCCAAATGGATACGTGAGATAGAGATCACATTTTTCCCCCCCTAAACATGATTTCAGTGCAAAAGCCTCTGTTGGTAGGTGTGCCAGCCTGAAAAATAAAGATTAAACACGCAGAATGTTTCCATGGGAGTTTCAGATGTGTTTTGATGAATTTCTGGGGGAGAAATTAGTTTTGAAGAATTTCTGCTCCCTGAAAGACTGAGCAGAAACCACTCGTGCTATTCCTCTTGGAAAAAGCACAGGGGCAGCAAAGGGTTAACTCCTGCTGAGGCATCACTGCCTGGCTGGGGCTGGAGCTCTCTGCTTCCTCCCTGGAGGGGTCAAACCGATTCACAATAGCTGATTCATAGCCCAGTGTGGAGCTGAAGGACAGAGGCCAGCCAGGTGGAATTGCCTGTAATTTGCACAACTCTGCCATGCCAGCCCGGGGCTCACAGCAGCACTGAGCAGCCAGAGCCCCCCGGGGTGTCTGTGTGTTTGGGGTGCACTGATAAGGCCCGTGCAGCGTCACAGGGGCGTTTCTGACCAGCTTCTCCTGCAATTACCATGATGTTGCTCAGAGCTGGAGAATGGCACGTTCACTTCTCTAAAAGCAACTTGTCTGCCTCAAAATAAAGGCCACTGTGTAACCTGTCAGGTGGGCCAAAGCTCACCAAGGAGCTCATTTCCCAGCACTGTGCAGCTTCCCAGCTGGAGCCAGGCAGCATGCCTGCCATGGCAGACACTTGTACAGCCTGCTAGATAAGCACTTGCGTGCATCAGACAATGGCTGACATTTGCAATGGGAAAGATGAACAGAGAACACTTTGATCCCTTTGTGTACTCCAGGAGAACTCTGTAACTTGGATATGAAGGGGGATCTACTGAAGGCTCTTGAGAGATTCATTAATCATAGAACCATAGAATGGTTTGGGTTGGAAGGGACCTTAAAGTTCACCCAGTTCCACCTCCCTGCCATGGGCAGGGACACCTTGCTCTACCCCAGGGTGCTCCAAGCCTGTCCAGCCTGGCCCTGCACACTTGTTCCCTGGCCCTGCACACTCGTTCCCTGGCCCTGCACACTCGTTCCCTGGCCCTGCACACTTGTTCCCTGGCCTTGCACACTTGTCCTCTGGCCCTGCACACTTGTTCCCTGGCCCTGCACACTCGTTCCCTGGCCCTGCACACTTGTTCCCTGGCCTTGCACACTCGTTCCCTGGCCCTGCACACTTGTTCCCTGGCCCTGCACACTTGTTCCCTGGCCTTGCACACTCGTTCCCTGGCCCTGCACACTTGTTCCCTAGCCCTGCACACTTGTTCCCTGGCCCTGCACACTTGTCCTCTGGCCCTGCACACTTGTTCCTTGGCCCTGCACACTCGTTCCCTGGCCTAGCAGGAGCCCAGGCTAACAGCCTGATTCACAGCCCCTTAAAGAGGTGACAGGCACTAAAAACCCTACCCAACATTGAGGTTACAGATCCTGAATTATACATCTTGGAGGTCACAGGTTACAACAGACTGTGGATCATCTATCATAAACTCATTTTTTAGTACATTAAAATGCAGAAGGAAAGGAGAAAGGAGGTTTGGTGTATGTAAAGCTGAGCCTTGCTCATATGTTTTAATTTCTCTTCTGTAAATTTGGAGCAGAATAGCTGCAGGATAGCTGGTTTGGCAAACAGAGAGCTACAGTTTTGTTCTAAGGCATCTGAGTTATCCTTAAAACAAAATGGAAGAAGAATTTTGGGGATTCAATCTCAAAACTGGGTGAATACTCCTGGATTAACTATCTTGTTGGACTGGTGTGGGAGGCCCAGCCACTGCCAAGCATTGAGGGACCTGACTCCCTGTGAAAGCAAAGATCACATTCCCTCAAAAAACAGGGCTTTGATGCTGTTAAAGGAGAGAGCTTACTGCACAGAAATTTCTGTGTTTCTCAAAAATGTTGAAATTTTGGAGTTACCTAACCTCTCAAGTTTGCCCTAACCAAACTGCATGGCGTTTTTGAATATAGGGCCTCTAGTTTGCCTGATATAATTATGCAGCTCAACTATCTCCAAAGAAATATTGTAATGTAACTCTCTTATTATATAAGAAAATAGGCAGCAGACACATGTAATCATAAAAAGATTGAGCAGGCTCATTTCCTGAAGCTTATTTCCTTTTCGTAACAAATATTTACTGTCAAATGTTTATTGCTTTTACATTTGGATTTTTTTAATACTTTATTGAATTAAAAATACCACATTACCATTGGCTAAAAGAGGAGACAGCTGTATTTGCCAATAATTTCTACAGCTAATGCCAGTGACCAATGCCAATTTTTTTTTTGGTTCATATTTTTGTAGACAGCTTTGAGACTTATGATACAAGTATTCTGCAGATGAGGCCTGAGGAACACAAAGGTGAAATGAACACAAAATTCAGAGCTTTAAAAATCAAAAGTGATCATTTCCTCTAAAGAATTTCCTTTCCTTGCTATCAAACACCAATTCAGAGTAGCATAACAGGATGTAAACACAAGCTTAAACTAATGGCATGTGACATAACTGATCCAGAGCTTCACAGGGTGAATGCTAATTCTTAATGCACATCTGCAACAGAAATAATTCTAAATAAGGGACTGCAAATTAGTTTGAATCTGCTGCAGTTCTACCAGGTTTTTCATTAGGAAGCACTAATGTCCTCACAAAATATGCTTCTCTTTTGGGAGAGAGATGGAGAAAAAGAGCACATTTTCCATTGTGTTCTAAAGTGTCAAATAATTAGACTGGTGAAAAATCTTGGGAGACACAAACACCTGCTGTCTGTGTCTCACAGAGAACGGTGCCTCTTGGCACATTATTCTGGCAAACAACAAGTCCCTGAAGCAATTCCAGACTGGACATGCAACTCCTGTGTGAGAAATGCTGACCACCTACCAGCGGGCTGACACTGTCATCAGGCACTGGAATATCCAGAAACAAAATGGGTTTTTTATCACAACAAGGGAAATAGCAAAAATCCCTTCCAAGAGCAGCCCAGCTGGGTGACACCCACACAAGTGGAAGAACTTGAGTCATGCTGGGTAGATCTGAGGTTTTCTTTACAGACCTATATTCTAACACTTTGCTTCCAGTACAGTAGTCCTGGTGGTCTGCATTTTCTTGATGGAGCTGGGAAATACAACCTGTCCAGATTCTTTTCCTTTGTTTTATATTAGCTAGTTTCCAAGTCCAAAATAAATAAAACAGCTAATGTGAAACTAAGAGCATTTTCCCAGGACTTGCACGTGTTCCACAGTGTTAGCAATTTGGCACTTAAAAACCCCAGTTATCTCTGATTATTGTTTTCTTTCTTAACACTGATTTAAGATCTCAAGCTTGTTCAGAGTGGGAATGAGGGACAACTAAAAAATACAGATGGCCGGTTATTAACAGCAAGAAACCTGTCTGCTTCTTGCCTGTCTGTACAGGAGGAGATGCTGCCAGCTGGTGCTGGTGACCCCACACAGCTTCAGGACTTTTTTTTGGATATCTCCAAGGCCATGCTGGAAGCAGGCACTACCCCACTCCCTGTCAAAAGCAGGGGATAAGATCTGCTCAGAATTAAAAGATCTGATTATGTGTAATACCTTATGAAAAACTTGGCTGTCTAAATTCCAGAGATGAGTCCAACAGCCTCATCTCAAGCCCAACCTGCTCCTAGAGACAGCAACAGTCAATGTTCCCATTTTGCCAACCAGCCCCAAGATACCCCACACTGCACCCACATCCTGATTAAACATCATGCTGCTTAGAAAACACACAGGATTCTGCACAGAATTTGGTAAGGCTTCATGAAACAAGCAGACATCAATATTTCCTCAGCACAGTTAAGAATCAGCTCCTCAGAACACTGCAGTGTCTGAAGGTGAGGTCTGTGCACGCCCAGCCAGCCATCTAAGCTGACTCTGTGGAAGTCGCCAAACACTCTTGTGAGGAGAGACTTTCACCTCAGCTGAACTTCCAGGAAAACAATCTCTACAGAGCATTTCAGCAAAACAATCTCAAAAGGGAACAACGTGCAAACACCAGTTTTTCTGAGTCTGCTCTGGGAGATTACCAAGGGGAAAGAAGGATGAGGCCTAAGCAGGAGCAGCTGACAGAGCTCGAGGCCGTTTGATTTTCCACCAGCAGCGCTGAACCTGAGGGAAACACAGACTTCTTTTCTCCTCCCCAGGGCTTAGCAGCTTTATTTCCACTTCCCACCTTGTTTCCAGCTCCAACCCACGAGCTCTTACCTCCATATCCTTACAGAAGGTGGCGTTGGTGCCAAAAAGGATCTGGCACTGCTCGTCGGCGCTGTAGTGCATGCCGGGCAGCTTGTGAGGGAGCCGCACCGAGTACTGGCTGCGGGGGTCGGTCAGCAGCAGGCAGGTGCTCACCTTGGACCTGGCAGGGCAGCAAGGAAAAATGTCCTCAGGGAAAGCCCCCTGAACGGCAGTGTTAGTCACTGCTACAGAGGAGCCCTGTCCTCTCTTTAACAGTGTGAAACTGTGGGGTTTTCCCTGGAAGTCTTGTGAATCGTTGAGAGCTATGGATATAAAGGGCCTTGGGAAGTCACCTGCGGCCCCAGGCCTCAAGGCAGGAGAGATAACATTCACAACACTCTGGGTTAAACTTTTGTCTAAACCAACATTCACAACATTCTGAGTTAAACTTTTGTCTAAACCTTTTCTAGAAATCTGAAGGAGACTCAATTCGGCCCTCAGGCAATCCAGCCCAAAGCTTCATTCACCTTAAAATGCCAGCTACAAAGTCTTCCATCATGTCTCACCTCAATCCCCACAGCTGAATTGTGACATTTTTTTCTTATCCATCACAGGCACAAAAAGATTTTTCTCTTTGCCTTCACAGCAATCTTTTACAAATTGCAATATCACTGTCATATCAGGGACCAGTTGCAACCAGATGAGTTCAGATGTAACTTCTTTTTCTAATTCATGCCTTTAATGTGGCATTAAATATCCCATTTTCTTTCATTATTTTCCTTTCTTTCCCACCTCTAACCCCCAGAGTGGAAAATTTTCCATGCTGAACCCACTCCTAGCACAAAGCATTGTGCCAGGCACTGTTTGTCAGAGAGCTGTACTGTAAATTTAAGATTAGATCTGCAGAGTTCAGATAATTCCAGTGCTTCCTGTAGTTCATGAGATTTAACAAGCAGCAGGACAGAAATCCTTCCGGAAGAACTGAATATGATGAACTGAAACATGGATGCAGTGGAAAAGAAGTTTATAGTGAACTGTTTTAGACCAACATTCATTGAGGAGTGAGAAAACACATCAGAATAACCTCCAGGCAAAGTCAAGTTTCAATAAAATAAAAGTTATTTAATAACAAGAGAGTAAAAGCCACAGCATAAAGCTGCAGCATCTTTAAGCAGAGATTCCTGCAAGCCACCTACACACAGATTTCTGTCATTGCAAAATTGAAGGGCATTTTCTGTAAAAAAAGGTGATATGGGATTTTTTAAAAGATGTTATCAGTACATTGACAACTGCACATAATTCATCTGCCTCTCTTCAATCCTCAGTTTCAAGGTGCTATTGCAAAGGCGACAGGTTCAAATTTGCATACCCCAATGACACACCTACACTTTTTTAAAAGGAACATTGTTAATACTTTCACTTTAAAGCAACCGAGTGGATTCTTGCCTGGTAGGATTTTTGACACTCAGCACAATCCTTACTTTAGGAAGTTTTCGAGGTCGTCTCGGCTGCAGGAAGACCAGGAAAGGTCACTTGGGTTCCTGCCCTTCACCCATTCTCCAGACATGATGTGAGACCTCCCAGCACAGGGCTGATGATCATCATCGTGGCTCATCCCCATGCTGTTGGATTAGAACAAGACAAGAGAAAAAACTTGTCAAGGTATGATGTGGGTTTCTCATTCCCACTGCCCTCAGCAATGACACTCTCAGGGATTACCAGCTGGACAACAGGCTGCCCATACCACACACAATCAGCCATGCACTGCCCTGTTCAATAAATGAACTAGAGGTTCTTTATTTTATCCATTGCCTTAATTTCACAAAGTGTTTGGTATTTGTGTGTTTGAAACTTTTAAATGTGTTTCTTATAGACTTTTCTCCTAGGCCCTTCCAACCTAAATTAGGCTCTGACTCTGTCACAGCACTGTTTAGCCTGGAGCCTGAGGCAAAGCCAAGCCCCATTTCTGCAAGCACTGTCCAAACAAGCACCAGGACTGCCCCATGCCCATCTCAGCAAGGACAGAATGGGATCTACTCAGCAAAACAAACCATCTAAACAAACAGCAGATTGTGTTGTATAAACACATAGAGGAATTCAAACACATTCAGTGAGGATTTCCAAAAGCACTCAGAAACAGAAATGTGTTACTTCAACCTCCATCCAACTTCTCCCTCAGGACCCTTCTGT
The DNA here is from genome assembly GCF_027579445.1 of Ammospiza nelsoni. Classification (NCBI taxonomy): domain Eukaryota; kingdom Metazoa; phylum Chordata; class Aves; order Passeriformes; family Passerellidae; genus Ammospiza; species Ammospiza nelsoni. Next base: position 3,350,036 of record NC_080646.1, on the reverse strand, counting down.
CATCAGGGGAGTGTTCACCATTGGGCTGCTACAGCAGGTTCAGGTTCAGAATAAAGCCCTGCTGCCACTACAGGAAGGTGAGACTGTTCTGCTTCAGGTAAAACTTTGTGAACAAGGAAAAAGGTGTGACCAAGGTCACCTGCTACACTCAGTCCAACACTCAGCCTACCACAACAACTTGCCTGGCAGTGAAAGTGAGTTAAGGATTTTCCATCCTGCTTCAAAATGAACATTAAAACCCTTATCCAGAATTATACAGAGTAGTAACTCTTTGAAACAGTAACATTCCTCCTTCAATTCCAAAGTGAAATGGAAAATGACTTTCAGAAGAAAGGTGCCTTCTATGGCCAGTGCCACCTTCTAGCAAAACATCACCAATTTGGGGCTGAAAATACAGAACTCAGTGGGTCTCCAGCTGGCTGGCTGGAGCAAGCCAGGAGCAGTCCCTTTAAATATTCACTGCTTAATCCATGCTATTTCCCTACAAATCTGAGGCTCCTGTTTGCTTTCTGACTGTGCTCTTGGCTTTGCTCCTCCCCAGTTGTGGGACTTGACTGTTCAGAGCCCAGACACGACATCCATTTCTAGTAGCAGTGAACCAAAACCCACTTCAGCACTTTGATAATTATGGCTTAGATTGAACCACCATCTCTGCTATTTTTAGCTTACAGTGAAGATTATATGGTGGAGTCTATTATTTTAGGTTTATCTCCAGGGACATTATTATTATTATTCCTAGCAAAACTACATTCAATGTAATTTTTAGACTCAGAAGTTCATAGTTATTCTTGTTTTTAAACCTTTGTGGTTTTTGAACACTGCAGAAACATTAACATCAAGCACATTTTGTTAGATGCACACAGGAATAATCTAACAGTCTATTAGTAACTCTAACTTCAAAACAGTAAAGAGTGAAATTCCTGCTCCACTGAAGTGAATGGTAGTTTTGCTATTGACTTCAATGCAGCCTGGGTTTCACTCCAAATATTTTACCCATGTTGTTTCTACACAGAGAAAACTCCTCACATGCTAGGATGAAAGTTCCAGCAGTATTTCTCCAATGCAAATAAGCCCATCTAAAGATTCTGTTCCTAAAAGTCAGGAAAGGAAGGGCTCAGCACCATGAAGCAAGGGATGTGAGCTTGTCAGGAGCCTTCCAGAACAAAGTTTGCCCCAAAATGCCAGTGTGAAGGCTTGTGGGCACGCAGCAATCCTGATAACTTTTCCAAGGGAGACCAGGCAGGTTTCCAAGGTTTCTTGCAGCTTGTCTGCCTTGTGACTGCCACAGTGCTGACACTCAAAGCTGGGTCCTTTTTGGTTTATACTCTGTTTCTGTGGGATGGGATCTGGCAGTTCTCCTGTTCTGGAAGCTTCCTGAATGGCTCCCTGGTTGCCACATCAGGTGTTCCATCTCAAAAGGCTGAAAACAAATCATCTTCCTGACTTTGCAAGTGCTTTAGGATCCCTGATTTTATCCCTTCCAGAAAAGTCTAGTGTTTAGTCTGGAGTTGTAAATATAAGAAATGCTTTAGCTTTCTGATTAGCTTCAATTATTTTTTGTCAAATCTGTTGAAAGTGAGGTTTTGTTGGCAAAAAACAAGAGTAGCACTTACTAATTAGTACATTCCTGCCCTTAACTTTATCTTAAACCTGATCTCATGGAAGATGTCTTGCCTAGGACAAATGCTGAGGCTGCCAGTGTTCACTCAGCTTTATTTCACAGGGGATTTGAGGTAGATAAAATTTGTCCTCTATAAAGAACGAATCAGAACTCACACCTCAAGTTATTTACAGGCTTCTTCTGAAATTCATTCAATTCTTACATGTGTGGAAATCTACCCATTTCTGAATCATTCCTGTTTTCCTAACAGAAAGTCTTTTAAAAGTCACAAGCATAAAGGAATTGAGCCTGCAAGGAATACCTTTATTGGTATAAGGCAAAAGAGCTTTGCCAGTTTATATTAGTTTGGGATCTGGCCTCAAGGTACACAGGCAACCCCTCCTGGCCTCTCAGTGATGAGTTTCTGGTAGAATGAAACCAGCAACACCTTTGGAGCCTGTTTTAATTGGCAATGCAGAACTTTTCTCAGCATCTATTTTACCTTACAATGACTCACTTGAGAAAATGATTAAATGACCTGCAGGACTAAGGCATACCCTTGCATGCTAACACATTCTTTTCTGAAGTTCAAGGGTCTCCAGCTACATCAAAGGGACCAGGTTTTCCTAAACAAGCAGTAAATGCAATGCTACGCTGATTCTTTTCACTAATGAACAGTCCCCCTCCTTTAAACAGAAAAAAATGGGACAGAGCAGTGTGTGCTTGTACTAAACACCAGTGCAAACTGAATCAATAGTTTACATTTCATTTGTGACCATCTAATCTTACCTGCTATTCAGAATTCACGTGGAATTAGAAGCAGGTAATCAGTCTCTTGAAATATTGTGCTTTGGGAAGTTCTATTCTTACATGAACTGATCTTGAACAAAGAGTTGATAAGAAAAGCTCTTAGATTAGAAGTAGCAATGTCAAAATGACACTGCATTGCCCTGCAAACCCACTGCCCTGTGTGCTCCCTGAGACATAAACATCCATTTTATCAGAATGCTGCCTGTTACCCTTTACAAAGCCAGCAGAGCCATTATGGATGAGCAGGACTCAGTTTCCCTTTGTGCTGTTGCCACCACAGTCACTGCTCCATCCCAACCCCACGGGAAACTTCAGCCTTTCAGTTCACCACATTCTCCTCCTGAAGACAATGAGAGTCCACAAAGGCAAGCAAGGACAGCTCATTCTGTCAGCTCTTCAACTCCTTCCATTCAATGTTTACTCAGAGTAGGCACCCTGGGACTCTGGTTTCACACTCCAGCTTCTTTCCTAATATAAATAATGCATTGCTCACCAGTCAAAGACACCACGGCCTCGCTGGAGGAGTCCTGCAGCACATTTACTGTGGCTCATCATGTGTGAGGCCAGACACAAGCTGACTGACCAGTGTGAGCCCTGACTGTTAACAGAATCACAGCAAGGCAAATCTGATCAGGAGTCACAGGGAGGCAGCAACAACAGATCTCTTTGATGCAGTGTTTTTGGAGAGCAAGGCTTTAAAGTAGCACTGCTATGAATAAAAAATAGCATGCAGTCTCTGGGAGCTCTGGCCTCCCTGAAGCCTATGCAGCAATCAGAACTGGGTCAGGATGCCAGAATTACACTCTGGGCCTGAGCTGGCCAATTTCTTGTGTAATTCTTTTAAGCTAAACTCAATTATCAGCCCTGTGTTTTCCCACACCAATGCTGAACCAATGCACTTGCTTTGTTTGTTTGGGTCATTTGTGGAGTTTCTCCTCTAGACAGTTAATGTAACTAAACTGCTCTGTTTACTCTTGGTGTGTTTTCCAGTGTTTCCTGTTTTTCTTCACAAGCCTGAGCCAAAGTGCACCAAAGCCTGTGGAAAGCCTCCTACTGCATCCAATGCACTGCTGCACCTCAATGTTCTTGAGGTCACGTACACAAATCCTCACCAGAGCCACTATGACCCTCAATAGAAACCCCAAATCTGAGTAAGAGGATAATGCCAAGGGCTGGGAGAAACTGATTTAGGAGATGCTTGAAAAATCTGTTCAACAGCTGCAGCGCTGGCTGGTAAGAGACCACTGGACAAATCCCCAGGACAGTTATCATCACTCTCCCTTAGCAGGGAGAGACGTAAAGCTGGGACAAGAGGCAAGTTTGATAGAAAACACCAGCAGCAGCAGCACTTTCCTTCAGAAAAAGGGTAGCAACTGAAAAAAAGAAATATGAAGAAGGGAAGACTGAAAAAAAGACACATAGATATGGAAATGCCACCTCCATCACCTCCCTCTGAAAGTCAAACCATTCCATTTGCCTGCAAATAACTCAGCGTGAGTCAAACACTGGATCACTTCAGAAACTCATGGCTATCAAGGCTACCCAAGGTGTCCTGGCTGTCACCCCAGCTGTTTATTAAACATGCATGACAAACAATTGATTGCTCTCCACACAACTGCACTTACCTCAGTTCTCCAAAGGGCAGGGAGGATGTCCAGCTGCCAAGAAGGAAATGAGGACAGCAGGCTGTCTCTCACTCCCACAGACAGAAATCCAAAGGAGCCTTTCCAAAGAACCAACTCACAAAGAGCTGTAACTGTGTAAGTTCAGCAACACATTAAATAGGAAGAGCTCCTTGGGGCCAGCCCTGCAGAGCAACATGGCCTCAGAGAATTGAGGAAAGAGCCCATGACAGCTGTATCCCAAATACAGGGGGGACAGGAGAAGGCAGAGATATCTCATGCTCTGAGTGAAAAGTTCAGTGGGACCACTAAGGTTTTTACATGTTTGGCTGATACTGGATTGCTGGGCAGCACGTTTTCTCTACCCGTAACATGCCTTACCCTGCAGATGTTCTCCTAAAGGCTTTGTTTCTGCAAGGAAACATTGCTATGGGCTAGGCAGTACCAGCCTTGCATGTCACCACTGACCTTCTCAGAAGAGAATATGAGAGAAGTCCTTCCCTGTGACCCAGCTTGCCATGACTCACCCACAAGTAATCCAGCATTAAATGCAGAGCCAGGACTAAGCACAAGATTTCATTCTAAAGTCTACTGCAGAACAATAAATGCAAAAGGAGGGGAGACTGAACAACATCCTCACAGAGTGGGAGAGGGAAGGGAGAAGGGAAGCTGTAATTTACCTGCTCTGGCATGTCAGAGTGGGCAGGATGACAGTGCCCCACAGCTATTTAGACATGCACAAATGCCATCTGTTTTTCCATATGAAGGACAAAATTCCTCCCCTTCCCACCTCCTATCAGGTCTCAGAAGGTTTGAGAAGGAAATCCCATCTCTGCAGTGCATCTAATGTCAAGCACAAAGGAAGATGCTGACATGGGAGGAGGTTACACAGGGTGTGGGCTGGCAGCTGAGAACATTAAACATGGCCATGAAACTCAAATCTAAGCAGAGGGTGCACACCAACAGCTCTTAGCAGCTCCTGCTAAGAGTCTGAACTCTTAGACAGCACCCCCACATCATCCAGCCTGTGAGCTGTCCACTCCCAGATTGAGTTCAATGTTAGGAATTTTTATTAACATTTGAAATTGAAGCTGCATCACTGGAAAGATGCCTACTTCTGAACTGGTTCAACATGTTGAACATTTCAATATAAAATGCTGATCATCTTGCAAGTTAGGAGGTTTCCATCCAGTTGAGAATAAAGGCTTAACAGAGAAAGGACTGAAGCAGGGGTGCTCATTTGAGCTGGAATTGTAACAGGAGCTGCAGGGCAAAGTGAGGACAGTAACTTTCAGAAGGTGACCCAGGAAGGTGATGCCTCTAAGAGAAGCAGAGATGGCCAGAGATGTCAGATGGGGCCAAGGGAGGCTTGGACAAACAAACAAATCCTGTGAAAATGCTGAGGTGAGCTGAGCTCTCACTGAGGGAGGAGGCAAGGAAACATCTTGTGCAACCTTCTTATAAAACCAGCGGCCACTGAGGCCATTGGTTTAATGGAAAGCAGGTTTTTTCACCCTCTCCTTTTCAAACATGTAAACACTGTTTCTTAAATATGCTTTGACTATTCCAGAAAGTGTCAGGAACACTTTGGGGAGCAGTGATGAAGAGAGGGAGATGATCCTACTTAAAGCATTTGAAGTAACTGAGGCTGGTCATTGTGTACACAGTGTTATCTAGCACAGGGGTGTTCAGGATGGGTGCTGTACTTTTGGGGCTTTTTTAATCAGGAAAGTCAACATTTAAAGGGAGCCATGACTACTGGACTGTTGTTTTCATAACCAAGTTTATGTCACTCTCCAATAATGAAGTAACCAGATATTTTATATGGTTATCTACTCATCAAGCAGCCAAGAAGTCAACAACAGCGAGTGAGAACACACGAACGCCTATGGTGAATAACAGTGTGGAAAGCTGTGGTTTATTCAGCTGCATGACAGATCCAGCCCTTCATGATATGGTTTTCATTTAAAAAGAATTAGCTCTTTTGCCGTGGAATCTGGAAGGCAGCAAAGTACAAGCTTGTGCTGCAAGGGACAGAGAGCACATGAGACGGACATGGCAGGGACAAAAAATACATGAGAGTGACATGGCAGGGACAGAAAGCACACGAGTGACATAGCAGGCACACCCACTGTGGCCTTGCACTCAAAAGCTTACTGGTATAAACACCAGACCTTTACATGGTTTGACTGAAGCCTGACCAAGGCCATGAAGAACAGGGTGAATTACCTTAGGATCCTCTCCCCATCAACGCCCCATGCTCACATTGACTCCTTTCTCCAGCAGACATTTGCTCATGGGATTCTCTCTGAGCAGCCCTTGCTGTTTCACAGTGGGTATCTCACAGCAGGACAGGCACTCCAGCACCTTTGCTGAGATGAAGGAATCCAGCTGCAAAGCAAGTGAACATCCACCATTCCTCCAAGGGCCTCCCTCCTTTCTAGGATGTGGCCACTGCATATCAACCTTTTCCTGAAAAAAGCCTCACAGTTTCTTCTAAGAGCTGGCAGGTTCTGAGGGAACAGGGGCAGAAAAAGGAGTGCTCCACCAAATACAAAGTACTACAAAATGCTAAAGTTGATCAATATATATAAAAATAAATTTGGCAGAAACTCAGCATTGCAGAGGTAGCATTACCTCAGGAAAATACCCTTCTGCCTTCTGATGTCAATGGTCTCTCCTTTCCAAGATCCATTTAGCATCTTACATGAATCTTTCCTCCTTCCTTAAAGTACTATCCCATCTCCATGCAGGCATCCAACCACATGCTGAGCATTTCTACACCCTCACACATTCTTTCATACCTGCCAAAAACACACAGCAGATTTCTGACACAACAGCACCAGCAGGAGTCAAGGGTTGCTATAATTCCTTCAGTCAATCCCTGTTGAGGAGCTGAATATAAATATATCCAAAAGCACTCACTGTACAACATGGATCAGTGACTCTCTGTGGGAATCACTTGTCTCACACTGGCTGTTTGTCATGATCACAGCTGAGCTGTGACCCTAAAGTAAGAATAAATTTATCTGAGGATGCCTCCACGAAAATGTTTGCACTAAGCTGTTTCCTTGCCCTCCAAGTGATTAAATCCACTTCTTGGACATACAAAATTCTTTCTTTCTCACTAGCTTCAATCTGGTTTCAGAACACAGAAAAGTGTTGCAGAAGGAGCACAAAGACTATGAATGAACCAGTGGTGGGCAGAGAAGGACTGCTCACTGCACAGAGGCTGCTGTGCTCCATCTGTAGCTCCTTGTTTTTGGAAAGCACCCCGGGGCACAGCAGAAGGAACAAGCTGAAGGGTAACAAGCTGCTTGCTTTCAGCACTGCCTGAAGTGGGTGAGAACGAGTCCTCCCGAAAATGTGACATGCATTTCCTCAGAAGATGAAAAGGGAAAATAAATTGTAGGGTGGAAAAAAGACCAAACCCTGGGATAGCTGGGTGGGATTTCCCACCCAGGAGAGAAGAGAGACAAAAGCTCAGTGAGCACTGACAGCCCTGTCACTCAGAGTGTCAGAAACCCCAGGGGAGGCTCTGTGTGCAATCACTTTTCCAAAACTCCTGTGAAACCACTGAAAGCCTCCAGTCAACTGCAGCAAATGACCGAGTGCCAAACCTGAATGCAGAGCTGCAACACAAGACACCCTTCAAAGAGAAGCAAGGAGAGGGCAGACATGGTGTGGAATATTTGCCAAATACGTGCAACACGAGTAGCCCAGATGTCCCACGCTCTGCCCCATCAGGAAGCCACCCCCAGGCAGGGCTGGGGAAGTGGGACAGCCTGGGGAATGCACCGTAGGAGTCAGGAATGCTGGCTGCCTGCCCCACACTGGGAGATGAATTCTCCATCCCTGGAGGTGGGAAGGAGGAGATGGCCAACATCAAAAGGCAACAAGGTGTGAAGTAAATGCAATATATAAATCCTACCAGCATCAGTGTTTTGCAGTCCCCAGACAGGGCAGTGGGTATGTGTTTGATGGCTCTCAGAGCAGCAGAAGTCCATTTCACAGAAATATTTTTCATCCTCTCTCTTGGTCCACAATGTCAATCACTGTGGGCTTGCAGATTCAGTGCAAGAAGAAATCCATCCTTATGTGACCCTCCTGCACTGATCCACCAATACAACAGGTGACTGCAGTGGACAGTAACAAACCTCTGGGCTCTTTTTCTTCCAAAAATGAGGAAAAACCCACCAGAATTTTTTTTAGGAAAAAAGCTACACAGGAAACAAATAATCCAATTCTAAAATTTTGTTTCCAATACTGGCACTCTCATACACCAGCTCCCTAAACCCCTGGGATTTTTCATAATGGTTCAGCTGGTAACATAATTTATAATAGCAGAACGACCTGGCCTTGGCAGTTTGGTAAATGATTGCAGAAGTTCAGCAAGTTATCTCAGTTTCACTCCTTTTATCAGCAGGGAGAGACTCGATATCCAACAGGAATGCTGCAAATTATGGCTTGGTATCAAAGCAATTTGGCAATGAGATGTTCAGACCAATACTGCAGTGAAATTCTTTGGGTAGTGGGTGTGCCTGGCTGCCTACAAACCTCAGTCAATCAAGTCAAGTTAGCTTCCATATTGTCTAAGGAAACAACATGAGGAAAGTAAAAAGTGACTTGAAAAGACACTCTTGCTTTGAGTAACTTTGGCTTGAACATGTTAATGTGAAGACAACTTACAGAGAAAGAAAAAAGTCTGTTATTTTTATGAGAAGATACTGTTTCAGAGGGTCCCTAGCTGATAAGAGGTGCAGGGTGTGTGTCATTTAACTGGTGACAGCTTTCTGCAAATGTGTATGAGCCCTTCTCATGTTCTGTTCATTGTGCTCAGAGGGGCTCCTGTAATCACACATTTGGCAAACCTGGTGAAGTTACTTCAACACACACCATAAACAGCTCAGGAGTGCAGGTATGGAAGGTGGTACCTAACATTTAAAAAGAAAATATGAATACATTTTCCTAAGCAAACAAGTTGGCTTTTTCTTTGATTGGAGAAAGCCCTCAGGATCATATCTGAATTAGTACTGGAAATGTGTCAATAACAGTGAAATAATGGAGAAAGAGATAAAATAAATACACAGTGGAGGTGATACTTTAAATGAAGTGATGCTTGTGCACACAGGCAGGAAAGCTGAGGGCAAAGTTGTTATTATAATGCTCCTGTGGGAAAATCCAGATTGCAGCATTTCTTTAAAGCTACTAAATGCAGACAATCTGCACTTTTATCAAAATTTGACCATTTCTGACCATGGTGACTCATGATGGGTAGTAGGGAAGAGTTCTGTGTTCTTGGACTAAATCTACCCCATGTTACACAGCAAGCAGCTTTACTTGAGATAAAGGAGGAACCAGACAGGAAAGAATTTACCCATTGAAAAGTGCTGCTGGTTGTGTTTTCAGGAGGAAGAAAGGAAGCTGTGTTTTTCCTGAGAAGGAAAGACACTTTCCCTAAGTACAGAAACTACCTGGACCAAGCAGCACAAACTGTTTCTAGGGAGCATTTCTTTATCCTGCAGTCCAGTTTTACTGTGCAATTAAAATGAATATTTAAAAGCCAGATTAGAAATCTGCCACTTTATTATCTGTCTCCAGAGTGATGCTGGCAAACAGCAGGGCGGGAGGAAAGGAGCCCAGCAGGGAGCAGGAAGAGCCAGGCAGGATTTGGACTGTCACTGACAGGTGAGAAACAGCTACCACAGGGTGGACATGAGAAACTTCTGAGGGATCAAACTGTCCCAAATGTGGATAAGATGTGGTGTAGAAGATGAGTGTCCCACTGGGCTTTGGAGCACAGAAAGAAGGTACAGTGAAAAATACTCATTTTTAAGGCCCTGAGCTAATTAGAGCCCAGCAGGAGGGAAACTTTTCAAGCAACTGAGAGCAAATCATTATGATCAGATTCCTCTGGCTTTGATTTGCTTTACCTAAGCAAAAACAAAAGCAGAAAACTGTGGGCTATTCTCCTCTTTTTTATGGAAACTGGGGTTCAAATAAAGATGTAGACAACAAACTCCCAGCTGGGCTGGATCCAGCAATGGAAACAGGCCTGGCATCTGATGTAGGGAGGATTTTGCAAATGGAAAGGGATCACTGAGAACAAAGCAGGCCTGTTTACTTCATTTCTCCAGTAAACTCCTATTTGCTGAATTTTATTTCCCAACACAACTGTTGGCCAAGAGGCAGCCAACCCTGTTCCACCCCAGCACAGCCTTCCACTGACGTAGCAGCTAAAGGAAACCACATTTTTAGAGGCAACAACATTTCCACTGGCATTGCTGCTGCTGTTGACTTACTACCAAAGGCTTTTCCAAGTGACAGGCTGGGATTTATCACCTTCCCCAGCTCGGGAAGTAATTTTCACCTGGAACCTGTTGAACTCAGCAGGCCAGGCAGACAGCACGGGTTACAGGCTATTGGAACCCAACTGCTAGTGGAAAAGTAAATATTTCATCTAGATCACTGCCCTTGTATAAAAACAAATTATTATTTGGTAAATGGCACTTACAAACCTAATATTTCCTGTGCTGGTGTGCAGTGGGAGGCTGCACAATGGGGACTTGTGCTGTCCCTATGTTTTGGGTCACTGGGTGCACCAGGCTGCTGCCAGCAAAGCCAGTGGAGTATGAAACCAGAACCCTCGTGGCAGGAAGCAGATGCAAGGTTTGCCAAATCATTACAGCCCAGCTACTTAACACAGGCCTGGCTTACTCAGCAGAGTAAGCCTTCAAAAGAAAGGCAGAGCTGGCAAAGCTACAAAGCTATTGATTAAACAAAAATTGTGTTTCTAAATGGCTGTCGGTTCGCCTGTTTGCTGCAGTTTTATTATGTTAAGTAAAGCTGTACAAGATGCTCAAAAACAAAGAAATTAGAGGGACTGCAAGGGAATGTTGCTTCCCTAGGGATTACACAGATCTTCCACAAAGCAGCAAGAAAGCCTTGCCCAGAACTAATGCTTGCCACAAGAGTGCAGAAAGCAACGGGACGTGGAGATTCCCACGCCCAGTTCTAATGTTATTACATTCCAGTACTGTAAATAAACTATCAAATTTGGATGGTACAAAGGTGAAACAGATAATCATGATAGAAGGAAGGTACCGTGCCACTGTGCCTGGATTAGTAAGTTAATGCACCTGGAAATATCTTGCATCTTTACATAAACAAAAAAAAAATACACAAACTGAAGTCTATCCAGAGCACAATACTACCAAACCTCTCAATTTCTCCTCCCCAATATTCTATTTCTCTGTGTGATTTTTGTACTTAATTTTCGTATATTTTTTTAAATTTTTCTCTGTGTGATCCCACTGCCATTGCGAAAACAACCTGCCCAGACAAGGTCAATACCACAGGGATCTGCTGCTTCTGGGACTTGCTCAGGTGTCCTGTACTGCCTTACAGTGGGCCAACACACTTTCTGTTCAGTGCTGCTCCACCACTGCCTCCTCCCCAGGTCAAATCATCCACACTGTCAGAAGTCTCCACTGATTGTTTTTTTAATATGTTTAAACCTGTCTTTGATCTCTGCTTCCTTTTGACTAAGGACATGGTTTTCAGAAAGTTATTATCAAGCTACTAAGGTACATCATAATAATTTGTTTTATCTAAAACAGACCCCTCAGTGTGTTACCAGAAGTGGAAGAAGCATCTCCTGAAATGTTAGGATATACCTATTCTTTCTGTGAACCAGAAGCTGTTATTAAATAACTGCTTTGCTTAGATCATACCACTCTGGTGTACAGCACACAGGATGCAATAGGCAGTGTTCCATTATGTCCTTTGGAGTTGTACAGAGAAGGGCAACTTAACTGTGAAAATGTGCTTGCAATTATCTGTGGAAGAAGAATGAAACCTGGGAGGAGGGGAGCTCGAAAAGGGAGCCTGGGAACGGGGAGAGAGAGACATTCCTCAACAGATTTACAACACAAATGGTAGAAAATAAAATTAGCAACTCCAGGGTGGGTACAGACTGCTGCCAGCATTTCTGGCCAGCCCCAGGGTATGTCTACACAGCAGCCAGACCCTCCCAGTACTCCTGAGACTGCAGGATACTGCAACAGCCACATCCTCCTGGGAGATTTCAAGAGGGGATTCTGGCCCCAGGAGAACAGAGCTGGGGCAGGCACTGCCTGAATGCAACTCCCAGCTACTCAGGAAGTTCTGGTGCAGCAGAGTCAGTAATACCTGAGTTTGCAAGAATAAAGTCTGCATGAGATTGCCTCTGGCTCCAGAGCTCCTTGGGATCCAACTGACCTTGATTTTCCACCACTCCAAATGCAGAGATGTGGGTTCTGACACACAGCGTGGTCAGAAGCGCCACACAGGCTTTATGAAGGCACCAAGGGAACCACAGCTCCCCAACACAGGATCTGCACCCAAACTGCCACTGCAGAGGTTTGTCCAGCCACTGGACAGATCCTGGCAGCCACAGGCTGCATCCCTGAGCACAACTGGGTGCTACCCTACAGACACACAGCATGGGCACCTCTTTGCAAGAGCTCTCTCTAGTAAAATAATAATTCACAGGAGTGAATAAGATGCCTGTGGGTATGTGTTTAAGTAAAGGCTTTAACTACATGCTGAAATCCTACCCTGTGAAGAGAAGTTTGACCTCATTTGCAGTACAGAGGGAGCAGAATTATAACTGAAGTTGTCTGGATAACCCTGAAACTGAGACTTTGGTGCTTCTGCATGTTTGATTCTACAATTTACGTAACATTGGTTTTCATGCCTTTTGGGAGGTATGAAATAACTGGGGACACATCAGTGTACTTCTGCAACAGCAACAAAGAAAAATGTTCCACAGAAATTCAGGTCAGGCAGAACCTGCCTGATAAATGTGAGACTAACTCAGAGAAACACAGAAAAGAAAAAGAAGCCCAGGTGAGAGACTTTTTTAAAAGACAGGGTTAATGTTTAAAATCAGCCAGGACAGAAACTACACTCAGCTGCCTCCACTAGTAGAACCCTGAGCTCAAGGGTTAGACTGTGCTGAGCTGCTCTGAAAAACACAGAGGGTTGTTGGCATTTTTTCTTTCAAAACAGCTTCTCAGCTCCCACATCCTGCACCTAAATGTTATAACCCCTGGATAAAAGGAGAGAATTTTTAGCAGAGGTCCCTCCATTTCTCCATGGCTTCCAGAAGCACTGCCTTTGCCCCAGCACCATGATTTGGCTGTCTGGCTCCAATCTGCTGGCACTGCTCTGACTGGAATGGCAGCACAGTCTGACCCAGAAGGTTTCTACCAGCACAGTGTGCACTCTGCAGCATCACCTGTCTGCACAGATCTCTCACATTTACTGGGGTGGTCCTCAGCTTCCACTTGAAACATCTCATTTTTAAAATGCATTATGACCGATTTTTTATAAATTGTGGGGCAGGGGAGAAGGGGGACAATTTCCTGCTTGGTTCTCAGGCATCCTGACTAGCTGCACCACAGGGAGTGGCTTTGCTGGTGTAAATTGTTACAGGGCATCACTGTGCACCTCTGAGATCTGCTCATGGACACTCCTCAGCCCACAGTGTTTTCATATTCTGGCACATCTGCATCAATCTCTGCTGGGTGCAGAGCTACACTGACCAGGGAGGCCAATGTTATTCACAAGTCCATCAGCACAAATACAGCCCACAGAGGCAACAGCCAGAGTGCTTCTCCCTCACCTGCAACACCACGATGCTTGAGACAACACAAAGGCAGCAAAGAATTACGCACTCTGAAGTAATTTTACTCAAGCTACAGCTATCAATACTAACATCTAAAGCAAATAAGCACACTGGAGAGAAACCTGCTGGTTCCAAACCCTTCTCTTTGTCTGATTCCAAGCCCTGAGCTGTTTGGTTTGTGCATTATGAGCTTTTACCTTTGGACTGGTTTTTGTCCTCATCTGTTTCAGCTTCAAGTTTGAGGCCGTGTGGTTTCAGGCTGTTGGCAGGAGGCAGCTCCTTGCTTATTGTCAGTTGATTTTAATCCCCTTTCCTAAGGGCATCTGCCCCAGCGTGGCTCCCAGCCACATCACCTCGGGCCATCCTCTCCCCATCCAGGCAGTGCCAGGTTCCTCTGGCTCATCAATGGGAATCTTCCCTCCTCACTCAAGCCTGCCCCCATCCCACAACAGGAAAGCTGAGGCTGGTGAAAGAAACAGCAATGGCAACAAAGCTGGCATTGTTGTCCTGAAAACCCCCTGGCTGCACGGATACACGCATGAATCCCAGCTTTTGTTTCCAAAAACTTGTTTGACTTTTTCTTTGGAGAAGGACTTAAAAATGGTAACAAAGTCACTGCTGTAGGCAAAGAGTGAAGTAGGAGGGGGGGAAGTGGCACTATTTTCCTCCAAGCCGGTTGTTCAGGGTGGTCTTTGGGGTGTGAATCTCAGACCAGGCTCATGCTGGTGCAGTTCATGGACGTGGAGGAGCAGGGAGGCACCAGTCAGGACCCTGGTGACAAAAGCAGGGCACTTTTAGGCTTTTACTGATGGACTTGCCCTGCAATTCTGAGGAAAGATGAGAGTAAGAAATGCTCAGTGTTCATATTATGTTTATAATATGAAGATCTCAGACTGGTACATTATAAGACTTCAGTGACCACTGCGATCTCTGGGTCAGGTGTAGGTCAGGACCCCATCCAGCAAACCCTGGATAAAATCCAACAAACGCTGGTTACACTCAAGTATGCTGTTTTAGAAGACATCACTGCTGACCCAGCTGACTGAAGGAACAAGGCTTGTGGGGGTCCTGTCTTGTGTGGGAAGAAGTTTATGATTTGCAGGCTCAATACACATTCACTGGGCTCCCTGCCTGTCACCTTTGTGTAACAGCAAGACTCTGCTCCTGGATCCTTTGTAGCAAAAATTGTATCTAAATACAGATGGATGTTCCATTTGTGTCCATGGACCAAAACTACCAGTACAAACTTGGAGATTTAAATACCAAAGTCACATCCCTCACCCCATCATCAAGCAACAACTCCACAGGTTAAACCTAAAGATGAACTTCCATCCTTCAACTTCCATAGGACCTATTTCATCCTAATGGACCTATTTAATGGTGTCTCCATGTTTTCACAGTGCAGCTGTCCGGAATAGTGTTTTTTGCAGTCAGTCCAAATGACATTAGTGGCAGATTAGGAATCTGACACATCAATTAGTAATCCATTCACTTTTTCCAAAGTCCACATCAGAAACTATCTGTGAATGCCAAATTGGGCTTGTGATCTCCACAGACATTTGTTAGTCTTAAGGAAAGAATAATAAATCTCAACTTTTCTACACTCATAAGGAAATCAGACTTCAATAAAGCTCAAAATTATGGCTCTCCAAAATTTATATTTTTGCCAATATGGATGTAAGTTTTGATTGGACTTTATTTTAAATTAAGAAACTTACACCTAGTTTTCCTTGGTTTTCATTTTCAAAGCTCATGTCAGCTTCTTTGTGTTCATGTCTGCAATAGGTTTCCTTACATTTCACTCAAAAACTAAAGTCTGCAAAGAATTCTTCTATTTGCAGAAGATGTGGTGAAACAGGACTGCTCAGAGCATCCTACTGCAGGTCAACACCAGAAGAATAAGGCCTGACACCTTGTAAGGTTAATGAAAGGATTGCTGTTGGCCTGCAGAAGACACCAGACAACTGGTCAGAGGTTGAAATGAGCAGCCAGGCCCCGGTGGGTGACAGCACAGAGGGATGATTTTGTTGTTCAGGTTGGGGGGTGACAGACATGGCATTTCCCCGCTCTGTTTTGATTTGGGGGTTGATTAGGCTGCTGGTGGCAAGGCAGAGGGGGCGACAGAGAATTGCAACTCCTTGTGGAGTGAGATAACCTGGAACATGTCCCCAAACACCTGTGGCAGCAAAATCCTCCCAACAGCTTCTACAACCTTCAGGTGGAGCCCTCCTGGCTCCTGTGCCCTCCCAGAGCCACATTACCCCCAAGCCTTGGCTCCCCAAACTGGCCCTTGCAGCCACCACTCCCCTCCAGTACTCCTGAAATAGTTCTCCAAGATGAAGGCAAAGAAAGAAAACCAGCAGAGGAAAGAGACATTGTGGTCTTACCACCAAAACTGCCCTCAGAAAAGAAAATGGAGCTGGCAATTTTCTGCACAGATGGAGAGCTGTATCTGAAAGCATTACATCCCCTATTTATGATGGGGATTTTTTTGCAAGGCATTATTAGAAGGAAGCTTGTCAGCTCTGCTGAGAAACTTGGCAAACACCAGGGCAGACCAGTCTCACTCTTTCACACAGCTGGATTTTCTGCAGCTCAAGTATTTTCCCTCTTGCTCTTGGCCCATCCAAAGATGAGTGCTGAATTTCCCTTAGCATTACCCACAGGTTAATTTGTTATTAAGTTTAGGCTCAGTTTAACATCTTGGCATGCAATCTAAATAAAACCAAAACCAAATGTCCTTCATTTCTGCTGAAACCACCCTCGGTTTGGCTCAGCTGCCTTTGGTGTCACTGGAGGGTGAACAGGAGATTCATTTTTGGTAGGTAACCTAAATATCCTCCATGCAACTTTGAAATACATTGCCATAAAGTAATTATTTGTCATGGAATGAGATTGGCCAGAACCTGAACACGCTCCATTGGCTCTGAGTTAGCTGTGAAATACTTCTTACTGCAGAAAGGAAGATACACCAGACACATGAGCTGCAGGAAGGGTGCAGAAAAACCTCAGGCACAACTTCTCACTGCAGGAACACAGCTGGGATTTCCCACCTTACATCCAGAGAGGCTGAAGGAAGGAGTGCTTGAAAACCCCCCCAGGCACAGTCCTGCCCCCTGTATAACTTTGTTCCTGGCCTAATTCTGTACCTTCAACAGCCCAACTGTGACACCACAACCAGAGTGATGTCAATGGAAAGGGGAAAAAGCTCATCAGTGTTGTGAGTAAGTGCAGTGACACTGGGCCTGGAGAGCAGGGAATGTGGAGCTGACCTTTGGTTAACTCGTTCTCTGCACTAAGAGCATGCAGCTGACTCTTCCAGTCAATTCTGTTTTCTTCTGCCCATGGGATATTTATAGGCAGCTTTAAAGAGGCTCCAAAGTCACCTGCAGAAAGTACCCAGTAATCTCATTCTTCAAATTGCTGCCTGACTAGGACTTGTCACGTTCTTTTCTGCTTTTTCCAGTGTGTTCAAAGTGTCTTACTTAAGTGTGATTGAGCTGATAAATCAAGTTATAGGAATTCTTTTTGTTGATCAAATAATTCTGCTTAAGGGCATTTCCAAAATACTGATGTTTACCATTTCAGTCAAAGCAGATCACTTCACATGCAGAGATGAAACCATTACCAAACTATTTAACTATTAAAGTCCTTGACACAGACACCTGAACTTCAGAGAAAACTTAGCAAGTTCAAAGATTTGGAAGCTCATGTTGATTTTGTGGACCTACTCTATGCAATAAAGGAAATCAGAATTTGTCTCTATTACTGTCAATCATTTAAGAGATTGAGGCCTCTTTGTGCTTCCCAGAATCAGAACAGAGAGCTGAAAACAGAGGAAGAACAGCTAGAAAGATTTCTGTGTACTAAAATGGGTATTTACATAAGCCTCCTGAAAATTAGGTTATGTATCAATGTGCTACATTTATGAAACCATAACAAACACACCACTCTAGTAATTGCACTTGTCTGGCTTTAAATAAAAGCACCCTGCAGTGGCAAAAGAAAAGAAGGAAACAGAAGACAAGTTCTTACTTGTGCCCAAGTTCATGTGCAATTGTGAATGCCAGATTGAGACCGTTGTCTTCAGCAAGAACACATTTTCTCTTGGCACTGCAGACGCCTCCTAGGTAAGCAATTCCTGCAACAGAAACACAGAGAATGTTCCCATCAGAACCAGTGAAACAGCTCATTCATTTAAACCATACAGCAGTAACAAGCAAAGTGACCAAAAATGCAACCAGAATGAAAAACATTAGAGCAGTTTCCATACAAGATCATCTGAGCAGTTTCTTCCTCATCCTAGTGAAGAATCAGTCCAGAGTTTTGTCAGACAGGAAATAAGTAAAACACACTCACCTCCACTGCTTTTGTTGGAAAATATATTTAACTGTCTCAAAGATAATTTCACTGACCCAAAAACTCATCTAAACATGTCTACTAATACCCTCTACTACAGCATTAGAAGATGCAGTGAAGGAGCCTGAACAAGCATTTAAATGGAGTTCTGATTTTCAGAATGAAGTCAGGCAGCAGGGATAAAACAATAAAGCAGAGACTCTGAAAAGATCTTACATTTTCCCTTCTTTCCACGCTCAGAAGCAAGCGAGAGTGTCAGAGCCAGGAGAGCTGGCAAAGCACTGCTGGTGAGTCACAAAGCCAATGTAGGTGGCACAAGTCTCCTATTACTGAGTGGAATTTAGGATTTGATCCATGCACAGTATTCTCCTGTTTGTGTGGGCACCACGAATGGTTTGAGGCTGAGGCCAAAAAGGAATTCAAAAGTTATGGCATGGAACCTCTGCTGTGGAAAACCAATAGTCCTCATCTGCCCTTCCTGCAGCCAGAGTGGGCCCTGCTGCAAGTGCCACTGCCCCTGGGAATGCTGTGCTGGCACCTCAGGGTGCCCCAGTGCATATATCTGCTTTTATTTGTATTTATCAGCACTCAAGGAATCTACTTCCTCACTGCAGTGCTGGTTCCATGGAGGGGTGCCTGCATGGAGCTGCAGACCATGACCATGCAATGGAGCCAGGATCTCCCTGGCTTCCCTTTTTTTCTTTTCCTCTCAGAGCTGACAAAGCTGTGTTTATCAGGGTGCAAATGTAAAACTTTAGACCTGGAAGAAGTCCAGCTCTGTTTTTATGAGGTTTGACAACAACAAGGATGTGGATATTAGTTGCCAGGGGTGTTCTGGATGGAATGAAGGGATGGCCAACAGCCTTTTACTTCAGCACTTGCAGAGAAGAGTGAAGGCAGAAATCAGGCACTAACACTTGCTTACTCAAAAAATGCTGACTGTGAAAGGGCAGATTCATACCACAAACAAAAAAATGAGATCAAGATTTAACCTTTTAAATCAAGGGCCTAAAAGGCTGGACTTCAGCACTCTTCTTGGACTGACTTGCTTCTTACATGCAGAATAGTCCAAAGGACATCAAGGAATTGCTCAGGAAGGAACAGACTTCTTTGGGAAAGATTTTTGAGATTGCAAGCTCAGTCCACACACCTGGTAGCCCAATGAATGTGCCCCTTTTTGGCTAAAGGGAAGCCAAAACCAGTATTTGAATCAGCTGAAAGACACCTTTACTGAATAGGGAGAGATATTTTGGTTCCCTTTCAGCAGTTTTAGGCAGAAATGACAGAGCAGGACTTTTACCAAAAGTGTTTTATTTCTTCTATAAACCTGATTATTCCACCTCTATCTTCCACTCACCTGTGCCAATACCTCTCAGTTGTGTCTGACATATGAGGTTTTAACTGAGAAGCAACAATTGCATTTCAGGCTCAGGGGTCAATCAGATAAGTCAGTTTTGCTTGAAATTATTCATGCTAAATTCCCTCTGAGAGATTTTATAAAATGAGGCTGGGTCTGTGTTTGCCATCATGGAGGTAGAAGGGGGCAACATTCCTATTTTTGAGAGGTGTGGTGTAGCAGAACAGTCTAGAATTCTGCCAATATATTTAAATATGTTAAATACCAATTAAAATGTCAAATAAATGATACCAAATAGTAATTCTTCTGAAGTCTTTATTTAGAGGCTCTAATCCCCGCTGAACCTGGCAATGCATATCCACATTATTATTTTGGCTTTTGCTCTGTGCTAAAACCCTCATTATTCAAAGGTGGAAAAGTAATGATTAAGGACTTGTACATCCACCAGTGGTCAAAGAAGTAGTGACTGTGGCTCAGTTACAGACTCTTAGTCATCTATTTTTATAAGCTATTTTCAGTGCTTAATGTGAATCCTGTGTGGCCATTTTATAATATCTGCAATGATCAATTAAATAATGTAGCCATTTAAAATTAGTTTATTATTACAGAAATGGACTGGGCAGAGAAACTCATAATCCTGGAAGAGCAGAAACCTTTGGAACACATGGAATGAACTCAGTAAGAAGTCCAGCTCATGAACTGCTGAGTTCTTATTAATAAGAGTCATTCTGGAACAGCAAGCCAGTTATAACAAATTGGTATCACATTTTAAGCCTGAAAAAGCTTGCTTTAAAAACGTTTTTGAAATCTATTTTTTTCTATCAAACTATTTCCTAAGACTATAATTTTCCTATGGACCCTTACATTTTAGCATGAATTCCTCTCATCAGAATATCAACAGCAAATAAATTATTGATCTGCAAACATACTCCAGATCTTTAGTAAATCTAGCTGAACCATTAACATAAATGCAACTTTTTTGTAAGCCAGTACAATGATCCACATAACTGATATGCAGAGAAAAACACACCTTTAACCAACAACAATAGTAGCACAATGCCTTGGTAGCTGCATTAACATGATTTATGTCTTCATTGGGATGAATGGAAACTGTTGTTTGCCTTTTAAATTTCCAGATTTTTATCTGAGCCTTTCAAGTCTGCAGAACTGGAATAAAAACTTCACAAATTCTAACATGTTTGTGAAAATCCTGGCATGCCATGGTTCTACCAGGCTGAGAATAATATAAGAGGAAATGCTTTTATTTGGTAATTTTGCTTCTGGCCCTGTCTGTGAGACAGGTGTATGCGTGTGAAAACAAAAAATAAGGAAGGAAGCTGAACTGGGATTTTTGTCTTTTATTTTTTAAGAAAGCCCCACACTTCTCATGTGCCTCTGCAAATATACAGATAGTGACTTTCTTTGGGGGAAAATGTCCTTATCTTTCAGATATGCTCCCAGCAATTACCACAAATCTATTTTTAATATATAAAAGAGGTCAAGCAGGAGCATCAGTGGAAGAGGGAAAGGAAAGCCAATTACTATTTTTACTATCACCAAGCACAAGGGTTTTTTCCTTTCTCTCCTGAGAAATTACACAATTATAGCCCATAACTTCTGTGCTTGGGCTTGGACACACAGAGCTATCTGCACTTCCACAGCAAAGCCTGGGACACAGGCAACTGTGTAAACTCACATTTATCCAAAAACTTGTCATACATAAACAGTTTGCAGCTGTTGGCCTTGCTGCCAGCTCTGAGCCCTGCACCAGCAGCATCTCCAAGGGGAATGATCCCATCTCTCCCCAGCCCAGCGAGGCATGAGGACATTACACACTTGCATGGCCAAAGCTGGGAGAAGACAAGTCCTGGTGTGTGGGTTCCCATTTTGTCCTGCTCCAAACACCTGGGGCTCCCCCCTGGTGGCTCTGGAGTATTCACTCAGCAAGTGGTTTGTCCAGGTACTCCAGCTTTCAACTCTCTAATGTCTTGTTTTCATTGCACTCCTAATACTTTAATCTCTTCTTTTGCCAAACACCTCTGGATACAGAACTTTTACTTGATTAAAACTTGGCTGGCTCTCCTCCTGCTCAATGTGTTTGCTGTTGGGAAGGGAGCCAAACTCCCAGTCCTGAAGTCTGCTTGGCACAGACAGAGACTCCCTGCACATCCACATGCTCACAGCAAAGCTCCCATTCCCCATCATTACTAGTTTGGTGTGGAGCTGATGTTTTTCTCATCCTCCCATGATTTTCAATTTGTGCAGCTCACACATTGCCATCAATTACATTCCTGTAGCCTCTCTTAACATCCTACAGGAGTAAAATCAGGAAACCCTGAAGTGATTCATGCTCTGCCTTTCCACTCAATGGCAATGATATATTTGACAGAGATGCCCTGCCTGTATTTACACATCAAATCAGTCACCAAGGGAATCTTTCAGTGCTTGTGATACTTAAAATGAAAAATACTTCTCCCTTTCTATAAAGACTACATAGAAAATGTTCCAAAATTTAAGAAACATTAAAGAAGAAACCCACTAAACTGCCTCCAAGATAGGTACTAACACTGTTCTACAGCTGAATAAACACAGGTCTCAAGAGCCAGCAGTATCCAGGTGAAAAAGAACTGTATCCATGGAAGGGCCCTCTCCAGCACATACAACACAGACAGGCTGAGGCTGTCACCACTGAGCCTGCAGGCCAAGTCTGGTTTACAGGGATCATCCAGAGGAGTGAACAGGGTGAGCTGTTCCTTCATTTATGAGAATGTCCTAATTCAAAGCTGGACATGCAATCTTAGTGGCACAGATTAATTTGGCTTAATGCCGGATAGTCCTCCAAGATGCCAATTTCTGTTAATCTTGCAGTAACAACATGGTTTCCATTAGAGTTTAATATTCATGTATGGAAACTGTTTCCTTCAGCAATAATTTTCATTGTTACTGCATTTAACAAAAACCACACAGGAAATAACACACTCATCATGAACCACAACTCTAGAAATTACAGTGCAACCATCCAGTGCAAGAGACACAGCTACAGTCAGTAGGAAAACAAGCTCATAATCACACCAGTGCAAGTCACAGTATTTTGAACTCAATTCTTTATAGAGGAAGAGCTTCTGATGTCATGGATCAGCTGATGGAAGCTACCAGGACTCCTGAGAATACCCACCAGATCCTGACTTTCTGTGCCTGGGCAACTTGTTGCAAATGTGCATCAGCACAGAATCCTCTTATATAGCCTGCCCTGAATGTCACCATGACCCCTATAAAAACTCTATTCACCACGACCTGCAGCACAACTTTCCCAGAACTCAGACAGCTGTCCTGTAATACTCAATAAAATAACTTCTTCCTCTGAAAACAGTCATTTCCAGTGTACACAACTGCTGTCAGAATTCCAAAAGCCCAGCAAGAAACATAAACAGCTGGAACACAAAGTGTAGGTACTTTCTGAATCTCCTGATTTTCATTACACTCACCCTGAAGGACTAACAGATCAAATCTCTCCCTGATATTCACAGTGCCAGCTGATGTTTCAGGAGCTCACAAGGATAAAGTCCTCACAAGAACACAAGGTCCTCACAGCACAAATGAATGAAATGCTCAATACCTCTGGCAGGAGATAGTTTTCAGTTTCTTAGGAATAACTAGAGATCCTTGGCATTGAATATTGATACAATACCCAAGGGTCTGATGAGTGGCCCTGGATAACATTTCACAAGACCAGGGCTCTGGCTGAACAAGCCAGATTCAACCAAGTGCCTCACTCTTTGTGGAAGGATTGTGATTCAGGCAGAAACACCCAAATTTTAGCCATGGCACCACTGCAGCACCACAGAACTCAGTCAATTCTTCCATCCCACACTGGAGCCTAGGCAGGAGTGCACTGCCTATTTCCAAACAAATTACCTGACACCTAAACCAGCTGCCCTCCTCAGCACCTTCCTGATAAAAATACCTTTGTGAGGCCAGACCTCTTCATGTCTGTAAACCTGCAGAGGCAGCAAGATTTAATCATCAGAGCTTAGAGGAGTGCTTTTGCTATCTTCCTTTTCTCTGTTTAATTACCCTGCAGGACAGCAATTAATGGAGCCTGTGGAATCCCCTCGCGAGCACGGCCAACCCTCAGTTTCACCTCTCAGTCTTTCTGCAGGGCTTTTCTGTTTCTTGGGAACCCTCCTGAGGTTTTACAAGTTTAATGGATGAATCATTTATCTGCCCCTTTACCAACCTGCCCACACACAGACATTCCCCAACATTAGCAAGAGCTTTATTCCAATGTTGTTTGCATTGGATTTGCACTCTGCTAATTCACTGATTTAGGCACAGGGGCTGCCCAGACAGTAGAAGAGACTGAGACTTCTCCCAGTTTCAGGAATATCTGTCCTCAACCACACCAGCAAAAGCTGTTTCAGACACCAAATGCAGTGAGATAAGACAGCTGAGAGATGCTCTAACACTTTTTTTGGCCAAGAAGATCCCTTTAACCAATGCCTACAAAAACATCATTATTCATGCTGCTTTATAAGAGCAGACAACCTTTGGAAACACTCAGAGGTTTGGCACAGGCATCTGTGAAACCACATTCCTTTCCAGTGCCATTCACCAGGATCAAACACAAATATTCACCACACTGACCAGAGCTGAGGAGAGGTGTGGTGTTCACTGGATTCAGAGAAAGCTGGAAACGAGCACCCTGCTCAGCCCCACGGAGCAGATATCCATCAGGGACACAGGTGCCACTGATCTTGCCTTGCAGCAAGGGAATGCACTAAAAGCCCACCTGAAGTTCTTTCCAGCCCTACTTTTCTAAGCTTTTATGATAAAACACCAGGATCTGAGACCTCAGCAAAGCAGAAGATAAAAGAAATTCCCTGTGTCTCTGACATCTGCTCTTTGTTCAGCGTGACATCCCCCGTGCCATTAATGGCTCCTCCCTTTCAGCAACCATCACTCCCCTGGATGACAGCACATTAATAAATCCTCCCTTCCACGGAGACATGAGGAGTGCCTTAATTAACTGGGGCAGAGGAAGCAGGGTATCATCTCCATGTTTACTCTACTTTGATATGCTAACAGCCACATTCCAGAGAGCTTCTCCCCAACACTCCCCAGAGCCTGGGCTGCTGCTGAATGCAGATCTCAAACACAGCTCCTTCCTGCAATCCTGTTTCTCCAGTTAAATATGGAGTTTGGGACATTTAGTCCAAATCACACCACCATTCCTGAATGCTGATTCCCAAATGCAGGCAGCTAATTCACCATCTGCCTACAGACATCACAGCCTGGCGCTGAAAGCCTCCATGCTCACACACACACAGGGATTACATGGGCTGGATCACTCCAAGATATATTAGGACAGCTGCTGAGAGGAAAGGCAGAGGAAGAGCTGACCAGGTGGATCTGAGAGAGGGATTCCAGCTGAGGATTGGACTGAGTTAACACACCGTGGTGGGAAGAATACAGAAGCCTGGCATAATTCATATTTAGTGAAGAAGGCAGGAAGAGAAATGGGAAGTGATAAGGGAATGAGAAGAGACAGGGACAGAAAAGTAGCAAATGGAGATAATATGGGTTTTCCAGAAGGCTTCAGGAAACATGACTTTGATCTCATAGGCAGCAGGGAGTCACTTCTGAGGGAGGCAGGGGTCAAGGAGGGCAGCAGATAAGATCAGAAAGGAAGATGAGCTCCCTGAGAATGTCTGTGTGTACTCACTGCTGGAGAAAAATGGATCTCCAGCCCTGGGTTAGAAGTCTCTGGCATCATGGGTTCACTGAGGAATTACTGAACAAGTCTGAGGACATGGACTTGTTCAGGCAGGGAGGTGTGGGCAAAACCTGGCACTGAGCATAAAGGAGGGACAGCTGCTGGAACTGGTATAGGAACAAGAGATGGAAATCAGAGAGATACAAGATAGTGAGAGAAAATGAGAGAGGCACAGGGGACAATGTTGTTCAGGGATACCTCACACCAGAAAAGCATCAGATCTGGCAGAAGGCAGCAGAGATCTGATGCTTTTGAAAGGCTACAGAAACAGAGACTGAGAACTCAAAGAAAACATCACCAACAACAGGGAAACCAAGCTGCAAATCAGGATTTGGATCCTGGCCCTCCAAAGTCACCTCTGCCTGGGGCTCAAAGGCATTTGGATTTGAATATCTTGTGTTGGACTCATGGTGTTCAGGGGAGGAACCTGCCAGTCCTTTCCACAGCTGCTGGAGAGTTAAGCAGGACCTTCCCCTCCCACCTGAATGGAAACATCAGCATGACAATATGAAACAGGCAGGCAGCCCATCAGGGCAGCAGCAGGCCTCAGCACTGGGTGCAGGGTTTGTGGAGCTCTGGGAGTAAATGTCTTTCACTGCAGTGGCTGCAGCACAGAGACACAGGATAAAAATGACTCCACATCTCTCACCTGCTGGATAGCTTGACAAAAGGAGAGAGCTCCACCTGCTCTTGCTCTAAACAGCCTTTATTAATCTCATCCTTCCCTTTCCCAGATGTTATCAGAGTCACTATTTCAGTATTTTCATTTTGATCTGTGCTGTCTGGTGGAAGAGGCCTGAACTCAAGAATTGCATCAGTTGTCCCCTAAGCTGCATCTTTCAGGAAATAACTCACCAGAAAAAAGAGAAAAAACATAACTCTTCCATTCCCAGCACTCTGCTACATGCCTGTGTCAGTCTGCCAACACCTGTCCTCAGGATGGATTCCCACCTGCAGGCTTCCATCCCCCAAGGAATGGAAAAGCAACCCTGGCACTGCCTGCCATAGCTGCAGCTCTGCAAACTGTGTAGGGCTCTAAAACCAGCCTGGGGCTATTTTCATCTTCCTTTTTTCAGATAAGTTCTGTCAATTCCACTTTTGGACTTGTCAGTTTGTCCCTGCAACTCATCTGAGCCACCTGCTTCAACAGAGGGCCTGAATTCAGAGAGAAGGAAGAAAAATATCAAATCAAAGCTTTTAATGAGACTGCTAACAGTCTTTAAAAGGAATGGAATTCAGCAGCAGGGATTCTGGAGCCTTTAAATTCCTCACTATCTCCCTTCCAGAATGAAGAGACAGGTCAGACTTGGCAATTATTCAGAAAAAATATTTGGAGTCTCTGTACCAAACAGCATCTGCTTTAAGAGCAAACAGACAGGGTCCAGAATTCAGTTCCAGTTTTTCCCTTCCTGTAGTTACAAACACTAAGAAACTCATGAAGCTTTGCAAATTAAATTAAAAGATTCTTTTAACAGTTACAAGAGCTTTCCTGAGCCATGCCTATCTCACCCTGCTGTGGTGCTGGTCAGGGGTGGGCTCATGAGCAAGGATCAGTCCTGCAATGGTTAAACAACATTAATGAATATTATTTCAGTGTCTGGAGAGTGTCAGCCCAGCCTGCTGAGTGTTCTGGAGATGGCTGAACACCTGTGCTGCTGATGCATGGCATTCTTCCACAGCTCCCCATTAAATTGTTCCCATGTTCTTACAGAATGACTCAGCAATTATTACTCTCAGAACCTGAATGAATCTGTACTTCTGAAACATGTTCATATTTAAGTGTATTTTATTTTTAGGTGCTGTATGCATGTCAAAGCTGTTCTCCTGGCAGCATCAGGTGAGCTGCAGGGAAGGCAGCAAATGGGATGATGCACAGTGATCCAACCCCAAACAGACCCTTTCCCAAACTGCTCCTGTGATATTTCTCATCTGCAGCTCCCACATCCTGACTTCCAGGGCTGCTGAAGCTCCTGGCTTCCCACTGGTGAGCTGCAAGCCAGCACTGATAAACTCATTTAGAAATTCTTGATTCAGCCCTTCTGTGTTAATTCTTTGCTGAGTGCTGATTTAACCTCACAGCCTGACAAACCCTAGTGCTGTGCCTGATGAGGGTAATGGGGTTGAGTTTCTCTGTTAAGTCAGAGCTTGGGTTGCAAAGCTGCTCCCCAGCACCTGCCCTCAGCAGCCCTGGCTGATACCTCTGCTGCCAGGGCTGAGGAGTGAAAATGATCCTTCCATGGCAGCAGGCAGTGAGTGCCATGGCTCTGCTCCTCTCCTCACACACCACCAACAGGCATCACATTTGTTCTGGTAGAGCACAACAGCACCAAGGAAAGGGAGGTGAGAATAAATAAAAAATCCCTAAACTTATTGCAAAATTAATGGCTTGATTTCCTAGGGATTACCACTTCCACTTGGGGCTCCTGATGTAAATGTGGATGCTACAATCTTTCCTTCCCAGGCAGCATCAGAGGGAGATGACTCCTTCCTCTGCTTAGCTTCCTAATTTTCAGAAAACTTCTGAAAGCCTAATATTTCTGAGCTCCATATCCCCAAGTTTAATTCCAATTGGCCAATGGGTTATAAAAATACTATGGAACAGCCATCACAGGGGGAGACAGCACAAAGCACATCACAGGGGGAGACAGCACAAAGACAGCACAGACACACCCACCAAAACAGGGTAAAATATTTGGGTTACTGCTAACCCAAAGGGCCTCTCCTCTGGGTTCCCAAACAGAGCTGCCCATCCTGGCACCCACTGCCCAGGAAGGGAATGACCCTCAAGGTGGTTTATGCAGACATAACACATCACAGCATCAGCCTGACTGAAGAGAAGCAATGGCTAATTTCAGAGGTAACATGGCTGGAGATATTTTTAATATGTCCTGAATCTAGTTTTTAAAGTACCCCTTTCTCTAGATTGCTCAGAAATGAAATGCCACTTTTAAAGCCACCAGCTACAGAGAAATTCTCACTCTGAAAAAGACCAGCCTGAGCTTTTCTCACACTTCATAAAAAGAAATCTCTCATGTTCAAACTTGAGCTCCAGTGAAAGAAAACACAACTTTGGATGACTACCACTGGGCTCCCTGCAATGATTGACAGCAGCCAGAGAGTCCCTGGTGCCTCACAGGCACAAGTCAAGACACAGTCCCAGTCCTGGGGCCTTCATGGACTCAATTCAGCAGTGACAGCCCAGGAGGCTGACAGTGACAGCATTAAAAAAAATAGTCACAGGATCCTGCAGGAGCCAGGGACACTTTGTGCTCATGTCACTGCTCCAGGGCTTTGTGCTGAAGTTCTCCCAACAGGGACAGAAGTGTCCCTTCTAGTCCCACGTATTTCTAAATAAAACACCCCAGGAAATGCAAGAGCTCCTCAATACCTGCCTGGGTGACACTTCCAGTTCTGAGCCAAAGCCCCGTGCCCCTGACTGAGAATTCTGTGCTGGGTGTGCAGCACATGGTTCATCATGGAAAGGGCCAAATGCTCTCAGAATCCAGCCCTGTGCTCTGAGCCAGGAGCATCACACCCTGCACAGCTCCTCAGGTGCAGAGAGACATCCCAGGGAATGCCAGCACAGGAGGGCTGTGCCAGGAACCTCTGGCCCTCCCTCAGCTCCCCAGAGGGAGAAGGGAAATGGAAAATCCAAGTGAGACAGATAACCTAGAGAAAGAAATCTGGGGCAAATCAGAGAACATCATGGAAAAAGGAATCAGATACCAGGAGGAAGAACATAAAACTGAAACATAATTATTGAACTCTGGTGAGGTAACAGACATTGCTGAAAGGAAACTACAAAGTTTAGAACTTCAGCAGCCCTTAAGCAACACTTTTGCAGGATCCCAGGATTCCCACAGGAAAGCACCTCTGTTCAGATGCTGCTGAATGTGGTACAGGTCAGGCAGGAATCACAGGGAAACCATCTGGCAGGGCAGAGCAGCTCCAGTGAGCAATGCTGCCCCTCTGAAGTGAACAGACACTTGGAAGAGCCATCAAAGGGATTAGAAGGAGCACCCGCACTTTCCCAGGAGCCAGGACACAGGTCAAGAGAGCTATAGCAGGAATTTCATCCACTCTTGCACCCAGACAAGACCAAGCTGGAGACAACATTTGCTCTCTGACTGACAGAGCCAGAAAAGCAAACAAACTGGAGCACACAAAAGAAACAGGAGCATACAGGTTTCTTAAACAGAAATACAAAATATACATTATAAATAGAAATGTAATTTCAGCCTCCTATTTTCCTGTCATTTCAAGAACAACAAAGTCTGATTAGACTGATAGACTCGTTTTCAATAAATAAAAACATCCACACAGAGTTTTCTAACTCACTGGCCAGTTTTCTTATAAATAACTGCAGTGTTTACACTGTTTGTCTGCTACAGCACAAATACTGCTGTACATGCTGGAGCTTGATGGATGATATTAGCAAAACCAACAAGCAGATCCTCAGCAGAACACTCATGTGTACCCAGCAGCCAGCCATGGCCAGGCAGAGCCTTAGTGCAAACAGCCCCACAAAAATGTATGAAACAAACACACAAAACCAACAAATGCCTTCAACCTGCTGACTGCTCATCACCACCAGCCAAAGCAGGAATACAAGGCTAATTCCAAGCTAAGCAAACACAGAAATCCATCACATTCTACAAATCATGCTGAAAGAGTACAGGAGGACAAAGATATTTGATGGGTTGAGTCTGTGGGTTTTAGTATTATTATTCTGATAAGTTCAATGTATTTCTATCAGCTGATCTAAAAGGTAAAAAGACTTGTCAACCTAATCCAGGCAAAACCCTTGCACATGACAGGATTCTGAACCTGAAATTAGTAAACCTACATAGCAGAACCTGTGTACAAATAAAATTCCAAGGAAATCCACTTCTGTTCAAGACACACAAATACACACATATATGTATATACACCTGTCAGTGATAACTTGGCTAAAATTTCACTATCTGCAGTCACCTTCCTATCTAAACTGGCAAGGACTTGATAAAGAAACCCCAGTATTTTCTACAAGGAATATCTGATCAAATCTGTATGTGTAAAATTCAAAGTATTCTGCCATGCATTTAGAGACAGTAATTTATTTCCAGAATGTGTCTGTGCATTCTTGGGTCAGCTCAAAATTTCATCACCTTCCCCACAGCACCTGCCATTAATATTTCCAGCCATGGAATGAGCTTGTAGTGGATCACAGCTGGCTGGTGCACACTCCCCACTGAATTTTCAGCACACTGGTAAACACAGGGAACGTTTTCAGTGTTTGTAAACACAGTGAAGATTTTCAGTGCTGCAGAGTACTGTTAGATACTCAATTCCTATTTGCATTATGTGGAGCACAATCCCAGCTGAAAAGCTTGGAGCTTGTGCTGAGGCAGGGGAGAATTGTTAAATAAAACCCAACAACATTCCAAGGATTTAAAGTGACTTTCAGTCTACTCAGTGCACTTGGTGTAGCAAAATCCTGCCAGGACCAGACACCCTGCAAAATGGGTTAGGTATAATACCAGGTCATGTTACCAGATGATCAACCAAAGCTGGGAAAAAAACAATTCAAATGAAAAAAAAATCAGCACAGATCAAAATCCCTTCTTGGGGAAGGGGAGGGAAAGTTTTATGCACACTTCCCATTGTGCTTTTCTTGGTTATCACCAGTAAAATCTCATCTCTACGTTATTTAAAACTCACTCTCAAAATTGCCTTTCACCTTGGCAGCTGCAAAACAAAAGAAATGTAAAAGTACAGTAGGCAACTGTCCTTCATTTCCTTCCTTTACCCTTACATATCCTGTGTGCAACTGGAATGCTTCTATTTGATTATCCAGTGGAGCAAATGCTACAATGAATGCAATCATGCCTTATTACCCTGCATGTCTGCAGCCTATTGCACAGCTATGTACAGATGTTTTTACACAAGCTTGGTTTTCTAGCTACAGGGTCTATAAAACAATAGGAACTATCTGAAATGTTTTCAAGCCAGCAAAGGATAAAGGCACTGTAAAGCAGTCAACTGGATAAAAGCCATCTATGTCTGACAGGAGAAGAAAAACCTCCGAGGTTTCTCGATTATAAACGCGTCAGCTTTCTGGAAGTGCTGCAGTCTGCAGCAAACTGACCAGGAATGTGTAAACACAGGGGAAAACAAGGACCCAGGCAGTGGAAAGGAGGAACACAAACCTCTGGCCTGTTGAAGGGCTTAACCACTATTTCACTGACCTGAAGAACTGGCTGGGGTCCAAGGAAGTGGAGCTGCCTGTGGTAGCCTTGCACCAAGGGGATCACAGCTCTGATCTCTTTGGTACAGAGCTTTGGATTTTACTGAGGAAAGGCCCTGTTTACAAATTCATTTCCTTCTCCTCTCAATACATTCTTTTTTTTTCCCCAATAAAATACAGTGCAAAAAGCCCTGAATGTGTTGTTTCATGGTCTGTCAGGGAGGCACCAGGAATTAACGGGTACGGCGCCGGGCTGGAAATGGGGATGTGCAAAATCATTCTATGTTCTTGGATGAGAACCAGGGAGAAATGGTTTTTATGAGTCTCATTTTCCCCTGTCCACCTGGCCTGAAGCGTGTCATAGCAGAAAATTCTGCTTTCTGCTGCAGAGAGCCCGGGGTTGGCATTCCCAGCCCAGAGGGGTTATTTATAGAGCACTGACAGCAGGTCTGACACTGTGGAAAAGAAATACTATTTATCTTTCCACAACCTTTTATTACAAAATGGGAAGTAAGAAGCAGGGTGAGCTATGAAAGCAGAATTGATGATTTTATTTGTTTTATGATCATTCTGGTGAGAATCCCCCAGAGAAACAAACCCTCAGCAAGGGGAAGTGATGGAGCTGCAGAGTGAAGCAGTGCAGCAAGCATGGCAAATCTCCATTTACATGGATGAGGCAAGAGACAAGAGCAGAAATACTACAAACTCCAAAAGACACGAATGGTCTGTCCACAGACCAAATATAATGAGCTTGTTCTGCTCGTGTCGGCCTCAAAGGCTTCTCAGCCTCACACACACAGTAGCCAGGAGCAGTTCCAGAGCTTTTCCTGACAGTTGTTTGGCTCAGTGGGCTTAGCTGGACATTATTTAGGCTCCTGCTTCTCTGTTTGCAAACACAATGACCCCTTTCCGAGATAAACAGCAGAGATTTCTTTAAATCATCATTAAATGCTGCTTAGCCGTAAGCAAAGCCTTGGTTCTCAAGCAGTGTCCCACAAATCATCTCTAATTTAGGAAACAATTGAGGCACAAAGATGTCTAGGAAATAAAACTGTAATTTAGAAGTCCTGGCCTAATATATTCAGGAGAACCAAAACCCTAAGACCTGCCTGTCACACAAAATAAAATATTAAAATATTACACTTCTGATTGTTTTTTCTCCATGTCACCATGAAAGTGTACTGAATTGCTTCTGAAGGACACTATCCTGTAAATTCACTGGGAATTAGTTCAAACAGTCCTAACAAGCCTTTTCCCCCAGAGTGATTGCATGTCAAAGCCCCAGACATAGCAAGAGGGTGAGGGGGAAAGAGATGGGGAGAGGAACATCACATGCAGGTATCTGCCCTTTAAGCTATGAGACCAAAATTCCCAGGTGCTTTGTGTACATGTCTATATAATTTCACACAGACAGAAATGGCCCTGGAGTGGAATGCAGGACATGTTTGCACCTGCACCAGTCAAGCTGCACAATGATTTAGCACATAAAGTGATTTATGAGATGGAGTTGAAATCAAAGAATAAAGTCAGAGTATCAGAAAAAATATCAACAAAGTCATGGCAAATATTTTCCCTCGTGACTTACTCCTTTCAATAAAGGCAGCAGACAGCAGCTTAGTTACCCACCAGTGAGACACCAGGCTGGGATTTGGGCTGGAGTCCTGGATTCCTGAGGGGAAAGAACCATAGTTCTGGTAGCCACTGAATTTTGTGAAAAAAGCCAGGCTGGATGGGACTGGAACAATCTGGTGTACTGGAAAATGTCTCATGGCAGAGGGCTGGAATGAGCTGGGCTTTGATGGTCCCAAATCGTTCTAAAATTCTATGATAATTCTATCAAGATGGATTTCATTCAACCAGGAATCACCACCCTGTATAATGCTGAGATGTGATGGCCTGGAGAATATTTATTCAATAATATGTAGCCTGGTAAAGCACTATGGGTCCTTTCCACAGTTGCTCACTTGCATTTATCAAAACACATCCCCATGAACCATTAATAAAACTATGGGAGAAGGCAAAGCTTTCAAGCTAAAATCAGCCTAAACATCCAGCACCAGCTTTGGGGAGAGGCACAACAAAGACAAAAGCTCTGTCAAAGTCAGAAGGTCAGGAGGGAGCAATCAACAAGAAAAGCAAGATTTGGGATGAGCAGAGACAAGCCAACAAACTAAAACAGGGTGGGAAGTTGATGGGAAGATTTTGGACACGTTGCCCTACATCTGACAATGACTGTGAACATATTTCAGACTGACAATGAGTGAACATATTTCAGAAACCAGCTTAAACATCAATGAGCATTAATTCCCAATAGCAGTTTGAGGGAGGAGATGAAAGGCCAGGTACAGAGCAGGAAGTGTGTTATTCCTCCCTGCTGACAGTGTTTAGTTCCAGCTCCCTGAGAACAAGCTTCAAACACACACCACACTGCGAGGCCACTGTTTTATCTGCTGGGATGGGTGGGCATGACAGACAGATAAATAATGGGAAAATAAAAGGGCCTGAAACACATTTTGGGGGCTGCAAAAGGAAAATGATGTATTGAGGAGAACTAATGAGGAACTGCTGGAGGTTTATGAAGACTGAAGTGGAGTAAATGTAGGGAAATTCCATGACCTCGGTGGGCACGTCCCGAGGTCTGAGTGATGGAAACCAGACCCTGCAGGGCCCCTGGGAACAGCAGCTCTGCCTGCCCAGGCCCAGCTGAACAAAGGCAACATGAAGGAACAGAACTGACAAGAGCTCCTATGAGCCCTGAACTAACCCCAAAGAGAAAGAGGGGAAAGGAAAGGGAAGGGAGTTAATCATGAGAGCAACTGAGGGTCTGCGAGACCTCCGAGCTGGGAACTGGAAATACATGGAAGAGGGAAAAATGGGAAATGTACAGAAAACCTGTAACTAATCCTCTCCCCACTAAACACTTGCATTTGTTTTAATTACATAAGTTATTTCCTTCACCTAAGACATGAAACAGAGAGAAAATGTTAAAAGCTGACATAACTGTGAGTCGATAGCACTCACAGATTGGTAAATTCCCAAAGAGAAGAGTGATCATATTTTCTACAAAAACTCATTGCAGCAGGACAATATGAGCTCCCAGCTAAGGACAGTAACTTTTTCAGCCAAGGAGATCAAGAATCCACCAGTGCCCTCAGTACATGGAATGAATAAAGACAAACTTAAACAAGACTACTGAGCTGCAAAACAAACCCAAAGGCAAATAAAATACAAATGCTCTACTTTTCTTAACAACAACAGCAGAATGTAAGATGGTATCAGGAGGGTTGCATGTCTCAGGCAACACCTAAGACCAGGAGCAGGATCCTGACCCCAATGAAGCCACCACCAGGACTCTGAGGCTGGTGTGAGCAGGATTCTCCTCTGGGCTTTAGTGCACAGCGAGGCAGCCTGGCTGAAGCCACGTCCCAAAACAAGAAAAGGAAAAGCACAGACAGGACACTGAGTGAGGCAGAGCAAGGGTTACAGCAGCAGGAATTCCCAAGTACCTGAGTGGCTGTGCTTATCCCAGGGCTCTGTTGAGATTTATGCAATCTCATATTACACTTGCTTGGCACATGAATTTTTAGTGGGAATTTGGAAGAGGAGGGATTGCTGGCTGGTGAAGAGAAACTGGAAGGCTGTGGTGGGTAGGGTGGGTAGTGATGAATATGCCCAATAGCACAGTTCAGCACTGTCTGGGCTGTGCAGCCCAGCATTTATCCCCTAGCAACCAAAAGGCAAGGGAAAAACTCTCCCACTGCACTGGACCACAGCTCCCCATGGTTTCCTAAAGCAGCAGCCTGACTCCACTGCCTTGCAGAGCCACAAGTGACAGAAATTTGCAGTGCTCTGAGGTCCCTTTCTTTCCCAAACACCAAATCAAGTTGACAGTGTTTTTTTAAGAGGCATCTTAACCTCCAGTGTGCTCATTTTAATGCATTAAGCTGGGTTTGGGTTTGGTCTGAAGGACAGTCCCAGCAAGGCTTTTGCTAAAGCCAGGCACTGCTGCTCTAATGAATTGTTTTAAGCAGCAGGTATTTCTATTTATTCTGGCATCAAATAAAAACCCGCCCTGGAATATACAGAAACATTCAACATCAACCACTATGGAAAATGTTTTTAATGTGAGAATTCCTTTTCCACTCAGAGCAAACCAGCTAGTCTTCTCCCTTTCCTTGGGGATGAATTCTTTGTTGTGACACTGGCAAAGCACTGCAATCAACCCAACCCAGGGAGGAAGATTTAAATGAACAGTACAGGCAGGATGACCAGAATTGTCTCCTGCTGTGGACAGGCCAGCCAGAGGTGGCAAATGGCCAAGGAAAAGATAAAAATGTGCAGTCCCTTATTCAGGTGTTTTACATGGAATAAAAATCCTACTTGGAGACACAGACCACAGATCCTCTTTTGCCAAACCTGGGCATATTTTGAAATACTTTACTGCAATAAACAGCCAGTAGATGGGAATGTTTTTCTCCAAACACTGATTCACTTGTGGAAAGAGTCTGGAAAACTGTGTTTCTCAATCACCTCCACTCTGTGCTTGGTTTTCTCCAGGCAGCTATTCCTTCAGCTCAGCCTGCCCCTCTGCAGTACACACACTTACTCTGCTTTCTTTTCCCCAACATCAGGCCACAGAGGAGCCCATGTGACTGCAGCAGAGGCAAAGTCATTTTTAACCAGGGCAATTTAAGGATATTTAAGACACATTCTCATTTTCCCTTTCCCAATTCCACACTGCCCCCAATTTTATTATTAGCTGAATACAGGGAAGCTTCAGCCTGGATCTGGGGTAACATGTACACTGAGGAATGAAGGCCAAGCTTTGCCTTGAAATATGCAGGATCATTCCTAACTAACTGTAAAGCTGCTTATTTGGCACTGGCAGTGGAAATATTGAACGAAAGGGGCATTCTCAATCTGCTTATGTCACAGAAAGGTTGGATTCTGACAGTGTGCAAGGCTCCAAGCTGCAGCCTGATATTAATAGCAAGACATTAAACTGGCAGTTTGGCTGGCTGGGAGCAGCTCTGCTGGAACAGAGATTGTTCTGCAGGAAACGGCAGCTCTGGGTGAGGGATGAGCCCGAAGCAGACTCAGGAATTGTGACTGGTGTGTGACAAGGCTGTGTCACACCAAGAGAACCTTCCTGTCAAACTGAGGAGTGGATCCCACAGCAGGGCTGTTGAAACACCACAGTTCCACACAGGAATATTGTTTTCCTTCTGTCCACCTCCTCTGGAATCCACCCATTCCCAGGCCTACCTTACCCAACCAAGTAGGGCAATGAGCATTAACAAACAATTTCTCACACAAACATGGTTCTGTTCCACTGGGGTATCACCCCAAGACACACATACACATTTTCTCCATTTTTGAGCTTGTTTCTGCCATTATGTAACCCTCCACACTACCCTGGCAGCTGGGCCAAGAAAATTTGAACCAAGTCCCCAGAGCAACTGGTTTCAGTGAGGGGCCCTGCCAGAACACAAATACAAACCTCCTGCTGCTGCTTTCTTGCTGGGTCTGCATGGCAGGCAAAGATTCCAGACAGGTTTTTCAATATGGATCTTCCAGAGCACAAATGAACACCTCTTATGAGCCATTTAAACTTCATAATCCCACTTCCCAACAACAGCTGGGTCTCAAGGCTTCCACCAGGGTAAGTTCTTATTTCTCACAATGTAAAGAAAATCAAGGCATTGTCACTGAAAATAACATTACCTACAGCACTCTGAGTCCTCTTATTTCAGGACATATAATCCAACAGATTCCTTAGAGTCTCTTGAACATGACTAAGCAACATTAGATTCTAGAATTGTACTACATCACATCCCCAAGAACCCCACACTCTTTACAGGAGACCACCCTCAGCCATGCAATCTCCTGTAGCTTTGCACTCAAAATCCTCATTTCACAGAGGTAGACAGAAGCATTCAGAATGCAAGTGACTTGCCAAATGTCACAAAATAAGTCTGTGCCAGAGCTGGGAATAGAAATCAGGAGTCTAAGAGTCCAGATTCTCTGCCTTATATAGAGCAGCAGTCTCCTGGTTTAGGAGCACTCATTGCATTTACAGGATGGCAGCATTGGCATTGCAAGGGCCACCCTCAGCCATAAGCAGGTGTAAAAACACACATGAATCTGCTGAGATGTTCTTCTTCTGTTCAGTGTAAAGCAAGAAATGAAAGCAAGCTGCTGTTTTGAGGACTTTGGGGAGTGCAGCAACCTCAGCATAACCACTAAGACCAAACCTGATGTCACTCCTGGACTCATTTCTTGGTCCCACAGGCAGCCCTGCTGATTTGGGAGGGGTATCTGGGAGCTGGAGTGATAAACAGGAATCTGGCTACAGCAGAGATGGTTGAAACACCAAGATAAACCTTCCTAAGCCAGAATGGAGGATCAATGGGCATCCACCTGTACAATTGTTGCAGACCTATTAAGCCCAAGCCCAAGCCATGTTACACTGCTGCTCATGTCACCCAGGTGTGTGCACATGGCATGGAAGCCTGGCTATTAAAAACCTATCTGCAACTGACACCTGCTTTACCCAATCCTGACAAAGGAGGACAACCAGAGAATGTCTGGCATGGTTAAAATTCAGTACTCCCAACACTACCACTTTCTCAAACCAGCTGTGTGTCACAAAAGAACATTAATTAATTTATTCTTCCTCTGCCATGAAAAAAATCCAAATGGCACAACAGGGCCAAATGGGGCACAGAAAATGCATAAGTGAAGATATAAGTGCTTTGCTGCCACATAATCAAACTGTCAGAGGAGAAGGTAGGAAAAGCAGGACTGAAGAGAGCAGAGGCCAGACTGGTTTTGTCCCAGGAATATTCACTCTCTAAATATCTTGGAAAACTGTGCTGGAAAGAGTAACAAGTGAGTTTAATCTTCATTGCTGTGATCTACTACTTTCTCCACTGCAGCCACAGTGTGCAGCAAGCAGCAGCACAAGAAATAATTTGGGTATTGTAAGAACAGAAAAGAAGTCATAAAAATATTTCCTTAGTCATGCTGTCTCTGGTAATATAATTCCCTGAATAGAGATCTTCAACAATATTCTCTTTAAATATGGAAAGAGCTCTGACTTTAGTCAGCATGTGTCTTCCATCAGCTTCTCTTTTTTTTTTTAACTTCTTTATTGTATCTTACCACAGCCACCTCCAGGTGCAGGCACACAGTGTAAAAACCTTCCTCAGTGGAAGTGTGTTTTCCATTGGACACAGAATAAACACACTGTGAGGGATTCCAAATGGAAAAAGCTTGGACACAGAGGCCAGTCCTTGCTCATAGGTATGTATCCTCCAGCTCTGTATCTCCTCCTTTCACCTGATCCCCCCACCAGAGAGGGAAGGAGCTGCATTCCAAGATGAGCCTTCCACAGGGCTCCTGCTGAAGGCACTTCCCTCCCTGCTCTGCATCACCCACTGCCCACAATCCCTGCAAGTGTCTCCCTGAACACTGGGGTGTAAGTACAGCAGAAAATTAGGATCCATCCCAAGTTTATTCAGAATGGAGGATGAGAGGCCACCTGACTTTGAGGCAAGTTTAAAAAAGTTCATGCTATCATCACAGAGAGGATGTTGAGCTGTGCCTCCAAACACTGCTGCCACTGTGGGGATTAAAAAAAAACAAACCAGGAGAACACTGTGAAGGTTACTGCTACCTGAGTGAAATAAATAAACCAAGTATTTAATGTGTGGGATGTAAGGACCCTGTGTATGCAGGCTTTGGACACAAGTAAAGGCGGTTAGGAAGTAGGAGGAGCAGGAGGCTGAAAAGAAGATTTAAGTTGGCTTTCCCACAATGAGGTATTCTTCTCCAGTGTCTGAGTGCCAGCTTGATCTGGGAATGTCACAATGGTTCTTACAATGGGAAATACACTCCTTAGCTAGGAAATTCTTGTTTGAGGTGAGAGAATTGAAAGGAACATTATACAGACACACCAAGAGGCAGTTTCTTCTGCATCCACTCCAAAGAAGCAGAAATACTCAAGAATAACTCCTGAACGCAGAGACCTCCGGGCTTAGGAGGGGTTAAAATTTAATGGCTTATTTCTAGCTCATACTAATCCATATCTGCATCACAGAGGTACACAGAACAGCAAAACCAACATGACAGCAAAACCAACATGACAGCAAACCAAGGGGTGAAATATTGCCCAGAACACCCCTCTTAGCACAGAGGTGCCTATCAAAATCCCCTCCCCTGCCTCTTGCACTTACCCACAGTGTCACAAGGCTCGTCTTTGTGCACGCAGAAATCTGTCCTAGAAAGGAAAACAGAACAGAAGTGAAATGTATCCTGTGCCTCCAGAGCAGGGAGAAGCAGTGGTGCATGACTCACATATCATGGGTGTTGAGGTCTGGGATTTTGTAAGGCTGCTGTGCAGTGTACACGATGACAACGCAGATAGCAGCCCTGATTGCTACTGAGATTACAGAGAATTATGTGAATCAGCCCCATCATCAGACTTAAGATCAGCACCTAAACCAGCCCTGCCTCAGTCTGTGATGTCTGATTTATTCCACAACTGGATTAAAACTGAAGCTCCTTCCACAAGAGAATTGTAACAATAAGGAGCAGACACCCTGTGATGCACCCTAAAAGACAGGGGGAGTAGGAGATGTGTGAAGGCACAGAACTAATAATATGTACCCAGAAATTCTCAATTCTTCACTAGAATAGAAAAGAACATGAAAAAAGCAGGACTAAACAGAGAAAGACAGATGTTGACACAAAAGAAGGAGAATTTCAGGATTTTCCTGGTAATGGGTAAATTGGCTTCAGCTAAACTTATTACACTCAGATTTGCCATGTTATGGTTCAAATCCAACACGGAGAGGTTCAAGAGACTCCATTTGTTCCCCACATCTCATCAAGGCAGGAGAAGATACTACAGATGCCAGTGGCACCCACGAATCAGCCAGGGATCCAAGGAGCTGTATTAAACAGAATAAAAGCCTTGAAGCTCACCATCAAAGCACTGACATTTCATGTGAGATTTAGTACACGAGGTTCCTCATGACAGAAAAACAAGTGTGTGTGTGTGGGGAGAAGTATTTTATAACTAAATTAATATCTTGAATGCATTTCAAGAAGTACTTAGGCCTAAACTTTTAGGAGCTCTCTTCACCAGGGCTGCTTTGCAGTGCAATCCACCATGAAGAGGAGTTGCAGAGAAACATCACGTGTGCTAAAACATTTCAGAAGTTCTTTAAGCCAAGGGAAGCTGAGGAACTGTAGTCTCCATCACCTTGGCTTTCCCCAGCCTGGGAGGAGGCAAGAGAATCCCATTGGTACATTTGGAGTGTGCCATTTGAAATGCCTGAGTCCCCTTGGGGTTTGCAGTGTAAGAGTTTGGCAGGAGAAAGATCAAAAACACTTTGAGAAAGATAAATACTTAGAAAAAGAAAATACTTAGAAGAAATATAAAAATAGATAAATATTAAAAGCGC
The DNA here is from genome assembly GCF_027579445.1 of Ammospiza nelsoni. Taxonomy (NCBI): domain Eukaryota; kingdom Metazoa; phylum Chordata; class Aves; order Passeriformes; family Passerellidae; genus Ammospiza; species Ammospiza nelsoni. The sequence continues at coordinate 3,309,149 of NC_080646.1, read as the reverse complement.
TCTTTCCTTGAAGAAAGTTATGAAACTAGGGTTTATAGGAAAAGAGATTTAAGGCCCAGGACTGTGGCTGATGAATCCAGACCCTCCACACCAAACTCCTTTGAAAGCCACAAATCAAGCTGTCAAGGGCTTGGAAGGAGAGCACAAACAGCCATTCCCAGCTCTCGTTCAGCACATACTGAAAACCAACCATGCTTCAGTGCAGAAAAACCATAACAACCATCAAAGTGTTAAAAAAATCAGACAGGAACCAACCAAAAATCGGAAGCTACGACCACACACCAGCCCCAGCTTTCATTTTTCACTGCAGCCTGTGTCTCAACACCTTGGCATTGCAGCCTTCCCAAGGAAGACTAATGACAGTCTCCTGACAGAGCTGGCACCAGCGCGCCTGCTCGGCTTCCCAGAGTCAGCTTGACAGAGGTTTATTTAAGGACTTATTATGTTATATAAACTGCTAAATCAAACAGATGCTTTTCTTGTGACAACAGATAGCTGAACTATTAGTGGATGGCAGGAGGCCACAGCTAGGAAAGCCTTTCTCTCCCTCCAGAGCCTGTCCAGCCCTGCAAATAACGCACAGAATTTCTGCTGCTCACACTGTCCCACACCAAAAGGTGTCTGGCACTTTCTGGCAGCTCCACAGAGGAATTACCACCATGCCAGCAAATAAGGGGTCAGTAAATGATCCAGCACACCTTGCAGACTCTCCTACAGAGGTAGAACAACCATTGTGTGTGAAGAGAGTGCTGTGGGGCTGTTTGGTCAGGGAAAGGGTTGAAGCACATCAGCAGCAGAATTGGACATCGCTGGCAAATCAAGTAAAAAACCTGCTCAGCCCATCCTTAAAACTGTGATAAACACAAGACCAAGAGACTCCATCTTCTATTCAAATACACCAGGATTTAAACCATCTGGATCATTGCAAATATTTTATCCCAAAACTGTGTGGCCAAACAGAAAAGCACATCCAGACCTTTAGTCACAAACCAGCTTGGTGTGTCTCAGTCTGCTTCCAAAGGCAAGGGCACACCTCATCACAAAGCCCATGCTGAAACTCCTACAGTCCTTCCCTGGCAGCCAGAGGGAGAACACTGCATGGAAAGGTGTTGAGAGTGATCTGTCTCACCCGTGGCTCAGTCACACCTGTGATTTAAATGGCTCCATCCTGGCACCTGACACTGATCTGCTTTTCAAAAGGTTTCAGTCACAGTTGTCTCTCTGGCACATTTTTGAGCTCAGCTGCATGGGTAATTTTGAAGTGAGAGCTTGACATGACTGATACTATAATGACACTCAACAATGCAGGAAAGGTATTTTAATATTTATTGCATGTGCAAAGGTCTCTTACCACAGAGACACAGTCCTGTTAGCAGAATTTTTTACAGAGCTGTGTTGAAATAAAACTCTTACTGCAGGAGCTGCAGCTCAAGTCCAACATCTGACCTTATCACACAAGGTCTTGGATAATCAACATTGAAATCACAGCTCTAGCTGTGAACTAGTTTTACTCTTCACTTTTAGCCATTGACTGAATCAAGCAGGACACAAGTTCTCATCCTGTGACCTGTGAAATTCTCAGTCATTATCATGGGTGGTACCCAGCAGAGGTTTCCACTAGCAGAGTACAACAATTCTCAAAAAATGACAACAATTTAGTTCTTTTGTTCAATAAAAACAGCCAAAAGAGCTCAGAACTCCTCCTACAGTCACTCTTCCATCTGGCTCCCACCAACTGGAAAAAAATACCTAACTGTGCTAAGCTGAACTCTGCAATTCAAGTCCTTCCTGTGAGAAAGAAGGACAGAAGTTGAACTGTGCAACAGGAATAAGAAGCATTCTGTTAAGTGGCCATTCCCAGCATCCTTCAAAGGACATCTTTCGACCAATCTAACCCTGCAGGGTCATAAAGTTAAAGGACACAGGAAACTGGTACAGTGCAGAACCTGCCAAAATAAACTTTCCACATCCATAGGTACATTCAGCAGCACTATGTGCCCAGTTTCCTCCATGCACAGTGAATTCCTCCATTTGCCCATTTAATGGGAAGGCAAAGAGCTGGAGAAGTGTGGAAGGGAGGACCAGGCTGTAAATGGAACAACTACACCACTGTGTCAGGAGAAAACAAGTCTTTGCTTAAAGACAGCTCTGAATTCTGCTCCTGTCAGTGCTGGGACACTCTTTGCTCTGCTATCACATCACCTACAGTCTAATAGCTGACCCAAACACCTCCAGCCAGGAGCTGGGATAACATCAGTGTGCCTGAAGATTTCCCAGGAATGCAAAAGGCAGAGGGATCAAGAGAGGGAATGTGTTTCAAATGAGACATGCTTGTAAAATCACTAAGACACAGATTCTGCAGACAGAAGTTATTCTTGTCAGCTGTCTGGTAAAATATGAAGTACACTATCCAAAGATGCTAGAGACTTGAATTTCTGCAAGTTCAAAACCAGAATCTAAATGAGAAAATTGTGATGGTTATAGAGACCACAACACTATATTCAGCTGTGGCAGATTATTCCCACTGTCTCACTTATTTACTGAGCTGGACAATGCATCTTATTCCACAGGCACAGTATGTCCCTTACCTGGAACTCAGGTGGATACCTTAAATCCCACAAGAGGAATATTTGCCACCTACATAATCTACTTTTGCATACAAACGAGGGTATGGGAAACATCACTTAGAGGTGAAGTTTCAAAAGGCAAGAGTGCCTTGGTGTTTCAAATGAACCCAGCCAGACTGGAACCACAGGGATTTCTTCAGCTTGACCCCAAAGAATCTGTTTCTAGTCCTTAAAGCAGCTGCAGCTGCTGAAAATTCAGCTTCTGCTTTTCCTGGCGCAATTGCTCGTGCTGGACATGCTGCTGCTCCCACTCCTCTACCACTGGTCCATCTGTACAGTCTGGGGAGGGTCCAGGGACACACACACACACATTTCCAAAGCCAAGAGGAGAAAAATGCATTTCCCTGACACAGGCATGGGGCTGCTGGCCCAGAAGCCCTCCAAGCAATGCAGCATCCTCCATGCAGCAGAAGCAGGATGGGTTAAGGATGACAGGACAAGCAAGAAGGGTGGAAAGACTCCAAGTGCACACTGCAGCCAAAAATGCTGCTGCTGTGCACAGCCATGTGCTCCCTGGCCTGAACCTTCTCACCAAAGCTGAATCTGGTTTCTAACCCAACCAAACCTGAACTTTCCCAGCTATTCCCACTGCCAAACCCTGCAAATCCACAGAACAATTCCTCCTACCAATTCTTTTACAGTTCTTCCTCAGAAGCCTGAGTCCAGCTCATTTAGCCTGACATTATGCATTCAGTTTTGAGAGCAGCAGAGATGAAATGCTCGGCTCATTCCCCCCACCCTGTGCTCAGAGCCCATCAGAAGAGATTCCCTCTGCCTCACTTGTCATGCAGGACAACTGGATACCCAGATGAGGTTAACAAAAATGTTAGTTATTTATTTAGGCCCTGATCCAGTGGAGCACATGCTTGACTACAACCAGGATGTGCAGCCAGTTGACTTCAAAGGAACTATTCCCCCTGTCTAAACTGTTAAATATCTGCACAAGTGCCTGGTGCACTGCAGTGAATACAGAGGAGGGAGCAGGGTTTGGGGGAGCTGCACACACGTCTGGGGAGGAGAGTGCTCAGGAACTTTGCTGGCTTCATGCCCTGCTCACCAGCTCTTGCACTGAACACTCACCAGAATCCCATGGACAGTTTGCAGTGGGGCTGTTAACACAAATCTAACACTGGAGATTATTGCAATCAGGATGGCAGTTTATACAAAAACATGTATTTCTACTTAAATTGTTGGCAGAGAAAAGAAGTGAAAGAGGTGAGTAATATTGAACTGCAATACAGATATTTCCTGTCTCAAACTGGGGGACAAGGGGGTAGGAAGTAGTGTTTTTCTAGCACCATTACACCATAATTTTGTGCTCACTTTCATTATTCAGAGATCACTTCTGTAAAAATTAATATTTTTACATCTTAAAGGATGCAAAAAACTTAAAACACCACGAATGTGCTGTTCAGAATTTGTAGTAACTGTGAGGAACATGGGACATGCATTGTATTGTGAAGTTGAGCTCAGATAGTTAGAGAAAAAAGATTGCTGTCCCTAAACACCCTTTTTCTTGCTTTATCTGATGTGTTTGACAGATCAGTAAGTTCAGAATTACAAAGTGCAAAGAATTTTGATCAAATATTTCTGTAAAGATCATTTCACATCTGAAATAAATGCATGAGTTTTCAAATACACAAACCAATCAGAATGACATCCCTCCTCTACCTCAGTTGTGATAGAGGAGAGTTGTTAAAGTGGTTATTTCTTCAGGTAAAGAGAGAAAAAATTAATTTAGTTTATGGTATTTCTCTCCCTCTTTCTTTAGGAGATAACTCCCTGCCCACTGCTGCCACACTCTCTGCTCAGCTGATTCACCCCTAACTGCACACAGAGCACCTGAGCTCAGCTGTGTTCAGTTCCACACCTGCCTTCTCCTAGGAAGAAGGGCTCCAAAACCTCCCTGTTTTTTCCACTCCTACCAGCTGGGGTGAGGAAAAAGCCCCCCTGTGCTACAGCCACGTCCTGACCCTGACTGTGACACCTTGGCTCAAAGGGAGAGATGCTTTTGTACAACCTTGTTAAGAATGCACAAAACCAACACAGAGCACTTTCACCTGAGCCACCTGAGCAGCAAATATGTCATCTTCCTCTTACATTTCTGCCTGACCAGATAACCCCATCACTGGCCATGGGCATTACTGGCTGTAACAAAAACCAGACCTTCCCATACCTGGTCACAAAAACAGCAGCATCCACAGGAGGGGTGTCATCCCTGGCACCAGGAACCTGGTTGTTACCAAGGTATTTTGCCCCACCATATTCTTCATTTTGCCACTGACAGAAGCTCTCCAGAGATCTCTCTCCATGATGCCCGATGGACAACTTTGCCTTTGGGAAAAAAAAAAAAAAAATATATATATATATATATATAAAAGTAGAAATTATTATCCCCAGTGTTTAGATAAAGCATCAGACCTCTCTGTAACAGCTAACTTCATACTGGTTTGCAGCTACAAGCAGACAGCCTTACCAGGAAGGATAAATAAAAGGATTCTGGTTCCTTTCACTCCCACAGCCCCTGTACTTCCCACCTTTAATGCTGCCTGGTGAAGTGGAACGGGCAACTCCTCACAGTTTGTGATGCTGAGGCCCCACATCCCCCTCCCAGCCTGTGGGACAGCACAGAGCAGTTCCAGGAGCAGGAGAGAAAGGGGCTGGGACTCACAGGGCGACTGTGGAGCAGGACTAGCTTGGTCACTCGAATGTTGACTTTAATTCCCAGGCTTTGATGCTGGAACATGTTGTACACCTGTCAAAAAGCAAAGAAAAACATCCAAAGCTTATTAGTAGAAATATCAAGACCTAGTAATAGTAGAAGAAACTAATTGTGACTAAAGTTAGACATTTCTCCTTTTAAAAATTTACACAAAAACTCCCCCCACATGGATTGTGCTACTACACTCAATAAAATAAAGAATATTTAAGAGTTGCTGCGATAAGGAGAAAAATATTCCAAAGGAGCTCTAAAGATAAAGTCTCAGGAGCATGGACATACGTTATGAAGCATTCAACTACCATGGATCTTCAGCATTTAAATATCAGAGATATCTGAATGCAAGATGAAATAATGGCGTGTTTTAGACTTCAGGAAATAGAATGGAAAAGCAATTTCCCTCTGTTATTTTCATATCTTATATAAGAGAATAGTAATAAGGCAGCACATAATGACACAAGCCTCAGGAAATACAAAAATAGCACCGGAAACTACCTTACTACTTTCTCCAGATTTTGCATTCCAGCTCAGATACTTCACCTCATTTTTATAGGTTAGAACATAAGATCTTAATTGATCCCAGGATTTTATTCCACCCGTTTCTCAGTGTACAAATGTTTTAACTAGACACTATCAAAAAGGTGAGGGAAGGGTTTATTTCAAAAGGTGTAAAAGGCCACATAAAAGGCCTTGGGTGAATATTGTATCCCCTACTTGGTCAAAAAAACCAAAATCAAGACCAGTGAAGTGAGACTCCTGACAAATGAGAGGCAGGTTTGGCCCCAGGTAAGCAATATTCCTTGCTCACTGCTCCTTTGGCTACAAGCATCACCCAGGCTCAGAAATTTCCTACAGCAAACCTCAGACACGAGCACATCTTGCACATCATGCTTTCAACGCTTGGTATTTTTCCTATTTGTGCAAATGTTCAGGAATGTGCTCAGTGGAAGAAGCTCTCCAGTGTTTGTGGTTGGATTTAAGCACACACATAAATGTTTCCTACACTTTAGGCACAGATTGCAAGACAGAGCTACTCAGTGTTTGACCCAGTGACCTTCAGCTGAGCACAAGGAGCCACTTCTGTACCCTGGGGCTGGTGTACAAGTGCACACAAGGGCTGGCACTATTTGCTCAGCCTGGAGATGTGCTGGGAGAGCACTTCAGGCCTCTCTCTACAGACCTGGCAGGGATAAACTTGACATTTGCACAGAAGGGCTCTGACAGATGACCCCTGTGTAAGTGGAGATCTGCTGCACCACTACAGAGGCTGACAAACACTCTCTGGGATGGATGGAGGGATGGATGGATGGATGGATGGATGGATGGATGGATGGATGGATGGATGGATGGATCTTTGGTTTCCCAGCTCCCCACTAGCTCTGGCCATCCCATGAAGTTCCCACTCATGACATGAGAATAATCCCAGCAAACAGGTCCTTACCACTGAGCCTGCTGGGTGCTGGTGCTTGGCTTCCCATCAGAGCAGCCAAGCTGCCTCCAGAGCCAGCACAGACAAATCCAAACACCACTGATTCCAAAGGCTGTTTGCCCTGACAAAACTTGCCCACCAAGCACCAGCTGCTGGACAGTTCAGGATGGCATCTTGAAAGCTGCCAGCCCTTCCTCTTTTCCTATTGTGCTCTCTATCCCAAAGATAATTCTGACTGCACTTTTATTCCCATCCACCAGTGATATCAGCAGCAATTGGACACTAAACCAAAAAAAAGTCCCTGGGAGTGCAAGAGGCTTCACTTTGCTTGTTTATTCAAGCTTTGTTTGCTTATTTTCTTAAATGAAGGCCAAAGGAGCCCCAGGCTGATGGTATTGCCTTGAAGGAACATTAACCTTTCCCTCTGAGAGGGATATCACTTAACAGTAACAGGCAACACACACTTGGAGAAAATTTAATTCGCCGATTAAAGTAATTTGTATACAGAGAAAAAAAAAAAAGATAAATTGAAACAACACCTTCCCCATACGTCATCTTTACTCCTGCATTCCTGACTCCTTCCCCCTCACCCAGAGCCAGGCAGGTGGATGGGGAATGGGGACTGTCCTCTGGAACAGCTCTCTCTGCTGCTCCCTCCTCACACTTTTGCCCTGTTGCAGGATGGATCCTCTCCATGGGCTGCAGTTCCCATCAGGAGATCCTGCTCCAGCACAGGCTCCTCACCTCAGGTCACAGTGCTGGGCACAGCCAGCTGCCCCACCATGGTCTCCCCACAGGCTGGAGGGCACCTCTGCTCCAGCACCAGGAGCTCCTCATCCTCCTGCTCTCACCTGGGTTTTTCCCCCACTTTTTTCCACCATTCAGCTTTTTCCTCCTCTTTTGAAGACATTTTCACAGAGGCCTCCCCAGCTCTCCTGCCAGGCTCTGCTGTGCCCTGTGGGGAGGGCTGGGAGCATCCATGTCCAGCATGAGGCAGCTCTGGGTCTCAGCCCCACTCAGCACTGTCCTTTCAGAGGGAAACTTCTCTCAGATCATGAGCTTTAAGGCTAGAAGTAACCCCATAGAGAAGGCAAACTGACTTTTAAATGACTTGATAAAAAAATATGAGCCTGACACAGCTCAGGTTGTTCCCAGCTGGATTTAAAGCAGGCTGTGCCAGGTAAGTTGTGCCCAGAGGAAGCATCATCACAGGATCCAGCTGAATTTAAAATAAAACGATTCAAATACATAGGTCTTTCCTGCTAAGAATGGAATTCCATCATGGCAGCAAGAACCTTCTGCCTTTCTCACCCAGCCAACAAGAAAACCAAACCCCAGAGACTCAGTGTGTCTGAGTTGTTCCACATTACATCCAAGTGTCCACCTGCAGCACGTGCCAGGTTGGGGGGTGGGATAACTGGTACCAGGCCATGAGGAATGGGATTTCCCACTGCAGATGTTCTCAAGATTTCCTGCTGCACAGACAGAGAGACTGACTCACAGACACCTCCCTGCCCCCTCCCAACACCAAGGGCCACCCTTCCTCAAGCCTGCAATTGCATCACACCCTTCAGGCTGCTGTGACTGCTTCCAACAGGGGAAAAGTAAAAATATTTGGGTGGTTTAGGACCTTTTAATAAAACAAGGCAGCTGGGAACAGAAGTGTCAGCTGCATGAAACTCTGCCATGGAGAGTGCAGAGTTTACTTGTTTAGAACATCACCACAAGTGGCAGAAAGCAGCTTGGATGGAAAAGAAATGGAGGTTCTGGATCACTGGGATGAAAGGAAGGGATGGCAAAAGTGGTCAATGTGACTGAAGTGTTGTGGGTGCCCTGCTGCAGGGGAGCTTCTTCACTTCTGCACTGACTTCTCTGTGTGGAGTCATCAGAAGTAGGGTGAGCTCTGGAAACAGAAGATATGGTAAGGAACGATAACAACAGGCAGAAAAAATGGAAGGGGAAGTGCAGTAGAACAAGAAGAGAATAAAGCCTGTCTCTGGCATCTCCCCCTTCACCTGCATTTCTCTGACAGAGCTTTACTGTGCAGAATGCCCTAAAGAAAACAGGAAAGCTTCAAGGCTGAACCATCCTCCTCTGTTTGCATTCCTCCTGCCTTTCCTTCTCCCCTCAGCTCTGACATGGAAGGGGCAGAACAAATGCAGTTCTGGCATAAGCTGTGCAGGCCTGCCCCAGCACGCACAAAGCAAACACAGACATAAGGAATTGGGCTCAGAGAGGAACTAAACTACATCATTTAATTTTTTTTTTAAATTCTCAAGAGCTTCCTCTGCAGGTGGACGGTGGGAGGGAGATGTGTGTCTTTCAGATGTTTTGGAGTTTAGAACAGCAACCCTGGGGGTAAATTGACTTTTTTTCCCTTTTTTCTTCCCTGAGCACTGCACTCAAGCAGGAGCCTTCCCATTGCCTTGGCTGCTGGATGAGGTTTGGACAGCAGAAGCCTTAGTCAGGTTACTGAGGCTGTCTTTCTCTTGTTTTGAAAAGTGCTATAGGATTTCTAACACCCACCTAAAGCCAAGCTTTCAAATTACTCCTTTAAACATTATGAAAAAGAACATATTCATAGCTTTTTATAAGATACAGTTGACATAACTCCTTCTCCTGGGGCTGCTGGAGCAAAAAGAGAAATCTGCAGACAGTGATGAAACACTCAGATCCTTTTCCCTTACTTTCCCTTATGTCCCTGTTCTCATCATGAAAATTCCAGACCAAGGTAAGGGAGCTCATTATCAGTGGCAGCTCTGGAGCCTTTATGTGCCAGCCCTCAAGAGCACAGACATATAAATCCATCAATGCAAGCATGATAAAAATGATTTTATCTGCTTTTTTAACATAAAAAACCCTCACAGGGGAAATCCAAAATGAAAAACAATCTGTGGAGCGTAAAACTCAGGCTTCAGAGAGTAAAACAGTATCATTCCTAAAGAACAACATAAGAATTTTCCCTCTTAATGACATCCAAAAGATCACTAACTTCAAGTTCCTGCTTGCTGCTGCAAAGAGCTTCCACAGTAATCTCATGGCTTAGCAACAGCTGCAGGAGAACTGACACACACTGCAGAAAATCTCCCTCCACACTGCACTCTCAGGGAAAAAGGCAAGCTCCAAACCAAGCCACAGTTGTAATTTATTGCAAAACCCAAAAAAATACACTTAGGGGACAAAAAAAACCAAACCCAAACCAACCCATTTTTTTTTTTAGGTTTTCAAACCCATAGAAAGCAGCTGTTAAACGACTGTGTTGTGGTCTTGGAAATTCAGAAATTCAGATGTCTCTGTCTCCAAATGCTCTGAGGGTCAGTCTGGGTGGGACTGGGTTTGCAAAGTCAGCTCTGCACTCTGCAAGGAGCCAACATCCACAACTCCCTGCTCAGAGCCTGCCTGGAAACAGCCACTCCTCATCCTCAGCCACACAACAGCCATGGACTGGACTTTCCAAAGGCTCTCATCCCCATTTATCACCACTTGAACCAGTTATCTCCAGAACCAGAAAGCTGAAAACCTAAACCATGAAAACCAGACACAGCAGAGACCAGTGCAGTTTCTAGAATCTCCTTTTTCATTTACTGGTCACTTCTTTCAGATGAAAAGCAACCACAAGAGCAAACAAAAGCACAGAACTCCTGCAAGAACAGAACATCCACCCTCACAGCTCCACGTGGATGAAATGCACTGAGAAATTAGCTGCCAGCAGAATGGGTGAGCAAAATAAGCATGTTTTAAAGCTGGATTTACCACAAAGGCACTTGGGAATGGAATTCAGAGGAAGTTCTGAACACTGGTCACTACAGAAGGAGGACATGAACAGGAGATGCTCTCAAGCCAAAGGTGAGACAAGAACTGGAATGCAAACACTGCAACAAAGCTCAGTAACAAGGGAGTTTAACCTAGAAAAAGAGATCAGCACCTATATCTAAGTAGGTGGTTTTGCATCCCCACAGCTCTGCTGGTATTGCTCCCTGTCCATGTTCTTCCATTCCTCACTGCCTTGCTAAGGCTGCAGCTGTGCATGGTGGCATTTGACAACAACTTCAGCACCTGTTTGGAAAATAGTGCTGAATCAAACACCTTGCCAGAAAACAAGAAAAGATTTCTTTTTAGCAGTGGTGACTTGAAAAAAGCCAACTCAAATCCCTGGAGCCCTGCTTGTTCCTACTCATACATTACAGAGCACCTTAGAGGGAAATTCTTCCATGATCTTGGAAAAACCTGTCTTATAATTTCAAGCATTAGTTTAGTAAATGGAAGAGCTTGCTCCTCTACAGTGACATTCACAAAAAACAAGTACTTTTAATGTGAATCCACTCTCTGTTCAGGGGCATGGAACTACAGAATAACATTAAAAACACAGCATTTGCTACATGAAGTGCTACCTGTTATTTCTGGGTTCCAAAATGGGTTTGCTGTGCTTTTAAGCTGTTATTCTAGAAGAGGGTGGTGGGGTTTTTTCCTCTAAGATTCTCATTTACCAAGGGAGCAATAAACCCATATTTTGTAATGCTGACTTTTTCCTCCTTCAGAAATTCTTGTAACATAAATAGATATTAAATACTTTAAGGCAGATCACTTTATTTAAAATGTCTATAAATATAAAATGCATTAATAAGACCTCTTAATGCTTGTTTTGTGGTTTGACAGTAAACGTAATGGCTTACAGAGAGGAGTTAAGTTAATATACCCCTGACCAGTAATGTTCTATTTGCTTAAATGCAAGCACCCAAGCCAAAATTAACATTCTGGTTTCTTTTAGAGGCAGCCTGCCATCCTGCAGTATAGCTGAATAAGCACTGCCTAATATCATGGGGCAAATCCTGTCCCCCAGCTAACAGACACCCAAGGCTGACAGAAACAAAGATCCAAGCAGCCAAGAGCTTGGCTTAAGGCCTCCCCAAACCTCATGATTATCTCTCTGAAATACATTTTTCTGAATTATCCTTCAGCTTCTTTTCCTGTGATGAAGGTCAGCTTTCATTACACAAATGTAACATAAAAATGCCATTTGATTCTCTGAATTCCACCTGGTTTTATCACCACAGAATAAAAGATTTATGCAGTGATGCCATCTCTGTGTTTGCCTATCCTTAGTCCTCTCTATCTTTTGGTCTTGCAGTCACTCTCAAGCCTTCCTTCAAACCTGAAAAATGTTCCTCAGAGCGTGGGAATGTAGGTGGCTGAGGGAGAGACCCTCCCATTGCCCCTGTGAAGGCTGAAGAGCTGAAACATGACTTCAGATCCTATCAGACATCAGAAAAACCTCACAGCAGTGAGCCCCCAGGAGCAATGACTTAACAGTGGGAAGCATTTCAGCTGGACCTTGCACCTGAGGAGATGTCACATGAACGTGTTCCTCATCCAAGAGTCCTCTCCATGTGCTCTCTCTGGTGTCCAATAAAGGGGTGAGCTCACCCTACAGCATCAGAACCCAGCTTAAAAGCCCATCAGCCTAATCCACAGGAAACTAACCTTCAATATTTGTTTAATAGATGGGTTTAGAGAAGCCAGCCCATCTCTGAGCACCTCCCCATACAGATTTAGTCACACCTGGCAAGCTGATGTTGCTGAGATGTTCTGCAGCACCTCAGCCTGGACAGACATCATTCAAAGACCCACAGCCACCTTTTGTTTAGGACTTGGTCCATCAGTCTGTTCATCCCTAACCATCTTCACAGGCTGAAAAAGCTGCACAACACAGACATCCCCAATGGCCACAGTGAAATCATTGACCTGCTGGCATGAGGGTCATCAAAAGTAACTGCAGAGCCACAGTGGAGCCTAATCAAGTGACAACTGGGAGGCCAAATAAAAGGGAGAGGAAGGGACATAGAAAAGCAGCTCATTAATGCAAAAGACTAATCAAACTCCCTACTCAGTCAGCCTCCAGGAGGGCTCTCTCACACCAGTGCTTGATGAAGGAACACAAGACCTCTTAAAAAGCTGTTGTTCCATAGCTGGTTTATGCTGAGCATCCATCTCTTCACTGGAAGCATGACCAGGCAATTACTGCTCAGGACTGTTATTTTTTCCCAAGCCAATTTGCTGCTCATAAACACCAGCAGAGGCACAGTGAGGAGAATGAGCTGTTCCTGGATATTACAATAGCATGGGCAAAGGAACATGAGCTTCCTCCAAGACTTTCTTGTGCAAATGCCTCTGCAAGGACCCCTGCAGCCTCTGAGCAGAGTTTTCCATGTCTACATCCAATTTAGCCATTACCTCCTTAGTGGCACTGCCAACAGCTGAGTGAGCATTCCCTGTGGGAGGCTTTGTGTTCCCTTATCAGCTGAGCCAGAAGGCCTCTCTACAGGGACAGCTCACAAATTAACACCCACACTTCCCAAGAGCCTGCAATTTCCAAAGATTCCCCTCACTCCAAAATATATCCCTAGGATTTCTAGAATGATTTTCAAGCCCAATTCCACCAACAACTCATAGGTATGATCAGCATCACTTCATGCAGCTCTGGGTGAAAAGAATGGGATCAGCCAGCAGTTTGGTCATGAGTTTGCCACATTTTCTACATCAAGGGAAGCAGCCATTTTCATTGTGTAAAAATCAGAGACAAAAATCATTTTGGACTTAAAGCCAGGTCTTCTGCTGGAAAGCAATATGACTGCTGGCTTTAACTGCCTAGAACAATGAGCCATATCTTTTGTGAAACAGGTGTGGCAGAGGAATCTTTAGGAACCCAAGAAACATGTCAGACAAGACCCTCCTCCAAGGTAAACCACAGCAGCACCAAAAGCCTGGTAGAAAACACCACTCCTGAACCACTATTTCCTATGTGAAAACTTACATTTTCAGTTTTGAAAAATGGGGTTTTATTGTGGCAAATACCAGGAATAACACAAGTGGAGAAGGGGCACATAACACAAGAAAACCAAAACCTTTTCTCATACCTGAAGGTCAAACCAGTTGTTGATTTCTGCTGCCAAGTCAGCTTTATCCGACCCTGGATATGTCCTGCTTATTCTTGTTTCCTCTTTGAAGAGTAAAATGCCTACTTACCATATTCATAACAGTGAGGATGAACCTTTGGGCAGCCTCAGCTCCATGGTACTGCACCATGTCAGCATCTGCCACCACCAGCGTCTCCACCGTGTACTCGCTGGTGAGGCGGATCGCGTTCCTCCGCTCCCGCCAGTCGCTCGTGGCCTTCACCTTCTTCTGCCTCTTCTTTTCTGAAAGGTCAAAGTGCCTTTTAAGGCTGGCAGATCATAACAAAACACTCCCAGCCTTTTCACCAAACACCCTGGTGTGTATTCAGGTTGTAACAACCTTTAAATTGAAGTGTTCTTGGCTGGTTAAAGAAGAGGTTGCATTGCAGGTACGTGTGTGCCCCTGGGTGCGAGAACAGCAGATGATGTGACAAAACATAAGTTCGGGAAAAAGAAAAAATTAACTAACTCAAATAAAAATGTTACAGATAAGTTAAACCTTCCTTCCTACCAACTAAAGGACTGATGTATTAATAATTTGTCTTCTTCTAAGCTGAAAGGTGAACTGTGTTTCACAGGCAGATGTTCAAAGCAGCTGAGCCATGACCAAAGGAGAAATTAAGTTCAGATATGAATTCAAACCTGCTCACTTCACGGCAGCCACAAAATTGTGTTCATGTTTTAAATTGTAAAAAGAAAGAAGCAAATGAAGTAATTAAAAGAAATTTATTCTTGCAATAAGAAACAGACTTCTAAGATTCACTGAAATGATCTCTGCTTACTGTTCCACCTGTGATACTGACACTGCTATTACTATTGATTTTTTCCTGTGGAAAAGGGAACAGAACACATAAGTCCTGAAACAGCACAAACACAACATTCAGTGCAAAACTGACATGGGACAGAGCCTAATGGATGGTCAGACAAATCCCTCTTATGTCACACAACACGTGCTGCTCGCTCCCCAGAGCAGAGAATCACTTTTTAATTTTCTCTAGATTTACCCTGAGACCCTCTCTGAGCAAAGCAGCAGCCAGAGCTGAGCTGGTGTTCACTGATCCTGATTTTCCACAGCCTGTTTACCAGCTCCCTGACATAATTCAGCTTGAATTTCCCTTCTTTCCCAGATCATCAGCTTTTCCTGACTGACCCTCCTGCATTCAGGGTGACAAACCCCATCAGCTGCAAGCCCCCCAAAGCCCACCTGAAATGGACTCCCTGCCTTCATCCATTCATGCATTTTCTGCCTTGTCAATATGCACATTTCACCACGTCCATCCCATCTCCTCATTCCTGGCTTTCTTCAGTCATCCAGTACAATTCTGCACGTGCTTTTTCTGCCCAAGGCATCAACTGTCAACACTTGGTACATATTTTAAACTGAGAAAACAACCATGAAATTTGATTTTTTTTAAGAGAGTTTGGAAACATCCCCCTGGGTTGAAAGAGACAGACAGGAGTCTATGGACAAGAAAAAAAAATGAAAATGGGGGGTGATCATAAATTATGGAAGCTGCATGCCAGCAGCAAAGATGAAAATAACCAAGTTTCAAGGCTTGTTTTCACATAGGCTGCATGGCAAAGCTGCCCCAGAGCAGAGGATCTCTATAATAAAAATAAAATAAATAAAATTTAAAATATTGAAATACAAGAAAAAGCAAGAAACAAGGAGAGCTGAATGCACCTTTGATTTGCCAGCTATGAGATGGAGATGATTTCAAACTCTTGTGGAACAGCTCACATGTTTGTGTGTTACTTTATTTCTTTCATTCTATTCATTTCCCATCCCTCCATCTGCACAGCAGCACATCTTTAGCTACAGGTAGTCAACATTATCATTCAAATACCAAAGAGAAATCAAAGAAAAAAGAAAAGGTGAATTATTTCAGTAAAAACACTGACATTTTGGGTCTTACTGCTATCAGTCAGAACCTTCCTGAAAACAGCAGCATTTCCCCATCAAATTCTTGTTCTGGCAATCCCCTAATAAATGTTTCCAGGTGGTACAAATCTCATACCTGTAGAGAAGTTCTTACGGAGGGGCTAAGCCTTGATTCAGCTAAGTCTTGGCCTGGCATTGAATGAGCTGTGTAAAAAAGTTTAAGTGGAACAAAAATATTGGATTTCTCCGGTTTTTCCCTTAAAAATCTCTTTTTGGTGAGAAAGAAGACATTGTGTCAGAGGAGGAACTGACTCTGCTGGACTGGAGCTCACTCTGGGGAGAAGAGGCCATGCCATGGTCATTTGCCAGTGTGGTCTCTCCTCCAGGGGCAGGCGAAGGAATTGGCACCTCTGCAGCAGAACAAAACTCTGCAAGCTGTGACTCCTGGAGAGCAGCAGCCAAAGGGGCTCCTGGCAGAGGGCTGGGCAGCCTTGCTTCACACACAGCCTCTGGGCCCCCTTCTCCCTGTGGGCTGGCTGCTTTCCACCAGTGCTTGGGATTGGAGGATGTGTGTGGAAAACCAGCACCCCACAGGCTGCCTGGAAACACAGCCAGAGTGACCTGACAGGAGAATCCAGGCTCCTGCTCTTACCTCCCCTTCACACTGCCCAAGTGTAATTTACCTGCACCTAAAACAGACAACAGGACTCGAGGGAGCCCACAAAGAGCTCAGGAGGTCACTGCTGCACCCTCCACAACAGGCACAGCAGCACCAGCTACTTAAAAAAAGAGAGGTTGTTCAAGTTTGTAGCTCCTGCATAGGGTAAATTGTTTTGTCATTTCTGTCCACTTTCACAGTGGTCTCTCTTTGCATCCTCCTGCCTACCACAAATGCAAATAATTTTCCAGAATAATCAAGCACATAGAGAAAAGAAGGCATTTGCATGGCTGAACCACAACAAAGAGAAAGGAAACGCATGTCCTGTATCACAGATGTTTGATGAAGAGAAAGATCCAAAACCAGCAGGAAAAATCCTCATTAAGTGCACTTGCAGCTCATACCTGAAAGTCAGTCAGTTTTATGGAGGTATCCAAAAAATAAAAATACCCCGTCTCTAGAGCCTCACTTCAGAAACAAGCCAGCACAGAGAAGTCTCATTCCTGCCCTGCAAGATTTATGGACCATGGGCAGAGAATCCCTCCATGAGTGCATGAAACCCCAAACTAAAATAAACATCAGCCATTAAACCAAGGATTAAATGCTTGGTGGATTCTTTATTTGAACAAACTGATGTTACAAATTTTGTGGTGCAGATGTCAAGTGTTAGTGTGAAGGCATAAGAGGCCATAAACCACGGGCAGGAGCTGTCAGAGGAGTTTACATTGCAGGGAGCACACAGCACATGATTTTAGGAGTCAGGTGTTCCCTGCTTAAGAGGTCAGAGAATTTAGTATGAAATATGAGCTGAAAGAGCCAATCTACAACACAGCACGTACATGCTGCAGGTGACTGGGCACAGGGGACATTACTCTTTGGCCAGTCACTCTGAGAGTGCGTTATGCAGTCTATTGGACCAAAAAATCCACAAAATTCAGGACTGTGAGGTGAAGGGAGAAGGGTGAAACAGCCCCAGATCCTCAGCAAAAAATGGCTGTGACACTGCACAAGTTCATTAGGTGACTTTCATTTACCCTTGCCTGGCTCACCACCTTCCAAGCCACATGATCACACCACGTCCTGCAGGCTTTGAAGTCTCCCTCAGAATGGGAAGCAGCAGAGTCCCCACTGTGATCAGAAGCACAACAAGGCTCTTCTGAGGCCTCTGTAGAAAACTCCTGACGTTCAGTGCTTTTTATGGCAACTCAACAGATGTGCAATTCCAGAGCAACCGCCCCAAATGACCTTTTCCTATTACACACCAAAAGCACTGTCTAGCACTGTCTGGCTTTTGGCAGATTCTTGCTGTAAGTGCAGAGTCCTTTCCTGTTCCTCCTACCTCCCTTCCAACTGTATTTCCCAGACTCATCTAAAAGCAACATCTTCTCCTACAGCCTTCCATTATTTTTCCTGCCTGATCTTTCCCTTTGTAATTTTAGCTACCTCATTCTTGTCAAACCCACTGACGGTTTCTGGATGCTGTTCAACAAAAGCCACAAATAAAAGTTAAACTGCAGAATCCTTTCTGCAAGGCCAGATTTCTCCTTAGAAGCTCTTTTCTATTGCAGCCTTAAAAACCCTCTCCAGCTCTTCCTCAGGAGCCCTTTGCTCCCTTCCCTCCTCCCATGACCCCTTTAACATCTCCCCATACCCTTGATGGAGGGCAAGCTCTGTTATACCATGTCCTGTTATTTCAGCAGCATAAAAAAGAAGAGAGGGCATCCAAGTGGGGCAAACAGCTAAAATTAATTCTCCCTAAGCCCCAGGAATTTCCAGAGAACCTCTGACTGGTACTCACATTAGGCAGGTTTTATTAGCTTCACCTAAAAGTAAAAATCATCACCTCTCCAAAGCAAAACAGAAAGAAAAGGGAGATCCTGCACACAAACCAAGCCTAGAAATTAGAGGAAGGAAAATCTTGAGGTGTATTCTTACTACTCAACCTAAAACCCTGTGTCACTGCCGAATTATCAGAGGGACAGGATGCCACAAAATGTCCCTGGTAGCAGCAGCAGGAGAGAAGCACCTCTCAAAAGGTGATTAATCACAGACAGGGAGCCCCTTTGCCTCTGCCAGGATGCAGCACAAGAATTATCTCTGTACCCTGGCCTGTTATATCTCCACCAAAACCTTGGAATTTCAGATTTACCACAGCCAGCTGATGCCAGAGGATTGCCTGAAGTTCAGGAATTACAAATGGTTGCTTATTGAAAGAACAGCTGATTACAGACTGAGAGCTGTCCTCTCATTTTTAATGCTCTGTCCTACAAAACTGCATCTCCAGTTTCTCTCTAACTGGAATGGCAAAATCAGGCATCAACTGCTAGCAAAAATTATTGCAGAGCAGAATGATCCATTATTCCCTAATTCACCTTCCAAAAATGGCCTTGTTTTGCTTTGGGGTTTTTTTTGTTTATTTTTTTTCTCCCAAACAGTCACTTTCATACTAAATCACAAGTTCATGACTATTTCTCTGGCAAAGCAGCAAACAAGAACTTGAGACAGAAGTCATGAACTCTGAGCTGCATCTCAAAACACCACAGATTTTGCTGCAAGGATTGTTATCCAAGCTAATCTGTGGCTTGGACATACCAGTTAAAACCTTATTCTTCTGCAAAACAAACTCAGTCATCAACACAACTCATGAGGGCTTTGTTTTAATGGCAGGTCAGGATAAGCACTGTGATCTCTGCTCAAGGGTTCAATTTATCACCAGGATTCAGAGAGTCAGTCCCACCTCCTGGATTGTGCACACCCATGTGCCATGGAAAGGACACTTTCCTGGTGGCACAAACAAGGACTCATGGCACATAAATAAAACAATTTAGTGGAGCAGGAGCAGGCACAGTGAGCATGGCTTGAGCTATGGACAGTGATAACATGGAAGAAGCAAAGACACCTAAAAGATGAGCAATCCACCTTAGTCCAGGAACTAACTCTCTGCTTTTCTAGCCAGAATGAAATCTAATCATGAATATATGACCATGGAATATCCATGAATGTCCTGAGACAAGGACAGTGGACACTGACAATGGAGCTCATCACCACCTGCCAGGCTGGATTTCAATGCCAACCAGCACTCAGCTTTATCAGGAACCAAGCAAAGGAGCAGCACAGCTGCTCTGGAAAGGAAAGAAATCCATCCACTATGTACATTTACATTTCCTTTTTGTGTCTCTTTTTGGCCTTGACAGCAGAGGGAGGAGAACCTGGAGTCCCTCTCACTCCTCATGATCCACACTGAGGGAATCATCCAGAACAGACCTGCAGTAAAGCCTCACCTGCCACAAGTGATGGAAAAGGACACTTCTGAGTGCCAGACTGCTGCAGGAGGCTGCTGTTTACCAGCCATGAGGAAACAATCACAGGCTTGCAGGGAAAACCCAGACTCCCCGTCAGGAAGAGAAGGGACCTGGAAAAACCAAGGGATTTATCCACAGAAGTGAGACACACTCCCATGGGCACAGTGCTGAGTTCCTGATACAGGGAATCCTCCTGTGCTTGCAAACACTTAATCACATTACATCTTCTGTGGAGCCCATTGTTGAAATCTGCTTTAATTCTCCAACAGCTGCTTCCTAATATGGACTAATACAGGTTGCATTACATCTCTCTATTTTTAGTGCACATGTTTTTGGCCATAACAACTGCTCTTTCAGGCCAAGTCAAACCTGCAGAGAAAACACAGCTAGGAGACAATGATTAAAGATGGGGAAATGCAACCTAGCAGTAACATGTGTTTAAGATTTATACCTGCTCAGGGAAAGCATTCCCTACATTTGATACCTGTACACCAGCACTTACTTAAATTATTACCAGCTTTGATAAATTGTTAAAACAGGTTGCAAAGTAACTGTGCAGAGAAGCAACACGTTGTTATTTTGTGAATTAAAATATTGATCTTCCTGTTATTTCACTGTATGTGCAGCACATTTGCATGAAAGGAAAACTGGTTCATTTAAACTGACAAAAGGGTTTAAAGCAAACCCACATTTAAGAGTAATTTATGAGGTCTATATCATAAACATGAAATAACAACCTTCTGTCCAAAGACAAGCTGCTCTCTCTTGTGCTCCTGGACTGTATTTTATATCAAATCCTTCCTATGTAAGGAGACTTTAATACATCACTGGAGACCTTTGGAGAAGTTGTAACAGAACTTACTTTTCCTGAAGAAACAGAAAGCTTTATGACATGGTTAGAGGAGATTCCTATGCTTTCACAACAGGCTTTGATTCTGTCTTGAACACTGGTACCTTCTCAAAAGTAAGAAAAACTGTATTGTTTTCCTATTCATAGACTCTGATGGCAAAGAAAACATGCAAATCTCAGTAAATAGTTAAACTACTGTTGTTCCATGATAGTTCAGAAAAATAACCCATTTACTGCAGCTGAGGCTGTGGTGGATATTGTCACATGGAAACATTTATTATATGTCCCAAGCTCACAGAGAGAGGACAATGAAAGAAGCTCTATCTCAGAGGTTGGGCACTGCAAAAATCATGTATGATGCCTTAAAAAGAGATCTTTCTCTCCTGCCTGGCTCTTCTGCAGGGAAACTTACTTGTATCTATTAAAGCCTGCAAACAAAACTCCCTTTGACTCCACTCTCTCCATAGCAAAACCACTCATCCAGGACCTTTGACAAGCAAGTTGTCAGAGCTGGTGTTTAAAGTGAGAGCAGGGTGTGACAGGAGCTGTGTGCAGATGCTGCCCAGTGTCCAGAGATGAGAGGTGTTTCCCATCACTGCTGTGGAGCTGTTTCCCCCGTTCCTCACCACTCCCTGCTCAGAGCAAGTGAAACCCAACCTTCCCTTCCTTCCCCCTCACTGCATGTGCACCTGGGAACCTTTTAAAAGGTTTTGTGTTTGCCTCACAGGGGCTCATGTTCATGCCTGAGCAGAAATGTGCATTGTGACTTGAACTCTCTCTCTCTTGCTGGATGACAGGTGATAAAAATAAAACATATTCACATATCATATGACTAACAATAGCACCTGGCCCATGGTGATGGGATCCCTCCTTTGCTGCTGGAGCACTTTGGAATTCAAACAAAGGAATTAAAACATCAGCTCTGGGATTTTTTTAACCCATTAGCAGACACTTTCAGGTTCAAATCTCAAGGATCCAGTCATGCAAAACCTTAAGTACTTTCCCATTCTTGACTACAGCCAGATTAATCCTCTTATACAGATTATTCCAGGAGAAATTTGGCTCCCATGAAGTTCTCCTGCAGACCTAAAAATAATTTTGAGTGCTGCAGGACATGTAACACCACTCAGACTAAGGGAGTTGTTTTAGAGATTGTAACCAGCCCTTATCAAACCAGCCTGATGGCTTTACCTGGCCCCAAGCCACTTTCCCCCTCCCAGTGCTGGGGTCTGCAGGGAGGGCACCACATCTCTGGGTGGAACACAGCCCTTGGAAAGCTGTGCTCTCTGTGCCCCCAGCAGCACTTCCTAATTTAGTTCATTTTGCCTTCCTAAAGTGCTTTCCTGCTCCTCCTCCAAATGCTCACACATTACATCACCAAGCACCTTTGTTTTACAAGTTATTAAGTTCATATATCACAGGAAATTTGCCATTGAGCAATTTAGCCCTGTTTAAATTTTTATGGCATGATCAATAGTTAGCATTAAAAATTCATCTTATGTTTTGTGCTTTGATTCCCAAATAACCCCAGATTATGCCAGCTACCTCTGAATTACAGAATTTGAAGAAGAAAATACATACAGAGGTGATTCTTGTGTATTCAGAAAATACAAGAACAGCAGTAAAGGACTGAAAAATGCCCAAGCATGGCAGTTCTGTGCCCTTGAAAAATACTCATTTTATACTGTATTTACACAGACCTGTCTTTTTCTGTCTATGTCATTCTACAATACAAGGTTTGTACCTAAATGTCTGGCATAGAAATATCCCCATGTATTTACAACCTCCAACCTTTCCTGCCAAGTTTTAGCCTGGGTGAGCCAAATTTTAAGCCACTGGAAAACAACCTCTAGTACAAATCTGGCCAGTCCACATTGGTGAGATTCCCTGTAAAGTTTCCCAGGAGAAACTCTGGAAGCACCCTCCTAGATGGTCACTTCCACACAGTTTTATTAGAAATGGACTTTTTGTGTGTCAGACAGGATTAATTTTTTCATTTCTAAACTCCTTATGCACAAAAGTTAATCCAAAGCAGACAGGAGGCAATTAGGTCATTAATGTGCTAAGCCTATTAACAGCCATGAGTTACATTTCTGTCCCTCAACAATGACAAAGATCCAGGGGTCGGCCTTTAAGGGGGAAATCCATGAGCAATTGCATTATTTTAGATCAGGGCTACTGCCAAGCAAGGCTTGGCTCCCTTCTAGCACAGCAAGAGTCAGCACCCAAGGGATGGGAATTCTGTTCCAGTGTAGCAGGGGCTCCCCAGAGGCCCTCAGGAAGCAGGAGGTGCCACTGGAAATGCTCTTTTATCAGTGTCTTCTTTCAGTACCTTCATGCTCACTCAGCTCCTCTTTCCCTTTGTGATGCCATGTAATTATTACCCAGTGTCTCCCCAGTTTCCTTCCTTCAGTTCCTCTTCTCAGGGAGGGAATTCCAGCTCTGCCAAGGACAGGGAGCATCCTGCCCCTAGAAAACAGGTCAAAAGGTTCAGTGGCCAAAGGGTGAGGCTCATTTCCTGGACTGATCCTGGTTCAATTCAGATTTTAACTAATGGCTGTCTCATTTTACAGTGTAAGAATTCTGAAATGCATTTTCTGTGACCACAGGGCTGCAGCACCTACAGAACTTGGCTGGGAAATCAGAGCAGTGCTGAATTCTGATGTTTTCTCTGAAAAGAGACATAAGGGATCTGTAACTGTAACCAGATCCAAGATTTCACTCTCAGAGAATCAGAGGGCAGATTGGCTTAGTCTGAACCCCTGAGAATGATAAACCTGCTGAACTATTAAGAGCTCAGCTCCACACAGGAGAAAATAAAGGTCCTGGCTGCAGGATTTACCAGCACCCACTGCAGAAGCAGGCACAGGTTGTTTTGCTGGTGCATAGGTGTGGTTAAATACAAAAACTGAGATACAAAGCCTTACAAGGAAACTTCAGGCTCCTGCCTGCTCCAGTGAGCTCCTTCAGGCCCCTTCCACTGCTGCTCCCACAAGGAAGATTTTTGTGCCTCCTGTTGCTGCCACAACCTTCCACATCCAGCAGCAGCCCTTGTCCCTGAGCACTCAGCTCTTCCCACACCAGTGATCCTCATTCCTGTGCCCAGAAAATCCCCCCAGCCCTGCTCCCCAGCAGCAGAACCCACTGCTCCATTTATGGAACCCATCCAGAAGAAGGCAGGAGAGGAATGAAAGGAGCAGAAAATACAGGGACACTGCAACCTAATGAAGAGATTTCACAGAGTGCATAAAAAATACCCCCTCTGCAACACACCCAGAGAGAATTCCAGAAATGATAAAATTTAATTACTCTGAAGAAGCAAAAAAATAGTTTATATCAGCTGGCAATTTGCCTGTGTAGCTTTGAAAGTGGGAGAAGACAGGATATGATCAATGAACAGAGTTGGCCATTTTCTCCTGAAAAATTATAGCACATTATAATATATGGTATAACAGCTGTTTTATCAGATAGAGTTTAAGTTTGATGAATCAAACACCAGAAAGAAAAAGCAAAATCAAGCTCCTAGTTTAAAAAAGTCACCTTCTGAACTACATCTAGTAGCTCCAAATGCACACAAGCTCTTACAAAAGCAATTTAAAGCCATAAAAGAATACAAAGTCTGCTCAGTTGACCCTGACATGGATTGTGTGCTCTCCTACACAGAAGTAAGAATGATGGCATGAGAAGCTGAAAAAGAAAGCAGATTCCTCTGAAAGACAAACTGTGCATCTCTTCCATCTCCAGATATCCCTTTATCCCATTATGAGCTGGATCCCTGGAGTTGGACTCCATAGATGATACTTGTGATTCAATTATATCAAAGCAGGTGAAATGATGTTTTCCACCCTCTGAAATGTGAGGATCACCATTCTATCCCTGCCTGCTCAGCACAACTCCAGAAGAAAGGCGAGATGGAAGAGTCCCCATCAACACTGACTTCAGTTAAAAATCCTGAACCTTTGCTAAAAACCCAGTGAATCCCTCCCTGAACAGTGGTCACACTGCAAGATTAGAGCAGAATTTATCATCTCACATGTCCAGTGTTACAGCATAACCTCATGGCTGTGATGTGACTCCAGCCTGAAGCAGAAACAGGATTCACCCACACGTGCCATGCCTCCCCAGCCCCAGCTGCCCACCCACCAGAATCACAAAATCCAAGCAGAATTGCCATGGCTGCTCTCTGGAGCCACTCCAAGCTCACCTGCCACAACCTTGCAGTGCTCCTCAGGGCCCTGGGGCCTGGAGGGGTGGCCAGGCTTGGTGGATCGTCTCCGCCTGATGAAATGTTCCTTCCCACTGAAGGAGCTCTCAGATGCATTCACAGGTTGGATCAGCAGCTGCTCTGACCCAAGCTGGATGTAGCCAACCTGTGCACAAAACAGAACAAAAAAAAACCCCATCAGTTTGGTGCCCAAGCCTTGTCTATCCAGCCTGGTCTGAAACCCAGGAAATTTCACCCAGGTCATTTCACAGCCATAATCCCATCATTTCCTCACATTTGCAGTGTGAGGAAACAACGGGATGATGGTTGTGTTCAGCCTGTGTAATACAGAATAAAGAACTTCATCTGCTTCTCTTGTTTACTTTTTATATTACTGAGCACTAGAAACAATGCACTGAACAAAGGAAAGGTGGGGATTCCTGTCAACACTTTTGCTTTCCCTTCCTCCTCCCCCTCCAGACACAGTGCCACAAATATGTGTGTTTTACAAGATGCTCGGCTCACATGAGGACAAATAAATCCTGTTAACAGAAATCCCTTCAAAATCACCTCTCCAGCTGCCAGGACTGCCCTGCTATTGAAAGGCATTTACTGTCTCAGAGCACAGAGGTGACACTGCCTGCACCCTGTGGGCACCACCCTCACAAGGAACACTGAGTGAACTGATGCAAGTGTGACCTGCAGAGCCACACAGCATTTTTGGGACCAAACACCTCTTCCTGACTACATTAGGGGCCACACAGTCAGCTCTGCTCTCCCTGCAGGCCATGGGTTGGGTTTCAGAGGTGAAGTCAGGAAGGGACTGTTGTACTGCCCCAGTTTCAGGATTTTCCACCATTCCTGGAATAAGTGACACTAGGAAGGCAAAGACCCTGCCTAAATAACTCCATAGGGTCCAGGTCAGAGCACTAAATCCCTGCCTTCCTTGCACCAAGTCCAGACCTTACAGCAGGGCTGGCAAGAACACCTTTGGAAGCCAGCTTCTGCCCCAGGAGAGCCCTCCTCTGCTCACAACCCAGAGCTTTTAAGGTTCTTTTATGCTTTTTCCACTCCTTTTCTGGCATGAAAAGAACAGAGTGAAAGGAAAGTTATCACCTTAAAACTTAACAAAGCCTCCAGGTTTAGTAATCAACACCAAGGCTGTAACATGTTGCACAAAGTGGGTATTTGCAGTGAGGAGTTCTTATTTTTCATTGCACTAATCCAGTGATTATTTATATTGCAATTAAAAGGCTCAAAACACAGCTCTGCCCTGTACCTCCCCCTTGAGAGAAGTCTTGAGGTCGGATTTAACTTCTGTTAACAACAGAAGGGCTCATCTGCTCTGCCAGGACTGTGCACCTGAGAGGTAAAGGTGCTTCCAGAGAGCTCCAGCACCCATCCTGCACACAAAAACAGAGGCCAGGCTTTCCTGGTCCCCCCTCCCCACACTCTGTGCCAGCCAGGCAACTCTCCAAAGAAATGCTCTGCACGTACATCCAAATGCTGTATGTTCAACAGCTGACTGTACTAGTATGATTTATAATATACATTACATCCATACTGTATATTGCACATTTCCACACCTCCCTGCCAAATCCCGTCCTCACGTACACCCAGGAAATCCCTTTGGCCCAGTATTTCCAGCAAGAGGAATTTCTGCAGCAGAAATGAGAGCTCTCCTCCTCTGACAGCCACACGAACTGAACAGCATTCAGGGGCTCTCAAGAGGGGTCACTGATTTCCAAAGGGAGCTTGGACAAAGAGAAAACTGTAAAAGTTGGTGTCTCCACTGGGCATGGCTGCAAAGCACAGCAGAGACAATCAGTGCCCTGTCTCTGAGGTGACAAGAGACACCTCTCTGGGGCCTTCCAAAAGAGACCTGGCTCTTGGGACAGAGAATTGCTTAAGGATAAAATGCCTTGGCACTTCCTGCATACAGAGAAAACCCAACATTATTCCTAGGGCCTACAGAATGCTCAGCAGTTTACAAGACCCCCTCTGCCTGGAGTGTCCAAAGCGCTGCCTTTTCACTTAAATCACAAGTTGGGCTTTGTCAGAGTTGCTCCAGAGACAGCAAAAGCTCTGGTGACTTGTTCTTTCAGCCTCCTTTATGATGTTCTCCACTATTTCCCCTCCTTGTTCCAATCTTCCAGCTGGGAGGTAGCCCCAACCCCCTTTTTTAATATAGGTTTTAATTATTTAGAAGAAGGGTTATAAATCTGGTGCCATGGTACTAAAAGCCACACCAGAGCTCCTGACAGACTGCCAACCATTTCAGCTGGTGCCAAAAGCGTGTAAGAAGAAGTCAGTTTCATCACCACCCCACATTATCCCAATTTTCTGGCATCAGGAGTGAAAATAATTTAAACCATTGGAAAAGACTTATGTTTCACATTTGCTGTGGAATTGTGAAACCTATGGAGAGAAAGAGCCATGAGTCTTCACCCTGGAATACGTTGGGAAGCATCTCAAGCTCAATCTGAACAGGCAAATAGAGTTTCAAGCAGGAAGGGTTTGCAGGATGAGGCCTGTAAAGCATCCCTAGGGAGTTAAAAATGCTAAAAATTCCCCCAGACTTGCCAGTTGGGTTCTGCAGAGTCCCCAAACCTGCTGGCCCAAGGAGATCTTTTGGACCCTGCAACTTAAATAGTCTGGTCATTATTTTGCTTTTTCCATAAGAAATGCATTCCTCATTTACATCCCTCAAATCCTGCAGATGCTGCCTTGTGCTAATCCCAGCATGAGAGATCAGAAATCAGCCCTAAACCAGAGGCTCTGGGCTTTTCTTGTCTTGTCTGAGTTGAGGGACTGAAGAGGGCTTTGGATTTTGAAGACAAGGAAGTAAAAAGAAGTAAGGAAGTAAAAGTACAGAATACCAGGTAACCCTTGGAGCTACTTTTCCCACATCCCAGGAAATCACTCCAATTAAGTGAAATGCTTTGGACCTGCCAATTCCCATTTGCCTGGGGAGATGCACATCAAGAGCTGGGATACTCCCTCCCATCCTTCTCTCCCTGTGGGAGTCCAGGACCTGCTGCTGTGCCAGATCCTGGGATAGCTGAATTTTGGGAAAAGCAGCTGCCCAGCCCCACCATCCTGGAGGAGCTGAGACACAGGAACCCAAAAATTCAGAGGAGTGCAGGAGTTCACCACCATCTGCATTAATTTTACAGTTGGTGTGGCCAGACCATGCAGCTGACAGAGCCCTGCAGCTCTGCTAACAGGAAAGGCTGGAATGATTTCAGCCCCCCAAAGGCAGGCAAACTGACAAGCTGATTAAAACAAACAATAATCCACACTTCCCACTACAGCCCCACTCACCACTGTGCCTAACAGTGGCAAGATCTTTCACATTAAGGATAATTCACATCCTTATTTTAGAAATCAGCTCAACATTGCTCACCACCAGAACATTCCCATGTGCTCTTATCCAGGGTTTCACACACACAGGGGTCACTCAAGCAACCTGCTCACTGTCATCTACTCTTGTACCACTCCTCTGCTACAGTGGAGCTTTTCTTGGGCTAAATGCAGCAGGGAAAGGAGGAAGGTCCTCACAGAGTGACACTGGAATGGCAGTGGCACAGCCTTTGTGTGACCCCATCCTGCCTCCTTGGCTCTGTCCCTGTGCCCTGGTAGTGCTGCTGGAGCTGCTGCAGCTCCAGGGCTTGCTCAGAACAGGGATCCAAATCCTCAGTGCTCTCTGCACATGGTTCCCGACCTTCCCACATGTTAATACTCTCCAACAGTTACACTGTTTTTCCAGCCCTTTTTATTTTCACAACATCTTTGAAGGAGATCTGTGAAATGCTGAATCTTTAACAGATTTTTCTCTTGCTCCTAAGTGTTCATTAGTTACATACATAGAACATGCTGAAAAGAGAACAGATTTAAACATCTGACAAATTCCATCCCCTTCTCAATTTCTCAACTGTTACGCTGTAAATTGTTGTTTAACCATTTCCTCAGAGTTAAAAGGAAGTTAATGTTTAAAGTGAAGAACAAAACAACCCACAAATACAGTTTAATAAACTTCATGTGGGTTTTAGTCCCACCCTTATTAAACATGTTTCAGCTTTGCTTGGTTATTATTTAAAAGTGCAATTCAAGCAAATTGAAAAGAAGAGCTTTAAATTAAGTCTTGTTCCAGAGTCATTTCAGGTTTACACTCAGTTCTGAGAGCAGAACATACCCAGGAATATCTGCCCTGGCCTCCAACTCTGCTAGACAAGGAAACCCCAACATCTTCTCCCTCTTGTCCACTGTGGAAGAGGAAAGAAAATCCCAGCACAAGGAAACCCAGCACAGTAATTTAAGAGGTTTAACTTTTCAGCTTGTGGCCCAGCTATGGATGAATGCCAGACAGCTCCTCTCCCAGACAGGAGAGTTCAGTGGAGCTGAAGGTTTCCTCGGGGGAAATTGTATCATCTTTAATCCCCACACGCCTGCTCTGCCCTGCTTCCCACGGCAGCAGAGGCTCCCGAGTCACCTGCGGGGCAGCACCGCCCTGGTGCACACAGAAAACACTTCCCTGGCCAGGATGGAGCTCCCTGAGCTGCAGCACCCGCTCTGAACCAGGCACCAGCTCCCTCTGCAGTGAAACTGGCAATCCACCAGCCTAAGGTACCTGTGGCACAGGATGAGCCGCCAGGGAAGTGCTCAACTTCATCACTCACCCACCCCTGACACCCAGACTGGCCTAACCCTGACACACGGCAGCCTCTTGTGCATCCTTGTTCCTCTTCTCCAGGAGAACTCCATGAACCAGCCTGAACTGGAGGGAGGCACAAACTATTCTCTAAATTCAACTGAGAAGGACATGCCACCTTATATAGAGACAAGACAAAGAGCAATCCTGAACCCAAGATCAAAGACTCTGGGTTTTAAAATGGAAGTTATTTAGAATCAAACCTCTGCCTTTAAATGCATCCCAGTGATTGTCACCTTTTGGCTGCTGAACAGTTTTCAAGAGTTTCTTTTAATTTCTAATTATAATGCTTATTTTGACATGGACTCATGACCCTCTCAAAACTGTAACTGTTTCCAAAACGCAGGTACAGGTATGAAAAGCCTACACCTGCTCTAAGGGGCTGATGCTGCAGTCCAGCACTTCAGCACGTGACAGTGACTCAACTGTGGCCTTACAAAGCTGGAACTTTCCAAAACACAAAGTTCCTGCACTGGCTGCTGTCCTGTAGTGATGGTCCCAGGGCTGCAGAGCTGCCTGTGAGTGCCCAGCAGCAGGGCAGGGCAGTGCAGCCCTGAGCTGTGGCCAGAGTCCAAGTGCTGGCACAGCTGCACTCCCCAGAGGCCGGGGCTGCCAAGGGGAAGGCAGCAGCACTTTCCAGGAACCCTGTGCCTCTCTAGGCTCCATTCCCAGCTTGTCACGAGGAACGGGAGCACTGGAGCATCCTCACACCAGCACTTGAGCTGTATTTCAATGGTGAGACCTTGGGTAGAGCAGCTTTTACCTCACTCTGAGCTCACAGAGCTCAGCCACCCTTCCCAAAGCAGAGCTGCAGCAGCCACACACAGGTTAACAGCAGCATCTGCCAGCAGAGCTTGAAAACCAGGGCCCAACCTTCAGATGCCACACTGGGAATCTGATCCCATCGCCAGGAAGCAATTGCTCAGCCTGGCTGCAGCTCAGCTTTCGTGCCACTGTGTCAGGGATTTTGTTTTTACTAGAACTCCACTCGCCCTGATCATTTTCTATCACTTTTGCTATGATTTATGGCATGGCTGAGAATGTGATTACAGCAAGGCCTGAGCCAGCTGGAGATCAGGACACAGCATTACTGCCCACTCTACCTCTTGGCAAGCAGCTTTTCTGAAGGAGATGTCCTGATCACCCAGTCAGAGTCCAATGAGCATTCCCCTGCTGGAATTTTCAGGAAACCCCCACTGCAGCACTAGCACTGCTCACAAGACAAATGCCAGCACAAACAGGCTGCAAGGTTTCCACTACCCAGGTCTTTCCTCTGGCCCAGCAGGTCTGGCCCATGTCCTACCTGTGAAGCTGCTGCTGAGGGCAAAGTCTTATTCTTCCTGCAGCAAACAGGGCTCAAGGAAGCAATGGGAAAATATTTTTTTTTTAAGTGATGGTCTTAGTATTTTAAAATTGCCAGATTAGAAGGCAAAAAATTTTAGGCTCTAGAGTCACCTGCTCTCAACTCATAGCACATTAAAGACTTCCTAGACAATTTGGGGCAAACTTTTGATTCCTCTGATCCCAGAAAACATCTTACCACTACATTAGACAGCTTTCACTACAGGTATGCTGGTTTAGTGTGGCCACTGTGTAAACACTGAAAACAGCCTAAAATGTGAGATGTTTCATGTTTGAAGACAGACTTAAGAAACCAAAATGGTCCACTCAGCTAAAATAAAGTTCATCTACATGGGGGTATGGATTATTTCAATGAAACCATTTCAATAATTAATGAGGTTCATCTTAAGTTTAGTTTCATCCATCTTAAGTTCAGGCTAATCCTCAAGACACTGGAGTTTTCTGTTCTCTAGTTTTGAGCTTACAAGGGTGTTTTAACCTTAACTCATCCAAATGTACCATGCACCTGCTTCTAGCCCTTTCCCATGCCTGGTGATTATCTGGATGAAGAGGATGAATGGATTCCTCTAACAGGAAAGGAATATCCCAACATGCAGAAACAGCTCTCTCTCAACACATCTGCCCACAGCACTCTGAGCACTGCCAGGACCAGGTCCAAGGCAAAGGCAAGCAGAGCTTTACCAGGACTGCCACTAACACAAGGGGCTTTGGCACAAACCAGCAGCTTTCACACTGATTCCAGGCTGATCCAGCCCAGTTATGTCAATTTAGCCATTGCTTAGAATTGCCATGATCCAAACAGGTACTGCAATATTGCTGTTCACTTTTGCTGAGTAGTGAGCTAAGACTAACTAGTCTTGTCTCTTTTTCAGCTTTCCTGCTGGGAATTTTGCCAAGCTTTATCACCCCCTCCTCCATTCCCTGATCTCAGGCAGTTAATACTGTGCCTACAACTACATTCCTCTTTTTTTAAAGGTTTCTCCTCTGTTTGTTTGTGCTTTCCAGCTTTGGAAGTCCAGCAGGATTAACAAAACAGTGGTCCTGATCCCTGGTGGCAAAAGCATAGAGCTGTTAGTGATTTAAGGCTTGAACTAGAGATATTAGTTTTAAGCTGCTCTCGGTGGAACTCAGCTCAACTTCCAGTGCCACTCAGACCTCAGCATCTCTGTTTGCTGGGGTTTTTTTAATCCTGAGGCACAGCGCCCTCAAATGGCTCCGGAACGAAGGCAGGAGCCCCGAGGGCAGAGCATGAACTGCTCCTCACTACGCTTTAAGGATAAATCTCCACCATCAGGTCTGTGCTGACAGGCACACCTTCCAGGACCATCTGCTGGGAATCACTGCCTAATGACCCGCTGACTTCCTGAAGTACTTTAAAAGTTATCAACAATAATTGCAAACTACTCAATGTCTTACGCATCAGTCTCAAACACAGAGAAACTTTCTGTCCCACACAAGATCACCTGCTCCTACTGGGATGCTCAGAGGAGAGCCAGGCCCTGCAGAGCCACCTGAAACTACAGCCTGGGGCAGAGAAATCCTGACACTTGTGGTGGGAAAAGCCCCCCTGAGTGGGATGTTCCTGTGACCCTGCTGGGGCACTGGCTGCTCCCTGACCACAGTGAACATCCCAACACTGAGAGCAGGAGCCTGGGAAGAGCCAGCTGCAGAGCTGCCACAGCATCAGCCAGGATGGCACCAAATCACCCCAGCGGGACACAGCCACCTGCCCCATGCCTGGGGACAGTGACACAAGATGTTCTCTTCCATCAGGAGGCTCCTCTACAGCACCCTTGGGTTCTGCCACCCACCCACAATGGAACTGCAGGGCCTGAGCCCCTCAGGGATGGCTGAGGCAACTCCACAGGGAGAGCCAGGGTGGGCAGAACACCCACCATGGGACAGCGGCGGTGCTTGGCAGGGCCTGGGAGCTGAGGGGACAGTGAGGCGAGGGGACAGGAGAGTCACCTCCCTGAGGGCAGGTATCCCGCCTCATGGGGCTGGCAGGACCCGGCCTGAGGAAGGGAGCAGGCCGGGATGGCAGCACCAGCCCTGAGGAAAGGAAGAAGGGTGCGATGGCAGCACCAGCCCTGAGGGGAGGAGCAGGCCGGGATGGCAGCACCGGCCCTGAGGAAAGGAAGAAGGGTGCGATGGCAGCACCGGTCCTGAGGGGAGAGCGGGCCGGGATGGCAGCACCGGCCCTGAGGGGAGGAGCGGGCCCTGAGGGAAGGAGCGGGGTGGGATGGCAGCACCAGCCCTGAGGTGGGGAAGAAGGGTGGGATGGCAGTACCAGCCCGGCGCAGGTGCTGAGGGAGGCGAAGGAGTCGCTGCGGTTCAGAGCGTGTCCCGAGTAGAAGCAGAGCCGCTCCCGCGGGGGCCGCCGCGCCTCCCCGCGCCGCTGCTCCACCGCGAAGCCCCGGGCCAGGAAGCGCAGGTCGCGGCGGAGGTGCAGGTACAGCTCGGCGCCGGCGGCGGGCAGGCGGAGCAGCACAGCCTCCTCCTCCTCGTCCTGCTCCGCCGCTGCCCGCCGGCGCCGGGGGCCGCCGCGATCCCCTCCGGGCGGCAGCAGGTGGATCTTCTCCAGCGGCACTCGCTCCGGGATCACCACTTCCAGCTCCGCTCCGCCAGCTGCAGGCGAGAAGGAGAGAGGCTCAGGCGCTCGCACCCCGGAGCTGCGGCCCGACGGGGCGGCCGGTGGCTGCGGCACCCCCCGCTCCCCGGGACAGCCCCGCGCTCGGGTTTCAGCGCAGACAGCCCCGCTGGAAACCGGGAACGGGCTGCGCAGACAATGGAGGCAGCGGAGCACGGCGATTTATTTCTCTCTATATACACATATATTAGAGACAGAAGCGTGCAGGAAGAGAGGAACAGAGCAAACGCTAAAGCTACTTGTATCATTAAAAAAATATAAAATATATATATATATATATAGCTCAGACACAAGCATCGCATTTCACCAACCCCAATAAAAATCTGCAGGGAGAAGGGGAAAAGCAGAGCGAGCCGCAGCAGCAGCCAAGGACAGTCAGCAGCTTTCCACATGGAACGCTACAGCAGCAGCGGGAGGACAGGAAAAGAAAATACAAAAGCCTGGAGCAATTCATCCCGCGGGCTGGGACCGCGGCCACGCAGGGGATGCGGTGCGTGCCCAGCGCTCCGCGCCCGCACGCTGCCGCCCGGGACCGGACCCTGTCAGCGCCGCCGGGGAAGGGGAGCCGGGGCGGCTGGGAGCGCTACCTGTGCCGGCGTCCAGTCCGCAGAGCAGCAGACAGAGCACGACGAGGGGCAGGAGGCAGCCGTCAAACATGGTAGTGCGGCGGCGGGGCCGAGCGCGCAGCGCAGCGACGGGAGCGGGGCCCGAGTGCGCCCTGCCCGCCCTCGGCACCGGGGATCGCCGCGGCGCGCGCCCGGCCACGCCCCCCGCCGCGGCTCCGCGCGCCCATTGGCGGCGGCGGCCGCCGAGACACGCCCCCCGCTCCCCCATTGGCTGCGCGCCGCGAGGGGGGAACGCACGTGGGAGAGGCCGGCCGGTAGGGGGCGCCCTCTCCTGCCCCGGGCCGGGCCCTGAGGGAGCCGCGGAGCCGCCGGGAACATCCCGGCCGGGTCAGGGGGTCTGGCGGGCGGTATCCCGTCCCTGGGCAGCCCCGTCGTGTTTCCTTCCTCTCCCCTTCCTCAGCATTAATTGAATTTAGACACGGTTACGGCAGCTCGCTTGACAGTCATATTCCTTTCCCAGCGCCAACCACAAGGCCGGTGCCAGGGCTTGGAAGATCAGGAAAAAAATTAGGTTGGCGATATCATAGAATGGGTTAGGTTGGAAGGCACCACAGAGGCACATCTGGTCAAAGCTCCCTGCTCAAGCAGGGTCATCCCAGACCACAGTATATGGACATACAAAGATTTTGGGCAAGGACACCACATACTCCTGAAGCACTCATTGCATGGATGAAAATAAGAAACATAAAGTGCATAAAGATATATAAAAATTGATTTTTGCTACCAATTCCCATTTTCACTGAGCTCCTTCCCCCTGGCTGGGCCACATCCTGCATGTCCTCAGCTGTGCAGGGATCAGGAAGAGTTAATTTGGACAGGGGCTGTTGGAATCTGTAGGGTGATTTCCAAGAGCAGAAAGGTTTCCGCTGTGCTTGGTGGGCTTTGGATGGGATCCTGTGCTCCTGGCATGGTTGAGTCACGGAAAGCAGTCAAGACCCAACCTGTTAGCAGATTTAAATTGTGGTGGCCCAGCAGAGCAGCGTCCTAGAGTTTAAACTTTGCAAAAATCTGCAACTTTGTTGCTGAAATTGTAGAGGAATTCAAAGGAAGACCCATAAAAAAGTGTGAATGACTCTGGCAGATCTCCCTGCAGCACTTCCACCAGAATTGTCCAGAGCCGTACTGACAGCAGGAGTGGCTCTGAGTCCCAAACAAGTGGAATTAGGTTTGGATGCTCATCCCAGGGAGGGCAGGCACTGGGGAAGTGCTGAGAAAAGGGTGTTTGGAGCTGGGAACAGGACTGGTGAGAGACATGAGCACGTTAACACCATTCTCCTTCTTCCAGGCATTGAACAGGCAGCAAGAGCCACATTTTCTTGGTGAGCTGCTCCTGTACAAGGAGAGAGGCTGTTTGAGAGTCAGAACCTTGGAGCTGCTGCCAGCTCTTCACCCTGCTGGCTGTGCTTTTCCAGGCACCAAGGGACACCCACCATGGGCTGGTGTAGCACCTCAGAAAGCCCTGCCCTGCACAGGGCCTCTGCAGCACCTCACGGACACAGGAGCATGTCCCACCTCCTGCTGTGGCCTCAGGAATACCCCTTGTCCCTCCTGTGGGATGGCACCTGGAGGATGTTATCTGTGCTCAGCAGCAAGAGCAAAACTGGGGACCTGCAAGCAGCTCCCAGCAGGAAAATCAGAGTAAGCCAAGATCCGTGGCTCAAACTCTTTATTAACATGAGATCAGATGAGTTTTAATAGCTCTGTGTTTCCCACTCTCTCTTTCAGGGCTCTCTCTGCTCCTAATAAGAATTTACCAAAGCAAAGGGACTGGCCTGGACCCATTCAAGTGAGACAAAATCTCAGTTTGGGGCTGCCTTGCTCTGTGTCAATAGTGTAACATAACACAGAAAACAAAACCTCAGAGCTTGAATTTCCCTCCTGCCCTGCTGTGAACCAATGATTCCAATGCCTCTCTCCAAGGCCAGGCCCTGGCTGGCACAGAGTGGGGCAGAGCTCCCCCATTCTGTGGCAATCCTCTGCTCCCGAGAGCCACGAGGCAATTTGATTTGTGAGCTGCCAAACCTGGCCTGAGCCCTCCACAGCCACGTTTAGACCCAGACCACCCCCTGACTTCATTTGCTGAGGGACTGGAGCTGGTGCCTCGCAAGGGTTTGACAAGGGGGCTCAGATTTGTTTCACTTTTTAGTAGATCCTTTCTCCCACCTTCCAAAGTCCTCTGCCAGAAAAATAATAACAATACAGAGAAAGAATAAATTTAATAGTGTGGGGGAAGAGAGGCACCAATAAAGAGAAGTCTGTAACTTACTGCATGGAAGGACTTGCTCAGTGGCTGGGCTGGCTGGCACAGACTACACTGGAGTAGGGATAATCCCAATGGAGCATCCCAGGCTTCCAGAGCATTTGGACAGGAGCCCAAGAGGCTGCAAACCCCAGGACAGGGGCAACATCCCAGGCAGGCCTTGGTGTTGCCAAGGGCTGGAGCCAGGAGCAAGGGACAAGCCCCACAGATTACCCACACAACAGAAGAGGAATCTGTCTTAGGAGCAGCACTGGTGGTTTTCTTGAATCCAAATCCCAACGTTCCAGTGACACACATTAATTGAACACCATGGACTTTTCAAAAATGCCTTGAAATTGCTATTGATAAGGATAAGGTGTGTGTGGCAGGAGTGTGGTGCTGTTGGGTGGTTGCATTGCTCCCCTGCTCCCAGCCCGTGGGGAGGGGGGTTTCTCCTCTCACCATCACAGAGATGGATTTGGCCCTGCAGTTCCTAGGAAACAAGCCCTTTCCCCCTCTGAAACTGGTGTTGGGGTAGGTTTTTTTCCTTCAATTTTAAATGTACATCGAGGAAGCCAAGTTTCATGGCCATTATTGCAGAGTTAATAACCCTTTGGAGACTGCAGACATGTGTTATATCCATCTTCCCGAGCAGCCACTTGGCTCGCCGCCTGGAAAATGCCAGCATGGGAAGGGTTAACTTGGCCGCTGCTCAGCTTCTCCCTTCTCCAAACCCTTCCTGTCCTGGTCCTCTCCCCGACCCCACAGGTGCTGCTCTCCTGCCGGGACACTCCGATGCTTTTGCTGCTCTCCCCGCAGCTCCTCCGCTCTCTGCAGCCTTTGGGAATCGGCAATTTCCTCCCCTCCGGGGGCTGCAGAGCTTGGCCAGGCTGCTTGGGCACAAACCTGGCAGGTGCTGCTGTTACCTGTGCAAATGACCCCCCAAAGAGGCCAGAGACAGTTTAGTGACAAGTAGGGACCAACAAAAGTTCTTTTGTAACTTCAAATCATCAGCCAAATAAGCACAAGTAGTTTCAGAGGTGCCAACAGTGGTTTTCTTACAGACTGGCTTTACACACTGAGCCAGAGGTTCAATTAAAGCTCTTTGGTGGAGGGTGTTTCAGGCTGTGCTGCTTCATGCTGGACTCACTTCTTACAGGTGGTCTCAACCATCTTTAAGGTCTTTTTCAGCCTAAACGATTCTAAGTGGATCACCAGCATCCAGTACTGTTCATGCAGCCTCAGCAGAGGCATTTAGGGGGTCTCTCCTTACAGCAGCCTGAATTCTCCCAAGCCTGCAAGAGAAAATCTCCCTCTGGGACACCTCTCTCAAGTCGGGCTCGAAATGGACAGTCTGCTCATGAGCTCCTGGGAATAGCAGAGCAGAAAGAAAAGTGACAGTGACCCTGGAGGTGTCCAGGGACAGAGCTGAGCCACCAGCACCTGTGTCCTCAGGGGAGTGCACAGCCTGCTCCAATTCAGCTGAGACCATGGCAGGAGAGCTGTCCTTGTCTTTCTCCTGGCAGGGGATTTTATCCACAGGCTGACAAGGGTCCCTTTTGTCACAGGCAGTTTGCTTTGGCTGAGCTGAGTCTGTCTCACAGTGAGTGCATCACATGAGGCTTTCCCTGAAGATCTTCCCTGCAAACACTTTCCCCCTGCCTATCTCCAGGGGGCTCCCAGCTTCACCCAGATGCAGTGGGGACAAACACCCTGCTCCACAGAATACTGAGAAATGAGAAGAAAAATATTCCTGTGGGATAGGGGCTGAGGAATGGACTCCTGAAATTCCAGGTTGCTTCACATCTGGCTCCATTCCTACCCTGGTGCCACTGCTGTCTGTGCAAAACCTTCCAGGGTAACTTTGGTGCAGATTTGCAGGGATCAGGACCAGAAAATAACTGCACACAGGCCACAGCAGGTGAGAAAAGCCAGGAATACACAAGAACATACTCCCAGCTGAGCAACACAACTGCAGGGTGCTGGGAGAATCCGCTCCCTCGGGGCAGGCAGCACTTTGTGTAGAGAAATTAGAAATGAAAGTGCTCCAGCACCTCCAGGCAGGCCATGCTGGGGTTTTCAGACAGACAGACAGACAGACAGACAGGAGTGGTGCAGGTCAGGCTGGGATGGCAGGCTGTGCACAGATACCATCGGCCGGGTCAGCCACGCGTCACTCCCCAGGCATGCGGGGACAAACGGACAAAGCAAAGAGCTGCCCTGCTTGACCCTAAAGTTCAGCCAGGCTTTTTATGGAGTCCAGTGTTGCCACCTCTGATGATGTTATCAGGAACCTGGGAATAGCTGGCATTTTCTTTTGTTATGATTTATGGTTTGTTTGGGTTTTTCCTCTCTGGACCTTGGCTCCTGCAATCATGAGATTGATTTCTCATTTAACTCAATGTTTGACCTCCTGACAGGCTGGGAAAGTGAGCTTGGAGAAGCCTGGAGGGTTTTTGCCCAGGAGCAAACTAAAAAAGTTCCTAACCATGGGATTGTTTGATAATTGTTAAGATAATCCTTTCTTAAAAATGATGCTATTGATTTTGTGTGTGTGTGTATGGAGGCAGAAGCTCTGAATGCTTGGTGCTGACAATGGCAAACCCCTCATGCAGGTGCCACCTCCTTGGCACTGGCAATATCCCACATCTGGTGTTTTCCATCTCCTCTCAATCATTTCCCTTTGTGTCCAACACCTGCCTTGGATGAGGATCATTCCCCCAAACTGAAAATTTCATATAAGGCTTCTCCTTCTCTGCCTGCTCCTTGCAGCAGGACACAGGGAGCCAGAGGGGGAGATCTGTAAGCCAAGAAGGTGGTGCAGGGCTTGGAAGAGGTGATGCCAAGGGGATGCACAGGGCACTTCATCCATCTGCATGGATGCTACCGAAGCCTGGACCGGGTGCAAGTTTGCATCTCCAGGCTGTGGAGCTCACTGAAAGCAGTGAAAGCACGTTTGTCCTCAGGGGATAAAGGAGCAGGGTGGGCAGGAT
Source organism: Ammospiza nelsoni (assembly GCF_027579445.1). Lineage (NCBI taxonomy): Eukaryota > Metazoa > Chordata > Aves > Passeriformes > Passerellidae > Ammospiza > Ammospiza nelsoni. The sequence continues at coordinate 3,269,944 of NC_080646.1, read as the reverse complement.
GTGCTGTGACTACTGCAGGGCCACATCTGTAGCCCTGTGCACTTTGGCAGGTGCTGTTCCCCTCACATTCCTCTAAGGGATGGCAAGGGCTGCCTTTTCCTCCACAGCCAGAGAGGAAACCCCAGTGCCCACGTCAGCACAGTGCTCAGAGTCACTAACAAGAGGGTCAGTGCGAGGTCTGGAGGGTGCAACACGCCTGGAGTCTGAAACACATCCTGCTCCTAATCAGCAACAGCCACCAATACCTCATCCCAGTCCATTTGGGGCCAATATTGTCATTTTTCTGCAAGGTCATACAGTGAACCAGGAACAGAGTTGAGATGCTCCTCTGCTGCTGGATCATCTCTCCCAACAGAGCTGGCAATTGGCTTTGGCTTGGCTGCAGGTGTTTGTTCATAACAGCCAAGCATCAGTGTCACTCTAGGACTGTTTAACCTGCCAGCTGTCAGGAATTCTGGGCTGGGCACACACAGGAAAGGAGGGGAGGTGTGTGTCAGTGACCTGCTGGCAGGGAGCATCCACCAGCCCCTTCTGTGAGCTGGGATGGAGGGAACTGTGCTGCACCAGCCCAGGGAAACCCTGCATGGAGAGAGCCTGCAGGCAACCCCAAAGCTCCAACCTGCAGGGACAGGCAAGTCAAACCCAGCTGACTCCTGGCTCTGAGTGAATCCCAGGGAAGAGCTGGGGTCAGCTGGGAACCAGAGATGGTCACCCAGCATCCAAACACCTCCTGTCCACCCACAGCTATGGAGAGAGCTCATGGAAAGTTTTCATCCTGCTATCAAAGCAAACCAGATCCCAGCTCTCATAGCTGAGCACAGCCTGACCACGAGGGTTGTGCCAAATGGGATTAAAGCAGTTTGTTTGGACCAATGGGTCCCTTTTTCCTGCTGACACCCGTGGGGAGTGTAGGAGTTTGCACCTCATGCTTGTGCTGGAGAGCCTGTCTCCTGAGGTGGAATGGCACCATCAGAATGGCATCATTAGAATGGCAGTGTAACCCTCATTATTCTGCGAGATTTATCCTCCTTATTTGCATTACAGACATTAAGGATATAGATGAGAACAGGACTTCACCTACCACCAGCCACAAACCCTGTGGCTGAAAAATATGTAGGTTAAAGAGACAGTATGATAAATGACAGGCAGTAAAGCAGTGTCAGAGCAGATTTAACATCCTTTCTTCTCTACCCCAGAAACACCAGGTACAGCTCTGGCACCAGGAGAGAAAGCAGGACACTGCTGCACTACAGGGAAAGGGCCAGCAGTGACACCCAGCAGATGCCAGCCCTTGGGACACCAGCGCACGGGGCCTCTGGGCTGGCACCAAACACTCAATCTCAGCAAAATTTAGCAGTTTTTTACCCGACACCTGTTTCACTGTCAGGGACCGATCAAGTGCAAATACCAGCCGTGTGAAGTTTGCATATTCAAGGCGATATTCAAGGGAATCTGTTTTCGGGGGCAGAAAGACGGACAGCAGCGCTCCCGGAGCCGTGTCCCGACGGGAGCCGTGTCCTGCTATTGCCACCTCGTGGGGCCTCGCAGCAATGACCCGGTCACCGACACGGGCTGGCACGGGAGGGCCCGGGGCGCTCTCACCGCAGCGGGTCCAGCAGCGCTGCGCCCTCCAAGGGCAACCAGAGGCGGAGGGAAGCATTCCCCAGTTCACTGATGCTCCGCATGCCCCGCAGAACTGTCAGGGTTACAGAACAGTCCTGCCCTTAGGCCCAAGGGGACATCGCTACAGGGTCCTGCTCTCTGCTCACCCCTGCAGGACCCAAAGGGATAAAAAAAGCTGCAAACGCACAATCACTACCTGACCTCGCTGCCCTTGCATTGGGGAAATGTATGAGACATTCTTTGGTTGCTGAATAATTCCTCCTTTAAATCAGCAAAGGAACTAGGTAGGATTTGCACAGCCTGACAAGATTTAGCACAACCTGATAAGATTTAGCTCCTGCTTCTCACAGATTCTTATAAAATCCTAGGATTTCTCCTGTTCTGTCTACAGCCCATGACAACTGAGACACTTACCCAGAGATGCAGCAGGAAGGCCTTTTAGCAGCTTTCTCCTGCTCTTTGTTGTAGAAAGCAAACACAGAAATCTTCCAGGAGCTCTTCTGGGACTCCTGGGATTTCCAGCCAGCCAGGAAAAGCACAGAACCAGCTCTGGGGTCCACGGGGGAGTCAGGCTCACGCAGCAACTGGAGGTGAAGGTTGGGGTCATTGCCACAGCTGCAGGTCTGCTGGGCTCTACCCATGGCTGCCCTGGCCCAGCCCCAGCCCAGTCCCCTCACTCACATACTGGGAACTTTGTGAAGGAGCTTTTCCCAGATCCTCCTGCTTTGCTCTGCCCTGGGAACTCTGGCTGGGCTGTGTGAAGGTGCCGGTGCCCAGGGAGAAGGAGCTGTCCTGGCTGCAAAGTTCATCCCTGAGTCCAGGCAATGCTGGCTGCTGCTGCTGCTCGGAATGCTGCGTACACAACTACTGTCTTTTTCCTCCTCCTTCTCTTGGGACTTGTTCCTGCTAAGATTGATCCTGCTCTGCTTTGTGATTCTTGGTGATGTCGGTTCTGTGTTTAAGCCATTGCTGTGTTGTCCCAGCCATTTCTGCTCCTGCTTTTCCCTCTGCTCCCTTCTCTCTCCAGCTGCACCCACGTGCTGAGGCACTTGTGACAACCACAGCAGCTATTTCACCTCTTCCTGGTAAATTTGGCCTTGGATTGTGGGCAAGGGAACCCAGGCATTGCTCAGATCCTGAGCAGGCAGGGGACAGGATGCAGAGTGCTCGCTGGAAGTGAGGATTCTGCCTTGAAAAAGAGAGGACTGCTTTGCCAGGAATGTCTTTAAGAGGATACGTGCCCAGCTTGGAAAGAGGCAGAGCTGTGCTCAGGTGAGGGTCCTGCAAACAGAAATATTAATTTTCCAGGGAGGATTTTGCCCTGGGGCTGTGCCTGATGGCAAGAGAATGCAGTGCTGTGCTGTCCTTGTTATTGCTCACATGAGATCTGGGCCTAATTCTCACCAGTATCATGAGAAAAACTCCTGTGAATTTCAGTGGAAATTTAATCACTTATTTCCCTGCTCAACTTACCTTCTTTTAGACCAGCTTCTTTTGTGGTAGGAAAAATATGGACTTTTCACCACCTGAAACAACTGCCTGGGACCTGTTTCTTCCCACCCAGCTCAAAACAGAGCTCCATGGCTACAAGGCCATGCTTCTTGCACTTCAAAGTCACTGTGGAGAGGGTTTATACTTGTTATTCCACTTAATGTTTCTGACTTTGAAATGATTATGGGGTCTCCTCTGAATGCTTTATGGGGAAACAAAACTCAGAAGAATAGGGCTCACTCCAGCTGAGTAAATAGAGGCTATTTTCATAAATCTTGAGACTATTGGAACATCAACAACATTATCCTGTGTGGGTTGTTATGACTTTGTGTTTGCAGATTTGTGTGCTAAAGCTCAGGCTTGTGCTTTCAGCCTTGTCTTCTGTTACAGTAGAAACTTCAGGTAGCCCCAGAGAGGGTTCTCCAGTCCAATGACCTCTCAGAGCCCCTCTTGAAGCTCTCTGTAGCCAGCCTGGGTGGAGATCACACTGCTTTGATCACCTCCTTTTCCTTGGAGGGAGCCCATCAAACTGCCAGGGAACCAGGAACAATAATTTCCAGTGATTTTGGGTGAAATCAGCTCCCAGGTACATTCACGGCTCATGTGTGGATCCTCACCAAAGGTTCCCAGCTCAGGGGCAGCCCTGGGCCTGCTCTGGAGCTCTCACACCTGGGCTGCATCCGTGGGCTCAGCATGGATTGTCATTCCTGGTGATTGCTGCTCTTCAAACCCACAGCTGGGGGAAGTGCCTGTGGAGATGGTGTTTTTCTTCCAAATTCAGCAACTTTTTTTTTTTTTATTCTTCACAGTTTGCAAGTTGTTTGTAGCCAAAACTCACACAGCCCTGCTCGGTTTGTTTTCCGTCTACTTTATTCTTACTCATAAGCTTAAAAAAATCAGCTAATAAAACCAAAGGGTTCTGCTAGAGTTCATTATTTGGGCTGAAACACCTTCCCTTCTGTTTGATTGCCCATGGGAGGAGATGGTGAGAACCTCTGCAATCTTCCCAAGCAGGGAGGCAGAAATGGAAAGAGGAAATATGGAGCAGTTTTTCAGTTGATACAAATGGGCACAACCCCCTTGTTTTCTGCAGAGCTTTCCTGCTTTTGCCAGCTGAAGATCCATGGCTGAGCTGTCTCACAGGTGCTGGTGATGAGCCACTGATAATGCCACAACAACCTGCTGGAACACACACAGCTTCCTAGGCAACCCTACTGTGCACCTCAAAACCCAGCTGGGTGGAGGTACAAGCAGGTGTAACATTCCTGGTGTACTCAGGAGCACTCACAAGTACTTTAATCAAAGCTTAAACCTTGAATAATACAAAGGATGAGTGATGCCCCCATTAATTTTGCTTCCTCTCCACTTGTTAATTGTTCAGAAAACCACAAGTTCATTTACAGACATTGCTGTTAGGTCTTGTGAAGATTGTGGGCCATCCAGCTTATTCCAGGCAACAGAAAAACTTGGAAGAGTAAGGAATTATTTCCTGAATGAATGATGCTCCCTTTGAAAATCTTGGAGGGAATGGCAAGCAGAGAGGAGGACACTGCAAGGCAGAGAAAACAAGGAAATCCTTACCTAGACACCTCTTTTAAAAAATATTTATTTGTAGTGTGTATTTCAATTTACCAAAGTCAGTGCCATTAAGAACAAAAAAGTGATAATTATACCAAATAACATGAACAGTCAAAATGAGTTCTGTGGTTAAAGGAGATCTGTAAACCCAATCCAGAGCAGACTGACAAATCTGACACAAGTATGGAGGAAGCAGAGTACACATGGACAGGAATATATGAACTAAATCCAGAGAAATTAAACAGAACAGAAGAGTTTCCCCTGCATCTTATGGACTAAGATTTGATTTGCAGTCTAGAGCTCTATCAGAAATATGTGGCACAGTCAAAGTGACACAGCAAAGCCAGATGCACAGTGTCAACTCATTGAACCAGGACACAGTGTGTGAAATGGTAAAAAGAAAATGTCAGAGTCTACCTGTGCTCCCACACACACCCACAGCTGTTCTGCACCTGCACTTTGAGACTCTTTGTACAACAAGATTATAAAAATGTTGAATCTTCATTGCATTGCATTGAATAGACTGAAAATCTTGAAGCACCATGACATAAATTTCTTTAGCAGAAATTGTGCCCCCATGATCTCAGCTTCTTCTTTCTGAGTTTCCATCAGTAGAAAGGGGGAAATTAAATGCACATAACTCCAGGAATGACCAATCTGATGTTAACAGAGGACACTCTGACAGCCCATTCCCACTTCTTTCTGTGCTGTGGGTATTTATTACCAGGATCTAGTGATTTACATTCCGAATTTTTCGGTCTAATCCCCTTGGTTGTCCATGACAGTAATCCCTGGAAAGGGCCCTCCATGGCCTGCCTGCCTTCCACCCCTCCTCCTGCAATCTTACTTAGTTGCTTACTGTGGCCAGACTTCACCTTCAGGATAAGAAGTTACTTCCATATTCTTCTGTACTCACCCAAAATTTCCCTCAAAGTTTTATACCTGAGTGTATTTATCTACCTTTTGTTCTTCCTCTAAAATCCCAGTTTCACATCAACTTAGAACAACAGTTCTTGCAATTAGGTTGGATGACTGCAGTCCAAAATTTTTCCTAGGCAAGACTCCAATAGAGTTAATTGGCTTCAGTGGGAGACTTGTCCTGAGTAGGAAAGGCAAAGTTTTGGCCTCAAGGAGACTATAAATTCCAGTTTAAAAATCAGTAGTTGTTCAGAGGCTCATTCCTGTGACAACATCATCCTTTGTGTTTCCTTTCCTAAATTCCTTTCCTAGTCATAGGAGGAAAGCTTCTGGCACCAAAATCGAATGATAATACCCTGGCCACCTCCCAAAGCCCGTTAGATCTCGAAGAAAGCGCCGTTGTCTCTCCCAAGGAAGTGTAAATCCTCCAAGACGCCGGATTTCCACGTTTTGTTAGGAAAGTGTTTTTCACTCAGGCAATAAACGGGCCCCGATAACAACTGTGCCCCTGCCAAACTCTGCAGTTGCTTTGCATGTTGCCATCAGTGCCTAAACTCCCCATAATCCCTCCCTGCAGTATTTAAGGTGTTCTCCTCATCCGTGCAGGAAGGGCACTGGTGGCCAAAGGCTGCTCACAGGGTTCTGCCCGCTCAGCCCAAGTGAACCACAAGCACCAGGACAGGGGTCCTTTTCCACCACCACACATCTCCCTTCCTTCTCAGAAGCTGTTGCCCATGCCTCTTCCTCAGTGTAATTCCCTTTGTGGTAAAAGATGCACATTTGGGTCCAAAATGGTCAAAATACAAGTAAAAATGTAGACACTGTAAAAAAAGCCTCTGTACCAAAGCCTTCCTACAGCTTCTTGTAACTGCATGAAACAGACTTCTTTCTTCATATCTGAGATCCCAAACATTTCCCATTCTTTCAATGCTTCAGTCACTGAATGACATCCCACTTGCCAAGGAAACCTTGGGAAAACAAGTCAGTCCTGTAACACTTCCTGTAGGTCACCAATTCCTGCAGGAGGGGAACGGAGCCGCTCTGACCCGAGCGCTCTGCCTGAGGCTGCTCTGGGAGTGCTCCCCTGGCCTCCATCAAACTACTGCATTTAGCTCCCCAGATGATCTCAGCTACTGTAGAACCACATGCAGAGCCTCTCACCTCCCAAACTTATGACACAAATCCTTTATGACCCTGTGAGCTAATGCAGAGGGAAATGGGACTGGCACCACCCTGTTTACAAGGCCTGTGCTCTTCATGGAGAGCCCCAGGACTGAAAATGCTGCTGCAGCCCCACTTGTGTTAGAACAGAAGTGCAGATTTAGGATAGAGGCACTTTGGGTAAGAGGAGCTGTTACCCACGGGTTACAGCATAAACACCCTGTGGCTGAAGTCCCACACATCCAAATTTGGGTCTAGCTGATGTGATTCCCCATTTTATAAAAGAGCAGAGATGGAAATACAGATCCTGGTATCAAAGAACCCCCAGCAGTGACAGTGTGACATCCTGTGCCAGTCCTGTGCTCCCCAGTGCCCAGGTACCTGCAGTGAACACTCCAGAACCACAAATCAGAGCTTGGTGGCCTCACTCCAGAGAAGGCAGCATCCAAAGCTGTGAGACAAGGTCACAAGAAGGGAATGGATGAGATTTGGCTTTAACTTTCTGGTCTGAAGATGAGTGAGGAGCAGAGGGTGTTTTTCCCAATTCCCATTTCCCCTCTTCTCTTCCCTCTGCACCTTCTGTTCTAACACTGGGCCAAAATGACTGAAAGACATTTGAGAAGCCTGGAGCTCAATGGAGAATTGGGGCTGAGTTTTGCTGTTTTAACAGTGACTTCCTTGACACAATATTTCAGCTATCTATCACTTCAGAGAAAGACTATATTTCTACACTGAAGCCAACCGTTCACAGACAAGTAATTTGAATTCCTCCATGTTCACTTCCCCTGGCCTCCAGGAAATGAAATATAAGTCAGAAAAATACCCATTTTGATGAGGGTTTAAACTGAAAAGTACAGATAAAATGCCAGTCACTGTACAGCACTATCAAATTTTTCCCACATTGAGTAATTCTGGTTCCTAATGGAGCTCACACTACCTACCTACCACAAAACATCTGTGATTTAAATTGTTTGATGAAATATATCTTATATCAGATTGAAAAACAACATTAGAGTCAACGGGACACTAAATTACTTGACTCTCTTGAGCTTTGCCCTTGTGGAGCACTGTCAGTCAGCATGTCCAAACATCTTTCACACACTCCACAACGATTCTGAAAGTGGGTCATTAACACATTTTGTCATGTTATGCAATTTCTCCCTCCCCTCCAAACTGGGCTTTTTTCCAGGCCGAGTAGCCAACAATAAATCAATCACAGTCTCTCACAAGCCTTTTGACTTAAATCCTGTCCTGTAGGTTGGGCTGAAACCAGAGCAGGAATCGCTGCAGGAGGTGAGGCAGGACAGGGCTAGTGGTGACTGCTGCTCAGGAGGTGTTTGCTTGACCCACTGCTGTTCTTGCTGCCACTCTTTGTGGACTCCTCTTCAGTGTCTGTAAGAGAATCTTCCTCCTCTTCATCACTCCGATCATCTTTCAAGTCCTAGGGAGAAGAAAGCACTGTGAACACATTTTACTGCCCCCCAGAAACACACCCTGCCCCCAAAATGGAGGCTGACATCCAAGGGGAGATCAATTAGCAGCACTTTCATTTTGCAGAACCAAATGTTCTTTAGACAAAACTGCTTCCATGACCTCAACCCAGCCACTTGACCGCTTCTTGTTCATTTCTGCTTTTCCCTGTAAAGTGTGGCTATTAATCCCTGGGTGCTGTGGGATTAATTTACAGCTGTGAAGTGCAGGGAAGATGAAAAGAATATTGTTTAAAAGCTAAATATGATGAATACACTCACCCAAACACAGGAGCTGAGAGGCTGCCTGCTTCTGACAGGTGTAAACTAAACAGTGATGAGTTGTGCCAGCATCTCCTGGCACCAGCTTTGCTCAAAGACACTTGCTGACCCTAAAATGGTCTTTCCTGCTCAGTGGTATACACAGCACATCAACACTGGCATGGGGGAGGCTGTGTCTGTACAGCTGTTGTGCATCTTGGGTTCATCACCCTGCTGAGGGAAGTGCCCAGGGGAGAATGGCAGCTCCAGGAGCAGGGATGGAAGGGGTCAGCAAGGCAGGAAAATGCCCTCAGGAAAATCCCTCCCCAGCTCCATAGGGACAACTCCTAGCATTTGGCAGTCATGCTTCATGCCAGACAGTCAAAAATGGAAATAGTGAATGTTTCCACCACAGAGAGAAAAGTCATCACATCTACCCCGTGTTTCAGGGAGAGGTGAGACCATGCTGTGCTGTTTGTCATGGCACATAAAAACCCACACCATTAGTTTCTTATTTCTCAACTCCTGCCATAACCCAAGGCTCCAAAATGTGTTCAGAAGTTTGTTTCAAAAAATTGAGGCTTCAGCATTAAACCCAAACACCCCTATTTTCCCTTCAGTGCAACAAGCTCACAAGAGCAGCACCTGCCTGGAGGACTTTCCACACCAGTGGGTGACCTGCTCCACAGACTCGGGGCAGGATGCTCTAGTGAGAGATGTTGTACATCCAGAAAACACTTCTTCCTAATTCCTGAGAACAGGCACCACTTTTTGTGTCTCTTTGTACTGCAGGATGCTGGGGCTTCTCCTCATGACAGAGCTCTGCCACCTGAGCCTGTGCTGGAGCTGGCAGGAATTCAGCACAGACAATCCCCTGCCTGCACAGCCACACAGGGACCACTCCAGCATGGAGAAATCTGCTCTCATGCCATCCATCTGCACCTCAGCTACACAGGCAGAGGCTGCTTGTGCTCCCTGTGATGTGCCAAGGTCAGAGCAGCGACACAGAGGAGAAACCAGGGCTGTTCCTGCCCCTCCTGTATCTGCTCTTGGAATGAACCAACAATTCCACTTCCTTAGCGTGCTGCTCTGAGGTCTTTCTGAAGCACCAAATTCATACAGAGAAAATAAATAGCAGCCCAGTAATAACTCATCCAATTGCAATCTCATGTCCCTTCATATATTACACTCCTAGTAAAAATATAGGGCTAGAAAGCAAATTAAAGCCTGAGCTCTGGCTCATCACAAACTATAAACTTCCTGGAGATTTTCTTTTGCTTTTTCCCTAACAACTTACAAAGGGTATCAAAACAAACAAATCTTACTGTAAATACTGTAAAATAAACTTGGCATGCCATCAGTTAGAGAAAAGGCAAGACAGCCTTTCCCACACAATTTATGAGGTTCTGGCTCTTTCAGATCACCTCACTCCCTCCTGGTATTTTTGCCATTTGTATCTGCAGTAAAAGACAAATGCTGAGGGGGTGGGGGGAAGATTGTTGCTTTTCTGCCACCAGAAATATTTCAGAAAGAAAAGCAAACTAATCCTAAGCAGTGTCTGATGCAAATCCACTGCACACCCTGGAAATGCTCTCATCTCCCTGAGGCTGCACTGTGGGCAGTGACAGGAGCAGCACTTTGGGACTCCCTGGGAATAATGTCAGGGAAGTTTGTGGTATTTCATTTGGAGTCCCTCCTTGTGCTGCACACAAGTTGCTGGTGCTCAGGCATGTGCTTTAGAACAGCTGGCAAACTGCTCTGCTTTGAATGATGGCCAGTTTGTGATATTGATTCCTGTTTCCTATAGGAATGAGCTGGCATTTCCAGCATGGAACTGGAAACTCAGATAGAGTTGGCTTCCCAGTTTTAATGCTGTCAAGCTGGATGCTCTGATTAAAGGCACTATATGTAGTAAATTTAAAAACATGTCATGTTTTTTTCCAGCTCACTGCAAATCCCTGCCTTTGAGAGAACATCTTACAGATTTCAAAGCAGCAGAATTAAATTTTTTCATATTCTGAAGTAATCACTGCCAATTTTCTTAATTCTGGGAAAGAGTGTTACTTCTGAAATTCTGATATTAATCAAGAAAAAAATGCTGCTAAATTAAATCTAATTTTTATTAGATTTTGTAAAAATAAACTTGCTTCCTGACCAAGTGCCTCTACAAATTCCTGCTTTAGGAGAGTCTGGCCATTTTTGTCTGGCTTGTTTAAGTGACAGAACTTGAAATAGCAATAGCTTCATCTGTAACTGGAAATCCAAACAAACCTGTCTTTGCAAACTGTTTAACAGACCATTATAAATATATTAGGATATCCTAAGTGAAGTTTGTGCCTCTTAACTTTGACTTTCTAATAATAACAAAAGTTGTAACATTTGTAGGATTTTCTCTGCTTTAATACCAAGATGTTTTCTCTGAGCCCCTCACATCATATATTTTACTCATGTTTTCCAGCTCAAAGGCTCTCTCTGACTGTCCCTGAGCAGCAGCAGATGAATACACTATCAGGAACACAAGAGCTGGCAAACTGTAAATACCACAGCTGAGGCCATCATTAATACTCAATGCTTCAGTTTAATGGCATCAACTGCATTTCTTATACTTCAGCTGGTTTTGGGTAACAGACAAAATGGATGTGTACATTTTCTGTTCTGGATGACTAACCAATTTAATCTTTCTAAATGGATGAATGGTTTCAAGGTTTATGAGAAGCAACACTAATGCTTTAAAGTCTGCAAGAGAGCCATTTGTAGTGAAGCCAAAGCTACAAACTTTTATAATCTTTTTTTTTCCTTTTGTTTAACCCTTCCACCTGCTGCTCAGTCTGCCTCTTTTAGTTAAATGAACCGGATTTGTTAAGGTAGCTTTGGCTTCTTGCATTTCACTGCTGTTAGAACATGTCATTGAAGCCATCAGCACTAGATGAACAGTAAAGGGCCCTCTAAGCAAAGTTGGTCACACTGCAGCCAGGGCTCCATATCCGCCACAGCAGGGTACTTCAAGTGCAAGGTGTAAGAGCAGAGGCAAAGACAGTGCCAGGCAGTATTAGAAGGCAAAAATAAATTATAGCAACGTGGATTGATCCTACAAACAGAGAGGAAACCTTAGCAACGTGCCTCTGCTTTCTCAGAAGGGGAATGGCCCTTGCTGGCAAATGTCAGTTCCTGTGAGGATGGGGAGGTCTGGACAGGTGCCCAGAGCAGCTGGGGAGGGATCTCTGCAAGTGCCCAAAGCCAGGACAGGCTTGGAGCAGCCTGGGACAGTGGAAGGTGTCCCTGCCCATGGCAGGGGTGGGCTGGGATGAGCTTTAAGGTCCTTTCCAACCCAAACCATTCCATGATTCCAACTGTGTCCATGTGAGTGGTGGGAGATGGTCTAGGCCTAACTCACCTGGTGGGATCAACACTGACTCCAGGCTTCTCAGCAGCATCAGAAGATTTCAATTTGGCTAAAACTGGACAAGACTAGCACCAATTAATTTTTTGGGCTAAGCACAGATTACACCCACAAAGTTAATTGGATTTCTCCTACCAAGTACTGATGTGTCAAAACAATTCAGAGCTGATTGCAGAATTTTGTTTTCTAATCTGGTGAAATTCTGATTTCTTGACTTTCAAATACTTATTCTTAACATTTAGTTGGAATTTTCTGACTCTTAAATGTATCTTCTATTAAAATGAGAACCTTATGCCTTAAATCTACCTTAAAAATATTTTCATTTAAACATCCACAAACACATTGACTAGATCTTGATTTTTCAATGTAAAGACAGTAAATTCCACAGCACCTGCACATATGGAAACAGCTTGAAGTACAAAGATGAAAGTTATTAGTCAGGTCAGCAACCACTGCCTCAAATAAAAGAGATAATAAACAAGAGAGATTATAAAAAGTCAGTCCAAATAGATAGAAAGGGATACTTTTCTAACATATAATACTATAAAGTTGATGAATCTCTGAGTTCAACATGTTGAATTCAACATCAATAATTCAACTCAGCTGACATGACTTAATAAGTCTTTACTTTCCTATTGAGACTAAGCAATATACATTTGGATTCAAGCAAACTCTTCTGTATTTCCAGCCTGGAAGATTTTATTGGAAAATACATTTCCCTTTTCAGCTCATACACACTAGGCAACATAAATAATGTTTATCTTCCATGGAAGATGCACAGTTGGACTCTGCTTTCTGCAGTTTTAAAATGAAGATGCAGACTTTCTAAGTTAATTGTATTGGACATCTTGTGGCAAAAAGTCCTCTTATTTAATCTCTTCCATGTAATATCCATTCCTCAAGCTTTCCACTGACAGTTTTCAGAGGGAACTCAAAGAAGACTTGTAAAAAATTAAAAGTTCCACTAATTCCACAATTATTAGAAAGAATAACTTTATAAAACTAGATGTTGCTACTTGAACACGTCCGTGATTTTGACTGACAGGATAAATTTAACCCCACGAAAACCTGGCTGGTGGTGTCCCTGAGCACAGCACACCTGGAGCTGGGGCTGAGTGCCCTGAGGGCTCTGAAGAACCAAGGCATTGTTTGCAGCTAATCAGGCTCTGTGCTGCTCAGAGTCTGCTGGCTGAGTTATTGAAATGCACTGAGTGAACCTCGCACGCGGCCTGCGGGGCTTTACGATAATGTCAAAGGCCCAGGAGGTACCGGGTGACTCATAATGTCCCACTGCTTTCTGAATTATTCCAATTTTAAATCCACAGTTGGCAAAGAAACAAAGAACAGTATAATAGGCATTTGATGCTGTTCTCTGTAGTGAACTTTTTTTTACCCTAGGACAGAACTTGCTTTAAGCCAAGGAGTTCAGTGGTATGAACTTTTATCAGAACATGCACTTTTACTCCTTAGAAATGCTGTTTTGGCTGCAAAACAGCTGATCAGACACTCGTGCTGTTCTCAGTGAGGTATGATACTGCACTCAATAATGTTTTGAAACAACACAGCTGCTAAGGAGTATCCCTGCAGAAGCCTTGTAGCACTGTGAACTGAGGCCACAACACACAGGTGTGTGACAGGACTTCTGTCCAGCAGGGACATTTCTCTACGTCCTCAGAGACCATTCCGCTCCTGTTGTGATGCATCTAAACTTTATATCCATACTTAAACATCAACCTCATTTTCAGTGGCATACCTAACAAGTAATGCTTTTTTCCTATATCGATACTGCAATACTTAAAATCCACCCAGTCCTTGTAACCACTCTGGTATCAAGGCTGGGTATGGAACACTTTCAGTGGCACCCAGTGAACAAAGTTGATGCAGTTTCCTTATTGAGCCAAATATACAGAGATGGGGACCCCACTCTTCCTCCACTGGTTACAGAGGGACCCTGGAAATGGCCAGGCCTAAGTTAGACAAGACAAATCCCAGCCTGGAGCTGCTGCACACCCATCCCTGCCTGCTCAGACTCCCATGGGCTTCCTGCAGAGGGGAACCTGCAGTGTCCTGTGCCTGATCAACACTCACTGCAATTGTGTTACAGAGGACAAACTGCTCCTTGAAAGGATTTCCTCCCTTCTTGCCATGGAATTATGATTTTGGAGCGCTCCTAGGTCCTCCTAGGGAAACATTTTCTTTAAATACAAAACAGAACAATTTTCTCAATTGATATTATCCTATCATTAACTAGCTTTATTTCCATCTTTTTTAAAATCGATTCACCAGATTGCAGTTCAGTAACTCCCTCTGAAAATATAAGAATTATTCACCTCATAACACATTCACAATTCAAATCTCTGCAGAATATATTAAAAATAGTAAATGAAGGCATCAAAAGTTCTGTAAAGGCTTAGGGTTCGCTCTGTGAATTGATTTTTGGCAATTGAAAAAATAAATACATATGCACACTATTACACATATATTATTTTTATATAGGTGTATATATAAAACTAGCAAGAAATGGAACATTTCATAAAGATCCTGCTAGAAAATTAAAAGATACAAGCAGTTAAAATGAGAAGCCAGAAAATCCGTCAGTAAATGCCCTTCTGTGAACAGCAAGGTAAAGCAATTAATTTTAGAGCAAAAACTTTACCAACATTTGTCTTCCCTCTGAATTAGGAACTTGCACATCAAAAGAACCATTTGGATGGGGGATTTGCTATAAGTGGAGCTGCCTTGTGCCAGGGAACACGCAGAGAGGGGCGAGGGTGCTGGTTTGGCCAGATCCATTGCTGGTGAGAAGTGACACAACCCCACCGAGCCGGGCTCACTCCTACCAGCTGAGAGCCTGGCCCTGCATCAACCCTCGGGCATGGCCAGGCCAGGAAGCCTCAGGACTGCAGGGAGGCTTGGCTTGCTGTTCTTAGAGGCACTGGTCATCTACAGCTCCTACTGGAGCGCAGCTCAGCAGCTTTGGAAGGAGCAGGATTTTATTGCAGCACACCAGGGCTGCTTATGGCTCAGCCAACGTGAGACAGGCAAAGGGAGCATCCACACCCTCAGTTTGCTGGAGCCTGGCCTGGGCACTGGAGCTGCTCCTGCACAGTCCTGTGTGTGCACAGCAGGGCTGTGCAAGGGTACTCTGCCCCAGTGCTCCCACCCCAGCATACCTTCACCACCCATCTATCACACCCAAATGCCCACAATTTATTTCCTGTGGTTTCTCATCAGTTCATCCCTCCACAATCATCAGAACAGCCTTTAACCCAGGTTTTTGCAGCTTTACCTGATTTTTATATAATGTTCAAGTGAAAAATATAATGGAATTATGGGCATATAAGCAGAGTTTATAAAAAATAATTTTAAAAATCCAGCAAAGAACATTGCTGCTGTATTGAAAGCTGAGAAGTATATTTTAGTGTGTGGTGTAACACACAGTCCACTAAGCCTACAGAACACACCTCTGGAAGTCACTGCTCAGCTGCTGACCCTGTTCAGAATCTGGAGTAAATGCAAAGCTCTAAACAGAAATCTGCCTTTTAATTCCCAGTGCCAGGAAAACTGGTTCAGGCCCCAGAGACCAAAGAGTGATCTTGGATTGGCACAGTGGAGAAGAGCTGGTGGCTTTTCCTCTTTCACAGGCTCTGTTGGGCTGCACTTTGACCATACCCATGTCTGGGGCAGCCTTGACTCCAGGGCTCCTCTGCTCTTTGCCTACCACTGTAAATACCATCCAGCAAACCCCAAACACCTCCATGCTCCTTCTGCCTGTCTCCCACCCTCCTCCCTTGGATCAATTTGGCACCATCAAGTGAGACTTGCAGCCAGGCTTTGGGTTTAACTAGATTGCTGCAGGAGAATGGGAAATATGCAGATGAAAGAAAGTCATAGCAGGAAGTAATTTCCCTTTACTAGGGCAAGAGCCTCCACGCTGCTGACCTGGCTGGCTAACTCCCATCTCCAGGCTATTAAACAGCTTATGTCCCCAGGGCAATCATTTCAAGCAACTGGGAAGGCTCCCAGATTGACTGGTTTTCATGTCTAAGAGGGAAAGCTTTCATTTAGCCTATTTTGTTCCCCCAGTAAGCCATCCTCATGAGAAAATCTGCTATAAATATTCATCTGTTGAGAACCAAAAAATCCAACTTCTCCGCAACCTGTTTTCCTTTAAAATGGAGAAAAAGCAACCCCTGCTCATCTAGTTCAATCTGTTTTATGTTTGTGCCAACCCTCCACTGAGAGAGCTCAAACTCCAGAGCAGAACTGGCACTTCCCAGGGAAGGGAACAACAAAATATCCAGGAAAAGCTTTTCCACAACTTCCCAGTTCCAGTCATGAAAATGTAACTCACTAGATTATCAATATCCTCTAGAATGTATTGCTCCTTTCAAAACAGCCACATGGAATTAAGGCAAGTGCATCTCCAGGTCTGTTTTACCACCAGCACCCCAACAGTCACTGGGCAGCACAGGCCTGACAAAACACACAAGAAAACAAAATCTTATGTGCCACTAGGTTAGGAAATAAAGCCTGTCCTCTGTTTAACTCCTGTAGTATGGCAATTTTCTAAAGGAAATTACTTCTCACTGAATGTGCTAATTCTCATTAAATTTCCATTTGTTTGATGCCAGCAGATCAAGCATAAAAAAAGTAAGAGGGAAAATGCTGCAGTAGAAAAATTATGGCTGGGAACAGCAGAAGTATCATAACAAGCACTTCACAGCTCTCATTTCAACCCAAAATAGTATTTTCTTATAATTTTCAGTTTCCCCTACTCTTTTTAGTCATTCTTTGAACACTAACTCTCACTGTTGCCTTGGGAATTTGGGCCAAATAAGGACTGAACAAACCATGGACAAAGATACACTCAAGCAGTCTTTAAAAAGCTTACCAAGCACAAAATGCCAAAGGAATATTGAACATGGACAGGTTTTTAAAGAGCGACAAGTCCAAAATCCTGATCTACTGCAGTGCAGGGTGCTTTCTGCTTCAGGAAGAGGAAAGAAGCGCAGTGAATCCAAGGAAACTGCTGCTGAGGACTCCCAAATAACAGCAGCCATTAGTGAGCAGCTCACTGCCTTCCCTGAAGGTGGTCTGATGGTGGCAAAACAATTACAAGAGCAGGAAAACCTATTCCTGGACACATTACAGTCTGTTAGAAACCTGCCATTACCCTCCACTGATGGACTTTGCATCAGCCCTGAAGTATCTGAGACATGTGGACATCATGCCCATTTCCTACAACTTACACATTTTTCAAGATTTAAAGCACCATAGTCTCAAAACCTTAACTCAGTGTGTAATGGGTTTAACATATATTTTACATCTTAATTTGCCATAATAATGTGGCTATAAGCTGCTGTCATTCACTCCCTTTTTCTGACCTTGGAAATAAAATGTTTAATCTCCACGGGATTTTCCTGGCGAGATGTTTTAAATCAGTGCATATGTACATACTTCTCTATATGCTTTTTCAATTTTCCTAAAATATTCTCATATGTGCAGACATGATGACTAGACATGTTTCAGTGGTGCTTGAAACTTGATACAAGTGGGTAATTTAACCATGTAATTGAACAATATTACAGAAACACACGGAGTTTCCTAGCAACAAAAGGCCTTGGACATCAAGATGGCAGCCAGCAGCTAACATTGCAATTGCCTGACCTAACTTGAAAAGAAATTACACTGAAGAATGTCCTCCTTCCTCCCAAAGCAGAACTGGTTCATGGCTACAGGTCTGACCTCGAAGGGCTTTGCTTACAGGCCTTACTCATACACAAGGTCACAAATGTCACGTGAGAAAGGACATTTAGGGAACATTTCTATTTTCCAGAGGGAAAAAATAAAGAAAAAAAATTCTGAACCCTCAAGTTTACCCCTATGGAAAATTAGAAGCTTCCTAATGTGAAGTAGCTGATTGCAGCTGAGCTTGTGGATGGAGAGCTCCCTGTTTTTAGGGCATTCCCAGGGCACCAAGGGAAAGGTGGCACAAGTCCCCCGAGCCTGGAGGCCACCAGTGCTGCTCTGTGCCACCAGACCTTGGGCAGAGTCCCATGGCTGGGAAAACAGGACACAGAGGGATGGCAGAAAATCATCTCCCTTCTTTCCTTTTCCCTCATTTTCAGCCATGTCTCACTGCAGTATTAAGGAGGAGGAAAAACACAAGACTTTTAGTCCAAGCTCTTTTTTGCTGAAGCAAGTCAGTTGGCTGAGCAGTCGTCCCAGAGGGCTGAGGGCAACTGTCCCCTCTGTCAGTGCAGGGGGAGGTGACAGCTGAGATGAAGAGCTTCTGACCAGCCACTCTCAATAAAAGTCTTCTCCTCATGGGCAAGAGGAAAGCATGGAAGAAGCCACCAACTCTCGAGGGTGCAGTGACCCCAAAACTCCAGGACTGAGGCACAAGAGGGCACTGAAAAACTTCCTTACACCCTTCCATGCTCAGAGCTTCCTTCAGTTAAACAACAGAAGTCTCTATTCCCAGTTACACCATGACTTCATTTTTCCATCTGAAGTAGCTAACTGTTGCTTCAAGAAAAATATCAGAAATTGCTAAGTTTTCATTCAGAAAACAGCTAGTCTTGGGCAGAGAAACAAACCCCTACTAACACCAGAATGATGGTCCACTGGTATTTCCCTAAAATAGCAGCAGCTATTTGTGTGCAGCCTGTCTGTAACAAAGATGTTGGTAGAAAAACCCTCCTTGCCAACACCATTCTTTTCAACGTTGCCTTTCCAGCTCTGGAGGCACTGGCTGCTTTCACAGCCAAGTTTGCCACTGCTATGGAAAACAGGCTGCACATGCAAGCCAGCTGAAGTCATCCAGACTGAAAAGGGCCCAGGCTGCTGCTGCTACCACTGTAAAAATGTTATTTGGAAACCATCTTCTCAGAGAGCTGTATAAGGAATCAAAAATCCGTGGTAAGGATGCAGGCTTGGTGCTTTCCCATTTTTTAGCAGTGACGAACACAGCAAAGCTCTTGTCTCAAAATAAAACATTTCTGCCCCTTACAAAGGCACAGAGCAGGCAGGGCAGGGTGGCCTTATATAGCTGGCCTGGCAATGTCCTGCTCACCACTGCATCTGACACCTTCTGGCACTCTGAACCTCAGCCAGTGTGGATGGAGAGCTCTGCCCAGCCTTCCTCTTCCTCAGCTGGGAGGAACAGGGATGTCTCTCCATTCTGAAGAGGGGTTGTGCACAGGGAACAAGAACAGCACAGAGACAGGGCCAAAATCACAAAAGAAAGCAAGAAGTAAAGCACTTTACACCTAGGCCAGAACTAATGTAGTAATTAGTCAAGCAGAGGTAAATGAGACACAAGAAATACAAAATTCTCAGTGTCTAAGGAACATAAAAGCTTGTTTTAGAGGCACAGCAACACAAACTATTTCGTCCACAGATTTGTCCCTTCTGTGCTGCTGTTTGCTGTCTTACAGGGGCTGAGTTTGTAACTTCTAGGGCAGATGTTGGGTCTCTCTATGATACCCAGCTGTGTGTTTGTGTAAGATTTGATGGAATCCAAAAATCCAATAATTACAGGATGGTTCCTGTTAGCACTCAACAATTAAACATAGGGAGAAAGGAATATTTCTATTTCCTAAAGATGCTTCACAGCCTGAACTGCTTCAGATAAAAGGACACTCAGTTTAATTAAGTTTTTGTTTCTTGAGCCTCAGAAAAAATACCATTCTCCAACAGCACAACTAAAATTTCATCTTAACTAGAAAAATGTATCTGTCAATACTTGTGCCAAATCTTAGAGACATTCTCCAGAGGCCTTCCCTTAAATGCTTTTTGATAAATATTTTATCTACCCTGCACATTTCATGGCACGAGACCTTGTGAAAATGTCACTACTTCAGGCAATCAAATGAGACATAAATGGCAGTTTTATCCAGAGATTTTTCCCATGTGAGTTTTCTCTACAAGGTAAAAAGCAGACCAGACTTGCACTGTTCCTCTGCTCCAGCTGAATATGACACTATTTCATTGAGTCATAATATAATACCAGATATGCTTAATTTGGTCTTTGTGATCCAAAACCAGTGCTCAAGTTTAGGTGACCTCAGATTTAGGCAAACCTGAAGAAATTTAAATACTGCAGAAAAATTGTAGTCAAAGCTCTTATCACTCACTCACTCACTCACTCACTCACTCACTCACTCACTCACTCACTCACTCACTTCTTTTTTGGTAAGTTCCTACAAAGCCCAGTGACAAAAGATTGCTTTCACTCAGAACACAGGAATTCCTGAGGAGTTCTGGACCATTTTAGGGCTTCAGGTTCTGGGACAGCTCATTTCTCATTTACTATTGGTACAAAACATCAAATACAGGCAAAAAAAACCTCATTCTAGCTGAAGTCTTTGTATTCCAACCAAGACATTGGGTGTGACAACAAGAGGTGCAAAGCACATTTGAACATCTCCCTGCTCTGCAGATCCCTATCAGACATTCTGACTTGAAAACTCAGGATAACAATAAAATTCCAAGTAAATCAATTGGAGGTATTGGCATCAGTTTGATATTTCACATATTTTTCTGAAGAAAAAAATTTCTTACCTTTAGGAAAACGAACCTTTTCAAAATCTTGAAAATTAAATAACCCCAATATAAATGCAAGCCTTGGAGGGTTAATAGCATCCCATTGAATAAAAAATATGCTATGACAGGAGTGGTGGAATAGTAGGTAGGCAGATATAGCGTGGCACGAAGAATCCTAAAAAACAAAGATTATTGTTATGGTGCAAGATCTCTTCCTTATGCTATTTACACTTATTTCTAATTTCATATTCCAAGCTGATTAATATTAAAAAGCTCTGCAAAGATGGTAGATTAATTAACAAGCCCTGCCTTAACTAGATTATGCATCTCTGTTGAAATACAGACTTCAGAAGATGAGAAATTTGAGTCTGGCATGGAAGTACTCTAAGTGAGGTTAGAAAAAGTCCCTGTTTTTCAGATCTCCATCTCTGTGTGGTCTAGATACTGTGCAACTCAGAGCCTGCCTATGCCTTTTTTAGTGCAAATTCTCTCTAATCTGAAATCCACACTCCAGAGAAAATCCTAGAGGCTTTGCAACAGGGCTTTTTGTTAATTAACATATGTTTTGTCCATCTTCAGACTTCACTACTTCTGTATTATTTGGGGCTCTTTGAGTCCCTTTAATCTCATCGTGTTTCACTTCCAAGCTCAAGAACTGAAGAACAAGAAACTCAGTGAAGCAAAATGATTGCAGATCACTTGTACAGTTAATTAAAAAAACAACAATAAAGTAAAAGACATCAGCATTTCTGAAAGAAAATACTACAGGAAATTAAAGCCTTATGTTGATCAATGTTCAGAAGTATTAATTTAACCAGCCTGAGTCTCTAAGGGTTTGTCCATGTGCAGGGAGGGGCAAATTAGAGCTGTGAATGTGAAACACATTAAACACTTTTTAAAAGATAAACATGTTAAGCACCCATGTGGATACTCCAAAGCAGATTAAATCATAGCACTCCAAAGGCATGCAAGTATTTAGCAAGTTAAGATTTATTTGTGCTGACTTCATAAATTAATTGGTTCACCTAAACTTCTCTGAGGGATCCTCATGTGGGTGAGGTGAGGCACTACCCAAGGACCGGGTAGCATAAAGAAGGCTCTAAAAAATGAACTACAGTCATGTACTCTGACTTTGCAACTACAGCAGAAAGGGTGGAATGAAAAGGAAAAGGATTTCTCTTAGTTAAGGAGCTCAGTCCCCTTGAAAATGCAGGGGCTAGTAGCATTTAACTGCTATTTACAAAGCAAGTTACGTAACACATCAATAAATATTTATGTTAAAGAGGCTCATTTAAAATTATTTTTACATAATAATTTTTAAAGAAAAGGGCAGTTTTTGTCAATTTTCTCACTAGCAGAATTTTCAAGTCCAGTCCATTCCTTTCCTTTTTCCATCACAACCAACACTAAACTTTCAGGGGGAGTGAGAGTGAAGTAAAAGCCTGGGACTGGATTAAATCTTGCTTACCAGAAGGGGAACAGGATCATCCTGGTGATGAAGAATGCAATAGAGAAGATGATGAACAGTATGTTGCAAGTTTTCTCCCAGCGAGCATAATTAAACATTTTGGCTGCCTGCAGTGGATAAAAATCCCCAAACATATTATAAATATTCTCTGAAATAAATTCTGTGTTTTTATAAATAAAGACTCATCTTCCACCTAAGCAGGAAGAGTATTTCTTCCCAGTTTGACATGTAAAGCAATCATTTTACTGATACCTAATAAAGCACCATCAGACCAGATTCTTTGTTTATATTTCTCTTTTTATCTCAAAGGAAAGGACTCTGCATCAAAGGCCTAAAGAACAGCACTCAGACCAGAATATAAGGTGTCACAGAAACACAAAGTGCTCTTTAGAACAGAGATAATTCCTCATTTTTCCACCAGATTCCAAACAGACTGAATTCCAAGAGAAGCTGCTGCCACACCTGCACATTCAGGAGACCCCTTAAATGCAGGTGTTTGGGACATGCCTGTTACTGACCCTGCTCAGGGCCTGATTCAGCTCCTGGCTTCTCCTTTTTGAGAGCAGGAGATCTCAGTGCTGGTCTCTATCCCACTAATAAGGGCTCTAAGTGCTGCTTCTCCCCTAAATGAACTGTCCAGCTCCCCCTGCTCCATTAGGAACCACCCTGGGCAAAGTGGGAGCAAAGCTGCAGGTGCCAAGCCTAAGTTTTAAACAGCAGCTTGATTAACTTAGTTTCTTTTCCTCCTCCTTTTGAGTGGCAGGGCTGAATTACATTGTTCTGGTACTCAACTCCAGTTTCCATCCAAGTGCTGCCCTACCAGTTGTCAACTCAACTCTTTGTAAGGCCACAGAGTTAATTGGACCTAGGAGCAATTCAGGATTAAAAGTAAGCCAGCAAGAAAACCTGTTTAATCTGGACCAATCCCAAGTGCACAACCCCACAATTAGTTGTTCTGATACAGTAAGATAATCAGGAACAGAAATGGACAGTGGCACACAAGAGCCCACAAGGACTGCTTACACTGGCACTGCCACCAAAGGAGGTGATGAAACTGTGCCCTCAAACCTGGTGTTACAAACTCAGGGTAATTCTAGTGAAGAAACACTGTGTGTGTCTTCCAAAAAGCCCAGAAGCCACTCTGATCACAGTGCTCTCTGCAGAGTAGGACACCTCTTAAACCCTGCCACTGATATTTTGTGCAGGGAAGGGACTTTGCCTTGAGTCCAGGAGAAGAAACTTTTCTTCTGCCAGAAAATACCTGATACAGGTTAGACTTGATGCCAGAGGTCTTTTCCAACCTCAGTGACAACCTGGTCTAATTTTATCAGTGAAACACGAATAACCCAGGGAGGCAGCTTTATTTCCAGTCCCTGTTCTGAGGAAATTCTCTTCTGCTTCTTGCTCATAAAGTATTGTGTAACAAAGTATCAGCTTAAATTATCTAGAAGCTCTTTTTTATCTTACAAGTTACAAATCTGCCAAGCTGTGTCTCTGCGGGGATAGGAAGGGATCATATGAAACTCGTGGCAGAAAGATTAAAATGTCGCTGACACCAAAACCAAAAAACTCAAAGCAGAAAAAAAAAAAAAATTAAAAAAAAAAAATCCTGACAGCTGGACAGCAGGGTTACCTCGAGCCAGAAATCGGCAGTGTCGTGCACGAACATCACCAGAGTTCCAAGCCGCACGTAATTGCCGCACCAAGAGCCGCTCATCAGCCCGATGGCTGCCAGGTGATGAACGACGTGAGCCATGAAATCCTGGGGGGGACAGAGGGAAATCGAGGTGAATGCCAGCCCCTGGGGGTCCCTGGCCGGGCAGCCCCCGGGCTGTGCGGGCTGATGCTGCCCTCCCGTGGCTGCGCCAAAGCCGCTCCAGGCGCTGCCGCTCCCTCTCCCCGCTCACCAAGCGCCCACAGGCGCAAGCACTTGCCTTCCGCTTGATGTCAATGCCGAGGGTAAATATGAGAGACCAGTAAAAGCCGATCTCGGCCATGTAGTACCAGTACTGGGATGGCAGCAAGGTCTGTGATGAGGAGAAACACAGTTAACTCTGAGAACAGGAAAAAGTAAATGTCAAGTGAGATTACTTCTTTTTTCCTTTCCTGACTTCGGCTCCTCTGGTGACTCTTGCTTAAAAAATTAAGCTAAATTAAATTCCTGTCCTGGGCTTCATTAAGAAGGATGTTCTGAGAGCCAAGTACGTTAACCTTTGCTCAGCCCAAACTCTCAATTCCCACAGTTCCTCCCCCACCTCTGGATTTTAACATGCTTTTTCTCCATGTTTCTGTCACAGAACTACAAGCAGAATCCTTCTGCATTTAATTACAAACAACTGCAAATAAACCCCCTCGGTTTTGGTGAACAATTAAAATAATAGACTGAAATGTCAATTATTTATGCTAAAATCCTATGGATCTGCCCAGGGAAGAGCAGAGCTGGGCTGCTCCCTTAGGTCAGTACATTTCCCAGGTGTGTAGCAGGAGCTGGGAAAGCTCAGCTGGAGGCAGGATTATTTGTATTCCTGGCCCCTGCCTAGGACAGGAATAGGAAGGCAGTGGGATGGGGCAGAGTTATTTCAATAACAGTGCCTTGAAGCACCGTGGGGCCTGGAGCAGGGCAAGGGTTCTGCACCCAGTCTGGGAACACTGATAACATCTGCAGTGAGTAACTGGTCCCGGGGTGGGGGCTGCAGGGGGAACTTGCCGCACAGGCTGATCCCAGGGAAGTCCTGCAGCAGTCGGCAGCACTTCCCGAAAAGGGCAGGATTTGGTGCCACACCTCTGTGGGTGGTGCCCGTGTGGAGGGAAAAGGCCGCTGTAAATTATCCCTTCCAATGGGGAAATACCTGGAATGCCTGGAGGCCACTGGCCCGGTGCCAAAAAGCTCACCTGAAACGGATAACCAACCCACGTCTGCCAGATGTCGTAAAACCAGGGTTTCTGGGGAAGACACCTCAGTCAGACACTGCTCAGCTCAGCAACAATTATCACCTTAACTCAAAATCTTCACTACTTAAACTCTCTCTAAGTGGAGCAGGCTAAGAAGCTGTAATCTTGATAACTGTTCTCCACCAATTTCTAAAGGGAACTTGCAGCTCAGATTTATTATATTGTTCCCAGCTTTTTGGCTTCTCTTCAGGACACCTGAAACGTTCCAGTTCACAATTTCATCATCCAAAGCAGTGGGTGTGTGTTTTATTACTGCAATTACTCAAGATATGTTGCCACAGTGATTAGATGTGCTGTGTTTACCAGTCACACAGAGCAGGGGATGAGGATGAGAAGCAGTGTTTGGGGACAAGGGCCAGATGAGCAGAGACACGCCGGGATCTGTTCCGCTGCCTGGGGAAGCACTAATGACACCCCAGGCAGGGCTCACCGAGCTGCAAGCACCAATCTCTGTTATTCCCAACTTCTGACTCAGCAGCAACACCTCAGTAAATAGCTGTGACCACCAAAAGTGCTGCCAAAAAAAGTTTATGGTGTCCTCTGAGGAAAACATGGCCATGTGATGCACTTGTAGGTGTTAACAAGGCATGTTGTAAAACCATCTGCGTGACTTCTTCAAGCTTGCCTTAAAAATACTGATTGCTCATAAATTCCTTTGTCATAGAAGGTCTAAAGTTTAACTTAAAAATTAAATCTCAGTGCATAATGCAGCCCAACATCCAGATTACATACAGCAAAGATCTGATCCCACAGAGGCATTGAATTCACAGTCTTTCAATGCGATTCAAGAAAATCTAGAAATTATTTTGTTTAAATAAAGTATCAATCTTTCAAAAAGTTAACTTACATCATACAGAAATATAAATCCAACAATGGAGGATGTCAGATAGAATGAAAATCGCCAGCTGCAAAATTGAAATGAAAAAATAGGAACAAACCATTATATTTTGTAAAGATATTGTCCTGAGCCACAGTTACTACAGATCATTGTACATCACAGACAATCTTCACATAAATGTGGCCTCACACTCAATGTTAAGGATAGACACATATTAACTGTATTTGAATTATTAACACTTAAATATTTAAGGTTTGATTCACTGCTAAATAAGGAAATTCTTTTACATTATCATGATACAGATATTTGAATTGTCATGATAGCAGTAATTTTCCAGCCAGGCATGAACTGATCAAGAGAATGACCACAAAAGGTGTAATAAATCCCCTAAAAATTAATGTTTGAGAACACAAACCTTTTCCTGGGTTCATTCACTTCATCTCTCTCAACACCAATTGCTGACAACAGGGGAGCCTTATGAATTATTAGAATCTACTGGGTTAGTCTAAATCTTGCTACAAGGTCTCAATTAACTATAACCTCATCTTTGACTAGGTGTGCCAGAATTTAGCCTGATCTAAGCTTTTTGTAGATTAAATGGATATCCAGCAAGGCAGATAAACCTTCCAGCTTTGCACCATCAGCTTGCTAAGTCAGCAAAGGGAAAAAGCTCTTGAGCATCTCGGTGAAGTGTGCTGCTGCTTTTGGGTGGCAGAGCAGGCTGCTGTCGGAGTGCTGATGACTCTGGAGCCTGTGTGGGAGGCATTGTCCCTAGCACTGGGTGTGGCTGCAGCCTCAGCCCAAGCATTCCCACTCCCACCTCGACAGGTGATGGAAAACTCCTTCCTTTCCACTCTTCCCCTGGGCAGGTCAAGCCTGACCTTTCCCCTGAGCAGCTCTGCAAGTCCAGTAGGAAACAGTGCAGGACTTCACAGCAAAGGAAGGCTGTGACACAGGGACAGGCACAGGGCCCCAGAGCTGCTGAGAACTTCTAGAACCAGAGTATTCCAGAGGAGAGAAGCAAGCAACTCCCAGACAACTCAAAAAGGAGAAAGCATCACAAGAACACTGTAGCAGTGGATTGAGAGATGTAGAAAATGACATTGGGGTCTTTGGCAAGCTTTAATGAAGTGCCAAATGAGAGAAGAGGAGGAGAACCTGTGTGGTAAAAGCAGCCCTTACTTTCTGAGCCCCACATCCCCTGGAAGCTGATATTCCAGGAGAAAGAATGAGATTTTTCAAAGGCTGAGACTGTGTTTTATGATAAAAACAACAAACAAAAATGATGATGTGGAATGTTGGAGGTGAGACAAAATAAATTGTCTCACACCTGAGAAAGAAGTCAGGAAAATAATTATAAAATTGCCACTTGATACACATGTGATAAACAACTGTTTTTCTTCTCAACTTTAAACTATCTTCCCTCAGATGATTTGAAAATAACGCTACACAACAAGCACTGCATGAACAGGAGAAGCACAGAGGTACATGGTGGAAATTGCAGAGTGGAGTCCACACGGAATACCTGGCTCAGAGTTAACCAAGAGGTGCTGGAAAACACAACACTGGCACGGGACAGACCTTACACAGCAGCTGCTTGTGCCCTCATGCCTCCCATTCCAAACAAGGTGTGAGTGGCCAGTGAATATGGCAGAATTGATTCTGTGTTGGTTGTAAAGTGCAAGTGGGGTTTTCTGAATAGGATTCAAAGCACAGAGCACCTACAAGACTGTGCCATTAGTCCCCAGCCCTATTATATATTTTATATATTGAATGCATTTGGCCATAAACAGCACTTCAGATGAACTCATTCTGTGTGCAAGGCTGCCAGAGCACTGCCTCATTTTACACTGAGCCCAGCTTCTTTATGAATTTGGTGAATAAAACATGAAGTAAAACTCATCCAAATATGCCAAATTTTACTCAAGTGCTTCTTAAACTCTGATCCTGGCCACCAGAGAGAGCACTGAACAAGAGTTGTGCAAGAGGATTTTCTGGTTTAACTTCAGGAATCTTTTCTCTTGAAGTGAATGTAACAAAAAAGAACTTGGTAGGGGAAGTTAAAGGCTGGTAAATCTTACAAGGCAGTGAAGTTTCATGCAAAGGGCTTTCCAAACCCCAGGGTTGCCTAACTGGGAGCACTAATAGCATAAGTATGGTTTAGATCTGGCTCATCAGATTTTCCTTGTCATTCAGAAAAAAGATCTTGGAGATTGCAGGCTTTCAAAAAATTTCATAACGCTCATAACACTGACTATTAGAGTGGAATAACTCTGTTCCTCTTTTTTTTTGCCTAGAGAATTATATTCAATTAAATTCACTGACAAAGAGCAGAGCAAGGTTCACAAAATTGCACAAGAGAAACCTGTTTGCTTCATTCTCACTCAAGCTACCAAGCAAGTTGGAATTTCAGTCTTTAGCTGTGTGTTACTAGAGACTGGCACACATGGCAGGCAGGTCTTTTAGCAAGAGCAGGAAATCTTATTGTCACTTCTGGAACCAAACTAACTGATCCCCAAAACAACAGCAGACATAAACCATGGCAGGAGACTTTACTCAGCTCAGACTTCAAAGAGACACCTCTGTCTATCATCTGGATTTATGTCTGACTGAGGACACCACTAAATCATCATCACATTGATTAACACTGGAAATAATCTTGATAAAGTACTCAGCTTTAAGCTCTGTGCTGTACTTTTAACCCTCATGCCTTAAGCTGATCTACAGTTACAGAGGTTCAATGTTCTAATCAGGTGAAGTTTTGCAAATGTAATTAGGCTAATGTAAAGCCAAATACACAGAGCATTTGAAAGTGCTTTACACTGGTACAGCTCATGTCAGTACCCAAAAGGGATGAGCTGTGCCCATTTGGGGATTTGCAATTTGTGTGAGATTTTAGATCACACTTAAAGTGTTTAGGTATGAGGAAGTTCTCACACATAAGTGAAAAATCATATGCAGGAGGTTTTGAAACTTCTTACATATTCATTACTGTCACTCAAAGCTGCTCACTGGCCCACTCTCAGCAGGGACTCTGAGTTCCTGTTTCACACAGTATCCCATGATCAAGCTGTGGCACCTGTCCTTCAGTCTGGATGCCACAATTCCTGCTCTGAAACTGACTTTGGTACACATGACAGCATCCCAAAATGACAGCATGGGTACAAACTTACCCTAGGGTAAGCATTGTTGTTATCCTATGATTACTGGCAGACGGGAAAATATTTTCATATTCTCTGCCTGTTTTCATCTTATATGTTGTACCAGGAGCCTACAAATCCATTATTCCACAAGGAAAAAAACTGTAAAATATTTTAAGGGGTTTTTTTTTTTTTTTTCCAGGAGAAACAGTTCACCTAAACTTTTAACCATCATTTGGAGAACTGCTACTAAATAATTTCAACTTTGTGCATTCAGAAACCAAAACCCCCATCAGGCAGACCCAGCCTTCTGGAAAGGGGGGACCTCAATAATTTTCTTCCAAAAGAAAGATGATAGCAATGATAACCAAAGGCATTGTGTATCCTTACAAAGCCTCCTGGAATTTCCGGAGCACGGTTGGGATCTCCAGGTTTCGCCGCCTCCTGAACCATTTCTCCACCAAGTGGACGGTGCAGTTGCACTTCTTGGCAAGGCCTTTGATCTCTGACTGCAAGAAATGGAACAGTGTTAACAGGAGATGTAATTTTCATTTATTTTGTACTTCACAGAGGAGCTTCCCACTGTTGCAAGGTCTTAATTTAAAAATAGTACCAATATTAAATATGCATGGAGGGTATTTTTGAGTAATGCCCACAGAAACCCTGGATTTTTATTCATGTAAATAATGCAGGCACGAAATGAACAGATTCACAAACTCTGCTATTGTCTTTCTGGTCACTCCTGAGAGTTTCAGAGATAGAACTTTTACTGTTAGATGAGAGCTTAGGCTGGAGGGGGAAGTGCCATAATTGAACAGACATGGACATGGCACCTAATATCTTACCTAATCATAAATATTAAAATTTGTTTATCTATGAGTCCCACAGATTAAAAGTGGCCTGGAATTAAAGTGACCTGAGCTCTGCTCTCAAATCCAAAGTCAATCTATCCTCCTGAGCAAGGTGCAGAGTGCCCCCCTCCAACAGCAGAACTGAGGGTGGAGCAGGGCCTAGAACTGCACATGGCCATGGGGGTGCCACACTGGGGTCTCTGCATCCCCTGAGCTCCCACAGTGGCCAGGCCAGCACGTGCCCAGCACAAGGCAGTGACACTCCTGCACTTTGGGGAGCTCAGTGCCCCACATGCAGCAGCCTGTGGCCTTCCTGCCTCTCCTCCATCCCCAAGTGCAGAAGTGTGGTTTGACCTCCCAGGGCTGCCTCAGGAGCAAGGAGAGTGTTTGGCTCATCCCTGGGGAAGTTCTTTGCTCCCAAGGGAAGTATGCAAATAGTGGGTGGCAGCAGCTGCCTCCACCGAGGTGAGGCCAGTCCAGGGAGTCTCCTACCCTCAGGGAAACCTCTGGAATGTGAGAAAAGGCACCTGAGCTGCCAGGGAGGGCTGGAGTGCAAACAGCCACCGTGTCCAGCCCACCCTGCTGGCTCCCAGCTCTCCACCTGCCACACAGGAATAGCGACTCTATGTCCATACAGCAGAGCCCACGTGCCCTCAGCTGCCAGCCAGCCTTTCCCAGGCACACTGGTCCCCAGGCTGGACACCTGAAGGAGGCAGCTTAAATCTTTCCCATGCTCTGAGGAGTCTAAAAATGCTGTGCTTCCTTCCAGAAATCAAATGTCCAGCTGTACTCAAGCAGAAGGAAGGAATGAAACTGAGATTGGGATACTTGCCCAGAGAGAGAGGAGCTCGTGTGTGAACACCCATGCATTTATTCCTGATGTTATCAGGCAAAGGACACAATGAAAGAATAACAAAGTTAGGGATAGAATGCCAAGTTCCACTATCAATAATTATCAAAATCCCTCATTACTAGAAAGCACATATTTCTTTTCAAAACCAGTGTAGGAAAACTGCAATTGTTTGGGAACTGTAGTCAGGTAAGGGAACTTCCTGAGGCAGCACTCACAGCAAAGTACCTGCCTCCCATAAAAAAATCAATGGCCTCATTTTTGGAGGTGTCAAGCATTGGCTAGTCTTTTTTCCTTGTTCAATTTTAAAAACAAACAGCAGGGTAATAGAAGGATTGCTTTTCTTTCTCACATAAGCCAGGATTAAGTATGCAGTAACATAACGGATCAAAAGGCTTCCGTGCCAGCATTCCTGCACTAAATACAATCCTGCTTTCCAACAACAGACATCAGCTGAAGCTTTCTCCAGGCAGAATGAGTTAAAGATGGAACACTAATCTTCACTGGAAATATTATTAACAATGTAGCCTAGAACAGCATGCCAGAAAATTAAACATCTTAAATGTATTTTCTGTTTCGGATGCCATATATCCTTGTCAGCAGAACAGCAACAAAAACCCAAATAAATTGTCATCTGTCAATCAGCTGGAACTCATCCCATGATGTCATTGCTGAGAGCTGATTGAAACAGTAAGAGTGGGATTTTCCAAAAGTAAAATGAGTTTGGAAGAATGAGAATCCTTACTTGGGATGGTTGTCTTGAGCACTCCCGGAAATAACTCTCTAGCACAGGATTAGGCTGTGGCTTCACACGTCTTACATTCTTTATACCCAAGGCTTTTGCTAAAGGTATAGCAACATATCTGAAAAGACACAGCAGGAAAAGCTTTAAAAACACAACACAGTTACAGGACCTTGGCTGTTCTCATGCCAGGATACAAAGAAAACAAATCGGATTCAATTTAATCCACCATAGAACGTGCCAGTGCACTGAGAAAAAGGGACCTCCCCTAGCTAATCCCAAGAGGGAACCACAATTTATCAGCTGTTATACAATAAAGAAGACCCAAGGAATGCAGTTTGTGGCCATGAAATGCTGTTAAACTCAAGGAAACATCCTGACTTTCATGGTCATCAGAGGAGTGTTGGGGCTGAGTGAAAGGAGACCAGATGCTGTCCCATGTGAGCTCAGGGACTGATGCTGGGCAAGTTCCTCCAGTGGCAAAGTCACTTGGCACCTTCTTCACTGGGCCACCAGCACAGATCAATGCTGGATCCAGCCTGTGGCACACAGCCATTCCCTGATTCTGATAGATTCTCTTTCCCTCCCTTTTCCACCCCAAATCACTGCAAAGTGCTCCAAAGATTTCACCTTCCTGCTTGGGCAGGGTGTTCAGGAGCAGCCCCTCCCTCCTGCTGTATCAGCCATGGATTCCTCATTGCTCAGAGCAGTGGTCAGCTTTCCCCAGACTCACTGCAGCCAGATGTGTGGGCTAATTACCCTCAGCACTGCAGTGAGACACACTGGCAATGGTTATGAACATATGATCCGAATTACTTTTCATTTCCAGCATGAATGATCTTATCTGCTTCTGGTTTAAGTCTGTCCAACTTACGACATTCCAAATTTCCTCATTCTGTCCTGAAATAATTATAAAAACCTACTAATCACATCTTTTAGAGGAAAAAGAAAAGAAAGTAAAGCAAAAAAGGTATAAATAAATAAGTCAAAACACGGCAAATCTTAATATGATTGTAGCTTTTTTCTGTGGAGCCAACATCTGCCTGTCCCCCAAGATTCCAGCTGCAGAAGCAATTCACTTTTTGGTGCCAAAGAGAGGGGAAAAAAAAAGCAACCAGCTTTACTAGATCTGCATAAAATGTTCACATGAAGCTTTGAGATCCCTCCAGTCTGCTTAGCTTGGCCAAAGAGAGACACCTGGGGTCTATCAACATCACACGAACGTTCTGGTGCAGGACCAAATGAGAGGTTTGGTTGAGAGGACAAATCTCTCTAGCCTTCCACTGAAAGAGGAAAAGGAAGCCCAAATGGTTTAGAATGGAAAAAAGATCATCAGAAATATCCAAATGCTGTTCTAGAAAAGCTAGATAGAAATATTTCTCTTCTGGATTGGACCACAGCCACACATACCTAATAATGAAAATATTTTCCCATTTTTCACCTGCTGTTTTATCTGTACTAGATCTTCCCAGTAAACCACCAACTAATCCTCCTTTATAAAACATTACATTGCTCTACAGATATCTCATTTTCAGCATGAATGAGGATGAATTGCATTTCAGTTTCTTACCTCTCACTGAAGAAGCGGATGATGAGCAGCACAAAAGCGTACGGGATTGTGGCGTACAGCTGATGGGGTTTGGGAAACACAAGTCCCTCACGGTCCACAAAATCTGCCCATGTGCAGTTGATGGGCATCCAGATATTCTCCCACCAGAACCAGCTGTTGAGTGTCTTTAGGATGTATGCCATGCTGAGTAAATAGAGAATTTCATTTATTCCTCACATATTAAAGAGAAAATGCATGAAAAAAACCCATATTGAGCCTTTTGGTGTGAAGCCAGTAAAGTCAGTGTTCTCAGGGGGGAAAAAGAAACATACAGGAAATTAAAACCCTCTTGGTTTAGAGCAAAGAGGTGGGATTATAACCCAGCAGAAGATAAAATAATAAAGCCAAATTTTTACCTGCTATAAAGCAATACAGGGCCTTTGAAACCTGCACAGGGAGGAACCTGCTGCCTCCTTCCAGCCACTCACACTGCCCTGCTTAGCACCTGGTCAAATCTCCTGCAACACTCATGTATTATCTATCATATTCATACTAATGAGAACTGATCTTCCTGGGGCTGCCTTTATAAATTAAATATAAGTGGGAGGAAGAGTGGAAAAGAGATGAGAAGGTCCAGGGAGTGCCTCAATTCCATAGTAATGAGGGCATTGCACTGATGAATTACTGCTGTCTAATATGCTAATGGAAATATATCCTGAATTTGCAAACACCTGTGCACAGAACAAGTGGGGGGGGGGGAAATGCAGCGCACAGCAAGCTTTTTCCAGGAATTGTGGGAAATTATATGATTTAACTGTGACCAAAACCTAGATCAGGAACAAATGTCTAAAATAAGTTCTGGGAGGAAAAATAAAATCACTTGGACTAAAGCATTTCATTCTTGTAAAACCTCCTTTTTAACTTTTGCAGTCTACATTATATATTTAGAAATTGCTATTCTCTCTTATTTATTTGTATGGACTTTACAGTACAAGCATGTTATATAGCCTATAAAAATATCCTAATGTTGAAGAAAAATAGAAGTTACTACAGTATTTTCCATAAGGCTGAAACACAATTTTTCCATGATTTCTAGGAATAGTAAACTTGAATTACTTTTACCATGCTAAAATTTTCTGTAAACCAGGAAAAACTTGAGGAAATAACTGATACCATTGAAACATAGCCTTGATGAGGAAACAGTTGAGCTGGGAGGATGATTTCAGCCATATCTTTATCTCATCAGAAGATCTCCCAGCAATATCTTGAGTTGAGATCAAACCATGCCAAGGTCAGGCATGGTTTCATGGTTTCAGCCCTTGCCATGTTCTTCCAGGGAACACAGGGTTTTAGTTGTGCCTGCAGCAGGCTCAGGACACCATGCCCAGAGCATCCCAGACCTGGACACAGCTTTAATTAACACTGGAGCCCATGTTAATTAACAGCCAAAAAACCACTGCTGGTCCACACTGGGCTGTTTGCACTAAGCTTGGAGCAGGTTTGTGGAACAGAGACCTGCATCCATCAAATAGAGCTGGCAAACTGCAGATCCATGGACTGGCCCAGCACAGTAGTCAGAATTGAACTATTAATAACCCAGTCATTTAATCTTTTTAAATGCAGGAAGGGGACAGTAAAAATCTCCTGAATGAATCATGTGTGTGTGTATAAATAAATGCAAAAATAAAGGAGGGAGAAATCACAATTGTTCCTGAGAGACTTTATATGCCAAGTTCCAGCCTAGAGCAATGTTTTACTGCTGAATTATAAACTCCTGGAAGTGGGGATTTATGCTGGGGCTGCTAACAGACCCTAAACAGCAGCTTGCAGGCGCCACCCTAATGAAGCAGGGCTTTGAAACGTGACATTTTGGGTCAGACAGAAAGGCTTGCAGACAGCAGAAGACCAAGGGAAAGCCTTGTTACACAGTTCTGCTTCCTAATATATTATATTTTTTAGCTAGACTGTGCACTGCAAGCTATCCCAAACTGTAATAAAAGAGGCCAGTCTGGTATGGCCCAGTGGAAGGAGCACTCACAGTTGCCTTGTGGTGAGATGGGCTGGGGCTGAACATGCACCCCAAAACATTGAAACCTTACAAAAGCCCAGTAGTGAATATTTTCTTATAGGATTCTTGGGATCTCTCTAATTGATGGTATTCTTCAACACATGGATGCCTCACCATATGATTACCTCTTAAACTAGTTAATATAGAACTATTAAACTAAGCTCATAAGTACATGCATAATCTTAAAATATTAGGGAATTCTGGGATTTGAGGTCTGATCCAGAGTTCACATATTTCAGGGGAAATCTTTCCTCACAATCACTAAACAGATTCATCAAAAGGTAGATTCACTGGAACTCTTCCTTCTGTAATCCCTTTATTTGTACCAGGACTGGCCCATGGGGGTTAGACCATCCCTGAGGAACACTGCCCAAGTGATTCTGACAAAAGCAATGATGAGATTCCAAATCTGTCTACAGCCTGTTCTTAAGTTTCATTACCTTTAAATTGGATGTTTTCACTGCAGCAAATCAGGCCATTCCCTGGGAAACCATGAAGGTTTCCATCTTCCTAACAGCAGCAGTGAAATATCTGGGCTGCTTTCATGCCTCCCTTCAGGTTCCTGGAGCACCTGGGAGGTGAGGAATTCCTTACAAACACTGACCTGAGCAGGACAAGGGGACAGCTGTGGCCACCAGCCCCAGTGCTGGGATCAGGCTGGAAATGCTAGATTTCAGATGTAGATGGTTTTTACTTGCACAAACTGTCACGAGTTCTCTCCCCTGCAAACACTGCTTTTAAAGAATGGGCAGCAGATGCAAAGGTCAAGCTTGGCCTGATTTGGGACCAGCTCCAACTAAAAATTTTAAATCCTACTCAGCCTAAACCTCCTATTGCTGAGTGCTGAGCTCAGAGCTTCTCCTCACACCCTGTGGCAGCACGCAGCAAGCAGCAGTGAGAAATGCAGCAGTGAGTGACTCATTCTGCCCAGCCTAGGGTGAAAAACCTCTGCCTTCACCAGATCCCTGTCCATAGAGCAGCACTGTCAGAAGCACTTTCCTTGAAAAAACTGGAATCCTTGCTCTGGAAGAGGCAAAAAGTCAGTCAAAAATAAAGATATTTTAAAAAACTCAAGTTCCTCTGCATTGCAGGGATTAAATACTCCCAGTAAAGAAATCAAATCATCTCCCTGTTATGGAAGGATCACCTCTGTAGCTTAATCTAGTTTTAATGGGCTAGTGCAAAACAGGAAAATCAGGAATGATTACTTCAGGAGCTGCATCCTTTATAATTAAAGGAAAGCCCACACAGTTGGCAAGTACTAATGTGAAGTTTCTTTCAAAGTGCTGTCTCTTGGATCCTGGATATATTCAATAAAAAAGCCCTCATTTTTAATGATATTAAGCAAAGAAAAAAAAAAAAAAAAAAAGAAAAAGGGCAAATCTGGGGTTGACAAAAGCTGTGTGGCTGCATTTTGCAAAACAAATTCAGGAGCTGCTTTGAAGTGGAATTTCTGGCTGCCGCAGTCTGAGGAATTAATAAAAAGAAACTGAGCCAAAGCTTTGATTGTACTCTCTGCTCAAAAACTCTTGCTTGAAAACTGTGTTTCCAAAGCCAGGACTAAGAGAAGGAGATATCCAGGTTTGCAGGATGTATTAGGAGGATTTCCTATCCTTATTTACTGAATAAATTGCAAAACCCAGTGGATCAACAACACAAACATGCAAGTGAATGTGACCTTAATTCTCCTAAGCATCCCCTTAGTCTCCTCAGTGAGGCTCCAGAGGTAACAGGGAAAGACTGAAACCAGCAAGAAGAACATAATTCTCCTATTCCCCTTATAATTTGGCAGAGCTGGCAAAGCTGGTGCAGTGACTGTTGGGAAACATCAAGCCTCAGATATCAAAACAGATAGCAAAGCTGTTCATCCTCAACATGAAATAAAAGTGGTTTAAAAGAGCAAATAAAGATCAGATCCACCATATCACAGGCTTTGGTTTTGCTTAAGACTCTGCAATATTTCCAGGAGTTTACACACAGGTTTCAGCTGCAGATATGTGTTCTACCACAAACAGACTGGGTTTTTCTTTTTGACAATGTGTGAAGAATCCAAGTGCATCTACCAGCATGAAACAGCTGAACAGAGGTGGGTCCTGCACACTGACCTGTGCTTTGTGGAGCAAGGGACTGAAGGCAGGATGTTGGATTGATGCTGCCACCTCTTTGCATCCTGTCTTACCTGGTTGGTGCCAGTGGGAAAACAGGATTCCAGCTGAATTCTGCACAGCCTGAGGCAGGGCTGGCTGACACCTCTCCCAGCCCACACAGCAGCAGGGGCAGCACAGAATAAAGCTGCTGGACTCAGTTTCTTACAATGAAACCCCAAAATACTGAATTCAAACAGCTGAATTAAGATTGCTGTGAGACCTTTAACTTCACATTTACTCCCTGGCTTGTACAAATCTCAACTGTAAACACTTTAAGTGCCTCATTACAGGGCAATTGCAGCATTTTACTTTTTACTGTTCTTTCACTTTTTACTGTTCTTTCTTGTAACTTGGGTATTATACTGAGCAGGCAAAAATAGCACTTGGAATATATCTCAATTCAGGTGGCAAGTGAGTTTTTATTTTTCCCTGTTCTCTGGTAGGAAAACAAAACCACAAAAAAGTGAATCTGACTTCTTTGAAATAATTCATTTTCTGGGTGAAAGTCACCATGCTCCCTCTCTACTTAAAGGTAAATCATTTTTGAGCAGCTAAAATGGTTTTAAGTGATGGCAGGCTGCTGAGGAAAGTGAAATACAGTTCTCTCACTGTACAGTTACAGTGCAAACTATGTCCACTTTTAAGCTTTAGAAATCCATAAGATGAACAGAGTGGAATAAAGAGCTGTGAAATAACTCAAGTAACTGCAACAATTTTGAGGTAAAAAGTAGTTGTTGGGAAAAAACCCTAACTCTATCCAAGCTAGAGGTTCTTGATAGATGATTAATTCACAGAAAGTTTGAACAATCCTAAAGGAACAACACATGTTGCTTTGAGAACTTAGTAACACTTATCAGAATGTAAAGAAAAAGCTTTCAAATTATGAGACTTCAAATTTTTACTACTGGGGAAAGCCGCAAAAAAGATTTGTTTTTTTCAGCTTACCAAAGCTTTGTTTGAAATACAAACTTGAAGTCTAACTTAAAATGCTAAGCTACATAATGGAGATTTTACCAGAGTTGTGTCACTTATTTCAGGTGAGAGTTAAGGGCAGGGAAGAATTGAGCAGCACAGGGGACACAGAGGTCAGGACAAGCAGTGGGAGCACAGAGCACGTGGAGGCAGCAGAATAGAGAGGAGAACCAGAGAGGAGACCTGAGGGTGGAGAGACTCCTGGCTTTTCCACCCTCAGTGAATGACTCAAGGTTTTAAATTGGCCCTTGGAAGGGACAGGACTGGTGCCTTTGCACCCTGCAGAACTCTGTTTGCCAGAGAACCTTCAGCCATGGTGTGCACCAGGGGCTCCCACTCAGCCATCTGTGATCTCCAGAGCTGAGCCAAGGCTGCTGTGCATCCCCGTTCCTGGGGTTCCCAGCTCCCCCTGTTATCCCTCCTGAGCAGGGATATCATCCAGCCCAGACATTCCCCACCCACCAAGACACCCAGAGGAGGAGCCAGAACCAAACTGGTCTTTCATTATTTCAGCCACTTTGCCATCCTTTTCATGTCCTAACAAATGCAAGGGAAATTTTCATCCACAGCACAGCCTCTCCATCAGCCGTGGCAGCCAGCTGAAGGGCTGAGCTGGGAAGGTAGTGAAAAATAGAGATACATTGCAACGTGATTGGGGTTCTTCCATCTGAATGTTGTGGCGTTACTATGAAATAACCCTCTCTAGCAGCCAGTTTAGGTGTGTTATTTATAGCACAAGCTTCTTCAGAGCTTCAAAAGAGAAGTTTTACAAAAAAAACCCCAAACCTCTGTTAACTGAGTTTCTTAAAGGAGTTTTTTTTCCTTAGCATTTTACATAAAAATTTAGAAGCAGCTTTTACAAACTACTCAAAATCAAGGGTTTTTTTCTCTTATATAATCACACTGATATCCTTAGTTAACATTTATTCCTGTTAAGAATTTCCTCCCAGTTCACAAAGAAGTGCTGTTACAGGCACTTAACAGGATAATGGTACAAGAAGTAGAAAGGAAAGCTACTACTGTAACCTGTATTATCTTTTTTCTTTTTTCCCACAATAGGAAGCAGTTCTCATAGGTTGGAATACTTAGTGGCAAAGTATAAAATCTCATTAATGTCATTCCACTCTTTATCTGAAGACTACTCATGGGAGTTACTCTACTCTTCCCTTATTAAACAACATTAGAGACCAAGCACATGCTGACAATTCAGAACACAGGGTGATGCGAGGAGAGGGGAAAAAACCCCAACAAAAGGTACCAGGCCAGGAAAAAAGGGCAGAAAAAGGAACTCTTACCTTCCTGATATTGCAGTCAGAGACTATGAGCACGTTAGCAGGGAAGAGGCATCACACTCACTACTCTGACCGAGGTAAACACGCCCTATCTCCAGAACCCTTTCAAATTCTTCTGAGACCCGCCCAGCAAAGCTGCACTTCAAGATTTCTGACTGAAGGCAATCCTGATGTCATCCACATCACCCCGTGAAACTCAGCAGCAGCAGCAGTGCCACTGCCTTCCCTGCTCCTTTCAACACAGCAGATGAAGAAATGTTTGAAGTCACGTGGCCTCTGTTGCACGATGAGAATTTGGCTGGCTGTAAATTGCTCCCCACACGCACGGGAGGATGCTGAGCCTGCTGAGGGTGCAGAAAAGGGAGCACCAAAAACATCACTTCACTCTGACAGCTGTTAGATGAAGTGGGGGGTTTTGAATAAAGTTAGAGAAAGGTTTCTGCTGCTATTGAGCACTCTCAGCAGTACTTCCAGCCTCAATCAACTGAATGTTCTACAACAAGTGTTCCAGTTCCTCAGAAGATCAAAAATGGAATTTCTGAAATTCCTAAAGCAGAAGAAAGCACACACTGAGCATGTGTTTGGTTAGAGACACCACAGAAACATGGCAGTTTTACTTAACCTGACTGTTTAATTTATTTTTTAATTCCATGACTAAGGAATCAAGCTGAAAGTCATTCCTCAGCAGCTCTCCCCAGTTTCAAATAACAACAACCTTCAGAAGTATTGGCATTCTGGTGGACACATTAATGTGGTGAAGAGAACCTCACAGAAAAGCCAGGAGCCAAGAACCTTTTATTAGCCTTTTCTTCCTGCTTGCAGTCAGCAAACAGCAGCCCAGGAAATGGGACCAGACTTGCCAGAGTTGAGCCAAAGCTCCATCTGAGCCAGCCCTCTCTCTGTCAGAAGGAAGGCAGGAGCAGATGGCTGTGGGAGAGCACAAGAATGAAGAAACAGAGCAGTAACTGGTAAGGCCCCCAGCCATCAGTGCTGTGGGGCTCCAAGAGTTCTCAAACCACAGAAGGCTCTGTGGGAACAACAGTGGAGAGGCTCCCTCCTGCAGGCCTTCCTTCCCACAGCTCCTCTGGAGCATACTGAAACTCCCATCTGAACCCCCAAGCCTGCCATGAAAGAAGATGGGACCCAGGCAATATTTGGAACCTCTTCATTTATTATTCCTTGTGAGAAAAACGTGGGTTTCTTCAGACAGCATTTCTTTAGGTACTCTATCTTGCACCTATTACAAGTCTTTGGTCCTTCCATGAAACTGGGAGCACTATTCAATAACCTGATGCACCAGAAAACATTAAACATGAAAGGGTATTTCAGAAAAGATTATGGCTTGGCTGTTGCTTTAAATAATCTCCAAACTTTCCCACATCTGAATGAACCACTGCTGTGAACCAAGCAGAAGATTTAGGAACTCTCTGCCAATTAGGAAAGCCTAGAGCAAGCTGATTCATACATCACTTGACCAATGCTGGGCCAGAAATGGAAGAGGTAATTGGCACCAACATCTTTCTTATGCTTAAAACCACAATTTCTTCAGTGTTACAACAAATTGCAAAAAAAAAAAAAAAAAAAAGTTTGGTTGACTGGAGCAAGCATGGGACTGCTACAAAAATAAAAAGGAACACATGTTTTAACACCCTTTTTGAGCAGCATTTGTTAGGCTGGCACCACCTATATAGGATACTATTACAAGATTAAAGATATTCTGTGGTAAATAACAAGCTAATCATACCCCCTTGATTAAAGTGGCCACTGACCATACAATTATCCCTGAACCTCTATAGGGCATATCCTGCAGGAGTCTTAAATTTGAATGCTAAAAAATAAAATCAAACCAAAAATATACCTTAGTCTGCACATCTCACTGAGAAAATAGAAATTTTAAAGTTTAAGTGCTACTATTTCTTACTTGCAGCACAATATCTACTAATTCACTGGACATTTTAATATAACAATATAATAATATAACTAAATATAGCTAGATAATGGAGACATGTATTTGACTCAATTATTTTACATATCACTGGGAATTATGTATAAGTTCTCAGAAAAAAAAAAAGTATTACAACAAAGTAAGAAAAATTTGCTTCTTTCAGAATCCAGTCAGCTGAATTCATGTAATGAATTACAGTGAATCCACACAATGGGTGTGAGCTTTCAGCTGAGGTTCCAAGCAGTTACATAAGAGAGTTTATAGTATTAGTAAACTTTCTCACTAGAGAAAATCCTCCTGGCAAATCTTTGAGACTGTATTAAATCTTAAGCTCCTAAAATCAGAGCTGTTGTGTGTGGTGGCACCTGCCACACACAACAGGGAAGGAGAAGAAACACCAAAACAATCCCCAAAACCCCTAAGGGTTTCTTTTTTTCCCTTAATATAAAAAAAAAAAAATAAAAAATCCTGGAATGAATGTGGGGAGCCAAAAATAAATGTTTTAGATATACTGTCTGTTAGTACCTAACCATTTTTGCTAACATTTTTGATTCTCTCAATGGTAGAGTGTTAAACAAATCTCAACCATATGTATACATGGAGGAAAAGTAAGAATCAATTTGATCTAATAATCATTTGCACTCTGAATTCTCTCTTCACCACCAGTGAAACCCATCTCCTTGCCATCATGAATTCCTTCAAGATTAAACTAAAAGCCTTGACATTCCTGTACATCCGGTGCCTGAATCAACAGGAGCCTGAAAATTAATCATTCCAAGTCATGTGTCACAATATCCTAATTCAAAACCTTGTAATCTGTAGTTGAAAAGACAAAATCCTTCCTTCCACAGGAATTCACACCTTCTAATATGCCACCCTTCCCTTACACAAAAGGAATTAAAAACTCTCTCAGAAAATTCTCTCAGAAAGCTTTTTCCTCATGATGTTTCCTCCCAGTATGACCTGATTCATCATCCAGATCCTTACAGGGAAAGGTTCACTAAGGAGAGGCTCGTTAGTAATTAATTAGTAATGCCATCTGTCATAAATAAAGACTAGATACCTGATCTTGAATGCAGCCATTAATGCAATAGATATTTATCATCCACAAATGCCATTGCAGGTACAAATTAGGAAAATTTGAACACACAGGCTGAAATCTTCAAATCAATTAAATCTTTTGAAATTATTGTTTCAGAACTTGATGAATTTTAGCCAGAAAGAAAATGCATTACTTTGAGAATCTGGGCTTTAGCAATAAGGAGGAAGATGACTTGGATGACGTGGGTGAAGAGAGGATATCAGGAGCAAAAATGGAAGGACAAAGTCAGTGCAGGGAAGGAACTCACTGCTGCTGATCCACCCTGCCACAGGCTTTGGATATGCCTTAGGAAAAAGGGCTCCAGGAAAAGACCTTACCTGGGGGGCACTGCCTTCCAACCAACTTCTCTCACACACTCAACCACCAAGGCCAGGAACACCACAATTATGCTCTTACAACCCCTGGCTGTATTCCATTTAAATGCTGAACACACCCTGTATCAATAAGCCTCCTGGACAGGAATTAAGAATCCTCTCCTATGCAGGGGCACAGGGATGAGATTTGCTGAAGAGTTCATCTTCTCACAGTTTGGTTGTGACATTCTTTATGCAAAATCCTAATTGTTTGGTCTTTAAATTATCTTGGTGAGAAGGCTTTTTTTTCCTTTCCCTTGATTTAGCATCAACTTGTCCATACTTGTCCAAGTCCCTTTTCTGTTAACCAGAAACACCAGAAAAGTCAAATATAACTGCTTATCTATATAAGGAACTGCCAGCACGTTTGTTCCAGTACATTTGCAAAGGCAAAAGTCACATTTTCCTCTCCACCTACAGCACTGCCAATTCACCCAACACTCCTGTGCTGCCACTATCTGAACATCTAGGAGAAGAATTCACTCAATCTTCTGGCTGCAGCAGTAAGAGATTTAACAATTAATCCAATCAACTCAGAGTTTCTTAATCCATCTCCAACAACATAGGAATATCATAGGATTCAAAAAAAATTAATCCTTGGAGCTGGAAGCACTGGTTTAACAACAGTATGAAAATAAACCTCAACAATTTGTAACACTTGCACATAAGACAATCCTGCAACATTGTTTGATTACGTTGCTGGGAGACTCCTGGAGCATCAATCTTTATTGACCCACAGAAAACAAAATATGAGCATTTGCTTGGTGAAACAAAGACAATTCCTTTGATGCTTCACACTCAGCAATTCCCACGTATGCATCAGCACTAAGTGACAATTACAGAAAATAATTGTAAATAATTGTACAGAAAATAGTGGCATCACACTGGTCAGTGATTTTAGCTGAGGTGAAGAAACCCTCCTTTAGAAGGACCAATGCTCTGTTGAAGGTGACCAAGTACTGGATTCTCCCTTGAAGATATAACTTTTTAAAAAATTTGGTTGAGTTTGGTATTTGCTGCTTAATGTGTCTTTGCCTGACTTTCACAGTAGCTGCAATGGCATCAGCAGAAAGGCACAAATTTTTTGAAGAAAATAAATACTATCAAGGAAGCCAAGTACTAGAGGTAAATGCCCAGAAAGCATTAATTTCTGTTTCAGTTAAATCCCTGCATGAAAGAACCATGAAAGATCTGTCGTGACAAAGTTACTCCAAGATCTGACAAACCCTGGAAGGTGACACTTGAGAATAAAGTTTTTTCCTTTCCAGCAAGGAAAGAAATATGGACATAGGATTTTGTAATTTGACTTTTTTACTTAATCAATATACATTCCTTTGCAAAATAGACTCCAAATTATTATTCATGTATTAATATGTGGCTATTACTTTCTCAAATGCTAAGGGCATTTGGAACATTTTAGAAGTTCCACAGAAAATATTAATTTTTAACTCTCAAGAACTAGGATGAGATGGGGTAGATACTTGGATAACTCCAATTAGAAGCTACAATTCCTGACAATTTCATAATAAGGGCCTGCAAACCTTCCCTACAAACTTTAAGGAAGCCAACATTCAGCAGTGTGCACTGTTGAGGTTGTGTGTGCTATT
This sequence comes from Ammospiza nelsoni, assembly GCF_027579445.1. Classification (NCBI taxonomy): domain Eukaryota; kingdom Metazoa; phylum Chordata; class Aves; order Passeriformes; family Passerellidae; genus Ammospiza; species Ammospiza nelsoni. Next base: position 3,225,617 of record NC_080646.1, on the reverse strand, counting down.
TTTTCCAAACCTCCCCCCTAAAAGGACACTGCTGACTGGCAAAATTCATGTTTTGCAGTACAGGGATAGTAGGAATCAGAAATAACTAAGGATATTGTAATTTTCCATGTAAATTTTTACCATAAAATATATTTTGTTCCTTCCATTCATGATGTAAGCCAGCACCAAGGCAGCTGGTGCATTAAAGGACATCTCTGTCAGTTATCAGCAATAAACTCATTTACACAACAGTTAAGAAGATAATGACTTAGAAAAGCTTAAATCCCTGAGATGTTTCTCAATGAACTCCAGGTCCATGCCTGCTGTGGGGGCAGAGACAGTAAAAAACTGCTGCCATCCATTCTGACATCACTGGCTTCCAACAGGGCTTCAGAGTGAACCAGACAGCCCAGAAGGGTTGAACAAAATACACCAAGAATTTACAAACTCATTAGGATAACTCTAAGGGAAAACACGCTGAAGTAACATTGTTATGACCACAATATATTCACTCCTACTGACACTGTGATAAATCTCTGATACTGACTTCAGAAACATCCCAGACTGACTCTGGAAGAACTACAAACAAATTTATCCTACAGTGATGAGCCAGGGAACAAGCAAGGCTCCCTATTCCCAGCTTTACAAGGGTACTGCAGGCATAGAGGTTCCCAAGGTTGGTTTTTATTCTTGTATTACAGGATTAAAACCTGCACTATGAGTCTTAAAAGCAGAATGAAAAGCAGCCATAAAAATATTGGAGAAAATCCAGTTTGAAGAGCCACAACTGTGGAACCACCTGGATTCAGTTATAGCTTCAATCAAGCTCTACAAACATTAAATTAAAAAATACTCTTTTAAAAAGCACATCCTGTAAGCATCTTCTAGTGCTAACTGCTTACCTCATTAAAGCTTAACTGATTCTATTGATGTTGAAGGTAAACTCCACCAAACTGCATTAATGGCAAACTGTGAACATTTCAGGAGTTGTCCTCAGATAGAAAACTGTGTCCACACAGGTCACCTGATTGTTCTGTCTGGCTTTGAAATAATACAAGAAAAGTTGACAGCTCAATATCCAAAGGTAAGGCACATTGACCCAATTCCCAAGTTCTAACTTAACACTGGTAACAGGTTCTGCAGCTGAATTAATTTGTTCTAGGACATGAAATAACAGCTGTGCCTAAAAATTTATATCATTGAAAAAACCCAACCAAAACCTAACCAAACCACTTTCTACACTCAATTGATTAAAACACAAATTCTTTAGCAAGGTACTTTTTTTTGTGGTTGGTTTTATCAATACAGCCAAAGAAGTCCAATCCACCTTCACGGTTCACCCTCAATTTGTGTCCAATAAGAAAACTCCAGCTCCTCAATTTAACTCCATCCCAGGTCATAAATGGTAAAATATCAACGCATTAAAGTATCTAGTTGCCAGATACAAACTATGTTCACCCACTTTTACAACTAAAACATTCTAAAAATTAAAACCATGGCTTTATGAGAAGGGAAACATAACTTCTAATACTTCTAATAATCAGGTGGGCACACAATCAGTCTCAAGCCTGTAAGAATTAAATACAATTGGACTGCAACTGGATTTGCTGTATTTAAAAAAATCAGGTTATGGACACCTACATTTCTTGCTACACTCTACACACTGTCCTGACATGTCTAAACTCTTTATAAAAGCTTATACAGTTATAGTAATCACTGACAAATAAGCCTAGGATTTATCCAAAATTATCATACACCACTCTACCTTTCCCACTCAGCTTATCATATCAGTGTCAGAGATATTGCTGCAATTTAGATACTTCCAACTGGCAAAGTGTAGATCAAGAAATGCTGAACAATCTTCTACACTAAATCTTATGTTCAGTGTAAACAACAGAATTACCCAATTAAAATAAACTAGTCAGCAAAGTCTAGATTAGAAAAGGAGTGAGGATAGTGGAAAGGATTTCACTGAAATATAAGCACCTACCTACTTTGAAAATTGTGAACTTGAGAAACTCTTGCTCAACCATCTTGCCCATGGCACTTCCTGTGTTTGAACTGAAAAAGTTCCCAAGTTGTCTGGAGCTGCAGCTCTGAACACGCCCAGAGGGATTTTAGACCTGACAGAAATGAGCAACTCAGCAGCTACAGCACAACTGGGCTCAAACAAAGAGAGGCCAGGCATGTTGTTGCCCTGGACAACTCTGGGGTTAGCTCTCAACTACAGCAACTGCAGGCATGAATGGAAAGGTTTCCATTCCTTCACATTCCCACCCACCCCTCTGCACAACAACCCCTCTGTCTTGATCTCAGGAAGAAACCACAGTACAGCAAACACCCAGAATATTCAGATCTCCTTCCTACCTAAAATACTGCTGTCACCCTGGAGGGGTAAGACAGGTCCAAGCCTCCCTGTCTGTGCACTCATACCATTCCAGGGGCACTGGAGAGCACTGGAACTGCCAGCTCAAGGATCCCATGAAATACATCCAGTTTTCTTCCCCTCCCAGTTGCAGATTGTCAGGGCTAAAGACTAATCTAGAAGATGGCCACAGAGATTTGAAAGTCAGCAACCTTCTCCAGAGACTGCTCATCTCAGCTCAGTATCTATTTTAATTTAACACTAAATTTCTATTCAAAGGGAAAAGAGCACCTGTTCTCAGTCAGAACAGAGCACTTACCTTCAAGAGCAGATCCTAGGAGGAAAGCTGCTTCCCACAGTTCTGAAGAGGTCTGAGGTTTTCCCAGTGCTCCTGTTGTCAGTACTTTCCCAATGCCTAACCCTTGGCAGATCATTACAAGCTGCAGGGTAAATGAAGGAGCATCAGGTGCTTTCCTGCTAAGTGCAACTGCCTTGGATCCTGCTCTGAACTTGCTCCCCCAGGCAAACTCTCAGACACTCACTCTTCTGGTTATTCAAATTACATCTAATAAAAGATATAAGTATAATAATTTAACATCTTCAATATCCTTCTCACTGCACTGGAGTCACTTATTTTCTAATTCTCTGATTTATTAAATATACATCCTATATTTACAGGAAATGCATGATGGATGCAAAAAATTCTGTTGGAATGTCACTTCTGCATCACCTAAACCTAAAGTTATAATGCTCAACTAAAATTTTCCATAGACAATATATGGTTTAATTTCACATCTACTTTTTCTTTTAATTAAAGGAATGTAGACATCTGAAGGTCCACTTTGAGCAATGCACCAATGCAGAACACACAGGATGAACAGTAAACTGTCCCCAGCCATATTATTTTATTTAGCCCAACTTCTAAGCAGTCAAGTGTTGCATTAACTTTGCCCTGAGTCCATGAACCACTACTAATCTGGCAATGAACTAAAAATAGAATGACATTGAGTATAATTGACAATACTTTAGCATATATTTTTGAAATGCTTTCACATGAGTTATTTATTACAAAAAGTTGAAAATCCAACAACTAATCCTTATTTACTGTACATTGACATACACACCATGAATGAGCTTAGGCCCCTCAGGTCACAGATCATATCACTGGATGCAATGCCAGATTTTAGGGTTCCAACCAAATCCATGTTCACCCTGCCTGAGGTTAAATGCACTGACTGGTGCAAGAGGCATGAGGCAACAAGTCATTAATCTCATGGAAATATTCCCTGGTGAACTTGTTTAAAAAAACCCCACAAGAACACTTTGGATTATTGTGGATTCATGGATTTATTCATCTTCTCAACCTGGCTCAGCAGTTTCAACAACGCAGATGGATTATATGGGAAAAGACTTCTCCTCTGCAACCTAGAAATAGCCTCCTGCAGCTCTTCCAGACACTTGGTTGATTTGTAAAGCATTACTCTTAGGGGAGCAATGTTATCTGGAGATGCCATACGAGTCCAACAGGATGAGGCAGGAGATCCCTTCAGTTTCGGAGGCGACACTTCAGAGGTTCGTGAATTCCGGTCATCATCTCTGCAGCTGCAACCTGTTTCCCTCCTCCTCACCTCACCCTCATTGTTTGAAGGCAATTGCTTTGTGTTTACCAAACACTCTTTTCCATCGGATTCCACCTCCGAGTCCTCTGAGCTGTCATAATTAACCAGGCTTTGAAGAGAAGCGAGCAGGGACGCGCTATCAGCGCTGGTCAGTGAGTCAGACTGGCTCCACTCTGCAGCCTCATTACCACCCTGCCGCGCTGTAAACACCGGGCAATTGTGAGGAGCCGAAGCCATCGCACTCTGTGGCTCTGCTGCACAAACAGCATTTTGCAAACTCGCCCCAGTCACGCAGCTCTGCTTGACAGAAACTGCGTGCAAAGCGCTGTGCCTGGTATCGAAATGGTTACAGACCTCTACAAAGTGAGGCCACTCCTTCCCAAGGAGCTTCAAGTACCTGACCAAGTACTCCAGAAAGCAAGTTTCTGATGAAATCAGAAAATCTAGAAGTACTGTGGAATCAAATGCAATCTTTTCCAGAAAAAATAAAAATATACAGTGTGGGTTATATCCACCTGCATGCACAAGGAACTGCCAGGACTCCTCCTCTTTGTGGCTTAGGTTATCAGGAACATCACACTGTAACCTGAAAAGTAAGCCAGGAAATCATTTAGTGGAAGATAATTTTTTTTAAAAAAGCAGCAATATCCAGATGAATTCTTGCTATTTTCTTTAATTTTGTGAAAATTAAGAACAAATAGAGAAGTCTTTGTATCAGAGTGAGAAAGAATGAAGGCAGCTGGGACCAGGAGATGGGACAGCTCAGGAAGCCAAGCATTTAAAGCAGGCCTAAAGAGCACTCAGGAAACCTTCTGCAGTAAACAAAGGTACTTACAACACATCAACTGTACTTTAATATCAATATGAAAATCTTATTTGAATATTTTTGTTAACCTGAATTCAGGCTAACTTTCAGAATGTTACACACACTGGAAGAGGAGCCTACTTGTAGTTAAGTGTCTGAGAATTGTGTGTGTCTAAGGTGTTACTTGCATTATCTTCCCATCTGAAGCTTGGGAGCCTTGTATAAATCAGCATAATATCTTGTAAGGTAATTTAAACAACAATGAAGCATTGTACATCCAGGACAAATCCATGAAGAACACTTCTCAGTTGTTAGCAAGAACCATTTATATCAAGTAACTGGAATTCCCATAGGGCCAATCCTTATAAACTCAGCCAGAAGTACCTGAATTATTGAAGTTTAAGTCTAATATCCCATTCTTGTCAAACCTTCAGTGTTGTAAGGAAGCAATCTTGCTTTTTATCTGTAACCACTATTTTAGACATGAAGTCAATTATCCTGAATTACAGGATATGATAAATTATTTAGTAGGAAACTTTCACAACTCCCATCTCCATCCAAAAAATACTTAAATTATCAGCTCTTACACCACACATTATTACATCATCCTGAGGTTGGGGGGGGGTGGGGTGGGGTTAAATTATAAAAAAATAATTTTGCTTCCAACAAAAGCAACCAATGGGAATGTCCCAGTAACCTCACTGAAGTACAATTCTTCACAGTTCTGTCAGAAATAAGAAGATAGACTGACCTATCAAGTTTTAAATAGATGAGCAATAAAGCTTTAGCAGCTTCCCACATGTCATCATCCTGCTCCATGAAAACCAAGGAGAGCCATTCACAGTGATGCCCAGCTGGGTGAGAGTGTGGGGAAGGCTTTCCATGACTCCTCCAGAACATCAGCAGCTGGGACATGGAGCTCTCAAAGTCTCCTGGAAAACAAAATTAATCATGAACTTGGCTATACATTTTTATTGCCAAACAACACACACTCTTTATTTTTTAAATTAACAGTGCATAACAGTTCATGAATGCAGTTCTTTCCTTAGCTCAACTGATTTATCACAGCATCAAATTTTATAGATTAGTTCTTGCTGTTTTAGTGCAGTAGCTTACTCATAAAAATCACTTTGTATTCATTAAACAGAGACTCTTTCCCTTAAGTCAAAAAACTTACACTTTCAATACTAATGAGATACTACAGAGCAGTTTTTGATGTAACACAGCACACACTCAATGTTTAGAAAACAAAGTTTTCCTGCAACATTGAAATCAATTTTATTTACTGCATCACTACATGATTTTCCTTAATATTTGACTTTAAGATTTGTTTTTCCTCCCAGCAAATAACAGGGACATCAAATTATCTTTGTTATTAATAGTTACTCTTCAGACTGAAACTCTTCCCTATAAACCTGGAAATGATTCTCAAAATTGAAATTAATTAAAGTTAAGCCACTTTAAGCCATGTTAATGACAAGAAGATCAAGCAGCTTCCCGGAAGGGAAATTAGCATATTAAAGCATTTAGGTGCTTGTTTTAAACACTTCCTGTAATTTCAGTAAAATAAGGAAGTACCATTCTTTTCAGATTGAAATTCCTCTTGACAGTTGGGGTGTTTGAATCTAATTAAAAAACTCATTTTTATGTCATGAATCTGGAAAAGAAAGGAGAATGAGAAAGGATTTTCACAGAGATATCTAAAATTGATATAGCCTACATTTTTTCTTTTCACTTGCTTTTTCACAGTCTCAGTCTCCATACATTTTTCAGAAGGTGGATCACAAGTAAAATATTCTTTACAAATACTTAAAAATCTTTAAGAATGCAACTGACATCACAAATATAACATCTTCCAAAAATCTGGAAAAAGTTTCACAAGCTGTCTTATGGAAGGTGTAGCTCTTTCACACGGATGAATTAAAATTGATTTCAGGCTTGCTGCCTAGTACACAAATATAAAAAGTGAAATAATGTTTATGTCTAGAACTTCTACTAAAACACCTCAATGTATTTAAAGTGCTGTAAAATTTCACCCTTGTTTAAAAAGAAACAGAAATTACTTTTGGCCACATCATCAGTAAATAGATTATTGCTGCCCCAGCCCAGCCCTGGCACAGCAGCAGCTCTGCCCTTCTTGTACCCAGCCCAGCCCCTCACTGCAGCCAGCCAGCCCAAGGCAGCAGCTGGGGGAGGAATGCTCACACCTGCTAACTGGAAGGGCCAGATGTGTCAGCCAGGGTGAAAAACAACACAACCATTTACATGGGGAGGATGTGGAGCTGCTGGAGCCAGTCCAGAGGAGGCCACAGAGATGCTCTGGGCCAGGCTGGCAGAGCTGGGGGTGCTCACCTGGAGAAGAGAAGGCTCCAGGGAGACCTTAGAGCCCCTTCCAGGGCCTACAGATGCTCCAAAAGAGCTGGAGAAGGATGTTGGACAAGGGCCTGGAAGGAGAGGGCTAGGGGGAATGGCTTCCCACTGCCAGAGGGCTTAGACTGGATACTAGGAGGAAATTCTTCTCTGAGAGGCTGGTGAGGACTTAGCACAGAGCCCAGAGAAGATGTGGCTGCCCCATTCCTGAAGTGTCCAGACCAGACTGGACAGGGCCTGGAGCAAGCTGGTCTAATGGAAAGTGTCCCTGCCCATGCAGGGGTTGGAACTGGATGATCTTTAAAGCCCCTTCTAACCCAAGCCATTCTGTGATTCTGTGTACCACAATTCCCCTGTGCCTTACTTTGGCGCTTCCTTATTTTTATTTACCTTTAACTTTATTACCTAGTATACCCCAGCTGGTTTTGCCTCATGACATTACTTGGCTGACCAGTAATGCCTTGTACCTTCAGTAAAATAAATACATAATGGTGCTTGAAGTTCTACCTCCACCTTAGAAAAGAGTGTTACCTGCAGCTCCTTTCAGTTCCCCACCCTGAACTGAGCAGATGCTTGTGCTAGGGACTCTCCTTGTCCAGCTGAAGAAGAGCCTGGTGTTCTCAAGCTGGCTTAATGTTCTTAACAGGTAAAAATTTCAACCCCAAATGCAGCTGTTTCAAGCCCAACATCTTGCAGGGCTAAGGATTTGATAAAATGCAAGGAGACAACTAATTAGGCAGGACACGGCAACAGCAGTTTCTTGAGTGGGTCTTCTCCTTCCTCCCTCCCACCACCACTAATTCAGCTGAAATCTATTTACAGTCTTAATGAGCTGTGACTACAAAATCTGAAAGCTCAAACTCTTGCTGCTTAATGAACAAAATTTAAATGGACTGTTACCTTTGATTTCTGCTTCTGTTGCAGAGTTGTGAATCTTGAATTCCAGTGCTTTAAGCACAACCAGACTTAAGGCTCTGAGAACAGTTTGGTCAGAAGCACCTTGAGAACCATGTCCAGGAGCAGTTTCACTGCTTCCAAAGTAGCTGGACTTCCCACTGAGTGGGATCTGATTAAGCCAAGTCAAATTCACAACCTGCAGAACAACATTACTCAGTGCAAGCATATCCTCACACAAAGATGGGGTTTGTAAGAACTGTGATCCACCTTTAGCATCTTCTCTAGACTTGCAAAGGACACATTTTTTAAGGAGCAAAATGAATTTCTTCTTGATTACATAAGGAATCGATGAGCTTATAACACTGAGGACATAAGAGACTTTCAAAAATAAAATTCTCTGGCACCTGAATGGTAATTCCAGTTCAATTCTGGAAACCAAAAGTGCTTCAAGCAGATCTATAAAACTGATCAGATTGTTTGCAGCTTCAGAATAAGGTGAAGTGTAGTGGTGACTGTCAAAATGATGGAGCAGGATGGCATTATAAAATCCTTCAAGCACTGCATCAAGAGGAGCCAACAGCTTCTTCAGAGCACCTATGGCAACAAGAGGCATATTATTGACCTGAGGTGTAAGAGATAAGTCAGTAAATAAGAAATTAACCGGTGTTGTGACTACTTTTAGAACATAAATACGTTCAAGCCACTGCATTTGAACAGCACTCTGTCACCCCCTGTATAAGGAAGGGTAGAGGTGTCCTGGAGCCGAACCATTCCCGAGGAACGCCGGGTGAGCGGCTCCTCCTGGCGGCACCGCCGGTACCTGCTCGGGCTGCGGGCGCGTCCTTCAGCGTCTCCTTGAGAATCGCCGCCAGGGTCCACAGGCAGCCGGGCACCGCCGCGCTCCCGGGGAAGCCCAGCAGCGCGGCCAGGCTGAAGCTCAGCCACGGCACGTCCACAGCGTCCTAAGGAAAACAATTCCAAACCCGATCACGGATGCTCTCGGTTGTTATGCAAATGACATGAAATCATAACACAGTGATTTCAAATTGTATGGTAAAAAGGTTGAAATGTAGGCACAGACAAAACACGGGTAGAAACAACGTCTGTCCTGGGCCATTAATTAGGTCTTTAATTACAAACATGAAGCAACATATGCATGCAATAGAAATTATCTGTATGTTCCAAAAAGGGAAAACCAAACCTCCTCATGTCATGTGACCTACCCAAAATCAGATAATTCTGTAGACAGACCAGATCTGAACTCCTAATTCCCAGACAACTTGATGAGAAATATTACAAACATAATTATGAAATAAATCTGTGCTCAGGATGCTACTATGGAGACTGCAATACATATTCAATAAATATACAGCAAATTAAAAAAAAAAACCTCAAGTAATTGGGTTATTCAAACAAGAGCATACACCAAGGCATTTTATTAACTTCCAAGAGGTTATTATTTAGTTTTATCTACTGCATCACCCAGCAGATACCAAGGAACTGTAAAAATACTGATAGTCTAGATCATGGCTTTTTTAATATCTGCGTTGCAACTTTAAAGAGATTCTTATCATCTACATCCATTTTACCTTAAATGAGTTTCATAAAATTCCAGATTTTTATACATTTTTTATATATAAATACACTCTATGCCTCTGTTACACACCAGATCTCCTGGCCTTCTATACTCCAGGCTTCTTCCGACACCATTGACAAAGTTTCTCAGAAAATACAAACACTAGAAAAACCTGGCTGTAGAGTGAAATGGAACAACCTGCAGGCACAGGTTCACTAAGCCATTTTTTGAGCTGTGAAGTGATGCCACACTCACCTCTTCCTTCAGCTGGAAATACACAAGAGATGCCAAACTTTGTGAGGCCATGTGAGATAACAGCCGGTCATCAGAACCCAGCAGGTGAATCTGGAGACAGGTAAAAAAGAAAAAATATCTAAGGCACATCCCTTTTTATTTTTCCTCCTTTCCTAAATAAATCTTTCAGCAGTTACCAATTTTGAGTCAATTTTTGCCTCCTTCAGAAGAAGAACAAAGATTTCACAGTACTTCTGTCTCGTGTGGAGCTCAGTCTCCTGGGACTCTGCTTTGGCCACCATCATTTCGATCAGGGTGAGCTGGAGCAGCGTCACCTCCCGTGGGCAGAACGAGGAGCTCATGTTTGCAAAGCTCTTGGATAAATCATCTGTTGCAGGGACAACATCTGACATATCAGAGTCCTGATGGCTCCCAGTGCCACCAGCAGAAGATGGCAGATGCTGCTGATGACAGGATCCATCTCCTTCTGGTGGCTGCTCCACACACAGATTAATTAAAGAGGAATAATGATGGCTTTCCCTTGCTAGGGGAATGCCTGCCAGGACATCCTTATACATCTGCTGCAGGAGAGAGAGCTTCATGATGAGATCATGCAATATTCCACAAAATACTGTGTGGCTTCACTGATTGCTCACTGCAAATCAGCTTCCAGGTCACTTTCATCCAGTCAGAGAAACAGGAGCACACTGGGCATTTCTCTTCTAAGTCACCTATAAATAAAACATTCTGCTGTTACTTTGCAAGTAACTGCAAAATAAAAAGGAACAACATATTTTCAGAGTTAATGCTACCATTATGAAACTTGTTTTGAAAATGCAAATTCAGCTGCACAAAACTGTCTCAGTGAGACATTAAAATGAAGAATTCCCATGCTGGGAAGAAGTTCACAGCTCCAGTATTATATTACCAACACCAAAGTTCATTTGCTGGAATTAACAAACCCAAAGATTGTTATTAGGGGCTACTTTCAAAGATATGAGAACTTGGACTACACTGCTAAAACTACTAGAACCTAAACTCTTTTGTGACAGATGTCTCTAAAAACAGGCATCAAATTTCAGCTGCAAATTTTCCTCTGAACTGGCAATGTTCATTGCTGCACTGAGGCTGGAACTGGAAACAGCTCTCAAAAAAATGGAAGCCAAAGGGAGGACAAGTCTTGACTTCTGCTGCACACAGGCTCAAGGTGGGCTGACCTCCAGGGCACAGCGACTAAGAAGCTGAAAATTAAAGAAAAATTTAAAAACAGAGTGCAAAATTTATTAAGAACCAATAAAAACATTTAAACATATTCAGGAAAGGTAAAAAAAAAAAAAAAGTCTTTATTCTCCCTGTCAATGGAAGACATCCTTCAATTACAGCACTGGAAGATTTGCTACAGCTTAAAATTAAGCGCTACTAAGAATTCAAATCTCTGAAGTGTGAGCACCTGAGCCCCCACAATTTTCTGTCCAGTATGTAAATGGCCAAACAGATACCCCATCTTCTCAGGAAAAAAAACCCCAACAACAAACCCTTAAAAATATCAGGGTTTCTTTTTCACCTACATTAAGAGTGATGCTCATCTGTAATATTTATCTTCTTAGAGCAGTTTTAACATACTCTCTAACCAGATCTCTTTTAATTAAAACCAACAAACTCATCTATGGTGAAGTTAGGAGTGGAACTAAAGTTGATTATAGGAATATTCATACTTTGCATACTTTTTTGATCCCCATCTCTAAGTCTGGCATAATCAACCAGGCAGAATCCTGCAGCCATCCACCTGTAGTTGGCTTTTACTTAAATACTGCAATTCCTCTTTCTTACCAAAAGAAGAAAACAGTTTAGTCTTCCAACCAGTAAGAAATTCTAAGTTTTACCTGCGTTTGTCATCAGACCAAATATTTTAAATTACCAGTTCTTTTTAGCAGAATATTAGAAAAGAATGAAATTGTAAAAGTCGGTATATGAGGCATTTCTGTTCTAGCTTATAATCTTGACAAGTTTTTAAAGCAATATCAAACATTGAAAATTACACCTTCATTTTTACAACCTGATTTTTTCTTTGCAACGGAAGCACGGATTGACAAAATGGCTTCCCAAAGGCACCAAGGATTAGAGGCAGCCCAAGATGTGCTATCCTGACTCATCACTTCTCCCACCATCAGGAAGCATTTCCTTCAGAAAAGAAAGTAAAATGTGAGAGCATGAAGTTGCCTGCAGGAGTAATCTACAATTCCCTCTGGTGTGATATTTTTAAAGACACATTCAGCAAGGGCTGACCTGGAAACTCCAAAATGTTACAGCATGTTCCTCACCTGATAAAAGCAAGAACCCTTCCCCATCCTCTCCCATACTCCACATTTTGCTGGATGTTAAGAATAAATCTGGTATTTCAGGCAATAAATTCCCCCTTCATTTGCAGAATCTTTTCAGAATTCTACTTGAGGTGGAAATTTATGACCTGAAACATCATAAATTTTCTTCAGAAATCACTCTGAATATTTTATATAGCTATTGTTCCCATCCTTGAGCTTTATTTCTTCCTAAATGAATACCTAATAAAGTAAAATCATCTCAGCACATTTACTCCTGTTTTGGAGATCAGCTGGAATTATCACCTCGTGTGGTAGATGAAGAGATCTCATGCACAAATCCACACGATCCAGCAGGGTGGTTAAGGCAGAAGGGAGTCAGAACTTTTCTAGGAGACCCACTGTGGGATTCCACCTCCACCACACAGTGCTGGCTGCGCCCTCCTGCATCCTCCCAGAGCACATTTGTGTCCCACCATTAATCTGCAAACTTTACAAAAGCATCTCTAAGATATGTCTCACTCACACATGACAACAGCGCACAAACGTAAGCCATTGAAGGAAATGAAAAGTGAGGGGGCTTATTTTGAAGGCATTTACTTCAAAGAGGGAGAAAATATCAGACAAGGACTAAATTTGTTTCAGACACAGCACGAGAGTGAAAAGCTCAAAGCTGAAGAGCAAAGAAAAGCAGTGACAAACTCCAACCCTGATTTGTATTATTTATCTGAGTTACTCACGACAGCATCTAAAAACCAATTAAGGCAATGCCTCACAGAGCCAGACTCCTGCATAAACAGGAACAGTTCTAAAAACCTTATATATAGACTAATCACATAAAAGACAGAAAGGAAAACTACCCAGAACATAAGAAACAAACAAAAAAAGGGGGTTTGTATGTTACTTTCATCATTAATAATGCTTTAAAATCAAAACCAAAGTCAAGTGGAGCTGCAAACAGAATGAGGGAAGAAACTTATGCCTCTTCACTTATATCTCTGAGTTATTGTGTGCCAATATAAGCCATTTGTGTTAGTAAAAGAAAAAAAAAAGAAAGGAAAATGTGCTATCGACAATGTAGTTCAGTCAAATTAGGAAGGAATTGTTCCCTGTGAGGGTGGGCAGGCCCTGGCACAGGTGCCCAGAGCAGCTGTGGCTGCCCCTGGATCCTGGCAGTGCCCAAGGCCAGGCTGGACAGGGCTTGGAGCAATCGGGGATACTGAAGGTGTCCCTGCCATGGCAGGGGATGGAACGAGATGACCTTAAAGGCCCTTTTTTCTAGAAAAAACTATCCAAAACCCCATCCTAGTTTCATTATAAAATTGTATCTGATAAAGCTAAATGAAACCTCAGCCCATGACTTTTGGGTATGAATCTGAAGCCGCTGGATCTGTTTATAATCATAGCATTTAAGGAATAAAATACACTTTGGACTCCTTGTACCCGGAATGATTTCGTAGGCTCATCTCGCAATAAATAAGCTTCTGCTCAGTGCTGAAATACTGTAAACGCCTCTAAATTCGTGTCATTTCCTTCCAGACTTTGCAAACAACCTGAGCAGCGCAATCCCTGTTCACTGTGACACCTCAGCACGCCGGACGCTTTGGTTGCAGTTCTGCCAGGCGCCCTCAGACCCCGCCGGCAGGAGCGGACCCGGACCCCCCTCACCGGCCCCGGCAGCGCTGGGAGCTCATCGGAACCGCGACACTCGGGGTGACAGAGCGAGCACGGAGCGGCCGCTCCTTCCGAGCCCTCACAGCCCCGGCCTGCCAGGCTGAGGGCGGCCGAGGCCTCCCACCCAGCCACCAGCTCGGCATCCGCACAGCGCGGAGACCCCCGGCCCCCGCAAGCACCCGGCGACCTTTCCTTCACCCGCCCGTTTCTCCCTCAGCCCCTCCAGGGCTCCCCGCCAGCGGACCCCATCGCTCCCCAAGGCCCCGCCCCCGTACAATCAAACCACGCCCATAAAACATCACTCCGCCCCTCCCGATGCGGGCCCGCCTCTTTCGTTCCAGGCCGCGCCTCTCGCCCCTCCGGTTCGCACACCCGCGGCCCCGCTTAGTCACCCCGAGCCGCGGAGCGCCCGGGCCCGGGCCCGTCCCCGCCCCGCTGCCCGGCGGCCGCTGCCAGGCAACTTTCGCCACTCACCCGCCCCCGGCGGACCGCGAGGCCCAAACTCCGCTCCGTCACAGCGCCGGAACCGCCGCCGCCGGCCCCTGTCGCAAAGCCACCCCCCACTCCTCCGCGGCTTTACGGCAGCGGGGCGGGGCCGCGGGGCGGGGCCGCGTCAGCCCGGCGGCCAATGGGACGCGGCGGCGGCGCGCGGGCGGGGGCGGGCCCGCCGTCAGCCCGGCGGCCAATGGCGGCGCGGCGGCGGCGCGCGGGCGGGGGCGGGGCCGGCGCGGCGGGCGCGGATTGGCCGCGGCGCGGGTCAGTCCCCGCCCGCCGACCCCGCCGCGAGCCGAGGGGGGCGGCCCGGAGCGAAGTGTCCCCGTTCGGCTCGGCCCCCCCGACCCCCCGCCCGCCGCCGCCGCCAGCGCGGGGGGCGGCCGCGCCCGGGGCCCCCGGCCCGCCCCGCTCCGGCACGCGGGTCACGCAGGTAACCCCGGCTGCCCCGGGGTCCCTCGCGGCGCGGGGAGGGGGGGGCGCGACCCCGTGGCCTCCCCTCGCCCACACCGGGCAGCCCCTCCGGCGGGTGCGGGGCCGTGAGGGGAGCCCCCGCCGCTCCCTCCGGGAAGGGCTGCGCAGCCCCCCGCCGCCCCTGCCCGCTCCCCCGGCCGGCTCCGGGCCGCCCCCGGGGCTGCCCAAGGAGGGGGGTCCCCGTCCCCAGCCCCCGGCGGCGCCCCCGGTGCCTCGGCGGCCGCCGGGCCTTGGGGCTGTGCGCCGGGGCTTGGCCGGCTTTTTGTGTGTGTGTGTGTGTGTGTGTGTGTGCGCGCCGCTGACGGCTCCTGGAGCGTGAACTCCTGCGAGGGAGAGGTTTGGTTTCCCAGCAGCTCAGCTTTCTGGGTTACTTCCTGTCCCATTCTTTAGCACTTATCTTTACTTCCATTCCCTGGAGGAGCTGCCTTGACAGGGCAGCGGTCCTGCCGTTATTATCCCTTCAACTCCTCAGTATCCTGGGAGAGTGTCCTCCTTTTCCAGGAGAGATCCCGATTTTGATGAATAACCCCTTTCCTTCCAAATTTGTGAAGGCTCTTCCTATTTTGCCCAGCTATTGCTTTTGTATTAACCAATTCTGTTCTTCATCGCTCTCTTTTATGTCATTGTGTGGCTCAGTTCTACTTTTATTTTATTTTTTTTTAGGTTTAAGCTGCCTTAAAGGAGAATTAAAAATAGTGACTCCAAAGAACAAAATAACACAGAAGAGAGAAAACAGCACTCAAAAAGCCCCCAGAAAGGTGATGATTCATTTAGACTCTCAGAGTCATCCTCGACACATGGTTTGGCTGGGATTGGGGCCTCTTGTGTTTTTATGGATTTGAATAGGTAGCATTAGATTTCTTTGTTCTTTTAAAACCTACTTTCTGTTGACCTTTTTTTAAAGTTTGAAAGCTCTGAATCCTATTTGAAGTACAGTTCCTCTTGTAACGCTTTATAATTTTCCAAAATTATTCTGCAAATGTTGTTTTGATTATGAATTGCTACTTAATGGGGTTTTTGTGTCTTCATCTCAGGGGTGTCACTTAAAAATACTTTGCTCTAAGTCGTTAAAAGGATCTTTTCTTTAAGTCTTTCCATAAATTTATGGGTTCAGCACTGCTTCTCTTTTTGTTTCAATTCTAAAATCTTTATTTTAGGCTAGGTCCTGGTAACTGCAGTACCTTGCTTTAGTCATGCCTCACTCCTGTGTGGGTCACTTTATTGTGTGTGTGTTGTAACGGAGCTGCAAAAATTGAAATTAATTTAATTGGATGGTGTCTGCTTACAAGTACTTACTTTTTGGGCTGAGATCATAGAAGAAGATGATGCTGTTGGGTGCTTAAGGGGAAAAAATGAAAGGAGTCCTGAAAGCCAGTGCTGCTGGTAGGAGGGAGGTTGTGTTTCAGGGGGAGAGCTGTTCGTAGGGAGAATTGCGTGTTCTACGTGGTGAGATGAAGAAATGGATCCTAGGAGAGAGAGTGGGGGGTGAATGATGTCAGTCAGACTTTTTCTGCATCCTGCTGTCAGTGTGCTCCAAAGGATGGAGACTCTGCGCCTTCTCCTAAGGGAGGGTCTGTCTTGAAGCCATTTTAATCTGTTTCAAATGTAGGTGAGCTTGGATTTTTGGCTAGAATGCCCTCCCTGGAGGTCCCTGTGGTCTGTGTCGTGTTTTCAGAGATGTCACTGGCCGTATCAAAACGTTGTTCATTGTTGGCAATCAATTGTTTTTGAGCATTAGCCTGCAGGAGAAGCAGCAGTGTTTGTTGCCAACAGCCTTGGTCAAGGCTGGATCATTTTTCCAATACAGATGTCTTTAGATCAAGACAAAAAGTGGTTGCTCTGTGTTGAAGATTAAATAGAAAATCCCTCTGTAACACAAGTGCAGCAATTCCTGAGGCACGCTTTGGAAGTGCAGGGAAGAAATTTTCCATGTTATTTTGATAACTCAGGAGTAATGGCAGAACATGTGGACATGCCCAGTATGATTCCAGGAGGGATTTTCCTGCTAATAGGTGAGGCAGATGTGCATCAGTACAAACTTACCCGTGCAGTTATTGCACAGCTGTTTCATCTGAATTTAGTTTATTTTAACTCCCTTTTCCCAACCCACCCAGTGCCTCTCACATCAGGGCTGTAGCTGCTCTGACAGAACACCTCGTGGTGCCAACAATTCATGGGATCTTTGGGATTTATTCACAACAGGAGACTTAAGTTTTCATTTGATTTGTGAATTTCCTTCCTAGTGTGAAATGCCAGTGCAGCAAAGTTTGATTCAGATGCAGAGACTGGAATTGAGTTCACAGGAATCAGGGAATTAACTTCTGGCAGAAATTTGCACATGGCTGAAACAAGGCACAGAGATCACTGAAATGCTGAAGTCCTGCCCTTGATCCCTGGAAGAAATGCAGTATGTTGCAAGTATAGCAGCCCTTTAGAGAAAGCTTTAGTCTTCAGGCTATATCCTCATTTTGAGTTTGTTTTTCCTCACTGGGAATTCTCAACCCTTAAAGGAAATGTGCTGTCTGAGGGATGGTTTTGTTTTGTTCCAGCAATGCTTACAGAAGGATATTATCACAGTGAAAATCTCGCTGTGTCCACTAAAGACATCCAAAAAATTTTGTCCACTTGGATTCTTTTAGGCTGTATTAAGTAGTAATATATATCAAATGTATTTCTAGAGATTGTTGAATGCCCAAACTCTGTAAACAGCACTCAGTTGCTTTATCAGCTGTGCTGTGAGAATGAGGGCTGAAGTGACTCCTTTAATGTGGTTTGAACTCACCATTGGTTCCTGCTTCTGTCATTCCTTGCAGTGTTGGTGTTTGGGTGCTCTAATGGTAGTAAATCACGTGAAAATACATAGATCTTAGCAATTAACACTTGCTACAAATTAATTACTCATAAGGCTAAGCTTCCACCTGACTTCTGCTGTTTAAAACTTAGTGGTGTCACTGCTGGAAGTTGGAGGGGAATTGGTATTTTTTGCTTGGTACACGAGGATCTCCAAGCATGCTGCAGAGCACAAGCTCTCTGCAGTTTGTCAGCGCACATCTTGAGGGAGGAGGCTCTGGCTGTGTGAACCTGATGCAGCATTCTCTACTGAAAAAGGAGCTGGCAGGCCTGGCTTTAGCAGCAGCATGGAGGTCCTGCCTTCAGAAGGAATTGCAGGATTTTATTCTCAGGGCTCTGCTTGTGCTTAAGGGTGCCAGTGTATGGGTAGGGGTGCTGAGGATGCTGAGTGGTTGCTGTGCTTGCTGAAGGTGAAGTTTCCCTCAGATTTGCAGACCTAAAGTTGCTTGAGCTGGGTGATCTCTGATTCTCCATCAGGCCCAAAGTTAGACCTCACAACCTCTCAGTGAGATGGATAATTGTAGTAAAATGACACCCCTGTGCTTCAGTTTCACCCACCTGCAGAATGTAACTACACAGCAGCTGCTTATTAGTGTGTAACAACACCACCTCTAGTTCTAGGAACATCTGAAGTTGGTGTGGCACTTGTAAGTTAACTTTTTTGGTTATTTTAAATTTAGTATGTCCGAGCTATGAGCTGGCCTCACAGGAGCTCTCATGAGAAATGTGTAACTTTTAATGACACCTTGTGAGGAGTGAAGGCTTCTTCCCTTTGAAGCAGCAGTTCCTCTGTGATGTTTTGGATTCATGCACTGTTAACTCATTGCTTTCAGGGCCAGCAGCTCCCATGTGTTGCTTGGTGATTTTTATCTCAACCATAGGGATATCTCTCTTCATCTCTGGGCTGTAGCATGGAACTTTCAGCAGAAAATGTATTTGGGATTATAAGGCTCTGTGAAATTTTGATATTTCACATGTTACTTGCAAACTTCACGATTGTGATGTGAGAATGCAAATGACAACACAATTGTTTGCCCTACTCTTGTCTGAAGAGCTCCTGGAATAGGAGCGTGAGTGACAGCTGAAATGATGGTTGTATTTAGTTTGTCAAAAATATAGTGACCATTTTTAAAATGCCATGTGAGTGAGAACACATTTAGCTTGTTCAAGCTTTGAAATGGGTAGGAGAAGTGAGTTGTGAGACTAATGAAGGCTGATGTGATTATCCTTATTCCACAGGGCTTTCCTTTTTTCTGTTGTTTATTTGATTTAAATGTCTCAGAATACTTCAACCACAGGCAACTCAGACCTACACTGATGAGGTCCATGCCAGATACTGAATGTCATGTGTAATGGTACACTTCCCTTGTTGGACAGAGTTAGGCTGACATCAGGAACTTATGGTCCTTGTTCTGCTCTTGGGTGTGTAATCTCAGAGTTTAGGGATCAGCTCTTTCTGTCAGGCCATGTGAATGAGCAAAATACTGAATTTTGAGGTCTTGCTTTTTGTACCAACCTTTAACTTTCTTTAAAGTAAGTGTATACATATGTTGGAATTAATTTTCCACATGATGTTTGCCGTGACTTTAAAGAAGTGACACATTGATGTGGCAAAGTCTAAGATCTCTTTGACAACATGAGACATTATCAATAGATAATGAGGATGTTTGTCTTATTATTTTTATTTAGTGCAGCCTCTACTATAATTATTAGTGTTTTAATCAAACTTTGTTAAGTCATTGAGTGAGGGAGCTTTACTCTTACTAAATATGACTTATTTTTATTAAAGTTGCAGATCTTACTCTTGCCATATGCAGCTAATTTTCCTTTGGGGGGAAAAAAGCTTGTTACTTTTTTAGTGGAGCAATCTGTTACCTTGTCTGTAGTCTGTGAAGTCAGTGCAATTCTAATTTGCATCAGCTAATAAAAAATGTGTGGGTTTTAAAGTGAAAATCATGCAAAAATTAAAAAAAAAAAGGTGAACGACTGATCATCTAGGCAAAAAAACAAGGCTAGAAATGTGATCAAATTAGGTCATGGCAGTGCAGTTCTGTGCAGGGCTGTAAGCATATCTGAAGACCTTGTATGTTTTATCTTGGGAAGCAAAGCTCTTGGAAAATGTGCATAAGAGGGATAAAAAGGGCTTTTTTCATCCTCCTCTTTGAGCTATCATTGCAAAGGATGATTTTATGTTGCATTAAGTGGCAGAAATTTCAACTTAATCTAAGAGAGCTGCACAGTTGAGGGAACTGCTCTGGTGCAACTCGTTTGCAGAAGAAACGAGTCACAGTTGGGTTTGTGTGATCAGCTGTACAATTAAGTATTTAATGGTTTTATTGTTTATTGCATGATTGCAGTGCTCAGATGAGATAAGGGAGCCTTTCACTAAAAGTTTGCAGCCAAAGGAAATGAAAGGTCAGATAAAGAAAGAATTAGTAGAAAGAATTAGTGAAATAACAGTGATGAGTGCAGGAGGAATGGTCTGGGGCTGATCCCATTAAGTGCAGGTGATGGGGGGGATAAGGAGGGGCTCCTCTGAAGGAGGAATCTGCACAGGGGTTGTAACTGGATTTTGGTAAACCTTGATTCTAAAAGGCTGGTTGTTCTATATGAAGAAAAGGTGAAGATTTTTGAGCTGGTGGTTTTCTTGTACTGTGGAGATGGCTTTACCTGCTTGTGAAACACAGCATGTATCAGCTTGAGCTGTCACATGAGGGACAGGAGACAGCCTGGTGGCTCTGCAAATCCACCTGAAGGACACAGCTCAATGGTCTGTGTGCTCAGGTTTTATTCTTTACTTAGGGAAACACAGATGGGATGGAGATTTAAAAAACCAAAAACCAAACCCCATACAAAAACAACAATAAAAATCCCACAAACAAATAAAAAACCCGCAAGAGTAGTTTGGGAAGAACTAAATGGATCCTGTTTTTCCTGGCATCTGACTCCCACAGGGAGGTGTTGAGCAGTGAGGCAGAAATGCCTACTGTAACCTTTGTATCCATTCTTGTTCCATACAGGAGGGGCAGATACACATAATTATTAGAGAAGAGTGTAGACCATTTCTTCAAGGTATACTCCAGAGAGGAAGCACATCCCTCATTTCTCTTGTCTTCCATAAAATATTCCCTGTAGCCTTTTCCTCATGTGGCAGAAGCAAACTCTGTCCTCCCCAACCTCTGGAGGATTCTTTGATAACAATAGGAGACACACTTTGGGTCTTTCCTGACATAGCTGCATGAAAATGTGGCATTCTCACAACCAAACAAAGTAAAAGTAAATAAACCTCTGGCTTTTATTCTTTACAACTAACAAGAAATACCATTTTTTTGAAGGGGTAGCAGGTTGTTTGACACACATGGGCACAGAAGATTATGAACAGTGAAGACAATGAAGAGTGGGACATCCATCAAAGAGTAACAACCTCTTATAAGGTAATTCAGGACCACATTGAGTTTATCCTGTTGTATTTGCAAAATCAATTAAGTAACTGTTGCTGTCCTCCATTTTCATGGCACTATAAAATCATTATAACCAAGAATATATAGGTCTATTTTTCCCCCCTATGCTTCCTTTTGTTTTTTTACTTGCATGCAGAAAGCCAATATGTAACAACCCAAATGCATGCTGAGTCCTGAATGAGATTGATTACAGTTGCAAAACATTAAATATTAAATGCCAAAGGACTACTTCCAGTAGTCCTCCTTCTCTTCTCCAAAGATTGATGTCTTAAATGGGGCTTTGCAAACAGGAGTTTTAAATGATCTATGGAGCAGAAGTAAAAATGTTTTCAAAGCTGGTGTGTACCTAAAACTATCCTGAAACCTTTAATGTTATGGTTAAGTATTCTTGTCATTTGAATTTCATTGCTTGCCATAGGGGTGAGATGGAAGAGTGGATATTTACAGAAACTGTGCAAGTGATAAAAGGAGCTGCCTGACTTTGTCTTCTGCTTTGTATGTTTTAGTACTTATGTACTTTAGTACCAGCTCATTTGAATAAGCTCTGCTAGTCACATGCAACATATGGAGCCAATGCCAATTTTTTATAATGCTGCATTACAAATATACCCACCAGCTGAGAAGTGTGAGAGAGAGAGCTCTGCTTTTCCTCAACCAACTGTCTTCACAGAGAGTTGCAGGGGGAAGGAATACTGCTGTCCCTTCAAATGAGAAATCTCATTTCATCTCTTCAGTCATCCCATCTCTTTCTGTAGCATTTTGAGCAACTAGCCTGACCTTAACCTTCAGGATCACTTGAGGGCTTGCAAGTATTGGTCCTTTACAAGAAAGGACTGTAAAAATGGCATCATGAAGTTTGTTTACATTAAGTTTTGATCAGGTATTCTCAGTTTGAAAAAAAAGTTTTCATATCTTGTTTTTGTAGGTATTCAGAAACTAGGGCTAGAAGAGACATGGTCTGAATTAGAATTTTTTAAGGGTTTTGCATGACTCATCATCATCAGTTAGATTCTACTGTCAGTTTTCATCTGCAAATCCAAAGAAGATCTTGCTCTTGCAGCTGGAATTTCATTACCAGGGCTGTTAGTGGTGTGATGCAGAGTGAAGTCAAGCTCCCTGTCTTATAGGTGAGCATGTTCTGAAGTGCTAATTGGAGTTTAGAAAAGAGCTTAGCAAAAGCTTGTTAGAGTCAATAGAAATACTTCCATTGTCATCAGATTAACCAAGTTTGATTTTTGGAATATGCTGCAAAAGCTGACCTATTGAGTTGGCAGTTGCTGCTTTGTAAATCCCCTTTCCTCCCAGCCTCAGATAATGAAGTTCACACTGTAAAACAAAACAAAGCCAGTTTCTAAGCCATGCATAACATATGGAGCTAAAAAGTCTTCTTTAATAACCCTATGCTGAAGTAGTGATTGTTGCCATACATGGTAAGCTGAAGCATTTATAAATGTCAAAGACAGGCATTTGCTGTGTGTAATTTCCATATTTGCAGGGTAAGTGGGGTCACTGCAGCACCTGTTAATTATAAGTTTATATCTTTCCAAAAAGCAGATAAATAACTTCCCTACCATAGGCGTGAGGAGGTTGTAGAAGAGCAAACACACACTGTGCCT
Organism: Ammospiza nelsoni; assembly: GCF_027579445.1. NCBI lineage: Eukaryota > Metazoa > Chordata > Aves > Passeriformes > Passerellidae > Ammospiza > Ammospiza nelsoni. The sequence goes on along the minus strand of NC_080646.1, from coordinate 3,202,887 downwards.
TTGTCTGCAAAGTTGGCAGTGATTGATGCTTTCACTTTTCTCTTGTCTGTGGGCATACCTGCATCACAGGAAAACAAGTGTCCAGTGGGATGTGGGGAGGTGATTGCAATTTCTTTTGAATGACCTGTGGATCATGAGGATCTGGAAGTCTTTTTGATACCTAAAAGAAGGTTTAGGTGATGATGTGTGTTGACATCCTAATAAACCAAAAAATTCCTGTAAATTTTAAGTTTTGCTTGAAATTAATTTTCGTCATTAGAACTTTTCTTTGTATTTTAATGTTGATTAACTTTGCAGGAGTTTAAATACATTTCTGTTTTTAATCTTCTAGGTCTGTGTTGATATCCATCCACGTTTGAGTATTTTCTGAGGCTCCTGTTGCTCAGCATTACCTTTCTCATACCCTGCTTTTACTCTTTCTTCTAATACTCCTTTCTATTTTAGGACTATGGGATATACTATACAATTTATGTGAAAATGCAATCACTTAACTTTGTGTGCTGGGGAACAATCCCTAAACACCTGTTCATTTTCTTGCCCCCAAGTAGAACTGCAGGTGGTACTTTACAAACAGAGCATGGAGTACAGAGTATTTCTCTCTTTCCCAAGGTGTGCTTCTTTCTAGGCTCTTTTATAGTGGCTATTTTAGATACCCTTTTGGCCCAGCTCTCATGTACTGTATCAAGGTAATTATAAATGGAATTATTCTGATATATGTTCTCATGGTGTTTGACAGGGCTGTAGTAAATGCACTTAAATATATTTTCAGATCTCATAAAATATTATCCTCGTATTTGATTTTTGGAACGTAGAAGTTCTTTGCAGCCTGTGTGTACTAATTAAGAAGTGCTCAAGCCAGAATACAAACAGTAAACTCTAATTATAAAAAAAAAAGGGTGAAAAAGGAAAAAAGATAATTAAAGTTTTCAATTTGATCATTAGTGTTACTAATACTCACATGCAGTAGGTCACAGGATTCTATTGTAAGATATTTTCACTGAAGCTTACAAGGGGTGCATTTCTAGAAAAAGAAAGAGTATCACAGTTCAGTTACTGTAGCAATGCAGTGGCAGTTCCCTGCAACTGTTTGGATCATCCATTCCATAGTTTGAATAATCCATTTAACCAGTGTCTCTGGAGGTAGTGATATTAACCACAGTGTGATTGTGAAATGAATGGTGGCTTCTGGAGATTTTTCATTTTGCTCATTGCGTGGTTGCTTTAACTGTGAGCTGCTGTTTGATGCTGTCACTTCTGAAGAAAACATTTACTATTTATAATGTGCAAGTGTCCTTTTCTTTTGCTGTTCAGTGATGTCACCATGTACTATGATTTTGCTAATAAGAGTGAGATCATTTGGGGTTTATCCTCCGCGTAACATCACTTTTCCCAGCATACAGAGAGAAGTCTTAGGAATAACGGAACGCGATGCTTTCTTTCCTACATCCCCCATTGCTGATCCCAATCCTAATTTATTCCTGCTTCCCATTGACTGAAGGTGACTCGTGTGAGCTCATGAGGCTCCTGTAAAGGCCAGACTCAGCTAGGATGTTACACCACCACTGCAGGAGGAACCCTGAGCTGCAGGAAGAGCTGCAGATCCAGGCTGCCGTGGCCGCCGGCGATGTCCACACCGTGCGCAAGATGCTGGAGCAGGGCTATTCCCCCAACGGCCGCGACGCCAACGGCTGGACCTTGCTCCACTTCTCTGCAGCAAGGGGCAAGGAGAGATGTGTCCGTGTCTTTCTGGAACATGGAGGTGAGTTCCCCACAGAGAAAAACCTTTATACTCATCTGGATTTGTTTTGGTTTAGGGGAAATTTGCTTTAGCGTCAATTTGTTTGGTTTAGGGTAAATTTGGGAGTTCCCCACAGAGAAAAAGCTTTATACTCATCTCTTTTTTTTTTTTTTTTTTTTTGGTTTAGGGTAAATTTGGGAGAGAACTTTTAAAGGGTTTTTTTTTTTTTAGAACAGTAGATTTAATTGGTTCTTTTCTTTATCGGTTTGGGAAAAAACTTTTTTCTGGAGAAAATTGGAAAAAAATAAATAATGAAAAATAATATAAATAATAAAACTTCTTGTTGTTTTAAAAGAGATGAAAACTTTTTTCATCTCAGAAAAGTCTCTTTTTGGGGTTGCAGTTTGGCTTACTTAGTCTTTTATTAGTTTTTTTTGGCGTTGGAAATGTTGTGGCTCCGGCCTGGCTTGGTGGGCTATAGCTGTGAGTTGTTGGTGTTTTTTGGCTGTTTAGTTTAGAGTAGGTTTAAAGAAAAAGGAAAAAAAATCTATAGTTTAGGGAACTTTTTTGCTTTAGCTAGTTCAAACTAATTAAAATAAAGGAGAGTTCTGTTTTGCTGTCTGTCTATCTGCAGACAACAACAGTTTAGGAGTAGTGATGTGGAGGAGTGAGTGCAGTGTCTGCAAACAAACTGTGTGCTTCTCTCCCCCACTCCACTCTCTGGAACAAGTCTTAAAGGTGCAAAACTTATTATTCAGCATAAACAGAACAGACAATTGGGGATAAAAGCATCATATAGCAAACCCAGGGGATAAAAGCATCATTTAGCCAACCCAGGACATCATCTGACACCTTTCTGTCCCAGTTTGCACTGCAGGGCTTTCCAGCATTGGTTAGATACAAATTGGTTAGATAACTTCTGGTTATCTTTTGTAATTTTTATTTTTTATTCTTTTGTTCTTAATATCTGTTTATTTCTGATGCATACTCTGTCAATGACATCATAGCTTAGGTTTATATTTTAATAACTATTTCCTCCCAGCATTGCCTAGGAATTGTTTAAGGAATGAATAAGCATTATGAAAATAGGGCATTATAAGGACTCATTATAAAATGAAATGCACTCACTACAGGGTTCTCTTCTCTGTTAGGGGGTATTATTAGAGGAAGGCAGATCCCTGAATTTAAATCCTTGGGAAGCTTGTTTCAGAATTCTAAAGCAGGTTAACCAATTGCATTAAAGACTAAATTTAATATAGGCTTTAACAGAATCTGCTAAACTTTATGAAAACAGTCCTCTTTGTGCAAGGACTTCAGTGTCAGCTAATCCAGATGAGTTTACAGCTCTCCTGCATCCAGCCACGATGAAACTTTATTTCAAGAGCTGAGTGAGTTTTGTTGATTTAAGTGGTACTCATGTGGGTGATTATTATGCCTCAGGTGGTACAGTCAGAATTTCTCCTTGCTTTATCATCTTCCAAGGCCACCTGAAGCTTTAGAAAGGGATCATCCTAATCTTTTAAAGTGGTGCTGGAGAGGAAAGCAGTAGATGTTCTCCACGTTCTGATCAGTGCTCTTGAAGAACAGCATCCTCTATTCCAGCACTGTTCTTACCAAATGAATGATGAGGTGTTCAGTCCCAAGGAAACTGAAATGATCTCTCTGATGCTTTGTGTATCTGAGCCATATGGACCCCTTGTGTCTGTCACTGGGTTTGTCAGCTTATGGATCATCCTGGAAGTGGAGTGGCATTAACAGGCTGTGATGATGGCACAATCAGTGATTTGTTCCTTAAGAGCAGTGGTGAGATACAGCCTGAGCAACTGGACTCTGTGGATGCACCTACTACAGACTGTAACCACATAGAAAGGGCAAATCCTCGTGGCCTTCTTGGAAGGGGAAAAAATTTTATTTCTATATAGTATATAACTTTAAATTCCACTTTTTAAAAGTAATATATGCGGATAATCTCAAACCTTCAAAAGTTTAAGGCTTTAAGTCACATGCATTGCTTTTAGCTTTTTATCTGTAAGTTTAAAGATGATAAAAAAACCCCAATCCCTTCTGTATTCCTATGTATTTTCATTTTATAGGTTTTCATAATACAGAGCTGCTGATGCAGCGGTTTGTTTTTATTTTTGTTGTTACTCTTTCCCATACAAAGTAGCAGCTGAATGTGGTGCCTCATGAAAACTGCCAGTAATGAAACACCTTTGTCCTGAGGCAGCTTGGAGTTGAATCACTAGGATGAGAAAGTTGAGTAACAAATAGTGTGAGGTTTAGTCATCCACAGCAGCTTCCCTGCAGCTGAGCCTCGCTCCCCAAAATTGGCACTGCCTGCTGCCTTGCCTCGTTTACCCTCAAAACAGAGGCACAAAAATAATGAGTATTTATCACATAATAATGTCACAAATGAGTTATTAAGCAGCAAGTGAGTTGACTCTCACAAGCTGAGTTAATCATGTCACCCTCATTAGGCAGAGGTTTGTGTCTACCTTTGCTCACGTGGCCTCTGCTTTTCTCCCTCTGGAGTGGATTGTTTTGCTGCTGGTGTTTAATCCCCATGGAACAAAAAAAAGATACTGGGGTGAAGGAAGAACTCCTTTTCTGTTGTAAAATAGAGAGTATTGAACTATATATTGGTAATAAATTGGCAGTGAGAGGGAGCCTGTGGAGTTCTGGGGAAAAGAGGGAGCTGAGGTGGGAAGGAAGGGGTGGCTGGTGGTGGTTGTGGCTGTCTGGAGGGTGATGGAGCTGAGCAGAGCTGGGAATATTTTCATGGGGAAAATAGGAGTGGGAAAAGCACAGTGGGCTGTTGCTGAGGGTAGAGCACTCCCAGCATAGCCTGCTAGTGGGATGGAGGGTGAGTTGGGCTAATAAAGGCTGAGAGGGAATCTGGTCACTGACCTGGAAATAAAAAGTAGATTCTTATGGGAGTCATGACCTGTCCGCCTCCTGCTTTTGCTTTTTCTCTTCCATCATTGCTCACCAGCAAAGAAAAGAGCCAGAGGACAGTGTTGTGCATGCAGATTGGCTGTTTGAGTGGAGGTGGTGGAACAGCAGGAAGCTTTTTATTATCTGCTGAGGAAGGAGACACAGATAGATGGGGAAAATGCAGAAAAAGCAGTCCAGACTAAAGGATGAAGCCAGCAGAAATACCAGCTAGATACAGAGGGGATAAGTCAGATAACAAATATTATTTAGCAACTGGTGAAATGCAGAAAGTTGATCATAGCCATAGAGAAACTTAGTTTCATGAGAAATAGTGAATTTTACTTTATTAGTGTATTTGCCTCCTTTTATTAAAGTGAATATTCTATGAAGCCATCTCTTCCCACCCATAAAAACAATCTGGAGTCACAAAGCAACCCCAAAACAGAAAGTGTAGCTTTTAGTAATCTAGTAAAACAAGCCTGTTTTCCCTTTAGTGTACTTTGTAAATTTTTTATATGACATACAGAGACAGACAATCCAACACTGGACGAGAAATATGTTTTATTAATTTCCAACCACTACTATTAATGTTACAACAAGCTAAAATCTTGAAAGTGTCCAGATAGCTGTCCCTTGGTGATACCTTTGACTGAGCACTTTCTGGTTATTCATATTAAAATGAAGAAATAATTCACTAAAGCTCCTAGATATGAAATAGTAAGAGAAAGTAGCCAAGCAGCCCTATAATTTATTTTTAGTCTTGGCTTCAAGGTATCTAAATTTTAGTAAGGTCAGGCAGAATCTGGGAGGATCTAGAGAATGCCAAATGCTTACCCCCCCAAGCTCCTAAAGTGCTTCTGTCTCTGAACAGTAATGCTTTCCTGGACATCTCTGTATCAATGTTATCTTAGCAAATTCAAAACAGAAGCTGCATGTAGCCATGCTTCTAAACCTTGTGGTCAGAATTAAGCCCTAGCTGAGGGAAATAAGCTTGAAATAATAGAAGTACTCCATGAAGCCAGAAGTATTGCTTAAGCATTGCTTTCTTGGCTTCCAAATTACTGTGATAGAGTGACCTAAGGAAGGTGTCAAAGAAAAAGGAAAACTGTCCCACTGAGCTGTAAATTGAAACTCTGAAATATGAGTCTTTTATCTATCAGTCTTTATATCCTCTAGATTGCAGTATTAGAAAGAGTTTTATTAACAGTGGACTTTAAATAACTAATATCTAGTTTATGTACCCAACTTTCACATGAAATAAAGTAATCTCAGTATCATTCAATGCTACAGATTTTCTATCTGGAGTGAGCTTGATTGCAGTAATTGGTACCCTTGATAAGCTGTTCAAGGTTTGTGCCATTGTATTTTGCCTTATATTTAAGAACATTGGAAATGACCAAATGCAGTTGTTCATGTTTCTATAATCTGCTCTCTCCATATGAGTGGGAAGCTTGAAATGAAAGAAATGTTTGACAGTCAGGATGCAGATGACATAGAGAACTACTGGCAAGTGCTGGCTTGATCCTTTTCTAGCTAAAACTTCCAGGTAGTTTTTACCCCTCTGCAGATTCTAAAAGGTTATCTGAGAGTCATTCCCAATTCAGTTTTACCTTGCTCATGTTCCAGGGAAAGAGAGTTGCTTTACATGATACTGAAAATTTTAGAAAAATCAGGCAGTAGCCCCATAGCAGCACAAGTTCTTTAGGCAGCATCAGCTTTGGGGTGTTACTTTTACTGAGACAGGGACTGAGTGGATGGAATTGGTTTGCAATTTCATGCAGGTCCAGCCTCTGCTAAAAGCTCCTGTGAAATTCGGGAGTTTTCCAGGAGGTGGCAGCAGGACATTGATGGAATAGCAGCAGACCTTTTGATCCTGTTAAAATTGTTTCTCTAATCCAGAGGCAGACTGTTGGCTCACTAGAAATCCATAATCTTAATGGTAATTACAGTATATTTTCACGAGGTTTTTCTAAGGGGTTTGTTATGGAAAGGTTGGTTGTTTGTGTAGCTTGTTAGCCCAGCTCTGAGGCTTTTTTCCTACCCTTCTAAGGAAACTTCTCTTACATGACTTAGTAATTTTTGGGTTCACTTTAGTGGTCCAAAGCAATGACATTTTGGGAGTAAAGAAGGTGTGGAAAGGTACTGAAAACTGTAGGTAAAAGGCATCCTTGTGTTGCAAGGAAATTGTTTGGTTTGGATTACAACAACAAGTATAGAAGTGCATATAGGTGCAGATATAAAAGTTGGGCCATATCTGCTTGAATTTGGAAATGGCACTGATTAAACAGGCTTTGGCAATGACCTGCACCTCATCTGGGGGTAGAAATGATGTCTTGCATGCCTTATGCAATGTGGGAGAGAAAAGGTACAACTGAAACATTATTTCTTTTAAAAATAGTTTTTGGTGGAAGACAGCTCTGCCTGCTGCTGTCTCCTTCCATCGTGTCCCTCTTTGTCCCCAGTTCTGCCCCTCAGATTGTACCATCCCTCTGCTTGTTCTCATGCCTGTTACCCACTTTATTTATCACCACTCAGAAGTCAATGTAGAGTAGTCTGAGCTATTGTGAATAAAGATACCTTGGGAGCAGCATCACTTTGAAATATTATCTTTGTGTGGGTTGTGCTGATTCTTTGCTGCATTTTGGACATGATCACAGTGCAAGTTAAGAGCACCCATTCAGTCACTGGCTGCATTTTCCTGCTGAGCTCTGGGTAGTGCATTCATTCCTTTAGTTCAGGTTAGTGTGACTTTTCAGAGCACTGAGACTTCTGCTTTTCATGGGAGATTAGGAAAGCTGTCATTAGCAAGGAACTAAACTTTCCTTAACATATCCCGTATTTCTATGTTTATTCCTGTTCTGTGCACTAGAGGCAGTTCTCACAACTTATTTCTCTGTGTAGCCAGGCTGAATTCATTTTTTTGTTGGGTTTTTTTTTTTTGTTTTTGTTTTTTTTTTTGTTAGTTTGCTTCCTTCCTCTCCATCTTCTCTTTCAATTTAAAAATGCCCTTAAAGTTGCTGGATCTTCTTTGCAGCTGTACTCTCTACTCCTCCCTTCCAGTCTTTTCATTTTGATATAATATCTGCTTGGTGTTATCTGGATATGATCACAGTGGGTTGGGAAGCTTATTCCTGTTTTGTGTTTGCACCTTTGTGTGTTCAGGTGTGTTCAGTCTAGGGTAGCCTGCAATTAATCTTTTGTTTTGAACTTAGAGCAGATCTTCTGGTGCAGATGGTATCTAACTGAGATTGGGAAAGTGTTCAGATTTCCACAGTGTAGTTTTTGCTTTTAGTGTCCAACAGCAGCACCCATGTATGGTGGAAGGAGAAACTTCAAAGCCTGGCTTGTTCTCTAGCTGAGAAATGGCACCTTGCCTTGGGTAATTAATTAGTCACTTGTATAACAAGTTTGGGTGTCCTGAGGAAATTAAGTAAATTGATTGGATTATTTTAATTTTTAAATTAATAAATCAGTCTGAGTGTTTGTGCTGTGTGAAGAGGAAATAAATCTGTAATTACCTGTACTCTGCACTAACAGTTTATCTGACTCCTTTCAGAAGTGGGGTTTTACATTCTTGAACTCTTATGAAACTATAAATTCAGAACAGGTTCTAAACAGCTTCATCATCTATAAAAAGAGACTTTATCAAGATAATCTAAAATAACATATATCCTACATGCTTTGGAAATCCTGCAGACCACAGAGAAACATTTTACCTAATACAGCATTACACCCTAAAAACAATACAATGCTGCCAGACCACAAAACATCCGCAATTTGGGACAGCAGATGTTTCTACACATGCTTCTTTTTAAGACCAAGAAGCAACACAAGGGAAAATAAAAAGTTGAACATTGAGAAAGAAATGTAGTATTGTAGAGCTGGGGGAAAACTGGATGGACAGAAAAATTTGAGTAATTAGTAATTAATTCCTGAGAGTGCTAGGAAGATGTGGAAAAGTATTTGTCAAATGGAAACATATGTATGAGAAAAAATTGTTTTTAAGAACGAGTTACCAAAAAAACTTCTTTTCTAACTTTGTCTTAAAAATAGCATGTTCATGAAAGCAAGAATTAGTTTGAAGTACAAAAAATCCTGTCATGCTATGCCTGGAAAGACTAGCAATTACCGTTGGAATTTATTTTAGTTAATTATTTTTTTCCAGCACCGGATTACCGTAACGCCTTCTAATTATTTTTAAATTTTATTTTACCTTCAGCTGATCCCACAGTCAAGGACTTAATTGGAGGCTTCACCGCCCTGCATTACGCAGCCATGCACGGCCGGGCGAGGATCGCGCGCCTGATGCTGGAATCCGACTACAGGAGTGACATTATTAACGCCAAGAGCAACGACGGCTGGACTCCCCTGCACGTCGCTGCTCACTACGGCAGGGACTCCTTTGTCAGGCTCCTGCTGGAGTTCAAGGCTGAGGTTGATCCGCTCAGTGATAAAGGTACTACACCACTCCAGCTGGCCATTATCCGGGAGAGGTCAAGCTGTGTGAAAATCCTCCTGGACCACAATGCCAACATCGACATTCAGAACGGTTTCCTGTTGCGATACGCTGTGATCAAAAGCAATCACTCGTACTGCCGAATGTTCCTCCAGAGAGGGGCCGATACAAACTTGGGGCGCTTGGAAGATGGACAGACACCCTTGCACTTGTCTGCTCTTAGAGATGATGTGCTTTGTGCACAAATGTTGTATAATTATGGAGCAGACACTAACACAAGGAACTATGAAGGACAGACCCCACTGGCTGTTTCAATAAGTATTTCTGGAAGTAGCCGACCCTGTCTGGATTTCTTACAAGAAGTGACAAGTATGTATGTAAGGGAAGTTAATCACAGGACACAATGTCCTCTAAAAGCCTTCTTTGAATTTAGCCCCCAGGAAAAAAAAAGCTTCCTCTCTGCCCCTTTATGCTATTTAAACGCAGTAGAAAATTTCTGGGAAGGTGAAGGGATTGTGATACTGGGAAACTCTTACTTGTCAAAGGAGCTAATGTTAAGTGTACTTCATTTAAATTAGTTTTGTTTAAATATCTATGGGAAGCATTAATTTTAAAAGAGTGAACTGTAAAATCTCATTTTATTTCTGGCCTTAGCACGTAAGACTTTTGAGTTTGGTTTTGTTGTTTGTTTAGGGGTTTTTTAGTGTCTTTTGTTTTGCTTTTTTATTGCCACGCAAATCCTCGGCAGTTGATGGCTTTTTCATCTGCGCTACAACTAGGGCAGAAGAGAGCTTTGGCTGCTTTGTGTTCTCCCACATTCCCTCCTTCCCTCCCTTAAACCAGACAAAAAAATGCCACAGTTCATTCCTGCAACTTGAAGGGATTTCATGTGCTGTGTAGCTTTGATTTTATTTTGTTGATGTCTTTGAAATACGAGAGATTTTAATTCATCGTGACTTCTGATATTTAGAAAAAGTATTGGGCTCCGAATTTCCGGATTGCTTTTGATTCCCAGTTTTTGGTGCACTAGATCTACTGAAAGTTTTCCTCTCTCAGCATGGAATGCTGTACTAATGTTTCATAGTCATAGTATTTCCTAAAGCATATAGGAATTGCTGATAAGCATTTGGCAGCGTTTGCCAATGCAAATATGTTAAGATGGCCTGGCAAATTGTCATCCATCTAGAATGATCTCTGCACTACAGAAGATCTGGTGTTTCAGATATACTTTTTTTGTCCCCTACAGCTCCTTTTATTTTTTGAATGTGGTAATTTTTTAATGAGAATTAGATAACCTATATATTCTGTAAAGAAACTGAAAGTCGGTGTGGGCTGGAAGTGAATCAGCTGAGATCTGTTGTCAGTAGCTGACACAAATAAGCATTTGGAATTTCCTTTTTTTCCCTATAATGATTTGTGGTGTTGTTTTTGTTCATATCTGAAATTGAAAGGGAATTTCAGGAAAGGTGGAAGTTGGTAATAAGATATACAAGCAATTAAGCAATTTTGGTTTAATTTGCCTGCCCCTTCTCATTTAAACACATTTCTTTCTGGTTTCCTTTTTGGAAGCCTCTCACTATATAGTTGCAGTGTCAGGGATTTTAGGAGATGATATAATAGCCAGACTTGCAGTGTTTCAGTCTCAGGATGTATCAGTAAGCATGAAAGCTTAGGCTGCTCCTGTGTTTCCTCAGTGTCTAAAGACCAAAGGAAACAGGTACTGTAACTTTCAGCTTGCAGATTCCATACCTTAAGGGTTTAATGTTAAGTGAGAAGTAAATTCTGCTACAAAAAAAGTGGCTTTAATTTGTGTTGGAGCTGTCCCAGTTCTGTGCTGTTGGAGGGAGAACTGGGAAAGCAGTGCTGACAAAAACAGCTCTCTGCTTCTGAGCAAAATAATTATCAATATATGTTTACAAACCACTGTAAACAAACTCTGCTGCCCTTTTTGTAAATATCCAAACACTGTCTTCCCTGCTTTTCATGAATAATTACTTTAATAAGATGCTGTATAAGAGATGAGATGGATAAAGAGCAAGCTGGCATTTTGGTAGTGGAGCTCCCAGTTAAGTCTGATTGTACAGGGAATTGTTGAGATCTCATGTTTTAGTACTTTGGGAAAGAATCTTGTTTATGAGTCTACTGCAATATGTATTTTCTAGATAAAAAAAATTTACAAACTTTTTTGACAGTTTTTCTGTTGGAATTCTTCCTGAAACTCTTCTGAGGTTGGCAGCAGTGCCTTGTTTGTGGGGCTTAACAGGAATTTCAGTTTATTTGAATCTTATACTAAGTGATTTATATAGAAATCTATAGCTGTAAGTTCTATATCTGCATCTGAAGTTTTGAAGAGTATATTTGCTAGTAAAACAGGAAATAGTTTATATTTTTACAGTAGATGAACATTTTTAAGGCTAAAGATTAATAGATATTAAATCCCAAAGTTATCAAACTGATCTGTGTCTTCAAGTGAAAGCAGTTGCATGCTGCATATAAATGGGATACAATTTAGTAGTCTACATGTAAGCTGTGAGTAGCTGGTTTTTTTATATTTGGAAAACGTATTTGTACAGTTTCAGTTTCTCAGAAAACATCATTTGTGAATTTCTTTTTGTTTTGGTAGGTATTGTAATCGGTAATAATGGCAGCCTTTAGCCCAGGTCCCCGGTTGAAAATAACAGGCAAGAAACCAAGCTCTCAGAAATACTCAGTATTGGCCCTGAGAGTCTACAAGAAGATATTGGATTTTGGGGGTTGACCCTGAAGGTCTGATATTCTTCCTGGTTACAGGTAGAGATTCCTTTGCTCCTAGAATAATTCCAAGAGGAAGTTATTCTATAGTTGTGTTTCAGTATTTAAGCACAAAGCTGGAAGTTAGGAACAGCAGAGTTTTTGACCATGAGTCTGCTGTTGACTTGGTGTTCAGACTTGTGTGTTTTTTTTTCCCCTCTCTCTTTTTTACAATACAAAAATAAGCAAAGTCTCCCTCGGAAAAAAAAAAATGAGGATGAAAACTGCTCAATGATTTTAGTAATCACCTTCCTTCTCCTTATCTGTATTACACTTTCCTATTTCAAAAAGCATTTATTGGCAGCCACCATAGTACCTAAGATCATTTGATAAAGAGTTGGTTTAGAGCAGTGTAAATGTTTCCATTTTCACATGGTCTGAACCTGCCTCTTCAGGAGTGTTAATGTGATAAGCCTGGAATGCACTAATGCAAATCAAAGTAAAGAAATTTAAGTGTATAGAAAGACAGAGATACATTGAGACTATTATTGGTAGTGTGCATATTTATAAAATTAGTGTGCAATCACAGTCCTGGATGAAATTATTTATTTTGAAGTTGAATGGGAGTTGAGAATATTAGAACTTAGAAAACGAATGTGGGAGGTAGAAAAAATGCAAGTGTTAGAAAAATATGTAAGGGCTTAAATAAACCTCAAGATATTAGGAATTTCAATTAGGATCTTTAAATAAGGGAATTTTACAAAAGCCTGGAAACTTCCCCCTCCCCATAGCCCCCCTTTAATTGAATTTGTGTTCAGCTCAGGAGCAGGAGAGGCTGTGAGGAGCTGCTGCTCTGTGTCGAGGCAGAGCTCAGGAAATGGTCTGGCCAGAGCAGTGTGATGTGGCTGGTGTGGAAACAGGTACCAAAGAACCCAGTTCAGTTCTGGAGCAGCATCTAAAGGTCACCCAGTGAATTTAACTGCAAATGTTTCAGCTGCATTCCTTTTCTGATTTTTCAAAGGGCTGTTCTTTGGCTTTGGCTGGAGAGTGTAATTTTGTGCTTAAATTTATACAGCACTGTAAATATACAGAATAACTGAGACAGAAGTTCTGTTAAGAAAATCCTTAATCCTGTACATCCTTTGTCTCTATCCCTTGGCTAAATCAAGATAATTTTTCACTAGAATTTTATTTTTTAATTGGAAGAAGATTTTTAAAACTTTCTCTCTGCATAGTTTTAACTTTTATAAATACAGAAGTGTCATAGTGAATTAAGTAGATTTCTACATATTTTATTTAATGGATAATTGCAAAGGAAATGGTGTTTTTATGTTTGTAATAACAGTAGATCTTTACTGGAATCTCAGCTTTTACTTGTTTCCTTGGGTGCTGCTGGAAATCTTGCAGTGATGATTGAGGTCTGCTTTGTCATCCAGTTACACAGGGAACTGGGATAAGGGGATTATTTTTTAATTTTCTGCTCTACAGTTGACTATATTAAGTAGTTGAATCATATTGTGTAGGCATATAAGTTATTTACTTTGGAGGAATTTTTTAAGAGGCCTTCATAAAAAAAATATTGAAGGCTATTTTTATATGTGGCACTTAAGGTACAGCCATTTGTACACCTATGCTCTACTCTGCAAAAATAATTTTCAACTAGCAAAACAATGTGTCTTAAGCCTGTCTTGATTTTCAGAGCACTTTACTTACTGATTCCTAAAAATAGATAAACATTATGGTGTTGAAATTCTTAGCTGCATTTCCATAGCAATTTCAGTGGGACTGAATTTACAGAGATATCACAATTTTTAAAAAAAATACCTTTGCAAGCTTATTCAAATCTTAATTTCATTGCCAAATACACCTGTTAAGTATAACATTGAGCCTTACTGATATTTGCTTTTTCATATAGGATTTTTCAGTCCAAAATAGTACAGAATTTCTGTGCCAGAGAGACTGAAATTTAATAGACATCTAAAACTCATTGTGGGGAATTATTTTTCAGAGACCAATGAAAACATATGTCAGGCTCAGACATTCTAGCAGAGACGTACTGAACACAAAATTAAATTAGAACTTTTAAAATAGCTTGTATGATACCCAGTTAAAAAGCTCTCCATGTCCTGTCGAGCTGAGGAATTTGCTCTCAATGCACACTCTGAGTTCTACACTCATCCCTGCCTGTTTGATATTAATATTTTAGACCTGTAGATTTTTGATACTAGCTTTTTCTGATGTTTTGAATGCTGGCAGTTATTGCAATAATCTCCAGTTCTTCTGCAGTTGTTTTATACAGAGTACAAGCAGTGCATTTCCTTAACTTTACACCTACTGCACTGAGCAGCCGAGTTCCCCTTGGCTCAGCCTCTGTCACTCCCTAGGTGATCCCAGCCTTTCCCTGTGATCCCATTTTTCTGCATCCTCCCCAGTGTGTTTTCTGGGTGTGAGTTTCCAGTTGATAACTTAAATTATCTTTTTCATTTCCCCCCTTCAAAAAAGCCAACAAATTCAGAACTCATTTCAATTGCTGCCAGTAGCTGCATTCCCTCACCGTTGTGAAATAAGGGATGGCTGTAAGGGCTTGCTGCAGAAATAAATACTTTTCCTGATATTCTAGAGGAGCTGAGCTGTTGCCAGCATACATCAGCCTGGTTTCAACCTATTTTGTAAAATGTTTCAGAAGATTTTTATTTTTAAGTTCCCTTTGTAGCTAAAAAGAAATTACCAAATGGTTTCTTGCTACTGTTTTCAGCCTTTCAGAATTCCCAGGAGGGGCAGAGGCTCAGTTTGAGAAATACCACTCTAAGGTTTTTTAGAGAGATGCATTAATATTGTAGAGAAAACTGTGGGCGGCTTCTGAAGTATGTCACTGATGTTATTTTTCATTTTTTAATTTCTTCAGAATCAGCCTATCCACTTGAAACCAATGGCACTGATTGTTTGTTTTAAAAGTATTTTTCTTTTAGTAGTTAGAACAATACATCAGAGGGGATCTTCTTGCAGCCTACAATGTATTAATTTCAGTTATTCCCAAGTTTTCTCTTGGGTAACACAAAGGTCAATTCATGATTGTTGCATTGTATTTTTGCATGGATTTTTTTGCTCTCCATCTGCAGTGGAGGAAATGGGTAGGGATTCCTCTTTTTCCAGCTTTATAGTACTGGATTAAAGTCCTCAAAAAAGAGAGTTGTCAGAGGCATCACAAATATGCCTTGATAGTCCTTAAATATAGACTTACTGGGTGAGTTAGTGTTTTATTTCTTGGGGAGCATTGTCTGCAGAGGGAAGGCACAGGTATAAATGCAGAGCAGTTTTTACAGTGACACAATTCTTTGGCCAGGTAGAAAATCCTAAATGGAAATTTTGTCTGCCTGTGGGATACAACAGCAAACTCTCAGATACCATACCAGAAAAATCTTGAAACTGCAAAAGGAAAGGAATTGAATTTTGAATGGAAGTTTAGATTAATTGTTATAATTTGTTGCTGTTAAAACATGTTTTTTTCCCTTTGCTTTACCAGCAAAAGCTGATATTTTAATAATAATTTAAAAGGCTCATTTCATTATTTGAGTAAAAGAATTTTATTTAAGTGGGAGAAAGCTCAGAAACTTTGTTAGCAGCTGAAGAACTGATTTAGGAAAAGGCTTAAATTTTATACGTACTGAAGTCTGCTGCGTCTAGATTAGGAAAAAAACCAAAAAACAATTCCTTTTGATGTTTTAAGGTCATGCCTTAGATTTCTTCTGTTTGGAAGAAGCTTTTCTGTCAGGTTTGGGGATTTCTGCTTTCCCTTCCAGCACAGAGTACAAGCTCTAAAAGGGAAAAGATGAACTGTGTTTCTTTCTCCTGCAATTAATACTTCTAATTTAATTAATTACTGCTTTAAAGCTTGCAAAATAAATTGCAGCATGTAATAATTTGGTGAACACATGAGCAAATCCAGAATAACAGCAGCAAGGTGGCCCTTCAGGGATGTGCTGGATGTTTTTAAGGTGATCAGTAGTTTTATGTGCCTGTTTTGCATGATAGTGGTAATTAGGCCAATCGTAGCTTTCATGTTTGTGGGGATTTTTATTTCTTTGTCTTTTAATTCTCTTCCTTTCCAGCTTATTTGCCTAAATAACTTCCCAAACTTGTGCTGCAGGATATAACCAAAGTTGCAACTTCCTAATCGTTTTTAAAGAGAACTTAATTCATCATTTAACTTGTCTTACTTTGCCAAGTTACTAATAACATTTTTCATTTGCCAAACTAAGGTTCACTGACATCGGGCCGTAATCCTTTATTTTTTTTTTTCTTTTTCATTCAGATGCAACCAAGAATGAGTAAGTGTTCCAGACACCGTTTCTAATAAATCACAAATGCATTAATAACCCTGGAATTTGCAAGGCGTGACCTAAGACACCAGCAGCCACTAGATGTAGCAACTGGTGCTTAACACTGGAAATGTCCATTGTTAACACATTCCCAGGAAATATTTTTTAGGCTTATCAGGGGAAAATGTCATACATTTGATAATCAGGTCTTTTTGAATTAACTGATGACCAATTTCTTCTGGGTATTTTAAGTTGTCTGTTCTTTTATGTTCTCAAAACCCACGTAGGATGTTAATTAAAAGGCATTTATTTCTGAAACCAGAAATCAGTGTCTCATAGCTGATTTATTGTGTACTCTGCTACAGAAAATGCACAAAGTCCTCTAGTCCTTTATCATTTCTAATGCTGCTGTTTGCAGTGAACTTTTGCTTTCTGAACCCTGTTTTAAAGCATCAGAACTATTTCTTTATCACCATTAAGATTGCTTGGTTTCTTACCAAAATAACTTTCCTTTCCCTGAAGTTTGAGCATTCTGCTGTTGTCTGAGTTGCCTAAATTCTTTCCCTCAGGTGGAAAAAAATTTGCCAAGAAGAAACCACTGGTGGATAAAGTAACCATTGGTCTGTGTTCTAAGTAATGGATGAAGGATTTAACTAAAAATAAATTGACATTTAGGTGGTGATAAGTATAATAAAAGTATTTTCAACTTACATAAAGGAAACTCAAAATTTTCATGTTTTTTAAATTTCAAACCTAATTTCTTTAAAAGCAGACTGAGACTATTTTCATGCATTACTTCTGCTGGCTTGCCCTGGATAATTTTAGTGCTTAAGATAAATCCCAGTGTCTAAAAATCCCTACTTGTCTGTCAGCCCATTTCTATAGATACCAACAGAAGCACCTACATTGTTCAAGGTGCTGAGTATTTTGAATTTTACATTCATCAGGTCCCATAACCAAGTCTTGGCTTGAAGGGAAAAAAAAAATTAAGAAAAAGAGGCTTACACAGTTAAGTTGATGATCAAAATATTGATTAGCACAGCTTTGATGTGTTACTGGAATAACTCCAAAGAAGCTGTAGCAGAATGAGGAAAAAGCACAAAGGCAGGCATATTGTTCAGAGGTTTGGAGTGGTTCCCATGGTGGGGGTTGTCAGCTGCAGTTTTCAGCTTTGGGAAGAGGTACCAAGCAGGAGTGGAGGATGGAGGTTTATATAAAGGTATGTAAAACCATGACTGGCGTGGGAACAATTATTCATTATTTTCCTTGTAACTCAAAGAATGGCAGGCATGCAACAAAGCCATCAGGAAGCAGATCTAAAATAAATAAAATTACTTTGCAGTTTTCCAGCCAACGCCTAATTATATTGTGAAATTTGTTGCCACAGGATGTTTTGGATACTGAAAGTATGAATGGGTTCAAAAAACACTAGACAGATTTACAAAGGGCAAGCTATTCACAGCTATTAAAGACATAGATCTGTGTGCAATCTCTGGGCTAGGAAGGCCCAAAGGCAGCAGTGCTGAAAGGTAGAAGGGTTTATTGGGGCAGGATTTCTCAATGTCTGTTCTGCTCTTTTTCTCTTTCTTTCTTCCTTGGGATCCATTGCTGGGTGCATTCAGATACAAGACTTGATTAAATTTTTTGAGATTATTTTGGATAGAGGGACCAAACCTCAACTTTTCTCAAGGTGTTTGATTTTGAGTAGTTTCCTGGTAAGAATGAGCTTGAAAGAGAATTGATTAATTTGGAAAATTCTGGACAGGAATGCTGAAGTTTGTATTTGTCCTGGTTTAGGGCGAATTTGGGAGAAAGGACAGCCTAGGACAGTGTGACATCAGTAAAGCTTTTCCTCTGTGGACAGTGGTTAATTCACATTTTCATCTCTTTCTGTTGGATGAGGGTTTGGCTGCATCCAAAGCCTGAAGGCTTTATCTTTTCATTAGAAGGCAAAGAAAAACCCAATCTTTAACTCTGCCACAGCTATCCTGAAATAACTTTTATAAATCCTCACTCTCTAAGGATACTTCCTAGTCCTGTTACAGCTGAACTTAGAAGTTTCTATCTCATTGTTTGAAAGAAAAGCAAGACAGAGGGGTTTTCCCCCCAAGGATAGAAAAAAAATCCACAAAAAGTTAAATGGAGGAGTTCTGCTGTTCTATAATGCATAAGCATATGTTGCCACCTGGTGGGAATCCTCACATGGGTGAAATCACTTTACACTGGCATCAGTACAATAATGTGCATATAAAAATGTTTTTAGGATTCATCCCTTGATTTCATTGAGTTCATTAAAAAGGTATTAACTTGTGCTTCTCTTGTAATTTTCCCTCTCCCTCTTAGGAAACAGCAAACCCCTGTCATTTTGCAGAGTAAATGATGTCTTAAAATACATTTAAAATGTGATCATTTTATTTTTATGTGTTCCTTTTGTCTTTTCAGGACAGCCCAGAAACTTGCAAGATCTATGCCGAATTAAAATCCGACAGTGTATAGGCCTTCAAAACCTCAAACTGCTTGATGAACTACCCATTGCCAAGGTCATGAAAGACTACTTAAAACACAAATTTGATGATATCTGATATCCATGAAGAGAGGAACTGTGAGCAAGTTTAGTTCTATTCCAGATACTGAAGAGGCTTGTTGCCTTGCACAAAGTATATCCTATGCAAATTCTGATTTTTCTGTGAAGTCAGAAGGCAGGTATACACTTCCTTGGGTTTTTTTATACCACATGCTAGAAGGTCTTAATTTTTGGTTTCTTGGTCCAAGTTTACAAGGTCCAAGCTTTCTATACAATATTGCATTTTAAAAATTGCTGTTGGTTTTCTGTTTGTTTTCACATTATGTGTGCAGACTTGCTGTGGAGATGGAAGGCAGCCCCTCGAGGGAAGTGCTTGGTTTGAGTTGGCATGCTGAGCAATGATGCAAGAACATAAAAGTCTGGAAATCAAGGCACCAGTCCTGCAAAAGGATACAGATAGACCTCCAGAACCCTGTTTGTTGGGACCTCTGTCTCTGCCAGGTGTTTGTTTTTGCAGGACAGAGGGAAGAGGGGATAATTGACATGTCCTTGGGTACTGTATGAATATTATTTGGAAATTGAGGAAAAAAATGCAGTTACCCTGCTCAATTTGAGGGTCTATGGGTCTATACATTGGCTTGTTTTTTGGTTTTTTGGCATTTTTCTTTTCCTAATTACTGCAGTTGGGATGCCCAGAGAATTCAGGCCCTCTTTCCCAACATTCCCTGTTGAATGGGCTGTTTGTAAGTCTGTTTTTACCAGTGACAGTACACTACAGAGAGGCATGGCCTCTGTTTTTTTTACATTAACTTAAGAGGAAACAAATTTAGATTTTTTTTAAGCCAATGTATTCTGTTGCTCATGCAGTGCCTCCTGTGCAATAATCTCTCTGATGTATTTTCCCTTGATGTGTGATTCCCCCACTATTCCTCATTTAGGCTCAGTGCATTATTTGTGAGAGCAGGAGCTGCTGCCTCACTGTAGTGTTGGTATGACATTACAGAAATGATGCAGCAGCTCCTGTTCATTATTACTCCCTGAATTTCATGAATGTATAACCTGCTTTATTTCACTTTCAGTTGAGATTTTATCTACGGGTTCTCAGCCAAATTGTGTCCAAAAAAAAAAAAAGGGTAAATTGGCCAAACCGTTTGGTTTTAAAAGCAGTGTTGGGGGTGGGGATTGTTTTGACTGCTCTGAAATTCAGTTTGTTTCAGGTTAGAGAGTGGGAAGTGCACATAAGTTATTAACTAAGAAGACAAGCCCCACTGACATTGAGAGTTCAAATTTTGCAATTAATCTGAAAGCAGAAACTGAGAGGAGTGCTGAAATCTGGCTACTGAATGTGTCTTTCAAACCAGGTATTAAAAGATCTGTTGCAGAGTTTTGTTTCTGATCGTAGGAAAAAAATTAATTTCTTGATCAAAAGATTGGGCCAAAATGTGCAGTTGTTTCCCTCTTTATTTTCAAGGCATTACAGACTCAGCATAAGGTTCTTGCCAGTGTTCTCTGCTTTTATTTTGGCATCTGTCTGGCTCCAGAAGAGCCCCTCTGATAGTAGGAGTGCTTTTGTAGCAATTGCACCAACCGAAGTGGGAGATGAAAGGAATGATGATGGCTTTTAGTTTCACACTGTCACTTTCAAAATACTTAATGTTAAAAATAGGAAAAGCAAGGTAAGGCAGGTAAACTCGTATTATTTAACTCTGCTAGTTCCTTTTAATATTTGATAACCCTGGACTGCAGCTCCCTGAGAATGAACCTTATCACTGCTAATGGATGCATGGAACCATGGCAAGGAAGGAGGATTAGCTGTCCCTATTGTGGCTGGCATTGCATCAGGTCTGCAGACAATGAGGGATTTTGGAGATTCATGGCTCCCAGGGTTGGCAATGGGCTGTTGAACCTTTTTATCTCCAGCTTGTACTGGTTCAAGCCCAGCTGCTGGAGCAGTGACCAGGAGTTCACATCTCTGCTGTGTGAGTGAGCAAGTCCAGCCTAACACCCTGCACTGGCTTGTAGAGCTTGTGGTGCTTCCTCCTGGTTGTATCTGTGGAGCAGGGACGAGCTGTGAGCTGGAGTGCATGGCTCAAACCTCTTGGCCTCTGTGGAGGGAAGATCAGCCATTCCAATCTTTGAGCTCTCCAGTGCTGAGACAGGGCAAACTGGCAGGTTTTAACTCAAATCTTCCGTTTTCTGACATGAAATCAGGAGTTTAAAACTGTTTTCTTTAAAAAAACAACAAACAGAACAGACTTAGTATTGTTCACTACACTTGTAAGTTGGTCTAAACCAATGTCCTTCCCCAGTGGATTTTTACAGTAATATTTTCTAAGGTAATCTAGAGTATATTTTAGTTGCAATCTACATTAAGGCAAATTATTTGTTCTGTCTGTTGCTGTGACTGAAGAAAATTATGAAAGACTTTGTTGGTAACAAGAATGCTATTTAATGAAGAAATCTGTAATTCCATTATTTATTGTTTGAGGTTTGTTTTTTGGTTATTTCTTTTAAGCAACTGACATCTAAAAGGGAACACACATATGTTTCAGGCCAGTAAAAAGCCTTTCTTTTAAATTAATTTTCATCCTCTCCTCTCCCCAGGGTAGAGGGAAGCCCTCATCCTTTTTTGCAATGCTAAGCCATCTCTTGTAGCTGGTTTCTCACCTTAATTCTTGCAAAGCACCACAGCACATGTGGGTCTGAACCTACTGATAGTCCTGTGACTATCTCTGGTTATCCATGTGCTCAAGTGCAGATAAAGTGGGATTATTCATTGATAATCCTACCCAAATTTCAATAAGGGGGAATTTGGTCTTTTTTTTTAATTTTTTTCAATATTGTGCACAAATACTTTGGAGAACAAACTGACTTTTGTTTTTCATTTGGACTAGAATGTGGAAGGAGAAGTGCATAATAGAGACTTGTGATGTAGCCTCGTTCCGTTACCTTAAAATTCACGGTTGAACACTTTTAATAAACCTTAAAAAATTGGCAAACACACCAAAGAATCAATATGAGTAAAAGACTCTGATCATTAACAAACTGCAAACCTCATCCTTAAAAACAAAGCAGAAAGTTTTTGTAAATATTTATGTTTATAAATGTACAGCAGAGTAAGAGTGTTTTTTAGATTATTTAATTACCATATTTCTAAACTATTTACATTATAGACAATACTTGTTAGTTTGAAAAGCTCGAGTGGGTTGAGTGGGTTTGTTTTGTTTTGAGTTTGTTTTCTTTCTTCTTTTTTTTTTTTTTTTTTTTTTAAATTCACTATCACTCATGCTTGGAATAACTCTGGCTTCCTTGGGATAGCGTGGAAAATTCGTTTTTCTGGCTCTGGTTGGCAATCATAGGAGAACACATCTGGACAAACTCTTCAGATAAATACCCAGAGGCAAAAGAAAAGATATGGCATCTTTACAGGGATGGGCTGGTTTGGAGGAAAAAACCTGTCCACAAGTGCAGCTTCCATGCAATGCTGTGTTACCAATACCATCATGTATTTTGTTCTTCCTTTGCAATGTAAGTTTTTGCTTTGGGTCAATTTGAATTTAAAAAAAAAAAAGAAAAAAAAGAAAAAGAAAAAAGTTAAACCTGGTTAAAGCCTATTTTTGGTTTATGTTCTGTTTATTTCTAATGTAATGTTTTAATAACATAATACCACTTTACACATTTTCTCTTCATGTTTGTCTGTCTCTTCTGCTCCTGTTCCCTTCTCTGGGGTACATGCTTCTGTAATGCATTTGGGACTCAAAATGCCCCCACAAATGGGAGTTCAGATGTCTCATGAGTTGTAATGTGATTTTTTACCTGTAAATATGGACAAAACCCTCATAGAATATTTTGGGATGGAAGGGACCTTAAAGCTCATCCAGTCCCACCCCTGCCATGGTCAGGGACACCTTCCCCTGTCCCAGGTTGCTCCAAGCCCTGTCCAGCCTGGCCTTGGACACTTCCAGGGATCCAGGGGCAGCCACAGCTTCTCTGGGTACCTGTGCCAGGGCCTGCCCACCCTCCCAGTAAAACAAACCTCACCCTAGAGCTGGGCCTTGGAAGGGGGAACAAACTGCTCCTCAAGTGTGAGTGGTTGGGTTTTCCCTGCTCAGATACCAGCGCTGCCACTTCAGGCTTTTCTGACAGGTTCACCTTTTCTCCTCAAGCTCATGCACTGACCAAGATACAAAAATGACCAAACAGAGGCTGCATTTTAGGCTCTATTTACTACTGACAAAAAAGGGGGGTGGATATGAATATTCCTGACACACAAATAGAAACTGAAACGTTTGTGTTCAGTCATGAGAAAAACGTACAACCAAAAGTTGCAGTAAGGTTTTGGACTCTAAAAATTTGGAGAGGAAGGAGACTAGACTTCAAGACATTACTGCTAAAGGGTAGTAGGGGGGAAAAAAATGCTGTTTCCATTGCTCAGTAGCAAACTTCACAAACATCACTGGGAGAACATTCACTGTTCAACCAGCAGTTGTGTTTAGAGCTGCTGCTGATGGTTTCTAGCAGACTGGCCAGGCTTTGGCTGGGCTGTACTGAATGCTGTGCTAAAGACTTTGTTCCTGTTTATGTATCATATTTCCTGTATGAGTGTTCACTTGTGAAGTTTAAAACAATTAATGGCTAATGTTACTACTTGGAAAAACCTGATTTACAAGCTGTTGACAAATGATGTGTTTAGAATATACCATCTTTATATATATTGGTAGGAGTGGGTGATAGAGAAGTGTACTTATTTTATATGGCGAAACATGGGGTTTTTTTACCATAGTGAATAACAAAAAATTAGAACCTTTGAAAGAAAAATTATCAGAGCACACAACAGGCTCTGCTGTGTCTTTTCCCAGACAGACTGGAGTGAAGCATTTAAATTCTCTTTGCTCAAGTCTTTCCCCTCTGCTTTGGTTGGGGCTACCACTACCTCAAGGTTTTATCCTGTTCTGGAAATTGGAATAGACTAAAGTTTGCTTTTTCCTTCATCACTGGCACACTGAATCTCTGCTGTAGGATTCTTCTCCTTGACTTATTAGCCAAAGTAAAGCTCAGCATGTGATTGAATCCCAGGGCAATCAGAAACAAAGCAGGTATGTGCACTGCTTTATGAAACCATGCTACCAGGAGTTCTTCAGCCAGTGCATTCCCCAGGGAACCACAACGTGCAGCTGGAACAGCAAAACACTGGGCTCGAAAGCTCTGCTGACTTTTATTGGGATGTCTCCAGCTGTCTAGTGAAGAAGTCAGAGCTCCAGCTGTTTCCTCCACATCTGTGCTCTCAGGTGCTGCTGGCTGCTGTTTGTGAGGTCCCAGGTAAGTTCTGAATGTTGTCATGTTTGCAAGAAGGATGTTTGGCCATCTCCAGAGGTGCTTGTAAAGGGTCTGGAAGCATTTCTGAGCCTTCTTCAGACTTGCAGGTTTCTCATGTGGTTGAGTTGTGTACAATTAAAACAAGTGGGTTTGAGAGTGATGGGTGCTACAGGGTCAGTATTTCCCTCACTTTTGCCTTTATGTTTTTACAGACCCCTCAGCATCCATTAAATAGTCCTAAAAGGAGTGAGAAAGATGAATTAAAAGAAGCTTATGGGCAATAGGTTATACAAGAGTAAATACTTTTAGGAGAAAATGTAGGTCTGTAAGTAACTGATCTACCACAAAATCATCTATTTCTTAAAGACCACAAAATTTGCCGTAATTCTTCTATTCTGACTTGCAAAAATAGAGTTTATTTTCAGTCTTAGTAGACTCCAAATAGATAATCTGTTCTGTGTCGAGTAACTGGAAGTTAATGGATGTGTTCTACTAAATTGTCCTAATTTCTGACTTGGACCATTGTAACTTCACTGAAGGTGGTGGTTACTCAACATTTAATCTGTTGTGAAAGAGCAAATAATTGCTTTGAATGGTCACCTTGCAGTCCTGCTCCTTGTTTTATGGCCTAATGAGGAGAGTATTTTTGGAAGGTTTTTGTGAAACACTTTGTGAAGGAGCACTAGGAGGGATTCTGGAGTTCAAGCCAACTTTATAAGCAACCAGCCAACAATTTTATTTTTCCCCTGAAAACATTGCCTGTTTTGCTAGAGTTACTTAAACTCTGATATCTAGTCCTGAGCTGGTGAGAAATTTGAGTTTAATGTTCCATTCCATATATTGACAAACAGCAGATTGATGTAGATCTACAATGAAATGTAAACTCATTTTATTTTAAATAATTAATTTTTAAGCCATTAGAGATTAAATTTTATATATATTAGCATAACAGCAGATTCTTACATTCTTTGCTGAGAGTGTGACTGCTTGCAGTCTGCATTCACAGTACCAGGTGCTGAGTTTGAATAGCATCTCTGGATGCTCTGGGTCTGGAACTATCAGATCTGCCCTTGTCCATGATAAGATTTAGGATGATGCTGGAATATGTTATTGTCCATGTCTTGTCCACCTACAGGCCAATACAAGTGGCATTTTTAGGTTCTCAACTGTTCCTACTTGACTACAGCATTTGCATGGAGTAGTAGAAATTTAGACTCAGCTTCATCTAATGCTTGATTTTCAAACCTCAGAGTACCCAAGTGCAGGATGTGGGTTACTGAAAATGTCTTCCAAGCTGTGTCTGTCTCGAGCAGCCCAACTTGAGATCCATCTCCTGGCTCTCTTGGATATTGCTCCTCTCATAATGGCTTTTAATATAGCTGCTAGGAGGCAAAACCAAATGATTTTTAGAGAGCAGTCAGTCTGAAAATAAAGTGCCCAGGATGTTTGGTAAGAGGGTGAAGTTTAGATGTGTGTGGGATTGTGTGAGGGAGAGAGCAGAAAATGTGCCTTTTGATCTTACAGAAATGTTTGGTATGTGGGTTGTTGGGCTTAGAAGTTTGAACGTCCTTAATATAAAATAATCTGTGTGAGTATTTGAGTCTGTTCCTTTTCAACTTTGTGTGAGTTATTTAATGGTTAGTGAGCCAGAAAAAAATCACTTTTCTGCTGGTTCAGGCACCCTCCTGATGAGTGGAAGGCTTGAATTAAAAGTTCCCACTCTGAACCAGGCAAAGCAATTAAGGATGGGGATTTGTACTCACATTCCCACCTTTTAGTGCTGTGGTTACAGGTTTGTTAAAACTGTGCCACAGAGAGAGAAAATACCAAAACTGTTACACAATTTCCAAGGCTGACCTCAGAAGGTCATTCAAAGCAGGTTCCCAACTGGATGGAGTCCAGTCCTGATGTCTCCTGCTCTTGTGAACAAATGGCTGAAGCTCATGGGGCTTTTTTGTCCCTACTTATCTGTAATCCACCTGAGAAAATTAACCCAGGCCTCTTCTGGTTCCCTGAGCACCCTCCCTTGAGCTCTGGTGTGTTTGTGTTTGGGTGCCACGTCCTGGAGGTGCTCCAAGCCAGGCTGGATGGGGCTGGGAGCAGCCTGGGGTGATGGAAGGAGTCCCTGCCCCTGCAGGGGACGGAATGAGATGAACTCTCAACCTGCCAACCCAACCCAACCCAGTCTGTGGTTCTGTGGGCACCCACCTCCTTCCAGCTCTTGTCTTCGGTATCAAAGACTTTCCCTCTTCACAACTTGTGTTCCATACCTCACTGAGGAGGATGGGGAATGAGACTTTCCTTGCTCCAAAGACCATCCAACAGGTGGATTGAAAGGTGTCTAAGTGAAAAAATCATTTGTGATGTCAGTTTTTATGATATTCCTTAGGACTTTGCTTTCTTGGCTAGAGTCAATACTTTTTTTTCATAAAACCAAAATATCTTACCCTGCATTTTCATTGACTTCCATTCCAGTGTTTCATTCCAGATCACTGATTTATCTTATGTTTTTTTAAGACTCTAACACTTAGCAAAGTTCTTTCACATCACAACCAGTTAGTATTTTAATGAATCAAACTGATTAAGGGCACCAAAAAATGTTACAGTGACATATCTGCATTATTAGTCCTATATCCTGTAACTCTGCTTTTAATTTGTTCTTGTCCAAGTAAATTAAATTAAGGGGCTGTTTTAGGAACCTCATCAGTTGTTTTCAGCCAATAGTAGAAAACACTTTAATGATTCCATATAAGAGTTCTTTGAAAGGTGTCCAGAGAGGGGCAGTTTCAATCTTATCTGATAAATAGCTTCAGATCATCCTTGCCTCAAATTGAATCCTGTGGTTTGTGTTTTCTTCTTCCCGAGCTTGGGTACACTGATTACTTTTTTCCTCAAGCCATTTTGCCAGAATTTTTGAAATCTACCATTTTGAGCAAACAAGAACTTTGCTCAACTTGAATTGCTTTCATGATTCATTGATCTTCCTTCAGTCTTGATAAGAGAAAAACTTTTAATGAGAGCAGACTCCTTTTAAAGGGCATTTTTAATGGCCCCTATATTTTGCCCAAATGTTCAATATTTTATCCAGTATTTTGTTAATTTGTAGTTATCTTGTCAATAAAGTGGCTTTTTACCAGATACATGGAGCATAACAGTTATTAGTTATATTGGTATACAGCTGAACTTGCTGGCTTTGAATATTTCCTGTGCTTCATAAATACTTGTATAATCTGTTGTGCAGGCTCAGCTGTTCTTAATTCTAATGTGATTCATATTGTGCTTAGAAATCTGACATTCTTGGCTTGTCAGAAATACTAATATATGTTAGTGCCATATCTATCGAAAATTGACATGTTTTGTGCAGGGCCTTAATTTTCACTTCTTTATATTGCAGCATTCCATATTGAGCAATGCAGCTTTGTTTGCTTTTAAATTTCCCTCTCACCTTCAGCCCTGAGAAACCAGAAATAATTAGATTATATCTTTCTCTTGGCTCGCATAGTTTTCACTTGTAGTGAATTATGCCATGCAAAACTATCCCTCCAGTGAGAATTTGGTTGTCATTGTTAAGAGCTACATCTGGACTGTGTAATACTTTGTGTGTTGCACTACAAAGAGTCTTTGCCCGTGGCTCAGTCAGAGCTGTACCTCACCAGTGAGCTGGAATAGCTCTTTCCTCTGGCACGAGTGCCACAATTCACCTCCCCAGACCTTTCTGCTGTGGGTGAGGCTGCTGGACAGACAAAAATGTTGCCCTAAACCTCCAAAACTGAAATGACCCTAACTCTTAACAGCTCAAAGTATTACAGGAGTGTTGGATCTCCATGTGGACAAGTCCTGTTTCTTCAGTGGGTGATGGAAGTTCAGACTTCCACCTACTTGAGCCAAATACTTTATCCTGGTGGCTGGATGAAAGTTCAGCTTCAGGAAAGAAGTTTGAATGCACCTTTAAGGTCTGTATGAGGTGAATGAAAAGCCTTTTCTCTCCAGCCCCTTCTGTGTTTAATTACCCAACCGCAGAGGAGCTGAAGCTTTTGTTTCCAGGTTGAGTCCTGATTTCAGCTGGGCAGTAATGAATGTTGCTGTCTCTCTGTACAGTCTTTCATCTTGCTGATGATATCATTTTCTTGTATAGTCATGGGGGTAGTAAATGATTCCTATTCAGATTTCCTCTTTCAAATCAGACTTGGAGATTCCCTCACTCCCCACACTGGTTTTGCTGCTGTCACCTCTTATGCCACACTCTTTACTGATACAGACCTACCAGGTCTTCCCTGAGGCTGTTCTGATTCTGATAAGACACTGTAGACCCTTCTCTGGAGGATTCTTTTGGTTGTGAAGTAACAAAGAAGCAGTGCCACTTGGTTACCCAGAGAGGAACGCAAGAAATGTGTGGACTTTGATTTGGGCTATTTGTTTGGGTTCTTTTCTCCCCTTATCTTCAGGGTCAAGAGACTATTAAATGCTCCAAGCAGAAGTGCCCCTGTTGGCAGAAACCTTGGTGGTTGCTCTTATTGCGTTAAATTCTTCCTTGCATTAGAGTCATACTCAGAGCTGGTGCTGGAGGGAACCCTCTTGTTGAAACAAATCTGGACTGATACTGAATTGAGGTAGCAATTAGGTACTGTCTTTTTCTGTCCATGCAGAGAAAAACGAACAGCTTGAAGCCTCATGTCTCTTTTGAAGTTTCCTGTCCTCATCCATGTCCTCTCCCATCACCTTTTCCCAAATCTATTACAGAATCAGCAAAGTCAATATTCTGCATTAAAAAAAAAAATCTACTTGGAATTGAAACCTTGACTGCCTGTTTTGTGTACTATTAAGAAACTTTGGGCTTTTCTTGTAGTGTGTAAATGAAGTCTGGCTCCACAGCTGTCTGTCCCTGTTGGGGTGGTGGCATCTGTTCCGAGGGCAGGAGATGAGCTGACGCTCTGTGAAGTTCCCTTGACTCATCTGCTTTACCAGAACATACCCCAGCATGGATATGTCATGGCTTTTGAGCAGGATTTATTCTCAGAGTAGCTGCTCACAGCTGCCTCTTTTTCCTGCCACGCACAGATGTGAGGTTACTGTAGGGCTCTTCCCCAAAATGATGGATTGTCACTGGGACCTTGACTTCTGCTCCCACAGAGGTTCATGGCCATAAAAACCACTTTGTTCAAGAGTAGTGGCTGTAACAAATAAGCTCAGCTAAATCCTTGCTTTTTCACTTTTACTGGTTCCACTCATCTGCTGTATGA
Source organism: Ammospiza nelsoni (assembly GCF_027579445.1). Taxonomy (NCBI): domain Eukaryota; kingdom Metazoa; phylum Chordata; class Aves; order Passeriformes; family Passerellidae; genus Ammospiza; species Ammospiza nelsoni. Next base: position 3,173,630 of record NC_080646.1, on the reverse strand, counting down.
TAGGAGTTCATACAGAGAATTAGATTTCAGTGACTTTGTTTAAAACTCCTTATCCTTGTCTAATTAAACTGAATGCTTTAAAGATGATTCATACCACTTGACACCCTTGTATCTAAATGCTCCTTCTTTTAGATGGAAAGTGAAGGAAATGTTCAGACTAGAAATTTAAATGGGTCTTCCTTTCCCTTACTGGAAAAAGAGGGGCTTTGGGGGTTTAGGTATTTGCTTAAGCTTTCACTAGAAAGCACTGTGCTTTTCCAAGATCTGGTGTAATGATAGCCAGCTCCCATAAACACAGTTTCCCATAAAATGGTTCTTAAAGGGAAGAGTTCAAAAGCTGTGACCATAACCCCTGTTTCAGTGCAGAGCAGCTTCACCACCTGTTGCAGAGGGGCACCAGCACATTTTGGAGGTTGTGGCTTCGCCCTCTGGTGTGACCACATTTTGGCATGTTGGTAGAACCCAGGGCTAGGTACAACCTTCCCCCAGTTCCACCCATCTCCCCCTGCTTCCAACTTTCAGTTCTCGGCAGTTACGGTGTATCCCAGTGAAGAAGTTGCTGGGAAAGGGGAGCAGGACTGCCTCTTGCCCCCACCACAGGACAGCTCTGGCCTTGTGACAGTTTTTTTCAGATTTTGTCTGCTCAGTCAACAAGGATGCACTGAAATGCAAGTTTTCTGCCACGTAATGAATGCTTCTTGCTAAGCTACCAGGAATGGCTTGGTTTTGCATAACATTTTTGTACTGTGCCTTCCAGAAGGCGTGGTGTGAGTAACAAAGGCAGGGTTGAAAGATGCCATGGGTTCCCTTCCTCCTCATGGCAGGACTTAATGATATAAAGAGCACAGTATTTCATTGATGTTTGTTGCCATTTCTGCTTGTGGGCTTTTCACAATACTGTGGTCAGGAAGATGACAAGATAAAGGATGACTAGTGTAGATCTGCTCCGTCTTGTAAAATAGGAATAATTCCCTTTTTTGATTATATTTCCTCTCCCCTCCCTTGGAAAAGATGACTCAGAAATCCATGACAAAGGAAATAAGTTCATTTGAATTTCTATGGAACCTTGAAAAGCCGCTTTTATGAAGTCCTGTTAGGAGGCTTTCAGCAGTGGCCTTTGACAAGAGCAGGAGGCAAAACCGAAACTCATGGTCCAAGTCCTTCGGTGTCAGTGGGTTGCCCTTGGCTCTTGCTCAGTATTGCAGATGGAAAATGAGACCATTACTCATTCTTGGGGGTTTGCTGTGGGATCCAAGTCTTCAATAGCCATAATAGTAGAAATCTCTACCATACAAGGAAAAATTACTGTTAGCTAATCTCAAAAAAAAGCCAGCACAAATCTACTATTTTTTCCGTTTGGAGGTGAATGAAGGAAGAGGCTGAATGCAATGACTTATTTCCCTGTGCCTTTACAAAATTCCTAATGTTCTTCTAAGTAAGAATTTGTATTCAGCCTTCAGTTTTGGCATTGTGTTCAATGATGATCATATGCATTCAGAAGAAAGACTTCTTTTCTTTGAAACAGAAGTCTCCAGAAGACACAGACATGAAAACATGCCTGTTCTCAGTCCTGTATGTGTGTTTCAGGAGCAAAATGGTCATTCTCTGTTCTCAGCATGATGTGCAGGGTGCTGAAAACAAGAGCAGCAGTTTATCGCTACATTATGGATGTAGAATAGGTGCATCTGCTTGAATAAACTGCCATTGCATCAATGGGCTCTTCATGCCAAAAGAAACTCTGGTTGTCCTTGTCAAAAGTTAGCGTTTGAGTTGCCATCAGATTTGCAATTGTTCTGAATTCAGTTTTTCAACCTTTACTCTCTATAATTCATTCTGCTCAACTGTCACTGATACCAACATTTCTTTCCAGTTAATACAAGTCAGAAAAATGTGGCAGATCTTCATTTTTTCCTTTTGGATTGATTGTCTTGAAACACAAGTTCTAAAGACCAACTTAAAGTGTCTTTAAAAGATGTCCACCTGTTTCTGGGCATGAGTATGGAGGTGTTGGACCCAATGTTCAACAGCAGGGCGATCTCTGAAGTTTGGAGAAAACTCTTGGAATTCAGGCTGTCAAGTTATTTCAGTAAGTCAAGTTTCTCTACACTGAATTAACTGTATGTTTTTAAATGCCATTTTTAGAACCATATTTAGAGAAAAAAATATAATGTATGATAGATCTGGTTCTGTGTCTCTTTTATTTAAACAGTTCTCAAAATAACAGGTGGCAATAAGAAGGCAAATAATGGAAATTATATGAGGCCAGGCCTTGAGAAATACTTTTTCTTTACATCAACATTTGAGTTTATTTCCCCAGAGTTAAAATCTGACAAGTGACTTCTGCACTTTTTTCCTAATTTTATGCCAGTCTGCATCCATGAAACTCAGCACTCGCTCTTTGTAACTTGTTTATCTGGCCCAAACCCTGACATTTCTACTATTAAAAATACTTTAATTTCATTAAAAATACAAGGAGCAGGGGAGATTTTGCAGATAATCCTCGGACAGGGTCACTCGTGGTATTTTTTGAGGGAGCTGTTTTTGCTGAGTAGCCTCAGAGCCCGTCAGAGGCCTGGGAACCGGCGCTGGGTCGCTGCCGGCAGCCGCCACCGGGGCCCTCGCCCGGGCAGGGGACAGGGCACCGTGTCACTTGGCCCTGCCATGGCTGCCCCTTTCTCATGGCTCCCCAGGAAAGCTGACCCCGAGCTTTCCAGACTAAACATCCAAGATGTGTAATGGCCTTTTTAGGGCCAGGAAGGACAAGAAGGGAACGGGCTCAGCCTGGGACTGTATCTTCCTGGTTTGTGCTGGAAATGTGCACGTCTGGTGAAGTCTTTAAAGATGCATAATCTCTATAATGAAGCCTGCTCTTAATTAGCAGTTTGTTTTAATATGAACATTTGCATTTTGAATTCTGCCTTCCAGCTCGTGTAACTCAAGGCTGTGTGTTTGCAGCAGTTGCCTGAATACTGAGGGTTTTCCCCTCAAACCACCATTCCTTGTTGAGGGTTTCTAACACTTTTTTGAATATAAGCACAGTGGTTAATGGATTGTTCTCTGCTTGAGTTCACTTCAGGCAGTTATTTGCATGCACTCTTTTTTGTAAAAACAGAATTAGAGGGTGTGTTAAAAAGACTTACAAGCAGCAGATGAAGCAATAAACAAGCAAAGGGCATTTGTATGCAAATGCTCCAAGTGCTTTGTCATGTTCTGGGATCTGTTAGCCACCTCCATGCTTCCAGAACTTCATCCCCATCAGCTCTTTGTGCTGAGGCTTCGTGCCAAAGCCTGGAGAAGTCAGTGGGGTTTCCCAACACCACTGGTGGGCTTTGGACTTGGGTCTGAGAGAGGAAAGAAGCAAATTGTTACCAGCCACTGTGATTTTGCTAGGAGCTTCCCTGTATTAGGAAGGATTTTCCTGTGCTGGGAATAAAACCAACTCACAAAAAGAATGGTCCAGCTTTGGAAATTTTTGTTGTCGCCTGTATTGGCCACTGGCTTGATCTGTTGACCTCAAGAGCTGAAAGCATTGAGCCTGTTCTGCCTGCACAAGACAGCCAGCAGCCCCTTGAGCTGGAACTGGGAGAGATTAGCAGTTTTTGTAGCTTCTGGCAAAAAAAGAGGACAGGAAGCCTGTTGACCAGTGTGTCAGCTCAGTTTCGTTGTGTACAGTCTATGAGTCTGTTTGTAAAGTTATCTCTGAGGTTTTCAGAGTAGGTGATTTCCATCCTTCTCCCCCATCCCCTGTGCCTGCAGTGTCTGGTGTAAGCAATGAGAGCCCTGAGAAATCCCTCTGTTCCTCAGCTGAGACAAGCTGGAGCACTTCCAAACTCCATCCCACCAGTGCAGTTATCTTTTTATTACCAGGAATTGCAAGGTGCTGTTGTGCTGCTGGGAATGAGTGAAATCTGTGTTGGTTTTATATGGCTTTTGAGTCTTTCCAATGACTCTAATAAGCTGCTTTGCATTACAGGACAGGCAGATCAGTATCTCAGGAGACCTCCTGAGTTTGGCTCTTTTTCCTGGGGCTTGATAAGCAGGAAGGATAGTCCCTAGTGGGAGGAGAGGGAAGGAAGGAACAAGGAGACATGTGGCATGTGCAACCTGGAAAACTTGTCTCTGAGCTTGACTTGACTCCATCCAGGGAAGGAAGCTCATGCTAATGGCTCTGCATGAGATAACAAATTATCCTGGAGCATGTGTTTTTTGTATTCATTACAATATGTCTTGAGGGGTGGGGAAACAGGATGTATAGTGTGTGCTTATTTCTGGAGCCTCCGGAGAGCTACCCAGATGTTGAAAAGAAGTAAGGAAGAGTTGGAGATAAAGGAGAAAGACCTTCAGGGTGGGACTGTAAAAGCTGATCCAGAATAGGAGTCATTGTGTTTTGCTCACAGTCACACCAGCTGGCTTCAAGTGGCAGGAGAGCTTTCCAGAAAAGCTGTGGACAGTAGGAGGATAAATAAGGAATTCGGTCCAAAAGGGTGAAACAAAAAAACCTGAGGTCTGCAATACACCCAGAAATAATTACTTAGGAAAGCTGTCCTGAAGAACAGCTGCTGGGTAGCTTGTCCTAATGCAAACCTTAGGTGTAGTTGGAAATATGGTGATGCTGTGTTTATTGATAGTTGTTGTGCAGTTGTCTTCAACAGGATTTTTAGGAAGCACTCTTGTAATCCCATTGCCACGTGTGTTGGAGCTGGTTCCCTGTGTGCTTGGCTGTCAGGGACTGCAGCAATGACTGATGGAACTCACTGCACTTGATCATTGTGTGCTTGCACTGTTTGTTTTTTAAATGAATTATCCCATTCTGGTCCTTCCCTGGGGCTTTCCTAAGATTTTCCTTCTGTCCTGTGTAGGCTCTCTGCAAGGACAGCACTAGGGTTGGTGCAACAGCCCCACTGACCTAGTGTGGTTGTCTGGTGATGCTTCCTTTTGTTCTTACTTCTCTGGTGATATTTGCTGTATTTTAATTTAATCTTTGCTAAAACCATAGTTCAGGATCTTTTCTGTTGCCTGAGCATGTAAAGCTTTCTTGTCCTAATTAAAGGATATCTGTTTCTTTCGACACACACACTACTGTAGAGAAAGAACCCTACAAATTTAAAAAAAATTTAAAAATCCAAGCTTCCCCACTATCCCCTGTCATTTTGTATATTTGCAAGAATCCAGATGCTGCTGCTATTACTAGGTAAGGAAAGCCCAGAACATCTGGCTTCCTTGTGAGTAATATTGTGGTTTAGTTGTCCTGAATTCAGTGAGTAAACTCTAGTCACTTAGTTATTCCCAAAAAAACCATAACCTTATGAGATAAGGAGTTAGGACCCAATTTCCTGCTATTGTTGGTGTGTTCCCATGTTCTTGCTTTTCTCACAACTGGATTTTCAGAAGTGAGTTCATTGTACCTTAGCAAAGCCCTTCTTGACACAAACTTCTTGGATGCATCGATCAATCAAAGAGACTGGGGAGACCACAACCTTTCCAGAGTCCCAAAGGAGGTCAGTTCTCACTCTTCCTCTGCTCCAGGGAAAACAAAGATAATCTACAGGGGTACATTTTGATGGCTTCAGCAGAATACTTGAAAATGGCAGAATTTGATCTGAACTGTTGTAACTTCTTGCATCTGTTGGAGCGAAGTGGGCGGATGAGAGAGTAAATCAGCAGAGAGCTGTGAGGGCCAGGATGATGGGCAGTGCAGTGCAGCTGACAGATAATGGGATGACATCATCCATTTCCTGGAAAATGAGACATTTCTGGCCAAATTATTCCAGACCCCGAGTGCTTAAGTGAGCTGGAGCATTCCTGGAATATTTTCAGCAGATATTTCAGTAGTCTAGGTGTAATGTGATTAAGGATGAGTAACAGCAAGATATGAGTCAAGATGAGGATTTCTGGTAACTCTTCTGTAGGCCAGTGAGAATCACAGGCAAGGAGAGAGAGGGAAGTTGAGAGAGATGGCCAAGATGTGAGAAAAATGTAAGTCGTTTAACCTTTTCCATTTGAGAGTGGAGAGATGTAAATAAGATTTTTTTTTTCCACTCTTTAGGAATACTCCTGAATTGGAAGTACTGGAACACCCAAAAATTCCATGAGGGAGATGAAGATTAAGGAACAGCAGAGAGCTTCCATGGTTTGGAAGACTGAGATTTTGGAAAAGGCAATTCTTGCATTTTGAACAGTGTGGAAGATTTTTTCTGGTTACTAATTTCAGTTACCTTGTGCGGATTTGATGTTTATGTCCAGTTGTAACACAAGAACAGAGATCTTAGAGTATCAATGCTAGAAGGTGAAAAGAATCTCACTGGATATTGCAGAAGCTCAAGACCAGGAGGGATTTTACTTGCCAGTTGTTTGATTCCAAACTTAAAATGAAGCAAACACTGGACAAGGAATTTGTACATTTATTTCTTTGGTGATGAATATAAGGAAGATGCAGCAAAGGTTTGGTACCTTGGGGTGGGAGGCTGCAGGAACTGCTTCAGCACAGGGATAAGGATGCTGATGAGCAGACACCCCTGGATCACTCTTGCTGAAGGTCCTCCCAGAAGGGCAAGCTGGTTTGAGTTCCTCTGCTAAAGAAACCAAGAAAAACTTAGAATTAATTACAGAGACAAAAAGAACACACAATGTCGATGTAAACAAACCTTTGTAACATATCCGACAACTTTCCATCAAAATCTTCAGAACCATAAATATAAGCCAGGGCAGTACATGCCTCATCCAGCTGCTGAAATCCAGGTGCTGGAATGTTAAGACAGGACCTGCCTGTCTGGGCTGCTCACAGGTAATTGTGTTTGGGAGGCTCTTTAAAAGACAAAAAATGCTCCCACCCACCCTGTAATGTGTGTCTCACTCACAGCACTCTCTGCTCAGCATGTCTGGCAAATGGGAGCTTGTCCTTTCTCATTCTTGTAAGATCAGTTGGTCAACAGTGTCTAATTATCTCTGTTGTGAGTGTCTAATTATCTTGATATTTATTGACTGTTTCGACTTGGTGTTTCCAGGCTGTCTCCTAGGAGGAGACATGGAGTGTGGGTGGATGGGGGTCAGGGAGGGCAGAGAGATGGTTGGGACTGAGTACAAGCCATATTCTGGGTTTTGGGAAATTATTGCTTTTGTGAAAGTGAAGCCCTGTGATCCATACTGAGTGTCTTCTGAATGTCAAAGGAAATCAGTCCCAAAGGATGAGGAGCTGCCCACAGGAGAATTCCTGGAGTGTTTGGTAACGAGATCCCAGCTTGGCTGGGGATGGCAGCTATGTGCAACACGCTCTGCTTCTCGTTTTCTATGGAATTTTCTGGGTTCTGCAGGTGTGACTAAGGTGTATCCTTCTAAAGTGTTCAAAGCTTCATCTCAAACCAGCAGCTCTTTGTCAGTCTGAGCAGTTGCCTGGCAGATGGAACCTCCTGGCCCCCTCCAACCTCCTGTGCGTCATCTTCATTATCACTAAATTAGCTGTGTTGTCATGTGGGATCTTAGGAAATGTGGTTTTCTTCTTCTTGAATCCAGAAATATTAAATGACATGATGTTCTTGTTACACAAGGTGGAGGCAGGAATGGAGGGGGAGCAGAGCAGCACTCTGAGGAGGAGTAAGGAGCTGTGGCCAAAGCCTTGAGGTAAGTCAAGGTAAATAATGCTTCTGTTGCCCTAGAAAAGTGGCAGGTAGGAAGCAAGACCTGGAATCATACACTGAAAATATAAATATGCGGAGTTCTGTACACAGCACTTAAATTCCAGGAGAACACCTTTGGAAATGTTTATGTTGCTTTCTGAAATACTATTAAGTAGAAAGCCAAGACCCAGACCACCTGATTATGGGGCTAATAGTTTTCACAACAGAGTTGTTTTGAATTCCTACACAGTATTGAAAGGAACAAAAGAAGATGTATTGTGTGAGTTAGTCTGTGCAGGTTTCAGGCAGTGCAAATGCATGCAAGTAGCAAAATACTGGTGAAAAAGCCCTGTCATGCCAGTGCTCCTTGATCTTTTAAATTGGTAATACACAAAAGCAGGTCTAGAAGAGGCAGCAAAGCCTTTTGTGTTGAGCAGGACAGCACAGAGACTGGATCTCCCCAGAACCTGGAGAAAATGACAGTAGTTTGTGTGTTTTCCCATTGGAAAGGAGGAGGGGGTGGCTGTGGGAGTCCCAAGCACCACCTGCAGTGGGTTGGGATCAAGCACAGGGAACGTGGACACGCTGTGCTCTTTCTTAGCTTATGTTTTTCAATCATAACAGACATCTCACTTTGACAGTAGCTGCCTAGAGGAATTTAAGATGAGGGCATGCATCAGCATATCTGATCCCTCCTGGTGGCTGCTGCTGGTTTGTTGCATCTCCATCCCACAGCCCTCTCTGCAGCATCTGCCATTGCTTCCTCTGCTCTTTGCAAATCCCTCAGGATCTGGGATCTGAAACATTCCAAACAATCAGTTTCACACTTTCCTTTTCTGTCTGATTATTTCATTAGTTTTACCCTAATTTGTTGATGTAATGAAAAAGGAATAATTGTCCTTTCAGCTTTTTCATTCGTCTTCTTCATGCTTTACCTACAGTTATCATTCATGTACACTTTTCTGTGCATACAGCCTGTTTTTATCACTCTTCCTGTTCTATTACAAATTCCTGAGATGTAGGGAAGGGCAATTCCAGAGCTGGGTGCCATGCTCAGAGCATGGGTGAGCTGTGGGTTTTGTGTGAGTTACCTTGTGTTACCATCATGGTTCAAGGGCTGATGAAATTCACAGTGTCATTTTCATAGAATCACACAAGAATTTAGGTTGGAAAATGCCTTTGAGGTCATCGAGTTCACCCATTGACTCAGCATTGCCAAGGCCACCACTAACCCATTTCCCCAAGTGCTGCATCCACACATCTTTTAGAGCCCTCCAGGGATGGGGACTCCACCACTGCCCTTGCAGCCTCTTCTTGCAACACTCCACAGTCCCAGTTTTGAATGCCCTGAAGGATTTTGCACTGTTGGTAAAATGATTTCTTTTGTATTCACTTTTGTGAGCCAGTTATGAATATGGACCATCCTCAGTGTCTCATCCTGACTGACTGAGGATAGAGAATGCCAAGGCTTGAGCTTTTCTCACAGTTTGGTAAGAACACACCAATTCTAAAGGAATGGGCTGACAAATTAAGAGCAATCAGAGTGGAGCAGAGAACTTCAGCCTCTGAACAAGCAGATGGAGGGAAACAGGGATAAAGGAGGGTTTTCAGCCAGAAATGAGTGGCTCAGTTCTCAGGGAAAGGGGCAGAAACAGGACTATTTGGTGACAAATATACCTGACTGTGTTTTTTTTTTTAGTTTTTCTTTCCATCAGATGCAGTCAGCCCCTGGAGTTGCAAGGTTGAGATATTTTCTGCACTCCAGAGGCTCCATCTGTTCCTTCAAGGACTGTTGCTGCTGTTCCAGTGGGGTGTTTTGGTTCCACTCAGTTAAAGTTTAATGGGTTTGCTCATTTCATCTCAAACCCCTCACAGGTCAGCAGTTACAGCAGGACCTCTTCTAAACTTCTATGAGGAAATGCAGACAGAAGCAGCTTCCCATAAACAAACTAAATGTACATTGGGGTAGAAATTCATCTTTTGAGACATAAACAAGACAAGGACGTGTACATGGAACAAGGAGTGAAGCTTGGAATGTAAGTGCCTGGATGTCCAGTCCCCTCTGGATGACCACTTGAGCTGATAGAACAGTGGTAGACAAGAGTCTGTGTAAGAGAAGCCCTAAAAACAAAGTGAAGAAACAACTTATTAATCTTTGTCTTGAATAAACATTTTAATGGGAATATTTGTGGGATTTAAGTAGTTCGAAAGTCACAACTTGAGGAATGAAGAAGTCTCCAAAAATAAGTAATCATCATAACCCCATTCCAACTCCTACTAGTAAGAGTAAGACCAGTAGCTGGACACTTCAACACAGAAGAATTTTAGACTTTATATTGGAAAGGAAACAGACTGGGTATTGCACATCTTGAATTTTTCAGTAGCTGGAAAATAATGAAGGATATTCCCTCTGCATATGAGCTTGTGGGGTCTTGCCTGTGCCTGCAGGAGGGATGCTCTGACACAGGCAGAGCAGAATCAGCTGCTGAAACTTGGATTTGGTTACCCTTGCTGCTGAGCTTTAGACTTGTTACCTGAGACATTCTTCTGTTCCTTGGTTAACTACAAGATCCATTTATTACCTTTAGTTTTAGGTTGCCCAGAGAAGTTGTGGCTGCCCCACCTCTGGAAGTGTCTGAGGTCAGGTTGGACAAGGCTTGGATCAGCCTGGGGTAGTGGAAGTGTCCCTGCCCATGGCAGGGGGTGGAGTGAGATGGGTTTTGAGGACCCTTTGAACCCAAACCATTCTGTGATGCTGATTTCTTGTTTGTATCAGTTGGGAATGCTGGTATTGCTACTGTGTTGCAAAGGAAACTAAGTACTTCCAAAACCAGCGGCCTCTTTAAATGTTTGGTTTGAAAATACAACACAGGATGCAATTTTTACCCAGGGCAGCTGTGGGCTTTGTTTTCCAGTGTGTGCAGCTCCCTGGGCAGCTGCTGTGTCACTGCCATGGCACTTCAGAGGAGGAATGAGTCTGCTGTTCATATTCCCTTTATGTTCACCTTTTACAAGTCATGATCTGTGCCTTGTTAAGAGATTTAAAAACCATTATTCCGGGAAGTTAAGTTTCCAAATTTCCTCATTGCCCACCCCCATCCTTTCTCCAGGGAATGTTCTGCTCTGCTCCCATTACAAGCTCTACCTCTGCACATGGTGTTTGTAAACACTGCAGATTCTCTGCTTCCCTTTGCCAGCACTTTCCTCCCCAAAATGGACTGTCTGAAATCAGCCCTTGCAGTGAGTGCTTCTCTGGGTTTCTTTTCCCTTCCCTTAGGATGGCTCTTGGTGCCATCTGAAGCTCCATTCTGCTGTTCTATTTCTCCATCTCAAGGCACTGCCAGATTTCTGTGCTTGCCTGAAGTTCCTCAGTTCTCTCTTGTGGGATTTCTGTGACCCTCTGCAGCTTCTCTTTATTTTCTATTAAGTGATTTGTTCCTGTATTGCAGCACTCAGGACACCATCCCTATCCTCACCTTTCTCATTTATTTAATTAGAAATATCAAACCTCATTAATGAGTTCTGTCTTGGGGTTAGGATTTTTTTTTTATTGCTAGTGCACTTATAAAGTTATTTGGAAACTTCCTAGCCAGCAAGGTGTTGTGCTGTTTGAGTCAGACTTTCCTTTGCCTTCTGCAGTGCTGGAGCTCTCATGGAAGCAGAGTTACATCACCCAGCAGGTTCCTTAACAATGTGTATTATGTACTCCTCTGTGTAACGGAGGAAAAATCATGTCATTATTCCCTCCAGATATTAAACCCCAGCTCAGCTCAAAGGGGAACTATTTGGAAAGTAAACAGCTCCCTTTCTAGTATCATCAGTGGGTGCTTTTTCAATATCCTGTATAATTTAGGGCTGAAAGCACCTGTCTTCTCAGCCAGATCCACGAGGCACCGAGGCGTGACCGGCTGGAGCCCGGGCGCTGGAATGCCCTCCTGCTGAGTTATTGCTTTAGCCACCATCAACAGGCACTGTTTATCTGCAACCTGGCTTTACACTGCATTTCTGTGGGGCTGCTGAGACTGAAAACCTGCTTCTGAGCCAGTGGCAGCAGCGATGTCTGTGCATGCAGACTGGCAAAGAGTCACATCTCTGCTCCCAGCCTTCTCTCTAACACCTACAAGAGGAGAAAATGATGCAAACCAGGAAGGGCTCTATTTTAGTGTAAATTTGGTAAAATAATATGAAACATGAGCTGATTAGCAGGGTCTCAAACACCTGAAGTATGTAGTGATTCTCTGCACAATAGCTCCTCATGATATTACCCTGACAGGCCAGCCTTGGTGATAGCCAAGGGGCCATACATTGCTTGAAATAATTAAGCAAAAATATCTCACACATGGCTTCTCCCTGAGAATGTGGCCTTATCAGGTTTCAATTTTATTTTGTTTTTGTTCTGCATTATGGCTTGTTCTGCTTGAGGTTGGTTGTGGGGTTGTGACAGGAGGCTGGAAGGGAGAGAGAGCAGGGTATGCTTCGTTTATTTTGGAAAAATACATATGATTTGCAGATGAGCAACTACCATGAGACATTTTTGTTGCCATTTCTGAATGCAGGTCTAAATGATGCTTATGTTAATAATAGATGTGGTGTTGTGGACTCAAGTGTGGAGATCTCTCTGTGATTGGTATTCTAGAAAGTCTTTTGGTATTAAGACAAACTTGAACAAACATATGTTGGTGCAGAAACTGAAAAAGATTTTTATCCCCTGGAATTGTCAGAATTGGTTTAACTAAGCAGGTAGCTTTATGGCAATGTTCAGTGGAGAAGGGGAATAGCTTTATGTCTTCTTTCTAGTCTAAAGCTGCTGGGAATGTTGATGGAAGCCCAGATCACCATAGAAATGCTCAGGAATGTCTTATTTAGTTTAAAAATAAAATTTAAAAAGCACAATATTCTTAAAAAGCTGTATGTGCTTTCCCATTGGACATATCTCCTCACATTAGCAACAAGGATGGATTAACTGGATGATGGATGAAAGAGTATCTCTTTGAATCTTGGTTTGGAACATGAAGAAAAAGAAGCAAAATGTTGTTTATTTTGAGGCTTGGAAAAATGAACTTGTTTGTTACATCCCCACTCAAAGTCTTTTCTTGTTTGCATAACTTTGCAGAAGGTTGAGTTTGCAGAAAACAGATGCTGACTTCAGTCCCTCAGGTGGTGTTTTGTGAGCAGTCCAGGAGGAAACAGAGATGCTGCCAAGAGAAAGGTTTCACATCCCCTCTTCATTCCAGCTGTGGGTTGCCATGTCATGCTCTTATGACAGCACCAAAATCTGTGAAGTCATGGAGGGGCTGGTGCTAGGCTTGGTTTTCCAGGACTGACTGTGCCAGGGCTGGTGCTGGCTGGAGGGAGGGAGGGAGGATGTGAGGCCAGGAGGTGGCAGGAGGCAGCATTTGGACAAGCTTAAAATGAGCAAGAGGCTCCAGCTGTGGTGCTGATGGAAGTGACCTTCAGCACCTGACAACCTCTGGGCTGTGCCATAGAAAAACTCTCTTTTCTGGCTGCTCTCATTTATTTGAATGGCTGTTCAGTAGCAGAACCACAGGTACTGGGGGTCTGGAGGTGCCACATTTTGGAAGGAAGCTCAAAGATCCAGTTCCTTGAAAGGATCTTCTTGGGCAACTAAAGAGCGATAACCCTGGCCAGACTTTAAGGTCTCCATGGCACAATCAAAGTCTCACTGTGGTGTAAGGGTGCATTCAAAGGCACAGAAGAAGCTGTGCAAATACCTCATCTTGCTGTCCCAGCATCAGGAAAAAATTAATTAGGATTAAAAATTAATAGTTTTTTACTCTTCTTGGTGTTACTTGAAAGATGTCTCTTCTTTTGATACCTTGAAAGCCAGCACATGGAATTAATTGGGTTGCATTATTTCATAGTGGCTGTCAAAACCTCTCAGTAGCTTCAAGCTCAGTAGCTGGAGCAGATCGTGGGACACTCGCCACTTGGCCTGCAGCTCATGGGTTTTATTGTTCCTGGGAAAGAGGAGGAGCAGTTGCAGGGAAATCTGGAGGAACAGATGGAATAATGGATCCAGGAACACTCACTGCCTACAAGTGCTCTGCTTTCTGCTCCAAAACAAAGCAAACACAAGCATCTCTTCCTTTTCTCATGTACAACTAAAGTTTTGGGGGTTTTTAGTTGAATTCTAAACTGTTGTTCTGTCTAGATGTGTGGAGTGATTGCCTTGGAGATTTGGGGAGTTTATGCCCATTGTATATGGAATGCATCTGGAATGTTTTACTGCACACCTCTGTGTGCACAGAGCTCAGGCTGTTGAACCCATCATCTCATTGCTGTTTGGATCACCTAGCATTCTTCCTAAATTATCAGAAATCCAAGGAAGCTGGGTTGCTTAATTTGGTGTTGTTTCATTAACGATGTGTCTTGTTTCTGAAGGCTGGAGTTGGAATCTTTCAGTGCTGGGATCAGGTCTTCCATTGTGGCAAATTGACATGGGATTTTGCTGATTCCTTTGAACAGCTTTCAGCACAGATCTGCTGGAGGTGCTGATGTCTCCCTGGTCTGCTGGAGAAGCCCCTGGCATGGAGAGACCTGGTTATTATTTCCATATTGTCCATTTGCCAGGACACCTGCAGAATGACCCTGTGGACCTGATGTCCCTGGAGCCACATGGCTGGAGTAAAAAACAGCACATGACAGATCCAGTGCAGGACTGAGGAGATAATCTGAGTTTTCTGTTAAAAAAAACCCAATATCAAATGGGTTTCTTTCTATCCATCTGTTCTCTCAAGATATATGGACCCACCAAACCAAGTCCAACAAAGTGAGAAGGGTTAGGTTCCAATCTGGATCCTCAGCAGATTTCAGTAGAATTGGTGAGTGAACAAAGGGGAACCAAAGGTGGTGTTTCCATCACAGACAAGGTCAGAAGAGTTTGAGTTATCCCAGACTAGTGCCTGGACCTTCACATGCCCACCAGCTTAGGAATGCTGGAGATGGTTCACCCACAGCCCTCAGGAAACTGCAGTGACCCAGCCATGAGGTCTGAGAACTCCAGGACAGCAGAAGCAGGAATATGGAAGGTAAGGAATGAAAACTGGGGACACAGGACACAAACTTGCAATGAATCAGTTCCCAGCATTCCTGCAGTATGAGCAACTTGGATTCTCAGGTGCTGCTCAGGGTGAAATTCATCCCACCTGAGGCTGTATAAAACTGCTGAGTGTTCTACTTAGTTTTCTCCTCTTTTTTGGTTTGGCTTTTTGAGTTTTTTGTGGGTGGTTTTTGGTGGTTTTTTTTGAGGGATGGGGTGTGGGATTAGGTTCAAGTGCTGTTAAAGGCTCAAGTACTGAGAGCCCCTGCAGAAAATGAAGTGCTCAAGAGGATGGCCATTTTCATTAAGTGGACCTAATCAAGCATAGATAATAGGGAGTTAGACCATCTCTGAAAATCATGATGTGTGTCACATAAAAGGGTTGCAGACTTACTGTTATAAGTTTATTTAAGTGAAGAGAGATTTGGCTTCTTATGGATTTGAATCCTTCTAGGGACTATTGGCATGGAAAATTAAGAGGGATTTTGCTGGGGAGGTGCCTGGAGGCATTGCCTCTGTCTTGGTCATATTTATGCACACAAAAAGAACCCAAAACAGGATTGTTAACCTCTCAAACTTCTCCAAGGCATTGAATAGAGGCTTGTGTTTCACTGAGAGAAAGCAGGATGTCATCTGCTAGAAAAGCAATTTCATATTCTTTATCATGGGGTGGGATGCCCTGAATCTCATTTAAGGCTTTGAAGTGCTCCAAACCCTCTTGCATTATCACCAAATCCCCTCCAGTGAACGTGTTCAGGGTAAGGCACACATCTTAAAGGAAACAGCCATGCAAGGAGCCTTCCCTGTGATAGCTGAGACGTTCGTGCAGACATTGCAGAGCGTAATCTAAAACTTCCTTGGCTGCAATTAAGTAAATCCTGTGTCCTACAGCACTGAGATAATATCTCCACAGAAATGCTTTTTAAAAGTTTCCTGTTTCCATTGTGTTCTCAATCCCCACAGGATAATATTCTCATTCACTAAGTCCTGGGACCTTGAAAAAAATAATAATTAATACAGCTGTGAGTCAATGGGATTCCCCAAGTTTCTTTTTTGGTTTTTGCTTAAGGAGCATTGCAACACAGAGTTTATTTGAGCAATCTGGGGGTATGCTGGGGTTCTCACACACTTGGCTGAGCCCAGGGACACGAGAGGGAGGCAAGGGAAATGTGGATTCTCAGGATGCACATCAGACCCTGTTATCCCACACTGTCTGCACTGGCAAAGGCTTTCCCTCTCTCTGTCCCAGCACTCTGTGGTTTTGGGGAAGTGCTGTCTTGTGATGAGCACACTGGTACCTTGTACTCGTGGAATCACTCAGTGAATGACTTCACCTGCCTCAGTTTCTCCAGCTGTAATGAATGATGACCAACAGAAGGATGTAAAAATAATATCACAGTTCCCAAATCTTTTTAACCCACTTTTGTGCATGCCCCTGGGCTCTCTATCCAGCTTGGGAGCCAGCAGCTCATCCTTCAGGGGGATTCTGAGCTTCTCCAGTGAAAGCTGTTGGAGAGTGGAGCCTTTGAGCAGCTGCCTGGTGGCAAATGCTGTCTGGTTCTCCAGAGGAACCCAACCCATAGACTGTTGGGTTTTAGCTGGGCAAATTTTTAGTCCAACTGAGTGGTTGGATTCTCCCTGATCTGCTGGAGACACTGCTCTGAAGTGAGTCTCAGGAGGAGACCACTGTGTTTCCCAGGGCATTTTGGATGTGCTGCTCCATCCCAGGGAACAGGAGAAGGAGGAGAAAATGGTCCATAAAATTTCCATTACTCTGAAAAGCAGAAACATCTGTTGGAGCCTGCGAGTGAGGTTGGAAGTGGTATTTACCAGCAATAAGCTGGCATCTCATCTGCTCAGACCCTGTGCAAAATAACTCCTGCTTCCTCCCATGGAAAACAACGTGGAGGAATCTCTGAGTCAGGATCTGCCCCAGGCACTGAAAGGCAGCAAAGTGCTCACTCTTAGCCAGGCTCTGTGCATGGACCCACGCTCGTGGTGCATCTGCCCAGGCTCCCAACGAGGTGCATCCCATGAAATCCCAGCTCAGCAATGGCTGTTTCTAATAACAGCCTTACATAAAGTCAGCTGTTCTGCATCATGCTCTCTGGGTTTAGGAACTCAGCTCTTTAAAGCAGAGTTGCAGAAAACAAGCTGGATTTTTTAATTTTTTTTTTTTTTTGTAAAGGAGGGAGTTGGAGGAAGTGGCAAAGTTCCCAAGTTATCCAGAGACCTGGGGTTTCTCCATTCCCAGGTAAAATGTGTGTTGGGAAAAGGCAATGGGCTGCTTTTTTGGGTCTGCAAGATGCTTTGTGGCTCCACACAGAGCCCATGACTGCCTCTTCCATGGTGATTTTGGTGTTAAAATGACAAACACCTTCTCTGTAATTGCAGAGCTGCCCCAGCAGAAACTGCTAGAAGAGTTAGAGGTCTTCAATGCAGCAAGTTCCCTTTTCCTCCTGTTACTCCAGTGGTGTCCTGCTCTCCTGGCTGTGTGAGGTTCCCAGAGTTATTCTGGACCCTGAGAAATCAGACCTTAAATATAGAGAAATGACCTGCACCTGGGTAAGTCAAAGATCCACCTAAGTTTTGAAAGAATGAGAAGTATGTGCAGGTCTGGAGTAGGTTTGGTTTCTCCTGTTGTCCTGTTTCTTCTCAGTTTGGTCCTTCCCCAGACCCCAGGTAAGACCAGGTGTGCTCTGGGTGCCCACCAGAGCATGATTTTCTTGGAAAAAGGCACGAAATCCAGAGGTTGGAAGTTACTCCTCTGGGTATCCTCTCCTGCCAGGTGGGGGTCTGGTTGCAAATTTGTCATATGAAGTAAGGCAGGAAGGCAATTAACATCCTTGGCTTTCATCACAGGATGATTTGCCAGCTGCTTCCTCCAGTCTGTTTTATTGTGAAGCATCTCATTAAAAAGCAAAAGGGATTTAAAAGGTGGTTTGAAAACCAGAGGTGAGAAAGGCTGTCCTGTGTCTCTGGTGGGGTGTTTCATGGGCACAAATCACTTCATTTGTTCACATCCCTGCCTTGCTCCAAGAGCTCAGATGAGCACTGAGTCAGTGTGTGCTGAGCAGAGGCTGTTCCTGCACTGAGACATTGGCTGATTTTGGATTAATTAAATCACTTGTGAGCTCTGTGCTTACACTGAGCTGGTCACTTCTGACATGGGTTGATTTAACAGGTTATTTCCTTGGCTTTGTGCAAATCTGTTTGAGACCTGACTCTGTGGGTGCTGCTGCTGCTTCCCAGCCATGCAGGGCTGGAGGAGGAGGTGTCAGGTCTGCCCACCCTGCTCCAGGGGACACAGGGACACTGAAGGTGCCAGGGAAGGAGGCCAAGTCTGTGACAAATCCTGATCCCCTGCCTGGGGCTGGTGCAGCGCTTTAAATCTGTTTTTTCTCTTTCCACCTGTGCTGCACAGCTGGAGAGTGGCTGGAGGGTGCAGTTGTTGAGGGGGCTCTGTGCATCCCTCTGGAGCATCCAGGCTGAGCACTGTCAGATACAGCATCCCAGGCTAAGCCATTAGAGTGACTGGACATGGCATTTCTCTCTGTCCCTTTGCCAGGTTTTCTTCTGAGGATAATATACGTGCATTGCAATGTTGGCTAACAATGCCAAGGACTGCTGGAGGAACTCTTGCAAATTACTTTTTTTTTTTTTTTGGTGAGATAATCTGTGGGTTATTAAAAAGACATATATTTAAAAATCCTAAAGTCAACAGATTTGCATGAAAAATTGTCTGCCTTGCCTGGCTTACTTGACACTTTGGCTGTCTCAGAACAGATGGGACAGCATCCAGCTGTGGGAAAGGAAATACATTTAATGTTCATATTGTGGTCATTGAAATGTGAGGGGCACCAATGGGCTCATAAGGAACCACAGAGAAAATCCCCAAAGCCTATCAAAACCTAGGTTGCATAATTTTGACATAACAGCACTGCTTGGAGTAGCTGGGCTAAATCTAATGGATGTCCAGGCTGCTCTGCCCTGTCATGAGAGATTAGGTCTGATTAAGACCAGTGTATTTCAAGAAATCATTTGTCCCTGCAGATCCACACAGGATGTTCTTGTGGGCTTAAAGGTGACCCTCTGAGGAGGCAGAAAGCTGGTTCTTTCTGGAGGAAGGAAGCATGAGAGACAGACTGGACTGAAAGAGAAAAAGGACTCTCAACTCTCCCTAATTTTCAATAATGTTGCCAGTAACAGAGAGTTCCTCTGGTGGAATCAATCTCTTGCTGCTCTGGTGGGTAGGAGCTGCTTTGAGTAGCTTTGGCTTTGTGCTGCTTTTTTGGCTGTGTAGAACTGATGCCAAAATAATTCATTGTAAGAAAACTCAAAGGTGGATTAAAAAATGGTTTTATCTGCACCATCCCTCTTCTCTGCCTTCTCCAGGGGATTTTGTCAATGAGGGCAACATCCAGGCCCATGGGATGGCTCTGCATGGAGAGACCCTCCCTCACTGCAGCTCCTCCAGCCAGGTAGAGTCAGTCCCCTGCAGGATTTCACAGCTCCCTTCTTCCATTTTCTACCCCCTTCTTTTCACTTAGAGATGAGCCTGGATTTACCCCTTCCTGACTCTGAATTGATCAATGGACCATCTCAGCCACGTGTAGTGGGCAGAACAAAAGCTCCTGAGCATTCAGATCCACCTCCAAACTGCACAGCTTGAGCCCATCCCCAGGTTTAATTACTCCAGACCATTCCCATGTGTCTCTGGGAAAGACGTGTCCCCTCATCTCTGTATCTGCTTAAAAATTCTATCAATTGCCATTTTTCTAAATCCTTCTATCAAAGAAATCCTCTCCCCTCCCTCCTAAATCTCTTGCACTTGGAACTTCAGGGAACAGAGCAGATGCAGTTTGATGCCCTCATCCAAACTAATGATTTGTTTCTGGCCGAGAACACGTTACCATCAAGGGGTTTTAATATTCTGCAGAATTTAGTGGAGGCCAATAGAGTAGGAGGGGGGTTAGATGCTCTGCCTTTGCCAAGATGTTTATGCAGCAGGAATGTTATTTATGTAAATCTGGAAGCACTCTTGAAGCGATAGCCTCGCTCTTGCATCTCAGACTTTTTTCATTAAGTCATTGATCTTCCTTCAAAAAAAAAATTTTTTTAAATAAAAAAATCCCTCTCAAAACCTAAAACTCGAGCATGAAAAGTACTTGGGGAAAAATATTTACTGCATAACTGCTCCAAGCTACCCACATTATACAGACCACTGCAATTCCTGAAGAATGCTGGGGTAACACTGCTGGATTTGGGATTTCACACATCCGCTCCCCTCTTCTCCTGCTGCTTACTTTCCCCTTCTAAATGAAGTTATTGCCTGGTCCAGCATCTCACTGTCCTCTTTAGGGTGAGCCTGTTTCACCTAAACAGGCCATGAACACAAACTAAATTAAAATAGGAAATATAGGAAGTCCTGGTGCCTGGAGTATGTGCACAGGGGATGAGCACCATCCTCATCTCCAAGTGTTCCTTTCTCACCAGCACAAAGCCCTGCAGAGCCCATGTTTCTGCATGAAGCAAACAGATTCTGGCACAACTCAATTTGTGCTCCTGACTTTATTTTCTTTTTTTGAAAGATGTGCTCTCCTTGTAAAGTTTTTAACATTTTATAGATTTCCTCCCTGTACATAACTGCTACTCACAGCTTTGTGTGTTGAAACCCAGAACATAATGGGAAAGTTTATCAGAATGGATTGGAGAGCACAAGGTGGACTCCTAGGGATGTTTTTTGTTGTAGGGGAAATCAGGCCAAAGTGTCAGAGCAGGGCAGCCTTGGCCCACTGAGTGCTCATTGTGAATATCCACGTGACATGTATATCTCCATATCCATGAGGAGACAGGGATATAAGCCAGATGAGGTGGTGGCAGGTAGAGAAGGCCTGGATGAGATGTTGCTCAGAGGCCAGGGTGTGTGTGAAGCTTCACAAATGCAGTCTCAGCTGCCCTCCCTGGACTGGCACAGATAAACAACTTGCAGGAGCACTTCTCCAGAGCCCATTATCCATCCTGAAGAGGTTCAAAAAATATCTCCAAAAAAGGCTGGTGGCAATTTTGGATCATTTTATGGATACACGGAGAAAGATCAGCAAAGCTGTGACCTGCTCACTGCACCTTCAATGCCCAGTGAAATTCCCACTGCACAGAAAACTCCCACTGGACAGAATTGTTCTGCACACTGTGGAAGTCAGGAGCTGGAGAGAAGTGGATGCTGTGTTTCAGGTATTCAGTGTGATGATTTCCACCCAGGAGCAGTTAACCTGTGTTCTGCAGCCAGCAGACACTGGTGCTGTGTGTTAAGGCAGTGTGTGTGAGGAAGCAGCAAGTCTGACAGACAACACATTCCTGCAAACCAGTAACATGAAGCACTTGTGGATGGAAGGGAGCAAGGACTGGAATACCCTGGGAAATAACACTGATCAATAATGTCAGCTTCTCAGGTCAGAGTGGAGTTTAGTCCACACAACTCTGATTCCTGATTAATTGGGAAACTCTTCCTTGGCTTGTAATTCCTGTGACTCCATGCAGACAGTTCACTTCGTTTATCTTTTGGGGATTTGCATTATCTGCACCAGCAGCAGAATTTGACCATATCTGATCCTCTCAGAACCCCAGCCAACCCAATGGCAAAATATAAACATCTGCCTGGAAACTGTTTTAGCAGGGCATATATGGTAATGATGGGGATCCAAAGGCCCAGAAATGCACCTACAGATAGCACTGTGATCATCCCAGAGCACATCTTCTGCCTGTTGCTCATGAATTCTTCCAAGTATAGCACATTTGTGAAGCTCACAGCAGTAGCAAAGACAGTGAAAAAAAACCAAAACTGTGACAACAAGCCAAGTATTAATGCTTTTATAACCCAGCAACCCAGGCAACAGCAACAGAAGGAGTTGTTTTACAGTCAGCACCTGACTGCAGCAAGGCCATCGACATCCAAGTCTGTCCAAAGCTGAGAGAGCACAGGGAAACATCTTGGATCCCCCATTAATTAACCCTCTCTGTTTTGTGGTTTTGCATCCCAAGGCTTTACTTTCAGCACAGGAGGACAGGAGTGCTGTGGGCCAGACCCATGGAGGTTGGCAGATCACACCAGATGTGCAGCTGCCTTTAAGCTCCAGCCATAGAGCTAAAATTAGCTTTTAGAAAAGAATGTTAAAAGCAACCAAGATGCATTTTTTTATAGCACTTTTTTTTTGTCATGTATTTTGTTGGGATTTTTTTTTCTCCTAATAGCAGGTATGAGACCAATTATCCCCATTTTCTCTGAGCAGTTGTTATTGGGGTTTATTAACATCTGGAGTTTGACCTGGACCATCAGTGTGTGGCACTGGTAGCAAGCAGGATTGTGATGTGGCAAGGGGACATTCTTATGTGCATAAAGAATTCTTGGACTCCTTCCTGCTAGGGATGCTTGGATCCCTCAGAGATGGGTGTGGGGTTTATGAGGAGGGGGAGGAGGGGTTACTTGCTGGTTTTTGAGTCTCGATGGGTAACACCCTACCCGTGGGGCAAATAGCAGGCAAATCAGAACCAGGAAGTGATGTGGCACATGCACATGAGAAATGATGGGTGGGGAATGTTAAACCAAACTCAAAAGGAACTTGGGATAGGTGCCAGGTCGTGTTCTGGTTCAAGCCCTTTGCTTGGCTCCTAGCTCAGTGGCCCACTCAGTAAAAGCCATCTCTCTCAGATGCAGAGAGGGGCAGGAAGGAAGTCTCTGCTTGTTTTTGTTGTGAAATCTAATTTGGGCTGGGACATGCTGGGGACTGTCCCTTGGACAATTGATTACTCATGGCTCCTGCATTGCTCAGCACCTTCCAGCTCCCTCTCAGGCCCTTCATCTCAAGAGCAGCTCCTGCCATGTGCCCCTGATGTGATGGGAAAGGCTGATCAGCCGTGCCTGGTGAGCTCAGTGCAGTCCAACAGCAGGGAATGGCCCCAGGAGCTCAGCCGGCAGCTCCAGCGCATCTCTGGCTTGAAAGGAAATCTGGAAGTGGCTGGGCTTGCAATATCACTGAGGGCACCTGCTGCCCTCACTGGTCATTCAGCTTCATGGAGGGTGACAAGTTCCTCCTGATGTGCAATTTTCACTGCAGAGGGGCTCCCTGGCCTTCATAACAGGGTGTCCTTCAGACCCCAACAGTGCCAGCCTCCTGTGCCAGTTTAGCCATGATCAGGGAAGATCCAGGATTGAGGGGATGGTAGATGGTAGGTGTATTTATACAACTCTGGTTATGAGCCCTGAAATCAATCAGTGCTGGATCACAGCTTTTCCAGCTTCTTCATCTGAGAAGTTCTGACATCACCATGGGATGACCAGACCACAGCAATGATCAAACCCTGCATCCTCTCCTGAGACACTGGGATTCAGGAGGACTGGAAGAGATGTAGGAGGAGGATTCCCAGATTTCACATGAGATCCAGTCCCAGCTTTATTGACCTACCACATCCTGTGAAAGGTGCTAAGTGACCACAGCATGAGCCAGGGTTTATCTTCTCAAGACAATTATTCATTACAATGAAAGACTCTGGATTAAAGAATGTCCTTCAAGAAATGCTAAGCATCTGAGCCCAGGTAAGATATGATTTGATGAAATAATTAAGAAAACATGCCTGGTTTCCTTCTATGAAACATGCAAGCCATGTCTAAATGCTCATTTGTTATGTAGAGATTTTACT
The DNA here is from genome assembly GCF_027579445.1 of Ammospiza nelsoni. Taxonomy (NCBI): domain Eukaryota; kingdom Metazoa; phylum Chordata; class Aves; order Passeriformes; family Passerellidae; genus Ammospiza; species Ammospiza nelsoni. The sequence goes on along the minus strand of NC_080646.1, from coordinate 3,150,260 downwards.
GCCTGGATTCTAATTTTTCACAGCTGTAAGCAGAAGACAAAGGGTGGTGGAAAAAAAACAGTCCTAAGTAGGAAGGAAGAGGTGTGTGATCAGAAAACCTTTGGCAAGTTAAGAGGATTAAGAAAGGCCCCAATGTTCTGATTTTAAGTTCTCTGAGTTGGACTAACATCATGGATTAGATTTGGGTGGTTAAGAGGAAGAAAATACCTCATTAAAAAGAAGCAATTGGGTTTAAAGTTGTTGTAAGACAATGGCTGAAACAGCTCAACTGGAATGGTCTCGCTTGCTTAATTCTGGGGTTTTGTGTGTGTGTGTTTTAATGCCCTCCCCCACCTCTTCATTCCCACCCTAAAAGCCTGCAGGGTTTGCCTTAAAATATATTACTTTCATTCCATCTGCCCTCTTGGTCTTGCTGGTTTTGGGAAGTGTTGAGCTCAGTGAACCTGGGCTGGTGTCACGAAATCTTTGGAATGGGCACTGTGAATACTGAAAATTGGCACTGGAAAAATAAGAGTCCAGTCTTATTTTTATCCAATTATTTCAAGTCCACATCTTCCTTTAAAAAAAAATTGGATTTTTACACCCTTCCTCTTTGGAAGGTAGTAAACTAATGGTAATTAAGGAGATGATCCCACTGCAGTGGGATTAAACTCTGCAGGTGAGGAGGAGACCAAGGGCTGGACACTGCCATCCCTTTCCCAGCTTTCTGAAAACACCCACCAGCAAAATCGTGGGAAAATTGGAGGAGTATGGAATTCTGAGGAAAAGCAGAATAAATACAGATCTGAAAGTCAGCACAGCTTGAAGGCAGCCAGGAGTCTGTAGGGTAGGAAACAGCCAAGCAAAACCCAAAAAACCTCCTGTGTCTGTGATCCCCTTTCCTGAGAAACCACCTGGGAGCTGTTTAGGGCTGGTGGAAGGTTCCTGTGGCAAGGTCACCCCTGATTTAAAGCTCTCAGGTGGCTCCTTGAGGAATGTTTGCTTGTTCTTGGAAGCCAACAGGAGAAGAGCTGGGAGTGCCATGGCTTGGGCAGGTGAGTCCTGCTGGCATCCAGCGCATGGAGCTCCATCCAAGGAGGAAATCAGTCCAAGAGGATGTCAGAAGGTGCCATAGTCCTCCTTGGTTAAGCAGATTTGGGTTGGAAGGGGATGGGTGTGCTCTTCCCATTGGACCCTCTTGGACCATCTCCATGTCACCTTGGCTGTTCCTCCTGCTCCTGCCCTCCAACCAGGCAGGATTTTTTCATTTTCACACTGGAGGCAGCTCAGCTCCTCCAAGAGCAGCTCCCTCAGCCACAGCATCTTGCCAGTGGAAAAAGTGACACTAAAAATAAACTTGTTTCAGAAGGAAGCAAAGGCAGCTTCCAAAAATTCCCAACTAAAGAGGGGAAAAAAGAAAGCAAACCACCACCACCCCAGTCTAGACAGCTGCACTAGGTGGAGGCAACAACAACCAAAAGGAATAAATTAAACTGTGGTTAAGGGGAGAATTTGTCTCCCCTGATTGCAAGACAAAGGAAACCCAACTCCTTGTTTGCAGAAAGAGATATTTGGGAATTTCTCAGGCCAGCTGAGGGCCCATTAGAGTGATGTGAACTGGAAATGGAGCTGAGGGCTCTGGCTGGTGGCACGACCCAGCTCAGACCACACACAAGAAAGAGGCACTGTCTGCCGAGGCAGTGAGCAGGGGTGGTGGCAAGGCCATCTGTCACTTCACTGAGGGACAAAATGGGCTTGGGCCACATGGCCTGGGCACCAGCAGCGGTGACAATGGCAGGAGAACGTGTCCCCCTCCTTCCAGATGTCTCCAGCTGCTTCTCAAACTGCCCAGCTCCATAATTGATGGATGTGAGTTGTGACCCTGGTCTGAAAATCCATGGGGTGATGGATTCCTCCTTTTTATCCTTCCAGTTGTGATTGAACCAAAGGTTGGGTCCTGCCCATGCTCTGGGCTTTTTCCTTGTATATTTTTGTTTGTTTATTTTGTTTCTTTATTTTTGGGTTACTCCTGTTCTGACAGAGGTTTGTGCTTTCTGTGTCCCAAAGCTTACCTGTATGTGCTTGTGCCACACAAATTTTTATTCCTTCACTTGATTTGGGGTGGATTGGGGATTTGGAGTTTCATTCTATCTAAGTGCTCATGGAGACTCCAGTGGGAAAACTTTACCATATTTGTTTATTTTTTAATGCCTAAGGAAGCAACTAAAAACTCACCTAAAGAAACATCATGGTCATTTTCTCAGTTCTGCTTCTCCTCTTAAAGAAATTTGGTTTTGGTTTGTGCATGATCTGTGATGTAAAAATGAAATATCTATTCCAGAGTGGGCATTGAAACATGGAAAGAAAATTAAATGTTTTGGATTTAAGGAACTGTACCTGGGCCTGGCTGGGCATTGGTTCCCACATCAGATGTAACAGAGGTACCTGCAGGGTATCACACCCTCTGTCTTGGACATGGGCAGCTGACATGAAAGCAGGGCCAGCTCACCTGCCCTCAGTCATTAAGGGTCACTTGGCATTTGATAAAAGCCCCAGTTTTTGCCCCAGTGCCCACCCTGAAATCCACTTTGCTTATTACGATTTTTCCTACATGAAACTCATCTCATGATTTGAGCTGAAACCCAGATTATTCTTTCACTTTCCCACAGCCTTGCACTGCAGAGGGGCTGCATTTCAGTGGTAAACAAATCATGGGGAGTTTTGGTACAACCAATTAGTAAAATAGCTTAAAAATGCTGACAACCAGCTGGAAAAAAAGGGTCTGTAGTTGGCTTATTTATTCACTGTCTGGAAGTTTCCTTTTAAAGTTGAATTATTGATTAAAATTGGGTTGTTTGGGGTTTTTTTAGGTAGTAGCTGTTTACAACCAGACATGTAGAGTCAATAAAATCCCAGTACCTTGGCTCAGCAGGAATTTGGTGTCAAATCAAACCTGTTGGAGAACCCAGGGGTGTTGTGGTGTTTCCAAGTCCCAGAGGCACAAGAGGCAGTGGGAGAGGTTAAACTCAAGGAGTTTGATGCTCAGGGAGGTTTGGTGAAGTGTCCCTCATCGTGGGCTTGGTTCTGGTGAGTGGTCTGGATATTTTTGGCTGGGATGTGGTAACACCTCAGAGATGGGGTGAGTTGGCTTGGGCTTGTCTTCTTCCTGTGCCAGGCAGGTTTAACCAGCCATGCTGGGGGCTTTGCCTGCTTTCCCAAGGAAATGAGCCTGATCACTCCATGTTCTTTTTCTTTGTGAGACTTTCAGCACCTCCTCAAAATACCTGCTGGTTTTGTGAGTGCCATGGGCTGGGATGAGGTGAGAGTCCATGTACCATCCCACCAAGGGTTGCTGTACCCTGGTGTGAGGCTCCAGACAGACAGGGAACATTGTGGGTGCTTCAGCAAAAGAAGATTTACTTAGGATTTGCTTCTACTTTGGTATAAAGTGACCTGAGATGCACAGCCACAGAAAATCCCTGCCTCAGCAAGTGCCACTGCTGACAGGAACACTTGGATTAAGTATTTATGGCTGCCTGGAAGGAGCCAGGCTGCTGAGGACACACAAGCTCACCTGGACATCACCAGCCAAGTTATTTGGTGTAAAGGGGAGCCCAGGATGATCCCAAGGATAATAAATCCACCCTGTGCAAACAGAGAAGGAACAGTGGGAGCTGTTTGTGCTGCAAACACTGAACAGCCCTGGGAGCTCAGCCCTGGCTCAGCCACAGCCTCCCCTGCCCCAGGCATGGGCACCAGGCAGCCCAAACACACTGCAGGTGGATCAGCATCAGGATGGGTCTGTGTCAACGGGGGACAAAAGGCATGGTGCCACTGCTCTCCCACCTGATCTGCTTCCTCCTCCCCAGCCCCTTTTGATGTTTTCTTTCATGGCCATTTCTTATAATGTGAAATTCATCCTGGGTTTAATGGTTTGGGGATGATGTGGTTTTTCAGATTAACAGAACAAGGATGTAGAGCTCTGAAAGATGTCTCTGCTCTTTATCAGCATTTTCTTTCAAGTACAAAATGCTTTTTCTTTCTCTTTTTGTTCTGCAAAGGTGGATTCTTCCCCTGCCCTGTTTACTAATTAAAATTTAGTTGGTAAAGAATAAGCATATTGTCCCTGCCAGGGTTTGATCTATTGTTATTAGGGCTCTGTGTTGTTACAGATGAGATCAAAGAATTTAATTTATGATGGGTGGATAGGTCAAGTTCAGTCGTCTGAAGCGAGTGCAGGGCAGAAAGCACAGTCAGACAATGATGTCTTAAGCAGCAGCCCAGGCAATAAGTTCTTCCTTGTAATACTGCCCCACTTTCTCCAGTTTTGACTCAAGAAAGTCAAGCTGTCCTCTGGATATAAATATTTGAGGACAGCTGGATGCAGTATAAGAGGCCCCCTCTGCCTTCTCTCAGTACAATATCAACACCACCCAAGGAATCCATGGTTTAAGGTAAAGGGAAACGCTGGGACCATGACCATGAGTGTTTCAGCCATCCCAATCCCCAGATTTGCATTTTGTCTGAGTGCCTGCTGCAACTCCCTATGATATTTTTAATGTGATTTTAAAATATCCCTCGAGCTCACAGCAAGAATCTCTAATTAAGACCTAAAGTTGATGCTGCAAAGCCTTAGTCACACCCTAATAACAAAAGGGGAATGGGGTGGGAGGTGAACAAATTTATTGGGTCTGCTTATGGTCTCTAGCTGCAATATTTTCCTTGAACTGTGCTCAAAGAGGAATGGGTTGGATTATTTCCATTTCATCTTTATTTATTGCACATCAGTGTGCAGTGCTGTTGTGAAAGCAAGCAAGACACCCACCTCTCCCCCATGCCTATGGAAACCATGAGGACTGGCCTGGGATGAGTGACTGGGGAGCAGTTTCTGGGCTCTGTTATTGGGACATGTCTGTGAGTGCAGCTCACAGAGCTGGATACGTGGGGTGTGCTCTCCCTGTGTTCTGCCCAGCTGGAGCTGGAAACTGTTTTGGGTGGGAACAACATCTCCCTGTGTCTGTCTGGAGAGCACTCAGCACACCAGGGGCTGGTGGAAGGGGCAGGGCAGCTCGGGGCTCTGGCTGTGCCTGGAATGGAGCAACAGGAGGTTCCCTGTCAGCTCCAGCCCTGGGCTTTGCCTCCCTGTGCTCGTTTCTCTGTCCCACCAAGTGCTTTGGCTTCTCTGGGCCAGGCAAACAAGGCAGCAAAGCTGAGGCCTTTGTGGGAGAGCCAAACGCAAAATGTCACCAGTTTGAAACAACAAAATCCCTTTCCTTGACCTGCTTCATGGAATATGAGGGAACAGTGTCAGGGCTCCGTGGAGGGGTTTCTGTGGGTGAGCACCTCCCTGCCCTGGTGGGGTCTCTCTCTCAAAGGGTGCAGCTTTCCCTGCTCAAGAAGATTTGGGGTTCACAAATGTCCCCATCTAAAGCCCCCAGGTGCTTCTCCCTCACAGGGATTCTGCTCCAGGTCCCTGTGCCTTGGCTGCTGGTTCTGGTTCAGTTTGGTGGTAGTTTGAGGCCACGAACAGGGAACTGACTTGGCACTGAAAAAACAAAACAGTGGGGGTTTCTCATAAATTGGGATGGGTTTATTTGGTTGTTTTGAGGTGAGGGCAGTTCCTCAGGCTGGCTCAGAGTGTGGTCTCACACAGAGCAGGGGATGCTCAGGGGGTACCTGGCGTCTCAGCAGGTACCTGTGTGGTACAGAAACACTTTCCTCCAGGGCTGGTCAGAGTAGTCAGAGCATTGGCAGTGCCATTTCAGCTGTAACGACACAACTGGGATCTGTTCAGATCCTGGTGACACTCTTGGATCATGATTTGCCCTTTTTAGTGACTTTTTCTTTCTTTGACACTGAGGGTCAAGCTCTGTGAGGTGTAACTGCGGCTGCACAACCCCACACTGCTGCTTTGCTTTGGGGAAGGTTTGGTCAGGGCTCTTCTCCTTCCATTTTCTCATTCCTCCATTCCTTGACTGATATTCCACAGCTGTAACAGGGCAATATTGGAAGAGATGATGCTCTCAGGGCATTTTTTACCCCAGTGAGAAGCTGTAAATATGTGATACCTCAGCATGCCCTTGTAAATCCTGCAGCCCAGGGCTGGATCCAAGGAGCTGCCACAGTCTGGATCAGCCTCAGGGATCTCACACACATTGTGTGGCTCATCCAAACCCCAGCACTCTTAAAATTTTCTCATTATGGCTCTGACTTCCAGTCAGCTTGGAAGCTTTAAAAGGGGAACTGGTGGGTGGTACAGTGTCTGTCTTAGTGTCTTCCTTGCATTTACTGCCTTTTCCTTTCTGGAATAAAAGTTTCAGTTTTATTTCTCATGACTTTACAATGCATCATCTTGGAAATCAATCTTCCCCTTCAATTTCCTTAATAATGCTGTCAAAAATCATCAGCTAGAAAGCATTTAGTGGGGAATGCAAGAAAACTTTTCAAATCTCTCCATGATGAGCGAAAGGGACAAAGAAAATCTTTTACAACTTAGTTTCTCTGTCTCAGTAAAATAAAAACAGCCCCCAGAGGGGCATTAGTAACTGTTGAGAACCAATATTTACATGTAGCAATTTATCTTCATGTTTATAGAAACCACAATTAAATATTACTTTTTTAAAATCTTCAGAAAATTATAATTAGTGGCCAGATTTTTTGGGGGAGGGAGTTAAAAATTATTTTTCCAAAAAGGCTTTTTAATGTCTAGGGATTTGTGTTTGTTTCTGTTGACTAATCTATAAAGTAAACTGCCCAGGCCCTGAGGTGACTCACGGGCTGTGCAGATGGTGAGATTTGCTCTGGGCTCTCCACGTTCCTCCAGGAGGAGGAAGAGCTGGTTCCACCTCCTCATCCCCTGCTGCAAAGCCAGAGGGTGTGTGAAAACCCCTCCTGGAGACCCAGCTGTGGGAATCCTGGCCTTTCCAGGCAATTACATTTTTGGGAAGCTTGTGCTGTGACCCAATGTGAATGCAATGGGATGAGCTGGGGGCTCCTGGAGGCTGCCAAGGTGGGAGCCAAGGGAGGACGTGGCTGTGGGGGAGCAGAGCAGCTCCTGGAGGACAGAGCTGGTTCTTCTCAGCCTCATTTCTCACTTGCATTGCCCAGAAGGACATGGAGGGGCTGGAGCGTGTCCAGGGAAGGGAATGGAGCTGGGAAGGGTCTGGAGTGGCTGAGGGAGCTCAGCCTGGAGAAAAGGAGGATCAGGAAGGACCTTGTTGCTCTGCACAGCTCCTGACAGGAGGGGACAGCCGGGAAGGTCAGGCTCTGCTCCAGGGAACAGGGACAGGAGGAGAGGGAACGGCCTCAAGTTTCACTAGAGGAGGTTTAGGTTGGATATCAGGGAAATATTCTTCACCAGAAGGGTTGTCCAGCATTGGAACAGGCTGCCCAGGGCAATGCTGGAATCACCATACCTGTAGGGATTTAAAAGCTGCATGGACGTGGCATTTGAGGACAGGGGTTAGCGGTGGCCTTGGCCATGGTTGGACTCAATAACCTTAAAGAATTTTTCCAACCTTAACAAGTCTGTGATCTTCTCCAACCTAAATCTGATTCTTGTGGGCAGGCCAAGGGGAGCTGTGCTCTGTCTCAGTAATGAACTCTGACTGTCCAGGAAAGCATTTATTTTTGCAAAATTAGAAAGAGGGAGAGGTGGGGGAAATCAATGGATCTGTTTATAGGTGTGTAAAAAAGACAGAAAAGTTAATGCTAACATGTGTTTATTCACTTTCCCAGAGCAAAAACATTTGCAGGACGGTAGTCCAGAGCACAGGTGGTAAGTGATCAGTACCTTTATTTACCTATATTTTTAAAGGAATGGCAGGACATGGAGGAGATGTATAGAACCCCTATAAACACATTATATTCATGTGGATGCTGTGAGCATTGTATTGCAAAGACTTCAGGAGTCCAACTCTGCAAGTCAGGTAGATATGATGGGTTTATTTTTTTTCAGTACACAAGCAGAGCACTAGACTGGACACAAGACAGCAAAACTCGAGAGTTTTCTCCATTTTCCCCAAACTGGTAACAGCGCTGAACATTTTAGTCTAAATAGCAGAGTCTCCCCCTGCCACACACAAGGTCAGCCCCATCCAAACCCACACTGTGTCACACCCATCCAAATGCCACCTGAAAATCAGCTTGGGCACATCTGTCTTGGTCTGTGTGTAGTGAAAAGCTTTGGGAAGAATCATTCCAAAATGCAAAGGGTTTCCTGTTGTTTTTACTGACAATATCTGCCCTAAGATGGAGGGAGCTCTGGTGTGGGTGCAGCTGCAGGGTTGTGGCACAAGGCACAGCCCCAGGTGGGAGCACTGAGGGAGGGCTTTGATGGGAGCACAGGGGTGGCCTGGCAGTGGGTGATACCACAGGCAGCAGTGGCTGGGCCAGGGAAGGGTCTGAATGTTTCAACTGCAAATACATTTAATGCTCTGTGCCTTGGAGAGAATTTCCTAGGATTCTCGTTCATCAGCTTGCCTGGTTTTTAATGGGAATGGGGGTGGTTACCTCACTGTTCTGGGCTCAGATGGAGGGCACTGGGTGAAATCAATCACTGCTGTGGTTGAGGCTTCACCAATAATCTCTGCCTGGAGCTGGAGGAAGCTACAAACACTGCCTGGTCTTCTGAGATGGGCAAATGCTTTATTTTCCCTCTGTTTTATGAATTTCCTTAATGCATGTTGATGCTATATGTTATTAAAATCGATTACCTCCTTCACTTATTTCCTCTGCTCTGGACTCAATTACTTTGCATCTTTTTTTTTTTTTTTTTTTAAGTAGGTTGAAGCTGATATGAGAGAAGTAATATCCAATCTCTATTTCTAAAGATACAGGACCAGTCTATCAGGCTGTTGGCACAAAACAACATTTGTTTTATTGTTGGGGTAAGTAAATAAGAACAAGAAGTCTTAAGTATTGGCATATGTTGATACTTGGCCAAAAAGGTCTCTAAACAATACATTTTCTATTCATTCCAGAAACCTCATACTCTGTTATTTCTCATTTAATGCTGTTGGCAAATACCCATGTCACCATCTAATTTTGACTGTAGTTCAACTTTTTTAGTGCAAAGCTAATCCTCATTACAGCTGTAAACATGTGTTTCATTTGGCCTTGTGTTCATGCACTGAAGTGACCAAGACACTCGAGGCTTTCCATCAGGAATGGAGATGTACAGGTAAGTGTTTTGTTCAGTCTGCTTCATCTTTCCCACTGTGACAATCAGCCCAGTTGCTTAATAGGGAAGAATGTTTTTATAAACCTCTCTGTGCTCTGTTTCCTGCTCTGCATCTTTTGTCAGGTAAGCGGGACAGACCAGGGAGAAAAAGAACAAGTGAATGTAAATAATCACAAAAGCCATCAGGATCTGGTGTAGCAGCTCTGTGTGTGTCTCCTACATCTTTATTTGCTCTTCAGACACTGATATGTTTTAACTCTTAGTTTTCACGGAATGTTTTGGGTTGAAAGGGAGCTCAAAGATCATCTGGTTCCAGCTCCCTGTCATGGGAAGGGACACTTCCACAAGACCAAGTTGCTCCAAGCCCTGTCCAACCTGCCCTTGAAAATTTCCAGGGATGGGGAAGCCACAGCTGCTCTGTCCAACCTGGAGAGTGACTTTTCAAATGTGGTAATTTCAACATGCCTCAGTTTTCCTGGAGATTTACAAATTTGATTCTAATCAAGACCCTACTCAAAGTGACTCTGCTCTAAAATAAGACCTCTTGTAAGGGGGGATCACAAACCAGCAGCCCTGAAGTCAGAATTCACTTTCATGTAATTTGATTTAGTAGTTTTTAATAGTGAAATTCAGCCTGGTTTCCCTGCCCCCAGCAGAACCTGTGACAAACTGTTTATCAAAATAATCTGACTCATGGAAGCCTGGCTGTCACCACCACTGAGGTTTAAGTGTTGTCAGCAAACTCCTTAAAATGCAGCATCATAAAAACAGCAGAAACCCCTGAGCCTTCAGACCTGAGTCAAGTAGGAGCAGACTTGGTTTCTCTAGAGTTTCTTTCTTTAGGATAGAGTAGAGTAGGGTGGAGTAGGGTGGAGTAGAATATTTTTAGTTGAATGGGAACTACAATCATCTACTCCAACTGCCTCATCTAGGCCAACAATTCAAATTATTCCACTGAAGCTCCTGGTTGAAGTGTAGCTTTGTGTTGGCTCTATTGCTAAGTACTGCTGAGTTAAAGCTCCTGGGAGCAGGTCAAACAGAGGGAGGAGTTAGGGGGCACAAGGTGGAGGCAGAGATTTTATTTATTTCTGGCTGTGATCTCACCCATCCTGAGTGGGATGGGTTCTGCTTGGTGGGGGCAGAGGGCTCCCAACCTGCATTTCCCAACCAAATGAGAAACCTCCTGAGGGAGTCCCAGTCACACAGAGCCCATCTGCTTGGGCTGGGGAGAGCAGCACAGCTCCAGCAGCTGGCAGCTCGCTCAGAGTTTGTCTGTGCTAAAGGAAATATAGTTTGCCACAAGATACTTTTCTATATTCCAACGCAAACTTGAGCCACAAATGTTTCTCTGTGCTTGCCTACACCAACGAGTCACAAATTGTCCTCTTGTATTTAAATAGAGCCCAAATTCAATCCATACATTCCCAGTCATTATCACCCCATTATCCTTTCTCCTTTTTGCTATTTTTCTCACCAAGCAGTGGTAAACCCCAGGCCCTTTCTCAAACATGTGGTTGATATAAGAGGAGAGGAAAGTTCTTTTCAAATATTAAAATGTTTTTAAATACTGTTTTATAGCAATCATGGTCATCTGCAAGAAATCAGTTTTCAAAGAAGTGTTTGATGGACTGACAATCATTTGAGCCCAGGATGAGATGAAAAAATGGTCCAATTCAAGCTGGATTGGGACTCACTTTTCTGGAGAGCACATGAGTTTAGAAGAGATTGATGAAGCTGAATTTTGAAACTATCAATTTTGTCTTTGAAGCATGTTGGGATCCAGACTGGCTGTGAGGATCAGAGAGCTGGGAGCTTAAGGGGATGGAAGGAGGTGGCCTCCTCTGGAGAGCGGGCAGCAGTGGGGAGGAATGATAAAATGCTATCAGAGAATTCATCCCATCTTTCACTGGACTTTTACTACTTGCACTCTGTTCCTGGGACAGGGTGTCCTGTGAAGGGCCAGGAGTTGACTCCGTGATCCTTGTGGATCCCTTCCAACTCCAGATATTCTATAATTCTATGATTTTGGTGGATTTGTTATGCAGCATTTATTGCTCTCTAATGCACCCAGGCTGTTTGCTTCCTATGTGCTTCAATTTACACTTTTTGCTATGAGCTGCATTTTGTTGTGTTTGTATATGTAAGGAACTTTCAATATTAAGTTTCAATGTGTTAGTATGGAAGGAAATCAAGAAAACTCTTTCTTGGGTGGAATTAATCAGGTCCCCAGCTGGATCACTGTGTTTAGGGCTGCTGTGGCTGCACGAGGCTGGTGTGCCCACAGTGGGAGCAACCTCCTGCATTTTCCATCATTTATATTGTTTATGCTGAATATCCAGGCTCAGAAGCAGAAATAACTTGGAGTTGTTTGAGTTTTTCTGGTTTTCTTTTCTTGAATACCAGGAAGGAGCAGCCAAGGCCTTGGTGATCAAGACTAACAGTGGGGCTGCTTTAAAAATCATTCAGGCTTTTCAGGTGTCCAACTTCCAAACTACTTAGGGCACAAGGGGAAATGTAAACATTGTTCTGTTATTCAACCTACTACATAGGAGCATTGAGTTTGACAAGGCTCCAGGTCCCCCCGTGTCCCGTCCTGCCCGAGATCAGACGCTGATATCCCTCCCCAGTGACATCCAATCTGCCAGGTTTGTTTTCACTCTAACAATTGCCCACTGTAAATGTTCCTTGCTCTGCTTCGTGCCTGCCCTGCCAGAGCTGCTTCCAGGAGGATTTCACTGCCTTTCTCAGCATTCAGGCTTGTAGTAGTTCTTTCTTAAATGCAGTCAGGGTATATTTAAATACAGGTTCAGGTGTGTGCTGCATTTAATCTGTGCAAGGAGGGAGGTGATTTTAGATATTCTTTTGAACTTTTTAAACTTTGTATCAAAACTTTTTTTTTGGGTATATATGTGTAATATTAAAAATTGTAAAACATTTTATTAAGGAATTGGCCAAGTTGGATGAATCTGTTTGCAGGGCCCAAGGTTGGTGGCAGAGCATGAGATGCATTTCAGGTTATGCCACAGACAGATTTTACAGTGGACACAGGGTGGGAAATGGAGCTAATGAAGCTGGAAGTGCTCATTGCAGGACTCTGTACATATGGAGAGCCTTGGTAGGGGAGAGGCTGATGAGCTCCAGGATTATTATTGAGAGCAAGACTCAGTGTCTTTGTTCTGCACTGATCTGCAGGGAAAGCAGAGTGGAGCCATCCCCTCTGCCTCTGGTGAGCACAATCCATGTTTATACCCAGGAATGGCAAGGCCAGGTCTGGCAAATGCCAATGGTCTACTTCTGTAACAGCATAACTTTGGAAATCTGATTTAAAGTATGAGATGTATACAAGAATTATAAGCAGCAGTAAATGTGCTTGGACCAGGCAGAGAGAATTATTCCTGATCAGCTGGCAGAGCTGGATGTAGAGCAGGACCCTGGACTTTGGTGTAGTTTGAATTAAGCTGGATTTCTGTATTATATTATTTTTATAGTCTCTTCCCATCTGACAGAGATCTCTGCTTCCTTTGCTGTTTCATACACTGTTCACAGCTCACTCCACTGCCAGGGAACAGTTGTGCCTTGGTGGTTCAGGGCTCCCCTGATGGTGGGCATGATGGTCCTCCCCAGCATCCAAGATGAGACAGCTCCTTCCCAAAATCCTATTCTCTCTCTTGCTGCACTGACAAACTTCTCTGCCAGTCCCAAAAGCAGCAGGGAAGTGTTTCCATCTTGAACAGTTTGCTTCTCTTTATTTACCTTTGGCCTCTGGGTCAGGAAACCTTAATAATTTCCTTTTTATTAATTTAATCCATAGTTCCTAGTAATTACCATAAATTAAGCCTGCTGGGGGGAAAGCCACAGCCAATAAAGCAGAGGAACTGCTGGCTTTATGTGGGTAAGGTCAGTACCTAGAGGATTGTTTCCTGCAGCTCGCTCCCTTGGTTGTTGTGATTAACTTGAGATCAGCAGAGAGGTTCCCATTCACCTTTTAAACAAGGCTGGGACATGCCAGGAATTCTGCTAATGCACAGGGCCCTGTTAAAGGCTTAATCTTGGTGTGAAATGAACTTATTCCTGCCCCTGTGCAGGTACTGAGTATTTCCCAAGGGATGTTTCCCTCTGGTTTGAATGAACTTCACTGGAGACACCAGCGTGTCCTTCTTGATGGCATTGACAGCAGTGAGGTGACAGCAGCAGGCACAGATTTACTTCTGACACCTTGGGGCTTGGAGTAGGGATGAAAATAGAGCTTTACCCCTAATAGCAAAGGGAAAATAATAGTAATAATAATAATCATCATCATCATCATCATCTGGATTTGCAGGGGTGAAATACATGGTGTCATTTTGCAAAGACCCTTCTTTGGTCCTCCTCAGCAGCTCCTTTGGGATTGGGGCACTCAGAACATGGTGGAGAAAGAAAGTGGGAATTAAAACAAGCCCATGGGATGAGAGGCAGCCTCCAGGAGCCCACAGAGGCCCCACTAGTAAAGGGTTGCTGGTTTCCTCTCTGAACTGGGCTGCAGCCAGGCATTCCTGAGTGGCACCGGTCCTCCCAGCGCTGGAGAGGAAACATTCCCGTTTGTGAGCTGTGGAAGTGCATGCCTAAGCCAAAGGTTACCAGGCTGAGGTGATATTTTTGCATTCCTACAATGTCTTAGCTTTTTTAAATTAAATTCTTGCAACATGAGGATTTAATCCCTCCTGGTATATATGGCGTGCGTGTGTGTGCGTGTGCGCGCGTGTGCATTTTTTTTTTCCTACAAAAATTTCATCAGGCAAGTTATTTTTGTTTTTGAAAGTTGGCTCAGATACAGGGTCAGTAACTTTCCACCCAGAGCCTGTGGAAAGGTTTGGGGTTTGAGGCTGAATAGAGGGTCAAGTTTTAGGGTTGTGCTTGAGTAGAAACTGGATCTGGGGTTGACAGCCACTAGGGATGAAATCTGTTGAATTGTTCGTGAATATTTTTTTATTAAAAATAGTGGAAATAAGCAGTTTTCCTTTGCCCAAAAGCAGAGTTCTACCACATTGAAAATGGTCCTAAGAAAATTAGTGGTTTCTAGCATGGAATTGGGTTCGAAATCCAATCCCAGAAGGATAAGTTTGGAGTCACATACTCAAAATTAAGCTCCAGCAAAACAAAAAGCATTTTGATTATAGTACTGTGAGGGTGGGGAAAGAACACAGGCTGTGCCCTGATCCTGCTAGCAGGAGCTGGAAACTTCTTGGGAGCAGAAAGGTGCTGTGGGACACCACAAAGAGCTGCAGGCAGAGCCCAGGCTCTGTGCTGGCCTCCAGGAGCAGATATTCCATCCCAGGGTTACTCACAGGAACCCAAAGCTTTGCCTTGCAGCTCGGGCTGTGCCTCTGCCTGCTCTGAGCTCACACACTCTCTGCCCTGCCTCTGCCACCAGAGGAGGGTGGTGGGTTTTTCCTGGGGAGCACAGAAGTTGTACACTCAGGCTCTGATCTGGCTCCTTTTCCCTTGTGCTGAGCTGCTGTGCCAGCTTTGAGAAAATCAGGCTGATTAAACCCACCTAGGCTGGTGCCCTGGACAAAATACCCACAGCTGCTTCTGCTAACCAAGGAACCCTCTGCTCTGGGCACAGGGCACAGCTCTGCCCCTGCTTTGAGCCACAGGACAAAGATCAACCAGGCCAGCAGCACCAGGACACAAGTGCCCAACTGCTCTAAGCCAGGACTCAGATTTTAAGCATTGACCTTCTGCTGAGGTGCCCCTAAAAATCTGTCTTGATCATGCTGGAGAGCAACAGCATTGCATTTCTGAGGAGTTTTTCTCCACAGGACTGTTGAGCCTGAGCTAATTGCTGTGCTGGTGCCATGGAAGTGCCCATGTGTGCTCTGCTGGACAAGGCTGTGTCCTGGATGAATCTTGGAGCAGAGATGCTCAGATAAAATGAGGATCATGGCGTTCCATGGTTCCCCTCTGGTGGCTGCCCAGCTGGGGATGTCCCTCAGAGCTGGCACAGCCCCCTCAGGTTTGCTCAGGGAGGGGAAGGGATGTCCTGAGCTCTCCCTTTCCCTTGGCTCAACAAAACCAACACCATGGGAGTAAAGGCAGGTTCTGCTCAATGAAGATATCTCTGTTTCACCACTGCTTCCTCCTCTGGAAGAAAAATGATTCCTCCAGGTCTTGACATCTGCTGTTATTTAAAGGATCATCATCATCACCACTCCAGCCCTCCTGGGGCCTCAAGGTATATAAAACCTTATTCTTCCCAAATTTGTGATTGAAAACAGATATTACGTGATGGTGTCCCTGTAAATGCCATGTCAGTGCTGGGGAGCTTATTAATGAATGGTTCTGCAGGACAGAAGCTGAGGTGGCAGGGGAGGGCAGGTGGAAGGTTTTAGGTGGGTTTTTGCCCCCCTGGGGCAGGTGGGTGGTGACCACCTGGGGACATGCTGCAGGAGGAATCTGCAGTGCTTGCAGCTCTGCTATTTGCATTATCCAGGGATTCTCTTGTGACCTTTAGCAGTTTTTATTTGGGCTCTGGTGAAAGACTGAGGCAGGGGAGGAATTTCTCAGGTTAGCAGACCCCTCTGCTACTTGTCACCTCCCTCATACACCCACATGCACACCCCTGTGGCATGGAACCAGGGGAGCAGTGGGAAAGTGCACCTGGAAGGTTCTCAGAGGGTCCAGGCTGTGGAAAAAGCTCATAAAACACCTCCTTGAAGGCTGTCCCTGTGGGAGGCTGTGTGTAACCTCCATCCTCACCCTCCATCAGGTGGCTTGGACAGGGGGGCTGCAGCTACAGACACACACTCACTGTCACAGCTCCACACTGGGGGACCCAGCAGCTCTCACTCTGATTTGGGGTTGGCAGGTTCAGTGATGATGGCAATTATTTATTGATTCTCAGGGTGGGCAGGCCCTGGCACAGGTTCCCAGAGCAGCTGTGGCTGCCCCTGGATCCCTGGAAGTGTCCAAGGCCAGGTTGGACAGGGCTTGGAGCACCCTAGAACAGTGGAAAGTGTTCCTGCCCATGGCAGGGGTGGAATGGGATGGGCTTTGAGGTCCAACCCAAACCCTTCTGGGATTCTTCTAATTGCAAGTGCCTGAGAAGTGAAGTAGTGCTCTCAAACCAAAGACAGGAGGCTGTGTGATCAGCCTGCTGTTTGATTTCCTCCTTTAGCAATACTTTTTGTGAATTAAATTTTGGATTGTTCAGCTCAGTGCAGGGAGCTCTGCCCCAGCCTCTCCGCATTCACCACCATGTCCTTGCACCCACACACACAAATTTAGAGCAAATTTAAAGCCTTTTCTGATTGTTGAGTTATGGTGCCTGAAGCTGATTTGACACAGAATCACCATTAGGTATATTGGGTTCCTTTCTCTTTCCACATCTAAAGTGTTTCTCTTGTGTGGTTTGCCCTTGGGAAGCCAATTCCTTTGGAAGGCAGCAGGAGTGGTTCTGAGTGAGGGGTGTCCCACAATGGGACTGTGCTCTGATGCTCCACAGGCTCTCAGCAAATAACCTTTCAGTTCCAGGGCAATAAAAGATGTCAAGGGTGGTCAAAGATGTGGCAGCTGCTGCTCTGGATCTCCATGCAGTCAAGTCCTTCAGATTTTCCTCACTCCCACTGAGACGGAATTTTCCAATATTCAGTATTCCAGTCTCCAGCACCCCCTGAGCCAGCTGAGGGTGTTGAGCACCCTGCTGGATTCAGTCCAGGTTCAGCCCATCTCTCTGAGCTCCCTGTTCCCACCCATCCATCCATCCTGCCCATCCCTGCAGTGCTGGGTGTCCTCTTTGGGCTGAGCTGGGAGCGTGTGGTCCTTGCACACTGCTGGAGGATTGCTCACACATGGTATGTTCTCCATGCAAAATGGGTTTTTAAGAAATAAGGGGTTTTTTAAATGGACTAAAAATTTTTTACCGGGGCATCTGGTATTGCAAATATTTGAAAACGTTGAAGATTTTTCTTTCTTGGCAGTAAAACCAACCCAGCTTCTTGCCCACTGCAGTCCAAGAACTATTGAATATGTTTTAAAACAGATCGTTTGGGGGGTTTATGTAACTTTTTATGGTTCTAAACAGAAGATACTTTTCTCCTTAGAACTGCTTCAGAATCCTAAATTATAGTTGTTGATTTCTTGGCTTATGGGGAGCTATGTGATTTACACCAGTTAAGAACATCAGAAAGCTTCAGGAACCCTTTGAAAGTGCAAACCACAGGAAGGTGAGCTTTTGTTTTCCTTCCCAGATATTAATATCCTTGTTGCAGACCATGCCTGGATTCACTCCATTGCTGCTGTGAACGGTGGGACTTTATCCCACCCCCATTCCAGGTAGCTGCAGTCAGGCCCTGCAGGGAGCAGCTCAAAGGTTCCCCCAGCAACTGAAGGGATCTGAGGGAATCCAGCCCCTGATGCTGCAGCTGCTTTAAGATTTTTCCAGTTATTTTTTCCTGAGAATGACCATGAGGTCACAAGATCTGGGGGTTTTTCTGTGTGGCTTTCTGACCTGCTGAATCATGATTTTTTTTTTTTTTTTTGGGTTTTTTTTTTTTTTTTTTTTTTGGTTTTTTTTTTTCCTCATGCCTGTTGCATTCAGATGTAATTTTGACAGAAGCTGAAAGCACCTCCCTGGGCTGGAGGGGGGAATTTTGGACCTGCACCTCTTGCATCTCAGCTGAGGGCCTTGACAATTGCATATGGTACAGACAGGAACAAAATTAATGCTTTTTAAAAAACATATTAAAATATGGGGGAGGAGTGGGATAGGAATGGGAAAAATAATTTTAAAAGATCAGCATTTTATCAGCAATTCATCCCATGCCTGGATGCTGGAAAACCCTCTTTGTGTGACAGCTCCTTGTGCCCAGGTGGCAAAAAATCTTGGGAAACTCCAAATACAGCTGAGATATTTGTGCATACAAAACCAGCTGGGTTTTCAGCTTATTGTGTGCTTGGACAAGTCCTGGTTTGCCACCATGAAAGTGGCAGGAACAAGGATGGAGGGTTGGGGCTGGGAATGCCACCAGACACAGCTCGTGGCCAGCTCTGCCGTTGCCATGGCTGGGGTTTGCTGATCCATGAACCATCTCTGAGCCAGGGGGGATGGCTCAGGGATCTAAAAATGTCAGAAATCCAGCCCTGGGCAAGGCAGGGAAGGGCTGGCGCTGGTGGAGGATCCAGCCTGGCCCTTGGGGTCCCAGCAGCCTTGGCACAGCCACAGCACCAAACACACAGAATAATGAAGTCCCGAGATATTTGGTTTAATTAGATTTACTCAAGTGCTGCTGGGCTTGTCTCTGCCTGCTGCTGGTGTCAGGGTTTCTGTCACCCTCCCTGGCTTTGCACGTGTGGTTCCACAAACATTACTCATATGGGACCTGCTCAGTGCCACTTTGGTCCAGTGCAGCATGAGCGGGACACTTTCAGATGTGCATCATTCACTCTGACAAAGCCACTTCTCCCCCAGCCTTGGTAACCTGGAGCTGGAGCCCATCCCTCCAGAAGAGAAATTCACTCCTTGCTTTGAAGAGAGAGTGCTGAGGCATCCACTGCATTCCTTCCTGACGTGTTCCAGTGCTTGGCTGCCCTCATTCCAAACCAGATGTCTCCTCTCTGATGTGAATGCTGCTGACTCCAGATTCCTGCCATTAGGCCTTCTTCTGCCTGTTCCTGATGGAGGTGAGGAGCTCCAGGTTGTTGGATACCCAGACTGCCACTGCTACCCAAAGAAGCACTGTCAGGGTCAGAGAGCCTAACAGCATCATAAAACAATTCAGAAAAATTCCTTTAATTTGTCTCTTGGCTGTGATGGCCATTTAGTAGGGGCAAAGACTTGATGTGCCCAGCCCTGGTCTGGTTTTCCCATTGCTGGCTCTTCTTTGAGCTCTCGGCTTGGTAAAATGGTGGAGGTTTGTCCTTACTTCAATTTTCCTCCTCTGATGAAGAGATAAGTCAGTTAGAATGTGTAATTTTCCCCTCACCTTTTTTGTGTTTAATATCATACCATAAGTATCCCAAGTATTCATCTTGCCACAATGCTGGTTGAGGCTAAGCTCATGCAGGTTTTGGTTGAGCACTGGATGTTCTTTCCATAAAAAGTTCCTGGTGAGATGTGGGGAAGGCAAGGGACAGTCTGACTGCCAGCCCTGGTGAAGGCAGTGGATGAGTCCTCATGAACAAGAAACTTGAGATTTTCTTATCAATAGTGTAAAGGTCAGCCTTGGTTTTGTTTCTCAGCTGCATGTACAGAACAATGTCTCTTTTCTCTGCAGTGCTGTCCTTCCACCTCCTTCCCCTGTAAATTTTGCTCTCAATTTAATTTATTTGCAGCCCTACCTTTGGTAGGCGAGGCAGAAACACAGGCAAAGTGTGAGATTGGTCTGATCCTGCAAAACTCTGCAGCTTTTGCTTTCAGGATTGAATGCTGAGCTCTTCTAAATGGAGGAGGAACCTGGTCTCAGCTCATTTAAAGCAAGACTGACACACTCTGAACACTTTAAAATTGTAGACTCACAGGATCACAGAATAGTTTGGATTAGGAGGGACCTTAAAGATCATCCAGTTCCAAGCCCTCTGCCACAGGCAGGGTCACCTTCCCCTAGGCCAGGGTGCTCAGGGATTTAAAGGAAGCAAAGATGTGTCCATAGAGCCAGTGGAAGTGTTTGTGCTCTCGCCCTCCCTGTAAGTGCATCACAGTAACTCAGAGGAGCAGCACGTGCTCACTTACAGGAGATGTGCTATAGAAGAGTTATCACTCATCAGGGGAGATATGGGCTTAATGCAAAAAAGAGCCTGAGATGGCTCAGCTCAGCCCAGAGCTGAAATGTGTTGTGATACCCCTGGGTAAAGATCAAACTGTAAAGGTCTTACCGACATCTGATTCTCCTCAGGTTTAGTTGGATCCAAATCTAGCAAAAGGGCATTTTTATGTCTGGTCACAGTCCAAAAAGATATAGCAAAATCACCTGGAGTTACAAATGTGTTGCAGAACCTGTCCCTAATCACATTAAGAGCTCTCAACTGTAAGGCTCGATTGTTTGCCAAATGAAATATTCTCCTCCGGTATTTGCAGAAAGGAATTACAGTCTGTGAGTCATGTTTTTCATTTGGTACTGAAGTACAGTTTCTATTTTACAGACCCAATCCTGAGCTTGGGGAAGGAGTTGTTAAAAAGGCATTGTTTTGTTGGGAAATAAAGGCAAGGTGACAGGTTTGAGACAGTGTATTGTGGGCTCAGTTTGCAGCTGGGCTTTCAAACCCTTGAGGTTCCCAATGGAACACACAGGTTTTCCTCTGTGGCTCTCAGAGAAGTGCTGGGGGCTGCTGGATTTGAGGCTGTGCTGAAATAAACAGAAAGGCCATGTAATCCCAGGGCTCTGCTCCAGAGCTTCAGTGGCAGCCCCTAAGGTTGAGACTCTGCAGAAATGTCTGGTGGGTCCCCAGTGGACTCTTGCTCCAAGCCTGAAGTGCCTCTGGCGCTTCCTTTTGGCCCACTCTGATATTAGCTGGCCACCAGCCGTGGGCTCTGGGCTGGAGCTCACCTGTGGTTTGCACATGAGCTCCTGCTCTAGTGGAAGGTGTCCCTGCCCCTGGCAGAGGGGCTGGAATGAGATGTTCTCTGGGGTCCCTTCCAACACCCTGGGACTCTGTATCACCCCATAAATTGATATGAATGGGGTGGTGTGGAGCTCTTGCAGGGGGTAGGAGGTGGGGCACAGTGAAATGCAGGGAAGGAAAACATTCAAAGCACCAGGTCAGTGCCGAGAGGAGAAGCAAGGTGAGTGGGTGGAGAGGGCTCCAACCTCTGCCCTGGAGGATGGACCCTGCACAGACTTTGTCAGTTCCAGAGCTGTGGGAGCTGAGCCAGCTCCAGGGGCAGTGGGAGAAGCCCTTGGCCCAAACCAGAGCTGCTGTTGGATGAGCTGCCCCTCACACCACTGATCACACTGAGGGAAGCTCCCACCCAGAGTCACCCCATGGGAAGGAGAACCCCAATGGGATTTACTGCAGCTCATCCTTACAGCTGTGGGCAGGAGGGGTGGGCAAAGCCTGTAATCTCTGGGGAAGAGGGGAGCACATCCCCCTGGGCTGCCCCCCAGCCACAGCCTGCCCCAGGCTATCCCCTCCTCATCCTCAGGGAGGAAGGCAGCACGGGGCCAGGTCAGCAGTTGTGCCTGGGGGATTTTGGCCTGACTTCTCACAGTGCCTTAATATACCCCAGCTGGCAGCAATAATTGGGGAGTTATTAAATAACTGTCTGCAGTGACATACAATCTGCAGAGCACTGTACCAATTATTTTTCATTTGCTTCCCTCTATCTCAACGTGTCTCTATCTCCCCATCCTACCCCAGTGCCTTTCCCAGGAACAATTTACTGGAGTGATTGGAGGGCAGGGAGATCTTCTCCAACAAAGAAACTACTTTATTTTCTGCCATGGTTAATGCCCCTGTTTAATGAGTCCTTCATATCATTCTCACCACCCTAAATTAAAGGGTAGCCTGTGCAATTAAACTGTTTAGCTTCCAGAATGCCCCTCACAGTTATCTGCAAAATGGGTTGAAATGCAGCTGCTGCTACTGTTGCTTATACTGAAACTGGCAAAGGGAAAACCACTTTCATCTCTTTATTTTTAGTAGTGTGGCTTTACTTTAAATTAAACTAATTATTTGCACCATCTTATTCCTGATCCCTGTCCCATGAGATTTTCCCAACCAGGAAATATTTTATGCAATATATAGCTGTAGATGCATAGATCTTCATGTTTGTGTCTTTTGGGAATGAGGAGAGAGGGATTTGCAGCTCTTAGTCCAATGTTTATCAGTATTAAACCAGAGTAAAGTTAGTTTGCAGTGGATTCACTCCAGATTTAAGCTTTGTTAGATGGCATTTGCTCTTTTTTTTTTTTCCTTTTTACATCAGAATTTGCTCTTTTTCCTTTACTTTTTAATGTAGAAGTTTAATGAGGACAAGTTCCCCAAAACCCTTCTCCCCAAATATCTTTCTTTGCATCCAGAACCTGCTGCTGCATTCCCAAGGGTCAGATAACAACCTGCACTAAGAGCATCCTTGAGGATCTGTTGATTCTTTTCATCAGGAGCTGCCTCATCCATCCCTGATATTCACCCTGCTCAAGATGAGAAGTGGTTGCTTTTTAAGGATTGGAAAGAGGTTTGTCCCTGCTTGGGTTGGGAGCAGAGTGGGAAGCCCCCAGATGTCAAACCATGAGGCTCTGCAGCAACCCAAGGAATTCTACTTGGGATGCCTCTGCAGGGAAGTTTCTTCCTGCCTCAAACCTGTTGAGTTCCAATATTCATTTTAATGATCTCATTTTATAAATAATGAGAAGCAAAACAATGCATTCAATAGAAATGAGATTAGAAATAGGAGGGGAATGAATTACAAATGCAAGGGCCTGTATTTATTCCAAGGAAGATAAATCTCATTTTAAGTGGTCTCCAGTGCAACAGAGTCTTGCTAAGACTAAAACAAATTAAATCTGGTTTTGTTGATAAATAAAAGTGTGAGGCAGTGGCAGGGAATGTTTTGTAACACTAGTTGGTTGTCATAGTATCCTGGGAGTAACAATACCTGGGCTTTACTCTTGGCTTGGCCACTGTCTCTCTGCAGTAAATCATTTAACACCCTGTGCTGGAGTTGAGGCACAAGCTGGAACATCCAACTGCACTGAACAAATGGCATCAGGGTGTGACCCTCGTTAAAGCTGTCACTGACAGGACTGTACTCAGCAGCGTGAAGGGGTTTAGGGTGCATCGTGAATTGGAAGGTGGAATTAGTGGCATTTCAGCAGCCCAGGCACAATTTGTTGTGGGAAAGGTGGGAGACCTTTCAATCTGGAGCTGAATCTGGCATGGTGATTCACCTCTTGTGTGTCACCCAATGTAGATACAACACCAGCAGCGGCTTGAAAAGTTCTCCTTCTTTTTCTTCTCTTCTGTGATTTCATCAGGTTTTCTGTCCACATGAGTAGTAGGCAGGAGAAAAAGATGTTTGTTCTGCAGAACTCTCCCTGAGAACCTTCTCCATGTGGTTCTGGAGCTGCAGTAAGGAAAGGACAGTACCAGGGATTGAGAAGGGGGTCTGAACTGCAAACGCCAGCTCAGCAAGGAGGTAACACCATCACCGTGTTCTCACCTAATTGGAAACACATTGTCCCTCTGTCCCACACCTGGAGGCTCGGAGGGAAGCCCTGGCGCAGCTGCAGGGGATGGATGGGGAGAGGTGTCCCCAGAAAGGAGGCACAGCCCGGAGCTGGCACACACCGAGCCGGGCACGCAGAGCTGCCCCAAACAACACCACAAACAGCAGCTCATGGGCTGGAGCTGGAGCTGACCGACCCTCCTAGCTGGGAGCTAATGATTCCCTTCAGGATTGCATCATTACATTCGAACTGAGTCATTATGAGGCGATTTGGGAAAACAAGTTGGAATTCATTACCAAGGAAACGCGCTGGAGCTGTTGCAAGGGCCTCGTGCGGGCCCGGTGGGTGCAGAGGCACCAGCAGCCCCTCGCTCCCAGGGCCAAGCACAGGAGCCAAGGTCCCTGCCCAGTGCAGGCTGGTGGCACTCTTCTATTCCACCCACAGCTGTTCCTGATCCTTCCTGCCACTGCTCTCCATGTGACACCTGTCACAAGAACAAACAAACCCAGGGCAGGGGGAGACACTGGAATTGTGAAATTTGCACTCGTGCATTCCTGGGTGCAGCCTCAGGAGCAGCCCCAGCCCCTGTCAGCAGTTCCAGCACGTTCTCCCTGGTGTCCAGCTGCTGGCAGCCCCTTTGCTGCAGCTGCAAGGTTGGATGTTTGCCTGCCCTGCTCACTGCCTGCTGCTGGTGCCTCTCCAGGTGGGCACAGCTTGCACGGCTCTGCCATCAGCAACAGCGTTTTCAGCAGGTGCAGTGGAGGGGCTGGAGAGGGACTGCCTGCAAACAGCCAAGTGGGTTGTGGCAGGTTTTTGGAAACCCAACAAAACCAAACAGTGTTTGGGCTGCAACTCGTTCTGTGAAGCCACCACTGAGCCACAGGAGGATTTCTACCTGCAAATTGCTGGGTGAGGACAGAAACGTCCTTGGTGAAGGCAGAGAATGTGGTGTGAAGGGTGAGTAAAGGTTTGGGAGAGCAGTAAGAGAAATGGAACCTGGGGAGCAATCCAAGGCCTGATTGTGGGCTGGCACTCAGCACTGATGATCATCAGTCACAGAGATCAGGTACTCAGGAGGCTGAAGCACCTACCAGGAGCAATGCTAACATCAGCTGGATGACCAAGGAAGCAAGGACATGCATAGAGACCAGCATGGTTGGACACAGACCCCTTACTTGCCTCTGCAGAAAGCTGTTATCCCAAAATTACTGCTGGGAGAGGCCAAGCTGTGGCACTGAGGGTGAGTTGGGATCTTTGTTAATATGTTTATAAAAATGTGAAGCCTGGGCATTGCTGGAAAAGAAGATATTGGTGTATTTGAAAGTAAAATAAGCAAACATTTGCCTAGTGAGGGAGAAAAATTATGTCAGAAGTAATATATGATAATGGAGAAATTCCTCAAAAATCAACTACAGTGAGGACAGCAAAGCCCTGGTGAGGCGAGTGAGCTGGTGGGTAGCAAAAACAACTGAGGGCAGCCCTGCTGAGCATTTCCCATCAGTCATTTTCTAGGGAGCTCCCTGCCACAGCTCTTGAGGAGATGATGGATGGCTGGTCCCTGGCAAAGCTCTGCCAGCTCAGCTTGACTCACCAGGAATGAGGAGGTTTGAAGGAACAGAGTGAGGTCCAGAATGAAGGAGAGGATTTCAAACACAGGGCTCAGGGCATCACAGCCCTCATTAGCACTGCCCCACATGGTGCTTACCACAGGACTGGCAAGAGGAAAGGCTTTGCATGTCCTCACAGCTGCCTGTGATGCCAGAGCACAGTTTGAGTGACAAACTCTCCAGACTCAGGGGACTGGGGTGGCAGTCCACCCTCTGCCCAGTGGCTGCAGGCTCAGGACTGGCTCTGCTGGGTGACCCTTCCAATTCAGAGCCTCAAAATCAGGTCAGTCTTGTGAATTAGAGGTTGCACCTGAAAGATTGAATTTTTTTTTCAAACTCCCACCAAAAAGCAGCAGATCCCTGTAGAGTCAGTTGTTTTCCTGAGGGAGAAACTAGGTCAAAACTTGGTAAATTCAGCTATAAAGGGTTTCCTATGCTTCCCCAGCAAACAATGTCTTACTGCAAATAACTGCAGCTAACTGTGTGCCCTCAGTCTTGTTCTGTCCGGGGTGATGCTTAAACTGTCAATAATCCTAAGGCTGCTGTCACAGTGCTGCTCAATGGGGTTGACAGATTATATCTCTAAAGTCCCTTTATTGGACCTTGTTCCCAGAAAAGCTTGCAAATTGCTCTGATCTTACCAGACAAAGGCGTTGCTCACTCCCGGAGTCCTTGGATATCCTACACAAAAAGGTAGGAATTGGTGAGAATTACCTGAGATAAAATATCTCTTACAACATCAAAGTTCCTGATCCCTTAGCTGTCAGCTGCAGGTATGTGAAAGTCCTGACAGGCTGAAGATAGAAGGAAGAGATAAAGCAAAAAAAGAAGGGAGGGGGACTGGAGAAATTCTCTGCATGAAACGTTATATCATTGGATTTGGCACAAAGATGTCAGTTCAGGGGTCTGTACAGCCAGCTGGGGTGTGAGCAGGGCTTTCACCTTCTGAGATGCATCAACAGCAGCTGATACCAGGCAGCCAGGACAGATCCTGATCCTTGGCACACAGTGGAGAAGGAAGTGGACTTCAGTAGTCTGTATGAGTCCCTTCTAACTCAGGATATTCTATGATAAATGAAGCAGGAGTGACAGAGATCAGGATAAATCATGATCATGATCCCCCACATTTTTCCCATCCCTGTACACTCAGCTGTTGGTTGTCTTTTGCCAGTAAAATGGGTGAAGTGGTTCAGTTACCAGGGGAATCACTGGTGTAGCACAGGACATCATCCTTTTGCCATCTTTGCCCTGCACATTTTATAATAATTGAGCTCCCTGAGTTGTCACATGAGCGTGGCAGGAGAGCTGGGGTCAGACTCCACCTGGTGCTGCCCAGCCTGCACCACTGACCTCCCTGCAAAGTCCAGCTCATTGAGAGTAAAGCCACAGGTAGGCCTGAAAAACAGATTTTCACAAAAACAGAGTCAGAGTTGAGCTGAAACAAGATCTGGCTTGTTTGTCTAAAATCCTGCCCTTTCACACCACAAAGACTGGACAGGTCTTCCCTCTGCCCAGTGCTTCCACACACCTAATCCTCCCTAAAACTGTGGTTTAGAGCAGATCAAATACCTTTAAGTTCTTAGAAAGGACTGGTTTTGGCAAATGCACAAATACTTTTCTCAAATGGCATAAATATTGTATGTGATTTGCTGCCTTGCCAAAATGCAAACACACACACATGCTCTCCTAACTAAGCAACATTCTTTAAAAGTTAAGATCATAGCTTAGAAAGAAATATAGAGCATTTTATAAATCCAAATTGATCACGCACTGTGTGTGTTGAAAGTATGTACAAAAAATGGAACCCCAAAACTCCATTAAACCACTTCTGAGACAATACATCACTGCACCTTTATATTGCACCAAAGGGTTTAACAACCCTTCTCCAGGAAAATATTTTACTAGGTAACAAAAAAAAAAAGTTATTGAAAACATATATTTGATACTTTTGGCAATTCATTTTACTACTTGCATTTCCAATTCATTGGTATAGTTCATGAAAAAAATATTTTTGCAGTTGAGTCATGTTATTATTTCTCTATTTTTTTTCTACTTGAAAGCCATGATACAATTTATTTTTTTTTTATGAAACAACAAAGAGACAAAAGCTGCTTGCTTGGTGATCCAGTGGATGTTTGAGGGTCTGCTGGAAGCATAGAATACACACAAACATGCCTACAGGAAATTATGCCATCTTTCTGCTTTTCTGGATAACCATCTTCAAATCTGAACCAGCTAAAATAAAGCCAGGAAAGAATTAGTAGGTTGAATCTTCTAAGGAACAAAAAGAAGGCATCATTTGCTAGAATACTAAAATCTTTGTTAAAATTAGATGATTTTGCTTCAGATCACCTGAACTGTCCCTGGCCCTGTCCTGTGTGTGACTGATCCTCTCCCTGCAGCACTGCTCTTCTCTTGGCTGGTGTGAATGCACGTCCTCAGGTGAAACCCTGGCTTGAACTTGGCCTGCCCAGATTGCAGAAGGCAAAGGAATCCCAGGAGAGGAGAAGGTAAGCATTTCCTAAACCAGACCAACAGCACTGCACACTCAGCCTGGGCTCAGATTCCTTTCCCTACCCAGAGAGTGACCTGTCACCCAAAGCTGCTGGTGCTTTAGACCATTTGATCTGGCCATCGTGGCATTGTGGGCATGCTCCAGGCTTTTGCTTTCCCTGGGGCTGAAAACACACCCTTTTCAAAACAAACCTAAACCATAGGTGGGACCCTTCTGTGCCTGCCTGCCATCCATCCTCCCTTCTCCCTCCCCACCTGCCTCTTTCCTTCACATCTCTTCAAGAAGATTTTGGTGGAGATCTATCATGCAAAAACCTAGGTGACACACTTCCTTGGAAGCACTGGTGTCCTGCAGAACTGGACATCCACACAAGGATTTCTGCTTCTTTAACCAAACTGCTCCTGGACCATGTGTGTGCTCACTTCCTCACCATGCAGGTAAGTCTATAGCCTTTGCTTTGAGAGAGAAACTGTGGTTAACCACGAGCACGTTGCATCCTTGTTTGTCTGGAGAACAGTGATTTTCCATTTTAATTGCTTCCTGTATGACACATTTTGTTAGACTCCTGTCAGCTCTTCTTCTCACTGCATTTGTTTCCTGATGTGTGTGTAATTACAACCATGAAAGTCCATCAGCAAAAGCGCCATCAATCTGAGAGATTAACGAATCTCACGCTTTCCCTCTCTCCTCCCCCCAAAATTAGAAAGCCCCCTCTGTAGTTTCCAGCACACATCTATCATTACACACTCCTGGGTCTCAGGTAAATTAGCAACCTGATTCTTTTCCCTGCTGTCACTTAGAAGAAAAGGGCTTCTTATTTGCCATCCAAGGAAAAGTACAGTAAACCTAGAACTAGATAAAAGGGAAGTAATCAAATATATTTAACTGTACTCAGCCAAATCCCATTATTTGTATAGATGTTAGCTGGTGCATTGGAAGAATTAGGGAAGCCTTGTATTTTATAGGAAATTGTACTGCTTGATTGAAAACTGCAATATCTGTGCTACTGTTCCTCTGCTTACTTGAAATGAGAAGTTCAGCATTATGTAGAGATATATTTATGCATGTACAGTAGATATTTTAAAAGGGGTTTCATGTCCTTGCTCTTCCACTAAGCACGTACATTTGGGGTGAGGACAGCATCCTTCTGTGTTTCTTTCAGAGATGGGAAATGCCTCATCAGCGTGGGAATGTTCCATGGATTGTCCTTCTCACTTCTACCTGAAAGATGTGGAGAAAATAATTTTAGATAAGTCACCTCCTACACATCTGAGGGAATCAACTCCCTGGAGTGTGAGGAACAGCTTATGGGGTGTAGGGATAATGTAGGGGTAGGCTGAGCAGCCATGGGGAAGGAACATTCTGGGAGTATCCCATGGAGATTATAACCATGGTGAGGCTGTAGGAGGGCACAGAAAAGCTTCAGCTGGTGGTAGGAACCCAGGTTTTGAAAATAGATGGACAACATGACAGCAGTGCCTGTGCAAGGGGTGCTCCTTCCCTTGGCAGGTGGCTCTGTGGGAAAGGGGGAATGCGCCACCTCTAGACAGCTGCAGTCGGTGGTCACCAGACCTTCCCCTTTGGAAATCCCTCCAGGGCCAAAACAGAGATGCAGAGCTACTTGGAAAATACACCCAAAAATACCCAAACCCACCTCCTCATCCTTATCCACAGCACCAAATTATCTTTCAGGTGTCCCTGTGCAAACAGTGTGAGTTTCACTGTGAAAATGTTTGATTAAAGTGTTCCAACACAAGCACTGCAATTCAGGTCCATGGATGGAGAGAAAGGTTCTCCTGAACTGTGTTCATGCCAGCACACAGCTTTTCTCAGCTCAGTTTTGTGCTCAGCACCGTTTTGTGTGCTATCCATCCAGGGGTTCTTCAGGATGATGACCCAGCTCACCCTCATGACAATGGACATAGCAAGATGAGGCATGTTTTGATCCCAGATTCCAGTTTTATTTTGCTTGTATGAAACATCACAACTCAATATTGTTTCAGAACTTTGGGGAGAAGAAGGAGGCAAACAAGAGTCCCCACAATGTTTTTTTACATGCCTGAGTCAAATTACCCTCCCTTCTGCGGGGCTACTTCTGAAGTAACAGATCGTACTGTAACCAAATATTGCCATCCAGGAAAGCCATTTTCCATCCAGCAAGGAGGCTTCTTCCTTCTCAGCAGCCACTGAAAAGGGCCTTTGTTCTCAGGCTGAACACCTGGAGGGAGTTATCAGCAGTGGCCTCTGGGGCCGGCACGCAGAGCAGCTGTGACAAGACCCAGTGGCTTTGGCCTCGGGAGCGTCAGTAGCACCTGGCAGCTGCTGGCACCCAAAAATCCTCCTGTCTGGGCCATTGCATGGGCAATTTTGGGTGGTTCCTCTCTTCTCTAGGGACCAGGGTCTGTATTTTCTTTCTTTTCCCATCCTAAAATGAATGGCCTCACTCCACTTGGTCTCTGAATAACCTCAATGATCTGACACCTCTGTAGGGAATGGAGAACAGCCTTGGCATTGCCTGGAGACACTCGTGGTGTGAGAGGTGAAAAGCTGGCACAGAGCACCAACATCCTGGGCACATGGTTTGACACTACACCTCAGTGAGTAAAAGGTGGAATTGTTGCCTGGCATGAGGGTAGGACATTCAGCAGAGAGGGAGTCACCTGAGGTGACCAAGGATGAGACTGCACAGCAGCTGATGTGACCCTGGGCACAGCTTTCTGCTCTCTCCACACAGTCAGCACACTTCTGTCTGGGTCCATGGAAAGACAGACCCACAACTGCTCAGAAACTCAAGGAAACCCAGCTCATTTGGCCTATCAGGGTAATTCCCTGGAGATAGAACTGCACTGCATAAACCATCACTGCCAGAGACATCAGCTTCAAAATCAAAAGGTTTTTATTCTCTCACTGGATTTTACAGGATCTGAAGAAAAATTTGTGAGAAAAGATAGAGTCAGAAAGCAGAGGTTGTCAGTGGATCTGCCATGGGGTAACCTGGAGAGCTGTTGACCTGAACCTATACTGGGTCTGTGAGGGGTTTTACCAATGGCCTCAGTGGGAACTCCATCTGCAGCCTAGGAGTTTTGCAGGTCTAAACCTACAGACCTTTCTCATTGTGTTGATTTTCCACTGAGGCCAGACAGTCCAGATCACAAAAAATTGCCCCCAAAACCCCAATATAATTCTTATTTTCCTGATAACCCAGATAAAGTTTTGACTCCTACAAGGGAGTCATACACAGGAGGATTTTAACAATGCCTCATCATAAGATGCACAGCTCTGCAAAGTGTCTATTCTGAAGCAGTTCTGCCAAATACCAAGAGAAAATTGCATAACATGAGAAGGAGCAAACCGCAGCTGAAGCTTCATCATCCACAGTGGCAGCTGACCGTGGACGTCACGAGTTCTTCCATACCCGATGGCATCATTTCCATTTTCTTTGGACTGTAGTAGTGAAAGAATAAACATTTCAAAAGGTTCAAATGAGACCTTTGAGTGCCAGTGCTGAATCCCTGTGAGGTTGGGATAAACTGACAAAATAACATCCTGCAGAAGTTGTGCCTGGGACAAACCACCATTCCTGTGTTCGTGTTCTGTGGTTTGTAGCACAGGGGCCACTTTAAACCTTGATCTCGGTCCAGGGACCAGTACCAGCTCTCCCATGACTTTGTGTTTGTATCTCTTTCTTCTTGATGAAGGGAAGATTTCCAGGTTTGTTCCTTTTAACTTTGTTCATGGTAGCACTCTTGACAGAAGGACTTAGTGCCTATTTAATGTCTTTGCAAGGAAAAGAGAGAAACTTCTCGGTTACATAAAAGTTTGTATCAAAATTCAAGAATCCGGATTAATTATAGAAGACTTGCCTTGTATCATTCAATTTGTTTGAATAGCTTTAAAGATTAAGCAGATCCAAGGCCTAACAGAACCAGAGCCAGTAAGACAATAGCTGAGATTTTCCTTTGAAACAAAATATACAGGTGGTTTCTGTGAGTTTCTGTGTCTATCTGCCCGGCTTTTTTATTTTTATGTCGTATCCAATATCACAGAACCTGGCAGTAGAAATCATATAGCAATTTGTGAAAGCTTGTTGCTGTTCTAGATATCATATAGTCTGTTCCACACCAGCAAAGACAAAACCAATGCCTTTACTCCTCGAGTTTTCATTCAAAAGGATAATGATCTCTGGTAACAAAATATTTGGCAGTAGCATTATTTAAAATGCACAGAGGAAATGTTTGTCCCTAATTCAAGGCACTGTGGTCACACAGTCTCTATTCACTTGGTATTTACCAGTGAATGCCAAAGGCTAATCTGCAAAAAGCTCAGGAACAGAGTTAAGTTTATCACACTCCATCCTTCACCCATCCCATTGTAAGAGAGTTACAAAATAGTAATTTTTGAATTTCTTTGTGGCCAGAGAACTTATAAACCGTGTTATACCCAGCAGGCTCTAATGGCTCCTTCGGTAAGTATCTAATTAAGTGGTTGGGGTGTTGGGTTTTTTTTTTTTCTTTCACAGCATACTTTCGTGTTTTAAAATCCCTTTGCATTAAATGACTTCTCGAGTTTTCTAAATTTCTCACACTCACTGAAGAGGGAAGTAAGACAAAAAAAGTGGAGGGGAGATTTTGGTCGTGGGAACAGGAGGCAGAAACGAGGATTCGCAAAGGCTAAAGGCAAATCCTCCCCAAAGTCTCCATTTAAAATACCGAAAACTGCGGCTACTGCCTGGGACGGTCGGCTGTGTAGAGAGGGGAAATAAAGCCAGCCCGAGGGGAATGGCTGCGTTTGGGGAGGAGAGGCCGCTCCCCCAAAGCGATTACAACACCTCGAGAGCTTTGAACGGTGCAGATCCGGGGTTTGGGCAGTTTTACCGATCCCGCTCGGCATCCCTCCCCCGCCGGTCCCGCCACCGCGGAATCCCGCTCCACCCCGGGGCAGCGGAGCGCGCCGAGCCGCGCTGGGCGAACGCACGATCGGGGTGGGGAGAAAGTGCCCCGGGGTGAGGGGAGAGGAGCCGAGCATCCGCCCCGCTGCCTCCTCGCCTTCGGGAGGGATGCTCGGCTTCGGCGGCGACGGCGCGAGATGAGAAACCGGCCGCTCTCCGGCCCGGGGAGCCGGGGAATGCTCCCTGCTCCCGGGAAAGCTGCTTGCCCCGGGAAAACTACGTGCTCCGGGGAAATACCTCACAGCGAGCCACGGGGCCGGTCCCTGCCGCTGCCCATCGCAGTACCAGCGGCCACCGCCTCCCGCAGCATCGCTGCTTCCCCGGGCACCACGGGGACGCTCCTGCCCTCTCGGCCGAGCTTAAATCGCGCAGTAAGTTGGGGTTTCTAATGGAGCCACGTCGAGGTGCCGGAGATGGGCTGGAAGAGCCGAGTCTCCGCATCCCGGCTCGGTCCCGCATCCCCGGGCGCACCTGCCCCGGCCCCGGGGCTGCGGGTCTCTCCCGGGGCTGCTCCTCCCCTGCGCCCCCGATCGCTCCGGCCCCTTCTCCCTCGTTAGGGAAGTGTTAGAAAGTTGCTGAAGTGCGAAATGAGCCTGCGAAACCTCGTTGTCCTCATTAAACTCTGACAAGGAGGGTGACAAGAAGCAGCGGAGGGGAAACAATGCGGCAGTGTTGGGGAGAGCCCCGCGCCGGGGCAGCCTTTGTGCCCGCACACAAAAGCTCTTGTTTGCATGTGTTAAAGTCCATTAAACCGCGGCAGCCCCAGGTGCAAACGCCAGCCCGGAGAGGCCGCGCCACCTTCCGCGCCCGCTGAGCGCCGCGGCCGCTCC
The DNA here is from genome assembly GCF_027579445.1 of Ammospiza nelsoni. Taxonomy (NCBI): domain Eukaryota; kingdom Metazoa; phylum Chordata; class Aves; order Passeriformes; family Passerellidae; genus Ammospiza; species Ammospiza nelsoni. The sequence goes on along the minus strand of NC_080646.1, from coordinate 3,117,059 downwards.
GCGCTCGGCCCCGGCAGCGGCGGGCGGCGGGGCCGGGGCCGGGGCACGGCCCGGCGGGCTCCTAATGAGGGCCCGGGGCTCGCCCTTCGTTAACGGACACGGGTGGGTCCCGCTCTCTGTGTCCCCAGACTCGCCCGTGCCCAGCCCCGCCGTTAGTGGCAGCGACGGGACACAATGTCGCCCATTGTGCTGGGCAGCCCCTCAGCCGAGGGGACACGGATGGGACCCCGCGCGCAGCCCGGGGTCGTGGATGCTGACCTGGTGCCAGAGCCTGCTGGACAGGGGCCGCGGTTTGGCTTTTCCCACTGGGGCTCCTAAAGGTGCCTTTGGACACTGTACCATCATCAAATCTTCACAGAAAGTACCGCCAAGGTTAGGAGCAGAGCAGTTTCCCGACTCCTGGTTCAAACAGCAGAATTCAACCCAGAAGGTGGAAAAGAGAGCAATTGTGCATAGAATAGCAACCAAAAAAAACCCACAAAAGCTTTGCACAGGTCAAAGCCTACAAAAACAACCTCACCACAGTGTTAGTGTTTCATATGACTGGCATGGCAATTTATCCAGGAAAAAGTATTTCCAGGTTCTGTTACAACAAGTCTACATCACTTTATCCCCAGTGGTCTGCCAGGGATCTGCCCCGCAGCTATTTTAAATTGTGCTGCTAATAACAATTCATTACAGTTGATAGAACTGGGAGACTTGCCTTTTATTTTGCAATTAGACATAAAGGCTCTGATCTGGCAAATGCTTTGCACTGTGAGCATGTGAGTAGCTCTGCTGAAGTCATCTGGGACTGTTCATGTGCTTAACATTAAGCCCGTGTGGGTTTGCAGGATCAAGGTCTGAGACCGGATCATCTTTAAGGATGTTTGGTTACCTGCTCTGTTCTGTATTTTCAGATTCACAACGGTGCCCTGCAAAACCATTGGAGTGTCTCGAGTCACAGCTCACAAGTAGCATTCTGAAGCCAAGTGATTCTTCCCGTAAACAAAAGTGGTTTGCAGGAGCTTGATTCGGGAAGACATGACGGCACTGGGTACTTTGCATTGCGAACTGTTCAGCTGTGTGAGCCTGTGTGTACTGAGGCGTTAATGCAGAACTGCTGGGCATTGGGCCCAGAACAGATGTGATGATGAGTGAGAGCAAAGAGACAGGGAGGAAGGAGAAGAAGAAGCACATTTTAGACTTCTCAGTTCCTGCTAGACAACCACTGCTTCCATACCTGGGAACTGTCCCCAAATACCTCTTATCAAGAGAAAGTAGAAAGCAACATGATCTGTGGAGAAAACAAACATATTTCCTTTTTTCATTTGCCAATCCTGCAAACAATACCTGTTTGTAGGCAAATAATCTTCAGGTCTGCATCACCAGATCAATGCAGGGAGTGGTTCCCATCAGCTCTGTGGTGCCAGACACACTGAATGGTTTGTAAGGAAACAGGTCCTTGAACTTCTCCTCAGCACAGACACTATCTTAGTAGGTTATCTCACACTTGCTTCTGTTCCTGCTCCCATTCTCCTCATCTTCCAATGCTTGGCCTGGCAGGGAAAAGTGAAGACTAGATGAAATAGACCTTGTTTTAATAGAAAAGGCTTCAAAATGTTCAGCTGTTTGTTATTTCCCTGTCACTTACTTTTCCAATTTACTTTTGGAGTCAGGCTAGCTGAAGGAAAGGCCAATCCTTGTGCACAGTCGCAGTTTAATACCTCTGATATGCATGAAGAAAATTAATTTGACTGAGGATTTTGCTTCATGAAGTAATTACAGCACAAAGCATAAAAAGGCTGTGTTTTGTCTTGAGCCGCCAAAGTCCTGGTTTGCATCATGAGGTCATGTTTAGGATTACAAATGTTTGCACAAATAGCATCTTACAGTATCTCACATCGCCTCTCTCCACCTTTGCTAATGGGACTTTTGGAGGCGCAGAGGAACAGGAAAAGAAACTGTTCTGCAGTCCCAGATGTGTTAAAATTGAAGCTTAAACCCACAGGGCATGAGAAGGGCACCACAAATATGGGAGGGGGCTGAGTTCATGGGGTTGCTCACACTCCAAAATATATCCCATGCCTACAACCCCTCTCCATTAATATCAGTGGGGGAGAGTTGTAGGCACCAGCACAGCCCAGTTAAGGTTGGATTGATACAAGAAAAACCCTCATGTAGGACATACCATTTCCACGGTATGTTCAGGGCAGGCTGATCTTTTTTATTTTGACTTTTTAAGGCACCTCTCTGGATTCAAATCCTTTTGAAATTGTATGTAAATACTTTGATAAACTGAGTAGAAGTAGTTTTGGTTAAAAATGGAAGATTTTTTCATTAGTTTGGTGATAGTTGCAAGGTGTTTCACAACTGAAGGCAACAGTTCAATTATCACTATCTTGCAGCCAAAAAATATTTGGAAAAACAAAGCAAATCAAAATGTGCTAGCAGAGCACATCTCACTGCCTTCACATGGCCAGTCCCGATCCATCAGTCACTTCTGCTGCCAGGGAGCCCACAAAATGACAATCCCATCACAGCTCAAAACAGCCCATCCTGCTGCTGACCTGTATCACAGCAAATTTCTTCAAGACTGATGAAATTTATGGATTTTAAGTTTGCTTAGAAGAATTAACTCAAACTCTAGAGAACTACCCATGGAAATAAAAGTTACTGGAATGGTGAACTTAGAAAAACCAGAAAATTCACTGGGGAGCAATGCACTCACCAGCACTTTCTGCCTTACCTGGATGTTTAGGTGGGAGACCTTTACATTCTGCAATGACTGCTGGAGCTGAGCTCTGAATGTCTGTCATGAAAGCACTCGGGCTGTGGGTGAGTCACATTGGGAAACTGAAATTATGAAGACCCTTCTTTTATTCATCACTGCCTGCCTTCTTTCCTCACTGATAATGCAGGGTCAGCATCCTCTCAAAATGACTGGAAAAGGAAACAGTGCATGTGAAACTCTCAGACACTGCTGTCATGAGCACCATGGAAAAACCATACGGAAATGAATAATTTTGTGCCCAAAGCACAGTTTGAATAACAGGCAGTAAAAAGCCCCTTCGCTGCACATTAAACAAGAGGAGAATAAATCATGAGGGGAGCTGCTCCCTCAGGAGCAGCAAGCATTGCCAATGCAGAGTGAGGGGGATGCCTGTAGGAAAAGGGCGTGGATAACTCAATTACAGTTCATCTGGGTGAGGAAAACCAGGCAAACTCTGGACACTCCGGGCTGCTGAATGCTGGAGCGTAGAGCCTCAGTAGCCTTTCAGAGTATATTGTTTCACACACGTATTTATGTTTGTGTGTGCATGGGCTTCGGGGTATATGGAAAATAAGTGGGATAAGCTTTGGCTCTGTGCCAGGCTGAGTGCTCTACACAGCTACAGTGCTGCTGGTCAGCTGGAAGCACAGGCTGAGGTCTAGATAAAAAATAGAAAATCTTTGGAATATCAACTGATCTGTTTGTAGAGTATCTGTCAATGGCTACAGCACCACTGGCTGGGCAAACACAGCTCTCTAATATGTGCCCCACTGTCAAATCTGTCATCCATGGGGCAGGATGCCAAAGGGGCCTAGAAACACCTATTTCCAGGTAGTCTGCAGATGTCCTCACTGACCCTCTGTATACAATTCACTGCTCTTCTGGGCTGGAGCCAGGGAATAAGATACAGCAGAGTGTATTTGGAGGAGTTACCACCAGCAATATCCCCTTCATTAAGGTTAAACAAGGTTGGGAAGTAAGAGAAATTAATTCCTACAGGCATCCCTAAGAGATAGGGAGACAGCAAGGTCATAGCAGGAACACGTCCTAGGACTCTGCCTGGCACAGGCAGGCAGGACAGCACAGAGAGCTGTGGTCAGACTCACTCACAGTGGCAGATTTAAGAGTGCACATGTCCAACCCAGCAGTGGGAAGGTGATCTTTGTTCTGCTTGGCAAAGCAGAGCTGGTGTACTGGCAGAGTAAAAACTCTGCGAGACACAGCTCTGCAGAGCAGCTCCAGGGAATCCACAGCCGCTGCTGTCACACACTGCCAAGATCTCTGTGACAGGAGAACACAGCAGGGTAACTCAGGAGTGATGTGGCCTCTCATCCAGGGATGCTTTTCCTCCTGCTCCTGTTTCTGACACATTGATCAACTGTTGCAAACTTAGGTAAAACCCATTTTTTCAGTCCCTCTAGCCTAGTGGTGGCATGTCCTTCCTGAGGTACAGGAATGAATGCAAAATGTCTCACATTTGTTCTGATCAGGGCTCTGCTGACGGTTTTAGGGTTTCTCCCACTCAGAAGTCAGGAGATGTGAGTATTTCCACCCCTGTGATCTGGTAGAAGCACAAAAGGCACATCTGGTGACCAAAGACACATCACCTCTGGGGACTTTCCACTTATGCCAGGATGGAGTTTGCCCAACAAGGGACCAGTCAGTGTCCACAAGAGTCTTTGACAGCAGAACATTCTGTTACTTTTCCTGTGAAATTATCAGAGGAAACACTGCACACAGCTACGTACATCCATTGAAGTCTATTATTTCAGCTCATTCATATGTTGCTGACTCACCATTCATTCACTTTGTACAACCTTTTAAAAGTCTTACACATCTCCAAACCCTGTCCATGGAATTTCTGCCTTAGATGTATCTCACACTGCACCAACATTAACTCAAAGAGGCAATAATTTTCCCAGGAGTGTCTTGTATAAAATCTTCCTCATCAGAGATAAGAGACAAGGTCATTCCACATGAGACAACCCACTGGAATGACTCTTTAGACACTGCTCGTTCTGGAACTTCTTATTCATCATTCTCCTCATCCTGATATTTTGTCCTCTAATTGCAAAAGTACTTTCCACTTCCAATGAGTGTTTCTGTGGGCAAGGTAAAGACAGAAATGGATAAACACCACTGGGACTAGGAATACATTGGGATATGGCTAAGAGATTTCTCCTATCTTGGGTGCATTTGTATCTTTTGTGGGAAATAGCAACTGGACAGTTAAAAATGGACAGCTTAGAAATAAATGTTTCTGCACCAATCACCATCAGATAGGTTTTCACCTGGGCAGAGAACCTCCAAAAACATCCTGCAAGCTGCAGGGAGTGGGGATTGATTCATCAAGGTACTTTCCCCTCTGAATCAGCACTAAATCTATGCCACTGTGATATCACAGGCTATCTGCCTTTGGAGGCTCTGAGTATTTTTAAGCATTCTAACAGCAAAGTGCTGACTATTGCTGGGGATTACAGATTCTGCAGAACATTTTGGAAGATAACTTCTGGCATCTTGCCACTTGTTATATGGAAAATATGTTGTATTATCTTCCATGTGTGTGGGGGTGTGAGGGTGCTCTGAGTGTCCTGGCCCTCAGCCTGCAAAGACTTACACATATTTTATGCAGAATAAAGTTAAGCAATACATAATGAACTTGTTCAGGCTCAGAGCCTAGATCTGTCACTTAAGACATGTTCCATATCCTTCAGGACTTCTCGAAAGACAGCATCTTTTTCGACACTCCAAGTACGCTACTATGAGCACCATGCTGGAGCTTGGCTGACTGGGACACAAATATGCTGTTATCAGTGTAGGACTTTACAGTGGAAGGGCCTGGTCCTGCCCCAGCCGGCTGGAGTCCTTCGACTGGGATGGTCAAACTGGTCCCAGACTCCTGTACACACACAGGAATGTGGAGGAGCTGCTGTCAGATGCACAACACACATTTGGTGTCGGGTTCTTCTCTTACTGTCAGTCCTGGAAAGTTCTCCAGAGGCACTGAGTGAAGGATGAGGTGTAGCAGGTTGAAGTAAGGATGTCAGGGCACCAGGAATAGCAGATATTATCTCCCCTTATTGCTGGGAGACACTGGTGTTATTCCCATGGGGACCCTTGCAAAAGTCCTCCCATGAATGACTTCTGGGTGGGCTTGGGTGGGACGCAGAGGCAGAAGGCAGCAGAGGGCACATCCTCCCATGCCCACCCCAGTGGGACGCTTTGGGGGAAGCCAGGGTGGCTGCACTACTCCCCAGAGCCCATCTGGCACATCCTGCTGCCCTCCCTCACTGCCCCAAGGGGAGCCTTGAGGGAGCCCTGTGGGGAGCAATGTCCGAGCTGTGTGTGGAGCTCTGAGGGAGCACTGAGGGAACACCACAGGGAGCCCTGAGAGAGCAATGTCCGAGCCCTTTGGGGAGCCTTGAGGGAACTCTGTGGGGAGCAATGTCCGAGCTGTGTGTGGAGCTCTGCGGGAGCCCTGCAGGAGCGCTGAGGGGCCACCATGGGGAGCCCTGAGGGAGCAATGTCCGAGCTGTGCGCGGAGCTCTGAGAGAGGCCTGTGGGGAGCAGAGTCCCAGCTGCGTGTGGAGCTCTGAGGGAGCCCTGCAGGAGCGCTGAGGGGAGCACTGCAGGGACACCACGGGGCGTCCTGAGAGAGCAATGTCCGAGCCCTCTGGGGAGCCCTGAGGGACTCTGTGGGACCCCTGCGGGGAACCCCGTGGGATTCTGTGGAGAGCCCTTCGGGGAACGGTTTATGGCCTGAGGGGAATCCCTTGAGACATTGAGCAGAATCCCTTGCAACACTGTGGAGAGCCCTTTGGAAGCCCTTTGGGATCCTGAGGGGACGATTCCTTTGGGATCCCGTGAGTCCCTTGGGGAGCCCTTTGCGAGCGCTGTGGGGAACCCGCGGCGGCGCGCGGGCGCCCCCCCCGCCCTTGCGGCGCGCGCGGAGCCTCGGCGGGGCGGTGCCGCCTGTCACCTGCGGCCGCGCGAGGGGCCGGGGCGGCGCGGGGGCGGGGCCGGCGCGCGAGGCGGGGGGCGGTGGCCAATGGGGGCGGGCGGGCGGCTCGCGCGGCGCTCTTAAGGCGGTGCGGGCGCTGTCAGCGGGCAGAAGGCGCGCGGGTTCGACGGCGGGGCCATGGCAGCCCTCAACGGCGCCGTGGAGAACGGGCAGCCCGAAAAGAAAGTGCCTCCGCTGCCGCGGCCCCTGCGCAGCCTGGAGGTGAAATACACCAAGGTGAGCCCGCCAGGCACGGGGCGCTGGGGAGCGGGTGGGCTTCGCCGTGCTGTCGCCGATGTTCAGTGGAGTCAGGGTGGTAGTGAGGTGTTATATTTTTAATACGAAATTTTCACCCTCAGTGTTATTTTTCTTAGCTTCTTTTATTCTTTCTGCTGCCTGAGACAGTAGGTTTATAAGGGTTTGAGGTTGAGAAAGCAGATGACAGTGGTGTTTCTAATGGAGCAACACTTGCCCCAATCCCTAATGCCCAAAACCTAATTTTTTCTTTTTAATAAAATATCTCTTCCAAAGCTGTTGCTCTGCCCCTGGCGCCCTGGGCTCCTCTCCCTGGCTGTGGTGTCTAACACCATCTTCCCCTCCCAACCCACCCGTGAACGCCTCCAGCTCCCCGCTGGCGCTCAGCAAAATCCGATTTGGATGGGGTGAGCCTGGGCAGGGTGAGGAAGGTTTTATCCCTCAGAGCCGCTTGCTGGGGTCGTGTTCCAGCGTCCTTGACCCACAGCTCCCCTGCGGGGAGGTGGCTCGGTGCCAGTGGTGGGTTTGGGTGGTGGCGAGCCCGGGGCCAGTGTCCAGCAGGACTGGGCCTTGTGGAAAGGCTCTGCCATGAGAATGGAGCATCCTGCAGCCCCAGAGAGGAGCAGTGCTCGTGTTGGTGGCTCTTCATCCCAGCTCCATGGCCTCCCCACAGGATGAGGAGTCGGGCACTGAGCCCATACAAACCCTCACCTCTCCACTCTCCATTGAGCTTCCCTTTAAACAGTCGCTCCTGACCTTTTGGTATAAACCAAAGGCTCCTGAGCTTGGTATCTGTGTCCCTCAGAGGTGGGGCTGGCTTGGAGCTGAGCAGGGCTGCAGAAATCCCTGCTCCCAGTGCAGCTGTAGCTCTGCGATTGCCGAGTCGCTTTGTGTTCCACAACAGCCTGACCCGCTGCCTTGCGCAGTGGGGAGAGCGTCAGGCTGGTTACTGCTGAGGAGCCTCAGCTGCCATAATTTCAACTTTGTGCCCAGACTAAAAGAGCTGCAGGGGCTGAATGAGTGTGCGACTCTTGCATTTTTATGTTAAGTATTAAGAAAAAACAAAATTCGAAGCTCATTCCCTTGTAGTGAGAAGGAGTGAACAGCGATAGTTTATCCGGTGAGGTGTTGATTTGAATTATGCATCCAAAGTGTACTGAAAGATTAGCAATTAGGAGTAATCGGTGCACTAGATTAAATTTTTAACATCCAAAATTTATCTACCCTTTGTCAGATAAACTTGTCATTTAGCAGCAAATTGGGTCTGCAGCTGCTGGTTGCAGAATGGCGTAATGCAGCACAAACAGCTCCTTCCCGCGTCCAAAATGGACACGGCCATTTGAGTTCTTCTTAAACATCCAAATGTTCTGGTTTTTGTTATTTTTATTGTTGTGAACACTTTTAAACACTCCTTAGGGATCTTTTCCTGCAGCCGTGTGTGTTTTCAAACACACAGTTTATGCTCCACAGTTTTGCCAGAGACTGTGAGCGCTGAAAGAGTCAAGGTTGTATCTTTAAAGTGGAAACCAACATAAATTAAAAGTGTGAGTTTGATGTTTGATCTGATGCTCCCGGTGCATCTGAGAAAATAATGAGCAGCAGTCAATTTTCATAAAACTGTGAGGGGTTTTGTGCAAGCTCTGAGTTTCACCAGATGTTTACAGCTGACAGCACGGTTCCCTCTGCTTGGAGGAGATTTTTATTTTTGGTTCTACCAGTTATGGGGCTGGGGGAGAGGCAAAGTTTTTCAACAAAGGTCTTTCTTATAGAGCAGCTTAGTGCTTGTCATGGGTGTGTGATGGAAGTGATCTGTCCACAATTGCTTGTCTCAATTCTGGCTATGAAGCGTGAACTGTGGATATACTATTCAATTTGATTTCAACTCCTGGCACCAAGGACTCGTGATATGTGGTGGATTCCCAGAATGATGCCAGTGTATATGTTACATTTAAAACAGCCTGATCCTGTCACTCTGGTGTTTTACTGCTTTAGTAGGAACATCACTTTCCCACAGAATTAGTGTTGAATGCAAAGGGAAAATCAGTATCCTTCCCCAATCCTTAGTTTGTGAGCATATACCTGATATTGTAATTTTATGGTTCCTGTCATATTTCCCACATTTATAGTACAACTTTTCTTCATTAGGGAAATAAAGGAAAACTGATATTAAAATGTGTAAATGTTAAAATGTAGCACTTGGGTAACAGAGGTAGTTTGGGAGCACTGCTGTCCTAAACAGGAGTTAATATTTCTAACACTGTATCTTTTCTTGTGACTTTCCTTGGCAACATTTTTTGTGAAATTTTCTTTTTCTCAGCCTGTGTGAAACAGGTGGGTCCAGCAGTGCAGCTTCTACACCAATTACACTATGGATGCTTTTTTATGCAGAAATAATAAGAAAAAGTCTTTTCAAGAAAAAAAGCTGCCCAAGGAAAGAAAACTATGACCCAAAGCGGTGGGAATTCCGAATGTAAGAGATGCAACATTAATCTCCTGGTGGTGTGTAGAGACTCATAAACAAGATTGCAAATGTGGATGGCTTCCAAATAAAAGTACTAGCTTACAGCCACTAGCAGGCTACTAATAAAGATTACTTCATCTAATCTTATTTAAAGTATATTTATAAAATATAACACTGCCAAGTCAGATCACAGCGTGGATAAGATGCATGCTGAATCAATTAATTGTATATAGGTATTCATGCTCTGTTTACAGTGAGTAACAACACTCCAGTATTTAATGCATTTTCAGTTACGCAACGCTGGGACTGTTTGTTCTTGCTCTGGAAATGCAATATTTTGAAACACTTAAATCTTGTCACAGATGACTCCAAGTGACGTGGGAGGCTTGATCTGGCCTGTGACAAGGCATGGTGGGGTAGAGCCGAGCCAGAACCCTCCTCCTGCAGACACTGCCAGAGGGGAGCAAGCTGTGGAGGTGGCCCAGGGCAGGGCACCAACAGCCAAGTAATAATTGTGCAGCAACAACTTCTGCCTCAACCATACAATTTCTCTTGGGGTCTGCTTGCTGTTCCCATGGAGATGTAGTTCAAAAACTGCCCGTTTCTCTCTGCCAAATCCCAGTGTTGTTCTCTGTGGGACCTGTGCTCTGCCTTCCTCTGCCTCCAAAGTTACTGGGTGCACAAGGTTTGTAGAAATGCTTCTGTACTGACAGCAGTCCCTTGGAGAGAGCCTGAGTACACTTGACTCTGCCATGGATGGAAGTTGAAGAGCCTCTGGACCTTTGAGGAGCACTTGTGGGCTTTTTGTCTATACAAGCTGTTTTTCTTTCTCCTGCCCATCCCACTCCCCTTGCTCTCTCTTCAGATATTTATTAACAATGAATGGCACGAGTCTACAAGTGGAAAGAAGTTCCCCACCTACAACCCTTCAACTCTGGAGAAAATCTGTGACATTGAGGAAGGAGATAAGGTAAGTGTTGTTGGACAAGCAGTGCAAAAGACATTTTCCAGAGGATTTCTTTTTGTAGGGAAGCACACAAAGGAAAAGCTGGATTTTAACAGCAGCATCCATCTGGCCAGCCTGAGCTGGAGGTCTGGGACACTGGATGTGCTGCTCAAGAACTACATGGGCTGGGTGGCATCAGTCCTGTCCAGCTTGTCAGAAGCACTTTCCCTGGTAGGAACTGGCTGCTGAACACTGTCAGAGGAATGAGATTGAGCATCATTCTTGTGCCATAGACTGGAAGGAAGTAGCCAGCCTGAGGAAATAGCAATGATGATGTGTGCTCACCCCTGACAGGATTTGGGCCCTGTGTTGGGGGTGGTTTTTACCCCAGCTGCAGGGCAGCCTGTTGGAGACACTGAACTGAAACTCCCCCTTTTTAAAACACAAATAACCTGAGTGCTTGGGGGAATTTAAATTTGGTCATGCAAACATTGACCATTTGCTGCTGGAGATGTGGTGCTGCTTTTCTAGCTGGTATTGTGGGTTCTGGTCTCCTGCACAAATGTGGCAGCTCTCACTAAAACCAAGCCAGTATCTCAAGAGCTTTAGTAGTCCCTAGTGTGCTGGAGAGTAACCTGAGATGTTACTGCTTGGGTTTGGTAGCAGCCTGAGGTGAGGAACAATCACATGTGACACTGTTTTTGTCCAAAGCAGCTCATCACGTATGGGCCAACTGGTCTGACCTATGGAAAAGAGCTGGGCCAACATCTGGCTTTGTGCAGGAAGTCATGGGAAGGTGATTCACAGCTGCTGTGCCGTGCCAGGGCTTTGGTAGCTCATTGCTGTGGGCAGTAAGTGATGGGCAGCGTGGCCATTTCTGCCTGCACTGACTTCTTTTTCTTGGTATTTAAGCTTGTCCAGTGCTTGTGAGGCAGCCTCCAAGACTTACTGCCACTGGGGATCTGTGCATCCATGGGGCAATTACACATTGAGGCAGAACCAAACATTATGTGTCATTTCTTTATCCTGACTGGGTAGGACACAACTGTGTTTAATTGCAGTGGCATGTAAACAGTGGAATTGAAGCTGACTCTGATGCAACTGTATTTTGATAGGCAGAAACCATGACGTGGTTATTGTTCCCTGAGCTAAGTGTCTCCTCAAGCAGCTATAGAGTATTATGTGTGCAGTTTGTGCTTGCTTCTCAATATTGGCTAAAGAAAATTGTTATACAGAACTAACAGGCCAGTTTTGCCTCCTTGAGATTTGTCCCTGTCTGAATTCAGCTTCTAGCTTGCAGGAGGGTCACTGTAAACTTTTCCAGGCAGTGAAGATCTCTTCCCCTAAGTACTCAGTACAGGTGACTGATTTCTTGGCGGAATTTGCAGTGAAAAATGTAAGCTAGCTGTGCTTTGGGTGCTGAAAGCCTCTTCTCTACATCACACCTTTTAAAAAGAATATTTTGGTCTAACTAGATTTTTCCAAGAAACTGAGTGGGGAGTAGACCTGGATCTGGATTAATTAAAAACAGTAATGGGTGACAACCATCCCCAACTAGCTGTTTGCTTTCTGGTGACACTTGACCACATCCCACCCTCTTCTGGCAAACCAAGGTCCGTGGGGCTTCCCTTGCTCTGGTTTGTCCCACTCTGGGGCTGTAACCCCAGTCTGCTGCAGTCACCACAGGAAGTGGTGAGTTCTGCTCAGTGGTGCCTTGTCCCCTTGTGCCACTGTTCTTGCTGTGCTGGCCAGTGCCACTGCAGGGGTGGCAGCTCCTGCTGCTGCCTTCAGCTGTGCTCTGCCAATGTTGGGCTGGGAGCAGAGCTCCCCTTCCCAAGCCCTGAACACAAACCTGCCCCTCCCTGGCCACGCTGTTTTGCTCAGGCTGCACGTGAGGGGTGGAAATTTGGCAGCCGATATCTCACGATGACAGTTTAGTCTGGTGCTGAAACTTGGCCAATGCTTTATAAGCCTACAAGCAAAGGTTTTGTTGTCTGTTCTTTAGTTAGAGAATTGTCCCTTGATGGGACAGTTGAGGGATAAAGAGAAGTCTGTGTGGGAAAAGACGCCCTGAAAATAAAATGGTGGAAGTTTCCATTGAATGCTGGAATATACCTGACAAATAAAAGCTTAGTGTCCAACTGTTGCCAGGTTGATAATGGAAAAGGAGTAACACTGGTGCTGTCCCTAACACTTGGAGACAGGCTTTTTCCTTCTGGCAGCTTGCTGACATCCATCAAGGACAGGGGAGAAGTGCTGCTTCTTCAAAGCAGTGCCCAGCTCAGAGCATGGGCAGCAAGTCCACAGCTGTGGCTGTCAAGTCTCTGTCATGATCATTTCTAAACAGCTCACTCTCATGGATCTTTGAAGGGTTGTGAGAGGGACTTGTTCACAGTCACCCTGTCCCCTTCAGATTGTAGTGACAGACTGAGGTAAGACCACAGCAGACTTGCAGTGCCCTCAATAATGATTTTGGACATTTCAGGCTGTTAGGATGCTGTTTGGAACTTAAAGCAATTCAATGTGTGAACTGTTTGCAGGGGAGCAGGTCAGGGAACCTCTTCTGACTGAAAAACTGTGATGTGCTCATGCCCTATGTCAGAGAAGTGCCTTTCCAAAGATGTGCACAGGGAAGGCTTTTTGAAGAAGTCAGTAGGTGAACTGAATAAAGAGGGTCCCCATGGGTGTGTCCATTCCTGGCACATCTCCTCACTTGAAGCACTCTGAGGCACCTTGAGATTGAAGAAGAGCAAGGCTTTTTTGCAGGTGTTTTCTCCACTCACAGAGCCAGTGGGGTGATGTTCTTCACTGTGCTGGGGCAGGAGAGAGAAAAAGAGGATGGGAAAGAAGAAAGAAGCAGCAGTGAGCAGGACTTGAGGCAGAGGAGGAAGATGGACGAGGCAGCTCAGAACAAAGAGCAGTGTTCAGTTTGTTCGGGGGGGAGGTATGTGATTGTGTAACTGGGGCTTGTATCATAATTCAAGCACCCCAGGTGGCTATGAAGGTTTGCAGGCATTTCCCAACACTGCAAAGACTTTGCAATCTTAATATTCTTATTGGAGCTTTTTATGTAATGCTCAGTAAATCTGTTATAGATCCGAGAGGAGCACCAGGATGCATGGATCTCTTCCTGCTGTGGTTTTGTGCACCACAGGCTCTTCCTGGCACCTTGACAGCTCAGAGTCACTTTGTCACGCCTTGTGCCTACCTATTGCAACATGCCTGCAATGAACATGCCATTCAGACTCCCCTAATGCCTAGTCATAACAGGATGGATTAAGAATGGCATTTCAGCCTTCCTGAAGGATTTCCTTGTTTTTGCTGGTCTCTCAGGGCTATTGAGGCTGTGTAGAAAGGCTCTCAGGATATCACTTGGTGGTGCTACCCTGAGGGTGTTCAGGGAAAGCCTGTGTGACAGTGACTGCAAGCTCTGAGCCACTATTTATACCCAGAATGTCTGAGAAAGATGGTTGTCTTCATTTTTGTCTCCACAGGAACTGCAGCAGGGCTCAGGTGCTCCCATTTTCAGAGGCTGGGGAAGATCTGGGCATGCACTGGAGTCCTCTGCCCATGCAGTTGTCTCACTCCTGTTCTGAGTGCCAGGGTGGAGGGAAGCCCCTCAGCACCAATGGCATTGTGCCACTGCAGACCCAGTTCCCTGCACATCAGTGCTCCCAGCCTGGTTGCAGAACTAATTAATTGCTGCTAAGGAAAGGCTTGTTTAAACCTGACACACTTATGTTCCTTTGCCTGCTCTGTCACATAAAATATTGCCTTCTTTCAGCTCAAGCCTTCATTCCAGCAGGCAGGATGGGGGATACATGAGTGTGCAGTGGCTGGTGGTGCCTTCTGGCTTTTGTGATGTGCCAATGTGAATGCAGATCAACTGCAGCAGAGTGAGCCATTCAGAGGCCTGTGATGGCCCCAGGCAGGACCTGCCTGGCTGTGCTCAGTGGCCCTGGGCACCTCTGCCCATCCAGAGCCATCCTGTGGCAGCACAAGTTTCCTCCAATGGCTTCCCACCAGTGCTCTTCCAGAAGGATGGAATTCTTTCCCTGACAGTATAGGTCAGACTGTTTAAAGCTGTGTGATTGCTTGGTAAAGAAATGCAGCCAAATTTAATGTAAGGTGCCACTGCCTTGGGTATGATTGCAGTTGTGACCACGAAGGCAGATGTCTCCCTACAACGTTTTTTCTGGATTGAGCATCACACATCCCCTCCTGTGAGGGGGATGTGGCCAGACCTTGTTGGATGAGTGCAGAGGCTCATTTCCTAACTGGATCCAGACAAGACTTGAGAAAAGGAATAGATGAGAGCAACTGATGTAGTGCTGGGAGGAATGGTCAAGGTCTGACACCCTCCCTCCTTTCCCAGCCTTTTGAGCCAGATATTGCAGTGAGGTGCAAGGTGTCCATCAGCTAAAATGAGGCTTTACATACAGCAGGAATCTGTCCAAAGCTTTATCAATGCTTGGGGTACAGCCTTGGCCTTGTGGGTGTTGGTGGCAGTGTTCCCATAGATCCATTGGATTGGGAGCCCTTGGCTTCACTGTTTTAATCAATGTATGTGAGGTGATGGGAGGAGTCCAGGGCATATCATGGCCAGAGCAAATGAATGAAACTCCAGGGGTGATGGTATGGGAAGAGAGGAATTTGCTCCCTATCTGGTTGGTAACTTGGTTAAACAGAGTTGGATTTGGTCCAGAGGATGGTAAAGCTGTTGGGAGATGAAGGGACAATGGCACTCAGTGTGTGTAGGGGAAATGTCTTTGTCATAGCACTGAACAGCAAAACCTGTCCCATCTGGTAGAAATGTTCTGGGAATGTGTTCTAGGATCTAAGGGTGATTTTTGGTGTGTTAACTGCCTTGGCATGGGCTCCAGGGGAACTGGATGGTGGGATCTGAGCTGTAATTACTTCCCTGGGTAAAATCTTGATCTCATGGGGGATTTTCCTGCCCACACTTGTTTAGAGGAGGCTAATTCATGTAGGCCACTGGCCTGTCATGATTCTTCATCCTCCCCCAGTGTCACATCCTGTATTGGCAGGAACATGATTCTGGATTATTTTATAAACAAGTCAGTTACATTAAATTACCCTTGAAAGACCCAATTGGTATTCAGACCTCAAGGTTGTTTATGAGGCCAGGCCAAACATAAAATATATTCCAGGCTTGAATTCAAATCCAGGAGTGAAATGAAAGTAGTTTTGTTAGACAACTTGATTTTGGCCATCACCAACTAGGAGGGTTTCTGTGCCATTGTCCAGCTCCTTCCCTGTAACCTGAGGTTTTCCTGTGTGTGTGTTGTGTAGCCTGATGTGGATAATGCAGTGGAGGCAGCGAGGGCAGCGTTCCAGAGGGGCTCTCCATGGAGACAGATGGATGCCCCAAGCAGAGGACAACTCCTGCACAAGCTGGCTGATCTCCTGGAGAGGGACAGAGTCATCCTGGCAGTGAGTACTGGGAGCAGTGATAAGCCAGCAACAGCTGGCTCTGGTGTATCCCTATCTACCTAATGTTTTTCTGTTCTCTCCCTTCATGAAGGGCAGAAGACAGGAGTCATGTCTTTGTTCCTTTTTCTGCAGGATTTCAGGGGTTTAGAAGGCCGTCAGTTTTTCTACATAGGTGATTTTTACAGAACTTCAGCTAGTTATTGAAGTGATTAAATATGTTAATACTTAAAATGTGCTCAGTTGGTAGAAGCCTTTGGACTCTACAGGCCTTGTGTGTCTTTCCAAATGGCACCCAGAGATCTCAGCTTGGGGCTGCTGTCTATCTCTACCCAAGCTCTTGGATCTCAGCACTCTCCAGCTCAGTGCTGCATTTTTACCTTCAGGGAAATGCATTTATGACATCCCATGCTGTCAGATGTGCAGGTAACTGAGCCAGTGCCCTGCTGAGGTCAGTGGGAATTGACACCTGTGGGATGTGCTCAGGAGCCTGTACCTGTGTGACTCTTCTGAGCTGGGTCTCTTTCCCCAACACAGTGTCACTTAACCACACGACAGCCTTCAGTTTCAGCAGGGCAAAACCAAAACATTTTGTTCTGAAGACAGTTCTGGGCAGCAAGTAGAAGGGAAAAAAAGAAATACATATATATGTGTGTGTGTGAATAAACACTGATTATTTTCTGCTCACTTTGATGTGACTTTGGGACACTCTCCTTTTCACTTAACCAGAACACACTTCAAGCTTGCTGGTCTTGTTTGGCATTGCTGTTTGCACTGCAGAAATCCAGCCCTGGCTGCCTTGGCTGTGTGCTAAGCAATGACTTATACAAATCAGTTGTTTTAGCAGACATTCAGTGGATAACAATTCTTGCCATTCCAAGGGGAATGTCTGTTTGAGTGCTGTTTGGACCCTGATGTCTGTGGAGCATGACAGGGTATGACTTCATGTGTAAACAAAGATGTTTCAATCTACCAGGGGATAGTACTTCCTTTATGGATGTGCTGGCCATTTGCACCAATATCCCATTTAATGACCTGAGTGGAGAACAAAGCATTCCCTGAGCTAATGTCCAGAACAGTGTGAGGGACACAGGCTCAGCCTGGACTTTGTTTAGAGCTGATCAGCCCCAGTGGGGCAACTTTTGCCTTGCCCTGGGCTCAGCACAGATAGGAGCCCAGAGGTTACTTTACCAGAAGGCTTTTCAGAGGTTGGGTTTAGGCTTATGAAGTAGAAAAATTAGATTTTTTTTTTTTTCTAATAGAAGGAAAGTAGCTCTGCCTGATTTCAGTGACACCATCTGGACTCCAGAACATCTGTGCTAGGAGGTTAGTTAGGGTGAAGTCATGATACTTACATTGTTTCTGACCAGTGCCCCAGCCTGTATCCCACCCACACTCACCTTCTGGAGGCTTCTGGAAGGTGCCCCTGAACAAAGCAGCTCCTGTGCACATCAGAGTTACTGTGTCTGCTTTCCCTTCTGCATTATTTGTATTAACAAGCTCATTATCTAAATATTAGAGGAGGGAAGAACATTCATGTCTTTAGAACAAGGCACAATAAAGATAAGAAGAGGGTTTTTTAAAAGCTCTTTTTTAAGAAAAAAACCCCAAAACATTGACTTGTCTGACAGTGCATGCACATTGGTTTTTTCAGACTCTGGAAACAATGGACACAGGAAAACCTTTCCTGCAGGCTTATTTCATTGACCTGGAAGGCTGCATCAAAACCCTGCGGTACTATGCTGGCTGGGCTGATAAAATTCAGGGCAGAACTATTCCAGTGGGTGAGTACCTTCAGAGCTGGGATGGGATCAGGCTTGAGGGGGAGGGAGATCCATGGAAAGACTGCCTTCTGAAAGCCTGCAAAAATAGCCTGCGCTTCCTTTCTATCTCAGGATGCATTTTCAGCAGATGTGTTTCAATATTGAAACTAATGGGAGAACTTGGTTAATGCCTGGATAGATCGCTGGGAAATAATGTGTGGGCTCTTCTGTTGCTTTTTTAACAGAGAAACTTTTGTTCAGGGCAGTCATACAGAGACAAAACTTTGGTCCAGGTATAGAAGTTCAAATATGGTTTTGGTGAGAGCAAGTTAAGAGAATGGATGTCCCTGTGGCATGATGGACAATATGGAGTATTTTCAAATTTGGCCTCTTTTGTCCCTGCATGTGGGTGATCACTGAGGCTGTGTGAAGGACAGACACTGCAGACAGAAATTAGTCACCAGAGGAAGGGCTCTGGAGGGCTGAGCTAGTTTAGGCTGTGCAGACAGCAAAAGGAGCCATGTCAGTCATATAAACTGAGATTTGTCACCCTCATTCAGAGTGCTGTAAAGCTTTGCTTGTCTGGACACTCCTTGTTTGTCCTGATTTGAAATCACTTTGAAAAAGCATTATTAGAAATGTTCTTGCTCTCTGTCACATCTTCCCAAAGAAACTAGATGTTCAGCAAGAATGAATTTGAAAGGCAAATGTTCTTCCTGCTTTCTCTGTGAAAGAGCAGCAGCAGTATTTTAAGGTGAATGGTACTGCTTTAGTTCCAGAGTTTCACCTTGTTATGATTTCTTACCAGGAGTGTAATTCCTGTCACACTGAACAGGATTCCTGTATAAAGTGGGTTTTAAAGCTCTCTCCCTCAGGGAGACAAGTGCTTTGTGTTTTTCAGTAGGACACAATCTGAAGGAAATTTGTTTGCTCATATCAGTGTGACAATGAGTTATCCTCCCCTCAGCCTCAACACAGGGAGTTTGCAGAAGGAACTGAACCCTGGATTTAAAAGGTTCCTGTGTGACTGTGAGTGGTGTTTGGCTTTCAGGCTGGCACAAGACCTGTACTCAGATCTTGATCTGGACAAAGACGTGAGTCTGGATGAACAGACAGTGTTCTCTGTCTAACAGGGGCTTAGTTCTGTCCCCAGCACACCTTCTGTAAAAGTGAGGGTTTTGACTGTTTTGTGCCCTTTTACTCTCTTGTTTTGCAGATGAGAATTTTGTCTGTTTTACCCGGCACGAGCCCATGGGTGTCTGTGGAGCCATAACCCCAGTAAGTGACAGTGCTGGTGCCCTGCATCTCACACAGAACTGGAAATTCCATGTTCTCTCCATCCTCCCCTGCAGCCTTGTGCTGCCTGGCTAAGCACAGCTGTTCTGCAGGGAACTCCCATCTCCGTGGCCTGATGTAGTTTTGTGTTTTACCCCCATGCCAATTGCTCTTGGCAACAGGAGTGCTCTGCAGTGGAAGGGTGGGTCTCCTAATCAGATGCTCTGTGGCTCTCTGAGGCTGACACCAGTCACCAGAGAGCAGTCAGAGCTCTGACTCTCACACTGCCGGGACAACCAGCTCGTCATGAGGAGTGCTGGCTTTCTGCTGCCTTGTGCTGATGCATAAGTTTTGGGTTTTAAATTATATCCATTATCAATTAATTATGTCTGGCTGCTCTCTGAGCTTTCTGGGATTAAATCTCATGAATAGTTTTCTTTTCCTTGAGGTCTCATTCTCTGCTGAGCGGACAGTGTGGCCAGCTCTTGGAATGCCTCCAGTGTTAGCATGTGCTGCTTGCTGTGTTTCAACAGACAGCCAGGAAGACTTTACAGCTCATGGGAGACAGATCTTGTTCCTGTCTGGTTGTAAAATGCTTTGAATGTGGAATCCTACAATTTGTGAGGCAAATGGTGCTGTGTCAAGATTCTGTTTGGACACAGCACCAAGTCTGCCAGAGCTCAAGAAGTCTTTGGACAATGCTCTCAGATCTGTGGTGGGAGCCTTGCTGCTGTCCTGTGTAGGTCCAGGAGATGGAATTTGATGATCCTAGTGGATCCTTTCCAACTCAGGATGTTCTATGATTATGTGGTACTTGGATCAATAAGAGCTCCTGGAGGGTTTTGACTTTTGGGATAGGACTGAGAGAAATGCATATCTGCTGGACCCTGGGAATACCAGGTCTGGATCCCAAAGATGTCTGGGGAAATTCTGCTTTTTCCTTCAGTAGGACTGAATTTATACCCCAGGTGATGAGAGGATATGGTCTGTTTGGCAGTGTCAGGGTGAGGCAAAGTAGGAGGTTATCAAACGTTTCTCTTGGTGGCTTCAGAGTTTTTCTGGTTGAGCAAGCAATGTGACTGCTGGTGAGCAGAATTTGATTTAAGATCAAAATCTCAGGTTCCTCACACTGATCAGCAGTTGGAAGGTATTTCCCTGTCACTCTCAGCCACCTTTGGCACTCAGCAGTGCTTTGGAAGATATCCCTTTAAAAGCCTCCATGCAGGATGCTTTGGAAGGTCACTGTAGGGGACAGAGTGGGGCTTGGAAGATCTCAGGTTGACCCTAGACCAGCAATAAATACAACAGAAAGTACAGAAACAAATTTGACTTAAGATCAACACTAAGTTTGTATAAAGAATGATTGGGGTCAACAAAACCACATCTGTCTTCAGTTTACTCAGAACAAATCTTCTCCAATTTTTTTTCCCAGTTCAATCTCGATAACACTAACAGCCTGTGGGTTTGTATTTCCTACTTGATTGAAAGAGATTCTGTCACTGTCCTGGCTATGTTTCCCTAGAGCAATTACCAGTCCTCCCTTTCTCCTATGGCTTGACTATATTTAAATAATATTTTATTTAGCTAGAGAAGTTCTTAGGAAGTGCAGCATATGGCTGATTTTTATCCCAAGGTGATATCATGAGGCAGCCCTGGAGTTCTTCACTGTTACTTTCACCAGGCACTGCAGCAGAAAGCTCCTAATGGAGGGATTTCCTCTCTGAAACTGTAGAAAAGTAGTGTAGGTGTAAATGGCTCAAGCTGCCAGGCCTCCAAGAAAACTTAGGAGAAAGAGACAAATGGGCAAATTATGGGATGTGGCCATTGGAGAAGATCACTGAAATGGAACAGGTCTGGGGAAAAGGGTGAAGCAAGTTGAAGAATAACACTTGAGACCAAATTCTGCTTTGTCTCAGGGTTAGAATAGAACTCATGGCTCAAAAGCTACACTGCTCATTTATTTGTAAGTGTGAATTTGTGGATTCCTGACATACTTGGCTTCTTTGTTGATAGCTGAAGGCCCTTGGCTTGGGTTTTGACAAGAAGTCCCCTTGCTATTGGCCTGCTTCCATCATCCCTGAAGCAGCATTAATTATTTTTAATGAAAAAATCCTTTCTGCTGCCAAATGACCTTTCTGAGATTTAGTGTGAGCTAGATTTTCCACTTCTTGCTTAGACTCCAAGATCCCCAAATATACATGACCATGAAAGAGATTAGCACAGAGAGAACTGATGTGGACTGGTTCCTAATTCCAGATTAGAAAACTAATTGGAAAGGAACAATTTACAATATGAAGGAAGTATGAGACCTCCCTTAGATTTCCATGACTGAACAAATCACTGAAGCTTCCTATTTATAAAACTGGAACTGAATGAAATTATATAACTCCTAACTACTCAGCCAGTCCTTAACAGAGAAAAAATAGGTTTTTTTTTCATTGAGTAGTTGCATTCTTTAATTCCCCACATACAGATGCTGTACAGAAGTGATGCATCAGGAAACTGCCTCCGACACAGTATCTGTGAAGAGCCAAAATCCTACACAAAATGTGATCAAACTCCTTCAAAGAATGAGGTCACATCATGCAGAAGGTTGTCCAGCTTACAGGATTAGTGTGAGGACTGCCAGCAATATCAGGGATCTCAGGGGGAAATCAAGGAAGTTGTATTCCTTAGCCCAAGCAAACACAGCATTATAAACAGACGCTCCTCTTTGTGGCTTTCCTTTCCTCCCAGAGCTGGGAAAAGGCTGCATGGGAGTGAGTAGGTGACTGTGGCAGGCTGATCTGAGCAGTGCTTTGTGTTCTTGCAGTGGAACTTCCCCCTGCTGATGCTGGTTTGGAAGATGGCACCAGCTCTGTGCTGTGGGAACACCCTGGTCGTTAAGCCAGCTGAACAAACTCCGCTCACGGCGCTCTACATTGGCTCTCTGATCAAGGAGGTGAGGACATCTCAGCAGCCCCTCCACGCTCTGCTCTCTTAAGGCCATAAGCAAGGCTGAGTTTTGAATTGGTTTTTAGTTTTTAAGGAGTCTGAGCATAACAAACATACTTCCAGCTTTAACAGGCTCACAAAGGAAAGTGAGAACAACCTCTGTCTTTGGTCTTTTTTTCCAAAAGCCTTTGTGGCTGGCTAGGAGGTGGCAAACATCACAAAACCTGTGCATTTTTCTCCTTTCTCAGGAAGCTGCAGAGAGAAAAAAAAGATGCTTTTGTTCCCCTACCTTGTCTTCCCCTCTCCCAAATGAGGGAAAGGCAACAGCTCACTTTTATTAGACAATGGGACAAAAAAGACTCTGATTAGACAGCAGTGTTGTGTTTGTTGTTTTTAAGTGGGATAATTCATCCAAGGCAGAGTGCCCTGGGAAACAATTCCTCGTCATTGCTGTGGTTCTTAGAACAATGTAGTTGTGTCTGGCCTGTAAAGTCAACTGAAATAAAGGCAAGATGATAGGTTGGGATTTTAAAATGCTGGTTTAGGGCTTGTCAGGTAGGATCTTGTGTGCCAACAGGTCTGTTAATTGTACAGAGGAGATGGGAGAGGCACAGAACCTTCCAGCACTGCTCAGTACATCAGCTTCCTTAGCAATGGATGTGAGGGACTGAGGAAAACTAAAGGAGTTGTAGATGGACTTTGGCCTCTCAGTCTGTTTGTTAGGCTCAAACAGTGATTTTGTCCTTTCTTGGCTTAGCCTGGGAGAAAACAGAAAGATATGTTGACAATTGTCACTTAGGGCTCTTCCATCAGGAAAGGAAGTGGAAAAATAATACCAGTTAAGTATCTCCTACAGTTACTTGGCTTAATGAGATTACTCAAGATGAGTGAATGAGTACAGGGTGCAGTTGTCATGACTTCTACTGAGCCCTGCCACACCACTGCTTTTTTGACTCTGACATGCAGCTCCGCAAACACAGGCATAGCATTCCCCCCCCCAAAAAATACCATTCAATTCTGGTAGAATTATTTTTTTCAGCTGAAATTCTAAGGTTGCTGTTTCTCTCAGTTGTCCTTCAAGGCAGGAGTGTAATTAGAGCACAATAATTTTATTTGAAGATGCTCCTTTCTCTGCCCAAAATTAGCTAAATTCTTTTAAGTTTTCAGAAAAACGAGGTAGAGTTTTTTTGTTTTCATCTTTAAAAGGATGTAGAAGATGTTACCACACACACAAAGCTATGTGTTACGTTCAATGAAATAATTTTTGGCCAACCAAAATATTTGGCTCTCATTTTTGCTGAAAAACAGAAAAAACTTTTTGGCTCAGGGTGTTTTGAACCAATTTTTACTTCCTTGTGTCTTTGCTGCTGACTCCAAACATCATTACTTGCACAGTTTGACATGCAGTATTTGCTTGAAAACTCATTAGCCAAGATGCAAACTCCATTAAATGCATTTTTGTCACTGTCACATCCATAGAAGAAATGTGACCACCCTTCCAATTTATGAAAAGAAAAAAGGGGGGGAAAAGTCTTATGAGGATAATTTTTTGCAAGGCAGTACATGAGCAATTGCTTCCTTTTTTTCTCTATTAAAAAGAAATGGCATTTATTGAGATTTTGTATTAAAAAGTCATAGGAAATGAAGCATATGTGTTATATTCTGGAATTTCGTCATTAGAAGTTGCAAGGAAAACAACTTTGTACTATCAGTAGTAAGGGAAGGCTGACCTAGATGAGCCGTAATCCTTGGAACTCTTGTTTCAGGAACTAAAACCAAATCAATCAGTCCCTCAGTTCTCCTTGCACTAAAATTTCACCTGAAGTTTTGCCATTTGTCTGTTTTGGCAGAATTACTAGTTAGCCAATCTAGGTTGTAAATGTGGTGGAAACTTGCATAAGTCTTGTTACCATCTGCTTTTGTACTCCTGTTTTATTAGCCCCATCATCTAGTGAGGTTTTACTGACTTCTTAATCCCTCTGGTCCCTGAAGAACCACAAATGTCAACCTTTGTTCAAAACAAACTTTCATTCATTTACCCCTTGGCTGCAGCTGCTTTGCAATAGCTGGGGGCCAAGTTTGGCCAAAAGACTCACTCTCTTTTGGCTTGAAACTGGGACTTCTCCAAGAATTCTTACTGAAACTTGGCATTTCCTAAGCATGGCTGTTAGCTTCACCCACGTCTACTGCAGCTGGTAGCATGCAGCCATGTTACTGGGAAGTCTGGAAAACAGGGATGTATCTGGTAAGAGCTCAGAGGAGTGTAGTACAACTAACCCAGGCTTCCTGGGAAATGAGCTGTGCTCTCAAATTCTCTACAGAGCTGTTTTTAATCTCTGTTTCAGGTGGGTTTCCCTCCAGGTGTGGTGAACATTGTGCCAGGCTATGGCCCCACAGCTGGAGCTGCAATTTCTACCCATGACAGCATTGATAAAATTGCTTTTACTGGATCAACCAAGGTAGGTGATGGATTTCTCAAAGACACCTGCTGTTCCTCTTTGCTTTCTCTTGTAAACTGTCATCCATACAAGACTGGACCTAAGAAATGTCAGTGACTTCTGTACAACCAAATGTCAGTGACTTCTGTACAACCAGCACTTCCTCTGGCACATTCCATGTAACAGGATTTCTCAGAAGTGTTTGTTATTTGTCTAATTCAGATCCTTGTGCTTGTAATAATCCCACATCTCTGAGAGCTGGGTTTTGCCAAACCACCACATTTCTGTAAGGACTGTAGGAAAAGGGGCTCTGACGTCAGGGAAGGCAGGCTGGCAGTGACTTAACATCTTGTCATTGACCCAGTGGAGCTGCTGGGCATGTTTGCCTGCCAGTCCTGCCCTGCAACTGGAAAACATGTCAGTCAGAGCCCTGAACAATTCTTCCTTGGCTTTATTTACCTCTGAGGAACTAGGACTTAAATAAAAACATGGCTTTGTGCCCAAGGCCTTCTCTGCTGACGTGGAGGGGATTAACATTTGAGCTTCATTCTGAGGCCTGCACAGTAAAGCACCTTCTATTTAGCTTTTTTTTCCTGTAAATAGATATGTCTGGCTTGTTTATGAGAGGGGTGGCCACAAGACCTCTGCACTATCAATCACCTCCAGCCATCTTCTTCCATATCTACATGGGAAAAGTGCATTTGGCTTGGCCAAGACCATGGAATTGAGCAGAGCTGAGACATGCAAAAAAATCTGACTGCAGTAATCACTGCTGAAAATTCTCAAACAAAAGCTTGCTTAAAGGGAACATTTTTCCACTGACTGCTTTAGATGTTTCTTGCAGTAGATCTGCACCTCCAGAATAGAGGCAATGTCCAAAGAATGGAAATGCTCACACCAGTGGGGGCAGCTGAGGCAAATTCAGTCTCTTACTTCTTTGAGGAATACTGTTCTTGTTGAGCATTTGCTGAATTCATCCATTCTTAAGTCTGCCCTCGTCACTGCAGAGTGTGATGTGAATGTGTAATGATGACAAATTACCTGGGAAGGTGTTCTTGGTCGGTAAAGGTAACTCCAAACACTCAAAAGCTGCAGCATTTACCAACACTACCATCTAGTGGCTTTGTGCACATCCTGTGCTTATCCCATAGGAAAAGGTGTGCTAAGCCTGTGTTTCTGTACAGGGATCATGGGAACAAACAGAACACAATAAAGTAAAAGTTCACAGTGAGCTTTTCCTCTCTTGATAGTTGGTCTGATCTTGGAGTTTATTCAGTTACATGCTTCTCTCCAAATCCTAGATCAGAAACTTTTAGCCCAGATGAGACATTAGCTGTGTGAAAACAATAGAGCTTATAGACTCATCCAGCCCACATGGATCTGTTTGGGTTTTTAATGAAAAAGGAGTATCCAGTGGATTAGTGGCAGAAGGAAAATCTCAGCTGCTGGAGCCTGTAGGCAAAAAACTGATGTAGACACTGTGCTTGTCTCCTAATCCATGGGTGTGCAGGAAACACCAAGGGAGACAGAGTCTTTGCTAATGCATGTGTAATTTAGAAGTGTTTTCTTCCCCCTCCACCCATCTGTGAGCTCAGCTGCATCTCTGCAGCATTTGCAGCACAATGCTACTGTTTCTGAGCCAGGAAGTGAAGCTAATTCAAAATATATTTTGACTTAGTTATTAAGCCCCAACTTGGGCTCAGTGCCAGCTTGGAAATGCTGATCTTAAACTCCAGGAGAATTTTCCCATATAGATCTCTTCTCTTAGGTTATTAACTCACTCCTCTTTGGCCAGCCAGCCTGCAGAAATGCCTCTTGCAAAGCTGGGATGCATCACTTATTTCTGCTGTCTCTAGGCATAAGCTCTGAGTGACTAGAGGAGATCTCTCCTGAGTTCAGGAGTCATGCTTGAGTAACAAGGACAAACCATGAGAAATGCAGACCTGTAATTGCCAGACAGCTGCCACATGCTTTCCTTCCTCACAGTTCCACTCCAGGGCAAGAGCAGTTTTAGTCAGAAATAAAGGTAAGGTTTCCATGTACAAAGGTAAAATACAAGAAAACAGTTATAATATGAGCAAATTCAAGCATTACATCACTTTAAAGAAATTATCCTGCCCTAACACCTAATGGTCCCAAATAATTTTAATTCATACAGCTTCTAACAAAATTAGTTTACTAAATTCTGAAAGCAGAATACAGATGTAGTTCTCCCACACAGCCTGCCCTTTCAGACCTGCCTAAACCAATCCTTAGTTCTGGGGCTGGTTTTGGCCCAACACATCACAGCAGTAGGCAACTCAAAGCATTTCAGAGTGCTCTCCCTGACCTCTACCTGCTGCAGCTGCCATCCAGGCTCTTCCACCCTTGTTGGAATCACACTTGAGATTTTAGGGGAAGCAACTCATGTCCTCTTTGTGTCTCACTGATACAGGTTGGAAAACTGATCAAAGAAGCTGCTTCTAAGAGCAACCTCAAAAGGGTGACATTGGAGCTGGGAGGGAAGAACCCCTGCATTGTGTGTGCAGATGCAGACTGTGAGTATGGGCTGCTGGCTGTGCCTGCTATCAGAGGATCCAGGGTGGGGGCTTTGTGGGTCTCTGCTGTCCTCTGGCAGCTCACAGGGCTGCTGTTTCCACCCCAAAGGCTGGAGGAAACCTGTGTCCAAGGGCAGGGTGTAGTTGTGCATTCCTGGAGCTCTTCCCCAGCATGGGGATCATTCCCATGGCGCCTTCCCTGGGGATGGCTGCAGTTGCAGTTAAATATTGTATTTCTGTGTTTGCTGTTTGTGGGCTTTCTCTTTGGTTGGCAGTGCTGCAGAGCCTGAGCCAAGCCCTGGGGATAGCAGTTTTCTGCAAAGCAGCCCCTCTGCAGGCTTTCCTGTGACAGGGGAATTTTGTAGGACCTGATCTAATCCAGCCTTCACCTCTATCCTGGTGGTCTGCAGGGCTCATCTTGTGTGTTTCATAGCAATTTTGTTACATGACTCAGTAGTACTAGGAGATATGTTTAATCTGTGACCACCAAAATGGTTGGAAAATCCTATTTGGCTTCAGTAAAATCCTCTCCAGTCCTGCACAGCACACATTGAAAATCAGAGGTATTTGTGCCAGCTGCTAATTGTGAGGATTGCAAGGAGCTGGCCAAAGCTGGCATGCTGCTTTCTGAGCAATCATGACTGAAACTTGTCTTTAAGAACCAATGCATGGTATCAAGAATTGCCAGAGCAAGAAAAACTGGTCACTGCCTTCAGTGAGTTCTTGTGGAAGAAAGTATCAGGAACTATGGCCAGCTAGACCTCAAGACAAAAGGCAGGAAGGGAGGTGGATGCAATAAAAGATCTGGTTTGGGGGCAGTGAGGCCCTCTGAGTGCCTTCCATGGGTGTGGACCATTGTCAGCATTTTTTAAAGAGGTTTTCCAAAGAGAAGGGAAAACAACAAGTCTGGAAACACTGGAATGCTGGAATTGTGCATGTGGTAACACTTTTCCCTCCTGGGTCTTCTCACAGTGGACTTGGCAGTGGAATGTGCCCACCAAGGCGTGTTCTTCAACCAGGGGCAGTGCTGCACGGCCGCCTCCCGCGTCTTCGTGGAGGAGCAGATCTACCCCGAGTTCGTCAAGCGCAGTGTGGAGTTTGCCAAGAAGAGACTGGTTGGAGACCCCTTTGATGCCAGAACTGAACAAGGGCCCCAGGTAAGTGTGTGTCTGAGAGTAGCTGTTGTTTGGTTTTTGGTTGTGGTTTTGTATAATTTTCCTTGTGTAAATATTATCCTTACGGATGCGGTCCCAGCAGAAGTGCCGAGGGGTGAGTAATGTATCGTGGCTTTATTTTTCCTCTCTATTTTAAATATCAATTAATCACAACTGTTGAAATGTTATGTTGTAATTTTTTTCAAAACACAAATGTATTTAATTCAGTTCTTATCCAGCTTTATGGAAGGGGCTGTCTCCCTGGTGCAGTAACACAAAGCATGTTGCAGTGAGCCATAGCTCTGTGCAGAAGAGTGCAGCTAAATGGCTATTCAGCTCCTTGGCTGTGTGGGTGATGACAAGTAGTTAGAGCCCAGAGACTCCTGAGTCCTCACTTTCCCTCTCCTCCTCTGCTGCCTTTCTGATCCTTTGGAGAAGTTTCAGCTGAATTAGGAGGAAGAAACATGCCAAACTGCTGTCAGAACCAGCCTCCTCAATACTTCCAGAGCCTTCCTCTTAGTTTTTCCTTTTGAGGCAATCTGAGTTGTGCTGTAGAACTCTGGGGGAAGATGATCCTTAGGTCAGATCTCCTAACAGGCCCACTGTTTGGTACCAAAAATAAAGCAAGTCCCCAGAAACCTATAGCCAAGGCCTCTTTTTCTCAGTACTGCACTGTGGGTTTTTCTTCCTTGATGCTGTCTGTATAGGATCCCTCAGAGAAGGGGTGGCTCTGAGGACATCTGCCTCTCCCTCTCCTTATCTGGATCTGAATCTCCACATGATTCATGCATGGTAAAACCTCATTGCTTGCCCTCATGCAGGGGCAATAAGATGAGGTACATCCCCTGCTCATGCTGAGGCTGCATCCAGCTCTGTAGCTTGCCTAGAGATTTCAAACTGCTCAGGAGTCTTAGGAAGAGAATCCCATGCTGAGACTTGCTCCAGCAGAGATGAGCTGACCCTCAAACACTGATTCCATTAGAACAGCTCCTGAATCCATTCAGTTGTGAGTTTAAAGGGTGAAACACCCTGCAGTGGTTGGAGCATGTTGAACTGGGCTGCTTGTTTAATTTAATCATTGTTCCAGCTCCTGCCAGGCTGGCAGAGCCCTTCCAGGATGCACTGTGGCACAGCTCCATCCTCTGGGGTCACTGCTGTGCCTCAGGGGAGACCCTTTGCATACAGACCTGTTATTAAGGGTAACAGAGAGTTGGAATAGCAGTGTCTGATCAGATTTTAACTATTTTAACTATTTGTCCTTTTTTCCTGCTCTGGCTTACCTGTTATACTTGTAGGAGAGAGAGAACATCCACACACACCTGAACTTCAGTGTATGCAGCTGTCAGGGTTGGAATAGCAAGGTGTTGTGGGAGTAGGAGGAAACTGTAAATCCCAAAGCTCTTATGTGGTTGCCAGTTCAAAGGGACAACCACTTCCTCTGCAGCTATGGCTCCTCACTCTCTGGAGCCTATGTTGTGGGCACATACAGAAACTTAAGCAGAGGAGGGAAATGATGCAGTGTCACAAGGACTTAAAAATACCTCTGAAAGTAGCAAAGATTCACACTTGTCCACAAGTTACTCTTCAAATGTGAAGCTTCCAGATAATTTTTTTCTCTGTTCCTGAAGTAACCTGCTTCGCTGTGAGGGTTTTTTTTAATCTTGAACTGATGGACAAGGGAAGAATCACCAGGAAAAATAATTTATCTTCTTAATCTCTCCCCATCAGATGCTTCATATCCAGCCTGTTGCTTTCATTTTCCTTTGGTGTAAGGCAGGATGAACATACAAACAGCATAACAAGAATGTTGCATAGATCCCACTGTGGAATGGTCACTGGCTTAGGAGCCAGCAAGGGGAAGGGGTTGAAGCCAACCTTCAGGCTGACAGTGGTTGTAGCTCATCATCTCTTTGGTCCTGCATCAGCTGCAGGTGATGACAATCCTGTTCCACAAGAATTTGAAGTAAGCTAGTCCTGGAAAATGGTCCCATGTGCAGTTGTTTGTTCCTACATTGCACTGCACTGGATTGGGGCACTGGCTGATTCAGGTCTAATCCAGCCTTTTTGGAAGTGAGGAAGAAAGGCTTTACTCAGGTCAGTCCCCTGATGTGGATTATTGCTCACATAGATGCTCATGGCATGGCAGTGGGAAAAGACTGTGTCAGCTGCAGCATTGGGTTATGCTGATATAAACTGTGCTGCTCTGATTAAAATTAGGTCAACTTTAAACAGCATTAAATTTAGACAGAAATGAGGCATGCATCTGGTGAGACTTCTCCAAAACTCACATGTGTCTGGCAGTGCTGACTGGCTGGAATTCAAAGGACACCACAAGAAACCTGAGGGGTGCTCAGGACTGTTTGAGCAGAGTGCCAATCTCAAATGCTGGCATTTTTAGACTTTGGATTCCTGGCTGCTGTATCACAGGAAGCAATAAAGTAAATCTGCACAGATGGCAAACTGGTTAACCAGTGCATTGTACAACTGTGAGCAGCAAACTGCATTAGATGAGACTGACATTCTGGGGCGCTGGAACAGGGATTACATTAGAACAAGACTGGACTAGTTTTGTTATTTTAGAACCCAAATACTGGGATTTGTGGACTGCAAGATCTAGTCTACAGAAATAAAACAAGCACTAATTGTGGTACTTGTTAGCCAGTAATTATTCAGCTCAAAACATATAATTTGATTTATAATACAGTGAATATTTTCCTTATATTGTAGACATGCATTTTAGGAATAAAGTGTGAAAATAAAACATTTAAGTTGAAAGGGTTGTGTCCAACAGCCTGTTGGACCCAGTTGTGGGCTATTTTGTAGGATTACAAACACTAGGTTTGCACATGGAAATAATTCTCCTTGTGGTCTTGACTGAAATGAAGCAAGAGATGAAGATTTGGGGGTTCCCAGATTTTCAGTATTGCAGTGATCCTTAGAAGCTCCCTTCTCTATTGAATTAGATGAACAAATAGTAGAATTTGCTTTACCAGATCATGTGTTTTTAATAGAATTCAATGCTTGAACCATAAATAATAGTGGAGTAGGGGACAGAATTTAAACAAGCCTTGCAAGCTCTAGTTACAATGACAAACAGTTCCACCCTTGCATGTCATTTTTACAAATGTTTTCTTTCCCCAGTGTCTTTTCATCTAACTGTAGTTTGCCTTGCAACAAGTTACAGCTGTATAAATATCCTTGTTTTGTTTTCTGTGATGTGAAGTGGATGGACTGGATTGGTCTGGATCACAGACATGCCAGGATGGAAAGCACTTGCAGATATTTTCAAATTATTTACGCTTGGCAACTAAGCAACCAGACAAATAGACAATATGTATGGCACCTGCCAAACTCAGTGTGACACTGTATCCTACAGCAGGACACACATTTCCTGGGGCAGTAGCATGAATTAAGTGTGTCCTTGGGTAGCACCTTAACACATGAGAGAACACAAGCACTGAGAACACGCACAGTGCACATGCTGCTCACACATCTGTTTGCCTGGAGATGTGCTGGGCTCTGTTTCCAATGTGTACCACAAGTATCCCAAGGACACCCTCCTGCAGCTTTGATATTTGTCTAAAAGCATGAAAACTTGGATTGTGTGTGGTCAGGATTAACTAGGGACAGGATATAGTCTGTAATCTGGAGGAGTCAAGTGTGGAACACTCCGTGTAAACAGTCCCAACTGGCAACTGGCCCTGCTGAAATAAAACCAGATGCCTAGGGAGGGGGATTGAGCCAAAACAAGCATCTGGAGATACCTGGCAATCAGAATAATCCCCCAGCCTTCCAAGACACCTTGTACTAGTGGGTGGAGCCTTCTTTAATCACCTCAATAAATTTGTTGAGCTTTTTTTTGAGTTTTTCTTTTTAAAAACATCTCTAAGTGTTTTACTATCTCCAGTGTGCTGTCTTGAGGAGTTTCATCACTTAATTCCACATCGTGTCAAGGGCCAGGTCTGTTTGTTTGAAACCTGCAGTTCTGCAGCCCACTGCTGCACATGGAGCACAGAAGGGTCAGCAGTGAGTGGAAGTGCTGTGGGCTTCTGCACCTGTTCCCAGGACAGGACACACTGTGCTTGTGGAGTGCATGATGTGTCCTCCAAGTCCTGGTGCAGCTGTGCAGCCTCAGGGTCCTGTCACTGGACTGGCCTTTCCCCACCCCTACAGAAATCCCTGGTTAAAGGCTGACAGCAGCACTCACTATTTGAGATTACTCCATAGCTAGGAGGAGTTAGAAAAGGCAGTTAAATGTGAGAGAGAAAAAAAAAATGCAGGATTATACCAGTTTCTAAGAACTGTGAAAAGTGATTCTGGTTTTAAAAGCAAGGCTTTGGTGCAGCAGTTGTTGTGAAGTCACCCCACCAACAGGGCTTATGTTGAGGCTGTTGGTGGAGTGTGCACTGTGGAAGGAGATGGAGGCAGAGCTCACTGGGCTGTTCCAGCTGGGGACAGAGAGCTGTAGGTGAAGCTGCACACTGCAGCAAAATTGAGTTAATAGTTCTTAGATCCTCGCCCTCCCTCTCCTGTACTGACTCTGCTGCTGGTCAGATCCCTTGCTGAGCTCTCCAGTCTATCTCAGGCAGTTCTCATACTGCTACTGAGATAACCAGTGCTTGGAGAAGGTGAGAAATCCCAGAGCTCCAGTGAGGTGAGCTGTGGGAGCACACATCCAGGACATGGAGGAAGGGAAAGGGGAAAGACTCCTCCATGTGACAGCAAACTATTAGATCAGATTAAACTGTCACATGTCACTTCACCTTGTGTGTCCTGTGGCTCTGAGCTATGCCCATGTCCTGTCTTTCTCCCTGCTTACTCCCTGAGTGCCACATCCTAAACTGAGCTATAAACTGACCCACTTTGACAGTGCCCTGCAAATGTGCCCCTGGGCCACATTCCATGACTCCTCTCTGGAACCATGATAATGAAGGTGCTGCTGTTTGTTTCTTTCCTTTTTTGTCTGACAGATTGACCAAAAACAGTTTGATAAAATCCTGGAGCTGATAGAAAGTGGGAAGAAAGAAGGGGCTAAGCTGGAGTGTGGAGGTCTTGCCATCGAAGACAGGGGCCTGTTTATAAAACCTACAGTGTTTTCAGAGGTCACTGACAACATGAGAATTGCCAAAGAGGAGGTACAGTACAAATCACCTGGAAAACGCTGCTTCAGAATCAGAAATAGTGGTAATGGAGAGGTTCTGTCTGAATCCTTAATTTTAAATATAAATAACTGAGTAAAAATAACTGACACTGTGGCAGGCTGGAGCAATTATTTACCCTGTAATTGCCAGTGACCATGAACAGTGTAATGTGTGTTCTTGCTCCCCTCCTTTGTAGAGAAGGGGTTGCTTTATTGAAGAAAAGTGGGAAAAGAACTCCGGGACCTGATGCTGGTAAGGAGCAAAGGAACAGCTACTGAAGTTCTCTAAAACAGCCTTAGCATCTGAAACAATCCCAGATTCCATTCTCATGGCAAAATCTCCTGAGACTGACTATTTCTTTCCTATATGAAAACATGGCCAAAGCCAGCAAAGTGCAGATCTCATACTCTGGCTTTCATTATTCATATGTAGAAATGTGGAACAAGCTGCATGTGATTAGATGCTGTGATATTCCTTTGAAATAGAAGTTAATCTACTTTTCATCATGTTCCCTAATGGAAAATAAGTAGTTGCCAAAGTCTAACTGGCATTTGTAGTTTAAAGTTTAGCCTAGTGCTTTTTATGGGGCTGCTTGCTGCTCACTCCTGGCAAGATGTTTAAATGTCTCAGATCTGCCACAGAATCTCTGAGGAACCTGGGAAAGATATCAGTCAGTCAGGGCATGAGTTACATGCTAAAAATAGAGAGAAAAAGAGCTGAAAATCCCATGACAAACCTTTTCTTAATGAACTGACTCCAAATCCCAAGCCATGATTCACAAAGCTTATCCAGTTCCATTCATTGGCAGTTTTGTTGCAAATGCATGTTCATCCTTTGCCTAGGATTAAGGCTCCACATAAGAGCCTGGATATCCCAAAACAAAGACATTTATAAACCCTTGTATGAGCTTAAAAGTGGCCCAAATGAGTCTGTTTCTCACATTCAATGGGCTTTATTGTGCTGTGAGAGCCTGCACACCAAGAAAGGGCTCCACCTTTGATACTGTGCCCAATGAGAGACTCCATCCCAAAATTTGGGAAACCTTCTGTATGGCTGTTGCTTGTACTGGCAACCTGGGAAGCCAAGTTTGTGGTTGAACACAGATGTGGTTAATGCACTGCATGCAAATAAAATGCATACAGTGACAAAATCAGGGTTAAAACCAAGGAAGGAAATTTGCAGTCCTTGAAATAAATTGTTACTTGAGCACACTCAGCTTCGGAGTTCAAAAGGAGAGTTGTAAATGGAGTAAGGATGAATCATTTGTAACTTGTCCAGATCCAGCTCTGCTTATTTTGATTGTTACAGATGATCCATTACTTGTTGGATCTTAACATTTATTAACTACTGCAGCCCATCACAATGCTTCCTTTGAAGTTTAATTAGTAGCTTTTAGGACACTCCATCAGTGACCCCTAGAAGGCTAAAATATAAGATTTTGATATATTATCCAAACAGAGCATCTGATTCTGATTACTTCAAAACTACCATGATTAGCAGATGCTTTCCTGTACTAAAGTTTAATTGATATCTGCAGATTTTTGGGCCAGTTCAGCCAATTATGAAGTTCAAGAGTATAGAAGAAGTGATAAGAAGAGCCAACAGCACCGAGTACGGACTCACAGCTGCAGTGTTCACCAAGAACCTGGACAGAGCTTTAACCCTGGCTTCAGCTCTGCAGTCAGGAACAGTCTGGTGAGCAGCCTGGGAACAGAGGGTGGGCTGGGGCTTTGTTTCCTGGGAGGGGAGAGGGATTTAGGACTTGCAATCGTGTTAGTAAGATGATAAAGGTTGTGGGCTCCATCCCCATGTGTGCCGCTCATTTAAGAGTTGAACCTCGTGATCCTTGTGGGTCCCTCCCAACTCAGAATATCTGTGATTCTCTAAATGCTGCAGCTAAGATGGATTAGTAGCCTGCCTAATTCTTGATGTTCTGCTCAGAAGCAACATCCATTCCTCAAAATGAGGTGGTGAGTCCAGACAGCATGTTGAGAAATGGACTGTTTTTTCCTTCAGTCGAGGTATTTCTTTGTTGGGGTTGTAGTAAGCTCCACCAGACATTGTGCCTTCCAAAACCCTGTATGTAGCAAGAAGCAATTCTCATGATCTTTTGCCAGCACCAGATGGGATTTTGCTGCACAAACCAGTATGGACAGTAGGTGGCAACATACCATTGTCACAAAGAAAAGCAGCTCTTTTTGTGTACAAAATTTCTTATTTTATATTAGAATGATTTTAAAGATGGAATCCTGATTTTTTTTTCCCACTCAGGACAGGAAGCTGATCTGGTATCTGATTCTGATGTGGAGGATTAATTTTAAGAGTTGGCACCAGAAGAATCAGCCTCAAATATTTACATAAAAATGGGATGTTGGGCTTTGAAGGATGCATGTGCTGAACATGGAGGTCCACACTTCCAGCACAAGCCATGCCTCTGCTGCATGACCTTCAGTCATTTGATCATACTGAGATGCTGGGGAAGTGTCTGCATCAGCTTTTTCTACCAAGTATCCATAGAAATGGGCCCAGTGCTTTTATTTTACTGTGACACAATTGTCTGACACAGTCCAAATGTTTTCTGTACCTGGAAGGGGATGCTGGGGCCTCATTGTGAGTGTTTAGAGAGCTGAGTAAACATGTTCATTTCAGAATGTGCTTCATAAATTAGGGAATAGCCTGAACTATTTATTTTAATAATGACTCTGAACATGGCATAAATTCTAGCTCAAGGATGAATGTCTTTGCCATTAGAGGATATGAAGCAAGATGTAGGTCAGACTGAGAACTACTCAGATGTTTTCTGTTTCTGCAGCAAAAGAAGATTTTATTGCAATAATCTGATTTCTCAAGTGTATGACAGAGAAAACAGAGATTTCAGATTTTATTGTATTGTTGCTGTTGTCATCATCTTGCTTTTCCTTGGTATTGAATTGTCTTTCTAAAATTGATGTTTTTATTGTAGGATCAACTGTTACAATGCGCTCTATGCTCAGGCTCCTTTTGGTGGCTTTAAAATGTCAGGCAATGGCAGAGAACTGTAAGTTTTGCTCAGTATTTTGTTTCTGTGTGGGTGGTGAATGCAATAACATTTGTGACTGTGAAAACACTGTTGAATTTGCTTTTAAAGTTTAATCAGGCTTGCAGCATGCCCCACAGGGAGGTGCTAAGCCAGCAGAGCGTGGATGTAAAGCATTCCTTTAGGAGCACCTTCATCTGCTTTATGAGCTTTTAATAGCTCCAGTTCAGTCAAGTCCACTTGCAAGCATTTTTCCATACCAGTTAGATTTTTAGATGAAGGGAGAAGTGTGGCACCATGGCTGGAGACACTGGTATCCACCCCAAACCTGCTCCATCTTTCCATGGTGGTGTCTGTGCCTCTCTTGGCTGCTGTATCATTGCTCCTTGTTCAGGTGGGAAGGAATGATCTCCCAAATCATTCTCCATCCCACCTTCCCAGGTTGCTGCTAAATTACACAAGAGCTCTCTCTCCCTCTTCTCCAGCCTGACCTGTTGCAGTGGGGCTACCAGACACTTCAGCTCTTAATAGTTACTAAAGCTGAAATTTTTAAACCAAGGTCACTCCATGAGTTAGATACAGAACTGAGACATTGTCTTAAATCTTAATTTTCTTCTTGTATAGGAGACAGGTTTTCTTAGACCATGCAGCAGACTCCTCAGAGGAATCTAACACACCTTTTTTTCACAAGCCAGATTTAATCCCAGAAAGCATTTCCAGTAACTGTTCTGGTACATCTGCTGCTCTGAGACATTCAGGTGCCTCATTTGCTAAGCACAGCAAATAAATTAATCCTCAGATTTGACACAGTTATATATTGAGACCTTATGGTTTGCTTTGCCTGACTGCCTGGCTAATTAAAGGATGTCAGAGGTTTCCCAAGGGTAGGGCCTGGGAACAGAGCCAGTTATCACCAACCAAGACATAATGTAGTGGTGGGCTCTCTCATCAATATGCATTTCTGGAGCAACTGTGCCCTCCTGATGACATGGTAGATAGAAGCTTTCTTTTGGTGAAAAAATAACTTCAGTTGCTGTCTAAGCACCAATAGCTGTGTGTACGTGCTGTCTCTTGTTTGGCTTCTCACAGCAGCACTCAGTTTGCACAGGCAGAGTCACAAGCATCATCTTGTGGGTTACAGTGACCAGAGGACTCTGTGTTTCCCTCACAACAGGGTGTAATTGTATGTACCTGTGTGCATGTACTTGGTGGCTATTAGAGGTGGTGGGACAAGTGGATAGCTGGTGTAAATTGTTCAGATCTGGTTTTAATGACCTGATGTCAGAAATGCACATGTGTACAACTCTCTTCTCTCAGAGAAATACACATTAACATTCAACAACTGTTTGTCCTTTTGTCCCTCTTTTCTTTTGCAGTGGGGAGTATGCTTTGGCAGAATACACCGAGGTAAAAACAGTCACCATCAAACTGTCCCAGAAGAGTCCATGAGAGCAGGAGGCCTGAAATGCTGACACTCTGAATGTGACACATGGGGGACGTGTTCAGAGCAAGGGGGAGGGGAGGGGTGGGAAGGAACATGCAAACACCTGTCTTTATTCCTCTAGAAACACTGAATCTGCTGGGCTCCATTTTGCCAACTGGCTCTTCAAAAACTGATTCACTGACCCTGCTGGCAGTACACACTTGTACTGCACAAGTCCCTGGCTGTACATCTGCCTGCTCCCTGTGACTCAAAACTGGTCAGTCACAGTGTTGGCAGGACATCTGCTTCCCAGCTGTACCCCTGAAGGACATGGACATCACTGGCATGCTAGAGAGACTGCTGGTGCCATCACAGGTACTGGCAAATACCTTCAGAGGCACTTGGGTTTCCCTTGGCAGAGATGGACTCGAGTGGTAAGGAAGGGTTAGAACAGCTTGACTGGAGCTGGTGGAGTTTGTGTGAAGATTGCAGCTGGAGTTTGGAATGGGAGTGCAAGCTTTCATGGAAGGATCTGTAAGGAAATTCCCTTTGAAAGAGCTACTATGGTTTCTCTAAAGATACCTGCATTCTCCATCCTGGTGATATTCTAGCCCTGAATGAGATTTGTGGGAGTTTCCTGGAGGACTCCTTTGGGGCCACTATGTCACCCAACAGAGCCAGACTTTCAAGTGTCCTTGGAACCTGATGTTTGGGTGTGCACACACTACACATGCTGCAAATGCAAGTTCCTGACTTGCTGACCCCTCTGGCTCCCAGTGAGTCACAGTTGTATCTCAAACCTTCACTACAGCACTTTTCTCAAGAGGATTTTGCACTGCACTTACCGTGGTGACACCGAGTTGGATGCTGAGCATGTAGCATGGTAGATACCCCACAGAAAACACCCCATACCAGTCCTGATCTGGGGGAGGGAGCAGAAGATCTGCAGGAAACTGCCCTGCACCCTCTTTCTCTGCAACTTTGAGGCTTTTTGAATATCTCTTTGTTTTTTGAGCCAGTTCTATTACTTTGAGAGTAAAACATAGCTCTTCACACTGCTTCTTTATCCTGTATGAATGTAGCTTAAAATACATTCCTGGAAGTGCAGTGTGGAAAGGCAGGTGCTCCCAAGCACACCTTGAGTGCTGAAGAGAAGGGTGTACAAGCCAGTTAGCATGGAATAAGCTGTGGCTGGACTTCAGTCTGTCACAGCTTCACAGCCATTGTCCCTGTGAGTGCTGTCATCCCATGGCCAGCACAGAGTAGCTGATCCTTCACTTAGAAAACTGCCTTGGATTGTCCCTTGGAGTGGCTGTCACAGCCAGCTCATGCCTTAGCACCTCCTGCAGTAACTCCTTTGCATGCCTAGACATTATTATGAGATTAATTACCATGAGATGAATGACAAGCCACAGGCTATCTTCAGTTCCTGGCTCACTGCTTTCCCTCCTCCTGACTCTGCTGGAGAGCCCTGGCAAAGCCACAGCCATGTATGCCGGAGTTAGTGGTGACAGCTTGTTAGGAAGCTCAGCTGATCCCTCTGGGATTGTCCTCTGAGAACAAACCCACCTTATGGCTTATCAGCAGATCCCCAGGGAGCACTGATAAGGATTGCTGCTCCAGATGTCAGAGCTTGAAGCAGACATGCAGGTCTAACCTCTCTTCTCTGCTGCAAGCCAGGATTTAGCCAGTACCTTCCTTTGCTCACAGATAGGCTCAGACAGCAGCAAATTCTGTTGCATGAGTGGAGCTTTTTTTGGAGGAGGAAGGAAGGTGGGTGGTGATAAGTAAGGAAAAAAGTTTGCATGAGCCTAAACTTCCTTATTAGTTGGTGAATGTTGAAATTGCACTTCAACATCACTTCACTTGTGATGTGACATACCTCCCACAGGGTAACCAGGAGCCTGTGCTCCCACGGGGTGTGAGGCAGGTAAATCTCCCCATCCAGTGATGAAAATGTCCTCCCTTCCCCATGAAAGACCAAATGGGATCATTGTAAATAATTTCTATTTTTGTAAGACACATAAGAGTGCAAACATCTTCTCAGACAAACATTTTACTCTTGCCCACCTGAGGGTTTCCTTGGGCTGCAGAGAGGTGAGGCAAACAGTAGAAGGCTGTTTATCTTGATGTATCTCTGTATTTTTGATAAACAATGGTGGAAACTGAAATAATCTGAAATTCTTAAAACCCTACTCTTCTGGCTTTATATGTATGATATATATTTCACTTTTTCCCCCTTATCAAGTTTTTTAAAAGTCAATGTATCTCTTATTGTATAAATCAGGGTTTGACTCTACACACTGAATTTTGTAAGTTATATAACACTAGACACTAACTTTAAAATAACCCCTTAGAGGGTATATATATTCCTCCATTGCACAGTAAGGCTTTCATATGAATACTAGTTGTTTTTTTTAAAGAAAAGAACTATATTTATAAATTAGAATACAGTTAATCTAATGTATTTTTATAGCTAAAGGTACATGAAAATGTTATGTTTAAACCTCATGTATATATTTAGACTATGGATATCTTTTTTGTAATAGTTCTTGTTCCTAATAAATGTTTAACTTTGTGAAACAGGTGTATCTGAGGATTTAGTATCTCACTGGGGCACTGTGAGGGAATCTGCACTTGGATTAATTTTTGCAATTTGGATTAATTAATTAAATTTTTTCCAGTTTTTGGATTAGTTTTTGTAATTTTAAGAGTAAAGTGCTAGGTGTGGTCAGTGTTGTGCACATAAAAGCTCGAGTTGTGCCATTTACTATCAGCAGAGGGAGGAGAGCAGAGCTGCAGCTGGCTGGGGCAAGCACAAAGCTGGATGGATCCTCTTTTCCTTCTGAGGTGAGCCTCAAAATGAAGTGTTTAAAGACACTGTGGCTCCTGCAGCCAGATGGGAATTCCTGCCTTGCTCTGGCTGCTCCCCAAACCCCTTGGGACACATCCACCACCAGAGTGGCTCTGCTGAATGTGTTCCCAGCCCGGTTTCATTTCCCTCATCTGCAATGTAGATACAGAGCAAGAACATTCCATTGTCTTTTAACTCTCTTCCCATCTGATGTGTGAGAAATTCCTTTGGGCTCCCTAGAACAGGCCAAGCCAAACTCCTTGAATTTTCCACTCACTGACAGCATCAGTCAGAAGCTTTCAGAGTCCAGAAAAGGGAAGGCTTTACAGAGG
Source organism: Ammospiza nelsoni (assembly GCF_027579445.1). Lineage (NCBI taxonomy): Eukaryota > Metazoa > Chordata > Aves > Passeriformes > Passerellidae > Ammospiza > Ammospiza nelsoni. Next base: position 3,076,327 of record NC_080646.1, on the reverse strand, counting down.
CAGTACTGTGAGTGACATAATCAATGGAGACCTAAGGAAGAGTGGGATGAGATATGGGGAGGGAAAAAAGGGAAAAATTAGCTTGAATATGTGGGTAAATTATTGCCAAAGGAAATTAGAGGCTCTATCATAATAAAGGAAAAATAGTTATTTTAGGGTGTTTTCAAACATTGTGCTAAAAATGGTGTAAGAAAGGTCTGGGTAAGAGCTGGGCTGTGAGGCATAAAAGGGAGCAGGCTGGGTAAGAGGTGGAAAGATGGTGAAAACAGGTAACACTGGTTTTTAGCTGTGTTAAAAGTCAGAACACAGTAGTGTTGCTACGTTCTTGCTCTCTACCTACGGCTGCAACTGGACGCAGATTGATGGGGACCTGAACACAGGGAAGAGCAGCAGCGAACACCCATCCGTGTCTCCACAATCACCCAAAGGAGCTCCCAGGCAAATCTCAGGCTGCTGCAGCCCTTCTGTGAATGCACATCCACCCCAAGTGACCATCAGTGGCCCATTGCTAGGTACCGACCAGGGTAAAACACATCCTCTGTGTTTAATTTCATTTACAGAATGGCTGCGAACAGCAAAGCAAAAGGCACGCAGAAATGTTTGGGGTTTTTTCTTAGTTGGTCTGACGAGTGGGGGAAATGGAGCAATCCCTGGCTCGTCAGAGGCTGCTGGAGAGGAATGGGTCAGTGTGGGGAAGGGCCGCGGACACCAACATCCGACTCCTTCCGAAGAGAGGGGGCAACCTCGCTCCGCTCTTCCAGCGGGGACCGAACTCGCCGCGATCCGGGGAAGGAGCAACTTTCAAAGTGCAGCTGTGCCGAGAGCTGTGCCGGGAGCTGTGCCCCGGTAAGGCCGGGACCACAGGCAACGCTGCGGGAGCGCTCCTGCTCCAGCCACCGCCACTCCCACGCTGGCTTTTCCTAAAGAACGCGAACCCTCGGAGCCCAAGGGCTGCCCGGGGGCGGGCGTGCGTGTGGGCCGGGTCTGGGCAAGGAGCTCCATCCTCCTCCTCCTGCGGGCCAGCCCTGCCCTCGGGGCAGGCCGGGGGCCGTGCCGGGGGACTCGCCCTTGGCCGGCGGGCCTGGGGCCGGAGGAGGAGCCGCTGTCCCGCTGCCTTTGCTGCCGGGCTCCCTCCGCCTCCCGGGCCGCGGAGCGAGGCGTGCGGGCGGCGCCGGACGAGGAGGAGGCGGCAGCGGCAGCGCCGGGAGCGCCGGCCCGGGACGCGGAGGTACCGTGGCTTTGCTGCCGCTTCTCGGGCACCTGCCCCGCCGCCAGGGCAGTCGGTGTGGGGGGCTGCCGGGGCGCTTCAGGTGGAAACGAGGGAGAAAACGAGCTTGTTTTTAAAGAAAATGAAAGTTCGGAGGGAACTTTGCGGGCGCAGCGCGGCCGCCCCGCCCGGCGGGGCCGCAGAGCGGCGGGACTCGCTGTGAGGGGACGCCTCAGCCCGGGGGCTGGAAAGCGGCTGGGAAGGCGTGAGAGACCCCCCAGAAACGGGGTGCAGCGGCTGGTGTCCCCCCGGCCGGCCGGGGTGTGAGAAGGGATGGCTTGGTGCTCGCTGCTCACCCGGGACGAAGGATGCGGGTCCCTGGGCTGGCCGGGTCCCTGGGCCGGCACCTCGGCCCCAGGTTCGCTATCGACACCGGGCAGAGCCCCAGCGCCTTCCCTGTCCCTGGGTCTCCCAGACCCGTGGCAATCCGCAGGTGGGATTGTCAGAATCAACAGGTGGTTTGGGTAAGGCACTGAAGTTTTAGCAGGGTTTTTTTTTATGAATTAGGAAGCGATTTTGGGCAAGCTGTGATGTTTCTGGGGGCCCGGCTCTTTTCAGGCACAATGCACAGGGTCAGACTGAGCGGGATGGTGAAGTGGAGAGGAGTATGGTTCAGGTATGGGCAGTAGCAGGTGTCAGGACTGGGAATGTGGGAAATGGGATGTAAATCCCATTTACACCTGTTCAGGTGTGTTCTGCATGGTCCCTCTCCTTCTGAACAAGATTCTGCAGAGCTCATTGATTCCCTAAATCAAATCCCTAATGAAATAAAATCATGGTGTTTGCACGTGTTACAGTTGTGTGCACCTTCCTGAAGGTAAAGCTCTGTGGGTTTTTTTAAAATTATATACAAAAAGGTCCTGAAATACGGAAATCCTGCTTACCTGGGCACTGTATGGCAGTAATACAGTGCCCATGACTACAGCATTTAGTTACTTGCAGTTAAAGGAACTGATTACCAGAACCACACTGCTATTTTTCCTAAAAGTTATTTTTAATTTTACTTTATACGAGGAAAGTTTCTGCCTGGGGAATAGGCTGAGTAGAGAGCTAAAAATCAGGAGTGGAGTGGTTTTCAAGCCTCAGGGGTCCGTGCTGACCCCCACTGAGTGTTTCTTGTACGGTTGCTGTGGGTGCACATGGCTTGTCCCCATGTCAGGGCAGGGAAGTGCCTCAGAAGCCATCGTCTGCTGCAGAGCTGCTGGGCCAGAGTGTGCATGGGAAAGTGTTTGCTCTCCCTGGAGCTGCTCAGTGCATCGAGGGCAGTGGGCAGGTGGCTGCTGGAAGCATCAGATCCCCTCCACTGCCAGAGTCAGCAGCCTGGACAGCTCTGGGAGGTGTGAGAGCCTCCCTGACCCCTCTGCCTGGTGTGTCCCACCCGTGGCATGGGGGGATGTGTGGCCCCAGCTCCTCCTGCCAGTGTGGGCAGGGGAAACTGAGGCCAGGAGAGAAGCTGGGTCTGGTGGGCCAGAGCAGAATTCAGTCCTCCACCAACACAGAGCAATTCAGCAGTTTGTGGGCTTGGATCTGGGATTAGGGATTGCCTCCATCTCAGCCTCCTGCAGCACCCAGAGCCCAGACAGGCACAGGGGTGCCAGTCCTTGTTGCTGCTGCAAAGTCAGGGTCAGCAGAAGCTGAGTGCTCCTAAAATTCAAATATTTGCCTAGAAACAACTGAAATAGGATGCAGTGATTTTTAGTGTTGTTGGCTGGCGGTTGAAACCCAGTGTAAGGAGGGAGGAGCAGAAAGCTCCCTGGATAGGAGTGATGTGGATCAGCATATTTAAAATTCCCCTTGGCCTTTGATCCCAGTTCAGGAAGCCAGCTCTGCTCAGGGGAGTCAGGGAAGGTCTCAGGCCTTGCTGCCTGGAGTGGGAGGTGGGTGATGAGCTTTGCTGAGCTATAGCCTCAAATCAGAACTTCATCATCACACACCAGACATGAGTGAACCAGTAAGAGTCAGTTGAGGTGCATCATGTCACATCTGAGAGGCGTTCACTGACTGAAACTGAAAGCAGCAAATGAAGGAGCTCTGATGCTGCTTGGGCAAGCACTGAAAATCCTCCAGGAGTTTGAGCCTCTGTGCAGAGAGGTTAAGGGGGGCTGTGCAGCTGTGGAAAGGAAAGGAGCTGGAAGTGCCTCAGGAGACTGAGCTGTGCAATTTTCTGCTGCCTGTTATACCAGGCAGTTCACAAGCAGGCAACCTTTAATAGCTCCTAAGGGGCTGATTTGCCTCCCTGGGTGAAGAAGCCTGGTGCTTCCAGGGTGGGAGAGTTCTCAGAAAGGGCTGGGCAGAGGGGACAGGAGCTGCTGTGTTTTCTTTGCCCTCTTCTCTTTTCTACAGAGGATTATCTCAGTAACCACATCAGTGTTTTTCATTTTCTCGCAGTCTTACAAGAGCTGTGGTTGTCTTTGTGGATGGGAGAGGTTTTGAGGTTGCATTTAGGATTTTTCCAGCTGCACTGCAGGGTTTCAATGGCCTGCCTTTACACCAGCTTGTGGAGAATCTGAAACTGCAGCTGTGACCCCATGCCCACCCCCTTGTCCTCTGCCCAAAGACGGAGCAGCTTTGGTGGTGAAAAATTAGGAACATTATCTTTCTGTAGCACAGAAATTAGTAGTAGTAGTCCCCTCTGTTAATTCACGTTGTGCTCTTAATGAAGCTAATATGAAAATAATTGTATTTATAGGATGATAAGTGTATTTCTGCAGTGTGACATTTGGACAGCTGTGCTGATAGTGGAGAGGAATGAACATGTCACAATTTCTACAGTGGAATGATTAATTTGTTTTGTTGTTTATTTTTAAACAGAATTAATGATGTTTCTTCGGGATGGTGCTCACTAGCAGCCTCTGCTCCTGCATTCACCTGATGGGGATCATCCAGCCTTGACAACCCTGCTTGTTCTGAAGTGCTGTGGAAAGTTTGTGTGTGGGGCCTCCACAACTGCCACCCAGAATGTACTGGTGTGTGGGAACGGAGGAATCCACTGTTTGCAGGGAGAGCACCATGGAGCCACAAAATGGTAAATAGCAGGATTTGTTTCTTTCCTCTTCACACTGGGAACAAAAGGTTCTAGCAGTGCTCAATAGCCACCTGCCACTGGGCTTTGATGGAGTTCAAAAATGTGAAAGTTTTTTGAGCCCGATCTTTGAAAATCTACAGTCTAGAACAAGGAATTTTACTTCCAGGGAAGGTGATGTTGAGCTATGGAGGTGGTAAGAATAGCATTTTCCTGAAGAGGGATGTTCTCCAAAGGCATGGGGAATTAGTCAATATATGTATCATGTCTCACCAGTTCTTAAATATGTTTTACAAGATCTGTGCTTTTTCAGTGTGTGGATGCAAATATGTTCCCAGTCACTGATGCAATGGGTATTCAGGATATGAAAGCTGCTAAAATAGAGCATCTCTTCTCAGCCTGAACAGATATTAACCTGCTCCAGTTTTACCCTGCTCAATTCCATGGCTTGCAGTGATTTTATGTTGGGCTAAATTAGAAGGTTTGTGTTTATGTAATAAAGTAATTCCCCTTTTAGAAGGGACATATGCTTCAGGTTGCTTCCTGTGAATTTTTTATTTTTTTTTTCCCTGAGCAGGCAAATTATTTTTGGATGGTTTCTCTCACTGCAACCCTCATCTCCCAGGCACTGCTGCCTTTCTCTGAGTCAAACCCCAGTTATGTTTCTGCAGCAAGAAATAGCCTCCTGCTCTTGTGTAACGGTGTTCCCCCCTTGCAGCAAGTGCTTCATTAGGAGGCAGCATCTGCGCTCCAAGTGTGGGAAGAAGGTGTGTTTGACGCTTTGTAGTGAGTAAGCAGGCTCCAGCAGAAGCTAATGTTTTTGCAGCCTTATTTTGGATTTTATCAGCAACTATGAAGCAAAACCTGATAGTTTATTCAGAGGCCTCCTTGTCTTGTCTGAAGACGTTCCTCAGCAGCGTCACAGGGAGCTCTGGGAACTCTTTCCTTTCTCCGTACGTATTCTGCCTGTTCTGTGGTTTTCCTGTTTGCTTTTGGTGATTAGCATTGTACCTTTCTGTAACGCTTGGTTATTGAATATTCTTAAAATTCTTAAATTCTGTCGTCTGGGTTTCTCTCTGGAAGAAATTATCTGCACTTGAATACTAAGCTATAAACCATGAGAAGAATTTTAATCTGTGCTAACGGTTCACAACTGTTCAGAATTGCTAAATTTTTGTTCTGCAGTAGTGCTCTGACAAGTTTTCTCTCTGTTTAAAGATACAGCAAATAAATTATTGTAGGAGTGAATAAAGAAGTGAAAAGTGGAATAGTTATATTTTCTATGTTTTGAGTTCAGGTTTTTTTCCTGAGAACTTTATTACACATTGCTGTTATGTAATTATATTCAGTTAAACTGGTTAGCTGGAAGCATGCAAATCTCAGTGGTAGACTATTCTATATAGATAAATTTGGGTTGTATTAAAATAGTCTACAGTGCTGGAAAACTGGGAAAGGGATCCTTGTAAAGCTTAAGATCCCTGTACAAGGCACCAGTACTTCCTTGGAGGATTTGCTCTTTATAAGGGTATTGTACATGCTTAAACTCATTGTTAGTGTCCTGCCAAGAATGATTGTCATTAGCTAACTGGTCCACTCCCTAAGTTTCTGGTCCTTGTTCTGGCTCGGATCCCATTACAGGGCTGAAGCAGGAGCACGGTGACTCACTCAGCCTCCACATGCCAGCCCATTGTTTATGCCCTGAGGAACAATGTGGATGCAGCCTCCTGCTCCCATTCAGCGGGAGCTGCTGGGAAGGGGAGTGAGATTCCGGATCCTTTCTTTCATGCCGACATCTCATTAGTGCTCAGAGCTTGGAGTCTTTTCTGTGCAGGAGGGACTGGCTTGTGGCTGTGGGGGTTTAACCAGAGCACGGTGCTGCCGGGGGCTCCGGGTGGGTCAGCTGGATCAGCAGGGCTGGAGGCACCTTCCAGCAGCTCCTTGTGCACCTTCATTATCTGAAGCTTTAGCATTTTTTAGGTTTTTTTCCCTGGCAGCTATAAAGCCCTGGCCAGTTGTATGTGGAGAAAATCACACTCACAGCATCCTTGTTAGATAGAAAATGTGACATTGTGTGCAGGGGCTCACCTTGCTCAGGTGTCTCCTCTGCTGTTCCTCTTGGTTGCCAGTGATCTCCCTGTGTCCCAGCGGGATGACAGCTTTCCCCAGGAATGTCTGAGCTGTGTGTCAGGGCTGGACCCTCTCTGCCCGCCAGGGATGCTGACCGAGCCCTCGGAGGGGATTTGTCACCAGAGCTCAGGATGAGGCTCCCTTGTGGGTGCTCTCAGCATCTCCCTTGCTTCCTCAAACCCTGCTTCCCCTCTCCTGGATTTGTTCTTCTTGTCCTAATTAGAAGAAACTGAGCAGGGGTATGGGGGTGGCTGCAGTCTCTCATGAACTACAGGGTTTGGGTTTTTTTTTAAAGCTTGGTTAAAGAGCTCTGCATAATCCAGAGGAGGTGACATGATGTGAATTTTGTAGGAAGTACAATGGAAACTCAAAGGCATCACTTTATGAATGTGTAGAACAGCATAAAGATTCACCCCCTTTCTATGGGCTGATTGATTTCTTTGAACATTACAAAACTTCATAGCTAGGATTTAATTCTTGCATGGTTTTCTAGGACTTCCTCAGAGGTGTAGGAGAACAATCATTGTCTTCTGAAACATAAGGGTACTTCTGTTAAAAAGCTTATTTCCTTCTTACTGGGAATTTTATTCCAAGTCACAGAGCATTCCTATGCCACTGGTGTGTGTCTCAGAGATGGGATTGGATTATCCTTCAGACATGCCAGAGAGTGTCTCTTTTCTCCTGCTAAATCTGGAAATGAACCCTGAAGAGGGGTGTTATGGTGGAAGGTGTCTAACATTACATCATTAGGGACAGCAGTGCCAAGGAGAGCTGCCTGAAGCTTTACAGCAGCTTTGCAGGTATTAACTAAATGCACCTTCGCAACTTCTTTTGGGGCAAATCAGTTGTAACTTGGTGACTTTGCACTGTCCAGGGAAGCTCAGATGGGCATGGACAGTGTGCCTGGAAAAGGGACCTAAGTATTACCTGAGGGACCAAACAAGTAACCAGAACATGTGGCTGGAGTTGTCATTTGGAGTGCACCAGAGGCCCCTGAAGCTGTGCAGGTGCTGTGCTGACCCTGCAGCTCGCAGGGCTTTCTGTTCTATCAGAAAGAAGCTGCCCACAATGGCAGTGACCTCTGCAACCCCACCCATGGCCCAGCTCAGATCTGACTCACAGGGAAAGCTGCTCCTGCTGCTTCCTGAATCCTGGGAAAGGCTCTGGTGTGAGCAAGGCTTGAACTGGAAAAGCCAAGGGGAGAGAGCAGACAGCTCAGGAGCAAGTGCAGTTTTACAGGGAAAGTTTCACAGCAGTTTGGGTGGTGGCAGTTCAAGGTTGGCCAAGAGCAAATGGAGCAGTTTATCCTCCTGGGACACACTTTGTGCCTCCAGCTTTGCTCCTGGTTGGCATCAGGGCAGGATATGTGCAGAGGTGGAACTTACTGGTCCTGGTGGGTCCCTTCCAGCTCAGCCCGTTCTCTGATTCTGTTATTTCCTCACTGCTGTTGCCTGAGTGTGAATAACTTTGTTTAAAAATCTTTCCTGCTGAATAGAGGAGGAAGGGAAAATCAGCAGCACTGATACCAGTTTGTTCCTCATGAAATCACCATGTAAACCTTAAAACCTTCCCATCAGCTGTGTGGGGACAGGAACAGCAGCTGGGCCTTGGGGCTGAATAACAGGGAAAAAGTGCTCAGAGCCTCTGTCCTGCTTTTTCCATCCACACATCACCCTGCAGTAACATTACCCTGGGTGTTTTGTGACAGTGTGGGGTGAGGACAAGGAGAGGATCTGGGAGGTGAACTGAGCATGCAGAGCCCTGGTGAGCTGCAGAGTGTGTCAGTCGTGTGAAGTTCTCCATAATCACACTAAATCAGCCTGGAAGGTTTGCTGGTTTTCTTCCTGCTGGTTGAGCTGCGAGTAAACTCGAGTCCAAACAGCAAACTGAAAGGGTTCCTGTGAGCTAAAAAAGCAGAAAATAGAACAGGTTTTGTGTGTGAGTCAGTCTCACTGCAGAGTGCCCTGCAGAAGGAGAAGTAGGAAATGTTCAGCAGGAATAGGAAGTACACCAGTAAGGCAGTAATAGGCTTGTATTTTTAAATATTTAAATAAACTCTTCATACAGAAGTGGTGCAATTTCACAAGGGGCCAAGGCTCCTGCAGGAGGCTGGTCTGCAGCTGAGCGTGCCTGTGGTTAAACCTGCCCTGCTGTGCAGAGCTGGGTGTTACAACATCCCTGCAAACCAACCTGTGTGTGTCAGAAAGGGGCAAGGAATGCTGAGGCATTTACAATTTTCCTGACAAGAACCGTCAAAGCCAGCCTGCTCTTGAACTTGAGGGCTGTGTCAAGGAGGGCAGAGCTGCTGGGAGAGCCAGTGGTGCAGCAAAGACCTTGGGAAGTTAATTGAGCAGGGAGTCTGACCTGAGACCCAGCTTGATTTACAAGCAGCAGTAAAGCATTGGTCTTCAACTGAGCTGCATCTGGAATTATCTGCTGCTTTACAGCTTTATTTTTACACCTTCATGTTAAAATTATTTGTGGTGTATCACATTGAAATGTAACTTATGACAACTCTATCAAGAAGTCTGGAAAAACCCAAAGATAAGGTGATAACGTAGCAAAGAAAATCCTTTGCCCTTAGCACTTGTACACAGGGAATTCTTTACAAGGTTCCTGAGGTGTGATTTATGAGGGAGCTTTCAGGTGAGGGTTGATTCTGGGGTCAGGGAACTGCTGTCCTCTGTTTCAGTGGGAAAACAGCAATTGATAGTGTTCACACCAGCTCAGCCTTTACCAGGGCTGTAATTGATGTAGTGTTTTGACAGAGATGTTGCAGGTGATTCTATACTTGCATTAAGAAAATGCTATGAATTATGGAGTTTTATCCTCCCCAGGGCCTATGGGGGCCTTATCCAAAACCCATTAAATTCTTTGCACTGACATAATGGGATCTTCAGGGATCCTTACAGCATTAAATCTGTGGTTTGTTTGTTTTTCACTGCTCTGATCAATAGTGGGGCTGTCAGGGCTGTGCTTGCAGAAGGCAGTGAGCTGGGAGGAGCTGTTTGCATTGCAGATAGAGGGGAGAGATGGATTTTATACCATTCAACTCCCAATCTGCTATATAAAATCATAGAATCGTGGAATTTTTAAGGCTGGAAATGACCTTTAAGGTCACTGAGTCCAACTGTTCCCCAGCAGTGCCAAGCCCACCATTAAACCATGTCCCCAAGTGCCACATCCACAGAGCTTTTAAACCCCCCCAGGGATGGTGACTCAACCATGGAGTCTGTCTCTTAATAGGTTCTGTTTCAGATTTTACATCAAGTCAGGCTGATATTTAATTCCTTCCCTTAATCTGAGTCTGTGTGCTCATTAGTGGGTCAGCAATTGCTTATTTGCATGATTATGTATCACCACAGCAGCAGCTCTTTTATGTAAGCTGCTGGTATTTTCACAACACAAGTGTCTCCATGTTTTTTTAATTTTAGGGGACCTATTTAAAAAGCCTTTAAGTTTTAGGAAAGGCTCTCACTCTTCCAAAGCCCTTCTGCAGCCAGAGGGACTCTGGGAGTCAGCAGTTTGTGTTGGGGTCTGCCATGGAGATGCTCAGTGGGAACCTGGGGCAGATCCTCTCTGTTTTGGCTCTCCCTCTCCACTTGGAGAGGGCAGCAGATCCCTGGTGAGCTTCAGGAACTTCTCATGTGCAAAGACAACCCCACTAGAGTCACCCAGGGGTGAGGAAAGGGGTCAGTGTGCCACAGGAAGAGTGGGAGGAAGGAGCTGGGACCTGGGGCTGGCAGCTGGAGGAGCAGCTTCATTTCCTCTCTGATAGTCAGTGTGTGCCTCCCAGGCATAAAGGTTGGCATTTCAGATGCTGCTGGAGAAAAAAAACTCAGTCCCAGGCTGTCCCCAGCTCCTCTCTGTGCATAGCTGAAAATCATGGAAAAATAACCAACCAAAGCAGTGACTCAAACAAGAAGTCTGGATAAATTTAGCTCAAATATTCTTGGTATGTTTGTGGTCACTGTGGAAATTGCATCACTTCTTGTTTTAATGATCAAAATATTGCTTGGAAAACTGGCATGGCTACCCGAGAAGAGCTCAAAATGAAATCCTTTAAAAGCAAGTATGTCTTTGGAATTGCTTCACCTGCAGTTAATTGGTTTTGGGGGTTGTTTGTTTTATTCCTGCCTTGGTTAAGGAGTTTTTGGACTGGAGGTTATTGCTGCTTAATTGAAAAGCCACAAGGTTTAGAGCTGATACACTCTGCAGTGTGATTATCTACTTCATATAAAAGTTCTGTCTGGGGAGTAGGATTCAAAAAGAGTGCTGGTAATTGCTGAAGACAAGACCTCCTCCAGAATCTGCCTGCATGTCTTTCTGTCTTTCACATCAAAGAGCCTTTGAAAATGCTTTTATTTTTGCATCAAACAGGAACATTTTAATTTTTTTGACAACACTAATGGACAGGATCCCTTTCCAGCTCTCATACATAGCCTGAAAAGCAAAAAGCTTGGCTCCTTAAGTGAGCTTGTAATCCTGGTCATAATTCTCCCATGTTTTGCACCTTGGACCTTTCTCACAGTGGCAGGGTGGGAATAAAAGCTGCCAAATCAAAGCTATCTGCATGGATAGGGCCAGGTTCTGGGATGCAATGGATCAGAGCTGTCCAAGGTTGGTGGGAAGGGGATGAACTGTGCCCTTCCTCATTTTGCTGTCTCTGCCTTGCAGCAGACATCCAGAAATGCTGTGAGCTGCAGTGGGGTCACAGTGTGGACACAGGAGCCTCCCAGGCAAAGTCCTTGTGCTCCCTTCACTGAAATGGGTGCTGATGTTCCCAGGAGGACAAAATACCCCCCTGCCAAAGCAGGCATTTCTGCCTCTTGTAGGTTTTGTCACAGTAGGGGAAGGCTTTGTGGGGTTTTTTTGGTAGCCCCACTGAAGCTTTGGAGCTGTCTGGGCCAACAGCAGAAGACTTTCTGTCAGGTTTCTCTTGTGCTGCAGCCACAGCTGTCCAGGTGATCCTCCCTGTGAGCCTGTCCTGGAAACCAGGATCTTCCCTGGCTCCTTGGGAGAGCTGTCAGAAGTGGGAAGTGCTCACACTGAGCTAGCTAGAAGCTGGAGTGAAGCCCCACTTCCTTCACTGTTTTATTTAGATTTTTTTTGTTTTCTTCTCCAGACTAACCCATCCATCCCTTCTCCCTGGAGCTCTTCCCAGCTCTGCATTTCCCTTGGCTCTGCTGTTGCCAAATTGTCCCTTCAAGTCTCCTCATGCCAACCATATCCAATATCTTGATTGCATTTTCTTTTTCTCTCCATGCAACACTTTAAACTGATCCAGAGTGGTTGTCTTAGTGATAAATGAGAAGTGAGGGTAGCAAGGAGTATTTTATTAGTCAAGCAGGCACAGTAAAGAAGCTCATTGAACTGTGTCTAACATGTGCTAAGCTTGGATTTTGCTGCGTGGGATGTTTGCCCCCTCAAATCTCTTGAAAGGCTTCTTCCTTTAGATGTGTCTCCTGAACATATCAGTCTTTTAATAAAAATATTCTTTCATTCTTCAAACTTTAGTCCAAGTAGCTGGAAGGAGAGTGGGTCAGTGTCCTGGTGTCACACTCCTACACCTTCTGTCCTTCTGGAGAGACAGATTTTGGCTGCTTTTGTGCTCTTAGTTTTGACCAGCAGTGGGGTTGCAGTGCTGTAAATGGGTTTTCCATGGAGGAAGGTGTTTACATGTGTTATTAAAGTGAAACACAAGCTTAGGAGCTGCTTTTCCCAACTCAGAGAAGGTGTGGGATCTCTGGATGTGTCTTTGGTGGAGCTGGTAGAAGATTTATGCTCAGAAGAGACCTGAGCAGAGACCTTGGGCCCATTTTCCTCTCACTTACACACAGCAAGCCTCTCACAGCTGGGGCTAAAAGCATTTACTTCTTCTAAAGCAAGTTTTAAATATGTGCCCAAGCAGCAGAAGTGGGCTGGCTGGCCATGAGGTGGTGCTTCCCCAAGGTAAATAATTAATGTTTTAATTTTTTTAGAAGAAGAATTTTGAGCAAATTATTTCTCAAACAATTATTTCTCAAATATTTTTTAGAAGAAGAATTTTGAGCAAATTGAAAGAGAGAAAACGGTGTGTGGGAATTTTTCCCTTCTGATGAAAGCTTGAATGTTAGGGAAAGGGTTCGGAAGAAAGTTAGCCATGAAATTTTATTTTGTGAAGTTTCAGATGAAATAAAATCTTGGTTTGGTTTCATGGCTGTAATATTTGATTCAGTTGGACAGGAATGGTCTCACTGGAGACACCTTTCACCATTTAACAATCCTCCATTTCCAGCCATGCCTGGAAACGAGCACAAAGAAAATCCAAAAGTGTTGTCATGCTCCTGCATGCTTAATGTGTATCTTCCAATTTAAAATTTGGACAGCAAGAGTGGCATAGCTGGCCTTGCCTGCAGAAGCACATTTCTGAATGATTCAAGCTGTAGGATGGGAACCAAATCACTGAGGCCAAAAGACAAAAATAGAAACTTTCACTCCAGAGCTGAGTCATTCGTATTTTCAATACAGCAACTCTCTGGCCATTTGGAGCTCTCAAAGCTTCTCTTTGGGGTGGCAGTAACAGCATCACTGTTCTCTTTGGGCTTTGCTGATCCTTTGCACCCCAAAGAGGGCACTGCTGGAGGGCTGGGGGTGTTCCCACCCTCTGTGAGAGCAGTTTTTGCCCTGTGTGAGGGCATCCCTGCCCAGAGGGATTCCTGCTCCTCTCCCAGCAGGTACAGCCCAGAGCAGTGGGAGTGGAACTGCTCTTCACAACCAACCAGTGGGGAACATCCTGTGCTCTTGCTGAGGAGAGGCATGTCCCAACCCCTTGCTTCTTTTCCATGGATAGCTGCAGGTATCATTAGTGACCCTGGATCTATTTTCCACTTTCCAGCCTGGTTTGCACAGTGCACGAGGGTTTGTTCTGACACTCATATTCCATATTGTGCTCTCTCTGACCCCATTGCCTTGCAATGCCTTTGTGCAGCCTCTTTTGTCTTCAGTTCCATTTTAACTTCTTGGACAACACAAACAATCCCCAGAGTCCCATTTTAACTCAGTTCCATTTTAACTTCTTGGACAACACAAACAATCCCCAGAGTCCCAGGAATTTGGGAGGTGCACACACAAATGCAGGAGCCTGCCCAGATCTGGCAGTGCTGGCACTGCCCAGATACTGCTGTTAGCAGGATTTGAGGCTTTTCTGTTCCCCCTTCCCTCATTATCCTGGTTGATGAAGAAATGATTGTGTAAGTGTGGAGCTGAAGCCTTTGGAGGCGTCTGTTTCTCATAACTCTGTCCTGGAGCCCAGAGAAAAGGCAGCAGTCCAGAGCATTTTCCACCCGGGACTTCATATTTTCCTTTCAAAGCTGCACTAGCAAATGCTTTTTTTCCTTGCAGGTTAAAAGTGTTATAAATAGAAAATTTCCAATGATTTTGGTGATAATTGTTCACTTTACACAACTGTACCTAAAATTGTCAGCATGCCCTGGGTGCTTGCTGGAAAATGTTCAGTGCAGATCAGCACCATGTGTGTGTGGTGCTGGCATGTAAACAGCTTCAAAATACTTCCACAAGCTGCAGTAATAGTGAAAAAGATCCCTTCAGCACTGGATTTTTGCCTTTGAAGCATTCCTCTGTGTTTCATATCTGGTTTCTTTTGGGGTTTTAAGTCTCCTTTTGGGGCAGTGAGCATTGATTGTGAGCTCTGTTGTAGATGTGGGTGGCTTTTGTGCTCAGCACATCATATTTTCCAGTGCCTTTGGCAGGCACAGCTCAGTGCAGAGCTTAGTGCAGAGCCACTCCTTTAATTAGCTGAAATAATGGATTTTTGGGGGAAATGGAACCACAGGAAATAGGCAGAAAAAGTGTGTGGAGGGCTCCCACTGCCCCTGAGAAGCTGGCACATCCCATTTGTTGTGGGAAATATTAATTAGGGTCAGAGGGGCCATGACCCAGTTCTGGCACAGGCTCTCCAGTGGGGATTTGGAGCTTCCCAGATAAACCACCTTGGTTTCAGTGTCTTCTCACAGGGGCATTTATTGGTAGTTCTGACCATTTTTGAATCCTGACATTTTAAAGCAGAGTTGGTTGAGCCACATGTATTTCACCTAAATCTGAGAGAAGGCAAAGCAGATCACTGGCTTCTTGCTGCAGGATGGTTTTGAGGCAGCTTCTGGCAATATGGGCAGGTGGGGGGAACAAGAGATCTTGGTCTGTGGCTTTATCTTCTAAAAAATGAATGAACAAAATCTTCTAACTATTTTTTTGAAAAAATGAAACCTTGAAGTGTCAGCTAGATAGAAAAGGAACCCAAAAGATACCTTTGCTTCATAAAACATTTTTACCTACTAGGGCTGACTGAAAAATTTATTTCTTTATTTTTTATTGAAGAACCCAGGGTTTTCTTCCTTGTTTAGGATGGGATTTTTCAGTATCTCAAAAATTTCCAGAGGACTGAAAAATTTTTCTTACCCATCTAATAGGAAAGTGCAATGTAGGACAGATCCATCATCCTTTGAAATCACTGTTGGCTGCTGCTCAGTTTGTTATCCTGAAGTTTTCCAAAGCAGCACAGGATTCATGAATCTGTTGCAGAGACTCAGAAATAACATGGCTTTCCATTAATTTTGCAAACCAGCTGGGCAGAGCTTTTGTGGAGTAGTATTGAAAAACATTCAGTGACACCGGTGAGTTTTGGAATGTTTGGAGGTGCTGGCTTTAAATATTCTGCACATCTTCACCCTCATCCCTGTCCCGTTTTTCAGCTGTGCAGTGGCAGCACTCAGAAGTCAAAATGGCAAAAGATTAAGCTGGGGAGGGTGAGCTGCAGCCATCTGGTGCTGTTGAGGAATTAATGTGTGAGCTCAGCCTCCCTGCCCACCCCCATCCCCACATCCTCTGCACCAGAGGCTTGGATTTCGCCGTAATGGGACGGGGAGATGAAAATATCTGTCAGGGCTAAACTGTGGTGGTTAATTCAGACAAAGGAGCAGCCAGTCAGCCATTCCATCCAGTGGCCACTGCAGGAGCTGCTGGGGCTGGAGCAGAGGTGGGTGGTTATCAGTCCCAGGAATTGACAGCTGAGTGGGGCATCGCTGGGGGGATGCTCTGGTAAAGCATCAGCTTGATTTGCTCCTGGCTCTGGAAATACCTGCACACATTATGACAAGGTCAGTAGCAGTTTTCAAGTTGTATTATTGTTGTAATTCTGCTTTTGGAGGAGGTTAGCTTCCTGATTTATCCTGGGTTAAAGCATCTAATGTATATCTTGCTCTGCTAAATAAAAATTTCCTACCTAGTTGCCAAAGATCTGCTGGTTATGGAAGGGCCTAATGTGGCATTTACAAACTCCTGTGAGTTTATGTGTCAGAGATGCAGTGATTTGGGCTATTGAGAAATAATCATCTGTACATTGTGCTGCTTTGTTATGCAGCTCTTTGCTGATTCACAGCACTGACTTGCAAACCCTCCCCTTTTACTGATGGCACTCTGTCAATTTAGGAATTTTAGAGGGTTTTTTTCCACCTGCTGTTATAATAAGGCCTGTGACAGGGTCTAACTACACATGACCCTGAAATTCTCATGGTACTCTTTATTACTAAAAAGGCTTATTTTTATTTTGTTTCTCTGAGCCGGGCCAGCAGTTTGCTGCACTTTAAAAGTGATACCTTGTGCCCTTTTAATGGCAATAAAATAACATTGCTTTTTTATTGATAACCTCTGGTTTCATTGGGATGTTTTGTAAAAGAAAATTAGTCTTGCCCTTAGCTTTTATAGGGCTGTTATGGCAAAGCTACACTTAAAATGTATTTCCAAAGCATAAATCATTGAAATCAAGAGAGAAATAATTCTAGAGTTAGTCGTTTTTGTACAAGCTGTTAAGTGGTGTGAGGAATAGATGATGGATGCATTTTTAGTGTCAGCAGATGCATCCCCTTTCCCCCCACAAACAGCCCTGGTTTGCTTACAGCTTTTTTAGTAGAAAGCAAGAGAAGAAAAGAAGCTGTGGATTTATGGAGAGGTTAAACAAATATGATGCAGAAGCTGCATATTAAAGAGTAAACTCCATGGCTTTATTTTCATAGATGTTCAAAGCTGTTAGAGAAAAAAAAAACACAGGTTCCTCAATTCAAATAGGCTTCATTTATCTGTTTTTGGTGCTGCTTTGGGGCAGTGCTCTGAGAGGAACCTGTGCCAGCACAGGAACTGCCCAGATCTGTGTGCAATAAAGCAGAAACTAAAAAAGATGGCACAGGGTGTGTAAAGTTTGTGGAGTTTCTTGGATAGTACAGGAGTATCCGAGAAGTCCTGCTGGGATATCATCCCTTGCACACAGAAAGTGCATTGTGCAGGAACACAGACCCTGTGTGCAGCGTGCACAAGCTGGTTCCTAAATCCATAAAATCCAAGAATTTACAGCCCTTTGCTACATCTGGGCTCAAATGCTCAGCATGTTGCACAATCAAGTCCAAAAGCAGAGGTTCAGCGTTCCTGAGCTCCAGTATTGCTCAGGGCTGGGTGTGACTGAGGTGACTCTGACAGGAGAGCCATGAGGAGCTCGGGCAGGAGCAGGAGACATGTGAGGTTAAAAGCAGAGCAGAATTTCTTTGGATTTCAGCCCAGATTTCTGCTAAAAATGGCTGGTGCATGTATTGGCAAAATGTTATTCCAGCCTACACGAATGGCACTGCTGATGGTAGGTCAGTCATGCATCTTGTAGAAATAACCAGTCTTTAGTCAGTAAAATGTAGTTTTCCTTATTTATTTTCCCCCCACCGGTGAGTATAAATGAAGGTTATAGAACATGCTGCTTCTTAATTTGCCCTAGTTTTTCAGAAGCCAATATATCATTTACTAAGTCACCAGGAAGTCTTCTGTAAACTGGGTAATTTTGCTGGTGAGATGTTAACTTTGCCTTGGATGGTGTTTGTCCTTTTTGGAAATTTGGGAATTGACAGCCAACCTTGTCTCATTTAACCTCTGAAAGCTCTACTAAAATCTGACAGCACCATGTGAGTACAGCTGTTGCAAACTTTTTTACCTGTGTCTCACCAGTTTTGCACTTTTCGGCTTTCAGTTGATAGTCACAAGGAGTTTTTTTTGCTGGAGACCTTTGGCAGCTTCTTCCCTCAGGCCTAAGGCAGGAGGTCAATTTTACCCTGCAGAATGGAACCATAGAAGGAAGTTTTGGTGTAAGAAATTTGAGATGGGTAGCATTATCTTGCTGCCAGGAATATTTCATATAAAAATATTGGTTTCCAACAGTAGAATTGACCAGATTTCTTACACTCAGTGAAACCCTTATTGAATTCTGCCTGATGAATCGAGATATTCAAAACTGAGCAGTTTTTATTTGGTCAATAAAAGTTTCCCTAAAACAAGACTGGAATAGAGTTTAAGGACTAAAATGAATATACTGAAGATTGTTCTGGCAGTAAGCTCCATGGAGCCAGGTGTGACCTTCCAGTTCCTGGAGATCCCAGAATTCTACCCCTAACTCATGGCCAGCCCATGTTCTTCCAGGGCTGGTGGCACCAGGGGTTGTGACTGAGCCATTGCACCACAAAGGATTTCAGGGGGGCCAAAAGTGTAAGGGGAAGCCCAACACATTGGCTGAGTTGTTTTGTGAAGTAGTAATTTGGCAAAACACAGAAGTGGTGTTGAGTTAGGGTCAAGCAGGCGAGTTCCTCCTTCCCACAACCCTGTGACCCTTCTTGTGCTGTTGGAGTGGGGCGGCTCCAGCAGGAGAGGTGGAAAATGCTCCTTTTAAACTTCCTTTATTCCCAGTTCTGTGTGTGGGAGGGTGGCTGGAGACCTCTCTGCTTGAGGGGAGCGTGACACCAGGATCTGATGAATCTCTGATTGTGAGATTCTTGTACCTCCACCCTCCCAGGCCATGATTTAAAATCAAAGAGAGATGGTCCTGCTCAATTCTTTGGCAGAAAGGGTGTGCTTTTACATCTGGAATGGCTGCAGATGTGGGCCTTGAGTGACAGTCCCCAAAATCAGGATTGAGGCTGGAATTGAGTGAAATTTGTCCCTCCTTTCTGCAATTTGTAGGAAGCAGATGGAAGTTGCCCTGCTCTGTCAGCCCTGGTGTGCAGGGCTCCTTGAGCAGGAAGCTGAGGAGCTTCCAGCTGTTTTGTATCTCTGATGTGAGGCATTTTTTCCTCCAAGGGGAATTCCAGAGCTTCTCTCTAGGTTCAGGATTTCATCACAGAGTGCCAAGAGGGGAGGCTGCTTGTTCCAGTAACTGCAGTGTTTGCTTGGATCTGTACTTCTTGAATTTTCTTAGTCCAGTTGTTTTGACTGGAGAGCTATTTTGCTCTGAAGTTCTCCTTTCTATCATCCTTTAAACATACTTGCCTAAGAATATTTTTTTCCTATCTTTGGTGTCCATGAAAATGAAAATTAAATCATATGTGATATTTTTAGTGATCCCTTATAGGTGTGTGATCTGCTTTAAAAGAGTGAACCAAATGCAGGAAGAATTTCTTTTCCCATGTACTCCCTAAAATTACAGAATTATGGAAGCACTACACCCATTAATGTGAACTCTGAGATGCTGTTTATTGTGCTGTAATTTAACCCCACTTTCATGGGCCTTGATTTCTGCTCCTTGTCCTTCACAGGTTCTGCATCATCTGGGAAAGGTTATTGGTGAGGGCACACTTTTAATGGCACCAAGCTCTGGAGCCATCTCCAATGTCTGAGTGATTTGAGCTTCGTTTAAATAATTGATGAGAAGTGTTAGTCAGAACCCACTGGTGATTCAGGCTGCATTATTCAAAGATATTTACTGACAGTTATAGATTGCTCCAAATTTACTTCTCTTTCCAGGCTGCATTAAACTAGGCCCTGTGTGACATATATGTCTATTTAAAAAATAAATAAATCCTTGTTAATACATGTGAAGAACTGTGGGCTTAAGTGCTGTATTTAACCAGTTGTAAATAAGCAATATTAATTCATGATGTTTTAGCAGGAAAAAACCATTCTGTTTTCAAGTGGAAAATGCTTTTTTCCTCTGTCTTGGTTGTTGTTCAGGAGTAGACCTGAAAACATCTTGTATTTCAGTGACTTTAATGCAGCTTTCCCTGTACTGGTAGTTGGGGAATGGTTGGGTGTGAGACTTCCTGCCTGCCTCATTAGCCACCCACCAAAGTATCTTCTCTAATGGCTGCAGCTTTTAATCTCTGACACTTAAAAGCTCTTCTGGCTCCCTACACCATTTAGGAAAAGAAAGTCTGGTCTAGGAGATTTCTCCAGAATTGATTAAGGTGACACTGGGCATCTTGCAAAATCTCCTTTTACCTTTGTATTTTTTTCCCGAGTAAATATTTCCAATTTCTTTTATTTCACACTTGTAGAGGTTGAAAATGCTGGAGGACAGTGGGATTTTATCAGGCTGTTGTCAGGAGTGAAGTGTGACTAAAGCAAGTCCAGTAATTCCAGATTTGCCTTTCAGATTCCTGCCTTTGTCACAATTCCTGCAGGTGCCAGTGCCATGCAATTCCTTCTCTTCCCTGGTTCCTCAGCAGGAGGAGGAGGAGTGTGCCAGGAGATGAAGGGTTCATGTGTCCACATATGTGAACTTCCACACCTTCCTTTGGAAACCACCTCTGGACACCATTGGGGAACTCTGCCCCTCTCAGTTTCATGTCCCTGTTGGGAGGAACTTTAACATTTATCACTTTCTTTTATCAGCCTCTATTGCATGCGGTAAACAATTCCTCTGAAAATCACCAACTTCTTTTATTCCCAGGATTCACTGACATTGTGGCTGTGCATGGGTAATGAGCAGGCACTTCTCCCTGACTTCTCTTTGCTGTTTTCCCTGCAGGAACTGTGGACATGGGTGGCAAACAGTCCACGAGTGGCGACGTCTCCGTCACCCAGACCCCTGTGACAGAAAGCATCCAGGATGCCTACAAAGCTGGGGACACCAGCAAGGCCCAAGAGTTGATTAGGTTGTCCTGTGAGGAGACTGCACTGCAAGTGGAAAAGGTTGGGTTGGGTTACTGCTCTCTCTCAGATTTTATTGGCAAAGATGCCAAAATTTCAAGATGCTGCTGTTATCTGTTGTTTTTCATGGAGAAAATCCATTTGGATGTGTGGGTCCCAGACATGGCTGGTTGTGTGGGGCTCTGCAGGAACATGCTCAGGGACACAAGTTTGCCCTTGAAAACACAGATCAGGAAGATGAGGCAGACCACAGGGAGCAGTGTCTGTATGAACACAGGCTGTGTGAGGAGGGGTGCTGCTGCTGTGGTCACCAAACAGGGAAATGCATTTTTCCCTGTAAAAAGGAAGCAGTTTATAGACTTAGCAAAAAATGTATTCCCTCATCAGTGCAAAGATGGTTAATGGCCCCCTGGGAAGATTTTGCTGCCTGTGTGTGGAATTTTATCACAAACTCTGTGCCAGCTTCTGCACTGCTCTGCCTTCAGAGCCCTCCGTTTGAGCCTGCCCTTTGCACAGAGCTGATGTGAGTGTTTTGGGAGGCTCCCTGCATGTCAAGTCCAGTCACAGTGGCCATCTCCAAAACAGGTAATACTGCATTTTGCAGCTGAGCTGTGGAAATGCTTTTCTGTTGGTCCATGAAGAATGGGTTTATATTCACTGTTCTGTGCCTCAGGCACTAATGTGAAAAAACATACAAAAAAACGTAAAATACAAACCCCAACAAATTATGTGAAAAACCACACAAAAAACTAAAATACAAATCCCAACAAATCAACATAATAAATTTATCAACAATGATTACAATGGCCACTAGTGTTTGTGACATTTTCTATTAACCACAGTGACAGTGGACATGCCTTGGCATGGGCACAAATAAAACCATACAGCTCTAGAAATGCTCTTTCTCTGCCTGCTGCCTTTGACAGAGAGTTTCTTCTGCTGTGTTTCCTTCACCAGTGTCAGCTCTTAGGCATTGCAGCAGCATATGGGGACCTGCAGGCAGTGAGGTACCTGCTGAAGGAGGCGTTGGTGGTGTTACCAACAGAGCCCAACGATGACAATGCAGCCGTGGTGGCAGCGTATTTTGGGCACAAGGACATCGTGAAGGAGCTGCTGGATTCCCTGCGTGGTAAGCCCTGGGCTGACCCTGCCTCCCCTCGAGTTTTTCAGGAGCTGTGTGCTGCAGCTCCAAGCAGGCATTTGGGTTTTTTGGCATTCCTTGGAAAGGGAGGGGTTTAGTCATGGGGAAGTGCATGCGGGATCAGATCTCTGCTGTGCTTGAAGGAAACTTCCCCCAGGGGAAGAGAAACACATGCATAAAAATATTCCATGTTTGCAGGCTGGAAGTGGAGGAAGATGCCATTAAGACAGTTCATTCCTTTCAGGCCTCACAGCTGGGTAACATCCCAGACCCTACAGGGAGGTTAGGGGATTTTCAGGATGCAGCATCATCCCACTGCTGATCCAACAGTCTCAGTGGTGCTGGCAGAGTGGCCTGACTGGTCAGGGACACTTTGGGTGCACAGCTGACACCCACTCTGTTCTCTACTTGACATTTTGGGGACTTTCAGGGGAATTCCTTCTTCTAATAATAATTAGATTTTACTTAAGTTTTATAATAGTAATTATTTTGGAGCAGAGACTTTTTTTTGACTCAGACACGATTCCTAAGGCAGCAGTGGGAGCAGAACTCTGACTCAGGACCAGGGGCTGTGTTTGGGTCCCTGTTGCTCTCTCAGTGTTCTCTGCACTTGGCAACTGCTTCTCCCTGGGACCTTCCATGCATTTGGGGTCCAGAGGTCCTGCAGAACATCTGGGGCAAATCCTTGACCTCAGACACTGCAGTAACACAAAAGCTAAGCTGGCTTCTTCAATATTTAACCTGAATATAGCTCTAGCTCCTCACTGGGACTAAATAGTTGCCAATGGCCTCACTGAGAACAGGAATAACCTGTTGGAAAACCTGCTTATTTGGTGTCCTGTTGGAGCACTGGTAAGCAAAATAAATGTTCCAGTTTGGGGGATGCAATTAAATGTAATATTTCCTTAAGCCAGAAAGGAAGCTGAGTAACCTAGTAGAAAAATTAAATTATATTAATATAATGCACTGAGTAATGAAAAGTGACTCAAGTAGTTTCTGGAAACTTAGCTCAGTTTAGAAGTGACCAAATTCCCTCCAACTCTTGCTTCAGGGGGGTCAGGGGAGGAGCTCTGTACAAACAGCAGCTTTCAGAAAGTTTTATGCAGGACCTTCCAGCTGTTTTTTTGGGAAGCTACAGAGAAACCAATCACAGGCCTTAGGTATAAATTACATAAATTTGCAATTTGGCTGTTGCACTGCAGTGATTCTCCCTGGAACAGTGAGAACTACTTGTGGCTTACAGCTTAAGTGGAGCCCATTTTTTGTAGCAGGAGGGTGAGGGATTTAGTGGAGTTGTTAAGAATGCAAAGAGAGATGTAATTTCCACATGGATAAGCTGCAAAAAAGCCTTGACATGTAAAACTTGGGCTTGTGGATGTTCCTGTAAATGTTTCATAGAGGATGTGAATTTGTAAAGGATATGGAGGCATTACAGGGAATCAGGGGAGATTTGAGGACTGCTTATTGTTAGCAGAAATAATTCTGTCCTGGGCATTTAGTTGCATGTCCAAAATTAGGCACACCTAGAGAAAAGTGGTGTTCTACAGGAAAACGTTATTTCTGAAATAAAAAAGCAGTTTGAGAATGACTAAAACATCAGCAAATTCATGCAAAAATCACAAAAATAGTGTTTTTGTTTTTAGCCTTAAATGACATTTGTCTGACTTTACTATGAATTAATAGTAAAGAGTTGACCTGAAATGAAATATTTGAAGGGGAAATGAAAGTTTTTGTGGGAAACTTCATGTTGCAGCAAAAACAAGCTGAAACAATTCCTTTTTTGTTGGCTGAAGCATTTTGGTTTTGTTTTATTCATCCAATAACATGAAAGCTTACCTGGTTTTCCCCATTCTTTGTATCCCCTCTCATGATCTTGGAAGAAGTGGCCAATCTTGGGTGTTTGGATCTAATGTCTGTTTGGATCTGGATGCCAAGACAGTCCTGATCATCCCTCTTTGGGGTCAGATGTTTATTTGTCTGCTGGTGTTTTAGCAGATAAATGTTTTATGAATGCTTAAGTCAGAGGGAGACAAAAAAATTCACCCATTAGCTGGGTGGGTAAAGAAGAACAGTTAAGTAAAGCTGAAAACTTTGTGCCTGACCAGCTTAGGACCCTTCTCTGACACACTTTTGCAGTGCAAGCTGTTCCTTTCATCCTCAGGAGCTTCACCCTGTGCCAGCCCCTTTGCTCAGCCATTATCCATGGGCATTCCTCACACATCACAGCTCGGTGGCGCCAACTAAGTCACATTTTGTGTGTTTTTGGTAGGT
The DNA here is from genome assembly GCF_027579445.1 of Ammospiza nelsoni. Classification (NCBI taxonomy): domain Eukaryota; kingdom Metazoa; phylum Chordata; class Aves; order Passeriformes; family Passerellidae; genus Ammospiza; species Ammospiza nelsoni. Next base: position 3,052,549 of record NC_080646.1, on the reverse strand, counting down.
CCCAACACTTGCCAGCAGCTCCTGAACTGGATGCTGGCCATAGCCTGCCAGCAGGGCCATTTGGACATTGTCAAGCTCCTGATCCGTGCCTACAGTGCTGACCCAGAGAGCTGTGCAGTGAGGAGGAACGAGTTCCCCGTCCTCATCCGCCTGCCCCTCTACGCTGCTATAAAGGCAGGTGTGTGTCTGCATGCTTCCACTTTCTGCCCCTTTCCTGCCAGCTCTGCAGAGAATGGGCTGAGCTGTTAACACACAGGATAGTGTCCATGCCTTGCCTGCAGCTGGATTTCCAGCAGGATGAATTAAAGTAAAATTGGCTCCGAATCTGCCGACTCAGCCAAATTGGAGTCAGGGCCTTGGGAAGTTAGATTGCTGTAAATACTGAGAGGCTGAACTTTCCTCTGCAAACTCCTAAGGAAAAGACCCTTAAAAAACAGAATCCTTGTAAGTAAAAGCATTATTGTTATGGACACTCTGGCACACATGCTTGATTTAGGCTGAATAATTTGCACTTCAGAGCACAGCTGTGTGCATTGTTTAATAAGATGGGAATAAAGAGAAAAAAGAAAGAGGCTGGGCCAGCACTTTTACACAGTGTCTTTGCTGTCTCAGTTTGACCAAACTGAGTCCTGCCACTGGAGGAAACAGCCTTTACACAGTTCAGTTTCCTTTTTGCACACCCCCACAGTTTTTTTTCAGAAGTGGTTATTTCCCAGGATTTCTGTTCGGCTCCTTGCTGGTTCATTTACCTGAGGTGAAGGGAGCAAACAATCTGCTTTTCTCCCAAGGGAATGAAGATGTAGCTGTGTTTTTGTTGAGGAATGGAGCTTTCTTTTGTTCCTACATCCTGATGGACAGCCCTGAATCCAGCAAACACCTTCTGAGGAAGTATTTCATTGAGACAACCCCACTACCAGGTAGTGCTCCAGCAAAAACAGTAAGTAACCATTCATCTGCCTGAGGAGATGTAGTTTTGAAGGGGCATCATCTTAATAGTTGATAATTGTCTTTGCATGCCGTGTGGCTGCTGATTCTTCTCCTCAGCTAAGAGCCTTGTGGTTTGCTGCCCTTTTAGAAAGCCAAGTGGCTTTGGTGCTGAGTTACAGGGTGTGAAACATCAGGCTTTGAATGGCATCACTGTGCAAGGCACAGCCACAGCTTCTGTGGGGCAATTTAAACACCATCATGTGAGCCAGGGTGTGCTGGGGACAGGAAACACCAGCTTTGGGCTCAAAGCCTTCCAGAGAAGCTGAGATGCCTCTAGCACAGATTCCCTCTTGGCCCCCAGGGTCATCGCTCCCCTTAGGTTCCTGTTGTGCCCCCTGCTTGCAGGGTGATGGCACCAGCTCTGTGGTGTCCCCAAGGGTTGGCATGGCACAGAGCTGAGCATGGGAACCCTTCTGTGTCAGACAGTGCAGGTAAAAATGGGCTTGGGTGGCTTTTTGTTAACAAGGAGCATGAGCAAAGCAATGATCTGTTGAATATCTTCCCTACTTCATATCCTGAGCAGTAAAAAAGTCTCACACTGGTGTTGTTACTACTTTATAGGGAAGCACACAGTATTTTGTATTATTTATACTGTTCTCCAGCAATTTATTATCAGGCATTTTGAATTTTTTCCCCTCAATGTGTAGTTTAATGCACACTGAATAAGAGCATCAGATCCCTGAGCTTTCAATGCTTACAGTTTTCATTGGGCCACAAAAATTTGGCAGTGAAAAGATGTCCCTCACCAATCCAGTTGAGTATCTGTGTGCTCAGCTTGTAGCATTGTTGGTTCTGCTTTGGTGTTAAATAAAAATAAGGAGAGTTTTTAGTAGCTTTACAAACTTCTCCATTCTCTGTTTTTCTGTCAGAATCCTCTCACTGTTCCTGTTAATAGCCTGGGTGTTAGACCACATAAATGAGCTTGACTACTTTAGGTTTAATCAGCAGATTTAGATCCCTCTTTGTGCTACTCTTAATTTTGTTGGCAGATAATCAAAAGGAATCGGAATTCTAGATGTAGATAAGAGTTGATAAAATGTCTTTAAGAAGAAAAAAAGAAATCCAACTGGATAATTCAGCTTGAATAAGCTCAGGATAAATGTTTGAATCACAGGGAAGAGGTCTGTTTCCTATGTGAATTTGCTGGCAATATTTAACTTCGCTGCTGTAAAAATGACTCAGCTTTGCTGTTGTCACACCCTGAGCAAAGAAGAGAGCAGTCTTCAGATATCAGCTAATTGCCAGAATGGCCTGGTTGAACAAGAAAGAAAAAGAAAAAAAAATCAGAGAAAAAACACAGAATCTTGACCTTGATTCTCCTAGTAGCTATTTATTTTTAATATGTTTGCTTATTTAACGCTTTCTCTTTGAATTCATTTTGGCAGACTGGGACAGATTGGAGAGGATCTGTCCTAGTTTGTCTGCAGAGCTCAGATCTTTGGGAAGTGACACTCACACACCCTGATAACTTTGATAACTTTTTACAACACAGCTTTGTGGCAGCTGCAGACAAACTGCCTCAGCGCTTTCTTCTTGTCTCAGAGGGCTCATCCTGAGAGGGATTTTGCACTGGGAGGAAGCAAAACTGGGCTGTGTGAAAACTGGGACATGTGTGGCAGCCAGCTGCATGTCACAGAGTTCTCCCCTTGGACAGGAAGGGCAAACCAAGCACTGATCATTTCAGAGAGAGCCCAGAGCTTCAGGAGGGTTTGTCCTTCTGTGCTGTCTCTGAGTGGAACCACTGGAGCACAGCTGAGCTCCAATGGATTTCACAGCAGTGACTGCAGAGCTATGCACAAAATGTGCCTGAGAGCTGCTTTTGGCTGCCACACCTTCCTTGCACCCAGCACAGCTGCCCTTTCTCAGGCAACACGAGTTACATCTCATTTTTCTAATATCTGTTTCTCCTTTTTGTGTTCTTTCCTGGCATAAATTTATACCCACAGCAAACCACAGCTTTGCTGAAGAGGGGAAGTGGTCCATTTTTACAGGAACAGGTAACAAGTGCCAAAGAGAGCCTTTGCAATGAAGTGGCCAGGCACAGATTCCAGACTTCAGTAGATGTAGCCAGCAGAGAGATAAATGTAACTTTCCAATGTGTGCTGTGTGAGATATATTTAATTTTTCCATTACAGGCCAGAGAAGAGCTTTGTCTGCTGTATTTTCCCTAGGAAATCTTTTACCAATAGTTTTATATTCAGGCATACAAATGTATGTGTGTGTGTGGGATCCTCCTCTCATTTCTTTATCCTGGTAATCTCACTTACATCACCAGCAGCACAGAGCCCTGCAGCAGTCCCACACAGGATTCAGAGCAGGGCTGTTGATGGAGGGAGCAGATCCCTGTCCTCAGATTATCCCATCTACAGCAGCAGTGAGGTTCTGGAGCACATCACGTCATTTAGGAGAAATGCACAACAGCCTCTCTTAATCACCTTAGCAGACAGCCTCAGATTTGAGTAAATATTTTTCATATTTATAGTTGATCCTTTGCCCAAGAGCAGCGGGGTTTCTTGCTTCTGCACAATTTCCAGTCCTTTGCCTCAGTGCATCCCCTGACATTGCTGCAGTATATTTCAATTTAGTCTTCAGGGCTTGTATTGAGAAGTTCTTCCTTTGGCAGGAGAGAGGAGTCTGCAGAGGTTTTCCTTGGCCTTCTGAGGAGCAGTGAGCTGCCTGCAGTCAGCCCTGAGCTAACATCCTCTGAACTCTGTCCCTGGTTTAGCACAGAGTTCACCACCAGCCCCAGACTGAGAGGGGTTGGGCTGAGCCCTGAGCTCTGTGAGTTTGGCATCACAGACCTTTGGCATCAGAGAAACAGCTTTTCTGGGAAATAGTGCAGGTGAAGAAGTATGAGTTGGGAGTAAATCCCCTCTTTGTGGCACTGCTGTAGGGATTTCTTTCACTTAATTAACATTTTCACTGCAGAGTCCTGAGCCAACCAAACTCCAAAAGTAACTCCACTGATACCAGGTTAGTGGTACCAGCTGAATTTGGTCCCCTGTCTCTAAATCAGATAGAGGGGTTTGGCTGGTCCTCCAGCTTGCAGAGACACTGTCAGTCCTTGTCTCTGCATGGGAAGGAGGGCACTGATTGCTGGGATTCAAAAGCTGCCCTGGATACAGGACACCAACCCACAGCACTGATAGCAGGTGCTGGATTTCACAATCTTGTCTGTGGTTTGAGAAGTCATTATCTGCGTTCTACAGGTATCTCCTTATCACATTAACCACCCTGAGGCCATGCCTCTGCATTTTTGAGGGAAATGATACACAGCAATCTAAATGCAAAGTAGAGATGGTTTATCAGTCTGCAGCACAGACACAAGGTCCTGCTTGCAGCCCCTAAAAGAAGGCTGTAAGGTTGTATTATTGCTGCACTGTTTGGTGCACTCAAGGACAAGTACATTTTTCCTAAGCCAAGGGATTTGTGGTACATGTTACAGGTGAGAGAAAAGTTCAGAAAGCTGCATTTTAGAGTTTCAAACTTAGAGTTTCTAAGCAAGGAGCTGTTAAATATGCAGAATGGGAAATCTGGCAGAAAAGCAGGGTATGTTTGGTGTGAGAGTGGAAGCTTTGCAGGGCAGCTCCCTTTGGGTGCTGTGCACTTTGCAGTAGCAGTGGAGACTCTGCTGAATTTGGTTTCTTGTTGCTGCTGGCTTGCTGTGTTTTACAGGGGTGCCTTGTGGCATGGCAGTGGATGTAGCTTTGAACAAACAGCTGGATCTCCCTGCCTTGCTTTCCCCAGTGGCACAGTGGGCATAATATTTCCATTCATATTTGCAGGGCTGTCCTGAGGCATCACGAGTGAAGGTTTGAAAAGCACAGTGTCTACACTAAGTACAACTACTGTCAGTATCTAAAAAGTGCATCTGTTTGTACTTACCCTTTGTTCCATTCTCCAAAACATTTGAACTGTCAGATCAGTCCTGAGTCTCTGATAAGCATTTGAGACAGGCCTTTGTTTCCCTTTTCTTTCTCTCCTTTTCCCAAACTCATTCCTTTTAATTCTAAATTAAGGATTAAAAGTCCAAAGAGCTAAATACTGGGCATTGGAAAAGAAAGCAAATTAAATTTGCTGTCGTGTTCTTGCTGCCTCCTGGTGGAGAATTAACAATCATTCCATTGAGGCTGGTTTTGGGATGAGTTATGTCAAAAACAGCAAGTTTATGAAAACATTTTGGGAATATAATTTTTAAAATGTGCATTTCAGGACAAGGATTGGAATGCAATGAGGTGATCTTGAAAATGAAGCCTTGGGTTGTTTCCTTGCATTGATGAAAACTGTGTGTTCACACTTTCTTCTGTCCATGCTGGGCCCTGGATAATATGGACTGGTGAAGAGGTCCAGGTCCCCTGCTTGAGCTTGCTCATGGCCTTTGGAGTGAAATCCTGGAGCAGATACAGCAGGGGCTGCTGATATCCAGGCATGATTTCATCTCTGAGTCAGTTTAATTCCTAGAAGCAGATTGGAAAGTGAGCAAAATGTTTATGGCCTGTGCTCTGCTCTGCCAGATCCCCAGTGGTGTAGCACAGGCTGAGACCAACTGGGATTTCACTAATGTGGTTTTCTCTTCTCTCTCTGACACATGCAGGCTTTGTGTGTGAACTGGTCAAACCTCAAGCTGCCCTGGGTGGATCTAGACTGGCTGATCGATATCTCCTGTCAGATAACTGAGCTGGATCTCTCTGCCAACTGCCTGGTGTCCCTCCCCTCCGTCATCCCGTGGGGGCTGATCAACCTGAGGAAGCTCAGCCTGGCTGACAACCAGCTGACAGAGCTACCCAGTGTGCAGTCCTCTGATGAGATCATTTGCACAAGGTGTGTGCTCCCCGCAAAGCTGAGCCTGCAGGGAGAGCAGCTCACACTGGCCTTGAGGGAGACTGTGTGAGGGGAGAGCGCATTGCAGGAGCTTCTTGCTCTGCAAGGTGTAGCTTAGGATTTGCCCCTCTGCATTCTCAGGGTTTCCAAGTTTGTTGTCAGGACAGTTGTGGGGACTTTTATTCCTGTGTGGTCTCATGTTGCTTCTGCTTTTCTCCAGCTCTGGTGAGCCCCACTCCTCTAAGCTGGCTCAGAGTGACATTTACTGGATGATACCAATGATTTGAATTGCTGTCTATCCAGAGCACCTCTCCCTGCTCCCTGGAAGGGTTAATTTTCTAATTAGGGTTTTATACTTTGCCCTGTGAGGCACACTTCAGCTGCTTTCGTTCAGAACTGAAGCTGTCCTGGTAAAACAGATGTCTGTGGCCACAGGAGGCTTTGCTAGTGTTTTACTGATACCTGACTGAGATTGTTCTGTACTCACAGGTTACTCGAGGTTGATGTATCCAGCAACAGGCTCTCCACTCTCCCTACTGGATTCCTACACCTTAAAAACCTTAAAAAGCTCATTGCTTCCAAAAACTCTCTGGAGAAGTTGTTTGACGAGGAAAACAGTACGTACAGTCCAGTGCTGGCCTTGTATTTCAGGGCTGGGCTCTAGGGAAGAACCCCAAAATGTTAAAATAATGGCTTAAGTGGCTTTAAAAAGCTCTCATGCTCTCATACCAAGGCCACAATGTTTCATGTTTTCCAGCAACTAATTGGATTGGTTTAAGGAAGCTGCAGGAGTTTGACGTCTCTGACAACAGGTTGGTGGAACTTCCAACGGTTTTTGTATACTGCTTCAAGTCCCTAAACATGCTGAATGTTTCCAGAAATCAGCTGAAAGTGTTTCCAGACCCCTGGGCCTGCCCCCTGGTAAGTTGAACTGCTCTGACAAAGTCAGAGGCTGAAAAAACTGTTGAAACAATGAAAAAAAAAAAAAAATTGACTGTGATGCTTAAAAAGCTGTCAGATGCTTAAAAGGCTGTTCTGTAGGAGTGCCCCTGCCAAATTTGGTTTATGGGTTTCAGATCCAGTTTTTCTGAGGTTCCACCCTGTTCTCACCATGTTGATGGCATTGGTGGAAGAGTTTTAGAAATGTGTCTTACATGGATGTGTTCATTTTCTCTGTGGTTCCTCTGGGCAGAAGTATTGTTAGGGTCATTTTACAAAACACCCAACTTTCACCAGGGGTGACTTTGCCTAAACCCATGGCAAATTAGGACATCTGTATCCACACCCATCACTGTGACTTTATTCCTCATTTTTACAGGGACGTCAGGGGAACAGAATCCTCTGGGGAAGTGTTTGTTTGTGGTTGAAAAGCAAATGGGGGTGGTTTTCAAAATAATTTTTCGAATGCTTTTTGCCTACCAAGAAATTTGACCAGCAGTTGAGTGCATCTCCTTAGCAAACCCTATGTGCCTGCATGCCTAATAATTTATCTAGATCAAGAGATCTAAAGAGACCACCTAAAATTAATTTATTAAAGCTTTTGATATGTGACAGCTGATCTACCACATTATTTAAAGATATTATTACTACTCTGTAAGTGTGGGGCTTGTTATCTTTTCCAGAAATGTTGTAAAGCCTCTAGAAACTCACTGGAATTCCTACCTGATGCATTGACTGTGTTCTGGAAAAATCACCTGAGAGAAGTGGATTTTTCTGAGAATTCACTGAAAGAAGTTCCAGCAGGACTCTTCCAGCTTGAAGTAAGTGTCATTCCTTCCTAGTTCTCACATTATTTTTCCTAACACTGACTCAGACTGGCTGCCTGGGTAAGGTAGGAGCCCTCGTGCTGGTTTGAACTGGTGCACAGAGCCCCTGAGCAGGCTGTCACCCCCTGAATCACCACATTCAGGCCCTCACCCAGTGAGATGTATCTAGTTTCTCACACAGGTCTTCTGAGAACTCTCTGGATGTCTGTGGTTTACAGAATTTGGGAGCACAGTTTGGAAGACAAGCCCTGCATTGTAGCTCCAAGCTCCAGCCATTGAAATGTTGATGTACTCAAGTACACTCGAAAATAGTTGTGTTTTTTCTTGAAGAAAGTGTTGTGTAATTAGGAGTTAGTCTTTCTGTGCTGAAAATAGCACGTTGGAATGCCCTAAACAATGCTGCATGGGACCTCTGTAATCTTAAAAGTTGTAGATTAAATAATTCTTTCCTGTGAACACCACAGATCCATGGGTTTATGTCAAAATTCTTTAGAATTTCTGCTTTCACGTGGTGTTGTCATGAAAGCAAGCAGAACTTGGGGTTTCCTCCAAGCTTCCCTGCAAGATTGTGAGACTCAGAGAAAAACAGAGAAACAGAGGTGAATCTGGGCAGAAGTTCCATGCTTTTCCCTGCTGGCCTCTCTGGGAAGGATGCAGAAGTGATGGTTCATTTCCATGTCCAGTCCTGATCTCAGGATCTGCTGCAAAGTTGCCTTTTACTCCTGCTGGAGCAAGAGGGTTGCATTCCCTCAGTTCTTCCCAGTCATCCCAGGACATTTGGCTTTGCTCTCTGCTGGCTGTTTGTTTCCAGTTGGCATTTCTCCTGAAACAGAACAAATCCTATGGACTATTGTCTCCAGAACTTGGTTTTTCTGAATGCATTGAGAGCCATCCCAGGGGGTGGGATGGCAGATATCTCACCATGGCAGATATTAAACACTAGATGGTGCTTCCAGGGCACAGTTCTTAGGTGCTGCTGCTCAGAGGGTGCAGAGGGAGAGACCTCAGCACAATCTTTGCTGATGTTTTCAAAGTTAGTGAGCCTTGGCTGCCCTAAATCATGTCAGTTCTTATCTGTATATCATCAGCATTTTATTCATAAAAGAAATATAAAATATTTTCAGCACCCTGAGGGCCAGAGTGTGGTGAGCAAGTAGAAGGTGAAACCCCATGCCTGGAGGAGCCCTGGCTTGGCTGCTCCTTGATTGTAGAGCTGGTGTGGGTGAACAGGGCTGTGCTCATGCTCCAGAAGCAGATGTGGAGGAGGGAGAAATGGGAAGTGAAGTGTTCCTACAGATAATGTATTAATTTTATGTAGGAACAGCTGTGAACTGTTTTCTCCCTGGGAAAAGCAGAGAGCAGAGGAGGCCTGTGACTTGAAAGCAGATGTCATGGGACAGCCATTTGTCACTGTAGCTGCAGTGCAGTGTAGTTTATCACTGGCCTTTGCATGGTTTGAAGAGGAATCTCAAGACTGGGACCAGCTCAGTCCTTCATACCATGTGTACTCCAGAAATGTGCTGTTGAGAGAAACAGAAACCTCCTCAGCTTTCCTGGCTGTTGCCTTCTAAGGGAACCAACCAAGCCATGTCTTAGTTCTCTAGACTACTTGGCTTCTCCCTGCTTTGCTTCTCCTGCAGACACCTGGCCCTCTGTGGGTGGAATAATTGAGTTTAGACTCTGGTCAGCTTTTCCACATCATGACCTGACTGAGGCACCTTAATCCGATGCTGCAGTCCCTTCACTCAGGTGTCACCCACACCCTTTTGCATGCTGTGGCAGCAGCTTTGAAGGCAGTTTGTCTGCCACTGCTGTTGTGTCCCTTCTGGAGGCCCCCATTCTCACACTGAAAGGCAGGAAAAATGGAGAAATCAGAGACAAGAGGCAATTTAAAAGGACTGGAGATCTCCAGAGTTTCAGCCATGAAGAACCACAGCCAGCTGACAGTCACTGATTTCCCCCCATGCACAGAACCACTGGAGAGAAGCTGCCCAGGCTCTCAGCTCCCTGGAGAGTGGCCTTGGTCAGTGTTGGGAGCACACAGACACAGTGATTGAAAGAGAATCACCCCAGTTAGAGCCCCCAGAGCACATTTGTGCTAATTCTGGGATGTGCAGCCTCCCTCTGCTCCCTCCCCCTGCCCAGGGGTGTTTTGGGGAGACGTCTGAGATTTTGTCCTTGCACAGCCCCATGCTGACACTTGGAGAGAGCCCCACACCAGGAGCCAAGGGCAGGCTGGGCCCTCCCAGGGGAGCACAATGATGGTAAAAGCATTTTCTGTCAGTTTTCAGTTCTCAGTTTTCCAGTTCTCCCTTTCCTTGGGTGGCTCACTCTGTCTGCAGTTCTGTATTCCTTTCACCTTCCCAAAACCCAGCAAAGCCCCGTTCTGCCCCTCTCCATCACTAGAGGGAGCGTTTTGCACGGGAATTCCCATTCCAGCCACTGCTGCTTGTCCATCACTTATGTCACATGGACACCTCATATTTTTCCAATCTAAAAAAGGGGAGGAAGGCCAACAAACTGCTTTGTGAGACCCCGTTAATACTGCTCGATGAAAAGGGGCATAAACCTTTTTTATTAACGTGGAGCACATAAAACATTTAACACACTTGACACTGAAGTCTCTGCTGGTAAAACATGATTTCCATGGGCTATAATTCATTAATATTGCTGTACTTCTGACAGGAGATAATTCAGCTGACATTCTGCTTTATCTCAGTTTTTCATGGTGGGGGGACTTGCTGAATAAACCTGGTTGGAAACTCTACAGACAGCGCTGTTTTTCAGTGGAAAATTGGATTTTCAGCCAAATGAAAATGATCATTTGAGCCTCAACATTATTAAGGGCAGATGGAAGAGCATAAACTTTACAAAGCTGAATGGGAACTGCATTTTTTGTTTTATATTTCAGTTAAATTCAAAGGAGATTTTATGTTTAACTTGGTATTTCCAGCTGAGTCCTATCTGTGTGGTGTTAACTGTATGGTCTCAATCAGTTTCACTTGTTTTTAAAATTCCTGTCTCTGCTGGGAGGGGAGAAAAAAAGGAGATGTGTAAATTGTATAAGTCTCAGAAAGTGAATACAAATACTGTCCATTTTAATACAGCTGTCATAAAAAAGCAGTCAAAACTTGTGTGAAGTGGCTCGTGTTTTGCACCTTGATTTTGTGATGCACTGCAGGTGTAAACCCACTGTGTGCAGACACACACATTTATTACATATATTTGTAGTCCATACGTGGCATCCTGTGTGGGTAAATCAGAGTGTTCTTTCCCACTTGGAAAGGTTTCCTCACTCAGAAGTAAGATGTCCTCTTGCATGGGCTGTTTCCAAGTGCATCTGTCAGCAAGTGGAGCAATAATCTCCCTGGAGTGAGCGGTGCTGCTCCGTGCAGAACTTGCTGGGGACAGGGAGGAAATGTTTGCATGCTGGGCAGCACGGACAGGATGTTCTGATGAATAAGATGTACTTTCTTCGTGTTTCTGTTATTTAATAGCCATGCTTAAAAAGCTCCTTCTGTGTGTTTGGTGCTCCCTAACTCCAGGCTGTTCCTCTCCTAGGCTTTGGTGTCCCTGAAGCTGCTGGGAAATCAGTTAGTTACGTTGCCTTCGCAGGATAAGTGGAATTGCAAACAACTTAAGTCGCTGGATCTTTCAAAAAACCAGCTTGGGAAGTAAGTGTTGCTTTCAAGTTTTGGCTAAGAAAACAAAAGCTGAAGAAATAATAGCAAACCAAATGCCTCGTGTAACACAAAGGGTGTCAGGAAAGAATTAATCACCTGCATAGAAGGCATTGATACCCACATACCATATCCCCAAGTACACTGTGTGTCTGTGACAGTGATGAATTATCCTTTGCTGAATTCTTTGGGCATTTAGCACACTGTATCATTTATTAAGCGGATAGATTGTTGATAATAGCAGTTTAATTTCTGAGCATGTAGGAATTTCTTCAGCCCGCTGTGTGGTTCATCACTACAAATACAAGTTTGTGGGGAGCATATCTTAACCATAAACCATCTGGCTGGACTGCAGTTATTAGTTAGTGTGGGAGTATTGTTATGGAAAAAATGAAAAGTCTTTGTTTTTTAAATGGAAGTGTAACCAGCTGCCAGTTCATAGAGATTTCCAGCCTAAAGGATTCTGTGATTCTAAGGCTGATGTTAATAAGATCGTCCAATAAATGAGTGATGTTGTTCTGTGTAGAAATTCCAATAGAGATGTTTAACATAGAGAGTTAAAGGTCCTTTATCATCTCCAAAATTGCACTGAATTGTGTCATGCTGATATCTTCTCATTTGGGTGCCTGTCCAACACAGTTTTTGGAGTCCTTAGGAGATTCTGTGTCAGTTGCAAAAGACAAGTTGCCACTTTTTGAATGTCCCAGTGCATTTCCAGAGTCATGCTGCTGGGTCATCTTCTCTGAGCCTCCCTGGGGAGGGCAGGCAGTGGCTGCAGGTCGGTTCTCCAGCACTTCTGGTGAAACTCCTTCAATCTGCTGTTTGACAACCACTTAACCCTGACACCCATAAAGCCAGGGGTCAAGTGCTCCTGCCCTGGGAGCTGGGAGAGCTGCTTGAGGAGCTCTGTTGATTTGCCAGGACAAAACCACTGGGCTGGACAAGTGTTGGTGGAGTCTGATTGCACAGTGGGTTTCACCCCATCTCTCCAGAGCAGGTGGGATCCTGTGAGAGCTGTGAGCATGGTCAGGCTCTTCCCAATGTAGCTCAGCACCTTTCCAAGATGTTTTCCCCACGAGTCCCTGTTTTGTTTGGCCCACAGGAGCGATGAGGGGTTTAAGACGAAGAGGATCCCCTTTTTCACCACCAAGAACAGGGTGCGTGGTGGCCCCGAGGCAGGTAAGGCTCACAGCGAGTGCTGGCAATGCCAGGAGAGCTGGGAGGCAGCAGGAATCTGCAGTTTGGCTGGAGAGAAAGCAGAGGAAATTCCTCTGCAATTTAAAGTGCAACTGCATTTCATTAAGAGGAAATATGTTCAGATTAAATGTTTCTAAAGAAATGATGCAGCTGGTTGGTACCACCAATATAGAAAAATGGTGTGAAACCTGCTTCTTTTGCCCTTCATGAAGGTTATGCCTTTTAGCCAGAGCATTAAGTGGCATGTTGAAGGGAAATTAACCCATAATTATCCCTGTGACTCTTAGGATTGTTTTGGTTGCTGACTTTATAAATGGCACATTTTCCCCTGCCTGTGATTTGCACCCTCAGTTTGGGGCAGAGCTGATGAAATGCACGTGAAATCCCAGAGAGAACAAAGGGATATCTGAAGATATTGCACTGCTTCCTGCTCTCTGTGGGATTCATCTGCATTTCTTTTGTTTGTTGTTTTATTTTAAAGCACTTGGGGAGTTTTCTCATTCTGGCTGCCTGCAGAATGCCTGGCTCTAAGCATTCCCTGCCAGTCACAGAGTGGGACAGAGCCAGCATCACATCCCAGCAGCCGTAGATGGCTCGTGGGAGGAAGAGGCCCTCCTGCAGCAAATCCTTCCCTCAGTTCCCCTGCAAACTCTGCCTGAGGTGAAATTGGTGAATGAACCATGTGCAGCCATAGCTGTAGGTTAGGGCTGGAGATCCTCACCTCCAGCTGCTCTCTGGGAGGCAGAGGCTCTAACCTGGACCTCCAGGCCAGGCTGGTCCTGCCTCATTTTCCTGTCCATGGCAGTGGAGGTTGCTGTGCTGGCTGAGGTGTGTGTGCCTCCCAGGGGGAGAAGAGGTTGGTCTGTGCTGTTTCACAGGCAGGAAATGGAAATGCTGTGACATTGTTGGCCTATGGAACAACTGGAAAAGGAGTGTGACCCTTGTGGAGTCTGACATATCCTCAGAGCTTTGCTGTGAAGTGCTGCAGCAGCATTTCCCAAAGGGGAGAGAAGGGCAGGAGCAGCAGGCAAAGGCAGCTACAGCCAGCTCTAAAACGGAATTGCTGTCCTAATGGAAATCTCTACATGCTGCAAACACAGAAAGCAGGAGAGGATGGGCTCTGCAGCAGTGACATTTGAACAGCCACTTTACACCCTGGTGCACCCTGGAGCTGCCTCAGGTGGCCTCAGGTGTGAGGGGGCACAGAGCAGCCCACCTGGCTGGTGCCACGGGTGAGCAGCACAGAGACAGAGCAGAGGCAGCTCATCCTTTTCTCTCTGTTCCTCTGCCAAGTGTAGCTTGGTGAGATGAGAGGATGTGGCCAAGAATTTAAACATCAAGAGAAAACAGAAGCTGGAGTACATCAGCTGCTCACAGAAGTCTCCTGGTGAGGTGGGGGTGGACAGGTTTTCATATGATTTACCAACAAAGCTGTTTACTTAAGTCTAGGTTATTTAAAGAGAATAATTTATGGTGCTCACTATACTTGATTGATAAGTCTCAGAATAACTTCTTGCACATGCATGTGTGGTGTTGGTAGCGTTTATTCATCCAAAAATACATTTTCAAGATGGGATTTGTTTTAATTTTTCTACAGTTCTTTAAAAGAAAATTTGAGCTGAAGCCAGAGAAATCATAAATAACTCATGAATAAATAATTACAATTCATAAACACCTCAAGCTTGCTTCCAATATAGTACACTCCTTTCCACCTGGGACTCTTCGGTGAATTCAGAGTATTGCTGCTATTTTAGGAGTTTGCTCCTACGTGTCCAAGAGGGACTAAATCTATCCGTGCCCAGGTACCTACTGAAGAGCAGCAATGCAAAGTTCAGCAATGAGCCAGAAAGGAAGTGAATTGCATCCCTGAATCAGCCTGCTGTTCTCCTAAAATAATCCCAAAGATGATTTTTTCAATTTGAAAACTCAAAAGGCAGACTGTGACACTGCCCACACCAGACAGTCCTGTCACGTATATGAGACCCCCCTGCAGACAATGGGACTCTATTTTGTTCCTTTTCTGATCACAACTCAGGCTGCAATGCTGTTAATATTAGAACTGGGGAGTTTTCTCCTGAGAAAACCTCTTCCAGTTTTTTTTCCTCTTTTTGACTGAGTCTAATTGCAGGTCCTCACATTTTCTCTGTAAAGGAAGATCTTGGTGAAGTGGAACTGTCCCATCCCTCAGGAAGGGACAGTCTTGCATCTCAGGGAGTTGCTTTGATTGACCATGGAGGCAACAGATGGTGCTGGTTGTACTTCCCTATTCAGACTCCAAACCTGCCTGGTTTTCCTTCATTTCAGGATGCTCTTTGGTAGATAAATGTCAAACCTCAGTACAGCAACACAATCCATGGCAGCTTTTTGTGCCACTGTCCCAGGTGCCATTTCTGGAGTGAAATGGTGCTCTTTGGGCCTTGAAGATCTTCCCTTTGTTTGAACCCCTCCAGCAGCAGCAGCAACTCAGCCATGCAGTTGATGCTCCTGTTGCTTGGGTTGCTCCCAAAATGCACAAGATGCTCCTCAGGCACGGGGGAAGTTCCCTGAGTCCTTTTCTAAAACAGAACAAAGGGGCAAACACCAGCATGTTTTAGAGACAGCATAGGTCAGTCTCTCAGCTCCAGTCTGGATTTTCTTCTCTGTTGTTACTGACTTTGATCCACCATCAATTACTGTGGGATGCAATGTGCCAACCTGAACATAAATTCTGACTGGCTTTTCTTAGGTAATATGGAAAAAACACATTGAGAACCAGCTGTGCCCTGGGTGTGCCCTTTCAGTGCCATGTTAAGAACCAGTTGTACCCGTGGGATGCCCTCTCAGTGCCAGCTGTTAGGCTGCAATAGGGGCAGTTCACAGGATATTACCATGTATTCAGCAGTAGGAGACAAGGTGCCACTCATCCCCTGAGCTGTTTTGGCAGGTTTGGAGGTCCTCCCTCAGCACCCCATAAGTCCTGGACACTGTCCCCTTCCAGCCCTGTGACTTTAGGACACTGAGATGTGAACACTGATGTTAGATTGTCACTGAAGGCCATTTGCTTTTCTGCTCTTGCTTGGTGGTGGCCCTGACAATGGATGTGACCTCATGTCCTGCCTGCAAAGTTCACGTGAAGCTCTTGGTTCAGAGCCTTGATGCCTGTTTTGTTGTTTCTTTTTTTAAAGGTGCATTTTGTGTTCTGTCTCGTTCCAGGTCCTTTTTTGGAGTTTCCAGCATTTCTGAGTGATTCTCTGGAGGTTCTTTATCTGAATGACAATCAGCTGGACTCAGTCCCGCAGTCCGTTTGCCTCCTGAAAGGTTTAACAGAGCTTTATTTAGGAAAGTAAGTCCATGTCCTGGAAAAGCTTTGCAGTGTTATTCCCATGTTGTTTTAGTGACCAGTCTTCTGTGGAGCCCCACCCCAGATGTCCAGTGCTTTTGAAGTCAGAAAGCTGGAAATTGTCAGCCCCTTGTTAGAGCTGTGCCCATGGTTTGCTTTAGATAAGGAGGAGGCTGGTCTTTGGAGTTAGGGAAGATGATCTAATGCTTTGAACACAGGCCTGGGAATCTAATGTGTCTCTAGTTCATTCTGGCTTTTTGCTGTCAGTTTCTGTAGTGCTACATTCAATAACTCATCATTTTTGCCTTTATTTCCTCAACTATCCAGCAAAGATGATTACATTTGTCTGCCTTGGAGGATAAATTGAGGTTATACATCACTTTTAGGATGGAAATTGCTATTAAAGTGCTGAGTAGTCCTATTAAAATGTTAATGGAAGATTTCTGCAAGGGTAGAATAGCGTAATCTGAGAGTCCATGAGAGCAGCTACTTACACACAAAGCCTGGTTGTTGGTAGATTTATTTGTTTTTGTACAGTAACCCTGGTATCCGAGAGCTTCCTCCAGAACTTGGACAGCTGGCTAATCTCTGGCAGCTGGATATCGAGGAACTAAATATCAGTAACGTTCCTGCAGAGATCAGAAAAGAGGGTAAGGCTGATGCTGTGTATTCTTTATTAAATTGACTGAACATGCAATAAAATCTCTTCCTTTTAATGGTCAAGAGCACGAACAGACAGTGAATGCCTGAGCCCTCATGGGGTTAACTGGAATTGCACAGGGAAACTTCCTACTCATATTTACAAATTTGATAATCAGTGCTAAGCTCTGGCTGTAATGATCAATTCAAGACAGATCACAATTTAAAATGATGGCTTATAAATGCAGTATTTCAATTGCAGTATGCATAAATTCTGTGGCTTGCTTCCTGAATGTGGATATTTTAGGATATTTAGATGGTCTCTCTAAAGACTGAAGTGTTTAGGATCAGCAGTCACAGTCCCGTTGAAGTGACTTTATTGTGAACTGCTAGGTTTTTGGATCCATTACAATGCTGTTTTCTTTTCTTTTTTTCTTTTTTTTTTTTTTTTTTCTTCATTTTAATCAGAAAATCCTGTGGAAACAAAGTTACTAGGAATTATTCCTGCTCCAGTTATTAGGAATTATTCCCACTCCAGTAGTATACTGTTGAAACCTCAATCTCACTTTAACTGGAAGCATAAAAGTAGAGGGAAAAGCTGAGTATTTTTCCAATACTGAATTAGTATTTTATGTTTCCTTTCAGCTTCTGAAGCATAGGAGCCCCAGCATTTGTTTCTCCTTACAGTGCTCCATTGTGGAGCCTGCGAGCAGTGACCTTTTCCTGGGGTCTCTGTCTCAGGTTTGTCCTGAGGCTGGAGGTTTCTTTGTTTATTCTCAGCCCACAGCCAGGCTGCAGGGGCAGCAGGAGTTCCCAGCTGGGATGTGTGAGTGCAGAGTGGGGTTTGTGCTGTCCCTGGGTGCTGCTGGCTGCAGTGCCCACCCCGTTGTGTCCCACTCCCAGGCCCCAAGACGGTGCTGGCGTATTTACGAGCGCAGCTGCGGCGGGCAGAGAAGTGCAAGCTGATGAAGATGATCGTCATCGGGCCCCCCCGGCAGGGCAAGTCCACGCTGGTGGAGATCCTGCAGACAGGGAAGGTGCCCCAGATGATGCACAGCGAGGCCACCATCCGCACATCCAAGTGGGAGCTGCCCAAGCCCGTGGGACACAAGGCAAAGGTGAAAAGCGGCCGGAGATCTGCAGGACCTGTGGGCTGAAATTTGAAATTGTCCTTTTGCAAAGAGCAGTTTCCATTGCCTCACAAGTGGGATGTGGTTTTAGACCCGTTGCAATTCTGTTTCATTTCCAGAACTAGAGGGCAGTTCTGTTTTCCTGACTGTATTCTAAAGAGTGTTGGCTAGGCTGAAATTCTGGCTCTCCCACCTCAGTGGACACTAATTTTTGAGAGAGTGATTTAAATCAGCAGATTGGGCTTTCATTTGGGGCATCAGTACCTAAAGCTGGACTTGCTTGATACCAGACCTGTCCTGGGTGGGGGATGAGGGTGGAAGGTGAGATGTCCAAGGCATATCTCAAACACCCAAATCTCAGGTGGCTCATCCATGGAGTGTGTCACACTGAAGTAATTTGGAGATTGCTGATTTAATCCAAGCATTTGTAGGTGGCCCTGTCCACTGCCTGCAGAGTAGCCCAGGGTTTAGAGGATGCAGAATTCATCCTGAGGTCTTGTCAGAGCTGAGGGGGTGCAAACACATCACTCTCCCTTCCCAGATGAGAGCCATGACCACCAGACTGTTTTGGAAAGGGGAAAGGAGCCTGCTGAGTTCAGCTGTTCCACAGCAAAGAGTGCCAGGCCAGAGACAGAAAGAAAAGAGCAACACAGGCTGACTCCTTGAAGGGTAGAATCTGGTGGGAGAAGGGATTTGTGCATTTTGTGTTGAAGAGCAATTGAATAAAATAAAAGTGTAGACAGCACCAGGGACCTGGAGTGGAATCAAGACAATGAACAGGCTTTTATCTCTATCTCTGAGTCTGTCTGTCCACACACACAGTCACAGCTGAAGGTCTTTTGGATGAACAAAGCAGTCCTTGTGCTGCTTAGGGCTTGGTTTCAACAATATGGAAGTTCTTCCAGCTGTTTTTGGGAGACTTCACACGGATTGCACAGAATCAGAGCCCTGCTGAGATGCTGAGCTCCTGGCTGAACTCTGACAGGGTAACTTCCACATGGGATCAGTCAGTACCTGGCCCCAGCCTCCTAAACACAGCCCACTGAGGGTTATGTGATGCTCTGAGGATGGTGGCTTCCTCTGAGGAGGAAGGTCTGGTTTTGTGTTCAGTCTCAGGTTTTTTGACTCTCCAGGGCCAAGTGATTTAGGGACAGAGCTTCCCAGATATGCAGGTACTTCCTGCTGCAACTGAGAGCCTGAATGCCAGTGAAGCAGAGAGCCAGGCTCCCTCTTAGTGCTGTCTTGGGGCTGCACGGAGAAATGGATGCAGGGATACTGGGAAGAGAGCCAGAACTGGAGAGGCCTCCATTTAAGCGTTCCCCCAGAAATCAGTGAGTCTGATTCACAGCAAATATGATTCTGGCCCATCTCTGGCGTGGCACAGACGTCAGAAGCCTGGGAGCAAAGTGTAGGAGGTGTTTATGGAAGGCCTGAGAAGCTCCCCATCTCCTGAGCATCCCCCTTCTGCTTGGCTCAGCTCGGTCTGAGCTCAGTGGAAGTGATTTCAGCAGGGGTTTCCTGTTCCCCACAGCAGTGGCAGATAAGCAGCTTCAATGGCCTTGTGGCAGAGGCAAGGATGAAACAGTTTCTATTACAGATGCAGTGAAATGCAGGGCTCAGAATGAGACCCTTGTTTGGACTGGAGAATCCACAGCATTAACTGGAGTTTTACCAGCATCAAGGGCACCTCTATCGTTTTAGCAGCAAGTAATTAGTCTTGATTTCCTGTGGGGAAGTGGTAGCCATGCTTAACAATTGCTTGTTGATTTATCTTTCCTGGAGGCACAATTAGGACATTGAACCCCTTCTTGTGTCATACATTATGCAGGCGTAGGTTTATACTTCAGCTATTATCTCCCAGTGATTTACTGCCACGGTTTGATTTGAACACTTCTCTTTGTCTAAGTAGGTTGATTCAGTGGAGTTCAATGTCTGGGATATCGGAGGCCCAGCGAGCATGTCTACAGTCAATCAGTGTTTCTTCACAGACAAAGCATTGTACATAGTGGTCTGGAACTTGGCACTGGGGGAAGAAGCTGTGGCAAACTTACAGTTCTGGTTGCTGAACATTGAGGTAAGAAATCACTGGTGGGCTCTGGGATATCTATTTATCAAGCAGCAGCTCAGCACGCAGATATGTGATATTGCAGATTCTTTTTGCTCTGCTTTTAAAAGCTCCCCAAGCTATGAATTTTGCACAGCATTTGGGATTCATTTTCCATTACGCTGTAGGCGTATCACTATATTTAATGGTTTAAATTTATCATTTGCTTTGTTCTCCCTCACACACAGCAGAGAGCGAAACAAAAGCTGATTTATAAACCCTTGCTAAGTAAGGCTGAACATACTTATTTTGGAATTAGTGTTTGACCACACTGTGCTCCAAGGGGGGTTTCAAGCATTTTCTTTCTTCTGTGAGTTAGACACACATTAGTCTTGACATTATATTTTTAACACTTTAGATTCAGGTAAGCTGGAGAGTATTTCCAAACCAGCTCTCATTTAGGCTCAGAGCTGCAGTGAATTAATTGCATTTTTCCAACACCATGTTCATAATTGTCTGTAACTCTTTATTATTTGATAGTTGTTTCAACATTAAATGCACAAAAAGGGGTGCCTCTTGAAAAACAAACATCTTGTAATTATCGAAATATTAATGGTCACCAGCAATCAAAAACCCAAACTAGGTAACAAAGCTGAAGGGAAAATTATTATATTTCCAAAATGTATGATGTGTCCTTAATACATCCCAGCAAGCACACAGTAACATCAGGAAAAATGCAGAGAAATGCGATCATGATGGTTAAAAAAAGGGGAAATGAAGAGGGCTGTATGTAGAAAGGAGAAAACCACAAGAGAGTCTTTGTTCATGACCCTTTACAATAGAATTGGGAGAGAAGAAGTGAAATTGTAGCTTTGAAGCACACAATGGGAAGTATCTTAAACACGCTGGATGTCTAACCTGTGGAATTTACGAGAAATAAAGTGTACTGGGGGTACCAGGAATTGGAAAGACAAACTGGTGAATGCAAACTCCATCAAGTGCTGTTAATTCACTGACTCACAGCAACTCCTTTTATGTTAAACCCTGATGTAAAAACCCAAAGTGACAGTTTCCTGCTCTGCAGTAGCAGAAGATGATTAAGCCATGATCTACTTCTGTAATACCCAAATCACTTGTAGCTGTTGTCAAGCTGCCATGACAGGTTGCCTTTATTTTATAACCATATATGTGTATTCCATTTTATTGATATGTGTGACTCCCTCCTCTTAAATACTACACTTTTCACCTGTCCTCACTGGTGTAATCTGGGTGAGATCACTGCCAGTGTTTTCTCTTGCAGGCCAAGGCTCCAAACTCAGTGGTGTTGGTGGTGGGAACACACCTGGATTTGATTGAGACGAAATTCCGTGTGGAGAGGATAGCAACCCTGAGGGCCTACGTCCTGGCTCTGTGTCGCTCTCCCTCTGGATCCAGAGCAACTGGATTCCCAGATATCACCTTCAAGCACCTGCAGTGAGTCCTTGTGCCTTTGTGAAGTTCAGTCACTCACTCTTTATTTTATGACACTTTTAACAATTTTGAGATACTTGATCTCCTTGGCAACGGAACCAATTTAGAGGCTCGTCAGCATTGCATTTCATCTATTTTTGACTGAGATAATGTATTATAATGAGAGAGAAGGTCAGTGTTGCTCAGGGGGCTGATGATGAGTCTGAGAGCTGCAAGCTCCAAAGTCATGACCTTGACCAGCCTGTTTACTGCTCCCCCTTCACTCAGGTTTCTCACTGTTTGATGGTGACACATTAGTCACAAGGGGAGAGGGTGCAGATCGACTAATTAATGCTGTGGGAGCGTGACTGTCACAGGGGGGTGCCAGGGCCTTTGCTGAGGGGAGGCTGTGGGTGGTTCCTGACGTGGGAACACAGCTCACGTGGCTGGGCAAGGAGGGTCAGTCCCCCGAGCCTCTGACAGTCCAAACCTGTCCCATCCATCTCCAGGAGTCACAACAGAGGGCTGGGCCTGCCTGGGAGGGGTGTGTCCCTCAGGCCACACAGTCTGACACTGCTTCAAGAGAATGCCTTTGGGAAGAGGAGGCTGCTCCAGCTGGGAACGGAGCATGCTGTGAGCCAGGGGGTGCAGCAGGCTGGCACCAAACAACGTGAAAATATCTGCCTGGGGCAGGAGCAGGTGGCAGCTGGCAGATGAGGAAGGGCACTGTGATGTCCCCAGCACTTCCCATCTGCTGCCTGGCAAAGGCATCAGCCGACCTCCCACACACTGCTCTGCAGGCACTGTCAGGCACCCCGGCCCGGGTCAGGCATCCCAGGCACTGTCAGGCATCCCAGCCAGCTCTTCCCCATCAGAAGAAGCATCAGGGACCCGCTGTGAGGCTCAAAGACTCACCATGAGAAGGAGAAAACTTTGTTTGTGGCATCTCAAGCCTCTTTTGCCATCACCTCAGAGCATCACAACACAATCTCCGTCATTCTTTCCCAAGGGGATTTTCTTTCACCCTGACAGGCATTCTGAACATTTCTCTTCACCTTCCTTTCCCCTTCCATTTCTTCCCAGCCTCTTTCCTCCTGTGCCTCTCCACACTCCATCATCCACCTGGAATAAACATGGCATTAAGCTCTGGGGCTGGAGGAGTGTGAAATCCTTGTGTGGGTGACCCCAGGTGCTTCTGTCAGTGGTCACGGTCATTCAGCATCCCAGTGAGCTGCACACTTCCCAGTGCCATGAAGGGCTGAGATTTAAGATAAAGCATATATTTTCATTAGAGAAGGATTTTCTGTCTGCCATGGGAATGTGTGTAGGATCAGTTAGAAAGACCCTTTGTTGAGGAACGTGGAACAGAACTGTTCTTATCCAGCCCACAGAGAGATTAAAACTAGTAGGAGTTGAAGAGAGCAGGTTTTTAGCTGTTGAAGAGATAATGAAGGCCAGCTTTTAGGATCTAAGCATCAATTCCCAGATTGCAGGATCCAGCTGATCAAGGGCCGGAATGAGGGTGGAAAAGGTGTCTGGTAGTCATCATCCTGCCTCTTTGATCTGGGCAGGGAGCACTGGACCTGTCCCCAGAGGCTGCTGGGGCACAGAGTTCTCCTCCTCCCCACAGCCCCTTCCAGGATGTGTGTGGCTCTGGGACGGAGGGGGATGACTCCGGTCAGGCTGCCAGGATGTCCCCAGACACCCCAGTGCACAGGGGACAGCAGTGCAGGCACTGAAGCAGGCAGAGCAGAGGTTGGGCTAATACAGATGTGGCCTGGTACATCTTTTCCAGACGACTCTGTGTTTTCTCCAAAGTATTCTAAAAATACTCACTAACAGCCTTCCTCCCATTCAGCTGACACAGGAAATTTACAGTCAGTGATAAGAGAAAGTGAGGCTGGAAAGGAAGCCAGTGTGCTGATAAGGATTGATAACCTTGCCCCTTGCATGGCTTTTGCAGTGAGCTCTCGTGTAAGACTCTGGAAGGCCTCGAGGGACTGCGGCAGCTGATTTTTCACGTCACCTGCAACATGAAGGATGTTGGCAGCTCAATTTGCTCCCAGAAACTTGCAGGGAGATTGGTGAGAACTGCTCTGTCTCGGTGATCCTTGCCAAAGCAGGGCCTTTGGGAGGCTTGGGAGGTCACCTTTAGGAGTTATTGATGGAGTAAGGGGTTGGTGCAGGAGCCATGTGAATATTTAAAATGGCAATCTGGCTCTGGGAAAAGACAGCACTGAAAAATCCCTGTGAAAGAAAGGTGGCAGCCAGTTCATCCTTTGCTGGCTGATCCTGATCCTGCTGGTTTTCTCACACGGCTTGCAGATACCAAGGAGTTACCTCAGCCTCCAAGAAGCTGTCCTTGCAGAGCAGCATAGAAGAAGTCAAAATGATGATGTGCAGTATTTAACAGACAGACAAATAGAGCTGATGATTGAGCAGACACCTGGAAATGACATCAAAGACTATGAAGACTTGCAAACTGGTAGGTCAGAGCAGACCAGTCATTTCTTGGAAATTAATATGTATGTCCAATTGAAGTGTTCCACAAATAGAAAACACAAATTCCACCAGTGTAGAGGTGACTTTGGAAATTGGTAAGATATAAAATTAGTAGTGGGGCTTTGAGAACAAGACTAGGAAGTTTCTGAGGTGGTCTG
This sequence comes from Ammospiza nelsoni, assembly GCF_027579445.1. Taxonomy (NCBI): domain Eukaryota; kingdom Metazoa; phylum Chordata; class Aves; order Passeriformes; family Passerellidae; genus Ammospiza; species Ammospiza nelsoni. The sequence goes on along the minus strand of NC_080646.1, from coordinate 3,028,857 downwards.
AGGTTACTGATTTCATACTCTTTTTTTTTTTTTAACAAGCTGTGTCTCATTTCTAGTCTGTGTAGAGTGAGGGTTGCCATAGTTTCAAGTCTGGCTTCTCTGTAGGTCCCCAGTCTTGTGATCTTCATGGAGGCCTTGCTCTGCAGGAGGCAGGGAGAGCCCTTCCCTGTGAAGATGACAGGAGGAAGGTGAAGGGGAGGTGTCGTGGGGACAGAAATACTGGCTGTGAAGAAGTGAGATGTGGGTTTTACAAGTGGAGTGTCAGATAGCAGCACTCCTCAGATAGATGTTACTCTCTTGGCTTGGCTGCGTGCTGGCTGTGTCTGGAATGCATAAAACTGCACAAAGTGCCTCATAGTCTTACTCTTCTGCACTTCTGTGGTTTCCTAATGCTGATCTATTGCTAATTCCCAATTCTTCACTTTTTTGCAGCAATTAATTTTCTCATAGAAACAGGGACACTACTGCACTTCCCAGACACGAGCCATGGCCTGAGGAACCTCTACTTCCTTGACCCTGTCTGGCTCTCAGAGTGTCTGCAGAGGATTTTCAACATCAAGAGCTCCAAGTCTGTAGCTAAGAATGGAGTCATCAGAGCAGAGGACCTCAGGATGCTGCTGGTTGGGACAGGTTTCACCGAGCAGACTGAAGAGCAGTACTTCCAGTTCTTGGCCAAGTTTGAGATCGCCCTGCCTGTGGCCAACAACAGGTATGTTGATAATGAGAGAGGTTTAGTCAGGCTGGAGAAAAATGACCTTTTAGTCAGTAGATATTAACAGGCTTTGCCACTCTAAGTGGTTGTCTTGACAGGGTTCTTGTGCTGAGAAAATATCTGAGAGCATTCAGCAGTGTCATGGAAGGCACCCGTTCATTTGGGCTGTATTTCCTGAACTGAGCATCCTCTGGGCCAAACCAGCCCGTGTGAAAGCTTTCCCAGAGCAGTCTTTGTCCCCTGGGTGCATTGAGGCTGTGACAGGCTCAGGCACCAGCCCGGAGGGGCAGTGACACCGCGGGGATGTGGCCACAAGCAGGTGGAAGCTGTGAGGGCTCAGCCGGCGCAGCTGCAGCCGGGAGAGGATGTGAGGCCACGGCTGCCAGGCCTGAAATATAGATGGGCTGGAGTCATCTGTTTCCAGTGAAGGATCCTCACTTCAGCATGGCAGAAAACTTTGGGTAATCAATACCTGTGTCAGCCCTGAAAGTAGCAGCATTTTATTCTTGGTGAAATCAGGAAAGCGTAGCTGCAGCAGCAACGTGATTTACTTGATTTTAAACTTCAATAGGTGTTGATCAATAGTTTTCCTAGAAATGCTCTAAGAAAGCTCATTCTCTTTAAATGTTAATGAGTCCTCCTCCCCTCTGCCCCCGGTCCCTTTTCCTCTGGGCAGAGTTCCCTGCGATTTTTCTCTCTGCCATCTGCTTGGCGACAGCCTGTTGTTGGGCTAGCGGTGAGCCCGGAGCTGTGCTGCACTTCTGATGTGGCATTTGCATTTCACTTCCTTGCCCTTGCAGGACAGCGCGGCCGCATCGCCCCGAGCCTCGGGGGAGCTCTGAATGCCAGCACAAGTGCAGCATTCTCTGTGCTGTCATTATGCCTGTCACTTATCCAGTCCCGGATGCCAACAAATTTTCTCAGGCTTAACACAGATAAAGCAGCAATGTTTCTGCTCAGTCCAAAATGCCTTTTGGACTCCTTGTCACTATCTGCCATTTTTCACCAGGGCAATTACATTGTCTGTGCCTCAGGAACAAGGAAACTGCTTTTTCATGGCCTGCCCAATGTTTTTCTGAGCGATCCAAGCCACATTAGCAGAATATTCTTCCCACTGACGGGCTGTAGCTATAGCAGGTTGGATTAATTTAATGTACTAGCCAGACACAGAGCAGTTATTTGTTACTGTGCTGCTGCAATTATTGTCTAGATTGCCAGATAGGGTTTCTGTGCAGTCAGTAGAGAAAGCAGCTGCCAGTTTCTGTTCTGAAAGGGTGGATGGGGGCATGTTTCACATATTTTCAAAATTTGCATTGGCTGTTGTTCAAGAGCATCGAATCACCATCTGTGTTATAATCCACTAGATAGTTGTGGCCCAGAAGGGCCTCACTGGCCCTTCTTACACTCCTAGACCTTTTCTTGGATGTGCTGGGGAAAATTTATTGGGTCTCTGATGATGCATCCACTACTTTTATAGAGCGAGAAGTTTTAGTTTGTTGCACTCTGCTTTTCTGCCTAAGGTGCATGTAAGTTAGCTGTGCTCTGCTTCTTAAAATACACTTAAAAGCGTGACCATTCTTACTGGAATTTATAATTGAAACTTTTGCCAGTTTTACATTCCAAAGATGTTTCATGGAACAGATAATTTCATCATGTAATATGTCATCACGTGTGACATATGGAGAGAGCTGTTGTCTAATCATGGCTGTTTTTTTTCTGAGCCGATGTTTCAAATTTTACAGAATGCTGCAGCTGCTAGAGAGAAAACACGAGAGACAGTAGATTCTTTAAAGCAGTGGATTCTGACCCAGCATTAGTTCTGGTTGTGTCTAGTCCCTGCCAGTGTTATTTTGGTCAGGTCTCTTGGCCACATGCCTTGCTGCTGTCGTTGTGCCCATCAACGATGAGCCCCAGATGCCAACACATTTTCTCAGGCTCAGCACTGATAAAACAGCAGTGTGTCTGCTTATAAGCAAATAACATTTTAGATTGTACAGGCATCCTGGGATGTGTTTGGTACAGAAGAGTATCACTGACAGGAGATTTACTGGCAAGTATTGAAAGCCATAAGCTCATGGTTTTCAAAACAGTTGCAGTGTTCCAGGACGTTTAACTTCCCAAATATGAAAGAGCAGGACAAATGAATATTCTGGGATTACTGGGAGATCTGAAAATAATTTGAAAGCATTGTGGTCCCCTACACCAGCATAACCCCGTTATTGCTGACTGGTCAGGCACAGATAACATCAAGTCTCCTTCACACTTGGGCAAAGTACCTAATAATCTGATTGCAGAGGAATCTGAGACAAGAGATTTCTCTGCTGGCAGCAGCCTGGCAAAGTGAGCTCTTGCTCTAGAGGTTTGTCTGGGATGTGACAGGGATCAATCAGCTGCAGGGTGGGGCAGCAGGAATCCCTGTCATGCTGATCCATGGGGTGCTCTCATTCTGAATCCCTGTCATGCTGATCCATGGGGTGCTCTCATTCTGAATCCCTGTCATGCTGACCCATGGGGTGCTCTCATTCTGGGGATGGGTTGAGGCAGAGCAGCCCAGTCCCTGCAGCCTGGAACTCCTTTCCTCCCCTTCTGGGCTTACAGAACCTGAGTTGCTGGAGGGTTTTTTTGCACTGATCTCCTGTTCCACAGCTCTAATTCCCTGCTTACTACCAGGGCAAAATAGTACCAAAAAAAAGAGTCCCGACATCACAGCTGTTCTAATGACTCTTATATTTTAATGCATTTAATTTGTGAGTACACAAATGCTCATTACATCAATTTTAGCCCTTTCCAATAGCCCTGGCTGAATTATGTAATGTCTGTTTTGCCTCTGCTTGCTTTCATAGTGTAAATTAATTTCTCCATGTATTGCTGCAGCGTTTTAGTCTAAAAGCTTTTTTATATGCAGTAGGCTGTGCCATTAAAAATCTCTTTGGAGACTGAATCGCCCTATTATCTGGTAACAATGTACTCACTGTTAAAAGCTGTAGCTAAAACCTGAGCTGTTGAACTTGATGTGTTTCAGCTACCTCCTCCCTCATCTGCTTCCTACCAAGCCGGCGTTAGATATCCACGGGCTCTGCCACCAGACCGCAAACACGGTCCAGAGGGTCTTCAAGATGAGCTTTGTCCCCGTTGGCTTCTGGCAGAGGTTCATAGCTCGGATGTTAATTAGCCTGGCAGAGATGGACCTCCAGGTAGGTTACTGTGTCTGTCTGCAAACAAAAGCAGACAGCTGAAGGGGTTCAGTGTAAGTGGGATGTCTGTTCACATCCCGCCTCTGTCACAGACTGCAGTAACATTGTGTGAGTAAAGGGGAGAGGCGAGGCTCTGCACTCACAGTCTGACTCTGTTTTTGCAGTAGGTGTCATTGAGAACGACAAATTGGCACTGGGGGAGAAAACCTGAGTTCTCCACAGCCTCTTTATAACGTGATCCCCTGGAAGGTCTCAGTTCCTCCAGCATCTTCCAATTACAAGTAATTGGAATTCTGCCTGCGGCTCTTGTCCATGACCATTCCACCAGGCCAGACTCCCTCACAGCTTTGCCAGAGGAGATCTGGAATAGCTCCAGCAAAGCCAAATATCTGAATCTCTATGGGTTTAAATGAGAAGAAAATTACAGGACTGTTGCCTTAATGAGGCACCCCATTAGTGCAAGTGCTATGAGTGACATTAAAGCAGTGTTTGCAAGGTTCTGAGAGCCCAGTGAATTTTGATGTTGTTGCAGATGTGTTTGTAGCAGTTTCTATCTGAAACTGTAATAAATATCTGCAAAATATTTATAGTACTGCTCTGCTATCTTCTTAGCAGCTCTCCATTAAACTGTGGTCTGTCAGTGATGTACAGAACATGGAAAACATGATACCTGTTTTTGGAAGGTCCTCTGTGTTCCAGGCTTCTCAAGCCATGTAATAACTTTACCTCTTTTAATGGGGTGTCTTGGCAACCCCTTGCTTAGATCCTCCTGGGCACTACATAATCCTAGAGCACCTTTCCTAGGGTCTTCATCCAGCCCTCATGAAGGGAGTGGAAAGGATGCCAGGCGTCAGACCTGTCTGCAGGCAAATAAATGTTGGAGCAATGAGTACAGCGGAGTCCTGCAGATTAACTTCTTGGTTTTAAAACAGAAATACATTTTGCTGGTTCGAAGTGTCTTGGAGAAGAGCCATCTTCCTCCTACTAAAACAGGTGGAAAAGTTAACTCTCTGCACTGAGGGCAGGCTTCATCATTCACTAGAACATTTAGTGCTTTAGGTTTATAAGACTTTTGTGAGTGCAGAATAAATACGGCAAATGTCACAGTTACAGAATTAGCTTTGTGCACTGATATGAAATTGTTCTTTTTTGAGTGGCATGAAAAAGATTTCCACTGTGGAAAAATCAATTTTACCATGTGTATTTCCATTCCATCGCAAAATTTTATATGAGCACAAGTCACTTTTACTGGAAAAGGTACAACAGCACCTGTGAAAGCCAAAAAAAGAAATCACTTTCTTGCCCGATTAAAACATCCTTACGAGAAATGCAAAACTCATGTTTTTCTGCTTGTTTCAGCTCTTTGAAAACAAGAAGAACACCAAGACAAGGAACAAAAAGGTGACCATCTACAGCTTCACAGGCACGCAAAGGAACCGCTGCAGCACGTTCCGAGTCAAAAGGACTCACACGGTTTACTGGCAGGAAGGTCTGTTCGTTACCTTTGATGGAGGCTATCTTAGGTAATTTGTGTTCATAATGCAGCATGTGTGACAGGGGACTAATAGAGTGTATGAGACACATCAGCTGAATGGAGATGAATGGGCCTGACCCAGGCTGTGTGCTCACTCATCAGGAGAAGAGGAGGCTCTTCTAATGGACATAACTCACCTGGTAACAATTGCTGGCAAAATGATGAATAACTGATTACTTGGCAGGTCTGAATGTATCAAGCTTATCTGCTGTTGCAGCCACAAATTGAAAGAGGCCTGAGAACAGAAAGTGAAATTCAGAGTGTGGCTCTGGCAGCTTAAAATCATGCATTTTCACATGCAAAGATTTCCTTACCTCAATGAGTTTTCCACTGAATCCTAAAACTTCACCACTGCGTGGCAGCAATCCAGGTCAATGGAGGTGCTTCTGTGCAGCAGGGACTGTGGGCAAGTGCCCAACCTGCTGGCTGCCAGCCTGGGGAAAACCTCCTGTCCATGTTGTTTCACAAATGCAGACATTTAAGGCTTCTGCTTCTTCAGTCCCTGGCAAGACAGGGAGGAACCATTGGTGCTGTTGCATGGTCGGAGGCCAGAAGGGAGCAGTGACCTTCCCAAGTTTCCAAGCTCAGTGGGGACTTGAACCCAGACGCTGCAAACCACAGGCTGGAATCCTGAATTCTGGACCATGGTAGTGGTCTTGCTGTTAGTTCCCCATGTATTTCGGGGAGTTACACTTTCATGGGAATTGTGCAAAAATGATGTTCATAAACTTTTCCTAACGGTTTCTGGAAATACCATTATTATTCCACTGGAGTTTTATGACTGATTTTACAGCTCCCAACCTTCCATCATTCTGTATAGGGCACTTCTGTCAAAGCTCTATGTCATACTCAGCTTGCTTAGGCCACAGTTTTCCCTAGTCCTGACCTTCTATAGCACTTACCCTTTGTGAGGAACTGGCATTTCTGTACAAGAATTCTCTTCTGAAAGTCATTTTCAGAAGAGGCTGAGTTGAAAATCACCCTCGAAGCTAGATTGCTTTGTGTTTCTATGACTCATGAACTGTGTGTTATTATGTAACTCAGGTTTCCTGCCAGAGAGAAAGTTTGTTGATGCTGATACTTCAGAAAAGCTTCACAGGTCTGTCTTTTGGCTTTCTCCCACAGTGTCGAGTCTTCTGATGTGAACTGGAAAAAGAAAAAAAGTGGTGGAATTAAAATAATTTCCCAGTCAGAAGTGAGAGACTTTTCAGCCATGGCCTTCATCACGGATCATGTCAACTCTTTGATAGACCAGTGGTTCCCTGGTAAGAGATCAGCTCTAATTTTCTGCGCAGTGTTACATCTTTTCAACAGAGGGTTCTTTGACAGAGCTCTCCAGGTGCACAATATTGTGTGTTAATTGAAGACCCCTCAGGCTCTGACAGTCTCAAACCAATAACATTTGATAAAAGCTAATAAACCTGCAGACAGATCAAGATTAGTTGCCAACACCCTTTGGTCTAGACATTGTGTCTTCCAGTCTGTCTGTCACAGCAGCACAGGTGAAACATTGCAGTTCAAACAGGACCTGCAGGAGTTCAAGAGACTCACCCAGTGCTTGTAGCAGGGGCAGGATTTGGCCCACACTGCTTGGTGCTGTCCCTTGAACTCATTCTGGCATCAGCTGGGATGAGGATTTGCCCACCATTTCTAACTTTCTGTGAGTTACAAAATTCTGATGTGAGAGGCTTGAGTGAATATGGTACCAAGGACTGCATGCCAAGGTAACTTCCTTGACTCCTGCAGCTGCTTTTCCTGTGCTCAGCACAGATCCTGCTGTTACCCAGCAGGCTCTTTGCAACCCCCATACACTTTGTTTGAAACCAAAACAAAATCTGAAGTGCTCTTTGTCGTCCTACCCTGGTCTAGAAAGCAGTGCCAAAGTCTCTTAATTGGAGGCTCTGTGGAGGAAACAGTGGTGCGCTCTCACATACTCACGTTCTACATGTTCTGAAGATAAAAGAACATTTTATTTGTCTTTGGATTAAAATAATGCTAAAATTAATCAGTGAAGCTTGAGAAGAGCCACGACTTCAAAGGCTGCAGCCTGTGTTCACCCTGACTAATTGTGGGCATTTAACAGAGCCTGTCACCACAAAATCTCTCTGTAGTTATGGGAGAGGTATGAACCTCCCAAAGGCTTAGTCGTGGTAGAACCCACATTTCCCCTGGAGGGGCTGAACACGTTGCCCATGAGGGAGCCCACAGGACCTGTGTTCCCAGCCTGGGTGCTGCAGGTGAGTGCTGAGCCTGAGCTCAGTGTGCTGTGCCTGCCAGCCTGCTCCCAACCCCATTCCCACCTCAAGCCATCTGGCAGTTTGCAGCCTGGGCAGAGACACAGACACGCAGCAAGCAGAAGGGTCTCTCCATTCCTTTATTCACATACTTCCAATTTTTGCTGGTCCTGAGTACATCTGCCTCACAAGCCTGTGGGTTACCTGTGACCAGAGCAGGGTGAGTGTTGGGTCATGTCCACAGCCCTGACTCCCCAGCACTGTCCCTGCCTTCTTTGCAGAGGTTTTTCTGTTCCAGTCAGTGCCCTGCAGCAAACCGCTCTGTGTGAGCGTGACCATTCCCAGCCGGCGCATCCAGGTCGTGCTGCGGACACTGGAATGCACTCGGAGCTGTTGTTCCCCCTCAGCTGCCGTGGTGGTGACGTGGTTTCCTGTTTGTTTGCTCTCTCTGCAGCCCTCACAGCCATGGAGAGCGATGGCACGCTGCTGATGGAGCAGTATGTGCCCTGCCATATCTGTGCAGCTGCCAGGCCGGAGCAGCGCGAGGGCGGCGAGCGGGCCGAGGACGCGCAGTACTTCAACATGGAGGATTGCGTCCTGACCGCCATCGAGCTGGACTACATCACGTGTCCCAACCACCCTGACATCCCTGTGTCGCTCCAAGAGCTGGTCCCAGAGCTTTTCATGACTGATTTTCCTGCCAGGTAACGTGTGACAGCCTTTGGTTGAGTTTCAGTGTACCTGCGTGATTTGGTTGGGCACTTTTCCCGAGTTGTCTCTGCTGACCACAGGAAACAAATCCATCTGCTCTCCATCCGTGCTCTGGCAGTTCATCCTGAGCTGCACCCCTGGTGTTCAGCAGCTTGCTTAGGCAATATCTGTGTGCTGACCGAGTCATCACACCAGGGGTCCTTTGAGATCACTGTGCTGCAATGTCAAAGTCCTTTTTAAAGCCACAGCTGTCCTGCATTGCCCAGAACTCTGGCCAGGACTTTCTGTAGTTGGAGTCTTTCTGAGATCCCACAAAAGGAGATTTTAATGTGGCAAAACAAAAAGGAAGTGCTGCTGCATCACAAAATTGGCACTGAAATGGATTTAATTTTGTAAGGGCTTGTAGGTGAGTGAGTTTATGGTCACCACAGGGGGACTCACACTGAGCTGGGGCCCCTGCTCAGCTGAGGGCTGCTGGATGTGCTGGGTGTGTGGCAGCCCTGAAGAGCTGAAGGAGCTCTCCCCTACCCACTGCAGCACTGCCAAATCTTTAAGCTGCTTAACTGCATTCCCAGATGGGCTCAGTCTTACACCCCTCATTACTCTGTGTGCAGAGCAGGAGACCTGAGGGCAGGCAGGACCGCAGAGCAATGTCCCCTTTGGCTCCTGCTCTCTCATGAGTGCCCAATGCAGAATCACAGGGCCTCTGGACCAGACTGTCCTGTTGGCTGCTGTCAAAGCTCTCTGTGCTCTCACTGGCCCCTGCTGCTTTGTTGGGGTCATTTTTCTGGGCAAACACCCCATCAGCTCATCACACCAGCCCTCCTCATACTGTTATCTCCTGCAGATTCATTTGGCAGGTGTGAGGTGAGTGGAGATGTTTGAAGTGTGAACAGCTGTAAAAGTAGTCTCTGGGAGAGTGGGGAAATGATGAATTGCAGCCTGGGAACACTAAGCTGATTTGAATAATCAGGTTTCAGAGTGTGGGGCTGTTCATAAACATCCTGTCCTGCCTCGGTGGAAAAAAAAAGAGGAACAGGAGGTAAATGAAGCAAAACAAAAATGATTAATACAGATAAGTAGTACAAGTATCAGTACCTGTGTCATCTGCTTGGAAAAGGGGCTTATGTGCTTTCCAGATCTGTTTGATTCTTATGGGATAAATTAGCAAAAAGCCTTTTGTGCTTCTTTGCTCAAATTACTATTTTCTGTGAGAAATCTGTTGTACAATGTGAGCCAGCATGGAGTGCACTGAGATGACCAAGGTAGTTCAGGTGATCCAGTCCTCTTGGTAGATAAGGCAAGAACCTATTAGACATTTGTGAAAATGGAAATCACATTAAAAATATTAATTTACCACATCTTTGAAACTTTAATTAAAAACCCCCAATTTCTGTTTGGCAGACTGTTCCTGGAAAATAGCAAACTGGAATGCAGTGAAAATGAAAACAACGTTCTTGGCCAGGGTGGAAGTGGAACTGTTATATATCGGGCACGATACCAAGGAAAACCAGTGGCTGTGAAGAGATTTCAGATTAAAAAATGCAAGGGTTCTCCCACTTCAGCTGCAGGTACAGTGCACAGGTTTGGTGTCAGGAATCAGGGAATCTGCTTCTCTCCTGCAGATCAGAGGTTGGATTGATAGGGTGCCAAGGCAGAGCCCTTGATTGGGAAGGGAGATGAGATTTCAACTCCTGTTCCCATACTATTTGGCCTTGAGAAGTGTGGGTTTGCTTGGGTTTGCACTGAGGACTTGCGAGTCTCCACCTCTGAATTAATGTTTTACCCCCTCTGTGCCAGCAGCTGGAGAAAGCAAACTGGGAATCCTGCTGAGCCCAGCAGCTTCCCCAGGCAGGGATGGGCTCCTGTGGAGCCCAGCTTTGCAGCAGAGCCTCAGTCCATGGACAGAGGCAAGGGGAAAGTGCCTCACATTCCTCATTTTTGTCGGGGGAGGATGTGGGGAATCCCTGAGCTGTGGAGGAGGCCAGCTGCTGTCCCAGTGACAAATCACCTTCGGGAAGAGCCGACCTGCCTGAGCAGCCTGGGCTGTGCTGTGGCAGCAGGACCATTACTGTGATGGGTCTCTTCTGGCAGGGAGGCTGGGAAACTGTAGGGCAGAGCCCTTGCAGCCAAGGGGCTGCAGTGGGCCATCTGCACAGAGCCCCTGCTGGGATAAGCACAGCACAGCTTTCCAAAGTCATCAGGGGCTATGTGAGAACAGCATGTACCAGACACACCTGAGCCTGGTGTTTAAGGACCAAGGGAGCTCTTGCTTCCTGAGGCACCAGACAGATCCTGCTTATAGTCAATGTCTCCTAGTGGCTCATGCATCAGCAAAAGGATTCAGCTTCAAGCCTTGCTGTCAACATAATCCCACCAGCTGCAGCCCTCGTTGGGTGATCACCTCCCAGAGAGTTTGTGACTTGTTTCCTGAGCTGGGCAGTGAGAAGGGGGGTTGTGTGTCTTGCCAGATACCATGCTGAAGCACCTGCGGGCCATGGATGCCATGAAGAACTTCTCAGAGTTCCGTCAGGAGGCCAGCATGCTGCACTCCCTGCAGCACCCCTGCATCGTGTCCCTCATCGGCATCAGCATCCACCCGCTGTGCTTCGCGCTGGAGCTGGCCCCGCTGGGCAGCCTCACCACCGTCCTGGCTGAGAACTCCAAAGGTAACGCCAGCCTCTCCCCCACTCCTCTCCCACTGACAAATGCTCGGTGGTGTTTAAATTACTGCTTGATTTGCTGGAGGGTTTTTTTTTTTCCAGACTAAGGGAAGTGGGAGGGATGGAATTGTTCTTGTATTGTGCTTTTGGGAACCTAGTAAAAATTGATGCTCGGGATTCTCAAAGCTACTTTGGAGACCTGGATTTTCAATTTTTCTGCAAATGAATGTGGAGTGCATCTTCAGTGCTGCGTGGATGGTGCTGTGATTTTCCCTGTGCAGATGGGTGTCTGGTACTCTAAATTATCTCATTATTATCTGTATTGCTGTCATTGTCAAATGAACGACACTAATTCCAAGATAAGTTGAGGCCATCTGACCCTCTTGGCACCTTGGCTTCATGTCAACTTTTAGTCAAACACTGATTTTCACCCAAAGATTTAGTGGCCTAGAAGTAAAAGGGTTTAAAAAAAGAATCTAATAGGACTGTCAGACACGTACAGTAAAATAAACAGTGTCTTTTCAAATGGTGGCATTGAGTGATGTTTCAAAAGGTTGTCAGCTATTGCTCTGGAGTTAAAAAGAGAAGGAGAGAGGGGGAAGAAGCAGCAGTTATGGCAATTACAGGAGCTGGAGACGGGCTGTTCTTTGTGCCAGGTTCCTCCTTCGTGCCGCTGGGACACATGCTGACACACAAAATAGCCTACCAGATCGCCACAGGCCTGGCCTACCTGCACAAGAAGAACATCATCTTCTGCGACCTCAAGTCGGACAACATCCTGGTGTGGTCTCTGGACGTCAGGGAGCACGTGAACATCAAGCTCTCCGACTACGGCATCTCGCGGCAGTCGTTCCACGAGGGCGCGCTGGGCGTGGAGGGCACGCCTGGGTACCAGGCCCCCGAGATCCGGCCCCGCATCGTCTATGATGAAAAGGTGACTGACTGGGGGGGCTGTGGGGCAGCCCTGTGGTGGCACTGGGGGCTGGCACCGTCCCATGGCTCAGTTCCCTTCTCTGTGCATGAGGGCTGGCACTGGCTTCCCCACTGTGCCTACCTTGCTCTCCTCTCCACCCCCCAACAGAGCCCTGCCCTGATTTTCCCTCTGTTTCTGGCTCCAGGTGGACATGTTCTCCTATGGGATGGTCCTGTACGAGCTGCTGTCTGGGCAGAGGCCTGTGCTGGGACACCACCAGCTCCAGATTGCAAAGAAGCTGTCCAAAGGGATCCGTCCTGTCCTGGGGCAGCCCGAGGAGGTGCAGCTCTACAGGATGCAGGCACTCATGATGGAGTGCTGGGACACTAAGCCAGAGAAGGTACAAAACCGCCCTCCTGAGCTGTGTTCTCTCTTTTTGTGCAGGAGGGGTGAGCTTGCTCCTGGTGCAGCACAACAGCTCCATTGCCCATTTACCCCTCCTGCTGATTTGGCCCAGAATTCCTGTTGACTGGAATGAGAGTTTTATGAATGAAATTATGACAGATTTGTGGCCTTAGACATCTGTGGTGGCTTGAGGGTCCCTTGATGTCCATGGCAGTTAGGCTGCTGATTTCACCAGGGCAAGACATTACCCACAATTTCTAGAAGCAGCTCCAGTGTCATGCTGTGAGTGCAACTACAAAGGCTTCAAAATCCCCAAGATTATAAAAGGAGGTATGAGGAAGAAAAAGCTTCAAAGTGCAAGAAAAGGATTGTGCTGCATTGCATTCTTCATTAATTTCAGTTGGTGTTTTAGAGCTGCTGTCCTTCAAACAAAGGTCAGCCTGACTCTCAAACATCTTTACACTGTCATGCGATGGGTCAGCTTACAAAATCCGTAAGCCTTAGGAAATTAATCAGTAAAATGTGTAAGATAATGACAGACCAAGCTTTAATAAATAATCATAGAATCAGAAAATGGTTTGGGTTGGAATCCAATTCCAGGGACACTCAGCCTTTGCTTGTGCTGGGGATTGCCCTGATCCAGGTGCAGGACCTTGTGCTTGGCCTTGTTGAGCCTCCTGTTTATTATGGCTCTCCTGTTTCACCTTGTGTGATTGTCTTTCTCTTTTCCTCCCCCCTCAGCGTCCCCTGGCCATCTCTGTGGTGGGGCAGATGAAAGATCCAACCTTTGCAACATTTATGTACCTGCTGCCCTGTGGGAAGCAATCCTCCTTTTTCTGCTCCCCGGGGCACGAGTACACCGTGGTGTTCTGGGATGGGAAGGAGGACACCAGGTGAGACAGCTCACATTAGCAATTCCTTTCTTTTCTTTTTCCTTTTTAAGTAAAAAATCCTTCAGCATCTTCACTGCTGCCTCTGGGAGGGAGGTAAAGAAGGTGAAAGTGAACTTGGATGAACGCCAAGAATACAGTGAACACTGTTTTCCCAAACTCTTTTAATTGGGAACAGTGGTTGCTTTATAAAGGATATTTAATGAGCTTAACTCTGCTTCAGTTAATATGGGGAGAAGATTAGGGCAGTGTAATGATTCACACACACAGGATGAAGCATTTGCACATGAGAACAGACGTGTTCTGCCTTTCCTAATGAGGCCATTTAACACTAAACCTTTCCTAATTGAGGCTGCAGTTCCATCTCTCTTCTGCAAAGCAATTAAGCACATGCTTAAATCCTATTGCAATCATGGGGAGTTAACCACATGCCTGGAGCTGTGTGTGCATCCAAGTGTGCACTGCCAGTAAAATGTGTTCTGGACTGAGGGCATGTGCTTAAAATGTTATTAAATTGTGACTGAGGTGATGGCATTTTGCTCAGCCACATGTGACCTGCAGCTAGTTAGGTTCATTTTTATGGATGCTGCTGATTTTTATAGCCTCAGTCTTATTTGGAAACATTCACAAACTGATCTGAATTTTATATTAATGTGTTCATTATTTGTAACCATTAAGCTAATGGGGAAGGCACATGATTTGTTGCTGAACTATTTGCTTTGCCATTTGTGGTGCCTGGTCAGTTGTTCAGTGCAGGCAATGTAACTTTTCCTGCTGAGCTGGTGAAGCACATGGCACTCCCAGATGTGTTTTGAATACATGGATGTTGTCCAAATATTCACAGCAATATATCTCAGTGAATCTGCTTCCTGACTGGACAATCCACTTGCTGGAGACTGCTCAATAACAAGTTTACTGACATGTGACAGATTTCAGGATGTGTAATTGCTTGTGCCACAGTTGGTAAAACATCTGGGATGTGGTTGTGAATATCGCAGATGTGGTTGTGAATATCCAGTTATTGTTCAAACATCCAAACTCAATAAACTTCCCCAAACAAAAAAAAAATCCTTTTAGCTACAAAAAACTACTAATTAATCATATTTGTAAATAATTTTATTAGGTTACAGATCTTTGCTCTGTAGAATCATGCTCCTCTGTTTATGTACTGGAATAATAATGAAGCCAGATAATAGCAAGGCAGTGAAGTTGGAGAACAGCTATTCCCTTGAGAACCTAATGGGCAAGATGGGCTGAGATTTCCCAGTTATTAATTGCTGCTGTTCAGCTGGATCTATTTGTCTCACAGCTCCATTACAGGAGCAGACCACATATGTCCTGCTAACCCTGTGCAAAGTCAGAGAGTTGAGTGTAAATCTTCACAGAAGCAATTGCACATCTGCCCCTGAGGAAGAGCCAGGGCACATCTTTCTTTCCCTTCAAATGAGGAATTCACAGTTTGGAGGGGTGTAGATCCTTGCAGCATCATCCATATCTGGGCAGTTGTGTCGTGGCTTGGCCACAAGTGCCACAAGTCCCTTGGTCCTTTGCAGGAGGAGTGTTGGCTGTCTGAAATTGTTGCTTGCTCCTTTCAGGAACTACACGGTGGTGAACCTGGAGAAAGGAGTCATGGAAGTGCAGAGGATGAGCTGCCCAGGAATGAAGCTGTGCTGCCAACTCAAATTTCAGAATGCCCTGTGGGCAGCCACGGAGGTGAGTGTTGCCTGTGCCCCCTCGTTAGGGGCGACACTAACCAAGAGAGAGGGCCTGTTAAATTAGTAAAGCCAAGAGTGTGTGAGACAAAGGGCATCTCAAATGAGCAGTGACTTTGCATCTGCTGTCTCCAGGTGTTTTGTTTCTACCTGACACACAGCTCCAGAGCCCAGAGTGACCGTGGGAACCTCAGCTTCCCGAGGGGAAACTCTGGCCTGGAGCAATCTGTGCCCAGGGGTTCCTCTGGGAAATGTCCTTATCTGTGGGTGATAAAGGGAGGCAGGGACAGAAAACATGCGTTTAAGGGTGGGGTTTTAAAAGAGGCCTGAGGGATTTGAAGGTTGGTGGGAAATGGGTACCCGAGGTTTGTGTTTGCTGTGGAAAATTGCAGCTAAAAAGATAAGAGTGAGAGAGCTTGGCTGATTTATCCCCCAGAGCCCCTGGCCACCCATCAAAAAGGGCTGTTAAGTGTCAGCCTGCTCTGACACAATCATTTCACACACAAAACAAAGAAAAAACAGGCAAAAACATTAAATGTACCTGAAGTTCAGTGTTTTAGAGTGGGGGGTAAAAAAAGGCCACACTCGCTGAGTAAATAATTTGTGTTGGCTATTTCACTCTGCCCTGGCATGGATGCTGTGAGTATAAATTTTTTTTTCTCCCCATAAAAAAATAAGATATTTTGACTTTTTCTCTTCTCAAATAGAGGTAAAGCTCAAATACTCTTTTCTTTTTAATAATAATAACAAGTCTAGAAAAATTAAAATTTAAAGATCTTAAAGCATTGTATTTCCAATTTTGATGAGAATGAAAAGTTTGCTGGTTCCAAAACTGGGTGCTCTTGGTCAGTCTGGTAGATTTAGGAGGTATGGGACTGTATGATTCCACATAAAATATAATGTCCCTTAAATGGACAGATTAATGCAAAATGACATACAACCTGCTTCAATTGTTGTTCGGGATTTTTGAATTCAGGGTTGTCAGATGCTGCTTTTGGATGTGGTGATAAAATCCCTACACTGGTGATTTTTGGTGACTTTTGGATAATGCATATATTGTCCACAGCCTGTTCTGGGGAATGCAGCACCTGCTTTCTACTCACATGCCAAAGGTTTTCCATTAAAAAGAGAAATTTACTGTCTGGATATCAAAAAATACAAATAAAACCCAGTTTTGGAACCAATTAGGTCTTGCTCAGGTATCAAGACATTAAAAGCAGGAGGTGGTTTGCATTTATAGAGTTTTATGTTCTCTTTCACAGGACCAGAAGATTTCTGTGTATGGATTGCAGGGCATGTGTCCCTTAAAGACTCCACTGAAGGGTTTAGACACTCCTGCCACTGTGAGCTGCTTCCTGGTGATGCCTCTTCTGAAAAGGGTAAGGAACAACCCAGGGGAAAAGGGGAGAAGGGGCAGTAGTGAGACTGTGCTGCTGGGCCAAGCTGCCACTCTCAGCTGGTGCTGAAGGGCTTTGCTATGCCCAGGAACATTTTGGCATTGCAAGGAGAAGGTTTCCAGGTCTTTCTGCGTCTGTCAGAGGACAGAGGTGTGGGCAAGAACCTGAGTCAGGGGACCAAAGCTGGCACTTCCAAGCCTGCTGCGAAAATAGTCAAAACAGATAAAATTCCTCAGCAAGGAAGTTTTCCAGCTGCATTTCCACTTCACTGGAACACAAGGTTTAAGCTGATCAAGCAAAGTGGAGAAGACAAGAAACAATAATTAGAATAGAGATTTGTTAAGTGCTAATGCAGGACGTGGGCACATCCAGCCCCTTGTACCCACTGTTTTCCTGGCTGTGCTGTCATTTGTGTGCACAGTCATCCTGAAATGTTATCTGGGTTCAGCCACACTCCTGTTTTGGTTTTGAAGGAGAACACTTAGATAATACAGCTGGTTTGGGTAATGCTCTTATGGGTAACAGGGATAATTGCTCTTATGGGCATTAAAACAAATTCTGTGTTCTCTGCCTTGCCCTGGAATTGCCACCATCCCGTTCTGGCAGGAGGAATCTGACCTGGGTGCCCATTGTAGCAAGCCTTGGGAGATGTATAAAAACTGTTTTCCTGCTGAATTACCTCCGTTTGCTTAGAGCCACCTCAAGTGAAAACATGGAATTATGTTCCAACATTACTGGTAGCTGTGTAGTCTTTGCAAATGCCAGCAGGCTGGGATGTGTCTGAGAGCTGCTGGTTTATACCAGGCCTGTCCCGAGCCATTGTCCATTTCTGGCTCTTCTGCTGGGATTGCTGAGTCTGAGGCAGATGGTTTGTGTAAGGTGTGCTGCTGCACTTCCAAACATGGTGTAAGTAGAGCTAAAGTAGGGCATTGATGTAAATTTGGCACAGGGCTGGATTTCTCTGCATCTGTTGGCTTTCCTTGGCTCCCGGACCTGCAGCGTTTGTCCGCTGTGGAGTTTCATTTCTGATGTGTAGGGCAAATTTCTTTTTCATGCTGGCTGAGGTTCCATCCAGGACAGTCGAAGGAACCTTTTGCTTTCAGCTTTTCCACTGTCACACAGCTTGCAAAGCCATTCCTCAGGGGTTACGAGTGGCTTTATGTCTCCTGGTTTCTATTTCCAGTTTGTGGCTTGCCTAGAAAATGTCATAAATAATGCCAGGCCCTACAATAGCAATATTGAGTCTAGACACCTCCCTTCCTCCCCCAACCCTACCCAACCTTCCAGAAATCTACCTCCCTTCAGCTCACTCCTTCTCAGTTTATTGTAGTTACTTTTTCCTCTCTCCTTTCTATGAATGAGTTTGGCAGTGAAATGGCCAGAGCAGCAGCCTGGGGATGTGCAGACCAGGCTGGCAAGAACTAAACCAGCCAGTTCTTCCAAAAAACCTATGTGGAAAGCTTACACTTGTCACACTTACTGCCTGGCCAGCAAACTGTACCAGAGTTATCACAGTCACTGCTGTCCGCTGGAGAAGAGAATTGCATTTCCCTTTAGCTGGTGAGATGTGAGGTAACTTTTAGTCAGAGAATTGCCGAGGGATGTTGCTGGGAAGGGGAATTCTTTACGACTGCCTTGGGAAGGCTGATCCAAAAGAAATAGTTTCCAAAACTTGGTTTCTCATCCAAAGGAAGCATCATGGAAATTTGAAAGCAGGCAAGAGGGGCCCACAATCTGAAACTCACCCGCCAAGGAAAAGTCTTGTACAATTTAAGCTTTTTGTTGCATGCTTTTTGTCACCAGGATGATTCTTTTTGGTAAACAATACAATTTTCAGCAGAATAAAGCAAACAAATTAGCAAATGAGCAGGTTAAAAAGGGCAAACCAACACACATTCTGCCTTGGTAGAAGACAAGTGGAGGGAAGAGATGTGGAGGGAGAGAGAAACCTGAATGGGTGCAAATCTTTGGCCCCGCGCAGAAACCTGGAACGCGTGGAAACAAAAGCTGCATTTAAAGGCTGCAGCCAGCAGTGCCAGACCCTGTGGGGACAGGAGGACGAGGAGGAGGTGCCCAGGCCCTGGTGCAGGGTTTTTTGCTGTTCCTGCTGGCCTGCTGACAGGGGGACAGGACGTCTGGGGCTGGCTCATCCCCGCTCATCACTGCGGCGCGGCCCCGCTCGGGGCCTGCCTCTGGCACGGCCCCGCTGCTGGCAGCACGGGGCCTTCAAATGCACTTCTGTTGCTGTGTGTTTGTGTTGGCTCCTCGAGGAGCCCAAATGTTGAAAATGAATTCTGAGAAAGTTACTTAAGGTGTCTGGAGGCTGCAGCCCTGCCTGCCTGCCTGCCTTTGGTGGCTGCTGGAATACCCTGGGCAGGGGGGTTTTGCTTCACCAGCACTGGGTAAAATCTGGCAAGAATTAATTGTGGCATCTGTGGGGAGGTGGTTTTTGACATGGTCTTCTGCAGAACTGGTCACTCCCTCAGCTCAGTCAAGTGAGGGACGGCAGGGCATTTCTCAGCATTTGCTGCTTGTTTCTCGGAGAGATAACAGCAATGGCTGGATAGAAACAGGTCCTGA
This sequence comes from Ammospiza nelsoni, assembly GCF_027579445.1. Taxonomy (NCBI): domain Eukaryota; kingdom Metazoa; phylum Chordata; class Aves; order Passeriformes; family Passerellidae; genus Ammospiza; species Ammospiza nelsoni. Next base: position 3,009,912 of record NC_080646.1, on the reverse strand, counting down.
TAGCCAAGACAGAAAACAATAAGTACCCCAATGGAAAAGATACCTCCAAATTTGCTTCCACCATTATTCCATCCCAGACAGGCCAGGATTGGCATTGGTATTACTGGTAACACCAGTGACCCACCTCTGCCTGGTTATGGTGCTGACTGCTCAGTGCCAGGGAAATTTGGCCTGTGGAACCCAAAAGGGAATAGAGATTCTGTTCTGTAGTAGCTGACACTAATCAAGGAATTCAAAATAATTTTTTGTGAAGACTATACTTGGAAAATTCAGCATTATCAAATCAAATGAGACAAAATTATAATCTCTGAAGATTTTTATAGTGTCCTGTGTCATGCTAGGAGCAGTTCAGGTTGACATGCCTCATCTGATGCTCCCATTTCAATTTAAATTTTCCATTTCTAGTAATAAATGCCTCTTGTGCAGAGTCCTTCAGACTGAAAAACTTGGACCATTTTTTACCAGAGAAATGTGGGCTGTTCTGCTTTGTTTTTTTCAGTTTTAAGTAATTGAACTCCCTTCCAAAGAAAAAGTAACCCAAAACCCAGCTTGTGCAAAGCATTGTGCCATGATCCAACCTACTGATGCAACTCCTTGGCAAAGGCACTTCCAGGAGCCTTTGCACCAGATCCACATGGCAGCAAGAACATGGCACTGAGCACTGCAGGTCGTCGGGGTTTCTTTTAATTAGTGGTTAGAGAATTGGGACTGGACTGAGTTAGTCCAAGCCCCATTTCACAACTTTCCACTTGCTTTCCTAGTTTTTCCCATTACAGTAAAATTCTGCTGTGATCTGGATTAGTCATAGGGGCTCAGTGCTCTCGTGGTTTTACTCATACTTGGTGAGCAGAGAGTGTCTCTTTGTCCAGGACTCAAAATGAGCCTTGCAAGCAGAGCTGTCAATTAAATAACATTCACCCTGCACTACCTGCCCCCCAATAGCTGGGGCAAGCCAGTATACTGATTTTTCCAAGGGTTTACAGCCTGAGAACTATTGTCCAGGCCTGGCAGAATCAAGATCCCTGGAAGGGCACAGGGATGCCTTAATTTAGTTTTTGCATTCCCAGCTAAGAATGACTGAGCCCTCAGCCCCTCACTGGCATCCTGGGCATGCCAAAGACAGGGCTTTCCACTGTGGAGAGCCTGAGCAGGGGCAAGGTTGTGTCAGCTCTGTGCTGCTCTGTCTGGTTCTGTTTGGTTAGCTGTGCTTAGTCCAGGCAGCAAAGAAGTCCTGGGTAAAATGGTCTTTATTTAGAATTTATTGCTCCACAGGGAGGAAAGAGAAAGGCCTTTGAGGTAAGTATTGTTTTATCTGCTTCACACATGGGGGAGTTTCTGGTAGAGGCCCAAGGTCAGGGGAAGTTTTGTTCCCAAGAGATCAATTTCCCAGCCTGTTTAACAGCATTTGCTCCGCTGGGATGAGCTGGAGGAGTTGCTGAGCCGTGGCCTTCTCAGCAGCTCCTGCCCCTGGGACACGAGGGAGGCATGGCCACGGAGCTGGAGCTGTGTCCAGCACATCTGTGCATTTAGGGACAGGTTTTTACCCACCTGCAGAAGTGTTCATGGCACTTGGCAGGTGCTTTGCTGCCGCTGTGTGCCCTGGGCTGGGATGTGTGAGCTGCCAGGGATCCCAGAGCCAGAGCACATCCCTGGGAGGAGCAGAGCTCTCAGAGCACCAGACTGTGGGTGAGGAGCAATCACTGGATGCTCTTGTTTGTGAGAATATTTTTCTTTCCATTTTCTTTCCATTTTTACTGCATTTCTTCCATTCCTCTCCTACCTACATTGATAGCAATAGCTTTACTCCTTTTTGGAAGTGAGCCGGGTTTCTACAGCTGGATTCCTGGGATCATGGTGGCTGTCTCTGAACATACTCCAGCTTGAATTTGTTAACCTTCAGGGCAGGCTGCCAGGTCTGTCTGTCCGCCCCTGCCAGTAAAGAGAGAGGTAATGCTGGGTGAAAGGAGCCTGGCTCTGCAGCAGCTTCTAGGGAGTGACTCCTTTTTATGTTGTGTTATCACTCTTCTGGGGTAAGTTACTGATGTTCTTGCAGAATGTGAGAGGCAGGCAGAGCTTCTGGGAATGAAAACCCTTCTATTATAAAGAAGCAAAGAAACAGAAAAAAATTCTTTGCTGTGAGGGTGGTGAGGTCCTGGCACAGACAGGTGTTGGACTCCTATCCCTGGAAGTGTTCAGGGCCAGGTTGGATGGGGCTTGAAGCAGCCTGGTCTAGTGGAAGGTGTCCCTGCCCATGGCAGAGGGATGGAATGAGATGATCATTTAGGTTCCTTCCAACCCAACCATTCTATAATTCCATGAAATTTTTCTCTCTTTCTCGCAGAACTCATATGTGGTGCTGGCTGGCTTGTCAGATGGGCTGGTAGCCGTGTTTTCAGTGTCCCAGGGCCTGCCAGGAGACTGCTCCTACCTGTGCTCCCACACAGCCAACAGGTCCAAGTTCAACATCCCCGACAGCGACCCGCGGCAGAACCCGTACCCGGTGAGGGCCATGGAGGTGACCGGCAGCGGGGCCGAGGTGTGGTACAGCAACGGCCCCGGGCTCCTGGTCATCGACTGCGCCTCCATGGAGATCAGCAGGAGGCTGGAGCCCTTCAGCCCGCCCTCCGTCATCACATCCATCGCCTGCAACTCCGAGTGCCACGGCGAGGAGGTGCTCTGGTGTCTGGACGACAAGAGCAACTTCCTGGTGATGTACCACGCCACCAGCTACCAGCTCTGCGCTCGCTACTTCTGCGGGGACTGCAGCCCCCTCAGGGACATGTTCACCATCCAGCAGCCCTCGGCTGCCATCCCGGCCACGGCCCCCATCAGCCACGGGGTGATGGAGAGCAACCCCCCGGGGGACATGAGCATCATGTACAGCCCAGACGTGGGCACCCAGATCCTGAACCACCAGGACTCGCTCACAGATTACTGCTCTGTATCTTCCTACTCCTCCTCGCCTCCCAACGTGACCCGCTGCCCCTCCAGCCTGCCCAGCTCGCCCTTGAGCTCTTCCAGTGCACCCTTCTCCACGGATTTTGAGGAGTCTGAGAAATTCCACGAGCTGAAGGCTCCCCTGGATCACGATGCTTCACCTGTGGGTGATAACACAGAGCATCTCCAAGCAGTCAAGATTCTTCCCGTAAAAGACCTCATCTGGATCCCCAGGTAAGTGGGTCACTTAACCAGGCAACTTAGTCAAAATCCCTCCTGGCTGAGCATGAGATTAACTCAGGCTAATTCAGCAGCTTTTACATTCCCAGTATGATTCACCTGGCCAGAAAGTCAAGTTACCATTAAGAAATTCTGTTCCCAGTATAATGGAACATGGATTTTCTCTGCCTTTTGGAATTATGCAGTGTTGAGCAGAGTGGCCACGTGGAAAGCCTTGCTGGGTTGGTTTCAGCAGAATGAGAAGGGGGTGGTCAGACTCCAAGCGGTGTTTCCCCAACTACTGAGGAAACAAAGAGCAGCAGGCAGCCTCCTTGCTTGGACACAGCCCTGGCAAGTCCTGCAGCCTCCTGTGGAGCTGATGGGAACCTCTGGGAAGCTGAGTTTGCTTGTCACAGGATCTCTCACTGCACTGGATTCAGGATGCCCCTGTGGCATCACGGTGCCCCCTCTGTGCCTGCAGGTGGGCATGGAGCAGAGGATGGATATCCAGCATGGATCTTCCTCAGCTGACAGCATCCCCAGTGCTGAGGATGTGACATCTCCCTCGTTTCTCTTCCAGGAGAGGAGGGGACATCATTGTGATCGGGCTGGAGAAGGAGTCGGGCACGCAGCGGGGCAGAGTGATCGCGGTGCTCAAGGCGGCTGAGCTGGCTCCCTATGGGTGAGGCTGCCTGGGCACACCAGGGGCACAGGGGGCTGGGGGTGCACGGGGGGCTCTGCAGGCTCTCAGGGCTCTTGGGAACTTCTCTTGGCTCCCAGCAGCTTCTGAGGAGTTCCCAGTGGGAGGACAAAGTTGCTGGTTGCACATCAAGGCTCTTAGAGAGGGGCAGTGAGGAGAAGGCTCTGTGACTGCAGCCTGGTCTCCAAAATCCCACAATGAGCACCCCATAATGACACAGCCAGGACTGTGCACAATGTGATCGAGTTGGCCTGATGCTGCCTGGTGCTGGCTCCCTGTGCTCTGAGGGCACCTGGCAGAAGGTCAGAGCAGCCTGGCAGCCTCAGCCCTGTGCTCAGAACAAGAAGTGTATTTATGCAGAGCACGGCGCTTGTCTGTGGCTGCATTCACGTGGGTCAGGTTGATGTTCTGGCTCTAAATGAGCACCTTTGTGCTGTGGGCAGTGACAGGCCAGGGGACGGCTCCTGGAGCACAGGGGAGAGCAGTTATATACATTAATTTAAAATGTTTCATACAGAGAAGGAGAGTCAAGGAAATAAATAGCTGCTGGAGAGGTGGGGTGTTCCTGCTGATCACTTAAATACCAGTCTGGGATTGTACTATTTATGTCCAAACAAATGCAGGTTAAGCAGTGCTAAGGATTATAAATGATCGTTTATTACTGCCAGGTAAACACAACAGGAGATCAAAGGCTCCTGCCATTCCCTCTACTCTGAACTGTCTTTAGCTGGGAGGAGAGAATTCTCTTTATTGGTCACAGATACTCTTAGGTTTGTTTTGCTTAACTGAGGTTGAGTGTGGAGTTCAGGTAAAGTGATTCCACATCTCACACCTGTCCTGCCCTGCTGCCTGGCTGGACCAGGCACCATGGCCACTGACCCTCCCTGTTTGAGCAGCAGGATAAAGGGCAGAAGGGGAGGAATAGGAGGGGGCTGCTTGAATGGCACAGCAGAGCAGGCAGGGGGCTTTGTAGGGGCAGTTTGTAACAACAGCCAGCTGCCAAGGAGAGTCCTGTGGCCAGTGCTCCCAGCTGGGCACCTTTGTGGGGAAATACTTTGGCACCAACCTTCCCCATCTGCTGTGGGAGTGGGGGAAGGAGCCCAGTGAGGGCTGCACTCCTGTCCCTTGGACCCTGCAAGGGCAAAGTGTCATTGTCTGCCCAGTCACCTCCCTCTGAGGTACCTGCAGGGCCAGCTTCAACACACACCATGAAGGGAAGGACATAGAACACAGACCACACAGATCCCTGAGTGCTGCCACAGCTGTGCCCGCTGCTCTGGGCTCGGGGCTCAGCCCCTGAGCTGACACAGGCAGGCTCCATCCCACTTCCATGCTTTACTCCAGGCTCTGGAAGCTCTCAGCTCTCAGGCTCTCTGTCAGCTGTGTTATGATGGAGCTGTTCTGAAAATGCCCAGCTGGCAGCGGGAACAAGAGTCTGTGGATTTAGCAAATCAGGAGATTAGCAGCAACTTCAAATGCCATGGCAGACTTAAGCCCCCACCTGCATATTTAGGCACCTGAATCCCTTTAAAAACCTTTTCCCATGTCACTGAGCTGCTTGGTTTTGATGTGACACAGTTTCTGATCCCTCTCTTTGTAACATTCTCCTTGCTGAAGGATTTGCAGCTTATAAAAAGCTTGTGTAGCTGGAAGGGAAGCTCATGAGCCAGTGCTGCACTCGCAGAGCTGCCCTTCCCTGCAATGCCCGTCCCTGTAATTCCTGTCCCTGTACCATCCTTCCTGTAACATCCTTCCCTGTAACATCCTTCCCTTTAATGCCCTTCCCTGTCCTTTCCCTGTAACTCCTTTCCCTGCAGTTCCCTTCCCTGTAATTCCTTTCCCTGCTCTCTGCTCCTCCCCAGGACGCTGGTGGACGCGGCTCTGGTGGCGAGGGACACGGTGGTGTGCTGCTTTGAGAACGAGCACATGGAGAGGTGCCTGGCTGTCTGGAGGGGCTGGAGTGCCAGAGACTTTGACATTTTCTACCAGGCCTACGAGGAGCTGGGCAGGCTGGAGACCTGCATGCGCAAGAGAAGGTAGTGCCCGTGGCGCTGCACCCGACACAGCGGGAGCGTCCTGGACTCGGAGACACACCAGGGCTCATGGGGGAGTGTGTGCCTGGTTTGCTGCTAGTGAGCACCCTGGGGTTCCCACAGCCCCACCAGGGCTTTTGGGGAGTGAAGAAGCCGCTGTGAGCAGGGCTGGGAGCTGGGCCAGCTCCCTGCTCTGTCACACGCTCCCCTGTACTGGTGAGAGCAAAGTTTGCTCATCCCCCGATTTCCAGTTTGTCCTTCCCCGTTTTGAATTCCTTCCTCACCTTCAGCATGCCCTGGCTGCTGCTGCTGCTGTTGTTGTGTGTGTGTCAGCCAGGGGAGCTCCGTGGGCTCTGCCCTGGGTGTCTGAGCACGTCCCAGTCCCGCTGCCTGCTGGCCGGCAGCGCGGGCACCGAGGCTGGCTCACCCTGTTCCCAGGAGGAATGCATCTGCTGGAATCCCTGCACTGTGGGGCTGCTTCCCACCTCCCTGCAACTCCGTTAGTTAGGGTGTGTGTCCTACTTCAGCTGTAGTCCCTGTGTAGAGACCTCCTGGTGTAGGAGCCAGGGAGAAGCTGTGGCTGGCCACTGCATTTCTGGTTCCTAGAAGCTGTAGTGGTGCAGAGTTCCTGTGAGGGAGCCCAAAACAAGGAATGCTGCACCAGGAGTGAGTGAGCTGGCTCATGGCACTGCTGCCTTGTCAATGGAGCTGATGGAAAATAAAGCCACTGGGTGTGACAGATATTCCTGATGGAAGAGAAGGGAGTCCAGGAAGGTTGATAAGCTGTCTCTGCTCCACTCCTGTTTCTCTTGGGAAATGCACTCTGGAGCAGCAGGAACACAATAAGCTCAGTTTGCCTGTGTATCTGTGCAGCTTCTGCCCACCACAGCTCATATTTTATCTTCATTAGTGGCCTGGGATGCTGTATTGGCTCTAAATCCAATTGCACTTAATTATCCCAAGCATGTACAGCAGTGTAAAGAGTGCCCCCAGCTAAGCACCCTGTATAAAGGTGTACAGTTTGAATTTTGGACCTTTCCTTTTCTTTTTTTTTATCCCAAGAATCTCGTGTGAGCATCGGCAAGGCTGGCCAAGGCCGAACGGGCAGGTTAACCCTCTGGTTCACATTTCTGTTGCAGGCTGCTAAAATATCCTTCTTCAGAAACAGAATGTATCTTAAAATAAACTGATTCCTCCCCAGGATGACACTGCATTGGTGGTTTTTATTGGAAACCCAACTGGCACTGGGTGTTTGGGGGTTGCAGTGTGATTCAAGTTCTGGTTGTGATGGGCACAGCTGGAGTCAGGGCTGTGAGTACAGACTGTCTCCATTCCTGGCCTTGCCTGGGACTGTCACCCTGTGCCTCTCCAGCAGCTCATGATCAGGTACGGCAGCACCAAAATTTCCCTCCCTTGCCAGGACAGGCTCTCTGCCTCTGTCTCAGGGCTGGGCCGAGGTCTCATGGTCACCTTTTCCAGCTGCCAGATTCTTTTGACTTGCAGGAACACTTCCCATGATACCTGAAGCATCAACAGGAGCTACAAAGGAGCTCATTCTTTCATTCAGCCTTGCAGGTTTCCTTTGAGGAAATATCCTGTGGGACAACCACAGCAGTTCCTTACTGTCCCTGTTGACCAGAACACCTTGGGTGCTGTGCTGCCCCCAAAGCCAGCGTGGGCTTGTGCCCACCATGGGCTGCCCAGTGCCCATGGGGGAAGCTGGAGCATCTCCCAGACCTTGGGTGGGCCCTGGCCAAGGCCTGGACACAGCAGGGCCTCTGTTCTGCTGGACACTGCTCTGGGGCTGTTGCTGCACAAGACCCTTCCTGACACACAAGAGATCCCTGCTTTGCCAGGTGGGTCAGGGTGCTCAGCTGGGGAGGGAGCAGAAGGGGGTGGCACCTGGGTTTCATGGGACCTCTGAGTGGTGGGTGTGTGTCCCAAAACCTCCAGGAGCAGGGGGTTGGTTCCCAAAAGCAGTTCAGAGCCTGAGTGTGGCTACCCTGGAATAAGAACAAAATCCCCCCCTCAGCAGCCCTGAAACCTCATTAGCACAAGGCTCCATTAGGTGAGCACTGCACGTGCTGCAGGAATGATTCCCCGGGGGCAGAAATAAACAGACATTAAAAACAACTAAATCAACTCCCACGAGTTCAAACAGTTTGAGATTTCAGTGCTCCCGTTCTCCTGATGGCAGGTACAGGTGAGGGGCATCAGGGGAAAGGGGTGGGGTCACAGCCAAAGGCAGGAAAAACTCCAGAGCCCGGGAACAAGGGGCAGGAGGAACCCCAAGTGTGGGTCTGGGGGACCTGCACCTATCTCAGTCCTCACTATTTTGTTTCAGCTGATAAAAATAAGCCCAAGCAGGGCCCTGGCAGGGGGTTATTCCTTCAGCTGACAGAGGAGAGGCAAGAGAACAGCAAGAGAACAGCTTTGGGCTTGGTGCTGGGGGGAAGCGGATGCTCTGGGAGTGGATTAACCCCAGCACCAGCAGTGGGAGGGCAGGGCGTGCCAGGGGTGTTATTTACTCATCAAGGAAGCAAAATGAGATGAACAGGACCTGCCTGGGATTAACTGAGCCCAAAAGCCCCCCCAGCTTCCCTCCCTCACTCCTGAGAGCAGAGCCATGCACATCCCTGGGCTTTTCCCTGGAGTGCTCCCTGGTGCTTTACCTGCTTTGAAAGGATTGGATTCAATTCCCAACTGGATACTGATTCCTGTTCCTGGTTTGGCTGTTTCTTTGCTGGCATCAGTGCAGAGTCAGGCCCTGGGATGAAGAACAGCTGTGCCCAACATCCCAGTTTGGGGCATGGCCTGAGTATTTCTGGGGGGAGGCATGATGTAGGGGCAAACTACAGGTTGTATCCCATATCCTGATGCCCACTCAGGACATTTTGGGTGCACAGACCCCACCAGTCTGGGGCTGTCCAAACCCAACCTACCCCTCCATGTGTAGGAAAATGGGAATATTACAGCTCATTCTGCTAGGAAAGGAAAGAAGGGCTGGCTGTGGCACACAGTGCCCTGCACAGTGGGCAGGAATTGTAATTTAATATATTAATGCAAAACTTCACCTTCTGTGCCCCCAGGACAGGGAAGGCAGGTGAACACTGACACAGCAGCTGGATGCTCCCCATCCCACACAGCACCAAGGGCTCTCAGCTTCAGCAGAAGGAAAAAGAAGGTGATTTCTAAGGGAGCTGGGGAAGGGGCAGCACTGGCTGCTTTGTATTCTGCTACCGAAAGGACAGAGGAAATGAGTTTTCTTTAAAAGCTTTAAAAGGACAGGAAATACTCTGGTTATCTCAGGCCTGTCCTCAGCTTACCCCTGGGTTTGGCTTCAGGGGCTTAACCCAGGTGGAGCAGGGTGAGGATGGGGCTGGGGCTGGGGATGGGGATGAAAATGAGGAGAAGGATGGGATCAGGAATGGGGTTTGGGATAAGAATGGTGCCTGGGATGGGGCTGGGGCCGAGCTCACCTGCTCAGCACTGGGGACATCACTGCCCAGTGATGCTGGCACAGGGACCGAGCACACCCCAGCCCATGAGTGGAACATCCACAGCAGTTCAGGTTTCCCAGGGCTGTTCTGGTTCCACCCCAGCACTCAGAGCCGTCCTGGCACAGCAAACAGCCTTTATCTGCCCCACATCCCAGCCTGTTTGCACTGGAAGCTTGTTTTACCACACAACCACTTTAAACTCTGCCCCATTTGGGTTTTGGGAAAACCTAGAGTTTTCAGCCCTCTAGGTGAAAAGTCAGTAAAACACAAAGGTGGTGGTACTCTTTTGTCTTCTTTTTCTAAAAGGTGGAGCAGGACCCTGGCAAAGTCCTCTTGACACCCCCAACCAAACAGGGGGGACCTCCATTTCCAAGAGACTCCAGCCCAGCCTGCTGGAAATGTTGGAGCCAATCTGGTCAATTAAAGTTGAGGTTTTTATTGAATTAAAGTGTGAAAGTAAATTCAGCCAGCATTTTTTTTTTTTAATGTTAATTTTTTTCACCCCACTCATAAAAGTGATTTAGAAGGTGGTAGGGATTCCTGGGCTGGAGGAAACCTGGGAGATGCTTCTGCAGCTTGGAAAGGACATGGACACGTTCCTCACACCTGGGAGTGTCGGCAGCAGTTCGGATGTGAGGAATAAAAGTGGTTCTAGCAGCAGCAGCCAGGTAAAATCCAGGAAACCAGCTGGAAAGGATTCCTCATGGGATGCAGTGCCTTGGCTGGGCAGCCCAGGTTGTCTCCAAGACTGTCTAGGCCTGGAAGGAGGTGGTTTGTGAGCTCCAACTGGGATCAAACCCCTGAATTTGCTCCGGTCAGCACAAAAACTCACCCTGGCGGAGTCCACTGGGTACAAAACCATTCCCTGAAAAGGGCAGTGTCCCACCAGCCCAGGGATCAGCAAGGCCAGAGCAGAGCAGGAGCCCAGCGGGGCCTGGACCTTCTCCCCATTTCTAATGCCTCTGCAAGATTTTCCTTCCAAAAGCTCCCGGCTGTGGCTGACTGTGCACGCCGAGTATTTTTAGCAAGTATTCATGCGAAACAGCTCAGGATAATAATTTGCAATGTAAAGTTAGAGGCTTCCACAAAAACTCAGAGTAAGCAGATTTGGGTCAGCAGGACTTTGTGCTGATTGTGCTGAAAGGAACCATCCAGCCAGGTCCAGGGGAGCCACATGGGGCTGGAGCTGGGTATTGAGTTTTCTGGGTAATAAACCCTCACTGTGCCCACAGGACCAAACCCTGAAATCCTTCCATGGGCTGTGACTCTGCAAAGTCACAGATAAATAATGTCACAAGTAAACAGCCACATCCAGCATGACAGTCACCAGAGTAGCCACTGCCTTTCTGGACTCACATTTTCCCCCATCTCTTTTTGCCATCACTGATCCTTGAGCAGGAGGGAAAAGCTTTGAGAAAACAGAGTTAATAAATCCAGCTCCTCAGCCAGGGGGGAGCAGAGAAAGTGAAGGGTTTAACACCACGTGCCCAGGGGCTGCAAAGCTCCGTGTGGGTGGGAGTTTTACTGCTCTGAGGATGCCACAGCATCCAGACCAGGTTACCTGCACCAGACTAACGAGGGGAAGAATTGTCTCGCATTTTTAATTGTTTTAATAAAGAACCAAAGCATCTCTATAGACTGAGCACCACATCCTTCATTTTCAGGATGACACCATCTCATTTTCTCTGTGGCCCAGAGGAAAACACTCCATGGTTTTCCTGCTTCCTCAGGCTGAGGGAAACTTCTGTCCGAAGCAAACAACCGGAGTAAACTGAGGATGAAGTTTACTGAGGACAAAAAGCCCCAGAAGGGATTTTTGTCAAGGCTGGGTTAGCACCTACCAGCTGATGATTCTGTCCAGCTCCTTACAAGTGGGGCAGCAAATGCCACTTACTTTAGTATAAAATGGGGTTTATGTGTTTAGACTTTGTCATAAAGGGTTATAATTAAAACTTCACTTTAAAATGGACTTCTCTTAAGCTGTGAGTCCATAAAATATGTGATCAATTGCGATGTGAGGCCTCGAGGGCTGCTGCAAGCTTGGTACAAAACTCACTTTTAATAGAGATTTGGTAGCAGAATTAGAACTGCAGCAACTGAGAAAAAAACCCCAATACCACATGGTGCTGTTCTCAAAATGGCTTTTTCCAGTTACATTCTGCTTTTACCAGCTGTTATGGGCTAAAAAAAGTCCTACATAATCATAAATGTTAATAAATACAGTACAAGTAGGGGCTTTTTTCCTCCATTTTGCTGCCATTCTTTGGGGTGCATTTTCTTTAAGCTCTTTTCTGTACCACAAATACAAGTTGGGTTGTTTGTTTGTTTTGGTGGATTTTTTCCTTTTCCCTTTCCCTTGTGTGAAGAAACACCTCTGCAATCCCTAAGATTCTTGCTTTGGGACTTAATTTTGTCCTCACACCAACACCAAACAACTCCTAGAGCTATTAAAAAATAAGTGTTCAACCCACTTAATAATTATTTTCACTGTGTTTTGAACACACAAAACATTAGGGCACCATGCAGCCTTGTCACTGTATGCATTTGAAATGTACACTCAGGGGTATTTTCAGGCAGCAGAAGCACTTTAAACATTTTCATGAGGAAAAAGTCAAAACCAGGGAATGGCACAGCTCATCAGCACCAGCTCCTGATCAATGGGTTTGTTCTGCCTTCCCTCAGAGCCAAGGTGTAAACCCTGGGCTCATCCCAGACCACAGCACAACACAGAGGTTAAAGCCCTCTGGAAGAGAGAGATCCTTTTACCTGGGCTCACTTCCCAGGTGTGTGACTCTGCCTCCGCTGGGTGGAACGACACGGACTGACGACGGGAGCAGCTCCAATTGCAAATAAAAAAATCTTTATTGCATCTTAGAAGCAAGTCTTAAAAAAAAAAAAAAAAAAAGAAAAAAAGAAAGAAAGAAAGGAAAAAAAAAAGAGAGGAAAAGAAAAATTTTCCATGCACCTACATCCTTGGGACTGTCACCAGAAAATGATGAACATTGTAAGACACAGACTCTATGCTAGTTGCAGTTCATACTCCACACACGTGTAAACAATGGTTATTTCTTCTACTGGAATAGCAATTGCACTGTAAGATCCCTTCAAACATGGCAACAACCACCAAAGCCTTGGGTTTTCTCCATTCCTTCACTTGCCTCTACTTCCCAAAGAGCAGGCAAAGTGGAACTGAGGGCAATGGGATGAAATGGGGCTGGAGGATACAATAGAAAAATATATTGTTCGCTGGTTTTTATTTTCTGTTTCTGCTGAGCAGGATATTTACAGGTACATAGGTCCCAAGAGATCATCTGCTTCAATGACAATGTCCAGTCACTAAGTCTCAGTGTACAGGGTTCCCTATCTGGCTTTAAGGCACTTTATTTAGTGTATTTTCTCTTACCTTGCTAGATGTTAACTCATAGGGATCACACTTTCCTTGTATTCAGCCTCCTCATCCCCAGTTCCTCTTAGAATACCAAAAAAATTCCTAAACTCACTGAAGTCATTCCAAAAATGTTGAAGAAATTTGGGGGAGAAAAAAAAAAAAGATCCATGAAAAAATATTTTAGAAAGTAATCTTTGGAGATCATTTACTGTAAGTATGATGTACACTACCTTATCAGTGAGAAGATGCAATACATTCCTAATATATATATATATATATATTTACACACGCATATATATATATATAAAATATTAAAATGACTAACAGATATTCAAGGAAAGGTCAAGAACCTAAAACAATGGATATTAAATAAATTAACGGTCTAGCAGATACAGAAAAAAAAAAAAAAATCCCAGAACAAAACTAGCAATCCAATGCAATAATTGTTCCCGAAGGAAACGGACGCGATCGGGGACGCTCGGGCAGAGGAGCTCTGCAGGTTCTCCTCGGGGATTTTGGATTGTTCACTGTGTGCTGTCCTTTGGCTGCCAGAGATTCCCATCCCCAGCCCTTGCCCTGCTCCTCAGCATCCCCTGGTGCCCAGCCCAGCCTGTTCTGTTCCGTGAGCGCAGAGCACAGAGCCCACCACGGCTTCTTCCCCCAACATCCCAAACACAACAATTCCCACCAGGACCGACCGGATCACGGCTTGTGCTTGCTTCCTTCCCTCGCCTGCCCATCACAAGTGGAGGTGTGTTTTTAAACTGAAATAATCAGCTATTAGGGAAAAACATAAAACCCCTCCTGCGATTTACCACCCTTGCTCATCGCCACAGCGACTCGGATTTTCTAACGCAATTTGAGAATTAATGGCTAATCCTGAACCAAAGGAGCAGAATCTTTGCAAGGTAGCAGTCACATCAAAAACATTTAGACACAGCGTTTTGTCACTTGGCTTTGCACGCTCAGGTCCACATTTACAGAATCCCAGCCGTGAAGACAGCAATGGAAACAATCAGGCAGGAAACAATCTTTTGTTCATAAGGAAATTCTAATTCAAGTCAGATTTCCGCTGATCAGATAACTCTTAAACAACTTTTTTTCTTTTTTCTTTTTTTTTTTTTTTTGTTTGTTTGAAGGCAAATATTGATCACAGTTTTGTTCAAAACCAAAACCACAACAACAAAAAAACCCAAGGGCCTTGTTCTTCTCAAAACGAGCGCTTTGTAAGAAAACAACGATGATTTCTAAAATATATCCTGTGTGGTCTTTTAAAAGTGAATTATCAAAAAACATTTTCCCAAAAATAAATTAGATAATTAAAAAAAAAAGTCTTTTCCAGCATAGCTGGACATTAGGCTGTCCTCACTGAGCCATTAGTATTGCTGCTTTTCCCAAAATTTGGGTCGTTTTTTTCAAACCATATTTCAGCCAGCTGTTGTGTGGACCCATACGTTGAAGCTTTGGACCCCAAGCACATTTTATATTGTTTTGGATCAAGATTAGGGTCACAAAAAACAGGGTGATGCACATGGACTACTCCAATTTCTTGGCTTCTGAAAGTTTTTAAGCCAGCTTGAATGACTTTGTTAAATAGATCTACGTCTTCAAGGCCCCAGCCTTGGATGGAGACATCGAAGCCACCTGCTCGAAGAAGGTCAGCTTTGTAAATACAGGTGATACCAAAGCCATAGTTCCTCCAGAAACCTGTTTTCTGAGTGAAGGCAAAATGATTGTCACTAGGAACCTTTCCACTATAAACAATCTTTGGATCATACTGGCTAAAAATGATGGGAAAATATACTTGCTGACCCAAAACTGTGTTGGCTCTACACCGCTGGAGGAATTCTGTGGTAAACACTAAGTCAACATCACAGAAGAAAAGTAAAGACTCGTTCTGGAACTGAGAAGATCCGACTTCCAGAGCCAGCGCCCTTGAGAACTCCCCCGACACCGGCAGAACCTGCATGTCAGCCTTGGGGTACTTGGAGCGGTAATCTCTCATCAGCTCGATCTGCTTTGCCTTGTCAGGGTTGGAGTTGGAGTTGAAGAGCAGGACCACCAGCTTGACGTTCTGGTTTGGAATGAGGCACGTCTTTTCAAAATTCCCCATGAACCTCGCAAACATGTCGAACCGCCCAGAGAGAGGGATCAGGATGTTGATCTTCTTGTCTTTGAGCTCCTTCCTTTCTGCTTTGGACCTGCTGAGCTGGAAGGGGACAAACATCTTCAGCGAGTTGGAGAGGAAGGACAAGGAGCCAGAATCCTGGTTGATTTTGCTGGCCAGCTCTTTGGCATCCATCTCTTCGTGCTCCATGAACTGGATCTTGCTGAAGGTCTGCTGCAGGTACGCGTGCCTCCTCACGGGGACCGTCATCTTCTTCCCCTTGTGCTTCTTGTAGAGCAGCAGCAGGTCCAGCACGTACTCTGCCCCGTACATGGGGTTCACCCTGCGGTATCCGTACTGGATCTCCTTGAAGTCAATGATCCTCCCCCGCGTCTTGGCGTTGGCGTTGATCATCTCCATCACCTGCATCACGATGTCATCCAACGCCTCGCGCTGGGACGAGTCCATGCCCCGGCGGGGCGGCTGCCCGTCGGCGCCCGAGTACAGGTACTTCCCCGTCAGGAACTCCCACTCCAGGATCTCCTCGCGGTGCCGGGGCTGGAAGCGCATGAAGGAGGGCGGCATGCCCAGCTGCAGGTCCTCCTTGTGGATCTCGGTGTTGCTGTACTTGCTCATGAGCACGATCTCGCGGTGCAGCTGCACGGTGCGGTGCCGCAGCTCGGCGATCTTGCGGCTCAGCATGTAGCTGTGCAGCCGGTACTGGTACGGGGGGTTCTTGTTGGGGTGCAGCGTTATGGCTCGGTGGATCTTGCTGTTCCTCAGGTCACGGATGTAGCCTTTCTTGTTCTTCTCGTAATTCTCGTAGAACAGCTGCTGCATCTAGGGGCGGGAGAGAGAGAGGAGAAGTCAGAGCCTGGCAGAGCTGACCCTGTGAAAGTTTGCCCACGCTACCCCGCTGGGAGAGAATTCCCCCTCGCTCACAGGGCCAGAAGGCTTTCTGAATAAGCTGTGCTTGGGTTTAGGCACAGGTTGTAGCAATACCAGCTGCTATTCAAGGAAATTAAGAGGATTATTCATTGTGAACTGGTGAAAGAAACATCTATCATGGATTTGGGATTACTGCAGCCCATTCTAGAGGAATCACCGGCGGCCAAACAATTCTGCACTAAGTCCATTGTAAGCTCATTTCTTCACAACAACACACCATCACCAGGAAAATAACACCGTGAAGTGTTCACTACAAAACTCTCATTATTCATTTGTTTCCCATTGTTTTCATATAAATAATAAAGAAGAATAAAAAGGGATGCCATGTACATACTAAGCAAATCTGACAACACCTTTTCCATTACACCCAAATGCCATTTAAGCATTAAAAATCCAGGTTTAGGCATTAAAAATGCAGGTTGCTGAATGTTTTAGTCAAGATGCCAAATATCCTACCTTGAGAGTGCTGCAATGCAAAGCTACAGGTGTCATTTTAAAATGTCAATGGACAGTAAAGTGCACCTGAGATTCCTAGAGTTCCAGAGTCAGGTAATACAGAGTGCACACGTACACCATAATAAAAACATCCTTAACGTGGCATTTGCTATTCCAAAACAGGAAGATAGTGAGCTGAGATTAGATTCACAGCTCTCAGAAAAGCAGACCAACCAGCTTTACAGTCCTCAGCAGCTCAGGCAGTAGCTGATATCGTGAAAGGCAAACCAGGACGACAATGTGGAAAATAAACTGAAAATAAAACCTTGAGACCAAAGGTATATATCAGCTTAGATAATGGAAATTTAAAAAGACCACAGGCAGATTCTGTGTCACAGCACAAATGTCATCAACCTGCCAGAGCTGACACAGCACCCTCATTCAATATGGGATCCAATCTCTGTTACTGGCAGTGGAATCTGCCACAGGAAACACGGCAATAAAGCTTGTGTAAAAGGTCAGCAAAGAGCCAAACTCAAAAAAAGAACCAGGGAGAAGGTCTCAAATATGATGGCAATCAAACAGAGCACTAAAAAGGAAATCACAAGCACAGAAACCTTCCTTTTACCAGCTGCTCAGAGCCAGCACAAGTCCTGTTTTATTAGGCCTTCGGTTGCATTTTTCCCATTATTGTGGACAGACACTGAAGCTACGGGATAAACTTACACCTGGATTTAATTGCTCTATCTCAACAAGCTGGCTGTGTGCATGCTGAAACCTGACATTGGGCGGATCATTGCCGACAGCACGGAGCAGGCTGAGCCCACTGGGAGCAGGGACTGAACGTGAGCAAACGTAAATCACTGCAAAGGAGCGAGGGAGGGAGGGACTGCAGCACTACTGGCAAAGAAAGGACGCGTATTTCGTGGGTCACCAGCAGGCCCCCACCCCCTTCTCCTCCAGGTTCACCTTCCTCCCGCTCTCCCCAAGTGATCCCTGCTGCGTGCACGCTGTCTGGGAGCAATCCAGGCCAGAGATGGATGGATGTGCACAGGACGCAGCCAAAGGAGAACATCTTGGCCATGGCCCTTGGCAGCCTCAGATGAGCTGCCTGTCGAGATGGATAATGTCCCTGTGGAAGGCGTGCAGGATTGAACAGAGTGCTACGGGCAGAGGTTAGCGGGGCTTATCCCACGTCCAGCACAGTTATCCAAACTGAATGAACCTCATGCTCTCCCAAGAAACACGGTTTTTCCACTCACCCTAAAGACTATTCTTCATTTGTATCCCTGTATTGTTTCCTCTACTAATAAAGCTTTATTTTTTTGGTCACTTTGAATCTGGCTGTGGCTGTGAAGGGCTCTAGGAGACCTTAAATCACACCCACCTAGGGTCAGTCCCATGAGCACCATTTATGGCAGTGGAGAGCTCTCACAGGAAGAACAGGATCAGTCCAACACTGCAGGACCCACTTATGCTACTGACAACACTGATCCATCCTCTAACACTAGGCACATGTAAAACTACAAGTATTAAATGCATATGGTAACCAATTTCACTGACACTTTAACACCAACTATAGACAGGCTTTTCCAGGAGTCCTGTGACATCTGATAAAAATTCTTAAATCACATCATTGGGCCGCCATTATTTAAAAGAAAATTGACAACAGGATTTAATTTCAAGTCTTGTTTTGAATTTATAAGACAACAAAATCAAGACCATGCAGCCTGAATGCATTTACTCCAAAATTGCTACCTAGGGCATTCTGAAGAGGAAACCATGACAAGCAGAAAGGCTTTCAGATTACACAACAAAGTTTTAATAGAATACTGATGGGTAGGAAAATGTTATGAAACATCCCAATGGAAGTAAAGATAGGAACCCCTAGCAAATGGCACAAATTAAAATTAAGAAGCATATTTTAAATCTCTGGTTTGCCACTCAGGAGTAACCTCTTAGGTAGACCGGTTACCTTCTAATACTCCTTCCTGCCCCTTCCCAGAACTAGCTTGCTTTGAAAACTGAAAATAAAACCTATCTCCGCAAGCCTTTAGTGGGGCTCAAACACAAAGCAATTTACAACTGAAACATCAATTAACATGCACCTTGCTCCAGCCAAGGGGTGACAACTGCCCGAGCCCTGCGCTCCGGCCAACCCTGCCGTGCAGCTAATGAGGAGCACCACAGTAGCCAGCTTTTATATAATCCCATTTTTCAGGAGAATGCCTTGCAAGGCTGGTTCCATGTTTTCCCTGTGAAGCCTCCCCCTGTCCTGCTGCAGTGTCCCCCTGTCCCTGGCACTCAGCAGGCTGTGCCAGGATCCCGCAGCTCCGATCCCCGATGGGGAGCCAAGGTGCACCCCACACCAGCAGGAAACACAAACAAGGGGGCTGGAAGGGGTTAACAACTCCCTACTGAGAGTACAAGGAGTTACAAACCATTTCTTCAGTGACACCAAGCCTGCACACAAAGCCAAGTGGCCAGTGGCCAGCAGAGCAGTTTAACCCTTCTCGGGCCGAGGCGAGGGCAGACACTGGACCCAGGGCCACAGAAGGGCTGTGAGGTCCCAGGGCTTTGTCCCAGAAACCAGCCCCACATGGATTCTGTTTGCTCACCACACCTACACACTTGAAGGAAATGAGCAGTTCATTTGACAGCTCCACCAACACTGATTTGCCCAAATCATTAAGGCTCCCCAGCACTGGGTTCCATCACAAGGGCAATGCCCACCTATCACCAATCATTGCTAGTATAATTTATGATCATATTTGGGTCCAAACCATTGTGCTAAATATCACCAATTAGCACACACTGGCTTTTGACTCCACGCAACACTGGACAGCCATAAGGAAGATACAAAATCACAATTAATCTTGTGTACATCACCAATAGGTGGGTGGAAGAAGGCCATAGAGAAGGGAATACCTGTGATTTATTTGCTCCTCCCAGTCCCTAAACACACACAGGGAGTGACACAAGCCCAGGACATGCACGTCCCCCACAGACATTATGTGCCAAATCCCCCACGCCTGTTACCAGTCTTGAGAGTTGAACTCTTGCAAACTCTTCTTCTAGTGAAACAGGTTTCTCTATGATTCTTTTTTTAAAAAAAGAACCTTTCATGGATATTAATTTTGCAATGATTATATTCTAAGCATGCTTTATTCTAGCGCAGAGCACTGAGAGCATAGGGATACAAAGAAGAGCTACTCTTTATTGACCACTATTTACTCTAGACCTGTTGAAGCCTTAAAAACCCTAATGTTCCCCAAACCATTAGAGACTGAATGTTTAAACTGTGGTACAGCTGTTGTGGGCACTGCTGGCTCATGTCCAAAAGACCAACTGAAAGGAGAGAGTGTTATGTTCTTCGTTTTAAATGAAGAAGTCTTTTGCAGGCCAAAAAAAAGTGTACTGGAGAAAATGGACTTTAAAAATAAGACCAGTTTATGCAGAAACTGGCCTGCAGCCACGGATCAGCCCCCGAGGGCTTTCTCTCACAGCTCCAGATTGTGCTACCAGAGCCCAGAAAACACAGCCCCACAGCCTCAGGAACAGCAGCCATGGGTAAGACATGTTCTGTGGCAGGCTTTGAAATGCCCAAGGTGGGTTTCAATACAAAGCCCAGCTAATTGAAAGCCCAATGATGGTTAATGTCACCTCTGTCAGGAGGGGATGAGGGTGAGGGTCCCAGTGTGGAGCTGCAGGAGCAGTGCAGGTGCTGGGACAGCCCCACAGCCAAACCCAGGCAGGATGCTCAGGTCCATCTCCTCCTCACAAAGCTGGTGGCAAGGGGGCAGCTCCTGCTCAAATGAAATTAAAGTCCTTCTGCTACCACATCCCAAGGAACTGCACTAGCACCATTTTGCACTGATTAACCACAACACATCTCCAGTTTTCTGGTTTATACATCACCAATACAGCTCAACTGATGATAAATTTTGCCAAGGGAAAGGAGCAGCAGGGTTTGTGACTTCCCTCTGCTGGAGGGGAAGACTGTAGGGACCTCCTGGATACAACTCTGTGCATTCAGGGTTCTCTCTGTTTAAATCCTGATGCTTTACATCCCACAGCTAAGCTCTGACATGACTGAAGCCACTCCTCAGCCAGAGTTATTATGGTGGAGACAAACATGGGGAAGTAATGGATAAACACTCACTTCCAGTGAACTTGGTCACTCGTTCATGGCTTTAAGCTCCCCAGTTGCCACTACAGGAAAGGATGCAGGAAATGCCACTGGGTGCTGGGAGATCAGACTTTCCTCTCAGCTGGCAAGTGAAGCCCTGAGCTCTGGAGCACAATTAAATGATGTGATTCTTCAAACAAGTCACTTCTCACACAAACTTCATCATGTACTGCTGGTTCACGTTTGCTTTGTTTCATAAAGAGAGGCAAGAAAATCATCCTGAGCAGTGAGCACTCAAAATTTCCATGGCTGGGGCAGCAGAGGCAGATCCAGCTGTGGCCTCTGGGTGCAGTAAGCCCAGGCATGCTCTGAAGCAAGAAGTTTATTCTGCACAACACAAATGCCTCTTCTTATATGATCCTAAGTGGAACAGTGCTGGTCTCACTCGAGAGCCCTGCAGTGCCTCCTGCTCTCCTCTCCTCTCCAAAGTATTCCAGAAAGGAAGCCAAGAACTCAGGCAAGTTTCAAGCACAGCAAACTCAAGGTCATTGAATTCCCAAGGAATCTGTGAATTAGGAGAGTTACTGCTGGGGTTCAAGCTTTTGTGAACCATACCAAGTAGCTGTTTAATTAAACAAGTGTTTTTATTCCAATCCTTTCTTGTTTAAGCAAGTAGAAGAGCTTAAAAATTACTTATTCATTTAGTTTCTCAAACCAAGCAGCCTTTAAAGTATTTCCAGCTTGGCAAGGGAAAGAAGAAAACCTGCAAAAATGAATGGGTCTTCAAAACTGGCATTGAGTACCTCACCTCTGACCCTGAGCTCCACAATCTCATTACCCAAAACCTACACGTGGGAGCAGTCCAAGGCTCTTGGGAACTGAGATCCTCCAGCCAGGAGGCAGAGAGCTTCCCTCCTCCTGGCCCTGCACTAAACTGAGCTTCATCCCCTGGTCTAAATGAGGATACAGAAACCAGATAAAGCAGAATGTGCCAGTGAGGATATTTAGATTTAACAGTGTAAACCTTAGGAGAGCTGGATGTGATTTGGAGGTTTTCGTCCAAAAGGTTCTGATTTGACAGAAACAAAAACAAGTAAAATACCACTAAACATTAACAAATGTTCTACACTAGAGCTATTGAAGAAGCAGAACATGGTAGGTGCAAATGACTAATTGTCATTGGGATTGCCTGAGAAAGTGTAATCAAAAGTTGCCTCTAACATAATTTCCAAATTACGAGTGCTGGTGCAAAGTGCTGCTCCTCACAAGGCTCGCCCTTGCTCAAGTCAAGGCTCTGACCCATGGGGCAAATGATTCAGCTCTCCCTCTGTCCCACATCCAAACAAAACCAGGGATACAGTGACTCCCTGCTGGTTGCTCATTTAAAGGCCAGACCCAGGGATGATGCCAGATTTTACTTGCCCGCTGAATCTGCTGCATCTCAGCATTTCTTTTCCTTGTTGTCAACTCCACACTTTTACTCCGCAGCACAGGCAGAGCACAAGAAAACTTGTTTTTCATTATGCATTTCAACAGGCCCGTGAAAGCCAGAGCCACAGCCCTGGAAGTCTGTATCTGCTCTTTCTCATGCAAAGTGTTAAGATTCCAGAGGAGCAGCACATGACCCTTGAAGGGGAGTTTCTTGAAGATGATGAGCAGAAAGCTCCTGACACCCTGGCCAATATATTCTGGATGCTAAAAACAGACTTAGAGGGACGCAGCCTCCCCTGAACACAGCCTACAGAAGAGAGGACCTCTTCTGGACTGCTGTGTGATTTTCCACCATGTGTTTTCAAGAAGCAGTAATGTAATCATTTAGAAATACTTTTGTTCATGGAATTCAAAGATTCCTATTTGGGAGCTGCTTTCCACATCCAGTGGTTTCATAGGAGCTGCGAGCCGCGATGGATGAGGAGCCTTTTTGGTCCACCTGGCAAGGCTACCAAAAGCTGCTGCTTAAAGGGGAGTGGAGAAGAAACCCTGGAGAAATTTCAGCTGCAGCCAGGCAGCTCAGCTCCTGCAGGATGGTTCAGGACCCTCCAGGCCAGAGCAGGCACAGGGGGACAATGTCACACAGCAGCACTGAAGGACAGGGCTGAGGCACTCAGCACAAAGCTCTGAATCTCTCTTGAGCCTTCGCAGGAGATTACTGTGAATTTAATTAGGCAAAGATTCAGCCTCACAATAGCTGCAGTTCTTCCCTGCATGTAAAAAGGTGGGGGTGTATTTTAAAAAACAGATTCATTTGCAAGACATTCATCACTTCCAGCTTAAGCAGAACCATTTAGGATGAGGAGAGCCACAGCCCCTTTTTCATGGCAACAGACCAGGCTTGCTGTTTCTGATCCCTTGAGAAGATTTGCGTCAGGAATGCACCTTTTGGAAAGGGCCAGGAAGGAAGCTGGGAATGCTGAATTAAATCCCCAAGACAAGGCCAGCTGCTCAACTGCCTGTGTCAAAGCTGTTGCCCTCAGAGCTGCAGTGCCAGAACAGCCTCAAAGAGAGAGAGCATCTTCCATAACTTCATTTATAAACCCATCTGCATCATGCTAACAACTGATGGTAAAAGCACTTCTCTGCCAGCCACATCAGTATCAGCTGATGAAAACGCACAGAAAACTGGGAATATATTTCTAATTTCTAATTCCTCTGCTGGTGAACCCTCCTCCCAGATGCCACAACAGCCCCTCCATGGATGCTGCTGTGCCTCTGCCAGGGGAGCAGCTGGAATAAGGGATGTTATTCAGGAGGAACTCTTGAAACCTCAGCCCCTTCCAAATTGCTGATGGCCTGTCCCTAGGAGGTGGCAGCTGCACACCACTTGAAGCTGGTGGGTTATCTGAAACACAGAACCAGCCAGCACTGAAGTAACACTCAGGGCTCTCTCTGTCCTCTTGGTCCTGCTGGACCAACGAGGCTCTGCCTGTGTCTCACTGGTGTCACCTGGCTGGCAACAGCACAAAGGACAAGGTGATGGTGAATCACTGTGCATGGCACAGCCACCTCTCCTGCAGGCCTGGATTTCAGTGAGTGCTCCAACGGTGCTCTCCAGCTGCTTTTTCCAGGGTCATGCTGAGATATCCGTGGTTGGTGATGCTGAAGGCTGCTCTGCTCTGAGCTGGCAGCACGAGGCTGTGCTGGGCTTGCTGCTCAGGTCTGCAGTCAGCAGTAATCAGTCACAGCAATCACAGAATATTCTGAGCTGGAAGGGACCCAGAGGGATCACTGAGTCCAACTCCTAAGTGAATGGCCCATACTGGGATGAAACCCACGACCTTGGTGTTATTAGCACCATGCCCAACCGGTGAGCTCATCTCAGTACACCCCTCCCTGGCATCCAGCAATGAGCAGGAGCTCAAATTAAGCTGGATTTAAAAGAAATCTCCTTTTACTCCTGTTGGAAGAAAAGCAGAACGAGCTATGGAGTTCCCTACAAACCTCCCACAGAACCAGTGTCCAGTGCAGACACAACATTTGTGGCACAGGCAGAGAGGGATCCACTCCTCTTTCACCCTCCTGCGAGCTCAGAGCCGCTCTTCGTCTTTAATCTGGTTTTTCAGCCAGAGCCACCATTGCTGGAGCTGGTTTGAAGACTGCCTACAAGGGCCTGGACTCAATCACCAGCTTGTTTCACACGGGGAGCAGCACAGGGTGACAGCTTCCAGGGCTCACCAAAGCTGCTCAGCATTGTTCTCAAGTGTCTATATGAAACGCGTGCACTTTTTTTTTTTTTTTTTCCCCTCCCAAAGAATTGTTCAGCAATTGCTCCAAGGAGGGGAGGAAAATAAAGTCACAAACGCTTGTTTTATGTGGAGAAGCCACATGTTTCAGCCAGCCCACGAGGATCCACAGCTGAGCCCTGGCCTGGGGAGAGCAGAGCTTTAGGAGGCTGTGGTGGTAGCGAGCAGTAACGCAGCTGCTGCAGGAAGAATTTCCACAGCGAGATGGTGATTGCACAAGGGTTCCTCAACGCTTGTACCATTACCACACACGACTTACAGCCTTCCTGCTCTTCTGGGCTGAGTTTAAAAACAAAATCTGCCCTTTGTCTCGTCGCTGGAAAACACATGTACATCATCCAGCGGAGACGTGGCACTGCCAAAACCATTCCATGACAAGGTCCCTGCCTCAAACAGCTCTGCCATCTAAAATAACTGCAACACACAGCAGCTGGGTTAGAAAAGATACAGCTCCTTGATCAATAAGGGATCAACAGGCGAGGTTTGCCCATTCAGAGGGCTGATAAATCTCTCAAGAATTTGTCTTTCATGCCCTGTAACCCAAAAGCACCATAAATTGTGCATTAATAGCTCTAACTACAAAGGTCACCTATTTTTATTGCTTGCTTTGCTGAGGCACAAGGGATAATATATTTTAAATAAGTCACCTTTTAGGAGAAAGCAGTGACTTACTAATTACTCATTTGGATAGGGTTGGCAGGGTGGGCGCAGATTCAACACCCTGGGAAGAAAAATGGTGAGAGAAGGGAAAGGGGGTGAGAGAAGGGAAAAAGGTAATGAAAGAAGGGAAAAGCACATGCACAGGTCTGGGACCAACCCATTCCTCTGCAGCTCAGAACAAGAAGGAAGGCAACATCTTTCTAGGCAGCCACAGTTTTTTATTGTCCTCCTGTCAGTGGAACAACTTTCTCATGATTAAAACGAGCTGTCAGGCAGACTGGCATTTCCCTCCTGGCCGTGTCCAAGGCAGCCCGTTCGTTCAAATATGGTTAAAGATTTCACACAGTGTTGCTGGCTAACTGTATATGGTCTGAGGTTTTCTGGAAGTTTGCTGTCTGGCACAGCTTGGACAAGGAACAAGCAGCATTACTCTGCAGCACTCTGTAACCAAGTGCCTCTTGCATTACACACAGTCTGTCAGAGCCAGGCCTTCACCTCCACAGGGGTGTTTAGGCCTTGCTGATGTTCACCATCCATCATCCAGCTCTGACAAAAAGAATATTCAACTGCTCCCTTTGTAATGCTCTAAATTAAAACAGGAGATGTGGATGCTGATAAATGCAATTATGCTGAATGTAAATGCATTAGAAATGGAAAGGAAAAAAAACACTGTCTCAAATACTCACACAGCTTGGGGAAGGATTTGCTAATCACACAACACAAGGGAATTCTCTTTTGAATATTAGCCACACACACAAAGAGTTTTTAGGACTTTCTAAGGTCTTCTTTGCTTCCAGCCGGGAGTACACTTTGTTCTGCTGGCTGCAGCCAAGCTGCCACAGGCTCCAAACCCTGTGCCCATTGCCTGCAGCCACCATGGCTTGGTCCCTGCATCCCTCCAGCTGCCAGCCTGCAGCCTACGAGCCTCAGCTTGCACCCAGCTGCTGCTTCCTTCCCTCTCCCTTAGCCACTGCAGCCTCTCTGCATTTGGAAACCAAGCAGCTTGGAGGAATTTGTCATTTTCTTCATTAGTGACTTTCCCTGACATTTTTCCCCTCACCTGGGCAATGGGAGATCTCCTGGGTGGGTTTGCCTGTTGGGTCAAGGTTCTGCTGCTTCGAGCAACCTCACGTGTGCTCCACAGAGAGAGGCAGGGAGGGAGGAAAAGCCATTGCTGAGAATGCAGAAGGAGCTTTAGCCAACAGATGGAGAAGGCCAGTGGAGTTTGCATCCTCCTTCAGCAGACAGCAATGCCTTGTCTCCTTATGACCCATTTTTAGTTGCTGATCGAGGACATTTCAGGGATTTGACTCATGAATAGCAAATTACTTGTGCTGGCTTTGCCAAAAAGCCCTCTCCTTGCTGCAGGAAGCCTGGGCTGCTTTGAAGTAGCTCCTGAACCAAGACAATTTACAGCCTGACAGCCTAAAGCTGCCCTGGAACGGGCCTGGTGTCCTGGGGGGGCTGTAAATCACCTTGGCTCAGAGGCAGCAGGGCAGGTCCTGCATGGGGACTGTGTTCCTCTGCTGGGCCACAAAGGCACGGCCACCAGGGAGCCAGAGCCCTTCAATGGGGCTTTCAGAGGGACACACAGCCCTGCTTTCTGCCCTTCCCTCAGAGCTGCTCCGAGATATCCCTGCAGCATCTGAACTGCAGGTTGTTCCCCAGCTCAGTGCGGTTTTGAGCTGAGCTAATCCGGGCTCTGATGAGCAAATAGGTGCTCCCAAGTCCTGGCCAAGAGCAGGCCTGGAAACCTCCACCAAGAGCCAGCTCTGGGAACAGGCTCAGCTGGTGGCAGAGGGACCCAGGGCTGACTCAGCCTGGGGGCTGCACCTCCTGTCAGAAACCAAAGGGGCACTGACACATTATTTGAGTCCTGAAATAGCAGCAGTGCTCAGCACAGCTCATGTGGCAGGGCCCAGAGGCACCCCCAGAGCCCTGGTGGGAGGACAGCTCTCACTCTGCTCAAGGACATCTGTCAGGGCCCTCCTCCAGAGCCACAAGCTCAGCTGGGATGCCCAATCCAGCAGTGCTTTTCTCTAAAGCCCACAGAAAGAGCTCTGCATGGATTCTCACCCCCATTTCATGTTTTGCCCATCCCCATTGGGGTTTTCCCATCCCAGAGCCAGGGAATGTCGTGCAGGCTGCGGGACCGTGCTCTTCATCAAGCCCTGCCTCGTCTTGATGTCAATGCCAAAGTCAAATATAATCCACCCACCCAAACCAGATGTTAGAAACCTGTCTGTCTCTCTTCAGCTGTCCTCTGAGGTCTGGCCTCCTGTCAAATGCCTGAGGCTAGAGTTTTCTTTCTTATTTTTAAGGCAATGATAATATGTTCAAAGGCTCCTTCTTCTGTTTGGAGAGAGCAAATCTACACCTGGCCCAGAAGTGCTTCAATACACACCAGCAACTAACAAATCTCTGCCTCTGAGAGAAGTTTGGCCACTTGACTTTCAAAATAGTTGTTTCCTCCCTTCACAGAAACTTTAACAGCTAATTCAGCAGTGCCACAGGAACAGAGCCGACAAATCGAGTCAAAACTGTTCAGTGTGCCACCTTTTTGTCAAGCAAACTGTCAGAAGAGAATTTTTATTCTCCCCTCTGGAATGACATTTATTTCTACAGATCTTTAAGCCAGAAAATACAGAGATGATCTCCTGGACATTTGTTTTCCATGGAAACAGTGCATTGCTGGATATTTCTTACAGATGAAAACGGAGGGGAGCAAAGACAGAGGGAGAGCAGAAGGGAGAAGGACAGATCAGACCAGAAGGCAGCTATGAGAAGCACCATTGTGCTGTCTCATAGTACTTCTGAAGCAAGAACCTCCTTTTGGGTACTTTATGTCCTAAAAAAACCCCAACACGTAGCAGGAGTCTGTGTTGTGCAAGGATGAGAGATGGAAAGCATTATGCTGACCTTAAAATGTAGCTCAGGGCCCTGGTGCATCCCAGACTGTTTGGTATTAGCATTATCCAGAAAAGCAGCATTGCAGGATATTGGAGAAATCTATATCCGGATATTAAAACTAGCACTGGGTAAACTGTGAGGAGTGACTATCACAATATGGTCAGACCACAAGCTTAGCAAAGCCTAAGAAATAAAGCACTGTGACTAATTTGAAGCACATTAAAAGAAATCACATACAAACCCCACTAAATCCATCAACTCCCAAGAACACTTCTTTGCCTCGTTCAGAAGGGGAGAGGACACAAACACATGAGATTTACACAACATTTGTACTGCTCACTGCTTTATGCTCATTTCCAAGCAAAGTACTGCCTGTTCTTGAGGACTGGGATTTCACACTTGGAGGATTTCTAAGAAAGAGGTTTTATGGCTGGGACTGAAGCGACGTGGCCAGGACATGAGGACCCAGCAGAGTGCTGACCACAGCAGGCACTGTCCCCTGGCAGCAGGGATGAGTGCCCAGGTTCTGGAGCCCACCAGCAGAGAAACAGCACCATCTCAGCAGATGTACAATGTTATTTGCAATGAGTCAAGAATTCTGTCAAAGAAAACCTCCCTCCCCCTGGAAGTGCAGCCTCCTGGGCTCCCTGCATGTTGGATTTCTCCTGTGGCGTTGCCCTCCTGTCCACCCTGCAGGGGACAGAAACCACCCAACCCATGAAACGTCAGCCTCTCTGTTCTGTCAAAAGGCTCAAGTAAAGGGAAAGTAAAACAACCCCACAGCATCAAAAAACCCACATCAAAACCCAACCCTACCCACAACATCCTTCTCATCTTCATCCCTCAGAAAACTCACACTGGTACTGAGCCTGGAACTGTCTTGAAAGGACATTTATCTGCTCTGGGCCTGCTTTGTGCTCCACAGGAGAGCAGCTGGACAGGGCCCAGGTGGCTCAAGGCCACGAGAAGTGTGTGGGTACAAGAGCTGATGGCTCACTCAAGGTGGCAGCAGGAGCTGAGCATCCTGCACAGACACCGTGTCAGATAGGATGTGGTGCAATAAATGCCAGCCTGGAAATTTCCTTACAGGATAAGAGAAATACTGGAGACTGGAAAAGAGCAGATGACAGCAAGAGGTTGTAGCTTATGAGAGCAGTTGAGACCACTGCTAATAATTTGTGCTCTGAATGCTGCAGAATGCCAGGAGCAGTGAAAATTGTGAATCATGATACAGGTTTGTAAGAGATTCACTAACTCATGCCACTACTGAATGATATCAAATCCAAATGTCAAATCCACTCCAAACCCACGGGTGACTTAGCCAACTCTAGATTTGGTTTCTTTCTTCATTTCCAAGTTACAGAAACCATTACCCTGACATAATGGTTTAGGTTTTAATAGCATGAATCTTTTGGCCATAACCATGAAGGAAAAAAACAAAACAATAATAAATCTGTAAGCCTCAGTGGCTAGCAAAAGAATGTAATCTTGATTCTCTTGCCCACTAAATAATTATGCTTACATCATGCTAAAATAAAAGTCTATGTTCTGCTTTCTGTTATTAAAAATACAAGGAAGAGATCAAACTGTCCATATATATGGAATTATAAAACCAAGCCATATATCACCCAGACCAAAGTATGTAATCACGACATAACAAATGGAGTTTAATACTCAGCGGAAACCACAGCTCTGGAAGGCATTTAAAGGAATATTTCCATTTTCCTAGGTACTATATCAGGTTCTTGGCCAGACATTTTTGATTGCACTGTACTAAAAATACAGTCCTAGTTTCAGAAGACAAAAATTTTCGAAGCATGACGAAATGTGAAAGGTAATTGCAATGCACCGCTGAGCTATTTTATTACGTTATCTAACATCTTTAAAGAGTAGATTAGCTCACAGTGCAAACATTCTGGTTTCCCTGATGTTTGAGTCCTGGCAGCAACACAAGCAGCAGGAAGAGCCGTGCCTGAAGACAGGAGAGTGGTGCTAGTGAGCTTCTGGAGCAGCTTTCCTCAGCAGAACAGGCAGGGCTTTCCATCCAAGAACGTTGTGGAAGAGCTGCAGTCCCTTTGCTGAGGCACTCTGGGAAGAGGCTGGAGAGGTCTGTGATCTCCTGCCAAGCCCTCCTCAGCAAAACTGAAACAGCCAAAGGTTTATCAGCACCAACTGGGTCTTACTGCTGACACAGACCGGGGGGAGCTGATCTGAGAAGCTGCTGGAGCCCACAGCCCCACCGAGCACTGGGCAGTGGGCAAGAGCTGCCTCCCCTCAGCTGCCTTCATTTAACCCTAACTTCCATTAACCCTAACTTTCTACCTTCATTTAACCCCAACTTCCTACCTTCCTTTAACCCTAACTTCTTCTTACCTTCATTTAACCCCAACTTCCTACCTTCATTCAACCCTAACTTCTTCTTACCTTCATTTAACCCCAACTTCCTCCCTTCCCAGAAGGAACAGCACAGTGCTAATGTGATAATACCTTAAGAACTAAGGCTGCCCCAAATCAGAGATGCTCAGCTCTTAGGAAAAGGACACAAGCCTGGTGAGAAACAGCAGATGTGGAGAGAGCAGAAGGGACTCGCTACACCTGCAACAAATAACTCACTGCAGTGGATGAGATTTGTGCTCCACAGATCCCTGTTTACCTAGGAAATCCATATTTACAATGGCTGTGGTTATGTGTTCCTTCTACTCCCTTTGCCCTCCCACCAGTTACAACCAGGAGCAGGGGGAGCCTCCTCCAGCTGCTCCATCATTCCCAGAGATTTTCCCCTTCCTCTTCACTCTCTGGCTGGTTTGTCCAAGAAACAGCTCTGGTTTTAGAAAAAGCAGTGAGAAAGAAAATCACTAGCCAAACTTCTGCTTCCTTCGTGCAGCCAGGCTCACAAACTAACTGCTCCCCTCATCAAGCAAAGGTTAAACCTCCAGAAAACCAACATGCAGGTGGGTCCAGCATGGCATGGGATGCAGGGAATAAGCAAATGTGTCTCAAGAGGGCAAAATGGAGGAGAAATATTTAGATCCCTACTCAAAAGCAGACAGTAGCTGTATGCTGCCATCACCCAGTACATGACATTGCAGTTTATTGCCCCATAAAACTCAGTTTTAAGCTCAGTTTGCATCCTGAAGGCTGTTTGCAAGCAGCAATTTAAATGTAGGTTTTCAAATACGATGTTACAAAACTGAAGACCCATTTTAGACAAGATTGAATTAATTGTATTTTGAATGTTGTTTTTTCTAAAACATGTACAGCCTGCCATAAAAACCAGTGAGAGAAACTCCAGCCAGAATACGAGGTGTCAATGGTCAAGCATATCCTCATTAGAGGGTGGCCAAGTGATATTTATTTAAAGTGTTACGCACTATGAATTAAACATTTATTTTGTGTCACCCAGTAAAATATCTGAACCTCATTTTGGCAGCTGTGCAAATTCTACCTCGACTGCATTGATGACTGACTGTACTTCTTTTGACTTTCATGCAGTCTCTCTTCTCGTTTTAAGAGAAAAACCTGAAAATCAAGAATGCCAAAAATGCAAACATTGGTGTATCAGCCCATGGCATGCAAAAGGAGGAGGAAAGCAGATCACCACTCACGACACCGCCTCTATTAAGGCTGCAGATGGAATTACAGCATGATAATTAAAGTTCTGGAAGACTTGGCAACCTTATCCTGTAAGAGTGACTCTCCTAAAAGATCTGGGAACATGGACTTTGTGTTCCTGGATCGATGGCTTGAACAGGGAACATATCAAACATCATTTGGAGATCTGACTATCAGTTCCTTCCCCCACTAAGGAGAGAAAGAGCCTCACAGGTTTTGGCTTAGAAACCCCTCAGAGATCCTCCTGCCCAAGGTGGCTAAAGCTAGAGATGACACTCCACCAGAAACCCATGTCAGCCTGCTATTAATGCTCACCCAGTCTGAAAAGTGTTTTGGCACGGTTTTAACAGGATTGCAGGATTTATTCCATTTGAAATGCTCTCTGGAGCACAGGGCAGAGCAATCCTGCTGTGTGCCACTGTTCCATTCACTCAACAGCAGAAATGTGCCACTTTTTCTCCCTCAGAACAGAGAGCAGAACCAGCCTCTGCTATGCAGGGCACAGCAGTGGCAGATGGCAAAATAGTCAGTACAAAAACACTAACAAGAACTGAAACAGGAGCTGTCGACACCTACTTCCACTGGGCAAAGCACATTCAAAAATCACATTCTACAGATCAACATTTACTCCAGTGCCTGGCACAGAAAAAAGTGGTCACTACATGTACTGGCCATTGGAGGGTTTATGATAGATAAAGCAGGAGTAACAAGGTAGGAAAGGAAAGGCACTTACAAAGAAAGTCCAAATTTGACCACTAGGCATGGGATAGTAGGCATGGGCTACTATCTGACAATATGGAAATGGACTTCCATATTAATTCAAAGGTGTAAGAAGATCCCAAGCTGAAAACAAGGACACGACACTATCAAAGTGGCTGAACAATTATATTTTAAATAAAGTTTCTGGAAGCTGTTGCACAGAGCATCCCACTTGCTTTACATGTGACCGACCACCCTGTCTGGACCAGAACCCCTAAATTATCCATACAGCTCATTACTTTACACAACTGTCTTTATCTTTCTCCACTTGTCCCTACCACTCCTATATTAATGAACTTTTATTTCAGAGCTTCAGAAGATTCCACCAGGATCAGGGAAGGTTTGGTGTTAAATGTAGTTCTGGTAGCAAAGATACGAGTGGAGAAGGTCAGGGGACATGGGGGGGCTTTGCTCTGAGAAGCTGCTCAGCATCTCCCACCAGACCAAGTCCCAAGTAGGATATAGACATTTTTCAGAGGTCTGGCTAGTTATCCATGGTGAAGGTCACTGTAGGTCACCAGAGCTGGTGTCAGGAACAATTCCTATGCCAGGGCAGATGGGAGACTAAATCCTTCCCCAGAGCCTCTCCTGCTGCAGTGTGGGATATGCTTCTCTCTTAGGACCACTTAAGCATCTCTCCCCTAATCAATCATCTGTCTTTGGAGACAACCAGGAATTAACCTCATCCCTCCAGAGCAAAATTGGATTAGGCTGAAATCCCTCAGTTACCACGGGCACACCTGGAGAAACTGAGCAGCCTGTGAAGCACCCGAGATCAAACCAGCAAAGTCCAGGGGGACACCAGCGAGTGCTCTACAGGCTACAGCTCCAAACACAATCTCTGCCTGCTTCTCCAATCCCTCATGCTCCAGTTTGGGGCAGGAGCAGCAGCCTCAGAGCCGGATCTGCAGCGCTGCTGCCTCTGCCAACAGCAGCATCCAAATCCCCACTGGGAACAGCCGGGGCTCGGGCACTGCCATGGGCTGCACCTCATGGAAAATCCACTGCCAAGCCTGTGCTGAGCCAGCCCCACACCCTGCCAGGAACGGGCTGAGAGCAGCCCCAGCCTCCCCATCAACGTGGAGCTGCAGGCACACAAGAATCCTCCTGGCACCGGCCGGGCCTGCTGCACATTTTATGCTGCCTTGGTAATGACACTGCTCTGGAGCAATGCAAGCCCCAGCCCTGGAGGAGGAGAACTGGAGAGCAGGAAGTCCAAGTTAAGCTGTGGGCACGAAAAGTGACTAGGGATTAAGCAGCGTTGTGCTTTGCTTAGACTATTACCCTGGGTGGAGCACAGCAGCTGGGCCAGACATCCCTGAAAGGCACTTTGCAGGACAGCTGGATCCTCTGAGTTTTGAGTTGGATTCCAAAAAACTCCTGCTTTGAGTCTAAAAGAGCAGCAGAGAGGGAATGCTGACTCAGAAATTTAGCTTTTCCCCCATGCCCCACCACATCCCAGCAGTGCTAGAAAGGTGCTACCTTCCCACACCCACAGCAAGAGGATAAGGAACAGCGAGAAAATGTATCAGTGCAATGCACCAAAGCTCAGCAAATTGTCTTTAAAACGCAGCCTGACTTGTGTCCAGAGGAAACCAGTGCTCTGTACCAGTTTTCTCCCCTGTCAGAAGAGCTGCCAGGAGCACACGAGGCCTCAGCTGTGTGAGAAGTGGGGAAGCTCAGCAGACAGCAGGATGAGCCTCCCCAAATGAGAAGCAGCAGGTTCAGAACCAGGGGGAAGGGGAGGGAAGGGATGAGAGAAGGAAGCAGATTACTGGCTCTGGCCATACTCATTATATAGAAAGGACATGAAAGGCTTTACTTAAAGTGCCAACGTCAGTTCAATGTATTTATAAGGATTCAAACAAGTCCCACCAGGCAGAACAGCCCGAAGGAGCTTTGTGTTTGTGTAATTTAATGGCTCTTTGTTCACTCAAGTCAAAAAGCAGCTCTGGATTTGGGAGAGTCCCTGGCCAGGCCCAGCTCCCAGGACTAAAAGAGAGTGCACTGAACTCTGGTGGGGCAGCCTGAATTAAAGGGCTGTTGTAAAATAAATCCTCTGATAAGAGCAATTAATGTTATCCTAATTGTGTCATTTCCCATACTCACCACTGTTTCTGCTGGCTGCCACGAAGGCAACTCCTCCTCCTGGGAGAAACTGCAGGCGAGGTGGGGACTTTAAAAATACACTTTTGCCAATTTCTTTTCAATCCAGCACACTGAATACAAGATATAAAAAACCACTCAGCAGCCTTTTGTTCTGGGCTGTATTTTTATTACTGGCAAACCCATTAAGCTTGAGGTTTTTCTTATTTTATCTTTGCTTTCAGTTTTTTGGGGTGGTTTTTTTTTTTCTTTTTTGGTAATCAAAATGGCAATAGTTTATTATATGCTCTGAGGTTTCCTGCACACAAAATGAAAAAAAAGGCTGTGCTACTATTCCTGTCTCTAATTCATCCCTTTTGCTTGCTCTGCTGTGGGCAGGACTTCAAATCATAACCAGCAATTTTGTCTGCCTCCTACTTACCAAAAATTACTGCTGCACCCACTGGTGATTCACAGACACACACATTTGGTACCAGGACATCCATCTGAACCAGCAGATGCCTGGCAGCCCTATCTTTTGGTCATGAAAACATGAGAGCAAACCAGCCTAAAAGGTCTCCCTGATAAACCAGTGGAAAACACACATGTGCTTTCAAAGGGGTTTTGGGCTGATTAGTTGGAATAATATTTTCAAGCCGAGAGGATGATACTGGAGCATTATACATCCTTGAGATATGTTATCTGAAATGTACCATTCTTTGTCAAAATGGATGTCTACAAAGGCTATAGCTGGTTATTCCTAAGAAGGACAAGGAAAGGGAGAGAATCCTCTCCTGCATCAGTGGATTTCAACAGAACTGCAGCTCCAGGCAGCCAGGACATCCTTCAGCCTGTCTGGAAGATCACCCTCCATAAGGCAGGGCTCAGCATCCCCCTCAAGCACACAGAAGTGCTGCCCAACACCAAGAGCTGCATCTCCACCTTCCGCACGGTACCCACAGAAGAACACGCTCATTTGCATCCCCAGAACAATAGAGAAATTAATGAAGATGACTGCAATTCATAGAGCCTTGTGTCTGCAGCAATGGAAAGGTCAAACAAATTAAGGCTCTGAATTCTGGGCAGAGATTTCAAGCTGGCTCTCTAACATTCGCAACACGAGGGAATAATTAGAAAACATCCATCAGCTCCATTTCCGTTCACAAGCCCGTTGCTGTGAACATGGTGATGAGCTGTCCTCTGCAGAGCTAGATCTGCTCTCAGATTATGGTCAATTACTTCTCCTCAAGTATTTCAACTCCCGAACACAAACTTCACTTCCTCCAGCTCCCAGATCTCAGAGCAGCCGACCACACACAACACCCCTGGCAGGAGGAGCTCCCAAAGAGCTGAGCCCCTGCAGGGACCCACTGCAGCTCCCAGGGACACCAAGGACAGGAAATGGTCCCTGAATTTAAAAAAGTATCTCTAGGTACTACAAAAACCACAGAAAAGATCACAGGAGCTCCACGCTGAACACACAAAGCCCACACCACCTCCCTCCCTGTAGCTGTGAAGTCTCATTCAAAGGCTCTGTCTCCTTTACAATGAAGGATCCTGCTGAGCCCAGAGGATGTTCTGGGATTGGGGGACAGGAGAAAGGCAGTTGAAAAAGCACATTTTGTGTGAGCTGTTCCATGGGAGAGCTTGCACACCCAAACACTTCACTCCCTGCAGAGCTGGCACAAACTTATTTTTAACAGACTAAACCAACCTGTCCCCCCTGGGATGCAGACAGCTGCTCAGAAGAGATCTGCTGGTTTGGCTCTGCCTTCCCAACTCACACAGCTGAGGAGAAGAATGCCAGCTTCTGGAAATCTGGGTAGGGATCCATAAACCTGTGCAATGTCTCCAGCTACATTGTGAGGAAGGTGACAGGAAAGATTTGATGCAGGAGCCTCAGCAACACAACTGAAAGGCGACAAAATCCCTTGCCAGACATCCTGGTGTGCTGCTTTGGGCTGGGACAGAGTCAGCTTTCTTCATAGTAGCTGGTATGGGGCTGTTGTGGATCAGTGTTGATAACACAGGGGTGCTGCAGCTATTGAGAAGTGAGTCAGGGACCACTCTGCTCCTCATCCCACCAGCAAAGGGGCTGGGGGGCACAGGGAGCTGGGAGGGGACACAGCTGTGACAGCTGACCTCAAGTGACCCAGGGGATATTCCAGACCATATGGACTCATGCTGAGCCTGCAGAGCTGGGGGAAGAAGGAGGGGATGCAATGGCATTGTTTCTCAATTCACTGTTTGGCATGATGGAGCCCAGCTTTCCTGGGCATGGCCGAACACCTGCCTGCAATGGGAAGTGGGGAATGCATCCTTTGGTTTGCTTTGTGTGCATTTGTGGCTTTTGCTTTACCTACTGAACTGCCTTTGTCTCAACCCTCAAGTTTTCCCACTTTTACTCTTCTGATGCTCCCTCCACCCCACCAGTGAGCCAGGGCTGTGTGGGGCTGGGGCTAAACCACAACACCTGGCAAGGAGAAAAGACATGATCTGAAGAGCTGGTTTAATATCAAAGTCTCCTGTGACCCAGGAGAGCTCCCAGAAAGAAACCAAGGGGGAAGAATGAGGCAGAGCTCTCAGGAAGGATTTTCCCCCTGTGCTGCTGCAGGCAGTGACAGGACAGGCACTGCTCACCCCTCAGCCCAGCTCTGCTTTCTGTGGGGTCTCTGTGTCCAACAGGAGCCCACACTCAACCAGCACCTCCAGTGAAGCCCCTTCATTCCCCCATGTGGGCAGCCTGGTCCAGGGCAAGGTGTCCCTGCCCGTGGCTGCAGGGTTGGAACTGCACGGTCATTACAGTCCCCTCCAACCCTCCCACCCCACATTCCGGGTACTAAACCTGCTTCCCACCTCCTGACAGAGATCAGCAGCACTGAGCAGCACAC
Source organism: Ammospiza nelsoni (assembly GCF_027579445.1). Lineage (NCBI taxonomy): Eukaryota > Metazoa > Chordata > Aves > Passeriformes > Passerellidae > Ammospiza > Ammospiza nelsoni. The sequence goes on along the minus strand of NC_080646.1, from coordinate 2,972,859 downwards.
AGTGGATCCAGGATTCCCAAGAATGGTCACTTCCACTCTGCATCATCTCTGGTCACCCCTAAGCCCACTTCACTCCCTGCCTGGCCCAGGAAAGCTCACAGCTGATGCACATTTTTTGTTGCAGCATGGCTGCCAAGGCCAATATTAGTATCTGGCCATAATCCCTCACAACCCTGTGGAGATGTCTGGGAGATCAGCATGTTGCAGCAACAAGGTTTAGGGGTTAATAGGTGCTCCATTAGAAGCTTGCCCTTGGAAGCTTTAAAACATGTTTTTTCTCAAGCACTATGACGACATCCCCACCATGTCATGCCCTTTCCATGCTATCCATCTGAGCAGCCAGCTGCAGCACTGCCCTTGTCCCACTTTCCCAGCTTGCATTTGTGTCTCTTTTCCTCCAGTTTTTCTTTTTAATTTAATTTAAAATGTTGGTAAGTGCTGGGTTAGCTGAAGCTCCATTACCTACAAGTGGCACCGAAAGGAAAAAACCCCAGACTTTTCTGGTTTTGGAAATAAAAATGCTTTGGCTGCCAAAGAAAAGAAAGAGTTACACCCATGTAAAGCTTTCACTTAGGGAGAATTAATACAGCCAACTGTTTTTGGATGGACTGCTGGCTAACTACAGTATAAAAAACAAAAAAAGAAATGAGCAAAAAGAGTCCCAAGCCCTGTCCTCTCCCATTAGACTCACTCCAGCCCCAGCTTCTCCTGGGTTCCTGTTCAGAGGGAAATCCTCCATCACCTCTGTCTAGACTACTCACCTGAGTGAGTTTGTACTGGAAGAAGTGCAGAGATGCAGCTTCCAGGACCACAAACCTCTCAAGGCACACATGCTAGAACACACATACAAGCTCTATTTTACACACTTGCAATGGTTTATATACATGTCTCTACCATCATTGTGACATTCCCTGCTATGTTACTGCCTCACTGACCACCAACTCAAACATTTCCATCCTCAAAATGCTCCACAAAACGCCCCTTTAAAACAGAAGCTGCATGTGCAATCCCTAGCATGACTTATTCTGCATACTATAGGATTCTGGCTTGATTCCTGTCACCTCCCACAGAGCCAGTTAAGCTAAAGATCTGTCCAGAAGGACACGTAATCTTAAATGGAACACTGCTGAACACACAGCCATCCTGCCACAGCTGAGCTCCCAGCCTGGGTAATTAGAGATTTTATTCCTCTATTGTCCAACTGCTGACTTCATTACAGACTCTGTGAAATTCTCTCATTAAATTCCCTGATACTCATTAGCAATAATTAAGCAGGGCTGGTGCAGGAGGCAGAATGAAGAGGTTAAGGAGAAGGGAGTGACTTTTCTTTTCTGCTTTTCCAAGTCCAGTGCTAGTGGCTGATTTAATCACTCACTTCACAAGCCCTGCAGCACTGACATCCCTCAGCCCAGCACTGCAGAGGCTCTCACTGCTGCTCTCACATCCTTCTGGGCTTTCTGCTGCCTGGCTGCTCCCCAGAAACACAGCAAAGGGATTTTAACAGGAACTACATCAGCCACTCAACCCTTTCTTCTGGACAAAGTGATAAGATCAAGAGGATTCTCTGCATGGACATAACTCTCTCCAGCAGCATGAGCTGATGGAAACACATTAAAATGCACCATGTGCAATTAAAAGCATGCTGACTTGAATTTTTCCACTTAGAAATGAAAAATTCAGCTCCTCAGTACGTATCCTCCCCTTCCTCCCTGATTTGCAAGTTTCAAATTCTGAATAATCACTATTCTGAATAATTTGCCCACAGGCACAACCCTGAGAAGACTCCTCACAAACTAGGACATCTCAACCCTATTCAAAATTCCCAAGTGCTGCTCCAACTTGCTTATCAAATGTCTGATTGTGGAGACAATCAGTCTGTGCACTGGTGGCTCAAATATCCCACACTCTTGCTCAATTTTGTCCTGGGATTTTTTTTTCTAATTTTTTTTTCTGGTTTCCTCTTAAAAAAAATTAAAAAAAAAAAAAAAGAGCCAGCAGCTGTTCCAGCAGACAGCTCCCGGATTTCCCTGGATGTGCGTCAGTGGGATGATGCTGCTCCTCAATCTGGCGGCCATCCTCCAGACAGAGGGAAGGAAGACCGTGGTCATATCTGAGCTACTGAAAATCTTGGACATCATCAGCAAAGTAAGCCAGGCAGACACAGCTTTCCATGCTTGCACTTTCTAAAAATGAATCATAAAAAGCCACGACAGTGGATAGGACAGTTTAAGCCAACCAGTCAAAAATAAGCCAAAGCAGAACAGCACTGCCAACGTTGCTCCACTGTGTCATTTCACATTCAGGAAGGTCTTACAAGCATTTGCAGAGCCTTAAATTAAGCCATCAGCACCAGACTGGACAGCATGTGGACATTCACCACCACGGCTCAGTGAAGCAGCGTGGCGAGCCTCCAAGCTCTGCCTTCCTACAGTCAAAGTTCCTCTCAATAGAGCATTTTCAAGCACAACCTCACCTTTAATTAATGCAAGATGTACACTAACTCTGCATCCTCTTACCTCCCCAGAAATATTCAGTTTAAAGTCAGCTTGTTGGTTTTATACTGGAAACCCAAGACACGGCCAGGAGTCCAAGATGACACGGCCAGGGCCACAGCAAGTGAGAGAAATGCTACAAAAGAGATTTACACATCTTTGCTGGAAAATCTCAAGAGAAGCAGTATCTGTTCTGGGCCCACTGCTTCCCACAGAGTATGACAAAATCACACTGAGTCAATGTAAATTTGTCATATCCTGTGAGGGAAATTTACCCCACCAGCCAAAGGGGAGAAGGAGCTGTCAGTCTGTCTTAACGAGGTGCAGCTGATCCCTGAAAGCAGCCAGAGCCCAGATATCTTGACATCAGCTGATAAACCCTAAATGAAACTATTTTGCCTCAGGCAATATTGTGACAGGGCAAAACCACATCCTTAGCAGACACCTTCTTGACCACGTGCATTGCTGTGTGCTGAGAAACGTCCATAGGAGTCACCCTAAAAACCCGACACACACAGGAGACTCTGCCCAGTAGCAGCACAGAGGGCCAAACTCAGTATCACCCATGAGGCAGGAATCCTTGCCAGGACTGCAATGGAGTGTCTGTGCTGCATGCGACAGCAAGATCTGCTCCACTTCCTCACCACCTCCCGCCTAAAAATTCAACACAGACAACAACATTCTAAAGCTGTCCCCACTGCAGACAAGCCCAGAAAATGTGTCTTACTTCAGCCCCTGACAAATGGCTCCTGAGTGACATTCTTCCAGATCAGAATGAGAAGATCCACCCTACCCACACCCAAGAGGCTCACCACAACTCACTCTTTACCAAAATGCAACGTTAGACCCACCACAACCAGAGTCACTCTAAGGAGGTGCAAGTGGCCAGACCCAAGGCCGGCGTTGTGGGCGATTTGGCCCCGCAGTGACAACCCAGATGTTCCCTGTCCCTGCCTCCCTCCCTCCCACCTCCTCACGGCATTAGTCACTCAGAAGACATGAGAACAAAGCCACATTCAGGCCTGCCAGATCAGGTTTTGTTTGCTTCAAGACCACAGTGGTAGACAGCTGTTGCACATTCTGCCCCGAGGTCTGACTGAGCTCCTCACAGGATTAATGAAGCTCTGATCACAAAGGACCTCTGAAGGCTCCTGATGGAACTGGGGCTACTGGCACAGCCTTGAACCCCATGAGCTTCATTATATGGCCCAAAGAGTTTGGTACCATCACATTCACATCTGCCCCTCAAAGAGCTGTAGGTGCTCTTAGACAACTGCAGCTCCTTCACCAGAGGAAGCAAGGCCAGCTCCTCACCTTGTCCCTGGAGGGCACCTGTGGCTCGTGGGTCTCTGACCATTGTCTGCTAAACCCTCTGCAGTTTCTCCATGACCTTTTTAAGCTGAGGGGATACTATTTCTGATGTATTTCACCAGTATCAAAGATAGGTGGTATGAAATTCCCTCATCCTGCTGGCCAGGCTTCCAACACATTAAATCCCTAGCAGTATCTGTGACACCAGATTGAAGATTTCTCCTGTCATCTGCTTTCCTTATTTAAGAAGTGATAGATATGCACACAGATAAATGCACAAAAATCTGGGTAACAGCATTTCCCTGCCTTGAAGGTGGAGATGATGTTAAGTGTATTGGTGGGCAGCCACTAAAGATGCAAAAGCAACATGACAATACTAGCAAGTGTCTTGCCCTGAGGCAGGGCTGTTTCTTCCTTCAAACTAACTGTAAGGGTATTAAATATATTTAAAGCCTAAGGGTTATAAACAGTTCAGTTTGGAACATTTTTACTTTTAGACTATATACGTATTGGTATTTACGTAATCAGAGAAAAAGCAGGGCAGTTTAATCCATAATGGCTTTTTTTCCCCCTATAAATAGGCATTTAATCAACAGAAGACAAAGCATGGCATATTGGAAAATCACTGAAATTATCAGATTTGGCAAACAAAGCCCTGGTTTTCCTTATTTTCTGCATTAATTTAGGAAAAGAAAGAAGTGGACTCCTTTCAGAACAGTTGTTCACCTTAAGGGGAATGTAAAGAGCTGCTGGTCCACCTCACATTTGCTTTCTATGGCTGCTTCACACTCAGGAGAACAGCCAGGAGCAGGCACCACCTCAGCCCCTTTGCTCTCATGGGTTAGTTCAGCTGCTGAGAAAGGTGAAACTAAACTAAAACAGGGAAGGGGTTGGGGGGTTGGATTTTCCTTTCAAATGCTTAATAATTAATGTGTCAAGTGAAGCTATGGGGGGAAGAAGCAGAGACAAAATTATTGCGTCCATTGCCAGGATGGTTGAGCACCATCCTACACCTTTCAGCTGCCATCCTCAAGCCCACAGGTGGTGATGGATCAGCCCTCCCAGAACAGCTGAGAGGAAGGCCTGAAGAAGGGCTGGAGGCGGGGGCACACCTCTCCACCCGCTCCCAGCAGAGATGTCTGTCTGTCTGTCTGTCTGCTCCTCCCTGCAGCCTCTCAGCCCCGGGCAGGCTGTGCTGGGAGCTGCTGCAGCCCTGGCACCCATCCTGCCTGCAGGGAGGGCACTGCTGGGCAAACCCCAGTGCCAGCCCAGCCCAGGGCAGCTCCCCACAGGCAGTGAGTGTTCTGCCCCAAAGGGATGTGTTTTCACCTCCAGCTCACCCCAGGGCCCTCAAGATGGCACTCTGAGGGCTCCCATGCACCACATCGCCATGCAAGTGCTTTGTTCTCATTTATGACTCCTTGAACCAACAGTTGTTTAAAGTTCTTTTTACCCCCCCTTTTACTTCTAAAAGAAAAGGAAGATGCTGACAGTGCAAGTGGCCACCCAGGATTTCAAAGCACTGCAGGAGGCCAAAAAGGAAAGTCACCCATCAAGCTGTTTGCTGTCCTGATGTCTTCTCAAAATAAAGGCAGTTCCCACAATCGTCCCTATTTACTGCAGGCTGTAATTCTGCCTGGATGGCAGGATGACCTCCTGGATACTGCTCTAGTTGCATATGAATGCATTCGAGGCAACAGTTAAAATTAATGAAGGCAGGTTTGGGGTCTGTCCCCTGCAAACAATTCAGTGTCCTTGTACTGACAGGGATGAGGTGTGTCAGTGTAGAACACACAATGCCTGACGGGGAAAAATTGTGTGTTATGGGGCTAAAAGAATGGCAGACCTGTAACTTAAGGCCTCAGCCTCCACCTCAAGACCAAAGCCCCAAGAACAAGAGGAGTTTTACTTGGCACAAACAGAGATGACTGAGCAAGGCAACACGTACAAAGAAGGCAAAGGTTTCAATCTCTTCTGAAAATCTCTGCCCTAGTAAGCCAATGGCAGGGAACATATGGCTCCCAGCCATATTATTTGTTCTGGTTTATTATGCATAGCACAATACAGACAGTAACAAGTGCGTGTCAAGATGTGGCCTGTTAAAAGTGCTGAAAGCATTTACTGGGCCAGTAGCAATGAAAAGGTTCCCTACCCTTGTATTACACAGATAGAGGTTTACCACACACAACCCCAACCCAAATGCATTGCCCAATTTGCAGCCAACAGCCCCAAGTCTCAAATGTTTTATGAACAAGCAGCTTGGACTCCTCTCTGATACATGTGAGCAATTGCAACTGGAGTTGCACTGGCACATCCAACAGGCAACCACCAATTGCACAAGGATTGCACAAGGGTTGTGTTCTCCACTGGTTCACCAACGGCCAACGCCAGCCCCAAAGCCATTCCAGAAGCTTCAGGGGGTGTAACAGGATGAGCCAGGCCAGCAGGGATCTCTAGAGACCCCAGCACTCTGCTCAAAGGAGGGCAGCTGACATGGGCTGGTCACTCAGGGCCCTGCTCAGCTGGGTCTGACTGTCCCCAGGACAGGATGGAGACTCCACAGCCTCTCTGGATACCCGGCTGCCATGACTGACCACCCTTGCAGTAACAAACTTCTATCCTGTGTTTAATGTAATTTCCTGAATCCCAGTTTGAACCCACTGCCTCTCCCCCAGCCCCTGAGGAACACTGAAAAGAGGCTGGATCCATCTTCTTCACCCCTCTGCCAGGTATTAGATGTGCTGGTGAGATTCCCTGAGCATCCTTACTCCAGGCTGAGCAGCCCCAGCTCTCCCCACAGCTCAGACCCTGCAGTCCCCTCACCCCTTCTCAGGGTGTGTCACTGCACTCCAGTACATCCATGTCTCTGTTGTGCTGGGGAGCCCAGCTCTGGAGCCAGCAGCACTCAGGTGTGCCTCAGCAGGGCTGAGCAGAGAGGAATGTCACCTCCCCCAGACCTGCTGGCCACGCTGTGCCCAAAGCCCCCAGGATGCTGCTCCCCATCTGTGCCAGGACACGGTGACATCTCACATGGAGCCCACCAGAACCCCACATCCCTGCCTGCAGTGCTGCTGCCAGCCAGTCAGGCAGGGCCCTGTGACCTGTGTGAGCTCAGTAAACTTACAAGATTGTTTTCACATCAATTCCTCCCATCTCAGCCCATATTTGCACTCCCACAGCCAGAAAATCACACGCAAACAGCTGACTCACACAGCCCATGGCAAACCCCCAGAGCCTCACCCCTCTGCACTGAGCTGTCACAAAATGCCACCAGGGTGACACCTGAAAGGTTCTTTCCTTGGGGTAAGACAAGTACAAAGTTCAGATCAGATATGGATCAAAAAAATCAGCCTAACGTCGTAATTGGTGTAATTAAATGTGCTTTGAACCATTGGAGGAAGAGCACACGAGGAAATAACACTGTGAAACAACATGTAATGACAGTGTTAGCACAGCAATTACTGTTTGCAGGCTCAAAAGGCAACTGGAAGGTAACAAAGAGAGGCCCAATCAAATCAAAGCTTGAGACAGCACATTAAAAAACCCTGAAACAGCCTTAAAATTGTCTCACTTCAAATTTGCATTCTCTCTCCCAGAGATGATTACCACCTTTTGATCTCTGCAAGCAAGACAAATTATATTATTGTGATTAAAAATTCCAGTCCTGTTGCCCCAGTAAGCAGGACAGACACAGGGCACAGCACCGAGCTGGCCGCTGTGACAAAGGTGCCACAGATCCAGCAGCATTTCTCTCCTGAGACATCTCAGTTCCTGGGCACAAAGAGTTAAAATCATAAGCTGCCACGACTTTAAGGATGCTCAGCTCCTTCTCCCAGAGTGCAGAGCACCAGCTAACCAACACAGCCAAGCCAAAAGCTGCTTTCCCAAAGGGGAAACTGAACTGCACTCACCCTTTATTTGATTTCTTGCTGCACGTGTAACAAAATTAAAAGGGGAGGGGGGAAATCCGGTTAATTTTACCCAAACCTAACTGAAGGGAAGCCAAGCAAACTACCACATCTCTCCTTTTCCTTTCAATAAAAGCTGCCTCTGTCAAAGCCTTAACATCTTGTAAGTGCATGCCAGTAAATCCATTTAAAGCTCAAACACAGAATTTTATTCTTCTGTGACCGCACAGCAGAAGAGATCATTCCTCCTTTGTCCTGCTGGAATGATTTGGGCTGAAATCTGGCAAGAACCAAATTTTAAAGCTGGGTCACTGCTTTTCCCCTCCTTTTCATCGTGGTAGGGTCTCAGTAGCAACATTCGGTGTGAGTCAAAGGGGATTAGGGAGAGGTTCAGGAGCAGCACAGTGAGAAAACGTGAAGTGTTACCTTTAGTAATTACCAAAGGAAGACTTCCATGATGTTGCCATAGGAATTAATCCTTATATTAATATTTAAAGCATGAAAAAAGCATGGAAGCTCTGGAAGACACGATGGGGGGAAAGCAGCAATTTGCCCTTGCAATGCATTAATTCTGATTTAAGAAAAAAGTAATTTTGAGACTCCTAAGGAAATTGTGCTGTCTGGGTAAAAGGGTGAGCTCAAAACCAGAACCACTTCCTTCCCCATGGCATCTCCTCAAGTGACTGGCCAAATCTCTCTAATTTTACAAATGTCCAGAACTGAACTCCATTCTATACAGCATCTTGGGGATGCACACCAGCAGCACAACAAAACATGATTTTCTTAACCAAACCATGCACGCTACAAGGCAATGAGGCAGGAAGAAAAGATTTCTTTCCAAATTCTGCAGCACTCTTCTTAGTGAAGACAAAGTTCAGGAACACAGACATGAAAAAGGAGGATGGTGTCAGACCAGATGTTAAACTGTATCTGAAAAATGTTTTTTAAATGTGAGACATCCCCTGCAGATCATTGCTTGACAGCAAGCCTGAGCAACACCTCCTGAAGCAAAAGCTGGGCAAACCTCAAGCAGCCCCAGAAAAATGGGATATTGGGAAGGAATTGCTCCCTGTGAGGGCGGGCAGGCCCTGGCACAGGTGCCCAAAGCAGCTGTGGCTGCCCCTGGATCCCTGAAGTGTCCAAGGAAAGGCTGGACAGGGATTGGAGCAGCCTGGGATGGTGGAAGGTGTCCCTGCCCATGGCAGAGGTGGGGTGGGATGAGATGAGCTTTAAAGTCCTTTCCAGTTCAACCCACTCCACAATTCTGTGACTGCTTTCAATAGAAAATAGAAAATATAGAACAGAAAATAGAAAAAATAGAACAAAAGCCTGTGTAAGTGCTGTGACATGGCACATGGAATAAAGATACAGGTCATGCAAGATGCACAGAGAACAGAAAAGTGAGGGTCTAGAGTAGGTCTCTCTTTAAAACTCATTATTTCAAGAGAGCTTGCAGATTTCAACACCACTCCATGCAGGAACTGTGATCTTCAGTCTCCTTTTCCCTGCCAGTTTTCCTCAGCCTTTTGTGTTGTTTTTATAAAAAAAAAAAAAAAAAAAAAACCACTGTGCACCAAATGCTGCATTTCTAAACATTACACATTTATTCCTTGTTCTACTGGTCTGTTACAAGGCTTCTTCTAGATTCATTCTCAAACATTTGGAATATCTCCCATGTGGGGGAAGAGCACAGAGCTCATGGTCTCTGCACAGACAGCTCAGAAGTGGAAAAATCCTATTAGCAGCCATTGGGATATTAAAGACCAGGCCAGGGAGCAGAAGACCTTATTGCCTTCAATTTACAACAGAGGGTGAATGTTTCATTTTTCCTGGCACACAAGAAACAATCTGAATTCTGCAGTTGTATGGTGGCTTCGAGATGTGAAAGCAGCTTGCTCAAGGAAAGAAATAAGATTTTTAGCTCTTCTAGAGGAAAGTGCATGTAAATCACTTTACATGCTGCGCTTAAAGTGAATAATCAAATCCTTCAATGCCTCATGGCATCAATGCAGAATTCTGCAAACAAGTTTGGGGGAGCATGCATTGAAAGGACAGGAAGAGTAATAGCTAATAAGAGAGTTCTCCAGCTCCAATTTCCTAAAGCTGATGTCCTGAGTACATCTATGACAGCAAAAATAACAAGTCTCTTTTTTTTTTTTCTTTTTCCCTTTCCCTGTTAGCAACAGCTATAAATGTCATCAACAGTACCAGCAGGAAACCTCCACAGAGGGTAGGATGTGAAGAAATAAGATGCTTGCTAGTTTTAGAAACCATTAAATTTGCCATTTCCACCGAACTCCTACAGTCACTCCTTCCTGCAAAGTTCAGGGACTCAAAAAATAAAAAAAAAGCCATCCAAGCAGAAAGAGAAAGTGTCTCTGCAGAGGGAACTGCCACCAGCCCCGTGTGACACCCCAGCCCCACAGCACCAACACTGCAGGCAGCAGGAGAGGCCACATTCCTCTGGCTCACAGGGCTCACAAAGCGAAGACCAACTCCTCTGCTCTCTCCCAAAGAACACAAGATGATTTCAGAGGAAAGACTGCACAGCCCAAAGGACCTTGTTCTCCTGTTCCCATGAAAAACCTCCCTGCTCTGCCTTAGATGCCAAAGAGCAAGGAGCACCTTTTTGGAGAGCTGTTATTTCCCACCTTCAGAAAGACACTCAGCACCACTGAATTCAGTCTATCTACCAACTTCTATTTTCCTCAAAGATACAGGCTAAGTTTACAAACCCTACATATTTAACTTGCAAGCTTGTGTGGAATGGGAAGTCAATGGGACAGAGACCAATAGAAGTTCCTGCCAGTTTAAAGAGTGCTCCTTTAAGGTTTGGGGGCTGAACAAATCAAGTGAGTACTGGAGAATTACAATTAAACCCAACTCTTGCAAAAATGTCATTTCAAGGACAAACCTACTGCTGGAAACCTCTGAAGAAGCCTGTATGAGCAGCACGAGAAAAATCAGATGCCTTCAGCTTTCCAGCACTGCAGCTTGCTGCAGTCATGGGGTGTTTTTGCCTTATGGTGGGACAGCAATGCCCAGACTGACTTGAAATGCCTCGGCTCAGCTCCCAGGTACAGCTTTACTCCAGGAAGAAAGTGTTTTTCTCACACCTTCCCACTCAGGCCCTGCTTTCACACCGCCCTGCACTGCAGACACCCACAGGAACCATTATCTGTGAGCCTGGAACTACCCACTTTAAGGGAAAAAAATGTGAGATCTGTCAATGGGCTGCCAAAGACCCAAAATAATTTTAAAATGCAGTAATGTCAGCAATGCTACTGAAAAGCAGAGCACTGCATGCTATAAAAGCCAGATTTTCACAAGCACCAGGTAGCCTGACCCCAGCAAATACAGGTCTTCATTCAGCAGGTTTAAAAAAAAAAAGTAATTTAAAGAAAAAATGTCAGCTGAGCTGCCTCATGCACCATGGATTCTGGTACACTGTCACTTTGACAAAGATTGCTTGTTAATACCAAAAAGCAGTGCATCAGGAGCAAGGAGCAGCTCCTCACAGTGCCTTTAATTCTCCTGCAGCAGTTTTGGAAGGGAACAAACCCAGGGCTGCACCAACCTTCCCACATCCCTCCTTCCTTCAATGCTGGGGGTATGACCAAATGCTTTTTGTTTTAAAGGTCAGGATTTGAAACACGAACGAGGATGGTTTCATGATCCTTAAAGCAGCAAGCACTTCTAGGTTCACCTGCAGAAAGGTATATTTGACATACAGTGATCAAAAATCAGTTTTCCCAGGTAGCACGAAAAGCCCAATAGCCCAGAAGGTGAACATTTCACATTTTGAAGGAGAGGATGGTCACCCCAGCACAGCACAGACAGCAGAGCCAGGTGCAGGCTGGATCCCATCCCCTGGTGTTCTGGAGCTGTTTTATTGAGGATCTGTCCTGGAGCAATTACTGACTCTGCTGGCAGCAAATGCTCACCAGGGCACAACCCCGGTGAAGGAGGAGAAACTGTGGCCATGGGACATCAGGAGCTGCTGGCTATGGACACATCTCAGACAGGAATGTGCATTTTCTATTGAAAAATAAAGAGTTTGATAGGTTCATTTGACAACAGCACTAAATAAAGCAAAGATTCCGGAGAAATGCAGAACGAGAGCTGCAGGTAAATGAGGTTATGATGCAGCAGAGGCTCCAGGAACCAAAAGGCCTGGCTGGATTAGCAGGGAGAAAAGCAAAGCAAACATCTGCTGCAGGACTGGTGTTTAAATAGACACCACCTAGACTTCAAAATGAGAAGTTTTCAATAACTGAAACATTAAAGGCCTCTGTACTGTCCATACTACTTTACCACCCACTTAAAAAAAAGTTGGACAGCATTCCCAAAATCCATCTTCATGATTTAAAGGCCGTTCAGGAGTGTTATGGAAACCTGCCTAATTCGTCCAGACAGTTTTGACAAATCCAAACCAATGTGTTTAAATGTTTAGCGAGGAAACATTTTTCAGAAGATGTAATACCTTTTATTAGACCAACAGATACAAACAAGGAGCCCGAGGGGCTGGGAAAGCAAAGAGACTGACAAGCTTTCAACATCTAAGTCTTCTTTTCCAGTCTGAAGATGGGCTGTTGGCCTGAAAACCTTTCTGCTCAGACTAAATAGTATTAGAAAAAATTAGAAAACTTGGTCCTCCTCTAAATTCCCTTCACTTGTACACTTAAACTGTCAAGGCTTCACCGCTAAATCATTAAATGATGAATGTACCTTTGGACTGCGTGCTTGAACACAGCAAAAGGTTTGCAAATCCTTTCTTTAAACAATGAGAAAACCTAAATCCATGTAGGGAGAGTGCACAGTGTGTCATCCCTGGCCAACCTTTGCTTCCCTGCCCCACAATGTGATGGCAGCCTAATGTCCTTCACTGTCCTGGACCAGGAATGCCCCAAGGCTCAAGCTGCCAATGTGCTGCCCAGCCCAGTGAACACCAGGGAACACCAGGAGGATGCCTATTCCTCCAGACTTTAAAGGCTTTCTTGGGAATTATATGACTTTTTATAATTTTTAATGGCTTTATTACACTTTTTAATTAATCATTTTAATTAACGATAAGCAGCCATGTTAAAGTCTTAAATCACTTTCAGCCAGCATTTAGCAAATTGTGTCATTATGCCATAAGCTGCTATTAGGGGAACACAGCTTGGGAAAATTACTGAAATTTTAAATTTTGATAAGCTAACTCTGATATGATTCAATTAGCAAAGCCTTGAAGAGGACATTTTACAGTACCCAGAAGATAAAGAAGATAATAACAAAGACTCAGTATGTCTTGGAAAGTCCATACAAAAAAAAAGATACTAAAAGGACTAAAAATATGGACTCATTAACATAAACATAGCAAATAAATAATATAAAATATAAAAACAGTAAACCATATAAAAAAAACAATAAAGAAAGGAATAATAATTAATGAAAGAGAATTATGTCATTCAGAAAGAATGAACAATAATTTCTTTGTTTGCTAATGAAGTATAAATAGGTGAAAAAGTATTGTATCCATGTCTGTGTAGAGGCCAGAATTTTGTCAGCCACTCACACACCTCCTGGCCAAGAATAAAGCAGCGCCTTACTTGCTAACATTAAAAGACAGTGTCAGAGGGTTTTATTTATCCTTGCAATTTTGAAGGATGTTGGTAACAGCTTCCCAGGAAATTTCACTTTTCTGTAGCCTCGTAGCAAGGCTGGGATGGAGGAAGCAGTGCTTACAAAGGCTGTCACCACACACATGACACACTGGAAATGCTGTCATCCCTAAGAGCACGGAACAGGGAATGCACAAAAAGTCACTCTGGAGCTGTGCTGGGAGGAACACGACCTCAGTGGAACGTGCCCTTGGAATGCCTGTGTGCCCCTGTGGACTGCAGGACCATGAGGGGTGGGAACACCCCAGCTGCCCCTCTGGCCTTCTGAACCAGTCACTCTGTACACATTGCACAGCCTTGTACACGGTCTGTCACTGGGGACATTTGGAATGATGTCACCAGCCACCACCAAGGACAGCCAGGGGCCTTTTCCATGAGCTGCACCAAGGATGTTGCTGGATATGAGAAGGACCTTCACCAGACGTCATGTTTAACAGAACCGGAGAACCCCACAATGGTTTGGGTTTTGAGGAACCTCAAAGATCATCCCATTCCAACCCCCTGCCTTGAGCAGGGACACTTTCCACCATCCCAGGTTGCTCCAAGCCATGTCCAACCCCACAGCAAGGGGCAGGCTTCTAAAAGGTGCCACCAGACATGTCTCTTCCATGGTTTGACATCTCTGGGACAGTTTCACAGGGACACTTCCAGGGATGGGACAGCCACAGCTTCTCTGTGGCACCTGTGCCAGGGCCTCCCCATCCTCCCAGTAACAAATTTCTTTTGAATATCAAACTTAACTCTGCCCTCCTTCAGCTTAAAGCCATTCCCCCATGTCCTATCCCTGCATATCGCTGTCACAACTTCCTCTCCAGCCTTCCTGCAGTCCCCTTTAGGTACTGGAAGCTTCTAAAGGTGCCACCAGATGTGTCTCTTCCATGGTTTGACATTTCTGGGACGGTTTCACATTGCAGACACCACCACCAAAGAAAGAAGTGCTCGACTGGCAGCAATACACATACACCCTGCTGGCCTATTCCTCCCAGAATGTGGCCACCCTACCCAAAAAAAGCAAATGCTGCTGCTGCCAGGGATCCTCTCCAGCAGTGAGGCAGGGCTGGGCAAACATCAGCCCTGTGACAACTCCTCGAGTTCCTTGCTGAAGGAGCAGAGGGGCAGGCAAGGAGAGGCAGGGCTGTGCCCATCCCTGCGTCTCTGCAGTTCTCAGAAGGGTTTGATGTCCCTGCCAAGCAGCTGGCTGGGATTCCGAGGAGTCCTGGAGAGGCTGCCTGGTGCTGGGCACTCAGCCTGTGCCCAAAGCAGCACAGAGCTCAGCCAGCCCTGCAAAAGGCAAAGCTGAGCTCTGAGAGCCCTCTGGGGCTCCTCTCCCTGCACTCAGCCCTCAGGAGGGGCTGGAGCAGCACTGAAACCTGTGCCAGGTGAAGACAATCTGCAGGAGACTCAGCACTGTCAAATGCTTGCAAGGCAGGCATGAATTAAAGAGGTATTTTAAACACCAGCTGCCTTCATCCCTCCCTGAAAAAGTATGAGCCAAAACCAAGACTAAATAGGAGGACTTACAGGCTAAGAGTACCTTAAATAAGTAAGGTCAGTTTTGCATGTGACTTGCATTTTAATACTGTATTAAATTATATATATTTTTCATTGCACCCCTTAGTAAAAAAAGCCTTAAATATATGCCTGAGGCCTTTTGGGCTGTTATTAACAGCAGAGACAAGAGAGTTTGAAACACACACCCTGCAGGGATCTCTGTGCACGTATCCAATTACACACATTTCTGTTTCCAGAGTCTCTTCCTGATAAGTGTCTGGAAGAAACTGCAATTTCTTCAGCATGCAAAACTTCTGGGATGAATTTAAATGAGCGTCTTCAGCATTTTATGAACAATCCCTCACAAAGAGGCAAACTAAAAGACAAGATTCACCGTCCAAAATAGGCTCTAGGTAAGGTTTTGTCATAAAATTCTTGTATGACTTATGGGAAATGTCCATTCCATGGAATGGAAATTGGAAATGGAAAATGGACAGGTATAAGAAACTGCTTTCCCATGCATTTAATAAGCCAGATGACAGCCTGTTTAAGTGGTATTACAGACTGGGCAGAGCTGTCTTTAACCAAGCACAATGTCCCTGCCCTAGGAGATTTGGGGAAAAGTCAGAAATGCCCACTGCCAAAAAGAAAAGCTCTATTTTATTGTCATGGAGGCAGGGCCTGAAACCACGTGCTGGAGTCAGAAAAGGGTGAAATAAAAATAATTTTTTTAAAATTAAAATGAAAGGAAAAAAGAAAAATAACTTGTCAAAAGAGATACTTTATTACCACAGAACCTGAGCCAACTGTACAAGAAGGCTTTGCAAGCAAACAGCTCTGCCAGACAGCTGTGAGAACTTCACACTCCACAGACAACCAACCTCGGCTCTAATCACCTCCTCCAGCGCTACTCCAAGAAAGATTTGCTCAAAATCTGCAAGTTAAAGACAATTCTGTTTATAATTTATAGTCTAGGAATGGCCAAAGGCACTCTCTTACCCCAGAGGAGAAGCCATGAGGCTTGGTAACAATACAAAAAGAAAAAAGCAGCTAAGAAAACACTAACAACAACAACGAAATCCAGCAAAAAACCCAACTTCTCTCTGACCTCCAAATTTAACAAGCCAAAAGCGAGGTGACACACAGCAGGCAAGCCCAGGCAGAGCAGAGAGAGCACAAGGCAAAAGGTGAGGCACAAACACGTGCACCTGGAAGGGACACACAGAGCAAACTACAGACTGACAAAAACCAGATGAAACCAACCCAAGGAAATATAGATCCTTCCATCACACCTTATCCTTTAATGTGGTGGGCTTGCAGGCTGAATTTGTACAGCACAGGCCCTTCCAGAATATGGAGTCCAGGTGGGGAATAAGTGATTCCCCTAAGCTTGACCCTACAGAGATTCAGCATCAGTCTTTGCTGCCCCAGGCTTTGCATTCCTGCTGTGGCAATAGTTAAGGACAGAGGAAAGACACCACCTCACGTGGGTGCACATTCTGGAGGGTTTTGTATGCTGATGCTTTAGCAACCCTGCCATTCTTAATCACCACTATGGTGAAAGGTAATGTGCTTGCCCATTATGGCTTACAACTGGGAAATATTTATGGAATGAGCAGCACGTTAACATGTCTTTATTTCCAGCAGTTAAACGAGGCTTCTGAGAGTCCTCCCTAACATTGTGGACATTTGTTTCATTGCATGAGACTCTGTGCTCAGCTTAGGATTAAACTGTCATAGGGGGATTTACTTATTTAACTGAATACTTGCTTTCTGAGAGAGAAATTCCAGTTGTCTGCTTCTCAGCTCTATCTAGCCATCAATACAAGCCAATTTCAATTTCAGGTTTCCTGAATGCCTGGATTGAAAGAAAAAGAGGTGAAAATAAAAATCCATTTTTTCACAGGAAAAAAGAATCAGCCAAGACAGATTAGAACAACAAAACCAACAAAACAATCTAGCAGGATTAAAAAAAAACCACACATGGTTCTTCCTAAAGGTATTGAGAAGCCTCTTCTGCTCAGCCTTTATTACTTCCACCTTCTTTAAACACACAAACCTGTCAAAGTCTGACATGCAGAAGGGACTCTTGCAGACCTGTCTTTTGTCTGCTGTCCAAACTTGTTGGATGCTCAGAGTGGCTGCAGAGTGGAAGGGAAGCAGCAGCTCCTGTGGCACAGCCCTCACTGCCCCGGGCAGATGAACACCCAGCAAGCACAGGAAGGCAAACTCCCTCTCAATGGAGTTAATCAGATCAACAATTATTTTCCATAGTGTCGTCATGTTCAAGCATAAACATGCTTATCTTTGTGCTTGAGATACAGCAAAGGCAAAGCCCTGCTGCAAAAATCCCTTTTTCACGTCTGGTTCTGTTGGGGGAGCCATAATTCTCAGTAGAAAAAAGGATTAAGGACACAGAGTAAGTTCATTCTGTCCTTAAAAGTCCAGCATTTTGAAAAGTGTATGGAATTGCAAATATTAGTAAAATTTAGGTGAGTTTTTTGCTATTTAAGTTTCCATAATAATGGAATACTATTTATTTTAAAGGCTGTAGGCAAAGGAACAAAGCAAACATTATCAAGGTAATACTACAAAAATACCATATTCCAACTACAAAAATCATTATTAAGAACAAGTTTTTTGGAAACAACTCCTAAACTGTTCACTTTTCAAAACTGCTTCTCATCTAAAAAGTCCTTTATTTTTAATATTTACTTCCACAACCCCAATTTAACAGCTATGATGAACTACCAAATCCTCCCCTTTTTATACAGAAGAAAAACCCACAACACAAACAGAATGCAGGGCTGGAATGAACACCAGCCTAACTTCTACCTACAGCTTCAAGGGGAAGATAAGATGATTTGACTATCAAAGGTAAAAAGGATTCCACAAAGACACACTCCTCAACAAATGAGGTAAGTGACATCCAAGTGCCTACAAAACCCTTGGAAAGTTAATAAACTACTACAGGAGTGCCTTTGTCTCTGCCAAAAGTCTAATTAAAGCTGCTGGCTTAAAACTAAATACTGATACATAGCCATGAAATCACATTTTCAACAAATGGAAAAAGTTCAAGGAGCCGGGGTGGAAGTGCCAAGCTGCAAGTGCTCTACTCTCCTGGCCATGGCAGTGCTTAACAAGGGTCTGGATTTTAATGAGCTTCATTTCAGGCTGGATTGGTTCAGCAGGTCAGGCCCATCACCACTCTGGGGTAAGTGGAAAGGCCCCTCAGGTTCAGGAGCAGCCCAAGCCTCAGTGCTGAGCCCAGCTGGGGCTTTCCAACCAAACACACAGCTCAAAACCCAGCACTGTTGGCACAGATTAACCAGCAAAACCCACCGAAGCAGTTATGCACAGATTAACCAGCAAAACCCACCAAAGCAGTTATGCACAGATTAACCAGCCAAACCCAGCACTGCAGTTGGGCACAGATTAACCAGCCAAACCCATCAGTGCAGTTATGCACAGATTAACCAGCCAAACTCAGCACTGCAGTTGGGCACAGATTAACCACTCAAACCCATCAGTGCAGTTGGGCACAGATTAACCACTCAAACCCATCAGTGCAGTTGGGCACAGATTAACCAGCCAAACCCAGCACTGCAGTTGGGCACAGATTAACCAGCCAAACCCAGCACTGCAGTTGGGCACAGATTAACCAGCCAAACCCATCAGTGCAGTTGGGCACAGATTAACCAGCCAAACCCATCAGTGCAGTTGGGCACAGATTTTCCAGCCCAAAAACCCAGCACTGTAGTGAGGCACAGATTAACCACTCAAACCCAGCACTGCAGTTAAGGCACAGATTAACCAGCTGTGTGACTCTATTCAAAGCATGGAAAGTTCTCCTTCAGGAGGGAGGAGAAACACAATTCTAACAAAAACTCTGAGAGCCAGAAACCCCAATCCATCACTATTATTGATCACCAGAAGAACAAACAGCCCCACAACTGCCCTCAAACCTTTAGACATCACTAGAAAAAGCAGACGTGTCTTTCCACCTTTCCCACCTGCACACGCCTAGCCCCAGGCAAAGTCTTTTTAAGAAAGCATTTTAAATATAAAAAGCTCTTGGCTTCATGTTGCATTGTTCAGGTGTTCCCTTTCTGCTGCAGTGCCCTTTGGAGTGCTGTAAAGGACAAAGAATTAAAGAGATGGAAGAGGAGAGAAACAAGATGAGGCATTCTCATTAAAAGCAACCCAGCCCCATGTATGAATTGAAAGCTCAGCTGACAAAAATATTTAACATCTCAGCGTGGTCAGGGAAGTTTTCCACTGAACAGTTTGTACTTCCAGGATGTGGAGGAGGAAAGCACAAGATCTCTTGGTGAACACCAAGTGACAGCACCTGCTACACAACTGGGTACCAGGTTTGGGCAACTGCTTGAGAAACCTGCCCAAGTCCAGTGGCCAGGTAAGAACTGAAGTGGCATTCCTGAGGATTTCCTAACACAGGAGGGTCCCTTTGGTCTATTATGTCCAAGTAATGTTTTCTCCCAAACCAAACAGAAGATCACCAGCATCTCAGAAGCTGTTGCATTAGCTTAAGGCTGGTATTACTGAAATACACACAGTCAGATGCCCATTTCTTTACCTGATACCAAAAATAATCCTGAAAGCCATGAAGCTTCATTAATCACTACCATCAAGTATGAAGCACGAAGCTTTATTAAAGTGCTTTCACATACAGCAGGAAGGGCAATACTTGAACCTGCATTAGCAAAGGGAAAGGAAACACTGCAGATATTACCCTCTCCTGCCAGCAATTAAAGAGACTCTTCATGGAAAAGCTGCTCTTTACAATGTTTGCCCTACTTAGCATTAGCTCTCAATTAGTAAGAGGCAATGCTCCAGAGGATGGTAGGAATCCAAAGAAAAATACTAACAGGTAAAGAGGAGAGGTTGAAGGCTGTTAAATGAGCTCACAAGATCCTCTGGATGGCAATAAGAGGAGGAAAACAGATTGAGGCAAACTGAATGCTGCTTCTCAGTGCAAGGCACAGCAGTGAAGCAGTGGAAATCCACCACAGCAAAAAAAGAAAATGGTCCACAAGTCATCTGGTTGCAGGGAAATCGTGAAAAGCACCAGAAATTAAAGCCTGTGGAGGAGATGACCCCAACAAACTACCTAAATACAAGTCAGACTGTGCACAGGAAAGAGTAATGCCACTGGTTTGAAAGGAGCCAAGGTATGACCCAGGAAAATATGACAAAGATTTGTAAAACAATAACCTAAATGTGAAGGAACCAGTTAACAGTGTAACTCAGGTATTCCTCTCTGACCCTAGGGCAAGACAATATTTGGCTACAACTTAAAGGGAAAAACCCAGAACTCCCAAGGGACTAATGAAAAAGTCACTCAAAAGTAGCTGAGAAATGTCTAGAACACAACTACAGGATGAGCAAGAAGGAAGTTCTAAGGTCTCCCTTAGGATTTCAAGGGAGGGGGAAAGTGAAATTTCCAGATGTCATCTTAAGTCCAATTACTCTTGTCTATTATAAGAACACCCTGCCCCTTTCCATTCAGGAAATTTCAGGTTTACAGCATATTTTCATGTTTCTTTTCCCAGTTGTAGCCTTTACCAGCTGCTCAACACTTTACCAGCCCTTCAGCATAAGGGTACGTTAGAACCTTGTGCATCAATAATGTGTTGATTATTATATAACTCTGGCATTTTAGATCTCAATTAATGTGCCAATGTGAACGAGATACTGTTAATTTAATCACCTGTGTAAGTACCAAAGCATTCAGCTGGGCAGGACTGCCTGAACCACAGCTGTGTTTTCATTTACCTTACAACCTCTGATAAACCTAACCAAACAAAAATGCTCAAAACTAATCAGATATATATTTGCTCTGCTCAACTACTACATAAACCATGGGAAAATGATCAATAGACTGCAGTTCTCAGACTGTTAATGTTTACTGAAAACCAAATGCATAAATAATTAAATCCAGTAGAAGACTTTTGACTGGAGCCAGTTTAACCAGTGAAAAAGTGATTTTCGAAGCACAGGCCCATGTTCAGTACAACACTGATACCATTTGGGGTTGCTTGTTTTTCAGAAAATACTTCCTGTACTATGGAAATCAAATTCTTCAGTCATCATTTGCATGTCTAAATTAACGCATGGCAAACAATGCAGAAAACCTCAATGTCTTTATCTCGGTGCTGCAGGGAAGTGTTTATTCAAGTTACAGGCATCTTGCAGAAGTCAGTATTGTATCTGCATTTTACAAGACATGTCACTTACTAATGTATGGAATAACTTCTGTGGTTTTACCCATGTAGGAGCATTTTTCACATCTGTAATTCCTCATTTCTTTCCTCCACTACCAAACATCACACCTACTATTGCCGCAAGAGTGCTAATGCCTCCCTCTGTCAATGGAGACAGCAGAAAAAACTGATAATTTTTGATACCCCCTAAGCTTCTCCTACCTCCCCAAACACAAATTTTCTTCCTAAATTCCCATTTTCCCCCAAGTGCAAGGCCCTGTTGGTATTTCCCACCAACAGGAGATCTTACACAGTTAATAAAAATCAGACATTTTACAGCTTGACACCCCTCCCTCAGTATTTATAAAGGATTTGATGCATTTCAAAGGGCGATTCCCAGCTTGATAATGGAAGAGCCATTACTGAAGCCTAGTCCTGCAGAAGTCCAAGACACTGAGCTTTAATGTCATGCCAATCTTATGCACAGAACAGCTATTTTGGGTAATTACACAAGTTGTAATAATGCCTTTGGAGTCCCATGAAGCTGAGCTCACTCAAGACATGTAGTCTTGCAGGAAGAAACATTTTCAACAGGGATTCAATTTGTTTTAATAAGATACTGAGAACTTTTTCCTTTAGACATCAGTAGTTTATAGTAGTACTTATAATTATCTACAAGATTTCTAATCTTTAGCTGATGTACATCAGCATAACCTTGCTACCTGATCAAGTTACACTTATTTACATCAGAGGAAAATTCAACCTTATGCCAGATCTTATTTAGCAGTACCTCTTGCAACTTATCTGTATCTCACTTTCAGTATTAATATATTTTTTTACAAAATAATCTTAAACATCATCTGATTCAGCACTTGCTGTTTGGAACTGAGCATTTTACCACAGCAGAATTAATTTCCAATTGTTTGCACATTAAAGACAGTTCAACCCAAATTGATTGGGAGTGTCTGCAGAAAGCTCAAGAGAAACATTTGTCAGGATGAGGCTTTTAGGGGAGGCTCCTTTTGCTGCAGGACAGGTGAAGGATGAAGGTACATCCCACGAGCACGTGGATCTGAGCTTTTCCTCTCTCCCTGGGAGGGAACAGCCTGTTCTTCCAGCAGGCAAAAAGCAGCAAAAGCCAGCAAGAAATAAAAGAAATATATGATAAAATACTAAGAGTTTGTTAGCTACCGTGCACCTCAGCTTTCAGTGACGTCTTTGGTGCAGCCTTCAAGTTTCCAAGTCCCTTCTGTTAACCAGGCGTGATTAATTCCCCTTCAGCTTCCCAAGCCTGCTTCTGCTTAGAAGCCAATTTAGCAATTAAATTAATCGTCAAATATTTCTTGCCAGAGAATGAAAAAGAAGTTTCACTCGCCTGGGCAAAACGCAATTCCCGAAGGATTTGATCATTTAATGAGTGGAACAGTTAAGAAAAAATGTAAAAACTGGCAAATCAGACAGCAAAGAAAGAGACAGGAAGTGACAGATTTAAGAAAATACCTCTAAAGTAGAGGAAATGAGTCGTCCTTTAAGAAGAAATCATACATATAAAGCACATAAAACAGAGTTTTCTTTGTAGACTGGACTGAAGAAGGAAAGAAAAAAAGAGAAGCGATAAAAAAAGGCACATCCTGAATAGCATTAAAAGCAGGGCAGCTTCAGTGGTCAGCCTCTTCTAGTCAAGATGGAAATTTGCATAATTTTAAAAGCAGCGTCCAAAGGCTATCTGTGAAAGAAAAAGTGTGAAAAAAGGAGAAAAAAGGCAACTAAATGCATGGAGAGGAGTGACTTGAGCCAGCAAGTGGACACAGCTGCCCATGTGAAATAAAAGATCTGCTCCATGCACTGTAAAGTCCTAAGGGTGATAGTCTTGAGAGGATAAAAGGAATTTCTTTACAAAAACAAAATGCACCTCTCCCAGGAGGGATGTGCTGAGAAGAGCCTTGTGCTGAGTTTCTGCCCAGGTGAAGTTCTGCCCAACTGAGAGACTTCTGCAGTGATTTACAAACCAGAGAATTCTGTGGTACCCAAGGTGTTGGGTGCACAGAAAATGCATTTTTATCACAGGCTGGATGGGCAATTCCCAGAGTCACAACAGCAAGAACTGCCCAGCTGGACCCAATGAAGTCCTGGACAGCCCAGCACCAGGTCAGGGAGGGGACTGGGGGCAATCTGAGGACTGTGCTAAGGGCTTTGAGTGACACTGACATTTTTAAAAGGTAACTCAAGCCTTGCTTATGTGAAGATAAGTCTTTGTTAAACACCCATTTTTTGAAGCTGGTTGCTCTAATGCAGGAAATGTCACACATAAAAGAGCTTTATGTGAGTGCAAACATCTTACAGGGCATATTTAACCTCTGAGATTGTGTGTTCATCCCTACAAAAGAACATTCATTGTCCAGACGTGTTCAGTGAGGTTTTGCTGGAGAGGAGGGAAATGCAAGGAAAAAAAATAAAAAATATCCTCACTGCATTTTGCAACTACAAAAGGCACTTAAGACATTTTTGTATAACTTTCATTATAACGTTACCTCATTAAATAAAAATTTACCTGGACTTGATTCTTAATTTTTTGAATTATTTGTCTTTCCCAAGGTAGAGAAATGAGACTAATTAATAAATGTGAAAGCCTTCTGCCACAAGGATTTCCCTTGAAAGGGCTGTAACAGCAATTTTAGCACTGAGCTGCTTCAAGCAAGCTCTCTGCCTGGTTTTCCCTGGCCATAAAGGCAGCAGCAGCTACCCTGAGCAACAAGCCTGCTACTGTAATACATCACTCATCACAGCCTCACTGGCATGATAAAGTGTTTGCTCGTGAGGGGATTGTGTGGCCAGTCCAAACAAAGACCACTTCATCTTGCATTTCCTAGAAATCTTTTTCTCTGGAAGAAAAGAGCTCACATCCTGAGCTGTGCCAATGGAGAATGGTGGGAAGGCAGAGCCACTCCCCAGCCCTCCCCTCTGCCCACAAGGCAGAGCTGCCTGCATATGCCCTCCCAAATAACTGCTCTGCCGCACACCCCTGATGCATTTCATTCAGTTACAAATGAAATAATATTATAATCACTTGGGGGTTTTATTACTGTTACCTGGAGACACTGCCAGCAGCTCCCTCCAGCACTCTGCTGAGTGGATGAGATTTGCAGCAAACCTAAAGCAATCAAGCCAGCAAGGTCATCTTTATTGCAGAGTGAGAAATAAAGGCTGCATGAGCTTCACATGGTATTTCTCTCCTCTCCTTCCTCATTTCCCTGCTCCTTCCAACAGCTCCAGTTCCCAAAAGCTCATGGGGAGATGATATGGAACTGCTGGGAGAGCATCTCCCCACTCCTGACTGGGAGCACACATACAGATCCACTTAGAGATATTCACATGTGCAAATCTCCACTTCTTCCAGCATTTCCCCACAAACAGAAGACAGAGGAACCAACAAACAGAGTGATCCATCATCTCTCCAAACTATTACCCTGTTAAATTTGCTGTGGTGAGGGCAAGCAGGGATTTACCCAGCAGCAGCTCTGGTTTGAAGGGCACAATCCAGAGATGAGTGTGCCTCAGCACCCTCTGAATGCCCTTGTGGTTTAATTCCCCTTCAGGTCCTAGGAATTTCCTGCTTCCACTGATATTACATGGCTCTGGGCTTCGCTGCTATCCCTGCATGGAAAGCAGAGCTCTCAGCCTTGACCTTCAGCCAAACTGCTGGGGGCAGGAGGAAAGGTGTGTTTGGCCCCCTGACATGGACCCTTCCTCTTGGGCCCTTTTGGGAGGTTGGAGCTACATTTCCCACAGTCACACCTGGGAGATTTTCCATCCCAGCCTGGTTAACCTGTACATCCAAGTCCCCACTCTCAACACCCAAAGGACACCTGCCAAAATCCAGCATGAGATGGAGGGTGCTGCCTTCCCAATGCTACAAACACCCTCTGATGTCCAAGAGCCACAGGACAGCTCATCCCCAGCCTGTGAGAGCCTGCTGGCCTCTTGGCCTGCTCCTTTGGCAGCCAGAGAGCTCTTAATCCCATGAGAGAACCAATGTGGCCACTCCACATGGGAGGTGACAAGGAAAACAGGGCAGATGAGAGCTGCCAGAGCATCCAGGGAGCTCACCTAAAGCACAGACAAATCCTCTTTCCCAAGCTGTTTGTGTAAATTGAATTTGCCTCAAGTTAAAACACCATTCCAAAGACGTGGTTCTGCTCTTGCTCACTTAGTGCTGGCCATGGCACTGTGGGGTGTCCCTCCCTCCAATCTCCTGGCACGGGAGTGTTCCAAGGCCAGGGCTGGAGCACACAGTCTGTGCCCTCCCTGCACAGCTCCCACACTCCCAGCTGGGGCACAGCAGCCCCTGTGGGCTCACACACTCCACGCTGCAGCAGAACAAACATGGAAGGAGCTCCCTCCACGCTGCAGCCCGGCACCTTCAGCCCAGGCCCGCTCTGAGGGAATGAAAAACAGCCCAAATTGGATCATGCACATAACCACAGCACCACAGGCCAGCGGGGACACTGCCCTGACAGGACACAGTGCCAACAGCTTCCCTGGCAGGACACGCTCAAATCCACGGGGCAACTGGATCTGAGGAGAATGGACAATCCCATGGTCTGTTTGAAACGTTATAGAAGACACAGGTTGAATATTAATCAGAAAGAAAAAAGTACTGATCATCACCATATCAATGGGCTCAGTTTAGCTTTCAGGGCTCATTATTGTCTGGTGTGAGGTGCAGGACTGAGTCTGTGCAGATATTTCCAAGCTGCAAAGTTATAGCTATGGTTTTATCCCCAAAGCCTCTAGAAAGGACTGCAGCAACTCCATCAAACACTTGAAGATTTAAAAATAAATTTTAAAACCCTAGCTCTGCAACAGCATCATCCAAGTGACAATGCTCAGGAACAGGGTCTGGAATATTTTACAGTGATTCTGCTACATTCCAGCACACATATTTACTTTAGCTGACCACAGAGTGCATGAGCACACAGCTACATGAAAAGGGGTGCTTTTCAGTGTGTGGCAACCAGGGGAGTCTAACCAGAATATTAAGAGACAGCCATATTTTACTATTATTTACCATCAAGGCACCACAAGAACCACTGCAGCTCCTTTCTTCTGAATATAATCATCATATTGATAAAACTGGCAGCATTCCCAAAGTGGACACGGCTTTTTTGTCCCACCACACAAAGAGAGGCAGACACAAAGACAACCAGTGACGTTATATTGGCTACCAAAGAAAACAAAATCCAAGCCACTGTTCTTCACTGCACGCTCTCTGCTTGGACAGGAAGAAAACATACTCTAAGAAGTCACTTTCAGAACTGTAAAGAGTTGACTGTTTTGCATTGTAACTAGGCATGAAATTACAGCAGCTACAATTCAGTGTTTTTCCTATGCTGGCCATCAGTCAGGTGCATGAGTGCTCCCACTTGGATTTAACTCGGATGCTACGCCAGAACACATGCCATCAGCAACACACTTGTCACTTC
This sequence comes from Ammospiza nelsoni, assembly GCF_027579445.1. NCBI lineage: Eukaryota > Metazoa > Chordata > Aves > Passeriformes > Passerellidae > Ammospiza > Ammospiza nelsoni. The sequence continues at coordinate 2,946,287 of NC_080646.1, read as the reverse complement.
CATGCAGGATGGGTTTGCTGGCATGTGGGAGCAGCTGAGGCTCACAGCATGTTGCTTTCTTGGCAGGTATTCCACCTTGCCTAGGGGAGACAGGCATAGGGGAGTTCTACGTCTAGGAAAAGTAAGATTATTGTAGCCCATCAGATATGATTTCCAGCTTTAGGGATTAGAGCTGTGTCCCAGCCAGAGCCAGGGAAAACAGCAGGTTGCTCCTTAGCTTGCACCTTGTAACATTTGATTGTTCACCTGCATTTATTTCAGACTAACTTCCTTTCTGAAGGCCAATCTCACTCCTTCTCTGCCCACTCCCACCCTCAGAGACACACCAGCCCTCTCCACTCTCAGAGAAACTGCAATTAAGGTTAAGCACATTTAAGTTTCATATCATCATAAAGAAGTAGTTCCTTCAACATCTGCAAGTGACTGTGACTGCTTTTCCTCCTCCTCCTCAGCACTTCCCACCTCAAATTTTGCCCCTCTGTTGGTCCTCTGCAAAGGTGAGCACCTGTAAACAGCTCCCTGATTTACCAGACAAGAAACTGCTTCACTTGGAGCAGCAGCTACAAAAGGAGCAACATCTGCTCTGTGAGCACTCAGCAGAACATTGCACAAGAGCACTTATTGCAGCCTGCCTGATATTGCAAATGCCAAAGGAATCTGGTTCCCTCGTATCTCTACTCATGGGACCTCTGTTTAGCATATTTGAAATTACTTAGGCTCCAGCACATTAATAAGACCCCCCCGGGTTTCACCCTGGGTCTCTTGCTTTCGCCACCCTTCACCTCCAAGAGATTTTTTCCCATTGCTCCACTTTGCTCCCTGGTTCCAGTGAAGAGCCTCATCTGCACCCCTGCAAGCTGGGCTCCCTCAGTTTTCTTAGGAAATCATCTCCAGTGATTGCCTCGGGCCACGGTTCAGAAAGGCTGATGGAGAACTGCAGGTTTGTCTGCAGGGCTCCCAGCTCAATTCATTCCTTCTGATGCCCTCTGGGAACCAGAGCACACCATGCTGATTCTTTTTGACATTTCTGCCTGTGACTTTTCTGCCCCTAAACAGGTGGGGAGGGGACATTTCCTGATCCTGCTCTAGGAAAAGGTCCATTCCAGCAGAAAATATGGTTCTCCCTCTCCCTCCTGAAAACAAGTCTGCTCCTGCCTCACCTCACTTCAGCCTGACAGTGGAATTTTAATTGCAGTAACTGGTGAAAGGGGGGGGGGGGGGAGGTGTGGTTTGGCTGGAGGACACAGAGTCAGGACCTCTTACACTCTGCACCTTGCCCTGACGGCACCTCCTCCTGTGCCCTGGGGATAACCCCGTGCCATGCAGGGAGAGCTGCTGTTCCCCAGTGTGGAAGGAGCATGGGAAAGGTTTGCAAAGCCCTTTGATGGTAAAGCACAAAATTCTAGACCTGGGGTAACAGCTCCCTCCGTGTACTGGGCAATCAGGTTCCTCCAAGTTCCCCTGCGAGCAAGGTCAAAACCACATGTCAAGTTTGCCCGAGAATGACAGCCAGTCTAAAATTAAGCTGAAAAGTAACTTCTCACCCTCTTGTGAAACAGGCCACAAAAAAGCCTAAATGCATCTTCAAAGCCAAAACAGATCTTCAGCAAGAAATGCTCCCTGGAGAGGGGAGCAAGCGCTGCACATGTTCCAAGGCAGAGCTGGGTGTCGACACCAAGGCCTGGGCAGGGCAGAGCTGCTGCTCTCAAGGGACAGAGACATGGTGTAAAGTGCCATGGACCCACCCCAAGTCACCTTTTGCCACACTCAGCTACCAAATCTCATGATTTATCCACAGTAATGGAGCAGAAGGGAAGAGCAATGTCAAACCTAAAAAGCTTAACATTAAACAGCACATCCCTCTCGTGCTCTTCCTCCATCCCACGAGACCTATCTCATGGTAATTTGATGGAAAGCTGTTTTTCCACCCAAGCTCTACTTTGAGTCAAGAAGCCAGCAGTGACAGCATCAGAAAGCTATTTGGGAATGGAACTGAAAAGCTGTCAGATAGCTTTGTGGGGTTAAAAAAACCAACTTAGAAAACCAAACACAGGAGACAGGAGATGGCAAACCTCAAGATGTCTGAAGACCACAGGAGACAAACTCAAGAGATTCCCAAATCACCAGGACTTTGTCAGTTTACAGATCCTCCTCTCACTTCCTCCCCTACATTTCAGACGATGAGTGTGCATTTCTGGGCAGGACAGGTTTCAGCCAAGTGTCTGTGGAACAAGCATGAGGACACGTGCAGGAGGAAAAAAGTAACAGCGGAGGCGGGGAAAAGATGGGGAAATTAATCCAAAGGCTGCAATGAAGTTCAAAAATTTTAAGAAGTCAGGATTTTTTTCCATTTAAGTGCCTGGTGAAGGACTGGGCTGCCTCTGTTATGGTGCACACAATGTCTTTCAAGCCAGGTCTGTCTCTGGAGCAGAAATTCAACACACTTTTCCCCAGAGAAAGTTCTATTGTCCTGCAGTCGCTGCCAAATTCAGATGTTTAATTCAAAGTGTGAACCAGAAGGATTCCAGTCTGCTTTTAGAGAGAAAATCTCCAGGCTACCGTCCATCCCATAAGTAACACCAGCTTTGTTCAGGGCAGGACACAGCACAGCTCCCTATCCTCAAAAGGCAAGGGAGGCAACATATAAACAACATATCACTGTACATCACAGCCTGGGAGCTGCATACCTCAAACAGTAAGCAGTGCTAACAGTCTGAGGCACCTCGACAGATGTACGGCCAAGCAGCCATAAAGGAGCCTTTGTGCTGCCTGAACAGAAACAAGGCATTTTCTGTACGGGAGCGGGCCCGAGCACCATAAACGGGGTTACACATTTCACACCTCCCCTGCACCGGGGCAGATGGCACAAGGCAGCATGGAGGAATGACCACATCAGGGATCTGCAGGAGCCACTCTGCAGCCACAAGGAAGATGACTTTGCCCTCAGCTTCCATCCCCCTCACTTGCAGGTCCCAGGTCAGAAGTGCCTGGGTTAAAGCGGAGCCAACCCGCCATTGAGCAGAGGCCTGTCCCTGCAGGACAGTCCGTGCAAAAGGTCACCACAAAAACTTGTGATCCACCACACAAAGGCTTTTCATCCTCGTGCTTAAGCACCCAGCTGCTATTTTATATATATTTTGAAACACACTTTTCATCTTCGCCCTAGTTTCCAGTTCTGAAATTAGGCTAATTCTTCAAGGCTGCAGGAGCCGCGCTGTTATTTTTGGCCTAGGGAAGATAAGAAACCGTGTGGATGGTTTCCCCTCAGTACAAGCACACACAGCAGCAGCAGCAAACTTCAGGATTCAGCCAAACACATTATTCCACAGGATCAGAAGTGGCTTCCAGTTGGGCCCAGTAAAACACAGCAAGAAAAAGTCCAACTGCAAAAGGCTCTCACAGTGACTGCAGTGCATGTTTCAACTCCAGGGAAGCAGAGAGAGAGGGGGGAAAAAAGAGAGTATTTGAAAAAGTCAAAGAAAAATTGCTCTGTCCAAAACCTGGAAAAGCCACAGTTAGCAACCATTCCCAGGGAAGCAAAAGCCCTGCTGCTTTATGAAGATTAAATCTGCTATTGTCTCACAGTTGTTGGCTGTTTGCTTTTTTTTAAATAAAGTTCCCCTTGGCCAAAGATGTTAGGAAGTATCTTCAATAAGAAAAGGATATAAAAACAAGTATGCTAGTTAATAAATCAGTGATAAGGTTAAACAAACAAGGTAAGGTAAGGTGAGGGTAAGGTTTCTTGACAAATCATCTGTGATAAGGTTAAGCAAATTTCTCTTTTGTCAGGACAGGAAAGATACACATGCAAAGGCACAATATTTTCGCTGACATGGACAATGAATGTGAGAGGTGTATGTTCTGAGTCACTCATATTGGACAAGACTTTTTTTTAAGCATATGGTCTGAAGACTGTAGGAAACCATTTAAAAAAAATTGGTCAAGCATTTAACCCACTCTGCACCTTTACATGGAAGGGGACTGTAGGAAAAAAGCTTTATAAAAAATTCAGACCTTAGATACAGACAGTTCCCTGCTGAATATCTATGCAGAATTACACATAATGTTAATTCTCAACAACCCATCCACCCAGAACTTCGTCCTTCTGAGGACAAAGAACATTGCTCTTATGCAGAGATGCTAAGGAGTGAATTCTGCTGTCCCTTGGGAAGCATTTTCTCTTTCTGCAAGACAGTAACACACAATTAAAAGTATGGTTACAAAGGATTAAGGCAGCTCAGTTAATGCAAACTAGCACTCTCTCCTGCATTCCTCACTAATACAGTGGTGACATAACCAGCCAAAACATGTAGCTTTAATTCAAATAAGGTTTAAAGAAGTTACTGCCAAGTAATTACACCCATTGAAGGCCCATGAGCACAGGAACCTTCATTAATACCCCGCTGCCGTTCTCAGAGCGCTTTTCCAACCAACTGCACCAATCTGAAGTGGCAACCATGGACAAGAGCAGGCAACAGGTTTTCATGAGCAGACTTGTGCCTGCCTTTCAGGAGACACTGACACATGGCTGAGCACAGCCACGAGGACAGAGGCAAGGACACAGCATCCAAGTGCTGGCTGCCTCCTCAGAAGGGCTGGGGCAGCCCCGAGGTAGAGGAGCTTTCTGGTAATGTCCTCCTTTATTTTTCTGATAACACGCTTTTCTTTGCGGCTGAAAGAAGGTGACACTGGCACTTCAGGAACTGCAGGCAGCTTTCTACTACCCTTTTCTGCTTTCTAATGAACTGCTGGCCAAGTCCAAGCCATGGGTTCCCATTTATTTCATCACTAATCCTAGCCTCTGTGTAAGAACCTGTGCTTAATCCACAAAGAGTACCGGATGCTTCTGAAGACTGCTTCCAAGAACAAAAATACAGCACTCAGCTGGAGCTCCCTAAAGCCATTCAATAGGAAGGATTAAACCCAGAGACTTGGATGGAACTTAGATCCAGTGGGCATGACCCTACCTGTGCTCTCTTCATTACACAAGAGCATGTCGTGCCTTTGCCTTTTCCTAAAGCTCTTTCTAAGCTAATGACTCCAAAGCACTCATCTCACTGCTCTGCACAAACATTCAGGGCTCACATCCATGTGCTCTCAGCATAAACCAGCACAGACCCAAATGAAGCTGTTTGTGGCAATGCTCCCAGGACATCAGATCACCAAGCACAGACGCTGACCACTGAAGCTGCACCTGCACTGCAGCCCTGGGAGCGAGTCCCTGCCAGCAGCTCAGGTAGAAATGGCATCACACAGGCTGCAAAGCTCTCTGTGAAAAGGAAAAACTTCTTCCATGCTCACCTGGAAAAGGGAGCTCACTGTGGTGGCTCTCCTCTTACCACCACCATTTCACATTAGGGCACAACACTGAAGCATGGACAAGAGATAAATGGAGAAACTGACATTTCCTATTCAAAGAGCCTTTAAAAGAATGGTCCCTATTAGCTTTGGTTCTTAATAGCAACATAAATTACATGCAGGCATTGATTCTTTCCCTGAAGTCACCATTACCACACAAGCTGCAGGTAACTGGCATGAAGTTCAGCAGGTTCTCAAGAGTCCCCCCATAAAAATCTGTCACAACTTTTACTTTTATTATTGTAGCACCACTTTTAACTTGCTCAAGACACAACTGAAAAAAACCACTAACTTGCTCTCACTGAGTACCAGCAGAAGTTTAGTTTCATGTAAAAAAAACTAACCAGAATAACCAGAGCTCAAGTTCTAGTTTTGCAAGGGCTCCCAAATACACTTTTAGCTGAAACTAAAATTTAAGAAAACAAAGCCAGTTAGTCCCCCAAACTTTTTCCAATTAAGTTCCCATCTTCATTGTGACACATAAAGGTCATTTTGGCCTAGGCATGCAGGAAGATAATCCCCACCCTTCAGGCAACTGGGATTTCTGGCAAGATTTTAAGAGGTCTCCAGCTGATAACCATGAAAAGTTCACACCACCAGGAGTCCAGATAAGCTTTTAACACAGGAAATTAGTGCGAAATTGTTTTAAGCATTTTCAAGATCAATTAAGATGGTGTAACAGTCCAGCAAAGTAGAATTGAGTTCTCTGCTTCAAATCAGATGGGTTTGGAATACAAAACAGCAGCTCTGGAGCTGGGAGGTGTCTGCAGGAAATGAGGTTAGACAAATGCAGGGCAATTAATCCTCTGTGCAGTCAGATTACAGACTCCCCCATCCCCAGGGCACAGCCAGAGCTGGGTTAAACTGCTGCAGGTTGTCATCCTGCACCTTCCCTGCCCATCCAGGGCCAGTGGCTCTCCCCCACAGCCTAAAAAGCCAATCTCTTCCCTGACATGTGAGGTACACACAGGGAGACTCAAACCAGTCCTCATTTGTAACTGCAGATGCAAACTATGAAAAAAAAGCAGCCGCAAATGCCATTTTCTGCCTTGTCAGCACTGAGGGACAGTAAAATTCATCAAGGACACTGAATTTCAGAGAAGCAAAAGTGAACTGGGAGTTTCTGGCTAGGGTGAGGAGTCAGCTGGTGTTAGCAGCTCGTCTGGGGATCTCTCCCGGCACAGGCAGCAGACCAGTGACTGCAAACAGTGTGAACTGGGAAAAATGTGACTGTACAGATGACAAATGCATCCTCAGACACTGCCCTGGTACACTGTCAGCCCAGGGAGCAAGGCAAGTGTCTCAGCACAAAGCCTGCTAGGAAATGTTCTGTCCCAAAGCATAAAGAAATCCCTTCCTAGCAGGTTAGTGCTACACACCACTAATGGGTATTACACTGAGACCCACTGTATCTCTCCATTTAAAAAATCCAAATTTTCTTTCTTCTCTGTGACAATTCAATTGTTCTTACTGAAAAAAAGTCAAGTATTTCTTAAAACACCGTAGCAGGTAGCACTGAAGGCATTTGAGCTGTGTGTTCCTACCCTCCTGTTGGTGACCTCAGCTAAGTTGATATTAAGCCCCTTCCCAACATCAGCACTTCATTTTTATTTCCCAGCACCAAACAAGTCTGGCTTTTCTCTCTCATGCTCACAGGCTCTGACACCTCCCTGATGCTGGTGCTTTAAGCTGCTCACAGAATTTGGCTTTAATAGATTGAGGGGAGAAATGCAAATATTCTCTCCAAATTAACACAATTAGCCCACCCTCCTCCCACAATTACCCTCTACATAGAGATCAGCTAAAATCTTCTATTCTGAGAGCCCCAGCTGACATTTTATGTCCCCTTCAGTCAAGAAAGACATTTTTTATATCTATTTTTATCACTGTCTAGTCACACAGGACACTTACAGAGATCCTGGTTTTATACAGAGATATCCATGAAATGGTTTATTCCCCCTACCTTCATCTTTTATACACAGAAATAAGCACTAAAGAAAAAGGAAAAGGAAACTTGACAGCTCAATGTTTGGTCAGATATCATTGACCCATAGAGAGAACTGACTACAAAGGGTTTGACATTGATTAGATTTGGAATTTAACACTGTCCTTCCAAGGTCTCCAGTCAGGTGGGATTCCCCTACAAGAGGCAGGGCAGCTCTGATCACAGCACAAGAACCAGAGTCTCACAGCTCCAGCAAGCTGTAAAGTAAGATTTTACCCTGCAAAAGCAGGATGGCTTTCCCATCAGTTCAAAAGAAAAATACACAATAGAAAGCTTCTAGTCTCAGACTCATCCCCTTCTGCCTATCCCCACTGCTGTTCAACAGAACAAACTCAAATCCTCAACTCCCTTCTGAGTGCCTTAATTAAGAAACTGGCATGATGAGCTATTTTCTTAGTTCTTTGTCCTGTCATGCTATGAAGGATTAGCCTTTCCTGACTTGTCCTCAAGATAACAACTAATCCTGATGTCTCCCTCAACTCAACAGGCTGCACAGACCCTAATTTATAACAAAACCACTGCGCTCCAAGACAACAGTAATGGGGGAAAGCAATACTTCTGTTTGCTGGATTCATGGCTGAAGCTTCCTAAGAGTCTGCACGACACCATCTAAGTCCTCATTTCAGCAACCCTCAGCTTAGGCATTAGGTCAAGTCATCCAGCTAACTAAGGACAGATTAACCATGTGCTCACAAAATCTAGGTCAGTCCCAAACAGGCTCTACAGCCTGGAAAGGCCTCTCTGTGTCAGCCAGAACCCCCCAGCCCTGCCCTCTGAAGAGGATGCTCTGCAGAAAGAGAGTGGGACCCACACTCACGTTCTGTTACATCTGTTCTTCATTTCTACAGCACAGAATAAACCTCGACAAACCTGCATTCAGAAGTCAGTAAGAAACCAGTCAGTGATGTCAAGTTCTCCCTCTTCGGAATATCTGGTTCTCAAATACTCAGTTATTTTCTGAAGTGAAAGAGCCAGGTCAGGACCTGGCTGCACACCGGAGACCTGTCTCCCATTCCAAACCTTCCAAATCCTCCTAACCCACACCTCAGTTCCACAGACCCAGTCTGCAGCCCCTACTGTCTTCTCTCTGCCCTCCTCCCCAGCAAACACTAAGATCAGACCACAGTGGCCATACCACACTGCCTCCCCACTGCTGTCATGGGCTCCCTGTCACACCAGTCATGTATTTCAGTCTCACCCTGAGCCCCATGCATCACCTCCCCTGCCCAGATAATGCTCTTCTCCAGTCTTACCTGTCTGTCCTTTGACAAAGTGCCATTCCTCATTACCTTCAGGCAGCTCAATCTCCATCCATCCCCAGAACGCATGGCCACCCACTTACTTCTTAATCTGAAGCCAAAAAGACATCTCTGAGGCATTCCAAAGATAAAATTTAGTGCTGGAGGAAAGATGCTTATAAACATCCACTCTAAAACTCTGGGCATGCTTGTATCCTCCCTCTCTCACACACACAATTCACATCACAGGTTTCTTGAAATTGAGAGATGCAGTGGGCTGCACACACAGCAAGATAAAGGTGTCTGTGCTGTCAGGGTTTGTCAAGTTTCCATGCTCTGACTTCAGAAAATGTCCAAGCTTTGAAGCCAGGACAATACACACATACAATAATGTCTTACTTCAGGAGTGCTGCTGGAAGCTCCTGACACAAAGACAAGTCAAATCTTTCATTTGCTAGCTGGGAGTCAAAGGAGAGGCTCATGGAGCAAGAACAACCAAACACCACAGTCCAACCCCACTGCCCCCAATGTCTGCAGGGACCAGGGGTGTGCAGAGCCCCCTCACAGACCCCATCCTGCCCTGCTCTGAGAGCTCACTCTGTGCTGGGTGTCACTCTCATCCAGCCCAACAGGATCAGTCTCCTTTTTGTTAATGAGAGAAGGGTAGAGCAAAGGAACTGGAGGTCAGCCATTAACAGCAGCACCTCTTTCCAGTCCTTCAGATCTGATCAATCACTGCAGGACTATAATTGATTTTATTGGTGTTTTTTTTTTACTTCCAGCTGTCTTACAGAAAAGCATAAACTTCAGTTTTGCCCTTGGGAACATCCATACCAGAAATGGTATGTTCTGGCACTGCCAGTGTACTTGGCAGATATAATGAGCACTTTAGGGGTTTCTTAACTTCAGTGAATTTCAGAGTAGCAATTATCTTCAATTACTCCAGATGAAAGACCACACAAAATGTTAATTCAAACCCCCCTTCTCCCAAAGCCCCCTGCTATCTCTGGTCACCAATGTCCTACTTTTTCCCCTCACCAACACCCAAAAGGTTGGACCTGCTCTTCCTTGCTGCTTATGTTTCCTGGTGTGATCAATGCCCTTGTCACACCTTCCTTTCCATGTATATTGTACAAAATCCTGTCTCCTTTCAGGACATTGTAGAGCACTTGTTGCAGTTTGGAGGAAAGCATTGCTTTCTCCAGACACACTTCCTGCATCTCACCTAACTTCTCCCACAACCTCAATCAGAACAGGAGATAAAACAGACAAAATTGGCTATTTGTATCTGCCAGAGCTAGGAAAAGATGCTACACTGGATCCACTGTAGGATCCAGTATTGCACTGTAGGACACAGAGGAAGGAACTGGGATCACCTGAAAGCAGCATGTGTCAGAAGGGTTTAAATACAAAAGAAATTAATGAGATACCTCAGCACTTCTTGAGGTATGCCTTGACTTCTAGCAGCTACAAAGAGCCTGTAATGAAATTGTGAAGCTGTTAACCACAAATTAGAACAATACTCAGCAACAGCTGCAAAACAAGGCTGAAACAACACCAAGCTACACAGCAGTGACTTTGTAATTCAGGTGCATTTCAAGGAAATATTGGACACAAAACTGAGATCAACAATACTTTTGGGATGGTTTAAATCACAAATGAAAGAGCTTGTCACCAAAACCAGAACATGTTCTCAAGGCTGAAATCCAAGACCCTGCGTGGCACCACATGGCAATGTAGGAGAAAACAAAACTTCCACATCCCTGTGACTCACATGAGATGGACTGGAAGAACTACTGGTGGGAGGAAAGGGGAGAAGGAAGGAGACTTAAGTAGGCAATCTTTTCCTGAGGATAACACCCAGCAACGTGCCAGAAGTCTAAAGTACCAGTATTCACTAGAAATGCAGAACCACTTCTGAGGAAGTTCACTCCAAGCCTTCAGTTCTCTTCAAGAAAAAGGACCACACACTGTATTTCTTCATGAACTCCGAAGCTCCCTTCTGGAAGCTTCAGAGACTTCATAGCTCCATTCTTCTCATGACTGTTTTCTTACAATTTGCTGCATAAACTCTCTGGCTTTGGTTGCTCCACCCTATTGAGTGAGTTTTACAGCTATTTGTCAAACAGCAGCCACAGTCTGGGTTTTGTTTTTACAATGATAATAATCCTTGCCCTAAAGAACTTGCATTTAACAGCCATGTCTCATCTGTGACTCACCTCAACCTGTGTCAAATAACAGCTCCAAGCCTCGTCATAGGAGCTTGAAATCCCTCATGGGCTGCAAACTGCTCCCAAAGCAGCAGCTTGGGTGGGTCAGAGATGCCCAGAGCCCAGGGGGCTGCAGTTGTCCTCAACCTTGCACATGCTGCTGCTTTTCTGGGCTGAGATGACACAGGAAGTGCAAAGAATGGTGGTGTCAATTCCTCTGCTGTGCCTCTGAAAAGCTCCTGACGGCAGGAGAGTGTGAACAAATCCTCCCGAGTCCTGAAACGGGCAATAACCAATGCCACTCTAATGAAGTGGTCTGAGAGGCACTGCAGAGAGCAGAGCAGTGACAGAAACACAGGAAGGGGGAAAAAAAGGGGCTTTGAGACAAACTGCTGGGAGCAGAAACGCCACACAGAGCTGGGCTGGTGATGCATTCGGGCACACCACCAGAGCCAGGGCCAGGGAAGATGAGCAGCACAGTAAAGACATTGTGGGATCCCAAAATCAGAGAAAGGGGCAGTGACAGTCATGGAGATGAGTAAAACGATTCTGGGCAGGGAGCCCACCACGAGAACAGTGCAGGGAAAAGCCACCCGTGGTGAGGACCAGCAGGGCACTCCACGCCCGAGATGCTGAGAATGAAACGCAGCGAGCTGGGGGGTCACTGCAGAGCCCTGAACTCCTCCCTTGTGCTGCCACTCGAGCCTCTTCAGCATGGGAAGTGCAGGCTGCAAAGGAGAAGTCTGAGGTTTGGGATTTCTAAGGCCAGCACTGCTCTGTCTGCTGAGCCTTGTGCTGTCACAGCTTTTCCTCTGATGGGAATTGTGAAGGATGCGGTGGCTGTGCCCCAGCAGAGCAGGCACAGATAAACTTTTTGCTCCATCAGAAGCTCAGTGAAACACAACATTTTGTAACTCACTTACAGTGGCCTGTTACTTGATGTTCATGAACATACAAGACATGGAAAATGTCACTTTTACACCAAGCATTTCTAACACAGCTGTTGCAACAGCTGTGTTTTTTCACACAGCTATTGCTTTATCTGAAATAAACTACCAGGCACATTTCATCTGGGCAACAAGAGGACCAGATAAAAAAAGATGACAGGTATTTAAATTGAAAAGCCACAGCTAAATGAGAGTGGGCCTACTTCTTGCAGAAGCTGTGTGCTTTTGTCATTGAAATGTTTCCTACTCTCCCCAACAGCTGAGCCGTAACATCCCACACTCACAGGTTACTTCTGAACACCCAACAGTTTATACTTCACACAAACCAATTTTAAGCAATTCATGGCACTTAGGAGAATCCAGCATTAAGGCTAATAACAGCAGCTCATCAAACAAAACTGATTATGAGAAAGCCCCATCTGTTTCTGTCAGACAGCATTCCCAGCGCAGTTGCAGGCTATCCTTTGGTTATTTCAATCCAATATTTGGTTGTATTGAATTTAGGAGCTCTTTGACAGTTTCAATAAGACCAAAATGCTGACCTTCAGTAACTTATCAAATGCCAGATGGTACAGGCATTCACAGCAGAAGTTATTTCAACTCTGAATGTCTATAGTAAAAATTTTATGCTGCTGAAAACTGTGGAAAAAGTTACTGACTCTTTACGAATGGCTAAACCACAATGCTGGCACAACATAAACTAGTTCCAGGTCTGAAAGCAGGGAATGTGGAGAGACACTGTTAGTACAGAAAGTCTCCAGGCACAGAAGATATTAATTAATAACTGCAGCTGGAAACCTCCTTCCCCTTCCTCAGAGGCTTCCCTGTCACTGAACTGTGAACTGAAACAAAGCAACAGCTTTTGGGGGCAGAAACTCAGTGTCAAAAGTTAAACCCAAGTCTTTGCCAGGGAAAGAGTGGCTCAGCAGCAGTATCTGTCACTGTCTGTGACCTCACTGTCACTGTGACCACAGTTCCTGCCACAGAGGCAGAAGAGCCCCCCTCCACCACATCACATGAAAGGACAAAGCCGTAGTTGCGTCAGGTCGTAAATGTTTGTGCACAAACTGTTCAGCCTCTCTTCTGCTTTCAACTTCTCCCATATTTCTAAGGCAGACCCACCAGCATTTACCCTGGTGAAAGTGCAGCTCAAGCCCAGCAGCTGCTTCCAACCAGGCAGTCTGCAAACACCCAGGACTCACTCCAAGGAGCCCAGCACACCCAGGCAGGAGAAGCCCCTGTCACCCCCGGGGAGGAGCTGCCAGCTCCCAACAAACAGCAGCAGGAAACTCTGCCACAAACAGGCTCTCTAATTTTTTATCCCCCAAAATGCCAAATTTGCAGGCACATCAGTGTGGGCAGACCATGAGTTTAGGTAAGAGTGGTGGCTTGTCTCTGCTGACGTCAAGGACCTGCTGAGCAGGCGCCTGCAGCATGGGGCTGCCAACCAGTGCCCGGAGCAGCAACAGATTTGGGCTGCCAGGAGGCAGCTCAGCATGCAGGGTTACAGTGCCAGCCACCATGAGACATCTCCAGTTTGGGGAAAAACTGTCACTGTCAGGGCAAACATCTGTCAGCCTCACACATTTCAACTGCAGCAAGAAACACGGTAATTGTATCATCCATTTTCCATACTGACACCAGGACGTGCTCAGGTAAAGAAGATAAAAGAGGCTTGGACAGTCAGGACTGCAGGCACTTGAGGCCATTTTGATTTCAGCTTATTCCCTTTCTATCTAAATAAAAATATCTGTGATGAATAACGAATATTCCTCCACTTCCCTCCTTACTGCTACATTTCCAAATTTTCCAAGGGTGACACTCGCAGGGAACAAAAAGCGTAGAAACCGTACAGTGGGATGGTGATGCTGCAGAGGCAGCTGAGAGCTGGGGGATCTGCGGTGCACAGCAGCCCCCCTCCCCTCTAGCTGCCCCGAAAGCCCCCTCCCCACTGCCCCGTCCTTACCTCGTAGGACCAGACGCACTGCACGCCCGCGAACCTGCGCACGCAGCGTCCCACCTCCACGTCCTCGTGCGTGGTGTACATCTCGCGCAGGCACTCGCCGATGTGCGGCACCATCCTGCGCAGCACCTCCCTGCTCATGATCACCCCTGGGCCCCCCATGCAGAAGTTCTCCCCCGGCTCCAGCGCCAGCTTGCCCATCTCCTCCGTGGTGCCGAGGCCGGTCTGGCCCAGGAACAGCGGCTCGCTGCTGTTCAGGCTCCTGAGGAAGTTCTCCAGTTTGTCCCCTTTGATGTAAACGTCGTCGTCAGCCCTCATGAACCATTCGTATTTGTCCAAGTAGTGGTCATGCATGTATTTGAGCATCATGAAGGATTTCTTCTGGGGGGGGTAGGAATCATCTACGCCTGGAAGCGGCACGATGGGGATGGGGATAGAGGTGTCTGAACCCTCGCTGGAGAAGAATTCGACCTTGCCAGGAATGGTTTTGGACCATGTTCTAGATTGGAAAAGACAAGAAGCAATAATTAAATATGCAAACCAGGGCAGGCAGAGAGTGCTGCCAGACTGCGGCTCACCTGCTTTACAAATTTTCTTTTTTGAACACCTCAAAAGGTTATTTTTTACCACACAAATGAGGACATTCACATGGCACACACAGCAATTGGTACAACACACACAAAATTCTGATATGACAAGAGTCTGAGTACCATTTCTGCACCTCCATATGTCAGAAAAATAATTCAATAGCAGCAGTTCACTAGTAGGAAGCAGGATTCCTTAAGCACACTCAGTTTTGCACTAACAGCTATTGATCACAAAACATGGAGGCAATCCAATACAGGCCAACAATTCACATACAACTGAATTCACTGCTTCCAAAGCTTCCCTGTAAATTATTCAGCATCATAGCCACCTTCCATTCCCTCTACGCCTTCCCAAAAGCTCAAATGTGTACTCAGAAATACAGACTTCCAGAGAGTAAATTCACATGAACTTTCAAGGAAACAGCATCCCTTGGGAAAGCAACCAAAGAGCAACTTCTCCAGATGGTGTGTGGAGAAGCAAAGCACAGAGCATGGAGCAGAAGTAACCTCAAGTGGCTTAGTCCATACCAGCAAAGTTCTAAGAGATGCCTGTAAAACTCCTAATTCCCACAGTAACATGGTGCTACCCAACACCTGCACCTTTCCAGACACTTCATTCCGGGTTCTAGTGCAGAGGAACTGCTCAGAAGAGGAGCCTTCCCTGTGCAGAGCAGCACAGCAACATCTGCTCCACACCTTCCGCGCTCCTCTCCGACAAATCCAACCCATCTGCGTGGGCAAACTGGGTCACTGACAGCAGGAAGGGCTGCAGGATGATTCCTCAAGGCAGAGCACAGCCTCCTCCAGGGAGGATTTTCAGTCACATAACTGCTACAGCCTTGCCCTGAAAAATTATTAATTTTAAGCTTGCAGTACCATTTTCTGAGATTCTATCTGGGATAAGAGATCACATATCCCTCACAGAAACATTTTTAGTTGGTAAAACTATTTTAGTTGGTAAACCAACAGAAAACTGTTCTAGTTGGAAAACCAACAGATTTTGCCCCTTTTTATATAGAGGAAGAATAATTTATAATTTTATTTGGCAATTACACTTAGGATATAACCTAAAGCTGATGTGAAAAGACTCTCAAGGTAAAGGACACAGTATTCCCTCAATGCATCACTGTCACTCTGACCAGATGCCTCTCGGCACAGGCTTCTTGCCAATACCTGAGCAGATTTTGGGCAGCACAGACCATCTGAAATTTGAAATCTCCAGAATTAGCTATCTTATAAAATCTGAAATGTAAAAATACTTCAGGAGAATTATTATTTAAGTTCCATCAGAAAATGCAGAGGTATTTAATGAGACTACCTGAACATCAACTTTGACACCTTAACAGTTTCTCAATAATTCCACTGAGTGTAATGAATATCACCCAATTACTTTAAAAGCTTTGTCTCCTGGATTTCTTACTGCCATGGGTAGTGTTTCATAGCAAAAGTTTAGATCCGAGCTTCCAGAAGAGCACAGAGTAAAGGAAATGGAAGCATTCCCACTGACTTCACAACAGAGGTGATGAGGTCTTTAATCATCAGTGAAGCAATTAATGCACAGTACTGCTGGTTATAAATCACATCCTGGTAAAGCACTGAGAACTGCCTGCTTTAAAAGGAGACACTGTCACATCCTGAACTTTCACTAACTTAAGGAAGTTCTGCTGTTTGTTTTCTAACACCCACACTCCACATACAAACCATCCACAGCTCTTCCCATATCAGCTCCCAGTCTAAGATTGAAAAACTTTTCTTCACAAAAGATGCATTTAAATTTTAGTGTCACAGAAAGGACAGAAGGAGTTACTGAGAAATGCAGCTCATCACATCCACTGAGACTCAGCTTTGGGTGGACCCAGGACACTCTGCAGACAACCACCAGGTTGAAGTTACAACCTAAAGTCTTTTGGAGATTTCTGTTCAGTTACTTTTTTATTCAAAAGCAAACAATGTATTTTCAGACTTGCTCTTCATACCCTGAAAGATCTGCCTTTATCATGACCATAATCTATGGGCAATACAGGATGTCTTCTATCACTCCAAGCTTTAGCTCCTTCCTGGTAGTCATCAAGCCCTTCTGTTGATTCCCAGTTTAAATTTACTCCCTGCACTCCAAATAGGCACCCTCACCTCAAGAACCACTAATTACTGTCAAGAGAAGAGCTCCCATTCAACAGAAAGGGAACAAAATGCATGCACATCCATAAAGCATGGCATGCTTGATTCCCAGTCTTCCTATTGCACTAAACCCCTCATCCCAAAGCCAGTTTGAGCCCACTTTCCATATGAGCCACATTTAGGTTTCACATTAGACCAGGGGTAAAACAGAGACATTCCTGCAGTTGTGCAGGAAGGGGGACAGAAACACCGTGCCCTAACAACATCCACACCCCAAGGACCTGTGTGAGCACCACGATGTCACTCCAGCCTTGGGATCTCATGTCAACCACATCGACCCTGCACCAGCACAGCTTGACTGAGCCTTTGTTCACCTCCTGCAGCAACACAGTTTCTAGGAAGAGACAGCTCAACGTGTTATTTGTGACCGTGGCTTTGTTTGAACCCAAAGGGACGAAACCCTCGCACATGGACAAACAGCCCAAGTGTCTGTGTCAACAGAGCACAGCCCGGGCACGGGCTGAGACAATGGAGCCACCACGGGCTGCCCCTCACGTCCAAGCCTCAGCTCGCTGGGACAGAATGCAGGGAGAACAGTTTGCTCAGGAAACATGCTGCTGCACTCAGCCAAAGAAGCCAAACCACAGAGGGTGAGATGAACTGTAAGTAGGTTTTTCTGGCCCCAGTTATCAGCAGAACTAAGGACTGATAAATGCAGGGATGAATTCTGATCAAAGCTGCTTTTAACTTTTTAATCCAGTGTTGCAAATAATCAGACTTGGCTCCATCACCAGCAATTCTGTAGTTTAGTATGTAAAACCTACACTTCTTGCCAATCCTCCCACCTGCACTGTCATTTACCTTGTCTGCTCTCAGGTTATGGGCAGCAACCTGACCCTTCAGTTCCTGAGCACAGAGCTCTTGTCACAACACCTCCCCATCAACACCCCCTTCCACCAGCTGACATCACTTTCCTGGTCAAGGTTTCTCCAGTATAAGCCCTGCAGGTTGTATCTGCAAAAGAATTGTATGTTTGATAATGAAAAAAAAAACCCAGAAAAATATTTTTATTGAAATTTGACACCCTCCTTCTTCCCCGCCGCCCTGTCACCCTGAGCTGTTTAAAGGACACATGGACACAACATTTCTGCCACCAGACTCTGTATCTGCACCTGCAGAGACCACCTGGGCTGCAGTGATCGATCACTGAGCCTTCAGTCAAAGCCATTTCAACTCTGTCCACAGAGAAATATCAGCCTGTGAATACAACTGATACGGCCCTGAACTGGTCATTTAAAAACCCTGACAGATCCCAACTTTATCTCCCCCGTGTAATCTGAATCTGCTGCTTGAGCAGGAGGATGTGCATGAATCAGGACAGCAAGGCTCTCCATTACCCTCCCCAGGAGGTAAAAAACCTGCACGATGCTGAGTGACCTGGTTTCTCTCAGTGCACAGAGCTCCACAAACCAGAAGGCTGTGCTGACAAGGAAATCAAAGTGAAAATTAAACAAACACAAACTAAATGAGTAATGCTTCCTCAGGAAAAAAATCTCTAAGCAGAGGACATGAGTCCAGTGATGCTCCAGTATTGGTGGCTACCAAATCAATTTTAACATTCCTCCCTCACCCAGTTTTGCACACTGGATATCCTATGTGTACCCTAGGCTATGCAAGTCACAAGTAAAGTGGGTGAAAAGATTTTATCTTTTTAGCTGGCGCCCAGGAATTCACGAAATACAGAAAACCTTGTGCACACCAAGGGCGCTGAAAAACCCCAGTATTTTCTAAAAAGTGACCACAACTGTAGTCTTGAAATGTTGTCAGAAGTAATTTCTTCACTTAAAAAGAAGCTTTAAAGCACAGCTTGCAGCAAGAGCAGCACAGATCTGGGATGTTTTCCCTTCAGTTTCCAGTATTTATTATTTATTTGTATTATCCTGCTTATCAGCGCTGCAGACTAGGCAGAAGCACAGTCAGTGGTGTTATGCAGACAGTGCTCCCTTTGTAAAGACTCAGGCTGAAGACTGACAAAAAATGTATTTGGTTTTTGTCTGCAGCTCAGGAAGTTTCCCTCAGAGGAGATCAGAGAAATCATTTAAAGTTTTGAGAAATAGTCATCTTGTATAATTAAGCTGAAGAAAATCATAATTTGTGAAGAACTCAGCAAGACAACAGACATGAAAGACTGATGTCTTGAATGCAGCTAAATTCCATGTTGAATTAGGGCTAGTTTGGCATCACTGTTCTTCAAGGCCCCATTCTTCCAACAACATTTGCTACAGGGGAAGCAGTGAACCACAGCTCAGGCAGGAGAGCTGAGCTCGGAAACCAGCACACTACTCCTGCACATGGTATTGTAGATAACACACGGGAAGTCACCAAAAAAAGCTGGTTTTTTAAATTTCCACATCTCTGTCACTAAGATCTGCATTACAGAATTCCAATTTTGAGGAAAAGTTCCTTTCAGGTTTCTGCAGGATTGCTTTAACAGAGAACTCAAGCAGATTCCACAGCTCTTTGAGTCCTTTGAGCTAAACTCCTCCAATTTTAAGTGATGCTAGTTTTCTGTCCATGCACATCCACCTTCCTTGTGGACACAGGGACAGAAATGGATCCATCACCCACAGGCACACAATCAGTGGCCAGGCTAAGATCAGAGCCCAAGTGTCCCAGAGCTTTTGGCCATATGGTTATTTTGGGGGGTGTAAGTGACCTTATTTTACTTACCCCCCATTCCCTGTATCAATGACAGTTGCTCTGTGTGCTTCTTTCATACTGTTCCTTCAACATCCTCACAGATTTTAGGTCACAGCCAGAAATGCCATGTACATCATGCTTCTGGTGGAGGGTACCTGAGCAGGACACCGAGTTCTCACTGCTGCAGTACTGTGGTACGATTCACACATGAAGTAAAACACGTACTGTGCTGGCACAACATCCCAAGTCACTCCACAGGGCCCCCTCCCAAGAGGCAGGAGCTCCACAACCCATCACATCCCCCAACAGCGCCCAGAACGGGCCAAACCACCCGACTGATGCAGATCTGAATTTAGGAGCAATGCACTTACAATGTGTAAGCGCAGGCTTAGACAGATAACCCAAACTCCCCCACACCCAAATCCTTTGGCTGCCTTTCACTTAAGCTCTTCCGAGCACTCAGGTGTTTGGATTCCAGCTTCCTGTAAGCCACCACCAAGAGAGGTTGGAAATGGACCCTCCAAAGGGCATCCCTCTGCCGCGGGGCAGGGATGGCTCAGCACCAGCCCCGGGCATCCCTCTGCCACGGGGCAGGGATGGCTCAGCACCAGCCCCGGGCATCCCTCTTGGTCCTCGTGGCACTTGCCGGTGCCCTGGGGACCGTCCCAAACCCAGAAGTGCTGTGGCTGTGTTCCTGCAGAGATGCTGCCAAAGGCCAGCCGCTGACATCTCGCCATTAACTGCATTCACACCACTCTCCTGCCACGTTTCCCAGGAAATCTAGTTGCTACGCAAACGGGAAAAAAAAAAAAAAGGGTTAACTGCCTGATACTTCTGTTCCTGAGACAGCAGACTTAAATCTTCTGGGAGACTGCTTATTCCCATCCTCTCCTTCCTGCAGCTCTTTTAGGACAACTCCCCTCAACTGAAAAAGCATTAGCACATATTGTTGCACTTTCCCTGAACCCCAGCCATCCCTTTAACTCCTTCCTGCCCAGCTCTTTTCCTGACTATTCCTTGTCCTTCCAAGTGACACCGTGGCTCCTGCTGCTGCACTTCCCCGGCCTCCTGGAAGGGAAGCTCTGCTAACCTGGCTGTCGGATGCAATCACTGCTGAGGCTGCAAATCTGCCCTCCGAAAACCTGTGGATCTAAAGCTTATTCTCTGCCTCACAGACTACAAAAGCAGGACTGTTACAAAGAGCTGGCGGCTCCCGAAAATCCAGCAGGCCTGGTTTGCCTTGCAGTGGTCATTTTGCTCATGATTGATGTTCAGGAAGTGGATTGCTTCCCCTCTTGTTAGACCCTATCTGGATTCACAGCAGCCAGGATCAGCAAATGCTTTCCGCTCCGGTCCCTTTTAGCTGTGTCTGTAAATGGCCTTTGAGCCACAGCAATTTGGAGGTATTCAGCCTCTGAATCCCTAATTCCTTTCAGCGTGGTATCAAGGCTCTGCACACGCTGCCACCCCGGGAATGCCTTGCTAGCAGCTTCCCATTTCACTGGCTGTGCCAGCGATTCAGCTCACCAGGATGCTTTGTCAATGTAGTAATCCCAGCAATTGTCTGCTTGAGTACTTCATGGCAATCAAAAGCCATTTAAGATTTCAGGTTTGTCTTCCTCTTCCCCCCTCCCCATCTTCCCCCAAAGATGTCTTCCTGTCACCGGGACATTAGCTCATTTCTTTCACCAACGGAGGTGAGAAAAACGCATTTAGCCCGACTAAGAGTCTCTTTATCCGTCTCTTCCAAGAACAGACATCATCTCTAGAGGTTAAACCAAAATAGCAGTGTAGTAAAAAGCAATACTCAGATCTCCATCTAAGGGCTGAAGGAGCTCGATTCCATTAGCTGAATTTGTTAAGTTGCATCTTTAGCCATTGTTTTGTGAGAGCAGATGTCGCAGATCTTGTTCTCTAAACCCAGCTCCGCCACAGCACCAGACTGTTCAGCAAGCACAGGCAAAACCAGGAGAAAACAGGAATCCTTCCCACACCAGCAAAGTGAATTTCTCCCCAAAGAACACTCTGGACAACACAGTGATAAATTTCCCTTTTCCAAATTCTTGATGCAAAATGTGATGGATGCTAGAAAAAGTATTCTGCCATAAAACCTGGTATGTGATGTCCCAACACGACTCCAGCCTCCTTGTATGTAAATCTAAATTGCACAGCCTGTGAGATTTGCAATCCAAAATACTCCAAC
Organism: Ammospiza nelsoni; assembly: GCF_027579445.1. NCBI lineage: Eukaryota > Metazoa > Chordata > Aves > Passeriformes > Passerellidae > Ammospiza > Ammospiza nelsoni. The sequence continues at coordinate 2,924,958 of NC_080646.1, read as the reverse complement.
CCACATGGTGAGGGAGAACATAACCCTGAAGAAACAGATTCCTTCACCCATTTCAAAGCATCAATCATGCGCTCTCTGTAACTTAATTACAGGTCTACTGCTGGAAGAAGGAATTAAGTTTCCATTAAAACCATCGCTGGTGGACAGTATGCCTCAGATTGCCCAAATAAAGCAATTTTATTTCATTGGATGCTGATATAAAGACAGATTTCCTGAAACCAGAGGCGAGCTGGGAACGATAGTATGATGGCCCATCATCATAGTTTTGTCACCCTGCTCTTACTGGCCAATAGGGCCACAAGTACTTTCCAGCCAGGGCAGGCAAGATATGGAGAAGGGTCTGTTCTAGCACAAGACTGAAGGGGATGTTTTATTAAAGATCTGCCCCAGAGCTCCTGGCTGCTCCTCTGAGGGTGCTGGCTCAGGCAGAGCTGGGGTGTACCCGAGCTGACATTTTAGCCCTTGAGTCTTTCAGATTTCCCAAGCAGGCTTCCCGTGCAGCCTCCCAGCACTGCCTGCTGGCGCACACACCGGAGCAACGAGCACATCCCAGCACATTTCAGCAGAGCACGGAGTTCCACCAAAGCCACAGACACATGTCTCACAGAAGAGATGATTACCCTGATGCTGCCGAGGCTTTGGACAGAATTCCCCTTAGCCCGTGGCACTCACGGCCATGCCCAGCCACACCTGGGCACCACGGTGAGCAGCACACAGTGCAAAGCACCCAGATTGCTCCTGCTGCAAAATTAGGGGTGCTCAGGTAACAAACACACGGCTCCGAGACCCTGGCTCCTACATTAGCTCAACCAGTCTGAGGCACGGAGCGCTTAGCCCAGGCTGACTCTCCCATCCGAGCTGTTTCACTGCCTGGTTCAGCCTCAGCAGCGGCTGCAGAGAGCCGAGCTGGGTTTTACTCTTTGTTCCCAGATGCCTTTTCTGGGTCTCATTCCCTAGCACAAGCTTTCAGCTTGGCACAGTGCTCTTTACCCAGGGCATTACAGTAGTCCCCAAACTTTATTTCTGTTACCGTCAGGCTGTCAGCTCGCTCCACAAGCAGCGGCCAAGGACCGTACCAGCGTGGCGCAGCTGCGCCCAAGGCAGAGGCACCGAGGGACGCTCTCTGATGCCCGTGTCACCGCCGGTGACCGGCACTGAGCGTCCCCTCGCACCGGCGGGGCTGCCTGACCCTCAGGCAAGGTCACCGGGGCCACCTGCCAGGTGGAGCCGGGCTGAGCCAGACCCTGCGGGAGCGGCAGCGCGGCTCAGGGACCCCTCGCGTCCGTGCCGAGCCGCCCGGGCAGCGGAGCCGCGCTCGGGGCACCGCGGCTGCCGCAGCCCGCCCGGAGAGCGCCACGGGGCTGGGAGCGAGGAGCGCGGGGGCTGAGGTGCCCCGAGGCTCGCTCGCACCTGCCCCGGGGAAGGGCGAGTGGTCCCCCGGCCATCCCGGCTGTAAGGGCATCCCGGGCCGCGCGGTTTCACCCCGGGGGAACTGGCCGGCCGGACCGAGTCCGGCTGAATGGGAGCGAGGCGAGCCAAGCCCAGCTCGGCTGAATGGGAGCGAACCGAGCCAAGCCCGGCTCAGCTGAACGTGACCGAACCCAGCTGAGACGAGTCGAGCCCACCCGAACCGACCCCGAGCCCATCCCAGACCCCAGCCCAAGGCAGCCCACCGGCCCCCCATCCCCGCCGGGCGCCCCCGGCCCCCGCCGCTCACCGGTGCGCGGCCACGGCGCGGCTCCGCAGGTACTTCTGCGCTGTCATGACCCCCACGAAGAGGAAGCTCTGTGCCGGCGGGCCGGGGCGGCGCGGCGGGGCGGCGGCGGCGGCGGCGGGCGGCGGGCGGCAGCCCTGCGGGCGGGCTCGGTGGGGCCGCGCCGCCGCCGCCAGCTCGGAGGCGCGGGGCAGGACGAGGCGCGATGCGAGCACGAAGCCCAGCACCAGCCCCAGCAGGACGCTGAGCCAGGCGCGGCGGCCGCGGCCCGCCATGCCCGCCCGGCCCGCTGCTCACAGCGCCGCCGCCGCCGCCAGCCGCGCCGAGGCGCCCAGCGCCGCCATGGGGGAAGGGGCAGGGACGGGAAGCGGAGGGAGGGGAGCGGGGGGCCGCCCGCCTCCCCGGCCCTGCCCCTCGGCACAGGCGCCGTGTGCGGCCCCGCCGCGCTGCCCCTGGCCCCGCCCGGCCCTGCCGGAGCCGCCGCCGCGCAGACCCCGGGGCGGCCCCCGCTCCGTGAGGCGCTCCGGGACGCGGCCCTGGGCAGGGGGCTCCGGGAGCACCGCCCTGCAGCCGCACCGCTGCACGTCCCGCCCCGAATCTGCAAGTGTTCCAGGCCAGGTTGGACGGGCTTGGAGCAGCCCGGTCTGTGGGAAGGTATCCCCGCTGCCCGGGGCACGGAGTGGGATGAGATGAGCGGTACGGGCCCTTCCAACCCAAACCCGTTCTGTGACAGGGACCGGCACCTTAACCAGGCATTCCACACAGGGGATAGGAAACCTGGCCCTATCCCACACTGGGACCTTGAACTGGCACACCAGAACCTCAGCCCAGCTGCCCAGATCAGGAGGGGCAGAGGCCGAGAGAATGTGGATGCTCAGCTCTGGGGACAGGGAGTGAGACGCTGGACATAACCCCGGGATAGGCGTTCCAGCGCCTGCACCAAGCAGAACTGGGAGCCCAGCCCTTCAGACTAGGATGGGAGGACACTGGGGACCGACCCAGGACAGGCACCAGGTCGGGTCCCTGCTGCCCAAGGCCCTGCTCTGCCCCGTTGCACAGAGTCCAAGGGGATGCAGGCAGTGAGGAGCAGCCTCCAGCCCTGTTTGCCTGGCACTGGTGCATTTGTGCAGCACAGGCTGTGGTGACAGGAGCCAAGGCACAGGCACTCTCTGTTTTTTCCCACCTTGCTAATTAAACCAACCAGAAATAGGTCAGTCTGTTTCTATCCACAGGCTATAGTGAGTGCTCAACAGATTGAAGACTTTATTGCATGAAGATTTCTTTTTCCTTTGTCCACACTGACTCTCCATGAGCGTTTCATCTACAGAGCACTTCAGCTTCAAATGCTGCAGCCACAAACCCCTCACATTTCAAAGGAAAAAAACCTTCCAGTCTCAACAGAAGAAACTTATCAAGTACTACCCACTGACCTCCTGCTTATCATTGTGGTTTCTTCCATTTCCTGCCCACTTCGGCCTTTACAATTGCCAGTCTTTTCCATTTTAAATTTTATTTATATCATGATGTCATCCACAATGAGCTGGGAAGAAGAAAGTCTTGGTGTAACAGCAGCAGCCTCTTGAGCAAGAACCATTGCAAAAGAGGATATCACACCACATTAATACTCTACAGTAATAAGCCAAAGAGAGACATCCATGACAGACTTTTTATGATCACAAGTAACTGTCTCGATTCTGGGATTGAGCAGGTAATGACACAATCTGCTTATCTAATGAGTTCAATGAAATGTCTTGAAAAAAATGCTTTTGTTTGGGGTTTATTGCTCTTGTGGTGGTGCAATCCTCACTCCGAGGTCAGAACAGATGAACTCGTGATGTCAGAGCACAAATAACACAAGGAAAGTGCCCCCAGGATTTATGGTATTAAACAACAATAAAATTGAATACAAATAGAAACTAGATAAGAAATACAAACAGTGAACAGGAAGGAAGAGCAGGGACGTCTCCTTTTGTTTGCCCATGGATAGAACAGAGATGTATTGAGTTAGATGAGTTTGTGTGAAGAGGAACAGAAGAGCTAAATGGTGAAAGAGAGAGAAAGGAAGAGCAGTCCAGACTGGGATGCACACAAGGCAGGTGAGGGGCAGGAACACCATTGCTTGGCAAAGGCCAGCTGGACTGTCCTTTCCACTGTAACTCCTTTCTCATTCTCAGGGTTTGCAATGCTTCACAATTACTTCTAACTGCTGGTGCTCTGATCCTTTCCATGAGGTCTGGGTTATCCTCAGCCTGTGCCTCTCTGCACATGTGGATCTTTTATTGCACTTAAAAAAGATTCTTCATTAAACTCTGCTTCTCTCCTCTCCCCACAAGCCTGATCATCAGGTCCTGAAATACACAACACCAAGAGACATTCAAGCTACAAAAAGAGCAAGCCCACTCCTTTCCAAGAGAGGCACATGTGGCAAGTCCATGAGCAGGAATGGGATTACTCTGCCTGCTCCAAATCAGCTGTAAAAATCTCCTGATTCAAGGGAAAGCCACTGTGGCCTATGAATTACAGGAAAAGGCAGAGCTAGCGTGGTTAAAAGGCAATAAAAAGGAGAAAGGTTGGGGCTGGGGCCGAGGAGCTGTCAGTTGGCTTCTTCCCACAAAGAAAAGAAGTTAGTCATCAGAGCTGAGAGCTCCGTGCCACTGCAGCACACATGGAAATGATGAAGCAGAGCATCTCATTCCCCTGATGGAGCTCTCCTGGGCACATTCCCACCTCGCTGCACCTCCAGAGCAGTTATGGTCCTGGAGCTCACCACGTGCAGGGCTGGCCAGAGAATGCTTGGGAAGGGGCAGGAGGAGGAAGGGGAGCTGTCCTGGTGCCAGATTTGACCTGCAGAGCAGGCACAGTCAGATTTCACACCCCAGCTCCAAGGCTGAGATGCCCAGCTGGGAAGAGGGGGTGCCACCTGGGAATGCTGCAATGCTCACACAACTCCCACAGCACATCCACATGCCTCCCTTTGTGCCATTTATTGTGCCAAACTCACATTTCAAAGTGTCAGGCAGGCACATGCCCCTTTTACTGCTTCTGCCCCTGTTCTTGCATAGAGCAGCTGCTGGAAAAAGAGGGGGAAAAGCAGATTTAGGGAAAACTTGAAAAGCATGGCTTATTTCTTCCAGTGGAATTATAATACTGTTACCTGCCTAGAGTGTATTTTTAATCTGGATGGCAGCAAAAGGTCATACTGCATAATCACATTTAAGTGCCATTCCCTATTAATGCAGCTCTTGGTCTCAATAGCTGTCACTATATATCATGGTTACCATATATTCAAAGACATGATATTTTTCTTTGGTAACACAGTCTACAAGCATGCAGGCATCTTTATGCAGCATGTTTCCAGTTCCTTGTGGGATGGCTGGAGGAGGAATTGTGAGGGCTCTCCAAAAGGATGCACATGGTGTGTGCTCATCCCCACGCTCCCATCCCACTCCCTCCAGCGAGATTAGCACCCAGCCCAGCCACTGAGAGCCCACTTGACAGGCCCACATGGTTTAGATTCATAATCAGATTAACAAAACAGTAATCCTATTTTTAAACAATGGAAAAACCAAGTCCTCAAGCTGCCTCTGTGAGTGTGTGTGCATACAGAATAAATGTCATCCTTTCGGAATAAAGAACCTGAATACCAAATTTAAAAAGTTTCTTCCACATAGGAGACTTGGTCCTGTAGAGGAAAGGAATATCTTGCATTATTACCATTTCTTTTTCACACTGATTTTGATCTCCAGTAAGCCCACTTCCAATACTTGCAAGATTTACCTTCTATGAGACACATTCTTCACCACATTTTAAAGGAGTAAACTACTCTCCAAATGCTCCAGAAACTTTAATTATGAATGTTCCAGTACTCAAACTTATACTTTAAAAACTGCCCAGGCACTGGAAAATGAGCATACTTCATATATTCAATGTAACAGACTCACGGTGGAAAAAATCTCACTGGGCAACCAGCAGCATTTGTCTCTGTCACAATATTTCCAGCCCTGCTGCACTTTCCCGAATGATGCAGAAACTCCTTCCTCAGCTCCAGCACCCACTTCTTTCTTTCTTTCTTTTTTTCTCCTCCCCATCCTATTCTGGTCCTGGCAGGCCCAGTCCCAAGCTGTGCTCACGTGGGTGACTCAGAAGAGCCCATCCTGCAGGAGCTGTGCCCGTTCTGCCGTGCCCGTTCTGCAGGGGCTGTGCCCGTTCTGCCGTGCCCGTTCTGCAGGGAGCTGCGCCCACTCTGCTGTGCCCCTTCTGCAGAAACTCTGCCCCTTCTGCAGGAGCTGTGCCCGTTCTGCTGTGCCCCTTCTACAGTTCTGCCCATTGTACAGGAGCTGTGCCGTTCTGCTGTGCCTGTTCTGCAGGGGCTGTGCCCATTCTGCTGTGCCCGTTCTGCTGTGCCCGTTCTGCGGAAACTCTGCCCATTCTACAGGAGCTGTGCCCATTCTGCTGTGCCCGTTCTGCCGGAGCCCTGCCCGTTTCTGCTGTGCCCCTTCTGCAGGGGCTGTGCCCATTCTGCAGAAACTCTGCCTATTCTACAGGAGCTGTGCCCATTCTGCCAGAGCCATGCCCGTTCTGCTGTGTCCATTCTGCAGGAGCCGTGCCCATTCTGCCGTGCCCGTTCTGCTGTGTCCATTCTGCAGGAGCCGTGCCCATTCTGCCGTGCCCATTCTGCCGTGCCCGTTCTGCCGGAGCCGTGCCCATTCTGCCGTGCCCGTTCTGCCGGATTTTTGCCCGTTCTCGCTCCCAGCCCGGCCCGACATTGCCATCGCCCGGCCCGGCCCCGCAGTGCAGCGCGCTCCCGTTCCCGGCCGGGAGATGCGGGAATGCCGTGGAAAAACCCCTCTGCTCCCCAGGCAGCTGCTCCGGGGCCTGCTGAACCCCCAGTGTCCCCGGCTGGTGACACCTAAAGCAGTGGCAATTACATTACCTGAGAAATGGAATTCACGGGCAGTGTTGCCCCCTCCCAGTATGTGATAAAGTAAAGCTGTACAATCTGTTTTTTTTGTTTTTTCAAAGTGCATCTTTTAGGCCAAGCTGACAGTAACTCCCCATTTTAATGCAGAACTTAAATGCCAGATATTTCAGGTATCCATTTCCCTCCCATTCTCTTTAAATAAAAATTTCTTTCCCTTCCATTCTCTTTAAATAAAATTTTCTTCCCTTCCATTCTCTTTAAATAATATTTTCTAAGTTCTTTTCCCTGCCTCCCTCCATGACTGTTCCTCACAGAACCAGCTCGGAAGCTCAGCTCAGTAACCACCACACAGAAAGAACCTACAGTAGAGGGAGGAGTGCAATTGTAAATTTACCAGTGGAGATGTTGCTCTGTGCTGAAAGTGCTTTTTAGCAGGTGTGCACTTCAAAATAAAATCACAGCAATCAATACACGAGAACAGCACCTGCCTCCCTACCAGCGCCTTGCCACAGAAACCTTCAACACAAAATTTGTATTTTCCCCACCAAAGCTGAGCTGAGGGCACCTATTTCACTGAAGACATTGGTTTCTCATTTAAAAAAAAAAAAGAGGGTTTTGAAGTTGCTGGCTTTGGAGCTGGGAATTTGGGCAGGGTGTGTGTCAGGCTGCCTTGGAAGCTCTCACAAAAATCAGCTCCAGCAGCCGGGCCAGGACACCACCCAGCCAGCAGCCTGTGCCTTTCCTTTGTGGTTGCAGAGCTGCTCCCAAAGCCAAGCTTTCATTCCACACAGGAGGGAGGGAAAAAGAAAAAACCCAAAGCTTCAGCTCATCCAAGTCTAGACCAGCTTTTTTTACAGCTGGAAATTGCATAGTTTCAGTGTTCAGCTATAGCATGGACAGAAATACTCTGAGCCCCACTTGTGGCTAAATTGATCCCTGAAAAGGTGCCACTTTTTAGCCTGTATAGGAGCAAAATTCATCCAGAAGATGGACCTGATGCTGAGATGCGTGCAGATGTGCAGCCAGGCTTGCAAGGACCCAACTGCACGAGCAGGGAGCTGCCTGCTTGAGCAGGAGGCTGAAAGAAGAGCATCAGAGGGGTTTAAATGCAGCCAGGAACAACAGGGCTGCTGGTGACATGCAAAGGAGACTCTCAGGCTGGATGCCATCCCCCTTCACAGACTCTGGAATGCAAAGTCATCTTCTGGGGAGAGAAATAAGGCACAACCCCCCAAAAAAAGCCAATCTGAACACCTGAGCTGAGAATCAGCAGTCACTGAGAATCACAGAGCCACTGCAGAACAGCCCAGCTCCTTGAGTTTTGAGTCTGAAAAGTACAGAGCTGCATAAAACACAGCAGATGAGATTTGTTAGTTCTGGCATTTCACACCTGCACTCAGATTTTGCAAGGACAGCAGTTCCTTGCAGATATAGGTGCAATTATAATTTTCATTCACATTGATCTCTGATTGAGACACAGATAACTTGGAACACCTGGCAACAGCTCTGCTGACAGATTCCCCCATTGCCCTCACTCCCCCAACTCCCTCTTCTCTTTGTTATTAAAAATTTCCAGCATAAGAAACATATTTTTTAAACACTCAAGTATGCAATATCACTCTTAAAATCTTTTCCTTATTTCACAATGTTTTTTAAAGGCATAAATAAAGCCAAATAATTTTTATGAGTCTGACATCGTGGGTTGTTTTGTTCAGTTTTAACTCCAGTGCTCAGGAACTCCTGATGAATAGTTGAGAGAACTATGCACAAACCAGATCTCATCTGCAATTTAAAGAAAACAAAAACCTCTGCTCCTCCAGCATATAAATCATCTAAAAGCAACAGAAAATACTTAGCTGCACTTCTCAAGCAAGTAACATCTTCAGAAGTTTTATGTGCCTCTGAACACTTGCTTGATTTTTGGATTTTTTAATACTCAAACCAGATTATTCTTCAGTGGTTAAATAGCACTGTACAGCAGTTAAATAGTTTATTACCCAGCTCCTTCCAGAGAGAGGTATTTCCAGAACATCTGCATGGGTAAAGCAAGAGGCTTCTTGCATAACTGCTCTAGTGGGGGGAAAAAAAAATCTCCTGAAGGCTTTTTAATATGAACTTTCATAATTCAAGTTCTTGGGAATTCATACCAAACCAGGAACAATGGATTCATTAAATAGTTCACTTTCACCTAATGCTTTCTGCATGCTTCACTCCTGAGCTATAAAGCAGCAAGCAACCACCTTTCCATAATGCCTGTGGTCAGGGGAGAGCTTTCCATTTGAAGTCAGAGGAAAAACCCTTCCCTCTTGTGCAGGTTCTGAGCCAAAAGAAGTTTTATGAACTGAGGTTTGTCCTCCCACCCTGTTCAATAGCTTAGAAGTGTCTGACTAAGAAAAATTCAGGAACTTGAGGATTAAACTAAAAAAAAAAAAAAAAAAAAAAAAAAAAAATAAAGGAGAAAAAAGGAGAAAAAAGGCTTGAAGCTTCCAGAAGTACATACTTCATTTCATTTTCACTTGACATGTCTTATTAAACTTTAGAATTGGGCAAAGCGCCATATCCCTAGTCCTAGCCAGAAGCAAGTCTTGAGACACAGAGAAAGATTAGCATGTGCTCAGTTAAGACCTGCTTATTTATCTTGCAAATGTTTTTACTGAATTAAATAAACCCATCCCTGACCATTTTATCACACAGGGATTTCTGCTTCTTTAAGACAACAACCTCCCCCATTTGTTTTTCTGAAGACAACACCTCAGTCTGTTGCCTGTTTCCCCAACACGAGGGAGAAGATGTTCCCTAAGGCATTACAATTCAGCCCTCTTTCCTGAGGAAGACTCCTCAGATCTTGAAAATATTCCCCAACTCAGGTTTTTTTTGCCTTCTGAAGGATTAAAAACATGAAGTTATACACTGGCCTCTGAATGAATTTCCACAGAAACATCAACAGCCTCACTTCACCTTCCACACACATGACCAAACACTTTGTTGTGTCTAAAACAAAAAGTTCTTGGCCTTTCAATTTCATTACCAACTTTAAAACTCTCTAATAACACCCTCCTGCTGCATTTCTAATCAAGAGAAATATCAACATGCACATAAACAGTGTACTCAAAGTTGATGCTCATATCTATTGGTAAGTACAAGTATCCTGAGTGGAAATACTCAGAAACAAGTGCTCAAACAGCCCTAAGCTCTAAGGAACCACTGCTCCTTACCCCAATGCCCACAGAGCAGCTCGGGAACAGCAACACAGGGACACTTGCCCCATGCCAACAGGAATTATTTCACTCCTCTCCAAAGACAACCTGGATTTTATTTGTCTGTTGCATTTTAGAGAGAAAATCGAGGGGATGGGATGCTTGGAAAGTTTGGTTATGATGACCAGTCGTTCTCTGTCCTCAGGGCTGGACATACACCAAAGGATGAACACCCCACACTCCTTGCACCCCTTCACTGCCCAGAGCCCTCCTCAGCACACACCAGCCTCAGCTTTGGTGCTGCACAAGCTGCACCAAGGTCACTTCACCTCCCACCTTGCTTTATACACATTTATTGCACCAGAATAAATGCCTTCTATAAAAAAGATGCTGCAGAAAACCACGAGATTGTAAATACTAGATTTGTGACGTTTGCAATTATATTTAATAGTGTATTGTTTTTACAAAGCAGTTGAAATAAAAAAAAAAAGAAAAAAGAAAAAAAAAGGAGTAGCAAGAACCCCCCTGTCTGCTGTCTAGCATCAGTAATCCTCACTGGTTTGTTTACCATTTATAAGGAAAACATCATTCAAGCCGGCTTGTCACAGAAACTCTTCTGCAGTAACTGACCTTTGGTGCAAATCCGTGGCATTTGTCAGATCACCTGTGCTTCTTCTCAAAGTCCCTCTGCCTAAATTCAAGGTGTCTGCCAATGATAAAATCCCTCCTCTCTAAATGACTGTGTTTAGCTGGAAGGTAAATCTGGTAACATGTCTGAGGATGGTAAATATCCTCATCTTACAGAGGTAACATGAGCACAGACAACTAAATTTGCCAGAAACCCCAGATCTCACAATCCCAGGTGATTCACCTTGGAGACTACAATCTCTCTCTACAGAAGAGTGAAAATTTACTGATCATGCTGAAATTGCTTCTCTCTTTGCCCTCTCTAAGAGGATCAGCCATTTTTCTGGTTTAGGATCAGCCAATGGGTTACAATTTGGAAACTGTGTACCTCAAACAAACAGAAACCTGTTTTAAGTTAGCAAGGGCACCAAGGCAGCCCCAGAGGAGTGGCTGTGCCAGGCCAGCTGCAGGCAGTGGGACAGGGGGTGGGACTGAGCCTGCTGGTGCCAGGGAGGGGCACCAGGGATGCTTTAGCCTCATCCACCCGCGGACGGGCCCCGCCGGCCGGGCCTCCAGGAGCACGTCCCTCCTCCTTCTCCAGACAGGGGGTTGTAGCCTGCAACACACAGGAGAGAGACCTTCTCAATATTCATCCTCCACAGCCCTTCACCAGCACACAAAAACCAGCAAAAACTGATCTCATAATATCCACACCTTGCTCATACTTCACACTTGCAGCACTTTAGGGAAAATGAAAGCACAGAAAACACCCAGACTTGAGAAGACTTCTTTCTTTAAAAGCCATTGCTAAACACTTGTGGTTTAATTTGATCAATTTGGGTTAAATGCAATTGAAATTAATTACCATTTAATTCTTCTAAGTCTGCACTAAAGCTGCAGTGCTGCAAGAGCAGCTCTTAGAGTAAACTCTGCAGAGTGTGTCTGTTCTGCAAGAGCCCAACAGTCAGGGACTTAAAACAATCCTTCATTCCAGTCCTGCAAGGAATACTCTGAAGGTCAAAAGGTAAATCCGCTCATTAACACTGCAAAGTATTTTTTTAGAGCATTTGAAAGGCAAACATAGGCAGTAAGGCAAATACCCGTTAGCTGAACATCCTAATGCTGTAACCATGGGAAACTTCGTGTCAGGAGAACACACTCAAAGTTACAAGTTGGCAAACATCTTCAATTTGTTCTGCACAAACCTAAGAACCCAAATCCTAGCAGCATTGCTAACCAGGGAGGTTCCAAAGCAACCTGCTCCACTGAAACTCCCAGCACCACCTTCAAATTTGAAATTTGTTTTTCTCATACCAAAGCCAAGTTTTGCTTTCTAGCTTAATTGAGCAGCTGAGCAGCACAGATGGTTCTTTCACTTCATGCTGATCCACCTCAGGAGAAGGTCTGAGACCTCTAATTCTGTAATGGGTTCCTTAAGCAAGGACTTTGCTGAGGATTAAACCAGGACAGGTAGCAGCAGGAAGGGTGCCCACAGCCAGCTGCCCTGACCCGGCCTCTCAGCACAGCTGAGCCCTGCACTCCTCATCCCCCAGGGAGGGAAATGTCCCATGACAGAGACACCAAAGGCAGCTGACAGCATCAGACACCACACCCTCATAAGATGAGCCAATCTACTTGATTCCTTCAAATGCCAGGAAAAACACTCAAAGCAGAAATCCCAGCACTGCACTGCTATGGAGGTTTAGTGTGTTTCATCAAGAATCCGCAGATTTTGTACTTTTAATCAATTAATTAGCACTGCACCCTAAGGGGGCCTCCTTTTCAGCCTGATTGAGGCTGTCTGGATGATCAGACAGAAAATTGTCACTAAAATACACCCAAATCAGCACCTGCAGGTATGGCAAGGGCTCTTGGGCTGAGAGGAGAGGGAGCAGACTGCCTGCATGGCCACTGAGCCTGGCAGTGTGAGGCCATGGAAAGCACTTCATCCACCAAGATGGTGCCAGCAGGTGACTGAGTCTAACATGAGACCTTCTGGTGCTTTGTGAGAGTTGGCAAGAGTTTATACATCCACAGAATTTATATATTCAACAGGTCAGCACTGTGGTGTATGAAAAATAAGGTCACATTTTACATAATAATTTCTTTCATCATCTGAATCTACATAATACAAAGTAAAATACCCTCTTTCTGCATTTAGTCAGTACACAGGTGCTTTAAAGGCAGAGCAGATACTAAATTACTGAACTTACAGAATAATGGGAGAAGAACTACTGTAAGAATCTCTAATTCTAAGTGACAAAAATCTCAGTAAATTATACCAAAGCATATTTACAAAAAAAAACCTGACACATTCTTTTCCCAAGGAAAAGAACACCCAAAACTTCCTGTCAGCTTTTGCACAAAGGACAGAGCAGACCAGCTGATCAGAGATAAAGAGCTTGTTTGTCAGGAATGTTTTGTTTTTTCCTTGAAAAAAAGTATGTACAGAGCCCATAGATACAGCTGGATAAATGCCCTGTTCCCAGCTCAGGGTGTCTGAAGGATTCCATACTCACCACCTCCTCTCAAGGGCTTTTTGTTTGGTTTCGATTTCGGGACTGCTGAGGCAGAGGCACCAGATTCTGCTTCTTGCTGTTCAGAAAAGCAGAAAGTTACTCAGTAGGAATTTCAGCTCCCTGAATCACAGGAACACAAGTGTGGCCTGACTGCCATGGCTGTTACCTGATTCAGTTTCAGGTTTCCTTTGTAGCTCTTTCCCTCCTGCATGCTCTCCCACATCGCGATCTTCTGCCGTCGCCGCTCCTCCTCCAGCTACACAACAAACCCAGGACACAATTTAATCTTAGTTTTGACCTTAAAACTCAGATTTCAGAGCTAACAGAATCCCCAGAAACAGCTACAACAGGCTCATCAAACTGCATTTATCTGAAGCAGTATCTCTGAGATTATGGAAGAATTTACTCTTTTTATGCAGCCACATCTCTCCTCCTCCTCAGGATGCACTGACTGAGCTTGCAGCTTCTTTTGGCCACCTGATGCTTTAAAAGATTTTGAAGGTAAAACCAAGTGGCAAGTTTAAACCCTGAGTCTATGAAAAGTACTAAGTAAAGAATATTGCAGTAATTTAATGCACCATGTGAGGTTCTACAGAAAAAAGGAGTTTGTTTTTTTTTAATGCCAACGTTACTTGAAGCATCAGCTACAAACTGAGGTCTGAGTGTCTGACTGCAAAAGCAAAACCAGAAGAGCTGGGATGATGATCAGAGTTATTACTGTGCTGATCACACCCATTTTCTGCACTGTCCCACTCAGCAATTTGTATTCCTTGTGATCTCAAGCTGTAATTCAGACCCTTAAACTGCAGCAATGCTAAGCTACATTTCTAATATTTATATTTGCCTTTCAGAGCAGAAAACACACATGTGCCATGGGACAGTTAATTTAAATGCCAGCAAACCCCCTCCAGCCATTCACTGCTCACACAACAAAGCTCCTGCAGGTACAGATTTACCTGTGGAAAATGAACACCAGGCCCTGCCCACAATCACAATTTGCTGCTGTCTTTTACAGCAGCAAAGTGCTTGATGAGAAATTGATGAGAAAAAGGAAGAAATGCTCTCTGGTTACCTGTCTTTGCTTTTCTTTGTATTTTTCTGCTTGTGCATTCAATTCCTCTTGCATCCTGAGGCGAGCTGCTGCCAAAGCTTCCTGCCTTCTCACCACCACATCAGGCTCTAGGAAACCAGGAAAGAGTTTGCAAAGCTACTTTAAGTAAATCCTAGATGGTCTCCTCAAAGAATTGCAATAAGGAAAGGCTCACATCACTCCCTGCAAGTGTTTTGCAGAAAATCACAGCTCAAGTTCAGTTTCCAGCTAATCTTTTATACTAATTTATAATGCTGAATTAAACTTCATCATGTTTTACTGTTTTAAAGCAATTACTTCAACAGGATTTTAATAAGGACACAAGTGTACTTAACCATAAAATTTAAACCTCACACTTCAAGGACACTTCCTTCTATTTCTGCAGGATTTGTTAGATACAAATTAATTCAGAAATATCACTCAGGCTTTGCAGGGACCGTTTTTACCCAGAGAACTTCATTTACGCAGAAGGATGAGGCAACCAGCCCACATTCACTCCTACTCCTTCTGGCAAGGGGTCCTGCTGGTGTCAGTGCAGCAGTGGATTTAACAGCCTCCATCAGCAGAGAAATCACTTACAAACATGACACACATCTCAAGAGACACCTGCAGGTCTCAGAAAATCCACACTGAGTCACCACTGCTCTTCATGAGTGACCTGTGAAGGTCAAAAGGAAAATTACACCCCCCCAAAATAGGCAAATGTTCTCTGTTTTCTCCCAGCAGCTGAAGCATCTCCACAGTTTTTTGCCTCATTCTTTGCTATGATCCAGTGATGAATATGAAAAAGAAATGTCAGTACTTTCAATAATTTCATTTTACAGGCAGTTTGGGCAATCAAACAGCCATTTAATTATCATCACAAAAGAACAGCAGGAGGATAAGAGCACACAAATAAGATTTTACTGAGGGGCCGACGTGCCCAGGGGATCAGTGCCAAGCACTCGTGGTTTGGCAGATCCAGGAGCACAGGCTGTGCTTTTCAGCAGGATGTGACTGTGTGAGAGCTACAACCTGTGCCACCCTCCCAAGGATAACACAGACTGTCACACCCCAAACGCACACAGTGCTGCCAGAGCAGGAACTGGGAGAGGGTAACTGCAAGGGAGTGATGAATATCAATGAAAAGTGAGTGTTTGTAGAAGTATTTTCACCAGGATTTAGATTTGGGCGTTTTGGTTAAGTCTAAAAGTTATTTGGTAGCTGGCCACAGGTGCTGCTGTGCTCCATCCCCTCAGCTGCTGCCCGCCGAGGAGCAGATACCCATCCCCGAGTGATGTCCCACTCCTTTATTCCCCAACACGTTACTTTGGGACGCAGCTTTTCCTTCAGAACCTTCCCAAGCACTCCCGGGCCCGGCCTGTGCCGGTGATCTCCGCACTGAGGACCTGGGCGCTCAGAGGGGCCCCGAGCGCCGCTCCCACCCAGCCCCTCCGCCGGCTCCCTCGGGCCGTCACCGGCCCCGCCCCGCACTCACCCTCGGCCGCCTCCGCCGCTCCGGGCCGGCCGCCGGGCCGCGCCGCCAGCCCGCGGGACACCTTCTGCACGAGCAGGTACACGGCGACGGCGGCCAGCAGCAGGTACCAGCCATAGCCGGACAGCACCGAGCCCACTGCCGGGGGACAGGCCGGGGCTGAGCGCGGCCCGCGGCACGGGGCCCGCCTCGGGGCTCCGCGCCCCGGCCCCGCCGCGCCCCGCGCTCCCCCCCGGCCCGCGGCCGCTCACCCGTGTGCTGCAGCGCCTCCAGCCCGCCCCGGCCCAGCGCCGGCCCGGGCCCGGCTGCGGCGCCGCCGTCCCCCAGATCCATCGCCCGCCGCCGCCGCCTCACGTCCGGGCCCGCCCCGCTCCGCCAATCGCCGCCCCGTCCGCCGCCGCCTCACGTCCGGGCCCGCCCGGATCCGCCAATCACCGCCCGGTCCGCTGCCACCTCATATCCGGGCCCGCCCCGCTCCACCAATCACCGCCCTGTCCGCCGGCGCCCGGAAGCGCCGCCAGGACGCGCCGCGCCGCCACTGCCGGAGTGCCCAGGGCGACGTTTAGCTGCGCCAACCAATGAGAGAAGGGGGCAGGCGCAAAGCAGCCAATCAGGGCGCGCCGAAACGCCTCCCGCCCCGCCCCGCCCCGCCCCGCCCCGCCCCGCCCGGGAAGCGGACGCGGCACCCCCGGGAGAAAAAGGGACCGCTCGTTTATTGAACAGCGAAATGCGCGAGGACGGGGGCGGCGGGCCCCGCCGGGGACACCGGCACGGCCCGGCACGGGAAAGGGCTCCTGGGGGGGCCGGGGCGCGGCACGGCCCCGGCTACGATCCGTTTGGCACTGTGTCCTCCTCCATTTCTTCTTCTCCGTCCTCCGATGGGCCTGAAAGGACACGTCAGAGTTTTAGAGCAGCTGCTGAAGGCGTTGCTGTTCCTTTTCCCACCCCTCTGCAGAAGAGTAATAACGAGAATGTTTAAAAACTCTACAGAGAGGAAAATCAGGTAGCCCTGATGTACAGGAAAGAGGTGCTATGGCCGGCCTGCAGCTGAGCTCCATCTCTGCAGAGCTCCCAGACTCACTGCTGAGGCACTGATGCTCAGCAGAGGTCCAGAGAGACTCTGTAATTCATCTCATTTTGTTAAATTGATGCCTCAGGTTTTAGCTTTTATCTTTTTCACATTCTGTGCTGCGTTAGTGTGCAGTTCTGAGTTTCATTTTAGGGGATGGTGAGCTCTGTGCTCAGGGGACACAAAACAATTCCTGCTCCAGCTGGGCACCAAGGACAAATGACCCAAATCTCAGCCCAGGAGCACAAACCCCGTGGGCTGGAGAGAGAAAAACAAGCAGGGTGGGACTGCAGGGCTAAAGCTGGAATGGGACAATGAACTGCAAGGTGCAAATGGAGCAGAACTGATCCCAGGGACAGAGCCCGTGCCCGGCCGTGCATTTTGGGGCCATTTTGGTTCATCTTGGGTGCAGCCCTGGCTGGGCTCTGGTGCTGCCCAAGGTGGATCCATGGAGGCCTCTTAATCAATCCCTGCTTTATTGTTTAGCTCTGTCCAGCCTCTGTTCTAGGTCAGCCTTCACAAAGCACAAAATAGCTGGGATGAATTTTGAAGTCATCCAGTGCAGCAAAGCCCCTTGTTGGGCACCTGGCTCTGCAGGGAGTGCAGGGACAGCCCAGAGCTGCCCCAAGGCCAGGCTGTCACAGCCAGGATGTGCTGCACAGGTGACAGACTCACTCTGTGCCCACCCAGCCCCCCACACAGACCACATGCAATCAGGAGTGAGGAGGGCAGGCTGTGTTTGAGGAGCAGAAGCAGAAGCAGACAGACAGTGACCTGGTTTGCGCTCCCTGCCCGGGATCTGGCCCGCCTGCAGCAGCCCCTTCAGCCGCTCCACCTCCGCCAGGGTCGAGGCGTTGGCGATGGCAGTCTGCAAAGAGAGCTCAGTCAGTGCCCACAGCCTGGCAGCTCCCGCAGCAGCACACAGCACAGGCTGCCACCAGCTAAGGGACACTCAACACACAGGAAACTGCCACTGAATTCTGCTTCTACAAAATTCTACAAGTGGCAAAGCATTACTGCCCCCCTCCCTTGGAAGAACTCTAAGCTCAGGTTGACATTTCATTGAAGTTTTCAAAATACAGATAGGTCAGAAGAAAACTTACAGGAAAAGAATTTAAACCAGAGCCAGGACATGCTGATCTATTTGTCTGAACAGCACAAAGGAAACTTTTGTTCAATCTGGATCCATGACAGCTTTTCTCATGACATATTTACCTTAATTGCCTCCACATCCCCTGGGGAAGGCCCAGTTTTCTTTTTGTCTGTTGGCAGGCCAGCCCCTGGATTGAAGCTTCAAAAGGAAAAAAAAAAAAGACCTGTTACACTTTTTGAAGAGTAGCTGCTTCTCTTATATTGAAATGCTTCCAAACTAGGTTTGAAAGCATTTCATTCCATCAAGTGTAGTATCTTATCTTTGTTAACAAACTGATACAGTGAAGAATTGCCTCCTTCAGAAACACCAGCATCTTGCCCTCACTGTCCCATTCCCCCCCCTTTCATCTGCTCAGAGGCAGAACTTAACTTTATTCATCAGGCAGTTGGCAAAAGCTCTTCAATTTGGATGTTGTTGAACACTCAGCTGCTCTGCTGCCATGACAAAAGCAGGGTGGATAAATAAAGAGTAACAGAAAATGGGGTTTCTGTTCCCATGTGTCAGATGTGGTATTACAGCAGCCTCAAGTAAAGCCTACATTAAACTGGAATTCATCTCAACAGCCAAAAGAAAAAGGTTATCTGCTGCTGCTTTAAGGAGATCACCTGACCTGAATCCCTTTCCACTCACAAACCTGAGCTCAAATCTGTTATAGGTTTAAATGCTGAATAAGGTCAAGACATTTTTCTATTTAACCATGAATTTGGAAACATTGTGATCTGAATTCTTATTACCAAATATGTTGATCAAAACATATGATGTACCACTGAACAATTAAACTAAATAAACATATACTGTAACAGCTTCATTAAAGATTTTCATTTGTATTTCTTCTCCTAACTACAGCAGATTTTGCCGTTTATTCCCAAAATAAATATATAATTATTTATTTTGGGAAATAAAATAATTTGGCAAAACAAAACCAATCATTTAGGAGAAAAATCCCACCAACCACAAATCAAATAATGGCCACCTCTCTGCAGTTAAATAACAAAAACAAAATTAGGCTTTCCTGCTTGTTGCCCTCAGTGAATCCACCTTGACCAAGTTAACTCTTTCAGAAACACTTCTGAGATGTATTCACCACCATCCAAAACTCGGGGTGCTTGGACAAGGCACTTGTGGCTCCCCAAGCTTTTGAGGCATCCTGGCAGCAGCTGCTATTTCAGTTTTCTGCCTGACACTGCACACAAGGGAAGTGGTGTTTCTGAAGGAGGCTGCCAGTGGAAATTTGTTTGTTTTATCTTACGTTTTTGCTCTCCTGGCAATATCCTTTGCAAGCTGTGCACCCCGTTTGCCCTTGAACATTTTCTCTGCCTCCTGTCGCTCCTACAGCGATACCACACACACACAGAGTTAATTTGAGAACATCACAGTTTGCAAAGCTTCTGTCTTGGCCAAGAAAGACACTTTGGCTCATCCTCATCAGTGAAATTGGTACATGGAGACCAGATGTAAGAACAAGCAGATAAACATTGCCCAAATATTCAGAGAATTATCAACTTTGTGTTTTTAGAATTAAGAGTTCTTTCCCACACTCATCCCCCACCCAGTGGTGTTTCCTTCTCTAGAGCTGAGTCCTACCAACACCAGAGGGACAGGAAAGAGTAACACTCAACAAAGGCACTGGAACTTAATTAGACATAATTGAACAGATTATATCCTTAACAGAATGAAACCATGAAAGAAAACAATGAGAGTGTTGTAGAGCCACTTACAGTTTCAATAAAATTTACAACTGTGGCAACAAGGTCACTGTTAGTGGTGAATTTTCAAGAATGAAAAAAAAAAAAACCAAAAAACCAAAACTACTAACACAAAACAAAAACAAAACACCCCAAACCAAACAAACAAAAACCAAACAAAACCCAAAGCTAACCAACCAAACAAATAAAAAACCTAACCCCCCCCAAAAAAAACCAAAAAAAGCCCAATTAAAAAAAAAAAAAAAAAATTAAAAACCCCAAACACCTAAATCAAAAGCAAGCAGACTTACTTTGAGCTTCACTTTTTGAAAATCCAGCACTCTGACCTGGGGAACTTTATGAATTAAATATAATCTGTAATGTTTCTTATTTGTTACAGGATTCCTTAGAACGCTGTGAAGGAAATAAAGGTTACAAAATATTTTAAAATGCATTTGCATTGAAATATGTTAATATACTTGAAATGCATTCATGAACTTCCTGCTGTAACAGGGAACAAATAACACCATGAAATAAGCCTAGTGACAGTACTTTGATATTATGGAAACTATAATAAAAACTTGCACTTTAGCAATTCAGTAGATTTAACTGAAGGATGACATAAAGAACAACTTCAAAATAATCATAATACTCCCCCAAAAAAGTAACTGAAACATCACTTTTCTCTCTGATCAACTGAAAATCACAGGACAAACTGTGTTTCTTTCTGTCCCTCACACCAAATGTAACATTTCTGAAAAGTCCTTGTTTACATGTTTTTTTAATTATTTTTTATCAACAGATTCAACCTTTTGGGTTTAGGTTTTTGAAGGATAAGCTCACTTCAGCACTTGTGTAGTGGTTTATAGAGCTATTAGGTCTCATTATCCCAACAGTGATATAAAACCTCAGACATTACTTACCAGATGCTCATGAAGAGTAGTGCAAACACTGTTTATCAATTCAATTTTTAGACATAAAGGATCTGTCACAGCTCATAAAAAGCAGAGCATTCCAGACCAAAGCAAAGGGCCACGCCAGCAGCAGAGCTCAAACACCAGAGAAAGAGCAGCTTTTCTTTTTGGGGTTACATACCTCAGGTAAGTCAAGGATTTAATAGTTGATAATGGATCCAGTTCACCCTGGGTAGAGGGAGCACAGCAAGAAATTTTAAACCTCTTTAGCAAAAAAATAAAATATTTGAAAACAAAGTTCCTGAACTCATATCTATTTTAGAGATTAATTAAATTACTGCAATTATTTTAATAGGAAAACCACTAAGCTTTGTGACTGCTGTTGCAAATCATGTTCATTAAAGGATGTACACAATTAACTACTGCCAAAACTGTAGGATATTACTCTAAAGGGAAAGAACCAACTATTACCAAAAGGATATGGCAGTACTCTCAGGAAAATGGTTAATTACAGGGATGAAAACCACAAATTTTCAGCTTGCTTAGCTTTATCCTGCATGACAGCTTACCAGTTCTGCAATGTTGTTGTTGGTGAGAATGAGCTCTGTGAGGCTGGGCAGAGCCTGCTCCAGGTTCTCCCCAATCCGACTGAGGAACAACAAAAACAAAGGGTTCATTTAGGGCAGGAATTAGCAATGCTGGAAATACACAGAGAAACAAAGTAACACAGAGGATCTCCCTGTGAACAACCCAGTGTGACACTGGCACAAGTTTGGGTGAGCATCCAAAACACTTTTCTAATAAAGCTGGCAATAAATCACTGCAAATGTTCGGTGCAATATGATACTTAAATCTTATAATCTATTATAACCTATTCCCTTGCAGGTACTCATTTCTTCATGTCTTTATGGAGCTGATTACTGAAATCCAAAGATGTGGCCAGACCCCAAACTCTGCATCTCACTGTCCTGGCTGAGAAACAAACACTGAATCAGGAAGTGCCCAGCACTGATTTCACTGCCTGAAACAAACACTCCTGCCCCTGCCCAGCACTGAAAGGCACACACCCCTCTCTCCCCAGAGCACTTTCTTCTGCCCACGAGGCCAAGCAGAGCCCTCACCAAATCCTGTTGTTGTTCATCAGGAGCGTTTTCAGCCTCCGCAGCAGCGGGAACCCGTCCAGCTTGCGGATCTCGTTGTCAGAGAAATCGATGGCATCAAACTGGTCCAGAGTGGCCCCCAGGTTCTCAATGACTGGGATTTTATAGCCTGGGGAGAGAGTGCAGGGCAGGGGTTAGATGTGCCCACAGAGCAGAGCAGAGCAGAACAGAGTGTGTGGGAGCTCTGTTCTGGGCTGGGGATGCTGATAAGGCCCAGACAAAACACCCTGGGATCCACTCTGCTCCACACAGCTCCCAGACCAAACTCTCCCCCTCAAACCCAACAGCTCTCACGGCTTTTGGAATCCTCCTTCCTCCCCCTCAGCAAAACATCAGCTCCCTGCCGGGACGTGTCCTCCAAACCAAACCAACCTTTCTAGCACATCCCCCGTGCTGAGGCACATCCACCCCCACACCACAGCACATTCCTCCCAGTTTCCCCTTCTTGATGGTTGGCACGAGATGATCTTTAGGTTCCTTCCATCCTAAACGGTTCTACCACTCTGTGATTCACCCCTCGCATCCCCCGCAGGTTCCGAAGCCACTGGAGTCTCTTTAATCGCTCTTCATCCCCAGCCCCCGGTCACTGCAGCCCCTCCAACAACCTCCCGGTCCTGCTTGGGCACCTCCGGCCACTGCAGGCGCCGGGCCCCATTGAGAGATCCATCACGGACCCTCCAAACCCATCACAGCCTCTCCTCCGGGCCCCCACACGGTCCCACCGCCCGGCCCCATCACTGACCACCCACCCACCCACACACACATCCCCTCAGCCCTCAGCCCCCCGCCCTCGCCCGCCCCTTGCCGGCACAGCCCCTCTGGCCCCGCGGGGCCCGCGCACCGCGCAGGTCGAGCTCCCGGTCTCGGACGGCGTTGGTGTACTGTGCTGCCTGCTCGATCAGCTCCGCCGTGAGCTTCACCATCGCGACACACGGCGACAACCGGCGACACACGGACACAGCGGGACACACACACGGCCTCACACCGAACACGCACACGGCCTCACACCGGACGCGCACACGGCCTCACACCGGACGCGCACACGGCCTCACACCGGACGCGCACACGGCCTCACACCGGACGCGCACACCGCCTCACACCGGACGCGCACACGGCCTCACACCGGACGCGCACACGGCCTCACACCGGACGCGCACACGGCCTCACACCGGACGCGCACACCGCCTCACACCGGACGCGCACACCGCCTCACACCGGACGCGCACACGGCCTCACACGGCCTCACACCGCCTCACACCGCGCCAGGCCGCGCCGCGCCGCCGCAGGACACCGCGCCGAGCGCCGAGCGCCGGGCCCGCGCAGGCCGCGCAGCCGAGCGCCGAGACAGCGAGCGGCAGAGACCACCCCTCCCCGCCCCGTCCCTGCGTTCCCCCCTCAGGGACTGATACAGCCCCAACACCCCGTCCCTGCATTCCGCTTCTCCTGAGGGACTGATACAGCCCCAACACCCCGTCCCTGCATTCCGCTTCTCCTGAGGGACTGATACAGCCCCAACACCCCGTCCCTGCATTCCGCTTCTCCTGAGGGACTGATACAGCCCCAACACCCCGTCCCTGCATTCCGCTTCTCCTGAGGGACTGATACAGCCCCAACACCCCGTCCCTGCATTCCCCTTCTCCTGAGGGACTGATACAGCCCGAACACCCCATCCCTGCATTCCGCTTCTCCTGAGGGACTGATACAGCCCCAACACCCCATCCTTGCATTTTCCTTCTCCTCAGTGCCAATACAACCCCGAGCACCCCATCCCTTCGTTCCCCTTCACCTCAGGGCCAGCTCCCAGCCCCGGCCTGAGCCATGGCTCACAAGCCCAGGAGAGAATTGGCCTTGCTGTCAGCACAGGTGCCCCCAGAGGTTCCCTCCCACCTTGTGGTGTTTCCAGGCACAGATATATCTGCAGAAATGCGGGCAGAGCAGGAACACGCTTCACGCCATGGCTGGTGCTCCCCTTCAGACAGAACCGTGCTCGAGCACTTGCTGGTGGGCCGGGCACCTTCAGCTCTCGGTGCTTTCTGCCCATCCATCCATCCATCCATCCATCCATCCATCCATCCATCCATCCATCCATCCCAGCAGCAGCTCAGCCTTTGCTCCTGGACATTGTGGTTCCTATAAGCGCCTTCCCCTGCAGCTTTTGGGGCAGTTTCTCTGTCATTTCCATGTGCATTCCTGGGCTGAGGTGCTGTGATGGGCTGGGAATACCCCACAGGCTGCAGCACCACACCCCCCCTTTATCTGTGAGACAAAACATGCTTGCAAATGTCACATCGTCCCCCTAACCAGCTTTGGGAATTTGGGGAGCAGCAAGGAAGGGCTGGGAGGAGCGCTGGGGGAGCTGAGGTGGCTCTGGCCACTGTGTCTGGCCAAGAGCTCCTTGCTCTGGGGCCGGGGCACTGCCTTGCACCACTGGGAGGGCTCAGCTGGAGGGTGAGACACCCTGCAGGTGACTGGACTGAAAGTGACACCCCCAAACCCCTAAAATGTGCTGAATGCCACCATTGCTTCTTGGGAAATCCTTCCCAGCTTTCAAGGCCCACAGAGCAGGATGAGGAAGGATGATTTCTGTCTGCGCTGCTGTCGAGGGAAGGATGATTTTTGTGAGCCATGACAAAACCCAGAGGGTGTGATAGCAGGCTAAACAGTGCTGCCACGCTTGGCACTGCTCAGGGACGGCTCGTGCTTCTCTTTTGGGAGCTTCTCAGGGCACCAACCCGGGCACGACGCCCGCCTGTCACCAGGACTGCGGCATCAGAGCTGGCCCTGCCAGGGATCAGCTGGGCTCAGGCAGCTCCTGTGCTCCCTGCTGGGAAAACTCCCTCACCAAAGCCGTATGGGAGAGCACAGTCAGGTTTTTATAACAGCTGTATTTGTTTTATAACATAGGAGGGAGCAAGAACAAGAGGGAGCTGTCACAAGGAAAAACCCAAGAATTAGCAGTGCTGTCGTACGTGACTCAGGCATCACACAGCCTTAAAGACAACAGAGACTTTAGTCATTTCAGGCAGTTCCTACAAGGAGACTCTTCCCAGCCTCCTGGAAAGCAGGTCCTGCCTCTGACAAGGCCAAATAAAGCATGGACCTGTCTCCCTTAGCACAATGCATCTGTTTGCCTCGGCTCTGCAGCCACAATGGGATTGTAATTGCGAGCAGATGGATTCTGGGTCTCAGACGCTGCACACAAGCTCTCCACAGTCCTTTCTTTGCAATGGAAACTCAAAGCAATGTTTTTTAAGATCTGTGCTCCCCACCTGCCAACTGCACAATGGCAGATGGCCGTGGCTGCAGCCCCACGGCCAAACTGAAAACGAGGAGTCAGGCTGTGCTAAGATTTTCCAGAAAACAGCTATTATAGATTTGGCTTTGGTGCCAAGAGACAACAGAGAAATGAGCTTTAATAAATTGCCTAAATATGCATTTATCTGGAAGACACAGCCACTTTGATCCTCTGAGCATACCAGTCAGACTTTAATAGCTCCAAGCAAGTATTGCAACAGCTTGGAGAAATAATCTGAATTTTATTACTTTACAAGAATGATTTCTGAGAGAAACGCTGGAAGCTGATGTTGTTGCATGAATTCAATGTGCAGAATTTGTTTTTCTTTCCCTGGCAGGCTGGAAGGCAGCAGAAAGCAGGATAGAACTGGTACTGCTGGGGACTGGTCATCTTAAATTGCATTGCCTTCCCCAGTGTGTATTTTAAGTTATGTCAAGGTGTAAGAGTAAGCATTTTCCTTTCTTTGTAGCATTTCAGTACATCTAAATATACCAGGGAGCAGTATTTAGAGGCAGGCTGCTGTGAGCCAGAGAACTGGAAGGCTGGCACAGTACCCCTGATCCACAGCTCCTGTTTTCTCACTAACACAGCAGGAGAAATGAAGTTTGGTATTTTCCAAGCAAAGGGGCAGAAGCCAGGAGTGTGTCACCCCAGTTCTGACCTCTGGTTTGGCCTGAGACTGAAAGGGAAATCCTGCAGCAAAAGAAATTGCTGTATGTGATTAATTCACATTTATCATCTGATAAATGTGAAAACCAACAAAATGCAGGAGTCCAGAGCTGCACATCTCTGAGAAAGCATCCTCCCTTGTGGGAGGGCTCCATTCTTTTCTTTTATCCCCACTTAAAAAACTCAGTTCCAGATATCCAGGCACTACCCTGGGCACTTGGCCCATGGTTGTTGCAAAACCAACACAACAAACAAAGGATTCCACAGCTGCCTCCATGCCCAGCCACACCAGCAGCTCCTCTTCTTCCCAGACCGCCAACAGGGAACAGTGGCCCCGTGCTGGGAACTGCACCAGGGAACTGCTCAGGATGTTCCTTGTATGAGTGGGAAAGGAGAACAAGCCCTTCTGCCAGCTCATCCAGGATCCCCCACACTGGAGAATTCACCCACCCGTGCCCCAGCACAGCCCCAAACCCCAGTGAGATGGCCCTGGGTGCGCTAGCCCAGCCTGGCACAGGGCAGGTATTCAGGATTTGAGTTTCTTCTGGAGGTAAGGAGCTTTACAACAACAATAGTGAGGTTTTTGCAGATACAGCTCATCTGTTCCTGAGCATTTGTCCCACAGGTGCTCTGAGCTGAGCAGGAGCTCCAGCCAGGGGAGCTGCTTTGTCCAGCAAAGTAAGGACATGCAGTGCCTCCAGCCAGGGCTGCATGAATTTGGAAAAAGCACAGATTCATTTGTCAGGAGAGATCAATAGTTTATTAACTTAAAGATCAGTTCACCAAAGCTCCATCTTTCCTTGGATTTGGTCCAGGCAGGTGAGGGCTGGAGACAGTGTGGCTTTCCCCTCCTCACCTGGCTGAGGTGAGCTCTTGTGGGCAAGCCCAGGCAGGGCAGGTGTCGTTGCAGCCGAAACCAAGCAGGGATTATCCCAGCTCCCTGTGGAACTAGTGACAATTCATACTGGGAAGTTCACTGGAGAAAGGTTTAACTCATTAAAACTATTAACAATGAAAATCAGAACATGCAGCGTAGGAAAGAGTGTTTACATGTGTCTGGTGCAAAGAGTGGCTTTGCAGGGTCAAAGAGGAGAAAAGGAGAAGGAATAAGACACAAAAAGATACCCCACTCCCATATAAAAAATAGTCCACAGAGAAAAAAAACAAGGATTGTATAAGTTATTTTTTAAAAATCTGTAAAACAACATAGCCAAGGATATTTTAAACACAATTATATAAACACCACAACTTACTATTAAGAGAGAGCATGAAAAGGTTTGTTTTGGGGAAGGGTTTTGTAGAATTAAGTTTCCTGGCTGGATCCCTGGAATGTATCATTTGGGAAATAGATGCCCAAGAAAAATCACTGCCATGAACAGGAGGATTTTGTCTGAGAGAGAGGGGTGTACCCAGCGAAACAGGGGGAGGATCGTGACGCAAAATGCCAAGAAAGTTTAATTGGGACAACATCTCGTTTAGAGGAAGGATTTACCTTGTTCCAGAACTGACTTGATCAGCAATGTACAAGCAGTTCCAGGAGGGAAATACATTTTGTGGTAAGGCTGGTCCGTGTGGACAAACCCCCCAAAACCCTACGACTCCTTGTAGGCACACACACGGGTTTTGCCTGGCTGCAGTCACCTGCAGGGCAGAGCCCTGCTGGGCTGGCACACCTGCAGAGCCACAAGGGGCAGCTCTGGCTTTGGTCCTCAAATCTCCAGTTATTGCCACGGCCAGAGGGAAGTGGTGAGCGACGGAATCCGAACAGGAGAGCCGGAGTGGGCCGTGGCCCCGCTCCAGAGCCACCTGGTTCATCGTTTATCTATGTACAGAGCACGGCGCTGGCACTGCAGGGTTACATCAGCTGCACCTGGCACGAGAGGGCACCAGAAACGAGCCAGGAGCGGCTCTGTCCTCGCAGGTGTGTGAAGTCCTGCCTCCCTCTGGCGAGGGCTCCGCCGGCTGCTCGGGGCGGGCGGATCAGTAGGGTTCCTGCGAAGAACCAAGTGTGTGTACATGGATCATGCATTGGTCCCTGCTCACCAGGAGTGTTTGAGAGTGTTAATATCACCACTTGTCTGCTGCTTCCAGGCCTTGATCACTCAGGGTACGCTCCAATCTCTGCTTAACATATTGCTATAGAAACGCGCCAACAGTGATATTAAAGCTATCAAACTTACGAGCGAATGCTTGACAGCACCATGTAAACTCTCCCAAAGCTGAAAAAATAAACTTCTGTCCTAAACATTTGGCAAAACTGGGCTGGCAGTCAGTGGAAGTCCTGGATGGATGCAGCCGCTGAACTTTACCCGGCCATAAGACACGTCTGACAGCAGAACTGCACAAACAGCTTCTTTTCACAGAGCTTGTTTGATTTCACCATCTCACAGAAAGTCTTGTCAGCTGGGAGGCCGGGGTGAGGAACAAGAGAAAATGAGAGCGGATTAACATTTTAAATAAACAAACACTGCATGTAACAGGCACAGCAACTGTGCCAATGTTGGGGGAGACAGAATTGAAAAGAAGTCGCTTTTTAAGGGCATCTTTCACATGGTTTTAATGAAGGAATAAAGGAGCTTTGCAGTGAGTGGGAGAATTAGCCCCAAGACTAAACTATAACGAAATACAAGTGCTTGGATGTGTTTGAGCAACAGGCAGATATCCAGAAGCAATGCCAGGTGAGCCACCTGCCCCCCACAGCCGGAGCCCAGCCCATTGCAGCCATGCCCCAGCAAGCCCAGGAGCTCCAGCACTTTTAGCTGTAAATGGTGAAGGGAATCCCCCAAAACCTCCCATTTTTGCTACCAGGAGAGCGCTACAGTGTCAGCAGCTCTGCCACTTACCATTGGTACAGGTTTCATTTGTCACACAGGAGCCACCGAGGAGGCTGTAACCTTCCTTACACCTGAGGCAGTTTCCACTGGAGCCCTCACAGGCTGAGCAGTGGTCATCACACCTGGGGACAGAGACCTTGCTGTGGCCTGAGCCAGCACCAACAGGTCAGGCCACCCTGAGTGGGCTGTCAGCCAAAAGGCATCTGCTGGCACTGTGACAGCCAGACCAAACCAGAGGATGTAGAGAATGGCAAATTTGAAGGCTGAAATGTTATTGAAGCCCTGAGTTTGGTGAGGCCAGCTCAATGCCCAGTGACAGCTAATGACACCCCAAAAGCTCTTGCCTTCTGGGAAGATGCAGTGGGACATGCACCTCATGTCCCTGCCATCCCAGCTAGAAAAAGAGCTGCAAAGGGAACTTGTGCTGCTCCCATCCATTTGCTGAGAGTAAAAAGCTCAGCACTGTGCTTCCTGCCTGGGGACAGTGGCTTGTGGAGACTGTGTCTGAAATCTCTGGGAAGGGATGCTGGTCCCTTGTTCCTCCCGGATGAAGAAACAGTGCAGGTGAGTGAAACCCCAGCAGGCAGGGATAGCGTTGTGTGTTCCCAAGTCATCTTTAATCCTTGCCTTTCATGTTTGCTTTCATGAGGCTGAATCCACTCCCACTCCCCACTTAAAGCTCAGAGCTCCGGAGAGAGTGGGAGCAAATTGTTGCCTCCCGGCATCTCCGTGTCTCCCGCACACAGCCCCGTGCCGGGCAGGGAGTGGGGAACACTCCTCCAGCCTGGCCACGGGGCCAACGGAGCAGCTTTAATTGAAAGCTGGAATATTTATCTAAACATTGCAGTTCCTCCCACACCTCCTCCAGAGAGCCTGGGGCTGAGGTTGAGCCCCTTCCACCATAGCCCCAAGACACCTTGGCTGGCTCTGGCAGGGAGCGTGCAGCTCCACCGCTCTGAAATCCACAGGGCAGGGGCGTGTGGGGTCCAGCCCCACAGCTGCCCTGGCTCCCTCAGCCCTGTTTGAATTTCCATCAAGCTGTGAGCTGTTTCCAGCATGATCCTGTCGAGGCTGGCAGTGCTCCCCACCAGCCCTGGCTTTGCTCTGATGGTTCTGTACCTCTTGCAGACTTTGTTGGGCAGCCCGTGGCTGTCGGCGGGGTAGAAACCCTCACGGCAGGCAGGGACACAGCGCCAGTGGGGTGCAGGGCCCTCGGGGGTGCAGGGGGTGCAGTCCTCCTCACCTGGCCCTGTGGGGACAGGGTAAAGGGAAAACCTGGGTGGGTTTGGAGACAGTGCAAACAGCCCCACATGTGATGGGGACACCAGCTTGGCTTTGTCTTGCTCATGAACGAGATGCTTGTCGTGCCACAGGGTCCCGCGCATGTGCTTGGCTCCCACCCCAAAAAACTCAGTTTCCACCCCAAAAAACACATCCAGGATCCAGTGTCTGTCTCTCTGCAGAGCCAAAAGCTGCCTACCAGGGCTTGGTGACAAAGAGCACATCAAAATCCCCTCTAGGCCATCCCAAGCATGCACCGATTTGCATTTCCCCAGGGTGGAAAAGAAGATGCTGAACTGGGCCAAGGAGGAATTGGAGGGGGAAAGTGCTCCAGAGAGGAGCTGGGAAAGCAGAGGGCCCCACTCTGATGCTGTGTGTTGTGGCTGGACAGCAAAGCTCAGTGATGGAGGTGGTATCATTAAAGGGCTTCCACGCACCAAGCTTGAGAAATGGTTATGCAGGAAAAGGAGGAAAGAAAAGGCTGGAAAAATAATTGTGGTGGAGTACCTTCACACTGACTGGAATAAGAATTAGAAGGGAAATAATTTTCTTCAGGGATTAAGAGCCCATTCCCTTCTAGCCTTGCCAACAAGATCAATAAATATTTTGGATTTAGACTAAGGCAATTGCCCATGTATGATAGAAGAGGTTCATGCCACTGAACATGGATTGTCTAGAGATCATATTATCATCAGATCTATGATGATTTCGAGGGCAGATGCAAACATTAACAATGGAAAATAATTGGACTTGCAGGAAGCAAGAAAGGCAGGATTTAAAGGGAATGCTGAGCAATTTGAGGCAGCTGGGGGAGGCCAGGAGCAGCCAGCCCAGCACCGTGGGGCAGCTGGGATAACATGGGATAACACAGGATAACACACCTCAGCTGCCTGACATTTTTATCTGCTGCAAAGCCACCTTCCATCATTCCGAGAGGGTTTTACAGCCTCCCCCACAACCTTATTAAACTGAAGCACCTGGCTTCGGGGAGATCGAGAAATAAAAAATGGCTCTAATAAAAATGTAAAAACTCCCCTAAAACCTTTCCAGCATGAACATATACCTCACAGGACATGCTGGAGACTTGGGACTGCTTTCCCTCAAGCACGCTCTGCCTCGGCTCGGGGTGGTACAGTGGGGATTGGCACCTGATGCAGTGGGGTTTGGGGCTTTGCACGGGATGCTGTGGGGCCAAGGAGGGATGCTGTGGGACCAAGGAGGGATGCTGTGGGGCCTAGGGCGTACCTGTGCTGGCAGGGCAGGTCTCACACCGCCAGGGCTCCCGGCTGAGGTACATGGCAGGCTGGCACTCTGGCACACAGCTCTCCCCTGCCAGGCTGCCAGGAAAGCAGAGAACATTTGCACCCAAAACTACAGGATATGGGGACTCAGCACAGCCCATTCCCACCCCTCATCCCCCAGTGTCCTATGGCATCCTCAGCCTGCAGCACTGGAGGTGTTGGAAACCCAGCCAGCGTTTTAGGAGAAATTAAAATCCTGCCTGGACCAAAGGGACAGCTGCTGGTTCCTTAATTAAGTATCCAGGAGGAAATAAAATTATTTTTTTCCCATGGGCAGCCAGCCAGGCTCTCCTGAAGACCTTTTGCACCAGTGAGGCTCCCTGGAATAAAAGGAAATTGGTTCAGCACCGTGCCTGGGCCGGTGCTGCTTCGCCGTGGCAGGGATGATTTGAAGTCCCAGCTTAAAAGGATATTGGACAATAAAAAACAAGCACCGTGTGGATTATGTCTGACAAGTGCCTCCACTTGTGCTTTTCTGAGGGAGTAGATAATATTTTGGCAGCAGGAATTTCTTTGTCTGAGTGAGCCCCACTGCTACTCCATAGCTCTGGCTCACTTGCAGTGCCTGAACACTGCAGACTGCCACGGGATTGTACTTCCATGAGCAACTGGGGATGGAAAACAGCCTCTCCCTAGTGGTGACACGGGGCTCTGTGTCCCACAGATGCCATTGGGCCAGCAGCAGTGGCACCCAGTGCCCCTCTCAGGGTCAGGGCTGCCCTGCCTGCATTTGCAGGGAGCATTCTCAGCCTGCCTGAAGCAGCTCAGGCTGGTACCAGCTCTACACAGCTCTTACCCACCACCCTGGAAAGAGCTGGAGAAAATGAAATTAAATTTAAATCACGGTTTTCAGCTAAGAAAGAGACACTAATCACCCCCTTTAAATTCCCAGACCTCCAGCACACTGCACCACAGCTGCAGTGCCATGGAAGCAGGATCTCTGGTCTTGAACTTAATTCACTCTCTAATTTCCCATCGGTTTTCCCAAATTTAAAGCACAGGTATGAGTGCTGCAGGTATGAACTCCTCCCATGCTGGTGTTTTACCTGAATCCCTCTTTGCATGCAGTACATTTATCTGCTTCGCCGACACATTTTTTACAGCTTTGATGACATTTCAGACAGCGTTTCTGACCTTTCAAAAAACAAAGCAAAGCAGAGAGAATAAAATCCGGACGGTGATTTGCACGCAGCAGCCGGAGCTGCAAAGCCCCAGTGCACCCCAGCAGCAGCTCCCCAGGGTGGAAAGGCACATCCCTCCCCAGCAGATCCCTGCTATTGCAGGTGACCTTATCTGTCACCACTTGCTAAAAAGAAATATGCTTTGCAAGCAGCCAGGATCATTAATTACAGTCTTCTAATTAAGAGTTTCAAGTTGAGCACCTCTTTGCATCACTCTCTGAACACCCAGAGGTTTCCCTCCTCCCTCCACCATGCAAAGTGTGTCAAGAGGGAAATTCAAAGCCAATACTCAAGAATCAAGGTGTGTTCTCCACCCAAAGCGCTTAAAATAGAAGCAACCCCAGCACATCCTCATGCTGCAACTTGCAATGATAAACATCCTTACGTTCCTCGGCGTAGAACCCGGGAGGACAGAGCAGCACGCAGGTGCCCATCTCGGGGTGGTGGTAGAGGTTCCTCTTGCAGGCCGTGCACTGGCTGGGTCCCCTCCCGACGCAGCGCTCGCAGCCCTTGTGGCACCGCCGGCACCTCCGGGCGCCGTTGTCACCGAAGAACCCAGCGGGGCACGAGCTCACACACATCCTGGGGAGGGAACCGGTGGCACAGGGCTTTGGTGCCAGCACCGGTCACCTCCCGCCTCAGGCACAGCCCCTGTCCCCTCACCCGCAGTGTCTGGGGTGTTGCCCAGCCTGGGCAGCAATTGGAGCTCGTTTACTTCTTGTTGTTGTGATTTACAGTGTCTTGGAAGTCACAGCCCTAATACAGAGATGCGGAATCTCTTGTCCCAGCTCTAGGTAAAGTTTCACTGTGCTGTCCCAGTGGAAGCCCCAGTTCCTGACAGCTCAGTTGGCTGTCCCTTGGGTGTGGGTGATCCCAGTCAGTGAAGCCAAAGCTTCTTCCCCAACATTATTATGTGGTCAAGATCCTCCAGGACTCTCCAGATCCATGTCCTCTAACCCACTGTACCCTAATTCAGGACAGGGATCCTCACACTTCCTCCACCCATTTAATTTCTCATACACTTCTTTCTCTGTGCAAACATCTATCACCCACACTAAGCTGTGAGACCTGAGGCAAGGTGCTGCTGTCACCTTGGGGACCCCGTGGGGACA
Organism: Ammospiza nelsoni; assembly: GCF_027579445.1. NCBI lineage: Eukaryota > Metazoa > Chordata > Aves > Passeriformes > Passerellidae > Ammospiza > Ammospiza nelsoni. Next base: position 2,891,762 of record NC_080646.1, on the reverse strand, counting down.
CCCCACCATCACTCACCTGCCAGTTTTCACACTGCCCAGGCTGTAGTGGATGCAGTTCAAGCACTGGTCAGCGTTGGGGCCATCGCAGCCCTGGTCACCACACTCAGGGTGGCATGGACCTGAGGAGGCAGAGACCAGCTCTCAGTATGGAAGAAGCTGAGCACCCTCCAGGCACCACTGCCAGGATGCAGTGAGTACACCCTCCCTGGACTGAAGGACACCTGAACCCTTCCCCTGTGTTATTTTATATTCTATATATACTATATTTTAAATTTAATGCTATGGAGCTGCATGGCTTTGGGTGCTTGTCTTTCCTGCAGCTCATCCTTCACAGAAAGAATCCCACCCAGCCATCCTCTGGCTGAGCACTGGTGCAGGAGCAGCTTTGAAAGAGGGACCTGCTCCTCAGGGAGCAGCAGAGACACCCGCCCCTGCCTGTGCTGGAGGAGGGAAGGTGGGCAGAGGAGCTTTTTTTACCCCTCAGACAGCTGCACCACCAATTTGTGGCTGGGACGGGGCATTTTCCTACCTTCTAATTTCACCATGCTGCTGCCCCGCGCTGGCCACAGGCCCTGCTCCTCCCAGCCCGCCTCAGCCCCAGGCAGGATCAGGCCTCGTGGCTCCCCCAGTTTTTACCAGGGTTTTCATTTTCCAGGGCACTCTGGGGGGAACAAGGTGGCAGCTCAGGCAGGGCTTACCCGCGTACTCCTCCTCCTCCTCCGCCACCTCCACCTGGCTCTGCAGGAAGGCGGCTCTGGACGGCTCCATCTCCGACGTTGGCACTTCCAGTGACCTGCCCCGGGCCTGCGGCCCACTCAGGGCAGTGTAAGGGTGCTCGCCTGTCCCGTAGAAGATGAGGCTCCACTCCTTCAGCTTCCCTGTGGGGCAGACACAACATCACCCATCTCCTCCCTGTCTGGGGGACCGGGTTTTGAGGGAAGCAGGAGGATGGACTGGACCATCAGGGTGTCACTGCTGGCACAGAAATGCAGAAGCAAACAGTGAATACCCAGAAATGTTCATCAGCCCCTGAGCTTCCAGCCCACACAAATGCAGCTGTTTAAGCCACTTACAAAGGATTTTTAATTCCATAACTCATCTGAGGAACTGCAGCATCACCACAGTCTCCGAGTCCAACACTGGAGAGAACCGGTAATTTTAAAAGCTCCACAATAGAGGATTATTTCTGTCTGACAAAAGCCACCCGGCACACATTGGATTATTTCTTGCTGCTGTTGCTCCAGCCCTCTCTTTGCCTGACACAACAGAAGTCTGAGCTTGGCATTCCCCAAAACACTGTAGTGCACCTGGTGAGACCCCCCAAGGCCTTACACCACACCAAGACCCTTCACAAGCCACATGGCTTTGGGGAGAGAGTCCAAAAATGCTGCTGCTTCTTTCCAACGCTGTTTTTCTTCCAATTCCCCATCAATGCGAGTCACTTCATGCCTGCAGTGTGCTCGGCTTTAACTCCTAATCCCTGTGTTTCCAGGAAGGGCTTAAAATTTGCAATACCCAAATCCCTTGGCTCTCCCAAAGGGAGAGAGGACACACCTGCTGCACCAAGCAGTGCTGGTGTGGAGCCTGCAAAGGGCTGAGCTCCGGCAGCATCAGCTGGGGAAGTGCCTTTGCCAAAAGAATTGAGTTTGCTTTAAATCTAAAATATCCTATGTGAGGAAAGCCCAGGCTGCACAGGGCTGGTGTGGGGGTGCAGCAGTACCAGCGACATGACACTCTTAGTATTTAATTTATATTAAATTAACCAATTTAGTGGTATTAAATTAACATTTAATACTAATTTCTGCTATGAGCTGGGAGCATCTTTCCTCTTTTTCCTCTTGCTGTGCCCTCTCTACTTCAAACCCAGTGCAGACTTTTTGAGGGGATGACTTAATGCACTCGTTTTCATTTTGTTTTGCCAAACCCTGATGCCCGTGGGGGGCTCAGAAACACCAGCCACAAACTGTAAATACCAGGACAAAAGCAGCTCTGTGGGCGCTTTGCTGCTGCTCTCCAAGTTCAAAAGATTTGGGGTGAAGGCAGCAAACAGAAACACTTTCAGTGCAATGCACCCCCACATGCATCTCCCGCCAGAAAGTAGCGTGGGAGAAATTTTTAATATTCTCCTGGCTTCCTATCAATGATTGTGTGGGTTTAACACCCCCACAGCACACGCCAGCCCCAGGCAGGATGCTTCACATCCCGCTGCCCCCAGCCAGCGAGGCGGGGCCGGATCCTGCCCACACGGCTCCTGTGCTGGGAAGGGGTCAGGGAGCAGGGGGACACGGCAGGGCTGGGGACATGCAGGGGGCCAGGCTGAGCCCAGCCACCCCCCACCAGCGTGGTGGCAGCCCAGGGAGGATGTCCATCCATCTGCAGCCCGAGGGGCATGGTCCCCTTGCGCCGTTGCACAACCAACCCACATGCCAGATGTCCCAGCAGCGAAGCAAAACAAACAAACAACAATTACAGCTCTTGGGTTTCCTCGTTTTGACTCATTACAGTTTAATTTTGGAAACCTGGCTCTCGGGTGCAGCCAGTTTACTGCTACTGCTGCTGCTGCTGTGAGGAAACCAGCTTCCAGCTCAGCCAGACCGGCAGCCTCCTGCGTTCAGAGCTAACGTTTCCTTCCCATTTTTTAAAATCTGGGCAATACGGTTTTGCTGGAGACCATGAAACTCACAGTAAAATTTACAGCCGAATGAAGCAGCCAGGAAAGGGATTTGAGAGCTGGTGGGCACTGGGGGATCCTTACCTTGCACGGCGGGGTTGCGCACTTGGGATGGCGTGTCGTGGATCTCCAGGGTCCACTCCCCCGCCGCCCGCTCCCCCCAGCAGTGCACGGTCATGAACTCCCAGCCCTTGAAGCCTTCATTGGAATGGTCAAACACCCTGCAACGGTAATGCCACACACCAAGAAATGTGACTTTGGATGTTGTATTTTTCAGAAAAGGGAGATGGGTTGAAATCCCAAATTGAGGATTTTAGGGATCCCTGCATGCACACACCTTGCACAAAGCTCCCCTGCAGCTGAAACCTGCGCATGCTTCCCACCTTCCCCCCGAAACCCAAGAAAACTTACAGCACCCCCCTAAAGGAGGATGCTGCCCAGCCCAGACACCCTGGCTCGGGCTGCCCTCACCTCCTGGCGAGGAGCTGTGACCGTGTCCCAGCCGGGGAGATGAGGCTGATCTGGAGGTCCCCGCGGCGCGGGTGGGCGATGCTGAGCCGCACCACGACGTGCTCCAGGTACAGCACGTGATGGTCGCGCTGCTCGGCGCAGGCGCTGCTCAGGGTGCTGGCCCGCAGCACGTGCTCGGCTCGGATGTACCTGCCAGGGACAGGGAATGGCGTCAGGATGGGGACAGAGTGCCCCTGGCTCCCTGGCATGGACAGCCTGCTAGATCAGACCCTGGTCTCCTGCTGCTTCACAGCAAAAATTATCTTATCTGCCACGGCAATTCCCAGTGTCCTAGCAGGGGAATTTGCTGAATTGCTGGATGGTAACCAGACGAGTTTGAAGTGCTTCGAAGATCTATGCCTTATGGGCTGCAAGGGCGCTGCTTTATTATAATTATGAGTGCAGCACTCCACTTTGGGCTGTAATTAGTGTCTGTATCAGATAAATAGCTTCATGAACACACTTGGCTCTGCACTCATTCCTGTTTTGCATATGCAAGTCTCTAAAAGACTTTTCTGATTAACAGCTCTCTTGCTGTACAGCCAGGCATTGGTAAATGAGGAGTCACTTGGTCAGATCCCTGATCCCACTCTTCACCTAGGAGGGACTGACCTACCAAGGATGAGATGTGAACCTGAGCTGGAATGAGCCTGAAGTCAAACTCAAAGAGAACTAAGACACCGGAAATTTGGTAATTTTTGCAACAAATCACCGGTTTTTGGTGTCTTCCATCAAGATAAAGTGTTCAGTGTAAGGATGGAGAGACCAACACATCACTGCTCACACAGGACACACCCAGCAGGCAAGGTGGGTTTGGTCTCTCACTGTCAACCCTCAAAAATTCCCTGCTGATCACTCATCTAGGAAGCAAAATCTTGCAAAAGAGAAAAAAACCCCACCCACTATCAAAGCTGGCCCTGGAGAGCCCTAATGGGACCTGCACTTCACCAAGCCATGCACAGACCCCACAACACTCACTTGGGCACCCTGTCCAGGCTTCCCACGCAGACGTGCTGGGGAGGAACCATCCTCCACTTCTTGGCTTCCACCACAATAGCGTCAGCATCCACCAGCCCAAAGCCATATAGATGGCTAACTGGAAAGAGAGAAGACTCAGAAACCCTCAGCCTGCCTAGCAGGGGTCAGGAGCTCCTCCTCAGTGATGGTGGAGCATCCTCCAACTGTGGGGAAGGTGTGGAGTTGACCCCACTGGGATATGAGGTGTTTCAGCATATGGAGCTCATCACCCTGGCCAAGTTACACCCCAAATCCACACAGACACCATGGAAAACCCATTGCTGGGAGCAGCCCAAGGAAAGTAGCAAGAAACTCTGCAGCTCAAGATAGTCTCCAGCAAACAAGTTTTCCAAATCTCCACCAAGCAAGAGTTCCAAGCATCTCACCCCATGGATTACTGCCCTTTCCTCCCTCCACTTAGCAGCCTGAAGGTAGGAATGAACCCAATAGTGGCCACCCACAGTGAACTGTCCCCATAAGTGAAGCTCAGGAGAGCTTTCTTTTCCCTTGGCTGGCTGTTCTTGCCCTGCCATCCCCACGGCCTCTCACCTTTATGCCCTGCTCCGTTGGTTTTCCAGTCGGGCGCTCGCAGGTGCCCCGGCCGCGAGGTTTTGACCAGCAGGTGCTGGACATCCCTCCAGGTGAGCAGGGGGCTGCAATGACACGTGGCTCATGGGGTGCAGCAGCAGCAGGTACCCCACTGAGTTAAAAAATAACAAAAACACACCAGCCACCCCCTTTGCTCTTTCCTGCTTGAAAAAAAAAAGCAAGAAATTATGATTTAAATGATGACCACTTGCGGAGCCCGAGCAGAGTGGTGTGCCCCAGGAAGGGATGCCACATGCCCATGAGAATTGCAGGATTTACTCCTGGATAAGGCTGTTTAGCTCTCAGGCTCTAGGGTAGAAATGAAGCAAATAAGGAAGGTTTTCTCAATTTTTTTGAAGGAGACAGGGAGAAAAGCTGAGGCAGGATAGTGGGCTCAGCATCTCACTGATACACAATGCTGAGCAAACCTTCCCTTTAGAGAAATAACAGCAAAAAATTGCTGGAAATAAAACCTGGGTTGTTCATTAAACAGAAAAATTAAACCCAAATCGCCTCTACCTCCCCAGGCGGGGTTTGTGTGTTCAGAGTGCTGGACATTGAGTGCTCTGGGCTTCTGAGCCCCCTCATGACCCCAGCTCAGGGATATTGCTGGAGAATTTTCCTCGCTTTACTTACAGTCAGTTGTTCAGCTTCTCGAGCTGGGATTTATATTGCTCTCGAGCAACATTTAAAGAAAGAAATTCAATTTATTCTCTCTTGTCATAATGGAATGCCTGAGCACCAAGCTCTGGTAGTTAATGTTGCGGTTTATGCCTCAGCTAAACTATTCAAAAATTACATCTAAAGCTTTTAATATATTTGTAATGAAAACTGCATCTCCGGAAATGCTCTCACCCGACCTGGGTGTTGGGATATAAACCAGACAAGGAGGAATGGAGCCACAATCACCATCCCTGGATGAGAGTGCGGCACTGCCCTGAGGCTTATTCTTATTCCCAGCCTTTATTTTATTTCCACTCCATAAAAATAATAATAAGCTCATGAGAAGACACTCCATGAAGCAACACAGGGATGCCCAAGGGCTCTTCCTGGGCTGGAGGACCATGATGGAACCAGGAGGGGATTGGGATGGGGACAAGAGGAAAAGAGCAGCTAGTTTGAACCAGGGGTGTGTTACTGAAAATTAAGTTCTGTGAGTTTTTGACATTATGAAAAAGCAGTCTTTTTCCCGCAGAAATGCAACACTTGCTGAAAACCATCACTTCTGCCGACATTTCCCAATATCTGTGATGTTTTCTGACTTTTTTTTTCCTGGAAAGTATTTATAAAACTCCCGTTGGAGCTAGCTGTCAGCAGTTTCAGTGCACCTACTGAAAAGCTTGACTGATGTCATCCACCCCAAACTTTGCAACACATGGCAACACATGAAGAATTAGATCAATAAAACACCTGTGGGAAGATTAGATTCCAAACAACAACACTGCCAGCAAGGAGCAATTTAAAACAACTCTGTCATTTTGGTCACTGTACAGGAAACAAAACCACCTTGTTTCTTTCAGGTTTTGCTCAGCAGGTGCTAAATGTGGGAACATTTCTCCTGGCCAGGTTACACTTACTTTGCCTCCAAGGCCAAGGCGATGATGCCGGCGACCATGGGGGCGGACACGGAGGTGCCGGTGTGGCCGTCGGTGCAGCGGTGCCGGAGATCCGTGGTCACCTGAGAGAGAGGAGCTGCAGCCCCCAAAATGCTCCCAGCACGGGCACTGCCCCAGCAAACCTCCACCCTTTCACCCATCTACCAGGGACATAATGACATCCCTGAGCAAAAAGCAGAGCAAAACCCACTGCAGGATGCTGCCCCACTGGGGGTTGGGGTAAAACTCACAATTTTCCGCTCATAAAACGCGCCGCTGCTGTAGGTGGTGGCGAGGGTGGAGGCACATTCCTCCAGGTACCAGGGCTTGTAGCCATTCTCAGTGGTGCTGCTGATGGAGATGGTGTAGATGCTGTTGGTGTAGCCGTCACAGGAGCAGTAGTCGCCCTCTCTGCCGCCGTTCCCCGACGCCCAGACGAAAATGGACCCCAGTCCCCGGCGACCCTGCGGGCACAGAGAGCGTGGGGGGTTAGAGGAGGTGTTTGCCCAGGATGAGGGGTGATGTCAGCGTGGGGAAGAGGGGTAAGTCTGGTTTTTGGGTGTTTGGTTAGGGTGGAAGGATGGGTCCCACCCTGCCCAACATTCAGCCCCCTGTATCAGTCCCCACAATGTGCCTCTCGGCTCAGTCAGTCCCAGTTTACAGGCAGTGACTCCTCAAAATCCAGAAACAGGATTTTGGCATTTTCCATGGGTCAAAACATCTTGGGTATTCAAAGTCCCTGGACCACAGCATGGGTGCTTTTAGGGATGGCCCTGCAGGAGGAATTGGCAGAGAACCCCAAAACCCCAAATCTCCCATGCCCACAAAGCCACTCATGAACCACTCAAACCACCAGAATCCTTCTCCCAGCCTATCCTTAAAAGTTTCTTTTGCTTGTCTTCTATTTGTTAACTCCCACCCTTTTCTCTCCCTGCCGTCACTTGGCTGGAACCTCTGATGGAGCCATCCCCACAGGGTACAGCTGTGACCCCATTGGGAATTGGGGAGTGGGAGGGATGTGCCTGCTGCCCAGACCTCCCTAGAGCCAGGGGAAAATCCCACCTGGCAGCAGCAGCTGTGATGCCAACAAGGGGCCCCTAAAGAAGCCAACACCCCAGGAATGAGCCCCATTCACTCCTCCATCCAACCACTGCCAGGACACCCAGGAACAGCCCAGCCCTGCGGGGGTTCACAGCAAGGTGAACATCCTAAAAAGGAGGATTTTTGGTGAGCCAAAAGGGTTAGGGGCAGGAAATGAAGTGGCTGGTTCTCTTCCGTGCCCCGTGAGGCAGAGCTCTCCGGGGAGGATGGAGCTGCCGGGCTTGGCAGGCGCGGGAGCAGCGCAGCAGCCCCGTCCTCCCCACGGCTGCTCCTGCCACGGAGAGATCTCAGTGCTCGCCTGGGCAGATCTGCTGTTTACCTCCCTCCCACTGCTCTGCGGCAGCTTCCTCCACAAAAAATAATAATAACAACAACAATAATAATAATAATAAAGCAGCTTTGCTCTGGAGGAATTCACCGGGATTTATTGTGGGCTTTAGGCGCCGGGGGGAGCGGGAAGGTTTATTACCTGTCTCGCCCCCCTCCTGGGGCAGAGGTTTTCTGAGCTGACCCTGCCTCTGGATAGACAGTCTAAGTCAGGCTCTTTCCTTACTTTATGAAAGTTTTCATTATCTGGGCTGCCTCCCAGCAAAACTGGGTGGGTATTTCCCTAGCAAAGATTAATAGAGCTGTCTGGAGCTCTGCAAGAAAAAGTACAATTGCCAAGGGAATTACTGCCCTGCTCCACGTCACAGAGAGCTTGACCCAGCTTGCCAGCCCACCAAGCCTGCTGCTGGCATCTCCCATCCCACTTTCCAGGGTTTCCTGGATCTGCAAGGAGGCATCATCCCAGCCCACACACTCGACGCAGACAGCAACTGTCCAGCTCACCCACACCAAAGTCAAAACACCTCCAAGGATGGGTCCCACTGCATGCAACACAAGCCTTCCCAAATCACTAATCAGAGGAATAAAACCTGACACAATTGGCCAAGCATCTGGAGATGGAGCAATGACTTTGGTTGGGATCAGGAGACTGGAAGCCCAGACCTCCCTTTCATCCCTCACCCGAGTGTCGCACCCATGGGACCCAAGAAAGGCTCAGACCTGCTCCAAACCCACATCCCCTGATGCCCAGGCAGGGCTGCACTGGGGGAAAGTGGGTTTGGAGACAGCACAGTCACCTGAGGACATGAACAGGCACATGAATGACACAACAACAATGCACACACAGCTAACACCTGACAGCATTTCCTGGTGAGCAAGAGCTCACCACAATTGCAGCTCCTTCAGATTGGAAAAATCCATTCTTTCCCTTTGCTCTCAAACAAGGAACTATCAAGATTTCTGTAAGCAGACCCCAAACTTCCAGCTTCTTAATTTGCCATCCTTCTAAGACAATGCAATGCCAGTGAGGGGCTCCTGGCTGCTATAAAACCTGAATCTGGGCATCACTTAAAACAGGGAATCCCTCCCTGGCCAAGCTGGGGCTGATCCAGCTCACCCCAGCAGCTCATGGGTTGGCTGTGAGATGCACAGCATCTCCTGCTTCCGCAGCTCTGCAGGGCCTGGGTGTTTGCCCAACAGCACTCCATGAATGACCAGGATAAATATTCCCTCGTTAGCTTGGGAACTAATAAAGTGTGGCTGGAGGAACAAGAAACAAGATGATAAATTACCCCAGTGCAGTCCTATCGCTAATAGATAAAGGTTATTTTAATGTTTCCATTAAAAACTCAATTTTAAGGATTTATAACTTGGTTACAGCTGTTTGCTTGGGCTAAAGGTGGCAGTTTACTATCTGCTTGCAGCTTTCCTTGTTATTTAAGGAGATGGAGTTGGCAATTACGAGTTGTGCATGTGGGATAGTGGGTGCTGCAAACACGGGGTGGCAGTGGTGGGACTGGGGTGTCCCCTGGGAGGCAAAAACAAGCATCCTGAGACAGTGGGGCTGTGCTAGGCGAGTACCCTGCTGCTGCCCGTTTGCTCCTGCGTGGAAAAATAAGGTCTAAAAAGCAGCTTGTTCCCCGTATTTACACGGCGTGAGCTGCCCGGCACTTCAATGGATTCCTCGGCAGGCTCACCGCCCCAGCAGGAAATCAAGTAAACAGTGGGAAAAGCACTCCACCCTATTTTTAGATAAGAGGCCGCCCCAACGCCCGGCACGCTGCGGGAAGAGGCAGCAGAGGGAGGAGTGGTGGCAGAGGTTGAAGTGGGGGCTTCACAGCCTGACCCAGGGCTGCTGGCAATGGAATCCCACCCCCAGATTCTCTGGAGCACCCAGGGAACAGCCACTGTGGAGCCCTGAGCCACTGCGACACTTACCCACAGCGCCCACCAAGCTGCCAAAAGGCCTTGTTCCCAATGCTTTAGCCAATATTGGGCATTTTTTAAAAGTACCCAAAAAGGGAAGGGGCACAGGAAGGGGCCAGGGCATCCCCAGCAAGGATTGACAGCTGTCAATCATATGTGATGTTGGCCAAACAAGGACAACAATCCATTGTCAGACCCTGTGGCAACACCCATGTCCCACCCCAGCCATGACACAGCCGCTTGTTCTGGGGGGAAAACCAGAGAAATGCTTAATGTGACAGAGGCCCCTGGGAAAGGATACCAGGAATCCAAAGAGCATGGAGGAGATGGTTGGACATACTGGGGATTGGGATACTGCTGTTTCCATCCACACCAGCATCCAGGGGGACATTTTGGGGTGCAAAGTTACCCCCCCAAGAACCGCTTTGGGTTTCTCATCCCGGCAGAGCTTTGCACAACCTGGGGCCTCCCTGCTCTGCCGGGGCCGTGCCGAGGGGTCCCACCACCACGGGCACCTCCCGCCGTCACCACCCTCGGCCGCCAAATCCACCGGAGCTCTTAGGGGACAACCAGGAAAAATCAGAGATGATTGGCGCCCCCAGCCCTAGTGCTGGCATCGCCTCGGGGGCCGAGCTGCCCATCCCCACACCAGACCCCGGGACAGGAGGAGGAGGGCGAGCGCGTCTGGGCGCTGTGGGATCCACACCTTTTTAATGCCTTGCTCAAAAGCCTGTTTGGCCAATAGACCAGGTCCATCAACTGTCTTCCCATCATCATCTGGCCCCCAGCTCGCGCTGTAAATGTCAATGTAATCGGGTCTGATGCCAAGCGACTTCGCTTCAACAACATCTGTTACATCTCCATCTAACATACGAATGCCTAAAAGCACAAAAACATCAGACATTAGGGCTTCATGGCGTGGATGACAGCGTGAGGATTGCAATCAAAGGGCTTTGTTAACGGCGGCGGAAACCGCGCCTGGAATAGCTTCAGCCCGTGGCCCCGCATGCCAACAAGCCTGGCAGCAGGAGGCTGGGGAGCTACGGGGAAACTTCTCTGTGTTGCTGGCTTCATGGCAAGGGATGGACAAGGGGGTGTTAAAATTCACTTCCCCTCCTCCAGTGGGGAATGGGTGGTGGTAGTGGTACTGCACTCTCCAGTGACAAAATCCCCCTTTCTCCCCTTATGATTCCTTAGCCAGCACATTTCTCCACCTGGAAGATTTTGGTGTTTCCTGAACTCATGCCTCCCCCATCTTCAGGCACATTGGTGGGATGAAGTTTCTCCCCTCGACTGAGGATGACTATGACTGTTCACAAACCCCATCACTGCCCAACTGATGCCAGCAGTTCCCTGGAGAGGGAAAAGCCCCAGGAAAAAACCCAGGTTGTGGTTTGTATGTCCAAAATCAGAACCAGGACCCCAACAGGTGGGACAACAATGCCATCTGGGATAACTCTCACTTTCAGCTGGGAATGCCAGCAGGTACAGCTAGGATGCTCACAGCAGAGCCCACCAGCCATGCTGGGATGGGATGGGCTGGGGGATTGCTGCACATCCCCAGCCTCTGACTGCTGCAATATGAGAGCACAAACCCCTCTGCCCTCCATCACCCTTTCCCTGCTGGATTTCCTCTCAATACAGCAGGTAGAGGATGCCAGGCACCCCAGCAGGCTGCCCAGAAACAGCCCTTGCAGGAAAAGCAATGCTGAAAATTTCAGCATCGTATTTTGTCAGCCAGGGAGAGTCTGGTTTATGAAAACGCATTTCCCCTTCCACATGTATTTTGTCTTAAAGCAAACAAATGCAGGCAGATGTCATTCCAGCTGCAGCTGTGCTCTGGACACCAGTCAACTCAAATATCTCCTTCTGACGCTGTCCTCAACCAGCCAAAACCAAGCTTAGAAATGTAAAATCAGGGAGCAGAGCTGTTCCCAAAAAATTCCTCTTTGTCAACAAGAAAACACAAGGAGAAGGGGCAAAGAGCCAAGCCCAGTGTCTGAGCTGCACACGGCAAGGAAAGCCAGCTGAGGGATGAGGTTTGTGCTTGCTGTGCGTGGCTGTTCTCATCAACAAGCCCAAAATCAGCCTAAAGTCAACCCAAAGCCAACCGAAAGTCTGCCCAGAGACAGCCACCCACAATGAGGGGCTCTCTGGTAAAATAATGGGGAGCAGGAGGGAGCAGGGGTGGGTGCTGCAAAATAAATGAGGTTTGTGTCACACAGGGAGCAGCACCGACCTCCAAAGCAAGGGTTGGAGGAGAGGGAAGAGGAGGAGGAATGGCAGGAGCCCTTTCCTTGAGCAGTGATGTGTTTTGCCCAGGGCATATGAAAAGCAATGCAAGAGCACTGAAGAGCAGCCAGTAAAATTAGATGGGAGCTCTCCGAGTGAGACAAATAGGCTTCCCCAACAAGTAGTGCTCATTAATCGCTGCTTTATTTGTGTAATCCATCTAAAATCACTCTCGCTGCAGCTATAGCGTATTTTCCTCCATGATCCCAAACTTGATATGGCTCAGACTCTATTTTTCCCCTTTGCCTGCTCACATTGTGGGAAGCCCCCGGCCCCCAGCCCTCTGCCAGGTGTCTTGTCTCACTCAACACCTCCCCAGCACACCCCTGAGGCAAGGCACTCGTTAAAGGGAGCAAATTAAAATGAGACCCAGAGGTCGTCATAAAGTCAACAAGGAACTCTCGTCTCCACAGCTGCTGTAGAGAAAGGAGCATGAAGGGAATGGCCTGATCCTGCAGGATCCAATAAATCCCACCATGAGCTTTGCCTTGCTCTGCTGCTGCTTGCAGTGTGCTTGGAGATGGGTTTTTAGAGGCAAGAAGCCTCTAAGAAGCAACAAGCCATCACACATGTAGGGGGCACAGGAGATGGGATGGGATGATGTGCCATAGCCCTTACAGCCCTACCAGTCCACTCTTCACCCTCCCTGGGGTTATTTCTTCCCTCTGGAGATTTTCCCAGCACAGACAACACAGAAGGTTCTTGGCCAAGAGCAAGATCCCTGTGGACACTGCTCCCATGCAGACACAACTCTAACAAAATCTGTTTCCTGCACAGCCAGGATGAATAAGCCAAAAGAAGGAATTAAACCCCAAATCCACCACTGGGCACTTGGGTCCCTGCTGCTGACAGTCACTTCTCCCAGCACTGGGGTGGTAGGAGGGGCTGCAGGAAAAGCCCCTCTCCTGTTCCAACCATGCCAGGGATGGGTCTGAAGGCTGAAAGAACTCATCCCTAGGGATTTGTCCCCTACACTGTTTCACCAGCCATGTAAGGTGGGACACCACACTCTCACCCCTGCTAAGACCCTCATGTCCCCAGTGTTGGCTGTGTTGGCCAGAACTACCCCAGCTCAAACCAGCTCAGCTAATGCAAATGAACTCAGCAATGCTGATTAACACTAGGATGCAATTTGGTGATTGGATTTCCATTTGCTTTCCACACATTATTTGAGGGGCTGTGCAGAAAATTCCCTGTACGTGCATCTCTGACCTCCCCACCTTCTTGGTGTTTTTTTCCCCCTAAGGGTATATTTGGGGCTCTCCCCAGGCCCTCTGCTCTGAGCAGCTCCTCAGCATCCCTTGACCCCACAAACGAGTGACATCAGCTCTGAACCTCAGCCAGCACCACTGACCACAGCAAACACAGCCACCCCAAAGGACAGAGCCCACAAGAGCAGTTGTGGACTTTTGGGGTGAAAACACCACATCCTCAATCCACATGCACCCTCACAGCAAGGATGCAGCCCAGGCAGGAAGTTTCCACCCTAAATCCATGGAGCCAGAGTCCCCTGCATGCCATAGCACCCATCCTCTTCCCCAGCACCCCTGGGGCTCCCTGCAGCCAAGGCGCCACAGAGGAGATGGGGGAGCAGCACCCCACCTCTCCCCCAGGAGCCTGTTGGTGTGACCAGGGTGGCTGTGGTCCCTCAGGGGGTGGTGAGGGGCAGGGGAGCCGTGCAGGTGCAGCCTCACCTCCGATGCGGGCGTTGTAGGCGATGCCCACGATGCAGTAGGAGTTGTTGGCCGCCGCCGCCACCTCGCCCGCGCAGCGAGTGCCGTGCCTGCAAGGACAAACCCCATCAGCTCTGGCCATGGCCAAGCATCCCCCAGCCGCCCCACACAGCACCCAACACCAGCCCCAAGGCTGGAGCGGAGCGAGAAACTGCCCTTACCCAAAACCCACACCAAGCGGGTGGAGGAAACTAATGCTGAAAGCAATTTGCTGTTTGCATTTTGCACCTAAATCCAATTTGCTGTTTGCATTTTGCACCTTGATGCAACTTCCTCTTTGCATCTTGCACCTCTATGCAGGCTGCTCTTTGCATTCCTGTTTCCTTTCCACCTGTAACCATCCCACTTTATCTGAAGCCCAAAAAAATGCATCCAGGCTTTGCCATCTCAGCCACCCATCCTGACTCACATGGTTCAATCTCCAGACAGGGCAGGGAACCCCCTGGTGCTGTATTGGGTGGCTGGAGGATTCATTAGCAATTGGTGTGGTTGGCACCAGCTGAATTTGCATCAAATACAAGGACTTAGTGCAAAGTCCTTAACACAGACTCCTCCTCAGCACTGGGAGTGAGGAAAGGGGCCTGGAAGGCCCCATAGGGGACACCCAGCCTCAGGAACACCCCCAGACCCCTTGCTGCATTACAATTATCACCACATACTTGTTCTCATTGCTGGCATCATAGCGTGGAGTGGGGTCGTGGTCATTCCCATTAACATCATAGCTTGCAAGAGGGTCCTGAAAATATTAGATTCACCATTAAATTCAACTTACTAGGTGCTTGTGGTGGCCAGTAGCTGCAGTGATGGCCAGTGCAGGCAAGCAGAGCAGAAAATTGCATTTTCCCTTTAGTTTCTGTTTGCTCAGAATAAATAGTTTTAGGCTGCAGTCCTGTGTGTTTCCCAGGGGAAATATCCTGCTACCTCAGGAACTGCTCCTCTGAACCCCAAATCCTGCTGGGTTCAGCACCCCCCTCCCTCCCATTCTGGCCATGTGGGGTTTGAGCTGGGCTGAATGGATTCATGCAGGTTTTTGGCTCTGCCCTGGTAAGCAGAGGGAGGAGGCTGCTTCCCAGGCAGCTGCAAAGGGAGTTCCCCCAATCCTCTTTATCTAAAAACCTCATTTCCTTCTTAAAAACATCTCAAGCTTTTTTTTTAAAAAAAAAAAAAAAAAACCAAAACCAAACCTTTTCCTCTAAATATGCCAATGCACAGCCTTCAGCTGTGTTTACAGTCTGAAATTCTCCATGAATCAATTCATGGTGAGGATCAGCCCCAGTCCATCCCGTCCATCCCCCAGCTCACGTAGTTCTGCAGGAGGTCGGGGTGGTTCCTCTCTATGCCGTCATCCAGGATGGTGACCACCACGTTCTTGCCCGTGTAGCCCCTCTGCCAGGCTGCCAGGATGTTCATCTCTGACCTGCACCGACTGTTTTTATCACCGCAGTGCTGTGGGGACAAGCACAGCTGCAAAAGGGCTGCAACCCCATCCCAGCCCATCTAAGCAAACAGCCAGGCTGGGAGCCCATTTAATCAACCAGAAAATATATTTACAACCCACCCCCTGCCATATAACTTGCAGATTTGTTATAACTTTACTCCACAGATCAAACCCATCCTGCAGCAGTTAATCCAGGCAATGCTATCTCCCCATTATTCTTTTCCTCTTCCATTTCAAGTACTATGGGCTCCTGGGTTTTGAAGTGCTCACTTCCTTTCCGCCCTTAATTTTCAATGAATTTCCCTGTCAAATACAGATCGATGAAGCAGGCAGGAGAAAAATTATATTACAAATAGATGGCTGCAGCTCTGGGATGGGTAAAATACAGCAGTGCTGCTCCCAAGCCTTTGCTGTGCAGACCATGAAGAGGGGCTGCTAACAAGGGTGAAACACTTCAAACCAGACTCTCAGGTGTATTAATTCACAATTTTTAAATCCTGCTGCCAAGCACATTTGATGCTATTATTTCATTACTGGCTGGGCTGAGCAAAGATTGATGATGCATTTGCTTAGAAATAAATGACCCCCCATAAAGCAGTGACAGGGAGACACCCACCAGGTACCACATGTTGGGCCACACCGGGTCGTTGAAGGGCAGGGCATGTGGCTCCCCTCGGGCCTGCCTCTTCACCCTCCTCTTCACCTCCTGCTGCTGCAGCCAGTCCACCTGCAAGCAGAGACCTGGGTCAGCACCACCCATGGGCACTGAGCCTGGCATTGCCCACCGAACTGGGATGTGGGATGCAGAAGCAGTGCCGGCCTCAGCCTGAACCCCATGCTCTGGCATACCCCCATCTCCGTTAGCAAAGCTGCCGTGGAGACAGCAGCTCCATTTGGAAGGAGACGGGATGGATGGACAGATAGACAGGGTGAGCTCAGCTCGTTGAGCTGTCTAAGCCAGAGCAGATTCCCCTGCTGGAGCAGCGGAGCCCTGGAGCACAAGTAACGGCGGCTGGGAGCGCGTGCCTGAGCCCCCGCTCAGCGCAGCACAGAAGCACGCGCTGGAGCCCCGCTGGAGACACACCACATATTTCAGTGTTTAGCCAAAGTTTTGGACAAGACTCAGGTGCTTGGCTTAGATTTTGGGCTGATCCTTCCTGCTGACTGGGAGGCAGCAGCTCAGCCCTGAGGCTGTTCCACCTGGCTCCTCATCCTTCGAGCTCCTTCCTCCTGATAAAATACAAAAACTGTGGGCTTTACCCAAGCACAACACGCATTTCCCAAAAATATGTGATGGCCACACACGGCTGTGACAGATCTCAGGGGACGTGGCCAGCTCCACACAAGTATTTTTGGCAGTGGCTGCGTGTGAGGTGGCCTTGGAGCTGACCACTCTGACATTTGTTTGCATTGCAGCGGGGCATGACACGCAGGGAGATCAAACGGGAAATGATCTGGAAAAGGCCATGATTGGGAAATGCTGGTGTTTGCCCACGGCGCTGTGGTGGGAGCTGCCTAAGGTGCTGCTTTGGAAGCAGCCCCATCCCATCCCTATCAAACATTAACCAGACCCTTTATTGCCACACAAAGGGCTTTCCTGCCTTCTGCATGGAGGTGAAGCACAAGTTTAGTGAAAAAAGGTTATAAAAGTAATTATGGACCAAATCTTTACAGATGTTCATGCTGGGGGAGAAAGGAGGCACCGGCCAATGAGCTGTGAGGGCTGTGTGGCACATCCCTCCTTGCTGGACACTTTCTTCCTGATGGCTCTGGGTCTTTTGGGAGCTACTCATGGCGATGTCTCTATTGTTGTGACTAAGGTTTTGTAACAAAAGGAATAAAAAATACAAAGTGCAACTTTTGTTGAGCTCATTTATGTAAAACTGTCAGCTGAACTGAGTTCCTGCACAGTTTATTGCTTTGTGCCTCAGATGGAGGTGGATGTCAGAAACCCGACAGCTTCCAGCCTAGAGCTTGGGTTTTAAACACATATATATTATAAAGAAAAAAAACACTGTTGAAAGAGGGGGAAAAAAATGTATTTCATAGAAAAATGATTTTCCACGCTGCCTTGGCTGCCGAGAGTGCACCACTTTGCTTACACAGTGATGGATTTAAACACTGGAAGCAAAAATATAACTTCATGGTCTAACTAAAAAAAAATAAAAATACATTAAATAGGGGTTATGGCCCAAATAACAGGCTTTTTTCCTTAAAGCACCACTCCCTGGCAGCATTTCCATGAGTCTGGCTGCCCAAGCCACAGCTACCACCTTTCCCTGCTGCTTTGCAGGATGCGGGAATGATGGTAAGGTGTGGGATTTTGGGGGGTTTTGCCAGGAGCTGCCTCACAGGGATGTCTTCATCTCAAGCAGGCTCCTGATCGACCCCAGCGCTGCCAGCCAGGAGTCAATGGAGCCATCGTGTGTGGACACAGACAAATCAGCAGTTTAAGGACATTGATTTCAAGGAAGAGTTGATAAATCAGTGTGGCTGGCATGGGAAAATAGGCAAGCAGGAGGAGTCTGGGGCATCCCTGCAACAACTCCTGCAGCTCATGAAACTCAGATCAACTTCCATTGATGATCCAGGCTGGGGAAAAGCTTCTTGAAAATGTAAAATAAAGAGGGAAAAGGCTTTTTAGTACTAGAAATGGCCCAAACTGTTATAGTCCTGAGGCCCAGGGTCCCAGCTCTACCCTTGCAAACCCTAATTATTGCAGAATCACAGAATGGTTTGGGTTGAGGGAGACCTTAAAGCTCATCTCACTCCAAATCTTCTGCCATGGGCAGGGACACCTTCCACCAGGACAGGTTGCTTCAAGCTCCATCCAACCTGGCCTTCAACACTTCCAGGGATCCCAGTGGCTGTGCAGGAGTTAAAGTGGAGGTCCAGGATAATCAAGATGGTTCCAGCACACATTTGCCATGAAGCACAGCAAATATTTCCGAGGGGGTTGATTTTGCTGTGGTGCATGGCCAGAGGCACAGGGACCAAGGCCGTGGCATCCCCTGATGGGAATCAAGAGACTGGAGCAGTGAGGATGGAGGCTCAAGCACTGCATGGACCAACAGGAGCATTCCAATGAGCAAGGGAAGTTATGGCAGTAAGAGCTGCAAGTGGAGCCCCAAGAGGGGTGGCACAGCATGGTGTGACCCCACTCTGCACCCCACAGTCCCTCCCCAGCTCTCACCACCATGACCTATCCCCAAAATCACTGGATTTGCCACATCCTTGCTCCCTTTCCATCACGTGCCACATCTCCTGGCTCACACCAGCCCCACCAGGAGCAGCCAGCTGCTCAGGGGTCTCTTGGGGCAGCAGGGCAGCTCAGCAGCAGCGTGGTCACACAAGGATCAGGACCCTGGCTGCTTCCCTGTGTGTCCTGGAGTCTCCCCTTCCCCAGACTTCTCCTGGGAGTAGAGAGCTTGGCGTGGTCCTCCTGCCCAGCTCCACCGAACCCCACAGCAAACAAACAACAGCGCTGGAAACAATAGCCCCCAGAAGGCATGAACCACCCAACATCTGCAAACAACCGGATTGGCTGGTTCCTCAGGATTTCTGCGAGATTTGTTTCCATCCTCCCTATTCCAGCTCCTGTCCTCGTGCCTCGAGGTGATGTTTTCCTGCATGCATGCTAAGCTGGTGCCATCTGAATGCAGCACTTAAACGATTTGTAAATGTGCATGGGAGAGGGGGAGAGGCAAGGCATGCCAACAGGTTTTGAATTGATAAGGAAGGATTAAGAGAACAGGAGTTAATTGCTCCAGCTTGGAGCCCACAGAGCAAGGTAAGGTAAAGGTTAATATGACTAAAAGCCAATTGATTTAGTTTGCATTATAACCAGACTCATTTAAATGGGGGTATTTCAAATGCAGAGAATTTGCTGTTTGCTGGGATGCCTGTGCACCCCCTGAGGGCGAGCAGCTTTAATTAAAGCCCAGCACACTTCCAGGGCACCAGGCTCCCCTCGCCGAGGTTTCCCCCGCTGGCAAAGCAGCCACTCGAACCAACGAACGCCTCCTCCTCAAAAATGTGCTACAGACCTTGTCCAAATATTGAACAGCAAATCTCTGCAGAAAGCCTGGGGAGGGCAGGGCTGCTGTGAGTGTCTGGGGAGATGTGGATGGGACCGGGTGTGGAGATGTCTTGGGAAGGAGCATCCCAAGGGTGTCCGAGCACCCCGAGGATGGCCAGAGGATGGCCAGACATCGCTGCAGGCACCAGCAGCTTGGGCTACATTCACCAGAATGGCTTTTTCTGCTTTTATGTGCCCCTCTCCCAAAAAAAACCTTCCCACCATTAACCCTTCCCCTGCTCTGCACAAGTCACACCTCGCAGTGCTCAGGGGGAGCTGGGGGAGGAGGACAGCCACAGGGGAGCCCCAACCCTTCCCCACCACCCCAAACCCAGCTTGCCCAGGTCCCTCCTTGCCTTCTTCCCCTCCCACCCCATTACTTTTGTCAATTCAGCTGCACTGAAAATCCCTTTGGATGCTTGCTCTAGGAAAGAAGCAATGCAGAGCTATTGCCAGGGATTTCACACATAGCAACCATTGAGGCAGCAAGTGTTGTGGCAACTGGATCAACACCCTGAGCATGCAACAGCCTTTCTGTCCTGGAAAGCTTTTCCCCCTTTTCTTCCTGCCGGCTTTCAGGCAGATGTTAGTGTTTAGTCACTTTTACGTATTTTTCACCACCGCTCTCCGTGCCCGTGCCCAATGAGTCACTCGTGTGTGAGCAGGGCTGTGGCTCAAGGGTGACATGTCATCCCAAGATGCTTCAGCTCACTCTTGACCCAGATCAAGCCAACAGCCTTCTCCAGGGACAGGTGAGGACCCCCATCCCACCACCCCACAGGAGCTGGGGACACCAGGGTGCCCAGCCCCGTACCTTGGGGTCCATGCGGAGGAAGTTGTGCGGCCCCCGGCTGCTCAGCGTGGAGCGCTTAAACGTCTTGCTGTGGTGAAAGTGGTAGTAGTTTTCCAAGCTTCCAATCTGCAAAAAAAAAGAGGTTGTTTGGGTTGTTGTTTTTTAAAGTCTGTTTTCCTGTGGCTGCCCCCCCATTTTGTACTGGCAGCATCAGTGCAGCCGTGCCCTGCACCCCAAATCCCTCAGTCCCACAGAGCTCCCGGGGCTGGGGAGGATGCAGGATACTGGCACCAGCCCCGGTGCCACCGCTGTGACAAACAGCGTTGGTGGTCGGACACTGCACTGGCACAACAGAGCCCGGAAAACATTTTTATGAATTTTCACCCATTAAATGCATCTTTGAAAACTGCCTTTCATCGGCTCCCAAGCAGAAATAATGAGCTAAAAATGAGCTCAGCAGCTGCGGCGCAGCCAGGGGAGCTGTGCCTCATCCTCCTGCCTTCTCCGCCCGGCGCTCCGGCTGCACACCAGGAGAGGTGATGTGATCCTGCCCGCCCCGGGATGCTCCTGGAAGCGTGGGATATAACTGTGCATCGCCTGCAGGGAGGGATGGCAGCATTTGCAGGAGAATGCGGTGCCAGCAGTGCCACCCTGCCAAGCCCCGGGGTGGCTGCGCTGCCTCCGGCCCCTCTCAGCCTGGCATCTGGAGACACCACAACTCCTCTTTTTTCATCTCAAAAGCGCGGATAAAGTCCCGGGGCTATGCAATGAATCGAGGGATCTCAGCCAGACACCGCATGTGAAACATCCCTCGGGGATTCACAGCCAGAGGGACGGGAATGACCCAAAAGCTGCACTCGCTGCCATGTGGCTCCCAGATCACATAATTTGGGTACAAATTGGGACTTTGCTATAAATTCATTTTTGCCTAAGTTGGTTTCCTTTTTTTTTTTTCCACTCCACAAAAAAAACCCATATTCCATGTCAAGAGCTGGATGTTGGGAGCCAGTGACATTCCCTGTGTCTTGCTCACAGGACCAGAAAGGGCCATCCTACAAGCACCCATCTGCAACCCACAAGGCAACATCTTTAAGACCATGTGTGACCCGGGGGCCAGGGTGACATTCCTGAGGCCAGACCAGGGCTGGCTGCAATGGAACAGCAGGGAACAAACAGGTTTGTCTGGATCAGATACTAAAGCAGATGACAACTACTTACATCTTTATCACACTTGATACCTTGAGAACTGCCAGTGTCTCTTACAAGCATTAAATATTTAATTAGTCTTGGTCTGCCTTTTATGCCAGGATGTCATTTCACTAACTTTACTGCTGTTAGTGTGATTCTTATAATTTATTTCCACTCAAATTCATTTAAACCCTCCCTCTTCCTCCTTCATATTACAGCATAGATGAGCATTTTCTTTAACATCCACATAAAGAGGTTGCTCATTGCAATCTGTATTTGCCTTTTAAACCCATTCTCCAAATCCATTCACACTTATAAAATAGAAGGAGGGTGCTTCAACTTCTCCATATTTTAGGGAAACCTTGACAAGGCCGCCCTGTCTCTTGCTCACTCTGCCTGGAAATCGGAGTACAGGGCTTACCACAAAATCCTGCAATGGGTTTAGGGTTGGAAGGGATCTTAAAGATATCCAGTTCCAACTCCCTGCATGGACAGAGCCACCTTCCACTAGACCAGCTGGCTCCCAGCTTCATCCAGCCTGGCCTGAAACAGGGATGGGGCATCCACAGCTTCTCTGGGCAACCTGTGCCAGTGCCCCACCATGCCCACAGCAAACAATTCCTTCCTAAGTAAAGAATTTCTTCCTTCCTTTTCACAAATAAATGCAAAATTGCCATGTGATGCAAAGCAGCAAGAGCACAGGGAAGGTAATGATCTCATCACAGGCTCTGGGGATACATAGCCAGAGCAGCAGGAAAAGAACTCTGTGCCCCACTTCTTTATCCTCCTGGGATTTATGGGCAGAAAAATAAGAAAAACCTTCCCATGATGGGAATACCTTGAAAGTCTGAGCAGAGGTTGGTCCCAGTGGACCAACCTGGTAGACCTCCAGATGTCCTGTTCCACCTAAGATATTCTAAGTAGAGAAACTTGTAAATGTCATTTTTCTTTTAAATGAAAAAGGATTTGCTGGTCCTCCTTGTGATCAGTCAGCTCAGTAAGGGCTTTGTAATGCAATCCCATCTAACCCAAACCATTTTATCTGTGCAAAGTACAGCTACACCAGCACTGGTGCCTTCCCATAGGGTGGATCCAACCGGGAAGGCAGTGATCCCTCCCCTCCTGGGGACACCACCCATTCCCAGCAGGGACAAGGGGTCCAGTCGCTGAGCTCCTGCCTTCAGGAATGCAATTCTCAAATGATCAACTCAGTAAGGATCAAGCCAAGAGCTTCCAGATGAGAGGAATCCAGGAAAGCTCCAAATACTGCCCCAAATTAACCCCATCCCTCTCCTGCACTGCAGGTGAGACCACTGAGGATGTGCCAGCCCTTCCAAAAGTTAAGTGTTGGACACCACACATGGAAAAACTCATATGAACCCTGGAACCAGGATGGGAAGGGGGTCCCCATCACCCCCCGGGATGGGAAGGGGGTCCCCATCACCCCTCGGGATGGGAAGGGGGTCCCCATCACCCCTCGGGATGGGAAGGGGGTCCCCATCACCCCCGGGGCTCCGGCGCCGTCCCCGCAGCGCCCTCGGCCAGGGCCTGTCCCGGCTCGCCCCGGCACGGCCGCGGAACAAAGCCCGGCGGGAGGAATGAGCCGGCGAGGAATGAGCAGGCGTTCGAGGGTGTAAAAGCCGTTTCTTTTGTTTAGTTGTTTGCTTCACTTAAATAGAAGTTGACGCAAGTGATTCCCCAAGGGAAATGTCACTCTGCCATGACCCAGAAGGGTTTAGAGTGTCCTGGCTCGTGGTTTGGGCACGGGAAAACGCTCAGAGCTGTGTGTGCCAACCCCAGCAGTGCCTTTCCCGGGCAGCACCGTGTCAGGAGCCTCCAGGATTGCATCGCAGAGGAAAAGATGTCACCAGCCACCAAGGCAGGGCTGAGCCTCCTTGCACCCAGCTGGGTCTTCATCCAGCGAGCATCACCTCTCCTCCTCCCTCACCGCTTTGGACTCCACTCAAACATCTTCCCAGGGTGATAACATCCTTGGCAGTTTCCCAGCAGGTTTTGTCCAGAATCAGCCCCCCAGGAGGGCACATCTCACTGGGGACAGTGCCATCACCAGCAGCTCCACAAGCCGATGATGCAAGAGAAGTGGGGGACACCCAGGTCCTCACAAGGCTCAACACACCACGAACCTTGAGCAAATGTCGCACACGTGCAGGGGAAGCAATCCCTCAAGGTTTAACCTTTTTCCACTGGACAGGACCCAGTGAAAAAAGCCCAAAAGCCAATGGGAAAAGCTTGGAGAGATGGAGGGCTGAAGGCAGGGCGTTGAGAGCAGCTGGGGAAGCCCCAGAGGTGCACGGGCTCCCAGTATCCACGGGAAAGGCGGGAGCCAGGAACACCCTGATGCAACCACAGAAATATTTCCCTTGCTCTCCAGCCTGCACAGGGCTGCCCCGGGGAAAGGGCTCAGGGGGAAAGGATGGATGCTCCAGTGGAGCCACATTGCGCCCATGGGCCAAATGCCTCCAGCATCACGGGGATGAGCTCACATAACCGGGATGCTGGGGAAGGAGGGAGGGGTAACAGATGCTCCAGCAGGGAAGGGACACAGCAAAACCCCAGACCAGGAGCTGACGTTAGGCTGATGCAACTTGGGAGAGTGGGAAGTTCAATCAAGATATTCTCTGCCTGCAGAGGGGTAAACACTGAAAAGCCCTTTGGGTTGCACAACCACCTTCGCCCAGCCCTGTGATAGACGCAATTGAACAATACAATGTGATTTTCCCCTTGGTGGGACGGGAGCTGAGTACGCAGGTAGGAGACTGAGGGTGCGATGTGAGGGGTTGTCCCCCACGGGAGGTCACAGACACGGGTGCAGGAGACAATGTGCCCAATTCAGCCTCCCCCCAAAAAAATTGTTTATGCAGCACCCCGTGACTTTAATTATAGTTAAAAGCAGGGTTGCGATATAAAGCAAGGTTATAATTTGTAGTCCGGGAGACACCTTGGGCAGGAGGACAACCTGAAGTGTCACCCAGCCAAAAAAGCGCCGGGCAGCGCCATGGCAATAAACTCTGGAACAAACTCCGAGGACACCAGCCTGCATCTGGGATTGCAGAGGATGAAGAAATTGAAAGGAAAATGAGCTGCTGTGCGGAAAATCTCTTTTAAGACACCAGTGTTCTGCGGGGGTTTGAAAGCAAAAGTTCTCTGTGTTCCCAAGATCTCCGATAAAAACCCGGGCCAGAGAGTCCAAAGTTTGCTAAACCCACAAATACAACTTTCCGGGGTGGGAGGAACTTGTGCAACCCCCCAGCGGTGCGGGGCGAGGGCACCTCGAGGAGGGGCGTCCAGCCGGGGGGAGCCCGCCCCCGGGCCAGAGCGCTCCGACAGCATCCCCGCACCGGCCCCGTTCCCATCCCGACCGCTCCGGGGGCTCATCGCCCGCTCCCGGGACACCCGGCATCGCCTCGGAGACCGGGCAGCTCGGCGAGACCTCCGCCAGCTGGGAGATCTCGGGGTCCGCTCCCGCTCCTGGGATCCTGCCCCCGTCCCGGGAGTGCCGGCAGTTCCGCGGGACCCCCGCCGCCTCCCCGGTCCCGGGACCATCGTCGGCTTCCCGGTACCGGGAGTCCCAGTGCGACACCCCGGGCAGCTCCCCGGCGCCGAGCTCCCCACGCCGGGATCTGCCGCAGGCTCCCAGTGCCGGAATCCCCGGCAGTTTCCCGAGACCGCTCCGCCTTTCCGATCCCGGGACCCTCGGTAGCTTCCCGGAACCCTCGGCTCCTCTCCGGCTGCGGGACCCCCGGCAGCTCCCGATCCCCCGCAGGCTCTCGGTGCCGGAACCCCCGGCAGCTCCCCGGTGCGACCCCCCGGCCCCGCATGCCCCGCATCCCCCGCTCCCGGTGCCCCGGCACCTGCCCGCTCCCGGAGCCCCCGGCCCCGCCGCCCCTTACCTGCCCCAGGCTGATGTAGCCGTAGGCGGCGGCGAGGCGGGCGGCCTCGGCGGGGCCCCCCCGCACCCGCACGGCCCAGTGGTTGGTGTAGACGGTGCGGGCGGGCTCGGCGGCGGCCCCGCGCCCGGGCAGCGCCAGCGGCAGCGCCAGGGCCAGCAGGCAGAGGCGGGCGGGCGGCGGGGCGGCCGCGCTCCCCGCGCCGGGGCCGGCGGCGGGCATGGTGCGGGGCCGGGCCGGGCTGGGCGGAGCGGGGCGCTGCGCCTTTTAACCGGCCCCGCAGCCCGCGGGGGCGGGGGGATGCTCGGGGGGGGCGGGGAGGGCCCGGGAGAGCGGGCGGACGGGGCGGCCCCCGGCGCTGCCCCCCCGCGTCCCCCCGCCCGCCGCCGGGCAGCCCCGCTGCGTGCCCGCCGCTGCTCCCGGAACCCCCCGCGCACCTCTGCGGCCCCCGCCCGACCCCGGGCAGCTCCCCGGACCGGCTCTGTCCCTTCCCCGCGCACCTCCGGACAACTCCCTGTGCCCCCCGGCACTGCCCCTGCGCGTTCGGCGCTGGTCCCCCAGCAGACCCCCTGAGTCCCTCCGGGTGCCGCGGTGCTGCTCCGCGGAACCCCCCCTGCCTTTCCCCGCATGTGACCGGGCAATCCCCTGTACCCGCTGCATCCTCCCCTGCGCGCCCCGGTGCTGCTCCGTGAACAACCACCTGCATCCCTCCGCATCCCTCTGCATGCCCCAGCACTGCCCCCCGGGTTTCCCCCTGCGCCCCACTTCATCGTCCTTTGTGCTCCCGATTCCCCGGGGCACCTCCCCTCCTTCCCCCGCAGGCAGCCCCCATGCATGCTCCCAACTCTGCTCCTCAGGTAACCCATGGCACCCTTCAGAGAGAACCCCCGCATCGCCCCCGCATCCCCCTGCATGCCCCGGCACTGCATCTTCTTTTGTGCATCTGCATTCCCCCCGGGCAGCCCTCCATGCATCCTCCCAGATCTGCTCTGCAGGTACCCCCTGAACCCCGCAGAGAGACTCCCCACATTGCCCCTGCATTCCCTCAGCCGTCCCCCCATCGTGCATTCCCTGCCTCCATTCCCCACGTAGCATCCCCCCTGGGCAGCCAGTCTGAGCCCCTTCCCCTCTGTCTCCCTGGAATGCTTGGCACTGCCCACATCTCCCCCACCCCGTTCTCCCTGCATCCCCCCAGGCATCTCCCTCACCTCCCTGTACAACCCCCACGGGCACATCCCACTGCACCTCCCCTGCATCTCTCCAGCACTGCCCCCACACCCCTGGCATCCCCCCTGCACCCCCAGGCGAACCCCAGACGGGTGGGGAGGGTTTTGGGACAGGACTCGGGATAAACCTGGACACCCGTAGGGCACCACCATGAGCCACAGGCTGGGGCAGACAGGCTGGAGTGCTGACTGTGCCTCCCACGGATGCCATTAGGGAACAGCAGGGACTTCGAGGGATATCAGAAACTGGGCTTTGTTTGGGGAAGGTGGTGGCGCACACAAAGGCCGGCTCAGGAGCAGCCCGGGGATGCTCTGCTCCACAGGCCTCCCTGCCAGTGCGGGCCCAGGCTGGCAGGGAGCTGCCCAAAATTAAAGGATGTTTCAGTGGCATTGCATCCACTCACATCACACCAGAGCTTCACCTGAATCATATCCGAGCTTCAGAAACGTGCCCGGGGCTCCCAGGGCCCTGGCAATGACCAGCTGCTCAAGCCAGGATGGTCTCAGATTCCCGGAGTAGGTGCTGTCTGTTTTCCAGACCCTGACCAGATTTGGGGCCCCACACCCCATCTCTCTGAATGCAAACACCTTCCTGAGCCCCAAACAGATTTGCAAAACCTACCTGGGTGTGCAGGTGTGAGGGGGCATCCAAGGAGCAGTAAGTACAACCCATCTCTGGAGCTGGAGAGGAAAATCACAGTCTGGTGCCACCCACTCGTACCAGCCCTGCCACTGCGCAGGTGAGCTAGTGAGAGTCTGAGGAAATAGGGAAGTACTCCCAGCTCAGCCGTGAGATTAATCCAAGGGAAATTTATAGGGAGCCTGTTCTGCATCAGACAGGGCCAGAATGCTCTGGCAGCTCCTGCACTGGGCTGGCTTTGACCCATTTGCAGGCAGCAAATACGTGGAGGGGCCAGATGGAGGTGAGTCCCTGTGCCACAGGCAGGCTTATCCCGGGAAATTACAAATATTAGCAAAATGGGGATTGGGAGGGTTTCTGTGTGCAAACAGTGCTGTACTGGCATTAGCGATGTGACAATTTGTTGCCACAATTTGCAGGCACTGGGGAGTTTGGTGACTCTCACCATAAGATGTTGCTCACTGAAATCACTGTGGGTTATCACTGCAGGGACACTGGAGCCTCCAGGGCTCCCCACCCCACAGGTCCTCACAGCACCCTGGGCAGAAATGATGGGTTTTGTGTGACCATTCCTTCTGATTATGCAGTGAAGGATGGTTTCCATTAGCACCAGCACATTGCAAATCCAATCCTCACTTCCCATCCGGTTTATGGGCTTTTCCTCAAGTTTCCCATTGATTAAGGTGTGTGAGATGGATGAGCAGTGCTGGCGGGTGCTGGGTGTGCTACATGTGTGATGCACATCCAGAGAGATGCAGGGGGCAAAGCCAGAGGAGAGGTGGGAATAGATGAAAGAAAACCCCTTCGTTTCAAAACATCCACCTCCCTCTGCTGGGGAAGGTCTGAGGGATGTCGGCAGGGGATGCAAAGTAGGGGCAAAGTATCTCCACAGGGAGCAGAGGAGGGCGAATGAGCTCTGGTAGCAGCAGGGAGGGTTTAGGTTGTGGCAGTGGGAAAAGCTTTCTGAAGCTTTTCAGAAGAGTGAAGATAGGAAAAAGGTTGCCTTTGTGGGATTGTGTGTGCAAAACCTCATTGTGTCTCTGCTAGGTGATAAAAAAATGGGCAAATCCCAGGAGAATCAGGCTGAATCCACGTCTGGGAGTGCTCTGCAGCCCACTGCAATGCTCATCAGTGATCATCATGGCCATCAAATCCTAGCTACAAGCTACATCACAGACCTTCCATCCCAAGGCCATTCACCACGGCTCCCGATGTATCTGCCTGGGGAATAGTTACTGGTGCCCGTAAAGCCCTGTGCCCAGCTCAGGCTGCAGCATCATGTGAGCTGGGTGAGAGCCTTGCCCAGACACTGACTGCAATGTAGGGACCCTGGTTTTGCTGCTCCCTGGTCCCTGCAGTGCTCCTGACCCGTCTCCCACTGACATAATTTTGAAATTCAGAGTGGCAATTTTCCCAGATGAACCGAAGGGATTTCCAGGGGTGTCAGGAAAGACAGACTTTGGCCCCATGTGCTTTGCAGTGGATGTAGACTAAGGCAGAGGCTCTGGTCAACTCTTTTCCTGGGATTATTTGAAAACCTGGAGAATTACAGTGAGCCGCCAACAATACAATAAATTTTGTGAGCTGAGAGGTTAAACAGAAGCTGCTGTAAAAGAAGCATGGAAAGGGGCACTGCTGAACCAGTAACATTTAAACTCTCCTGAATAAAATTCGTAATAACCCTGGCATTTTATATCTGTCCATGAATTACAGTTAAAATCCCACCACGTCCCACGCACGCTCGTTGCTCTGTACGGCAATAAGATTACAGCGAAGAGCTGGACGAGCAGGGAAGAATGTAATTTAAATGCTGCTCCTTTGAAAACCAAGCCCTTCTTTTTAAGGCACGTTCAGAAAAGGAAAGTACAAATAATGCACCCAGAAGGTGCTATTTTTTCCAGGGGTGGGATGGCAGGGCTGGCACTGAGCTGCCTGCCCTGGGCAGCAGGATTGTCACCCTGTTCCTGCCTGCGGAGGAGGGACAGGACAGTGGGAGCTGTGCCTCTGCCTGCTCCAGTGCAAGGAGTTAAGCAAACAAAAGCCGTTTTGCAAACACCCACGGTTCAGAGGTGTCCCTGGGATGCCAGAACAGGGAAGCCACTTGGCTTGGAGCCATCGGCCAGCCTTGCTGGCAGGAGCTGCCCGGTGAAAGCCCCGGCCACAGGAGCCGGGGTTTTATCCTGTGCGTGATGAGAGCCTGTCGACATGGAGATTACAGCACAAATCAGGTTAAAACCCATTTATCTGACCCAAGCAGAGCCCGTGTGCTGGGATGTGAGTGAGTGGGGCCATTGCCGTGCCGATGGCTGCGAACTTGTCCGGGTCTGCCGGAGAGCCGGGCAAAGCCCGTCCATGCAGCTGTGCACGGTGGGTAATCCAGGGCGAGCAATAATTAAACCAGCACACCTGGAAATAGCTCTTTCTGTAGCTCCCAGGCTTAACCAAATGAATGAAATTTGCGCTGGCGTAATTAAAGCGATGCGGTTCAGGATCTCGTCTGCAGCGGGGAGTTACTGCAGCTTGACTCTTCACTCTCCGTGACAGCCACGTGGAAGAACCCCCAGCTCCAGCCCCTGCACGGCGGCTCCAGTGCTGACTTCTCACCATCAGGGTGCCCATTAACACCAGCCCATTAACAACAGTTCATTAACACCAGCCTTCAAACCTGTCCAGCAGCACAATGCCTCCAGCGTCCTCCGGCAGCTGCCCCGGCTCACTCCAGCGCACAGCAGAGATGGCAAAACACCAGGCTCTCGGCTGCAGTCCCTGCTCCCCTCCAGGGACTTGTAAATCTGCAGGAGACATCAGTATTCTTCCATTTTAACTATGTTAAACCACGACACATTTATATTCACTCATCTCAAACAGTCTCTTTTTTTTTTATTCTCTGCTTGCCCTTTTAGGTGTTAAAATAACCCCAGACTCGCTAGTGGCCAGATGGTTTTGGGGATATTAATGGTAAAATCCTGCACACAAGTGAGCTGCCAGTGAAACTTGCCAGTGGAAAATAAGATTTGGAGCCTCCATGGAGCTTCATCCCCACGGCTGATGTGTCACAGCAGCACATGGCTCTGGCAATGCCACCACGGCTGTCAGCATGCAGCAGCCACCAGCTTTCAGCTGGGAAAGCCCTGGGTGAATTCCCAGGAGATTCATGCTCACTGGAAAAATCCTGTCCCTTCCTTTTTCCTTCCCTTTCTAAATCTGGATTAAGCTTTCAGTCTGAAGAGGTGACATCAAATGTGACGGAGAGGAAGGAGGGGATGAGGTGGAGCAAGGCCCAAGGAGGTGTGGACAAGTGGCAGCTCTGTGTTGGTGCCCAGCCCCGGTCACAACACTGCAGGTACAGAGAAATTAATTTCTAAATTCTTGAAACACCCATTTTATAAATCTCTGACCTCTGGCAGCTCTCATTAAAAAATGGGTAAATTTACAGGGGAAGAAGCTCTCTGGCCAGGGTGGAAGGGCTCAGAAGCACAGGGATCCCCAAGGAGGATGTGCCAATGGTTTTCTGCCATCCAGCACCTCTTCCAAGCACTGAAGGCAGCAGCCAAAGGGATTTAAATTGGGGATTAGAGAGGCTGCCTGGCTGCAGTGATACACTCGGGGTACAGAGCATCCCCAGAGCCAGAGGTTTTAGCTGTAATTAGACCAACATCTGTCCAGCCATGGCCGAGGCTTGCGCAGTCTCCGTGTTGCTTCAGGCTGGGCTGGAGATTTCCCGCAGGCTCCTCCTGCTCTGCTTTTCTGCAATTTCACAGATATCAGATATTTTTTTCCATCTGATGAGTTCTTCCTCTCCAGAAAGATTAAATCTTGATTGTCTGGTACTGTGGTAGCAGGTAAGAAGATTTCCCTACCTAGTTCAAATGCCATCCTAGTAAAAATGCTAGTAATAAAAAATAAAAGAGAAAGGGCCCATTATGGACTCAGGCCTGAAAAAAATATCCAAAAGATGGATCCTGAAGTTTAGAAACAATTGAAGCTCAATGGCCAAAGGGTTCTCTGTGGACTGCTGGGCCCAGCATACACATTCATAGGGGGGAAAATCAATCAAAGATAATTGACTGCGTGCTGGTCTCAAACTAAAATGGAACAAACCCAAGCCTTTTCACCCATCTCAAATGGGTTTGGGGATTATTGTTATTTTGGAAGTTGGGGAAGGAAGGAAATGCCCAAGTGAGGGGTGGTAGAATGGGGAGATGCTTCACCTGGAGAGGGTGCTGGGACAGGGAGGGGACCACAGGATGTGGCACCCATCCCACTTGTGAAGCAGTAGCTCTCCTGGTTGTTTCCACCATCCCACTTCATCTGAGAGCACTGTACCAGGGAGAAGGATCAGAGTCAAGAGGGTGCTGGTAACAAACTAAGCTGAGCCAACCCCACCCCTGGAAGAGCAGGTCTTGGAAAATCCGGTTACACTGGTGCCACGTGGGGGACGTGTTGTCACCGTGCAGGGGGAGGCTATTTCAGGTTCCCCCAAAGGAAGCACACTGTTGCTGTTGGAATGATGGCTCCAGGGCTGGATTTGGGATCAAAAGCTGAACCCCTAGAAGGGGCTGGGGGTCACCAGGAAGGGACAGCTGCTGCCTGCTCTCTATGGTGGCTTTGTCAGATCAAACACAACTTTTGTATTTCGCCCACAGGAGGGGTGATGTACCAAGGACTTGGCTGTGACTGGCACAGGATGAGCCTTCCCACTGCATTTTCACTTCCCAGCAAACCCCACTGCACTGGAGCAAGCACCAGCAGCAGAAACACAAGAGCAGAGCAATGAGCCTGGGGGTGGAGAGATGCAAAGATCAAACCAG
This sequence comes from Ammospiza nelsoni, assembly GCF_027579445.1. Lineage (NCBI taxonomy): Eukaryota > Metazoa > Chordata > Aves > Passeriformes > Passerellidae > Ammospiza > Ammospiza nelsoni. Next base: position 2,859,920 of record NC_080646.1, on the reverse strand, counting down.
CAGTGATTTCAAAATAAAATCCAAGAGCCCAGGGAAAACGCGGTGTGTCCTTGCCGAGGCTATCATTTATGCCAATTAAAAAAAAAAAAACCAAACTGGCATGGCACGAAGGAGAGCTGCGTGGTATTTCCTGAAAAGGGTGTGGGGAGCATCCTTGGAAAGCCTGCCCTGCACAATGTGCTTGCTGTTTCCAGAAAAATAAAGTTTGCTGTGACCCACCTGTCCCTGAAAAGCAGCTATTTAGGGCTGGAACATGGTCAGCCCGGAGTCAGTGGCTGGGTCTGTCCTGACTGCAGAGCAGCTGGCACCTTTGCCAGGATTTGGGGTTTGGCATTTACCTGCAGCTTTTTAATTGATGCAAAATGTCTTAGAAAAAAATTCAGGAGAGCTGCCCAAGCACCAAGTGCTCACAACTGAAGGTCTTTCCTCCACAGCTTTTGGCTGGTGGCCATTAACCCCCATACCAGCCCTCAGAGTGTGACAGAACAGGACAGGAGGGGTTTTCTCCTTTGCCACCTTCAGATTTTGGGAGTATTTTGACTCAGCTATGAATCTGGGGGGTTTAGAGCAGTAGTTTTGGAGTTTGCCAGAGAGACAGCTGTGGGAGTGATGGGTGAGAGCAGCCCCGTGGGCCAGTGGAGGGGCTCTGCTGGCAAAGGACAGGAGGGTCCCCATTGGGAAGGGACAGCTTTTTGTGGAGAAGGGAGTTTCCCATGGGTTTGTGTCCCCTCATCCCCTGGCAAGCTGGGACAAAGACTCACTCCCCACCCCAGTGGCAGAGCATGCTTGGGGCTCACCAAGGGCATTTCTGAAGGTTTTGGCAGCATAGCAAGACTTGCCAAAGCCTAATCTCCAAGTGAGCTTACCTTTGGCGTGGAATTTCAATGGTGGAGCGTGGAAAACAAACATCAACCCACAGTTTGGATGGGTTTTCTTTTGTCTGAGCCCTGCTCAGAAGCTGCAGGCAGGCAGTGTTTGGGTGACCAGACTGGATCCAGCGTTCTCTGGGCAGCCACGACGCTGAAAGAGAAGCAGCTCCACCTTAGGGCAGGCGCTGGTGCTGGAGCAGAGCCGACCTCGACACCAATTCAACCATCAGCCATCGCCCATCAGCCATCACCATCATCTGTGCCAGGGACTGGCAACATCTCCTTCAGCCCCCAGCCAGGCTTCGAGCAAACACCAAGGTCTCAATTCTTGGGATCAGTTTGGGGCTGAAAAATTAGAGATTCCCTTAGTCACACTGAAAAAAAAAAAAATCCCCTCTAATGTTTATTTTCTTCCCTAATGAGGTTGGGGGTTAAAAAAGCTGTTTTCAGCAAATCCCCCTTTGCATCCTGCACCCTGAGACCCACAGTGGGTGGAAATCCCACACAGAGCAAAACTCCACAAACATAATAACTCATCCTTGGTTGAAAAATAACTTTAAAAAAAATAAGCAAGACAAAGCAGGGTTCTATGGAGCCCTGGACATATCTGGATTAGTCCTATAAAAATCAGCTGTTGTGGCATATCGGCTTCCCTGCAGGAGACAGCAGGAGAAATGTTAACCTGGTCTTGATTTGAAAGCTGCTTATTAGTCCTCATCAAGCATAATTATGCTTCAAAGCCAAATGAGATGTCCAACTGAATTCTGAACACACGTTAATGTTTTTAAATGTGAAAAAAACCAACAAAACCGTATTTATTGAATCCCAGCCAGGCTCCAAATGATAAAATAGATGCTGCTAATGGCTCTGGGAAGGGAGGGCTGGAGCTTCACTGCAGCTTTGCCAATTAAATGGTTATTACTGACCAATTAGTCAGGAATCAACCCTGCTTTTAGTGATATCTGATTAAGTGCGTCCTGCAGATCAGCCTCAGTTGTTAACCAGGGGAAGAAACACCTTCTCCCCATCTGCCCCCCCAGATACTCAGACTGGGCAGGGTTTGTGCCCACCCTGCTCATGAAAAATCCCTTTTTCTTCCAGCACTACCACTGTCCTGGGGAAAATACATCTCAAGGACCCACCTAGGCACGGCAAAACCTTTCAGAGCCAGGAAGGAAATGGGAAGGAAATGAAGGAAAAGGGGAAAATTAACCACACGCAGAGGGTGGCTTCTCCCCCTGCAGCTCACAGGTTGCTGCTGCCCGGCACATGCTGAGCCATGCCCATTCACAGGCTTTTCCAAATATTATCCCAATATTTTCTTTCAGTTCCCAGATAAATGGGCCTCTTCAGAAGGCTTTAAGCCCGCTCTGTTCCAACATTTTCTTTAAAGCAGCAGAGGAAACCTTTGAGTTGTGCCAAGCTGCTGAATCCTGCTTTCAGGGCTGAGCTGCAAGGGGTTTTCCAACAAAAAATAGGGGCAGTGTTGGGCTTTTTCCTTGTTTCATCAGGAAATATGAAGGAGGCCACATCACCCCTTAATCTTCCTTTCTTCCTGCCTCCTCTCCTACCCTGCAGTCCTTGTTTCCTGTGCTTTCCTGTGTCTTCAGAAATTTCTGAGCATATTCCCAGATTTCCAGGAGCATCCCCCTGCAGAGCATCCTCCCTCTAAATACTCCTGAGCCATGGGGAAACTCCAGGGGACCTTGGTATCTCCTGTAGGACAGGGACAGCAAGGCCACAGCACCCAAGGAAGCTGGGGAAAGTGCCTATGCAACAGCCAGGGAGGGTGGAGCCAGACAAAAGATAGGAAAGCATGAAAAAAAGAGCAAAATTTCAGAAAATGTCAGCGCAAAGAGCCCCTTCCTTCCAGGGACTGGGTGCAGCAACATGTAGAGGGTCCATCCAACCAAAACTATACTGGGTGAGTGTGCTGCAAGCCCAGGGAAGCTGGTGTGGTTGAGCAGAGGATGACTGCTCACCTCCTTGTTCCAGGTGATAAGATAGCTCTGGATGCCCTGGCTGGCTTAGACAGCACCTGGGCAGAAGGAACAGCCCTTGGCCACAGGAACAGGGCTGGTAAGGATCTGTATGTAGATCTGAAGTGAAACAGGGTGAAGGAGAGGAAGGAAAATCTAAAGACGTGGTGGCTCTGGGAGTCTCTGATGGGCTGGAGGGGGAGAACACCTGGTACAAAGGGGCACTGCTCAAGGCATTTCCTGGCTTCTTACTCTGCCCTACACATCTACAACTGGTGCTTACAGGGTGTGGAGGGGGCAAGGGAGGTGATGCTCCCCAGGCACTGAGATTTGTGGGGTCCATGGCCACGTGTCCTTGGGAAATGCCACTAAGAACTCCAAAGCTGCGATGTGCAGGAGCATCCCCAAAGTGATACCCCAAGGGGTCCAGCCCTGCCGATGGGACAAGCCCAGAGACTGGGGATGGAATGTGGCCCTTTCCCTCGTCCCCAGACGGGTTCCTCCTCCTGGAAAGGGGGAATCCCGTTTTCCCGGGCCACAGGATGGGGCATGAGGAGGCCAGCAGCCCCAGCAGACGTGGGATCCATTGTGGCCTCTGCCTGTCCCCATCCTCTGGAGCAGCGCAAAGGCTGCATCAGCTCATTTCCTCCCACCGTTCCTTTACCCCGGAGCCTCCCTCGGGGCCGGGGCACGAAGATTCCCCGCAGGGCCGTGCCACGGGTGTCCGGGAGCAGCCGGGGCGGGCAGGAGCAGCCGCGGAGCCCGGGGAGCCCGGGGAGCCCAGGACTGCCCGCGGCCGGTGCGCCGGGCCGGCACTAGGTGGGGATGGCACCACGCCGCGGGGAGGAGGAAGGGCGGGAGGAAGGGCAGCGCCGGGCCGGGCTGGGCCGGGCTGGGGCTGGGCTGGGCTGGGCTGGGCTGGGCTGGGCTGGGCTGGGCTGGGGCTGCCCGGGGAGCGGCGGGGCTCGGGCTGCGGGAAATGCCGGGATGGGCTGAGAGGGGCTACAGGGAAAGGCGGAGGGGAGGGATGGGCAGGGATGCGGGCGGCACGGCTGCGATGATGCTGGGGACAGAGTGGCGGGGATGTTGGAGGCTGCAAGGACCCGGTACCACATCAGGCGTTATTGCCAGGGCTGTGGCTGTCTGTCTGTCTGAGGTCTGAGCCCTTCTCTTCACCCCACTCAGGCTCATAACGGTTTTTACTGACATTAATTACATTTTGAAATTTTAGAAAGGAAGTATTTCCCACATGTTCTCAGTCAGACATTCTTCTGCACCCCACAGCTTGTTCCATCCAGGCTCTGTGCTGAGGTGGGACACTGGCACAGCTGAGAGCTGGGAGTTGGTCACCAAGCTTTGGAAAGGCTGGGAGGTGGCACAGCGCTGGGAGAGGGATGTAAAGTGCCTGTGGTCTCACTGCAGGGCTAAAGAGGGATGGATCCATGTCAGGAGGAAAACTCCATCACAGGGAGTGTTTCACACTGGTGCTGGGCCATGCAGTACCTCCAGAACCTGGCTGGGACACAGCAGGCCAATGCAATAACCCTGCACATGAAAGGGTTTACTTGCTGTAAATCTTGGCAGGATTCACTTGGTCCAGTCCTGCCTCATGAGTCACCACTAAAACCAGGGCACAGGGTAAATCTCACCCCCTCCCTGTCACACCAAGGCTCAGCTCATTTCCACAGCCACTGCACAAGGCATCTTCAGGGAAAGCATCACCCTGAAGTCCTGATCCAAGAGACAGGATTTTTCCAGCCTCCTCCGGCAGGGACCCAAGCAGGAATTTGGCCATTAGCATCTGCAGGGAAACTCGAGGTGAGAAGTAACTGTTGATACACGTTTTTACACCAAATTCTGAGGAGCTGGTCTCACCACCGGATTAGGTGCATAGACCACAGACATGGTCAAGTTGTTTAATTCTTGTTTCCTCTCTTCTCAACAAAAAAGGCCAACAAACCAGCCCAATCCTGCAGCATGTCTGTCAAAACCCATGTTCACCACAGAAATGGTGGCTCAGAATGAGCCACTGAGGCCTGTACCCTCAAATTAGGGGACAAAGGAAGTCAGCACCACTGGGACAGGAGCATAAATCAGAATATTGATTTAAATGTAACTGTTGATTTGACCCCTTCTGCTGCCGCTCTGTGTTCCTCACATGCTCATCTAAATAAGAGAGAACATTATTTCAGACAAACTCCATGGTTGCTTGCTTTGCAAGCCATCAGGCCCCAAAATTCATGAGCCCCTTTGTGCTCAGGAGCCAGGCAGGGTGGCAGGTAGGGATCAGAATCAGGATGGCCCAGGACAGCCCTGAGAGCAAGAGTGCACAAAGCAGGATCTTATTACCAGGGGTCATCAGTGCTACAGGTACCAGATTACACTTCTCTGAGGGTTTGTTTCTTGTCACAGCAAACAAAATCAGGTTCTGAGCACATGATCATATCAATATATAATATTTTTATATATCCCAGCAGCTCCAGGAGGACCTCAATGCTGCATTGCATACAGGAAAGCTGGTGGCTGCAGTGCACCCAGAGGTGCTGCCTTACCTTAAACTCACCCAGAAAAATCCCTCCAGAACCTCTGGGGCTGCAGCTTCACCTTCTCAAAGTGGCATGCACACAGCAGAGGTGTTTTGGAGAGCTCCCATGCTTAGACAGGGAAGGGAGGCAGTGGGAGGTCAGGACTGTGGAGCAGGAAGTGATCCCCCCCAAACTCAGCCCAGTTTGAAAGCCTGGCAAGCACTAACACTAACAAACAGTCAGTGTGTTTATATCCCACCTTCCTGCCTGAGAGCAGGGGTTATTTTTGGCATATTTTGTCATTGGTGGAGATGTCAGTGAAGGCCAGGAACACTGCAGAGCTGTTGGGAAAGCCCAGAGGCAACTGCCCCAGGCACAGGATGATGAGCTGAGGGATGTGGGAAGCTGCTCCAAACCATTCACACAGGGATTGGGTTTTGCCTGCAGGATGTGGGGCACAGGTCTGACTTCAAAACACCTGAGGACTAAGAACAGCATGGACTGTCCTATTCCAGCCCTATTTCAGCCCCATACTGCTCCCATTCACTCTGTGCAGCAACGTCATCCTGAGCCCTCACCCACCAGATGCTTCACTCCTTCCCACCTGTCCTGCCTGTGCACAAACCATGGCCATCAGCTGGGCACCACTAGTGATGTTCTGCCATCATCAGTCTCCTCTTCCAGCCTGCACTCACTGTCTTTCATCAGGGCTTACTGCTCCTGCTGAATTAAAATAGAAAGGAAGAGAGCACAAAGCAGCATTGCTCATTGCCCACTTGCCACAGGGCTTGGCCACATTCCTTCCACTCACTGCTGGTTTTAAGATCATTTAAACCACTCACCTCCCCAATTTTCTCCCAGCAAGTGACCTCCTCACCTACAGTTTTGGATCTGCTTTTTCCCTCCTGTGAGCACCAGACGTCCTCTGCAGCCAGGACTGATTTTCCTGACAAAACCAGCAAGATCAGCAGGGAGAGCACACGAGTTCCTGTGGTGCTTGCAGGCTGATGGCTTTGGCAGATAGCTGGGTCTTCTCTTCCACACATATAACTAAAATAGGGAGCATGAGTAGCTGGAAAGCCCAGGTTTGATTTGGGCAGAAGCTTGGACTGGTATCAACCAAGAGGAAAACAGGTAAAACCAGGATTTTGGCAGGTCAGCAGTTACTGGCCAAACCTCAGACCAGGTGTGATAACCTCCACTGCCCCAGTGCAGCAGGGAATGTGGCTGGAAGCACCATCCTTTCACATGGCTAATCCATAAAACACAAGATTGAAGTCCAGAAAGCTGGTGAATAGGTGAAGAGAGACCTTCTTCCATGCCAGCTCCAGATGTGTGGTCTCCCATCTCCTTCAGCCTTTGCTGCTGCTAACTCCCCATGTATCACCCGAGGATTTGGCCATCCCCACACTTCTTGTTTAGCACAGGTAGTCTGGAGGACTGAGAACTGATTTAGTCCCACAACCATGGTGCAGTTTGAGAAGATGCCACAGGCTCTACTTGGCATCAAGAGCCTGAATTGAGCCCTATCTTTGCACACCCATTCAGATCCAACACTTTCTCTGGACCTCTTTGTTTTAGCCCCAACCTAACAGATGAAATTAAGAACATCCCCATTAATTCCCCATGCACATGAAGGGGTTGAGGATTTCTCCTCCAGCTCAGGACCCCTGTGGCCTCACTGAGCCCAGCACTGGCTTTCAGTCTCACAGGCATGTTCACCTCCTCCCTCCCCAGTGCAGAGCAGATAACAGGGCAATTCCCCTAATGAGTCTCTGTCTGTCCGGCCCTGCTCAAAGCAATTAACAAAGCCAGGCACTAATGAACTTGGCTTCAGAGCACCCTGGAGATGGGTTATTGCCATTTGAAGTGGAGGAAAACCAAGGCGAGAGCAGGTGGAGTGGCTGACCCTGGTCACGAGGTGCCTTGGTTGGATACAGGAGACAGAGCTCCCTGCCTGGAGCAGGGAAAGGATGGCAGGTAGACACGAGGGCGACCACAGCTCTCTCATGTGGTGTCTGTGGCTGGAGAGACTGGTTTGTCCACGTTTGGGAGGGCAGGAGGGACTCCCCACCCACCCCTGTCCTGTCTCATCCCTGAGTGGCTTTGGGGAAGCTGCGTCTCTGCAGCCAGAGCTCCTGACACCCGCCTTGGTGGAACTCCCCTACATCCTGTGCCCCAAGTTTTGCAAGACCCCAAATGCAGCCATTGAGGCACAGAGCAGCGGGAGTCATGGGTCCACTTGCAAAGAAACTTCCTCAATTCATGACTCACCATCCCACCCTCCCTGGTGTCACTCGTGACTCCGTTTCACTTTGCTGCAGCAGCATTTCACCATCTCTTATCAATGCAGAAGACACAGGGCAGCCTGTCCTGGCTGCAGACATGTGCCCAACACCTCTCCCTGAAGCATTTTTGTAGCAACCTCCCTGTTGTTGTGAACTGAACATCCTCTTGTAAACGACAGGTTCCCCTGCAATGCTGGAGGGGGTCAGAGTGGGTGTCTCCAGGTCTGCCTGCAAGGGTGAGGATAGCTGATAAATCACAGGGATGTGGCCTCTGCACCACATGCTCTCACAGCACACACGTCCTCACATGCACGTTGACGGCATGCTAAAAATATTCTTCACTTTTTGACCGATTAAAATTTTCCAGGAGAGTTGGAACCACAGCCCCCACCCTATCTGTACAGCCAGAGGCTTCCCCTCACCTCCCCCAGCCCTGCCAGGAAAACAGAAAATACTGAACAACAGTTCCAGTAATTTGGGGGGTTTTAGTTCCTTTAAAAGCCTGGCTAAAATATAATATTTTTTCAATAGTTTATTTTGTGATGTCTGGCACCATTCTGGAGCTAAACTTGGCACGCTGTCTTACTCTCTTACACCCACTGAGAAGGCTGTGGGTGAGCTGGGATGATCCCACTTCCCACCCAAAATCCCATTTTGATGGCTCAGGAAATTAAACAAAGAAAATATGTTTTAAAACCAGCTCCCACCTGGTGTTAGGCAGCAGAGAGCTAAGGCTGGCTTGGTGACAGCTCTGAATGCTGATGGCCAGTCACGATTTTCTTGACTTCTTTCAGAGGTGCCTGTTGTGCCAGGTAAAGAAGGAACCTGAAGGATGCTGTCAAACCCCTGGCCACTGGCCAGGCCCCTCTGTGCCATCACTGGTGCTTGTGGCAGCATTTTCTTTGCCTAATTTGGCTCTTGGCCATGGAGGAGGAGCAGGGGAGGCACAGAAGGTGTTTATACAACATGGGGATTGTCTTGGCGAGACCACAGCCTTTGCCAAACTGAGCTGAGCTGATAGGAAGGAGATGTCATCAGCGTGTTTTGGCCAATTATCACTAATAATTATTTGTTACAAGCTTCAGTCTTGGCTCAGCCTCTGATGCTCTTGTAGCCCTGTGAAACTGGAGCAAACAGCAGGGTCCTGCCCCAAAATCCTGCAGGTGAAAGGAGAAGGAGGGCAAGTGCAGTGCTTGGGCAATGCCCTGACCGTGGTGGTCAGCACAATGCATCCTCCCTCATGGTGTTCTCTCCCTGCTCACACCAGCTACAACCAGTTAGACCCTGTTTGTCCTCCCTTGGCTTTTCTGAGTGTGTTTGGTGCCTCAGCCTCTTGTCAAAACCCAGATTCATCACAGCACAGCTATTAGCTGCTCCCTCCCATGTGAGATGTCTTTCTGCTGACACGGCAATCATTCTCCTGTCAACGTGCCTTGACAGTACCAGGATTTCTCATTTCAAGTCCTGGTGTGTCCCAGGGTGATTCCCAGCTCCTCCATTAACCCCTGGCCCTGCAGGATGGGGATAGCCTGCCCTGATGGATGCTCTGCTATCCCTCCCACCCCTGTTTGGCAGAAGCTGCCTCCTGTTTTTCCTCTCAGCACTTGCCATACCTATGCAGAAGAGCATTTAACCTGGAGGTAGAGGGTGTCAGACTTTTATTCTTCTTTCTTTCTTATTTTCTATGCTGAGAACAATGGAGGCAAGGTTTGCAGAGGGAGGTAATATCTTTTTTTAGACTGCCTGAAATAATTAGAAGAAAAACCAGGCAGGCTGTTGGGTACATGAGCCCTCCAGCAGGCCTGAAATAGCTGCAGAAGTCTGCAAAGCTCAATACCAGTGGAGAACAATAGCTCTAAGCATGACTAGTGTTAACCACTTCTGCTACCAAAGACCATTCCCCAGCTGTTTTCCTTGGGGCATCACCCCTCTGCACAAATCCACTGTCCAGAGACCACCCTGTGGCCTGGAGCCACTGCTGTGGCTGAGGGAGCCACGTGGCTGCACACACCTGAGCCCCGACCATTGCTCCATGCTGGCTCCATGGAGGGGCAATCCCTCGCCTCTCTCCACGCTGTGCCCTGTCCTGCTGCTCCTGGGGCCTGTCCTGACCCCAGCCCCAGGGACAGTGTGGCACCCCAGACCCTGCCTCACCCCTGCCTGACCATGAGGACTCTCTGATTTCAGGCACTGTCTTACTACAGGGGTCTGGCCTGGCCTCATGGGAACCTTTCTGATCCCAGGGCACCGTGTGAGACACCAGGGACCCCCTGACCTGTGGGATCTGCTGATTTCAGGCTCTCCTACCACGGGGTCTAGCCTGATCCCTGGGAACCCTGCCTGACCCCAGGATCTGTATGTGATCCCGGGGACCCTGCCTAACCCTGGGGATCCTATTGGACCCTGGGGACCCCAACAGACACAGGATGGGGGGCCTTCTGATTTCAGGGATCCTCCGATTTCAAGGATCCTTCGATTTCACAGACATTGTCTCACCACGGGGGTTTTCCCTGATCCCCGATGACCCTATCCGACCCCGGGGATCTCTCCTACCCGGAGCACCATGTCCCACTCCGGTTATCCTGTCATCCCTGGCTATTCTGCCCACGCCAGGGTCCACGTCCCACGCCAGGGTCCACGTCCCACCCCAGGGTCCACGTCCCACCCCGCAGCCGCCGTCTGACCGCACGGACCCCGCTCATCCCCCTCTCCCGGGCTCGGTCCCAGCCCGTCCCGGGGCTCCCACCCCCGTCGGCGCCGGGGGGCCGGGGCCGGGCCAGGCGGGGGGCCGGGCCAGGCGGCGGCGGGGCCGGGGCCGGCGGCGGGGGCATCCCCGCCTCCTCGCTGGCAGCGCCGGAGCCGCCGGAAACCCGGCGGTGCTGCTGCTGCCGCGGCTCCGGCTCCCCGAGAAGTTGTTGCCGAGGGAGAGCGGCGGGGCCCGGGCCGGCAGCCCCGGCCCGCCCGGCATGCCCGTCCGCCCGGAGCCCAGCGGGGCAGCGGGGCGGCGGCCGAGCCCCTGAGCGGGCGGGAGGAGCCATGGAGCCAGTGAGTCCGGCCGGAGCGGGACGGGCAGCGGGGGGACCCGGGACAGGGAGGGGGGACCTCGGGCCGGGCGGGAGAAGCGCCTGCCGGGGCACGGGGACCGCCCGGGCACTTCGGGGCGTGTTCGGGTGTTCGCCGCTCTGGGACATCCCGGCCCCGCTGCGCCCGGGGCACGGCGAGGGAGACCGCGGGGCGGGGGTTCCCCGTGCCCGGCAGCCCCGGAGCGGCTCGGGCAGAGCCTCGGCAGCGCATCCCGCAGCCCTCGGGATGGTGGGGCCGGCCGGGAGGGGCTGCCGGGCTGGCTCCACGCGTGCTGGGCCACCCCGAGTGACTCCGCTGGCGTGTTGTCCTGCCCCGCTGGAGCCGGGCCTGGGTCGAATCGCCAGCTTGGCCGTGGCTACGCACCTCCAGACTTCCCCACTTCTGTTCCGCTCCTCCTTTCTGTTTGGGACGGGTTTAACTCGGAGAAGGGCAGTGGTGCTTCTTCTGCACACGGTTTTCATGTCCATGGGATCAGACACCCCAATAATCCATCCCTCTGAGAATTGATTAAGATGCCATAAATTTTTTTGCAAGTTAAACAGGTCGCTTTCTCCCCTCGTCTGGCCACGCAATTGTTCCTGCTTCCTTTCCTTGGATGAGGTTTTGCTGCTCATGCACAAAGAAAGATCCCGGTAGGACGGACTTCAGGCTCTGTCTGGTACATGCGATCCCTGTCGCTGTGGCTTGTCTCTCCCCCCTCACACCCCCTTATTTCAGCTCCCAACATTCTGTGGCAAGAATGAAAGCTCTTTTAAAACAGCAGGGAGACGGCAAAGCAGCCCAAGTTGGTAGTGACTGAGAGTTGTTATTATCCGCTGGCATCCATGAAATTAATCCACAGCAGAGAAACTGCTTCCAGCTGGTGGCTACCGGCCAAAGGGGCTTCACACTTACCCCAGCATTGGCTGGCCCTCTCACGGGCTTCTCTTCTTTAGTGATCCATGAATCCTCCAAGGATTGCTTGTAGAAGGGGTGTCAGAGGCAGTTCCCCAAGTTCCACGTGCATTTGAGCAGTTCATTTCCAGCGATACAATCTGTTCTGCTCCTGCAGCCTGGGGAGAAGTGGAAGTGCTAACAGCAAGGTTTGGGAGATAACATGGAAAGGGAGAAAAAGAGTGGACGTGTAGGGATGCAGGTTGTCTCCTGGGAGTTGTTCATCAGCACCTTGGTAGAAAGGAGTGTATGATAGTGAGATGCTTGATTGAAATGAAGTTGATGTAACTGGCTGAGGCACTTCTGTGATCTGTGTAACTTTAAAAGCACCACTGTTATTCAACTCTTGAGGGTTTGTTTTATTGGAAGATGTGAAGACGATGTGGGTTTGTGGGCCCATAAAATACAGGGCAGGGGAGAAAAAACTGCCTAGTTGTTAAATAAAAAGCCATCTTGTCTGATTTGGGTTCTCTGCTGAGCTGCAAAATGTAAGGCTAAACCAAGCTGAAGGAGTGGAACTCGTGTTTCATCTCTAATGCAAAAATGGCTCCTTTGGGTTGGTTTTGGGAGCGATGCCTTTGGCCTGAGCCAGCATTGGGATAACTTGGTTCTTCCTTCATTTACACTGGCTCACTTGGCTGATGTCAGAGGGCTCCTTCTCATGGAATTACCACAAGAATGAATCCAGCCCAAGAATATCCCAGGAAGGATATCTGAATTTCTTGTGGAATGCTCATATATAGCTGAGTTAACAACAGGAGCTCATGTCTTTTAATTGTGGAATTGCAGGCAGGGGACACAGGATGGACACAATTCCCTGCTGCCGGTGCCCTTCCCTGGCCAACCTCCCCTTGCCAGTTTGGGGCAGGGCTGGCAAAAAAAAAAATTGCAAAAATGTCAGGCACCATCTCTGAGACTCTTCTTGCTTTTGCAGGAACAAAGTTTGCAGTTGAATGATCTGGGTTTTTAATGTCCTTAAGCTGCAGGTCAGGGATTACAGCACCTGCCCCCCTTGTGGGATGTGCTGGGTATGTGTGAGGGGGAAGCTGCTGACCCAGAGCCCAGCAGAGTGCTGGATCTCACCCCTCACATCTGCCTTGTAGCAGGGACTGGAGAAGGCAGCTCAGGCTCTGGTGACTCCTGTGCAGTGCAAGGGGCAGAGCCCTCTGCTTGTGGTTGCTGTCACTTGCTGAGACCAGCATTGTCCATCTCATTGCACCTTCCCTCTCCTGGGCTGCTCAGGTGGGGCTTGGAGTCAGGGATCCTCTGTGTGGATGCTCCCAGTTGCTGGCACAGCAGGAAATCCTGCCTGCTATGGAGGGTTCCCCATGCTTGGCTCCTTTCAGGCAGGGGTTCCAGCCAGGGCTCCTGAGTGATCTGAGGAGCTCCAAGGCAGCCCTGCAATGCCAGGGAGGGAGGGGCAGTCCCTGAAAGGCTGGAGAGCCAGACCTCAAACCAGCTTTGCCCCGCTGTGCCTTGTACAGAGGTGCCAACATGAGCCCCAGCTCTGCTGGGCAGGTTGTTTTTCAGAGGTAGATGTTAGCTGCTGTGTTTTCACAGGCAGTACTTTTATTTTAAAACCAGTGTAGTTTTTGCTCTGCAGAGCAGAGCATGGATAGACATATTTACCATGTGACTTCAGCCTTTCTGCCAGGTGGGGAAAAAAAAGCCCAGCAAAAATTCACCTGCCAAGCAAAAAAAAAGCCTTAAAAGATGAAAACATTTTAGCAGTGGTTGGTCTGGACTCACTTGAATAAACTCTTCATACAGCAATATCCATGCACAAGTGCTACGAGGGAGGTTAAAGTCCATGCCCAATTATCTAAAAATGACATCAAAAGGGTTCTCGATCAGGAAACCAGCAGGTCTGTATTTGTGCAGGAATTGATGTTTGCTGAAGTGGCAGATCTCAACTGAATACAACTTCCTGGCAACCTAAAAAGTCAAGTTTAAAAAAAAACCACCCTATGTAGTTCCTCCATTTCCCGGAAAACTTTTTGATGCTCAGTCATCCTCTATTGTGGCCATTTCAGATACAGCTCAGTATAACTGAAATAGCTTCTTCAGAAGGAACCGAGGTTGTTGCAGGTTTCAGCCCAGTTTTCTTTTAGATGAAACACAGTTTATTTGAGTTTCTTGTTCCCAGTCTGCACCTGAGCCTACCAGGAAAGCCCAGCCCCTTCTAGATCTTAGTGGAGGTCAGAATAAATGTGGGTGCACGGGGTTTTTAAGCTGTTTTTCTTCTTTTTATGGGTGCAAGCTCCCTCTTTGGAATAAGAGCTTACCCTGGTGAAAGCTGCTGTCCAAGGGTGTGTTCAGTGGGAGTTTGGTGCATGAAAACAGATTCGTTAACAAGGCTCTCCTCCAAATTTTTGAAGCTTGTCCATACACACTTGCTCTGTCCTGGCTGTGGGAGTATCCAGCTCTGACTGTGTTCCATGCATTTGGGATTTTCTCATGTTATGAAACAAGATGTCTGAGCTCCAGCCAGTCCCGTTTGTGCAGTGAGGGCCACTTTGGGATGTTTGGGGCTCTCTTGTCATACATCTTCTGTTTGTGTGCCAGCTCTCTGCAGCAGGATTGCTGCTATTACACGAGGGGACATGGAGAAAACCGAGTCTGGGGGACAGTGGGGTCCCTGGGAGGGGTTGGAGGATTTGGGCTTGGCCTCTCCTGACAAATCACAAGGTTGGTGAGGTGATTGTGTAAGGGGATTTGGCTCAGCAAGGGATTCCTCTTGCCTTGCTCCAGGGAAAGAGGCTTATTGAGGGGTCCATGGGGTGTGGGGAGCAGCAGGGTGCTCCAAGGGAGGGGTGCAGGGATCCAGCCTTTGCAAAGGCTCTTCCAGTGCACTGGAGAGGAGGAAAGCTTTCATCTTTTACCTGCTGGGAACGTTTTAACGTGGATATAGTGAAGCCCTGTCCCTCATGCTGTGGATTTGCCCACAGGAGTTGGTTTGGGGATGGTGACTAAGCAGAGACACCTAGAAGAGGAGCTTGCAGAAGTGGCCTTGGACTAAAATATGAGTGTTGCTACTGATGCCAGCAGAATCCATCGTGCTGGGATTCATCAGAAAGCTGGAGGAGCAAAGAGGAGAGGAATCTGCTCTTTTTCAAGGTGCACTTGGTGCACGAGTGAGCAAGGAGTACCTCCCCAGAGAGGGAAGCAGAGCCCCTGGGGGAGCAGAGGAGCAAGGTGGACTTGTTGCCATCCCAACAGTGTCTACAGGGATGGCTGGGGTCTGTGCCCACTTACCAGTCCTGTGAGAGCTGGTTGAGTTTTCCTCTGGAAGATGCCAGTCTCCCGTTGTGATGTGGTGGGGAGGGACCACAATTGGTGGGTGCCAAAATCTTCTCTGGGCTGCCTTTCTGATGATGGAAACTCCTTATGCCTTCTGTCCTTGCAGGATACAAAGGAGGAGGTCTCAGAGAAACCCAAGGGTGCTCCAACTGCAGAGAAATATGGCTGGATTAAAAAAAGCAGCGGGGGGCTCCTGGGGCTGTGGAAGGATCGTTACATCCAGCTGAGGAAAACACAGCTCATGGTCTACGAGGATGAGGTATGGTCACAGCTAATGGCCTTGAATGAGGGGCAGGAGCAGGCCCCTGGGGACACAGGCATGTCCCTGTGTTTTTTACTCTTCCCTCCAGCCCATTCCTTCCAAAAGGGCTTCTCCAGATATCTCCAGGAAGAGTAAACTCTGTAAAAGAGACGGCAGCTGCGTTTTAAATATATTATATATTATAAATATTTTAGCCACTGAATATTTTGACAGAGCCTTTGCCAAAATACAACATGGGGGGCAGGACATCCTGTGAGAAGGTGAACGGAGTGAAGCTTTGGGCAGAAGCAGGATATGTGCAATGAGGTTTTGGCTTTTGAAGGATAAAAGTGATTGTAGCAGACTGACTTCCCACCTGCCACTTGAGGGGATGGCAGGCAACCCTGCAGCTGTTTGGCGCCCCTCAAGCAGCTCAGATTGTTGCCAGCCAGCCTGACTCTTCAGGGTTTCTTTTAGCCACTGAAGGATGCAGAGTGAGATTGTGAGTGCTTGCTGTCCTCCTTAAGCGCGGACAGTCTGGATTTGGCTCATCTTTTCCCTTTACTTGAGCCAGTTCTGAGCAAAGGACCCCTGGGAGCCTTGTCCTGGACTTCCCTAGATAAACTGCATGCCTTGAGTTCATGGCCACACTTTGAGCTGTTTCCAGACAAATGAGGAGTGAGAGCCAAGCCGAATCTGTCCTGCATTTTCAGGCAAGAAGAATGAAAAGTGCAGGGCTGCTCCTGCCAGGATGCAAAGGTGGCTTTGTCCTGAGTCAAGCCCTTGTTCCTGGGCTGGAAGCAGCTTCTGCAAGAGCAGAGTTTGCCCCAAAAGTTAGAAATTACAGTGCAGAGCACAAGCTACAACCAAGAGGGGTGTGAGATGAGGGGTGGGTAGGTCAAAGCCCTGTGGTGGCCTGTGTGTGCAGCTGGGTGGGGGACTGTGGTCTGCACAAGGCCACGTGTCTGTGAGGTGTCAGGCCCAGGAGGATCTGGGTCATGTGTAGGCATCAGGACAATATAAAAGCAAAATCATGTAAAGCTTCATGTGCAGTGTGTCAAGGGAAGAGGAATGGGGAAATGTTTCAGCAGCTGCATTGCTGTGGTGGTTTCAGGAACAAAGGACTGACAGTGAGTTCAGCTCTCTTTTTTAAAAACATACTCTTGCCTAATAAAGAAGATTTGTTATAAACAATTTAGGTTAAAGGGTACTACCCCTTCCCTTAAGCTGAACACTCCTGCTCTTCCCAAATCCCAAAGCTTTCTGGTGTCATTTGTTCTTAGCTGTGAAATGTCATGAAGAGTGCAAAAATAATGACAGGAGAAGTCAATGTCAGGTGATGAGCAGTTCAGAAGGCAGGAAAAGCAAGGGGGAATTCTCTTACCCAGAGGGATGCAGCCTGGTCCTGCAAACTGTTGACTCTCTGTAGATCAGTTCCCAGTGCCCTGGACACCTGTTGACTCCAGCTGAAGCTTCAGGAACTCGAAGATTCAAAATCTATAAACATGACGTAGGTTTTTTTTAAAAGGGCATGCCTTTAAAAACTAGATCCATGGAGGCTCTCATTACCACAAGGGAAAAGGAGGCTTTTAAAGTAAGATTAATTTTCACAGACATTCAGAAGAAGGAAAAAAAATCCCAATCATTTAAAGGGTTATTTTATTATCTCAAGAAGGAAAATGGCATTTGTAACAACCAGGAATAATGTTTTCTGGTAGCCTGCGGATTGTGGTAACATCCTGTAATAAATTGCATCTGTAAGCTACAGTAGCTGCAAGGTCCCATTATTGTAAATAAGGGATCATGTTAATATCTATAGGCTATTAAACTGGCTTACAGTGAAGTCAAATGTCTTAGGAGAGGAAATTGCTGCAAAATTATCTGGTAGCACAATAGGATAACGTGATTGTGCAGACTTACTACAGGGAAACCAAAGGAAATGGCCATTTTCTGCACTCAGGAGGGGTCTTGTTGCAACAGAATTGAGGCAGTTCATGTTTATTACTGTATTTATCTTCCTTTAATGTGATCAGGGCAGTGTGGCTGTCTCTATCTTACAAATGGTGAACTAAGTTTTTGAGATGGGAAGGGTTGATGTCTAGGCAGAGCCTGTGGTGCAGTGTGCTATGGTGGTTTGCATTTCTGGAGTTCAAGGTGCCATTTTTCCCACTGGACCATCTCCACATATCTGCTCTGTGTGACCCTGGAAAAGAACACAGCATTCCAGACCATCCTCAGACTGAAACACTTACAAATGGGGTTGTTCTGTGCTTGCTGAAAAGGAAAGGAGATAAAACCTCAGGCAACAGGAATAAAAGGCATCTCTTCATATTTATCCTGAATTAGACTTGGATGGGTTAAACGGGGGGTCAGCTGCCATGTGGGCAGGCAGGTTTGGAGGCTGAGCCTTTCAGCTGGTCTGAGCCCATCAGATTTCCAGGAACTGAGTGGTGCCTTGGACTCAGTGTGCTTTTCTAAGTCCCTCCCGTGCCCACCCCTTCACAAAGGGCTGCTAATGTTGCCTTTAGCGGTTGTTTCCTATGCAGGCCGCCTTGTTGGTGCAGTTGCATGAGCCTGGCTGCACGTGTAGCTGAGGTTTAGGTGCAAAACAAGAGCAGAGGGGACTGCCAACAGGAGATAGATACAGACAAGAACATTGTACAGTGTTGCTGGAAAGTACAGTCTGAGCAGCACACAGATACCATATATCATCATCAGTAGCAATCTCCTGGAATGTGCTGGAGATTGATTCCCTGACCTGCCCTGGGAACGTGTTCCCCAAGTTGCATTGCTAGTCAGGCTTTGGGTTTGGTTTAAAGCAGAGCCACCTCCTGAAGGCAAATGGCAAATGCCTATTGTGTTACCTGGAGCAGATGGGGTGAAAGTCATCCCACGGGGCTTCAGGTTTCTTTCAGAGGATGGGGAATGAAGGGAGATGGATTTCTTATTCTCTGCTGTGCCTGCATATCTACAGCAGCCTGCATCTGTACCCTTGCAATTAAGCAATATGTTTGTATATTCCATACCCAAATGTCAGGAAAGGAGGCACTGATGCAAGTACAGGGTGCTCGGATCCCAAGAAATGCTGTGCAGGTCTGCATGGAAGCAAGTGGGTTGTTTTCTAGTGGGGTTTCTTGTCTTCTTGTCTCTGCATATTCTTGCATTAAAAAAAAACCTACAGAGTTGTTTTTGGTTTTTTTGCCTGAAGACCAGGCAATGCAATGTAGGGTGACTAGACAGATCAATATTATTACTTCATGGATTAGAAAGTCTTGAGTTTGGATTTTTTTACCCCCTAAACAGTGCAGCTAGTGCTTAGACCTGTTTTCTTGTTGTTTTAGGGTTTCTTTGTAAGTGTCTTATTTGACAGGGAAAAATCCTACTAGATTCTAGAGACCAGAGAATCCACTTGGCATTCAACAGTTGGACATTTTACATCTGCATTTTGCCCCTGATAAAGTAATTGCAAGGTATACCCAAAACTGATTTGTTAAAACACTTTGAGAGCCTCAAATGGAGAAATAAATTATTATTTCAGACATTTTACACTGAATGGAAGGTCTCAACCCCTGAGTCAATGAGGAGGTTTTTGCTGGGAATTACACCTTCATATAAATAAAAATTTCAGGGAGTCTTTTCCCCCCACCTTTTTATAAACTTTTCATTAAGGAAATTGTTTACCAACTGTGAATCTTCAGTTAAGCATATGCATTAATATGTCCAGTTGTTCAGTAACTTTCTTCTTAAGGGCCAAGCCAATAGACTCAGATATGTTTGTCACAGGACGTGCTCATGAAGAGTTAATGGAATAGTTTTTCTGCATTAAATCATGAATGTAAGGGTTCTGTACCAGGATTGAGCTTCTCCAGAGCATGTGTCAGGGCAGTGTCTGGAAGTGACCTTGTCCCTGCATGGTGCTGAGTGTCCTCCAGGTCCCAGGAGGCTGAAGGGACCTGGGGACCTGTGTCAGGGTCGGGTCTTTCGTTCTTTATCTTAGTGTTGCAGGACAGACATAAAGGATCTCTTTGTGACCCAGGTAGGCTCACAAAGCGGGGATGGCTGCTTGCCAAGGGTAAAACATAGACAAAAGCCCCATTCTGCTGCTCCCTGAACTCAGATGCTTTTCCTTTGCTTCATACATGGAGTTTTTATATTTCTCTGGCTGCTTTCTTCCCTGCTTTCCCTGAAGAGGATAACTCACTTGAAAAGTTCAGATCCCTGAGATGAAGGAACCACAGCTTGAACAGTCAAGGTGTCTCTGGGAGACAGCATCCTGCATGTCCCCATCCTATCTGCTCTTGTTCCATGGCCAGGTCACAGTCCCCAAAGCCTCCCCAGGGAGAAGACAGGCAGCTGGAAGGCAAGAGGCAATCTCACAGCAAAACCACACCTTTCCACCCTGCCAAGTCCCCTTGTTCCCCAGCTTGGTGTTCCACAGCCCTTAGGATGTGGCACACGGCTTGCGCAGGGAAGAGTTCCTGTCCAAGAGGCAGGACGGATGGCATGGACAGGAAGGGTGACAGCGGCTCTGCTGGGGACAGAGTTGCTCTTGAGAGCAGGGAGGGTGGGCAGGAGGCTTGGGGCTGGTGTCAGCTCAGAGCACTGCTGAGCTCTCTGCATCCTGAGCCCAGGGAAGGAGGGGAAGGAGCTGGGAGCTGCACCGGCCGTGCGCGGGGCTGTAACGTGGGCGGTCGTGCTCCGAAGGCCAGGATGAGATCACCCATCCCCGAGGCATGTATTCCTGACCTCACCCTCCTCTGTCATTTCTTGGCCGCAGAGGGGTTATTATTTCCATCCCTGTCCTTTTGCAGTGACATTGCGATACCAGGATTGCAGCAGGAGCCTTCAAAGGGCCCGGTAGCGTCAGCAGGATTTTATCGGCTGGGTTTTAGGTTTGGGCAGGATTCATCTCCTCCTCCTAGTGTGCCTTTTCCCAGCTCACATTCACCTACTCAGTGTTAAATGAAATAAACAGTAATGTCATTAAAATAATAAACCTAAATTAGATCCAGACGTCCCTCGGTGGCTCAGGACTTGCTCTGAGTACTGGCATCAGCTCTGCCGGGCCCCCATCCCCAGATAGGAGGGTTAAAAAAACTGAAACGCAGGCTGAGTTCTGCACAGCGACTTAAATGTCAAGTGGTAAAGGGAGGAAATTCCCCGCAGCCCACTTCCCTCTGAACTCTCCATTCCCTGCCTCCAGCCACGCAGCAGCTTCCTGGCTATGACATGTTTCCTCATCCCACACCCCCGTCTCCACTACAGGAATTGCTAAATACAAACTCATACAGGCACAAGGAGCTGCCCTGGGAGCAGAGCCTGAGCTGGGGGTGGTTATGGCCAGCGATTTTAATTCAGGATGGTACTGGAGAGGTTCATGAGCCATGCTGACTGTAGCACTTCACTGGCAAGAACTGCTCTGAGATTCTCACTGCTCATTTGTGCTTAGCAAAAGGGAGCTTTGGTCTCTGCTGGGCTACTGAGACATGAAGAATATTATCTGCCCAGTGTTACGCTGCAATTCCTATTAGGGATGGTGCTCTGCAGCTGAACTGAGCCACGCACCACGTGTGGAATTTTAGTTATGTTGCTGGGAGAAATGAGCCAAGATCATGGCCGGCAGTCATCAGTGGAGATACTCCAGAGATAAATATTCCCCACTGAGATGCTGGCCCAGACAGTTTTGCCGGCTGTACAGGGCTGTATTTCCAATCCTAAGCGTTTTGACAGCTCAGAGTGTGGCTGCAAGAGGACTGTGTCCATCACACATGGCTCCTGCTGGCCTTTGTGATGTGAGGACCAGTCTGCCCCAGCTCAGTGTGGCAGCAGGGCTCTCCTCTCATCCCTGCTCTGGCTCAGGCTTCCTGAGGGGGCTGCTTGGACAATCGTGATGCTTGTGTCATCTTCCCTATGAAGAAGCAGAATCACATCTCCTCCTTTCATTGTGGGATGGAGGTAGTGTCACTTCTGGCTGCAGATGCCTGGATGAGGCAAACAGAAATGACAGAAGCTGGTGTTACTGTCCCCAACCTGTTATTTGCTCAGCCACTGTGGACCACTAGGCCTGTAGCTTAAAGACCAGAGTATTTTCTTAATGAGATGCCAGCCTGATTTATGGGGCTTTCTGGCTGCATGCAGGTTATTTTTAAGGCAGAAGAGCTTTTAGACAGTTGCAAAGGGAAGAAATGCAGAATTTGATGGTCTATGATTGATTTCAATGTCTCCTTTTCATAGTAATGTTTCATTCCCTCTCTGCAGGATGAACAGAAGTGCATAGAAACTGTGGAACTGGAGAGTTATGACAAGTGCCAGGAGCTGCGTGCACTACTAAAAAGGAAAAATCGTTTCATTTTAATCCGCTCCCCGGGTAAGAAGGTAGGATTGCCTTTCTCATCACCCTCGAGTTTGCTAACTCCCAAGTGAGTTCCAGCCAGCTGTGCCCAGAGCAGATGAAAAGCTCTGAGACTGAGCTCCTTGGCAGCTGGGAGAGTGACCTGTAGCTGTGAAGGGTGTACAGTGTGTAAGAAGGAAAGCCACTGTCATGTAGATTTCTTTCTTGTTGTGGGGAAAGCGTCTTCCTGCAGCTCCACCTTTTCCTCTTGATTTTTTTTCCCTGCCTTAGCATTTTCTTTCTTCCAGTACTCCCTAAGTTGTACTTCTTAGAACATTCCCTATGGTTCCTCCATGTCTTCTGAGCACCTGTGTATGCTGCAGCTTTGCCCAAGTCCAGCGGAATCAGTAATTCCAATCCATGTACTGAGACAGTTCCTGGAGTTAGAACCATTGATCTGAGAAACTCCAGTGCAAATTTACTTGCAGCCAAACAGTTCCTAGGAGAAAAGATTTATTTTGCAGAATTCATGAAACCCTACATCTGTAGCATCCTGCACAGCATCTGGTTAGATCCAGAAGCTAAAAACCAGGCTGGCATTGCAAAGTGACTGTACATCCATCTGAGCACGGGGTGTACGCGAGGACATCCTGCTTTACTTCCTGTCTATAGTCATCATCACTACACATCTTTTGATGTTCTCCTTAGCTCCTACTTGCATGCCATCCATTTCAGCATCTTTATGGGCTAGAATTCTTCATTGTTGCTTTGGGGTATTACACTTTGCCTTGTAATTTCAATGTGATTTTTTTGGCCTTATAGTTCTTACTAAATCTTCCCATGCAAATCTGAGAAGTTGTGAGGGACAAAACACATTCATTTCCATAAGAACATGAACAGACACAAATACCAAGTTGCTGCATTCCCCCATCTCCATTTTGTTTAAATAAATGGAGATTGTTTAGTCCTTGTCA
Organism: Ammospiza nelsoni; assembly: GCF_027579445.1. Taxonomy (NCBI): domain Eukaryota; kingdom Metazoa; phylum Chordata; class Aves; order Passeriformes; family Passerellidae; genus Ammospiza; species Ammospiza nelsoni. The sequence goes on along the minus strand of NC_080646.1, from coordinate 2,837,396 downwards.
CTGTTGCTTATTCTTTCACTCCAGTCACTTAGTGTTTACACATATAATAAGACCACAGCTGAGTTCAGAGCACCATTGTGCTAAACTTCATTCAAAACATCAAAACAAGGACTTTCCTGCCCCAGAACCCTGGGCTAGTGAGCTCCCCCAGAGCGCTGGAGCCCAGAATACATTAGGAAGAAATTCTTCCCCGCAAGGGTGAGGAGGCCCTGGCACAGGCTGCTCAGAGCAGCTGTGGCTGCCCCATCCCTGGAAGTGTCCAAGACCAGGTTGGACAGGGCTTAGAGCAACCTGGAATAGTGGAAGGTGTCCCTGCCCATGGCAGGAGGGCTGGAACTGGATGGTTTTTCTCTTCCAACTCAAATAATTCTAGGATTCTGTGATTCTAAGTGTCCACCTATTCCCAGGGAGGCCAATAATACCCTGTGTGCTCAGAGAGGGGCAGCACGGTAGGAACAGGTATTATCTGCCAGTGTGTTACTGAGAGAGAATTGTGTAATAGCTGCATATGTCTCTGCACTGCTCCATGAATCAATACAGGGTGTGAGACCTGTTCCCAAACCTTTCATTTCTTGCTATGAGAAAAATATGCCCAAACTGTGCCCAAAAGGGTAACTTCATCCTTTTGGCATGCTGGCAAGTTTACAGCTACCCTGTTTTTCATGCCACTGATTCAATGGAGACCTAGATAGAGGGTACTTTTTATAAGGCTCTTTTGGTGAAAGGAAGGGCTTTTATAAATGAAAAGTCCCCTGTTTGTGGCTCCCCTCCCGCCCTTCTTTTGGCTGGGAATCTGGTGAGGGTGTTGACACACAACATACTTTGGCAGATGTTAGCACAGGCTTCAATTAGGAGGCCAACGTACACAACTGTCCTTCTTCTGTTTTGAAATACACAGCTGTGGCGATGTATATCAGTTAAACATTTTCCATTTGGGAGGCTTGCTGCCATCCACACTTTAAAATCACCCTGAGAGCCAGCTTGCCAAACCCTGCCACATCTTGCTAAGGTTTTTTTCTTTTCACCCTCTCTCTGGAGCATAATGGTGAGGAATGAGTTTGAGGGACTTAGCAACAAGCTGGGAAAGGCCATTTCTGTTTCAGTGCACAAATCTTGAATACAGGGAGCCCAGTTTAGTTGCAGGGGAATCCCAGTTTTAATCTTGGATGGGATATTTTTGAGCAGAGATGAATCAGTCAGTTAAAACTACTCTGCAGCTGAAGTTGCACCTGAATAAATAAGTTGTCTGCAAAACACTGGTCGTTGATGAATGTACCCCAGATTCTGCTTGGCCTGTTGACAAGGATGACATTTTTGTTGAGCTGTGACAATATGAGCATGTCACTCGCCTGCACTGGTATGGAACTGAAAGAAAGCACTGCCCCCTGAGCTTCAATTCTTCAGTGAAGGAAGCTGGCAGTGTGCAAAAACCTGTTCTGCTTAGAAATCTCAAATGCTTCATTCCATCCACAGCAATTAAGTGAAAACTTTTGGATGCAGAGTGCTGGGCTTCTAAGAAAGGGCAGTAGCCTTGGCCTGGAGACTTTAAAATGTACTAGTCACAATGCAGAAAAGCAGTGTAAATGATGCTTGGTGTAAACTCTGAAAATTACCAAGATTGGCACAAGTCTGGTGTTCAGTGGATCTGAAAAGCTTCAGCTGCAGGGAAGTATTAATATTGGGAAGAGGGTGGTAGTAAGGAAAGAGCCCACCAACAAGTCCTGCAGCTCCTCACACCTGTGGTCAGGGATGGAAACTTCCACTGCTTATTTTTCCCTCAATCAGTTTTTCAGGTACCTGGAACTGCCTTCACCAGGGGCCCAGCCTGAAAGCTGCAGTAGAATGCAGTGAGGTTTGGGGGAGTCTGCTCCTGGGGCCTGCCAGTCTGGCAGAGATGCTGCATTATTCCCAGGGGTGATGTAGCTCTTGGTTCAGCTACAGAAAAGCACCAGAATCCTCTGACAGTCATCTCATAGAAACATGGAATGGTTTGGGTTGAAAGGGACTTTAAAGATCACCTAGTTCCAACCTTCCTGTCATAGGCAGGGAGTCCCTTGTCTTCTCCTTTCCCCTTCTTGATATATAACCTGACAAAGTCATGTAGAAGAAGGCAAGAAAAGACCTCCCATCTGGCAGATAGGCTCTGCTGCACTCATGGTAGTTGAGATGTTACTGACCCAGCTCTGCTGCAGCTTCTGCTGGAGGTGATCACCCTGTACCAAAAGTCATCAGAAGGAAACACATCCCCCCAGCAGTTCACAGGCAATTCACAGTCCAATTTAGCCCAGCCCCACCAGGCTTTGCTCTGAAACAGATAAGGACCAAGCACCGGTTTGTGTCACCTACCTCTGCAGCACATCTGCAGAACTGCTCAGCAGAGAAGTGTTGGTGACAGTCTTAAACTGCAGCTACAAGCTCTCCAGAGCTTGTCTGTTAAATCACTTAGCACAGGTACAACAGACTGACCCCAGGAACACTTCTCTTTCCTGGAAAGCAGGCTTGGCATTGCCATCAGGCTGTCAGTGCTGGAGAAGACTGATGTCTCAGGGAGGACAGGGAGCAGGGAGGGAGCTGGTGCCCACTGCTGTCACAGACAGTGATCCCTGTGGGAGCTCTCCTGCCTGAGGTCTCAGCAGTGATTCAGCAGGAGCTGTGCTGTGCTCTGAGGAACTGTCAGTAAATTGTGTAGCCTGCATTCATGGCTTACAATGGTCACTAGGTTTGGCCATGACAGCTTTTCCTGGCACATCAGCCTGTTGTTTATGGCATGACTCAGTCTCAGCTGGCTTAGCAAGAAGGAGTGCAAATGTGTTACCCTGCCTGCTGCCCTCTCATATTGGCGTCACTGACTCTGCCTTAAATTCCTGCTGGAGAGCAGACTCTACTTAATGTTTTGTAGGAAATACCCATCTTTAGATGCATCTGCTGATATCTGTAAATATTCAAATGAGTAAAGATACAGACAAGAGAAATTAATTTGTTCCTTGTTTGCTGAGAGCCTAGGTGTCTCAGAGTACTGTGCAGAGTCCCAGTGATAGGCAGGACTGAGACCAGCTTCTTCCTGCCTCTCCTCTGCAGCTTCCTGCTTTACAGAGAGCTCCCATCCTGGTTAGGGTGAGCTTCCTTCCCCCAGTGGCTTGGCTGAGGACAGGAGCCACAGATGGATGCAGGCAGAGCAGGGACTGCCAGGCAGCAAAAGGCTGTGGCTGGCAGCAGCCTGAGCACGAGCCTTGGAGCCTCAGCAGCCTGACTCTGTCTTGGTGTCTGTGGATGTGTTATAAAATGGAGAGAAAAAATTTCTAATATATCTGGGTACTGTAAGGAACCTGCCCCTCTGTGTCACAGCCCCAGGGAGCTGTGCAAGCAGGGCTGGCACTGCCCCCACTGCCCTGTGGGTCCCACTGTGCTGCTCATCCTCCCTCACCCAACCCCTTCTGCTGCCACCATGAGTCCCTTTCTCTCTCCATCCACTGGATCTGCATTTGATGGCAAAGGGTTGCATGCCAGAGGGACATCTCAGCTTCTCATTAACGAGGAACCACCCCCCTGAGGTTCTCTCTGCTCTGCCACAGAGTTGCTGACACCAGTACTTAGTCACAGACTGGGAAGCTTTATTTGGAATGAGGCACAGAAAGTGGCATTGGAAGAGGAAGCTTGAAGTGAGGCAGGAATCCTTCCCCTGAACAACGTGTACGGAGATTTCTAAACCCTGGTGCAGGCTGCCAGGTCTTTGCCAGGCAGTGCAGCAGCTCAGCTGCTCACAAGTAGAGCTTTCTCATAAGCTTTTATAATCACAAAGCTTTGGGGCAAAATCGTTTTCAAACAAAAAAAGTTTTTAAGCACACACAAAACCAGGCCAGCTCGGACTAAAAGAAAATCTGGCCGTGGCTCTGTTTTGGAGCTTTGCCTTCCCTTACAGTCCCTGGTTAGAGTGGCTCTTCTGCATCCCAGACAAAGGGCTCTTTTTCCAGAGGGCTGTGGGTCAGGCCCTAACCTCCCCTCTGAGCTCTCAGGAAGGCATGTGGTCCCGTCACCTTACGTGCAAACTGATCAAATAAAGAATCTTTCCCCAAATTATTCCTTAACTCCCTGCTTGCCATGATGGTTGTGAGTGTCTGGCACTTGGAAGCTGTGATGTAAATCCATGGCACTGACACGAGAAATAAATACAGAAAGGAAGAACAGTTGGTTTCTAACAGCAAGAGTGGGTGTAAGGAGATCAGGCTTTAGTTCTGCAGAATTTCTGATGGTCCCTTCAGAAGTTGCTGAGACCCAGAACAGTTGCTGCTTTGTTGTGCCATGAACAGGGAGCTGCTAAGAGCACTCGTCTGTCAGTCACCATTAGCTTTGTCCCCCTCATTTAATATAGTCCCTGTTTTATATAGACACTGCTGTGATTTTGGAATGTGGGGCCTCATTTACAAAAAGGCTGAGGCTACAACTGCTCTTGAAGGCAATAGGAAAGTGCAGAGTACTTATAAGGATGTTAAATACCCCAAAAAGCTGTTCCAGGCAAAACCCCCATGAGGCTGTGTTTTGAGCAAGCCTCTCTGTAGTTCATTTCTCCACCTGGAAGAGGTGGATAATTTCAGTTGCCCTGAAAAGGAATTTGTGAAGCCCTCTAGATACTGTAGTGATAAGCAGGAAAGAAAAAGGACTGTCAGGGGAATCAGTAATTCTGTTTTCAGGGCAGGGCTGGAGCAGAGTGAAATCAATAAGACATATTGACCCAGGAGGATAAAACACATGATGGAATAACTGAGTAAGAAATGCCACCCTGTTGTTAGGGATGGTGCTAGGAGGAGCACACACAGCAGGCTGACATCCCTGCAGCCCGGAAACAATGGGAGTGTCTGACTTTTCATTGCTTCATTTGCAATGTTGCTGGTGTCCTTGAGCACAGGAGTATTCCTGTGTGCCTGTGCAGTGTGGATGAGGGCACCACATGGAGCTGTTTGGATCCCAGCTGGTCTGCCATGGAGCCACCTGTAGGGTGAAGATGATATTTCTCTCACCTGGAGTGTACTCTGGGACACAGCTACATAATACTGGTGACGTGCTCAGAGGAAACTGCAGTGAATTAAATAACACCCTGCCTACTGTCACTGCTGTGGGCAAGGAGAGACTGGAAACACTGAGCAAAGCCATGGGGCTATCCTGGAGGAAGGGAAGAGCTGGCTGGCTGGAGGACAGGCCATAGAATCACCCATTCTCCCTCCTTATTTGTGACCCATACTTCTTGCCAGTTCCCTCTTAGATGACCAGCTCTTCCCTTCTTCTTGGGGCAGCTCTTCAGACCCCAGAGAGTGCCTGTCTGCAGCGTTCACTGCTGGATTTCCTTTGCAAACAGAAATAAGATATGGTGAATTTCTGCACTTACATTGCTCTTATGCCTCATTGTGTCTGTGCCCAGCTGGGTCAGGGTTAGAGCAGCCAGTGTCAGTGCCCCACATTCCAGTATCAGTTCTGTTCTGCAGAGCCACAGGAACGGGGAAGCAGGCAGAGCCCACTGCGTGCAGCCTTCCCATTCCTGGTATTCTGGAGGAAGTGGGAGATAACATATTTTACTTCATCTGAACCAGCTAGTATGACTTGGACTTTCAGTCTGACTCTGTACAGTGTGACCATTTGCTGTACAACTCACTGATGCTCCAAGAGCTATTCCAAGTGTTTTGCAGAAAGGAGAAACTTACGTTTTTACTACTTTAGTAGTTACCAAAATAAAACTACAACAAAAAGCTGTCCAGCATAACAAAATGCTGTTCATGGGAGCTATGCCAAAGCACAAAGGAATCTGTCATTTAAACACAGGCTAGAAGTGCATGTTATATAGAAACTGAAGTGATTCAGAGGTATCTCTGGTCCTGACAAGGAATGCTCAGGCAGAAATTCTCTCTCTGCTTTTGCAGGTTCATGATATCAAATTTCAAGCTCCAACTTTGGAAGAAAAGGAATCGTGGATAAAAGCTCTTAATGAAGGGATCAATAGAGGCAAAAACAAAGTATTTGATGAGGTAAGAGAAACAGTTTTCAAACTCCTATGTTTCTGTTTCTGTTCTCCTTTAGCTAAAAGCAGAACTTGCCTGAACTCTTGTTCTCCTCATCCTTCCTGCATGCCATCCATGGTCCAAGGAAAGAGAACGTGGTGTGCAAGGTAGGGCAGGTCCCTTCCCTTCAGAGCTTGGGATCAGGATTTCTGTGAGTCTCCCTTTCCCAATGGAAGCAGCTGGTGCAGAGAAGCAGCTGCATCGCTGAGTTGTGTAGAGCTGGGATGCAGCCTGGAGGGACTCATCTTCCCCACACTGCCATGGTCCTCAGCACCAGGCAGCCTGGAAATAGAGGCACTTGGTTAGGATGCAGCCCAGTCTTCAGGACTGGAAAGGTCTGAAGTGACTCAGTCCACCAGCTATTCCGCCTGCAGTCTGGAGAGAAGTCTGGTGGAAAGTTACTCCATGGTCCTGGCCAAACCTGCCTGCCTCTCAGCTGGCCCCAGCACACCTGCACTTTCAAATTCTCCTCCCATCCTGCTGTATGGAGGGGAGGATGAAAATTGCACAACCTAGAGCCTGTTTAACCTTGTCCTGCTCCCTCTTAGTTTATAAATCAGCCCTGAGCTAAACCAAGGAAGCAGCATCTCTTCTGCAGTCCTTTCCGTAACTGAAAGGAAATTAACACAACCACCACCATGGGAATGACACGAGAGAAAACGAGCAGGGTAAGGAGGGACAAGGAAATCAGCAAAACTGTTTAGCAAAGGAAACCAAAGCAATGAGTAAAAGTTCTGAGAAAAGGGCTAACTTGTGTAGATACAGTGCTAGAGGTGTAAACTCTGAGAAGTTGGGCTTTGCTTTTATTCAGTACAGTGGGCAGTGAACTCTGCACACCCTTCAGCAGCACAGCAAGGTGGGATCTCAGATCACCTCCCTGCCCTGTGAAATGGGGTTATCCTCCTTACAGAGGGATCCAGCCTCTAATTCTCAATCATTCCAGTAAGGATCAAACCTCAGATTTAAAATGTTTCCACACAGGCCAGGCACAGGGTAATGGGTCAAGCCCTCAGCTCAGTTGGATTATCCTGAAGGAGCTGTAAAACCACTCTGCCATAATTTCTCTTTAAATCCCTATTTCACCCTTGCCAGCTTTCCTATTGTACAAACTTGTGGTACCAAGGACACACAGATGTTTCTGGTCACTGGTGCTGCCCCTCCATGGGGAGCAGAGTCCAGCCCTTGGCCATCAGTGTGGGTGGATGGTCATAGAGCCAGCACAGAGAAATACCTGTCAGGGCACTTGGACTTCCCTCCTTAGGAGTGCGAGGCAGTGCATTTCTCATCTGATTGCAGGAAATAAATTTGTTAATTCAGCTGGATCTGCAATTAATTCAGGTCACTGCTCACACCTTCTCCTCAGCATCCTGGAGTCATTAGAGCTGTGGAAGGGAAGGGCTGAAACAAAGTGCTGCTGATACAGTTCACAGTCAGGTCACGGTTATTAATGAGCTTTCACCTCTAAGATGGAAACAGCAGTTTTGGGGCTGTGTTCTGCCATGTGCAGGAGCTGGTCCAAGCACAGGGTGCAGTGAGGACAAAGCTCCTTGTGTCCTTTTTTCTCTGCCTCTTAGGTGGAGATAAGTTTAGCCATTGCAAACCTCTGAGACCTTAAACATCCACCACATATGTGCAGGGCTTTGCGGGCAGGCTGTAACTGAGCTCTGAGGTAAATTCTAGAGGTGAAATGCTTCAACATTTCATGTGTGACAGTGACAACTTTATGGACATGTCCTGAGAAATTAATGACCCTCTTCCTTTTTTGTTTTCCTCCTCTTCCCCCTGCTCAAGGTGAAAGTAGACGAGAGCCTTTCCTTGGACCACGTGACTCGGGACAGGGTGAAGGTGTCCCACGGACGTCGGCCCCCCACGAGAAGTCACCTAAAGGAGGTGAGTGCACCCTGATGGAGTGACCCATCCCACCAGCTGGGATCACTGAGAGCTGCTCCTTCCACACAGATGCCAAACCCCAGGGGAACCCCAGAGAAAGCTGACAGGGAAACAACTTCCTGCAGGAAAGACTGTGCCAGCACCTCTCTAATGAAGCTCCAGGTTCCCATAGATCTCTATCTGCTGCAGCACGTTACCATATATTTAGCTTTTCATAACTCATAAGCTGCTTCACCATCTGGTCAGAGCCATTAGAGACTGAAGCTCCTATATTTATTTTCAAAGATGTGATAATTTTGCAGCCACAGTGGTGTAAAGGTAGAAGAACTGCATGGTCCATGGGGAGAAGCTGTATTTTTATTAAGCTAACTGGAGAAAGCAGACGAGCTTTCAAGCTTACAAGCCCTTCCCTAGGTCTGAAACAGAATACATTATTCTCCCAGGCAGTTTTATAGACTAACCTGTCTCTACTTTTAACTGATTTTCTGGGTCTGTCACTTGAAAAAAAAAAGAAAAAAACCACAAACCTGCATTTCATTTCCAGGGGAGAGGTTCTTACTAATGTTTGATTCCTGTGATTTATGAAGAAGTTCCTACAGACAGATTGATATTTTAGCAGAGCGTTAATCACAAGCAAGGAAGGTTTTTAAATCAAACCTTCTTTCTTCAGACTTCCAAGACCCTGACTTATGTGCCTGCACAACACTCAGATGACCCTTGTGCAGAAAATGAGATACCCTGAGACTTTTTACTTTGCATAGAAATGGAGGGAGAGTGTCTCTCCCAGAGAAATGCATGAGAATGAATCATAGATTCCCATCCTCCAGAAAACCGCAGAAGAAAACATGACAAAAGTCACAGCAACAATGAACTGTGGATTCTCTTGCCTAATACGGGTTCAGTAAGGTGGGGAGCCCTTCCCTAGGCAATAAAAACATCTCTCTTCCCTGCTCAGATCACTATTTTCACAAGATAACCCTGAGGTTAATACCTCTAAGATGTCTCACCCTCAGCCAAAATCAGGGAAAACTGACTTACAAATTCAGCAGCAGGAATGAGGGGATAGAGCCTGCAGAAAGATGTGTATCATGGCTGCTGGCTGCAGATTCATGAGGGAAATGGCATGAACATGGATTTTCAGTGTTCATAGCAGGCCAGGTGAGGATGGGTCAGGGCCAAGCTGCCAGGATGCAGCTTGCCTCTGTCTCTCTGCTGGGCTGGAAAGGCAGAGAGAGGCTTTAACTGAAGTCTCTGCACTGCAGGAGCCTGGCCCTGGCTGCAGCTATGCCTCTGTGTGGTTTTGGGTTCCCTCACACAGGAACTGTCACTGCGGTTCTCCCTGTGGGGCACTGAGCTTACACACTGCAGTGTCTTTGCTAAGTCCATCCTTTTTAGGAAAACCTCCCTACCAGTGAGATTTTCACAGAGCCTGTGGTTTGAAGGAGGCTTAACCAGCTGAGGCTTGGCCCTGGTCAGGCCAGGATGACACTGGGTTAGAGGAAACAAGCAGAAGGCAACAGGATTACAGTCTCTGGCCAAGTGATCTAAAGATCACCTTGGTTTATGACAAGCTCAAAAGCAGAAAATGAGCCTTTGTGGGGGGGCACATTGTAAATGAAGGGGGTACAGGGATCCCACTACCACAAAGAATAAAAAGACAGAGCTTAGCACCCACCAAGAAATTAGGTTATTGTGGTACAGGCTTTAAGACAGTCTTTTCAAAAGCAGTATTAAAATAAGTTCTGCACTTTTCTTAGAATCAAGGGCTGGGTTAGAAGGGACCTTAAAAATCATCTGCAAGGGCAAAGAACCTTTCACTAGACTGGGTTTCTTAGAGCCCCTTCCAGCCTGGCCTTGAACACTCCAGGGATGGGGAATCCACAGCCTCTCTGTGTAACCTGTGCCAGGGCCTCACCACCCTTATAGTGAAGAATTTCTTCTGAATATCTAATCTAAATCTGTCCTCTTTCTGCCTAAGGCCATTCCCCCATGTCCCATCACTCTATGACCATGTGAAAAATCCCTCTCCAGCTTTCTTGGAAGCCCCCTTTAGGCACTGGAAGGGGCTTTAAGGTTTCCCCAAAGCCTTCTCTTCTCCTGGCTGAAAAGCCCCAACTCTCTCAGCTTGGAGCAGCAACCCTTTGCTTGCCATGCTGGTTGCAAGGGTTTTGCACTTTAACTTGAAGTTAAAGGATGAAACATAGAATCAGTGATAGAAATTGAAAACTTTCTCCCTTGTTTTTCAGGCTGCCAAGTGTACATCAGATGGTATCCTGCGACTAGATCTGGATATAGTAGACAGTGGACCACCAACCTTTGACTCTACTATCAATGAAAGTGACAATGAACCACCTCAAAAAGAAACTCCAAAGCCCCCTATGCCACCCACAAAACCCACTGGCATAAAAGAAAACCAGGAGGCAGAGAACGATGTTCCTGACCAGGAGCATAAAAAACCTCTGTCTCCTCCACTGCCTCCAGATAAGAAGCTTAAGGAAAACATCAAATCAAAGGACAGTGTAAATACCAAGGAGGAGGATGCTGGAATTCCAGAGGAGGACGTGGAAGAATCCCAAGAGCCAAGTGAGGAGAACAAGGAGAACCTCGTTGAGGTCAGCAACAGGGTTATATCAAAAGCTCCAATTCCACTTCCTAAGAGCGTGCCAGACAAGCTGAAAGTAGCTTGGGACCAACCAACCATTGAACCTAAAAAGACAGAAGACTTGGAATCATCAGGAGATGATGGCAAAGACAACCCGGCTGAGATTGCTGCTACAGATGTTTCAAAGCCTCCTGTTCCTCCTAAGGTTTTGCCAGAGAAAATGCTTGCCACAGAGAACTCCAGCCATGGTGACCTGGAAGCTGGGGGCTGGGAGGAGCAGGACTCTGGCAGCTCCAAGCCCCCAGTGAATGGGATCACAGCCAGCGAGGTAGCAGAGTTCACATCCCCAACAGCTGAAACAGAAGAAGGAAATGGGAGGACCGCATCTGAGAAGGAACAACAAACTTCAGCAGAAGAGACAGAGACTTCCTTAGCTACAGAAACAGACCATGAGGGTGCAAAAGCAACTATTGAGAAGAAAGATTCTACAGAAAACACTTCAGTTCTCAAACTTCGCTGTTCTTCTCTGGGAGACTTGCTCTCTGATTCCAAAAACAAACAGAGAGCACTTCCAGGCCAAGGTTTCCCAAAGGATTCCCATCAATGCATAGCTAAAATGGAGGAGAAGGTTGCTAATGAAAGGGAAAAAGCAGAAAAGCTTCTGCAGAAGGTTTTACGTGAAGGTTTGGAACAGGCCCAGGAGGGGAATGGACCCCCAGTGGTGGCAGAGACGTTGCTCAACGAGGCAGTGGAACAGCTTCGGCAAGCTTCACAAGTTTTGCAAGAAATTAAAGGTCTTGGAGAACTGAAAAAAGAAGGAACACAGAAACAGAAAGAAAAGCAAAAGGATCTAGTGACTCTTTATAGGAGAAGTGCTCCCTGACACACTTTGCAAAGACTTCTTTCCCAAAATCAAAGCTAAACATTTACATTTATGATTTGTACCATTGCTAGGCCAGTGTTTAAAGATGGTGTTTTGCTGTGCACACACCATGTTTGTGGGACGGAATTGAGCTTTCAGTTATAGCATCTTTCTTTCTTCATGTTGTACATACCAGTCTGGTTCTAATCCTCTTAGCACAGCAGAAGGTTACAGGACAGTGAACAGTTTCAAAAATGTGAATGCTCCTTAAGGATTCTGTCCAAAGTCCTTTCAATGGATCAGGCCTTAAAAATTACTGGTAATCAGACCAAGCCAGATTTTTTGAAAGGAGCAGAATGGCTATTCTAGCAAAAGCCCCTGTCTCTCTGTATTTTCAGGCAAGCAAATACCAGATTACACTGGCACCTATCTGGTTTTCCCAGTTAAATCATTTAGGGATAAATGTAGTCAGTGTTTGTTCACTTGCTGGCATGGTTTCCCAGACCACCTGGCCCAGTGACATCTAGGAATGTAAAGATAAACGGTTTAATCTTCTCCAAAGATCCTCATAAAACCACATCCACAGTTAAAAAGTGACCTCACACAGAGGCAAACCAAACTGGCCAATTCCTGACTCCAACTAGTGTCCCTGATGTGGAGCAGCTGTATGAAGGCACTTTGAGGCTGGCTCTGCAGTGCTTTAGGTGTGCTAAGCACTGTGTGAGTGAACACAAGTCTCAAAGCATCATTGCCAGGCAAATATTGATGGTTCCTCTTTCATTAATAGGGAAATTGAATTATACCTGGCATGTGAAAGTGTCTTCTACCAAGACAACACATTTGTTATTGAGGAACGTACCTATCTGAATTCCCTCAGCATTGTTAGGAGCAAATAGCCAGACATTTGGAGAACTTGTGTCCAGGAGATCCCCAGGAGCTTCCTAGGAGAGCTGTCACAAAGCAGCTTTGGGGATGTGTGTTCCCTTAGTGTTGTCTTGGGATGTAACTGACAGGAGCATGCACATCAGGCAGTGGGTCTGGATGAGATCCCCCTTCCCACTGAGCACATCTCTACCTGCTGTGTCCTGGCCAGCCTGAGCCATGGTTTGGCCCAGATCTCTCCAATTTCCACACATGGAGAGAAAGGCATTTTGCACACAAAACTTTGGGGCTGGTCCCAATGGCTGAAGTACATGAAAATAAAAATGCATTGCTATGGAAGGATCCGAGGAAGGCTCCAGCACAATTCCCACAGTCTCCCCTGTCCACCACAGTTCCTGTGGCCTTCAGTGATTACAGCAGTGACAAAATGGTGTCTTTGCACTGCTACTGTGTAGCCCCATACCCGAGCTGGGCCCTCTCCCCTGTTCTCTCTCCTTGCTCTGAGGAGAATTGTGTGACAGCCCAGAGGGCTTCTCCTTTGCTTGAGCCAGGCTCTGGAAACATGGAAAATGGCAATCTTCCCAGTCTGGTTTTAGAGAGCAACGTGCTACCTAAACTCTTTTCTCCCATTTTCCAACACTTTGTTCTTAGCTCATCCATTTCTTTTTCTCCTCATTTCCCAGGTCCCACAAGTCTGCAGGGGGCTGCAAACACCAACCACAGCAGCAGTAAAATTTCCTTTGAGCCTCCTCTTAGGCTAGGCATAGGTACTTCATGTTTGAGCACAGAAAGGTTGGCTTTGGGCTTCCAAATACCCTGGTTTCTACCACCTTGAGCCAACAAGACAGATAGTGACCATAACTGATGCTTCTGCCTCTTTTGATTAAACTAGCCTTGGTTTTGGTAGTGAGTCCCCCTCTCAAGACAGACGCAGATGTTGTATGAGAGTTCACTTGTTATTCTGTCACATGGAAAGTTCTACATGGTCAAACACTCAGGGCTCAGGTGCCAAAAAGCTTTGCTTTGAGGCAAGAAGTTTCCAGTGTCCTAAGCCCACCCTGAGGCACACAGCCTGAAGCAAACTCTGGACCTGTGCCATTTACTGCCATGGGTTCAGTGTGAACTCTGGGTCACATTCACCTTTCCAGACACACTTAGGACAAGGGCTAAGAACACAGACAATATTCAGTGCCTATCTGCTATCTAAATGTATTTTTCTGCATGTGCACTTTTGTTTACCGAACACTGTGTGGTATGAATGTGAGCTGTCAGAACCTGGTGTGCACTGGAAGTGGAGGGACACCAGCTCCAGAGAGCAGGCAGGCCTTTGCAAGATGCAGTTCTGTAACAATACATAGATGGGGGAAAACCCAGTTCACACTAACAGGAGTATACACAAACCAGGGCAAACTCTGGGAACAGGTTCATATCCCAAAGCTGAAGCCACTCCTAAACTTCAGGACAGGCAAATCAAAGCCTGGCACTGAAATCCAGGAGAATGACAACAGCTTATGGGGTAGCTCAGTCCCCTAATTTATACACAAATGCTTTTGCTCTCTCCAGTGTTTTCTTGTGGCAGTGTGTTCTGTGGATACTTGTCTGGCAAAGTGCTGGTGAAAATACCCAGACATCCCTCTCTGTTACAGCCAAACCTACAGGATGTGCTTATATTTACTGCATATTTTTATATTATACTCAATATTCTAATGAATAAATGTCTGACATTTTACTGAACAGCCATCAGTAGGAGTCCTAACAGATAAATATGCTTTACCTGTTAGGAAATGGGCAAATTAAATAATTTTTCAACCTACAGCTAATTACTGTGTATGCTGTATGCTGTACTAACAGATCTCACTAGATTTGTATAATGTCTTGTAAATAGGTATAACTTAAGTGGAATCTCTGTATCACCCAGTAACTTTACTGCTGCAAATACTATGGTAGAGACTCTTGGTTTTAACTATTTTTTCTAATAGATTTAGCAGTTTCATCCTAAAACAACCAGCCTTCTATGGCAACTCCCATCTTCAGTGTACATCCTGCCACCATGCACTTTTTTTTTTAATCTTCCTTTAAACATGCATTTAAATTTGCATCTAATTCCTGGCTGCACTAAGGCTAGGGGGCTTTGTGCCTGAAAACCCTCTGGGCTTGGAGTGCTGAGTGTGAGTCTGTGTTTTGGGCTGTGCCACCAGTTTACATGTCTGTGACAGGAAGGAAGTGAGTTTGCAAGTGAGCAAGTGTGGATGACGATCTGAAAAGCAGCTGCTGCAGCCCGTGGAAAGGCAGCACTTTGTCTCCTGTTTGTAAAGAGCTTTGAGATTTGGCAATAAAACCTCCTTTTAGAAATCTGCTGTTTCAGAGTGACTTTGTCCTAAAGCAGAGCAAGGAAGTGCCACCAGAAGCTGCACATTAAGGCTTTGCTCTGAAGGAGGGAATGCTGCACAGGCTGTGCTCAGGCTGAGGTGAGCTTGGTGCTGTGCTAACCACAAGACAGGAGGAAGGAGAAGCGTTGGGGCTGGAGCTGGCACAGAACTGGAGCTGCTGCTGCACACAGGGCAGCTCCTGGCTCATCCCTGCCTGCCAGCTTGGCTGCCCTGGCCAGAAAGCATGGCAGAGGCCAGGATTTCCTTCAGGAAAGCAGTGGGAAGCATCACCTCAGCAAGTGCAGTCTCCAGCAGAGCTGGCTGGGCTGCTCTTAGCGCCTTCATGTGGGCTCACTGGTGTCTACAGAATGTGGAGCCCACTCAGCACTCGTTCCTTGGTGGTGAGCAACACCAAAGCCTTGTTCCTCTGCCCAGATGCCAGGAAGCTGCAGCAAGAGAAGGGGGTGGTATCACAGTGTCTGCTTCCCTTCTGGAATAACAGGCCAGAAATTGGTCAAAAGTAGGTAAGAAGTAGGTTCAAAAGTTAGGAGGAAGCAGGGAAAAGAGTGCAAGGGTACGTGCCATCCTGTTGCACAATAAGAACATTCATTTGGGTAAAAAATTGTGGTTAGCAAACCCTCTAACCCTTTGTTGGGAAAGGGGCGGTTCCTCAAAGGAACCTCTAAAACACAGGGTGATTTCTAAAGATAGACTGTAGAGAAAGGCACACTCTTCTCTCATTAAGAAAACACACAGCACATCACATTTCAGCCTGAAATTGGTGTTGATAAGGAAGGGAAATACCTAGCACAATGTGAAATAATAAAATATGTTAAAAAATGCAAAAGAAACATACATAGTATTGGCATATGAATAATTTGTCTGACTTGCTCCTAATTCAATAGATATTTATGGTTTACTGCTTTGAAGTGACTGCCTTGTGCAATAAACTCTGAATTAGACAATGCAGGTCCTAGATTCCTTACTGTGATCCTCCAGAACTCAATAATTTCCTACTGAAAAGGAGCAGAAAGATCTCTTCCAGTCCCAGGGGGCCAGAAGATTTACTACAGCCTGAGCTAGCCTACACTGATGACTAATTATTCTTGCTATTAAAAAATGTGTGTTTTATCTTAAACATGACTCATCAAGAGTGAAGCTCTCCAACATTTCCCCTTTCCAGTTTAAGACTCAGAAAAGTCGTAGACACGAAAGGTACCCACAGTGTTTAGAGAATGGAGATCACTGTTTTGTTACTGCTGTGAAAATTCACACACTTCAAAAAGCCAGTGCTTAATTTATTCCAGGAAACTTCATCACTGTGTTCTAGAGCCTTAGCTCACAGCTCCCAGCCACCATATTCCTGTGATAACCACTGGTAGGAGATGTTACAAAACATTAACAGACTCAGGGAATGATAAACGTCACAGGCTGTTCAGGTCTTTAACCCTGGCCTCCCTCTCACTGAGGAGTTGTGAGATGATCAGTGTGGTGCCCCTGCAGACCCTGCTCACATCTCCTCAGCCTGGCCTGCTCTCCCAAAATGGATCCTCTTCTGCTCTACGTTTCAGTTCTCTTCTTTCCTTACTTTTCCATCTCATGACCCTCCTCTGCCAGAACTGTGCTGACAGAAACTTTCCAAAAGTTTTAGTTGTGCAGCTGCCAAGAAAATCTTTACTCCCACCGTCATCAGATTCACAATCCAGTTTCTACATCCCCTGCATCTACAATCCCCATTTTTACATTTCCTATTTCCACTCCATGCCCATGAAGGATGTTTGTGCTTCAGAACATGGACATTCTTGAAATGAATTTTAAAATTACTAGCTCAAAATAAATTAATTAAAAGCACCGAAATGTTCAAAGCTAGAACTGCCTCTCTTGGTGGTTCTTTTATAGTGTCTTCCAGTACAAAGACCTAAAGGTGTTTTGTAGCCATGAATTAATTTTGCCTTATGGTGCACCCAGGAGAGATGACAGAGCCTCTCACCCTGCAGAATGAAGGCAAAGGCACAGAGCATTGAAGAGGTGGGCTCCAAACCCATTCTCCTGCAGCAGATACTTTTATTTTTAGTTGGTGAACTACTGACATTTTGCAATAAACATTGAATAACCAGAATATCCGATGACCACATGAAGTGCCTCTAAAAACAGAAAAAAACCAAACAAACAAAGCCAATTCTGAGAACTTGTCCCTTAGTGACTTTTCTAACCCTTAACAGGGATTGGGATGAACATCCAAATTCTGCTTGTTTTAGACAATATGACAGTTAAAGAACTTGTATTCCCAGGCCATAAGTGGATAAGACATACTATGAAAATACTGTATATATCTATGATATCTAAGATATTGTTAATTTAAAACAAGAAATAAGAACTTGAAGTATTTTGGAGATATTCTGGGGGAAAAGACAAAGCCATGTGAAGCAGAGACTATCAGGAGAAGAGGTCAGAGGCAGGAGGAGGGCAAGATGTGGGAATGCAATGCCAAGTCCTAGCTGTCATTCGTGGGTAAGGATATGACATTTATGCAATGCAAACAGATTCAAACTCTCCTTCCCCACAGAACTACACAGCAGGACAAATCCAGAAATGAGGATATTTGAATGCTGATAACTGACTTTCCTTTACCCTTTATTGAAACATTTAATTCCCTCTTGGTCTCTAAATAGTTTCAGATGCGTGTGAAGTTCTTAACTATATTAATATTTTTCCTTTTCCATTCCACAAAAACTTTCGTTTTGGAGGAAAGATATTTTTTCGTTCCAGAGAAAAGTGCCTTGCACAGAAAGAAATGTTTCTTAGAGGACAACTTCTAATCTGTTTTAGATACAAGTTATCTAGCACACCACTGCACACTGGGGTATTTATCACTGAAATTGATAAAACATAAGATCTCCAGAAGTCCAACAGATATGCAAGCCAGCATGACTAACTGGGCAAGGATCCGTGCAAACAAAACTGCAAGTTCCTCAGCTATTTCATCTGCAACAAGAAGTGAATTTTGAAATGCTGGCAAAGTCTTCTGGGTTTGTTTAGACCGCATCACCATGACAGCAAAGCACTGCCCAGCTCTTCATGCATTGTACAGCTTTGGAAGAGACTGGTGAGGGGAAGCTCAAAGGAAAAAACACGGCCAGATGTCATTTGGGAGATGACAGGAGATGCCCCAGCCCGTGGATAACCTTTCTCTCCAACCACAGAGCTTTTGTCAGGCTCTTTCTCTGGAGCAACGCTGAATTTTCAACAGCATGGGTTGAATTTCCTGAGCAAGGCAAATATATTCCACTTGTGTTGCAAGGCCAAGAGCTAATGAACTTGTGAAAGGTCAGCAGTGCAAACAAGAGTCATGTATTCAGAGGGCAGGACTGCTCTCAGCTCAGCCACACTTCTGTTCTTCCATCCAGGTGGGTTCAAAACCACCTACCTAGGGTGGAATCAGGGCCTTGTGGGAGTTGCTGGTGAGAAATTTTCTGGCAAAACATTTTCAGGTCAAAACAGCAATGCAAGGCTGTTATCAGAGAGCTGCAGATAGGGAAAGGTGTGCTAGTTTAAAAAAATGTACAAAAAATAATTTTGAGAAGCTGACATTTCAAAAGGTGACAATTTTGCTCTGCAGATCGAAAACATGATTTCAACACTTTGGTTTACAATTTCTTAAGTAACTAACCCAAGCATTTTTAAAATATGAAATTACATATTTTGATGAAGCTCATGTGATTGTTTCTTGTTTTCTCACAAAAGTTTTAAAATTTTTAAAATGCTTTTCCTTGCTCTAGCTAAAGGGAAGAAAATTTAAGCCCTTGGGAAAGCTGAGAAGATGTGAAAGCTTTTTCAGTCCAATCTAGGCAAAGTAGGATTCCTGTCCATTTCATTCAAAATGAGGCACAAGGTTCCAGCCTGGCTCCTCTGCTCCTCAAAGGGGCATTGTTTCATTCTGAGATGATCCAGGCAATTCATGAGTTGTGGCCCATTTATTTTGTCTCAAGACAACAGTAGCTGCACAGGTACAGAGTTGGTTTTTTAAATGAGAGAAAATGCCCACACAATCCCAGCAAATTTGCAGACATCAGAAGGAATCCTCAGAACATCTGTAAGGAGTTTGGTCTCATTCCTGTGACAAGTTTGCATTTAAGAATGTCATGTTCTTCTAGTAAGCTGCTTGTTTGGAATCAAAGTATTTTCAGCACTAAGCACAAGAGATGTAAGGCCACCTCTCCTATAGAATAGAAAGAGCACAGGCTGTTCTCTACAGCTCCTGTTCTGCTCATTGAGACAGAGGCAGAGGGCAACATCCACAGCAACCCCATCCTCGTCAGACATCCCTCCCATGGCCTGTGAGACCTGTCAGCAGAATAGAAGGAATTTTTCAGCCTCCAAATCAGAACCCTTGGAGGACCCTTCTCATTCACCACAGTGAATAACAGCAAATTGAAATGCAGCCACTGCCTACCCCAGTTCCCTGGCATTTAGCAGATACTTGCATTGGTGAATTATCACCAGTCCTGTCCTACCTCGAGCTCCCAAATATTGCAACAAACTGCTTCAGGGAAGAACAAGCACACAGGGGTCTGCACGTGCCAGAAATACCATGGGAATAGAAAGCATCTGGGTTTGAAGATGTAGCACCCACAGATTGGTTCTGCACAAATGCACTGATGAGGAGAGCCAGCCACTGGGTTCTGACCCCAATTTCTAGATTCAGCAACCAACAGAGGCCAACAGAGTTTAATTATGATTTTTTTTCCAAGTGGTTGGGCACTCAGCTGAGTTCCTGTGGCTGTAACTCAGCTGTGTTACAAGCCATCTCCAGCAAGAAGGCACTGGAGCAGGAGGTAATTGAGGGTTGGCTCCCAGAGGGAATTTTCCCTTAAAAGGATAACGACATTGTCATGAAGAAACCAGCTCACTTCCACTGCCCGCAGAGCTTTCTGCAGGCACGGCTGCCAGAGCTGGGGGCGGTGGCGGCTATTGAGAGCAGGAGGCAGGAGCAGCAGGGCAGTGCCCGCTCCCTACAGGGCAGTGCCCGCTCCCTACAGGGCAGGGCCCGCTCCCTACAGGGCAGTGCCCGCTCCCTACAGGGCAGTGCCCGCTCCTACAATGCAGTGCCCGCTCCCTACAGGGCAGTGCCCGCTCCCTACAGGGCAGTGCCCGTTCCCTACAGGGCAGGGCCCGCTCCCTACAGGGCAGTGCCCGCTCCTACAGGGCAGTGCCTGTTCCCTACAGGGCAGGGCCCGCTCCCTACAGAGCAGGGCCTGCTCCCTGCATGCCACAGCTACTGCAGGGAGCTCAGCCATGCTCTGCCATGAAGGGCTGCAGCACACACAGGCAGCCCCAGGACTTCACTTCAGTGCCATGTGTAACAAGAGGCCAACTCCCATCATCTGCTTGAGGTGGAAAGAAACCCAAGTGAGGGATTGCAACCCAAAAAAACCCCAAAACCCTCACAAGAAGCATTTGCACTCAAAATGAGCGATATTTTCAGAGAGGGGAAGGCAGTGTAACAGCTGAAAGCATGCCAAGGAATATTTCAAATTAAGTGTTTTTCCACCAGAAAATAACCAAAATCCCAGCTTTTCATTTGAGAATTTGTGGAACAATTCTTATCAGAATTCTTAAGATGGGATCCAGGAGGATGATGGAGCAGAACCCCATGGTGGGTGGCCTCAGCCTGTTGACTGGAACCTCAGCTTCCCATAACCAAGAGGAAACTGCCTTAGCTCTAACACAGCCCTGCTCCATATCCAGGATACCTCCTTGTCCTCTGGACAGCCCACCCACCTGGAGCTTTGCACTGTGCTCTCTTGTGCAGCTTTTACATGGAATGAAGCTGAAATGGGCAAGGCTGGGTTTGGCCCAGCTGTAGTGGCAGGCACCAATTCCCACCTCACAGCTAAAGCTTCTCCTGGGTGAGGTTTTCAACTCTGACTCATGCTTCTGTCTCTAGCACAGAATAAGCCACCTATCACACTGCAAGAGAAGGAACCACAGCCTGGTGTTTCCCTGCACCCTGATAAGAGGACAAAATATGTGCAAGTGAACAACAGCCAGGTCTAAAAAGAGCAGACTCCTGAGCTGGCAGTGCAACAGAGGCTTACACAGAGTAAGTAACACCATCCCTTTCTTTGAGGACTGGCTGCCCACAGAACCCCAAGCAGCTCAAGTTCTTCCATTGCAGTGGGGAGTCCAGCCCAGAGAGTGGGTCTGACAGATTTCTGGTGACCAACACGTCATCACTGCTGGAAGCACGAGCTCCTAGTACTGAGCACCTTTAAGAGATAGACCACCAGCAACCTCCTCCAGACCACAGAGGTCAGCTCAGGAGCTGCAGCAATTCTGCAGCTGCTCCCAGTTCTGCCTGGTGGTTGCTCTATCTGGTCCCATCCTGTTACTACTATCTTTGTGAAGTGTCCACTTGAAACAGTCCTATTTCAGGAACTCCACAAGCAGCCATGGAGATTCAGCACACTTCCTCTTCGCTTTAGGGGTAGAAATTTTTATTTTCTAATCAGTCTTCCTCTGTAGAAAGAAGTATTAAAAGCTTCAGCAAGGTAAGTGTGTTAGTGTCGATAAACAGAAACTCATCCAGAGCAAAACAGCAGAAATCTGGAGAATTACAGGTGGCTACAGGCACAGACTGGTTGTCATTTGACTTTTTTTTCTATGAGTAACAGCAAGAAAATGAGTCAGACTCTATGGCTGAGTCACAGTGAGTGAATATAAACTTGCTTTTCAGACCAAGAGAGCTTGGGCAGGTGGAGGAAGAGTTCTCTATAATCTGCCCTGGATAAACACAGCATGGTCCCTCCATGTGCAAATCCTGCTCCAGGGCCTAGGATCTGCAAGCCCGTCCCAAAGGAAGACCTCGTGGTGGAAATATATGATAAACATATGACAACATCTGCCTTGTGTTTCCTGTGCTGTGTACAGATTATCTCTCTCTACAGATAACCCTGTCCTTCTCAAAGAGAAAGCTGGGGTTGTGCTTTAAAAACACTGCTGATATCAGTGACAATTTGAGTCAGTTCATTCTGTACCTGTTCTCAGACCACGTGTATCACCACATCTCAGCACCATCTGCTCAACACCTGAGTGATGTGATTACACATCTGCCCGGGGTTGTTTGTTCCCTCATCCCTCCTGAGCACTGAAGCCAGAGGCAGGATAGGCAAAGTGTGCTCTCTGCATTCACGTGTGCTCTCCCCACAGGCAGAGAGGAGCTGACGCCCAGTTGAGCTCCCCCACCTCTCTCTGCTGGTGTCATTATTTTCCATGTTGCTTGTTGAGCCCAGCAGTGAAGAAGCCCTGGGAATGCAGAAGCCCATGTCAGAGCATGATCACCACCAACTGCAGCAGAGGACTTTAAAGGGAAGCCTGGTGGGCTTCGGTAAAGTAAAAATCATCAGGCTACAATGTGACATCAGCAGAGCTCCTTGTAGAACACAAGATTGCGGCTGCTGTCCCAGCCCCCTCCCCCTGCCTCCAATTCCAAGACCATAAAATTACTCATTAGGCTTGGAACAAAACACTCCCGGTGCACTTGCATGTGGCTGGAGGCAGAGACATGTTTGGGGCTCTGGAAGAAAATTGCTGAGAGACAGAAATGAAACACTTCCAAAGCTGCACTGTGCTTGCCTGCTCCTGTTGGACTGCATGGGGGTCGGATTAGAAGGGAGCAATGGCATCACTGAGCAACCCTTTGCTTCCACTTAGCTTTTATTAAATCCTCAAACCCAATTTTCTGTTTCACTTCAAGTTTTGCACGGAGTCCTTCAGCATGGCATAAGAGCAGCTCAGGGCTGTGCCTCTGGAAGCAGGTTTCAGCACTTTGGGTTTATGGTTAAAAGATCCTACATTTCAGCTGCACTTTTGTCTTGAAAAGAACAGGGAGAGATTGCCTTTAGGAGCCAGACAATCCTCAGAGGCCTAGGAAGCAGAGGATCCTCCCTCTTTTTACACATGCAGTAAAGTGAGAATAAAAACATTGCCTGCAGGCATGTCAGTGAGGGGATTAGGATTCAGTGTCCCGATTAAAGCTTGGTTTATCTGAGGCAGCCATTCCCACCTCCCATAACCAAACACTTGCTCAGTTAACCATCACATTCAAACAAGGGAGGGCAGTGACTCCAGCTCCACCACAGCATTTCTCTTCTTAAATTCAAGAAAGAATATTCTGCCTTTAGATCCTTTCCTGCTACATTTGCTTTTGGTCACACAGTAGATATTTTAAGACCATACTACTGTTTAAGACCACATTACTGGTCAAACCTGGTCCTCGGGCACCAAGTCTGAACACAATGGGCTCATATAGACTTCCCTCAGCCAAGCATCACAGAAAAAACAGATTTTTTTTCTCCTACAGTTATTTCTCAGGTATCATTCAGGTGCAAAAGACTGGGGAGGTATTTTTTTGCCTCTGACATATTCCTGCAGGATAGATGTGAGCCCAATTCTCCACAGCTGGAAGGAGAATATATCGAGCTGGAAGATGTAGTGGCCATGTCAGTAAACTCCATGTGGAGGCCAGGGATCAGCAGGAGTGGCCTGGTGGTCAGAACAACCTCCGCCACAGCGCTAATTACATGTAAGCTTCACTTTCAAAGCTACATAGAAGCTTAAGCTCATTTATCTTTACAAGGGATTTAGAGGCCTATCGGCTTTGGGAAGTGAGAGTGACAGGAGAGGGAAGTGCCAAATCACCAGCTCAAACTTCCAGTTGCTGTTAATATGGACTGAGCTATCTGTGTCAGCACCATGCAGTGCACTGGCAAGGCTCACTCACCAGCCCTGTCTGACATCTCTGCCTGGTTCCTTGAGACTTTTTTCTTACCAACAAACAAACAAACCCTTTAGTTTCTCTAACATGATTTCCTCCCAATCCCATAATACTGGATTATTCCTAAACCTAAAGTAAAGAACATCACTTTGTGATTCAGGCTGCTTCCTGAGCTAGGAGCAACAGCTCTGCTCAAATACCTCATTCTGTGCTGTCTGAAACACTACACAGCATGAGCCGAGTCTGGGAAGACAGGAAAAATGGAATTATAGGCTCATGAAATGGACACTGACAAAAACCTGAAATGTCGAGCTCACTCAGATGCACTCTGTGTTTAATCCAGTCATCAGACAGTCTCTGTTTAGCTAAATATTTGACTTCAGAATTGGGCCTGAATTATTATTGGCAAAGCTTCCAAGCTCCACAGGTCCCTCTAACAAGCTGTTCCTCTGTGGAAGCCTTGCAAGGAAATGAATGCAGCCTTTGAGGAAACTGCTGGAACCCTTCTCAGGCTTCCAGAGTGGGTTTGTGGAGTCCCGTTAGCCCTCCTGAAAGCTCCATATGTTGAGTGTTAGAAGCTACAGGGCTGATGTTTGTGTGCATTTCTGGGATGTTCCCAGAGGAGTTCTGGCTCCGCAGCATGTCACAGGAACAGAGTTATCAAAGAAAGCACCAAAAATAACCTAGTCTACAGAACAACTAAAAGCCAAACCCAGACAAAAAATAAATAAGCTGGAGCCACACATGAAGCCACGTAGCCAGAGCTGTAACGTGTATTCCATTCTAATGGGACATATCTGAAAGAGCACAGAACTGGCATTTTTGGTCCCCTGTGAATACCCACAGCAGGGACATAAAGAAGCACAAACATTCAATTCCTCATCAATGCAGCTGGGCACCACAGGGCCCAAAGATGTGATCCAGGTGCTGCCAGGCAGAGCCCATGGCTGCTATCTCAGCACACTGGCAAGTTTGTCACGTAGAAACAGTCCCTCAGCACTGAAAGAGGAACGTGGTCATCCCCTCTCCCATGCAGTATTCAATTTCCTGTCTGTGCCAGCATATGCCAAAAAAGACAATCCTCCAGGGATGGAAGCTGTTCCTTGTTCCTCAAGCCAGGCTCCCCTTCTGTGGGCAGCTCAGAGAAGCAGAAGCTTGGCTTCCCAAATTATGGGCAGCTGCAGGCAGGAGGAGTCACCTTCCAGTTTTGTTTCCAAAGGAAGATTATAAATTAAAGTCCAATTTGCTAAACCTCTAGGTAAGCAACTGTTTCTGCATAAACACATACTGGTTTGTGGGCTGTATTACACAGCTAACTGCAAATCTGACTGGCTTGAAAATCACACTGTATACAACTAAACCAGGGAGCTAACAGAGGCACATTTTAAAATTACATGGATTTAACCAGCCTGGCTCATGATTTTTGAATGTGATCAAAAATAATGATTGTCCTAAAGCAGTGCCTAAAAATTGTGCCTGCAAAATAAGAGCACAAAATTCCCTGACAGAGAGCTTCACTTCTAAGTGAGAAAGAGCACAAAGCTGGCTCAGCTAAAATTATTCAAGTGAAATAAAGCTGAAGATTTTAACACCATCCTGAAGATGGGGTCAATGTTCGGAATATTTTGCAAAAAGGGGTCAAATTACCTCCTCCTCCTGTCATTCTTTATGCTACAACATTAGTGGAAAAATCCAAGAGCTGTTTTAGGTCTGTTAGCTAATAAATGGATCACCAGGCGAATGTTCAGTGTCGTTAACAAATTGTCTCAGCATTCTGTACTTAGTATCAGCAGAAAGTCTTGGTCCCTTCCACCCCTGCACACATACCACTTTGGGAAGGACAGAAGGAACTGCCTACATCGCCTTTTTTTGTGCCTGCTGGAAACATCCAAGATGACAAGCAGATGCGAACTCTCAGTGCATCTGCGCTGTTCCTCCTCCGAGATCAGCATTAACCCGCAGGAGAGCCGTGGGTGATGAGTCCTGGCTGATTCAAGCTCTGGAAGACAATGACATTAACAGTGGCAGTTTAAATCCAGACAGCTTTCCATCCAAGGATCTCTTACAGCATAACAAAAGGCTAGCGTGAGCCGGAGGTCCCATCTAAGGCTGGGATGCACACTACCTCCATAGTCCGTGCAAGCAGGGATTATTCCCTGCCCTATTCAGGGCTGTTTCCCCAGGCACCAGGATACCCAGTGGGAAGGGCTCAGCCCTTCTCAGTCACTCCTGCTGGCGCCGTTCCAGTTTGTCTGAAGACACTTAAATATTCATGGAGAAAGCGCAAGACTCCGTCTTGCCGGGTGCACAGATTGCTCCCCAGGGAAACGGGACACCTGCCTTCCCCACTCCCTGCTCCATCAAATCATTAATTATTTAAAGTAACAGGAAAGAGCAAGAAAAACTGTCCACATCAGACATGCCTGCAGCCTGTTGTTTATGGTGCTCTCTGGGGTTTTGTGTGGCCCGAGGTTTGCATCTCCCCTCCGGCAGAAACAAGGATCAAGCCCAGCTTTCCCCTTTCCTCGGGGAGGATGCTCTACCAGCTAAGCTACTGCACAAAAGAAGGGCTTCCCCTTTATCCAGACAGACCTTATGTTCACTTTTCCTATCAGAGAGTATTTTTTTTTTAACTTCAGTTTGAATAAAAGGCAAACAAAACACAAATCCAAATCTCTGAGAGAAGCAGCTATCCATAAACCTCCACACATTCTGTATTTGCTCAAGAGCTTAGGGTCTACCTCTGCATTTCACAGCTCGGCAGGCCAAGCCGTAGTGATCCAACTGCATCAGCAAGCACTTGGCTACTGAATCCATCGGTGATGGGTTTCAATGAAATGGAAACCACTGTCTCCCTGCCCTGAAGACAGTTCTGGTGTCTGTTTGGAGAAGCAGGTCTCTTCTTATCTGCCTCCCTCCATCTTCCAACACATCAAAGGCCCCACGCTCTCTCACAGGAGCAGCACGGATCCATACAAGGGTGCCCGAGATCGGGATGTCCCCCAAAACTGTCCCGAGCCCAGGGAACAGCCCCATCTGCACGCTGAACTCTACTGCTAGAGCAGAAAGTCGTGGCAGGTGAACAGCACTGGCACCCTCATGTGGTGACAGGCACCACAGTGAGCTCACAGCCAAAATCAGCGGTACAGGGAGAGATACCTGTCCAGAGGGACTTCTCCCAGGGGTCCTGACAAAGACCATCTGTGGGCCAGCATGGTCTAGGGACGGGACACAAACCTGATGTCACCTTTCCTATCCTGAGACCAGCAGCAAAGAATGACAGAATGGTCTGGGCTGGAAGGGACTTAAGGATCATCCAGTTCCACCACCTTCCATGGGCAGGGACACCTTCCACTACCACAGGCTGCTCCAAGTCCCACCCACCCTGGTCTTGGATGCTTCCAGGGATGGGGTTCATATAAGGTCTCCCTGGAGCTCTCTATTCTCCAGGCTGAGCACGTCCAGCTCTCCCAGTCTGGCTCCAGAGCAGAGGTGCTCTGACCCTTGGAGAATTTCTGTGGCCTCCTCTGGACTCACTCCAGCTGCTCCATGTCCTTCTGATGTTGGGGAGCCCAGAGATGGAAGCAGTATTACAGGGGAGGAGTACTGTGGGGGACCCACAGAAACAGATCTGATTATCCCCAAAACCTCATCTCACCCTGTTTTTTTCCTTATCATACTATCAAAATGGAGAACAAAATGAAAGATAAAACCAGTCCAGATGCTGAAACTGGAGAATTCACTAAACTCTGAGGGAAAAGCCCTTTTGCCCCCTCCGGCACCTGCTGAGGGACGCGTGGTAACAAGAGCACCTCATTCCCAGGAAACATCAACCCCTGAGCCCTGCTTTCACGGGCAAACAAAAAGAACCCCTCGTATTTTCGACTGCTTAGAAATCTCTCTCCTCCCAAACTGCTCTGGAAACAGAATTAAATTAATTTTGAATTAAATTAATTTTAAATTAAACCACCCACCACCTCGAAGCAGCAGCACTCTGCAGAGGCGCACTGAGGTGAAGGGCGGCACCTGGCCGAAATGGCGGCAGCTGGATGTCCCCGCTCCCCAAACGGCCCGAAAATACCGTGTTTGCCGTGAAGTGGGCTTGTTTTATGAGCTTTAGCTTTAAAGAGCAGCAAAAGAGCAGCTCGGCGGCGGCGAGGTGGCCTGCGAGGAGGCGGGGACGCGCCTGTCAGCCCGCTCTGAGGCGGCGGGGACGCGCCTCAGCCCGCCCTGAGGCGGCGGCGGCGGCGGCGGGGCCGCTCTGTCGCGACATGGGGGACGACTTAGCGTCGGAAGGCGACACCCGTGAGTGCGGCCGAGCCGGGGCTGCCCCAGCGGGGCGGGGGGGCAGCGCCGTGAGGGGCGATTCGTGTTCGAGGGGCGGGCGGGAGCCGGCGGGGCTGAGGGGCAGAGCCGGGATGCCTTAAGATAGAACCGGACACCTGAAAATCCACAAGGAAACAAAGCAGGTGGTTAAACCTACCCGTGATTCAGGACTGCTGTTGTCTAAAAGCATCTTGCACCGCTGAGATGCTGCACGTAACTCTGGTACCCCGCACTTGGGGATTTTGGCCTCCTTGGTCCCTCGGTCCCATCCCAAGTTGTCTTTGTGTCCTGCAGCCCCAGGCAGGGCTCGGTGGATGGGTTTTGCACATTTCTTTGCACGTCTTTCTCCTCCTTTGCTGCTTTTCTACATCTCTTGCATAATAAACTGCCTATGAGTTGGTGCATTGCATTGAGGGTAAATAATTTAAAATGTTTTCCACGCTGTTTATGACAACTGAATTCCTATTCAGTAAGCTGTGAAGTACCCTGGAATCTGAGCTTGAAAGAAGGAACACTGCTAAATATCCACTGAAATGTTGCTGCCATGATGAGGAGTGCATTTACACTTACAGAGACACTGTGGATCTTAAGTAGGAAACTCAGATCATCAAGCTGTTACTCATGTGTTGCTGAAAATAAATAAATTGTGGCTTCTACAGCCTTAGCGATGCCAGATTTGTTATTGCATCTTCACAGCTATCCAAAGAATGAGGTGGTTTGACATTTTTTGAAAATGATGCTTTGTGTGACCATAAAATGTAAGAAAACATTTCTGTCACCTGGAGAGCAGGGTCAGCAGCATTTGCTTAATTGAAACATAGGATTTATTCCACTGAAGGGGGATAAGCATGTGCAAGGAGGTGGTATGTATGTAGCCATTGGTGTTAATAATTAACAAAATCTCAGTGTTTTTCACAGGTTCTCTTGATATTTCCCCTTAAATGAAGGGTCCATGCAGGGTGAAATGCAATCCTGTTAACACAGCTGACAAGGTGATAAGAAAGTCTTAATACAGAGTATAGGAAATCCTGTTTCTTGCAGAAATCAGTGTCCAAATCCTTCTGCCTTCATTGTAGCAGCAGATCCAGCACTCTTGAACACACACTCTCAGATTCCCATGTCTGGTGGATAAAGTGTTAAGTGGATAAACATTGTTGAACGATCCTGTCTAGAGTTAAAATTTGTGTTATTTGTGTTTTTCCTGAGCTAAAGTTCTTTTGTTTGAAGGCAAGGGGAATGGAAACTGGAGGATGAGGTTATAGCTCTGTTGCTCTGAGAGTCCATGGTAGGGATGCCTTTCTTCTGTGCCCTCCAAAGAGATTAATTGTGCTATTCAGGCAACAAGTCTCCTGGTTTTCTCCCTCAGTGTGGTGGAATGGGAACAATAATATGTTTTGATCCCTTTTGTATGGCATGTGTTTAATATGCAGTTGATATGTTGGAATAAACTGAATTGTCATTGAGTCCCTCAATCTGCAGCCTGGGCTCTGGAGAAGTGTAGAGGAGAGCAGACCCTCTAGGCCAACTCTCCAGTAGGATGTGACAGACCAAGGGTCTGACTCAAGCACTTCTTGAGAGAATTCCCCAAAAGCACTAGGACAGAGATTGAGTCCAACAAACACTGACACCAGCCTTGCCAAAAGCCTTCAGAGCCTCCCTGTTGGGCTGTGGCAGTCACAGCCTTGCTCTTGTTTCTTGGCAGGAAGGTTTATTTGATGAAGGAGAAGATTGCTGGGGCAAGGCCCAGCATGGGGAGTAAACACTCTTAAATTGTGCCTAACTGTGCAGGACAAGTAGTGCCAGTCATGGTAAATTATGAGCAGAGCTGCCATGGTTTATTAAGAGATGCAACACTAATCACAGGCCAGGCTGGCAGTTTTGTGCTGCTTGGCTGGTTCAGGTTGCCTGGAGGGGGAACCATGTGTAAAGGCCTCCTTGTAGAGCAGTGGCATGCAGGTGGAAGGGTGGAGGAAAGGGTCTGTGTCATCTCAGAGCCTTCACACTGATCAGAGGGTGCCCAGAGGATATGGACCTCATGGATCAAAAGGTTTTGCAGCTGGAGCAAATCCATGCAGAGACACTGAATTAGAAGTGAAGTGGGTAGGACTGGAAGAGCACTGATGTGGCACAGGGAAGGAGAGACAGTGGTAGGATATAAATCCAGCAAGCATGCCAACATCTGTAGGGCTGGGATTCTTGCTGGAAGAATCTTTCTGCAGTCATCCTTCCCTGAAGCCACCGGGGCCGGTGAGATGAAGGGGGTGTTTGTTGGGGCATGCCGCTCCATGCCCCTTGCCAGCACTGTTGTAATGCTCACTCTTCTGCTCTGCTGCAGTGCTTCAGTCAGAGAAGGAGTTCCATGATGCAGCGAAGCGAAATGATACAGCCAGGATGGAGGAGCTCATCAGGAGAGGAGTTGACATAAAAGCCAAAAACAATGTAAGTCCTGGG
This sequence comes from Ammospiza nelsoni, assembly GCF_027579445.1. Lineage (NCBI taxonomy): Eukaryota > Metazoa > Chordata > Aves > Passeriformes > Passerellidae > Ammospiza > Ammospiza nelsoni. The sequence continues at coordinate 2,807,191 of NC_080646.1, read as the reverse complement.
TTTTTCCACCTCCAAGCTGCAGGAAGTGCTGAGGGCGTGTTTCAGATCTGCAGCTCCTTAATGCTACTCTTCTCATTAACTGCTTAATTTGTCAAAGCTTTAAAATACAACACCCAGTGCCAAATAGGGCCTGTAGCAACCAAGCAGTTTTCACAACACACAGAGACCCCCAGAACCATCATCCTGGCCACACTGGAAAGCTGCAATTGCCAGATAGACATGATTGCCGTGAAAGGCTCTGATTTTGCTGTCTCTGTACAGTAAGACTGTGGGACAAACTCTGTTTCTGGTGCAGGTCTTTTCCTTGTTGGCTAGTAGGTTCATGGAGATACAGGATTGCCCCCATCCCTAGTGTTTCAATCTGTCCTTTTATTGTCAGCAATGTTCTTCACTCTGTGCTGTCATTACAGAACTGCAGCTCCTGAGCAGAAGGTGACTGACACCTGTCTGTCAGGAGAGGAGAGACAGAGGGCTGGGTCCAAAGAAACTCTGCACAGTGCGAGAAATTCTGGCTCTATAGATGGCCAAGGCTATAGTGGCCTTCAGAAGGGCTGGTGGACAGCCACGCTGTGCACACTCAGCCTTGCCTGCCTCTGTCCTTGCCTGCAGGCGGAGCGGAGTGCCCTGCACTGGGCTGCGGGAGCCGGGAGCGTGGATGCCGTGCGGCTGCTCCTGGATCACGGCGCCCCTGTGGATGACGAGGACAGTGTACAGAGGCCACTCTCCCTTGCATGTGCTGCACATGTGTTCGGTGCTGGGGCAGTGCTGGGCACTGGGTGCTGGGCCAGCAGTTACACACTGCACCTTGGCCCTGGGTGGGTGGCACAGGGTGGCACGCTGCACCTGCTGAACAAGCCTTGTTGGCACATGTGATAGTGGAACCCTGGAAAAAGTTAAAGATAGAATCTAAAATGTTAGGCTTTGTGCTTTCCCAGATCAACTGCACCTGCGTAAGCAGTATGATAAATTATATAATTGTTAGATGTGATGATTGTTTAGTAATTAAATGTAATTATTATATAACCATAAGAAAAATAGTGAGAAACTATGTTGGAAATTCAGAGAGGGGCTAAATTTATGTATACAATAGAACAATATAAGTTTAATAATTAACATGAAAGTTATGTAACGATAGAGTATAAAACATGATCATTTCAGATGTATGGTCGGAGTCAGATTTGGGTTGAATATACCCCAATTCCCAGAGCTCTTAATAAAAAGCACTGCATATAATCCCCTGTGATTATGTGTTTTTGAACGCTAACACATGTGTCTGTGCTCTGTATTGTGGCCTTTTCCTTGCATGCACAGTGACCTGGAATAGGCTGGTAGAATCTGTGAAGTTTTCCATAGAGCATGGGGATGCTTGGCTTCTTCTGATTGTGTTGGTGGGGCTTGTAGGATGACAGTGACAGCCAAAGAGTTTTCTCTTCCCCATACAGCCAGGCTAATACCTTTAAATATGTAGTAGCTGCCAAGAAGCAGGTCTCTGCTCAGCTGCTGTGAACATCTGTGACAGGAATAATAATAATTGGAGAAAGTGCAACTAAAAAAATATACTAGTGAGAAACAAATAGATTTGGAAAACTTCATTAAGCTAAGAGGACAGCTTCCCTCCAGGGTGGGGATGGGGATGGGGATGGCTGCAGTTTAAATATCTTTCTTTCTTGCCCAGTTTGGAATGAATGCTCTTCTCCTGTCTGCCTGGTTTGGCCACCTCCGTGTCCTGCAGATCCTTGTCAATGCTGGGGCCAAGATTAACCATGTCAATAGGGTGAGAGTCTCCCCATGTGGATCCATCACTTGGCTCTAGAGAGGGACAGAGTGAGGTTTACCTATGAGATCAGTCATGTGTGACAGCATCTGCTCTGGGGACTGCCATCTGCACTCTGACTTATCCCTGAAGCAGGTGTAATAATTGGAGCTCTGGAGATGCACACAGCGTCCTCACCTCATGTTTGTGCAGTGCTGATGTGGAAGTGTTACAAAAATGGGAAATGCTTTAGTGAATCAGCAGTCCTTGTATTCTAAAACAGACCTTGTCTGGGAAAAGGGGGATTAATATTTCAGTCTTAACTTGATGTCTGCAGCACAAGGAATTTTAGTCCTAGAGGTGCAGGGAGGATGAAATGGGCCTTTGCTAACAGGAGCAGTTTGTCAGACTGTCCTACAGTATTTGACTTGTTGAATGAGCAGTCCTTTGTCTCCTCTCCAGAATGGCAGGAACCTGCTTCACTGTGCAGCTCAGAGGGGACACATCCAGGTCATGGAGTTCATCATGGAGGACTTAGAGGACATGTGTGTGGATGAGACAGACAAGGTAGAAAGGCTTTTCACAGCTTTGTTTTGTGAAGTCTAGTCTTGCTGTGCTGAGCTTAGCAGGAATATTGCCCTTGGTCTTGGGAAGAGAATCAGAGTCAGACTCCCTGAAGTCTTCCTGCAGAGTGAGGTTAGGGATGATGGGGATTCTGGCTCTGGTCAAGCTTCTTGCAACAGATGATGTGATCTTGTGCTTTCTGAGCCTTTTGGACTGTGTTTCTCTGTTTCCTCCCAAAGATGGACAGGACAGCGTTTCACCTGGCTGCAGAGCATGGGCAGCTGGAGGTGGTGGAGTTCCTCATTCGACTGGGTTGTTCTCACAGTGCCAAAGACAAGGTATGGGCTCAAAACCACGTGCAAGGGAGGTGAAGTCTAAGAATTAGGAGATGTGAAAACCAGGGAACAGAATCCCAGATAAGGCTCAGGCAGGCAAGATGTCCATAGTTGTTACTATGGCTGTGGTGTGTCAGGGCTTTTCTTCCCTATCCATTTCAAGCCATTTTCTTGCCTAGTTCATGATTTCTCTCCAGGACTTTTCAGGCAGGATACACAGCAAGCCTGATGGACCGTGCTTCAGTTTAAGGTAGGAGGGGTTCTTCCCTTGCTGCTGCAACTGTAGGAAGATTGCTTCATATTCGTGCTACTGGTTACAGCCTCCTTTTCAGCCACACTGGATACATTCTGTGCAAGATTGTGGTATATGAACACTCAGTCCTGTGAGACATATGTTTATAAAGTAATGTTTACTTTCAGGAAGAAAATACAGCATTGCATTTAGCTGCTAAAAATGGACACCTCTCTGTGCTGGAGAAGATTATAAATGTCGGAGTGGACCTTGATGAAAAAAACTCAGTAAGTACACTTAAATTAAATCAAAACCACATCAGTTTTGCCCTTTTCCCCCCTAGAAATACTCTCCTGCCACAGTCATCAGGCTGAAAAGCCAGTATTGATGGGAGAGGTCTAGAAAATAGCTGATTTTATCTAAAGCCTATGTGGGTAAAGGCAGGTCACACTTGCAGAGCATCAGTGAAAGGCAACATCCGTCTTGGACCAATTTCCGGCTTTAAAGTGTTGCCTTCTCTTCCTGCTGTATCTGCACACCTACCTTATCACTCCATTTAATCTCCCTTTCTCTCCCTGACCCTTGTACATTCAAGTGCCTAAATGGTTATTGAGTGTGTTTTAAACTAAACTTCACCATGCTTTGAAGTATTGACTTAGTCACTGAACATATGGACCTTCTGTTTGAGATCTCTCTTTTGACAGATCCGCTCTGGAAAATTATGTGGCTGGAACACAGTTAATGACTTAGATAGCAAATATTGGCTTAGTATCACTGTTATTTATTCCAGGGCACACTCCCAATTAAGTTTATCAGCACTTTTTTTAGTCTTATTTGATTACTGTCTTTGAAAAGTATATTTGATTGTGATTAAGATCTGAAGGAAAGGGGGAGCCACCTTCTGTGGTAACTGGCAGCATTTGTCTACCCCCACATGAGCTGCCCTTTCTGCAAAGAGCAATAATAAAACCAGATGAAATCACTTAGGAATTCTGCTTGCTTGCTTCTGTTTTCTTGTAATGAAATGAGCTGCAACCCTTGGAAAGGAAAACCAGTGATAGAGGGTCACAGGTTTCAAGTTCTATCTCTGGGCTATTCCAGGAAAATGGTTTATCTTTGCTGTCTGTGTGAAATCCTTTTTGGTTTATTGACGGGCTGGAGGGGAGGAAAGATGGTGGACACAATGTCTGTCTTGTGGCCCACAGCCAGTGACATTCAGGACAGATCAGTACTCTGGTATGTCCAGGGCAGATAATTGTGTCCTCTATTTTTGTAACAATCAACTGGAGATCCCTGGCCCTCAGAACTGGTACTGTAACATGTCATGGATTCAGAAGATGGGGTGCAGTCTGTGACTCGTTCTGCTGCTCTGTCTCAGCCTTGTCTACAGAAATGCTGCTTGTGTCCTTTCTTGCCTTGTGCAGGAAGGACTCACAGCCCTGCACCTGGCTGCTGAGGGGGGACACAGCCACTGTGTGAAGCTGCTCGTGGAAGTGGGTGCTGATGTCAATGCCCAAACCCAGGTTAGCTCCATGGAGGTCATTCCATTCCCAAACCCTACTTTGTGGATTTGTGCCCACACCTGTGGCTTCCCAGGTCACTCATCATAGATAGAGGTCACGTGGAGCCCTGCATTGAGGAATAGCACAGGGACTTTAGAGGAAGGTAAATGTGGTTTTGTACTAAGAGGCAGGTGAAGCTCCCTGTGACTGGTTTGGCTGGAGACAATCTCCATGAATTTGTCAGTGCTGGGCCATGGGACTCTGGCAGGAGGGAGCAGGGAGCTTTTTGTGGGTAGTCTGTAACAACTGCAGCCTCTGGGAAGAATCTCTGAGTACCACTCCTCTCTTCTGACTTGCCTCTCAGAAAAAGATGAACTGCCTTCATTATGCAGCACTGCATGGCTATGAGGAGATAGCCAGGGTCCTCATGGATGCTGGAATCCACACGGATGCTCTCAATCATGTGAGTCCCTCTCAATGCTCTCACCACTAAAATTAAGGTAAAACCAGTTTGTGGAGCTGCTCAAGAGCAGAAAGCAACTCTGGAAGGACCAGTGCAGTATCCTTGTCAGCCCACAGTGCAAACTGGCAGCTGGGATAGAACAACACATGCTGGGCACAGCATGGTCCTTTCAGTGCTATGAGCTAAGCTCTCCCTAAGTGCAGGATCTTCTTTCCACAGCAAAATGCATCAGCAATGCACATTGCAGTCCTGCAGAACTTCCCAGCCATGGTGAAGCTCTTCATCAGTGCAGAGTGTGACCTTGACATTCCAGATAATGTAAGACTGCAGCTCCTGTTCTTTGTGTTTGAAATGTGAACCAGTTTCATGGGGGATTTTATCACCCTGGGGACAGGATTAAAGAGGAGTGCTTTAAAATGTGGAGAACCTGGAAGTGCAGCTTAGGAAATGTGAAACCTGTGAAATTATTCTAATTGTTGCAGTGTGATAATCACTTGATGGTGTTCAACATGAGGGCAGTGCTGTGTCCCCTGCAACATTGCACGGTCTAGGCAGGCTCTCTCATCCTTGCTGGAAGCAGGTAGGGGAAATTTCAAGATGGAATATATTCTGCAAAATGTTTAGAGGGCTGAGAATAGGAGGCAAGCCTGGAGGTAGCTGGTTGTCTCACCAAACTGTAATTTTCTGAATGAGGGGCTTTGTGTAGCTTGTTTTGTTTAGTCTTCACACTTGTAGCAATGTTCTCTACTGATGATACCATAAAATTGACACATTTTATGTTCAGTTTTAGTGGTTTCCATTAAACACTCCCAAGCTCCTCCTGGTAGTGTTCTGCCTTCCAGCCTCACACTTGTCCTTCTCTGGAGTGTAGCCCTTTCTCCCTCCCTCTGCAGAGGCAGCAGACCTCACTCCACATCGCTGCAGAGCATGGCAGGCAGGACATTGCTGAGATGATCCTCATTGCAGGAGTTAATCTGAAGCTGACAGACAAGGTAAAGATCTCCATGGGTGAAACAGGTTCTGTGGGGGTATGGAGGGAAAATATACATAGATGGTCTTTGCTAATGTTTTCCATAATTTTCAAGGCAGGCTAGTAATATTAAAATTTAGGTATTTCCAGGGATAAGCCCTTAAAACACAGCTGAGTAGGTAATTTTGGTGTGTTTTCCAGGAAATAAGTGACTGGTTCTTAGACAGGTAGAAAATAGATAACACAATGAACAATGCTTTCTTCCTCAAAGTTGTTCTGGTTCCTTCTATTTGTACTATCATGAACAGTAATATCAAAGATTTCCTCAAATAATGGTAAGTAATATACCTGAAAATTTATAGCACACATATTCTAATAGGTTGAAAGGATCTGTTTGGTATAGATCTGGCACAGTTCTGGGGCTTTTGGCATCTAATAAAATCAGCAGAATGAATTTCAAGAGCTCTGAAAATGTAGCATGTGCCCAAAAATGCTGGAGGCCCTTGGGCAGGGATTAAAATAGGGTTTGCCATTTGCAGTGGGTAAGAGCAAGTGCAGACCTGGAGGCACCTGGCTGAAGTGGCCTTCAGCTGTGGTGAATGTTTGTCACCTTTCAGCACTCTGTGGAACTGCAGTGACAGCACAGGGGACTCATTCACACTTTGCTGTATGAAATTGGGTTTCTGCTCACATATGAGGCCAGAACTGTTCTTCCTGTTATGCCTGGTGCCTGGGCTGGCTCGCTTTCCTTCATGCAACTTTCAAACCTCGTTCTTTTCTGCCTTCTGATTTTAGGTAGAAATACAAATCTCCCCTGCCCAGTCCAAAATTATATTCATGAAAGGAACATAGCCACATTTTCATAGTCTCATCAGCCTGTGCTTCTCCTAAGAGACCATTTTTAATCATGTGTATCTGGAGCCTGTAAAGTTAATGAGGTTGTATAAATCATTTTGGTTTCATGTGTCAGCAAACCTGCTGTGCAAAAGGCTGTGAAGTACCTTGGACTGCAGAGCTGAGCTGGTTCTCTGATGGTTGCTCTCATGTTGGTGGGTTGCAGCTTTTCCAATTGGTGGGTGAAGCTTTTCCAGTGGCTTCTGCAAAACAGGCAGATCCCTTGTAGCACCAGAGGAGATGCTGCAGAGCCTGGAAAACCACTCCCCATGCCCTGAATGCAGGAGCTTGACAGCAGCTCACATCTGAAGTTCACAGGTGGAGAACAAGTCATGGAGATTGTACCTCCTAAGGTGCAAAGTCTTTTCCAGCTCATTTTTCCTTTCTAATTTCAGCAAGGGAAAACATCTCTGGATGTTGCTGCCCGAGGCAATCACACCATCTTGGTGGACATGATTATCAAAGCTGATCGATTTTACAAATGGGAGAAGGTGAGCAGCTTACACAATACCCCCTGTGCTTTCTCCTCTCCATTGACACTCCACATACCAGCTGTCAAAGAAAAAGAGATACCGTGACTTCTATTTTCATCCCCTTAGTTAAGGAAAACAGAAGTCCTCACCATGCCAACAGCATTTACTAAAGGTTTTCCTTATTTAAAAAGGCCTCTGCTGTTAGAAATCCCAGGTGGCACTGCTGGGAATAGAGGTTTCCAAAAATTATTTAACAGCTGCTCCCAAAGGGATAGAATTAGTTCCTTTTCCCAGAAGGAGAAACTGAAGGACTTGAGTGAAAAAATGCTTGGCCTCAGGTCACCAAAATAGGATTTTGAGAGTTTTTCAGCAGTGGAAGGAGACAGCTCTTGATGGAGTCATACAACCAACTTCTCCCTCAAAGTGCAGCCTCTCAGCCCCAGTCTCCCCTCTGAAACCCTGCCTACCCCAAGCCTGTGCCCAAACCAAGCTGAGCAGAGTGAGCTGAAAGTACAGCCCAATGTCACATCCCTTGCATGTTTTTAAGATTTTGGTTGTCCTTCCACGGCAGTGCTCCAGAGGGGGAAGCAAAGGAAGGAAAGGAGAGCATGTGCCTGTGGCTCAGGTGCAGCTTCAGGGTCATGCTCAGTCGCTCAGGCCCTTGCATTGGCTTCCATGCAGCCCTAGAGAGTGTCATGCAGCCTGGCATGTAAGCACTGTGAGCACAGCTGATGTTGCAGGGAAGCAGATTTAATTAAATGATTCTGCCCCAAACCCCAGATGAAAGGGAATGTAGAAATGCAAATTGTGATCCGCATGGGCTTCCACAGCGAAGTGGCCATTAACGGCGTTTTAACCCCGATGAGCACAGAGTGAAATGAGAATTAAGGGAGTAAAAACTCGAGCTGTGCCAGAAAGAACTCGCAGGGACCACAGAGCTGAGGGTGTGGGAGGCTGCAGCACCACAGGCACTGCTGCAGCACCCGTGTTCTGGCTCTGCAGGACAACCTGAGCAGCGACTCCGGCTCATGGGTGGCAAAGCACTTGACCTTTAAGCAGGATCACAGGCTGGAAACACAGCACATCCGCTCAGTCATGTGGAGATTAGCCACTAAGTACCTCAAACCCGGGGAATGGAAGAAGCTGGCACATTGCTGGAAATTCACCGATGACCACATTAGGGCCATTGAGCAACAATGGACAGGTATAAAAAAGCTTCCCAGGTATTTTCCTTTCTTTCCTTGGACTTTGTTTCTAGGAGATAAAGCTGCATTAAGAGCAAAGCATGAAGAAAACCAGTTGGTTTATTTGAAGCAACCATAAGATTAGGTTAAAAATTCTGGTTTTTCTGAATGTGGAATTACCTACACACTGTAATTTGTCTAGGAATAAGGCATGCAAGCAGGGGAATTAGTGGTTCTTTGCTCACACCTTAGGAGACATTTGGCAGGCCTGTGAGTTCTTGCTACAATTCTTGTTCTACAGAACAGAAGAAACTTGCTGGTTTTACTTTTTTGAGTAGCAAGAAGGCAGTGAAGTGAATTCTTTAGAATTTAAGAAATACATTAGCAGAAGCAGGGTCTGAGGGTCAGAACAGATCACTGCTAGTTCTGGCTGTAGTTTGGATGATGTGAGCAAGGGGCCAAGCTGTGTTCTGAAGGCAGAAACTGTATTGCCATGAAAGGCTGTGCAACAAACCCAAGCTCAGCCATAGCCACTCCATTGAGTTCCACATAAATCCAGCAATCCCATGACAAGCAGGAATTAAAACCATGCTTTACAGCCTCCTAGTAAAATCCAGAGAGGAGGGAGGGGTGTGCAAACCCACCAGGGCAGAAATCTGCTCTGGTCAGGGCCGTGCACTCTGAGTGTGGGATTTCATCTGTGCTTTGATCCAGGCACTAAAAGCTACAGGGAACACGGGCACAGAATGTTGCTGATCTGGCTCCATGGTGTGATCACTGCAGGAGAAAATCCAATCAAGGGACTCTATGAAGGCCTGGTGGGGATTGGGAGAAGAGATTTAGCAGGTAATACTTTTGTCTTCCTTTGAATAATACACACTGAGCATTATTTGAATTAATTTACCCAAATTCTGTGCTTAGACAAATACACAGAGGAAAACTTCAGCGAAGCCAACTCACAGGAGCTGAAAGCACCTGCTCTGCCCCCTTGCTTCCATTACATGCAATCTCTTTCTCTCAGGTTTGATAAATGAAAAGATCCTGCCGTGGCTTTATTGTTCTGTGCAGCAGATCATTGTCTTTTACAGAAAGCATCAGGAAAAAAGCAAATGCAGACTCCACCTCTCCACGGAAATGCACAGCAATGTAACACCAGGAGCATCCTCAGCTGGTCTCTGGATGAGAGAGAGAAACACTTCTCTGCTGCTGAGAGAAGGCAGATGCAACCTAAGGGCTTCTTGCCACAAACTGCTGGCACTGCTGCAACCTTCTGGACAGGAAATGACAAGGGTAAAACAAATGCTCATGGTCAAAAACGCCTCCTCACAGAAGGGAGATTTTTATCAGCAATTTCAAACAGTCTGGGCACTATAATGAGTTTGGTGAGCAAGCCTTACTTGCCATACTGCATCAGGAAATATTACAGTTCTACTGTAACTTGTCTACAGCACAGTTTTGTATATAAATTTTCAATTGTCAAGTTTTTAAGTCAATGGGGGCTTTGTTCTCAGGAATGTTCTTTACCTACCTTATTTGTGGGGATGTCTCATGTCTTAGGCATGTCCATACATTCTCCCCATAAGAAGAGAATTTAAGCAAAATCAAAGCCACTCTTCGGTCCTTTTGGAGCTGAGGGGTCGTGATTTTTAATGCTTTGACTCTTCACAAAAACTTTGAGAAGAATGTTAACATATGCTGTTTATAAATGTACATTAACGTGTATGTTTATAAATCAAATAGGTGACTGACCTTTTCAAAACATCTTTTCATTTGTCATGTAATCCTTCATATTTATTTTTTACAGCATCTCAAGGGGAAAATAATGTCTGTATTTCAATAAATCTAGATTTTACCCTTTAAAGTTACAAGTTATGTCTTGTTATCTTTATTAAAAAAACACTACAGCATTTTTTCTTAGAGCTAAACCAGTACAACCTTATAGTTAAAGCTTGAGAGGAATTCAAGCAGGTGGTGATGGTTTTCTTCATTTCCAGAGGTGTTTGTAGAGGCAAACCAGGACTGCAGTGAGCTCAGCTGCTGTTTTCTTGGAGTCAAAACAAGAGACACTTGCTGAAAGTGAAGTTTTATTGAAAACCATTTTTATGCAGCAAGAAAGTTAAAAATTCAAATACTTTATTTCAAATAGAAACAAACTAACTTACAACACAATGTACGAAGCACATAAGTGATGGCAATATTGACACTTAAACATCTTTTAAATCATATATTCAACAAAAATATAGGTCAGCTTATAAGTACACAATCTGCATGTGGTAATATATACAGCCAAGTGAAAAATATAAAAAGAAATACCGTTCTGCTTAAGAACATGATACAGTGAAGACTTTGGTAGAAAAAATGTCTTTTATTTTTAAAAGTGTAGTCTTCTAAGATGCTTCCTTGAATCCAAAGACTAAAACTGAAACAGATCTATCCCATTACACTGCTGGAGGTTGCTGTCCACAGGTAGTTCACCGACTGTTGATCCTGTTGGAATCACACAGTGATAATCGGCTAACACAAGGGAAAGGCAGAGTGGGAACAGCTGATTGTACACAGGAAGACCACCAAACCAACGCCTCTGTTCCACTGGCACTCCCAAGCCTACTGCTCCTCGTGCTCGTTGCTGGTGTGAAGGCTGATCTTCTGGACTTCCAGCTCCTCTGCACTGACCATGGAGGGATCAATGGCTGCGTACCGGGTGCCGTGGAACTGCAGCAAATGGATCTGTTGGGCACGGGAAATAACACAGAGACAGGTGTAGGAGCAGTGTTTTTGTAAAATAGAAATATTCCTTCTGAGTAACTTTTGTGAGGGTGAAACCACGGCTCTGGAGTACAGGAGTTCAGAGACAGAAAACCCCCAAAGCTGGCCCAGCACGGACACAGCTGCTCCCAGCCCTGCCCTTTGGTACCACAGCACAGAGCGCACAGGGAAGTTAAGTAACAAAAGAAGCTCAACAGGAGTTTCCTTCTGCTGTTGTGGCTAAACACGTTCATAGATTGAATTCAGGAACTCACTTGAATGTACAAGTTGACCTCAGCACTCCTGCAGAGGTAGGGGAAGTTGCCTCCTGTTTTGAGGTGAGCTCTTCTGGCATTAGGGTAAAGCTTATACATTTCCTCTTTTGCTTCTGTTGAAAGCGCGCTTTGGTCAAACACCTGTGCAACAAGTCCCAGCAGTGAGTTCTGAACATCAGATTGTGTTGTTACATCAGATTGCTGCATGCTGCTCCTAGAGGAGACCCTCAGCTTCTTTGTGGAATGGTGTTAATGAAACAAAACAAGCAAACCCGGGCACTGACAGCTAGCAAGCCAATACTGTAATATTGAAACATATGGCACAGAATATCTAATTCATAACGCAGCACAGAAAAGTCACAGCGTTGCCCAGTCAGCAGAAGGCTTCCCTAAATAGGAAGTTACATGCTGCAAATGCTTACTGAGTTGCTGACTGAATAGTGTGGCTGCACCTGCCAAAGGGAGGAAATAGTGTTTAACTAAACAATTGAGATTCACTTACATCCATAATGGTTACAGGGATGTCTCGGATTTTGTGAGGTTCTACATAGGAGTTCTGGCAGTTGAGGGTGAGTCTTGAGGCCAGCTCGCTCTGGCCCAGGCTCTCCAGCTTGCAGGAGAGAGAAACACTGATTAACAACATATTTCACTGCAGGAAGTTAATGCAGTATTAATAATACAGCCAAGGAGAAGACAGTTTTAAAGGGATGAAGGTTGTAATTCCAATTTAATGTTATTCTGCAGGAGACAAATGCCTAAACCACATTCCATGAGTTGTTTCTGTCCCCAGAGTGTGGCCTACAGATCTATCCCAGCATTTTCTCCTTTTCCACCTCAGTTCCTTAACTCCTCTTGATTGACACAAATAAACAGCACTAAGGTAGAGGGTCAGTGAATCAAAAACTGCTGGGGCTGTGACAGTCAACACTGCTAAAGATCCACTTCCCACTCCTCCCTCTGGGGTCAGTGAATGAAGAAAGCAGCAGAAATATCTCCAACCTCCCCCTCAGTAACTGCAGAGTGACACCACAGCGAGCAGAGCACACCTACCCTGTCCACCATGAAATCAATCCCATCAGCCATCTCAGGATCTAGAGGCCCAGATGCAAAATTCCCAAGGACAATTTTTTTCAGCATAAAAGCAGGCATCAGCCAAAAGCTAAAACAGAAATAAGATGGAACAATATCTTCAAGCACCAAGGACTCAACATCAAGATGCTGTATTGTAAATGCTTTCTTTCCTTGCAGAAGCTTTGTGTTTTAACTTCAAATTAAATCCTTGAAGAAACTTCTAGTTACATGGCAAAAAACATGATGAACAACATTATTCTTGCTCTAAATGGTTTTGTTAGACAAAAGGCAGAGTTCTTAAATCCACACATCCACAGAGGATCACAGAACAATTTGTCTAATTCCACACTCTCAATTGTTAACATTTCCACTCTCCTTGTGGTGTGCTTTTAAAAGTCACAAGTATTCCATCCCACACCTCCCTCCCCAGGCTGGAATCAGGTTAGACACATATCCAACTAATCAATGTGATATTTCACTGCAAAAAAATTAATGCCATGAGTCTGCTTGCTTGTCTGTCTGCTTTACCTGTTTGCTGTCCACGTCTGATTGAAAATAGAAGTGTCACTAAAGGCATTACACAAGATCAGAGATTGGACTCTGGGAGATTTGTGTGTGTATTCAGCAAACTTCTGAGCCAGAAAGCCTCCCAGAGAAGCGCCAAAAAGGTGAACCTAATGCAAGGGCAAACAAAAAACCAAACAGATGATGAAATGTGACCTCTGAGCAGAGTGTTTCATTACAAAAGTAGGTCATTCAAGTTTACCTTGTCCTCATAACCCATTTTTTGAAAGAATCACTGTTCCATTCATTTCCTGGTTTTATGTGCAATATAAATGTGATAAATACTAACACAAGGAAATGTTTCCCAAAGACTCACAGTGCTAATTTCTTTGTGTTCATCAAGCTTAAGAGAAAACCCAAATATTTCACTTTGTTCTCCATAGCTATTCCAGCCCAACAGACTTGACTGTGGTGTTCTGTACTATGTGAGTTAGGAAGGGTCACTTCCACAGCATCTCACAAAAAATGAAGTTAACCCATACAGTTTAATAGGCCTGGAATAGCAGTTGAATTTAGGCCAAGTATTATAATTTCCAAGGGCATTCACCTTCAAAAATAAACTAGTTTCAAATGTGAAATTGCAACACAGCCTCTTTATTTATAGGGTGTATTTTTGTATCCTATTTTTTGCACTGGCTCTTAAATGAGACTGTTTCAAACATCAGGTTTTTATTGCAACAATTTGTCCACTGCCTTGTCTCAGAGCACTCACTTTATCCAGCTGAAGGTGGTCTAAGAGTTTCCTGAATCCATCACAGAACTCAAGGTGATCCCAGTACACTGGATACTGCAACTAAAATAGCACAAAGTTAGAAAAAACTGAGATCAATCTGCTTCCAAGTTGTACCAGTTCTCACATTAAAGGTTTCAAGACAGTGCTGTGCCTCTCCCATGTTAGGAAGTTCCTCTTCAAGGTCCCCAGAGCCCGAGGGTGCCAACACCTCCCCCTCAGTTACACAAAACCACACAAAGTGCCACTGAGCAGTTTGCTGGGGAAAGTGCAGCATTGCCTCACTCTGGGATCAGGGGCAGGGGAGGCTGGAGTGGCTCTTCAGTGGTTTTGCAGCATGTAACAGACACTGAAGTCATTAACTGCTGCAAAAGACAGTGGTACTCCTAAAGCCAGGCTGTTTAATATACTGTACAAATCAACATTCAGCTCAGGAGCTGAGAAGCCCCAGAAGAGCAGGCTGGTAGGATTTAAGGAGTGAACCTGCAGCTATTATACAGTCGAAGAACCATGTTATCCACATTCCCAAAGGAAAATAAGGAAACTCTGAACTAACTCATGTGCTTGCCTCAGGGCTAACAAAGATGCAGCTGGAGGCAAAAAGTACTGGTGTCCAGGACACACAAGGAGAAAAAAAAGTAGGCTGAGAGGTCAACAAGGTCTTGGTAAATGCTGCTGTGGACATATAGCAGATTCCAGCCTGGATCCATATGCTAACTACTCTGTAGTGCCACTTAGCACCAAGTTTTATGGTGGATTCCCCAAGTCAAAACTAAGAAGTTCATTATGCAACCTCTAATCAGAGCAACAAGCACAAGTACAGCACCTTTGACACAGGACTGAGAATACTCACAGCAATAACTCTGTAGCCCCACCCAGTCAGTGCCAGAATTTGCTGGAAAAACACATCTGCAGTCCCACTCACAGGAGGGAGAAATATGAGAGGGCAGCGAATGCTCCTTGGCCCTGCATCGTACAGTGACCAGACTTTGCTGTCATCATCATCCACTATAATCTGGAGAGAGAGGCACAGAGGGGAGGAGAAACACAAGACAGGTGAGGTTCTTCTGCCACCTTCCAGGATGGCTTCTAGAAATTTCCAACTGCTAGTAAATGTTATAATACTCAAGACCTTCTTTTACTCCTCTTCACAATAGCTTTCAGGCTGTTTTCTAACTGGAATGACAATGTGGATACAGCTGGAACAGAACTGTGGCCACACGCCATCAGACAATATTTTGTGTATCGTGACGTAAGCTGGATAATGAACTGCACCTCAGGAAAGGAGCCACATGCTCAGGAGAGCCCCAGGAGGTCAGTTCAGGGTACCAAGAGCAGCAGCTGGAGGCTGCAAGAGCCAGCACTGCCCCAGGACAGCTTTTTAAACAACCATTGATATTTGCATCCACAGACAGGAGATGTTACAGGTCTGGAACCACAGAGGGCTGTGGAATTAAGCAGCTAGCACCACAAATTATTGATCTGGAACACTCAGAGCTGCCTGCCAGAAACAGAGACACACACAGCTCCCAGGGCAGCACTGCAGGGCTGACCTGGAGGGGAAAATGCTTCCATCACCTGGCAGCATCTCAGGAGCTTCTGGATTGCCCAGGACACAGGGCTGGCTGAGGGAGATTACTCACACATGAGGTGCCATCCTTAATGAGCAGCTCCACATACAGTACCACAAGTCCTAGCAAAATTAGTGCCTTCAGAAGTGTTAAGAATTGGGTCTTCTTTTCTAGCAGCACCAAAGCCTGACTTGTTTTGATAAGGCCTGTTCTACCAGAAACTGCTTTCTATACTCCAGATGTTCTTTCAACTCCACAACCCAGAAGAAGTTGCATCTTGTACCAGATCAAGAAGCACAAACCTCTGGAGAAAGCCTGAGTTAAGCAGCCAGAATGCATCTCCTCTATATCAAGATTGTATAGCTTTTTGAACAGTAATATACAAGCACAATTTGCTTTTCCAACCCAGCAGTTAAGCCTCTCAGCAATCAGAGGAGAACAGTGTATCACAAATCAGATTTGCTTGACTAACAAATCTGCTCCTAATAAAGCCAGTATTTCAGGCTCTGGGAGCATGTGAGGGATCACATGGTAATGTTGTTTTCTAAAGTCTTTATAAAAACAGAGAGATTGCATACCAGAGCCTCCAGACCACTGAAACCATTTAAACATAAACCTTGTACAAAAGCCCTCCCAATCCCCATCACAACAACTCCTTGCACACAGCCCCTGGGCTCCAGGCCTTGCTGTTCTCAGCTGTAATTCCATCAGCAATGCCGGATCCATTCTGGGTGGCTGCTACCAGGTTTACCTTTAGGAGTGTTTCCAAAGGCACACCACAGTCTTTGAAAAAACAACACCAAAGGTAGCTCATGCCCGCAGAGCCGAGGCAGACAGACAATGTTTCTTTCCTTGAGCCCAGACAGTGAATCAATGGTTTAAGCACTTGCTCTGGTTGATTTCCAGCCACATGCTGGACAGTTTAACCCCAGCTCCTGAGCTGTGCAGGCAGCAGTGTGGTTAACTCCTGACTTGGGAGGTCAGAACCTTTTCCTTGTTCTGGTTGATGAATCAAGATCATCTACAGCTCACACAAGGTAAAACCTGCACTGCCTCAAAACAAAGAGCAGAACTTTTCAGCAGGGCCAGGGAGTCCCTTGATGAAAACTTTCAGGAAGGACTCAGATAAGAGTAAGTGGTGTATGCAAATAGAGGCACAAAGGCAAAGCAGATTAGGTTAAAAAAATGTTATTTTCTCTGCTGTACTTCCTATATCTGACCAGGGCAGGAAAGAAGATGGAGCTGTGCATTTCCTGTGCCTGTCAGGAGAAACATCTCAGCACATTCTCCAACAAACTGCTCTGGCTCTGCCTCTTTAGGTTGATCTGAGAGCAGTTACCAAGGCTGGTCATTCCCTCCTCTGTACTGCACATGCTTTGCACTTCTGAGGGGATAGTGCAGGCAAATGCATTAGACTGCTTCAGAGACTAATTACATTTTCAAATTGAGCTTTTTTTAAAATTCTTTCTCCAATAACCAGGACTAGTTTGTTTATTTCTTTATACCCCACATTCAGCCCTGTGGCATCATTTGCCTCTTGAGGAGACAGCAGCGCTCAGGAGGGTAAGGCATTCCTGAGGCTGAAGGTTAGCAGGTCACCATCAGCTTCAGCTTACACACATCCCCAGTTATGAAACCCTGACCATGGCAGCAGCTGAAGGCAGTGGCTGCTGGCCCTGAGCTGCAGCAGAACCATGTTTCCTTGGAATTAAACCTCCAGCTCCTTCCATTCACCACCTTGCATCCCACCAAGCAGACCCTCAGAGCACCCTCACATCTTTCTGCTGGCCCTGGCTGTGGTGACCCAGTGAGGCTCTGCCTGAGAGCACGTGGGGTCAGCAGCAATGCACCTTTCTCATCTGCAGGACACAAACTGGCAAAAATGAAAGAATCCTGCAGCCCTTCCCTAGAGGCGCTTCTGCAGCCCACACAGTCATGGAGGCAAGGGAATCACAGCAAAGTCAGCTCAGCCCAAAATCAAACCATAACACACCTGAGGCCAGACAGGACACTGCTGCTCAGCCTGCAGAGCCACAGCAGTGACTGTGCCACAGCAGCAGGGTGCCAAGGCAGGGCTGTCCCTCTGCCTGGCACAGTCTGGGCTGCTGCAGGTCACTCTGTGACCACAGCCCTGCAAGCCTGACCTGCAGAAGGCACACAGGGCTCGAGTGGGTCAGCAGTTACACACTGCACTGCATGCCCTCTGCCACCCTGCACACCTCAAACACTCTCCTGGGGCTCAGGGAAAGGCAGTGGGGAAATCCAAGCAAGAGGAGAAAGTGGTTGGGCAGTGTGACTAAGCAGAAGAAACTGTCTGGGTTTTTCCCCCGTGGTTAAGGACATTGCCTGACTGCTGGGGAGGTGCCCTGGACATTGCTCTGGCCTGAGGACAATGGGCAGGAACAGTGGGGGTGGCTCTGGCAGCTCAGTCCAGTGCCCAAGGCAGCTCTGAGAGGCCACTCAGGTGGCACACAGCACTGCCTTGGAGCCCCCTCCTCAGCAGGGCTGGCACTGGGATGGCACTGGGATGGCACTGGGATGGCAGGTACCATGGCCATGGCTCACAGCTGAGAGTCTGCTCCCCAGCACAGGCAGAAGTGACTCCCAAGAAGCATGTGAAGAAGATGAAGGCTGTGCTTTCAGGCACTCACATGACATGTGGGACAACAGTTCAGGAGATAAAGCAGATCAGTAGCACAGCCACAACTGCTCTGCATTAACCACACTGACTCTCTCCCCCTAAAACACGAGAGATATTTCACCCACTAGATGTACATACCTTTTTAAGAGGAACTGTGCTTCTGAACCAGTTATAGTCAGGAGAGACTTTAATCTCTCCCATGATGTTTAGAAAAAACTCAGTTTGGGTCAGCCTGCAAAAGAGAGAGAATGAGAAATCAATAGCACAGTTTCACCATGGGCAGCTCTCAAAAGCTGTGCTGTGTAAATAAAGCAGTGCAGGCTGATTTGCTCTGATCAGTTGATGGCACTACCTCTGACTCACACCAAGTTCACTTTTGCTCAGTTTTCATCAAAGCATGCAATTATTCTCCCAAGAGGCAGTCACCTGACTGCCTTACTGCACCACCTAATTATGAAATGATGATGCTTCTGTAGCAGCATTCCCGTGTGACAGCTGCAGAGAAAGTCAATTGTGCTGCAGGCTCTAAGTGCCTTCGAAACCTAAAGCATCTTCTTGGTTTCTTTTAAATTGATAAGGCACTTCAAGTTTATAGCTAATAAATATTCATAAAATTCACTCAGGAATTCACACCACAGACATTATTTCATGAACCTACTCAGTATTCAGGTCACATTTTTCCATCTGAGTATAACTGACCCAAACGAGTCCCAAAACACATCAGGAACATCACCTGATCCGAGGCTTAATTTACAGAAAATCCTTGAAATTTTAATTCTATCCACACATAAGCAGGCTCTTGTCAGGAGTTACCAATGAAGAAATTCTTGAAACACACCAATTAATACAGCACAAATTGATTTTGAGTTGGATCCACACAGGAATGCCACTAACTCACTCCCCAGCCAGAATGTCCAAGCATACATAATGAGTATCTTATAATACTCCATTAATTAGTAATAAACACTGAGGTAGCTCCAAGATTTAACTGTTTGGGTTTTCCTTTTTTAAGCAGCAAGAGACCATTTATACAACATATGGCATCAAACACTTCTGAAGTTTGCAGACTCAATAGCTTCACCCTGAACGCCAGCTGCCTTGGGAGATTATTTTCATGCATTCACACACAGCACTGAACATAGAAAAACAAAGAAACTTTTGCTCTTGTTACTTAACAGTTGCCAAGTCTAAATCAATAGGTTTTGTTTCTTAATTCTTCATAAAATAAGACTTTGTTGTGTTCTGTGAGTCACTGCAATTCATTTGTCCCTGCAGGAGAGCTGCTGGTGGACAGCTTAACCAGTTTATGGGGTTACAGCTGGATTAACAGGGAGCTACAATTTCCTCATCTTTCAGTCTTCATTTGCCATCTTCCAAGGGCAGAAAACATGAATTTTAAAAGGGAAAGTACTTTCTAAATTGCAAACACACACCTTCCACAGAGCACGTGCTACACCTCCCATGTTCAAAGGTTTGAGGTGGGATGTTCAGCTGTGGCTGCTGTTTAAATTTTGTGTGGTTTCATTCTGGTGCTTGCACCAACTGTTCTGCTCTCTATCAGAGTCTGGCAGCAGGTGAAATTACAGCTAGGGTAAAAAGTATCTGTTCAAGAACCTGCAAAGCAGAGCAGGGGAAAGGATGCTCTGCTGGGCTGGGGTCTGCAGCCACTGGAGAGAGGAAACCACAGCTCACACTAATTCCTTCCCACAACCACACATCAATGGCTTCCTAAAAGCACTTCAGCAAACAACAGAGTGACAAAACTGCAGCAGACAAATGACAGGAAATGCCTTAAAACACATTATCTTGGACTGTTACACTGGCAGGGCTGAGAAGCAGAAGTCACAGCCAGGGCCCTGCAGGGACACAGAGGCACCAGAGAGGAGACTTCCTGCTGCTCAATCTGGCTGCCAGAGAGGGCTGGCAACCTCCTCCTGCTGTGATCACCCCTCTGCTCCTGCCACCCCAGTCCTTCTGCACCCCTAAAGCTAAGGGCTGGGGCTGGGAGCACAGAGCTGTGCCATGGTAAGGACAAGGCACCGTGCAGGAGGACTTTGTGCTGGCCCTGCACCTTGTCACAGGTTTGTACCACAGCGACTTCGGAGTCCACCTGAAACCCAGATCTTGAACTTGCCAGTACATCTGTTATCACCCACGGAAGGGAGCCATTGGTCACCAACACCTGGGCAGATTGCCACCAGTTTTCTTCTGAAGGAGCATCTGTGACTGCCACTCCTAAGGGCTGCCTTTCTTTCCAGGCAACAGGAAACTTGCATTAGACGCTCTTGTTTTACTAAAATTGTTTTTTTTTTTCTCCTTTGCACAGAAATGCAGCATTATGTTTGTACACACAAATACATTAGCAACAACTGCATGTGCTTTCCAGCCACAGAGAAGCTAAACCATGAACTCAAAACAGAGATTCAGCTACAGAAGGTAACTCAGACCACAAAGAGCCTGATGCTGGTCATGATCAGCCTCTAAACACCCAAGGTTCATTTTTAGTAAAATCAAACAACATGAGGAACTTCAACATTTTAAAGCCAATTCCTGTGGAAGAATCTTGGATGTGCTCAGAGCACTTGGCAATAGTCTCCCTGTGAGTTATTCTGCCACACTAATGACATCCTCCATTCATTATTGATTTTAAAAGACAACGAGAAAGAAGATTTATGGGTAACCGGGATGTGGCAGCAGCACCTCCCCCTGTCCCCCACACCGCTCCCACCAACCCTGCCCCAGCTGCCCCCAGCCCCTGCTCGTCCCCTCCTCACCCAGCCTTGGCTCCCCAGCTCTGCAGGGACAAGGGACAAACCCCACACGCTCCGCTCGGGCAGCACCGGCCGAGGCGGCCCCTTCCCCCGAGAGACCCAGGGGGCTCTGCGGGCCGCGGCCCGGCCCTCTCCCTTCCCTCCCTCAGGGGCAGAACATCCCCGCCCCGCACGGTGCCCCGTGCCCACCGGGCTGGCGCTGTCCCGAGGGGAGCGGAGCCCGTCCCGAGGAGCAGAGGCCGCCCCGCTCGCCTCAGCGCCCACCCGGCCCCTCAGAGCTCCCTCCCCGGAGCGGAGCGCTGAGATCAGGGGCAGGCCCGTCTCCACAGCGAGACCCCCGCGGTTCCCATCGCTGCTGGGCGCTCACCGGCTGGCAGGGCCCGGGGAGAGCAGCAGGACCAGGACCGGGAGCACCAGGACCAGGACCAGGACCAGGACCGGGAGCACCGGGGCCGCCGCCGCCGCCGCCGCTCTGCCCCTCCCGCCCCGCGCGCCCAGCCGGGGGCACCCGCCGGCCGCCACTTCCGGGTGCTGCGCCGTGCCGCCCACGCGACCCGGGGCGGGGCGCGGGCGGGGCGGAAACAGCGCCGCCGCCATCGCTACCGAGGCGGAAGTGAGTGAGACGGGCGCCATCGCTACTGAGGCGGAAGTCACGTGCCCGCTGTGATAATTAATGTAATAATTTGCGGTGGAAGGGACATTTTAAGACTCGTTTTGTTCCACCCCGCCACGGTCAGGGACTGCTAGATCACGTTGCTGCAAGCCCCGTCTAACCTGGCCTTGAACACTTCCCCCAGGGATGGGCCGCATCTTCTCGGGCAATTTATTCGCTGCAGGGCAGCTCAGGTTAATTGAGGAGAGCGACAGGTGATACTGAGTCATTCCTCTAATGAGCAGGTGGAGTCAATTAGCCCCCTTTAATTGGTATGTCATAAATAGGAGTTGAAGGTGAGCCGAAAAAACCAGACCTATAGTTATAGGTGTGTTCTTCATAGGCCTTGCCTAAAGGATACACTCCATTAAGTAATATATATTTATACACTGCTCTAATCTGGTTGAAGACCACCCCACAACACGCGGCATCATTTTCTATTTGCTCTCAATATCGCTTCAGTTTGCCTGAAGTTTTTCTGCTCTTGTCTCAGCCTGATCTTTTCACGAAAGGCTTTTAAATAACCCCATTTCTGTGATGTAAGGGAAATATTCCTTTCACATCGTATTTGGAAAGAGGAACTAAAGGGCGGAATCACCGGGAATAAACACACCTGGACGGTGTGCCTAGGACAGACTGAGAGAGGCGGGGGGGCACTGCTGGCCGCAGACTACATTTCCTCCAATGCCACGCGGCGCCCACGCACCCATTCGCCGCTGGGACTACACTTCCCATGATACCCCGCGTGGCGAGTGCGTTCACGCAGAGCTCGCTGCGGCGCGATGCCCGCCGGGATCTGCAGTCCCGCGATGACGCGCGGCGCCGTCACGGGGGCGTTACCGGGGCGGGCGGGGCCGGACCGTCGCCAGCGAGGCCTTGTCGGCGGCGGGGGGAGCGGGCCGGGCCCGCGGCCGCTGCACCATGTCCGCCTGCCACAGCTGCGCCGCCGCCGCCCGCCTCTTCGGCTCCACGCTGCCCTCCGCCCGCAGAGGTAACCGCGCTCCGGGTCAGCCCTCCCTCCCCGGGCCCGGCGGGGTCGGGCCCTGCGGCCGCGGGCCTGAGGGGAGCCCCGGCCCCGCGCTGCCCTTATCGCGCCGTGACAGCGGCGGGCACGGCGGCCTTTCCCCTTTTCCCTCTTGGAGCCGTTTGCTGGGGGCACCCGCGCGCTGCGGGCCGCGGCCAGGGCAGCGTTACGTGCCGGGAAGTTTCGGGGAATTCGCCCTCGCTGTGGGGAAATGTAACGCGAGAAAAGAGTTTATTTCAGCAGGGGTGATGCTCAGCAGCTGCCGGCCAGTGTGTGCTACTCTGCAGTGCCAGTAAATGTGTTTAATTGGCTTAAAAATGGCTTGATTTCCTTAATTAATTAAAAGCCTACCTTTGAGGTAGCCCAAACTTGAAATATTTCTCATAAAGATGGGCTTAGTTAGCAAAATTGATTATTTCCAGCTTGGTAGAAGGGCGAGACTGTGCCAGCTGCTCACTGGAAGTTGAGGGCTGTGGGAGGTTGTTACTTTTTTACTGTTTTTCCTTTTTTACCCTTTTCACCCTTTTCATGGTATTCTTGGGGTGCTGAGAGCTGACAAACCATGTTCTGCTTTGGTGAAAGGTAGAGCACCCCCAAATTGTGCTGAAAGATCTCTCTGTTGCCACATTTGCAACATTATTTTCAATTACTCTACCCTCAGCAATAGCCTGATGAGTCAGAGATCATTTATGCCCCGAAGAGGTGAGTTAACTCTTTGTAGGTGCCTTTTCATTTGTATCTCAAATATCAGCTGTGCTGAAAGGTTCTGACCTGTGCTTTCAAATCCAGCCTGTCTGCCCTTATGCAACCCCTCTGAAACAATCAACTTTAAAGCAAGTACTGTTTGGAATTTATTACAGAATTATCTTTAAAAATTTTTGTGGGGTTTTTAGTTAGATCTAAGATTTGAAAGGATTATGTCAAAGAGCAAATGAGAATAAAATGCAGGTAGAGCAATACAATTGTTGATCCATCAGCTTTCAATGAAGGTTGTTTAAAAATAAATGTATCTTACTTTTGTGTGGCTTTTATAAGAAATTGTGTCATCTGGCAGGTGCTTTGTTTGCTGTTACTGGTTGGTGCAAACTTGAGAGAGTTCAGAGTGCACAGATCAGTGTAATCAGTGGAGTGTTATGTGGGACAGCTACAGTTTGTCACAGTTTCCCTTTCCCGGGCAGTAGATGCCCCAAGATCCCCCAGGCTTGTCCCAAAAGTCAATAATTATTCTGTCAAGTATCAATTAATAAGGTGTTAAGGAGCTTTTCACCGTTTCTTAACTCACAAATCCGAGCACCCTGGATCGGTTCCATGGCTGCCAGCAGCTAGGGACACATCTCTTGAAGTCAGTGCTCCAAAAAAAATCACCTGAGCCATGCTGCCAGGTGTGTGTGTGTGTGTGAGCCCATCCTGCCAGGTGTGTGTGTGCACACCCTGCCAGCTGTTAGGGTTTGGAACATTTATCAGAGGCTGGATCCCTCAGTGGCAGCTGCCAGGCATTGAGCTGGAATGTTGATTTCCCCTGGAAATCTCCCTCTGGGTTTATTGACCCAAGGAAGTCGTGGTGATGACTTTCTTATTGCTTCATTGTGTAATTATACAATGATATTTTGTCCAAAAACACCACTCAGACCTCACGATAAGCACGTGTGGCTTTTCATGCTCAGCCACAAGCTGATGTAGCAGTAATATGATTTTTTTCCCCTGGTTTAGTTTTCACAGCTCAGTACTCATTGCTGTGTAAGGTTTCATAGTTCAGCCCATACAGTTCTCAGTGCATTTTCTGTCTCACAAGAGCACTCTGAATTAAAATGAGGATTGAAATGTTCCAGCTTTTGTGGAGTGCTTCAGCCTTTCTCCACAAGCCAAATCCCCCCCCCCGTGTCACTTGTGTGACTCCAGGTTTTGCTCAAGGGAGGTGAGGTGGTCATTGTTTGATTTTTAAGGGGTCTTTTCTCAGTTCCTAAACCAAATCTCAGTAAAGGAACCACCTCTGAGGAATGGGGCTCCAAGAAGCTGCTCAGCACAGCTCTTGCATTGTAAACACTCACACGGCTTGTTCCTCACTGACAAGTGCACTTGGCACACGGGGCTCTCAGAGTTCTCTGCACATTCACTAAAAGGCACAACTGCTTCTGAGAGCCAGCCAGTGTTTTCAGCTTTGCTGGGATGTTTTTGTAGCTTACCCTGTGTAATCTAAAATGTGTTGCAGTGGCACTGAGCAGAGGAATTTAAAATGGGGAAGCTCATTGATTGTTATTCCTCCCTGACGTTTACAGACAGAAGCAACGCTGCTAAGAGATTTTTAAAAGATTAATTTTTAGTCATGTTAACGATAGTACAAGTCATCTTCAGGTTAGGGACTCTTAAGCAGTGTGTAAGTTAATAAACCAACTTCAAATCTCATTTGTTACTGTCATCTTCATTGTGACTTGCAGATCCTGTAAGAGTTTTCCTGGTCAATTTAGGTTCCTCTTCTTTATTTTTCTCCCTTCTTATTAAAGTAACAAGGTGAATTTTCAGAGTATCCTCTTTCAGCTAAGCTCCCATCTCTTGGTTGCTGTTGTTTCCTCTTTCAGAACAAATGAGCTGTGCTCTTCTTACCATTCTTACTTTTTCTTATTTTTTTTGAAGAGTTTCTGGATTTTCCATACGATTCTCTGATCCCTTAACAATAAAACTGTGTGTTGTCAGCAGGTCTGCAGTTGCCATTGTTGCTGTATAGCTCTGCAGTCAGTAAAACACAGAGTTCTTATCAGAACCAGCGAGCCAAGTGAGAAATTTGCCACTTTAAATGAGATGAGATGTGGATTCCAGGCTGTTGTTGATGTTGAAATCACAAGCACAACATATGTTGGCTCACGTCATGCCTGCCATGAAATGCAATCCTGCGGTGTTGCAAGAGGAGGAAGAGGCTGTTGAGTGTCTGGGGAGGGTTTTTCACGTTGCAGGGAGGGGTTTCAGCAGAGTTCAGGTTGTGCTGAGTTTGCCGGTGGGTGCCAAATAGGGCACAGCTCAGTTTCCCTCAGCACGATTCCTGTTGCCAAGAGCTGCCTCAAATTCCTGGAAACGAATTTTTAGTGGAGTTCCCAAGTCCAGCCGTGCAGTCACTGAGTCTGAAACACCTCATCTTCACATAACAAAGAGACTTCTCAAAGGTTTCTCTCAGGGGGTTGGATTATTTCACCATACAAGCTCTGAGTTGATTGTGTTTATCATTCTGAGGATCAGTTTCATAACTGGGATGTTCCCTATTTCATGCCACAACAGGACTCTCCATTGTCTGATGTTAGAGGACTGAAATTATTCTGGGGTCTTTTGGAGAACCAAGGTAGCTTTAACAAGGTGAACATTAGGGTGGCAAAGATCATTTATTTTGGTTAATTAAAATCTGTTCAGAGCTGAATTCTGTTGCCAAAACCTTTAAGCTCCACTTAAAGTAAATCAGTTCTGAGATTTGATAGCAATGGAATTAAACCAGGAGTATTTTAGTATTTAACTTTCTTTTTTTTTTTTTTTTTAGGTATTACTTGTGGTCGTACACGCATCCCTGTTTTAGGAAAACTTGGGACTTTTGAAACTTGTTCTCTAAAACGAATTCCTCTTAGAAACTTTTCAGAAACACCAGCATATTTTGCTTCAAAGGATGGTGCAAGCAAGGATGGTTCTGGAGATGGAAACAAGGTAATTTCCACAAACTGGGGATTTGAATAATTTATGTAAAATGTCCCTTGCATTTTAAAATTTTTTTTACTCAAAATTAATCTTGAAATTTTGGCCAACCCCTGACATTTCTAATCCTTCAAATTGCTGTAACTGGCAGTGAAGAAAAAATAAATTGTATTGTGAATTCGTTAGGAGATAAACCTTGTCCACATCCCACAATGCTTTTCCCAGTTTTATAAATCTCTTTGCCCAGTGTAAACTTGAAAACTTTATTGGATGTCATAAATCAAGAACAGGATTTCAGGAAAGAGGAGTAATCAGAGCTTCTTCTCCTTCAAAAGCCTGGTGCTCCCAAGTAGACTTTTTAAAATTCCATTTTAAATGTTTCTGGGTTTAGAACTGGTTTGTCTTAAGTAAGACAAGTCAGTGAGGACATGAGCTCACCTCTTGTTAGTCAGTTGTAGTCTATTTTTATCCCAGTCATTCTCTGTAATTATGGTTAATAAACAGCTTCTTCAGATAAATGATTACCTGAGAATAAACCTGCTCTTTAGTCAGCAAATAACATTTTGAGAGTTCACAGGCAATTACTTTGCCTTAGTGTGGTGTGTTGTGAACCTGAGGAACTGTCCAGGTGGCACAGGTCTGTTCTGAAGGTGCAATTAAACTTTTTAAAAAATAAATAAAGAAGATAAAAGAAATTAATTAATTTTTTTCTTGAAAAGGATTGTAAGGAGAAATCAGTAGGCAGCATAGGTTTAAAAAATTAAGAACTGCTTTAGAAATGGGAAGAGAGATTTTTGCTGTTTCCTAAAATGTAATAACTTGTATTAATCAGAGTATGAAGGTACAGATACAAATAAAAACTGCAGTGTTTCCAAGCACTTTGAAATGCATGTTTTAGCACAGATTGCTACACCTGCCAAGGAAATGAGAGGAGCTGTGGCTTCAGAAACCCTTAGAATCCACGCAGCTGAGATAATAAAATACTTTCTAAATATGATTTGTTTTCTTGTCTGGCATTAAAACATTAAAATACACTATTAAAACACCTTTGACACAGCTTGTTATTGTTCTAGTGCCAGTCATCAGCTCTAATGCAGATGTGGGGAACCTCTTCCATGGGCATCCAAGACTGGCAGAGCTGGGAAATGCAGATGTATTTGTAAATAATTTGTAAATGTAAAACACTTCCAAGTGTTTATGTCACATTCTTCTATATTTCAAAGCCTTTAAAAATCCTGACAATAGCTACTTTGTCATTCAGCTGTTGCAAAATTCAAATTATTTGCTTCCAGAAGCACGCTGCTAAATGCTTACTGTACCAGCTCCATTGTTTGGGGCTAATTGTCTGGAAATCTCTTTTAGAAATCTGTTGGTGAGGGTGGTGGTAAAAAGTCCAGCTCTGGAAGCTCTGGGAAAGGAGGGAACCAACTGCGCTGCCCAAAGTGTGGGGACTTGTGCACACACGTGGAGACCTTTGTGTGTAAGTTTTCCTTAAATCTTCCTTGTTTTACATGGGCACAGATGTGACTTTGTGATTGAACACAATCCTTTCTGCCTAATTCCATGGTGTCACAAATTCTGTTATGCTTAGTTTGGCCTTGTTGATGTAACCAACATTTATTGTCTCTGTGGGTACATTTGTGTAATTCCCATCATGTGTGGGGATGTGGTACTGGAATTCACATTACATCTGGGAATATGCATTTTTAAAATAGTTTATGGCATTTTATACTTAATACCATTTGAACTACAGATACTTTCATATCTCTATTATATAAGTATATACTTTATTTATGTGCATTTGTAATGTCTGTCCTTTCTTTCCTAAATAATATAACTTTAATCCTGCATGTACTATACCCAAAGTGCTTATCCAGAGGAATTAGTATCTGACAGATGGCTTACTAGAACAGTCTTCCATGGCAAAGTCAGAGCTATAATGCATTCCAAATAGCAGGCTGGAAAGTCCAGCTAGAAAATCCAAAATCCTTGTTCTCCAGCAGCAATTGCTCCTATTTTATTTTTTTAAAATATAATCCAAATTAATGCCATTTATTCTTTAGGTTCTATCAGTCTTGAAGATATTTCATACCTTATTTCTGCACTGATGAGACCAGCTTAGAAAACAAGAACTTTTGTCAGAAAGCGAATACTCACTGTTAGGTGGTGGGGCTCAAGGAGGAAGTATCAAGTCAAAATCAGACTTGTGCACTAAGAGGCTTAAGACAAAGTCAGCATAAAAGTGTTCAGCAGTTGTTAATAGAACAGCTGGCAGAAATAATGAGTGGATGTGCTGTGATCTGCTGCTACTCGTATAAAATAATATTTAAAATGATCAAATGTCACAATAAATCACAAGGCAGCTGTGTAATAATAACAATAGATTTCTTTAGAGAAAGGATCAGTCCTCAGTCCTTATCCTCCCCAGAAATGAGGTTGTTTTTCCAGTTTGTTTGAAACTATAGGCAACAAGATATTCTGCAAAACCTGGCACTAGTTCATGGAACTGGAAACCTGATCCTGTCTGTGTTCAGTGTGCTCTCTCCCTGGACTAGGTGTGGCTGGAAACAAGAAGGATTTTTAATCTCATTTACTTTCTTATGATTCATGAGCAGGCAGAGATGTTTTTGAAACTCTCTCACTTCACTGTGTGTTTCCCTTGGTGCTGCAGTTTGTGCTTTTGTGTGGAAATATCATTCAAGCATTGTCCCAGAACGATCCCTGGAAAGCAGAGATGTGATTTAGTGCTTTGTCAGTGTTGCTGGGAACTCTTAAGCGTGCCTGGAAACTTCCTTGGGAACAGATTTATTGATTTATTCATACCAACACCATGGGAGAACATACCTTGATAAATGCTATTTAAAATTCCCAAGTAGTGAACTCACTTGAGCTGCAGCATCAGAATAACACAGGTTCTATAAACAGGTGGGGACTGGAAACACTTTTTTCCCAAAGTTCTGTGAGTCCTGGTGGAGTTTTTTCTGGACCTGTGTTATTCTGGTTTAGTCTGTTAATTAGAGCAAACTGTTTCCCAACCACACTCTGTAAAGCAGCTGGAAAACAGAAGTTCTAATTATCTTAAAATTTATTTGAAAAAAGAAAACAAAAACTAAGAAAAATAAATCTGTCCCGTTCTGCCCAAAATGAATGGATTGCAAGTTTTATTAAGCCTGCTGTAATTTGATTTTTTTGTTGTTGCTTAGTCAGGAAAAATGATGAATTTGCACAGTTCTGGTTAGAATTAACAACCTGCAGAGCCTTAAATAAATATCTAAAACCAAAGGAAACATGCAATTAGCATTTGTTTCAGTTTAAATATTAGATTTTCAGTCATTTTGAGAGAAGTAGGAAAGCAAAATACTGAATAAAAGCCGTGTTCATTAGAAAATTAATTGCCAGTGAGTGGCAGTGTGACAGGCTGGTTTTTCAGTGGAGTTTGTTTTTGATGGAGCTTCTCTTTGTATCTGCAAATCTTGCAGAAAGATTTGCTTGGCAATGGTTTTCCAGTAATTAACAATGAAGGGAAAATATGAGGCAAACAAAAAGTAATTTTGCTTTGCCCTCCTTTCTCAGCAGCTCCTGTATTATTGTTTTGGGTTGTGAAAGTCTGTAAGGAGAGTTTGTGATCAGTGAAATAAGACTTGATTCTCAGATGTGGAGTGAAATCCAATAGCTGTAAAGCTGATTGGCATAAGAAGCCTTATCTGGATGCTGCTTTTACTGTCTCCACCTGATGCCATCAGGTTACTCCACCCTCCAAGCAGCACTTCCCTGCTATTGTACATTCTCAGAAGCTTCCCTGCTTTCTTTTTCCTGGTTTGGGGTTTATTTTTTACCTTAAAGCAATTTGATAGCAGCCTGTTATCTCAACCCTACAATTTTAAGCCTCTGATTGTTTCTGTTTTCTGTATGTTTTGTAAAAATCTGCTATTTCTTTTTGGCAAGGTCAGCTCACACAGACTTTATAAGTGTCTGTGCTAATGCAGCCTCTGTGGCAATGTTGTCTGATTAAAAACAACACTTGACTTGCATTTTGGCACACTGTAAATATTTGCAGACACCTTAATGACAGGGAGGTAATTTGCCATGGATGTTCTTTGTTGTGCTTTTATGTGCTTGCTAAAATCACATATGAAAACATGCCAATATTTAGGATTAGCAAAGTTGCCTGCAACTCAATTGTGTACTTTTTTTTTAGTGAAATTTAAAGATGCCCCATTTTACTCTTACAGTGCACTCCTTATTTTATGTGGTTTTTAAATATTCATGTGGATCTGTAAAGGGACCAACCATTCTCATGGCTATTCTATCCTAAATAAGCCTTGTATAAGGAAGGAGAACAGCCTCATGGCACTGTGGTCATCACAAATATCAGAGGTGTTGTCAGTGAGCCCTAGGAGAAAGGTTGAGTTGTTTTTCCCTACAATATTGTTGCTAAATAATAGTTACATAAGAGGAATGGGTTTGTGCAAGTGGATTTCCATCACATTCCCATGAGGCAGATAACAGTAATTTGGAAGGTTGCCAGGAGAACTTCCAGGCTGTTACCCAGAATTTCTTTGAAGTAGAGTTAATAAAGCTGTGTTGGTCACAGTATTAGTTGTCACATTCTTACAGTAATCTGCTGGTCTTGCTTATCCAGGTATAAGGTGGGATTAATGGTAAGAAAAACCCCACCCACTCCTCTTTTGCTGATGCCAGTCCTGTGGGAGACAACAAGTTATAAATAAGCAGCTTGTTTATTGCTAGAGGGTGTTGTTACAGTCAGCTGGTGCTTCAGTGTTCAAGCCATTTTCTGAAAACTTTTTATGAGTTCAGAAGTTCTGACATTGAAGTTTTCACAGGGTTGTTTTTCTACAGTTACTTTACTTTGAATTAAATTCATTTACTAGTATATTTTCTTTAAATCTATCCTACTGCTCATGATTTGCATTTAGCAGCATAGTAATATGGCTAGAAAGGATCTATTCTGAATTCTTTTATTATTCTTCTCTACTGTCTGTTTTTATTATTTCAACTTTGCCTGGCCAGAGGAAAAGAAGAGCAATGCAGGTTCTCATTTTCAGGCTTATGAAACCAACCTTTGCAGATTTCTTAAGACATAGTTCACAAAGTCAGCAGTAGGAGGGTTTAGCTTTTGGAATTTGAAAGAAATTTGTCCTAGTCTTGACAGTAAAAATAAATAAGCAGAAGATCTTGCAAAACATCAAAGTCCTTGATGGTTTGTTGCATACCACAGCTGCCTCTTGTTGGGATGAGCCCTTTGGGTGACCCCCTGTGCTTCCACAGTGCTCCAAAGCCAGAGGGATGCAGAGAGCAGCAGCTGCCAGAGCCCTCCTGTAATGCTGTCTTTGATATTCTGCACTGCCTCCCTGCACTTTAGTCTGTGCCTAACCACAATATCTTATTTTGCTGTCAGTTTGAGAGTTAGGAACATTTCCTGCACAGCTAAAGCCTTCATTAATTTTGTTTCTCTCATAAGTGAGTGTGATGCTACTGGAGAAGTATCAAAAGGAGTTTTGTGTCTAATTCATTGTCTGGTTGCTGCCCAGCATTCTGATTTTTTTGGGGGGCAAATTGTGTTCTCTCTGTGTCAAATTTCACAGGCCAATAGTAGCTTTTAAATGTTCTAAGGTGAGTGAGGGAGAAGTGTTGTGCAAACACAGGGAGGCTGTGCTTGTCCTGTGTGATGATCTGGGAGAGAAGCAATTCCTCTCACTGCTTTGTTTGACTTTTTCTGCAGCTTCCACCCGTTTTGTGAAGTGTGAAAAGTGTCACCACTTTTTTGTTGTCCTGTCAGAGGCAGACACAAAAAAGAGCATCATTAAAGAGCCCGAGTCAGCAGCAGAAGCTGTGAAATTGGCATTCCAGCAGAAGCCACCCCCTCCACCGAAAAAGGTACATTCTTAATTCCACCCAGAGCCCCCTCCTGCTGCAGCACGGAGAAATGCTTCCCTTAATCTGCATCAGGTGTGTAATGGCTGCTGGGACAGAGCAACAAACAATAAAGATGATTAGCTCAAGATTAAACCTTTGTGAGCTGTGTGACCCAGCAGAGCACTGATAAAGGGAACAAGTAGATCCAATAAAGGTATTGGACCTTGTTTTCCTCTTTGGCTTGTGATTTCATTTTCTCCTGTGTCCTTGAGGCTGACCTCAGCCTTCACCAACCATAGTAACTTTTCTTTCTCACTGTGGCCTTGCATTCTGTGTCTTTATTTTAGCAGCTTCTTTCTGTAGCTGCAGAGCCTTTTATTTGGTGTGTGTTTGGGTGAGAGCTGCAGCTGATAAACTTATGGCCATGGTCCCTCTGAAGTCACTTGGTTTCCCTCTGGAGATTAGTGAGGAAACCTTTTTATGTTTCTGAGTTCTTGGTGGACTGTAATGATTACTCCACACAGCTCCTTGATAGGCCTCTTTTAAGAAAATAAGTGTTCTTAAAATTTCTGTTCCTCTTAAAAATTTGGGTGAAAATAAGCAATGGGCTTATGTATTAACACAATATGAGTGTGTAAGCATCAGGTTTTCTTAAGTGAACTTATCAATAGGAATATATTTTGTATTTTAGATGTTAGTTTCTATTTCTCAGGTCTGTAACCATTCAGACCAAAGTCTATCTTTGGCACAATATACTATTTTTCCTTTTCTGCTGCAAGATGATTTAGAAGTGTTACTAAGGTTAATCTGTTTTGCAGATTTACAACTACCTCGACAAATATGTTGTTGGTCAGTGTTTTGCCAAGAAGGTGCTTTCAGTTGCTGTGTATAATCATTACAAGAGAATCTACAATAATATCCCATCTAACCTGAGACAACAAGCAGAAGTTGAGAAACAGACTTCTTTAACACCAAGAGGTTTGTATGATATTTGGTGTTTTTCTGGTCAAAGCAATTACCATTTCAGAGCTCTAACTTGAGAAATCTAAGAAAGGTTCTATCTTGACACTAGATGTTCTATAATTAAAATTATAAGAACTTCTACTAAACATAATTTTCACTGTGAACTTCTATGATTTATTTAAATGGTAATCAGAAGGTTTAAGCATTTCCATGTGAAATGCTTAGCCCTTTTTGCTGATACATATTATGGGGTATTCTCCTTTAACTTTCTGAAGTGAGTCTCCTAATTTTTTCTTTCTAATCTCATTTACTACTTAACGGTAAATCTGCTGCTGAAGCTGCAGCAACAGTGCAGATCAGGAAGGTGATATTTTGTATAGGTAAACTGATGAGTACTTAGATTTCTAACTTCCCTTGCTCCTGCTGGCAGCATCTGCTGGGCACCACAGTATTGTTCTGTATCTAGCAGGTGTAGATGGAGTTACTCTTGGCAGTACTTTTGCTGCTGAGTAAGTGTGTAGCTATGTTGATCTAATTTATTTTTAGAAGTAGGATTAAGTTGCCATCTCTGACTCAAAGTGTACCTTCGGTGGTTTTTTTAAAAGGTGTTTTGTTCTGTCTTGCAAAAGTTACCACAGAAATATTCTTTTTTTTTGAATTAAGTCTTTTAAATGAGGAGGGAACATCGGTAGCACTGTTCTGGTAATGGTAAGGGCAGTTGTGTACCTGGCACCATCCCTGACCCTCCTCAGGGAGATAACATGGTCCATACCCACAGAGACTGACAGTGAATGTTTACATATTTCAGAGTTCTGCCTTATAACAAGGAACATTGTAACACTCAGGGAGAGTTTAAGGAAGCCTCTTCAAACTAAAATTGTTATTCTATTTTTTCCCTTCTATAATTGGCTGTAAAGTGGAAATCTAATTAGAGGTAATAGATTGTTGTTGTTTTTAGAAGTATCTATCTTGCTGGCATTTCAAAAACATGTTTGGGTTTTGGGTTTATTTTTACAGCAATAAAAGATAGCTCTTGTGGGCATTTCTTGTTCTATTTCTTGTCAGAAATACATTCATAGACAGTGATGAGATGTATTCAGAAGAGGGCAAGAGGTGGAGAATTTACAAGCTTTTATAGACTTACTTTTTTATGACTGTTTTCATCCTCTCTCTTAGAATTAGAAATCAGAAGACGGGAGGATGAGTACAGATTTACAAGTAAGTGAACCCTCTCCTCATGTCCTCCTCTGCAATACCTACTTTATGACATGGAGAAGAGTCTTTAGTGACTGCTAGTTTGAAATGTTGGGTGAAGTCCAGTGCTTGTACTTTTTTGTCATGAAAATCAACAGCTTGGGTTTATTTCTTCTTTTATGTTAAAAAGAAATATAAGAAATTATAGTAAAAGTGAATAAATTTATAAGGACTGAAACTTTCTCCGGCTTTTTAATGTAGAGGAATGCTTTTAGGTAATTCACTGTGCTATTGGAAATTCTTTTCCTATATGCCTCTACAAAAGTGTGGTTGGAACTCCTGTTTGTGCAATAATTGTGCTGTATTTCTGTTGCATTCCTCTCTGTAAGCTTCTGCACAGAGAGAATTCTAGGTTTGCAGAAGAACCTTGCTGTTACTGTGTGTTTAAAGTAGTGACAGAGCTTGTTGGTGCTCAAACAGTGCTGTTATTGTTCTCTTCAGAACTCCTGCAGATTGCTGGAATCAGTCCTCATGGTAATGCTTTGGGAGCATCAATGCAGCAACAGATGAACCAGCAGATACCTCAGGAAAAACGGGGAGGAGAAGTACTAGATTCAGCCAATGATGACATTAAACTTGAAAAAAGTAATATTTTGCTGCTTGGACCAACTGGATCAGGTATACAGCTGGATGTTTCTATAGGTGTCATATTTTTCATGGAATTTGTTGTTAATGGGTGATTTTCCTCTTCTGTGATTATTCAGATTTGGTTTATGAAAAAACTAAACAGTGAATTTCAAATTTGGATTCCAGTGTTTTCATGTCATGTTAACATGCTGAGCTTGTGGCCTTAAAAAGGAATGAGCTGTAGTTGTGTGGGTTTCTTTTTTTTTTTTTTTTAACACCTTTATTTACTGACTGAATAAAAGATGCCACTTTGACTGAAAAGTGGCAGTTACAGTTCCACTGCTTCAGCTGGCAAGCTGAGATGCTGCAGTTAGTATTGCTTCACCTCTGGGACAGATTAGTTGCAGGGGGTTGGAAAGAGAGATTGTTTTGTATGTTCATAAGACTTGGGAGTGTTTGTGCTGAAGTGATGGCATTTTGCAGACTTCTTGGGAGAACATTCACTAAACAATATTTTAATTCTATTTCTTCCCAACTTCAAAGCAGGAGCAATTGGACTTTGCACTGCACCCTGAGTGTCTGCAAAGGACTACTGATTTATTTAATCTTTAAACTCTGCAAGTACATGTATTATGGTTTTTATATTGTGTGACATTTTGTGGTACTGTATGCATTTCAAGCTGCCTTAAATGTGTATTACTAAACTAAAACAAGAAATACAGCCTGCCAATGTAAAAACCACTGCTTATGAAAGCTATCTCCCTTGGAAAATATTCTTATATTAAGATGCTAGTAGGATTCAGAATGTTTAATAAGTGTAATGATGATCCTGTGGTAAATCCTTGAATGGTTTGGGTTGGAGGGTACCTTAAAGTTCCCCTTGTTGCACCCCTGCCATGGAAGGGACAACTTCCACTATCCAAGGTTGCTCCAAACCCTGTCCAACCTGGCCTTGGACACTTCCAGGGATCCAGGGGCAGCCACAGCTTCTCTGGGCACCCTGTGCCAGGGCCTCACCACGTTCACAGCCAAGGATTTCTTCCCAATATCTCCTCTAAACCCATCCTCTTTCAGTTTAAAGCCATTTCCCCTTGTCCTGTCACTACACACACTTGTTAGAAGTCCCTGTCCAGGTATTTGGATTTGTGTGCTCAAAGAGAAATGTGTGTCAGTTCTGACATGCAGCTTTTATTTTACCAGGTAAAACCCTGCTGGCTCAGACTCTGGCTAAATGCCTAGATGTCCCTTTTGCTATCTGTGATTGCACCACCTTGACTCAAGCTGGCTATGTGGGAGAAGACATTGAATCTGTCATTGCTAAACTCCTGCAAGATGCAAACTACAACATAGAAAAAGCACAGCAAGGTAAACTTCTCATGTGTGGTACAGAGACTGTTTTGTTGAAGTGCTCTAAGCTTTTGAGACCAACAGTATTCCTGAAATTTGTGTCCTGCTGCATCTACCCAAATTTTAAATCAGGTAGAATAAACCTGAAAAGAGCTCAATGTGTATTTTTTTTGGTTTTGTCCAAAATTTGACAAAATTACACATGCTTTTGCAGTTGGGAAGTAGAACAAGCTGCTGCTCCCTTAAATGTTATTATTCTCTGTAAACTCTTGCTTTTCTTTAAAAGTAGATTTGTCTTTATTCCCATTTTCTGTACCTGCAGGAATTGTTTTTCTGGATGAAGTAGATAAGATTGGCAGTGTTCCTGGTATCCATCAGTTAAGGGATGTTGGGGGAGAAGGTGTTCAACAGGTAAATATTTCCATGGAGTGATTTTACTTCCTGAGTGAACAGGACATGGGATCCTGTCATGTCAAACAGCATGGGAATGTATGGAGTCATAGTTCCTCATTTCCTTAATTATTCACCTTCAAAAGACACATCTTTCCTCTTGACTTGATTAAAAAACAATCTCAAAAGCAGTTTGAGGCATCCTCATGGAAGCATTTTAGTTCAAAACTGTCTTTGCAGCATTTAGACAGCCAGTTCATAATATTCAGATAGCTAGTTCCAGGCAAGGACAAGTAACATTTCCTATTTAAACAAAACTCTTAAAGCAGCTAATCATTATATGCATAATGTGCATGGCACCCACATTAAAGGAATGTTTTTGTCCTTGAGTGGGATTGTCTCATAGGGAAAACTGACTTTTTTGACACTTACTGTTACTATAAAGGCAAAAGGGAGCAAAAAATGTGAGTATATTTGTTGAAGTGAACATATCATGGTGTGTCTCTTTGCATGATGCTCCATAATGGAATTTTTTTATTGCTTATTTCTTCTTTCCTTCTTAGGGCTTGCTAAAATTACTTGAAGGCACAATAGTAAACGTTCCAGAAAAGAATTCTCGGAAACTACGTGGAGAAACGGTGCAGGTTGACACAACAAACATTCTGTTTGTAGCTTCTGGTGCTTTTAATGGTCTTGACAGAATTATCAGCAGGAGGAAAAATGAAAAAGTGAGTGCATCAGGCTGTATCCAGGCTGAAAAGTCATCATCTTGATCACTGTTCACAATACTGACTTTTACAGGTCTTGCTGTATTTGTAAACACATTAAATTTCTTTATTTCAGCAAGTGGTGCTAAAAACCATCATTGTCTTAAAGTACCTGATCCTGCAGTTCACTGTTTTGTAGATTAATGTCTGGGGACAGGTTCTGGCTGCAGCATTCTGACAAAATGTGCTCCTGTCTCTAACACTAAAGGAGTGACTGAAATTCAAGTTATTGTTCATGTTAATTCGTGTAGCTTCCCATGTAAGCAAACTTGCCTGCATTTGATTTACTTATGAAGTATCACTGATGCTTGTAAAATTAAGAACATGTTGATAACCTTCTTTCTTTTAAGAGAAAATTGCTCTTGTACTGATGTATCAATCCTTCACTGAGGAAATTCAATCTTTTAAGAAACTGATTGTATGCAAGGGGTCTAATTTTACTCTAAGTAGTTTCTTGAGCTCAAATTAGTATGTAATGACCTAATCAGTACCTGCAGATTTTTTAATACTCATGGAAAGTGAGTAAGAACACTCAGTTATTACAGTTCTCTAAGCAGCACATGTTTGTTTTTGCAGTACCTGGGATTTGGGACACCATCTAACATGGGGAAAGGCAGAAGGGCTGCAGCAGCAGCTGATCTTGCCAATATCAGTGGAGAGTCCGACCCACAGGAGGATATTGAGGAGAAGGATCGCTTGCTGCGCCACGTGGAAGCCAGGGACCTCATCGAGTTTGGCATGATTCCTGAATTTGTGGGACGTTTGCCTGTCGTGGTTCCCCTGCACAGCCTGGATGAGAAAACCCTGGTGCGGATCCTGACGGAGCCGCGGAACGCTGTGGTTCCTCAGTACCAGGCACTGTTCAGCATGGATAAGGTTTGAGTTTTCATTTGGTGACTCTTGGTGTTCATTTTTATAAATACAGTGGTTTCAGTCATGTTTGTACTCGCCACACTGAGTTATAAATGAAATTATTCCCATTTCTCTCTGTGTAGTGTGAATTAAATGTAACTGAAGATGCATTGAAGGCTATTGCCAGACTGGCCCTGGACAGAAAAACTGGTGCCAGAGGTCTTCGATCTATAATGGTGAGTAAATTAAATCTTATAAACAACAAGTGAAGCTTCCTGGATTTGTGTGTATGGACCTAATCTTGCCCATTTCCAGTGACAGCCACGCTTAGTTCTGGCCCTTACATGGATGTAGTAGGCCTTTCTAAAGCTGTGAGTATTCAGAGTTCTTCCAAGAAGACTCTCTGAAAATCACTTGTTTCTGTATGCCCTCTTCTACAGAAATATTTTCCCCTCTATTTTCTTGCAGGAAAAGCTGCTGCTGGAGCCCATGTTTGAAGTGCCCAATTCTGACATCGTATGTGTGGAAGTTGACAAAGATGTTGTAGAAGGCAAAAAAGAGCCAGGATACATTAGGTAAAATGGTAACAGAAGTAGCAGAACAGACCAGTAATACAACTAGACAGGTATTCTGATGGAATGAGCACAAATCCATGCACACAACCTAAAAAAGATTCAATGCTCTGTATATTGTGCACAGCTGAATTAGTGCCTGTTCTGTCCTAGAGATTTTGAATTTGTATTGCTTTAGTTTTTAAGCAGAAATTTTAAAATAAACATATGTGAAGTTACTTTTGTGTGTGTATACCTGTAGAAATGGAAGTAAATTTTAAGGTAACAGTAAAAATTTGAAATTCAGTTGTGACTGTACTGAAATTTCTGAAATTAAACTGTTTCTTTCTTCCTACTCCTTACCACAGATGTGGGGTTTTCATACAAGCTCCAGGCTGCAACAATTTTCTACATTACTCTTGCAGCAGTGGGGAGCCACAAAGGCACATTCATTGATTTGCTGAACTCTTGTTAAAATAATCAATTTAATGTTGTAAAGAGTATGGTAATGATGTGGAATGTTGAAAACACTGGACAAACCTTCATTTAAAAAAAAATCCAACAATTTCCATGAATGAAGGATGGAATTGAGAGAGAGTGGGTCAGGTTAAAACTGGTTAAAAAATTAATTTCTGAATTTCAGGTCTGAAATTTAGGAGCTGTATCAGTGATAGAAACCAAGACAATGTTGTTTGAGTGGCTTTCTCCACTAAGGTACATTTACTTATTCCAGCACCTTGTCTGTGCTGAAGCTTGGTTCAGCCTTGTGTTGTTGGAGTGAGAAGTTTTACGCTGATGGTTGCTTGAAGTGATTTTGTATAGCACCAGAAATACTAAATTTATTGATTAAATCCAACAACTTACTGAAAGTCAGGAGGCTAATTGAATTCAGCTAATCAGCCTGTGTGCTGGTGCCACTGCAAATGTGCAGAGCAGCATTTCCAGATCAGAAGGTCAGAACTTTGTCACGGGGCTCTGTGCATGTGACACGTTTGTCAGAAGCTATGGAAAGTGCCTCTTGTTTTTTCCCTCTGTGTCTAAGGTGTCTGATCATTCCTTCCAATCCTAGGGCTCCCACCAAGGACTCATCAGAAGAGGAGTATGACTCTGGAGTGGAGGAGGAAGGCTGGCCTCGCCAGGCAGATGCTGCAAACCATTAAACACTGTCAGAACTGTGACCTGCAGAAAGCTCACTCGGTTCTTTCCTTGCGATTGCCTCTGGCTCCAGCCTGGCCCCAAAGGCACCAGGTCTGCCTCGGATGCAATTCCTGCTGAGGAACTTCATTAGCTAAATCAGATCGTGTACTTTACTGCAGCATCACCTTGATTTGATGGACAGAGTGTGGACTGGGATGGCATAATGTTCAACTATGAATTGTATATTACACTTGTTCAATTAAAATGTATAGCAAATGCAGCAGCACCTGCACTGCCCTTGCCAGAAACTAAACCAGCAGCGCAGGTGCTGCCAATAGTTAGATTTAACAATAATGTTACTCTACAAGTGGGAAATCAAAATTAATAAATAGTAGAGGGTGAGTAAACTATCTTAGCTCCTGGTACAGCTCACAGGGGGTTCTGTTCAGGTCAGTGTTAGAGTCCTGCTGGGGTGTGAGACCCAGCGGGCACTGGAGTGGCTTGTTACATTGGTGGGTGAGGAAGCCCTTTGGAAAAGGGGACACGCTTTGTGACACTGCTGGGACATTCTGCTAAAATGTGACACTGGTTTGTTACAGTCATTTGAATATCCAATAATACCATTCACGTCTCCATTGGGAGCTTTAATCACCTTGGATACTGTGAAAGAAGGTGAAGTCTGGTTTTCCAGAGGGGTAAAAAGATTCCTAGGAAGCAGTAAAACCATCTAAATTTGGATGAGAAGTAGCCATAAATTTTTAAATATTAATGTTCTAATATAGTACATTTTGTTTAACATATTGGAACTATCATGCATCAATTTTTTGGTGCCAGGTATTTGCCCAACCTATCTTATAATGTTAAGAGATGAAAGAAGTAAATGTATAATATTTTTGCTGTAATCAGTAGTGATTGTTCACATGACAGTGCTTTTTAAGTTATATTCTCAAATGCTAGTATTGCATCTTGTGGGTTTGTCTTTGATTTTAGTCTCACAGCAAGCAATCCTCCCTCTTCTGTTCTCCACCAAAATTAATTCAATCCTTTAGGAATGTCTTTGTAAAAACACTAAAGGACCTGTATGTTTTTGATTTGTTTCAGGAATTAAAATTGTCACTTAAAACTTTGTTTTGTCCTTCAGTGAAAACGTGGACTTGAGTTTCCCTAAAACTTTAATTCACACTATTTAAATAAAACTTTCATCCTTCTTTTTAGTCTAG
This sequence comes from Ammospiza nelsoni, assembly GCF_027579445.1. Taxonomy (NCBI): domain Eukaryota; kingdom Metazoa; phylum Chordata; class Aves; order Passeriformes; family Passerellidae; genus Ammospiza; species Ammospiza nelsoni. The sequence continues at coordinate 2,766,183 of NC_080646.1, read as the reverse complement.
TGGCTGTTTTAGGACAGGAAAGGATACAGAAAATCTATTGACCCTATTTTTGTCATTAATTTCTGTCATGTAAATTTTATGTAATATTTGTGTTCTTCCCTAGCAGCAGTGTGACATGCAATTGTAGCCAGGTGCAACAGATACTTACCGTGGGATTAGAGATCTTTTCAGGTTGAATGACCCACTAATGGTTCAGAAAAAGCTGTGTTTGGAGTTGAGGATATTTCTAGAAGCTTGGTCCCATCGCAATGGGAATTTGTGGTGAACTATCTGTAACTGCATCCTCACTTTCCTTTTTGTAGAGTGAAAAAACATAACAGCTTTTAATTCTGAATCCTTTAATTCAAGTCCTTTTTTAAACAGATAGAAAAAACCACCACATTTTAGGTGAAACTGTTCAACAACTTAGTTTTGAAAGTTGTTTGGAATTCTGTAACCAAGAACTGTTTTTAAGGAAATAAAAATGCCGTGTAACTACAGTTTGTACTTCACCTCTGGCGTTTGAATAAAAGCGAATACTCAAGCAGTGGAGAGTTGTCATCCCTGACGCCATCCCCGCATATTTTGAATTTTAGGAGTTTTTGAAATTTAATGTTTAAGCGGAGCGCGATGCGGGCGGGGCGGGTCCTCCGGGCCGCCAGGGGGCGCTGTGGCGCTGTGCCAGGGGGGCGCCGTGGCGGTGCTGAGGGGGGCGCGGTGCTGAGGCGGCGCTGAGGCGCTGTCATGGCGGCGCGCTGAGGGCCGCGGCGGGAGCATGGCGCAGCCGCCGCCGTTCCCTGCTCGCCTCCCGCCGCCCTTCCGCGCCTTCCCGCCGCCCTTCCCCGGCCCCTCTGTCCGCCCAGCGCCCTTCGCGGTAGGGCCGGTAGCACCCCCGCCTTTCTTCTTGCCGCCGCCGCCGAGTGCGGGTGAGGGGGGACCGCGCTTACCGCCGGGCGTCCCCTACTTGGCGGCGGCCCCGCCGCGGGCAGCGGCCGAGGAGGAGGCGGTGCAGCGGCAGCAGGATGAGCTGTGGCTCTCGCAGTTCCTGGGCCGCCGCCGCGCCGCTCCCCCGCCGCCGCCGCCGCCCGCCGCCGCCAGCCCCAGCAGCGCCCGGGCCGTGGCGGTGGCGGCGCTGGCGCGGGTGGCCCGGGTGACCGCGCTCTGCCGGGCCCTGCGGCGCAGCGAGGAGCAGGGCGACGAGCCGGGCTGGGCCCGGGCGCGGGAGGAGGCGGAGGCGGCGCTGCGGGAGCTGCGGGAGGTCGTGCGGCCCCTGCGGGAGCCCGGCTACGGCGAGGCGCTGCGCAGGAAGGCCGAGAGGGCGAGGAAGAGGAGGCTGCGCCTGCAGCGGAGGAAGCTCGAAGCCAGGGCGGCCAAGGAGGAGGCGGCGGCCCGGGCCGCCGAGCGGGAGGCCAAGATCGACCAGTGGCGGGCTAAGTGCATCCAGGAGGTGGAGGAAAAGAACAGGGTATGGTCCTCAGTGCCTGGCCCTGCCTCTCGCCGGGGCTCCAGGGCAGCGCGGTGGGGCAGGGGTGACCTGTCGGTAGTGGGGTCACGGCGGGCTGTGCCTTTCCCACACCCGGCTTTGGCCCCCTTGCTTCAGTGGGTGCCGCTGAGGTGCTCCGTGACTTCAGCATACTGAGAGACGTGCTGTTTCCAAGGCCTGCAGCCCTGCTTGCATTGAAGTCTTGGTGGGCATCTCGGTTTTGCCTTCCTCATCTTCTAGGCCTTGACATGAAATTGGGGTTTAAGCTGTTTCTGAACTCCTGGAGGTTTTCCTCTGTGGTCCAAGTGTCGGCCTGTCCACGCAGCTACCTTGTGGTGGTCAGTGCTGTTTCAGTATGCATCAGCCTTCCCTCCTGCTTTCATCCTTCTAAAGTTTGTGGTTTACAAGCTTTTTGATGTTATGGGGAAGTAAAACATCTCCAAAGCAAAAAAATACCACCTCAAATTAGACTGGTTGAGAAGTGCAAACCTTTCTGTTTGTTTTTGGCTAAAGAATTCCCTTTCTGCTGATCTGGGCTGGGTTGGTCCAGAGCAGCTGCTGAGGTAGGGTTTGTGGTCAGACTGTGGCAGGTTAATGCTCTTAATTGCAGAACTGTGGAATCAGGATGGTTTCTGTTTATTGTAAAATATTTACCCTAAATTTCTGTGGTTAAATATTCTCAGGCTTTCATCATTCATAAATCATCTAGGAAGTGTTCAAAAATGTGTGGATGTGGCACTTGAGGACATGGCTTAGTGGTGAACATGGTGGTGGTGCTGAGTTGACAGATGGATTTGATGATCTTTTCCAACCTTAACAATTCCATGATTCTGTGATTTAGCCCAAATTTATGAGTTCCACAGCATTTTTTTTTTCTGAAATCTGTGGTATTTTAGCCCTTTTTTCATAAAAAAGCAAGGCTAGATGGTTGGCTTGATTTGTTGCTGTGAAGTCACTCTGCTCTCCAGTGCTTTGCTAATCTCTGAAAATACCATTTGATTTGTGTCTTTGAGGGATATTTCACAGATCTCATCTGGTTTTTTTCCTTCCTTTCCTAGGAACAAGAGCTGAAGGCTGCTGCTGACAGTGTCCTGTCAGAAGTCAGGAAGAAACAAGCAGACACAAAGAGGATGACGGACGTCCTGCGCGGGCTGGAGAAGCTTCGGAAGCTGAGGAAAGAAGCTGCTGCCAGGAAAGGTTCATTGCGAGATTTTTCTAAACTTCTTTAATTGCACACACAGGAAATAAGATGAGGGTGCCCTGTGCTGACTAGCAAGGTACAGCTTCAAAAAGCTGTGTCTTCATTGCGATTTTAATTACAAGAATAGGTACAAAGTGCTGAATTCAGTGGTTGTGTTTTTATGTTTCCAAGCTCTTTCTGGAAGAACGATTATTCCAGTAAGAATTTTGTCTGTTAACAAGGTTAAATTCATATTCCTCTGAGATTTTCCCAGCTCTGCTCTCAAGTCTGGTATCAAACCCCCGTCTGAATCTGAAAACTTAAAATCACTTCTCTTTCTGTTCAGGTGTTTGTCCACCTCCTTCAGCAGATGAAGCATTTGAAAATCAGGTGGAGAGTCTCAAAACGTTGCTCAAAACTCGCACAGAACTGTATGAAGCTGAGGAAAGAGCATTAAGGGTTATGCTGGAGGGAGAACAGGAGGAGGAAAGGAAGAGGGAAATGGAAAAGAAACAGAAGAAGGAAAGGGAGAAACTACTACAGCAGAAACTGGAAATGGATTCTAAGCTCTTTGGGGATCCAGGTAAATTCTGCCTCCTGTTCTTAACAGTGTTTTTCCACATCACATCCCCATCTCACAGACACTGGATTTGAAATGCAGGCACACATCTAGTTTGGAAAGGAATCATACACTGGAGTAATTTATGGTCTGAGAATGGGGGATAAACAAAGTGCTGTTAACACCTGTGGTGTAAGAGGAACTGCTGAGCTCTTCAACATGGACTGCAGCACATCTCAAGCTGGTTTCATGTTGTTTTGCAAGAAGAGGTTCTAGATGAAACCGAAGTGAGAATAAACAGAATGGATTGAAGATTTCCAGCACCATAGATGCTTTAGTCTGGTGCTTCAATAAGTGTGACTCGGGTAATCTGTAAAGATTGATTGTCCATATGTTCCCCTTTTTTAGATGGTGGAGTCAGAAAGTTTTGCTAGTCTTGGCTTTCCTTTGACAGCTGTGGTACAGACCAGGAAATGTGTAACATACAAACAGTTGAGTTTTATATGTTACCTAAGGACCTGATGTTAGATTACAGTTGGGCAGTAGCAAATGATTTTGCACATTATGGGCTTCTGAGACTCACTAGAATGGAAGTTTTTTCTGGCTTATTGAACAATTTCTGTGTCTCTGTTTTACAGCTGAATTCCCCCTTGCCCACCTGCTGCAGCCTTTCAGAGACTACTACTTACAAGCTGAACATTCTGTAGCAGCTCTAATCCAGATCAGGTAAAACCAAAGAAAGGATTTTATCATCAGAGATGGCAAACACTGTTTTTTGCAATTGTAAATTCAGTGCCCCTTTTGGTTTGTCAGCTTCCAAATATGGTTATGCAATGGATTGTTCTGTTTTATTTAGTTTCTTGCTTGAGTCATATCCAACAGATGCCCGTGTGAGGCAGAGAGCACTTCATGCATAACCATTCAATTTAACACCAGAACATTGAATTTTCACATTTGTCTTTTGAAGTTTAAGAGTTTAAGACAAGTTTAAGAGTACAAGTATTGTGGGTTTTGCATCAATCAGTAATATCTGTGTGGGTGTATAATAAATCTTACACCAAATTAACCCCAGGTCTCCTCTCAAACAACGCTCTCTCTGTTAAAGGCATGAATGGGATCAGTACTTGGTGCCAGCTGACCACCCTGAAGGAAGCTGCATCCCTCCAGGATGGGTTCTCCCGAGTCTCCCCACCAGTGACACCTGGGCCACTGCTGTCAGATAATTTTGCAATAAATTATTTCCACGTTGGAGGATTGCTTCATTATTACTGCGTGTAAATATGAGAGGGCCCAAAGAGGAAGTCTCACCCTCTCTTTCGGCAGCCAGGTACTGCAAAGTCTTTACTAGAACATCTTGAAACAAAGTTTAAGAATTGTTTTTGCTGATTGACTGTGCAGGGAGATAGCTGAGCAAGCCCAGAGCTTCCAGGCCTCTTGTGGTGTGGAATTACAATCCAGCTGCGAGTTATTGCTAAATCTCAGTCTTAATAAAGGAACATTGCTGATGGTGGTATTTGTGCCAGTATTAACATCATATTTTTAGTGACTTTTATCTTTATAAAGGATGATGAAAGCTTCAGAAAAAAAGAAATTTTTAAATAAAGAAGAGATCATTAGTAAACATGTTTTTCTTCTTAAATGAAGCATGTCAAGCATCACTGTCAAAATAGGTCCTGTATTTTTGGGTGTAGAGACAAACCTATTACAAGTTTAAACGAATTCTGAAGTACAAACAAGACAGGGTTTTTCAAGGTTGATTAAGGCAGCTGTTGACATTATACTTTTGTGGACTAAAGCTGATACCAAAACATGGAAAAAAAATCCCATTTGTGGTGAAATAGGTCAGACAGCCATGTGAATAAATACAAATTTGATTAATAAGCCTGCTGGAAAAAAACCCAATAAAATCTGCATAGTCTAAAAGTCTAACATACTGTGTTTTGACTATATAGGTATTTTTGTGTATGTCTATAATATTTGATTAAAAACCACAGCTTTATTTTGTAAGTTGTTTTTTTTGTACAGAACAAATAGAGAAAAATGGATTTTTGTTTAAAATATTTTCACGCAAGGGAAGAGATTTGTTTGAGTACTTTGCATCAAATACAACTCCAGCAAGGAGAGAATTGTTGGGAGGAGGTTTGTGTGAAGGAAATCTCCCTCCTGCAAGGTGACAGAGGTGACACCTGGTGTCAAAGCTTTCCATGTTCTGAACAGTTTGCTTGTAACTGTGATGGGCCATATGGATTTGGAGCTTTGCTGTTCTGCACAGATTGCTGTGGCAGCTTTCCAGAGCTTCAGTCCTTATTCTTGCTAGCCCCAGTGTGTGGGAAATGGAGTTAATCTCTCCATGCTTTGCCTCTTGGCGTCACAGCAGTGCGTAATTCACGTGTGTCATTGCCTAAATTCAGCACCTGGGCCTTAGGGGTAATGTCAGTAGTGTCCTGGCTGAACCTTTGCACTGGTTTGTCAGTAAGAGACACGATCTGGTGGTTCCTGACAGAACATGAGTGCAGAAGTTTGCAGTTCTTGCTCTGTATGCCCAACATACAGATTGCCATGAAGTTCTCTGCAGGTGCTGTTCTGATTTGCTCTTCCCTGCATCCTCCCATCCCTAATGTCACTTCCAGCACCTCATTACTCCAGACCCAAGGCTGAGTCAGATCCTGGGAGTCTTCCCTGATGAAAAGGCACAAGATCAAATATAAAAATAAAAACAACTGCATAAAACCAATACAAACCCAACACTTTCAGTTCATGCAGCTTAGTGACCAGAGGATGCTCTGCTTAAACAATTAGGCTCCTTATCCCATCAGCATGTCTGATGGAACAGGCCAGCTGCTTAAGCTACGATTATCTTAAAGCTGTCCAAGTCAGCTGCTTGTCTGACACTGCAGGAATTTAAAGAGCTGAGCAGTAGATAAGGAGGCAGCAAAGCAGCAGCCCTGTTCTCCCTGCTCTGTGAGGAGAGAGCTCCATGAGTTCATCTGATGGTAAGGACTGCTTCATATTGCTAATAAACACAGGGCTTGGAAATGCCAGGGGAGGATTCACCTTTGGGTATGTTCTGTGTATTTGCTCCTGTCTAATGACATCTGCATTAAAATGTTTCATAGCTTTAGTGAGGAAGTTGTTGAAGCCACAGATGGGGAGGAATGTTTAAAATTTCAACTTATAAAATACATGGACACATGGTATTAATTTAAAAAGTGTGTGTTCAGACTTCATTCCCATTTTTCTGAATATAATATTTCCCACTGTTTTTAAATTTTAAAAACTTAGTGTAGCTCAGAAGAGAGATGTTGGCTGTGAGTTTCCAAGATTCATTTGTAACGTATTCCTCCCCTGGTCCTGGTGCAGTTTGGGTTTTCCTGCTGTTTAGGCACATCCTTTTCCAGATGTGCACTGCTTCATGCACTGGCCAGTGTCTTTGATGTGAAAGTGGGCAGGGCTCCTCTGGAGAACATGAGGTCAGAGCCCTTGTAGGAGTTCCCTTCTGGTGGGAGTTGGTGTTTATGACTGACCCTCTTTTATCCTTTTCTAATAGCATTTTTGTTGTGATTGCTCCTGCCCCAAAGTACTTCTTGTTTTCTAAACTGTGGTTTTGGGAATTAACACTTCTGTGAGCCTCTCTTAAAGCACAGTACTTATGCAGTCAAATACAGAGAGCTACAATACCATAATCCTCTCATATTTTCTTCATTGTGGCTTCAGACACACTCACTACCCATCACCATCCCTTAAAGTATCATCTGAACCTGAGTGGAGCCATTCTGGGTGACAGATGTTGAGACACCACTTTCCTGAGCACCCTGGGATTTTGGGGAGAGCCAGTTTACAGCCCAAGCTGCAGGAAGGTCAGTCCCCCTGCCTGCAGGAGCTGCTCAGGGAGTAGCAGAAAGCTGAGGGAAGGTGGCCTCGCTTGCAGATGTTTTCAGGCGTCACCTTAGTCAGTGCTGACGTGGATTGTCCCTTAGGCTGAGCCCTCTTAAGCTGAGCAGGTGGCCTGGCTCCACGTGGGATCCCAGCACGTTGCCTGTGCTGTGTGTTAGTGGCAGGACATGTGCAGGAGCACAAAGCTCCTTTGGGGCTCTGCTTCTGCAGGGGCATTAAAGGCTCCTGGCGTAAGCAGGCAAAGTGACAACCCTGTTGTCATTCTGATATCACTGCCTGAGTGATTGTGCATGTTGATTGTGTGTGTCACTTTCTCTGGCCTGGAAGCTCTTTGTGAGTCCTTTCCCAACACAGGAAACTTCCCTGAACCCCATCTCCCATTATAGACTCTGATTTTTGCTTTAAACAGGCAGTTCTGTCATCCTTGTGTATATTCTTCAGCATATTTACTTTTAGTGGAATGTTTATCCTTGTTGTCATAGAAGTTGTTTGTTTTTAAAGGAAAAAAATAATTGGGGAAAGCACTTAAGGATGTCACATACAGATTTACTGTGTGACCCGAGGATGAGTGCTAAGGACTTTGGGATGAGCAGGCACATGCTGCCAGTACCAGAACTCAGTGAAGACTGGCTACCAGCTCCTAACAGTTTATAATCTATAAAAGAAGTGATTTTACACACTGTCATCACTGGGAAGCTGAAAGCTCGAGGCTTCATGTAGCAAGTAATGGCTTTTTAGTAAATTGAGACATTTTTAGGGACCTGATGGAGTATCGAAAATACTGAAGTAATATTTTCCTGACAGCATTCCCAATTCACCGGCAATTTTTCTCTCCCCTGCAATTTCTGATCTAAAACCATCACCACACTTAAAAATGAATGCATGGATCCTAAAAGCTAATCTTCAAAATTGCTTCTTTGACATCCTCCTAGTTCCCAAGCTTGCCTGATGCACAGTCTCCTTGCCTGGCTCCCAGTAAGCTGTTCCCAAAGGAATGCCCTCACCCCAGCTCCCTCGGGATGCTCTGTGTGATGGCTCAGCAGCACGAGGCCATGTGCATGAGCCCTGTCACCACAGCTTGTGCAGACAGGGGAGACCTGCAAGGTGTCCTCCTTGGCTGTGCCTTCTCCCTCTGTAACTGGAAAAAGTGCCCAGTCCATCCCCAGCTTGGGGAAGGGAGTGTGTAATGGCAACAGAGAGAGAGGGAGAGACAGGAGGGATGGGAGAGATGGAGGAGAAAAATGCTCAGGATCTCTGCCAAAGGAAGCCATAAGCTTGGTCAAGTCCTTCTGGCTCAAGCTGAGAATAGCAAAGGTTAGTTCAGACAAAGCTTCCTGGTGTCAGTAAATAAGATTTTGCCAGTCTTTTTTTACCCAGCTGGCACTTGAAAGAGCTCATCTTTCTCTCCTTCCAGCCACCTTAAGAGATGTTCTTACAGTTTCTGTTTCCCTTCCTCCAGCAGCAAGAAATCAGGCAGCAGCAATGAACTACCTGGATGAAGTTCCCTTCCGGACAGCCATGAGCCTCAGTGGGGACTCAGAGGGAGAAATCCCTTTAGTCACTGCCCCGGACATTGAGCTCCCTGACTGCACCGACATCCTCATGAGCACCATGGTGAGTCCACACCCAGCCACTGCTGGGGGATGCTGGAAGGAAATCAGCAGTGCTCCCATGAAAGAAGGGAAAGCTAACTGTTCTCCTCCTCACTGGCTGGTTTGCAGCAACAGTGGGAGGAAATGAGGATGATCTGTGGTGTGTAGCAGTGATGATGGGGTTGGTTTGGGGTTGCTTTCTAAAAATCCTTTCTAAGAAGGAAGGTTAGATTTTTCTGGGATAGGAGGACAAACTTCAGGCTCTGCTCTGGGGTTGTTTCCTCCTTTGGAGTTATTACTGTCTCATTTATTAATGATATTAATTAAATATTTACCAATAAATCTACCAGCTATAATCAGGCAATACTGCCTATGCCAGAAGCATATAGATAGAGTTTATATACATATATATATATATATATATATATATATATATATACCCCGTGTTTCTCCCTATTTAGTGATGATTTGATGCTCCCCTCTGAGCCAAATCATTGTGCTGCTGGTCCAGGCTGATCCTTATGGAGGGACGTGAGGGTGTTTTCCTTGGGGAGGCTGATTTGGGTCCACGGCTGACCCTAGTGGCAAGAACAGTAAAAACAGCATTCCTGGGCTGTGAATGTACTTGCCTGCCTGTCAGGAGGAGACCTTGTTTGGAGAGCTCTGGGACGGGCAGGGCTTGTTTGTTCCAGGAAAACCCTGAGATTTCAGTCACAAACACACTTATATTTTAAGCTGAACTATGTGGAAATGACAACTCTGTTTGGGGAGCAGCCGAGACCCTGGCGCCACTAGATAATGCCATGGCTGCTTCTGCTTCTGCCCGAGGTGGCATCTGCCCTCTTGGTGGCTTCTGAGCCCCTGAAGTGGCTCTGCCAAGCGCTGCTAATGAGGGTCACAAACAAACTCTGCCACCATTCTGGGGGCAGCCTGTGGCTGGATGCAGTGCCTCTCTGCAGCTGCCTAAAATTGGGATGTCTGCACACTCCTGCCTTCCACAGTGACACAAACACCTCCAAGCATAAAATACTTTTCCAAAGAATTGTAGGTGCAACTCACTATAGTAATGACTTCATAGATAAGAGTTATTTCAAATATAAATTTGGGGATTCCATGCAGAGATGTGGCTGGCGCTGCCCAATCCTACAGCCAGCCCTAGTGCTCAGGGAAATAGGAGCTGATGTGGGAAGACTGTAGCCCTTAAGATGCCTCGTGGAGTGCATGGTTTGCTCCATGCCACCTGGTCTGGTTTCACATGTCCTCACCAGCTGTCTCTTGCTCTCCTGCAGCACGACTTCTCGCTGGAAAGGAAGGTGCTGTACTGGGTGGAGGTGGCCTCTCAGCAGCAGACCTCCCGCCATCGAGTCACCTCCGAAGTCGTCCCCACGGCTCCCCCGTGCTGGCTGCTGCTGGTGGACCCTGCCGACAGCTACGGAGGGCGGGGTCGGGACGGGGCGGTGCGGCGCTCCATCAGCCTGAGCGCTGCCGACAGCTCCTACGGGCACGCCCGGGGCAGGGCGGCCCTGTCCGACACCGAGAGCGACACCTGGCACTCAGACGAGGGGGAGTACTCGGATGATGAGTACTCCTCCACCTCTTGGGAAGAGAATGACAAGGACGAGTCACACCTCTCCAGGAGGAGAAGCTCTGCGAGAAGTGTGTCTTCACGGCCCGGCTTTTACCAGACCCGACCAAAGACATCACCCGGCTTGCTGGAGCCCTCGCCAGAGAACAGTGTCCACAGCCCAGCCAGCCCAGACCCCAGCAAGCAGAGAAGATCCATGGTGATATTTAACAACATGAAGAACGAGCTAGAAGCTGCCAGGAGGAAGCTGGCTGCTTTGGTGCATCCTTTGAACAGAGCTGCCATGGGGAACAGGGGGATCCTGGTGCCACGGCTGCTGCCCCAGTGCCCCGGCACCAACGGCAGCGTCAAGTACAGGCCAGATCCTGACGTGTCCCAGCAGGGCACTGCTGTGCCAACTCCTCCAGACACAGCCTCACCAATCCCTCCCATCAAGCAGCACAAGCCCACGGTACCGGTGAGAAGCTTCCTTTGGTGGCCCTTTGTTCATCACTGGGAGATGAGGGAGGTGGAGGGCATCAAATTGGTCTCATTTGCTGGGGGCTGGCCAGCAAAAAGGAAGCAAAATGAGGCTTTGGAAACACCGGACCCATGAGGAATTGCTGAAGTTTTCACAAGAAGTGAAGAAAGGGTTTGATTTTGTCACTGAGGTTGAAAGAAGCTTTCTGGGTACACTTTTACTTGCTCTGTCCAAAACATCTGTGTTTTTCCAGAGCAGGGTCTAATCTGATTCTCAATTGAAACACTAAGAAAAGAGTGAAATATTTGGGGGGGTTGTCCTCTTTTTGCTACATTATCCCATTCTAACAGATATAAGCGGGGTTTGTAGGGAAATATCCCCTTACAGTCCTTATGTCTTTTCTAGGAAACTTTGGACTTCCTACTAGAAATACAGATCATTTAGTGATAGAGACAGTGATGTGAAAGGATGGAGTAAGTAGTACTCTGTCAGCTTAAATCTGAGTTCCACCCTGCTTTTAAGAAATTGAATATAATCCAGCTGCTTGAGAGGTGTAGGAGATGAATTACTGAAAACCTGCAATAAAACCATCAGACACTTGAATGACCAGGTTATTTATATGCAGCTGCATTTGACATGGAGTAATTAAGGGGAGATTAAATCCCCATGTGTATTTGTACAACACCCACACTGAGCACTCTTCTGTATCTGTAGCTGACCCTGGATTTAATTAAGTCCAGTCTCATTTGATGCTCATTTGATGTTCCTTGTATGGGAATTTTCCTCTTCTGGAGAGAGCAAGGTAACCACCAGCATTCAGAAGCATTGCCCCAGCCCAGGTTGTTTCACCTCATTCCATGACCTGGAGCAATAACACCATCTGTTTTTTTCCTTGCAGTCCCTCAGCCCCTACACTTGCCTCCCCCCTGCCTCCACGCCTGGACGACCTCTGAGCTGCCACAGATCCCAGCCAGATTCCTCGGCTGACCTGCTCTCTGCCCTGAGCCAAGAGGAGAGAGACCTCATCGAGCCCGTCATAGCCCTGGGCTACCCCACCCAGAAAGCCATCCTCACCCTCCAGAAGACAGGAAGGCAAAGCTTAAGTCAGGTTGGTGGAGCTGGCACAGCACTGTGAGAAGCTTTTGGTAAAGGAAAGCTTGATTTTCATGGAGAAAGGCATGGCTGTCTTCTTTGGGGTAGATTTTTGACGACCTTGCCTTTCCACTTTAGTGTTGGACCACAGCTGACAGGATTTTCCATGAGATTTCACTTTTGCTGTAATAAAATAGCAATGAGCCGCCCTCAGCTTTTCAGCGCATAATCATGGCTGGCTTTGTTATCTGTTCAATCTGTTGTGTGAAGCATCATGTCCCTCTGAGGTACAAATTTTGCCCCCATATATGGAAACTTTTTGCACATCATTTTTCCTAGCTGTTGGATTCGTGTGATTATTGCCATGGCTCATCCTGTCAGAGCGGGACTGCAGGAATACCTTGGAGATTTGGTTGGGCTCTCTCCAAAACACAACTTCCCTGTGTTGGAGCAAGCACGGAATCCATGCAGACATTGCAGCAGAGTCCCAGAGCTCTTTTCCCAAGGAACCCTCTAGAATAACCTGAAATTTATTGAAACATAACATGCAGCCTCTTCCTACCCCTGGTATGTGAGTACATCCCTGCCTGCTGTGCTGCATCCCCATTCCCAATGTCTCTGTTTGTCCAGATGAATGTCAGAAAGGTCCAGGTGGGCTCAGAGCATCCGGGACATGAGGGAAGCTGCTGGCTCTGACTCCCTTGGCAAACTTGGGGCTGGACTGCCCATTCCAGCAGAGGATTTTAGGGCTAAATTATCCAAGTAGTTCTTGCAAAGAGAGAAAGGTCTTAATTACAGCTGAGCAAGAGGAATTTCCATGGGGCTGTCAGGCCCGGGAGCAGGAGCAGATCCTGGCAGGGCATGAGCAGGCAGAGCACCAAGCAGCCACTGCTGGCTGCCAGTCTCCTTCCCATTCCCCTGGGAGCTGCATGGGCCAGCCTGGACAGAGCTGCTCTGTGGCTGAGTCATCCTGCAGCTTCCGGCTCCCTCCCTACTCAGCCCAGCTCCCCAGAGCTCCCTGGAGTTTCAGGTGAGCTGAGGTGGGAAGGGAAGCTTTATGTCTTCAATCCAAGGAGGTTTCATCTGGGCACAGAGAGATGGGCAGAGCCCAGCCCATGTTGTTTCACAGAGCCATGCGAGGGTGTCCTGTAGCAACTGCTGGCTTCAAAATGAAGAAACAGTGCATCTTATTAAGGGTGGAAATGGGTACAGCCTGCTCCCTTCTGTATGAACACCAGGACTCCCACTCCTTTGGAGAAGAGAGTACTGCACCAAAAGACAAGGTCTGCCTTCTATCCCATGCCTTCTTCACCAGCAGTTCCCATCTTTCCCATTTATGCCCAATGCAGCCAAGATGAAGCCTGACTTGTCATGCATTTTTTACAAGTACCAAACTACCAAATTAGTCTAAATCTTCCTGGAAAATATGTTCCAGTTAAAGTCAAAAAGACCTGTGCTCTTCATTGCTTGCTGGTGATGCCTGAGGTTTTGAGGTGTGACAATGACTACTTCAACTGTGAGGATTGATGGAAGTACCAGATGATATGCAAAAATTGCTCAACTTCCTTGTAGTGTCAAGAGAAACTGGCAGAGCCCCCCATGATAGAGAAGGCAAGGCCTTCTGTAGCCTTCTTTAGAAGCAATGCTTTCCTAATTTTGGTGGAAGAACTTCTCTGAAAGGCTCAAGTAGGATTAGTAGCCCCAGCATGCCAGAGGTTCATCATGTAGGACATCATGGCCAAAAAGGCACCATTCCAATTTTGATCAATGATCATTGGTCAATTCAAAATGCATTGTTGGTCCATGGAGCCCTCAATGTACATGTGAGCTGAGACATGACAAAAGCAGCAGCTGGTCACTGTTAAAAAAAATCTTATTGTTTAGTCTTGAGGATACATATATATAATAATTTTAGTGATAAAAAACATTGAGTTGACAAAGGCACTGATTTCATGCTGGGCTTGACCAGGCTGCCAGGACTGTCTGTGTTATGCTGTGGATGAGTGGCTGTTCTGCCACAACAGGGGAAGAGAATGCAGCAGTGATCTGGGGTTGTCATTAGCCTGGTAACAAGGGAAATAACATGAGGTGAGGAATGCCAATGACCAGTGCCTGTCTCCTTTCTGAGTTACTGGGCTCCTTAAGGCTGACATTTCTGAAAATCCCTACCCAACTGTTCAGCCAAAATAGATCAACTCAATGTTTGAGATACTTTTTTGTCTTTTTCCTATGTTTTATGGCCTTTACTGAGTCCTTCTCCTTGTCTCTGGCAGTGCTGGGAAAGGTGGAGGTCTGTGTGCTGGTGAGTCTGGGGAGAAATGAATCAGCTTGTCCTTGAATGAAAACTCTTTGGAGAGACCTGTGGGATGTTTTTATTCCCCCTGCTATTGTATAGCTCATTTATTATTGCCTGTCCCATATGTTTTTGGACAGTGAGTGATTCTCGCAGTATTTAAAAGATGCTGCTGGGAATTGTGCTGTCAGCACTCCAAGAACAACGAGGAAAGCCAAAAATAACTGTTTACTTTCAGTAATGACAGCACACAGGTCTCCTCTCTGCTCTTGGACCCTGGAGCAAACCCATGGGTGCCTGAACCCCAGCACATCAAAGGGATGCGGGGTCATCTGAACAAAGTCATCCCACCGGGACAGGCCCTGCCTCACCCTGGAGGCCACTGCTCTCCATCTCGAGTGTTCACATGTTTGGTTTCCTCCTTGTTCCCATTCCCACCCTGGGAGGGTGAAGGGGGACCAAGATGTTGTCTCCCACTGGAAATCCTGCAGACAGACAGACAGACCACCCTGGCTGAACATTAGGTGGGAACTGGCAAGATGGTGGTGGCTGATGTGCCCCCGTGGTGTGTCCCTGGGAGGTGGCAGGGGGACTCCTGACTGGCCTTGCTCCCCATGCCTGCAAGGTTGGATTAACCTGTCTGTCTTTCTCTGCAGTTCCTGAGCTACCTGGGTGCCTGTGATCGGCTGCTGAAGCAGGGCTATGAGGAAGGGCAGGTGGAGGAAGCCATGGAAATGTTCCAGTACTCAGAGAAGAAGGTCAGAATGGGATGGCAAAGCCCAGCCCTTTGTGCTGTGTCCTCCAGGCTCTCCTTTTCAGTGGGCTGCATGCTTCCCTCTGCCTCCACAGGCCCTCCTGCAGCCTCATGGAGGGCCAGACCTCTAGGGCAGTGTCACCATAAGGACCCCTGGGGGAGGACACCTGCTCCTTCACACTTCTCTGCCCTTCCCTGTTGTGTGGAATGATGTTCACTCAGCCTCTGCACAGGCAATCCCATCCTGAGCCCACCAGCACCCACTCTGTCTCAAGCCCTGCCAGCTCTCCCTTCTAGCCCCAGGGAGGAGAACCATGGAGAACTGGGCGTTTGTCTCCATCATCAGACTCCCCCTGGGGGTAATGGAGAGCCTGGGAAGGCAGAACTGCATGAAATCCAGGCTGGCAGTGTTTGCCAAGATGCCAATGCCTGTAGGATTGCCGTGTCACCAGTCCTTAGGGCAGTGGCAGTGGGAGGGCACCTGGGTCTGAGTGTCAGGGAAGGGTTTATTTATTAAGGACACAGCTCTGGGTGATGTTGTGGTGCTGGGGCCCAGCCTGACCAAAGAGGGGGAGCAGGACAAATGAATTCCTGTTGTGCTCACTGCCATTCCCTGCTCTCTTCATAGTGCAGGCAAACACTGCATGGAATTGATACAAACATTATAGGGAATAGTGAAACTAGAGGCTGACTTTATTAAATATTTCTTATTTAAGAAGTTTCAGTCCTACCAGGGATATGTGTGCCCTCAATCTGCTGTCACAGTGATACAACTCAGATCTTCTGAGTGCAGCCTTGTCCCACAGCACTGCTTTTTCTGCAGCTACACAATATATCCATGATAGCATCATTCTTCTCTCCTCCTTCTTCCTCCAGGCAGCTGAATTCTTGCATCTGTTGGCTCAGTTTAATGATATGGGCTTCCAGCAAAATGAAATCAAAGAAGTTCTTTTGCTTTGTGGGAATCAGAGGGAGAGGGCGCTGGAAGAGCTTGTGATGAAAACGCACTGAGCAGCATCCTGGAGCAGTCACAGCTTCCCCTCTTCACACCAGACCAGAAGCACTCAGGTGATTGTGCTGCTCCATCCCCACCCCTGGAAGCACCAGATACACAATTTCAAAGCTCTGCCTTGGAGTCTCATTTTATGGACATCGATCATAAGAGTGTTTGTCATGCAGGCACTGAGTGCATAGCAGGAATGTTTATCTCCTCACCCACACATCCCCACCCTTGATCATCTCAGCTATTCAGATTAGAGAAGATCCAAATTGCCTTTGGCTTAGATTTTTGCAAAAACCAAACCAAACCAGTGTTCTCCCTCCACCTGGGGTGATGGGTGTAGGTTTTCAGCTACAACAAAGTGGGGATTCTTAAAAGATTATATAAATCAACAGAATAAATTGTTTTCCTAAAATCTGAAGGCTCCTGCAGGAACATGTGTTGGCTTGGGAAGAGTCTCAGCTGACTTAGTCAATTGAAATCCACTTTGATCGCATTAGCTTCTCCTTTTAAACCAGACATGTGAGGAAAATACACAGTTCCATGTGGATAAAGAAAGAAAACAAGCTGCCCTTGCTCTGAAATACATGAGGTTTATCCAGTGCAATGAAAAATGGTGGAGGCAAAGGTTTGTCCTCAG
Organism: Ammospiza nelsoni; assembly: GCF_027579445.1. NCBI lineage: Eukaryota > Metazoa > Chordata > Aves > Passeriformes > Passerellidae > Ammospiza > Ammospiza nelsoni. The sequence goes on along the minus strand of NC_080646.1, from coordinate 2,749,672 downwards.
GAAACTTCACGAGATAGAACAGAGAGATGGGGAGCTGCTCACTGCCCTCATGCTCTGCCCAAATCAGGAAAATTCAGGGGATGCGTCCCTAAACTGTGAAGACAGTGGATCCAAATGAAGTGAAGCATGAATATCAGCATCAGGAACATCTGTATGCCCAAGGGAATTTCTGTATGTAACTGAAGGACAGAGAATGGGAGATTCAGATCACTGTACAGGATGTGTGTCTTGGCTTGGCAATGGAACAGTGGACAGTGTTTTTACATAAAGTATGTTATTTTCCTGTGAATTAGAAACAGATGTAATTTCTTTGAGTAAAGATGCTTGGGGGGTTCTTCTGCAACATGTTTGTCTTTTTCTGTCAGGATGCCAGCTGGCACAACCCAGCAGAGAAAATCCTTACTTGCATTCGTACCATTTTCCATTGTACCCTTCCAAACAATCTCCCCGCACAATGTGCTGCCATCAAGGTAAAACACTATGTCCCTTCTCCCTGGATCTCCAGGTGGGTGCCAGACAGCAACAGGAAGGTACAGCTCTCCATGGCTGCATTGATTCTTGCATGGGTGCAACAGGGAAACTTGGCATCCAGGTGTTGGGGGAGTTGACCCATCCATCCCCAAGGATGCTTTATTCCTGCTCTTCTTTAATGGCATTGAAATGGAAAATGTGGCACCCTGTATGTCCTAGGGAGATATTCCTGGGGAGCTCACAGGCTCTTTTTGGAACTCCCAGCTCTGTTTTTCCTCCTGCTTTCCCTTGGTTATACAAGCTTTTATTTTTGATACGGCCCATATAAGGCAAGTCCATCTACAGACAGCTTTTCCTTGCATTCCCCCTTGCCAAGATGATGTCACCTTAAAAACGAGACTTGCAGAAGGTTAAGCTGTGATTAGGCAAATTGTGTCCCTCCAACTGTGATCTTTGGCAGAGTGAACACCGTGTGGATGGAAAGGGGAAGATAAGGGTGCTGTGCCGGTGCCAGTGGTGCTGAATGCTGGTGGAGCAAAGCACACTGGCAGCATTGTGCCAATTCACTGTGCAAAGGCTGAGCAGCTTCTCGCCCTCCTTCGTGGTTTGCTTGGTCCTGGATCTTGGATCGTTTCTTGCAGAGGTAAGAAATGTATCTTTTTTCCTTCCTTTGCACCTAAAATTATCTTGTGTTACTTTCTGGATCACAGTCTGGACTGATGGATGCAACAAATGGCTCTTGGGAGCATCCATGCCATACTCAACTGCCTGCCAAGACTCACACTTTCCCTCAAGTGCTACACTTAAAATCTTAAAACCTTTTGCATTTGTTGACAAATATCTTTGTAAAGCCCTGAACTGTGGAGCAGCATGTGGAAGTGGGGAGGAAGTTGTATTACTTGGTGTCAGAGCTGGAAGGAATGGGTGAGCCTGCCAAGTTCTGTGGTCTAAGGCTGGCCACAGGAGCCCAACATAAATATTTTAGTAACAGAATTATTTTAACTTCATTTTAATGGATGTTTAAGCTGTTTGTTCAGCTTAAAATTGTTTTAAAGCAACATGTTTCCATGTGCTGCTCCCAGGAGAAGACAACGTGAAATGTTAATTCACAGAATTCTGTGAAATGTTAATTGGCTTTGTCTGGGAAGGGGAAAATTATTTGATAAGTTGCTGTAACATTCCACCTGGGGACTGCAATGCTGCTCAGCTCCCGGTGCCCACAGTGCAGGGGACAGGGACAGGTCTGTTGGTGTCCCCTGTGCCCCCACCAGGCCTGCAGCTCCACCAGCAGCAGTCCCTTCATGGGTGACATCGGGGTGGTGGCCTGGCCCAGTGGCAGAGAGCAAATGGGGACAAGGCACATCCAGTGGTTTTCCATCTGGCTGTGGGTGCAGGCTGGGGTTTTCTGGTTTGTTTTGGTTTGCAGTTGCGTTGAGTGGGTTTATTCTCAAATGCGGGAACTGTTTTGAAAATGCTGAGAACTTGGTGGGATCAGCAGCGGAGTTATTTGAGGCATCCCAGCTGGTATCCCTTCCGTTCCCTCCCAGCCTGGACAGCACAGGCAGCCCAAAGCCTGCCCCATGGATGGGAAACCAGCTGAGCTGGGGTCTGGGTTTGCTGCTGCCCTGGTCTGTGGTCACAAAGGGGAGCTCTGTGCTACCAGCTGTCCCCAGAGCTGGTGTTGAGGCTGTGAACCCTCAGCATCAGGTGGTGGGATCTGATGGGAACAGCTCCTCTGGCTGTGAAGCTCTGCAAGCCTGGTATCGCCATGTAATGGCTTCCTAGCCTTCATTCCCTTTTGGCACTCTGTACTTCCAAGCTTTGCCATGTCCTCAAAAGACCCTGACTTGGCTCAAGCAAGTCTCTGGTGAAAGCCAGCACTTGCCACCCCATTGGGTCTGTGCTGGGGCCTGAGGGGGATGATTGAGGGTTCCCAAGTCCCAGAAAACCCTTGGCACATTAGGCACCTGATGCCCAGGAGCTGCTGTCCTTCACTCCCCATCTCCCCTCCTCTTACCAGGACCCTGCTGCAGCCACAGAGAATTCCCAGGGGAGTGTGGGGCTCTCTGGGAACTGCACTCCCACGTAAGGCTCTGAAACTGAGCCACAGCTGAAAAAGCATTCAGGGGCAGAAGCGAGTCCTGACATAGATCCCTGTTAGGAGGTATTTTCCTTCAGAAGCATGGGAGGAAAAACCCCAAACTCAAGAGTAAATGAAAAACACAGTAATGAGAAGCTTTTCTATAGCTTTCCTTTTAATTCCAGCATGTAATGAATGATTTCCCATCAAGGCAGAGAGGAGGTGGAATGCTGCACACCCTCAGAGTGCAGTCAGAATAAATAAATCCCATGTTTGCATCTCTATGGAATCTGTCCTCTGCAGAAGCCACAATGTCCTGCACACAGCTGGCTTGTGAGCTCATGGCTGACAGGGCTTTGTGCCCGTGCAGGGCAGGAAGAGGGGACAGCAGCTGCCCTTTCCCTCTGGCAGGGTCTAATGTCACCTCCAAGGTCCAACATGATGCATCCCTGGGCCTGAGCACAGCTCCATGGAGGAGGAGAGGAGCCCAGGGCAGCAGTGAGTGCAGAGCTGAGGCCATGTGCAAGGAGAGCATCCTGACGTGGGACACGGGAGCAGCTACGTTGCGATGTCGTGGTCACGCCTTGGCAGCCGCAGGAGGAAGGTCTGCAGGGAGCCGCTGCGTGGGAAACCTGCCCGCTCCTTCTTCTGCTTCCAGGTCTCCTCTTCCACGGAGTAGAGGAGCGTCAGCATCTTGTTGACAGTGTAGATGGTGTCACCCCTGACGATGGCAGTGAAGAGAGCTCCCTTGCTGTTCATGAACTGCCCGGGCAGGGCGCTCCACTGCCGGGACGTCAGGTTGAAGCAGTCGATGACACAGCGCAAGAAGTCGTCGTAGGGGCCGTTGCGCATGACGTAGAGGTTGTCACGATGGGCCACCATGCAGTGCCCGTAGCTCTGGTGCCGCTTGAGCTCGGTGACGGGAAGCCACACGTCTTGCTGGGTATCATACTCATAGATGACAGTGGTGTCCAGTGGCTGCCACAAGCAAACAAAGATCTGCCCCAAGGCTTGGGCACAGGGCGCTGCCGTGCTCGGTTGCGGCAGGTCAGAGACGAAGGTCCAGGTGCTGGAGGCCAGGTCGTACCTCTCCACGGACTTGAGCGAGATCTTCTCGTACTCACCACCGATGGCGTAGAGGTAGCCCTCGTGGCCCACCAGCCTGACGTCGTAGCGCAGCTGGTGAGGGCTGGGGAACTCGCTCCAGGTGTTGGCATCAGCATCGTAGCAGAAGCTGCTCTCCACCACCTGCTTGTTGGCCCCGTAGACGCCGCCCACGATGTAGATCTTGTTATCCATGGTTGCCATGCCGGCTAGGAATGTGCTGGCGCTCAGCGGAAGGCAGGAGAGGGTCCTCCATGTGTTGGTCTCCTCGTCCAGGTAGCAGATGGTCCTGGAGAGGTCCTCCAAGAACTCGAAGGTGGGTGTGTGGGCTCCCACTGCCACAAAGGTGCTGGGGAGGAGGGCTTCCACATAGGCCAGCAGGTCATCGGAGAGGCAGTCCAGGTACTCCTCCAGCTCAGCGTAACTGTCCCTGATGTAGAGTGCGGCACAGTGGAAGAGATCCAGGAGGCCGAATATGGCAGCGGCTTGGTACAGAAGGATGCAGTTGTCAGAGTTGATGGAGTGGATCAAGTACTTGGCCAAGGGCTTCACCTGCAGGAAGGCAGCACATTCCACTGCCTGGAAGGTCTCCTCGCTGCCAAGGATGGGCCTCTCGCCCGCCAGCACCCGCAGCATGGCGAGGAACCCGGCTGCACTCAGCTCCCCCAGGCCGATCTCCTCCTGCGTGCTCTCCCTCATGCCCGAGCGGAAGAGGGCACGGAAGTACTCACTGCTCTCCACCAGCAAGGCCTTCTCCACCGAGAATGACTGCTCCTCCACCCGGATACGCACCCGCTCCGGGGGTCCTGTCTGAGAACTTTCCTCCTCCGGGGTCATCCTCGCCTGGGACCTCAGCAGCTCTCAGGGGTGGGGGAGCACCCGATGCCCCTCTGTGCTGTGCCCCTGTGCAGCCCCCTCGGCCTTCTCCAGCCTTTGATGCCTTTGCTGAGCTGCCCGGTGGCCTTGTAATATAAATACCTTGGGCTAAAGATAGCTGAGCTCGTGACCAGGGCCCTTCAAAGGCATCCACCAGGCTCAGCTGACCCCCAAGCTCAGGCAGGGTTCCAGTGTCACCAGCCAGCACTGGGCACGGCAGAGGTGCCTGGATATCCCATGGAATACGCCCAGCCACTCAGGAGAAACAGGTTTTGCTTTCTCCACTCTCAAGCATCCTTCTTATGATGCCCTACGGAACAGTCCCCAGCCTGGGGAGGGCAACACACTTGCATGGCTGGGAAGAACATCTGGCCACACTATTTTTTTTTTCTCTTTAAAATGTGGAGTTTACAGCCCAGGGAGGTAAACAACATCAGCAAATCTCATTGCCACCCCGCTCAGCCATGGGAAGGGAGCTTGGCTGTTCCTCAAGTGTTACCATGGGCAGAGAGAGACCTTCTTTTGTGACCCTCTCCATGGCAGCAGCATCTGCAACATCCATCCCAGCTGCAAGGAGCCATAAGCCAGCCTGTGCTTCACCTGGGGATCTCAAGGTGAGAAAAAGGAAGTGCAGCAACCTCTTCTCACTAAAAACCTCCCCTCTGGCCTCAGGGCTTGCTCAGCTCCCCACAATACCTGGCTGTGGGAAGAGATAAACCCCTGTTTACTGACAGAGCTTGACAGTGAGGAAAAGTGTTATTTGTGGCACATCACTTGTTAGTGTGCTAATCACAGATTTTTCTGGCTAGAAATCCCATTTCAGCTCCGCCATGGGGTGCCAAGGAAGGCTGACAACAGGGCTCACTTGGGGGCTCCTTCCTGGATCTCCCCATCACTACCTGTGATTAGTTTGCAGCTGGTGTTTTGTTTTGATGAATAATTTAACCTGAGCAGCTCATCCTGTTGAAGGTCTATTTTCTGCTCCCTCCTTAACCCCTTCATCCCAGCAGCTGGGAACTTTCCAGGCAGTGCATGATGGCAAAGCTGTTGCCTCAGGATCATGGCCACAGCGGGTTCCCCCAAAAATCCAAGTTTAGGGAAGAACAGAAGAATTTTGCACTTACACCACTGTCATTGATCCTCATGGATACCCAGCTTAAAATACCATGTTTAGTTCCAATTGCTTTTAAGCGCCCTAGACCTGTGACCAAAGGGGGTCTGGGGTAAAGGGTCCTCAGAGGAGCTCTGCTTCCCGCAGGGGAGTTATCCCTGTGATCCCCATCCTCCCCATCCCTGGGGCTTGCAGGGGCTTCCACACTCCCAGACTATTTTGGGAGGGCTTAAAAATACCCTGCCTGTATTAACGGGCAATATTCCCAAGGGCGCAGCAAGCCCCGCACGGCCGCGGAGCAGCCTCGGGCCCCCAGCCTCGGCTGCGGCCCCCCCGCAGTCCCTCGGGGCCGGCCCTGGGGCCGCATCCTGTGGTCCCGGGCATCGAGCCCTATTCCAAATGGCTGTGATCGCCATGACAACGCTGACTTCAGCCTCCGCCACCTACTCGGGCTCAGAGCCGCTGGGTGCCGGCTGATGGATTGGTACGGGCACTGGTGAGTACTCCCCGGGCTCCCTCTTCCTCTTGGCACCGAGGCTTTTGGGTGGCAGAAGGGAATTTCTCTCCCTGGAAAGCCTCTGCCGGCAGGAGAAGGTGTCAGTGCTTGGTTGTGTCCGAAGGAGCCGGGCAGTGGCTGCACAGGCAGCTCCGGGTCTGCTCCTGCCTGCCGGAGCTGGGATGAGTGCGCCGGCCCCAGCCGGGACAGAGGGACCAGGCTTGGGCTTGCTGGGACACGGCGAGATGCTGCGCGCTCAGGAAGGTGCCGGGACACGGCGAGGTGGCCGCCAAGCCGAGGCACGGCAGGTCTGGGACCCGGGGGTCCCTGCCCGAAGCCGGGGCAGCTCGGGGTGCCGCGTGTGCTCTGCCGCGGGGACCGTCCTCGGGTGGCCGGGGCAGCGTGTCCGGCCCCGCGGCGTGGCAGCTTTCCTTACAAGGAGTTTGGCTGGAGCCCGAGCAGCGGGAGCCGCGCTCGCCTCCGCCTGCCTCATTCATCGCAGCCCCGGCCGTGCAGGGGCCGCTGCTGCCCCGGCCCCGCGCTCACGGAGAGCCCCGCGTCCCCTCCGGCCGTGGGTTTTAAGGTGGGAGGCTGCGTTTCTCTTCTCTTTCTGGGGTGTGAGGGGTGGGCAGAGGGCTGGGGTGTCCTTCTCTTTCGGTGGGGTGCTGGCCGCCACTGTGGGATGAGGATGGAGGAGAGGGGATCTCCCACCCTGGTGCTGCTGAGACCTTCTTTCCCCCAGGCTGGGGCACCCACGAGCCAGGCAGTGAGAAGGTCCCCATCCGACGGGGCAGCGGGTGCTCCATGTCCCCCCGCTCTGTCCCGCAGGGCCGAGGATGTCCTCGATGTTCGGCAAACCCCGAGCCAGCAGCGAGCGGCCGCCCCAGAGCGCCCTCCCCGAGTGCAACGTGGCCATCCTGGGGTGCAGAGGGGCCGGCAAGTCAGGTGAGACGGGCAGGGCAGGGCATCGGGGAGCTGCCGCCAGGGGACACCTGCCTCACCTGCCTCTTTCGCCTCCTGCAGCTCTGACCGTGAAGTTTCTAACCAAGAGGTTCATCAGTGAATATGATCCCAACTTGGGTAAGGCACGTTCTTATCCCATGGAGCATCCTTCCCATCTCCCATGTTTCCCATGAATTTAGGGGAAAGAAAAAAACAGCCCACCCAAAATTATATAAAAAACAACAAGAAGGGCTGGATTTGACCCAAAACCACGTGTGAAAACTTGTGAAAGCAGTGCCCTCTCTGGGGGGACTTCCTGTGGGAACGTTGGCTCTTCTCATTGCCCCCAAAAAACCAAAAGCTGACTTCTTGAGGCTCTTTGAGGAGCATCTAATGTCTGTTGGGCAGGGAAAAGGCTGAGGAAATGAGGATGGGTGCACAGCAGGCAACCCTGGGGCTGAGTTTTGCAGTGAGCAGTTCTGGGTATTTTTTTTTCCACTCATCTGAGTAATTAATAACTATTTTCCTAGGCCTGACTCCAGGCTGTGGGGAAGAACCATAAGTGATTTATCGGGGACATTAAGGAGATATGGACATTGTCCAAGAACCAACTCCAGCCGCTAATAATTGAGTGACTCTTAGAAAGAAGGATAAATCCTTTCTTCCTCAGATATTTTTGGGAATGTGGTTTTATCTTCCCACGTCAAAACCTTTCCGAAACGCATCAGTTAAAAGCTGGCCCAAAGAAAGCATCTTTCTCCTGGGGGAATGGCACAACAGCTCTCCCTGCCTGCCCTCCTTCCAAAAGAAAGGACTACTCCTCTCGCTTGATTTATTGGGAAGCAGTCCCATGTCAAGCCCCCAGCTCGCTTTATCTCATCAGGCCATGGCTTTTAGATAAGGGCTGAGCCCTGGGTGCAGCGATTGTTGTGCCAAGCTCCTTCCCCTCCCTCCTTCTCCTGTGGGAGCCCACGCTTGCAGCACATGGGGAGAAATAACTGCTCCTAGCCAGGCTTGCCCAGCAACATCACCCCCAGTCCCCCAAAATAATGTTGTCTCAGGAAGGAGTAAGGTGGGAGGCATTGGTGGAGGATGCTCCTCATCAGGGCTGAAATTTTTCCATGGTATCCCAAGCATCCTGGGCTTTGCTTGGCTTTGAAGAAGACAGGATGTGCCAGCCCATCCTTACAACCACCCTTCTTCTTGCAGAGGACACCTACTCCTCGGAGGAGCTGGTGGACCAGCAGCCTGTGCTCCTGAAGGTGATGGACACTGCTGACCAGGTAAGGCATTGGGGGTGTGCTGACCAGCTGGACCGTGGCTGGACCACGACTGGACTGGGGCTCAGCCACTCCTCCCACGCCAGGATGGCCCCGGGAACTGCGAGCGCTACCTGTGCTGGGCCAGCGCCTTCCTGGTTGTCTACAGCATCGACAGCAGGAAGAGCTTCGAGGGCTGCCAGCGCTACCTCGAGGTGCTCGCCCTGCACGCGCGGGGCTGCCAGCGCCGCTGCCCCGTGCTCCTGCTGGGAAACAAGCTGGACATGGAGCAGTACAGGTACCGGGCACGCGGTAAGGCTGCCTGCTCCCCGTGGGAGAGAGCTCACACATCCCCATCCCTCCTGCTGGGATGCAAAACCCAAATCTGATTTCTTCACGGGTATTTCCACTCCCATTAGTATTTGAACATCCTCCCACATCCCTGAATTTCCTGCCCCAGGGCTGATGTGTTTATTTTGAGCCTGTTGGTATTTTCAGTAGGATGTTTTTTGGCTGAGTGGCGAGGCAGCGTCACCATCCCTGGCAGGGCTTGAGCCAGAGAAGCCCCTCTGGACATGCCCTTCCTTTCCCTGGAGCCCTCTAGTTCCAGCCCCACTGCCAGGACTGGATGTGCCCAATATGTTTTTCTGGCCTTTTGTGCTGCTCTGTGGTCCCACGGGCCCCTGAGTCACATGCATTGCTGGAGCCATCATGCTCTCAGGATGGAGGTATCCCCCTCCCCACAGCAAGGACCTGCCCCATCTCCTCCTCCCTGCTTCCCAGTGCACTGTCATCACACCCACCCCTGGGTCGCTGGAACACATCCCTACCAGGAGAAGCTGTGTGATTCTCCAGGGACACTAAGAGGCCATTACTCTGGCATTTTGGGAAAAGCAGAACTCTTTTAGATTCATGTCCCAGGGCAGGGATGGGCAGGTGCTACCTTGAGGCTCTCTGGGAAGGAGGTGTGGGATGCACGATCTGTTACCTGCACCTTTTTCGGGTGGCTGCCGTGCCCCAAGGCATCCTGCACTCATCCCCTCTGCTCTCGCCAGGCAGGTGCTCTCAGCAGAAGGGATGTCCCTCGCCAGCAGGTTCGGGTGCCTCTTCCATGAGGTGTCGGCATGCCAGGACTTCGCTCGGGTGCAGCACGTGTTCCACGAGGCCGTGCGGGAGGTGCGGCGCCAGGCAGAGTGGAGCCTCCCCGTGCGGCCGCTCTTCATCTCCGAGGAGCGGCCCTGCCCGCCCGTGGCCACGCCCGTGGCCCTGCCCACCCACCACAGCTTGGCCACCTGCACCTTCAACACCCTCGCCCCCGTCAACTACAAGGAGATGCCCTCGGTGGCCCAGGCCAAACTGGTCACCGTCAAGTCCTCGCGGGCTCAGAGCAAAAGGAAGGCTCCCACGCTCACCTTGCTGAAAGGCTTCAAGATATTTTAGGACACGTCCCTGTGGGCTGCAGAGAGGGAGGAGAGAGACCCTGATCCATCCCCCCACCTCCACGGGAGCTGGGACCTTCCATGATGGACTCACGGCGCTGCAGCAGCCGCTGGCACACGGCAGCCCTGGTCTCTGTGCCGGGGCAAAGCCAGCAGTGCCAACCTGGCAAGCAGGCAAAGTGCCAAGGGTCTGACATGGGCTGTGGCATCGCTGTGCCTGCCCCTGCCCGGTGTTTGTACCCTGTCCTGCCACTGCCACTGTGGCCAGCCCAGTTTTCTGTGAGGATGCAGCAGCTTCCAGAGGAGCCAGAGCTGTTGGATACCATTGGGAGGGGAAGGGACAACTCCACGGCCACCAGCCAGCTTGGGCACCTGGCCCACAACTACAGGAGCCAGGAATGAGGAACTAATCATTAATCCAGCATGGATTTATGGAATCCATCCATTAATGGAATGGAACCCATCTCGTTCATCCCACAGGTCCCCGACTAAGCAATAAGTAGGAGAAAATTTTATTTTTTTTAAATCCAGATAAAAAAGGTGCAGATAATGTTTCAGCTGCTTAAAGGCCTCAGGTGGCCTGTAACCCATATCCACACATCAAGCTAAGTCACACCAAAATTGCTGCTTTTTTGCTCAGCTTTTTACACTATAGCATCCCTTTCCAAAGGCTTTGCAAAGAGATGCTTTGCTGACAAGGACATGGTCTGCAAAGTCTGTGTTTAAAAGACTGATGTATTTCCAATAATGTCCTAAATTATTTCATGGTTTCTACGCATGCCCAGTGAAGGACACAAAGGGAATCCTGGAGCAGACCAGGCTCTACCTGTGCCTGAGCCAGGGGCTGGATGTTTGGTTTCAGGTGCTCTATCAAATTAAATGTTCTGCTTCTCCCTGGAGTTGCAGTTACTTTGCAGAGTAAAATATCCATGTGTATATTTGTACATATAGCCATATAAATATATATATATATGACCTTACTGACAGATTCAATATGGCATTTTGATCAACCACTTTGGAAAGTATTTTAATAAAGAGGACTCTGAAAAGAATAAAAATGTCTCAGCTTCAGTGTTGCTGTTTTCCTGATGGGAAGTGAGGCTGCTTTCCCTGGCTGACTGCAGGCCAAGCTTCCCGCTTACTTCCCTGGCTCAGGTCAAACCTGTTTGCAGCACCTGAGGGAGGAGAGGAAGCTGGCATTGGAGGGAAGGCTGGAAGCAGCCAGAGCAGTGGGGGAACACCAGCCAGGCAGGAGATGAGCCCAGGGCCCCTCCTGCAGGTGCAACTCTGCTGCTTTCTTGTTTCACACTTTTCTTTCTCCAGGCTAAACTGCATTTTTAAACTGGCACCCCTGCGAATTGAGACATTCTGATACCTTCCTTAAGGCCTAAATGGGCTGACTCCAGCTGCCACTATATGGCCTCCTCAGACGTCTCTGTGTACAGGGATGTGACAGTCCCATCTTTCCACTGGACCACCACGTCCCCTGGTCTCTGGGGCCCTGGCTGCTGCTTTAGTGGCTCAGCCAGGTTGTATTCCTGCACAGGCATCAGGGCTTGCTTGGCATCGAGGTCAGCCTCCTGTGTGGGTCGTGCTGTTTCTCCGTTCACAAGGATTTTCCTTTTCCTGCAGGGAAGGCACAACAAGGACACACGAAGTGAAGCAGCAAGCCCAGCCCACATCTGAGGGCACCGACCCCGGTGAGGGTCACAGCCATCAATTTACACCGTGTTCCTGGAACACGCCAGCTGCTTGTGGGCAAACGCCGCCAGGTGAGCTGTGCCAGGTAAGTGCTCTGAAGTGTTTGAGCACACACGGCTGTGCGATTCACACTAGGAGAGCGCCCAGCTCCTGACGCCAGGAGCAGCACGCAGGCAGCCGTCACTAGAGGGAGAGCGAGGCAGGCTCGCAGCCTTAGCGCTTCTCTCGTCTGACACAGTGCTACGTTTTCGTGCCCTAGCAAACAGCGAGTTGCTCCTCAGCTGTGGGATTGTGCAGCCACTGGGGAACTGTGTGGGGATGTGCATGGGGAAAGGCTGGGAGTCCTGCTCCAGAGCCCCTGTACTTAGGGGAGAGCACCTCACACCAGTTACCATCACTTCCCACCCAGCAGCCCTGTTGGGCTGGACAGAGCTGTGCAGACCTCTATTCCATCCAGGGCCCAGAAAAGGGGCTTGTTCCAAGTGACACAAAGTGAGCAAATGGTTCAAAGGGAGTTTGCTCTTCTCCCCATCACTCAGGGCTTGTCCTGCCCTGCCAAACCCCTGTGGCTGTTTGCCTGGGAGGCTTTCAGGGCACCACCACACACCAAAAGATTGTCAAATTTTCCTGTCTCACCTGTTTCGCACAATGTTAATGGTCAGAAGAACGAGACCCAAAATCATGGTCGCGAGGGACAGCGCAAGAACAGAGTAATTCCACGTTGAGGCTGAGGGAAAGCAGAGAGGCAGCGTTAGCAGGCACAGCACAGTGTGACCCATAGAGCCTGGCCAGGGGTTTTCTGAGGATATCCAAGATGCTCTGTCCTTGACTTTTGTGGCTTTGAAGTTGATCCTCATGACGCTGACCTGCTGCTATGTCAATCTGCTCCCTCCACCCTGCCAAAATCACAGGAGACCTTTGCTCTCTTGGCAGGCTCTGCCTGGAAAGAGGCTGAACCCCAGAGACAATCTCAGCAAAGCCTCCTGCCTATCTTCACCTATGGCCTGCTTATTCCAGAGGCAAGACTGAGGGTTTGTGTGTCTGGGGTAAATCACCTCCTCAGGCATCTCTGTTAGGCAAGAAAGTTGACAGCCAAGGACTGTGTCTCAGCCCAGGAACACCAGTGGGACTCACGGTCTTCTCTGCGGAAGAACCAGAGCAGCTCCTCCAGCTCTTCCAGTTCCAAGCCCAGTGGAAGGGTAATGTTGCCTGCTGTGTGCTCATCCATGTGTGTGCTGGCCAGGGTGGTTGGGAGGTACTTGTGCTCTGCCTCAGCTGTGGTGGAAAGACAAAGACACAATAGTCACTCACTGAAGCTCTTCAGACTGGAGGTGACCTTCCCCTTCACTCCCAGGGTTGCCCAGCATGTCTCTCCAAGCAGGCAGAACACAGCCCTGAGTGCACAGCCTGAACTCATGCACTGAGAAGTGGAGAGTGTTTTTGGCTGCAGACCCCATTAGGTGAGGCAGCAGGGCTGCAAAGACTTCAGAATCCTGGTAAGGCCTTTCTCCATCCCCCGTCTCCCACCAAGGAGAGGCAGCTCCATGTGCCACAATTCACCAAAGAGTTGCCTTGCCCAGACCAGTCCTGGAAATCTGACTCTGGACTGCAGTCCTCCAGCAAGAAATTCTTATTTATCAGGCTGGCTTGTATACACAGCTTGACTCTAGTAATTTTTATCAGAAAAGCTTCTTTCTGCACAGAAACCAATATAGAAGTGTGGCCAACCCCAAGCACAGAACATGCACACAGAATGCAGATGGGAATGACACCCAGTTCTGGAGCAGGAGTGCGACTTTTTCCTTGGCTCAGTCAGGCTGCTGCTCATGTACACTGAGGAAAATAGCCCCATAGAAAGAAAGAAAGAAACTATATTTCCAAGAAGTTAAGGTCTTTGCACATGTGGACATGCACCTACTTTACCCACACCATTATCCTTTAAGCCAAGACTCTACCTTGCAGCAGGAAAAATGGGATTATCCAGAAGAACTTCATATTTGTGTATGCAGATGTGATGGATCACACCTTCACAGTATTTCTTCAGCGTGGAGATGCCTGCAAAAGACAGAGAGACTAAGGAGTTGACAGAGAACCTGATTCCCCTCCCTACTCCAGCTGTTTTCAGAGAGGGGATCTCATGTATCCCAGCATCTGTTTCCTCCTGAGAACGTGAGTCTGACCTGCCAGGACAGGGTGCAGAAATCCCTGGGCCACCAAGGTGACAGCAGAGGGGTCTGGCACTGCATCTGCTGCCCGAGGTGAACCTGTAGAGATGTGAGCTCAGCTGCTGTGAGCCAGCCCCTCCCCAGCTAACAAAGCCTCCCTGCTTGCTCCCCTGCCATAATCCCTAGAGAACATATACTTTGCATGTGACTACCTATTGCCAACCCATGGATGGCAGAACATGGGCGTGGAGATGAGGAAGTGGAAGGCTGAGCTCCAAGAGGAGGCAAGGCTGACTTGCCATTGAGGCTACGGTGTCTCCCATCCCTCAAGGAAACAGAAAGTCCTCCTTGACCTTTAGTCCCTCATTTATTAGTGGCATCAATCCAACTTTTATGGCTGCTCCTTCAAATTAGTTCTTCAGCGTCCTTCGAAGGGCCCTGCCCTGAGCAGCGGCTCCTGGCTGCCCACTGTGAGCTGGTGAGATGTTGAGGTGGCTCTCCCCAGCCCATGGCTCACTGGCCATCGCCCACTGGCAGGTCAGCCACACCACAACACACCTACATCCCTCAGACATTCTGGCCCCACAGGCCATTAATTATTATATGAAGACTTTTATGACAGCCTGATACTCCCAGCTTTTACCTGCCTTTGCTGTGTGGCCTGGTGCTGTCTGAAACTTGCTTCCCAAGCATGTTCCACTGTGCCAGGCGTGTCAACAACGCTGCTGCTGACTCCTCAGGGAAACATTTGTCCCGTCGGTTATAGACCTAATGATTGCTACTATTTTCCCCCCCATTCTCAATGTCTTCACAAATCAAAGTTCACGTTTTATAGCTAACCAGGCATGCAGGCTTACTCCCTGCTGCCAGAAAACCACCTGCTAGCAATTCTTAGAGGAGGGGACTCTCAAGTATGTGGTCCACTTTGTATTTCAGAAAATATGGGTAAAGCTGCTCCCTGCAGTTAGGTGTGCCAATTACCCTTCCGTCCAGGTAACCTTTAGCTTATTCACATGGATCACCCCTCACAAAGGAGGAAATAAGGCCTTGGTGCCAATGAAAATAAGTTACAAGTCAGCTACACCCTAATAAGAAGTGGCACTTGAATGTGTTAAATCTTGCTGTGCAAGGCTTCTGAGTAATCATTTGCTCAAAGAGGGATATTTGACAAGCATGTTGCTGATTTTCCCCCAAGGTGTTTCATAAGCTGTGGGCTACCTCCTGGTGTCTGTGCACAGCAGGGATGCTGGAAAGCTGCTGGAAGTACTTTGCTATTTCATCAAGTAGTGACCAGCAGCCAAATCTCCTCCGATATGGGAGGCCAGAAGTTTGTGGGTAAAACACAGCAGCAGAATGGACCCTTATTGTGCATTAATAGGACATTTAAGTAAAATGTCTTTAAGAGAAACTTCTGTTATTTTAGAGATCTTTTACATCTATATCACATTAACAAAATTAGTTTCACTCACCAAAGCTACAAAACAAAGTGCTCTCAGGTCAGTGTGTCTACTCCAGTAGAGAGTGAGCCTAAACCACCAGTTTCCCCAGTAAGAAAACAGTGATTCCCACAGCTGGGCTGGACATGCTCTGAGGAGCTTGGATCTTGCAGCCTGGAAGAGATTGTTCAAGGCATCTCCTGCAGCCTCCCCCACACAGCTGCTCTGCCCTGCTGCCCACATCCCACCGTGGGTAAGCGCTGCTCCACGAGACCAGCTGGGACAGGTGGGGGATGTTCTTCCATTGCTCCCCTGCTGCACATCCAGCAGTGACTCTGGTGGCTGATGGACAGGGACGAGCCCTTAGATCCAGACCTCTGCAACTCCAAGTGTGCTCTTTGTTTTCCTGTCCCTCTGAAGGCACCCAAGACCCTTCTGAGGTTGCTTCCCCAGCTTTACAACAGGGGAAGCTCAAATGAGAGCGAGCTCATCCATTTTATGCTCCTATGGAAGGAGGCAGAAAGAACAAAGAGGCCCGTGCCTCTCAAGAAACATTTTACCTGTGTTATTTTGAGTTTATATTGACTCCTGAATGTCTTTGTAATTTCTTTCTTCTTACAAATGGGATTTTAACATCAAAAGCTGCAAAATCTGTACAGTATTATGTATTTCAGGAACAAAGAGTCACACAACAATGCTATTTCAAATCCTCCTGTGGATCTGTGGACTTTGCTGGCATTCAATGAAATCTCAAGATATTACAGGAAAATGTCAAGGGACTGCTTTTTGCTCTATGCATTGATCCCAGCACTTAAATGGTAAAACCATTTCTCATAATGGAAGCCCTTGAAGATCTGAAACATGTCCCATGCAGAAGGCAGAGCTGAGGGACTGGTGTTCTGAAGGCTGGCATAATCCAGCCAGGGGGCTGTGCCATGTGGGAACACAGGAACACACACCTTCACAGCTGCACGTGGACTCTTCCCAGCCAGGGCACAGCACGTGGTGCTGTGAATCCACCCTGTGCTTGGTTTTTGTCAGCTCTGATATTCATGGCTGCTCACCAAGACACATTTTGCCCTCATTCTGCAAATGAGAAGTCTTTAGATACGTATTATACTGGTTTAAATAAAGATGGGGGGAAATCTTTTGGAAAGACCATCAAGTACAGCTTCTGTTGAGACGATAATGTCCCTCCATATTCAAAGCTCACTACACGGTATGGGACAATGCATTTAGAACATCTCAGTCTTTTTAAATTAGTCTCTTCTTGTCATCCAGACTCTCTCTCTGGTGGTTGTCCTATCTTAGCAGATTGTGTTAAAATGGGTCAGTTATTTCAAACACAGTATTTAAGTGGGATGTCCTGTCCTTGGGATTCATAGAGGATATATATACAATGTCACACCACAGACATACAAATGGATGGTAGGGTTTATAAAGGCACATTAAGGTCTGAGCCCCATTAAGGAACACAAGGAATTGTTTATTATTTAAAATATTAAGGCAAGAAGGCAGTCTGGGCTATTTTTTAACCTCTAAAACCTTTAAAAAGCTAAAGAAAAAAATCTAAGTTATATATATCTAAGTTATTTTTCTTTGACTGCTTTAATAATCAGGAGTTACCTCAGCCTGCTTCTTACTCGCCATTCAGACAGTCTCTCCTTAAAAAGTCTGCCTTCACTTAAAATTTCCAAGGATTCAAGCTTTCTAACTGGAATAAATAAATAATCCTTTTTTTACAGATAGCTATAAATTAACCCAGCAGCCAGTGCAGCAGGAATGCCCATTAATCTCTGCTAACTCACCAGAAACGTGGAGTTCCCAGTAGGGAGGAAGCTACATTTCTTCTTTAAGCCCTGTCATCCGAAGACATCTCCTCCAGCACCGTGGTAATACAGGGCTCCCTGTGCTGCTGCTCTGGGTATGCTACCAGCTGTGATTCACTCTGCTCCTGAGTCATGTGTGAAGGCCAGTTCAGCAGGTGAGGTACACTCCAGCCCCTGAAAAACACACCTCTTTAGTGGGACCATTTACAGCACAAGGTGAATGACCTTTTGCCAAAGCATGAGCTGTAGCAACTTCCAGTTTATTTGCTCAGGTTATTGGCATAATCAGTATTAGAAGAGCACGCTGAGTAGAATGACACTCAGTAATAAGTTACTCTTCAGTGAAAATAAATGATAATGTTCACTCTGCTTGGCTCAGTCCTCATTGCATACAGGAAGCATGTCCTGATAAAGCAGATATTATCCTTTTTTTTTTCTTTTTTTTTTTTTTTTCAGTGAATGGCCATTCTAAGGCTGTCAGAGCATCTTACCAGAGGAAAAAACTTTGCATGCAAAGCTTGAAGCAGCAGTCAGAGATTTTGCCATCCCACTTTTACAGGTACTGCTAATGCCTGGCTAAGTCAATAGTCTGCTAAGAGGCTCTGCAGACTGATGTGCTGCTTTATGTGACAGCCACATTGGGAAAGGAGGATTCCTCCCCCCTGAAACTGGGAGCTGATTCATGGATGGAGCTGCACGCTGCAAAGCAAGAGAGATGCATCTCACCAATGGGCTTGGGACACACAGCTAGCTCTGGTTAGCTCCAGCTGAACTGCAGATGGCAGGTGTAGTATCCACGTGTTTGTCCTGTTCTTGGTGGTTTTCAGCTTCAAATAAAGTGCTCAAGGCCATGTATGACAGGGCTTGGTGCAATCTGGTCTGGTGGTAGTTGTCCCTGCCCACAGCAAGGGTATTGGAATGGGATGATCTTTATGGTCCCTTCCAACCCAGGCCATTCTATGATTTTATGATCTTTGGCACTGAAGCTTTGTTCAATGTTAATTGTTAATTGCGATTAATCCTTTGAATCCCATCTCACATCCAGAGTTTCCCTGGGCAGCCCCTGTGAAATACACCCAGCAGAACATGTGCTCCCCAAACAGAGATGTTTCACTGCTCAGCCTCAGCCTGGCAGCAATCAGATGGGAGCTCAGAAATGCATCCCCCAGGAAACAAGAGCTGCTCCCTGCTGCTGGAAGCATGTCCAGGCAGGACATCCTACCACATGGTAAATCGTGCTGTCTTTCCTTCTCAGTTCCAGCTGGATCTTTTTAGAAGTGACACCAGTGTGGGGAACACTTTTCTAGCATCTTTGAGAGTTTTTTCTTGCCAGGTGCACAGGAATAGGACATAAGTGGTCTCACAATCAAACCCCGTGGCCTTGGGAAAGCTCAAAGAAGATACTTGGCCCCCACAGAACAATCTCTGAGTAGAGGGATAGAGACACTGGCCATGGTGAAGAGGTGACTAACATAAGGATGGTGACTGCAAAACCCCAGAAGGTTCCTTTTCATCCCAATTTTCTACATGGCTTGATGTATATATCTAGGGTCAGGATGCAGGTAGGTGGCTGAGATATGTTTAGGACTCAGCATGATGTATATGGAAACCAGTTCCACACTGGTTAGAGCTGGCTCTTGTGCCCAGTAATCCTCTCCTTTTCCAGAGAACCACAAACATGCTCAGGAGTGCTCCTCTCCAGCAAGGGTGTGCTTGATTCTGTGTCTCTCCTGACAACACTGGCACTGGTCATTGTCAGATATCTTTTTACTTCTTGGAGACACTTTCAGCATCTTTTGCCAGGAAGCAAAGTGGAGATAAGATCTGATTTGTGTTCTGTTTCCTCCTCAGATTTGTCTTCACTACTCTTGGGAAGAATTTGTCTGACCTTGGTGTTTTAATTTTGCTTATCTTTTTTGATCCCTTCAGTGTCTTTGACCTGAAATGCCTGGTTACAGAATAACTAAACATTCAGGGTTGGAGATTTTTTTTCTTTCCATGTACAAAAGCAGAGTTCAAATACAGCAGGAATGCCAGATTTTTTTTTTTTTTGTGAAACAATCAGATAGTTGCTGTCATTCTGAAAAAATTTATATCAAAATAAATCTTCAGTTAAAATTCACGAACATTGCGTTGAAGGCATAATAATGAATAACAGCCATGATGTGTTTGAAATGTGCTGTCACAGCAGAGCCAAGGATGAATTACGTGGGAGCAAGTGTACTGGAAGGAATTTAAGTCCACTTCAAAAACTCATTGCAAATGAAACTTTAATCACTTTGTGCATATGTCTGGCAAAAGCTCAGCATGGAGTTACAGCATTTCCAGGAGTGTTAACTACAGCCAGAAGTGAGAATCCATCTCTGGGCTTAAGTCCTGGAGGAATAGCAGGTGAAACTCTACAGACAGTGTCAATGACATGTTCAGTGCCTGGATCTGATACCTGGAAATCAACGCTGAGCAGCAGCTGGATTCTGGGTTCAAACTCACATCTTTTGGGCAATCCAGGCATACACGTACATCCCTGGCCTTTCTGAAGTGCTGGTGACAAATCCAGGGCTTCACCCAGGACCTCAGAGAACTGGTATTTGTGGTCACCACACAGGACATCTCCTTCCAGCCTTTCTTCCAGCAATCTCCCTCGCTGCCTCTGGAAACCATGAGTATTTTTCAGCATCTGAGATATCACAAGGTCAAATTTTTCACCATCTGAGATAAGGCCTGAAATTACACTCTGTGCTGAACAGCACTCCTCATGTTTGGGGCCTGACAGCCATGAGTGTCTGTAATCACTTAGTTATTGTGCAATGACGAATTGTTCCCTGTTTGTGATAAGTCAGACTGTTCACCTTCCCTTCTTTCCAAGCCACTTTCCAACATGAACCAAGCTGGGAGCTTTAATCTCTTCTCAAGCACAAGCCATTCCTTCATCCTCGCTGGCCTCTTGTTTATATTTTATTTTAACTATAACCTTTCGTTTATGCACTAAGATGAGGTGACCAGAGTTGACGTGTACTGCCTTTGACTAAACTAAGTATTTTCATGGAACTTCCTGGTTAACAGAGAATTGCAAGGTTTTTTGAGCATTTGATTTTTCCATACTGATTAGGAAATTACCTCAGTATTTGGTAGCATATTCTCCTTTTCTCAGGGTACAGGAATGTAAGCACCCCAGTTAGGATGGCCTGACTCTTTTTTTTTTAACTTGTAACAGCAATTTTTCATTCTTTTCTCCTTATTACCACAGGAGACAATGGCATCTTCAATGTCTGAGAGAAGAAAACCCTAATGATGGGCAAACAGACATGAAAAAGGGAAGGAACACATACAACACTGCTTAGTGCAGTACAAAATTTCACTTTTTTAATGGATCCTTCCCTCATGTATCCGACATAAAATTCTGCCATCAATTTTCCAAATAATTTACATATTTCCCCAGGCATATAGGACATTTACAGATTCTCACACTCCATGCTGCAGAAATTCCTAGTGTCAAAGATTGTAGGACAGACTGTGATCTAGATAAGCAGGGAATTTGTGTATGTGATTTACATTAAAAGCTACACAAATAATCCATCTTCCCATGGGGGGGAAAGAATGTACTTAGCAGAATGATAAAATATTTTCATACTAACGTTATGGGAGGAGACAGTTCTTTAAGTGGTGATTCTGACCCCATAGTTTACAAGAAAACATTCTCTGAGTTACTGTCACTGTTAAAATGAAGCTGTCCGTGGAGTCAGAAACTGAACTCTGTTTTTCAAATGCTGTCAGAGCCAGATCAGTGGCTTTGGGGTCAACACCCCTTCCAGTCCCTGACGTTTTTCTGCATTATCTTTGCACTGAGGCAGCACGGACAATTCCTGGTCAGGGTTAAGGGGGCACGGGTGACACCACTCAGGATCATCGACACTGTGGGGCTGGAGCTGTCAGGGCAGCCCTGACGGCTTCCACCACCCCACACCAAGATCAGGGAATTGTTAGGGTTGGAAGGGATCTCTGGAGATCACCCAGTCCAACCTCCTTCCAAGGGAGGGTCATGCGGAGCATAGACACCGCTGGACTATGTTTGGAACTCCACACCCTCTCTGGATTATTGGGGTGTCCTGCGCAGGGCTATAGGTTGCACTCTATGATACTTCTGCGTCCCTTCCAACTCAGGTTCGCGGATAATTATGTGATTTTATGACTATGGCGGCGCCGCCTCAGCGCTGAGGGCGGCCCCGCCGCGGGGCGGGTCCTGCTGCGTCATCGGCGCGCGCGGCGGGAGCCCCGCGATGCGGGCCCGGCTGCTGCGCGCCTGCCGCGAGGGCGTGAGGGCGGCGGGGCCGCCATGGCGGGTCCTGTTCTTCGGCACCGACCGCTTCGCCGTGACCACCCTGCGAGCCCTGCGGGCCGCCGGGTACCGCCCGGGCACGGGGGAGAGGGCTCTGAGGGGAGACAGGGAGGGGAGGGAGGGGCAGAGGGGACACGGGAAACGGGGACGTGAGGGAGGAGCCTGAGGTGGGAGATGGATCCTGAGGGGCGCGGAGCCTGAGGGGACACGCCAGGGGCTGGGGAGGGTGAGAGACGGGTGGGCACCGAGGGATGGGAGATTAGGGCTGGTGATGAGGCTCAGAGGTTATTGAGGGATGAGGTGGAGTCGCGCGGGAGGGACCGTGGGTTGGACAGGGAGGATGGCAGAGAAGGGAGGGGGAGGGAGCCTGAGCGTGGGACAGGGACCGGAATAATGGAGTGAGGGAATTGGCACAGGGGCACAGCGAGGGGTGGAGGTGACCCAGCCCTCGCCTCAGTCTGCCTGCACGACGCCTTCAACACCTTGTTCCACCCCAGGGAGCCCAGCGAGGACTCGCTCGTGTCCCGGCTGGAGGTGGTGACCCTGCCCTCCCGCCTGGCCCGGGACCTGCCCGTCAGGCGCTGTGCCAGGGAGCTCCAGCTGCCCGTGCACGAGTGGCCGCACACGGGACCCGCGGGGCATTTCGATGTGGGTGTGGTGGCATCTTTTGGACGTCTTCTAAGCGAGGAGCTCATTCTGCAGTTCCCATAGTAAGTGTGTGGACAGGACATCTGTCACTGCTTCGTTAGTGAAGCTGCACTCTCGTTTTGAGGCAGCATCTGTGACTTGCAGTAGGTGAGGTCAGCTTCCCTGGGTTCATATGCTTAGCCTGAGCCTTATTGCTGTCATGGTGAAATTCAGTGTTCTTTGACACATGGGTGTAAATTTATGTAAATATTCAGCAGAACATTTGCTATTATTCCTCACATCTCTTTCTGTGTTTGCTGAGAAACTGAAGTTTATATAGTGTGAATTTTCCTTCAGGTGCATATTTAAGCCAGTAACACATGAGAACATATGAGCAGATAGTAGTTCACTGTAATATACATTGCACTCCACCTACGTATGTTTCAGGTACCATTCCTGTTCTAACCTGTGAATATTTCATTCCAGTGGGGTGCTGAATGTCCATCCCAGCTGTCTCCCACGATGGCGTGGTCCTGCACCCATAGTCCACACAGTGCTTCATGGTGATCAGGTGACTGGGGTGACAATTATGGAAATAAGACCAAAAAGGTGGGTTTGGTGTCCTTTGCAGACAACTCACTGTTGCTGTTGCCTCTCAGGGCTTTAAATAATCACCACTGAAGTAATCATTTAACTCATTCTACATAACCACAGGTTTTTCTAATGTATGTAATTAAGGTTTTAAACACTTAAAAATGTTCATCTAGCTATATGACATTTGCCATGATTACAGTGTTTTCATAAGTGTGCAATTTGCACTTCAGGCCTGTTCTCTAATTCTTAGCATTATCACAGGGAACAGACAGCAGTCACACAGCTTTATCAATAGGCTTGGTAAGACAGGACAGAAAATATCTGGTTTTTAGATTTCAAAGTCCCCTGTAACATCCTGTAAGTGGACAGAAGACAAGAAATTACTTGTCTAGGCATGAGGAAGATTATATGTTTTATTTTCAGCCCAAGCTCTAGCTTAAAAGGCTTGTGAAAATACATTATTTGGTTACCTTTTCTTTCTGAGATGCTTGTCTAATAATAGATCTCAGGAAAGTGTGGAGCAAGTTTCATCTTAAGTATTTCAGATTGTTTCTTCTTAGATCTCATGTTCTGAACTGTAAATTGTGTGTTCATATCAGTCTCAGCTTGCTGAGGAAAATCTTGCTGCCGAGATTGGTATTCTCTTCCTCGTGTTGTCTTGTGAACCAAACATTTAATAATGTGAAATGACATCTGAAAAATAGTTTTAGAGGGGATAAAAAAGGATAATTATCAACTAATGTATTGGATGCAGAGTTTTGAGCTGCTAATTAAGCTTCAGCTTCTCCAGTAAGGTTGTGTGTTTTCTACCTTGCAGGTTTGATGTAGGTCCAATTATTAAGCAAGAAGAGGTCACTGTTCCTCCCCGCTGCACAGCACAGGAGCTGGAAGGGATGTTGGCAAAGATGGGGGCAAACATGGTAAAGTCCTGCCAGCTGTGTCACTTCTGACTGGTACTTTTGCTTTTAATGTGTGCAAACAGAATTCTTACTAATCTTGTTCTGAGCTGGCTTCAAGTTGAGGAGGAGGATGATGTGAAACTTGGTGTTTGTGAGCACTTTGCTGTGAGGAGAGCTCAGTGGTCCGTGGTCAGGCGTCAGTGTCAGTCCTCTGTGTTGCTGTTGTGTTTCTATTCAGTGAAGAACCCAAATGCTGTCTGTGGAACCAGTGCAGGTTCTGTCATTTAAATTAATATCTGCTTTTTTATTTGCATAGTCAGCTTTTGTTCTCTTCTGGAATTAATATCAGAGAAGAGATCATCCATAAAAAAATTGCGTTTTTTCGTTGTGATTCAGTGGGAAGAGTGTCTTTACTGTCTCTGTGTCAAGGATACACATTTTCTGAATATACTGAGCCAATTTTCTAAAAGCTCACAGGACAGTTTCACTGTTAAAAGATTAAGTTTTATTTTGTTTATTATTGATTAAACTTAGCTTGACTAATACTCTGTACAAAATTTAATTTTGCAGCTGTTAGCAGTTTTGAAGAACTTGCCCGAAAGTTTAAAAAATAAAAAAGAGCAGCCAAAAGAAGGAGTAACATTTGGTAGGTACACATTGTTTTTAATGTGACTTGTTCATTTTTTCCTTGATCAGCAGGAAAATTGAAGTTTTCTGCTGTGCTGGGTTGTATTTTTTTTAGGTTCATTTCTCAGTATGCTCTCTTCACTGCCTTCACTGGCTTAAAAATGTCATACAGGAGAAAAATGCTTCAGAATTCTTGAGACTTACTGCATTAATTTTTTTTTCCAGTTACTTGTACAATATCAAAATCACTATTGATGTCACAAGATCTGAGTTTGTTATTCTTCATTGTTGTAATGCAGACAGAAGGGTTTGAACTGTACTTATAAGCATGATATAAGTTTGCAGTGCAATGGGTAAATAAAGAGAACAACTGAGAATAAAAAATAATCCAAATTGAGGTGTTTACAAAATATTTTCTCCAGTTTTTGCCTGAGCTGCGTTGGCTGGATGGTAGATCCACTATTGGTCAGGAAAAACTGAGGTTTAAAATAGGATAAAGTAGTACAGCTGTTTGCTAAAAGATACAAAGCAAATTAAGAAGTCTTCTAATTTCTGTTTTCCCCACAGCTCCTAAAATCTCTATAGCGAAGAGTTGTATAAAATGGGAAGAGCAAAGAGCTGCACAAATAATTCAGCTGCATCGTGCAATAGGGAGTATGGTGAGACTGGATTTTTTGCAGCCCTTTTCTGTCCTATGGCATGGCTGAGTTTAGTGTAGATATTTTAACTAATCACTATACCTCAATTTTAGTTATTTTGGCCTGTTTTTGAAAGTCCTGGTAGCTTGTTATTAGAAGTGAAATTAATGTGCAGGAGAATTTTCATGGACTTGATCCCAAGTGTGAAATCAGCTCAAAAATTTTACATTGTTTCCTTAGCTCTGAGATTTTCCCTGATGTATTTGAGGAGGTTTGGAATGCTGCAGTGAGAGCTCTGCATGGCAGTAAACAGTGCAGACAGCCACAGTGAAGAGCTGTTGTAGCTCATTGCTTAACTTATTTCTGCATAGGCTAATGGTTTGAGTTGAGGTGGGGTAAGGAAAACTGAGTCTGATAAGGAAAATCTCCTATCTAGACATACAGCTAAATTTTCCCTTAATGTTATTACCACAGGTATTTTGCCTGAGGAAAAAATAGCCTGGAAATGTGAAAACATTCTGAATGTGTAATTTGTTTCTGTTTCCAGTTTCCTTTGCAGACACTCTGGAAGGGTACTGCCATTAAACTCCTGGATTTTGTTGAAGTGGATAACATCCCTGGTTTTTCTGGTATTTACTCTTAAATTATTAAAATTTTAAAACCATTTTCTTTAAGAATCTGAGTGCCATGTGGGCCAAGGTGTGTGACTGATCAGGGCTTAGTGAGTGTTCATGGATCAGATATGGAGTAGTGCCAGAGAATGACTGTTCTGATTGTTTCTGTTCATTTGGTTATAATAAAACACAGAATACAATAAAATATTTTTCAGCAAAATAGTGACTCAAGATGGTTATCAAGCTTCAAAGGAACAGAAGTGGTTCAAATATTTTCTGTACTTTTTGGCATAAAAATGCAGGATGATCTTTCTTTGCTTTTAGATCAAATACAAAATGACTGTGAAGTTGTTCCTGGTTCAGTGTTGTTCCATAAAATGTCCCAAACATTGATAGCTCGCTGCAAGGTAGGCTTTCCCTATTTGTTTTATATTCACTGCCCTAAAGATGAGGTTTTTGGTTTTTAGTATTTGTGTGGTGCATAACTTGTGTCTTAATTATCCATTGTTAGTCTCTGTACTAGTTTAGGTCAGCACCAGATGTTTTATTTGATACCTTAAACTTTTAATTTCCATGAACAGGCTTTGCACATTTGCAAGCAAGAATTGGACTTGTTAGGTCCAATTGAATTGGACTGTTAACACTGAATAAAATGTATTCTGTGAGCCAGCCTATGGGAGCTAAAGATAGCTTTAAACATGGAAGAAGCTTACTGCTTTTTTTGTTTGTTTTTGTTTTT
The DNA here is from genome assembly GCF_027579445.1 of Ammospiza nelsoni. Lineage (NCBI taxonomy): Eukaryota > Metazoa > Chordata > Aves > Passeriformes > Passerellidae > Ammospiza > Ammospiza nelsoni. The sequence continues at coordinate 2,723,689 of NC_080646.1, read as the reverse complement.
AGGAAGGCTGGGTTGGAATCAAAACAGTTGTTTTAAAGAAGAAGCTTACAGCAGTTGACTTCTACAATGGATATATGCACTCTTGGTTCCAGCAGAATCCAAGAACAGTTCATGGGGAATGCAGATTTCAAACACTCAAACTTAGCACGGCAAAAAAGACTCTGAAAGAGAGGGGAATATTGGCACAGGATATAAAGCAATAAATGTATTTTTTAATGTCTGTAAGTTAATATAAAATATTTCAAAGCCCAACTATAACATTCAACTTATTTAGGGTATTTCTTCCCACAGTGTGTTTGATCTTATTGTTATCTACATGTTTTCATGGTGGGTTCCTGAAGATACTACTTCTCTTTTCCCGTTAAGCAAGAGAATCTCCATGAGTGCTGGAGATATTGAATAAATCCCTGTTTCCACTGTTGAGAAATAAATTTATTTTTATACAGTATTTTCAGGGTTTTTTTTTGAGGACTTCGGTATAATTTTCTTCAGGTGTAAGTTTTGGACAATTACTTTAATCTGGAAATACTAAAATCCAGTGAGCTTTTTTAATGCTCACTGGGACTTAGACTGTAGTTTGATATTCTTGTGGATCCTAAAATTCACTTTGTATCCCTGCATTGAGGTGAATAACTTAGCTGGGAACATAAGAGAATCTTTCCCTGTTCATCACAATTTTCTTCCCTCCCCTTTCTGTTTTCATATCCTGAGATACATCCTATTTAATATTTTTGTGCCCTCCATCCAGAAAATTTATGTTCTGCTATTTCACTTTCTGGTGGGAGAGGTTTTTACCTGATGAGGAGTTAATCTAATCCAAGATTTTCCTCAATCTGTCTTTGCTTAATGGCATATACAAGGAGTATTTCATGTCAAGAACCCCAAAACTTGTGATTCTTATACTTTCTTGTCTTAGAAGAGGTAATATAGCACTGAGCATAACAGCAGAGCAAAGACTGGCTGTATCTTAGGAGCTGTTCTAATATTTGCTAACTTTTTCCTGCTTTTTCTGAGTTCTACTGAAGTAAAAGCAAAAAGTCTAGAAAAATGTCATATCACAAGGATTAAAATGTTTCTGAAGAAGCATCTGTTAAAACAGCTGCTGCTGTAATTTTCTTCTACTGCCATTAGATCATCAATTAATTGCCTCTGACAGGTTTTCCAAAACACATGGTCCTCCAAGAAATCCAAGCCTATGAATCAGAGTCAAAAACTGAAAACAACAGCAAGGTGGAAGTCAGGCTCCTGTAGAGAATTCCTGTTGTTCCTGACCGCAGACTCTGCAGTTTGTGCTGCAGAAATTCTAAACCTGGCAAGTTTGCTTCCAAGAAAATTACGTATTTTTGTGTTTTGCTCCCTGCTACCTTTTGCAAGTGCAAGTTGTGGAGTCACTTTGTTTTTATTCTGTTCAGATCAGTCTGGAAATGTTAGTAATTGCATTATGCCTCTAGAAGGGTGGGTGGGTCACTGAGTTTTCTATGGGTTTGTGGGGATAGTGGGTGGTTTGGAGAATTTTCTGGGGCTTGCTAGCTCACTGTATGGCAAAACCCCACCACCACAATTTAGAGATAATTTTAAGCACTAATGATTAAGAGTTTTGGACTTAAGTGTTACTTAACTGGGACTCAACAATTTCAGTGTTTCAGGATCCAACTTTTCAGATGTTTCAGCTCCTTAGGCACTGGAAAATTTTGTTCATTGTAACCTGAACAAAATGAACAGCGAGGCATGACTCCCACAGAAAGAATACAGTGACAAAAGTTCAGGCAGAATAGTCCAGGTTAAAGTCTTTTAGATAACCAAAGTGTTAAATCAATAGCTGCTTTCTGGCAGTGACACGAGGAAAATTCTTTTAACTCCTTTGTGCATCTCTCATCCTCAGTTTTAGGTCACGTCTGGTGTGAGACCTATTGCTGGCAGACAATAATCTGGCTCTCACTAAAGCATAAAGCAACAAGAAGAGTTGGCCTGTGTTTTGGGAAGTTTGAGGTGGCATGTGCCCAGAATCCCTGTAGATGGAGCTCACTGCATCCCTTTTGGATGAAAACCAAGGACAGCTGGACAGAAGATGGTGAAAATCTGGTACAGAATGCCTTCAGTTAGTTGTTTAATAGTGAATAATGTCTAAACCATATTTCAGCCAGGATCCCATGTACTTGTAATTTAATCTTTTGATCTGTGCAGAGTTTGCTATAATGCTTCTTTTGCTTTCTATGTGAGAGGTTATAAAAGATAAGGCCATTCTGAGTTGTTTAATAGCTAATGTCCTAGCTCTGAATATACACAACTTTACCCAAGTCATTTTATGGAGCAAAAGAAGGTAAGATTAATTTATTTTTTTATGGAGGAAGTCTTCGGCATGCTATTATTGGCATGGTAGAGAAATTTTAAATGGAACTGGTGTTCCCCAGGCAGCTGTTAGCCAAAATGTCTCTTTGGAAACTTTGCTTTCACCTGGCTCTGCAGGGATTTAACTCAGTAAGTAATGAAAATCTGATTATTTTTGCAGAACAGACAGAACAAAAATAGGGCATTCACTGATGAGGTGTGGAATAGCATGTCAGGGTTGACTCTGGAACACAGACACAGTGATTCGATTCCCGGTACCACTGATGGGGTTGAGTACAGCTACCCTGGCTATTGGAATGGGATCTTAGGAAAATAAAACAGCTGTCCTCCTCTCAGAGGAGAGAGGGAAAGCAACAGTGGTATTGACAGACCCAATGTCCACTATGGCTCAGTTTAACATCACTGGGACCAAATTACTGGCAGAACTGCAAAATATTTGGGCACCAAAAGGGCTCTGGTGTTGGATAGGGATGATTTCATCATGGATTTCAAATAAATGTTAGTAGAGGGAGTGATATTTCCTAGGATGCTGGTGACTCACGGTTAGATGCATCTGTTTCATGTTCCGCAACCTTACTACTCCCCCTGCTTCCTAGGAAACCTCTTTATTCCTGTTTTCTGAATACATTACAAATAAATAAAAAGTATAAGTGACTAATCAGAGAAGTACTTGAGCCTTTTTATAAAGTTGTTTGCAAAATCCCCCAATAATTTGCTGGTTGAGGCCCGACAAGAATCTCTCTCCTTTTGTTTATCCTATCTGCTAGTGTCCTGATGGCTTCTGGGAAGCAATAGTTTCCTTCAAAAACAGGAGGGATAGGTCACTGGATTTATCTCTGGATTGGAAACTAAGTGACCTTAATGGGAGATGCTTTGCCATTAGCCACAAACCTGCTGATGTTGAGGAGCCAGGTCTTCTTCAGCCTGTTCCTCAAGGTTGGTGGTCCAAAGGCTAAGGCCAAGGGAGGAGCTGAGTCCCAGCCTTGCTGCATTCCTCCAGCTGATGCTCTCTCATATGTGGGAGTGTGCATTTGGTTGCATGCTGCAGGAAGGACACAGCCATACACTGACCATAAACACAAGCTGGAGGAGTCAGAACTGACACTGAACTGTAGCATAAAATTTGTGTGAGTAGCAGATGCCAGGACCCTGCAGTAGCTTTGCTCCTATATAAACTTTTCTTAATGTATTTGGGATGGTGGCTCATCAGTAACAGTGAAGTGTTAGCACTGAGTGGTGGTTATGTCATGGTTGTTTTCTGTTGGTAGTGCTTAAGCACCCGTGATGGAAACCTCTGTCTTGCTCTGTGTCCAGCACAGTCTGCCAGAAGCCTCCTGGGAGAGCTCAGGGACTCAGTGAGTGCACAGATTAGTTTGTTCCTCCAAGTCAGTGCTAAGCTGCAGAGGGGGACAGTTTGGGGAAACTTGGAGAGCTTCTGGCTGTTCCAGGCTGTAGGGCTGTGACTATTTCAGTGCTGTTAAACACACTTTTCTCCCCAGAAGGAAAAGCCCTGTAGTCTGCTGTGTTTGACTGGCAAGCCCACATGCAGCACAGGGATCAGATCCTCAGCCTGCTTTCATCCATTTATCTCCTGGGTTTGTCTGTAGAAGCCATTTGTGTTACTTCACTTTCAAAGTGATGAAACAAAGTTTGGGATTTGGCTGTCTGTCTGCAGAGGAGGAGGGGAGCAGAGGGAAGAGACGTTTCCCTGCACAAGCCAAGAGCTCTGTGGGAAGGTCCAAGCTAATGCTCCCCACTGGCTGCCTTGGCTCCAGCTCCTGCCAAGCCCTTGCAGCAGACTAGACACAAAAGAAAACACACTGAGTCTAAATTCATTGGTATGAAGAGGATGTGCCAGAGTATTCCACAGCTCTTCCTTTTTTACTTTTCTTTGATAACTGTCAATTTGCATAAAAAGGTGAATTATTAAGGGTTTTTTTTAACCTGTTAAAGCATAATTCAGCCTGTCCTGTGTTGGACCTGAGAACAAGCTTGCTAAACACTGTCGGAAGATTCCTGATGCCCTTGATGGGAGTGGGTATGGCAGCATAGGCCTAGAACTGGCTTCATATCCATAGGAGGGGATTAGGTAGGAATGGGAAATCCATGTTGGAGCATATGTTTGAATTCCAGTTTGCATCCAATTGCACTGCCCACCTTTTTATGATCTCTCTTGGTGGGAGTTTTGGTGTCAGAGACTTGCTGGTTTGTCTGCACCCCAAAATTTATTGCCAGTGTTTGTCTGTAAACACAAGGTGTCTTCCATGCTGTGAGGTCCTTGATTCCACTCTAGGAAGGGTAGGGGTGGAAAGGACAATTTAATAGGTCACTTGGAGAGGGATCACTGACCCCTTCTGTGGCCAGCTGTACCTTCAGCTAAGAGCAGCTTCTTCCCAGCTCCTTATGCTCACTGCTGCTGAGTGTGGAGGGAAGCCCATCTTCTCCCTATCTGCATCCAGCACTGCTCTATATTGCCTGGTTTCCTGTCATCCTTAAAGCACAAATTCCCAGCCTTCCTTTCCCTCTATCTTGTGCCACTCCTTAATTCATCCCTGCCCAGACCTGCTGCTCTGATTCTCCCAGAACCATTGCTGACTCTCCACTTGTTAAGCTGGGGAGAGATTCCTTGACTGCAGCATGCCATGGGCAAACCCTGGAGCTGCAGGAGAGCCAGGCATGCACAAAACCCCTCACACATATCCAGGATCCGTCTCATAAAGCTGTGACCTGTTTGTGAACAGAAAGATGAAATCCTGCAGGTTATTCTTTGCTCAGCTCTACATGTGGTTTATTTACTTGGGCATTTCAAACACAAAAGTGACACACATTGTCAAAGTTACAAAATTACTTTTTTTATTAACCTAGCCTATCAAAGAGCAGAGATTTTCTTGTCAAACAATGCAAGAAGCAAGAGAAAACTTATCTGTATCTATGTGGAGCCTACAAATCCAAATGGCTTCGCTGTGCTATTGAGCATGTGAGTTCTTAGACATGCAGCTGCCAGTAGTTTAGCTTGAATACAGTCATTCTAAAACAAGCTAGAAATAAATAAAATACTTACATTTCAAGTACGAAACCTTGCAGTTGAATTCAGTATGAGGAAATCAGTTTATTCCTTTTCATGTTACCAACTACTGTACAGGTACTTGGGCTGGCAAAGTCTGCAGATGCAGAACAGAAGAACGTTTTATGTACATGACTTAATTGAATCATATGTTTAGTCTTCTCTTTAGGCTATCATGTGAAGCTGTTTAATGTCAGGCAGAAAGAAGATTTTTATGGATGCATTTAATAAGACACAAACTCACTACCTCTGCTGGCCCCCAATTCTCGCCTTACGTCTTTTCTTGTTGGTGGGGGAAAAAAAATGGCACCTTAATTATGTCTCATAAATAATGACACCTACCAGCCTTCAATTACGTTATTTAGCAGGTTGATGTTACTTTCAAATCATATTTAATTGAACATGAGTGACTTTACCAATGCTCCTATACAGCTCTAGTAGGTGGGACGTTGACCCATCATCGGGATCCTGGCTTGGTTTTTACGGCGGCTTGCCGGTGGCCTCTGGTACACAGGGCTTTGCCCTGGCAGAACCAGGATGGACTGCTGGCCCGAGTCCCTCGGAGACTGCTGGCTCCAGTCCCTCGGAGACTGCCGGCCCAAGTCCCGTGGAGACTGCCAGCCCAAGTCCCCCAAAGACTGCTGGCCTGAGTCCCTTGGAGACTGCCGGCCCGGGTCCCTCGGAGACTGCCGGCCTGGGTCCCTCGGAGACTGCCAGCCTGAGTCCCTTGGAGACTGCTGGCCCAAGTTCCTCTGAGACTGGAAGATGCTTTGCTCTGTCGTGCTCCTCTCTGAACAGGTGAAAGTCAACCCAATGCCGACATCGCTCTTCATGATTCTGGATGTGCCATCAGATGTGCCATCAAAACACCTGCCCAGGGCGATTTCCTTGGCGATCCTCGGGTCTTGATCTGTGACTGTGTAGATGCCATAGTTGTGTCCCAGCGGGTCAAGAGGTGCCAGCATTGTGTACTCGCTGGTGTCGTTGTTGGTGGCCATGGGGAGGTGGTTCACCAGGTACTCGTGGAGCATGCTGTTGACGCTCACTCGGCGGCAGTTGCCTTGTGGGATCACTTTGACGAGCGTGCGGTCCACGCGGTCCTGGTCGAAGAGCATTCCGCTGCACTTGAACTCCAGGCAGGCTGCCGACACGTCCCGCTGCTGGGGGTCGCGGATGCTGCGCACATCCCGGATGCCGTACAGCTGGCCGATGGTGCGTGGGTGTGTCCCACCCATGTTACGAGATCTTACATTCACTTCTTGGGGTCCGTTTATTTTTACTTTAATGTAGCAGGCTCTAAATTCCATGGGCTTGGGCCACCATGCCAGGTAGTCATCAGTCCAGCTCATGAGGTCATCTTCATTGAAGGGAACAGTATTGAAGTCATACCGGTCTCCTTCTATCCTATAAAACCTGAAGTGAGCAGCACTGTGTGGAGCTTCCTCGCATTCACTGAGGTTTTCATAGGCATAAATAGGGCCATTGTTCTCTTCTGGGGAATTAGGGCTTGGCTTGGCCATGTTAATGCTGAATGCTGTTTTCTTGATGTTGGGGTCCTCATGGTCTGTCCTCCTGTAGTTAAGCTTGTTGAGGTATGGCTGTGGGACCCCAATAGCAGCAGGGTTGAGTTTGGGAGCAGAGGGCACAGCTTCGAGCTCTTCACCCCCCAGGCTTGCCAAGATGTAAGCTCCGTAGGCTTCGGGGTTTTGCTCATCGCAGAAGGCAGGCACACAGGCGCCATTGGGACCAGTGACTACGCTGTCGAAACGGCCCCATGCTCTGGGGTTGGAGGAGAACCCTGGTTCTGGCTCCAAGTTTATAATAGAAATCACAACCCCTTGGATCTGCTCGCTTTGCAGAAATCGCTCACTTCTGTAGGCTCGTACTTTGACGTAGCACCGTCTGCTCTCAGGGACATCCAGGTTAAAAAGACGCCTCTCTTTGATCTCCATGTTCCCAACCAAAAAGGTTCTCTCCTCCCTTTTGCGCCGTGTGCTTTTCTCAAGGTTGAAGTCCCCTTCTTCCTCCCATAACCCTGTCTCTGGGTTCAGGGACCAAAGCTTCATCTCTTGCACATGCTCTGGCATCTTGACCTGAGCAGCATCCAAATGAACCTTCACCTTTTCTGCATTGAGGGACTCAGTGCCCCGTTCGTCTGTGAAGTCCACAGAAAACATGCCGTACGTGCGGAGCGGAAATACGTCTCCTTCCTCATCTACAAAGTTCAGGTCACTTTGTGTCACAGGGGCTGTAGAGACGTTTCTTGGGTCCAGAAATGTCACACTGGCTTTCACTTTGCCACTGTAGACCTCTCCATTTTTCTTATAAAATGCGTTGGGAGGAATTTCTAATTCAGCAATTGGATCATCTTCTTCCATTTCCCCTAAAGAAATCACATTGGTTTCGGTGGATTCCAGTGTAACAGGGGCTTTCTTTCTCAGTAGCTTGATCTCATGAAATACAGCACCTCCATTTTCCTTGAAGGGCAGAACTTTTGTTGTGTTCACAAACTTCTGCAGCCGGTCCACAAAAGTTAGAACCAGTCTCTCCATATCTGCTGGGACGTGGATGGAGAAGGTTCCCTTGTAGCCAGTCATACTCACTCTCTTGTTCCCCATGTAGATGTGGCCAAACCTCAGTGGCTCACCATTATCTGCTGCTGTGGCTCGGCCTCGAACCATTATTTTGGTCTCGGTGCATATTTTGCAACCACATTCAACGATGACTTTAGTGGGGAGCGTGTAGCCATCGCAGGAGATGTCCCTGGTTTCCATCTTGGATACCCCACAGCAGTAGGAGACATTGTCCTTACACCTAAGTCCCTTATCCAGTTTACCCACACAGGTCTTTGCTGGGCACTTGCCCACGTCGTAATAGAAGGAGTTTGTTGCTTTTTGGAAGCAATCGTGAGGAAGTCGGATGAGGTGGCTTTGGGGTTGGGAGTCACAGGCTGCCTCTTGTCTTCCTGTTGAATAGGATTTCTTAATGAGCAGCATGAAATAATTGTACAGTTATCACTATGTTGTCTGAAACCTCAGAGCTAAACATTTCTTCTAAAAGCAGTGAGGTTTTTGCAGGATTTTGGTGAACTGGTTAACTCATTTCAGTGAAGCAAGTAGCTCAACTTTAGCTGTAGGACCCTGATTAAGAGCTGTTTGCAGAATCCTCCCTGCTCCTGCTTATCAACTTTCGTTATCCTCAGCTATATGCTCTGCTGCTGCCTGGCTTTTTGACTATGGCAAGACTAGAATATATCCCAAGACTTTAAAAACAACCCTAAACAAGCAGAAATGTTCCCATGTCAGGCAGCAAGTACAATGAGAAATCTCCTGACAGGAGCAGGTTCAGGTTGATAGGCCACCTGCAAGCCAGAGCTCTGGTTTGTAGGGAGCGTCTGGTTCATAACCAGCTCACTAAAGCTTGTCTGCAAACAGATGAATGACATAAACCTTAAGAATTTTTCCTGTGGCTTTTCTTTACCAGATGTATAACAGTTTCTGGTTCCTGCACACCAACACCTCCCCAGCTGCTTGGAGAACACCAGGCACATTTTCTCTTACCTATGACAGCCAACTTGGCAACTTGGGACTTTGCTGACCCCCCGGCACTGCTGGCCTTGCAGAAATACTCTCCTGACTGTTCTCTCTTCAGGTTCTTCAGAATCAGGTTGTTTTTATATTTGTACAATGAGGGATCCAGCAGTGAGCCATTGTGGTACCTGCCAGGAACAGTTAAGGGACAGAGACTGACCATCTGGCTGGAGCACAGCAATGGCCTAATCCTGCATCCTACTATGTGGATTTTGCCAGATTTCCTGCCTCAGTTTCCCTGAGGTTTTAGTTCGGCTAGGTGGCATCACCTAAAAATTTTCCCCCTACTTTTGGCAGTACTGTGATTGCTGGACAGCCGGCAGGGAGGCAGAGCTGCCAGTTGTGTCTGATGAGGTTTTTAAACTCTTTGTGTATTTTTCCAGTGAATCCCTCAGCAGATGAAATTGCTGTGCCATCTTAAGGAAGAGGATCACTTGCAGCCATCAGTTCTCAGTGCATTTAACTGTTTTATAACTAAACCCCCAATTTATGGAGATTGTAAGGAGATAAAACTGGCATCCATGGGATAGCTAAGACTTCTGGCAGATCAAATTCAAGCTTCTTACCAGAGGTAGCGGTCGGGAGCTGGGCTCCCTCGGGCGTCGCAGCAGAGTGACACACTCTGTCCCACTCTCCTGGCTTTGTCCTCAGGGCTCCTGAAAACATAGGGTTTGCCTGCAGGAGAAGGAAAATGCCATCTCATTACTCTTCCTCTCATAAAACCACAGTTTATTTCTGGTGCCTGTGTAAAGCTTCCTGCCTCCCCCCTCTTTGGGGCTACCTGATCGGTGCAGCTGCACTTGGATCGCCAGGTTTCTCCGGTTGCTCTCGGGCACGGTGACAGTCGCTGTTGCATATTTGGCTTTCTTTATTTTAAGGGTGTTTTTGCCATCAGGACAAATCCCTGGGATCCTAAACATGCCTCTGTTATCAGCTGTTGTCAACAGCTTGAGTTTCTTGGCTTGCAGGTAGACCCGGGCATCGGCAGCAGGTGACCCATCCTCGAGAGACACCTTCCCATGCAGCGTGGCATCCTCACACATGCAAGTGTCACAGTCAGCGTTGACATGGCCCATGGGGCAGGTGATGTTGCAGGCTGGAGGAGAAGCAGACAGGTCAAAAAATAGCCCCAAGTCCCCACAACACTCACAGCATGTTCTTGCATCTGCTTTTCATTTAGATGCAATAAGGCAAGTACTGCATAAGGAGTAAATTGTATCCAAAACATATTTTTCCTGATTACCCACAGCTGTGCATTAGAAAGGCAGGGACGATGTCATTTTGAACCTGACAATTAGTAGAAAGCAGCCACGTGGATATAATTACAGCTAGGAACTGTTATTTACCTTCCCCAAAGGGCTGAATTTCAGGGGAATTTGAATCCAGATCAGCATGTGAGCTCTTAGCTCAACCCTGGCAAGATTACAAATTCAATGTCATAAACTTTCTAGGTTTCTGTTACCAGTGTATGCTTAGAAGTTGTGATTTTGGTCTATCCCAAAAGCTGTCTTCCCTTATTCAATGGTATCCTGGCTTGGGCAGAATGTGGGATAATTGCCAAGTGAGCATTACCCAATAGGTTTAACATTTGGGCTCACAAGTATTATACTAGTCTCATTTACTTATAGTGATTAATCCTAAACAATAATCTGTTTTTTCTCAAGGCTCAGGTCATTACTTTTACAATTACAGAGCATCCCTGTACAGGAACTATCTGATATTTCAAAGATGAAAATAAATGTAAGAAATCAGGGAAAACCTGAAACAACTTTTCTGCACAAAACGTATTTTCAGAATTTTTTCAGAATTATTTGGTTAAAAGGAGATTATAAGAATAATATAATTAATTACAAGCCTCTTCAGCAGGGACTATGGCAAGTTGATATTCCTGAATAATTTCTTTCCTGGAGGTTTTATGGAGACAGCTGTCTGCAGTCACTGACTCTACCTTGAGTGCTGCTGTTATAAAAAGATTAATGGGATTTTTTTCTATATCCCCAACATATTGTGAATCTCTGTTATCTTTCTGTTTGGCTATAAAGTCACCCTGCTCTGCTCTTTGCACTGTCCAGCCCTGCTTGGAAATCACTAAATTCTGTCAGAGGAGAGAAAGATGGTAGTATGACAGCAAAGGGAGTTCAGCACCTGGGCAGTGGTGAGACCACGACATCCTCCCCTGCCCATGAGTGAGTTTAGAGGAGCACCTGAGCAAACATGTCCAATGCAGAGCCGCCCTTCCTCAGTTGCTTCATTACAGTGCACGCCCCAGAGAGGCTCAGCCAGGCAGGATCTGGTGCGCTTCTGCACCCCGGTTTGGCCACACTTGGCTGAGCACTCGCTCCATTTCGACCATGGAGACAAAAACCTTTTTGAATCTTGCAGCAGTGGACCTTGAATAACATCAGTGGTGTGTTACTGAGAGGCACATTACACATAGAGCTGCCCAAAAACGGGCAGTTGGCTTTTAGCAGCTTCTACAGAGCTCAGACTATACATTTGGATATTACATACCACATGGATTAAACAAACTCAGAGCATGTTCAGGGAGCTGGGAATTAAATAATGAGAAGGCATCTGAAGGCTTCTGGCTTAATTCCCCACAGGCTTCCAAATTCAGGATGATTAAGATAAACCCAGGGGAAGCAAAGTGCAGGCAGCTCATGCTTAGTGTTGAATAACTTTGGCTTAAGGAAATCAAACACACATTCTCATTTAAATGTTGTTTGGGGGACAGCACTTGTCTGTTTCAAATGTGGTTAAATGTTTAAATAGAAGGTTAAATGATTAAATAGTTACCAAAAAAGGATAAAATTGTTGGTATGATCATGTTGAATGTCTTTAACCAAATTTCAACATATGTTTTCTATAGGGGCAATGTGTCCTATTGTGAGCACCACTTTTACTGAGTGCAAACCAGAAGCTTAAGATGCTACCGAGCAGGCTGAACATGTCAGGAGGCAGCTGATTGGTAAAACAGAAAATTTGCAAAACACATTGGGAGTTTAATATGAGGTTATATTTTTAAAGGAATTTCTTTAAACAGGCTACTAGATGTTATTAATTTAAGCTAATTTGAATGGATGAGATCCACTCCAAGTCTGTGGTTTGGGCTTTTTTAAAAATGACAGTGTTCTAATAATGTTTATGAGGATGCACTAGTGACTAAAGTTTCTAAAAATGCAGTTTCTTGGAGACATGTGCTATGTCATCTCCCATACCTATTCTTCCACACAGTTTGTAATAGAGCAGGTTGATTTGTTTCCTAGAAAGGCAGACAGGCACAGGGCTGGACTGTTCAAATTGTGAATGGGTGTTTGAAAACAATCCTGGCTTATAATAGCAGGTGGGTGGAAAAGACCCTTTAAATGAGAGCAGATATGGGAGCGTCATGTCTGGGAGTACTTAAATGGGCAGGGTTTTAATCTGTTGGCACATCAGCATCTCTGTCTAGTTCAGCATCCCAAGTAGTGGGATCCACGACTTATTTAGCAATTTGAGGCATGCAGGAGGAGGTGGGCTGGGGACGAGATCACATCCTGTGGATGAATGCCTATTTGTGCTTGCCCCAAGCAAAAACTGAATGTGCAACAGATTAAAGCGGGATCTCAGCAAGATCCTAAGCTTGTTTGGGATCAGCTGCTTTAATCTGCAGGGCTGCTGATGATAGGAAATGAGCAGGGGAATCCCGGGCATTATCTAAGTAGTGTTTTGACAGCAGAAAAAGCAGAACATGGAGGATGAGGGAGAAGCTGAGGGATGGAGCATTGGTGGGGATGTGGGAAGGGACAGGGCTGGCCCGTGGCACCAGCCAGCAGGAACGTACTGCGTCTGACGTAGGTGAAGGTGGGGTCTCCCCGGCGAGAGCTGCTCCTCGTACCTGTGGGCAGAGGGGAGATTCAGGCAGGGTTTCCCAGCCAGGGAGCCAGCCCCAGTATCACTGCCTTGTGCCATCCACTTCCAGGGGAAAACTATTTTGCCAGTGGGCTTCAAAAAAATACCTCTCAGCAAGTGGAAGGGGCCTCTCAGTGTTCATAGTTTTGGTGCTTTGATTCTTCCCAGTGGCTAAGAGAGCTGCTGGGAGTTAGGCAAAAGGTTGGGAAAATCCCCAAATCCTTCAGCATGACCAGCATGGCCAGCCCTTTAAATTTCAGCCTGCTGAAATTTAAATTCTTAGCTCTGGACAGTAAAGATGAGAGGTTGAGGCATCTCCCAGGGATTAATGAGCAGAGTGGGCTCTGCAGGTTAATTAATTCCCCACAGGCTTTAATTCTGACGGAATGGTGTCACAAACCGCCCAGGGTGTGGGGAGAGGCTGGGCAGGGTAGGGGCAGGTCAGAGCATGTCCTGGCCCATCCCTGGGCTCCTCTCACCCTCCCAGCCTGCGCGTGCCTCCCGCAGGAGCTGGGGCTGTGGTCACACGTTGACCTTCCCTTTTCCAGGAGAGGAGCCAACAGCATGTGTCAGTGATAGCCAAAAGCCTACAGGAGGTCGTGGATGATTAACATTTATTCCATTGCCTAAATCATAGAATCATAGAATGATTCTAACCCTAAATGTCGTCTTCTACTCAAATAATACTGGCTAGTTGTAAATTGTTGGGAAAATTGTCCAGTGCGGAAAATCCACCCAAGGTGGGAATTAACTTACTCTCCAAGCTGAGCATTACCAGCGGGCTGAAGGTTCTCTGTCCTATCTGGATCCTGCTGAGGGCTGGTTTCAGAATCCTTTGTCCTAAGGGTCAATAAATGAAAGAATAAATTAGATTCAAGGAATTGGACATCCTTAGGCTCAATATTACAGCTTTCCCATTGGACTGTGGCTGGTTAGAGCTCTTGTAGGATGCAGTGCAGGAGATACCAAGACAGGGACATAATGGATGTCCCACAGCATCACTGCAGCTCAGATATGATACAAATTTTCTATTTCCCTTATCACCCAGAAAAACTTTTTTGTACTTCCTGTGTTGGAGCAGCTCAGATCAACTAATCTTTTTATAGCTGGAGAGATAAAATATGTCCCTCCTGTCCGCATGCAAAAAAAAATTAATCCAAAGTGGATAATGTTGGTTGTTTTTATGGGACAAGGGCTGGTTTCTGAACTTGCTGGCCACCTGCATGCCTGAGGTGAGGGGAGCTGATGGCCATGGCTGGTTCCTGGGGCGCTTGCTGGGAATTGGGAAGCTAAGCCCCAGCACCAGCTCTCCCCTGTGCCCAGCTCTGCCCCTGTGCTCCTCTGGGTGCAGACTGGACACTATGGGATCTCAGAGACAGCAGGCAGGGGTGATCCTAGCATGATCAGTGGTACGGGGAGCTCATCCCTGGCCAACCAGAGGCTCACTGAGTTGCAGACAGGCTTTGCTCAAACCCTGGGGCTGGATGGGAGCCAGTCCTTGTGTGGAAGTTGTCTGGCCGGGCAAACGCCGCAGTGACCCAGGGCAGCGCCCGGCATCGATGTCGGGCTGCGGCTGCTGCCTCAGCGGCTGCCAGCAGACGTGCCTGCACTGGCGTGGGCAGGGGACAGAGCAGTGGCCAGAATGGAAACGTTTAACCTTCACCTAAAACAGACGTGGCTCCCCAGAGGAGGAGGAGGATCCAGCCTTTCATGGCGACCATCCTGTCTCCAGAGGTGACCAGGGGATTCCTGGAGTTTCCGCAGCCGTCCCACGCTTTCCCCACTCCTGCAGAGACAAGCCCAACTGTGTCAAACTGCTGCTTTTTGGGAGCTTCTCCCAGGCTGAACCACCCCAAAACGTGCCACAGGGGCACTTATACCCTCTGTTCACCCACCCCCAGCAGCTCTTCATTTACCTCCCCAGTGGGGAGAAGCAGGGGCTCCACATCTGTGCTTGCATCCCCCCTGCTTCTCACCATCACATCTGAGCCCAAATCTATTTTGCAGAGCACTGCTTTGTAACAGCATCTCCTTAACATGCCTAGGAACAGCTTAAATACTTCTGCAGGGATCTCTCACTGCCCATGCAGCTCTGGAGGCCCCCCAGCACCCAGATCTGCTCCCCACAGGAGCAGGGACAACCCCATGCCTCCATCCCTCTGCCTGCAAACTGGGCATAGTGTGAGGATAGCATCTTATCCCAGTACATCCCAGAGTGTGAGGAGAGGGAAGGCTCCTGAGCACCTCTGAAAGCAGAAAAACCCATGCACAAGCCAAATCTTTTCTGCAAATGTAGCAAGAAGCTCAATATTTTCCTTTTCCCACAGGCACAGATGTGGGACAGGCTTTGTGTCACTCTTCACCAGCTCAGCCACTTCAGATTTTGTTTTCAGTGAGTCCCTTTGCCCTAGAGCATCAGGTATTTGGGTATTTAATTTCTGAAAGTACCTGTGAAGCTGGTGTTATCCCTAGTGACACCAGCTGGAATTCCAGGTGCTTTATTTTATGCACCTAAAATTAATGAACTGGGAGGAGGGGAAAATATTGTCCCAGCCGTTTGGTGCCTCAGTTTACCCATAAAATGGGGCTGACAAAGAGCAGTCACTGGTGAGAACACTTATTTGTAAGTGGTACTAACCATCCCCTCTGGGACCAGGGAATGTGGGACTAGGAAATACTTTGATTATGGCTCAGCAAATCCCAGTCAAGCAAAAATAACAAGCAACACATGAGCGGTGTTTTGTGGGCTTACGGTGGGGTCGTGAACTCGCAGCCAGACAATAACCAGGAAAAAATTAATCCTGTTTCCCACTTGGCAACTATTTTTGGAGCTGACTGTAACTTGTTCAGCACTGGGTTTGGGATTGGGATACATTCCTCTGTACCCAGACACACAATGCTGTAAAAGGGGGGTTCAAGCGGCCGGGGTTTGGCGGAGGGAGGGTTTGAGCTGTGTCCCCTGTCTGGCTGTGCAAGCCAGTGTGGGACACGGCCGCGGGAGAAGAAACAGCCCCACGTGAGCAGAGCCCCCAGAGCCCCGCTCCAGCTGTCCCGTAACCCTTCCCCAAGCCCGTTAGCTGGGATGAGGAAGGGAGAAGCGGGACGCAGGGAACTGCATCCCCATCCATGTTTTTCAGCCTCTGTGCCGTCATCTGCCCAGTAATTAATTTCCACCTCACCTTCAATCACAGCTACTCTTAATTACGTCTCCTTAACACAAAAGAATTCTATAACCACTATCTGCCATAGAAGGGAAAACAGCAGGATTGGGTTTTTTTTTCTCTTACCTAAAAAGCCATAAAAACCCCACTTAAGGAGAGTCCCGTCTTCTCGCCACAGAGCCGCCAGCCGAGCTGAGATCCGCGGGCGAGACGAGGGCTTGTTAGCTGCGTGTGCAGGGATTTGCAGCCGGCTGGGAAGAAGAGAGAGCTGCGGCTTCCCGACACGTCCCCTGCGCCGAGCGGAGCCGGGCTGTGTGCGAGCCGCCCGCCGCCGAGGCAGCGAGGGCGCTTATATAGCCCGGCGTGCGGCTCAGGGGATGGCAGCGAGCCACCGGCCGCGAGCACAAACAGATCGGACGCGCGAGGAAACCGCAGCCTGAATAATCCCTTAATAAGGTGATGGTAAACACAAACCTGTGGCGGTGCCACGGCGTGGCGGCTGCTGCTGGTGGTGGGACAGGGCACCGTGTGGGTACCACGTCCTGGTGTGGGCACCGCATCCCAGCACAGCACCGTCACTGTTAGGGGTTCACCCGGGGTCTGGATCTGAAATAGATGCTGCTGAGTGTTGAAAGGGGAGATACAGTGAACAGACAATGAGTTTTGGGGATGATTTTTGGCTTTACCTGGTCTGGGACAAACGGGGTGCCCACCCAGCAGTGGGCATATGGATTTGCCCCATTTTGCAGGTGTGGACTCAGCTGGGCACCATTCCCTGCACTGCCTGCCCACCTCTGCCCCTGTGCTAGCTCTGGCAGGGATCAGATGAGGATGCTGTGGGGATGTGAGGATGTGGGACAAAGCCAGTGGGATTGGTTTGAACACCCAGGGTAGCACAGAGCTGCAGAGGCAGGACCATCCTTGTAAATGAATGTGACTGCATCTCAAGCCATGGGGAGATCTAGCAATGACCCCTAACCAGAGTTTCCTGCTTGCCCCAGTCTGGCTTCAGCCTTCCAGGCTTTTCCTCCCTCTGCAGCCACATTTTTCTCATGTAACTTGTAGCAAGTGTCTGTGGACACAGGGCTCCTGGGTGTTGACAAAGCACGTGGCCTTGTGCAAGTGACTGCCACCCATGCATGCAGCCCTGGAGCCACTGGACTGCAGATGGTTGTGCAGGAATGTGGTGTGAAAGCATGGGCTGTATGTGTCAGGAGCAACCCCCAAAAGATGGGCATGGGTGTTGGGGCAGCCAGTGGGGGTCAGTGGTGTCCCAAGCTGCCTCCTAGTAATCCTTGTGAGCCCTGCTGCCAGAGGGAGTGGTGCAGGAGGAACACAGATCAAGATGTCACATAAAAAATAATCAGCGGTGACCTACACCAGCTCCTGTTTATGTTTACAAGGGAAAAGGAAAAAACACCTGAGGTGTGCCAAAAATGGCAGAATGTTTATATGGTGGACAGAGAGTGCCCAGTGAGCTGGAAGCTCCAGACCTCTGACATAAACATGAAGATCATCTGTGTTTCTCCTCTGTGATGAGGACAAGATGTGGGAAAGGTGCTGAGGCAGAGAGCAAGGAATTCATCTTCCCCAGATGGAACCCACCTCCCACCATGGCTGACCCACACTAAGCCCAGCACCAATGCCTTGGCAAGACATCTCCAGTCCCACCAGCTGCTTGCCTATACCCTGGCATCAATTTTTATGGGTCGCAGTGCTGAGTAAGGAAATGTGCTGTTCTGCAAAAGGAATAAACTGTTATTCCTTACATTAGGGAAATGGGATGATAGCTCTAACCCAGTCCTGATGCAGGCATTTCTGCAGGGGATTTTGCAGCCTGCTCAGCATGGCTGTTTTCTCTCTAGCATGTCTCTTTCAAGACAAGCTCTGGAGACATGTGTGTGGATTTAGGAGCAGGTCTGGAACCTGTGAGTCCATGCAAACCCCAAGTCTCTAGAACAGTTCATTTGTACAGTCTCTCTTGGCTTGACCATCCCTTGCTGCAGCTCTGACACATGGCTGACTTTGGAGGGGACAGCATGAGAAGAGCCCCAGATGTTCCCAGTGCCGAGCACCACTGGCTCTGGGAGAGGCTTTCCATCTGCCTGGAGGTGAACAATGGCCCAAGGCATGGGGTGGAGAGGGTCTGCCCCATGCCTGGGGTGGTCTGCAGGGCTGTAGTACCTGTGGCCAGTGACAGGGATGCATCCCTGACCAAACTGCTCCTGTCTTTCTGCCCATCACCAGTGGCTTCAGCTGCCTAAGGCTGCTCCTTCCCATCAGATAACAGATCCACAGCCTCTTGGACTCATTCCCCTTCTGGATTACTGCTGGGGAGCCTACCCAAATCTCATGGTTTTTTTCCATGGCTTCATCACTGATGTGTAATGTCAAAGCCATAAGGTCTTTATGTGAATGCTGCCATGCTTAATGCTGCCTCTGACCAGTGCTGAGGCTGGGGCAGTGTCAGAGGAGTGTGACAGCAGATGGTGCCAGCAGCATCTCCCTCCCCACACTCCTTTGTGGTTGTATCCATAACTTTTCTTATGGTCATCTGTAAATCCAGAGGAAAGCTGGCTAGTAATGCTCATTCTGGTTCTTCATGCCTCCCACCATTTCTAGTACAGCATGGGCAGAGTGGCCATCTCCAAAAGCCAACTGTACCATGCCAGGGAGATAGCAGGGCTGCAGGGGCTGCTCTCAGGGCTGCATGTGGAATTTGCAGGCTGTGGGGTCTGCAAAATGCTCTGTGGGGCCCATAAATCCACTTTTGGGCCAAGGCCATGCCTAATTCCCTGCCGGCTGCCCTCGTCCTCCCTCCCTGCGCCCTCCCCACTCCGCCAAAGGGAGCTGACGGTTATTTTCCCCTGCTGCATGTTTCTGGGCTTGCTTCTGTTTACGGAGATGGGAGTTAAAATAACTGATTGATGACTTTGTTCCATCCCAAACACTTTGGGGAAGTTTGCGTGGTTTAGAAGGGAGAGTTGGGAGCTGGGATTTCATTAAGCACTTGGCTCCCGGCACTTCTCCAGCCATGCTCCAGGGGTGGCTAATGTTGTTTTTTAAATCCTGTTTTGCTGTCCCAGGAGCCGGAGTGGTGATTTCCATGGTTTGTAGGAGAACTTGGAGATGTGGCAGGTCCCTGAGGTTCCCTCTGAGCTCTGAAACACCAGCAAACCTCGCAGCCACCACAATATTGTTTCACTTAAGCCCTCCTCCACCGCTTCATCAGCACAAAATTGCACTCCAGCTGCCTAAAATCTTTGGAAAAGAGCCAAAAAAATGAATTACTGGAATTTGTTTTCATTGTGCGGATGAGGATTTACAGGCTATGACTGGGAGAGAAGGAGTGAGTGGACCTTTTTCCCCTCTGAAAGGATTTTCTTGGGAGCTAAAGCTTCTACTGGGGCTCAGTAGTGCTCAGCTCCATAAACATCATTTATGGAACAGATACAAAAGGCAGCACACAGTGGGGACATCAGGGGAGCCAGGATCCAGGGAAGGGCTGATTTTAGCTCTGGAGCTCAGGAAGGTTTTTTCTGCAGTGGTGAAAGAGCCAGGACTGAGGAGACAGTAAGTGCCTGTGCTGGTTGTGGGGTCTGTTCCACGGGGTAAGCCCCCACATATCCGCTGGCACCAGCACAACACAACTGACTTCTGACAAATAAAAGAGTGCCCTCTGTTCCATGATTCCATCTGTAAAGGAAAAGGGCTTTTGCTAGTGCTTTTGCAGGGCATATTTGCTGTTGGAGTGCCCAGGGACTGTCACCTTCCACCCTGCTGCACACAAATAGACCCACGTACCCTGGGGAGGGATTCACTGCTCACTGGGATGTCCTGGACTGCAGAAGGGTCTCACTGGTATTTCCCTCCTATGGCCGTGGCCATATCTGCTGTCTCTCCTTCCCATCAGAGCCTGGAGAGGCAGAAACCATGATGCTGTGAGAGCACCAGAAGTGCCTCAATAGTGAATCCCTTTTTAATTAAGTGTCTGAGCTGGGGAAATTAAGATAAGAATACTGACTCATTTAGAAATTCTCTTTGAGATGAAGAAGGCCATTATTTTCAAGCCCTCCATGAATAATGGATATCCCAGTCTCTCCCTGGAGCTTTAACTGCTCAGGGACACATGCAGGGCAGCGCCATGGTGTGGGGAACATCCTGCCCACAGATGTGGCAGGGCCTGAGCTATTGCACAACCTCTGATCAATGATGTAAAAGTGGTTGCAGGATGGGAACAGGCGTGAATGGGAATGTGGCCAGGTCCAAGCCAGGACAGCACCTCAATGGGGACATTTACACTGCAAAGGAAGGGCAGGAGCAGAGCTCCAACCCACAGTCCACCAGCTGTTTGCTTTAACTCTGGACAGGGTTGGGTGGACAAAGACCATCCTGTGTCAAAGTCCATGTTGATTTGGGTAATTCATTTCTCCTGAAGAAATCCTTGATTTATTGCTCCTGTTTATGGGTATTGGCTTTGGGCTGGGATGCACTCCAGGCTGTGCACCCATGCTGGCAGAGGGAGCAACCTCCCACACATGGGATGGCGATCGTGGTCTCATTTGTGCCTTTTCTTCCATATTCTTGCTATAAACCAAGTTGAAGTGGGCAGGTTTGCAGTGATTTACACCAGCAAAACATCAGCCAGTTTTTCCTAAAACACAGCAAAATCCTGCCTGATCCATTAGTGTGCAGATCACACACTTGAGGCTTGGTTCTTCCAGTTTGCCTTTATCCTATTTTGCAGGGG
Organism: Ammospiza nelsoni; assembly: GCF_027579445.1. Taxonomy (NCBI): domain Eukaryota; kingdom Metazoa; phylum Chordata; class Aves; order Passeriformes; family Passerellidae; genus Ammospiza; species Ammospiza nelsoni. The sequence continues at coordinate 2,702,884 of NC_080646.1, read as the reverse complement.
TTGCACTGGCAGCACATTGGAGAGGTGTAGGCTGCGTAAGTCAGACCAGAGGCAACAGTGATGGCAGTGAAAGTGAAGCTTTGAGTTAAGAAGTGTTTTTTAGTGTTTGGATGAGCCTCTACACGGGATGGACAGAAAGAGATGGAGCTGTGAGGACAGTGGGCACTCCTTGTTGAACCATGTGGGAATTTCTGTCAGGTTAATTTCTGCAATGGGGCCGTGCCTGGGCTGGGGTAATCGGGGTTGATCCAGCCCCAGCTTTCAGCTCCAAAAGGGTTTGCCAGCATCCCCACTGGCAAAAGAGAGCATGGAAATGCCTCCCCTTCCGGGAGTGCCTGTGGTCATAGGGGCGACCGGAGATGTAAAGTATCTCATGACCTCATGCACTATGCCAAGGACATGCTTGGAAGAGCCGCTCTCTGCGGAGCTAATTGCAGCACTGCTGGGATTCCCCCTGGAATACGTGGCCAGATCAGCTTTCGCTGCAGGGTAAATGTGTGTTTGCCGGGAGCACACCAGAGGCTTTGGTGGGGCCAAGAGCTGCTGGAGGAAGGCCTGGCAGCTCCTGCTGTGAACACCTTGTCCCATCTGAGACAAAAATTGCAGGGAGCAGATTGCAAAGGCAGCGTGGGAGATGAGCACTTCTGCAGAGAAACAACAGGAGCAACTTGAATGCTGGCTCCCAGAAACACCTCCCTGCGAAGCCAAATCTGCATGGGGGGAGATGTCAGCACTGATGCTCATCCTAAGGGACAATCACTGATTTCCTGCAGCCCCATAGCTTGGCTCAGAGCAGATTGCTTGAGGGAGGGTAAAAGCAGATTTGGGGAGCAGAAATTATATCCCTCTGGCTCATCAAATTTAGCATTGATGGTATCTCTCCCCACCCAGAAACTGATCCTTTCCTAAAAGCATAGAGAAGGATCATGTGCCTCCATAAAGTTCACCCAGGAGTATCTTTAAGCTTTAAAAACTGCTTGGAGATATGAAGCTCATGAGAAAGAGGAGTCAGGGGAGGTGTGCCCTGCTTTTTGCTCCTTCATGCCCTGTGTAACTGCCAAGGGTCCCACAGGGATGTCAGCTTTCTCCACATCTCACCTCTCCCCTAGTGCAACAAAGGAGAGCAGCTCTTGAATTTGGCCAATGTTTGGGAAGGAGCATCCAAAGGGAGCACCAAAATATGGCCTTGGGACATACAATCCTATTTGAGAGTTTGGAGGGAGGAGGATATTTGGAGCAACACTATGGACAGGTCCCACAAGGAATAAAAAAGCAGAGGATAAAAGAGGGCACAGAAGGCAAAGGCAAGGAGAGCCACTAAACCCTGTCCAAAAACAAGGGCAAAATTGTTCACTTCCATGGTTAGTCACAACGAAAACATTGGCATTTCATAATTTCTTCCAGCTCAAAAAAAATATCCCGCTAGGGCAGTGAGAGCCCTGACTGGGTCAGTGCATGCTGAAGCTGAAGGGGACCCATGGCCCCTCCGCTGACCCTGTGGGTGATTTTCTTGCTTTACTGGGGACTGGGGTACCAGGTGAAAGTTCCCAAATAATTTCCTCCCCAAATAAATTCCAGCCTGGACAGGAAAGCAAAGCTGCTGTACGGAAGCTCAGCTGAGTGGGAGAGCGATGCACACACAACACCAGATTTTATCCCTTGGTGTTGAGCAGAAAGGGCTCGGCACCAGATCCCACCATGTTTCTTCAGGCTTGACCTCAGGATCTGGTCTGAGATGATAAATTCCATCCTCTTTCTTTTCCAGTTTAGAGATGAGGAAAGGGATGTTACTTAGGTTGACATGTCCTGGTGAAAGATGGAGGAAAGACCCTGAGAGCAGCTCTGAGTGGAAAGATGTAAATTTGGGAATCACTGGGAAGGATGCTCTGGGCATCTGAGCTCAGCAGCATCAGGAGCACCAGCCTGGGCTATCGAAAGGTGGGAATTGCAGCAGGTTTGAGCATGTTTTTCCTGGTACCCCTGTCCCATGGTGTGAAACCCCCAAGAAGGGTTTTTATCAGTGAGGTTTTGATATACAAAGCTGAATCAGAAACAGAGCATTGTCTCACCAAGAAATGGTCTAAAGGCACAGTTTACCAAGTAATTGAGCCAGGAAGGCAGGACAGATCTCTCCCTCTGCTTTAGACACAGGTTTTTAGGAGGGGGATGGAGTGATCCAGATTATCCCCAGGAGGGGCAGCAATTACCATCCCTCCTTGGCAGGTTCAACAGAGCAGCCAGGGCTGGCTGAGCAGGCAGAATGAGGTGCTGGTTTATCCCTGGTGATCACTGGGCTTTGTGTCTCTGTCTTTTGCTACAGAGATTTTGGGGAATTTTGGGTGATGCCCTGTTTCAGACCTGTTTGTAACTTACAGCACAGTGGCACCGTGCTAATTTTTATCATGCTGTTATTTAATGAAAAGGCTGAAAACTGGGAGCTTCCCAATCGCTTGACTTGTGAACTTTGGGTAAGAAGAGAAGCTGTTCCAGAGGTGAGCTCATTTCTAACCCCGGGAAATGACTTCATGGACGCTGGTATTTACTCACAAAAACATTGCATGTCAGATGTCCCTGACTAGACTTTCTGTTTCGAGTCCAGTATGAGACAAAAATTTCCTTGGATGAGCTGCTCCTAAGACAATTCAAGGTTTGGAGAAGGAGGAGAAGAATTGCAGGGGGGAAAAAAGAATCAGCATTAAAACACTCTGAAATCATGAGGTTTTTCTGAATAAAGGGAAGTTTTTGGGCACCCAGCCTGGCAAAAGCACCTGCCTGGAGGGAGGGTGTGGGTGATGAGTCCAGCAAAAGAATCTCTCATCCTCACCCCCCACAACAACCAGCAGCTGGAGTTTCTCTCAGAGAGGAAAATACAAGTTTTTCTCTTTGGGAAGCCAAGCCCCCAGCAGTGATTTATCAGAATAAACAGAAGCAGGTTCCCTGCCCTGTGTTTGCTATAGGTTAATGGAAATTATATCCCACACTGCTCTCTCTTGATGAGATAGATCCCAGTATATACAGGGTGTCTGATGGAAAAACACAGCACTTGCATTTTTATTCAAGGTTTGCTCATACAGAAATTGTCACTGGAACTGTATCACCCAGTGTGGTTCCTGATTTCTGTTTTTTCCAGCATCCTGGGATGATCCATGTGGATTTGGGGGGATCAGTCCTATTTGGAGACGCTGGGGGAAGCTCTGTCCCCTCATGACCCAGCACTGGACTGCAGCTCTGGGGATGTACTGGGGCAGCATCCCAAGAGGAGATTTCGGGAAGAGCCAAGCTGGGATGTATGGAAACAAGCCCTGCCTGCCAGCACTGTTTCCTAATCCTGGACACCAAAACTCTCTGATCGTTAAACCAGTGTTCAGAGATTCGGCTGAAGGCTGCCATGCAGACAACATCCAAACTGACCTTTGAGGAGATGAGCAAAAGAAAAAAAGAGAGAAAACACAAGGGGGTTACTGTGAAAATGCTGGAGAAAAGCAGTCATTTCAATAAGGGACCCCACCCTTCAAATAAGACTTATTGCTAATGCATGCCCAGGACATTTCTGTGTGATGGTATGCTAAAAAAATCCTCTCCCCAAACAGGGACTAAAGGCTTTGTTGTGTCATGAGCAAGGCTTACAATTCCCAAGAAAAATCCTGTCCCTCTCTTGCATCATACAGCCAGGGATGGAGAGGACATTTCTAGACAAGAAGGCCATCGGCCATCGGCCAGGATGAAGGACAAACAGGGAATACATTCCTGACTTGCTACTTAATTGCTTTCATGCAGGTGCAAAGGGCTAAATGAAAAGAAAATAAGGATGAGTGTGTGGGGCCTAATTAATCTCAGCTTTAAGCAGGAGCCTAATGTCAGGAGGAGGTGGCTGCTGGAACAAACAGGCTTCCACCCAACTTCTGTGCAGATTTTGTGGTATTTGTCCTCCAAGGGCCAGGCTCGTTTCCAAGGCACTGGTGGGTGATGCCCCTGTCAGGTAAGGAGGTGATGGGGACAGTCCCACCCTATGTGGCAGGGCTGGCTGGTGCTCGCTGGCAGTGCCAGCAGGGTCTGCTTTCCTCTTTCCCCCTGTATGGAAAGCACTACACATGTAGGAGTTGCTCTCTGTGAGTCTGAGCAGAGTTTCATTCCTGATCCCTTTTGACAGCTCCATGCAGAAGTGATGGAGAGTTTAGGGGATTCCAGGGCAAACATGGTCCAGTGCCTGCAGCACTGGTCTCAGGATCTGGTTCCTCTGCCACACAAGTTGACTCTTAAACCCACAAAGGTTTAAAAGTCAAATTGGAAAAGGGGAAAATATCTTTTCTGCTTGTGCCCAGGAACACTCCTGCTAGCACAGCAGCCTCAGAGATGGTGCAATCACCCTCAGAGCTCAGGCGTTTCCTCTTGAAATAAGTGGGAGTAGTTTTAATAATGGAAAACCTAATCCAGAAAGGGAATCTCCTCCTCTTGGGGAACAATGCAGAGCCACCACTGCCAGCCCGGGATCTGCAGGGACCTGTATATCATGGACTCTTTAATTTAATAGCCTGGAAAATGTGAAGGTCTGTCTGCATGTCAATAAAGTCCCAGTGAAACCCCTGGGAGTGTGTTTGCCAGCGCTGGCCCCAGCAGGGCTTGGGGCTGTCCCTCTTTCACCCCCACAGCTCCAGAAGAGCAGGATGTCCTCAGTTTCCCTCCCTGTCCTCACATTGCACTTCATATTTTTTAAGCTCTTTTGAGCTCTTTGTCCCTCCCAAGGTCCTTCCCCTCTCACTGTGTTATGCTGCAAGAAATACAGAAAGAACCAGATGGAAACTGATAGACTGCAGGAAAAAAGTGTATTCATTAAAATGGCAAAATGAACCACATTTCCCCTTATTAATTCCCTCCTTGCAGCATTTCCAGTCCAAGCATGTACCTGTGATGCTTCCCTGGACCCGTGTGGTCCAGGAGCATCTCTGAGGTGCGTGTGTGCGCGTGTCTGCGAGTTTCTCGGTTGTCTGAGCAACGGGACGTTCATCACTAACTCCCAGGATAATTAACTCATTCTCCTGTATTTATAGCAAACCAGTGCAGGGAGTGTTGGCACTTATCCCTGATAGAGCCACGTTTGGCCACAACGTTTTGAATTTTGGCTGTTTCTTGCATTACAGCAGCTTTGTCATCATCCCCACTGCCTGCTCATTAAGTGGGCAGCTCATTAAGCTAACAAGGGCAGGGCTGATGATGGCTGCCTGAGCCAGGCTGCCCATGGGTGCCTGCCTCGGTGTGCCCCACTCCTGGTTTGCAGGTGCAGGGAGTGTTTGCAGCAGCATTTCCATCTCCAGATGCCTGCATATGCCTGTGCTAACAGCAGCGTCGCTCCTGGCTTGCCTGCTGGCAAGGGGAGATTTTACTGCTTCAAGGTTTGTTGCAGGGATCTGATGCAAGGAAACGTTGGAGCATCCTGACTCAGCACCGCAGCGGAGGGGGACCCGTGGGAAAGACACGGAGCATCTTCTCTCAGCATCAGGGCATGCGTATGCCAGGTATGTTCCCGTCAGCTGGGATAAATCCTGACCTGCTCTCGGATTTCTCGTTTCTTCCAGAGAAGCAACTTGGTACTTTTTAGCTGTTCTTTCTTTTTGCTGCTTGTTTGTTCACTTGGTCTTTGGGGAGGGAGGGGTGAAGGAAGCAAGGGGAAGGGGGCTCAGGGGGGGTGTGGTGGGGCTGGAGGAGGGCTCATTGCAGCAAGGTGTTGTTGCAGAACTGGGGAGACAGATTTGATCTCTGCTGTTCCTGTTATTTGTACAAAGGTAAGGAATACTTTATTTTGGAATCAGCAAACAGGAAGGTGATTGAAACAGTAGATGTGCTGTACCTGCAGCTGGGACTGTAAACAGCTTGTGACCACAGGAACTGAAAGTGTCTGTGTCCTTAAAACGTGAGTTCTACTCGGGTAAAAAGGGCAATGAAATCAAGCGTGGGGGACAACCACACTGCTCATCACTCCCCAGCCACCCCTGTTTTAGGGAGGGTTCTACCTTTCCCTCCTCCTCCTGCTTTGCCTCCAGAAGGGAAAGGGACAGAGGTGTTGTGCTGGTGCTGCTTGGGTCCTGGGAAGGTCCAGCCTGCTAAATGCCACTGTGATCCTCTCCCAGGAGCCACTGTAAGACTCTGGACAGTGTGGGATGCCCCTTCTGCCTGGTCACCCCCAGCTGCTCCTGCCCATGACCCCAGATCTGGCACTTGAAATGGAGGTAGATCATTAAGGTTTAGCACACTAATGGGAAGGGCTCTGGGGTTTCTAAAAAACTGAGCCCTGCTTACAAACTCCCTTTGGAAGGACAAGTCCTTGAACCGAGCACAGCTGCCCCAGCACAGGCTCAGCCAGCTCTGGTATGACCTATTCCCAGCAGGATGCTGGCAGACAGTGACTGGTTCCATGGTCCTGGCCACTACTCCTGCTTTCCCAGCTGCTCAGCCACCTTGCAAAGAGCTAAAAATATATGTCTGTGTGAGCAGTCACTGTAGCTACAGCCAGAGAGGGTGGCCAGGCTGGGTCACTGTGGTGGGGGGACTCGGTGACTTTGCAAAATGGGCAACACAGAGGGGACAGGCAGGGACAGGATGGGACAAGACGGAATGGGACAGACTGCTGCTGGTACCTCCAGTGCAGATCCCACCATCTCCCCACTTTTGTTGAAGCTGCAGCACTACAAAGCCTCTAAGATGGGGTTCACTTTGCTGCTTGTGTTTCAGCAGGGGATGAGCGAGGAGCAGCTCCCTGCATCTCCCCACTGCCCCACCACGCAGGAGGACACCAATGTCTCGGCCTCTGCGTTCCCCCAGTACTGGGTGGAGCCCCGGTTCACCCAAGCAGCCAAGGTCCGTGTGATCATCACAGCCATCTTCTTCCTGCTGGCAGCAGGCAGCAATGCAGCCGTGCTGGGCAGCCTGCTGAGGAAGAGGAGGAAATCCCACGTGCAGCCACTGATCCTCAGCCTGGCGCTGGCCGACCTGCTGGTGACAGTGATGGTGATGCCTCTGGATGCAGCATGGAACGTGACAGTGCAGTGGTATGGAGGGGACATCTCCTGCAAGATCCTCAACTTCCTCAAGCTCTTTGCTATGTATGCTGCTGCCCTGGTACTGGTGGTCATCAGCCTGGACCGGCACGCAGCCATCCTCCATCCCTTCTCCCGTGCTCACCGCCGCAACGGGATGCTGCTCCGTGCTGCCTGGGCTGGCAGCGTGCTCCTGGCTTTGCCCCAGGTAAAGTTCAGTATGCTCCCCATGGAGTTTGCCTAGGCTGGGGTGGTTTTGGAAAAAGGCTTCTCCGTCCAACATCCCCAACCAGTCCATCCCAATCCATGGACTCCACAGGCACCAGAATAAGGCATGAGTTTGGTGCCCAGAGCCTGTCTCCCAGTCTGACACCAGCAGGAAGGTGCTCTCCATGCACAGCCAGCAGCATCTCTAGGATGCAGTGCTCTATTCCAAATTCTTTCTGAGCTTTTATTTGGTTCTCCATTTCAGCTTTTCCTCTTCCACCTGAACACAATCCCAGGAAGGAATTTCACCCAGTGTGTTACTCATGGGAGCTTCCGAGCACACTGGGAGGAAACTGTCTACAACATGTTCACCTTCACCACCCTCTACATCACCCCCCTGAGCGTCATGATCGTCTGCTACATCCGCATCCTTTGGGAGATCAGTAAGCAGCTAAAGGTCAATAAAGGTAAGTAGATCCTAGCCCTTAAATGACTGAACTTCTCTATCCTGGAATTGTTGGGTGTGTCACAACATCCTTTGAAAGCTAAGAAGTTTTGCACAAACCAACTAAGAGGTTTTGCACATTTATTGACCCCAGCCCTTGCTGTCTTCTGCTTCCTGTGGGACACGGACCAGATTATGAGATGATCTTCCCTCTCTGGCAGAAGCAGAGTCATGGATGGTTATGTTGTTTTGGTTTTCCCCTATCTTCAATTATCTTTTTGACTCTCCTTGGCAGGTTTGACAAGAAATCAAAACGAACACATCTCCAAGGCACGCATGAAGACTCTCAAGATGACCATAGTGATTGTTGCCACCTTCATAATCTGCTGGACCCCTTACTATCTCCTGGGCTTGTGGTACTGGTTCCAGCCAGCCATGATCCAGAAGATGCCAGAGTATGTCAACCACAGCTTCTTCCTCTTTGGCCTGCTGCACACCTGCACTGACCCTATCATTTATGGACTGTACACCCCTTCCTTTCGGGAGGATGTGCAGCTGTGTCTCAGGGGCATTGAAACAGCCATCACCAGGCAAAAGAGACACAAACCCATCTCAGCCTCAGAGAAGAACACCAAGGATGGTGCTGCAAATGGTGGGGTGGCATCAGGGGGCTCCAATGGGACAACTGTCAGCATGGTCTGATGAAGAGATATACCCACAAGGGGATGGCAAGCACAGCTTTGGGACTATTTTGTCCTGTAAGACCATTTTGGAGACTGTCATGACAAGGTTCCCTACTCACCTTTAGTGGGTGAGGATTTCTGGCCAGAAACTGAGAATGTGTCTTCTTCCTGTACTCAGGGTGAAAAATTTGGGGGTATTTCTGGTCTTTCTGCTGTATTCTGGCAGTGGTGTGACAACTAGAAAAACATGTACCTGACACATGCTCCAGCCCTGATTCTGGGATCAAGCTTCTCCACACTTCCAGCATCAACCTCTGGGAGGAAATTTACCATCGCCTCTGTGGCCCAGGTCATGCCTCTGGAGTGGCTGATCTTCAAGTGCCCTTTGCACCTACACCCAGCTGTAGAGCTGCATGGATGGTGCCACCATGAGCCTGCAAAGGTGTGATCACAGGCTTTTACTCTGTTTTCTTCACCCATTGTAGGAAAAGCTCTCTGGAAATTTCAGATCTCCTGACTCAGAACCTGCCTGGTTCTCCCATGGCTGTGTGACAAGCCCTGGGAAAGATCTAAATATCTGGAGATTGACTAATGCAGGGGCATTCATACCCCAGGCATGGTGGGCAGGGAGGGAGTGCTGTGGGGATGGAGGGACTCAGGCAAGAGTGGTACAAAGAACCACAGCAGGGTGGGGTGAGGTTTCTTCTCTCTTTTGAAGAGAGCCAGAAGGGAAAACAAACCCTGCTACTGTTTTCTGGTGTGAAGGGGATGGTACAGACAGACAGACACATTACACAGCAGCTCTGTGGGCAAACCAGGAGAGAGAGTATTTGGGGTAATGAGAACCAGACCTGACACTGCCCCTTTCTGTCCCCATGTCCAGAGCACAGGCTGGCAGGTTGCAGGCCACATGCAGGCCACATTTGCTTTACCCCAAGCAACACCAGCCCCTCAGCTCTGCCCCAGCAGAGCAGGTGCAGCCACCCCACAGGTGTGTTCGAGGTGTCCCAATGATGGAAGGGATGGGATGCAGCTGGTAGGGCTCCACCAGCACCTTTAGTGCCAGATGGAGGTAAATGAGGGCAAGGAGGACTTCTGGAGGGATCAGCTGAGCTGTGGTGAGTAACATGGGTTGTTTGCTTTCTACCATAGTGCCAAAAGTTGCTTGTGAAGGCAGAAGTCTCTTCTCTGGGTGTGGGTTGAAGAGATGAGGTTTTTTCAACTGTGTTGTCCTTTCCAGGTAATTAGAAATAGTGGATTATTTCTTTTTTTCATTCTCTGATGGTTGTTATTAAATGTGGGGTTTGCTTTTGAAGAGAAATTCAGTTTTAAGCCAGGTGGGTTGTTGTTTTCTTAGTTTAGTTAAACCTTTGGACAGCTCAGGAGCTCTGGACTTGGCAGGAGGCAGTTTCTTGGCTATTTTTGTGGCCATTGCAGCTTTGAATGACCATCTGGACTTTATCAGGATGAAAGAGCTTTGTTTTAAAAACAACCCCTGTCTTGCTGTGGTTGCGTGTGTAGGGAGCTGGGAGATGTCTTCCCCTCTAGAAAACAAATCTCCTTTGGGCACTGAGGGGGCTTTTTCTCAACACTGTTTCTAAGAGGTGTTGGCTCCCCATCAGCCAGAAAGGATCTGCATTGGTCTCCCAGTTCACCAGCTAACAAATCATTGAAATTAGAGGGGTGGCAAGCAGTCCTTGCAGGCTGGCTGAGGCTGGGCAATGAGGGCGCAGGAAGCCACAGTGCTCACAGTGATGCTGAACTGCGCTTGGGTATCCAGCCCTTGCCCTTCTGGTACTAATTATTATTTATGCTAAACATGTAGCCCAAGAAGAAAAAAAAAATCAATTAGAACTGCAGGAGCCCAGACCAACTGGAGGGGACAAGCATGAGCTGTTTAGGAAGCATCCAAACTCCAATGAGATGCGTAATCGCAGTTTGGCTTTCCTGGGCTCGTTCTGCTCAAAGTTAATTACCCAATGCTAACAGAGCAGGGGGTGCCTGATGCCAGACTGGCAAAAAAGGCTTCTTGTAAGGTGATGGGAATGGCTTGCGGTAGGGGAAGCTAATTTATTCATCAGACACTCCTTTGGTCTCTTTTGTTTGTACTGCTGATGGGAGGCAGACCTTGAAGGTGCGTTAGTTTTCTGGCAAGCCTTGAATAAGTAGGAAAATGTCTTTAATCTACTGAAAATTGTCTTCATCCACTTTTTGCTGAGTGGGAGCAAACAGATACGACATTGCTCATACACGTCTCCTCTTGCCCAGCAACAGGAGAGCTCAGAGATCTTCTTTGAGGAGCAAGAAATACTTTTTTTTCCTTGTGGGAAGGATTTTACACCCCATGGGTACAGTGAAAAGGCAAAAGTGGGTTTGGCTTTAGGGGGACTCTGATCTTGCAATAATTTAGATTGGAAAACATCTCTATGAAGAGTAGGAAAATGGGAATTCTGGCAAGCATATGTACCTTAGTCCTTAGGGGAAGCATGGCACATTCTTTTGGATTCTTGCAGTCACCATAGTGCTGCTCCTTTTGCCCAACTCTTTCATACCTCCCCTCCTGTTGCTGATGTTCAAAGTGACATCTTGTGGAGTCTGGAGTGTGGGCAAGGTGCCCAAAGTGACAGCTTTTATGAGAGAAGGAAAATGTCACTTGGAAACGTGTGCTGCTGAGCCATGTGTCCACTGCATGCAGGAAGGGGGAGCAAGCAGGTGGGCAGCACCTCCCTGGGGAAGCTGGGATCAGTCTGGGTCCTGCCAGAGGTGGGCCAAAGCCCAGGCCTGGTTTGTATATTCCTGCATTTCTGATTCTGCTTTTCTTGTATTTGCTCACACTTTAGAAAGCACAAGATTCTTGCATCGCTTCTTAGGACCATGAATCCCCAAGTCTCGCTTTCCCCCCAACCCAGGGGTGGTTCTGCTTTCTGTGGTGCTTCCTTCTCTCTCCCCCCACTGCCTCAAACCCTTTGTCTCCAACAGCACCTGCTCTTCTCCTCAGCTGGCTCCTGAGATCTCTGTATATAAATATATATAAAATAGAGAGAGAAAATACTTTTTATATTTATTATCTATTTATGCTTGTTGGAGGAAAATTCTCCTGCTTCCTCAAAACCTGCTCATTCCCACCAAGGAAACACGTTACCACACTTCTTGCAGTCCCAGGCAGGATCAGATTTGTCTAATTTGGTAACAATTCCGTAATATTCACCACAGTAATGTAATGAACATATTAATAAGAGCAGGTAGCTCTGTATTTTACAACTCCTCGACCTCACCCTGGGCCGCCTGCTTCAAACACAGCGGCCCTTTGTTCGGGAGGAAATTCTGATTCATTCCCTGTTAGTGTTTTTATAGCACTGTGCATGTTCAAAGAGCCACGCAAGTGGCTTAAGAGGCTAACACAAACCTTGGGTTAATTCATAATACTGTTAGTTACTCAGCACAATACCCACATTAATCCAGATGACTGCCCCTCGCCACGTTGGGAAACACATGCTGAAATCAGCAGGGAGCTCCAAAAACAAGCGTGGGAGTAGGATATTAAGTATTTTGCCAGGCTGCTAGGTAGGATCTGAGCACCTTAAATGTATTTAAAATATTTTCCCACTGCTGTTGCCTCGCTCCACAGCTGTGGAGCTGAAGCAATGATGAGGCTGTGCCCAGAATCCCTGCAGGCCTGAGCATGAGGAATGGGGCTACAAGCTCTCCAAGGGATACTCCAGACACATCCATCAGCCCCCACCTGAAACCACCTCCTTTTTTGGGGTCTATTCAAACTGATCAAAGCAGAAAAAGCTGGTTTTGTTTTGGTTTTTTTTTTTTTTCTTTTTTTCCTTTGATACCTGCTGATTTCATTGCAGAGCTGGATGTGCGTGTCTGCCATGAGCCCCCACAATGCTTGCTCTCTGGGGACATAGCCTGGAACTATTATTACTTCTGCTTACTCTCAGAAACTTTCCTATGCAAAGAAACCCAAAGAAAAGAGTTTTAAATCCCTGCTGTGTTCTTTTCATCTGGCTCAGGAGCTCCCAGGTTTGTGCCTTTCCCTGCAGTGCAGCAGACAGCCATCCCACAACTGCTGCTCAACCTCCTCCTTTTCCAAAGGGCCCCAAACAGCCCATCTGTTCCAAAAGAAGGGGTTTTTTTCAAACAAACCAGGCTTTTACAAAGCAGTATCCTTTAGACAGCATAAAATACCTCCAGGTTTTCTGGCTGGCACATTATCTCCCCTAAACTTGTATATTTACATGGCACAACATTTAATATAACATGCTGAAGACAAAAATAGACAAATATTCCCACGACCCCTTTGCACATCCCAAACCCCAAGTTTCTGCACTGAAATATCAAGGAGTAAACTATAAAGTAGTTGAACCTGTTGCACAATAAATTATTTGTTTATGTATATTTTAATTGCAAATCTCTGCTATAATTAGCACGGACACTTCTTGGGCTGAGGCGCTGCAGTGTCCTTTGACAGTGAGCATTATTAACAGGCTCTTAAAGGCAATGGGGAATTGGATTATAATGTTCTTGTTTTGCAAGCTGTATGGTGAATAAATAAATTTGTTCTGGCAGCAAAATTAAGCGGGATAAATGTGTCTAGCTCCAGTCACCAAGAAGAGGGGTTGCTGTAAATGAACTTGTTCTCAGCCTTGAATTAAAAAACTTGATTACCAGGACATTATTTCTGGCAATTAGGTACCAGAACAACATCAGAAAAATAAGAGATTTTCTTTGAAATATTTAATGAGTAAGCTAGTAATCACATACTCATTTGCTGGAAATATGTGATGAGTTGGGGTTTTTTTTGTGGTTAGGGTTCACTGTGCAATGAAAATCTGCATACATCAAATCTACTAAAGGCTGGACTGCAAGACTGAACTGTGGCACCTATCTGACTTTTCTTTGCCTAGAATCCCTGGGTCTTCATGGGATTACCCCACGCCCAGTCACTAATCAGAGGACAGTGCTTTGCTCCCTTTTCTGTTTCAGGCAGTTGTAGGTTGCTTTGCAAACACAACAAACAGCAAACACAAATGACTTGACAGGAGGGAGAGAGGAGAGAGCATTGCCCTGTGTATGTTGCATTGCTAACTTGCACGTGGTGTATTCTCTAACAAATCCCCAGTTTGGTAAGAACAATCCTTATTCAGTATTGATGCTGAAAACCCTGGGTTTGTCTAATCTGCACAGTAAGCTAGGATAAGACAGATCACGGCTGAGACCACAAGCCTTGTAGATGTTTGTGCTGGTTTTGTCCAGGATACAATGAATTTTCCTCATAGCAGTGCAGTAACTATGTTTTGGATTTGTGCTTAACTGCCAGCTGGGATGAAAACACAACAATGTTCTACAGAGGGGAAAAAACATACTAGAAACCGTTTAAGTTCTTCCATTTGGCGGTTGTTTTATTTCTTACTGATTTTTTTTTCCTTACAATCATTATGCTGAAATATAAAAATTCCTGGCCAAAGTTAGTTTTAAAATTTTAAAAGTAATTCCATCTGCATTGATACATGCCAAACATCACTAGATTCAGTTTCTGAAAACACACTGATAAGATTCCCAAACAGGTTGCTTTGCCTGACATCCAGAAAAATCCTCCTTTCCAACTTGTGCAAACATACTTCAGCTTGACAGAAAATAAGTTACACCTGAGTGTTTCCATGCTTAGTTTTCATTAATCTTAAATAACCTTTTTTCCATGGACCCTTAACAATTGGCTCATGCTAAGCCGCACCACAGTGATCCTTTTCAGCTGTACTAGGCATCCTCATGAATCCCAGGAACACAGAAATAAGAATAATTGCAGAGATGCCATGAGGATTAATATATTGGTGACAGAAGTGGGCACCTTTATTTCCAGAGCTCTGGAAGACAGGCAGTGCACTGCAGATCAGCTATTGTTAAGGCACGTGGTGAAATGAACAGTTTATCATCTCGGCTGGTTCATCTCTCCGAGTCAAACATTCTGTGCCAGTAGTAGATGAAGGTTGGTGAGTTGCTGGCCCCTATCGCTATCAGCAACAGCAGGTACAGCATCATCATTACAGCAAAACGGTGGGTGTAGAACCAGGAAGATTCATTAGAAGGCCTGAAAGGGGAAAAGGGCATGAATTCTGTCAGAGATGCACAAATATCTTGGCAAAAAGTATTTCAGGCTTCATTATTTTAAGCAAATCCTATAAAAACAGGAAGTTGTTCCACAATCTCTGTAACTAAGGCAGCCTGATTTCCACCACATCCCTTTTCCTTAAGTCTCTGTGCACAATTCTGTCTTTTCTCCCCATGTTCACACCTTTCCCTGTGGTCTGGAGCTGTAGCTGCCTGGCCTGTAGACATGTGTTGAGTAGCTGAGTGAACACTGCCACTTAGCACTTAGGATAGATAAGGGCAGAGTTAAAACTGAGGCAGTTGTAAGAGGTGCACTCACCAGACATTCACTCTTGGATTCCTGCCACAAACAGATAATTAGACCTCTCAAAGACTCTAAGTGCTTACAGGTCTGGTAAAAAAAGCAAATTTAGCTTAGCCTGGGAATGTCAAAGAGCAAGGCAGAGGCAACATGATAGTGTAAGATTTCCATAGAAAACAGGCTACAAACAAATTCTGGCAGTGCAGTATATCTTTCTTGGTTGTTTTCTATTATTTTTCAACAATGAGATGTGTTTATCTGGCTGTTGTAGCAGCTCATCCCTCTAGACAGCTGAACTCTTACCTCCTATGCTGCTTCTGTGAATACACTAGCAAGTATTTAACTCGTAAAAGCTGGTTGTTTGTGACAACAAAGTATTTCTGTGGTACGTCTCCCCCTTCGCTGTTTTTCACTCTTGCTCTTTTTCTGTCTATTTCTTCTGAATCTGAATTGGGAAAAGAAAAAAAATTGCAGAACTTCAAGTAACTGTAAAAAAGTAAACAACCAACACCCCCATACACACCCCCCAGAAGAATGGGAATGAGATAACCAAAAATCTAGTCTTGGTATTCCCCTGAATCCCTCAGCATCCAAGAATAGAGTGAGAAGTTTGCTTGAGGCTATACCACTCCTAGTCATCCTTGGTATGGATGACATTATGGCCCAGACCAGGGTGACAAGGAGGTAAATCTCCCATCCAGTGCTCAAGGAGCCACTGATATTAACGGGGAAAGAAAAATAACATGAAGGACAGATGTAACTGCTACACAGTTATTACTGTGCTAGCCTCACCTTTCTTTTTCACCTGACACTTTACATCTGGGTGGTCAATGATCTCACAGACAGCCACACAGCTGAGGACAGAGCCCAGTGCACTTCGCTGCCAGCCGAGGCTGTGAGGGCTGTACAGCAGAGCCAGGCTCAGGTCACTGGTCAGATAGGTGCCTTCACCAAACAGGGATGTCTGAAACAGAGCAGAAATCCACCCTAAAATCATGTGCTGCAAACCTCAAACAACATACAAGTGTTCTTTCCTTTCAGACTGGCAGTTCTGCTCCTGAAGGTAAATTACGAAAGGCCTTTCTGACCCATGCTGGGCCTGGTCCATGCACTGTTTTTGTCCTGGCACAACTTCCTTGGGGTGGGGCTGCTGCCCTCTCCCATCCCTCAAATTAGCTGCTTGGCAGAGCACTTGGTGTGGACAGATTCATGCTTTCCCGGATTTGGAGTTAGTTTGCCAGCAAAAGTATTTTACATCAACATGACTGCACTGCTGTTCAAAGGCATTTCATCGATTTATTGAGACTGTCATCATTCAAGTAATCTAAACTCCCCAAACAAGACAAGGTTTTACTTCATTTAAATCCATGCTTTACTAGAAAAGAGGAAAGAACTTTTCAATTTGCCACACTGGCTAAAATTATTACTCCAGTAAGTCCATTGTACCCAGTAAACCATTACTCATTGAGAATGTGGGGAAAAAACACAATCCAGGTTGACTGGAATGTCAAGCAGGTGCTGTGTCAAAGCTGCCTCACAGCTGACACAAAAAGCCAGGAATCTCAACTTCCCTTCCACTGAAATCAGAAGAGGTGCAAATCCTGTGGGATGTCTCCCTGAACCAGACCATTTTAAGAAGGCTCCACTGGCAAGCAGCACCTGAAACTTTGCTGAATACAAGGCCAGGCAGAAAATCTCCACTATCCTCCGTCTCTGCAGACAGGCACTTCCCAGCTGCAGGCTGTCAGGACAGGATTTTCAGAGGAATTACACTTCCTTATAAAGAAGCAAAAGACAGTCATAATTTGTCACACTGGTGAAAAGGGTTTCATGCCACTTCCAGTTTTTACCCTCAGTCTGCGCTAGAAAATCCAACACGGCCATCTGCGAAGGCCTACACTGAAATGAACACAGCAGAACAAGAGCATCAGCACATTTCATACCCCAAAAGGAATCTGGGCCTATTTTTAAAATGCATACCCAGCTGCAAGTGAGCAAGGGAAGATGGTGTCAATGGCAGGAGCCTCACCCTGTTCAAGTGGCAGTGCAGGCCGTGGTGCAGGATGGAATGGAAGTTCTCCAGGCGGCTCCCGTGGAAGGCGTAGATAAGGTCCCGCTCTCCCTTGGTCTCAGCAAACTTAGTGTTCATTTGATCACAGTACATGACTTCAAAGAGATAGTCTGGAGCAGGAACTGCAGCCCCAGACATCCCTGTGAGTTCCTGGATCTTCTCGTACTTAAAAACAGGAAGGAATATCAATGTTGGTTTATGTGGTTACATTACTCACTGGAAATTCCGCTTCCCGTCCCTTCATAGCGTTTAATGGATTCTGATTATGCTTTTCTGAGTTAGAATTCAACACTCTCACAATTCAGAAGGAGTAAGTAAGTAAAAATCCTGCCAGTTTCTTGCTATTGAAGTTAAATCCTTAATCTTGTCTCCAGAAAAAAACCCCAAACCTGAATTGTAATTATGAATTAATTTATTATGCAAGGACAATATCACAATTCTGCTTTGGCTATTAAGACAATATATTCATCAGCTGATCTTGCAAGAGGAAAAAAAACAAAAACAGAAGCTGTTTTCAGCTTACTGCTAATCTCTACAATTATTTTGATCCCTGCTACAGAAGTGCCTGAGTGGCTCTGAACCTTTCCCTTTTTGGGGCAAAAGACAAGAGTTGTCTTTCTCAGTGACAAGCAGGACCCAGCTCCATGACACCCAAATTGGACTCTCTCAGCCTAAACCATGCACGTGCATGTTATGTTAGCTGCAGTAATCAACTACAATCACTGTCCATCATCAACTACTGACATTGGTAACTCTTTCTTCCAACCAGTGTTCCTGAAAATTTACTTTAAAGCATTCCTCTCTATATACAGAGAAGAATGGATTTATGTTCAGCTGTCAAGCTCTCACAATAACCAACTTAATTCTGGGAGGAGGAAATAGTGTCTGAAGAGCAAGTTTGCCTCAAAAGCCAAATTCTAATTTAGATTTTCAGAATTCAAAACTTACCTCCTGTTTCTTAGTACTTTGTATCATGAAGACTTTAGATGATAGAATCCAACTAAACAGCTCCCAGGTCCTTGTATCTGTATTTGGAACAGATTCCAGAAGCTCTTTGAGGCTTGGTAGAGCCTTGGTATCTGCAAGCTAACAACAGAGGCATTCAGCACAGGCTCCTTAGCGCCATTGCGATTAAACAGGGACCTCTAGTGAAAACGAAACAATATTTCACCCCAACCAACTGAAAAACAGGTTCTGTTCTGAGATATAAACATTTGTTTCCAGTTTGTGGGGAAGTTTGTCAATTGCTCTGAACGCAAATAGCAGGCAAGTTACAAACAGTGATATTTACCAACGCTATCTGTAGGGTTTGTACAGGAACAATCAGACGCACTCCTGAGAGAAAACAATCTATCACAGAGCAGCATGTGCAGTACACCTCACATGGGAGTGTTCAGGTCATGTAACATGCAAGTCCTTCAATATGAATTTGAATGTAACGTTGGCAAGCTCTCTTCACACTTCACATAATATTAGAAACATTCAGGCTGGAAAACACATCTGAGATTACTGAGTCCAACCCTTAGCCTAACTTTGCCAAGCCCACCACTAAACCATGACCCCCAGTGCCACATCTACGTGTTTTCTGAACACCTCCAGGGATGGTGATTCCATCACTTCCCTGGGCAGTCTGTGCTAATGCCCAGCCACCCTTTCAGGGTAGAAATGTTCCAGAATCCTCAATCTTGAGCCGCTTGAGGCCGCTCCCTCTCGTCCTGTCGGCTCCCTACCTGTTACCTATGGCTTGTTACTTCATGTGCTGTCCACACCGGATCTGGGCGTTTCCCAGTGTGGGTTTATCGGTCAGAATCCCAAATACTATTTTAAACCTGGATTTCTTGACTGGATAAACCTTTCATCCTGACTGATCCGTGACCCTGCGGCGCCGCTGCCCTCACCTCTGCGGGCAGCCTGTGCTCCCCATCGGGGCAGGTGCCCTGGCGCCTCGGGCAGCCTCCCCGGGCCGGCCCCAGGCACTCACCAGCCCCTCGAAGTCCTTGCTGTCGCCGCTGGCGTAGCGGCCCGGGAAGGGCCTCAGCGCCGAATCGCGCTTGTAGCTCTGCAGCGCGGCGGCGAACAGGCTGCACCGCAGGTCGGCGGCCAGCGGGTCCCGCCGCGCCGCCTCCCTGGCGCCCAGGGCCGCCTCGCCGGGGCCGGGGCCCGGTGCTGACATGCCCGGCGGGGGCTGCCGAGCACCGGCCGCTCCGACAAGGCGGCAGCGCCCGCCCCGCCGGCGTCGCCCCTTCCGCCGCCGGGGCCGCGGCGTGGCCCCGCGGCCCCGCCCCGCAGCCGCCTCCGCCCGCCCCGCGCCGCTCCGGAGCTGCCGGTCGGTGCGCCTCCGGGAGCGAGGGTGGCGGGCGGTTGTGCCCTGTTACGTGGGGATGGGGAGAGGGGACGGAGGTCTGGGGGAATGGCGCCTTCCCCTCCGGTAGAGACCGGAGATTATTACAGAGGACAGTGGCATCTTCCCCTCAGGCAGAGACCGGGAGTGGGGTTCAGGGACACAGTGGCATCTCCCCCTCAGGCAGAGGCCGGGAGAAGAAGGTTCGTGGGGAATAGCGCCTTCTCCTCAGGCAGAAATCGGAAGAGGTGTACGAAAGGGACTGGCACCTTTGCCTCAGGTAATGACCTGAAGAAAAGTATGTCGAGGGAATGGTGCTTTCCCCTCAGGATGAGACTGAGGGGGGTGCCGTGGGAAAATGGCGCCGTCCCCTCAGGTGTTGGTCAAGAGTTGGGTAGAGTGGGCCATGGCACCCTCCCCTCAGGGGATGACCAGGAGAGGGGTATAGACAGGAATGGCACCTTGCCCTCAGGTAGAGATTGGGAAAAGGGGTACAGTGAAAAATGGGGTCACCCTCACAGGTAGAGACTGGGAGAGGGGTATGGGAGAATGGTGCTTTCTCTTCAGGTGGAAACTGCGAGAGGCCTACAGGGTACAGCAGCATCTTCTTCTCAGGTAGTGACCTGGAGGGCGTAAAGGGAGCAATTGCATGTTCCTCTCAGAGACTGGAAGGGTTTATAGGTCAGGAGGGGAAATGTCACCTTTACCTCAGATACAAACCAAGTCAGGCCCCAAGACCATGGGGCAAAGAGGACATGGAGGGGGACCCCAGCTCTTTATACGCAGAGTGCAAGCGCATCAGGAGCCCATGGCAGGGGACAGAGGGGGGGATGCTGACAGTGTGCTGGGGTGTTAAGTGCACAGTGGCCATGTCAGGTGGCTTGTGCCCCATCCTCTGCACAGCACAGGGAGGGTCCCAGGGCCCTGCCCTCAACTGCTGGGGCCTGGCAGATACAAACTCCCATCTTGGGCATTGCATTCGTGTGAAAGAGCAGATTAACTAGAAGGGTTATCTAAGGAGATTGTTTTTTGTGTCAAATTTGGTTTTATGTAGCTCTAATTTTAACAGACTTACTTAAGTCAAAAACATGTTGATGTCATTACTCCTCAACAATTCCCTTTGTCATCCAAATTTGTAGTCTCAAGGAAGAATCCAGGTTTGTTTGAGTCACCTCTGCAGACTGGCATTGCAGGATTAAGGGAGAGGAATTCACATTTTAATTGAACCTCTTCATCAAGTTGCATTCCTTATGTTGCTTGAAATTGAGGCTCAGTGTTCCTCCCTGGAATGCTGGTGTGATGTTCGTGCTGTGAAGCCTCTTTCCAGTCCCAAAATGTCTTAGAAATTCCCATCGTCAAGGTGGAAGCCTCCTCAGCCCAAATGCTGTTAGATATCAGATATTGGTGTCTTGAGTAAAATTTTGGAAATGTATAGCAATATTTGAGGTCTTCTAACACCTTTCTTGGTTTCTTCATTCAGGAAGGATATTGCGCATATCCATGAAGTAACTGATGCAGGCATGCACAGATGCTCAGAAAAATGCTAAGGTCAGTTGTGAATACTTTTTACTGGGCTCTCATCTTGTAGCTGGATTTCCAGAGATAGCTGGAGCTGCAATTGGCAGCCTTCTTTAATAGGAACACCATCTGTGTTATATCCTAAGGTGAAACTGGTCAAAAGCAAAAAAAAAAAAGGGAACTTGATTCCTAAGGTGCAGAATTCCCATTCTTAATCATCCACTTGAATGACTTGAAATGTTTAATAATTCTGAATACACTTAATAATGATCAGATTTCAAAATTTTGGGTATAACCAGATAGCCTGTGCACTGTTGCATTAAATTGTAAGATATTTCACAATAATATATATAATTGAATTGAGTTGTAGCTTTGTTTACTTGCTTTTTACTAGTTTATCCAAAAAAGCACCTTTCCATAGCAGCTGCATCAAAAAATCTGTAATATTAAGCCATCATTTCCAGGACAGCACAAATACTTGCTTGGGTCTGACATATTTAATGACAGCATGTAGACAAAATTACTTTAAAGGTGCCTTCAGTTTACATTACTCAATTTAGTAGATACCTGTGCATGTTTTTATCTTTAGAACATTGTTCAGTCTGTGAGATCTGTGCTATTTTTCAACTTGCTTGCTCCGGAGTGTCTCCCACATGCCAGCAGCATGGATGGGTGCCCTAAGAAGAGAGCTAGCACCACACAAAGCCTTTTCTCAGGAGTTATGGAAATTACCCAGACTTGAAATGCAGCTGGAGTGATTCCTTTCCATATTTCTATATCCTTGAGAGGATGTATTTTACTTTATCTGATGTGGTGCCTTATTCTGCTAAATAAATATCTGATATCTCTGACAGGCTGTTAGCAACATCATTCAGTGATCCAGCTCAGGACATGTTTATTATCTCCCATGATATTAAATTGTTCTGTGTGATCCTTTTTTTCAAAATCAGTCCTTGGCTGTCTAATTGGCTGATTTCATTCACTAATAAATCATTAGATGTAATATTTTTTGGTGCCTGTTGAAGAAGTTTAGAAAATGGTAGAGATGTCTCTTTCTATGCATTTAGGTGGAATTTTACGTTGTTATTTTGAGCTTTTGAGCTGATATTAATAATTCCTGTGCCCTCATTTAAGATACCAATTACTGTGTTAGAGGAAACAGGGGGACTATTGCTTTTGATATCTGTGGGACAAGTAATGACACACCACAGAGCAAAGGGTGTGTCTCTTGTTTGGGAATTTCTGCATCCTGTATCTTTTACCTCCAAGTTTCCCCAGGGCTGTGGTTTTGGGACAGAGCATGGGGTCAAGAGCAGGACATGCAGGACACTGCCAGCTGGGGCCCTGCTGTTGGAAGTGGGGTGTCCTGGCATGTGATTAAGGAGTGGGATTAGGCAGTAGTCCCTGAGGAGAAGCTGGAAAAGAAAGACCTTGTGGTGAAATGGGAATGGAGATCTGGAGGGGAAAGGTTTTCCTTGGAACCACATCAGTTCTGGGGATGCTGGGCTTCCTGTGCCACCCCTTTTTATATTACTCTAAGAGAGTCAAAATGCAGTGAAAGACCTTCTATGGCCTTGTTATTGTTTAAAAAATGAACCCAAAATAGATCTAAAACATCACTGGTGCTTTAATAGTTAATGGAGATTGTGAGAGCATTGATCCAAAACCGATGCCTACCTTTGGGATTCCAAATGGATGGGGCTCCCATTACGGCAGGCTCAGCTGCGTTCCCAATGACAGATACTGATGAGATAACAAGTTTGCTGTATTGATGCTGCCTGAGAGTGCTGCCTGCTCAAACTCATTGAACACGGGGCTAAACCCTGTTTTACAGAGCTGTTCCTGAGCCAGAGGTGAAGTGCTGAAAGCTTTTGGGGCTGTTTTAGGGGAAGTGTGCCTTGGTGTGTTGGTGATCCTGAACATCAACTGCTGTAGACTCAGGCCTGCAAAATGTGGGAGGATAAGCTTGGGTAACATCATTGTTCCTTTGGAGGGGAAGCACAGTTCCCCTCAGGGTTAGCTACAGCAGATGAGATTTTCTAGCCTGTGCCTTGCAGAAACCCCGAACCCCAAAAAAGGTTTCTACTCATCCCTCTCCCAATAGCTCCAAGAGGCACTGTGTTGGCAAGGCTCTGGAGTCGGGAGAAATGTGGAACAGCTGCTGGTTTAGCTTCGGTGTTGCTGCTTTTTAATTAACTGCTGTGAGTGTGTGCCATGGGCTGGAGATTGAAATTGAAAAGCATCTTTCCAGTCCTCTGGAAAAAACCTGATGAGCAATGCTTGAACAATGTGTTGTGCCCCTCAGCGTTTCTTAGGGAGTGCATCCCATATTCCAAGCTTTCTCCCACACCTTTGCACCCCTGCTTGGCATGCTTCTATACCTACAGGCAGGCAAGACTGGCTGGGGCACTGGCAAGGAGCTCTCCTTTGTTTTTTTTTTTGAGAAGGGCCCTTGAAACGTGTTTCTTTTTTCTCACTTTATTTTCCTAGATAGAAAAGCTATCCTTGGTGATTTGCTGTGATTCAGTGCAGAGATGGTTTCGTAAAAGATACTGAAAGGGTCATTGCCAGTGCAGGAGTTTGAATAACGTGGCTGTGTGGCTTCTTATGAAATTGAAGATCTGATTATTAAACATAGACTGTAATAAAAATAGTTTCTGGTGTTGGCGGATGCATTTCAGCAAAGAAATGTGGCTTAAATGTCTTCATTTAATTCCAGTGTGTTTAAAATTGATCTCATGGACCGGAAAAGAGGTTTTTTTTTCCCCTTAACTAGGGTCTGTGAAGGAAATTAATACAGGGAAGGGAAAATAGAAATACAATACCACACTCAGTGAAACAAATGCTTATGACTGAGGGCCTCGTTCCTTGCTAGCACCACTGGAACAGCCAGCTGTATAAGGTATGTTTTATTATGGAATTAACCTTGACCTAAGGTTCAAAGAGAAAGGTTAGTTTGAAATAAATTAGTAGTATGGTCAGGTCACTTCAAAGAGTCTAAAGCTGAGCTTGAAGATTGCATGCTGTTTATGTGTATCCACTTGGAATAGAACATATGGTAAAGATAATAGCAGTAAACTATTTATCTCTTCCACCCGCCCCCACTTTGGATTTAACGCCTTTTTGTCCTTTGCATAGATCTGCTGCAGGGGATGTTTTTATCCTGGGATGTTTATTGAAAACAGAAATGTGGAATGAAACAACCTTTTAAAGTCAGCTGGGTAAAGCAGTTTTGCCTTTAACGTTTTTCCAATTGCTCAGATTAAAGTAAACCATTTTGGAAGTAGTCATGAATATGGTGAATCATATTTCTTTGTCACTTGTCTCAGTGAATTCAGTCTTAGGAAAATCAAAACAAAATGTGCTCAGTTCTGAATTATTGTTGTTCTGATCTAAAAGCAGGATCACATTTCATTGTTGCATGTGAGTTACATGGATTTAAGAGCTTCCCAAATATCAGATAATTCATGAGACATCCCAGTAAACTGGGCATGAGTATCCCAGTTAGCACAGGAATGGGAACTGAGGGTGTTTAAGGAATTTATCCAAAGCCACTTGTAAACTGTAACAGAACAAAGATTTGTCCTCATGGCTGCTCTAGATTCCAATGCTTTTTGATGGAGAGAGCCAGAATGCCACCTAGGAATTCCTGAATGACACTCTGCTCCTTTGTCCAGAAGACCAACCTGTATCTTTTGGTCCATTCTTTTGCTCTCTGTGCCATATGAGAGGTACCAGGACATGAAAGGCAGTGTGTCACCAGGTTCAGCCTTGTGTAGGTCATTGTATAGGGGAAGTAAAAGAACTTTTCACTTCTTCCAAACACACTGGATGCAACCCGGTCTATTGGAAAGTGTTCCTGTCCGTGGCAGTGGAGTGGAACAGAATGATATTTAAGGTCCTTTCGAACCCAATCCATTCTTGGATGGGATGAGAAACAAGGTGGATGCAGTGAGGGGCTGGCAGTGGTCTAAGATGCAGAAGTTCTCCTTGCTGATTGCAGCACTGAATTGCTGTAGTGTGAGGCCAACACTGTAGTTTTGCAGCGCTTACAGGGAAGCAGTGGGGAGAGCAGTGCTGCTGGATGCTGGGAAGCAGAGGGGATCCTCTGCTGAAATTAAAACCAGCTGCTGAGCCAAGACATGGTCACTCAGTAATAGCTTTCCTCCACAGATTGGTTTTTCCATAATGTGTGACATGCAGTTTGCAGATAGTAGCATGTTTTAAGATTTATGATTGCCTGACTTTTCCCATTAATAGGGAAATCTGATAATTGTCCATTTTAAAGCAATTGCTGAACAATAGGAAGGAGTATGCTTGTTGAAAGTAAACATAAAAGCGAGCTGGATCTATGTTGGGGTGCTGAGCCTTTGATAGATTTTCTCCTTACAGCAGTCTTTGATCTGCCACACCAGAAAATAAACTCAGTGGGAGACTGGATATGGGATATAGAGCAGTTCACCTCTAGGTCATGCACTCCAATCCAAGACAGGTCAGGAGTGGGCTCTGGGTCAGTTCTGGCAGGAGCTGGGCTGGCAGCACCCCCAGTGTCTGTGCTGCACCTTTGTCATGGCACAGGGGGTGTGTGGGTCTGCAGGGACACCCCTGCAGCAAAGGGGGGACTTGTTGCCTCTTCCCCACATCCCAAATGAGAGCTTTGCAGCTTTGCTAAGGAGATAAATGATATGGGAATACCCAGGGGAGTATTCCAAGAGTTCCATCCGGATTTGGCTCTCAGGAATGTTCTTGCTGGAGAAAGCTGATTGCTCTGGCATGGTTTGTGTGCAGGTTGTGCCCAGTCTTCAACACCAATCTCTGTGTTCTCTATCTCCTTAAAAAAAATCCCAAAAAACCCAACATCTGTGCTTGGTAATTATCAGTTAATCTAAACAAAAGGGAAGTCTGCAAAGTGGTCATATCAGCCTTGTAGTAAGAGACCTGTCCATTTGCAGCAGTTGTCCTGGAGGCAGCAACATCTCCTTGCAAATAAAGGGCTGTTCCCTCCCAAATATTGTCTCCCCACCTTTGGAGGGCTGGTTTCAAAGGAAGAGTTGTGCAGCTTTGTTTTGGAAGGAGCAGGATGCAAATTACTCCACGTAGATAGCACAGCACGTCTAACAGGTCACAAATAAACAAAGTGGACTAGTGTAAGGTTTTGTGGCTATGGAATGTGAATTTCTGGCTGTGAACCTTGATCTAAGCTGAGAAGGAATATGGATGAGTTTAAACATCAAAAGTGAAATACCAGGATTTCTCACTGTCGGGGAAGTCACTCGAGTTTCTTTCTGATGGTTCCAAAAGGAGCAGAAACAGGGATTTTATTGCACTTCAGCTGTGTTGAATGTGGGGAGCTGGTTCTGTTTTATCTCGTGCGAGAGACAGCTGCCAAGATTTATCTTTGCAGGAAGGGAAACAGAAGTGAGAAAGGTCTGGAATCTCATGTAGCGCTGGCCAGAATCATGTTATCTGAAATAACTGGTTATCTGAAGTTTGGCCAAAGCTCACTCTGCTCAAGAGTCTCAACAAGAGACTATAGCGATAAGTAGCAAGACCCAGGCTGTCTGCAAGAGAACTGGACCCTGAAGCTCTGGTCCAAATTCAGCACTGGTGAATTTGTGCTGCCATGAGGAGCTGCCAGCATGATCCGACTTCTGCAGAGTTCCAAAATACCCAGCCTGGGACACAGCGAGGCTTGTCCTTAAGCTCCTGTGACTCTCACCTCTGTGGCTTTGGAGAGGATAAAGCAGCATTTAAAGGCAAATTTTGCCTGGAGAGGTCCAGCTTTCCCCTGTGCTGAGCATCCCATCTGCTGTGTTGCTCTTTTTTGAGCCTAAGGATGCCTCTTCTGCATGAAAACAGCCAAGGAGGGGCTTGGTATGAGAGGTGTGTGCTGTGTCTGCCTTAGCTCTTGTCCCAGGCAGGGGCCCTGCGCTGGATTGCAGCTGCCGGCTGATGGCAGCAGCGGATCTGCGCAGAGGCAGCTCTGCCTCCTCACCTGCCTCTGCCCTCCACTGCTCTGACCGCATTACCCCAGACATTGCCATTTCGGGTTATTCCCACTGCCCTGCTAAAAAACAGCCATTGCTTCTGATCAAGCAAGTCATACACAGGAGAGTGGTGTGGAAATAATTCTGCTGTTTTGAAGGGAAAAACCTGCCAGAAACTTTCTTTGTCTGCACACCCACCTGCTGATGTGTCCCTTCACGCACAGAACTGGTGAATCATCTCCAAAAATATATGTCCAGCACTGAATTGTTCCTTTTCTAAAGACAGAACTGATATTTCCTTGGGAGCTAGGAGACAACAGGACAATTCCCCCTCCCTTGGAGGGACTGTGGGGTTTGCCTCACTGCTACCCTGCTTTTCCCTGGGATGTGTCAGTGCATGGCATTTGACTGAAAGGGAAAGATTCCCTGCTTGCCTTCTTTAACACAAACAATGATTTTAGGGGAAGAAAGGGGACAATACACTATTGTTACATTGTTCCCTACCTCAGCCTCACACTGAAATATTTAAGGTCCCCCATGAATAATGCAGCCTCAGCCCCAAGCCTGTTTTGCACTTCACACTAAGCGGGCCCATAAAACACCGGGATTGCTCCCGGCATACATTATGCTGTATAGAACATCTCCTACTGAGCAGAGCTTTGTCTTCACTGCCACAAAGGCTGTTGGGATTTTTTCCCCTGTCTCCAAGAGAGATAACGAGCACAAGAGCTCTTGTTTTAAAATGTAAGTGGGAACAAGTCACCTGTGGTGTTTTACCTGCTGCTAACTACCTGTGGTCCACACTGCATCTCCTGCTTATGCTGGTCCCATGTCATTCCCTTTAATCCAGTGGTTTATAACAGGACTGCTATACAATACTTAATCTATAGAAAAATATATAATATTTAGCTGTTTCCTATTTGGCAGGAAACAAACTGATACATTAGGTGTTTGGATTGCTCCATAACCCAAACTAGGAATTCTTTCTTTCTGACTAAGAATTATTTTACCTAAAATGAAGCAAGGAGCAGGAGCAGCATGTTGTAATGGCTTGAGGTTCATAACACACTCTGTCACATCCAGCATGTCCCTTCCCAGGCCCTTGTAAAGTTCAAGAGAGATTTTTGTAGCATTTTAATGATGCTGTTATTGAGAACAGGATGCCTTTGGTGTCTGGTTTAGTCACTTCCAGCCATGCTGTGCAAAGGAAAACTGAGGCACGAGTTAAAAAAATGTGTGGCCCCAACCCCTTCCAATGAAGATACCTTTGCACTCACCCTAAACTACAAAGGTGAGGCTCTTAATGAATTCTGGATTAAAAGGAGCATTATGTCTCCTTGGACATCTGGTTTGTCATCAATAATGACATTAGGATCTGTCACACAGGAATTGCCATCTGTGATCCGGTCAGAGGCCTTTCAAAGGGAAGGAAATGGGAGGATGGAAATCAGGGAATGCTTTGCTGCAGGGAAGAGTGACTTAGAAGCCCCAGAGGTGACCATGCCCTTCCCTCAGCTCAGCAAATCACACCATTCCTCCACCAGCTCTAGGGCAAAGGTATAAAAATCTTGGATTTTAGAAAAATCTTGGGAAGTGTTTGCTGAAGGGAGGAGATTAATCAGGAAAAGGTAGGATTGTATCCAAGGTGGTTTAAAAAAAAAGAAGACCAAAGAATGGTTTGGGCTGGAGGGGACTTTAATGATCACCTAATTCCAACTCCCCTGCCATGGGCAGGGACACTTTCCTCTAGAACAGATTGCTCAGAGCTCCCTCCAGCTTGGCCTTAAACACTTCCAGGGATGGGGCATCCACAGCTTCTCTGGGCTGGTGCCTTCCCACCCTCACAGGGTAAAATTTCTTTCTAATATCTAATCTAAGCCTACTCTTTCTGAGTGTGAAGGTTCATCCAGAGGTTTTTCCAGCTGCTTTCTTGCATTGTCTGGGTTACACCATCTTCTAACTTGCTCCCAAACCCGTGCTGTTTAGAAAGGTAGATGTCTCTGGAATCTCACCTAATACCAGCAATAATATGACACCTTCCCAGGGACCCAATGATGCTATTTTTCACATATTTTGTTTATCTCTTTAGTAGCCAGGTATGAACTTTCCCCATTGATATCTAAGATTAATCAGATCATCAGCCTATCAGCTGTTTATATAGAGGTAAATCCTGATCCTGTATTTTGACCATCAATCCCCATTAGTTTCTCTATATGGGTGACTGAATAGTCCATTGCCTGTACTAATAAGCACCCATTAGTTGTCCCACTGAGCTTTAGCTTTATTAGGAACAGTTCATGTCAGTCTAGGCCAGAAGAAAGGCTTTTAGCTGGATTGTTTTGATTGCATTACTTAAACGGTGGCTTTTGAGCACCTGGAAGGTTAGAGGGGCGCTGCATCCAACAGGGATGCTTTTGTTAGAGAAATGCAGATGATACAGCTGTGAGCAAGATGAGGATTTGCTGCAAGGGCACACAAAATGCTTTTAAATCTGCAGAAATTACTCTGGTTTGCCCTGGTTTGGGTCAGTCTAGAAAGAATCTTCAAGACCTCAAAGTAAATGTTTCCAACACCTGTCTGGCTTGGGGCTTTGGAATGCCAGTCGATCTCAGGACCTGCCATTGGTGTTTCTCTTCCTTTTTCATTCTCCCTCTTCATTCCTTACACCACCAGCCCAGAAATTTCCCTTTTTGCAGCATTTCAGGCTGCAGTAAGCTGGTTACAAGCAATTTGGCTTGCCGCTCTGCAGAAAAAAGTGTGGAAGGCAGGAGGAATTGCTGCAAATCGCTACTCAGCTGCTCTTCATCACACTGGCTCTGGCTTCCATCTACCCGACAGCCCTGCTAAAAGGATAATAATGCTTTAAAAATTAGAGTCAGCCGAACAACTACTTCATAAATTCATGGCCTTGCCCTGATCCTTTCCAGAAGTTTTTCTTTCAGATTGAGTCCATGTCAGACCTTGGATTTCTTCCCTTTGGAAATGCTGCTGCTTTTCTACTTTGGGAGTGCTCTCTGGGTCACCCAGCTATGCAAAGGGGGTTACTAATTATCTCTCATTACCTCAACAGAAACAAGCCTCATTTCAGGATAATCTTGTGCTCTCTCCTTCAGAGAACACAGGATTATCTCTCAGTGATGTCGTCTCATTGTGGGATTTTGTCCTTGATAGATAAACCAGTCCTGAAATCCTATTAAGAGATATTCTGCCTCCCCTTAAAACAGACAAACTCACAGATGAGACAAACTTCTGTGGAATGTGGAAGAGACCTTTGGCTTTGCCTACCTGATGGGAAACTGGTTTGCAGCAGCTGTTTGCATCTGTACCACTTCTGAAAGCAGGTCTAAAACAGCTCTGGCTTTTATATGGGACTGATGGTCCTTCTCAGCTGCTCAAATCCACCTCACGCCATCAGCAGAAAACCACAGCAAATGGACTGGGGGCTTGCTTGAGATGTGGTGGGAAGGGAGCACTGGTTGAATGGGTGGTAGAGCAACTTTTCAATCCATGTCATGTCCTACCAAGTGGCAAGGGATGAACTCTCCCGTTGGCTTTTCCACCTACTCCAAAGGTGTGGAGTGCTAGTGAATGTGGATAGGAGAGCTCCCACCATTGCCCGATGGAGGTGAGGCTCAGTGTTACTGTTCTGCTTCATAATTTGAAACTCAGCAGGAAGAGTGCCTGACTGGCAGCTTCCAGGGTTTTCAGCCTGGTCCCCTAAGGAAGGCAACCTCTTCCTGTGTTCTCCCAAAATAACACTGATCTCAGTGTCTCACGTTCCTGCGTGAAGACAGGAACGAGATTGCCATCCATTAAGATATTAAAAGGCTCTGCAAATATTGAATCCCCTCAAATTTAGGGTCTTTATGTCATTTAGGAAGTTTGGACAATAAAAGAAAACCATATCCACCAGTTCTGAGGGAAGTTTGCAATTGTCTTTTAAAAGGAAATTATATTTCATTAAAAATTGTGTGAGGTGTAAAAATGAAATCTCTTACTTTACAAGTCTGACATCTCCAGCAAAGTCAGGTTGCTTCTCAAGGGATGCTGATGGGAAGAGAGAACCTACCCAAGTCTGGACTTTATAAAAATGGAAAGAAAGTAGTTGATGTTGTGTTAGATTTGTTTGGTTTTTTTAAAATTTATTCAGAGCTGTTCAGCTGTGGAGGACTCAAGTCCTCCTCTATATCTGTTGGTTTTGTTGTGCATAGGATCAATGTCTCCCTGTAGCTGTCTTTGTGACTGAAAGTAATGATAGTGATCTATTCTCTTGGGTTCTTTTCTTCTAGCATTTTGCTTTTGGCCTTCTCTGAGCTTTGAGAGTCAGGGAGCTGCTTCACCCGTGAGCCAGGAAGCACACTCCTGCTTTTGGGATGTACAAGAGGACATCACCACACTTCTCCATTTCTGAGGGGAAAATCTATGAATTTTTTTTTAAAGCATTAATATATGAGATATATGAATATATCTCATATGATAAGAACCATTCCCTTTCAGTGGTGTGTTTCCATGTTCCCCCAGTTCTACACTGCCCAACCCTTTCTAGTGCTCTTTCTCTTGTTCCCTTTCTCTTGGTGCAAACAATAAGTTTAACTGTGGAGATTAATTCTGGTGGAGCTGCAGCAGGGTCTGGGTCTGGCACATCTCCACATAAAGAGAGGCTCTCTCCTCCTCCCTGCAGAAGCTGCTGGGGCTGTAATCTGTCTCCTGTGCTGCATCCTCGCCCGAGGACTGGCAAGCCTTAGCCCAATCTTCAAAAATAAATCCATCACAGCAGCAGGGAGCGGATGAAGCCTCTGCAGATATAAAGGT
The DNA here is from genome assembly GCF_027579445.1 of Ammospiza nelsoni. Lineage (NCBI taxonomy): Eukaryota > Metazoa > Chordata > Aves > Passeriformes > Passerellidae > Ammospiza > Ammospiza nelsoni. The sequence continues at coordinate 2,671,371 of NC_080646.1, read as the reverse complement.
CAAACGATAAAGGCCATGTTAAAATATGCTCATAGGAAATGGCAGCTTATAAGTACTCTGTGATCTAATTACTTATGTCAGGCAGATAAGCCTGGACAGCAATTATTTTTAACCTAAATCACGCAAACAACTACTGTAGGAGCTTTGCCAGTTCTCAGCATTTCTTTCAATTATTTTTGGAGCAAAACATGGAGCTCTGCAGGACAAACAACTGTCTTAAGGGATTGCTTTTCAGGTTTGTGAAGGTGAGAAGCTGCTTTAGTTATCTATGGTTATCTTTCTTCTCTTCTGCTGAGAAAAATAAACCCTACATGTTGTATGTAGTCCGTGGGCAGCCCTGGTTTGCAGTGCACATGGAGTGGGACTGGAGTTTATTTTCCTGCTGGCATGGCTGGATATGGGCAGAGGGGAAAGCTGTAGCTGAAGACAGTAGTTCTTCACACAGGAGGGTGTCAACTCGTGGGATCTGCTGAGTTGGTGAGGTGAACAGTGATTTGGAGAGGGAGATTTGGTCTTTACCCTGGCACAGGTAATGGCCTTAGGGATTGAGCAAAGGACTGCACCTGAGAAAGGAGCCACACAGGAGTACATCAACTCTTGGTCTCTGTGAAGAATGGAGGTCCCAGCTTGTGACTCCATCTTAATTCTACACAGAGACGCTGTGAATTGACCATAAGCCCAGAGCAAGAGCACAGGATAGGAACCACATTGCACTTCTGAAGGCAGCTGTCACAGCCTTCTGCTCTGGCCTGGCACACAAAATCCAGGTCTGCTTGATCCAGCATCATCTTCCAGCGTCTGCATGACTTAAAATTTTCCTTTGTGGTTCTAGAGAAGCTTTTTAGCTAAAAACATTTCTCTGTGTCTTAGAGAGATTTTGGGACCGTGTATCATCTTACGTGATGCTTCAGTCTTGGCTCTTTGACCTGTGCCTGAGGGAGCTGCCCCTGTTCTCTCAAGGTCATTTGAATATCAGCAGAGACGTTCATCATCCTGGGGCCTCAAGGAAGGTATTGATCACCTATGATGAATTGGCACATGTGCTGTGCAGGAGGAATGATTAGTTAATGGATGAAAGATGTGAGACCTCATGCTTTCATCTAAGTCACTGCTTCTTTCTCCTTCTTGACACAAGGGCCCTCCTGCCCCAGTGGTGTGGGAGATGCAAAGCAGAGAGAGACAGAGAGACAGAGAGCCAGTGGATGTTTGTGGCACCTTCTTCTGGGACACAGTCTGGTTGTTCCCACTTACTTTTACTTTCCAACTTGGCCTGACTGACCATCCCCAAGCACTGGGTTTGCAGCAATGCTCCAGCCATAAATGGTCCATAGGGAGCACAAGACACATGGGTGAATGCCTGAGGCGCCAGTGCATAGTGGGATCATTTTGGAGTTCTGTAGCTTTGGAGTGAGGAAGAGGAGATGCTGTGTGCCTCTCAGTCATGCTGCTCTCCCAGCCTGCAGGAATTACTGCAAATGGTGATTTATTAAATCTTTGTAAACCAGCACGGTATCACATGTCCCCACTGAGAACTCTTCTGCACAAGGTGTTATTACAAAGGGCTGTTTCTGATTGATTTTTTTCACCCCTGATTTTTTTCCTATATGAATGTTTTGGAAGGAAAGCACATTATTCCAAACGTGATTAAGTCATTTGGAAGAGGATTATGGTGTTTTGGAATAACACCCTCTTATTCCAGAATGAGATCAGTCACACGGGGAGTTAATCAGAAACAGCTATTTTGCTCCCCTGGGCAGCCTCCACCAGCATGACAAACAGAGCTGCTCCTACCCCTGCTGCCCATTGGTGCCTTGGTCCGAGTGGGTCTAAAGCCAGATGGTGTGATATGGCTCAATAATTTAGAGATATAATTTAATTGCTTCTGGCCTTGACCCTGGGGTTTCTGTGGTAGTGAAACCTCGGAGTTCTCCATAGAAGTCACAACAAATATAAACATTTTGTGACTGAAAATCAAGATGATGCATAAAGGAAGTGTCATCTTCAAGAGATGTTTGCTTCCCCAAGAGCCTCTGCATTTATTTCAGTAGGTGCTTGACTGAGCTGCACCAGAGGCAGCTGCATTCACCCCTCTGCATTGCTCTTCTGTCAGCTCTGGTGAGCATCCCTTGGCCACTGTCTTGAAGACATTGGTGTGACCCATGGTGTAGAGCAGCCTGGTCTGGTGGGAGATGTCTCTGCCCATGGCAGGTGGTTGGAACCAGCTGATCTTTAGGTCCCTCCCAACCCAAACCATTCTAGGATTCTCTGATCTATGATCATGCTGCATCCTCTGCAGGCATACATGGCTCTGCCGTCGCACTTCATGATGCAACAACCCAGAAACTTGTGGCTTCCATATGCCGCAAATTATATTTTTTTCATCCTCTGATACGTATTTATTATTGAAATTAAAGGGTTTCCTAAATTTTTATTTCTGAGCTGGGCCAAACACAGCTTAGGCAGTAAGCAATGCATATTTATTTCCAGCTTATGAAGGAAAAATATAACATCTTTCCTTGTGTTTCTATAATTTCTTTTCTGTGCATATGCAAATTGCTGGTTTATTTGTGCAAGATTTATGCAACTAAATGATGGGGAATTATAGAGGCAATTCAGTGCTTAGAAAGAAGAGACACAATTGCTGCAATTTGCTCGTGCCATGCGCTAATTCCTTCGGAAAATGCTTTTGCTCATTTATTTGCACCGAGCACCGATTTCTGCACCCCTAAGCAAGCTTGGGAAATGTTCTCTGGGCTCAATAGACTGCAAAGGGTTTATATTTCTTTCTGCCTGTGCCATCACCTCCCCATAATACTTTATAGCAATTAGTAACAATAATGAAATATGGCTGTGATTTCTCAGCACTGGAGAAACACAGCCAGCGCTTGTGAATCAAGCACATTTTCTGGTCAAATTGGCCATTTAAACATGCTGCTCAGGAAGCTTTAAATCCACCTCGATGGATCACTCTCAGCTAAGCTCCATGGGGGGCAAAACCACTGCTGGAAACAGATTTTTCTCCTTTCCAAAGCTGAACCTGCTCTCTCAGGGGATGCTCACAGGTTTGGGGGAACCTCTCACCCAGGCATGAACTGATGCATTGTGCTTGCTGACAAGCAGCATCCTCGCTGCTGCAGGGAGACCTTGGCTCACAAAGAGAGTGACAGTAGGAGCTGAGGGAGCTCCCAGGTTTTCCTTCACATGCCTCCTTGGTGTGGCAAAATAGGGAAATCCTATGGGACTGGGATCATATCATGGAATCACTTAGGTTGGAAAAGATCATTAAGATCACTGAGGACAACTGAGCCTCCTTTTCTCCAGACTAAGCCCCTCCAGCTCCCTCAGCCGCTCCTGGTGCTCCAGGCCCTTCCCCAGCTCCGTTCCCTGCTCTGGACACACTCCTCACTGTCTGTCTTGAGTGAGGGCCCCAGAACTGACCCCAGGATCGGAGGTGCCTCAGCAGTGCCCAGTACAGGGGCACAGTCACTGTTTTGGTCCTGCTGGCCACATTATTGCTGATATGGGCCAGGTGCCATTGGCCTTCTTGCCTGCTGGACACACTCTGGCTCATGTTTGCTGTCAGCCAGCACCCCCAGCTCCTTTCCCATCAGGCAGCATTTCAGCCATTCTTCCCAAGCTGTCATGTCACATGGGGTTGTTGTAACCCAGTGCAGGACCCAGCACTTCACCTAATGCCTCATTTCCGATGCCCGGATGGAGACAGGAGACAGGACACAGGAACGGAGGTCCAGGGCCCCAGGAACTAACCTGGAGGTCCTGCAAAAGGACTTGTTGTAGTTAAATGTCACAAGACAGCTGGTGCCCAGCACTTAGGAGAAAGGGAAGTGATTTAGTTTTGGTCATTATCAGAAAAACATGTGTGGAGGACGGGCAATGAGAAGAGCAGCCGTTTTCTATTAGGATAAGAGTAGGTCAGGTGTAGTTAAAACTGGGTAAATGGAGCAGGAAATGTGGCTGTATATTACTCACCCAAGATATATTGCACACATTAGCCTTGTTTGATCGGCTTGTTCGGAGATTCGGTGCTCTGAGTGGTGTTTTAGGGTGGCCAAATCCAGGCTTTGTACTCTATTAAAATAAATATATTGCTCATGTTTAATAAAGTCTCTGAGTTTCCATGTAACTGAAAGTCTGCAAGTGGTCTTTGCTGGAGTCTTAATGAGTCCCTGCCTGCAATAGGCTTTTGAAGGTGGAAGGTGTGATATTAATATTGTTTATGTAGCAAAATAATTTATGAATATTCATTTAATGATGTTGCCGGCTTCCAACGTGTATCTGCTCTTGGGAGCTCTAATGGGTTTTCTCTCCTGGCAGAGAGCTGCCTCATGGAAGTGCCAGAGGCTTTGCTGTGAGGGCTCAATGGGCTGCCCTGCGCTGTGGAAATGCATCAGACTGGTGTAGCAAGGATAGTCAAAGAACTGCAAGGCTGCTCTGAAATTTGGCTGTGAAAACTACCCTCGTTCTGCAGAAGAATTAGGAAAAGTTGCTTTTCTCTATTAAAAAGCCCCATGCAATGCAGAAGGCTTTATTAGCACTGGGCAAGGCAAAATGTGTTGGGTGGAGTTTTTTAAGTGTGTCTGAAGATTTTGTGTCTTAATGAAGTGTGTCCTCTCAAAAGAAGTTGAGAGGGAGGTGCTAAGATGGACAGTTATTATATGCTTAATTTAACTTTATTAGATGATATTCTAAGAAATAATACCTTTTATCTCAACTGTATCCTATGCAGCATCTTTGTCTGCATTTACCTTTGGTGCTCTTTGACCACCCTTTGGTGCATGGACAGGCTCTATCATGTCCCTTTAGCTCCTTCCTAAGCTCTTGGGTAAATATGATGGATAAATACATGCTCTGGCATGGCAGCATCCTGCTTTCCTTTCAGGGATGGAGGACTGAGGTCCAGGTCTCTCTGAGATGCCTTAGTCCACATGGGCAGGCTCTTCCCATGGTAGGGTGATGGAAGAGCAGAATAAACCTCGCTGGGGGCAAACCCTGCTCTGCAGCTCAGATCAGCTCTCCAAGCTCTGGAACTAGACAGCCCAGCTGGAGGGGGAGTGAGGCCAAGCAGGGAACGTCAGCCAAGCATTGGACCCACCTGAGACTTCCCAAATCCTGATCTCTAGAGAGCAGCCTTTGCTGCAGCTAAAGATGATGCTGCACATACAAAGCAGAAACCAAACCAAGTGTGGGGGCACTTTCCCAGCTCTCTTTTCCCTGGCTGCCCCAGGGCGATGCTCGGTGCATCATCCACAGCCACCATCCCATCTGCGGGCAGTAAATCCTGCGGCAGCAGTCGGGGCTGACTGCGGCTTCGCTCCCCCTGTGCCTCTGACAAAGCTGTATTGTTTTGGTGTGACCTGCTTTTAGGAGCCCCCTGAGGTCCTGCCGTATATCTGCCCTTGCCAGATCCTGGAGGGTGGCTGGGACCCCGGCGGGGTCAGCGAGAGGGTACGTCACGGCTGGACTGCAATTATCCTGTGCGCTGGGAAACGCCAGGGCCGAGCCTGTGCCGTGACCTGGGGTCTCTTACAAAACCTTTGAAAGGTTCCAGGCTAGTGAAGGTTGGGTTGCTTTGCCTCAGTGCATCCTCCACTTCCTCCCCCAGGCATCCTCTGCTAAAAAATTTCACTTGTTCTGCATAACGGTTACTTTATTTGGACATCACATAGCAAACACATCCCGCTTTGCCCTGCACTGGCACCCCTGGGCTGGAGGGAATGTCCTTTGACCCTTTCTTATGACATCCTGCAGGACTGAAGTGCCCTGCTTCAAATCATTAGTTCCTTAGTTTCCTATTCTCCAGCTCTGGGCACCATCTGCCTGACAGAGCCACTAAATGGGGTTAAGTCCAAAAGAAATGGCAAATTGTGATTGTGCAAACTGCTCAGCTTGTGTTTAACAGGAGACAGAAGCAGAGTCTGGATGGAAACAGGCAAACAAAAACCAGAAGTTTGGTATCAAGGACAGCTCAGAAGGGGACAGCTGGGGAGGTGTCAATGTCCCCCTGCAATGGGTTGGCAGCCATTCCGGAAGGAAGCTCCACATGCCACCTCCCGATGCTCAGCATCACTTTATTTCTTTAATTTTCCCCAAGCAAGAGCAGCCCAAGTCCTTCTCTAAGCAAGCTCCGTGAGTCAGTGGCAGAGCTGGCCAGCCCCTTCCCATGGCTCCATCAGTCCATCAATCCACTAAAAAACAAAAAAAAAAAACAAACTATGGGCAGAAGGTGTTAGTTTTGGGGGAAGGATACTCTTGCCCCGGGGAGATGCCAGTGTGTCCTGTATGCATTAATGAAACACTTTCTTTCCGGTTAAGACTTGAAGGATGCTCATTGAAAATCAGGCTGCCATGGAAACCAAAGGTGTTTAGTCTTTTGGGAATGCTGTTGGACAGAGGCAGGGAGAGGTGTGGGAGGCGGGAGAACAGTCTCTGAAGAAGAGGCATTTTAGCAAAACCCTTGATTCACCATCAGTCCGTGCCTGTCTGTTGCTTGTGGCTGCTGATTGTGGGAGGGAAGGGTTTGTCCCTGTACTGGATGCTCTTTGTGGCTCCAGGGGCCTCCTTGCTCTCGGGGTGTCCCTGGGTGGATGGGGCATGTGGACCCTCCCGGCTGCAGGGACAGGGATTTGCTGTGGCAGTGGTGGCAGCGGTGCAGGGTGAGGAGGGGACCGGCAGCCGTGGAGCCGTGAGCACCTTGCTGCTGTGGGCACCACGTCCCTGACAGGAGGCAGCAGGTCAGGAACCTTCAGCTGCTCAGGGACACCGGTCCTGGCACCGTGCCCCCAGCTCTCCCTCCCCTGCTCCTGGAGGATGAAACACAGGAAGGTGCAAGCATGGAGAAATAATGGAATTATTGCTCTGTCATGTACCATTCATTTTAATTAACACAGCCCGTCAATGCTGTGACAGCAGTATTAACGAAGGTTGGGAGATTACTGCAAAACAATGTCATCTTCCTACACCTTGTCACTTCCCAGCACCGTCCCCTGACCAAGCCCTCTCTCCTTCCCCTGTTCATTCCACTTTCCATTCTCAGGCACTTGCTGGGAGCCCCTGTCTGCAGGCAGGAGCTGGGGGCTGCTCCCTCTCCCCTCGGCCCCACACGACCCCTCACCATCAGAAGTACCTACTAACGCATGTTTTAATTAGAATAATCAATAAGTTGCATTAGGAAAAGGATGGGAGTGGGCCCCTGTTGCACGCACAGAGCAGCTCTTCATGGTGGCTCATACAACACCCTGCACTAATGCTGCTGGAGATTGTCATTAAGGGTAATTAATTGCAAAGATACCCAGTGCTTTCTGTTGGGCACCTTTGGATTAGGGGCTGCTCAGTGCAGCAGGGGCAAACACGCAGTGGCTCAGCCTGGGCTTAAAGGCAAAATGCAAAGAAATAGATTAAAAGAGCTAACAGCCACCCTTCTTCCCATCAAATATTCCTGAAATCAGCACGTTTCTGCAGAAAAGCTCAGCGCATTGGAAAATCCTCAGCGCTGAGGGCCGGGGCTGTCAGTGCCGGCTGCCTGAAGATCGATTCACCCGTGATTTGGATTTTTCCCTTCGCAGCAGTTAATGCTCTGCCCGTGTTTTGCCACCATATCCCGCTCCGTAATTACAGTGACTGCACGGATCAATTAGCGCCGCTTAAAGCCATTAGCAGCCCAGCCCCGGAGCCCGCAGCGCATGGCCGGCAGCTCTGTGTGTGGGGAAGCCGCGGAGGGACACATTCACACCGTACCTGCAGTGGGCAAGCCCTCGCTTCTTTTAAACTCAGTTTTATTTTGGTTTTCCATGTTGTAACAATCTAATGATGGCCTCAACAGGGACATTGGGACACACTTTGTCCCGCTGAGAATGTTTCATTTCACTGGGATTTCCATGTTGCCTCTTGGGGTGGCCCAAAAGGTGACAATTCTGTTTTGTGATGTGGTTTGTTACCAGAAATTCATCGTTGTTCAGTGCCAAAGCCTCTGAAGGTCTGGGTCTGTCTTGAAGTATCCATTTGCAAGGGAATAGCAAAAACTTTTCCCAGTGTCTCATCCAGGGGGATGAGGGAAGTGGGGTGAGAAGCAGAGGAGGGATGAAAGCAAACACATTTTCGTATCTGAAGGGGAAGACAAATATTCTCTCTGTGCCTCAGTTTCTCTGTTAGAAACGCAAACTCTGCCTCTGCTGCCCACATCACCTGCAGATTCAGAGTTCTGTGGTGTTAGTTAAATGATTTATCAACTGCAGGAAAACCAGGAGCCAGCCAGCTCCAGTGGGGTGGATCTGTTAAAGGATGAAGATCCAGGCTCTCCACAAATTCATCCCAATTTATTAGTGAGCATAAACACCTCAGACACCAGGTTTCCATCCCTAATGCAACTATTTCAATTCATTTTTTGTCTTATACCAAATTTTTCCAAATGAAGGCTTTTCTACAAAGGTCTCCCCTAAAAACACAGATTAAACAAATCCTAGCAGAAGCCATGGCTGTTAACCAAATCTTGCAACATTAATATTTCCCATGCAGGGATTTTTTTCTCTCTTCTCCTTCCCTTGATGAAAGGCTTTACTGGGTTTAATGCTGACAAGTCCCAGCTTGTGTGGCTTGGCTGTCCCTGGGCAGAGCTGGCATCCCCAGCAGGGAGAATTTCTCTGCATTTAAAAAACATAAATAGCTCCAAGGTGCTTTCATTTTATTCCTATTTCTCATAATTTTATCATATAAGAAAAAAAATTTGAGCTGTTGTGAACCCATATTTTCAACAGGACTGAGGTACTCCATGTTCTGGAGACCCCACTGGGGATGTGTTGGTCCATGAGGCAACTTGGTGGTCCCTGGGAGAAGCTGGGGGGAGCTGATTTCCCAGGCCCAAATCATAAATCATGCATATAAAAAGTCACTCAGGGCGCTCTAGCCCAGCATGGGGCAACTGTAAATATTTTTGATCTAAGGGATTATTTTCTCTTTGGGCAGTGTCTCACTCTGTGTGTGACATCTCATTCCTGGATCGATGTTTTATAGGCACGTGGGCCCTTGTATCTGCTCATGGCTAGTCGATAATGCCAAAACATATGGGCTGTCGTGTACTTTTCCATGTATTCTGTTATATAGGCTCCGAAAATAACTTGAGGGTTAAAAAATAAATAAATCTCGAGGATGGTATTGTTTGTGCTAGATAAAATCCTGTGAACAAAGCAATTGGCATCATTTCACTTGCAAATTGAGCAGTGAAGCAAAATACCATTTATGAAACTGTAATTTATTCTTGGAAAATCAAGCACTTACAATGTCGGCTTGTCACAGGTTAAGTTACAGAAAAGGAAAAAAAATAGATTAATGATGAACATGACAACATTTCAGGGGAAATCATCACAGCTAAAGCCTTTGAAAAGCCTGTTTGCTCCCTGAACAAACGGGATTTTTATTTTTTTCTCCCAAGAATATTAAACCAGGGATTGCTTTGGGTCTCAGTGGTGCTGGCAGCAGCCGAGCAGGCAGTGGCAAGGTCTGAGGAGGTTCTTGTACCCCCTTTACCCCCATCCTGCTGCATCCTGTGCTGGGAAGCCCTCACTGATTTTGGAAGCCAAAAAGCAGACTGGCTCATTATTTTTTTCCCTGCCTGCAAATAGTCCATCCCTTACAGATCCTCTTTCTTGCAGATGTTCTTATTATATTCACAGAATCACAGACTAGTTTGGGTTGGAAGAGACCTTATAGACCATCCAGTTCCAACCCCTGCTCTGGGCAGGGACACCTTCCACTAGACCAGGCTGCTCCAAGCTGGCCTGGAACACTTCCAGGGTTGGAATATTCTTATGTTTTGGTTCTGTACAACTAACACCAAGCAACGTGAACAAGCAGCTCTCCAGTGGGGGCATCACCAGTGCCACCAGTGGGGCACAAACCTCATCAGTTCCTCCATATGATCCCGGATGTTCCTTAGCGAAGGTCTCCCAAGGTCTCTCCTTTGCCCTGGCTTTTATTCCTTATCCCTCTTAACCCTTTCTCTTCTGGCCAGGAGACCACTCTCCACTGACAGACACCCCTTGAGAGCTGGCAGACACCATGGAGTTATTGCAGTGAGAATGGGAAGAAAATGAATATAATTTGCACAAGAAGAGGACAGAGTTATTCGTCAGAATAAGCCCATAGGTGATGAGGAGGCATAGCTTTGTCTCCTGGCGTGTCGGAGGTTATGGACCAGTTGGAACCACAAATCCCAGCCTGGGGCTGCACTCTGGGTGTGGATCTTATATCGTTATTTAGGGAAATATCATCAAATAGTCCCCCATGATTTCTCTGCCAGCCTCTCTGAGGTCTCACTGTTAAGTTGCAATCTCTGCAATGACAAGGTATTTGGGGCAGGAGTGGGTATTTCCATGATTGTGGCCAAGGCATCGCTCGTCCCCCGCGGCGCTCGCTGAAGGTGACGGCAAAACGGAGTTCACAACCTGAGGAGTGATTGCCGGCTGTAATAGTGTGTCACGTATTAAGGGAGCATGTTTGAAACCACGTTATATTATTAAAATTCATGGGAGTGATTTATAGGGGTTTTTAAAAACAGCAGCTTGCCAATATAAATTGGCTTAGGAAAGTCAACTGTAATCCACCCAGGTCCAAATAATGACATTTCCTCCAATACATCCAAAAAGCTGAAAAGCAGAAAATAATATCCAGTCTCCAGAGATAAGGCGAGCACCCAAGGGAAAAAGGACTCTGAAATATTCATGCAGCCATAGATTGGATGGTGGAAATGGCCATTCCCAACGGCTGCGTTTAGGGACTGATGAATTTAGTTACTGTACCTTTATATTTATCGCTCAATAAACAAGACAAGCTCCTTTACGAGGCTGAGCAAGACTAATTTAGCTATTTTAGCGCTAAGGAAATGGCTTTCTGGGCAAGGCGAGGGGTTGGTAATTTTGCATGAAATTAGGAGACTTTTAATTTAGCCAAGGCAGCGAGCACTGGTGGGGTCTGAAGGTGCTGGGAATAACAGGGCTGGAGGTAAAAGCTGTGGAATAAATCCCTCCTGGAGCAGTGGGGTTGGGTGCTCACCCTGGATTTTGGGGAACCCCACACTGAGAGAGAGCAGCCCTTTCCAAACTGCCTGCACTTGCTGATGAAGATGTTCCAGCTCTTGATTTTTAAGATGATATTAGGAGGCTTAGGCCATTGCTGTAAAGGTTTTACAGCAGCCGTGCTGGAATCAAGCGTGGCTCTGTAAAAGTGTCAGCAAATGAAGCGGTGATGCCCGAGTGGTATTAATGCCAAAATGACCTTTCTGATAGTTAGGGCTTTATGGGATATTATAAATTCTCCTGTGTTGGCAGGGTTATAACTAGGACATTAGCAGTAACATCTCCAGCGAAATCTGAGGCAAGAATGTGGTGTTTGGAGTGAAAACACCCAACTTAATTTTTTTTTAGTGTTGCTGTAGCTGAAGAGTTGATTTGAGACGTTTCCAGCAGAAATTTGAATGCACGTGGTCAAAAGGAGATTGCTTCTACTAAAGACGAGTTTTGAGCACTCAAGTAGGGTTTTTTTGAAGGCTCTTAATATTTCCAACAGCCCAAAATCAAAGTGATTTAAACGTATTGCTTGGGGTTTTTTATTTCCTTAGTTTCTAAGACTTCAGATTAATATTGTCAAACCTTTTTTTTATTGCCATGAAGGCAGGGAAAGTCCTTTTTAATGAAAGCCACAAGCTCTATACAATACCTTGACTCTGCAGCTGCTATCTGCAGTACCAGATTTCACTGAACTTACATGAAAATCCCCTGAGTGAGCCCACTCTGATCTTTTTTTCACCTCTTGTGTTGCCACTGGGAAATAAAATCAGGTTTTATGCTGGTATTTATTATGAAGTATATATTTAGACAATCCATGCTGCAATTTAGCTCTTCCGAGAGCTTTGGGGAGTTGTTTGGAGCAACTTTTCACTCACTGCTTATTGAGCTGCTGGGCTCACTCTCACTCCTTCATTCCCCACAGCCTCTACTTTGCCTGTCCTTTGGCATCGAGGGCAGCAGGAGCAGCACACAGGACAGTGGCAGGAGGGTGGCTCGTGGCTCACAGCACATTTTGGGGCAAGGATGCATCTTAGAATCCCAGAATGGTCTGGCTTGGAAGGGACCTTAATAATCATTCTGTTCTCACCTCCTGCCATGGGCAGGGACACCTTCCTCTATCCCAGGGTGCTCCAAGCCCCATCCAACCTGACCTTGGATATTTTAGGGATGGAGCAGCCGCAGCTTCTCTGGGCAATTGTGTCAGGGCCTCCCCACCCTCACCTAGCGCTGCAGGCAATGGGAAAAGCAGCTGCAGCAATAGCTGAACAAGAGCCAAGATTAATTGGAAATTGATTTGCACTTCTAAGCACAGGTGTCACACTGTCACCCTAGAGGTCTCATCTTACCCAGTTCCCAAAGAGCCCCCATGCTCCAGAAGGACTCTGCCGATGGCTTCGCTGGAGTTTATGAGCAAAGCATCAAAATAAAAAAACCCTCAGCTCTTAAATGCTAAATTTTGGAAGATGCTCTTTGAGAGGAACCAGATTCATCACCACTGAAGTGGTGATGCCCCAAGTTGCTCTGAACAATCCTCACACCACAGCCCTGCATATGACAAGAAAAACTCCACACAGGCTGATTTATTCTAGCTTTATTTTCCTTGTACAAGTAGCCACAGGCTAAAATCTAAACAGAGCAAACTACAAAAAACCTGGGTTTTATTATTATTTTTTTAATACAGAGCTAACAGTCGTGGGATCACTGGGATTTCAATATCACGACAGTTCAAAGTAAGAAAGGTAGAAAATAAACAGTAGAAAAGTGCTTTGCAATTTGGGTTTTTAGTATTACTGCTAACAGCTGACTCCCAAAAAGGACTGGGACAAAGGTTTAGCATTGGTTTTATTATGACTTTCTTACAAACATAAAGATATTGCAAGTTGAAATGTTGGAAATAGGATCAAAGTACAAATCCCTCTTTGCTTTTTAAGTCAGACCCTGATCCAAAGCCCCGTGAAATCAGGCTTGTCCCTGACTCGCTGGGCTTTGCACCGGCCCTGTCCCTTCTTCCCACGCGATGCTGAAGCCCAGGCTCTGCCCTTGGAGTGAGCCTGGAGCCTTTCCCTGATTCCCAGTGTTCCAGGGCTTTCAGTGCCATGGCCCTGTGCCAGCAGCGCTTTCGCCGGGTGGTGCTGGTGCTTCTCTCCTCCCCATCTCCCTGCCCACAGCTCCAGCCCAGGCACCTTCCTTTTCCTTTCCCTTTTTTAATTTGGCGGGTGAGGGAAATAAATGAGCCGGCATCAAGTTGCTCGATGGGATCTGTAACCTGCCTGCTGCGGCGCGCACGGGGATGGATAGATTTCCACACACTGTTTGCACAGATGAAGCGAGGAGCTCCCCCCTGTTTGTTTTCATAAGCTTTTAATTTCCTTTTTTTTTAACCAATTTTCCCAGACTTAAGTGCTATCAGAGGGGGCTCAGACACGGCACTGATCCCCCCTGAAATGCCATGGGATGGTTATCCCAGAGGAAGACCCCTACAGGCAGCAAAACTCTTCCCTTCACTATCCAGAGGCAACAACACTTCGTAGCTTCTCTCCTCTTATTGCCAATTTAAAACCTACAGTCCCTTGGTATAATTTTGGGTGGAAGCTTTAAAATTCCCAAACTGGTCCAGCACTTAAATGTATCAGCCCCTTTACAAAACGAGGAAGAAGAAAGATAATGATAGACAAATAAATACCTGAATCCAACAGTGTGAAAATACCCTGTCACAGCATAAAACTATTCCCTGTTCAACTAAAGACAATGTGGATACTATCCCTGAGGAAGCAGCCGTCTCTGGTTAACTTGAGATCTTCAAGAATAGGTTGTGCCCATTATGGGTTACCAAAAATAAAATTAAAAAAAAATCAGCTTTTGGATATTTATTCCTTCCCATAATTTCATCTCACATAGCCAGAAAATAAGAGGGTTTTTGGGATCAGCTGACAAAAGGCAACAGGTTGAATTAGTGTAATTATTTAAAAAATATTGTAGGATCAGATTCCTACCCCAAACACAGGCAGTCTCCAGCAGTTTGCACTGGATCCAACACCTGCCTGTCATCCAGTGGTTGTATCTCTGGGTAGAACTGATTCCTCCCAACAGGAAAAAGTTGGGAGGGAAAAAAAAAGGAATAAGAAACCTGGCAAGATGTTCCTTAAATGTTGTGGTGTGTAAAGGAGTGTGAAGGGAGTGCTGCCCTTGGCTGGCAGGTGGGCTCTGATGGTGAAAGGCCCTGGCAACCAGCCTGGGACTGTCTGGCTGCCTCACAAATGATGCCTCGACCCCTTTCCTGTGGCACAGCTCATCTGCCACACACAGGGACCTGCTGTCCCACATGCACCCAAATACAATGTGTCTACCCGAGTACAACTGTGCGCTGAACACAGAATAAAATTCTGTCAGTTTCCTTCAAAACCAGGGCAGCAGTTTGGATGAAGGAAGGACAGACTGTCCTCCATGCTGAAACCAAACACAAGCTCTTGTTTTAATTCTTTTTTCCTCCTCATTTCACAGATTAAGGGCCAGACATTTGCTAGGTGATGTTTTTCCAAGTTTTGGGTTGGGACAGTTTTGCCTCCAGCCCCGTTCAAGTACTGCAGTACAGCGAGTGGGGCTGTTATGTGTTGCTTTTCCAGCTTAGTGGCAGCCAGAGGCACAAAGACAATATGTAATTCTGAGTGGGTTTTTTGCCCAGTTTGGTGGACTTAGATAATTTAGGGAAGACCATGGATCCTCATGGATCACCAGACTTCAGCCTCATCCCTCCAGGGACTGAGCTGCCACAACTGTCTGTGTTTGGTCCCAATGGAATTGATAAGAGCAGAAAAGAAACCCCAAAAAAGAGGAAAAGCTAAACATCTAAAAAAAAGTCCTTAAAGATTTACATCCATCTTCAACCATCTCAAACCAACACAGAATCTGCATTGGTTTAAGCCACCATGTTTCTGCATAATTAAAAACAACAAAAAAACCTCTATTCTTGACATACTATTGTATTCCAACTAGTCAAATGGCACAGAATTTCCCTTTAATAAAAGGAAGTAGTGACAAATACTTGTTACTATTACAATATCACAATAATATGATATTAAATTAATAGCATGTTCACAGCTCCAGGAAGTCTGAGCTGAACACTACTCTAGGTTCTGTGTTCACTTTGGCAATGGTACTTACTCAATGTGAATGGTGGCGTTACACACATGAAAAAAACAATAAAAAGAGAATCTGGGCTGGAGTGGGAGCGGGATGGCAGGAGAGGATCAGGTTGTCTTTGATATGAGGTTATAACTTGAGCTGTTTGGTGTCTTCTCCTCCCTCCTGCCTTGCCCTAACCCCGGCATCCCCTGGCTCCTGTGGTGGGTGGGCTGTGCCCTTGGTCTCACACAGCGCTGTCCCCCCACAGTCCCTCCCCAGGCTGTCTCCAGGTCCAGCATCACAGGTGTGAGCAGGGATCGTCTGACAGCCCATTTAGCCTCTTTGGTGGGGTAGGGAAAGGCTGTTTGGGGGTGTTAATGCCAAAATGTAACCCTTTGCATCTTTTCTGTTCTGCATGATGTCTACAGGAGGACGAATTTTAATGGAAGAGGGCTAGGAACACTGAGCCTGAACAGCTCCTTGCTCTTGAGGTTGGTGCCATTACATCTTCTTGGGCCAAGCTGGATGAGGACAGAGTCCTGCTCCCAGGTAACCCTGCCCAGCACCAGGACTCAGCTCAGGGAAGAGGCATTTGCTCAGCCTCCTGTATATTATACTATTTACACAGCCATTGGTTACACCCCATTGCCAGCTGGGCAGGTGATGGGGTGTTTTTGACACAAGGGACTCTCCCACTGGTACCATTTAAAAAAATACAATTCATACTTTTAAAAAATTTAAACTAATTTCCTTTCCTGATTCTGTTCACTGTCCTTGCAAATACAGCAACGTTTGATTTACCACCACCTACACAAAGAGATCAAACCTTTGCATTTGCCAGGGTTTAACCACTTCACACAGCAGAGAAAGGGCTGCCCTCTGGCACCAGCTGGCACGTGGTGTCCCTGTCCCCCGTGTGTGCCCCTATCTCACCCATGGGCGATGCCGGTCACACACTGACTCACAAGGCTCCACCATGCCAGGACAACCCAACCTCCACAGTGTCAGGTTGGTGGTTGATCTCTGGAGGGGACAAACCCTCTCTTTGGTGTCAGGAGCTCCTCTGCCCACCCTGGGCATGGGGAAGGAGCAGCTCTGGCAGCCCCCAGCATCCTCCTTGCCTTGTCCCTCCCAAGGAACTGAGCCTTTTTGGCTCCACTCATCCTTTGGACGTTCTGTGGCTGGAATGGCGCTGGAGGAGCTGGGGGCAGCTCAGTAGCATCTCAAGTGCTCTACTGGGGGAGTGCTCTATTGGGGTTTCCCCACGGGTGCTCCTGATAGCTGGGTGGGCTTTGGGACAAGACAGTGATGTCCAGGTTCCCACCTCCCAAGGGTGTTCTGTGCTGCTTGTGCCAGCACACGCTGTAGATCATCCTGCTGGGAATCAGCCTTGGGGAGCAGCACACTGATGCGACACAAGGGTGCTCTAGCCCCAGCACTGGAATCTGCGTACCCCATCCCTTCAAACACAGGATGGAGCAGTGCCCAAATCAGCCCTGGAAGGCAGTGGTGCCAGGGAGCCACAGGGCATCATGCTGCTTATCTGTGACAGCCCCAACAATCTTTAAAGTAAAAAACCACAACATAAATCTCCGCCACACAAATTCACACTGGAGCCCCCAAAAGTAAAGCTCATAACACCAGTGAAGCATCGTGCTTCATGTGGGGCTGGATGGGAGAGGCAGGAATTGAGGGAGAGGGGAGGACACACACACACACACACACACACACACACCACACGAGTTTCTCTCACACTTGAGGTAGAACATTGCTTTCAAAGGTTTGGAAGTGCTTTACATGGGAACGACAACAAGGAAGCCACCAAGGTGGCGGGTACAGAGCGTGACTGCTGAGGTAGGACCATGCTTGTACTGACCAAGTGCTATGCTACTTGTTTGTTTGAACACGAAGGAAGACGAAGGTATTTCTGCTTCCCAGAAGACATTCATTCCGGTTGAGGTAGGTTCTGAGTTCACTCGGGTTGTCTGTCCAAGTCTTTCAGTAGCCCTCAGGCATCCTTTGACACACACACACTCTTTTTTTTTTTTTTTCCTTTTTTTTCATATTATTTAGAGTCAATCAGCAAAAAAAGTATCCTGAGAAATAGCAAAAGTGTACAAAATCATCAAATCCACGGAGAGACAGCCTTCCTAGGCTCAATTTTTGGAGTCAAGTTAGAAGGATTTTTCCAAATCCAGTCTTCTGGAAATAAAAAATAGATCCAAAAAGTAGTCCTAAAGCTGCTGATCAGGAAAAAGTCTGGGATGCCAAGAGATGGGGGCTCCACTGTATCCCCAGTCTGTCAGAGACTGGAGAGTTTGCCAAACTCTGCCAAGGAGTCTGTTACATAGCAGCTGTGGGAAAAATCCATCGTGACCAGTCTCCAGACAGCCATCATTGGAAGAAACACATTGAGAGGCTCAAGAGAGGTCAGAAAGATAAACTTCACAGAGTTTCCAAAAGGCTGTATACATATATATATATATATATATTTATATATATATATAAAAATAAAGCAAAACAAAAAAATAACAATCAGACCGTAGAAATCTTCAATTGACCTGAGATTGACAACTCGTAAAGACATCACCAGCCGTGGGTTTGGTTTCTGGTAACTCCTACAAGAGGCTTTGAGTCTTGGCAGTTTTATCCTTCATTGGCAGAGCCGTGGTTGGGAGCTGGAGCAGCAGGACTGCTGGCATGGGGGTTTTGTGGGAGGGGGTCTGGCTGCTCCTCAATGATGCTGAACTCATCCAGAGGGAGTGTGGAGATCTGGGTTTCATCGTGGGGGGCTGACAGGCTGTGGGCCGACTGGAGAGAGAGAGAAGGGGACAATGCAGTGACAGTGACAGTGACAGCTCTCCAATGCACAGCCAGGTGTGCTCCCATGCTGCTGGACTTACCGTTATTCCCTTCTCCTGCTGCTCCTGGGATGGGGATGCTGGGAATAACCTCTCCAGCTCATTCATGTCCAGCTGCTTTCCGTTCAAGTCCCGGTCATCCCTGTCTCTCCGAGTGGCCCCATTCAGGACAAGGCCCGTGGCACTGCGCTGGCTCCGGGGGATCTGAGGGGTTGACAGCTGCTCCTGCACATTTTTGCACATCAGCAGCCTGAAAAAAAAAAAAGGTGGAGCCTGAGAGTGAGAGAGGTGGTTCATCCTCTGTTCCCTCCCCCAGGCCGGCATCTGCCTTCTCCCTTTGCTACATTTCTTCATCCTTCAATCCATCCTATAAAGTCCAACATTGCACTGGTGGGCACACTCACAGTACCACCCCATGTGAGCAGTGGCACGAGCATGCCTACCTTCCTCGGTACCCAAACATAAGGAAGAGGATGCAGAATATGATGCACGTGACGCCGATGTGGATCCCGATGATGATGCCGGTTGTGGAGGTTTTATTGTTCTGCTCGTCCTTCATGCAGTCACAGGGAGGATTCAGCACTGCCAGGAAAAGGTGGATAGGTCAGTGGTGCTACTCTTCTATTGCTCCTCCAGCTTTTGGGGAGCCCAGAGCCAAAGTCAGAGCCTTGGGCAGTGCTGGGAGTTGTGTATAGGAAGAGTAGAACCATGTGGGAAGCAGTGATTCACTGCCTGCCTTTGCACCTCCCTTGCTCCCAGCACTGCAGGAAGGGAGACACAGCAAGCACAGGACTGGAATATCTGTAGTGAACCATCCTTATTACCTGACACAATTAATGGAAAATACCCACTCTGATGTTAATTTTTGCAATACCCCATGCTAAAGTGGGAGGTAAGAGGCAGGCACCACACCAGAGCAGGCTGAAACCTGATGGAATAGACAGATGCCAGTGAGATTAGTATTTACTCCAGCAC
Organism: Ammospiza nelsoni; assembly: GCF_027579445.1. NCBI lineage: Eukaryota > Metazoa > Chordata > Aves > Passeriformes > Passerellidae > Ammospiza > Ammospiza nelsoni. Next base: position 2,652,335 of record NC_080646.1, on the reverse strand, counting down.
AGACAGAAGAGTAATAACTATCTCTTGAAGATATTCCCACTGGAGGCTTAAAAGTCTTCCAAGAGCAGCAGGATGTTTTTTAAACATAGATGAATATGAAAGGTGTGATCAGTTAAGAGATTCCCTCTAGAGGTTTCTCCTTTGCTGCCACATAATACAGAGCTCACACTCTGCAGCCATTTCCCTTTCCAAAGCCACGTGTCCTTCCTTTTGACCAGTGAGGGACAAAATATCCAGGAGAGCTCCAGGAGAGCAGAGATGCTCAGTGCACCATATCTCACCTGAGGATGGCAGATGGTACCTTATGCATTGGGGGTTGTTCGTGTTCATAGCCTCACCTCTGAGTCAAGCTTAGGGGACAAACCTAGCGTGTGCAAAACATTTGGTTTGTCTTCCCCCCATTGGTAAAAAAGCCATCCAGGTGCTCTTAGCTCTGCAGAGTTTTGCCTCAACATTATCTGTGATGCTGAAAATAAATGAGTGGCTGAAGGTGAGATGAGTGTAATGCCACAGGGGACACGCAGGATGAGTTTGGCCTCACCACCTTCCTGCAGAGCTCTTCCCAAACCAGCAGTGAGAGACAGGTCCCATCTCACCTGTCCTCTCCACAGTTTCCCTCAGGGACACGAAGCGGACAGTGGAATTTCCGTCCCCGTGCTGGTTGTAGGCGAGGAGCTTGACTTCATACACCACCGATGCATCTGCCCAGGGGGACACAAGAGGGACAGTTCAACCATGAGCCTTATCTCCCCCAGTGATGCTTATCTGGGAAAGGAACATCTTAACAAATACACACAAGATGCTGTGAACAAGTACCTGTTGCTGGGAATGCACCCACAAAACCTGGGGCACAGCTGCAGCATTTAGGGATTGGGATACACATTTGCAGGAGCTCTCTCCTACAAATCACAACAGGGTGGGGAGGGGACATGGATCAAGGTGTCATCATACTCACCCAGGTGGGTAATGTTGTAGGCTGTGATGTTGCTGGCCAGGAGCACTGGACCTGTGTACTGGGAGAGGTGGACTTTGCGGTAATACAGCTTGAAGCCTTCGTGCTGGCCCAGTTTGATGGAGGGCTCCCACGTTGCCTGCACGGTGGTGCTGTTAATGACTTTAATAAAGAGGGATGGCATGGCTGGGACTGAAACAAAGAGAGAAAGACAGTGGGTTGCAAGTGCTTTTTCAGTCTGTGTGATGAGAAATTCCCCAGCAGCCTTTCCCTGCAGTCACTGCTCCAAAGAATGTGCCAGCTGAGACTGAGAAAAATCTGAGCAGACCAGAATCTGGTTTAACAGCTTTGAACTTCTTCAGGGAGCTGTAGGAGTTTGCAAGGGCTCCCTCTGCTAAGATCAGCAAGCAGAAACTACTTTTACACCTTGGTTGCAATATGATGCTCAATCTGGCCGGGTCAGGGCAGGAATGCAGCAACTTTGGCAATACGTTCTCAAATTCCAATTTTTTGCCCTCCACCCTGAGGCACAGACCTTTCAGAGTGATTAATGCCCCTGGCAGGAAGGAACCAGAAGGGATGGAGCTGGAGACATCCGTCTTAAAAGTTTTCTAGGTACCTGCACTGGCATGCAGGGAGCTTCCTCTCCCCATCAGCTTTAGGAGGGAGATTTGTGACTATGCTGGGGACTCAGGAGAGAACCAGAGCATCTTCATCAACAGCCCCAAACAGCTGAGCAGCCTGAGATCCCTGCACAGCTGGGGCTGGCTTGTTTCTGGAGGCAGGCACTTACCTGGCCTGAGGGGCACACAGGGGGTTAGCTGAGAAGATGTCCCTGCTGCTGATTCAAAGTCCACCAGGAACATGCCCCAAAACCCTGCCCTTTTTCTCAGGGTGTGCTGCAGAGTGGGTCAGACTATTCCCTCTCCAGATCCCCAGAAAGCTGCCTGACCCCATCCTGCCCCATCAGTCTTGCTTGAGAGGCAGAGATCTGCAAGTTAAAGCCAATTTTCTTGTGATACCTGGGTTTTCCAAAGCTGGCTCTGCCCCAAGTCCAGCTTCGTGCCCTGGGCAGCACTGGGGCACACAGTCTATGTTTTCCCCTCCCTCCTTCCCTCTCTTTCTCACACCAATACCAGATGTGTCTCAGCAGGACATTTCACTGCTGTTTTTTTTCTCATTTCCACAAAACACCCCCAGGCTAAACTCTCCCATCAGTTCCCCAACCTTTGGCACCATCCAGAAGGTGCAAAGCATGAGGTGCTACAGGCTCTGCCCTGCCCAGGGCTTGGCTCCAGCACCAGCACCAGGAGGGAGAAAAGGTTTTGGGCACCAAGCTCAGCTCACCCCACAGCAAAATCGTCCAGCAGAACAGCTCTACTTCTCCAGCAGCCTCCAGGCTTTGAGGTAGAGCTATTTTTCCAATCTCAAATGATTACAAGCTCAGCAGTTCCCACATACAAGGCTTGCTGGGCTTGCACTGGACTGAAGCTGCTTTCTGGCTTGTTTCTCCCCAAAGGGTCTCTAAGGATGAGCTGTGCAAACCCGGCCTTTGGCACAGAGTTCAGCACAACCATTAGTGAGTGATGGGGAAAAGCAGATGAAACGTGGCCACGTCAGTCTAAGACTGATGAGAGCTAAAAAGGGCATTTCCTCAATTTAACAGTAAAACTGCATAGCACAACTGTTTGCCTTTTCCTGGATACTGAGAGCTCAAGCTTTCCCACGTGGAGATTTAGAGGAAGGATGGATGCCTCTCCAGCTGAGCAAAAGGGTCTGGGCGATCCTGTCTCTTCCCAAACTGATGTCCTTGTTCAGGCTGCTGGGGCTTTGCTTGATGGCCTCTGAGTAAGCCCATGGAGATGAACAAGTCCCTGCTGACTGCCACGCATCTCCACGTGGATTCAAGAGGAAAGACCCAGTGTTCTGGGTGACATAAATGAGATCTCATCCTGCTTGAGTGCTGCCAATGTGAAAAAAAAAGGGCTGAAGTATTCCTTCTTGATAGGATTTATTCTGATGTGCATTTCATTGCTGGGAAAGCTGAATTTAACCATTCCTGGGTGAAAAACACAGAGTAAATTCTATTTATATCAGAATGTGCCATTCCTCCCAAGGCTGCGTATTTTTGCAATCCAATTAAATACTCCTTTTTTCTTATTCTCCCAATTCCCTCCAGGGCAAAAATCCCCGCTCTGAGAAGTTGGACCCTTGTTTAAAGCATCACTTTTCCAGCCACGGGTGAAAACACCGCAGAAAAGGAAATTATCACATTATCCCATGGACAAAGAAACACTGATGTGGGCCATCCTGATTTGTGAAGAGTTGGCTTTATTTTATGGTTGCAGAGCCTTACATTTAATAAAAACCACAAGAATATCTCTCCTTCAAAATATGGAATATAATGTATTTATTCAAACTTTGAGTATATATATATATATAGATGTATAATACTGATTATAGGTATAGGCACTCGCAGAATGCACGTGCTGTTCATAATGTGATTATATTATAATGTGATATATTATATTCATAATGTGATATATTTACACACAGACAGATATATTCCATTGTATACACTTATTTGTGTATACAATGGAATATATCTGTCTGTGTGTAAATATATATATACATATATATTTACCAGCAGATAGGTGCTTCACAGAAGTAGATATTAGACATAATATGGAGCTAATATAAGTGAGGCATCTCCCTCATGCTAAGGGCTGGGAAACTTGTTTTCCTCTTCCGTGCTGTTTGGAATTTTCCCCAGGTCATTTCAACTTTCTTCTTGAAGGCGTCTTTAGCCGAAGATGACTAAAGGAACAGTCTTCATCCTAGAAAAATGTCAAAAAGTCCTGGAGAAAACCCTAAAAAGCATTAAAAGACAAGAACAAGGAGTGTGTGCTGCTTAAAGAAGCAGAGAGCGTTTGAGATTTAAAATACCATGGCATTTGTGAAACGGCATAAAGGAGAACGACAGGGAGGAGGCAGAAGGGCCTTCCCAGAGAGTGAGGTTTATGGAGGAGGACAAGGTTCACTCGAGTCCCTTCTCTACAGCATCTTCCCTTCTACTTTCCATCCAAAATCAGCACTGGCACAAAGGAAGGAGCACTGTGTCTCTAGAAAGCATCAGAGGCTTCAGGCAAGCGCCCTCTCAGTGTATTGCCAGCCCTGAGAAGCTGATGGCCCCAAGACAAAAGTAACCCTGTTCCTCTATTTTCTGTAGAGTATTTCATATTCCTGCTCCAAACAATACCAGTATAACATGGTCACCCAGATCAGCATCCAGCTGGCAGCACCTCTGCTGCCAAGGCTCCACTGAGCTGTCCCTGGCTGCTGGATATAGCATCTTGGAAAATCCATCCTTTTCTGAAGCTGTCAGCACAGATCCAGGGGCTCCCCGAGCTCAGGGGGGACTCAACTCTCCTGTGCATGTTGGGAGGGCACAGGGTAAAATGGCTTGGCCATGAGAAGAGACAAATCTGCAGTGAAACCTGAATTTGATGACAAAAGCCACTGGACCCTGGGTCTCTGAGCCGCTCTCTCCTCTGTGAGCAAAAGGCAACAGGCACCCGAGTGAAGAAAACTGAACAAATGAAGCCAGAGCTGCAGCTTGTAAATATCTCCTTACTTTCCTACAAGGCAAACATAGGCTGGGGTTGAGTGATCTGAACCAAGTCAGCTTGTCTATCCAGGACAGGGAGCTAATTCCTGAAGCTTTGTTATACAGGACAAGCCTTTTTAAAAAGGATACCAGGACAGAGATACCTTAAACTTCAGAGAACCAGGAAATTTATGATCCCATTACCAGATACCTAACTATTCCTGTCATAATTGAAGGTAATAATGACAAAAAGTCCTCTCTCACTTGACGTGGACTTCTGCAGAGTCACCAAGCTCTGTAGAGCATGGCTGGCTTGTAGCTTCTGGGGCTGAACTTGGAGCATCAGGTCAGGGAGTTTCAAGCTTTGCCTCAGCCCATCCTTCTGCCTCTAAATTGTGAGGAAAAACAAACTCCAAGGGTGACTGATTCCCTGTAGAGTATCAAGGAAAATAAACTCGCAGAGCAACAACCCAGCGGGCGAGGATTTACTGGTGTTTTTGCTTAAATTCTGTAATGAATGTCTGCAAGGGCTGAGAAGAGAATGAGAACTGGATCCCCCACCTGGAAGTCAACACACTTCCATTTGATCCTAAATAGCATCCTCGCACCAAGGCCCTCTCTGCTGGAAATTCATAATTACTGAATGTTCATAAGAATGATTCCTAGGAAATTAGTCTCCATATCTGAGACAAGCCAGGATTCAGAAATAGATGAGTCTCTAGGAAAACATTCTTCCAGTTCTGACTGACATATCACACTGGGGCTGTGGTTTCTACCTGGCACCTTTGTGCAAGGATGCTATATTAAAACACCCACTGTCTTACTGGGGAAGCTAACTGGTGGCCAAGTCAGGGGAAAAAAAGCCTTAGAGATCACCCTAACTTCCCACTGAAACAGAAAGCTGCTCCAGGGCACAGATTTGTAGGTCAGGACAGCTCAGCTCTAGTGTGATTTTCCCTGGATAGAGCAGAAATAATAAAATCTTTGCAAGTGTGGCACTTATCAAGTAAGAGCTGTGAGTACCAGAGCTGCTGGAAGATGATGAGATGCTGCTTGAGCAGGAAGTCTGCATGTAGCAAGGAGTTTAGGAACAGCCCAGAGCAGCTGCAATGCATGAGGCCAGGCAGGTTTGCACTCACCCCCTGCTACAACATCAGCTGGGAGATGCGATGCTGTGTTTAATCAGTCAACCCCCCTGCAAGGATACAAGTGAGTTTTACACAATATCCCAGAGGAGGAGGAGCAGCAGGAACAAGGAGCAGCAGCACCACAGGCTACAGTGGCACAGCGCTGCGGGGCGGTGTCGGGGTGAGCGGCGCTGCTGCTACGCACAGCGGGCGTCGGCATCTGAGGGTCCCTGCGCAAAGCGTGCCTTACCTTCCCCCAGCGTGCTCACCACCGTCACTTCTGAGGCTTTGCTGGCACCCCGCGAGGTGTAAGCCTTTATGTAAAAGCTGTAGCTGGTCGAGGGCTCCAGATCAGTCACTAGCTGCTGGAAGGTGCTCTTGCTAACAGCCTCCTGGTACTCCATCTCTACGGGGTCTGAAATGCAAAGGGAGAGAGAACTGAGTGGTGTTAGGCTTTGTAACGGGTAAAGAGAATAAATGTTTTAAGCAGTTTGGTCCCTGGGGTGGATATGTACCTGCTCACACACATTTCTGCTTACATAAGGCCATTGAAACTGGTAATGTTGGGCTTTGAGCAACCTGGTCTAGTGAAAGATGTTCCTGCCTGTGGCAGGGGTTGGAACTGGATGATCCTAAGGCCCCTTCCAACCCAAACCATTCTGTGATTCTCTGATCTCTGCATGCTTTGCCAGAGAGCTACATGGGCAACAAGATTTGACTATGCAGCTTCATCCTCTCCACCCTTTTTATAATTACAATGGTATATTTAGTATTTCCAGGTATTTACAGTGTATTTACAGCCTCAGCTCTACCCTTCAGAAACTGGGAGGTGAGGGAAAACACTGATGGCAGCATGGACCACTACAGTGCAGACCTGGCTTTACCCAGTGGGCTGTGTAGCTGAATTACAGGAGGGCTGAGGGTGCTCAGGGCAGTGGGTGTAGCACTGTACCTGCAGCTTTCCGGATGTGCAGCACGTAGCCAATGATCTCCTTGGTGTTCTGCAGAGGCTTTTCCCAGGACACCTGGATGGTGGTTGCAGAGACAGTCTCTGCCCTCACGCTCTGAGGAGGGCTGGGCAGCCCATCAGCCCACAGCACAGTGAGGCGGGCGCTGGCCTGCGTGGAGCCCGCGCTGTTCTCGGCCAGGCACTGGTAGATGGCTTCATCCGCCTGGTTGATCCCATAGATGGAGAGAGTGCTGTGTGGGGACATGAGAGGGACAAGCATCACACTGACTGCCATGGTCCCTGTGCTGGCTCCCATGGCAGGGCATCCCACAGCCTCTGTTTCCACAGAAAGCTTTCAGGAAGCTGTGGGCTGGTGCTTTTGGGGAAGGAGAAGTCCAGGAGGTGGATGTGTCATTCCCTGTGACTGGGCAGATTATCTGTCTCGACTGCAGATACTGTGGTTCAGGTATAGCCAGATGTGGACACAGAGTGGGACAGGGAGCAGCAGGATCTAAAGGTGTGGGTTCAGGAAGATCCCAGCCACACCACAGAGCCAACTCTGTGGCAAGTGCATTCACACAGCCAAAACAGCTTTAACTGGCTTATCTCCAGTACACACCAGTGAGACCCATCCAGGCTAAGCCAAGCCCAATCAAACTCAGCCAGAAAGCCCTCTGGTGATGCTCTAATTGCATTATAACACATTAGAGCTGTCTAAGGGTAACACCAGGATTAGATGATTTATCCAGCAGGGTTATAGCCTCAGCTGCCTCTTCTGCACTTCCAGAAACACCATCACCATGAGCCAAAAGCCAAAGCTTATGAGCAAGTCATTTGTCTGCAGAACCTCTGTGTGTGAACCTTGCTGCCTTCCAGGGAAACAACTAGAGCAGCTCTTCCAGCCTGCCCCTGGGGGCTTCCATATCAGGTTTAGATGGTGTTTTCACCATGCAAGAAAGGACAGGCACTGACTACCTTGGAAAACATCCCTACAGGAGGGGGAAAAGCCAGCCATGTACCAGCTTCCCAAATGAGCACATTCCTGAGCATGGTGCCCATCTCTGCACAAGGACATCCAGAGTCTTTGTACATGTGGCCACATGAACTGGAGTCCATTTCTGCACTGCAGGACCCTCCAGCAATGGCTGTGGACAACTGGAGCAAGTTCAGGGCCAGCTCAAAAGTTGCACCACCCAATATCTTTAAAACAACACCAGTGACTACTGACTCAGAAATAATTGTGTGCCATATAAGCTCTGTCTTGCCATTTGAACATGCAAAGCAGCTTTTCTCAATAACAGCTGCTCACAAAAAGGGACCCATCAATGAAAGCTCCACTCCAAGCCAAGCCAGGAACAACATGATTCAGGATGTGAATCCATCAGACACAAGGCTTCCTATATAAATAAATATCAAGTGTATCCCCCTTCTAAGGCATGGCATGGTCACTGTCACCAGTGGGTACAGCTCTGAGTTTGGAAAGGCAGATTTAACACGGGAGATGTTCTTTTACCAAACTCTGAGGCAACAGCTCAGGTTATGGTAAAATCTGCCAACAATGCCTTTGGTCCTGGGAGGGTGTTCTCACACACAGGACATCCCTGGGAAAACTTCAGAAGCTCACATGAGCTTTTTCTTACTTTTCTATAAGAAATGACTGAAACCTAATTAAATCCACATCCACTACTTGCTTCTAAGGAGAAACAAATTACTTTCTTCTCCTGCAGTGAATTCTAGGTGGACCTGGAACTTGACTGCACATGAGTAAATCCAAAGCATCCCTGCTGATGCAGGGGACACTTCAAGGCTTTTTGGGAATCGCAATCAAAGCTGCCTTTTATGTAAATGAAAAACTGAACATTGGAAGTGGAAATTATAAATAACCTGCCACTGCCTGCCTGTATGTCAGAACAAATGCTTCTTCTAATTGCAGCAAAATATTGGTCTTCATATATTAAAATTTATTATTGCTGTTGATTTAACATTCCTATTTCTGCCTTGCAAATTATCGGGGGCCATGGTGAGTGAGCAAATGTTTAACAGTCATCTATTTATGTCCTGTGCCTTTGTTTCCTTGGAAACATTGTAAATGGAATATCAAATGTGATGGTTTCAGCTGATATGGTGATTTTCGAGAATCAGCCCTAAGCTCCTCTCATAGCCACGGACTCAACGTATCTGATTAAATGGAAGGAGAAAGGCAGAGCTGGGAGAGGGCTTGGGGAGGAAGGACCCGATGTGTGGCTCAGCTGTGTCAACAAGGGCTGACTCCTGTGAGGACAGATGGCAGAAGGCAGAATTACGCCATCCCAGAGCTGCACTCCCAGCCCTGCACAAAGCAGATGTGTGGAAGGAGCAGCAGCACTTCCTTCTGCCCCGTCAATGCAGGGATTATTTCCATGTGGCTGCTGTGCATCTGGGCACCCAGAGCAGCCAGGCTGGGCTGCCACACGGACCAAGAGCAGCCTTAAGCTTCCCAAGCACAAAGCAGATCTGGACCAAGGGGTATTTAGGCTCCGCTGCCTCCAGGTGCATTTACTTGCTCTGCTTAGAGAGAGGAAGATGTGAAAGGAGGGAGGAAGAGGGGAGCTATGCTGAAAAGCAGTGCAAGGAGCCTGATGGCAGTGCTGTGATTCTGGGGCCAGAGACTCCTCTCTCCTGGGAGGATTTGGGGGTGAGCAAAGCTCTTCATGTAGGACACAGATGATGTGAAGGATGCCAGTGGTCCTGGAAGGATGGCACTTGGCCACTGGGACCTGGAGCTGAGCAGAGTCTCTGTCATGAACAGTCAAGTCAAAAGAAATAAATAGTATTTTCTGGGAAGTTGGCATGGCACATAGCTGGAAATTTGCTTCAGGCTTAAAAAGTTCATTTTCATTGAGATTTCCTTGGCTGTGTTTGGATGTGCTGTGCAATGAGAGCCTTGGCCATCCGTTACCTGGGGCCCACGTCAATGATACACAGGTAACAGGACACTAAAACAGCTGGATTTTTGGCTGTGAGAGCATGGACAAACTGGTGAACAGAATGCCCAGCATCTAAACACCAGCTCCATGAGAATCACCTCCCATGTGGAGGATGCAGTGCAGCAGGGCCAGTGTTCAGTCCAGGTTTTGCTGCTTTTTGTCTTTTCTTTTTTTTTAAGAAAGCTCTAACAAAAGGAAGATCTGTAGTTGCCGTGTGAGAAGGCGCAGAGCGTCTCTGTGCATCAACCATCTGAAATATGCAGTGTCCTTTTATTTCCTCCCGTCAACACGGAAAAAATCTGTCACTTTGGGACATCTGCTGCTGGAAAACTTTCCCGCGAGTGCCAGACTGGCAGCGCCGCGAGCACGTCAGATGAGGCGAGATGCCAGAAGGCTTTCTGCTGGTCACCAGAGCCGCTCGGCGAGCCGAGGGCTCCATCACATCCCCACACAATGCCCTGACAGGCATTGATGGAAGTGGGGAGAGGAGCTGCTGCAGATTCACACCCGGCTGAGCTGAAACGAGAGGCCTCCGCTGCTCGAAAGCCACAGTATTCCCAAGCTGTCTCCCCAGTTCATAGGCAATCAGGATGACTGATCTGGCTCGGGTCAGGGGTCCAGGCCGCTGACCGGAGATCGGCTTTCCAAAGGCTCCTCTGAAAAAGTCTGCGAACTGAAGGAAGGCTCTTCATCGATTCAGGAGCACAAAGGAGAGGGGCCCATCTGGGAGGGCATCAGCCCGCGTGCGCACAGGCGCACAAAGGAGGGTGTGTGATGAAATTAATGCAGAGAGCAGGCTGTGGCTAGCAGGGACAGCATTCTGAGTGCCAGCAGATACAGAAAGCCACTAGTGCCACATTCAGATGCCCCATCCCTGCTCTGGCTGTTTGTCATGACCTGTGTTGTGCTGTGCTGCATTGAATGATCTGTTCCTGGGCTGCTGGCCTGTACCACACTGGGAAGGAGCCTTTACCCGCCCCCAGCTTTGCAGAAATCCCCTGTATTCTGAAGGTTGCCTTTCACACCGGAAATTAAGGTGCTAAACTTGAAAAGTGACACTAAGCAAACACTGCATATCATTCCAGCCTTCTATTCTATATATTCTACACATATTCTTACACATCCAGACATTAAATATCAAACAGAACATCCTAGGTGAAATTGGGTTGGGTTATGCAGAAGGACTCATTTCTATTTTGCAGGTACTGCAGTTCACTGGCCAGGATCCCAGCCCAGTCTTGTGATTTCAGACTCATCCAAGAGCAGCTTCTGGAAGGCTGTTGCTGGTCCCAGCCACACAGTCTGTTTAAATGAGCCAAAGGGTACAATCACAGACTTAACTGAATCCTGCCCCAGGAAGCAGAGAAGCCTTTACATCTTCAAGACCATGAGGAAGCACAAAATATCTCAGAAAAAGCTACTGGAAGGAAGGGCAGAGCCTGTATTAGTAGGACTGCAAGTGCAGACACCTGTGAGAGCTCTCTGCTGCTAAACTGAAAGTCCCCCAAACTTTTCCCAAGCAAGCAGCACAGATACTGAAGCAGAAAAAGACCCAGCCTTATTTAGGGGAGACTAATTTTAGGCTACACCACTATGGGCTCAGTCTTGCCTCAAAGCCTCCCATGTAAGGACCATTTTCTGCTGATGGATTTTGCTGTGTGCAACAGCTGGAACAAACACTAACTCCTGATTCAATGCACTTCAAGAGCAGCTCAGTGGAGCAGCACACAGAGAAATTACACAGGCAACTTGGTAGCAAAATAATCACAGCCACATGAGAAGGAGATGCTGATGCCTGTTGCCGTTGGCTGATCCAGGGCTGCTGCAGGCCCTTTTTGTGGGATATGGCTGTGTGATCCCAGCACAGGATCCCTGCTTGGTGCAGGGATCACGCTGATTCCACACTGCTTAGACGGCTTTGTGCATCTGTGCAGCCATCCTCCTTGCAAAGGCCATTTCCACGTGTCTTCCAAAGTCAAACCCATAAATTATGTTTAAATCAGGAGCAGCGGGTTCACATCCCCATCCTCCACATACTTATTTGTCATGCTTCTGGGAACTGAAATATGATTTGCTACAGAGCACTCTCCCCTCAATCACAACCATCTTCAAACTCGTGGCATAAGGAACTGCAGGCTTGTCTGTCCTCCCTTATGTGGTCCAAAACCGTACAAATTGAAGTGTCTGTAGGGAGAGTGCACCATGAAGGGATGTACAAACCCATCTGCACCTTTCCACACCCAGCTAATGTGGGGTTTACAGAAAAAAGCCACCTTTGGAATGACAGCCTCTGGTTTCCCTGGGTTTGGTACCAGAAGGGCTGTCAGGTCCCAGGTGCTGGGATGTTTGTGCTTGAAGGCCCCTCTCTGTTTCTGCACTGGGATTTAACAGCACGAGAAGTGCAAGAAGAGCAAAGTTGTCCTGATGTTTATTTATGAAGGAGTATTTCCCCCGATGAGCCTTGAACATTCATGGCCCTGGAAGTGAGACATTTCCAGAGCACTAAACCAAGGGCAAAACAGTGAGGAAGAATTTACAAAGGTCACCAAGCAGAGCGAATGCCACCTGAGCCCAAATTCTAACAAAGCCTTTTTCCGGTGGAACAAATGAAGTCCCTTAATTACAATTTGTAAATATAATCTTCTTGGAAAATCAATATTTAGAGAGCCTGCCTTCTCTGAAGATGTTGGCCTTTGTTCCTTGCTATTATGGCAATATAAACCCCATAGTGTGATACACTTCCAGCCTGAAAATTACCCCCCTGAACCTGATTGGGTCAAAGTAAGAAAAGCAATAAACCTTTCACAGTGGTAATTTGGAGGCTATTTCATGCTTCCTTGTAAATTTTGAAGTAATAACCTAGAAACATAATTTTACACAAGCCCATGTGTAAATTAATTTTACACAAGCCCAACTTGGCCAGTAACCACACCTTCCTTCTGCAGCAGTACTCCATTTCTGGGATGGGCTGGTGAGGAATTTTGCTAGAACTTCCTTTTATACCTCTCAGGCATTTGGATCATGATCTATCAGAATCACTCTGGGAGCAACATGGGCATCTCTGATCAGCATGGAAGGACAGACTGCCACTGCTGGACCCAGGGATGGCTCTACCAAAGACCATAAGGCTCCATCAGCTTTTCCCTCAGAGAGCTTGGCTCAGCCCCTCATCCTGACAGCAATCGGCTGCATCCCCAGCCCAGGGGCTGCATGGCAAGGCAGCCCCATCGTCAGCTCCTTCAGTCATTTTTATTCACAGCTTTTAATGGAAAAGCCCACAATTCCCTATGCCTGAGCCTTCATGCATTTTTCATTAACAATTATCCGCTATCCCAGAACTGCTTTTGATTTTTGCTAATCATCGATTGGCTATTTTGTTCCCACACAGCTGGCATTTTCAAAACATAACAACCACCTCTGGAGAGGGCACAGCAGAAGGCTGATCTTTAATGCTAATGTGCCCAGAAACCGTCAACACATCAGGTGATGGGAATTCACATCTGAGGGACCACGAGGGATGAGATATTTATTGGATGCAGCCCGTGAGGCTGATTTTACTGTGCTGAAAGCCTGGAAGTTGCTTAGCAAGTGAATGTCTGATGTTGTACCAGCAGTCACATCCAATCTCCAGTGAATCCAGTCCTGAAGCTGCAGCCCAGCAATGAAGGGTTTTTGGAGTCCCCTCACCTTGTAGGGTATGCTGTCCTTGGATTTGCAGTTACTGCATATGAGTGACAGTGTGGGGTGAGGCAGATGCAAAAGGGCCCTTCACAGCTTTGGGAAGCAACAGATCCATTGGCTGTGGGTTTGTGCTGCTGCCCACAGGGCCCCAAGCTTGCAGGAATAGAGCAGTATCTCAAACACCATCTTCTGCAGGTCTGAACCTTGCTTTTGGCTGCGCTAATTTACAAAAATGAAGTTGCTCCCAATGACACATTTTGCAATCAATTAGCACATGATATGTTTTGGGATGATTTACTGCTTTTTTCCTAAAAATCCCTTAGGGGGCATTCAGACCTCTATGACAATATTAAGCAGAGTTTTAATCCAAATGAATTTTCTAGGAAACCATGTAATCTAATTAAAAAGCTCATGCTGTAGTTTAGTAGCTTCATCACTAGTGTATTCGAGATCCATCTTTACACAGACAAATATTTTCCAAGCGCAACAGACTGATAAATCCAAGACATAACCACAAACTGATTCTGCCTGGAACTAAGTGGGTTACAGCACTTAGTTATGCCCATGAGAGTAAAACAAGGGCAAACTTGAAAAAGCTCAGGTAAAAAATCATCCATTGATGTGTCTCCTCCGTGTCTTGGAGCTCCCAGCCCTGCTGCACCAGTGAGGGCATTTTCAGACTGACAGCTTTGGAAACCACCAGGCGTGGCCACTTGCCTGGAGCTGGAGGTTGGAGCCGACCAAGACTAGTGTGGAAGACAACAAAAGTTCAACACTGTTGAGTACAACAGCCTGAGGGCTCAGCTTTACAATCACATTACTATATCTTGAGAAGATGCCACGTGTCAGGTGAGCCCCAGGAACGGGCTGAGCTCCCTCAGCCTGTGCCAGATGCTGAAATCTGTTCATTCAGCTTGCTGTGGAAAATACTGATGCTAAATTGCATTAAATGATTCCCATAAGAAAACGATTACAGAGATGTTCACCAAGTTGCAGTTCATGGGCATGAGTAGCACAGCTCCAGGCACAGGGACCTGGCCAGGAGATGTGACCATGACCAAAGACCTGACTCCTGCTCTCCTCAAGTGAAGAGGAATGATTTCACAGGGAAAACAACTGAGCAAGACGCAGAGCTGGATTCAGTGTCACTTTTGCCATGGATTTAACGATCACTTCATCGCTTTTGACTTCACTTCCTCATCAACAAAAAGGGATGCACTAAGTTCCCTCCTACCCCTTCTGCTCTGTTCATACCACAAAGGGCAGACGTGCCTCAGAAAGCCATGCCATGAAGTAGAAGACCACATGCCTGAGCTGAGTGTCATCTGTGTGTGCACATACAAAGTTTTTTGAAGCTCTAATAACTTTCAGTTTGGAGAAAACCTCTGCTGATTGAGATGGTTTTATTACCACTCACACCTTATCCTTCTTGCATCACACATCCTTCCATCACTCATGTAACAAAGCTTTAAAACCCTTCAAACAAGACAACAAAAAGCCACATTATACAGACACTCAGAAAAATAAACTCACTCCTGTCCCTTGAGGAACAAGCCATGGTGCCTGCACAGCACTTCCCAACTGTCAAAACTGAAGGTACAGACCCTCCAGTGAGGCTGGGTGGTTGCTTTCCTGAGACACATTTGTTAATATAGAGAGCAGCTCTATGACACCACAGAGTACAAACCTCTACCAATACATCAGCTTTACAATACAGGTGCTATTATTTTGTAGTATATTTTTTCATGCTATTTCCATAGAAACTACATTGTTGAGTGGTAATTTTCACACTAAGTACATCATTTCCTCAGTACAAACATCCCCATCCCCTCACAGGAAAATGCAGTTATTTAGTACTCAGAGAACACACTCTTCCCTGGTGAGATAAAAGGCTAAAATTTAGTGAAAGTCAGGCTCCACACAAATATTATTTCTAATATATTTGCATTTGCATGCCCAGGAAGGTCAATGTTCAGGCATTAAAGCACAGTTCCTCCACTGAAGAGTCTATGTGGTCCCTGTCAGCTCCAGGAACAACATTTAGCCCTTCCAGAAATACCCAGATGATAATCAGGACAAAAGAAAAACTTTTCCTGGGTTCCTGCATCAACAGTCAAAGTCTAATGCTGATGTCCTGGCACAAAAATTCATGGAGCACCAAACTGTAATACTGTAAGGTGCAGCCAGCAGGACTGGAACAGTGCTTTAGTTTATCAAAGCCCAAGTTGAATTCACAGATCTGCTTCAGAACACTGCCACCTTCCCATCGGCTCTTTGCTATATAGAAAGCAATCCAGCATCTCTCCCACTCCCATTTCTACAGCAGTGCCAGAGCCCAGTGCACCAGGACCTACCTGTTGTTGTTCTTCAGCTTGATGTGGTCGCTCGTCTCCAGGATCTGCCCGTTCCTCAGCCACGTGATCTGGGGAGGGGGTTCCCCTTGGGCCACGCATGTGAAGATGGCAGTAGTCCCCACGGGTCTGGAAATGGACTGGGGATGCTGCACAAACTCTGCTGGGGCTGAGAGGAGGAAGGAGAAAGAGGGTGAGAAAAGTCCTGATGATCCCACTTTATCCTGGTACAAAAAACCACCTCGTCAATAAGCCTTGTCTGCCCCAGAACGTGGAATACTTGTCCAGCCCACAGCACAGGCAGCAGATAACCCTGGTTTGGATGGTGTGTCTGTAAGCAATGCAAAACTGCCTTTTGGTTGCCCACCCTGACAGTCATGGCTTCACAGGAGGCACCTGAAGGCCGGATCAGAAGTGACTGAAAGCTGAGATGAGTCCTGCAGAGTTCAGGCAAACAGGACCAAGGTTTAAGCTCCTTCACCTCTCCCTGGTCTCCCAGGGAAAGCGACCCCCGTGCTGCAGCTCGGGAGATGTGCTGTTTGCTCAACAGCAGAGCTCAACCAACACCCTGGCTGTGTCTAAAGGACCTGAATGGCTTTAGCAAACTGCTTGAAATGGAAAGAAATGTATGGATATCATACAGCAATCTGGCAGGATGTTCTCTCTGCAGTAAATATCAGATTTGCTGCCAATTTTTCCTGTCAGCAGATTAGGGAACCTTTTGTCTCCAGATCTTCAGCCTGGGACTTCTGGGGTCCTGCCAAGCCTTGCAGAAGACTACACCATGCCTGTAACTGCTGCTCACCTTGCCACCAAATGTTTTCACCTTTGGCAGTAACATTTTTAAACAGAAAGCGATCTCTTCCTTCCAGCAGCTCAAATTAGATTTAAAATAATTTATCAGAATAAACCACCATTTCAGCCTACAGAAAGCAGGGCCTGACAGACACTGCCAAATAGGTGAGATTATTCAAGCAGTTCTGCTTCAAAGGGCAAAGTGATAAATATACTGCATGTTGCTACTGAAACCTAAAATCAGGTGGAACCGGCAGCAGACACAATGAAGACAAACAGATAAGAGGCACAGCTCCATAATAAATTTACTGACTAACATCACATAACGGATGGCTGACATTAAATTTTTTTGACAAAAGAAAGATTATCAAGGGAGACGCATCCAGAGCCGCTCACTGGCATTTTCTAAGCCTGGGGTTGGTGGCTGTACCACAAACAGAGATGTAGGGATTGGAGAAGGGAGCAAACTGGTCTAGAGAAATATACTGAGGAGTGGCCAGGCTGCAGGTGGGGATGCAAGAGTTGAGCATGGCCAAAACATCCCTTGGGGTTTCCTGCAGCATTTTGCGGGGATAAAGGTCTTTCTCAGCTGTGTGCCAGTAAGGGAAGAGGTAACACGGCCAAACTGCAGGGACAGGCGCTTGTGTGCGAGTAAAAGTCCAGTTGTGCAGATTCTAAGTCCTCCAAGCAGGAAGACAGAAGAATTCATTGCATAGCCTATCCCCCTTGAAGGAGCCCCCTCCTTCATTTTTAATAATCAGAGGGAAGTGGAGCATGGCAGGTCTGACTTACGTTACAGGTACAGGGTATCCGCCAGCAGAGTTTATTGTCAGGCCACCGCTGTCAGCGCTCGGCTCCACTAATGAACCTGATCCCAGCAACCCAATGGACACGTACTTCCAGAACCTCCTGCTAAACTTCCCCATGTGCCAATCAATCTCTTGCCCTTTTACTTCCCTTCTGTGTTTTTGCTCTAGACTTACAGATTAAAACAAAACTCAGGATGGGTTCAATAAAAGTTGGAAGCAAGGATAAACAGGGGGAAAACCCCTCATCCCTGCCATGAATGGCCCCTTTGTGGTGTACAGTGAGAGCATTAGAGACTTGATTTTCCTCAGCCTCCTGCCCCCCGCTTTGTGCTGGCGCAGTTTTGCAGGAGCAATTATTTTGCAAGTGGCTGTGCACCTCCCTGCTTTCATCTGGGCTGCCGAGCTGCACCCGCAGCACTCGCAGGTGCAAACCCACGATGCCAAGGAAGGGCACAGCCACCTTCCAGTTCCTCGCTGCAGCTTCATTAAAGATCCTCTTGGCTCTTTGCCTCTGCCTCCCGCTCGCTTCATCAAATCTCAAACCCACCGTTTGTTCAGCAGAAACAAAGTTGAAATATGGAAAGAAGCATCCGGCATAACCCTTGTGGAGCCGCCGGCTCTCCTTATCCTCCCTTATTAGCCTGTGTCAAGAGGCAGTAATTGGAGGGGGTCGCGTGTGACTCGGGTTAACGAACGCACAGCTGCGGCCGCTGGCTCGGCGCCAGTCACGCTGCTTGGTGCCATGGCCCGTGGGTGCCTCGGGTCCCTGCTCCCCTCTGCCATCCCTTCTCTTTGCAGCCTTGCTAAACACAACCCCAGCCCCTGCCTAACTTACTTTAACTCTCTGGGGAGCAAGATCCCGCCTCTGCTGTGCCGAGCTGTCCCCTGTTCCATGGCATCCCTCACCGCAAGACATAGATTGCCCTTCCGCTGTTCTGCTCTTCCTGGCTTTCCCCAGATATTGCTCTGTCCTGTTGAGGTCTCAATGTGAAGTTGTAGTACCAAAATGGCCCAGGTGAAAACAGAAACCCATGGAGTTAGAGGACATGGTCTGGGAACAGATGGAGTTTAGAGAACATGGATTGAGAGGGTGTCCCTCTGCTACCTGGACCAGGATGCACCCAACCTGTGTTCATAACCAGTGCTCCGAGGAAGGTGCCCTCAGGAAACTGCTGGTGTGTGGTCTCAGGGTAAATAGCTCCTTTCCTGGGCAGAAAACCATCTCCTCTCCTCTCCCAGGTCCTCTCCCCTGCCCTTCCAAACAATTTTGACAGGATCCAAGAATATGCCTGGGTTAGTGGGGAAGGAGCAGGAGCCAACCCTGCTGACTGCCAGCCTTGTCTTCAGCCAAGCCCTGCCCACAGCCAGCCCTTCACCCTCATCGCTCATAATTAACAGAGCATCTTGCCAGGGTCCATTCCACCCTGCATGGAGACGCAGTGGCCTGAACACCTCTGCCCCTTCCATACTACGTGCCAAAAGGCCATCACAGGCAGCCAGAGCAAGTGTTTCTCAGTCCTCCATTAAGATTTAATAAAGATACTAATAGAGATCACTGTTAAGAGCAGAGGATTCAAACGTGGCAAGGAGGAGTGGGCAGGATCCAGCCCTGGCTTGTGAAGTATGACGAAACCAGAGCATTGATTATTCAGGACTTAATGGGAGGGAGGGGATCATGCATTTTTAATGAATATTTAAAGCATGACATTGGTATCAAAAAGCAATAACACTTAATACCACCCCCAGAATCATTAACAAAGTGATTCAGTAGCTTTTACTGTGCTCAGCAAACTGCGATAGCATGGAGATGCACTGCAACAGCAGCTTCTAACAGGAGATCCCAATGAGCTCCATCTCTTTTGGGAAAAGCCAGCAGGGACCAGCAACCAGTGTGTCCCCCAAGATATCAGGGAGCTTTGCTGTCTTGCTGTGAGGTTGTGGTGTGGTGCTTATGGCAGTGCCTGATGGCTCACAGAAGGTCCCAAGGATCACTGAGAAGATCCTAAGGTTAAGGGAGCAGTGACAGCCAATGCTCTGGTGCCAGACCAACCCGTGCCTCTTGCATCCCAGTACGAAGTGTCATTAATTCTCAAGTTGACGGAGTGGCAGGGTTGGGAAGGGAGGCTGGGGTGAAGCGAATGAAGAATAACATGGAAATAACAAAACCTCATAAATTAGGCTCCTGGCACCCACAGTAAGGGTATAAAGGAGAAGTCAGGTCAATGGGGAAGTCACTCAAGCACAGCAAATGGTGACAGGAGATTTAAGACAATTGCTGCTCACTTGGCTTCTCTCTCTTCACTCCAGGGGATACTCAGATATTTACTTGAATAACTTACAGCAGCAGTGATGGGACTGGAAGGGCCAAAGATGGAAACTGTGCCCATGTCCCCTGGAAAACAGGCAGAGGACCCTCAAGGAGGCTGTCATGGAGCCTGCCTTTCAGCCCTCATGAAATTCTTGTCCCAGCAAGGTGCAGGCTGGAGCTCCAGGGCAGCAGGTTATGTTCCCATGTCACCCACAAGTGTGGTCCTGGAAGAATGGTCCACAGGGATCAGACACCCCAGCTCACTCCAGCATCCTGACAAGATTTGAGTGCCCACCTGTCCCTGTGTGGTGGCTTTTCTTGAGAAGGAAAATGTGGACAGGAAGGGAACTGCTCCATGGGGGACACTGACTCACACAGCACATACTGAAGCTGGTTTGCAGAATGAATTCAGGGCTAAACTCAAGGACAAACCAAGTACCACAGAGCCAAGCCTAAACCACAGCATCTGCAATACATGTGCTGCTGAATTCCAGCCCCAGCCAAGGCTTGTGATGGCAGCGAGCAAGAACGATGGAAGAAACATCAGGAAGCGCAGCGGTTGCCGGATCTGCTGGACCAAGGAGCGCTGGCCAGTCCTGCCAACAGCAAGCAAGGCAAACAAGGCAGGCATTGTCAGCAGAGCCTTCAAACCCATGTCCTTAAGATGGGCCCTCATTTATGAGATGGGATCTCATTTTTCTGCATAGCTTTCAGGAGGAAATGAAGCGTGGAGTGGAGAACACTGGTGACCATCTGGCCATTCACAGCCCATCAGTTTGTTATGACACCAAACACATAATAAAGCACAAAAGATTGCACAGGAGGTAGAGAGAAAGTGCTTTGATATATTTTTTCCCTTGCCACTGAAGCCTGCTCTTCCCTCGCCTCACACACACGCACATCCTTGGCTTCAGTCGGCGCCGCATTCGGCCCTTCGACAACTCCCCCCGTGAGACTTTCATTGGAAGCCCAGCACAAAGCAATATTCAAATGGCTGCGCTGGGATCTGAAGGGAAAATGGAAACTTTCTTGTGTGAGAACCTTACAAAAGAGATCAAAGGAGCCTAAATGGCCAAGGGAGGGTAGGGAGGGAAGGAGTGGGGGATTGACGCCTTCTCCTCTGGAGGGAGGAGGAATTCCCAGGAAGATAATAATCTGAAGGAAAATCTGCAGTGGAAAGGACATTATTGCTGGAGGAAGAGCAGAGCCCTGTGTTGGGACACCTGTGCCCATGAAACTGTTGGATGGGACAAGGACCACTGCTGGCAGCAGGAGGGAGGACGTGGTCTCAGTTCCAGCCTCCTGCTAACTCCTTGCCTTACAACAGGAAACATCGCCTTTTCTCCTACAGTTTCCCACCTATAAAACGTCCCGCCTTCAAAAGACTGGGGCAAGTTAATTTGTGCCTCTAGGCACTTCAAGGGCCCCTGCATAAAGGCAGCAAGTACCTGGCCTGGTGTGCTTTGAGGATGCCGTATTGTCCTAGCCCTGTGCTAACTTCCTCTCCAACCAGGCTTTTGATAGCCCGCTCTTTGCTTTTCTTCTCTTTACGGATGTAATTTGCATCGCTGACATCTTGACAAAGATAAAACCCACAGTCTCCCATGTCAGTCATTATCACTGTTTTCTTCCCAGATGAACCTGAACAGCAATCATTTGTACCTCTCAGCTGGAAAATTCAGGCAAAATGAGATGCAGAGGCAGGAAAAACTGCTTCCAGAGGGAGAGTGAGCAAACCTGGGATGAGCTCAGTTGCCTGGCCAGGGTCTGCCCCTACCCTGCTTGGGGAACATTCCCCTAAAAAACATGAAGCATTTTAAGGGTGGGCAATACAAGTTGGGGTCCTGGACACTGCAGGTCCTGTCTAAGGGTTACTCCAAGGACACACTGGCCACACTTCTCCACACCACTGCCAGCTTCTCTGCTGATGCTGAATGCAGGAGCATCCTGCTTCCACAGAAAGACTGGGCTTCTATGGCCCTGTGAGGGACATTTTAGGGACAAATTCTCATCGTGGCTTGCCAGGAGAAAATTCACAGTAATTCTACATCAGTTGAACTCCAGCACTAGACCAGTTGCTCAAGAGCTGATGCTCAAATCTCCAAAAAGACTAAAAACTGCTATCTGTAGTAATGAGAAGTTGTGCTACCTTTCACCCTCTCATTCAGTTGCTAACAAGTGCAGCCAACCATATTCAATAGCTGAATTTTTAAAACTTCATTGATTTTCCAAGTAAATTGTTTTGGGTCTGTTTCCCTGTCTCCTGGACATCAGCTTGGCATTTGGGCTTAGGAGACCTCTCCTACATGCACTATGTGCAGAGCTGTCCTGCAGCAGCTCTAAAGGGTTTGTATCAGTACAGAGAGGTTGCTTTTAATGCTGGGGTTGGTGTTTCTTAATAAGGGGATTCATAGCTGTGCCAGCTGGGAGGTCCCCTCATTGCACGGCTCCCCCAGAAATCCAAGAGCAATAGAAACAGTGAGTTTTCACCTTGTCTCATTGTCTGATCAGCACCTGGGGCTTGGGAGGCACAGGCAGCCCTTTCTACCCCTTTCCACACTGCTCCTCCGGGATCACCGCCTGCGACTCCCGCGATCTGCCGGGGACACCAGGGCTGGAGCAGGGTGAGCATCAGGGCTGGAGCAGGGCACTTTCCCCATCAGCAGCAGAAAGGTTCAATTAGCAGCTCCGGCAGGAGGTGTGTAATTTTAGATTCAGGATATCATCAGTCAATAGTTAATGAGTGAACTGATGAGAGCGTGAGATGCTTTAAGTGGACTAGCTTGAAGAGGAGGTGAGTGCCTGTAATCAGGGGCGGATTGCTGCCATTCAGAGCGCGCTGCCAGCTGGGTTTGCCTTCTCAAATGCTTGCCTGGCTCCCCTCACCATGGAGACTGGTCTCATGGAGCATGTGGAAGGGATTTGTGTGCTTTCCCTAGTGCTGATCTCTACTTTGGGCTGAACTGCCCTTTACAAGTAGCATTTCAGGACAGTTGCTGCAGGAAGAAGAGCAACCTGTATCCCATGGGCACAGCCCCCAAAGGGTGCTTCACTAGGTCCTGGCAACTGGCTCAGACTTAGTGTCAACTGCTACATGAAACAGTCTCACAGACCTTTTGGAAATAGTTTTAGACTTACTGGTGCCATTTCAGTTGGAAAGCAATACTCTGTGAGTGGTATCCAGTGCTGCATATCACTGCAGGAGTCATATCTATCATTCAGAGGCATCCAGTATGAGAACAGTGACCATGTCCTTGTGTCACTAAGGTCCATGAGACAAATTTGGTTGATTAATTCAGGCTTTCTGCTGAGATGCACAAGTATGGTAACAAGTAACAACCAGAGTCTGCTAAGACAATGCCTGCGATGGGGTGAGAGATCACTGTAGCCCAAACAGTTGATGCCTCAGTTGAACCACACCTGGTTGCGACTCACCTGCATGGGACACAGACTCACCCCCACTTGGGAAACCACATGTCTAGGAAAGAAGTGCTTTGCCTGGTACCACCAGAGGAGTGAAGTCAGGACCTGTCCACCCCAAGCCCTCGGGGTGCCAGGGCTCACCTTGCACGACGAGGCTGCCCTGCGCCGTGCGGCGCACGCGCGTGCCGGGTTTGTTGGCGGCGCACACGTAGATGCCAGAGTGCTGCACCGTGAGGTCCGAGATCATGAGGTTTCCTGTGCCCAGCACCTGGATCCCCTCCACGCCAATCGGGCGGCCGTCTGAAAGAAGGGGAGAAGGACAAGAGTCACATTCTGGACCTTTGGGCAAGGTTCTCCAGGGCACAGCCCTCAGTGAGATCCAATCTAAGTACTGATGGAGTGGTGCCATGTTCTGCTACTGCCATGTGCCAAGTAAAGTCAATAGGATTTAGCTGATGCTCTTATCAGAACTGCCTTCTGCAGAAATCAGATCCTTATTTACGTGTTTGCCCCAAATCACTCTTTGCTGCTTAAAAACCCAAAGTACCACCACAGGAAAAGCGAAAGCTTTCAACTGTGTGTTCAGATTAAGATGAAGTACCCAGAACACAGTTCAACAGAGTGGTTAAACCAAGTTAAATCATCTCTGAGCCATTGCCTGCGTTCTTCCATTACAGTGAGCAGGGATCCACTTAGCTCAATAGCCTATTTCCAACAGAAAGGCTTCATGAAGAAGTCGAGCTAACCTACTCCAGTGCTTCCCTGATGCACTTTCCCAGCCACCAGCAATTTATGACCTGCAGATTACCTCACCCAGAAGTTACAACACTTTACCTGTTAACCCTTGATGGATTTTTGTGGCTTCTGCAAGTAACAGAACCCTGGGTTTTTGATTCCTTGGCCCTTGAACACACACTAGCTCAAGGCTGAGGAGCTGGTCTCTCAGCTGGTGGTTAGATCTCATTTACTGTGGCTTGGAAGGGCAACTGAAAAGGGCTGCCCCCACCCCAAGTGCTGGATATGAGGCACATGAAATAGTTCAGTATCAGGGAATTCACTTTTATCCTATTTTCTCTGGAAAATTCCCAGCCAGCTCTAATTACAATGTGTTTCATTAGTATCAGGCTATTGCTTTCTATTGTTTCATTGATTTGTGTTTTAAGACACTGTCTGACAAAGGCAGCTCTAAATCAGGCCTAGCACATGTCAGGGTATCTGAGCAGAGGGGCAAGGCAGGGGAGTTTTACTGGAGGAGCAGTTAAAGGGAGCACCCTTTCATCAGACAGGAATCAGGGATTCAGTTCTCTCAAGTTTGCTCATGGAGGAGTTTAAAGAACCTACAGAAACCAGAGAAGCAAGAACCAGCCCTGGTGATGGCCCCACCTGGCCTCCCCATGAGACTTCCATACTCATGTTTTTCAGGAAATTTTGAAGCTTAAAGGTTTCATTGCTTCATTAGACAGGAAATGCCAGACCTCTTCATTATTTGCATTGCAAAGAAAAATGCTTGGATCTTTTAGAGACAGAAAAACAATGTCATTAAAGAATCACACTGCTGGCCAAGCCACCGCTGCAGTAAATGGCTCAGTCATAAAAAGGACAGTAAAACATGACCTGTCCCACATTTAATGAGCAATAACAAGGAACCATTCCTTCCAAACAGCATTTGAACTGAAGTGTAAAGAGGTCTGAATTAAATCCAAATTGAACTTGATTTCATCTTTTAAGTTAGACCTTTCAGAAGTCTGTATTTACAACAGGTGTAAAAATCAAATCTCTCTCTTGAGGGAGGGATGGGACCAGTGAAAGATGTGAAGTGGTCACACCTGGATCCTTCATCACCTCAGTGCCTTGAGAAATACCACAGAAATGGGACTTGAATGTCAGCAGTTTTACTGTATTATTTATAATGTCCTCCATCATTTTAGCAGGCAAAGACTCAGCCTGCAGCAGGTGCTCCCACCTCCCCACCACCCAGTCCAAATACCAGTATCAATATGCCCTCAGTTATCTCTCCAATTCCAGCTATTAGAAGTCTGGTGGTCTGAGGAAACATCTCCTGTCCACACATCTTTCATTTCCCTGGAGAACAAAGCCCTCCAAGCTCAGAAGCCTTGCTGGATCCGCCATTTGGGTCAGTGTGGCCACCTCTAACAGCCAACAAAAATCACTGTGCCTGATCACCTCAGACACTTCTCACTCAACCCCTCCTTTTCCAAAAGCACTGAAAAGGACTTCTACAGAAACATCTCTACTTTCCCAGTCTGTTCCATCCTTCTCACTCTGTGCCTCCCTCAGCCTGAGCCATCCTGCAGTCAGCTAGAAGGTCTTCAGCTAATATCTACTCCAACTTACAAACACTGACAACACATATAAATAATACAGAGTGTTTACACAAGAAATTCCTTGCATCCTGAAAGCTCAGCACTTCGCAGAACCACTGTGCTGAGGGACTCACACCTGCTTTGCAAGAGTTGCTATTTGTTTTAACCCTGTTTTCTTTACAGGGAGACCTGAAGAATGGTTTGGATCAGGCAATCCAAACCCTGCAAATCCACCTTCCTGGCATCACCTGCCACCACTAAGTCATGTCTTCATGGAGGAGATCTGAAAGACTGCAAAAGCCAACACTTGCTCAGTTCCCAGAGCTGTCAGGACCCAGGCAGGCTTGAAACCACTGCTCATTTAACATGACCTTCTGCTTCTTTTAAAGAAGTCAAAAGCAGAAAATTTGAGGGCTGAAAAAAGGCCAGTCTGGAGGGAAATGCCTGACAGGTTTTCTCTTTCGATCCCTCAGCTGATGAGGACAAAAGGGGGAGGTTCAGCTCTTGTGAAGAGCAGAGTGACCTCTAATTAATCAAGGAGACCATTCTCCAAATGGGAGATGCTCCCAAAAGATGCTCTGGCTATAGACAAGTAGAGACTTCACTGAATCATAAGATGGTTTGGTTTGGAAGGGATCATAAAGATCATCTCGTTCCAATCCCCCTTCCATGGGCAGAGACACATTCCACTACCTCAGGTTGCTCCAAGCCCCAGCCAACCTGGCCTTGGACACTTCCAGAGATGGGGCAGTCACAGCTTCTCTGGGGAACCTGCACCAGGGCTTCCCCACCCTCACAGGGAAGAATTTCTTCCTAACACCCAATCTAAATCTACCCTTTTTCAGCTTAAAACCATTTCCACCTTGTCCTATCACTGCACACCCTTGCAAAAGTCCTCCTCCAGCCTTCCTTTAGGCACTTCAGGTTCCCCATGGGGGTGAAATCTAGATGAAGGACGCCTGCAGTTTGGGAGCCCCATTATTTATTTTTCCAAGGTGAATGTGATGCTTTCTGGAGCCCATTCTCCGCCTGCTAACCGAGTGATTGGCACACCAGCACCAATTACAGAGCCCCTTAAAACGTGCCAGGCAATATGAATATGCAACAACACGAACGCCTTTCTTTTATAAGTAGCAAGTAGAAAGAAAGTAACAACTTTCTAATGTTGATCATTTAGGTCTTTTGTGAATTCTTTGTATTGTGTCATAGTAGCCTTCCACTTTTTAGACACATGGGTCTCCTGCTCCTGAGGACACCGGGCACTGTGGATTAGCATATTTAGAGTACATTGCAACAGTTGACTATTCAGTATGTGAAGTGGTGAAATTTACTCTATTATTTCTAAACACTTACGGGAACGGTGCTCCTGTCAACCAGTCAGCCATCTATTGCAAGCTTCTGTGTCCAATAAGTTACCAATTAATTGGCTCCTACAATTGTTGTATAGTTTACTTCTTGAATGGCTCCCTCTTTAGTAATTTCCTTCCCATTGTGCGGCCCTTTCTGACAACTTCTGTATAACGCTATCAGATAATCACTGTCCTTTCTTTCTCGCCTCACTTTTCTGTATCTCTCTAAATAGTTTATTATTCTGCTTTGGTACCTTTTATGGAGGCCAGCTCAGTGGCCTGTCAGTTAAAGGGTAAGGATACATTAAAATCGTCGCTCATTCAAAAGGCTTTGCAGTAAGTGCCCAGGATATTCATTTGCGCACACATACAGGTCCAAGCCTGAAGTGCGTAGCTCTGAAAGGAAAAGCCCTATCTTCCCTGAACAAACCCTTAATGATTTTACATCTCTCTCAGAGCCTGCTCTCTAATGAATGTTGACATTTCATGCACGGCGAGACACAGGAATTCTGTTTGTGGTCAGGGGCTACAACATATTCCCTAAGAAATTAAATTCAAAATTGATTGTGTGACACTCAAAAACTGGCCCAGAATTTGAATGATTTCCTTCAAGCAAAATATAGCTAGCTGCTTTTCCCACTGAAAACCGGCCAGGTTTTAGCAAAGCCAAAGCAAGAAGTGCAAATGGTGTTTATGGCTTGCTTTCCCCTGTACCAGAAAGCTGTGAAAGCAAAATTGTTCTTTTGCTCCTTTTTGACAGAAGAAATGCCACAATGTCAAAACTGTGAGCAAAGGGGCTCAGAGAGTTTCCAAAAAGGCAACGTGCCCTGTGCAAAGTCCCAGCACAACAGCAATGCCACAGCTTTTCCTTACTTCTACAAGGCAAGAAAGATGCTCACACAGAATTTACTTTTTTTGCTTAAATTAAGGCATTCCTATTGCTAAATCAGCTGGATCTTTCTAAGACTTTGTGGCTGTTGATTTTTTAATTTCTGCAAATGGATTAAAGATATTTCTTTTTCCTAAGCTGAGTGAGTTATCTGTAGGAGGAACTTCAGGAAGAAGACCTTCATATGGAGGAAGCCAGAGCTGACAGATGCTCTGAGGACCTCCCTGTCCAGCACAAACCCCTCTCCTTCCTTGTGATCAAACAGACAAGGAGACATGAAAGTGCTCCTGAAATGGCTACAAAGAGATGACAAAGCCTCCAAGTCATCAGAGAGTCCATGCACCGCGTCGCTGTCAGGATCACTGTCATCTTAAACGAGACCTTGTGATGCTTTGGACAGGAAACATTCCTGCTGAAGGGAAGGGAAAATAACAAGATCTGTTTCCCATTCAGTAGCTCTGATTCTGCCACTGTGCTACAAAGTAGCATGGAGAGGGTATTTATTTTTGGTGGAAGGCAATGCTGAGCTCAGACCATCCAGACAAACATTTCACGGTGCTATTACATCTTCATTATTGCACTGCTCTATAGAGACAAGTGTTTTGAAGAAGGCAATAAGCACTTATAATTAAGGCAATTATAAAGTAGTTTATTATAGTTGAGCTCTAACATAGAACTGTCTTGTGTCCAAGAGAACCAAACCAGTGATATAGAGTATCTGGGGAATTTTTAAAACAGCATCAATCTGATGGTTATGGCTCTGGAGGCAAAAATATCAGTTAGTGGCATACAAAGGCTGATTTTACAAGCCACTAGAGGATGCAAGGAGAGAAAACGTGGAAAACGTGCAGCTGATATTGGATGCAAGTCCTCATTCCCTGGCAGGCAGCTCTGGAGTGGGAAATCACCCTGCCCATGAGCTGACCATGACCCTTGGAGAGCTGTGGGGGTGGAGTCCCACATCCAGCACAGCAGCATGAGACAGACTTATCCCTGTTTGTGCTTCACAGCCACCTTGAGAGACACCAGGAGATGAGCACCCCAAAATTGATGTGACCTCGAGGACCACAGGATCTCCAGAAATCCCAACTGAACCCAACCCCACTGAGCAGACAGAGTTACAAGCTCTGGGAGATAAAACAAAATTCATCAGCTCTTCACTCAGCACAGGTTTCTGTAGGGCAATGGAAGTGTTGTTCTGAGCAAAACAGTTTCTAAGCTATCATCACAAAGTTAGAACCTAAAATAAACCTTAGAGAAACACAGTCCTTTGCTCCTCATTGCTTGTAGGATGCCATCAGACACTGTCTCTGGTTTCCATGCTGATTTAAAAACATATCATGGACCCCAGCAGCAAGCATTTGTTTTTTCAGGGCTTCAGACACACTTTAAACATTCTCTCCCCCTTAAAATTGTTTTAAAACTCCCTGAACAGGCAGCAAATTTCTTTTAAGTCTGTTTTTATGTGAAAGATGTGTTTGTGTATGATTTTGCTTCTCTAGGCCAACAGTGGTGATGTCTTTGATGCAGCAGCAGAAGATGCTGTCACTTGAGAAAAGATAAAATTATCACCTTTCATGAAACATCTACAGGTTTAACCAGCCCACTTCTCTAACAGCTGAAAACAGAATCTTGGCAGAGAGAAAAAACAAAGTGTAGACATGAGGATAAAAAGCACTTCAAGCCTACAATTACCTTCTGTGGGAAGGGAGAGGGTGAATCAGCTGTTGTATGAAACAGTCAGTGGCACCTACCTATTTCCTACATGATGGCAATGGAGAGGAGGAGGAGGAGGAGCCCCCAGTGACCCCAGGGCTTACCCAGGCGGCTCCAGGAGACGATGGGCCGGGGGTTGCCGGTGGCGATGCACTCCAGCACCGCCGTCTGGTGCACGGTCAGCGTCAGGTTCTCCGGGCCCACGAGGATCATGGGGTCCTTGTACCCGGTGGAGTGGGAGCCTGCAACGACAGCACCATCGTCAGAATGCTTCTGATTGCCTCTGGTTTAAAGGGAACATCGAGGACTTCAGGCATCCTCTAAGCACATCTCTTCCAAGTACATATCTTCTTTCATCGGGAGCTGTAGTCACAGAAGGAGTAATGAGTTCAAACTGGAAGAGGGTAAATTTAGTTTAGGTATTTGGAAGAGATTCTTCCCTGTTAGGGTGGTGAGGCCCTGGCACAGGCTGCCCAGAAAAGCTGTGGATTCCATCCCTGCAAGTGTTCAAGGCCAGGCTGGGCAGGACTTGGAGCAACCTGCTCTAGTGGAAGGTGTCCCTGTCCATGGCAGGGGTGGAATGAGATGATCTTTAAGGGTCCTTCCAACCCAAACCATTCCAGGATTCTAAATTACGTGGCTGGTGTAACCCTCAATAAATCTGAGACGTACATGAAACAAAAGGAGCACAGTGTTTGTGTGACAGTCACACTGAACATATTTTAAGTGTGCATTGATTATTCCTGGGGAAAACCCCTTAAGAAATGATCCAGCCACAAACAGCCCTGTTAACACCTGGATATCAGCAACATAAAGAAGGAACTGCACTGTGAACTGCAAAGAGAAGATGTGCATGGTATATAAGGAAAACACAACATGAAAGACAGCAGGAATGCAAATAAATGAGGGAGTTGCTTTATCTTTCAGCATTTCAAGCCACAAAGTAATCCATACAGACCACAATGCCTAACTCTGTCTCTGTGAGCATCCTCTCTTGCTGCTGGTGTCACTTGCTCCAAAAGACCTGTCCTGGGACAAGGAGTGATGGAGGTAACAGTCCCTGACTCCTGCTGAGGAGCCTTCTGAGAGGAAACTTCTCTGATGACTGCACCCTACTTTTTCCTACCATTTTCCTGCAAGGAGAGGATGCATCCCATTGCACTGATACAACTGTGACATATTTGCTGCTCGTGATACAGTCACTAATCCTTTATTTGCACTATAGTAGCACCAAGTGGCAGCAACCAAGAATAAAACCCATCATGCAAGATGGATGTGCAGACCCATAATAGAACAAAATCCTGATGCAAGGACCCTGGACATCAGACAGGCACAAGAAAGGCAAAAAGAAACACATTTCACTGGACAGAATGACAGCATGGGACAAAAGCATCATCCTGTGTTATATATACCACAGCTGAACCCACATCTCCTGAGTCCCTGAAAAGTGCCTTATCCCTGAGCCAAAAGTCCCCACAGCCTTTACTCCCATTTTCTGGAAGCAGGAGAGGAGGAGCCCAAGAGATATTCTCAGTTCTCCATCAGTAAACAGGAATACTGAAAATCTCTGCATTAGTCTTCCTCCCTGTCTCTGATGAGAGCTGGGTAATACTCCAGAACTGCTGAGGTCAAAGCAGTGTTTAAGGAATTCCATCAATCTTACAGCTGCTGGCTGTAAAAAAAAGCTCTGTACACCTGCAAAGAGAAATACCTGGGCTGGTCATCTGCCCCCAGGCAGGAGTGGGGCACAGGGAGGGCTGGGGAGCACAGCCCTGGCTGGGCTTTGCCAAAGGGATCAACTCACACTGACTCCTGGACATGGACTTCCCAATGTTCAAAATGCTTGTTACAGGGAAGTGATCCACCAAAATCTATCTACAGGGGCTTTTCTCCAAGAAAAACAATTTCTTCCTGCACTTTTGAGTGTCACCCGTTCACAGCACCTCAGGGGCTGGAATCAGGGCATAGCAGGGGGATTCCACAGTGGTCCAAGGGCAAGCACAGATCAGAGCAGCTCGTTTGTTAATTGTTCCTACGGGGGCTAAGCAGGGAGTGATAAAGCGACTCCGAGCTTGTGTGTAAATGGGCAAAATCCAAGAAAAATCACCGTGTCAGTGTGACTTAAGAGCTGACTTTCTCACTAAATGCATTTCACTGCAAGCCATAAAATGCAGATTTTTTGATGAGAACCAGAATGCACAATAAATTCATATGACCGGCTGGTTAACCCCAAGAGATCTGAAAAACAATACCTTCCCCTCAGTACCTTGGAGTGCTTTTAAAACCCATGTAGATTTATTGTTCTGAATCACAATACTAAATGTTCATGCTTAGAATAATACGGTATTATCAGCGTATTATATAGCGATTTCAATATTTCAAAACACGGAGAAATGAAATGAATTGTCCAAGGTCACCCAAGAATACAGGGAGATGGGAGCCAAGCTCAAAGCAGAATTTATGAAACACACTACTTTGACAATAAAATATTTAAATATCACATTCTTTGATTTCTATTCTGAGTCTTAGATATTCAGGTTTTTGAGTGTGGATTCAGCTCCCTGAGTCTGGGCAAATGCTGTCCAACTCTGGAATTGGCATTTCCACCACTGCTCACCTTCTGCAAAGGCCATGGAATGGCCCCGTAGCTTTGCTGCTGAGCCCATCACCCACAGCAGTGACAGGTCCAGGGCCAGCAGGGACTGGGACAGAGAGTCAGATGTCAGCACTGCACAAAGGGACCAACCATGTCCCAACATCAAGGAGGAGGTTTCCTTCTTCAATCAGACCAGCTCTTTGATGCAGGGTCAGGAAGGAAGGAGTGATAAAATTAAGGACTCGTGGCAGGCGAGTGCTGCTGGAGCTCAGCAGGGTTCACGGCAGCACAGGGATTTATTCTGAAAGGGGAAGAGGCTCTAATGATGACCGTGGTCCCCAAGGACTCTGCCAGCAGCAGTCACAGTGAGGATGGGAGGTCCCCAGCGCTGCCAGCAGTGACAGGCACTCCAGCAGGGACAGGAGCATCGCCTGCCAGATCTTGATCAAAAGGACAGCAGCAGAGAGAGCCACAGCTCACACTGGAAAGGTGTCAGTGCAGAGAGGCAGGCAGCCCCCTCGGGAGCAGCTCCGCTGAGCAGGCACTTGAAAGTAATCAATCAGCAGGACTGGAAGACATCTCTGTGCTGCTCACTGCCGGCAGCCCCGCCACCACCGCCAGGCAGAGGAGGGAGAGCGCTGCAAGCAGGCTCCTTCATCCCCACGGGCAGCCACCCTCCTCCTCCTCTCCTGCTGGGCTGTGGCAGTACCCTGCAGGGCACAGGCTTCCAGAGCCCATTCTCACCATCTCCCTCCTCCCTCCCAAGCCAGGGCTTGGATTGGAAACCTTAGGGGGGCTGACTTAGTGCTTCTCTGCTGGTAAAGCAATGGCTGAAGCTGCTGCCCGGCAGGGAAAAGTGGGAGCCCTCCTGCCATCATGAAAAGCAGAGAGACCATTCCCAAGATACAAAAGATTTGCAAGAATTCTGCTTACCCCATCATGCCTAATGCCATGTGCACAGCAGCACTCACGTTAGCTCAGTATTTACTGACACAACACCCACACCAGCAAAGCAATGCCCCGTGCACCTCTGTGGCTCACCACAGCCTCTGCTGCCGTGCCAAAGCCAAGGGTTCACATGCTAACACATACCTGCTGTCCTGATTTAACAGATATTTGTGTGTTCTTAGCAAACACCACAGAGCATAAACCTTTTCCATGGAGGTTTAACCCAGTGCAATGAGTTTTCCATGCAAATGTCCAGTTACAGCAGTGTAGGCACTGAAGCATGGTCCAAACCCTTCAACAAACACTTACACACGGTGCCCATATTCATCATCCGACTGCTTTAAGGAGAAAAAACCACAAATGTTTCATGGACAGGAAACCTGGAAAATATCCATCTGCAATGAGGGATGGTCAGATGAGAACAACGAGAGCTTTCTGCCCTGTGAGAAATAATAACTCAGGCCAGTAAACTGACACAAAGAACTTCACCACATTGATAATTTACTGCTCTTTATTCCCTCTATGTGGCTACTGTTTGCACAGATCAAGCAAACAGATAAGTAGCAGGTATCCAAAGCTCCTAGGTCTTTCAGAACCAGTTAACCTGCTTTCTTTCCCATCAGAGTTGATATACACAGCATCACTCTTCCCTCAGCTTCACCCCACTTCACACGTGCTGCCTTTTTACAGTCAGCAGAGGCTAATATGACACTTGGTACAGGTGTTAAGTCTGCTCCAGAACCACTAGCCAGGCAGTGTTTTGGAGGGTGATGGGAAGCTGTGAGATGTATGCTGGAAAGCCTGCAGCTCCTGGGTACCAGCAATTACATGTATATGATGGACAGGAGCATCACAGCTCAGGGGAAAGACCTTTGGCTGCATGTAAGAAAGAAACACCCACTCAACCATCCCTGGGGAGATTTCTCCTGCCTGTTATCTCCAAAGATGCAATCTCCATTTCCACAGGGAATCTGGGATGTCCCGCACTGGAGGGGATCTTAACAACTAACAATCCAGAACAAGGAAGGTGTTATGGCTGGACAGAGGAATGCCTCTCAGTGTGTTAGCCTGAAGCTCTCTTAAACTGTCCTGATCCAGAACAGCAGTGGGAAGAAGACAGGAAGGCAGCCAGGACAGCGTAGCTGGCACTAACCTGACACGGTGAGCCGGGCCTCCCGGCTGAACTTCACGTTAGCAATGTTGGTGGCAACGCAGTGAAATATCCCACTGTCTTCTGCTCTTAGCCCCGTTATCTGGAGAACCCCCTTGGGGAGCAGAGTGTACCTGTGGGAAGAGAAAACAGAATCAAAAGCTTGCAAGGCAGGACACGATATGACAGCAGGCTGCACACCCAATCCAGGCGAGGCAGGCTGGCCCCCTGCATCCCAGTGCAGAGGTGCCAATACCACCAGGATGTCAACACCCCTTTAGGCTGAGCCCACGCCTGCTTCTGCATCAGTTCTTAGGTTTTTTTGGATACTTGAGCCTCTGGTCTTCTTTTACAGGGGAATAAATGAAAATAATTTATCTCCTGATGCATCTTTGAGAAATGGTGATTTCTGTTGGAAGGCTACAAAATAGATGCTTCCTATTTAAGCTGTGGAATAGCTCTGGCAGTGCATTTGCATGTGAAGACAGCTAACATTAGAGTTATCATGACATGGGAATTATCACTCATCAGCTGAAGCACAGTGACCAAGGACAGGCATCAGAAACCTGTGCTCCATGCTCCCCACTCCAGGCCCAGGACTCAAATCCATATGACCTTAAAACCTCAAATGCATGAAAAGGTATGTTTAAAATAAATATTGTGCAGGTAAATGTAAACATCAATAAATATTTTATATCTTTAAAACACAGACACATTTAAATCACGCATGCATACACACATATATGTACACATACATTACAGGTTGCTTGGCAACCACTTGTTTAAATTGGCTGGTAGTAAGTCATTACACTGTGATGAGTTAATAATCCATTTCCGTCTGGAAGATGAAGAATATCTTTCTCCATATCAGCATATGGTTAAGTGCCTATAACCTGCTCCCCGCGCCGCGCTCCAAACGTGCGGCTCCGTGTTGGTGGCAGCACGACAGCAATCAGTTCTACACTGCCCCAAGTTGATTGCAATCTCTCTGGCACTTTAAAATGCCCATTGTTTTGGATGAATTATACTACAAGAAGCCTTCATTTTTGTTAACAATCTGCCCACAGCATTAGAAGATTCAATTCCAAAGCTATTATTCTGCCTTCAAAGCCTCCAAGTGCAAGACTCGGCATACAAATTTATATACGCTTTATACGCAGAAATGCACCAAGCATGATTAATGCAGAAATCCAATTCAGTTAGAGGAGCAACTCTCATCACCCAGGCTCTGGTGTCAGAGATTAATCTACTGAGCTGACAATGAAAAACTTCCCCAATAACTTTACTCCTACAAAAAGCCAAATCTCTTCAAAATCAGGACACAAATGTAAGGAAACTGTTCCTAGGCTACATCCTCCAGGGCTTGGGCAAATTCCCTCCCCAGAGGAGAAGCAGCAGGAACAAGCACAGCTTGGACCTTTCTGGGTTCGAGAAAAGTCTTGGCTTCTCAGCCCTGGGGTTCCTCAGCCTTGGAGAAAAGAAGTGCCTGCCACATTTCTGACCATCTCCACAACTGGGCTCAAATGCAAAGGATCAGTGATGCATGAAGGACTTCAGGGGAACTTCACTGATCCTGCAACATCTCACTGGGATGCCACAAGGCATCCAGCACAGTTCTCCACCCCTTATTTCTGCTGATGCCACCTTGGATCAGTGGCTCTGCTCTACCATGTCCCCAGTTCAGCACCTGTATGAGTAAGAAGCCTTCAGAGGACATCAAGTTCAACAAATCAACCTTGCACTGGGCTAAAAAAAGCTTAGCTGAAAAATGCAAGGAAAAACAACCTGACAGTTGCAGTTTTCCACAGCAGATTTGGGTCTCTTGGGTCCTTCTACTGTAAGTTCACTGCCACTCTGAGAAGGTCAGGCATTGTTCCAGCCCTTGTGTTTTCTCCTGCCTCCAAAGAACCCAACCACATTCTGCTGCAGAACTGACATTTT
This sequence comes from Ammospiza nelsoni, assembly GCF_027579445.1. Taxonomy (NCBI): domain Eukaryota; kingdom Metazoa; phylum Chordata; class Aves; order Passeriformes; family Passerellidae; genus Ammospiza; species Ammospiza nelsoni. The sequence continues at coordinate 2,616,454 of NC_080646.1, read as the reverse complement.
TAAAAATAGGGGCTTTCAGGAAAGTATTTACAGCTTCCTGGTTTCGCCTATTCCCAAGGCAGGGGCGTCAGTGTGTGTCGAGGTGTGCTGTGAGCGATTGTCTCCCGGCAGCGGGCACGCGTTTCCTGCCAGCTGCGCTGCCCCGCGCACCAAACCCTGCTGAGGGAATGAGGGACGCTTCCGACGCCAAGGCAGCGCCTGTCAAACACAGGAAGCGGCGACGTGCCGCTGCAGGTCTAGGCTGGGAAGGGAGGCAGCTGGAGTTTCTCTTTAGGAGATTGTTGGGAAATGGCAGCTCAGGGTGCTGTGGGAAGCTCTCTGCAGAGCTCCGCAGTTGCCACACGTGAGGGAGTCCACCTGGGAATGGCAGCCACAGTGAAATTCAGCACTTGCAAGAGTCCAGGACCCATGGGCAAGATCCTAAGTCATGGATCTATCTCAGAAAGAGTTACACAAAATGGAGCCATGGAGGGATGAAGGATGCCAAAGCTACCCAGCTCTTTGAGGCTTGCTGGGCAGGTCTCAATGCTAGAAAATAAACCTGGAGCAGGGTTGATTAGAGACGGTCATTGTAAGCCCTTCAGAATCAGCTAACAGCTTTGTCTACTTCTCCTGGGAAATGTCAGTACTCCTACAAACCAGAAAAGCCACAACACACTAAATAAAAGAGTGTTCCATGGTAAAAACACTGGCCAAGACCCTTAGCCCAGGTTAGCAGTGTCTGAGCACAACTGTGGAAGCAATAGAAAGTCTGGCCATCTTTTCCCACCTGGAGAAAGGCCAGTAGCACATGGCTTGGACATGTCCTACCTTTCATTGTCTGTGTTGACTGGCATGCTGTTCTTATGCCATAGGATGACTGGCTCAGGCAAGCCATGGATCTGGCACTGGAATCTTGCAACACCGCCTTCCTCCACCACTGCATTCTGAGGGTGGATGTGGAAGTCAGACATTGCTGGAAGACAAAAAGAGAGACAAAATTATTCACATGTGAAGAAAGATCCAACTGGAAGATGTCAGCTACTTTACATGACCTAGAAACACACTCTCATTTCCCACAGAATGCAAATGGAACTGTAATGTAATGTAAGGGCAGAAGGCCAGCCTAACCTTCTGCATGGAAAAACAAGACTAGTGGGAAGTTCTGGGTATCCCACCTGCTTCTGCACATTGAAATGATTGGCTCGACCAGAACAGCAGACTTTGCTCCAAGACCCTTGTGCTCAACAAGGTCTGCCAGGGCAGCGAGAAACACAAACACTGCACTGGCACTTACCGGAGGTCATTCCCAATAGCTTGAGCAGTCTTTGGATCCTAGTCCACATCAAAAGAGAGATGGATTCTTTCTGTTGCCATCAATGTCTTACCTGTTGTAAATATCCTTCTGATATGTACAGCTTGCCTCCTAAACTCATGTTATTTAAATAACTAGAATGCCAAAATACCCTAGTGAAACATACAGCCCTTGATTTCCACCTGTTTGCAGGTGCTCCTGCTCATTGCATACTCTGCCTTCCAGCACCACAGCAGAACAGCCACGTCCCCAGGCTGGGGAGAAAAAGGATTCAGCCAAAAGAAAGAGCAGCTGCCAAGAGCTCAGCAAAACGAGGCTTTTGGGGCTGGGACCACCCGACAGCAAATGATGAGCCCCAGCATGCCCACGCAGGGTGAATACAGACCAGCCTGTTCCAGCAAGCCACAGCTGTAACCACCATGTGGAAACACTCTGGCACGCTGTTAGAGCTACATAAATAATACCGTAATCATTACTATTAATTAATTGGAAGGTGCTGCCTGTTGACTCCGCAATAAACATATTCAAAGCTAATAAACATCCCAGTGGTTATTGAGCTCATGATTCATTTAAAGTGCTGCATCCACAGGAAGGTCTCTGTCATTACCATACAAAAAAAACTCCAGGAGAACTCCCTGCTCTGCCGCCCCAGCCCGATGACACCCCTCTCCCCAGCAAGAAAACCTCATCCCCTTTTACAAGCATCAAGTGCAATGACTGTGGGTCTGCTAAGGAACAAGCTGCCTATGTGTCAGGGCAGCTTAATCATTCATCTGCAAACTGCAGTTGGGCTCAGGCAGATGGGAGATGGCCATTAGCAATCATACATTAAATATGTGTTGCATTAACCTGCGCTGCTCTCACAACCACCGCTCTCAACCCGCTGATGGCAGATTTGTTAAGCTGATGGAGTAGCACGGAGCAAAGCCCCAGCCCAGCACAGTTGCAGGGTTGGGAAGGTTTTGTACGTATGAGGGTGGGATGGGCAGCCAGCCCCACATTGGGAGCCAGACCGGGGAGTGGCTGTGCAATGTTCCAGCCAGATGGCGACACACCAGCACAAGGTGAAAGATCACGGAAAATTGTATTTCTCTTTCCCAAGACAAAAGCCAATGCAATTATCCTCTCTGGTATAGGATTATAGGATGGAGCCCAATAGTGCAATGGCAATTTACCCAATTCATATAGATTTAGCCTTGAAATGAGACTGATCATGGCTCAGAGCATTCAGACATGGAAAGGAGCCCAAAGGCTGCTAGGAGGTCTCTCATTGCCAGGTGATGCCGCTTTCAAGGTGGCAAGGGATGCTTCAAAAGATGGGGGATCCATGTGTGCCTGCAGCAGGGGAGCTCAAGGGAGCCTGCAGAACATTTCAAGGCTGGAGACTCAGACCAGGGTGAGCATTGTTGCAAAGTCAAAGCTTACGGACCCTCACCAAGAAATGAATCCAAGAATTACTGAGAATGACACAAAGCTCTCTAAAATTTTTTTTTTTAAAAGCAGGGATTCAGATGCCTGTAGGGAAATTCCTTTCAAATGTACAGATGCTCAGCACTGAGGTTTTCTGGTGGTTGACAGGGTTGATAAAAGAGGGAGGTGTGAATGAGAACAGCCCAGCACAGACTTCACTCTGCTGGCTAAAGAATTCATCGCCATTCCTTTATTTCAATAATATCACCTCTTATAGGTAAAACTGCAGCAATAACCTCTACTCTTAAAGACACCAGTATTAATATTTATCATGAATAAAACATGGCAAGTTATAAATAATTCAGTTATGAGGATGTTAAGTAAAATATTACTCTTCAACGACACTATAATGTGGCTTTGAAGCACAGTTTTATGTTAAATGCCTAGGAAACAGTGTGACCCTTGCCAAGACCAGCTGGTTTGCAGAAGATGCATTAAAAATTCATGCACTGAGCTACAAAATGCTATTTTTACAACAGGTTTACAAGTTTATTTACAGTTGCAGAGACAAAAGACTTTTGGAGCATCTCCTGTAAAACAGCAACAAAACTTCAATGTGAGTGATTACTGGGTTTTCAACCTGGGAATAAATCACTGGGGAGAAGGAGAGGAGAGGTACAGGAGCTCAACTGCTTCACAGGGCATTGCCTGGAGGAGCTAAATCTCTGCTGACCCATGTGAGGTTTTTATATACGTCCCAACTGACTGTAACAAACTCATGCAGCAGAGTGCTGGCTCCTGTTTGTCACTTGCCTTCCCGTGGCAAGCAGCAGGACCCCGTTACCAGCCGGGCGCTTTTGTTGCAGCCGCCAAGGAGAAGAGCTGCACGTCAGCCCGGGTGGGGTTGGCCAGCAGCCAGGGAGCTGCAGCTCATTTCTATGCTAATGGCTATAATAATTTTAAAAATAAATACATGCAATCACAATATTCACCCGCGAGCTCCTAAGAGGGGAGGCACTCACCAATCCATCTGCCAGCGGTCTCTGCCATCCAGCAATGCAGCATCCATGTGCCTATGGAGGGACTGGTGCTACCCCAGGCCTTTTTTACCATCATCAGAGGAGTGAGTGCCACCCTGTTCCCATTAAATTTCCCTCTGCCATCTCCTTGTGTCATCAAGTCATAAAAATAACATAAATCACATGCACACTCATTGCTACACATTAATGCTCCAAGCTGTGATGTCTCAGTGCTTCTGCTATCATCCCACCTGGATTTTGGCTGTGGTACACAGCAACTGCCACAGGGCACAGAAGGACAAAATTAGGGCTTACAGCAGACAGGGAATGGTCCTGGCAGCCCTTTGACACTGCAGGCATGGAGGAGTCTCCTCCAAAAGATGCTGTCCAAGGCTAGATTCAGACTAATGTTGACTGTCTACAGTCACACAGACACATGAAGCAGAGGAGTTACTCTTCTTCTCTGCTTCCTCTGTGTTATATAACTAAGGACCTCAACTAGGATGATGCTGGATCACAGGCAAGGCTCTACCATAAAGAAACCACCATGCTTGGGATTGCCCACCACTTAATCCCCACGGGGATGCAGTCCCTGAAGGCATATCCAATGGACACAGGTGAGCAGCAATTCTCATCCTCATCATCCATGATTAATTCATGGAGGATTCATTCTGGGGTCTCCTCTAATCAAATCACAAGCACTTTCTCCATCCCAACAGGCCTGGTGGAAAGGCCAATGGAATAAAAATGAAAATAGCTATCGAGTGAAATTTTCTCTACTCCATAAAAAACTAAATTGAAACCATTAGTGGCCAATCCTTTTTTGCTCAGTGCAGCATTAGTGCTAAGCCAGAGATTGACCTAGATTTGATATAGAAAAAGAAAACATTAACTTGGTATGTCAAAGCAAATCCCAGGCCTTTAGAGTCATTAAAACACAAACATTGTGCAGGCACAAGGAGAGGAGGAAGACTTGAAAGGTTCAGTGCCAAACATGGTGTTAGGAGAGCATTTGGGAAGGCCAGCTAGTTCTGCAATCAAATTGTCTCTTGATTTTAAATTACTTATGGGGAAACAGAGACCCAGGCTGGCTCTGACACAAGTTGATGCTGGGGAGGAGTGAGCACCCACACCATCACAGATGCCACACAGTCCACAAATAGCAGCACACAAGTGAAGATCCTTTCTTCACATTTCTGCCACCAACCTGTTAAATTCAGACCTTTTCCAATGTAGGCATGTGGTTAAAATGCCTCTCAGTTAACACAGTATAAGAACAAGAGTTTTATGGGGGTGTACCTCCAGTACCTGGGCTTCCAGATGCTCCTACCAAAGAGTGCAAGCTTCATTATCTCCGTTACAGCTGAGGAAGGTGAAATCTGGGAGGCAAATTATTTGCTCAGAGCAGAGAACAAGCCATAGGCAAGCTGACCCCTTCCAAGACTGACTCCATTCCAACGACTGCTGATACTGAATATACAGTGAGCTGCTGATATATACTGAATTTCTCTATGTACTAATAAAATTGAATTCCTCCTCAGGTCAGCAGAAGCCAGGGTTGTTTTTTAAAACACAATGAACACCATGCCAATTAATGCCAAACATGAACCACTCTCAAATCAGGCTGAGAGCTCCAGCAGAACCAACAGAACCAACCTTCAATATCTGTGAGACTCACAGAGCACCCAACTCCTTTTCCTGAAAGCCACCAGTACTAAGGCAAGCAGAGGGATTAAATTTTCAATTCCCTCTTGGCTTAAGAGACCTTTACCACTAAGTCAGCAACCTGCCAGGGAACATTCTCAAAGAAGTCAACAGGGGAAGGCTCTGCAGACTCAGGTCTTATTTGTCTTCTCCAGACTCTGGAAATGGAGGATTTGCCAATGAGAAGGAGTCGGCACAAAAGACGGGGGGCGTGTGGACACCACAAATCCCATCCTCTCCTCTCTTCCCCTTCCTTCAAACAGCAACGCCTGCCCAAGCCTTTAAGAAAAAGACACTGAATCTTCTTCCGGTACTTTTTAAAGATGCATTTTTATAAAGCTAAAACCAAGCCCACAGCAGGCCAGCCCGGTGGCTACTCCAGCTGCAGAGCAGCCTCTGCGCCTGCGAGCCGGCCCTGCGTGTCTAATGACGCTTTTGTGCGAGGCTGTTGCTGAACTGCCATGAGCCCAATTTTGAATGCAAGTTGCTTTGTGCATAGTGAAGCGTGAACAACAGCGCCGCCCATTTATCTATTTAATTCTCCAGGAGTAGCAGGAGCGGGGCCCTTCGCTCACATCTAAAGGGAAGAAAAATCGCCTTTCTCTCAGCTTTGGAAAGGGAGGGAAATATTAAAGAGCAGCCGTGCCTCTCCCAGCACAGAGGAAAATCCTCTCTGCCTCTGTCCACTAATCATAGCAGGGAAAATCCCAAATCTCTATTGTCCACGCTGAGCCTCAGATCTCAAAAGAATATGAGCTGCAAGACTCAGGAGAGTTTGAGGCAAGGAAGACATTTTAGAGGAATGTAGTTTGTTTAAGAGGAACTAAAATACCAGGTGAGATAAAAGAGGAAGGATGACCCACCTCGGTCTGCTCAGAGGTACAGGGAAATGGTCAGTCCTGAACACTTTTTATTTGGAATATTTGCAAACAAGTGCTTATTCCTCGTTTGCTTTGGCTGTTGTTTTCTTCCCCTGGAGCTAACAGGATGGCTCAGAGCATGAATGGAGGACGGTGCAGGCTCTGTTCTCTCTGCATTTTGCATCCTCATGTCTCTTGTTTTCACCCGCAATCAAAGCTGACTGGAAGAATTTAAAATAGGCTGAGAAGACAGCACATGATACAGACCTCTCTAGCTGAGCAACAAAGTCTCCACCTGGCCTGTTTTTTTCTCCCATCCCAAGCTCCTGGGACAGGGATGAAAGGGAGACAACAGAGATAATGCCTCACAGTGGGACACAGCAGCTGCCCACGGGAGGGAACATGCAACAGATATTTTACAAGAAGAGTAGGGGGGAAATCTGCTACTCAAATAGCAGGAGGCTACTCAAGTCAACCAGGAGGCAAATTTTTGTCTGGTCTGGGACTGTGGCTTCTCAACTTTTTGCATAACAGATTAAATGACTGTGAGCCAAATCCAGCTCAGGTCACCTCCCCGCTGCATCGCAATGAACAGCCCTGATGGACGCTACTGACCCATGACTTATTGTTGGGTTTGCTGCTTTCAGAAGCAGAAAAAAGCACAGAGCCCTGTAGGGGCTGCTTCCGCTTAGGGATGATAAATATCCTGTGAAAGTAATGAACACATCTTCATTGCATGCAGAGCAGGGGTCAGAGGGAACATCTTCAGGAGCCCCTGGTTGCTCTACCAGCCCTGCACAAGTGAAGGAACCAAGCTGTGAGGAGGATGATGGGTTCTTCCTGAAAAGGTCCCTGCAGGGTGGCACCTGGAAACCCTTTGAATGCCTGCACTGCAGCTCCACTCCTCTTCCTGAGCTTGACTGAATGTGCTGCTCACTGTCAGCACACCCAGTCTCTCCTGCACAATCACAGTGTCTCCAAACCCATATTTTAGTCCTACAGAATTTACTATATTCATGGTATTTATTATAGCTCACTTATTAACCATATCACCATCAGTTGTTGATGTAGGGGTACTCTCCTGTGAGCAGGAAAGATTTTTGACTGGATAAATGCAGCCTCTGCACTACACATGGAAATGAACAGGGGCCCTATGGCCCAAGGACTGTTTTATACTGCAGTATCTCACAATTTCTATAAAACTCACAAAATGCCACACCTCTAGAGAGAGACTGTCCTCACACTGTTCCAGTAAAGCACATGAGGGAGTGTCCACAACATTCAACAGCCCACCACCCCTGTTGTCTTAACTGAGGGGAGCAGAGAGCACCAGGGGAGCTGCCGATGCCAGAGCAAACCCTTGAGAGCATCTGGCATTTGCCATGCTCTCCCCTCATGCAGCAGCACTGCCCAAATGCTGCCTCCTGACACCCAAGACCTGCTAGAATGGGGCTGCAGCCAGAAATCATCCCAGCCTGGAAGCAAGAGCAGGGAGTCCCTGTGCATCAGCACTAACACCCTCTCTGAGGTGCAGAGAAACCAGGGCTGTCTGAGCACCCTCACACCTTTCCTATAAAGTCACTGGTTATTTTAGGGGCAGGCACTAGTTGCCACACGTGGTCACAACCAAAATCCAACATCATCCCTCCCTTGAGTACCAACAGCACACTCTGCCCACGAGGCAATGCTCTTCCTTATAAACCACTTTGAAAGATGCACCTTGGCAATCCCATGGATCAAATTTCTCACTTCCCTCCATGCTCAGAGCACATGGCAGCCTCCCATCATGTTACCTGCTACACAAGCAGCACAGCAGACGGCCCAGGGTGGTTATCCATCTTCCAGCACCCTCTTGTTTTGCAGGGGATCACTAATAAACAGCCCCTTTAGCGCTCTCAAATTGGTTTCAGGGAGAGAAGAAGTTGCTGGCGAAGAGGGAGGCATTGCTGGGAGAGACCTTTATCAGGGAGCTCTATTGCAGTAATTTTTCAAGATGAAATTGCTCTCCAGCTCATGACAGCATTTAGTGTATCCTGAGGCGACCATTTGTGAAGCCAAACCTGTGGTCCTGCTGCCCTGCTGCTGGAGGGAAGGGGGAGTATTAAATGTCATAAACAACTCTTAATTTGCCTGAGTGGACTGCACATGGGGCTGGTGATTCTGCAGTGCAGGAAGGGGTTATCTGTCAACTGCACAGGCCCCAGCACCAAGGGTGATGTTGGCCAGGCAACACTGGCTGCTGTGACACCTGCCCAGAGGTACAACACACCACAAAGGGGTCCTGTATTTTTGTGGGGTGACTTCTTAAGAAACCCCAGCATTACACGAGGCTCCTCCACCACAAAGCAGGGCTCCCCTCCAAAATCACAGAAGATGTCCCTCCTGTTGCATTCACAGCAATGGCTTCTTCAGGACTTTCCTCTGAAGCACACATTTGCTCTATTTGCAAAATAGCAATGATTTATCCCACTCAAGTGCCCTTGCAGACCCCTGAAGTAATGAGAAAATGAAAGGCAAGCTGTCCACAAGCCTCTGAGAAAGCTTGGCTCGACAAGGGCAGAGCAAAGCGTGCAGTATGCTGCCAGCAGGCAGGTCTCTCATGCCAGATTCCCATCCAGAGCTCCTCGTGTTTTTCCTACTCTGACACACGCAATTAAGACAAATTACATAGTTACCATTTTGATTTGTTGCACAATACTGATGTTTTCCATCCCTCTCCCAAATATTGATGGAGACAGTAAAAGAGGAAGCTCCCACACAGCTGGTTTTGGCCCTGGACCACTTTGTTTGCAGCCAACTCCTTCCAATATCGAGCGCGGATGGACGAGCAATCCTGCTTTTCATCAGCTCGGAGAGGCAGCGAGCCAAGCAAGCACGAGGTGCTATCCTCAGCAGCCCTCACAACACCTCTGAGTAGAAACATCCCTGCTCAGACTCCCTGAGCAAAGGCAGCAGCTTCCCTGCTTTTTTGTGCTCCCAGATGAGCGCACACTGTTTTGGCATCTCCGGAGGCACTGGTGGAATCCGTAAAGGTGAAGGCGAGGAAGCTTTTCATCACCACTGCCCACGGAAATGCCATCAGTCTCGCCTTCAGACAGGGAGCTGTCCTGATTTACAGGCTAATGAATTTTAAATGAGATGCATTTTTTAATTTTTTGTTGTCAGCCCCCATTTTTCTGCCAGCAATTATTCCAGTAATAGCTTTAAATTTTCAGCATCTGTTTTTACCAGCTCTCCTGTAATTAGTTTACTAATGTATTTCACTGTGCCTTTGTTATTTTCAGAGAATTACTTCATTCCCAGCTATCAGAGATAGTGCACTTCAGTCTATAAGGAGTTTGGCCTTTGTTCCCCCGTGGTTATTCACATGGGGGAAGATGGCTCAGTGAATGACAAGCCTTTCTATCACTACACATTCTCCATTTAATGTCTTTATACTGGCTCATTAATTACCACAGAAATCTCCTTTCCAAATGGAACCTGTGATTTATAGAAGACTTGGGCAAGGTGCCATTTTTATCGGGCCGACAGCAAACAGCACCAGTGCTGGCAATTCCCTCTTCATTTTCCTTCTGCTGCAGCAGGGTCAGCCCTGCTGAGGTGGGAGCTTTGCCTGGGCAAGGGAGCTCAGTGAGTGTTCAGTGCTGCTGAGCCACGGGCATCACACTGCTCTGGCTCGGCTGGGATGGCCAAGCCCATGGCAAATTGAGATACAGCCCGTTCTGCCTGCTGCACAGATTGAGATATTCCCTTGGGCAGCTGCTGGGGAGTGCCTGGAAGAGGTGAAACTGCCTCTAAGATGATCCCTTTCCCAAATCTGGTGGTCCAAGGGGTGGCAGTGCATACAAAGTATCTCATAGGTCTCGGCAAAAACCCAAGCACAGCATGAGGACTCTGGCTTTCATGATGGAATGGGCAGTCAGAGGTGATGACCTCTGTGGCACCCAGAGGCACCTCTCTGTGTGTCCCATCACTCAGCAGGCCTGAGTGCAAGCTGTACCCCTCAGACTCCAAAGCATTGCAGACTTGCAAACCTCCCAGCACATGGGGTCCAGCAGGGGGAAGAGCTTCCCAAAGACATAAGGCAAAGGCTCCCTGTGGACCCAAGGCAGCCAGAGCAGGGGGGAAAGGCGGCTGTGGAAGTACCCCAAACAAGGGTCCCTCTGTCCGACGGAAATTAACTTTAAATCCTTCAGAACAGTATGTCTTTCACCACGTCCATACTCTGCTGAGCATGATAAACTACTCCCCTTCTTTATTAAGGAATGAAACAGAAGTGGAAATGGTGCACACGATAACTAAATAAGTTATTTAAATAGAAAAATAATCACAAAAGGCTGGATTCCCACAGAGGAGCTGCCTTACATCACAGCAAGGGAAATACTCAGCATCCCCGGTGCACAGGGAGAGGAGAGACCACAGAATCTCAGCACTGAGCCAGAGCAAGTGGGGCACAGGGTTAGCATTGCAAAGAACTGATCTAAAGCTCCTTTCTGTTCATTTTAACTCTGAATTTCACTCAAACACAGGTGATTTTTCTAAATGCTGAAAGCTGCTCTGCTCCCATCCCTTGGTGTTGAGCACAGATATTGTGCTTCGATGTTGCCCAGTCCAGATTGAAGGGGATAATGTCAAAGCTGTAGAAAGGATTGAACTGTTGTGATCCTGAGAAAATCCAGGTTCCTCCCAGGTCTGCTTTTCCTCCTAGCAGCAGCTAAGCCGTTAGCTGTCATCTCATCCCTGTGGCTGAGTTACTATATAAATTCCTGTTCGCTCCTTGGCAATAGCAACAGCTTCCTATTTTGCTGGCAGCAATCCAGGGGAAATTCAAGCTGAATTACAGCCATTCTTCAGAAAATAGGCCAAATCCACGAAAGCAGGACACATGACCACAGACGTAGAGCTCGTCCTTTTTTCTATTTATTTCACGGCGAGAAGCCCCGTTGGCTGAAAATAGCTTATCTCTGGAAGTCCCCCCTTCCGCTCACGGCTGCCGCTCCTGGCTGCCAGCCAAACCATTACCACCTCAAAGAGAAAGTTCAGAGCTGCGGCGGATCGGCCCCACGGTCCAGGACGTGCGGTTTGATGTTTGCACCGATTTCTCTCTGGGAGCTCAGAGGAGATGGGGATTGTATTTCTGTGCACGAGCCAGCGAGTGTTAACTCCTTTCCTGCGCCGCCGCTGGGATGGGTGCACCTGGGGCTGTACCCAGCGCTGCTTGTCAGAGCAGACACAGTAGTGTGCATACACATATGTGCATGTATGTGGACATATGACAGGAATAAATTGCTCCCCGTGAGGGTGGGGAGGCCCTGGCACAGGCTGCCCAGAGAAGCTGTGGATGCCCCATCCCTAGAAGTGTTCAAGGCCAGTTTGGACAGGGCTTGAAGCAATCTGGTCTGGTGGAAGGTGTTCCTGACCATGGCAGGAGGATGGAAGTAGATGATCTTTAAGGTCCCTTCCAACGCAACCCAGTCTAGGGTTCAATTATTTTATGATACACTGTGGGGGTGGCAACACAGGTCTGTGAGCCAGGGTCCTTCCAGACACCCACTCTCACGACAAGGTGGCAACTTCCATTTCATGCCAGGTCAATGTGAAGAAGCCACTCTATCTCAAAGCACCTCTGCCCCCACAGCAAAACTTTTCTCCTCCCTGTGCACCCTAAATATGACTGGGAGACACATCACCATCCTGGCAGTAAGGGTACAAGAGAATGGTTAAAGATAAGAATGTGGAAGATGGTGACACGGAGGAAGAAAATGATAGCAGAGTTACAAACCACCAATCTCACCATCTTTATCTTCCTTGCTATCATCAGACCATCACTGAACTCGAGGAGCAGTGATGCATTCCAGAAAACACAGTTCTCCAGGGAGGACTGGCTTCTTGTTGATAAGAAGCAAGGAGGCTTATCTTCTAAACCCACTGTGACACCTCACCCTGGGCCCAGTTTATCAAATTAAACTCATTACCTTTGAGGACTCATTGAAAAGAGGTGGCAGGAGGAAAGTCGTGGGTCAAGGAGGCGGCGCTGCCATCGGCCTGCGGTGCCGCTCCGGGATCAGCACGTCCTTGCCAGCACGGCCCGTGGGACAGCACTGCCTGGGAAAGCAGCACCAGCACCAAACCATCCCAGAGCATCACGTCAAGGAAGCAAAGTGACAGAAAAGGGGACACACTGATTTCCTGCCAGGCCATCACACGGCTCTCTGGTTATTGCACCTACAGCCACACCATGCAGGGCTTTGCTCGCTGGGCGAGGTTCCTGGTTTACACGAGCAGGTTTCAATACGATAGAAAAACAATCTGACTGTGCCCATGGGAGAGCCACAACTGTGATCTGCCATCACCCAACCTCTGTACTGTCACATAAACAAGTTATGTTATGTCACAACCACATACAGAACTTTGCATATGCATCTCTTACTGCCACAGAGAAATAACCAAATCCTTTCTGTGAGGAATTTTTAAAATGAGCAGTCGAGTGAAAATAAATTTCAGCTTTGAGCACTTTGCTAAGGCATTCAGATATATACTTCAGATGCTTCTAATTTTCTTTGCTTTTTATCCTTGATTAAACAAACACAGGTCACCTCAGGTGGTGCCTCTCCTCTTTTTGCAAGGATCTTTGGTACCGTTTATGGGTACAGGATGCAACAAGAAGCCCTGGGTAACAGGAGGAGAGGGCAGTGAGGCTCAGGAAGCCTTTGAAGAGCATTCCCATGGGATGCTCCTGGATGGGATAACTATCAGCTTGAAGGGCTACAAGGAGGGTTTTTATCAATTTGTTGGGAAGAGAAGAAGTTGGAAGAGCCTGTGTTATTTCCTACTGTACAATTTGCAAATATTTTACCCAAATCTTTCTGCTTCTTCCTGTGTTTGTGCACCCTGAAACTCACTTGGGCCAGCTGGGTGGGGAAGGCAGCCAGACTCCCTGAGCAGTGGTTCCTGACTAGGAGTCACAGATTCCCCTGTGACTACCATGCCTAAGCCCTCTGCAAGTGCACAAAGTCCCTACATCCTCCACTGATCTCCACCCATCCTAGCAAACAACCCCTGGCAACAAAATTCAGCATCATGGACAAAAGACAAGAGGAGGTGCCGAAAAAGAAACCCAGCACCCAGTGCTTGGAGAAGAGCTCAACATTGACATTGCAGCTCCTGCCAAAGGAGGAAGAGTTAGAAGGCATGCTGGATATTCAGGCAGACACACAATTCAAATTTAAATACCAGCATTAACCTTCAAAGTCAGTGATGGGACAGCCAGACAGACCTGCAACCTGGGACTCCTCTGTCCCCATCCCTGCTCGCGCACTTGCTGTTCTCATTTACTTCCCAGACTCATTCCCCATCCAAGTGCCAAGGTTAACATAATTTAGCCACCTAAGCTCTCTGTCAGCAGGAAATTTCATTTTAATTAAAGCTTAAGTTTGGGATGCCCACATGAATGTGGAAAGCTGCATGGGCTGGAGTGATGATAAATGCCAAGGAGCAGCAGCACTGCAAAAGTGATGTGGGTTTTAGGGAGCAGCCAGAGGTCAAACACTGCACCTGAAAGGAGGGATTGCAGAGGGGCATTTTTAGTGACTTTGAGCTCTGAACTTGAGCTTTGCCCCTATGTTTGCAGCACACTGGGGGAATCAGAGCCAAAGCCCTGCAAGCCTGATCTTCAGGGGGCCCTTGCAGGGATGCTCAGTGTGTCCTGTACCAAACCTGAGGCATCAGTCCTCTCCCTCCTGAAATGTGCATCTTCGTCAGAAAAAACACAGCAGCCCAAAACAGATTCCTCTCCAGTATTAACAAAAGAGATGAAAACTCTGTAACAAACAGGTGATTGTAGCACAGACTGTTAAGAGACCTGAAAAACTGCTGGAACACCTGAAATATTCAGGAAGGCAATTAAATCTATTTTAACAAAACCTCACGGCATATAATGGCCCCCCAGGAGACCCACTGTAATACCCTAATAACTTGTTTATGTGACCCAAATGTCCAAGAGGATGTTCCATGAGAGTGTGCATGCACATGGGACTGCGCACCCCATGCATATGCAGGCAGAGAATAAAAAACAGGAGAAGCAAAGTCCTTGAGATACTTGCGTGGTGCAAGGCAGGAGCATCCACATGGAAAACGCTGTCAGCAACTTCACAGCCCTCGCCGCCACCACCAAGCAAATAAATAAATAAAGAGAGCTGCAGGAATTAGCTGTGAGGGTGACAGCACTGAAGGAAAATGAAAGCAGAAAGGGGGGTAAGGAAAAAACAACCAGCCCGGCTCGCTTTTGTGTTCTCGCACAATGGGGCACGTCAGCTCCGGAGCCTCCGCAAGCCATCACCCGCCATCTGGCAGCGGGCTGGGCCGCTAATGGGAGGCCCCGGAGCCCCAGCTGACTCCCAGAGCCACAGGGGAAATCAAGCTGATGATCTCCCCACATTAAGCCATCTAAATTAATGCAGATGCGTGGCCCGCTCGCGAGAAATTCGGCTGGTGAGCGGCGGCGAGGGGAGCGGGGCGAGGCAGCTGCAGCGTGCCCCGAACCCGGGAGCCGCAGCCCGGGGCTGGCTTCGGCAGGGCCGGCCCGGTGCGAGCCAACCCGGCTCATCTGCAACACAAATTGCTGGCGAGGCTTTCTGGGAGCGCTGCCCTTTTCATGCAGTGCTGGCAGCTCGGCTGAGAGATGCACAACCCCGGCCAGATGCAAATTCTGCAGCAGCGGGGACAGCCCAGATTAACTCAGAACACACTCTCCGAACCAGCCTCATTAACTAATGTCCCTGTAATGCCCTAAGGAGCAGACTGGGTGGGAAATTACCGTGCATGGGGTCCAGGCAAAGCAGGGCATGGAGGCATCGATGTGAGTGCTCTGGACCAGGTTAAGCAGCAGTGCTTCTCCCTGGGAGCAGCCCCGATAGTTTTGGCAGGGTGGAGCCCAGAGGACACAGGTCTCAAAGGAACATTTGCAGCCATGAGTGTCTGAATTCCCTATGCACCATGGTGCTGGACAAAGGTGCAGAGTCTGGCAATGAATCACAAGGGAAAAGTCAGTGCTGGTGCAGCAGAGGGCTGCCTGAGCACCTTCTCAAGGATGAGGATCAAGAGAACAAACCACTGAGGGTTAAAGATGCACAGTGCTCTCAAGGCATGGAAGTGGTGCTGGAGAGGGCATCTTTAGCCCAGGGGGACACACAACCCCTCCTTTTCCCCTGCACCTAACACAACTGTGCCTCCAAAAACTCCCAGATGTTACCCTGGAGACATCTGAATGCTGATCCATATCTGATGCAGGTCAGAGCTCTCTGAAGGGACTCAGCTCTGGTTGGAGCAATGAACAAAGATCTGCCCCCTCCATCTGGGTGCAAACAGAAAAACCAACCTTCGGGAAGGTATTTTGTTTTTGCTCTCCATCGCTGGCTTCATGGAACTGATGGGAACCCAGTTCCTGTAAGTGCCACTTATCATCAGTGCCAAAAAACCACCACATACCTCCCCAGAGTGAGCTGAACCAGCAGAGACCTCCTGGGAATTGCTATGACAAACCTCAGACCATGTAAAACCTAAACTTTTAACAACTGAGGCCCATTTCAGCCTCCCCAGGTCAAGCTGCTGTTGCACAGCCCAGTGAACCTCTGGGGGTGGCAGTGATGCCTTGCAACAAGCAGGTATTTGGGGATCCATCACTGTCACTGACAGCTGAGATCCCGCTTACAGCACCAAGGGTAAATCCAGACCCTTTCTAATGACTTTGGATTCGTGACCTATTCCCCACAGACAGAAAATTTTATTCCCAAATGCACTGAGACCCACATGGCAGCAGCTTGAGTGATTGCAGTCTCTGCTATCATTTGCAGGGAGGCAGAACCCCCCCCATTTTACCTAAAGGGGAGGGTGGTAGCATATGGTAAGCGTAGGTTACACTCAGCCCCAGGAGCAAAGCTGCAGCCCTTACACAGCTCACAGTGCCTCCAGGTCTGTAATATCCCACCACAAGAGAGGCAGAATTTTTGCTGGGGTAGGAGAAGGGGAGAAAACCTCCCCATGCAAAATTTGCATCCAAATTCAAGCTAGTTGAAATAATCTGTTGGTAAACACAAAGCACCATTGGGGTAACAGCTGAGTGGAGGCCTATATTAAACAAGCATCTTCAGATGAAAATATCACTCATCTAAAAGGCATCACTATTTATCCATGCTCAATAAAACACAAAATGGTTACAGATAGAGCTGATGGAAAATGAGAGAGAGGAATGGAAGTAAAGGTAAAGCTGCCAGGCAGGAAACAGCACAAGAAAGAAAAAAAAAAAAAAGAAATATCACAAATATCACTGTGAAGAGGTTGATTTAGCATTCTGCTCTAGGAGAAATTTCAAAAGCAGGTTTTAATATCTGATAAAACTTCACTGCTGGTTGCCACGCTGCCTGACAGAAGCACAGAAGGGGACTAATAGCCCTGGCATGCGCCATGATAAAACATTTTAAGCCGCATAGCTTCACTTGGACTTGCCACTTTTAAGGCCGTTTTATGGTTCACTGCTATCCCTCAGTGTCCTACCAACAACCCCTGAGCATGCACAAGCTCTCCTCAACCCACCAGGCAGGTACCTTCCCCCAAGGATGAGTTTTTCCAGCCTGCAGATTATCACAGGTGAATATTACCATTTGGTGGCATTGCTGCAAGGAACTGCAAGGGCTGAGTGCAGGGCACCCAGGCTGGTGTCTCTGGTCTTCTCACCAGATATCTGACTCCTCTGGGGCTCTCATCCACTAAAACAGGATCCCTTCCAAGTCCTACATCATCCAAACCCTTCATCCACCCAGCTGGATGTTGCTGAGTTGGCATTAACAAGAGACGTGGGGGGCTTGGTTTGAAATACACCTCTGCTTTATAGATGATTTCCCAATCTAATAAAGAGACGAAACATTATCTGTCTTTCCTGCTCTTATTTCCCAAGGAACAGCAAGAGTGGAAACATCTTTCTGCCTCACCAATAAAACTTTTATAACCCACTTCCCTGGTGGCTTCTAAGCAAAGGCCCTTTTCCCAATGAGAAGCCTGGGAAAAATAGGGAAAGGAGAGGTGTGATCTGTATTCACAGCCCATCCTAGCTCAGGTGGTGGCATGAAACACTGGAGTCATGCCTGGATGCAGGCAGTAAAAATACTCCTTTTCCCTGGCTGCCCAGGGATTGTTCTTGCCAGGTAATCCATGCAGAGGGTTATTGGATACAGCACAGAAAACTACCATCACCAAAACTTAAAAGCTACCTGGTCATCTGAGAAAAAAAAACAAAAACAGGCAACTGAAAAATAAAGCAACTAAAAAAACAAAAAGGTAACTAAGATGGGGTGTGTTGTATAGGTTACTTTTCTGCAATGAGCTGGTACCAGCTTTATCTACTGGCATCTATCTTGCCTTTTTCAGTTTAATTTTATGGTAGGAGAGGAGAAGAAAACTGGGTGAATTTGGGCACAGGGTAGGTTTACCTGCACATCCCTCTGGACCCAGACCTCTCACTTGTAACTCTGCATTTCCAGGACTGCCAAACTGCTACAGGTGTATGGCCAAAACAGATGAGACTACAAAGCAGGCTGAAGATACTTTAAGTTAATTTTTTTAAAAAGCACAGGATTATCAGCACACAAATGCATCAACAGGTAGCAGTATTTCCACACTGTATTTCCAGCTGGAAGGAGGAAGGACAAGCAGAAAACAGGCTGGCTGGCTGCAAGCAATAGTGTTTCTCATGGTCTTCCCTGTGATGCTGCCCAACACAGAATAATACTTTATAAACAATCACAAATGGATTTAGAAACAACCTTAAAAGATAACCTATATGTGGATGGAGGCAGTTGCAGATCATTGGGGATAGGCTCCAGGAAACTTTTCCTGGCCACAGGGTCAGGAGGGGAAAGAAAGGAGAAAGCAAACTACTAATGAAGAGAACAGGAAACTTTTTTTTTTTTTTTTTTTTTTAAATCACATAAATCAAGCCAGGGAGAAGACTTCATGCCCCAGAAACCCAAGGCCAGGTTACTCATACATTCAATCATAAACTCCAGGAAGGAGAGGTCATTCCTTTCATTCTGCAAAATACTTTTTTTTTTTTTTTGGTCAGGAATGGTTTTAATTAGTGTGCCCAAAGCTTGTGAGCAGCTCTGGGAGCTGAGAAGCCTGCTCTGCTAATGGTCTCAGAGAAAGCCAAGCACACCAGCAGGATTTGTCCCAGCTCCCAAATCTCATCCCTTTGGCTCCACAGATCCCCTTTGGAGACACCATTACCATTTCCCTACACTTCTTTAGTCCACTCTTTAGTAACTGCTCATTAGAGCAGCATCTTGTTTAGAAGAGCCCACACCTCCTCCCTCTACATGAAAGCAGCAACCTGACCTCAATAAAATATAAAACAATTAACTTACTAATTAGTCAACAAATAACTGTTTCACCCAAGTAGATACCAAGTTGTTAGGAAATCTATTAGCATTTCCACTGTAATTTCATGCTTTGCTGATGATGAATAAAACAAGGTTGAAAGGGACCTATTCATGTCCAGAGCACAATGCCCAGTGGCTGTAAGATAGTGAGTGGAAAACTTCCTCACAAGAGCCAAATACCAGGACCAGAACCAGTATCTGGACAATGTCACCAACACCACAGCAGCACCAAAACCTGGCAGGGACAGTGCGAGGGGCCAAAAGGAAGAGCAGAGGCTGAGAAGTTCTGCCTGCACTTCCCAATCAATGTGTAAGCAAGTTCATGCATTCAAGTGCACTGGGCCAAAAAACCCCAATGTTTTGCTTAAAATTATTTCCTTAAATTCCCCCAGCCAGCTCCACCATGGACAAGACAAATCCTACTAAAAAACCCCTAGTTTTTAGACACATCTCCATGTTTCTTAGTGCCGTGGTCAACAAGCAAGGACATCAAAGCCTGCCCTCCTGCAAATGTGGGCAAATGTCTGTGTAAGTGTCTGTTCTGGTCCCAAGGATAAAAATTTGGGTCTCCCAGATGACATCCATTTCCCTCTTTCCATGCCATCCTCTTCCCATGTCAGGACATGCTCCTTGGTTGCATTCTGAGAAAGTAACAGGGGAGATCTGAGTGTTGTCTAGTCCTGAGTGGCTTCATTCACTGGGTGTGCAGGCTGGATGGGACCCCATCATGGGAAGGGACAAGGACACAGCCACCTCTGAAGTTAAGTCTACACAGTCTTGGATGAGCACACGTGTCCAAGGATGTTCAGACAGTGATGGTAATACCTAAGGGGCAAAGCACACAAGCTGCTGTTTAACAAGATGTACCAGAACTTAGGTCTGTGGTCTCTTTCCTACCTATGGATGAAAACCACCTAGAAAATGGGTGTGAAATTTGGATCACATATAGTGAATCACCAGGTTCCCATGACTGTCAGCAGACACAGTCTGTCTGGCAGCAGGCACAGGGGTGCATCCAGCCCACACCCTGACTTCACAGCTGCTCCCTGGCGAGGGCAAGGAGGCTGCAGACAAGCTGGTCTGTTCATTCTGAAACACAGGGATAGTCAAATCCCATGGCATGGGTCTTAGGTAGGGGAAAAAATGAGTCCCAATTCTTGGACCAGTGAAATATTCTGCAGCCATACACAGTTCTCCCCATTCAGGCAAGGGGCTGCTGTTTGGTTGCATTTAACCAACACTTCATTCACCCAAATGAGATCACTGTTGTGGTTCCCAGAGAGCTTCTCAGAGACCTTGCACACAACACATGCAGGTGAACACATCCACCTGCCTGCAGAGAGCCCCATTCCACCCACACACCCTACACCCATGAAACACAGCCTTTGCCTTCCTCTTAATCCAACATACACCAGCGTTGGAAAAAATTTGCATGTTAGAACAATTAGATGTGAAACATTACACGCCTTATCTCAGTGATATTACATAATTGGATTTGCGGCGTACACAGATAATGGAAGCCAGAGCTTCCAGCAGTCAGAAATATAAATCATACGCTGGATTTTCTGCAGTTAAAGTTAGGAATATTTTAAGAGGTCACAGCAAATACACTGTTTATACTAAGAAATTGAATCATGTTATTAGGCTCACTGTTCATCTAGTAAAATCTTTAAAAAGCTCATAAACTCGTTACTTTATTAGTTCAGACTTATTATATGTATTTGAAGCAATACTCAGAGGTATTGTTAAGCTACTGCAGGCAAGGGTTACAGATCTTCTTATGTATTTTCCTTTGGTAGTACCAGATGTGTTGGAGGCAGCGCCTGTGCCGAGGGTTTGCTGGGAATCTCAAAGCTCAGAGCAAGGCCAAGCAAACTTTGTGTGTGTGCTCCTGTTCACTGGAGACCACTGGCACATTTAGTGCACAGCCAGCTTTGCTGTTTCCCGGGATAAATTTTCACCTGCCTGCCCACCCCTCCAACCCAGCCTTGCTCAGGAGGAGAGGCCACCTGAGGGCTGCCAGTGTCAATGCAGCTGTGGTCCTGCTCCAGAGGGAGGTATGCCTGGACTTCTTGCACTAATTAACCCAAACAAGTTCCTGCTCTGCATCACCCGTGGAGAGTGTGCAGGACCCTGCTCTGCATCACCAAAGCACCCACAGAGAGTGTGCAGAACTCCAGTGTGACATGTGTATCAGGGAATCATTTACAGAGCCGCTCTCACAGCAATTCATTTCCACCATCCCGTTGGAATCAGATTTATGCAAATAGCTTAATGTGTTAATTTACATATTTGATGAATATGCATTGTCGCACCCACAGAAATGACAGCAAACATCCTAATTACCAGCACACAAGCCTGATCAGGCGTGGGATGGAAGGAGCTTGAGAGCTGTGCCATGTTTCTGCTGGCTCTGGCTGCTCCATGCTGCCCAGCTGCTCCTGAAGCTGCTGCCCCTCATCCCATTGGCTCCTGATGTGCCCTGTGCATCAGGACCCTCAGAGTTCACAGGGGCAGGTCAAAGACCATCTGATCCCAGAAGCCTCCCAGTACTGCCCACACATGTGCTTTGATCCCCAGCCTTGCAGTGGCCAGAGTTCCTCCCCAGCCACACTTGTGGGGACTGGCAGGAGGATCTTGGCTTATTGAAATAAACAAACCCCATCCCTGGTGGCTGCAGAGGAAAGCCTTGAGAGGGGACCCCAAAGTATTCTCAAAACATCCATAGCACAAATTCACAGAACACCAAAATGAGGGTAATTTTCTTATCCTTTGGCAATCTTGTAATTTTTAACCCACTCCGCTGATTTTTTGGTGTTAGACGTGACTCAGGAAAACTGAAGGCTATCCAAAGCAGGATGTATGAACACAAGGACATGGAGCCTTATGACCAGCCTCCAATATGAGCACCCCCAGCAAGCCTAAATCACGTTCCAGAGTCTCCAAGAGACGTTCAGGACCCCACTAAATCATTCTGGGCAGCAGTGCTCCAAGGGGGCTTTGAACAGCCCCTCACACAGGCAGGGCTCCACACCATCATCCCAGCACCATGAAAGTCCTGCCCAGCCTGAAACCTGCACACCAAATTTGGCAGGCTATGGGGTAAAGGGCTCCTCCATCCCTCTGCTTTCCCTGGGCTCCCTCCTCCCGGAGCAGCTGTGCACCAGGTGAGCTGGCCGGCAGGCAGGCTGGGCAAGGGGCCTGCAGGGAGGCTGGGCAAGGGGCTCACAGCCCCCCTGACCCCGCAGCTCCTCTCCCCCCTCCCCGGTGCCTGCTTGCCTTTGAAGCCTGGCTAATGACAAAATGACATCCTGCTCCCTCCACCTCCCCCTGCCCACTAACGGGGCCCCTCGTCTGACCTTAAGGTGTGACGGCTCCTCAGGTTCAAAGCAGGGAGAGGATGCTCAGAGTGAGCCTCAGGGGAAGCTGAGGGGGGATGAAGGGGTTGTGGTGAGGAGCCCCACATCAGCCCACACTTCAGCTCTCCCCTCCGACCTCTCCTTGCTGCTGGCTGAGAGGGACACGGCCATTTTGCAGCCCCAGAGGTGACAGACCTAATGGACATGTCAAATCACCACGTTTCCCCTTCCATTAGAGCCCTGAAAGGCTCCAGAGATGGTTGATTTTCTCTGGCTCCTTTTGGTCAGCTGAAACCTCAGCAGATTCACTCACTCCACTGAGAGATTTTACCTGGAAATCAAGTCCTTTCCAGGTGATCAGCCACCACAGCTCCTTGTACCACCAGAGCCTAAATTCTTTATAAGTCTAATTATTGATGCAGACAGGCACTGATCACTCCTCAGCAGCATTTCAAAGAGGGATCAGATGAGCAGCTCTCTATTTGATATGTCATTAAATCAGGTTTCCCTTACTTGCTGCTCAGCTCAAACACTGCCAAAGACAGACAAGACTATTTCTTACAGTGTTTCCTATCTCCTCTTTAAAAAAAACACAACAAACCTCTAAACTTGAACAAAGCTCTCCAAAGCTTTCCAAGCAGACAGGGAAAATATTTTCAATATCTCCCTCTGCAGTTTAATATCAGCAATCGGTTACCACTGGCTCAGATTTATTTAACAGGATGTACAGCATGAACAAGCAACCCTCTACTATTAGAAGCTGGGGATGCAAAACTCCATCACTGGCGGCTGCAGCCATCATAAAGGCCATTAAGGGAGCTACTCTGCCTAAATGCACATAATCAGCAAATTTATGGCCTGTTTCTTCTGCTCAGAGAGGAATTGGTAGAGGCTACAAAGATGTGTGATGCTGACAGCTTACAGGCAGGGCTGGTGTGCTAGCTCACAAACACTCTCTGCCCCAAAAGTGCAACAGCTTGGTGCACAAGTTTCCACCCGCGCATCTCACGGCAGCTCCATCACACATGTGCACAAAGCTGCCCCCTCCACTTTAATTGATTCCCCCAAGGGCTTTGGGATGGGTTTTATAGTGCATAACTAATACTGATAAGCAGGCGTGATAAGGTAGTGTTATTACCCAACTAATGGGTCACTTCATCCACAAATACTTTCTAATTTAATTGAAAACAGGAACATGAGCTGCGAGCAGGCAAACCTCGGGTATCATCCGCACCAGCGTTCCTGGAAAATTTTTTGCTCTCCCCTTCCCACCTTCAGTAGCTGATGAACCACAGCAGATGTCACAAAACCGTGTTTTGTGGCTACAGATTCACAGCTGAAGATCTCTGGATTCAATTCAGCCACGCAGCAAGGAAGTGCAGCTCCCAGGAACTTCAAAGAGAATTGCATCCATCACTTTCAGCAGGGCTGAAGTGGCCTTTGCTTATACCTACCTCCCTAGGTCTGCCCTGCAAAGGAAATTCCTGGAATAACTTTCATGTGCTTAACCCTTCGGAAATGGTAGGCATTAATAAAAGCCCTCCTCAGCATCCGCTTGCCTGGCAGAGGTTGGAGGCCATCCACGCCTGATCAGCAGCGATGTTTGCAGGTCATTAGCAAAAAACCACAACTCTGAATGTCCATTGTGCTGGAAAAGTGTATTTCCAGTCTCTCCCGAGGACATTCCCGAAGAGCAGAGCTACCATTATGCAAATTGATTTAACGAGAGCCTGGCCTCCTCTAATAATACCTACGGGACCAGACAGAAATATCAGATGAACTTCTCAGTTACTGGGGTAGTTAGGACAAACACAGTGATTTCCAATTCAGAGAATAAAGTCTTTTCTCCATTTTCAGTGGGTCCAGTATAACCTCTCCTCGTTGGGCTATTTTTCCCTATTCTCAGCCATCCTGTGCTCAGTGCCATGGGATGTTACCACACTGTAATGCTCTAGCTTGGCTCACACTTGGAATCAGACCAGTGTGTAAGGCTGCAACTGAGAATTATTAAGTATTAGTGATTACATCTCCCCCTTGTGCCTGCAAATGCTGCAAGAGGCTACAAACCCATGTTCTGCCACTGTTTAACATCAGAAGTTTTCTTTAACTGGGAGAGACAGACCTTAGAGCAAAACTGAACCCAGCCCAGCAGCAGAGGGCAAGGGCTTCACGTGGTCAGAGTACCAGAGCGCTGCTTGTGCTACTGGTGGGCACACGAGTGAGCTCACACCACGAGTGCACACCTCATTTGTCAGAAAACACTGGCTTTTCCTAAACTTTGCAAATCAAATGCTTCCCAGACTGTGTGGAAGTGCATTTCCCTTCATTAGCACTAAGATCAACAATTTAGCAGGAGGCAGCTAGGGGATAGCAAGAGCAATCCAAACAGTTTTACTTAAATTCCATCCAAATGAACGCAGTTTTCTGGGCTTTTAGCAATAGAGGGATAATGTATGCCTATTAAAGAGCATGTCAAAGCCCCAGTCACAGAGTCTGGGCATTCAGTTAAAGCGAAGGTCACAGATCTGTGCCCTGGGGCCAGGGGAGAAAGGCTCAGAGGAAGAGGAGTGGCCATCTGGTCCCTCGCTTATGCAGAGGTCACTGCTTTCTGTCACCCCCCCTGTGGCCTCTGACTTCTAGGGCTCAAAGAGAAGGGGAAAAAAAAAAAGCCAGGCATGATGAAAGTGGGGCCCTGATGTGCTGAGACAACTCGCTAAAAGAGCTCTAACTAAAAACAGCCACATGCTCTGCGTGGTTAAAGGGACAGCTCTTCCCTTCCCAGCACACTCTGCAATGCCAAGACCTGCACGGGTGCGTTTTTCCACACGTGGAAGATAACTGGGATAAAATACTGAGCACAGTAAAAGCCTACCAAGCCTCCAGCAGCCCTAACGGGGAAGCCATGAGCCTTTTGTAATACACAAATACAGCAGCAGCATGACTGGGAGGGAAAGAGAGGGGAAAACCAGAAGTACAGCCTGTTTGCAAAGCTCTCTGAAGTGCCAGATACTTGCACATGCCTGAAAATCAGATTGATGCTATTCATGCCCGGCGTGCTCGTTTCCTGCTTGGCAATGGCATGTGCACTGAATCGAATCCACTAATTGTTCCGTCTGCACCACGATTTGCAAACGAGATCGCTTAGGAGCCAAAAGAAAATAAATGAGGTGTTTATTAGAAGGAAGGCTGATTTCATATTCTTCATAAAAGCAAAACAGTTCAGATGCTCAGTGCCATCTCCAACCTGCCTTTCTGGTTGAGATGTGACTTTGAGCTGCTAAAGCTTTTATTCCTCTGGAGATACTTGTTCAGCATTCAAAGCACAAAGGCATTATAGCAACTCTGCCATCTATTTTCAGAGTAAACAGGTTTCTTATTCATTAATTACATGGGTCTTCAGATAACGCACCGAATTTCCCATTACCTGGACTCTGTGCAGTTTTTTCCCTGCATGCCAGCACACTGCAGACTTTTTATCAAGCAATTCTGCTTCATTTTAATCTGTGATTTATCTGAGGGCCCAGCATCATTGCCTGAAGGGTATTGTTTAAGTAACAATACTGATGTACACATTCCCACATCAAATGTCAAGGGAGAAGAGGGCTGCTCCAGAGGATGCATGGGCTCAAAGGAAATCATTAAAAGCCACTGGCCTGCAGAAACTAAATTGTATTTGAAAAGAAAAACTAACAACAGACAGGAAGCTACTGGCAACCAGGCATTGCTTAGGAAAGTGGCTCTGAGGGGGAATAGCTTGGTTTCCCCTTACAAACTCTCATCACGGCCCAGATTTCTTTCTTAGGCAGTGACAGACACAAATTTAAATTCCAGTTCCTACACACAGCCTCGGTGCATGGATCGGTGTCGTTTGGATTTAATTCCTGTTTTTCCCCAAAGTGCAGCAGCATCTCACCACGTCCCTTTGAAGCAGCAGCAAACCTGCCACCACCCGTGGATGGAGCTGGGATTTCACCAGACTTCCTCACTCCCCACCAGCTTTGAAGCCACTGGAAATTAGTGCAGCCCCATCAAAAGCAACAACTCCAATTATAAGCTGTTGAGAGCCTTCCCCACTTTATATCCCAAATGTGCTCCTGTTAAAGCACACCCTCGAGCAAGCACAGATCAGTCTCAGGAACGCCACAGTTTTGTGACAACAGGAAAAAGAGATGCTTCATATTTGCTGACTCTGTCTATATTTGTTCAGGAAAGAAGAAATATTTATTTCTAGGATGTGATCTGCACTGTGATGCAGTTAGAAGCTACTTTTAAATTAAGGGAAGGGCTCAGTGCTATTTAAAAGTGAATCAGTGCAATGCAGGGAGAAAGCAAACCATTAGTTTGGTCAGAATAATTTTAAAAAGAACTAATAAAGCAAGACTTCATTATCTCATTCCAGCTGCTCAAAAAACATCAACAGATGCTACTAACACGCCAAGGATGGAGGCAGCTTCCAAAGGTGTTGTGCAAAGAACCCTCAATCCAGCGGAGCAGCAAAGCACCTACACAATTTACAGCTGAGAGTAATGCCACCAAGTGTTGACTTTGTGGCTGTGATCCCAGAAAAGTTAACACTTCTGGAGACTCCAAGGAGATGGGTACTGCAGCTGCTGAAAAGCCCCAGGGTGCTGGCAGGAGCCCACACAGACGCCACTCTCCACAGACACATCATCTCAAAGAGTTTCCAGCTCTGCATGTACCTGTTCCTTGAGGGAACCACACATTTAGGGAAGTATTTGTGGCAGGTCTTTGAGCCCTAAAGCAACTCTTTTCCTCCAAGATGCCCAACACTTCAGCAGATCTTCAGGAGCACATGGCACAAAGCACCAAGATAAAGGAGCTACATAGGTGCTATTTCTTTAGGAAACCGATACAGAGCAGAGGGAGAAAGGAAGGATAACCTCCTTATTTGGCACCACCACACTTCACTAGCAGGCAAAACCACAGCTACTTTATAGCATTGTTTTGTCCAAAAATCAGAGAGTTTTACTTTGCAGCCCCAGCAGTCCACATTCCTGGCTCACCAATATGATGGCACCTCCAGCAATCAGGAGTTCACTCCCAACTGACACACATCAGCACAGCTGACATTGCCTGACCTGGGCCCCCTTCAGGAAACATCCAGCCTAAGAACAGCCAACCAACAGGCTCAGCCTGGATTTACAGGTTCTGCAGCCCACAACACCATGTTGTCCAAGATAGGCTGCAAGTCCAGCAGATCTCACAGATCAGCTCTCAGAACAATACAAAATACTCTCATCTTTGGGGAGAAAACATTTCCAGTGTACTTCATACTAAGGAAGGGACAGAGGAATTAGATGCTAATTCATCTGCAAATATGATTAAACTCTGCAACACTAAGACTTCACTGTTAATTTAGTTGCGGGTCCATGTCATATGTGCAACAAATCATAAACAGGCCTATTAATTTACAACTTTACATATAATATATTCAGAACATAGCATAAAATAGCAGGAATATAGGCAGTTCCATCTAAAACTCTGCAGTTGGTAAATTAAGTCTATTTGCAGCAAAGTAAATTGAAAAACATACTGAACTTATTACTGTGTCTGGTTTAATATCTACAAATGGGTTGGATTTCTCCAGGTGAATATTAGCCATATGCACTGAAAGAAATTTGGCTGTTTCCATATCTCTGCTCACAATATTGCTCTCATCCTGGAGGGGCTAATCAACCCTGACTGGCACTGGGGCTTGGGGTGAATGATGGAGCACATAAAAGTTTCAAAATTTGACTGTCCTCCAAACATTCATAGGAATAAATAGTGTGTTTTCTAAACACATCAGTGCCTTGTAGTGACCCTGCAAGATGTCGGAGGCACAACTGGAAAAACCAAGGTGTTTTGGTCCTTCACAGAAGCATTTAGATGTTTTCATACCCTGGGGACCATCAAACATGCACTCAGGAAGGTCAGGGATGTCCCACAGGCCATTACAGCTGAGGCCTTAGGACACAATGCAGGGTTGAGCAAAAATTTGAGGAGGAAGAAAATACTAATGTAACATCTTTTTTTCCACCCAAGACAGTCTCTAGTGGTAGGATCCCTTCACGCCCCAGCCAGCAAATCCAAAGACAGTCAGACCAAATGTCTAACCAAGACACTCAGCCTGAGCTGCACAAGGATTTCCTAACTTTAGAAAGAAAATCCAGACCAGTACATCAGACTGTGCATGAATTTCATTTTCAGAAGAAAAACATCCCCTTTCTCCACCCCCACCACCCTGCCCCTGCCTAATGGGCTTTATTTAAACTGGACTCACCAACAGCTCTGCCCCCATCCCCCTTAATACTTTCAATCCATAATGCCTGAAAGGCTCTTTCCCTGGACCTTGCACGGTTTATAGGGTTAATTGAATGCACACTGATCTACTAAGTGTCCATAAGAAGAAGCACCATTCTTTAAGATGTCATTTCTCCCCCCAGCCCCCTCCCCGGCCCCCCGGACAATGCTGCGGGGCTGTGCCCGGCCAGGCTTGGCCCCAGTGAGGTATTGTTCCCCTGCCGGGGGGGCCTTTGGAAAACAAAGCAAAACAAAAGAATCCCTCACATGCCTAAAAAAGGAGACTTCATGCCAGAGCTAACCTTTGAAGATTTATTCCCCGCTGCCCTTGTGACCCAATTCAACCTCCATTACTCAGGAATTCCCCAGACGAGCCCCGAAAGGCAGAGATGGAATTTCGGACTTTCTAACTCATTTGTTTGTGCAGGACAGGGTGGTCTGGCAACCCCGGCCAGACAGGGAACTCGTGTGCTGGGAGAGGCTTTATATAAATATACATCTGTATTTATAGGTACTTTAGGTATTATATGTCATTATCATGATGATTCCCTCTCCCTCTGCTTAAAATTGCAAATCCTCACCTTGCACAATGTGCCTGGATTGTAATAAGCTTTTGTGTCGTTGCTTCCCTCAAGCCTTGGAATTCACTGCCTACTTTTGGGGCTGGAAACTGGAGGGGAAAAAAATAAAGAGAAAGGAAAAAGAGAGGCTCATCTGCATTATAAAACTGAAGCATGTTTCTCTTGAGAATATCTCTAGTGGGGTGAGAACTTGGGAAATGCTCTTTTGGGACATCTGCTCCAAAACACCTCTTGCAACAAAGCCTTGGGAGGGCTGTGGGGAGAGTGTGATCCATGATGTGCTGGGCTGGGCAGATCTTAATGCAGGACCAAGAGAAATGCCCACAGAAATGTGTGTGTGCCTGGCAAAAAGTCAGAGAAACCCTAAAGGAAAGACATAAGAGCTATAAACTCAAGACAGACCCACCCCAGGAGCATTATCTCTCCATCAGTTCTCTGTCTGCAGATGGCTTTCCCAACAGCACCGGCAGGTTGGGGGAAGCAATCCAATTTAACACTAAAAACTTGGAGGAAATAGCTTGGGATGGAGTCATAAAAATGTCACATATGCCTAGTCTCATTAGTCCAGCAAGGGATGTGTACCCCCCTGGCGTGCCAAACACAAACCCAGATGCAGAGTGATTATCCCAGGTCCAATTTGAGCCTCCCAGTTCGAGCCCTGCTCTGCTGGGTGGTCACAGTCCACGGAAGCAAGGCTGTCACAGCCACTGATGTCTGGGCCAGGAGCTGCACCCCCTTTTCAGGGTCCACTTTCTCTCCCTGCACAGTAACGTCTGTGAGCTTTTTGGCCCGTAGTTTGCTCAGGGCTCACTAATCAGCCATGGTTACCCTTGGACCCTTCCTCCAGGATGGCAGGGGGATTTTGCATGCCTCAGGTGCTGGGAACAATGAGATCTCGAACTCTGGAGGAGGGGGGAAATTCTCCCCTCATGGTTAGTGGTAGATGACAAAACCTGGCTGGATGGAAAATAACTGCCTGGCCCTCCTGCTGCCCACCAGCCATGTTCTGCAGAACCAGCTGCAAGCTGCCTGCAGAATTCCTCAGCTTTGAAAGGGCTCAAGCCAAGCACCTCTGCCTCGAGCCAACATCTCCCAAGGTGGAGGGGGACCTTTCCTAGGAATGCTCCTTGCTCCAGTCCTTCTGCTTTGGGCTTGGCTGAGGAAAAATAACACTGTTAGAGCTGCTGAACACCTCACAAACTGAGAATCCAACACAGGTTTATCTACAGGAGGCCTCAGAGACATTTGTCTTGATGAGACAAGGTGCTCCACACTCCCACAGCACAAAACACTGTTCCAAAAGACATGATCCTGCCTACCTGGGCAGCAAGGCAGGAGCAGAGAGCTCTCACAGACCATCAAGCCATGACATGAAAATATTTTGGGCCAAATGGAGTGTGTACCCCAGCACACATGTAGCTCTTTGGAGAGCAGGTAGTTGTTGTCTGCTTCCAACACCATCCAACCTCAACAGCTGGCAACACCCTGCTCTTTACTTACAGCACCAGAAAGATTTCACCAGCTCTGTGACACTCACAAACACAAAGTGTTAAATCACTGAAGCTGCTTAAGTGCAATAATTAATGATCTTACTGCCATTTGTGTGTTAAAAAGCATCGAATTAGAATGGGACCTTTAGATGTTGGCTTTGAATGAGCACGAATGACTCCAGCAGAGCAGGTTTGAATTCCTCCCCAGGCAGGGCACGCAGCCCCATCAGGAGACTGCAGGCTTTCACACTCCACATCAGCTCCGCAGCACAGCTCTGGACTGTCTCAGCAGCATCCCACCCCTCCTGCTCCTTCCTGTCCCCTCAGAAAAATGACAGTGATACCATTCACCTGCTCTGCTGGCCCTGCACGAATCCCCTCACTAATCTTGGCGTAGTCCTTTGTAGATGGAGCTGTTCTGGGCAGGAGCTGTGCTGATCCAGGCCAGCTGGAGCTCCGCTCCATTAAGGGGTAGGTGTTGCTGGGGTCTGTGCTCAATACCTAGGAAACAGGCTTGAGAAATGAGGTTATGCACACAGCGTGGTGCTGCACGTGAACTAGTAAAAAGAGCTTTACTTCTGCCTAGCTGCTGCAGCCCTGAGTGACTGCCTGATTACTCCATCTATATACAGTAAGGCTACACTGTAAATATGTCAGCGTGGTGTCAAACAGACCTCAGAAGTGGTAAGTACAAGGTGAGACTCTGGAATGTAAAAACAATCCCCCTTTTTTGCTGGTGTCTGCTAAGTACATTGGCTAAATGTCTAAACTGTTACAGGCAAGAGCTTCAAAGTGACTGTCGCTCAGCACGGCACATCTGAGGCGGATGCAACACAGCCCACACTGGACAGGGAAGTCACCTGCAAAATCCACTGTACCATTATCCCAATCACTTACAAAATCACAGCAGACACACCAGAAAGCTCCTGGATTTATTCTAAGACTGCAGAGGCCCTTGAATCCCATGCAGCAAACCACCCAAGCCAAGCTAAAAAGCCCTGTAGACCTAAAATGCAGAGATACCTCCCAAACAAACACAAAGTAGGCTGAAACACCCTCACTAAGCAAAACTCCATTAAACTCCTGACCCTCCTCATTAAGATAAATGAGGTCTGACTGTCACTTTAACTTGCCACCCTTTCACTTAAAGCTGAGAAAGAAGCAGATGCTTAATTAGCATCCCTCATGGGTGTTCACAGGTCTCAGTGTAAGGAGGAAGCAATCTGCTACTTCTTCAAAATCCTGGGTGACATTCTCCATGCACCGACAGCAATGCACACTGCTGAAGTCCCTGGAGAACAAAAACTCCAGGTATGAAACTTGGGCTTTGTTAGGAATCCATCTCTCACCTCCCTGTCCCAAGGCAGCCCAAGTCAAACACCTACACCTACAAGGTCTGTGTGGTCTCTGTAGCTGTGGGTAAAATTAAAGATTTGCTGGTTCTTAGCCAAGATAATTCATCCACTCCAGTTACAGACCCAGGAATGGAGTACTGTACAGACAAAAATCCTCATACACTAACAGATGTGCAGTAAAAATAACCCAAACAAATAAACAAATAAATAAACAAAACCCCCCACCAAACTCCCCAAAATCTGTTTTCAATGCTTGTTAAATACCAAGGGTTTAAACCACTCATTTGAAGACCAGCAGCTACAACGTGACTCTGACACAAACTACAGAACACAAACAACAAATGATGTGTATACAACAAGTGGAAAGCTTCAGTCTCTTTTCAATCCTGCAAAGACAACTTGGATTTAACACACTCATGAGTTTCCCTGGGAGCTTGCATCTTCCAGTACTACTCACCCAAATCTCAGGAAGGAATTACTACAAGAAGCACTAAGAAGGAATTAGAAATCCCCAAGGTACCAAGACTGTCTAAATAAATCACCTTTTGAAGAGCAATTCAGCCATTCTTGTTCCCACCTGACAAGACACTCAGTGACTTTCTCCAGTGAAAACACAGCAAGTCTCCGAGTCAGAAGGAGCAACAGATTAGACCCCTCAGGAAAAAGATAAAATGGACTATTGGCTGTTAAAGAGTCCTTGATTTGAGGATGGGATTGCAGTTCAATTTTATCAGCTGCTCAATAGGTACATTTAGTGAACCACATTTCTCAACCCAGACAGGAATTAGCATTAAACTGGGAGAAAACAAAGCAATTTGATATAAAAACACATGACTGGAGCAAAGTAGGATGGAGACCACTTTGACCTGTACAACACCATGGAAATTTGCAGCTGAACCCATTAAGAAGTCCACAAATACCCTGGATTAGAATCCCAAGAAAGTCACCTTTAAGCACCCCCCTCCTTTATTTTCCATTAAAAACTCCTGGTTGTGTAAATTGGATTCAAATGAACGTATTTACATTTGCAGTAGGAACCTGAAGTCAGGCTGTCAGAATGTCACTCTGTCACTCATGTTTTCATCACACCCCGTCACAACACCGAGATGTTTCGCTCACCGCCTCGACAGCCTCCTTGGACACAAGGGAATGAGTGGCAGGAAGGAAGGACGGCTGCTGGGAAGGTGTCTCGGAAGGATGCTCTAGTGGAAAAGTGTTATTTGCCTGAGAATTCTGGCACGCCAGGCTCTTATTGTTGTTGGCTTTCAGCCAAGCACTGCCAGGACACAAAAAGTCAATTTATGTCGGGATTTTCATTGACTCACTCCTGCTCGTTCCTCATGGTTTTGGGGCAACTTATTATGGAAGCTGGCACTGGCTAAAAGAATACTTACTTTTCACGTAACTATTCATCCTAATTAACAGCATGCCAGGATGGAGAGTAAATTACAGCAGGATAGGATCATCTTCACTGTGAAAAATAGTGTGTTATTAATCTGGGACAATCTATTGTACATCAAGGATTACATGATTCCTCTCATCTTCATTTAAAAAGAAAAGCCCCCAGGGGAAAAAACCAATTCTCTAAAATCAAACAGTTTAGAGCCATAAAATCCCACTCTTGTACATGAAGTTTCTGAAGGCAGTAGAAATCTCCAGAATGAAAATAAATCCCAAGTAGGACCAAGATTTACCACTTGAGGCTCAGCATTCAAGGGAAATCATCACTAAATTATTACTTTCTGTTCTGTAACAGGATGCTCGTGGTACACTGGACATGAGGATGTTTGCATCAGTCCCTACACAAGGATAGGGCAATGATGAACAACCTAACCCCATTTCTTCTGGTTTGTGTTCCCAGGAGAGTTATTTCCAGGCTTTCTCTCCAGATCTTTTGGGTAGCAGCTCCCAAACATTTTAGAACCAACTTCAGAAAGCAAGTCAGAGATGCACATGGGATGGTGTGAGACCAGCATTGTAGAGAAGACACTCACACAACCTAAGGGCAGAAATTCACCTCTTTTTTGGCTGCTACCTGACAGATATTCCTGCAGAAAGAAACATCCTGCTGCCTCTCAGGATCCTGGTTTCACTTGTCCTCAGGAAAAATACCACCAATGCCAGAATTGCTGTGATAGGGTAAGGTTTTTCAGCTCCTGCCTGGTTGCTTACCATGCCAGAACAGTCTGCTAGTCTTCCTGACCCTATATTGGGAAGAAGTGCTAGAAAACAGGATGTTTACAGTCTCCAAAACCAGGACACAACCTAAATTATCTCTTAGGAGTCATCTCTTAAGCCAAGGTTCTAATTTTTTAAACAAAGCTGCTCCCAATCCAGAGATGGACGCACAACCCATGTACCAGAATACCCCATGTTTAACTAATAAATTCTGAAAAGTTAGAAATACCTATTCTCAATTCCCCTATGTTACTCTTTTCTCTGAACCAGCTGTTTTGGACCGTGTCAGAATCAGGAGCTTGCATTAACCAGAGCTGATGTACTAACCCATCAATTCTGCACTCCTCTGAGATGTTGCCTTCAAGCTCATTATCCAAAGCCTAAATTGCCAGGAATTAGATACCTTCACTCTGCATATCAGCAGGAAAAGGGGGAAGGAAAAAAAAAATCAAATACAATTTACAAGCCCGCAATCTAATTAGGAGAAAAACTTCCAGTCCTGAAGCGTTTGTCAGTTTTTCATCCTGCAAAATGCATACTAATCCCCTGTCCCTGCCTGCTGCCTGGGACTGCCATTACTCCGCTTCCACAACATGCCAGGAGCGATCAGCATTAGGCCTTCCTAATGTGTCTCCGAAACAATAGCAATTACAGAGTCGTCCATTCATATCTAAAGGCTTACAGACTACAACTTCCCTCAGGAGGCTAAAGACATTTCATCGAAGCAATTATATTTATGTAGCATTAAAGTACTTTCTTTAAAGCCACGGCAGTCACCTTTTTGCATTCAAAGCAGAGCAGTAACGAGGAGCCCTCTCACCCCATCCAAACTCCCCCAAGCACATTTTTTGCCTGTTTAAAGATTGCTAACACACACACACACCTTGGGGGTTTTGCTGCCTTATTTTTAATATTATTACACTCCTTTCCCCAAGGGATCTGACATGCAGATTGGAGCCTATTTACATGACAAGGGACCAGAATGGAAGAAGCTCATCAGTTTATTCAGCTTTCCCAGCTCTCATCATGTCATCAAGGACCTTCTGATGTCTGGCAATGCCGTGAAGCCCCAACTTCCAGGATTTCACAGTTCTGTCAACCTTAGCTCTCATTATGCTAAAAGCAAATGTTTTCAAGCTTCTTTTTTTCCTCACAAATCACAAATGCTGGGAACATTTTTTAAGTGCATCAGTGAAAAATCAATAGGCGACCTAAAGGAAATAATAATTCTTTATTTTTTAATATCAAGAACCCAGAGCAAATGCTACGATTTTAAGAGCGAAGAGACAGCTCAGACCAGGTTTTTAACACTGGAAGCTGTCAATACAGAACATCATTTACTTTCCACTCTTTCACCTTGCTTCTGCTGCAGGAAGCAAAGCAGCTCCCTATAAATATTCCACCTATGAATTTCACACTATGCCTCACAAAATCAAAACGCGAAGCCTTGGCGTGACGTCTCAAATCTCTGCCATTCAACAGCTGATCATATTTTCCCTTTGAGCCGCACCAGCTGCACTCCACTGGCACGCCTGGCTCGCGTGGGGCTGCCCGCGGCAAGTTTGGCATCCCGGCTTGAAAAGACATTTCCTTCCAAGCAAAGGCTGTGCCGAGCTCTGGTACACAGTGGGGATTTTTTTAGTGCTTGAAACGCTAATAAGAGGAAGGGATTCGTCGTGTTTGGCCAACAATTTCTTGGGTCTGGGCTCTCCATCTCCATCTCCTTGCCTCAGCTCTTGGTTTTGGAGGGTAAGAGCCATCACGACTCCACACACGGGTGCTGCCCAGCTCGTGACCTCAGAAGGATCTCCCTGCAGCTCTCCTGTGCTTTTGGGGCAGGCAAACCACCAGCTTTGAATTCTGAAACTGGCAAAGCACCTTGCAGGCATGAAACCTTACCCCATCCCTCCTGTCTCCCTGAGTTCTGCTGCGGATGCCGCAGGCTGGACCAGCTCCTGGCCGCTTTGCCACGCTGCAGCCAAGTGTTGTCCTGGCCTAATGATGAACTTGTTGCCATGGCAGGAGTCGAGGCATGCGTTGCGCTGCCGGCATGGCGGCGAGCGGCAGCTCGGAGCGCCGGCTGCTCCGCCACAACGGCTTTTTGTTGTTCCTTTCTCACAGTGCACCCGTCCGCTCTCCGTGCTGGAGCAGCCTGGCAAAACCCAGCTGACTGCAAAGCACAGTAGCACCATGGCTGAGGGCCCAGCAGTGCTTTTCTCTGCTGCAAACTCTGCCTCTTCCCTGCCTGCTGCAGGGCACAGCATGGGAAAGCCAATCCCATGGCACAGGCGAGCGTCCCACTACAAAGACAGGACATAAAGGAAAGCCGAAGTTTTGAGGCAGGAGCTCTGGCAGACAGAGATTTTAAGAGAGGGGAGATAGCATCACTCTAAAAGGAGGCTGTCCCCAGCTAATGCATTTCCTCACTGCTGCTGGAATGTTTGCACAGGACAGGCTTAGCTTGGCTGCCTTTTAAAACTCCCTTACAGCTTTGATTAGCCTTGCTAAAACTAAGGGCATCTCTCTTTCACACACTAATTAAGGACAGGCTCAGAAGAGGCCGGTATCCCTCATTGCTGCAGATTTTAACAAGAAGAAATACAAAGGTAGACTTAAAATTAAAAGCAATGCTCCTTCCTGAGCAGTGGTTTCAGTGCCTCAGAGATTACAAGCCAGTCCCGCTCTGCGTGTCAGCAAGCCTTTCCAAAATAATGAGCTTGCTTCCGTCCCAAGCAGCTCCTGTTGCACTGGAGAAATGAGCAGAAAGGTATTATGGGCTCACACTCACCAGATGGATGTCCTGCTTTGTTCTCCGCTTACTGAAAACCCTACACATACAGTTTGGATTATCTTCATTGTAATTCTAATCACCACCTCTCTGTTAGGGAAGGAGGGAGAAAGGGAGGGATCCTTGCCTCTGTCAGGAGAGCTAATTAAAAGTTGTGAGTCATCCAGACTTCTCCACACATTGGAAATGCTTTTGGAAGTTCAGGTAATCTCTCATTCTTGGGAGAACCTAGTTAGTAAAAGAAAAATTAAGCAGGATCCCCTTGGGCAGAGAGTTGTAGGAGAACAAATCCATTTTCCCCATGGGATGCAGCAGTGTGAATCATCAAGATGCTTCAAACACATGCAAACCATTGTCTAAAGCAGAAAGGCTCATACATGTTCCCCAGCACAACACAAACACTTCCCGTGCACCTACACCATGCCAGCTTTTAAAACTCCTTCTCCAGGAGGATTTTACATATGAATATATACAGTGCAGGGACTTCTGTTTTCCCATGCAAGAACTTCTGACCCCTCTGGCTGGTACCCGGATGGTTAGGCTCAAGCTCAAAGGTCTCAGAAAAGTCAGAGCCAGGAGGCTCATGAAAATCGACAGCTGGCAGCGGCGTGAGGTGCAGCAGTGCCCCAACTCCTCAGCCCTGATTAGGCACAGAGCAATCAGCACGGAGCAGCCGCCCGGAGGCACCCAGCCTCCCCGGCCCCACCGCGGTGGGAAGGAGCTGCCTGTGCTGGTAACGAGCTCTGACAGCTTCAAGTGGGGTGAGGGTGCCCCACACCAGCTGGGCAAGGACACTGAGCAGGCAATGGGCCCCCAAACCCAGTGGGGACGGGGAGATCTGGGGAGGCCCAGTTCCACAACCTCTAACTCCTAGAGAAACACAGTTGTCTGAGATCAGTAGCAACAGCCAGATTTCCCAAGGCATCAGCAGCACACTGCTTCGGTAAAACAGTCAAGTCTGGCTCCTTTAAGTGTAGCACCAGACTCTGTATTTAGGATTTTGACCAACCCCTGTCACTTAGAGGTGGTGGGTGCCTGCAGTGCTTGAGCCCTTGTGAAGGTCTACAGCACCCATGGATGTCCCAAGGGACAAGAAAGCTGTTTTATCTTTGGTTATGCAAAAAAGCTTTAAAAAAATTATTATTTCTGCTGTCATCTTTCCAATGGCCAGTCCCGCATGTGAAGACTTTTTCTTCTCTTTCCCCTCCCTTTTTTTTTGAGAGACAGTTCAAGCTGACCCCCTTGGGGCCCTGTCTCTTCTCCTGAGCATTAGGATCACTAATGAAAGATGCAGTCAGGACTTTCCCTCCCGCCCCTTTACACGTTGCCGTGGGAAACTGTGGTGAGCTGGACACGGCTGCTGCTCTGAGGAAATGAAGTGCCCTGGCAAGCACCCTCACCTCAGACAGAGCTGCCATGCTGGGGCCCAAAGGGATGTGGCTGCACTGCTTGGCCATTCAGGCAATGTCACCACAAGAGCCCAGGACAAGAGGAAATCACTGGACTGAGGCTGAATGTCCCACTGCCCTCTGGGGAAGATGCTGAGCTGCAGGGAAAAATATGTTTGTGGGCAGCACCACCAAATAACAAGGGAAATGAGACAGACTGCTGCTTCCTTCCACCTGATCATTTTGGAGATTTGATCAGTACCATAAATCTGTTTGGATTTAAATTCATTTAGGCTTTGTTTCATGGGAACCCCGAAGGCCCTGAAGAACTTCTTGGCAAAAGAATGCTGCAGCTGATGTTCCTACTTTTCTACCCAAGGCACATCCAATCAAAAATACTCACAATTTTACCAAAGCCATCTGCAAGCTATTTTTAACTGGCACAGCC
Organism: Ammospiza nelsoni; assembly: GCF_027579445.1. Lineage (NCBI taxonomy): Eukaryota > Metazoa > Chordata > Aves > Passeriformes > Passerellidae > Ammospiza > Ammospiza nelsoni. Next base: position 2,577,846 of record NC_080646.1, on the reverse strand, counting down.
TGTGCACCTGGACATTTGCAACCAGCCCATCTCAAATACACATTAGCCCTGACTTTTTGTTGTATGTGAAAGCTTAGGAAAACTGGAATCACACTTTTGCAATGCTTAGTGAAGCCATGAATCCAGGTTGTGCAGTCTTGGTTTTCCTTGTCCTCCTTTTTGAATCCATGACATTCTCCTTCATGAATGAAAGTTCCCCGTGTCCCTTCCCTCTCTGACACCTCCAAATCAGTGTTCCTCTGAGTCTCAGCAAACAGTGCAATCCTTGGTAGGGGGAGCTATGGCTTGGGATGAAAATGGGCATCATCCTGCCCACAGAGCTGGGCAGGGAATGCCATGCACTGCGCTCAAAAGCCACCAGGCAACCTGCAGTGCCATGCTCCAAGATGAGCAAGGCAATTGAAGAAACACAAGCTCCTACTCCTGGTCAAAAACATCTCAGGGATCAGCCATGACTTGATCTGGCAGGTTTGCTGTCCCTGCCCTTCCCAGGCACAGCAGGCAGGAAAACACTTGGTTTTTCCTTGATGAATAAGCACAGAAGAATCGATCAAATGCAGCAGAGTACAATGCTACAGCTGAAGTATGCACACACTGAACTTCTCTGCTACTGCAACACCACCACTCATTTACACATCAGCAGCCTAAAACTATCTCTTTTGTACACCCAAATTGATCCTCATTCTTAATTAGTGCTCTCAGTTGCAGTAAAATTTCATTTGTTTCTTCCAAATGTGGCCTGATCCATTGTCCCTCTCCCCTGACCTGTGAAAATTAGTCATTGAGCTCAGTGACAGTGGTAAGTGCAAAATGCAGCATCAAAGGGACATAATGGGGCCTCTTAGGACTGACAAAAAAACACCATTAATCAAGGCATGCTCAAGAGGTGCCAGCTTACTTAGGCATGTGAGTGGCGCAGGAGTGCGGCCCTCCCTCGGAAGGCAGAATGCAGAGGGAATGCAGAGGGATGTGTGGGTGCAGCAGAATCCCCCTGCCCCAAGAGCTGCAGTCTGCCCCACACACCCAGGCACTGCTGCTTCATGGGCAGATGGTCTCTGTTCTCTGTGTCCCAGTCCCAGGCACTTGTACACCTGCTATCCAATAGAGATGCACTTTTCCAAGCTGCTCCTTAGCTTGGAGAGCAGGAATGGAGCTCATCTTTCAAATGCTCTTCAAAGCTCTGCTTTAAGCTCATCTGTGGCCTCTGTCAGGAGTGACGTATGGGACAGACACCAGATCAGGAGAGAGATGTTAGTATCTCCTTTTCCAGAGCTAACACAAGAGTCTGCAGATTCACAGAGGTAAACACATGACACTGTCCATTCAGCAGCACCTTGCACAGACCCCTTTATGTGATCCCAGAACCGAGCTAAGGGGGAAGACACAAACTGCACAGACAGACCAGAGAGCTGTGGTGCTGGGGAATTACACCAGGGATCAGGACCCAAGAGACCTATGGAGAAAGCTGCACAGGTACAAAGATAGGCCAGCTCTGCAGTCAGTGAACCAGCAGCAGGACAGCTGAAAGAGTTAGGGCCCAATTTTAGCTGGTCTGGCAGAGAGAGTTTTAACATCAGAAAACCAAAGCAAAGAGCAAATCTCTTCAAAATTCCAACCTCAGTAGCAAACAGTGTGTTTAAACCCCTCCTGCAAATTCATGTCATTAAACAGAATAACTTGGACTCAGCAAATCCAAATGACTCTCACTTTCAAGGTCCTGCATTCAGAAGCCCACAATGGAGAACAATGAGGTGGGGAAAAAGCTGAGGATCTTGACGCCGCATTCAGAGGCCATCTGGTCCGGCCAGCACAGCCAGCGCTGGGAACGGGCAGCGTCCTGGGCTGAGATTTAATCCCAGCCACTTATTGGGTGACCTCAGGCGAATCGTTTGACCTCCTTTTGCCTCAGTCAACCCAACTGTAAAATTGGGTTTAAAGCAAGAACCTCTCTGAAAACCATATGCTGTGCCTAGGAGGAGTGGAGCAGACTCCCTTCCCAGCAACAGGGCTGCCATGGTGGCTAAAGCCAAAACCAGAGCGGAAGAGGAGGTGCATAGTCAGATCCAGCATCCCCTGATGTCAGGAAGCTCTGGCTGATGTCTCTCCCGGGTCCCATCCTGCCAGCTCTGGGAAAGCAGCTTTGGCACCTGTGCAGGGACTCACCCGTAAGGAGGGATTTGTGAGGTCTGACCTCACTCATATCACACTGCACCCAAAGACCCCAAATATTCAAAGGTTACTCACTAGATCAGGAGCATTGATTGCTCTGGTGAAATGCCCCCCAAAACTGATTCCTACTCACAGTCTTGGCAATGAACAGTGGCAGAAAAGCAGCTCCTCTCTCACCTGGGCCCCAGTCTGGCCCCAGCACTGTGCACCCCTCGGAGAGAAACAACAGTGCAGGTGAAACACCATGGCCAGCTAACCTGGGTCCCTGACAAACACAAAACAGCAGTTTCGCCCCCCAGGTGTTCACAGGAGTGTGCAAATCACGGCACTGACTGTAAACACATCCTGGCTTCAGAGAAGGGAAACTGAGGCACAGCAGGTACATGGATGTCACTGGCCACACCATAGCCAGCTGGGACCCTTGTAGGGCAAAATGAGAATGCAAGCCATATAAGCAGAGACCCACCCTCCTGACTAAAATAATACAGGAGAGTGGCCCAATACTTTGAGGAGAGGCTGGAGCAGAGCAGCAGGCAGAGGGATGAGCAGGGTACAGGCACACAGGGCTGGGCACTGTGCTGTCCCCACAGGACTGCCCTTGCAGGTATCACAGAGCTTCAACCCACCTTAAAAAAGAAGCAGAGAACTGCCTCATACTGCAGGTGCAGGCTGCAGAGATGTCAGAACTTCCTCGCTGTGCTCCAAGAGTTAATTGAGACAAATAACTCAACAGTGCTGCCATTAATGAAATTCTTCTGATATATTTCCCCTGAGCTTTCTATAAATGACTAAGTGACATTACTGCCTGCAGTGCAAACCCCCTATATGAGAGATAACGCTGCCGGAGCTAAGGTTGGCGCATCCATGTTAGAAGCCTTGGAAAGAAGTGCAAGATGATATTTAAATAACTATCACACTGCTAAGAAATGAGCAGCCAAAAGAAATATGGTCTTATAATATGCTCAAGTCTCAGGATGAATCCTGACTGTTACATGCAGACGCTGAAATGCAGTGGGTGGTAAGTGACAAACTCTTTTAATCCTGCAAATCTACTAAAATTCCCAGTCAAATCTCCAATTTTCCCCTGGTGACTCCTATATTTGTACATTTGTTTTGCAGCACACACAGGGCCAACTGTACTGCAACAGTATAGATGTGAGAGGCAGCATCACGTGAACCAGCATGTCCTGGGGCAGCCAAAAGAGCTGATGGAGGGAAATAACCCACTCACCCATCATATCCATCTCCTGGAAACCTCTCACAGTGTTTCTGCTTTACTTAATTTCTTTTGCTCTCATTTTTTTCCTTTAGTAATTCCTCATGGGTATTTTTCCCCTCTGAGACCCACTGCTGCAAGCCCGGAATTTGCTCTGGGCTTGCCATAAGCACTCAAAGCACAGACAATATAGAAACATCACTGGCATTAGGGCTGAGCCCTTCTGCTAAGCATTGGAGAAGAAAGGGCAATAAATATGAGCAGAGCCACAACAGGGGGGGAAAAAAATCTAGCTTATGGATGGAGGAAACTTGGCACACAACACCAAGAGTTAAACTGCAAGAAAATTCAAATAACCATTAGCAGAAAAGTTCCTGGGAGTAAAAGGAAGACGTCTCCAGAGCTGTAACTGACACCAGGGCAGACCTTTACCTCCAGCACATTTTGCACCAGTAAAACAAGGAGTCACAAAAGCATTCCACCCCCAACAGCAAAAACAGGTTAACTAATCCTAAGCACAAGCCATAGGTAGGGCTCTGCTGACAACACAGATACTGCATAGGCACAAGAGAAACCAACAGCAAATCCACGTGTTTAAGGTCTGCCTTGATGTTTTGAGCTGAGACTCACAATCTGCATCCGAACAGTGGCATTGCCCAGGAAATACCTTGGTGACAACTTTGGTGCCACCTTATTTAAACCTTAATTTAAAATGCTAACTTCATAATGAGTGGAACAAAACTGTGTAAAAACATTTCCCACTCTAATCCTGGATTGATCCCCCCCAGTATGGCCTTCTTTTGTAATTACATCCCTTTGTGATCTTACTCTAATGCCTTGTATTGTGACCCATAAAATAATCAGCCCCCTTTGTCTCTCCCTAATCCTTTTAGACTTCCTTCTTGTCTCTACACTCTTATAAATGCTGCCATTATTTGGGCTCAGCAGCTCTTCCCACCACCCCAGAGCCTGGAAAGGGGGCTGCAGGTTAAACCCTGAATATATTCTGTGCAGAGGAGCTGAAACAATGGGAAGATCTTTGCTGCTTTAAAATCCCTGTTGGGTTCCCAACCTCCTCCCCTAGCCACACAGCTTGGCAGGGAAACCAACCTGCAAGTTTGCATATGCACCAGCCCTCCCTACTTCTGTATCTTGCTGATGACCTGAAGACCTTTGGCCTCGAGGCCACAGTGGCCAGTGTGTTTGTGGGACAGCATGCTTGTCCCTAGGCTGGGTGAGGGGAGCTGCTGCTGCTGTCTGCAGGGATCAATGCAGAGAGGAGTCACAGCATCTGCCTTGCCCAAGCTATCAATCCTGCCCTCCTGCTGGCAGGGTAAGTGCCGCAGACAGCCACACACAGTGGGATGCAGGAGCAGAATTTGGGACAGGATGCAGAAGGAAAGGGGGTCAGGAAGAAGAGAAGGGCATAGAGATGTGTGCTGCTATGCTTAACTACAAACCAGTCACCCTGCAGCAAGACATAGGGAAGAAAATGCCTTTACAAGCTCAGATCTGTCCGGAGTTATTATCAGGTCCTGCAGTACTTCAAATACAGGGCAGGTCCAATTCACCAAACTTCAGGAAATTGGGTGTAAATTGCACCATTGACTTAATTCCCCTTGTTCCTTTTTTTAGGTGTGTTTTTTGTGTGTTGTTTTATTTTTGGGGTGGGGGGGATTATAGCATCAGATCAAACAGGGAAAATTTCTACTCTCAAGCTGGATACGTGCAGAGCCTGATCCGATATCCAGTTTGATGGTGATTTCCAATTAGTGATAACTGCTTGTTATTGAGTGATATAATCAATGGGTCTTACTCCACTGGCTGGGCTGTGATTTATGATGATGTGGAGCCAGGTCCATCAAATTACAGCATTGGCAAAAAGAGCTGAAATGCCACGAGATGACACAATCAGAGCAAGTGAGGCCAAGTTAAGCAAAGGGTGGTGATGAGAAGAAAGGTGGCTGTGTTCTCGGGAGCCCACCTTCCTGAGGAGTGGACTCTGGATGTTAAAATTGCTCAGAGGGTATCTTCATCCACAGAGAGCCAAAGCATGCTCAGCTTCTGGCATGCATAGGGGAAATCTAGCTCCTCAGAGACCTGTGAAAACCCAGCCAAGCCGTGCCCCAGAGAACACTCTGATATGAAACTGATTTTAATTAAGACAGCTCGGAGTCATGCGAAACTACAGAACTGTCATTGAGAGACAGAAAGGATCTGTATTCAATAACCTGATCAGATTATAAAAACATGTTGCATTCCACAACCTTTTAAACTAACACACCAGGGTTTGAACAGACACAGAAACAGCAACTGAAAGAATTCCAACCAGGGTGTTAGGCAGAGGGTAGAAATGCTGAGGACCTCCCTGCTCAGCTCAGTCACACGTAGGCTTCTTGCACACTTGTGCTTGTTCAAAAAAACTACAAAAATATTATCAGTGTTTTTAGCACCTGACCAGCCAGTCCATAAACCACCCAAGGTCTGCTTCCTTCCACTGAGTATCTTTGATTAACAATGGCGACATACAGAAATACCCCAGAATTTAATGAAATCAATTTAATGAGTTAATTTTTAGGAGGAAGGGTTTAAGATGTGCCCTCTTGGTGAGGAAACTGCTAGCACCTTGAGCTCATCAAGGGCTCACGCGCAGTGGCTGAGAGCAGCATATTCTTCCAGTTAAATTTTACTCAATGCCAAGTGTTGAAGTAAATTTGAAACATAAAAATATGATATTGAGCCCACATTTCCTGAATGCAAATATGTACATTCCTCCAAGCCAAGAAGATTATATTCCAAGCAATAATACAAAGCCGGGGTCTGTAACGGTGATACGAGACTAACAGCCTGCCTTTGAAGACAGCGAAAAGTGCAACAGAGCTCTCGAGGGGCTCCGCTCTGTCAGATCTCTTTTATTCCTCTGTAGCATGGCCTTGATCAACTTTCAAGATTTTTGTTTGTGAAAGGTTTTTATTTCTCCTTTGCTTTTGTGTTCAGATGTCAGGCTCAGAGGGAAGAAGAGATCAGCACTGGGATGAGGTTTTACCCACTGGCAGTATTTACTCTGCTCTGCAAAGGTCTGCTTAGCGCTTGGCTTTTTTTCCCTTTCCCTTCCAGGCAGCCAGCACCCATTCCTGCGATGCAAAGGTCCCTAAAATGGGGATAATTACCCTTCTTCTTTGACTTACTGATTGGGACTTGGAGCAAGGAAAACCACTGTCTCTTGTGTATAACCACCCTGAGACTTGGGGACTCAGGGTACAACTGTGATTCATTCTCAGGAGATTTCATCTACGATTAAGCAGATGCCTAAGTGCAAGTGTGTGTTCCTGCGGCTCAGGCACAGCAGGGGAGCTTGCCCTGAGCAGCAGGTTACATTTACCCACAACATCCTGTTTGATTCCCATTATCTGCACGCACCTGTGGCATCAAGGCCGGGGGGGGGCTGTTTGTGCTGGCTTTACCCAGACCTCTTCTCAGAGCTGGCAACAAACCAAGCCTGAAGCTAGAATAGAGTCCAGAGCATTTTCAACACAATCCCTTTTTCATTTTGATTCATGTGAAACTACGGCTACAAAAGGAAACGCTATTCAGGGACGCACATCACATCACATACATATTGATGCAGGAGCCAAGATAACAGTGTTTATTGACAATCCACAATCTCAAAGGTAATTCCTCTGGCTCTCATGTCTCCAGTTTACAGGTCCAAGAAGTTTGGCATTATGCTTGTGCATGAGTCGGCTTCCAGCTCATAAATGCCAGAGCCATTCACCAAAAGTGCTCCAAGGTTTAGCACCACAAGACTGACAAGTCTGAGATCCAGCTGCTAATCTGGCAAGGCCCCAAAGCCCTTGGCTCCTGGACAATGTCACTTCTTACACTCCTGAAAAGCTAGGTTTGCAGATGGCCACTTCATGTACTCGGGAATTGTTATACACAAGGGCTGGAGTGTTCCCTTGGTGGGCTGCCAGCCGGCCCTGGCACTGCGGGGAGCGGGCGGCAGCGTTCCAAAAGGCCCCCAGTTTGGGAAAGGCAGACAAGACCTCAGCCCCAGACTTTGCCTTAGACTTTTCCTGCTTTGCACCAAAAAATCATGGTGATATTTGCAATCGCAACAGAAGCATTAGTAAGTTGCTTGCACAGAAGGAAGAGCAGTAGCCAAACAAGCTCGAGAACCCTTCAGCAAAACTTAACAAACCAGTGTTCTGTCAGGTCTCGTGGCTGTACCACACACCCATCCTCACACTCACACAGAAATTACATCCAGCAGCAACTTCTGGTTAAATGCAAAAAGGATCAGTGGCTGCACTCCCAGAGCCCCCAGACAGACTGTGGGCAAAGAAAGCCACCAACACAACAGGGATAGAAGCCACTACGGACCCCCCAGCTCTGCTGGGTGTCAGTCCTGGGACAAACACCAACCAGCAACCAGAGCTGACAAGGGAGAACCAGGAGATCCAACAGGACCCAACTGCTCTGGCCAGGGCAAAGCAATGGGCTAATGTCAGGTAGCGTGCAGAGCTGGAGTCACAGCCTGCCCTGGAGTTCTTCCTCCCCCACCTTTAAATTTCATTCCCTCACTGGCATTTTCATCTCTCTCCTCCTCCAGGCTCCCCCATTAGACAATCTGTCTGGTGTTGTTAGCCTTGCCCCCAAAGGCACTGCCACACCAGGTAGTAAATAAGACCTTGCTGCCTCTACACTGCCAGCATTAAATAACAAAATGAAAGATACCATGACCTTCAGGAGGTCTTTGCCTATGGTTTGGGAAGTGCTGCCTGCCAAGCAGAGCCCAGCTGTGCTGCACAGCAAAGAGGCTTCCAAACTCACTGCAGGAGATACACAAACCACAGACTACTTCACCACATGATTTTAATGTAACTTACACCTCCAACACAGAGAATTTGCTGTTGGAAGGTGGCTTTTAGTTTTCTACCCAAGAAAGCTCATGAGCACATTTGGACAGCTACACAGATTAGATGCCAGCCAGATTTTGACACCAGCTCCAGGGTTTTTCTCTCTTCCCTCTCTTTAATCCCCGCTCCATGAAAACCCAGCACCCACCATGCTGCCCTCCTGTTTCCCAACAAAGCCAGTGCCCCTTGTGGGATTGCCCTGTGAGGTGGGGGTGGGACAGTGTCTGTACTTACTTGCTGCCTGAATCTTTGCCTTGCGGCTCACCAGCAGCCCATAGTGGTTCTGGGCCATGCAGTCGTACTCGCCCTCATCCGAGGACCCATCTCCCCGCAGCCTCTGGAAGCGGGAGACGTAGAGAGACCCGTTGGCCAACATAAAGGCATTCTCACTGTCCACGATCATCACGCCATTCTTCCGCCACGTGATGGTGATGGGCTGGATGCCCTCCACCTGGCAGTAGAGGATCAAGGGTTGCTCCTGCACAGCTATGTCATCACTAGGCTCCACAACGAACGCCAGTTCAGAGGAACGGCCAAAATCTAAAATGAAGAGAGTAGGGCAGAGTCAGCAGCATGTCCAGGAGCAGCAGCAAGAGTCAACTGCTATGGCAGGAAATAGGATGATGGAAACATTTGGAATGTGCTACAAAGTGCAAGTGTTTCTGAGAAACACAAAACCCACATGCACGCTTTGCCTCCCAAGTTGCTCTGAACCTCAGGGTGCAATTTCTTAAAGCACAACCACAGGCAAAGTCCTTTAAGGCTGCCTTTGGAGGCTCCAGTGCAGGGGACAGGCAGGAACAGCCCTCCAGCAGCTTGCCAAACCCTAGCTCCTCTCCATACTGCCCTGAAGATTGCCTTTCACCTCCCATTGCAGGTGTGCAGCATTAGACAATTAAAGCTTGCACAAACATAGGGCATCAGCCATTCCCAGCCCAGGAGCAGAAGAGCACACAGTGCTGGAAAGCCATTCCTCTCCCCACAGAGCCAGGCAGAGGGGCTGTGCCGTGCCCCAGACCCGTTTGCAGCACAGCCGGTGGGGGTGAGGGGGGGATCAGCAGCTCCCGATCCAGACCATATTGCCACCGGCATCTTCCCGACACTTCTCCCGCTTGGCAGAGCAGGAGGCTGTTTGCCTCTCGCACGCAACACCGCGCCCTTCTGTCGCCTTGGTCTCTCTCACGCTGTAACAGGCAATGCATGGTGCTATTCAGCCCTTAATGAAGAGCAAGTTAAGCACCAAAATACAAATGCACAATGTTCCGGCTCAGCCACACAAAAGGTTTCTCGCAAAGCAATTACGCTAAACGATGTCCATGAGAGATAAGTTATTGCAGAATTTGTACCAACAATAGGCAAACCCTCACTTTCCATGACACAGATACGTCCAAATTTACTTCTTTTGCCACAAGAACATTTAAACGCTGTGTCTTTGGCACGTTATGCTTCACTTGGTCACAGCACACCTTTTGAGGGTACAATTTGCCCTGTAGTCATGATCAGACACTACAGAAGATGACAGAAATAGAACTATTGCTTAAAGATTGGCCAAAATATATGTAGACATGAAAGACAAAAAGAGACCAAGAAACAAGAGTTATATAGATATTTGAAGGCTGTAAATGAAGAGACGGAGGTGAACTCGGTTTTTTTAAAGTGGAGCAATGGTGAAGAAATTCCAGCAGAGTAAGAAAACTACAGTTTCATCCAAATACGGAGAGAGCTATTCACTTGTGCACTGGCCCTTCAAGGTGGGGGTTTCCCAACCTGTGATACAGCTTCTTTCCTCTTTCACGGACCCAGAGGAACCAACTCCACAGACAGTCACAGAACTGGGATGCACACAAGCAATATCTCTTGTCAAACACCAGCCACAGCACAGGCTTTGTGATACCTGTCCCTCATAGAGACCCCACCAAGGACAGGATCCCCCCACACGAGGCTCAAAAGCAGGGTGAAGGGCAGACTGTTAATGCATAGTAAGAATAACAGAGATGAGAAGAGGCAGTTACACTAAAGAAAGAGAAGAAAAAAAGTCTGTCTTTTCTGCTCTGCAAACCCAGTGAGATTTTTTTTTCTTTCTTCCTGTAAATCCCCACTGCTTTCTACGGCAACTTAAATTGGATTACGGGGGATAAACATTGAGTGCAACCTGAGCCGAGGCAGATGGACGGAGCAGACAAAGACAGCAGTGGTACTGCAGGGCCAGGCCAAAGGTACTGCCAACGAGGTATGAGTGTGTGCAAGGAATGGACAAACCCCACTTAGTGACAGGCACCTAAAACACACACTTTATTAACCCATTAAGTCTTAAAATGTCAGGCTAGCTCCAGCCATCTCGGTGATCTATCGCTCACTGTGACTCCTTTTTTATGAGATAGCCCTGGGGTCCTCTCAGCAAGTCAGACTGCAGCCAGCACAAACCCATCAATTACTTTTTTTTGGTGAAAATTAAGGAATTAGATGAATGCTCTGCATTTTTCTGCAAAGTGGCCAGAGTCTCAACACCACGCTGGGGCCCCATTCCCTGTGTGGGTGCTCTGGCGAGTTAGGTAGGATAAGGACCCTCGCATCCTGATGCTGAGCCAAGAGGGACTTGTGACTCCAGAAAATTGAAGATTTCAGGATTTAGCCTAATGCGCAATCAGAAAAAAAATCCATAATTAAATAAATGCCCCATCTTCCCCCAGCACCCCTGTACTCTTAGATAAAACAGCTTATTATTATATGTACAATAAAAGGAAGAATCAACATAATTACATGCCCTTCCCACAATTGCTGTCATTATAACAACCATCATTAAGGCCTGTGATTGGAGATAATCATGTTTGCCTCCATAAACATTCGGTCTGCATCCTCACTCCAGGCTGCTCGAGCTGCAGGAGTGATGCTGCTCCTGATTAGGACTGGGCTCCTCAGACACTTGCTGAAGTGGGGACAGGCACTGCTCCTGGGGTCTCCTTGGGCTGCACTCAAGAGCAGGACTGTGCCTTGAGGCGTGACACTGTGCAACTGGTTTGTTACCTGTAGACACCTTGCATGTCCAGAAGCACCCAAATTCCAACTTAACTTGAGTTTTTCTCATGGGATGCTTATCAAAACTTGAAGAAATCTTGCTGCCTCCTTCCTGAAGTTTCAGGGCCAGGTGACCAACTAACCAGATGCATGGGGGGAAGCTAGATCACCCCACCTGGAGATCTGGGAGAAGCCAAACTCTGTTTATTCTCTGTCTCAAAGGCAAACTCTGAACACAGAGCCCTTTTTTCCCAGGACACTCAGGATGAGAGACAAAGGGACAGATGCTCCCAATGGAATCTCCATAGTGGGATAAGAAGATTCCTGATGTTTTCTCTAGAGATCAGCTCAGAGGAGCCAGAGGGAGAGCACAGACAGGATAAGGAATGGGATAATGGTGGGAGAGAGGAACCCACCCAATTCCATCAGCATAAAGAACTGATTGCTCTTACCAGTGAGGCACAGAAATGATGCTGCAAAGTTGGAAGTAAATGACACTCCAAAGGCACATGGAAATAGTAAAAGTGCAATTAATTGAGAGACAGCAAGGAAATTGCTGAGGCTGTGCACATTCACTTAGGGAGTCTGAAAGTCCCATCCCTCTCCAACTGCTGGCTGTGTATCCAAACCCCTCTAATCCCAGGTACCTCCCAAAACAGACTGCAAGGCAGCATGGCTCACAGGCAGTCCCTGCTCGAGGCAGGAACTGTACAGCTCTGCTGGTGGCAGCTCGAGTTTGCAGTTGGAGCCGCGGCGTCGGGCAGGCAGCTGAACAGCCCGCTTGTCTCGACACCGGCAGCGCGTGAGGGAAAACTGCTTTGCTTTCTGCAAAGGGATGGAGGGAGGAAGTGTGATTAGCTCTGACATAAAGGCCACAAGAAAATTACTGAAATCCTCATTCTACAAGTCTCCTTTTGAGAAACATTTACCATCTCCCTGAGCAATATAATATGTGACTATATGTGCAAATATTTAACAAAAACTACTTCCCTATTGATCAAGCAAGCCAGGCATACTCAGAGAAACCAATTAGCACTTGTGCTTTTGAACCAGGAGATTTATTTAGCGCTGAGAGAAAGAACTTCGAATTAATGGGAAGCTTAAAAGACACTTTGAAGTACATTTAAAATAAAATTAAGTTTAATTATTTTTTACTTGACACTGTGATGCACATTCAGGGTTTCAAAAGAACTTGCTTATACCCCTGTATTGTCCTTTTCCATTTGGGAAACATTATTTTGGCTTCCCCTCCTGTGCTTCAGTGACTAATGTCACCGCTCTAATTAGCGGTGCCATCCATGGCCAAGGACCTCAGTCACATCCTGGCTCATCCTCCTGGAGCCCATCCAGAGCTGCAGCCAGCAGGGCCATCCCTGCCCCGGGAGCACGTGGTCCTGACAGATGAAGCCTGTATTATTACTCCTGTTCTAGACAGGGAACATTAATCACAGAGGGATGAAATAAGCTGCCAACAGCCTGCTCTGAGCTTGTGGCAAGGCGAGATATTGTGGGAGTAGTTGGGTCCACCCCACTTCTCCTGGTGCAGCATCACTGGGAGCACTGCTGGGGAGACTGAGGTAGTACCAGCTCCTTCCTCATCTCACCAACAGCATGACATCCACCTGCAAATTGCCTCACATCAGCACAAATTTGCCCCCTCTGATTTATTGCGTTTATTCCCAGCATAACACAGCCTTAATCAGCAGCATAACCACCACCAAGGATAACCACTCCAGTCCTGCTCCAATAAAGTCAAAAGAAGATGGGCAGGACCAGAGGCTTTTAGTGGGATTTCATAGGTGAGTATCAGGACCAAAAACCTGGATGCAGGTTGGGACATGAACACAAAAAATAGCTCCTGTTTTTCCAGTGGTGGGTTGTTTTTCATTCAAATCCTTCTGCAAATGGACGGATATGGAAGGAAGAGATATATGGACCTGAAAGATGCTCTCCAACAGATTATAACAAGCTTCAGGCTGATGAAATTGGCAGCCTAAAAATCCAGCTGGTGCCCTCTTAAATCTACTTGAGCCTGACCCAGACCCTAAGGAGAAAAGCACCGCACTGCAGTAAAGTGCAAATTGGCTCTTTAGGGCATCCAGAAAATTTACATTTAAAGAAGAGGAGAATAGGCTGTAACAGGCCCCACATCTCGCTGGCAGTAAAGTTTACTAGCTCAGAATTTTTTATTCCCTTTCCTTTTGGACAGGAGGTTATATAAAGTGATTTTTCCATCAGGGAGCATAAACCACATCCACTCGTTAAACGATTGCAGGAGGTCCCTGACCTCCTAACAGAGAGGGATAACACAACCTCTCAGACACCTGACAGAGAACCCAAAAACACCCAGCATTGCTGCCCTCACTGGGGACACCAATTTTAGCTGAGGAAGGCAAGGAGCATGAAGAGCCAAAGAAGTTGCCCCAAATAATTTTCAGATGTTTGAGACCAGACTGAGCAATTCCCAGGAGGTTGCTTGTTGAACACTCTGGAAGCACTCACAGCATAAAGAGCCTTTCTAGGACAAGCCCCGATCCTTGTGGGCTCCCCCATATCTAAAGAAGGCAGGATAAAACCTGTTGGTATAGCTGGAAAGGGCAAAGACCTTTCCTGAGCTAATTACCCACAGCAGCTCCATCCAGCCAGGCATCCTGAGAGCATGGCAGCAAGCCATGGGTAGGATGCCCTGTTATTTGCATTCCCCAAGTATTTCACAGCCCTGACCAGATCACAGCCTCACCACAGAGGGCAATAGCGGCACAAACACAGAGCAGGGAACAACCATGCACAAATAGAGAGCAAAGGCACAGCCAAGACGGGAAATGCTGTGCCAGAGCCAGAGTCCTGCAGGCTTCAGCTCCCAAGGCTGCTCTAACACAGGACAGGGGAACAGCCGGTTCATTCCCTGACCCTGCAGGAAAGCATCAGGGAGGGGGCTGTCCCCACAGCCAGGCCCTTGCACTGAGCCAGCAGGGAATGGACTGGCCACTCAGTGAGTGATAGTGCCCACGCATCAGAGATGGTGGCTGGCAGGATGGCACAAGGCTGCCAAAGGAGCCACAGGTGCCTTGGCATCACAGTGCCAAACCCCCCCAGCCAACACAGCCCTGCCACCAAGCCCTTGAATTTCAGCTTGAGTTCTGGCAGGCTGGGATGGCATGCAAGGGAAGGGAAGGAAAGGTATTTCTGCAGGAACGTTAGTGTGCACACGACAAACTTTGAAACCCTTAATTGTATCCAGGGGATACAATTAGTATCAATACAATTACAAAAAGCAAACTCAGCACTCTCTCCTCCCTGCCATCCCTTTTGCCTTATCACCTCCCACCCTGAAATTCAGGATGGAGGAAAGCATCTTGTTCTTCTCAAGGAGCTGAGCACTGCATGGATCCCTGCTCACTCCAAAACCAGCACCTTGAAACACGAGCTCTTCTCTCTCTTTTCACTAATCTCAGGTTTCAGCAGCAACGACCCTTCTGCAAAAGCATCTTCACAGCTCAGCAGAACCATTCACCACAACCCACATCCCCTGACTTGCCATCAGCTTCATCAACACAATCTCATGTGCAAGAACAACAACAACAACAAAAAACTAAAAACCAAACCAAACCAAAAAAAAAAAAAAAAACCAAAAACAAAACAAAAAACCAAAACAAAACAAAACAAAAAAAAACCCAGGCAGCAAATCCTTGACTCTGCTCTGAAACTCTGGTTTTAAATTACCAACACGGAGCAGGTCTGGGTTGTTAAGTGACTGGGC
The DNA here is from genome assembly GCF_027579445.1 of Ammospiza nelsoni. Lineage (NCBI taxonomy): Eukaryota > Metazoa > Chordata > Aves > Passeriformes > Passerellidae > Ammospiza > Ammospiza nelsoni. The sequence goes on along the minus strand of NC_080646.1, from coordinate 2,562,767 downwards.
TGCTCTCAAGTGGAGGGTGCGATACCACGGTGTTATCTGATACAACAGCAGGGCCAGATCAGTGTGCTCTGTGCTTTCCTCCTGCACTTGCCTATTTGCCTCTCTCATCTCTTAAAGTGCAATTATTGACATGTTTGCCTTCTTAACCATCAGTTTTATAAGCTTGCCAATGACTCCTGAACATGTGTAAACAATTATTTTTATTTTCTTGCAAAACCAAAATGTTGGATATTCTTTTGGATAAGCAGACTCGGGCAGATTTTCATGAGCCCTGCTACATAATTTATTAGTTTCTAAACTCTGTAAAACTAAAAGCTCCACTAAAGTTCAAATAAGTTTGTGATGTCAAAATAATTTTGAATGGACTATTGCTGTTTCTGACTAATGTTACACAATTGATTTAAATGGGAATTCTTAATCTGCAGAGGTAGATTCTTGCATTGTTTTGTTAGTTAAATAAAAGGACAATATCATGAGCCAGGAGTGTAAAGCTTGAAACATTGTGGGGGAAAAGGGACCAAGAAAAAAGCATCTTCTGTCCCAGATCTGCTGCAGGCTGCAAAATTAAGTGCATGGCTTTGGAGCAGAGTCTAAGGGTCTGTAAAGCAAGGGCTGGCATTGCATGGGGTCACTGCTTGGCACTTCACACACTGTGACACAGGACCCTTGAGAAATAAGGAAATCATAAATAAAAAAGTTCAGACAGACAGAAAGAGGGAGAGAGACTTTCTTGTTTGCACAAATAAAATGAGAGCAGTGTTGCAGCTCTCTGCCTGGCAGTGCTGCTGCTGAGCTCAACCATGCTGGCCCGTGCCAGGCTGACAGCACATGGGCCAAACCTGGGATTGAAGAGGATGGAGAGGATGGGAAGCCAGGCTGTAATCCTGGATCTGGGACGCTCTGTCCAGATCCTCTCCCCTGGAACCCTCTGCAAGCTCCTAAGTGAGCATGGAAACTTGTTCTGTGCCAGATCCAGAGCCTGACAGGTAACAAGAAGCACAATTACAACAGCTTAATAATTCTAACTCCATTCTCAGGGGGTGGTGGGGCAGACTAGAAGGGGAGCAACCTGTCCTGTTGCCCCCTCTCTCACCTGGCTTTATACACTTCCAAAGTTCACTCTGGGCACCCTGATGGCCCCAGCAGGCGCCTGAGTGCCACGAGCACGGGTGGCTGCTCAGTCACACCCCTGTGCCAGCCTTGCCCTGAGCACAGGTCCCAAAGGTGGTGCACACTGACACAGCTGTGCAATGCCTGCCCCCTTTCACGGGCTGTCTGCTGCCTCCACGCGGGAAAACCGCATCCTGAGATTCTCCTGTTGAACTCCCGAGAGAGACGAAGCCCAAACGTGGGCTTGAATTTCATACTGAGTCTCTGAGCGTTACTGGGGAAATGATACCTGATACTCTCTACGTATATTAAGAAAAAAGACAGGGTATTACACCAATTTAGTAGAAAGCAATATTTTTTTTTCGTCTTAAAAAAAGACAACAAAGCCATACAGAGTAGAAATTAGTGAAAGCTTATAGCTTCAATAATTTAGAAGTTAAGCCTACTTAAACATAAATGACGATGCTTAATTCCAAGGCTGTTACTGAGCAGAGCCGGGGAGCCTCTCGTATCCTATGCCTGCCTTTGAATGCCGGGCTCAGCAATAACAGACAAAAGCTATCCACCACCCAGAACAAAGAGCTCCAGGAAATTAAAAAAAAAAAAAAAAAAAGGAAAAGAAAAAAAAAAAAAGAAAATACTGTCTCGCTGCTGAGCCCACTCCCGCGGGCTGACCAGCAGCTCCCAGTGCCTGGTTCACAGTCGCCAGAGCAGCATTTTGGGGAGCTGGAAAAGCACAGGGCTGGGAGCGGAGCATCGTGTCCCGCACAGCGCAGCACTGCTCCCACACAGCAGCCCCGGCGAGGCTGCTCCGCCGCTGACACTGACGCGGGAGCGTTCACTGAACTCAGCGGAGCGCACTAACACGTTACCTCGCTGTTAACCACGCCGAGAGCACAGAAACCCACCGGAGGGGAGAAAAGACCGTCAGAACCAAAAAACTTTGAAAGTGCAGCCAAACACTCCTCAGCAGGGCCAGAAAAACACACCCCGAAGTCAGGAGCCGCTGACCCGCCGAGGCGCAGCATAAACAAACACACGGGGCAATTTGGACAGCAGCAGGAGATAACCCAGCCGCAAATTCAAGTTGCTGAAGTTCTGCTTTCAAGCATTCACTTCTTTCCCTTTCCTCCGTCAGAAAAAAAAAAAAAAAAAAAAAAAAAAAAAAAAAAAAAAAAAAAAAAACCGAAAAAAACCAAACCAAACCAAACAAAACAAACTTTTAAAAAAATCCTCATTGTACTACTCAGGAATCTTAACACAATAACAAGACCTGCTTCATTACATCCACTTCACAAATAATTTCTATTTTCCGCGAGTTCCACTAGCTTCTCCTCCTCGCGCGGTTGCTACGGACCACGTGGCGAGATTTATGATACGACTAACCCACAGCTTTGCTTTCTAAACACCCTAGCAGCTAATCTTTGATAAATCTAAGACACGCTTTTCTCCCTCTAACCATGCTGAGCTGCTTACAGGGTTTTTTAAGAATAATTCATAGAATAAGCACAGAATGGTTTGGATTGCAGGAGACTTTAAAGACCATCCCGTTCCAACCCCCCGATATGGGCAGGGACACCTTACACTAGCCCAGGTTGCTCAGTTCCTACTTTCCCTTATCTAGAAGGCTTTTAAAGAGAGACTAGAACAGGACGCACACGGGTGTTTTGCTGCAGAACAGCATCTTTGTCAGATTAGACCCATGCATCACCAGTAGAAGAAAAACACTGCCATTTATCCGCAGGACATGTGCACAGTAGGTCCAGGGAAAGCTCTTTTTGTAGTCCGGCCAGGTGGACCGTGCTACCAATGCGGACAGAGCTGGCGTTACAGGAGAGCACAATATACTTGTAGGTCTGAAGTTGCTCGCCCTCATCCCTGCAACTTGTCTCCCAACATCTCTCGCTATCACAGCCTCTGCTGACATAACGCGACGCGTCCGTCGGGCGCTGCCTCCCGCTCCCACCCGCTGACGATCCCGGCGGCTCTCACGATCCGGGCAGGGTGGATGGCCAGCCACGCCACGGCCCCGGCAGCCACCACGCCCCTCCCCAGCGCCAGCGGTGGGGGCTCGGGCTCCACAAACACCACCGTCCCTCCCCAGAGCCCCCCGCACAAGGGGCTTCCAACTGGAAGCACAGCTCCTAGGGAGCACTTCGGGATGGGCTGGGGATGAAGGCGCTGGATAGATGGGTGCGGGACTCCGTTCCCCCCACGACCCGTGCTTGGGGAGGAACGCGCCCCGTTCCCGCGGAGGGACGCTGACCCGCGGGGACCCCCCACGCCGCGGCGGGCACACGCGGAGCTGCTCGGCCCCGGTCAGCCCCCGCGGCGGCCCCGAGCCACGGGGAAGGGCAGAGTGCGGGGCTGCGAGTGACCGCGAACGAGCGAGGGGAAACGGGACCGGCGGCGGGGATGGCGAGGGACAAGGGGACGAGCAATGCCCTGGCCATCTCAGGGGTGATGAGGGGACGCGAAGTGCTGGAAGGACGAACGGACGGAGCGGCCACGGGGAAAGGCGCCGGTGCCGGGCGCGGCGGCGGCAGGTCCATGTCCGCGCCCTCGCCCGCTCCCCCAGCCCAGCCCGGCTCTTACCTCCGCGGCAGACAAGCAGCAGCAGCCCCAGCAGGCAGGCGGGCAGCGCGGAGCCCGGCGGAGCCATGGCATCCCGGGCGGGCGGGCTCGCCTCCCTGCGCCCCACGGGGAGGGAGCAGCCCGCCGGCAGAGAGGGAGGGAGGGGAGGAGGGAGGGCGGCCAGGCGAGAACCACCCCCAGCTGTGGGGCGGGCGGGAGAGGGGGGGGGGGGGGGGGGGGAAAGGGAAAAAAGGGGAAAAGCGGCTCTCAGCGGTGCTGCCCTCGGCGCGAACACGCCGCCGCGCCGGGCGGGCGGGGGGCGGCGCTGAGGGAGCGGGGCCGCCGGCGGGCGGGGGGCGGGCGGGCAGCGCCTTGCGCCATCTTGCGCATTCGCCGGGGCGCCGGCAGCGCTGGCCGGGCTGAGGGGCGGGGGCGGCTGCGTGAGGGGCCACTCCGCGCCCGGGACCCGCGGGGAATGTGTAGGGAGCCTCGTGGGTCTGCCTTCACCAGAGCCCCCTCCCGGCACTCCCGTCACAGAGCTCCCGTCACAGAGCACGTCTCAAAACCCACTCACGGGTCGAGCCTCACAGATCTCCCCTCATGTGTTTCGCTCACCAGAGCCCCTTCGCCTTTCTCCCTTCACAGGAGCCCTGTCTTTCAGAACCCACTCGCGGCTCTCCCTCACTGGTGCCGCTTCACGGGCTCCTTTCACAGGGCTGCTCTCACCAGTGCCACCTCACGGAGCTCCCTCACACCGAAGCTCTGTCACCGGTGCCCCCTCACAGCTCTCCCGTCACTGAGGCAGCCCCACAGGTCTCCCCTCACCAGAGCTGCTTCAGGAGTCTCCCGTCACCGCTCTCCCCTCATGTGTCTCCCTCACCAGAGACCCCTCAAGGGTATCCGCTCCCTGTCACCAGAGCCCCCTCACGCATCTCCCCTCGCCGCTTTCACTTCCCAGGGCTCCCTTCACGGAGCTCCAGGGATTTCAGGGACGCATCGGGGGCCTTCCCATCACCTGCCTCCCCTCACTGGGGCAACCTCGCAGGAACGCAGAACCGCCTGGCTTGTCCCACCTCTGTGCTCCTGATTTTAACGCTATCCTAAGTGACTTACCTGAGTCAGTAATGCAGGTGTTGAGCCAGCCTGCTCACCTTGGAAGGCGCCCCAGTGAGGAAGGACCCAGTAAGGGATGAGTCTGCTCCTAAATCCTGCCACAGCAGGATAATTTGTCTGCCCTCCTGGTATGAAATAAGGATAACATGTTCTTACATGGCTCTCAGCCCCTGTGCCCACCCGGTATTTTCTGCCTTCCAACTGATCCTATCCTGTCCCTTGGCCCATGTTCTCCACAAACAAAACTTATATAATGACTTTTAGCAGCAAAAGCCATCTCTGCAAGGACAGCTCAGTGTTGTGTGATTTGCTTGGCAAAAAGGAACTAAAATGAAATAAAAGTCAATCCTAACTAATTTCTTTCTTCAGACTAAAACCAGATTTTGTGGACTGGGTTACTAAACCCTGTAACCATTCCTAGAAATCTGGTGAAAAACCCTTTGTGAAGAGGGGCAATGTGAGGTTCCCCTGGATGGTGCACTCTGAATGTGTCGGAGTCGGCTAACAAGGAAAGAAGACGTCACTACATCTGCTCCACATTAAAGCTTCCTTCGTTTAGCAGAGGGTTGAGCTGTGCGAGCCTCCTTTCGCTGGGGAAGAATTTGCTCTGGCTCCAGCAGCCTCTCGGTAACATCTGAATTTCTGTGCTGTCCCTGACCTTTTGGCACCAGCCGTGCTCTTGCTCCGACTCCCTGGCTCCTGCCATGGGGCCCCATCAGCATTTATGTAACGCTTGAAGCCATCATGGACTTGTGGCAACTATTACTGAGGATGGCTTGTGGGAATTAATAATTCCAAGCGAAGCTGAGCACAATGTGCTTGACAGGGCTGCTTCTCCTGTGAACCAGAGATTTTGTGTGCTTTTGCTGCCAAATGCCCTGGCAGGACTCAGGGGCTGGGGGAGGTAGGTACATGTTTAGGGTATCACCAGCTTCACCCTCACACCTTGCAAATGACACTGGTGACAGTGCTGGTGGCACATTCAGAAATCATCCACTACTCCAAACAATAGGACTTACATAAAACCATAAGATCTTTTAGGGAATAGGCAGGTTTGGAGCTTTTGGAGCCACCTAAGAGCAGGAATTCAGAGCGCTCACGTTTTTCTATGCTCTGTAAGCATGAGGGATTAGAAAAGTTGCTTTGTACTGGAGGCAGAAATTTGCTTATCACACTGTGAGCAGAAATCGGAGCCTTTGGAAAAGCAGCAGGGCTACAGGAGGGACAGTGTCCAGCCCAAACTGAGGCTCCAAACCCTTTCCTGCAGAGCAGTCAAAAGGTTTCCTCTGTCCCCCCTGCTGCTGAGGGGCACAGAATCTGTCTGTCCATCTGCCCTCCCTCTCCACAATGCCCTCTGAGGGCATCACTCACCCCTCACTCCCTGCACAGCAAATTTCCATCAGCTCCAATCGTGCTCCTGATTTACACCAATTAACTGCAAACTGAGGTCCCCAAGACACCATTAGTAGTTTCAGTGGATGAAGTGGGAGATTAACTTGTCTGAATTCACTCCATTTATTATTCTATGTGTAATTGTGGTTACCCTGGCTGCTAACAGTCTGGGAGCTTTTCCCTTATATACGTACATGCAGGTTTTAGCATCTGCTTCGTGGTCAGTGAGCAAAGAGGAGTGGGAGCTAAAATTGTGGCACCCACCTGGAGGCACTGAGGCCAGAGCCATGCCAGCAGTGGTGGAACCACCCCGGGTCCTGCTTCTGGAAGCAGCAAAAACTGTTTTCTCTGTGTCTGTTGAGAATCTGTGAAGCAGTCCTGGCCACCTCACTGCATCACACAGCCCATTGTCTTGGGCTGTGCCATGTTCCAGAGGGCTGAGCTGGGCCACACACTGCACTGGCAATTGCAACTCCCTGAATTACCTGAGACCAGGAGAAACCCAAGCCCACTGCAGTGTATTTCCAGCTGCATCCTTACACAGTGTGTCAGAGTGACAAAGGTTGGGAAGAGAAAGAAACAAAACCTGACACTTTTCTCTTCACTTCTCTCCTGTAACTGCCGTGTCCGTCCATCTCTGTCCTCCATTCCATCCCACCGTGGCTCCTCTCAGCAGCCTCGAATCAGCATCCTGTGAACTGGGAGCTGGAAGAGTGATTTGCAGTCACCCATCACCCCTCCAAGGTCCTTCCTTGCTCGTTTGTGGGGTTACCTATCATTAGGAGAAAGACTCATCAGAGTTACACAGTCTGACAGAGTTCCCTTTAACCACTATCAGAGAACACTGTGCTAAGTGCAGATTTATTACCTCTGTAATGCAGATAAAATGAGATTTTATGGCTCTGTAGTCGTGGCAGCATAAAGTAATAATGCAAACTATGTACTGAAGTAGGGAACGCATCCCAGGAAGAAGGGAGATGCACGGGAGGTTAATAGTGTGTCCTTGGGCACTGGCAGGTATCCTCTCACCAATCCTGCTGGACACAAGCCACCAAGTGCTCAGTCCATTGTGCCACCCAAGAGAACTCTCATCACTCATTGCTAGATGCCCCTGCTTATTTTCACCATTAAAAAATTCCCAGCTAGATGAAGCATGAAACTGGACAAATATTTTTTCCTATAGGAATCAGTTCAAACCTGAGGAAGGAGCAAGCATCCAGAAATGCTGAATGAATCCAAACTCTGCTCATGTCTGAAATTCCAGAAGAATCCCTAAGGAACCAGGTACCACTATCATCTCACAATACCAACCTTCATGGTGATGAGCTCTGTCCTGAAGTGGTGTGAGCATGAATCCTGCATTCTGCTCCCACCACTGCTTCTGCCAGTGAGGTACAGCCTCACACAGCTGGAACAGACTTAATTGTGAGTAAAATTCCACTCTTTTTACAAAACATTTTATTAATAACCCATTAGTTAAGGAATATAAGGACAATGTCTTACACTTTAACACTAAAGAGTATTTGTGGAGTAAGAACAGTCTCTGAAGAAAGAAAGTTATAATAAAGTACAGTATGGAACCAAACACAGACACAACCTTCAAACAAGATCAAGTTCTGGTTACACATCTTTATGCACGGTGCAGAAAATGAAATTTAACTTGAAAATACAAGCAAGGGAATACAGTAACAGAAGTAGATGGTAGATTTCTGCTGGTTAAACACTTCCTTCCTAACAAAAGTATTGATTAGAAAAGACACAATGATTCCTTCAAAACACCTATTACTAATGAGATCAAAACCATAAACAGTGTTCTAGTAAAATGGTTGTTTTCTTACACAGCAATATTTCATGGGCTGATTGTTATCTAGTAATGAAAAAGAATTCTCAAACTCTAAATTAGAAGTTATCTCATTAGAACTATTTAAACCAGAATTTTGCTGCCTGTTAAGTAAGAAATCAAGTCAACAAAAAGCTGATAGATGTTTTTATCTGAGTTGCATGTTTCACATAACAAGAAATGAAAAGAAATAAAAGGATGGGAATTGTGACTCTCACAGCAGCAGGGGGAATATACAGTTGTGTTGCCAAACAGTAACATTAATACTAGAAAATTATGCCAGTGAGACAAACCTGACATTTTAACAATGTAAAACAATATACACCAGCAAAAAATTTGAACAGCAATAATCTTTAGTGTTACTGAAAGGAAGAAAATGGAGAAAGGAGCCTGGGGTACAAGAAGAGATATTAAGCACAATGGGTAATTAAAGGTATCAACAGTTTGTGTGCCTGTGAGAAATCTGCACGAAAGCTACTTATTTCATGATAAAAAAATATATGCACTGGTTGTTTCAGCTTTACACATCAAATGTGTATTATGTGTCTTCTTCAATTCACTTCCAGCTGAGACTGAAAGGTGCCTGCACGTTCAGGGCAGGGGAGACCTGGGGCACAGCTGAGCTGGACAAGGGCACCCAGCACTCTGTGTGGATGTGTGTTCATCCAGGGACAGCTTTGGTGCTGCTGGTCAGTGGTGACCTCTTGGCTCCAAGGAAACTATCTGGATTTCGGCAACTCAGGTCTGGCCTACCAGCCTATGGCCACCACAGTTCTTGGACAGCCAAACACTGCCAGCTTCACACCCTGGTACAGTTTGGTGAAGTGTAATGAGATCAGAACAAGCCTCAGCATAAGGTGACAAAAGTGCTTTGGGGACACATAAACAAAATTGTTTGTGGTCTGCTGCATCTCCCCGAAGCTCTCTGTAATTGCTGTGGTGGTTTGGTGGTCGGCCCAAAGTGATCCAGGGCAATGGTGCCCCTGCTGTGTGGGCTGCAGTGACAGGCAGGGACAGCTCTCAGGCAGCTCAGGGCTGCTGAAGGCTCTACAGGCAAAGTAGGGGGTGCATGTACAAGGCAGTGCCCCCAAAACTGTGACACACTCCTACATCAGCTCCATCCCCTTCCATGCCTCTGGATGGAAAGTGGCAATGGCAGCGGGGCTTGTGCAGGGCCTGTTCTGGAACTGGGACCTGAGGGCACCTGCACAATGTCCCCTGCTCTGCCCAGCTGGGGGTTTGTACCTCTGCGCTGCATCCGCTCCCAGGGAACTGTCAATTGCCCTGATTGCCTGCAATAACACTTCACTGCTTATCTGTAACGCTGCTAAGTCATGAGTTTCAAAGGCTTGTGGCAGTGGCTTCTGGAGGTTATTTACACACTTCCTCTGCCCAGTTATGTTTCCTTGCCTTTTCCTCACTCCAGTTGCACACACACAAACTCCTTCCTTCACCTGCTCATTGGCACTGATCTCCAGTCTCTGTCCCACAGCATTCCAGAGTCATGGCTAATCACAGCATGGAACAGCATTTATGAGACTCCTCAAGACACCAAGCTGGAAAAACAGAGCAATCACAATGACTGGAAATACAGCTGATTACCAGAACAGTGTGTCATACTGGGAGGAGATGCTGCCATCTGGGGAGAAGTGGAAGCTCCGATGTCCTTCCCATCACAGTACAGGGAGGCTTGGAGGTTCTCATTTGCTGAAAAGCTGGAGGTAAAAGGGTTGCAGGGTGCTGGTGAAGTGAGGTTCTCCATGCTGCAAGCAGTGGTACCTCCATCCAGTCATCACCAGGAAAAACAAAATCCAACGTCTTTTACAGGAATCTCAAGTTGGCACACAGTTTCCCCATATACCCTGGGGAAAATTTTAGTAAGAAAAGAGGAAGGTAGGCATCTTTTCCTTCACTCTTTAAACAAATGGTGAGATATGTGAATCCTCCAGGAAGGCAGAACATTCACCAAACACCCATGAACAGAATTACCGATCCTTGTTAACTCCGAGCAGCTGGTCCAATCTTGTAGCATTTGCAGTCAAACCCTTCAAGCCTGGAGCAGGACAGAGACCAGCTAAAAAAAGTAGAGAAAAGTCCACCCCCAGCAGGGCCAGGCTGAGAGACATGTCAGCAGTAAGCAAACAGCATCAGCAGGAAGTGTCACTGGATGATTTTCAAGCCAGACTGACTGGTATGAGACCAAAGATTTCATTTTAAAGCTCTGGTGGTGCTCTGCTCTTCAAAAAACCACCCAAATGCACTTTGGCCAGGACTATCAGAAGTGACTGGAAAATTTCACTTGGTCATCCAAAGCTTTCAGCAAGTCCACTGCTTACAGAAGGCTGACTGCTGCTCTCTGTAAATCAAAACCATCTGAGATGTCTCCACACGGGCACCCAAAAAAAGAGAAAATAAATACATGGCCCCAGTATCACAAGTTACTTTTGCAATTGCTGGTTCTTCTTTCTATTTGTTAGTATAAGCTTGTTGAGGAAAGATGGATCGACATCCTGCCAGCTAAAGCAGTCTCCTTTGGCAGCTGCTGCAAAACACAGTCCTACAGAGAGACACAACCCAACTCTCTGGCTGTAGGAAAGGTGTCAAGAAACAAAGCAAGAGACATCAGATCTGCAGCACTACGTGTTAAAGAAGAGTCAACAACCAGTGCAAACATATTCTTTAGAAAAAGGCAGTATAAGAATAAGTTAAAACCTACAATGGACTATAACAAATGAGTAGATCTACTGCTTTTTTTTTTTTCTCCAACAGACATGAGGTAGTTGTGTTGTTAGGGAGGAAAAAATAAAGAAAGAGAGAAGTAGTAAAAATGCTACTCTATACCACACACTATTCCACTTTATAAAATTAAATAATATAAAGATGTTCCAAGGAAATAAAAATACATGTTGTACATTAAAAGGACAGATGTGTACCTAAAATATTAGGTACAAGAACCTACATAAAACAAAGCCCAGGCTGGTGAAAAGACCCAGACGCTGCAGAAGGTTCTATATAGTACAAGTTGTTAGAGGCACTCGTAGAGTGTGTAATAAAAGGCCACTACATCAGCCTGCTAGTAGTAGTTACTGTGGTAGCACACACAGAGAGCCTGGTAATCCTTCTAACCACGGGAGGGCAGAAAAGGCTGGTGCTTACAGCTCACTGCCTCTGTTTCTGGGGCTTCCACCCGCTCCTGGGACTCGTGTGCCAGAACTCATCCCACGCTGCCAGGCAGTCAGTACTCACGTCCTGCCAGTCCCCTTGAGGGCTATGGTGAAGTGCCAGCCCCAGCCTGGTGCAGAAGGCTCTGTTCCATCGTGGTTCCACTCACACTTTGGCAGATGGCTCAGTCCTGCTCCCACCAACACCCAGTTCCTCATTGGCTCCCGCAGGAGGAAGATGGGCCCTCACCAACCCACCTGGCTTCCCAAAGGCCTCTGTAGGGCTAACAGGTCCAAGCCCTGCTCTGGTGAGATGCTGCACCTGCCCAGCTCCTGCTGGGCTCAGCCAGCCGAGGGCGGGCAGCACCTCACAGCGACAGGCTCTCCTCTCTTCAGCTCTGCTGTGATCAAAATCACACCAGTTCATTCTTTGTGATTGTGGACATGTGCCATGTTCTCAGATGCTGAGGAGGGACTGGTTAAACCAGAGTTACTACAGAGCAGGGCCTCCTCAGGCGCCGGGGAAAGCAACTGGCACTTGACTGGCTGCACGTCACCTCTGCTTTCCTGGGTGGAATCTGAATCTCCACTCTCCTCCGAACCCAGACTTTCTCCATGCCTGTGGAAGCCATTGGTGAGCCCATGGATGCACACAGCTTCAGGTTTGTCAGTCTTTGTGTCGGTACAGAGCAGCTCAGCCTGGGCCTGAGCCTCCAGATTGTCCATGCAGCCCACCAGCACTTGGCCAGTGTCCTGCTGGGAGCTGGGATTAGCCAGCTCTGCTGGGGGGAGCTCCTCTGGCTCCTGGTCCTCCATTTCTGTCTCTTCACTCTCCAGGATGTGCAGTTGGGAGCTGTAGTCTCTGTCAGAGGCTGAAAAATCAGAATGGACAATGACCTCTGCTTCTACTTGGTGGAGGCTAGCAGGCAGGTGGCTTTTCTTTGCTTCATTCTGTTATCAAACAGGAGAGAAATTAAAACAAAAAAAAAAAGTAAAGTAAGTGAAATTCAGATAATTGAGGCTGTGGTCAAACCAAGCACTAAAATTTATTTCTTTTTAATCCCACTGAGTGCAATGGGATGTACATATGCCTCTATTAAGCATTATCTTTATATGTTTCTCAGAGCTTAGGTCTTAAGAAGCAACTCAAATCACCTCAGGATCATTATTTCTATTTTACGTTTGAGAAAGCAAGTCCCAAAGGAGAGAAGTGATTTGCTCAGAGTTTCTTGGCAGGCTGGAGCAACCATTTCTCCAAGCCTCTGTCAAAGACCACAATTTTCAAATCTCACCAGTCTGTTTCCATATTAAGGGCCAGATTGCTAGAGGCTGAGCGGGCAGCACTGTAGGAAACTGGCTTCTGAGATGGATCAAGGGGCTCCCTTTACTTTCCTCATTTAATTCTGGCTACATATCACAAAGTGTGTGTTTGTTAAAGCCCTGGTCACAGCCTACAAAAGTATGTGTAAATTCAAGCATTTTAAATTCAGAAAGAAAACAATAAGTTCTGCTCCGCAGTGCTTAAGTGGAGTGCAGGCTACAGATCTCCACAAATCTGGCTGACAAGCAGGTCATTTTGTGAGATTATCACTCAATAATTTACCAGACAAATTATTGCAGAAGCTCACAAAGAGCTCTCTAGGCAATCAACGCTCGGATTCTGGGCTGAGTGTGATGTAGCAGCAAGAAGACAATTCAGAGTATGGAAGTGATATCCCACATGTAATTTGCGCTTTCTGTTGAAGCCAACTTTGAGCATCATTTACATATTTTAGCACTTTTCTCTTTTGTTGACAAACTCTGATGAGTAAGCTGTGCTGTAAATGCTGCCCTGTAATTGGGCTGTAAAACATTGTCTTAACTCTATCCACAATGTTAATTACATCCTGTGTATAATTGATTTTCACACCACTGCCTAGGAAGGAAACATAGGTAGGCTATATTAGAAGTATTTGCTGGGGAGGAGGAATGAACTTTTTCAAAGAATAACCAAAGAAATCTTCTGGTACAGAGTCAGTCTGAACAGGTGTCAGCTTGCTTTGCTAAGACAGTTACACAGATGTACACTCTCCCAAACACAGGAGTGCATCTTTATTCCAGTGATGCAATATCAGAAATAGGATTTCCTCCCAGAACAAAAGTGCAGTGAAAATTGCTCTGCCCTATCTGGAGAAGGGAGCTTAAATCAACCCTTGATCTTTGACTACTTTTACAGCCAAAACCACAATCCCTCTGTCAGGAAAGCCTGCTGTAGATCTTAATGACTGTGCTGAGCACTGCAGCTCCTAACTCACTCAGGCTGATTGCTGCACAGCCACAGCAAAGACTCCAAGCAGATTGCTGGTGCCTGGCACCAGGTCCTCAGGAACCAGAACTGCCACAACCCTGCTGACAACCAAGCTTCTGACCCCACCTGGCCATCACCAGACCAACAAGCCCACAGAAAGGGGCTGCAAAAAGGAGAAAGGGAGATGGAGAACATAAATGGAAAACCCACATGAGAACCCACAAGTGAACAAAGCAGCAAAGAAACCCACCATCACAGCATCATAAACCAGGGCTTGTAAGAGAAGCTTCTGCCCCGTGCTGGAGGGGAGCTTCAGTGACCCATTGATAGCAGAGAGAGGCTCTTTGGTGTTGGTGTCCCCATATCTGGTGATGCTGTTTGTCCAGGCCTGGTTGGTTGATTTATTCCATGAAGACTGCAGGAGAAAAGTGGCAGGAGAAAAGATGCAGTTATCACAGATAGATTCTTATCCTCATACATGTGAAATGAGAAGCAGCTTGAAAAAGGAAAGTGCAAGTTGTGAAAATACCATAAATGTGGGGGACATTTCTGATAGCATCAAAATAAAAATGCTTGGCAATGGACTCACACACTCCCTGCCTTAGAACTGGCTTTACTGCTGTTACATGGGCTGATGCAGAGCACAGGGATAAAAGATGCCAGATGGTTCACAACTGGTTGCATAAGGGGCTTTCCACTGATTCTCAAATTGAGAGGCCAGCGGGTAAATCATGGCACAGACATCATTTAGAGGTCCACTAAAATCAACTCCCTGCAAAGCTGCAACAGCCCAGAGCAGAACAAGCCTACTGAGAAATACCACAGAGCTGGAAAGGGACAGGGAAATCTGGAGCTGAGGACCACAGTCCTTGCTTTGGCAGGAGCCATGCTCCACAGCACAAAGGAGGTCACCCGTGGGCAGTGCCCTGTGTGCTCCAGTAGGAGCTGGACATTCTGCTGGACATTCTGCTGGACATTCTGCTAAACCACTCGCTCTGCAGCCCAGACAAGAGTCCTGCTCCAAGCCAGGACTTGGGAAAACACTCTGCCATTCCTCATCAACACAGAGGCACAAAACTGGGGGCTTTAATTTTTTTAAATTTTTTTTTTTTACAACAGACCACCAAGCAATTCTTTGCTCAGCTTTAAATCCCCTGGGCAACCAGTGTTACCTTGTTTGTAGATCTAATTAAATTATATGGGCTGAACGCAATTTGTTCTGGGTTCTTTCAGCTTCCCCTTGCAATAAACTGTTGAATGCACACCTCTGTGTATGGGAAATGTGTGTCTTTAAGAGCTGAAGTTATTTAACAGCTCAGACTATTAGTTCACAGGCAGAAAAGTATTTTCTTTCCAGGTTTTGATTTTATTGGGCTGTCCTGCATGTACCTGAGCTGAGCCTTGCTAGTACTCACATACATATACACGTAAACACACAACTCAGATTTAAGGACCATACAGGCCCATTATCTCTGGCCTTGTTCCACAGATGTGTGGGTAACAAGAGAGGCTGATGCAGAGGAGAAAATCCTGACCTGACAACAGCGACTGCACACATGCACACAGAATACTGGTGATGTGAGCATGATGGCTGTGTAGGGTGAAGATACCCTGCACATCTATAAATCTATTGAAACCCACTGACCCTCTATTGCTCACTGCCAGCAGAAGCCCAGGCTCCTGCTCTTCATTTGTGGCTGCTCCTTAGGCCAAATCTATTCCAACAACCACCAACGTAGCGTGAGTCCAGCTGAGACAGCGAGGGGAGTTCTGACATCAGCCTGACCTTGGGTGAGTCATTTGACCTCCTTGTGCCTCGGTCCATCTGGCTGAAAATTAGGTAGAAATACACCACCAGATGTTGTATCTGAGCCAGGCATTCCTAAGTCAGCTATTTAGCAAGAAGCAAATGCTACCTCATGCTGCCAGGGCTGGCAGAAGGACATTTGTGTATGTGCTGAAGGGTGGCCAGAGCTGCTCCCAAGCCCTCTGTCCACCCTCACTCAGGCACCCAAATGGCTCAACACCTTGTGGGAGGCAGAGCCATGTTACATCCCAGCACCACCCCCAAGTCACAGGAGCTTTGCTGCTGCCTCAGGAGCAAATTTTTAGCAAACAAATAGTGAAAGGCCTCATTGATATGCCAACACCCTGCAGAACAGTGATGTCCAAGCTCTGCACTGTGGCTATCAAACATTTGCTAATTTAGATGTGGCTGCTTGAGGCAGCATCTTTTCTATTTCTCTCTCTGCAATCCTCAACAATATATTCTGAGCCAAAAGCCTTCCCTAATTGCTCTGTTTCTAAGTGGACAATCATTAAACTACGCTTTAATAGCGAGAATCAACCAAGCGATCACAGAGAGCTCACAATAAGGAATATCTCCACATGCCAGTGCTCAAGGAGTGTGTTCAATTTGCTTCTGCTGCCATCTGAAAGGCTTTCTGCAGCTACATCCCTGACTGATGGCTTCTGTGCCTCTTCCAAGGAACATACGTTACTGAGCAAATAGTGCCTGGAAATTTCAGCACTGAACCTACACAAATCTGCACACATGCACCAAATGTGTGTCCTGTTAGAGATGCCTGCATGCATATTTGCCATCAGAGAGATCTGAGCATCATACGCAGACACACACACAGAGCAAGCTCGAAAACCTTCTTGCAGGCATCTTGTGAATACCAAAAAACGTGGAGAGAAACAGGCAGCTCTACTGCAATCCCCCATGGACCATCTGTTAGCGGAAATGTCAATCTGCCATGTTTACATAGGTTTTGATGACTCTGGGAACAGCCTGTTCAGCTCTGGCTGAAATTGGCTGCAATGAAGAACAAACTTGTTTTGTACCAGTTTGCAACTTTCAACAAACAGAAAAAACCATCAGCCACACAACATGGCCTGTGTCCCACATGTTGTTCGAGCACATTATGTTTGAGAGGGGGAAAAAAACCAGCAAAAGACAAATCCCTCTTGGGCCTTAGCCTCTAAGATTGGGCAGCAGCAATTAACTCTAGGACTGTTTTCATCACAGACCTGAAGAAATGTTGTGTGCCTGAAAGCTTCACTGCTTTTTTAAGCAGCATTTTTTGGTGTAATAAATGATACTATTTCTTTTTACTCAAGGGGAGATAGTGGGTGGCTTAAGAAAGGAAATATTGTCTTGGTTTTTACAACACAGTAATGAAGGCAAGGAGCAAGGAGTGTCAGTCTAATACTAATATGAAGAGGGAAGAATCTCTTTGTCACTTCACTGCAAACACAAGAATGAAAACTAATAAAAACATCTTCCAATAAAAGACATTTCCATTACAGCTAAATCCTTATCAAAGCAAACAAGCCTTTTCATTTTAGCCTTTTTATAGAAACTCCAACTGGTAAAAATGTGCCTAGATCGTGTTACCTTCTCAGTGACAAGTCATGATTTCATGCAAATATATGAGCTGAGAATGAACACACAGCAAAAGTTCAACTCAAAACCTTCCCTGTTTTTTTAGGATGGTTATTTAAAGTAGCTTGAAGCCCTGTGCAAAACGAGGCTGAGGATGTTTCAATGTGCCCAGCTTTTGAGAGTGGTGCAGCAGAGAGGAAGGGCTCATTGCTGAGCAGCAGTGGGTGGGAGTGGGAAAGCTCCGTGTCACACAAACACAGCGACAGCCCTGCCTGCATCTGGGATGCAACACACACAGAGCTCTGCCAGCAGATAAAGGAGTCTCTGCTCGCTGTCACCAGGAGCACAGCTCTCGTCTGAAGCTTCTCAGAAAACATTGGGACTTCTTTTCCATGCAGAAAAATTTCAACATGAAAATTACAAACAAGCCGGGGAGATCCAAGTTCCCTGATGTGTTACAGCTTCTGCTCTCCCAGTCATGGGGATGCTTCGTGGGAAACACAGTCCTGTGGGAAGGAGGCCCACAGGGAAGGAGAAGAGCTGCAAGCAAGGAAGGCTCCAGCTCACAAGAACGACAACAGCAAACATTTCCAAACCAAAATGCTTGGGTTTGGCTTCATTCAATGAAAAGCTGAAGTCTTCCATGGAAAGCAGATGCTTTTTAACATTCGCCCCACCCTTTAAATTGCTTGGCCCACAAGCAGCAGTGACAGAGATGTCTGGAGCAGAGCCATTTTATCATCCTCAGTCCATCTGTCAGAGGAGACAAGGCTGCATCACCACAGCCCGTGCACGACTGTGTCATTTGTAACAGGGCTACTGAGGGCATCAGTCTGGGGGGTGCTTGCAAGGGGATGAGAGTAATGGAGGAAAATCACTTGGCAGTGTATTTGGAAATCCTTGTCTGTGACCACTGGAAACACATAAAGGAAGGAAAATGAACCACTGAATGGCCAACTGTACTAATGGAGCTGTGAGCATCCAGAGGGGTCCCATGCTGACATCTTGACTGCAGTAGCACCCTGCTGTCCTGCAGGCAGGGACAGGGGGCCCAGGAGGTTCCTTTGGGACTGCCCCACCTTCCACTTGCACCACTTGCACCATCCTGCACCTCCAGCACTATGTGTAACAGCTCAAGAAGAATCACAGTCCTACATTTGAAGGAACTGATGATCTTGACCTGAAAATGACCAAAGGGACATCTCACCACCCTTACTCACAACTTTTTGCAGGAATCAGCTAAGACTTCTGGCCCTCAGTCTGTTCTCCAGTCCCCACACCTGTAAAATGACATTCACTCACTTCTGACTCCATATGGCATGGGGACAGTCCCTTCTTTGTGTCTATCTAACATGGAGCATCCAACCTCTGCTGGAACCTCAGGCTGCCACAAGAATAAAAAAAATAAAGAATAATCCATGGAATGGTAAGTAATGAGTCAGCCTGGGAACAGCCTGCAGGCCCAGAGCAGCCAATGCAAGTGCCAGCCAGCAAACACAAACCAGGTTTCAGGAGCATAACCTGAGGACAGAGGGACAAGCAGACAACTGGAGGTCACAGCTACACAAATCTGCCCCGCAGTGCCAGCAGCCTCAGCCCAAGGGTCTGCCCCAGCCAACATCCCCAGCTCTGTGGTGACATGATATGCTGCCAAACAAAAGGGACTCTTCAGGCAGTTCTCACTCCCTCTCTTCAGTGAATAGAACTGCAAGTCATAGTATCCAACCTAGAACACCCTGGGGAGCTTCCCCTTGCCAGGCTGGACAGGAATTTCCTTCCACAATGATTTTCTCTTTCCTGTGGCTCTCTTGCATTCCTTGCCATGGATTTTCACAGCCCCAACTTCACACAGCATGAGAGAAGAAAAGAGAAGGCAACAAAGGCAGCTGGTCACTGCAGGGTGCAAAGCTCCCACAACACTCTGTTCCAGGCAGGGTCCCTGGGGCTTTCCAGCTTTAATGGATGCTGGGGGAAGCTATTTGCAGCACACAGGACACCCCCACCCACTCCACAGCCTCGGCTAGAGGCATTTTGTGTACAAGCAGGGAGGTGCAAACACTCACAACTGCTCCTGACTTGGTTTACATCCACTGTGGGCACCAGGCACGTGTGCACCACTCCAGCCATGGATCTGAGACCTGCCCAACTCCCTGACTGCCCAACCAGGTAACATCTCATCACCATCCATGGGGCCTCTTGGCCACTGCAGCATAAAGGTATTTGTTGGCCATATTCTTTTCACACTTGATTATACTCACTGGAGTACAGAAAGGAAGCCACGGTGCTCAGGTGGCACTTCCAGCAGGAATGGGGCAGTGCAGGGAGCGGGGTCTCCTGCGTGGGAGCACATCTCCCTCCAGTGCCCACTCCCAGCAACAACAGCCTGTTGCTCCCGGCCACCACTCGCTGCCCTTCACCTGCCGGGTCACCCTCCTGGTCGGCACGGGTGACAACGCTGCTCTCCGGGTGGCTGCTTCCCACTGACCCTTGCTTCCCTAGCCACATCCATCAAAAAAACACACAAACCTGAGTGAATTTATCTCTCAGTGGCCGTCCCCCATCTAGTTATGGAAACTCTACAGCCAGAACAGTCCATCTCCCCCAAAGCTCTGGTTTGTGATTGTAACTCTGCTGCTGGGCACTGCCCACTCTGAGGGCCCCAAGCTCTCAGGCTGAGCCTCAGGTGGCCAGGCCTTGGCACTGCCCTCTCCGGCCCCATTCTGCACGTATTCAGATCTTGTGTAAGCCCTTGCAGGCAAGATTGCTGCACTGGAACAGAGATGTGGATATACTACCCCCAGAAAGGCCTCACAA
The DNA here is from genome assembly GCF_027579445.1 of Ammospiza nelsoni. NCBI lineage: Eukaryota > Metazoa > Chordata > Aves > Passeriformes > Passerellidae > Ammospiza > Ammospiza nelsoni. Next base: position 2,543,088 of record NC_080646.1, on the reverse strand, counting down.
AGAAGGAACTTCCCCCAATCTGACCTGTTCTCAGGGGTAAGTCCCCATCACTGAAAACATTTGTTCCTTATTTAACTGAAATAGTTGTAGGAAATTCCTCACACTCTTCAGCTTGGGTCCAGACAGGCAGCCACATTCCACCAAAATCCATAGATGTGGCTTGGCTGCAAACAAACAGCCTCTCCTCCAGCTGAGCACTGATCTGCCACAGCGCGCAGGGATGGCCACGGGCACGGCTTCAGCTCGTAGGGCAGCGAGGCCAGCAGAGACTTTGTGTGCCCCAAAGACCCCACCTGCACAAAGATCCCACCTGCACTGCCTCTAGCACACGGACAGGGCTCGTGGTCAGCCAGGCCCCTGAACTCACCTTGCCTCCAGTGACACACGAGTGCATCTCTGATGCAAACCTGAAATCCCATGTGCTCACAATGCATTTGTTTTACTGAACCTCCTAATTACTTTACATGCTCTCCCAGGGCTACAAAGAGAGACATAAACAGATTAACTAAATTAGGCCAATTAAAGGTTCCCTAATGGAATGAAATGTTTCAGGCAAGCTTGGAAGAGGAAATGGGCAGGGAGGAATGAAAGACAATGCAGTGTCAGGCAAACCAAGCAGAAGGGCAGGAAAAGACTACTTCAAAAAATAAGGTTCACAAAAACCCCACAATTTCACCTCTTGTTTATCTTCAAGAGTGTTCCAATGAACACACTATTTATGGAGACAGCTTCTTTTAGTCCAAGCAAAAGAGAATCCTGGAAGGCCACGTGTCTGCTCTAGACATCACACTTCCTCCCACCATCCACATGCCACAGCAGCACGAATACCACAGCTTTCTGCAGCACCAAGTTTGGCAGCAGCTTCTCAGATTGAGGGGTCACTGTCCCAGGAGATGAAAAGGGATGGTAGATGCACAGGGATCCCAAATTATATCCAACAGCCAAGGCTGAGCTAGTCAAGTTTTACAGAGAGGGAAAATGTGTGACTGTCCAACACCAGCCTGCAGCCAAGACTTCTGGCACTGAAGAGCCAGGACAGGATCCCACCCGGGCTTCGCAGCAGCCACACACCAATCAAAGGCTCTTGCCAAAGGTGGGAGCCCAGTCCCCATGTGCATGGGTCCTTACCTTCCTCTTCCCATGGAAGATGTCCTCAGGGAGGCTCGTGTGGATGAGGCTGTGCACTTCTGCCAGCTCAGTGATGTCCCCCAGGGGCACAGATGCATCCTCAGGGAGTGGGGACATGAGGGACTCGAGCTCATGTGAGTCCAAGGTGGCACTGGGAGAGGCCAACCCTTGCCTGCTCCGGTGGTAGTACGTGTGGTTCCCAGCAGCCTGGGAATCCAGGCCTGGCAGGGCCTCCCTGAGGGAAAACAAACAAGAACTGGCATCTCAGCTGGTCCCTGTGCAAGTGATGAGGCCCAAGCCATGCCCTGCCACTCCTGGGGATATCCTTTATCATCACATCCCACTGTAACACCTTTCACTGCAGATATACCTCTGCACCACCCTGGTTAATGCCAAAGCTCAGACAATCCCACTGTGGGATGCAAAGCTGTCCCTCTGCCAGCACACCCCAAGGGCAGGAGACACTACAAGTCCCAGCACATTCAGGTGCTCACCTACCCTGGTCCATGGGGAGCTGTGTCACTCCTGTCACCTATGCTTTACAGGTTAGAGATGCAACAGGACAGGAAAGTTTAGTGGCCACATTAGGATGAAACTTCAGAAGCTGTTTGTTCCTGGCTCTGAGATGTGCTGTGAGCTCAAAGCTCTTCTGAACAACTGAGCTGTCTTCTGCTCATGGTCTTTCCAAATGCTTGTGGCTGGATCCAGACCCTTGGGATAGCAGAGGGCTTTGGGCTGTATCCAATCCTCCTTAAACCAGCCTGTCACTCACTGTGAAGTCTTTCATTTTCCCAGATGGAAGTTAACAAACCATTTCCAAACATACCTAGAGCTGTCCAACCTCAGAAGCAAAATACTACCCACATTGACAGACACAGGTAATAAACTGGTCCTTCCATTTTCTTGGGGCTTTTTCTTCCTCTGAAAAAAACCCTACTAGTCTAAGAATGTAAACTGAAGAGAAACTACTGAAAAAAATAAATCAATGAAAAGATTATACTAAATATACTCCTTATCCATCCTCAGATCCAAGCTGTGCATTAACTGTCCCCTACACCACATCCCAAGCAGCCCAGCTGAACAGGGGATGCAGCTCACAGTGGTTTTGTCTCCTTCCAAGCAGCCTCCTTCACCTGAGGTGCACCCACCTGTGCTTGCTGTTGCGGAAGCTGGCACACATGCAGAAGAGAATGCAGAGCAGCCCCAGGCATACCCCCACGATGATCCCTGTCACAGAGTGGATATCCAGGACATCTAGGAGGGGAAGGAATGACAGCCACATCATTTCAACTGCGAGCAGGAAGAGGGTACAAAGTGTCTCATGTTCAGAGAAGCACCAGCTGTACTAAACCAAACAGGTTTAAATAGCCCTTCTAACCCAACTGTTCTGTGGTTCTGATTCTATACACATAAAACAATAAAATTCCTTGGCAGTGACAATTTAGATCAACCTGAAGCAAAGTGGCACCTATGCATATTCATTAATGTCACACCACAGCAAGATGCAGGTTGCCCTTCCAGAGGAACCAGGATGGGGAAGAGTTGAAGTTTGGCTGTGGGATGGGTTCTGGGGTTGCACATCTGAGGATCTTCTGTGATCCTCTGCACTGCCCTGCAAAGAATCCTGTCTCACATCCTCCACAGCAACACCAGGCAACTGCTTGGTAAACAGAAATGTCACTGCTGACAAATCAGTCTCCAGCCAGGCAATTCCCTTCCTGCCCTGGGCTAAGAGGAATTCATACCAGACAGCTTCTCCCGGAGGGTGTGCACATCCTTCACGTTGGAATAGGGACCAGATCCCACCACTGTCTTTGCTCCCATCTTGAAGAAGTATCTGGTATCACTTTCCAGGCCATGCACTTCAGTGCTGAAGATGTTTCCTGACCAAAAGCAAAGCAAAAGAGATTTAAAAGGTTCTGTTTCAAGAGTATTCAGAGGCTACAGAAAAGCAGCTGTGGAATTGCTCGACCCTCAGAAGTGAGGGATTTTGTGACATTTTTGTGCATTTCATACACCTCTTCAGTAATAATGAACTTCCTGCTTACAGATCCGAAAATACTACTCATGATACTGCTGGCACACATTTTTCTAGGAATTTGTGGATGCCAGGCTGCATCTGTAGGTTATTTACTGGATGATAATGGCTGTTTCAGCCCCAGACATGTATGATTTCATGTCTCTCAGTAGCCATGTCCATGGACTCTCTGCTATCACCAGGTACAGCATATGCTTCAAGAAAACTGCCAGAATGAGCTCTTGAATATTTGTCTGTATGCAAATGAGGCAGAAATCAGGGCAGCAGGACTGAGCAACCAGGGCTCCAGAGAGAGGAAAGGAGGCAGGAGGGCTGAGGGGTATTACAGTCCCTGGAGGAGGCTCACCTTCTCGTGTCAGCAAGGTCCACATGTCATCTGGCTGCGTGTTGTTGGCATTGTACAGGATGAGATACTCCACAATGATGCCATTGGGCTCCACAGGTGGGCACCAGTGCACCTGGACAGCGTAGGGGTTGAGAGGGTGCAGCCGCAGGTCAGACGGAGGAGTGGAGGGCCCTGGCAGAGACAAATAAAGAGCCAGCCTGAGCAGAGGAAGAGGAGCAGAGCATTCATCCCCAGAGAGCCTCCCAGCATGGACTCAAGGTTGTCAGACCTTCAGGGGGGTCTGAGATCACATCTCTGAGGGGCACATTGGGAGGGATCTGACAGAGACTCAAGGAAAGTCAGGAGAAATGAGGATTTGGTTGCCATGAACACTCACGGTCGGGCAGGGTGAAGCGCTCCACCACGCTGCCGAAGGGGCCATCGATGCCAACGCCGTTGGACTGCACGGCAAACTCATACCTGGTGTAGGGCTTCAGCCCACTAATGAGAATGTCTTCATCTGAGCTGGAGAGAGAGGACACAGCACAGTGCTGTGAACACCTGAGGGTTCTCCCATGTCACCCTGACACCCCACCAGGAACACTCTAAGAGGTTATCCTAAATCTGACAGTATTTGATTTTCTATCTCTTGCAGCCATTTGAATGCAAGAACACTCAGCTCCCAGGGACAGAGCAAAATAGTTCCCAGTCTCCAGGACCATTTCTGATGTACTTGCAGGGAAAAGTAGAAAACAGCCTGGTTAGAGGCTAAAAATGGGCACAAGTATTCAGATGTAAAATACATCCCCAAATTATTAAAACTGCTTAAACTCTAGCAGTTTATAGACTAAACTTGTGAGGACCATCTAACAAATCATGAATGCATAATTGCACCCAGCCATGTTGTTAACAAGTGTGTAAAGTCCAACCACAGCAAAAAAGATGCAGAGACCAGTAAATGATTTCTTGGTATTGAAGTCAAGACAAGTCCCACTGCCACACCTCAGCAGTCCTGAACATTATCTGTGACCATGGCAGATACTCCCAGCACACGGAACACCCAGGATTTTGCTAAGTTCTGTAATTCCATGCAACTTCCTCCTGCCCTGTGTTCATTCCTGACATGAGCAACCCATGGCAGATGAACCCTCTTTACCTGGTGTAGTAGGTCACAAGAGAGGCATTTTTCAGGCCCCAGGGGCTGAAGCGCACAGTGTAGTTGACAATTTTGACTGTTGTGAAGTCAGGTTTCTTCCAGCGGAGCCAGATGGAAGTTGAGCTGTTGGACTCTGCATAGACTTGGACTGGAGGCAATGGAGGCCCCTTCTGCACTGGGGGATCTATGATGCAGCACAAAGAGAGATGTGGAGGTGTACAATAATGCCACTCACACCCAGTGGAAGAACAACCCTAATGAGAAGGGGGACATTTTGCTCCTTTCTGTCCTTCCCAATTCCTCCTATGCATTTTGCAATGACAGTCAAAGGAAGTTCCCTTATGTTATGACCTTCCCTATTTTGGTATTATCCTTTTTGAAGTTCATTCTTTGTAATCCCTACACCCCTCCTCTGCCAAGCAGAAGAGACACAACAACTGAAGGGCATTTCTCACCTACTGCTGTCGGGGGTGCCTTTTCTGTTTTGCCTTTCCAGACCGCTGCATACCCATCTTCGTGCTTATTGAATGCCACCAGCTTCACCTCGTACAGCTTCCCAGGAGCTGGAAAAATCAATCAGGGTTTGCCTTGGGTTATTTTTGTCACCAACCCTCCCTAGTCAGACACATTTTCTTTGATCTTGCCAGCTTTTCCCACCATCCCAGAAAATAGCTTGAACATAATAAATATATTTTTGTTACCTTATACCTAAGTAAATATCACCTAATATCTAAATTACAGCAGGGAGTCTCCCTTCCACTTACAGGCTTCCCACACACAAACACTGTCTCACAGCTGGTGTATGTTATCAGCACAGCTGCTTTTTGGTTCTCCCCTTGCTTTTGACAGAAATTATCAGCAGGAAATGGACTTGCCCCAGCCCTCAAGGGTTGACCAGTGTCCTGGCCTCTAGCAATCTACTCAGGATCTCTACATCTTTTTTTCTTACAAACTGCTAAAGAAACCTACACATGCTGACTCCCCTCTCTACCACAGAAGTGACTGCTCTGCACTGTTTATTCTTGAGGAGTAAGGACATTCTCTCCTCCCCCAAAATGCACCTCCTGTTTTCTGAAGTCCTTTCTGATTTATTCACTGCTGTGAGGATGTTCCTTCCAGCAAGTCTTCAAACGCCCTGTTAAGTCACTGGCAGCCTTTGTTGTGTGGTGTCTGTTTTGCCTTCAGAGTAGAGCTTCCCAATTTGCAATTAGAAAAGCAACAGTGCACAGAAAACCCACACCAAAAACCTGAGGGTCCTCATTGCATGCTCTTCCCATCAGAGAGCTTCACACTGTGGGGAATGTCAAACTGAGCTGCAAGACAGGGATTTCTGTCTCCAAGCAGTGCTGCCCTGGTCCAAAAAACACTTCCCTCTCTCTTCCAGCCTTTCATCAGCTTCTTGATTTTTAATGGAGATGTTTAATCAAAGAAACAACTTGGGAGATAAAATGTTCTCAAAGAAGACATTCCCTGCAGCAGTCAGCCCCTTCAGGAGCTCAGCCAGAGCAGTCCACACTGCCTTTTGTTGCCTTGGCTGCAGCACATTGATGAAGTTTGTTAATTTGGGACATGCCTCTTCATTCCCTGACCTCACAGATCACTGCTCTCTTTGCCAGACAACGTAAGCAGAATGAAACCTTTCTTACTGATGCCAATTTTATTATTACTGCTCTGATTACACTCCCAAAGGCTGATGGTACCAATTACCAAAGGCTTTCTCTGCTCCACAACACACACTCATGCTCCGAATATAAAAACAGTTCAGCCACATTTTTCTCCCCCAAAGAATCCCAAAAGCAAACAGAGTTTTGTCTGCCTCCAAGACAGCCTGATCTGCATTTCCACACTCTCCAGCCACAGAAAAATGTTTCAAGCCCACACAAGGGGGATAAGGCCAAAGGGCACTCAACCTCCAAAGGGCTGGGACCACAGGCTCAGTGGAACAAAGAACGCCCAGCCCATCTCTTGCCATCACCACACTCTCCTTCTGGCTGAGCCTTGGGCTGAGCTTCACTGGAACACGAGCACATCATGGATGGTGCAATCCAAAACGATGAGGAAAAGCTCACAGATGTGAGGCAGCTGTGGGCAGGTCCTGTTGGAGAATGGAGTGAAGGAAAGGACAAGTTCTCTGTCTCCATCCCTGGGCAGGATCAATACAGCAGCTGCTTACACATGACGCCAGGGGAGCTCAACTGCAAGATCGAGCACCTTACATCCTGAATATAGGGGTATTTTGGATTTCTCAGTCAGAGGATTGGCTTCAATTTTTATACACAGGCACAGATGTTCAAGCTCTTAGAACAGGCAGACATAAAACTCTATCAAGCTGTCAAGAAGCTGGTAGGCAGCATGAAAACAGATGTATTTCACTGCATTCCATCATACATTAAATATAAGCAGAATAATCTAGTCCAGATCATTTTAAATCACTAATCTGGATGGCTGCATAATATATCCAATATGCTAAATATGTTGCTTCACTCAGCATTTCAAGGTGTTCATATTGGCCAGGTGCCAGAAGCCATACTTTCTTTTAAGTGGGAAAACACCCTTATTTCCAGAGAGCTACTTCCAAAGGAATGCAGTCTTCCTTCGTGGGAATGTGGAAGACAGGATCAGATCCCTGCCATTTATTTTTCACATAAATTATGGCCCTGGTAGTTGCACCTCAGTACAGGGAGTAAGTGCTAGAACATCGATGGAAGTCACTAAGAATTTCTCAGGTAAAACTCCTCCTGGTGATTCAGAAAAGCTTCCTTCTGATTTTGTGGACTGATGAAATTGCTGGATTTCCCGTGTGCCCTTGACCAGCTGCCCACCTCTCTCACAGGACTTCAGCACACACCTCTCAGACAAGGCACATAGTACCATTAGTGATACCACTCTAAAGAGACATGGTTTGCTCCAGGCATCAGCACAAGATGGGAGAGGTTTTCTATTTCAAGCCACACCTCAAACCAAGGCAAGGGACAGAGCACTGGCTTCAGTGACACTACAGAGCTGTGGAGCCAAGTGACCACTCCGGACCTTGTCTGCACTGACATGGAGCACACCTCATCTGAGCTCAGCCTGGGATGCCCAGTGCCCAACCTGGGATCTCCTAACACCACCTCAAACACCAGAACAGGCTTCCTAGAGAGATGGTCGGTGCCCCAAGCCTGTCAGTGTCTAAAAGACATTTGGACAGAATTTGCTTTCATTTTTGATTAACACTGAGGTACCCAGGCAGTTGGACTCAATGACTCTTGAAGATAATACCAAGAGACAGTGTTGGATATTTATTTTTATAGAGGGATCTTAGGAGGGGTTTCCAGTGCTGTGCTTTCCAGGCAGACATCCCTGATCTAAGAAATCTCTCCAGCTAATTCATAATCAGCCCAGATCACATTAGGGCTGCCAGCCCTTCCTGAGACCACTGCCCGCTCTGCCTACAAGCTACAGCCCTTAGCGGTACAGGGCCATAAACCAAAACCCTTCTAAATCCCAACCACTCCTCCTTGTTTCATGTGCAGAGCCCCTCCCTTCCTCAGCACAGCCAGATTCCTGACCCTGCCTTTACTCTGTGTGCAGGAGCACATCACTCAACAGCCCAAGGGGAGCAGAGGGAACGTCCTGGGCTGGGAGGAACCTGAGCCTGCGATAGCCGATACACAGCCGCCAAATCATATGGAAACCATCAGTGCTTGACGGATGCCCAAATTCAAGGAAGTAATTACAGAAGAACAAGCAACCTTCTCAGCATCATTGTGCCAGAGCATTTGGAACCAATTGAGCCCACTCCCAGCCCCTGCACCGACTGAGTTGCCAGTGGTTGGAGCAGCACATGATGATGTTCACATGTGGTTTCCTCGGCGCAATAATTACAGACCTAAATTCTTAAGAGAAACTCATCACTGTTAACAGTCTCAATGGCAAGATGGCTGTGAAAGAGCTGGGAGAACTCCACTTAGAGATGGCACAAACAGTCCCTTCCAGGTGCTGCAGCCTGACCTTTGCACTGTGCGTAATACATACGCTACAAGTGTAAGATGAACCAGCACAACAGACATGCACCCTACAGTCTCCACTCACTGGCAGTAACAGGGTGAAGCATAAAGTGGGGGATGGAAGAACTCTGGGAAGCAGAAAGCCTCTTTCAAGGATGCATCTGCCATGACTCCCTTCTCTCTCCATCCTGTATCAATGGGCAAATCAATTAACTAATACAATCAGATGTTAGGAACACAACCCCTTGTGGGAAATGCCAAGCACAGTGAGCCAGGCAGGCAGGACTCACTGCTGCTCAGATCTTCTCCATTCATGGACACTCTTCCATCCCTTTTCCTTTAGTGGGACAGAATACTGGGCTAAAATTAGTATGCTGTGAATTATCCCATCTCTGCATTTTAATACAGAGATTTCAAACAGCATGCAATTATAGAGCTCCTTAGAAACAGACAGGGAAGGAGAGATAATTGTCCTGACTGAAGATTTCAATCTTGGCACTCTTTATAGTGACACAATAAAAACACTAATTAAGAACCACTTATTAGCATATACTAAGTATACTGGTAACTTGGTTAAAATCCCTGCTAAATTGGCATTAGAAATTTCTGTGCTTTAAACTCTGCTCAATACAAGCCTAAAGAGCCCCACTCCAGAAAGGATTTTGGATGATCTTAAAACACCTCAGATGGCCCTGGCCCTATGTATCTCCAGTCATGCAAACACCCTTGGGAGCATCCTGGGATGTTACAAAGTGCAAGAGACAGGCCCTGGGTTTCCACACCAAGTGCTAGGAAGATGCAGCCAGCTAACCTAGTCGAGTCAGCTCGTACTGCTTCACTTTCTTCTTTAGTTTTATGGGTCCTACATCCCAGCTCTCATCTTCAGCACCATCCAAAGGGCTCTCATCACTGGACTCCTCTTGGCCCACCTCTCTGTAGTAGAGCTTGTAGCCAGATATCTGGGCATGGTTTGCTGGGGGCTGCCACGTTATCAGGAGAGACTCCATCTTCGCTCGGACCTTTAATTCTGTCGGGGCAAATGGAACTGGAAGAAGAAAAAGACAAGAGAAAAAGACTGAGCCACATGTTTCCATTTCCCCGATCTACTGAATCCTCCTGGTCCTCAGTAGTGAGGGAAGAGTGAGGAAAAGGCTGTCCTGAGTGGGAATTCTCCACTCCCTGACAGTAGAGAGTCAGTCACACTCTACCACTGACTTTCCCAGCTGGATGATACAGGAAACAACAATGTCACAAAGTCACTGTGGAGGTTTCTCAGTGTGTTCTGAGATATCACCATCTTTAACCACTGCTGGAGTCTGGTATGGCTCAGCTCTGTTTGGCAGAATCGTCTATTCACTCCCAAATGTCGTTAACATTGGGATCTGGAGTTCTGTTTGTTTTCTTTTTTTTAAAGAACTTTCACAGCTGCACATAGAGGGTGCAAAGCCCCACTGCCAGGCAAGCAGTGAGATGTACAGGGGTTGCTGAGTGGCAAGGTAAAGGTGAGCACTTTGGTCTGACCCAAACCAATGGCTGTAATTCCCAAAGGAAAATGAATATCTCTGAAAATGCCTTAAGTTTCCCACCCTGTCCCATATCCCAGGCATTCCCCAGCCTCCTACCATGTGTCTGGTTGTCTCTGTCAGGAGTCCGATGCTGGGTCCACTCGGAAGGGGCCCCATATCCCACACTGGTGCTGGCTGCGATCCGAACTTTGTACACTTTGTTGGGATGGAGTGAGTACAGGGTGATCTGGGTCTCATTTCCACCCACTTCGATGGAGGTGACCTGATCTGCTGGAACCAAGGGGACACCACTGAAAACAGGGATATCCCAGCCCAAGGGAAGTACAGCTGAGCAGCAACAAGCCTCGTTACCTCCTCATGGTCTGCATGCCCTGGGCTGGCTTGGCTTTGCCCAGAGCAGTCTTATGCCATCAGAAAAAAACTGTAAGGCTGGGCAGATATTCTGACTGACAACTCCCTTCATTACATTCCAAATTGCAGCTTGCCTTTAGCACCAGAGCCTGCCCAGAGGGAGCTGTCAGAAACCTTGCTCTGATGATGTGATGGTGGAACATGAGCACAGCTAATGGGAGTTGATGGCATGTTCCAATGCTTCTCACTGCTGTATTTAAACCCTCACCTTAATGTGAACCAGAACTGTCCAGCAGCCCTGCTTTCCACAAAATTCACACCCTCATCCACGCCAGACAGAGATTTTACTGCTCCCTCTTCAGCCCACCCAAATTCATAAGGGAGGTAACAGGAAATTTAAACTGAGACTAGCCTGGGATTTTCACTGTATCAGCTAACTGGTTTTGCTGAAGATTCATGTGGCCTGTTTAGAGTACACAGAGGTCTTGATTTCAACTTCCCTTGGCGTTAACTCGGGCAGGAGCACTGTCCCTGCTATGTAACAGCGTACTGCTGAGTGTGATCCCTGGATTGCAAGTGTTTCCAAGGTTTTACGATGCCACTGAGCCATGTGCAGGCTCAAGGCAAAAGAATCAGAGCCAGGAGTCACAGCACAGACTACTAAGCCAGTTCAAATACATGGGAACATGTCCAGCACCTCATCACACTCGCCATCCTTCTCTCAGGAAGAATCACGACCCTGGGAAGTGAGAAGCTGCAGAGCTTTGACAGTTTTAAGAGCAAATACCAGAAGGATTTGCAAAGCAAGCACACGTGGAATTGGAACAGCCACATCCAGCAGATGTAAATGTTACCATCCCTGCTGAACCCTGCTTAGTGTGCCTGACAATGTAAATAAAATCAGATAAAACTCGGTAATAGAGCAACACAACCTGGACAGGGTATTTAGGGGTTTTTTTTTCACAAGGATCACTTTGATTAGACTCCATTTTAAGGAAATTGAAAGCATTTACTCCTCTTCCCCATGCAGCATAAAGCTCTTTCCCCAAAACACAGTGCAGATAGCAGTGAAGGGCTGCTCATGCAGACATTTCTGGGACAGCTCAAACATGGGTCAGGCCATTTTCCTGGGGACATGGCTCATCCACAACCACACAAAAAGGCACCTTGAGGTGGTATGAAGTGCCACTGCCATAACCACCAGACAGAGCCAGGCTATGAAAGGGTTCTCCTCCCTTGGGTAAAATGGGTCCCTATTTTCAGCTTTGCACCACCTACCCTTCACATTACAGGCTGTTAACACCACTGGAGCAGACAACACAACCCCCAAATGGTGTTTCCCTCACCTTCCTTGAGGGTGCAGTAGTCAATCTTGTACTTGGTTATCTTGCCATTACTCAGCTCGGGAGGAGGAGGCAGCCACGTCACACGGATGTCACCAGGAGTCATGCTCGACAGGGACAGCTGAGGGGCTGCACTGGGAACTGGGTAAACAACCAAGAGAAGTCAGCAAAGACCACAGCAACACCTCAACACATCTCTGCCAGCTCTCTGAGCTGGTTGGAGGCCACTGACTTGGCTCTACCACAGCCACTGGTGACTTGGTGTCTGTCCTGCGGGAACCAACACACCACAGCCCTTCAGGAGAGTCTGGGGAGGGGAGATGCTTGGCTGCTTCACTTCCAGGCTGACCAGAGCCTGCTGGCCACAGCCACACTGCTCCCAGGGACCCATACCCAGAGCAAACTGGGCAGGGTGGCACACACCAGCTCTCAGCTTGTGCTGTACGTGGAGCACAAAGGAGACACAAAAGCAAATGGCTCACAGATTCAAACTGCAGCCTGGGAATCCTCACTCCCTTGAGAAGCACAGCTCTGGGCTGCAGGCAGCTTTCATGCTTTCAACTCAGCCTTTCAGGCTTCAGACATACACATGGGACCATGCAGGTCACCATGTCAGGAACATTAAAAGCACATAATGCACACGAGGTCTGCCAAAACCATCTCTGCTTGCCTCTGTCCTGCAGCCTGTTGAAAGCTGTGCATGGCTTCCCGTTGGGCAGCTGTGCTTCTGGCACTCTGCCTTTACTGCTCACAAAATGCTATGTGATAAATGGTTAGATCAACACAAACTACTGGCTCTTAAGGGCTCCGACCTCGAGGCTCCTCCCACCCCTACAAATTGCAATAGATATTTCTTCTGAGTTGAAATCCAGTCTGACCCAGAATGAAGCTTAGAGCAATATCACATGGGTTACGTGAAAGCCCTTAGGAGCTGCCTGCAATTCCCAAAGGATTCTCATGGGCCCCACCATCAGCCAGGGTATTTTCATATCCTTCATCACCCAAGCTGATGATGAGACCTGGGTGCAGGTTTAAGTTTCTAGGAGCAGCTACCACTCTGTAGCACATTCAGTGCTCACCATCAACCAGGCCAAGAACATTTCCTAGGCACCAGTACCATCTAATTGAACGCACCATCCTCCAGGGTCTGGACAACGATGGAAGAGGACGTCCGGCTGGCTCCGAGCTGGGAATAGGCAACCACATAGAAGACATAGTTGGTGTTTGGTTCCAGATCCTTGACTTGCAGCTCAGTTGTGTCGTTATTGACAGCAAACTGGTATTCCACATTATCTGTTCCTAGAGCCAAGGAAACACTGATCAGCAGGTCAGTGAACTGCTGAGACATCCCTGAAAAAATCACTTAATTCACAAGGTCCGCAGACTAAATCCACTTTAAAAATCACTATATCTTCTCCAGTTTCCCCAGCACCTGCACAGCCTCATCTCTTATATGAGTTTTTTGGGCAGAAACTCCAATGCCTCAATGTTGATGTCTCCATTTTGACTCAAACTCCTTAATCCATGCTGAAGCAGCTGCAGTTACCAGTTTAATTTTCAGAGGAGTTCTGGCAACAGTTCAGCAGGAGCATTGGCTTGCTGGCTCTTTGGGAAGACATACCCCAAGAGAACCAGTGCCTCACTTCAGATTCTGGGTGTGGATAATTTTGTGATTCCCCCTGTACACAGTGCAGCTGGTTGATATCACTGTTAGCAATCACACTCTTTGCATACAAAATCAGTATGCATAAAATCAGCAGTGCCTGGTCTCATGGAATCCAGACAGCTCAACTATGTGGACAGACTACTGCCAATCAAGAAGTTAGACTATGTTGGCTAATCCATAGGCATGGCAACAGCTGATACCGACTCCAGGAGAAAATTCCCTTACCTGAAATGAAAAGGGAATTGCCTCACACTTGTCACTAGCTGGGGAAGAAGGTGAACCTGTGCCTTGTACCTTTGACACAGCTGTGCTGCCCAGGGAGGTGACACCTACCCACAGCCCGCTGGTAGTGCAAGGAGAAGCCGATGATCTGCTCGCTGTTGTGCTCCGGCCGCTCCCAGGACACGAGGACGGTGGTGCTGGACAGGGACACGGCCGAGACCTTCTTGGGAGCGCTGGGCAAACCCTCCCGCACGATCACCGAGAGCTTGGCGGTGGCACAGGCCATGCCCAGGCTGTTCTCAGCCACACACTGGTAGTAGCCAGCATCCTCCAGGCCAATCTGGTTGATGACGAGGCTGCCGCTGCTCTGCACCTTCACGCGCCCGTTGGAGAGGATGGGCTCCCCGTTCTTCAGCCAGTGGATGGTGGGGGCTGGTTCTCCCTCTGCCTTGCACACAAACCTGGCTGTGCTGGCTCGCGTGCGGGAGATGGTTTCAGGAGCCTGGGAGATGCTGGGAGTAGCTGGGAGGAGAGAGGAAAAATTAAAGCAGGAAGGAGGAGGAAAAAATAGCAAAGCAAATCCCTTCTCCTCCCCACTCGGTGCTATGTTTTATTCAGTAGCAGCTTTGCTTACAAGATGGGATTTGCCAGGCAGACTCTAGAGGCTTAATTTAGACTCTGTCCAAAAGGAAAAATAAATTCTGTATCAATCATGTGCTGCATTCTCTGATCCTAGGCTGTTCTCCCTGCTGGCTTCTAGGATACTGAAAGTTAATTGCTGATAGAGATTTCCAAGGGGGAACCCTGGAGAACAAGAATAAGGCATAAAACGGTTCAGTAAATACCAGGAACTAAACCCCATATTAAAGAGGTGACACTCCCACCGAGAACTATCCCAGCTTGGGCCTCCTGGCTCTAACCCGGCTCCCACTTCACCCTGCACAGGCCACAAAGACCACAAAGCCTTGGGGATCTCCTGGATGTTGATCCATGCAACCCACAGCAAACTGGTCAGCATTTGTGCCTGAGAATTTGCCTGCTCTACTCACCGAGGATGCGAAGCTCAGCTGCGGCGGTAACAAACTGCCGGGTTTGGGGTTTGTTGGCCCGGCAGACGTACACCCCGGAGTGATGGGGCTGGCTGGAAGGAATGAGGAGATTTGTCCGGCCCAGCACAATCACATCTGTGGAAATAGACTTTCCATCTGCAGGAAGAAACGTGCACAAATGCGGGAGGGAGCCCAGGCTGCCCTTTATGAGGGCTTGTAAGCAATGCCAGGATCGCAGCTGGGGAGTGGAGAGACTCCCAAATCCCAAACCCCAGCACAGAGGGAGATTCCTGCTGGGACACTCCTCAGTGCTTGACAGGCAGCTCAAGCCAACATTGCCTCAAAGTTTAGTTTAGCCTGTAATAATCCAAAAAGTTCTGGTTTGGATCAAAGCAGTCCCTGATGCCTAGGGTGTGCCTGCAATGAGAGCCCTAGGAATAGCACATTCAAGGGAAAGCTGTGCTAACACACGGTTTTGAAAAGCTGCTGGATCTGCTTGCTGACCCTTATGAGCACTGACACTCATTCATGCAATGTCAGCAAGACTGTTGAATCACTGACAACTCAGGGGCTCCTCCTCCTCCTCCTCTGTGTCCTGGATGTGAATCCAAATTTACTGAGCTTCCTGATCCACTCCTTGTTCACAGCTTGGCTGTGAGGTGTCAGAAAGACACCTGGTGCTCCCTGGGACTCTGGTGCTTATGTCAGAGACATGGGCCATGAGCTGCCTTCTCCCCACTCTCCAGGCTTGGTGCTCAGCACTGCTGAGTAGGGAAGGAGGAAAGGGCAGCTCCGTATCACTGGCCAGAAGCCAAGATGTCCTTCTACAACTTCAAGTAGCCCTGGGCTCCTCGGCATTACAGACAGGGCAGAGGCTGGTGCTGGGCACTGCATATTCTCAGCATTACTCTGAGGTGAGAATCTTAGGGATATGGCATTGGTACCTCTGAGAACGTGTGGGAGACAAAGCCAAGAGCTGGGAGCAAGCTGAGGAGAGGCTTGGATGGGAGGTCTGGCACAAATCTGCAGTCTGGGAGGACCAGGCAATTTGTGCAGTACCTGTGCACCACCAGAGCTTGTCTCTCTCCACCTGCAGAAGCACCTCTCCAGCACTGCCTGTCTTTACCTCTCCAGCTTCAGCTGAGCCTGGAGCTCACACAGAACAAACTCCCCACCTCCACTGTGAACAGCTGCACTGACTTAGCACCATCAGCAGGGAATGTGGCTGAGAGCAGATCCTCTGCCCCCTCCCTGCACTTTGGGGGGACCTTCAGATGGCCTCACAGTTCAGTGGCTGCACACTCAGAGCACACAATCTGCACATCCCGTTTGCACTGGGGCAGTGGGTTGGAAAACTGTCTCCAGATGGTAGCACTTAGCTGACACCACCAAGGCTGGCAAGAGCCAAACTGGCAACCTGGAGGTACATCCTCAGTATTCCCCACGTGACTGATGGTCTAGTAATCCACTCTGCTCCTAAATGAAAGCTTGGAAATAAACTTGTGTAACTCAGAATAACTTGCACTGTTTCTCCATCCTTTTAAATTGAAGAGTCCACACAAGGAAGGAGACTGGGACCAAGCAAACACTTGAAAATAAATCATGGAAAGAACTGGTTCACCAATCCTTCCCCCTCCACCCTTGTCTTCTTTCCTCATGAAAAACTCTCCTAATGATAATTAACTCTAATATTATCTACTTTACCATGGGCATCAACAACTCTCAGTAAAGCAGTAAGTGATCTAGCATGGGAATGCTGAGCATTTGTAATTATAAAGCACATGGGATAAACTAGAAACATTTCTGCCATAACATTTAAGCCTTGCTCACTTGATTTCCAAAGTGGTATCCTCTGAGGTTTTTTTGCTCCTTTTTTTGTGGGGAAGAGGAAATATTTTTATATGCTAAAATTACTGCCTGTGGACAAATCTGGGCTGAAAACCAACCACAATAAATGGTTACAGGGGAGAGGACTCTTAAATTGTGACCTGGATTTATGAAAATGACTGAGAGCCTTTTCTAGGGGAGATTCAGCCTCTGAGCTGAGAATGTCTTCAGTCAGAGCCTCTGAAACACATCTGATGGATGTGATTCTCAGTGAAGTGACACTGGCATCCAACTCATGACTTTGGCTATCAGCCCTGGGTAACATCTGCCAGCCCAGCTCATTCATACACCTCTGATGAGACCTAAGCAGCTCCTCAATCCCTCCATTCAACAAAAACCTCCCAGTAACAGTCCCAGTCACTCCAAGGATTAACAGATCTTATCAAGTTTTATAATGCTGCAAGATAATACAAGCTATTTCTCCAGTGCAATGGCAGATTCCACAGAATCCCCAGTAACCTTGGAGCCCGGGGAGGAGTGGCACCTGACCCCATCTCATGACCTTTACTGCTCCAGTTCACCTGAGAAAGATTAATTTAGATCAAAAGGTATCCAGGCACAGGTCAAACAATTATAAATTGAATTGTGTGCTTTGTAACCTTCAAGATTTAATTAATAATTCCACTTTAGCAAGGACACCCCACACTGCGACACCACCTGTGTCATTAGGTATGGCGTTACAAGCACCCTTCCTGTCCCAGATTTCTCCACTTTTAATAGATTTTTAGACTGAAGTATCCACAGGTTCCTATGGATAGCAGAAGTTTAGTCCTGTCCCTCATACTCACCTTGTCGTATCCAGGAGACAAAGGGGGTAGGATCAGCAGCTGCCATGCACTCCATCACCACGCTCTCCCCAGCCACCACCGTGGTGTTCTCCGGAGCAGCGACGATGGTGACATCTCCTCCTGCTGCCTGGGAACCTAATGTCAAAAATTAAAAAAAAAGTCTGTCCTTCCAAGATGAAAAGTTCCCAGAAAAAAAAGAGTAGAGTCCTGGCTCCCTAGCTGGGCTTCCCTGCGCAGTCTCATGTGTGGAAATGGCTTGGGCCCAACTTGGGGAGAAAAACAGGTCTTGCTTTTATTTGACTACAGAATTTTTACTAAAAAAACAAACAATCTGCCCAGCAAAATTTACTCTAATCATATGGCTTCTAATAACAGGATTTTCACATGGAAAACAAGTAGAATTTCAGCCCAACACCGTCATGAACTGTTGCTACATGAATGTTTGTTCATTAGATGAAGCAAGACACTGCTGCCCTCAAACAGAGCAACACCAACACTCACCCTGCCAAGGCACTGGAGCAGCTCAGAAAGAATCCAGTCACTTGGCTAAAGAAATTCTAATAGCCAGATGCTGGACTGTAAACTGCAACACAGAGAGGTCATGGCTGCGTCCTGGCCTTCACCCGACAGCACAAAGAGTGATCAGTCATCCCACATCTGGAGGAGACAGTGCTGTGTAGCTTGTACGTGCACAGACCCAGAGCCAACACTTAAATCAAGCAAGGTTTACAGGAAGGTCTCCAGGCTGCATTGCACAATGCCTTGAGAATGGGATGGGGATATTCTGCTTGAAATGAACCTTCTGCCTGTGTCTGCCCACTGCTGAGCAGAGGTTAAGGGAAGGTTAAGGAAATGCCTTTGCAGCAGCCAAATTTCTGTTGTCAGATGAAAACAACCGGAGCACTCTTGAGCAGACCAGAGTGTTCATGACCCTCACCAGTTCCTCCAGCTCTCTCAAATACCCCTAACTCTGGGAAACACTTTTGTTGTCATTCTCATGAAGGGAGAAATAACTGTAGAGGAGTCACATAGTGCCAGTAACAATTAGGCCTGCAATGAAAGTTATTGGCAGCAAGTCTCAAACAAATAAAAGCAGGACCTTTCTGAACTCAGTGTATCGAGGTGCTGCAGAGTTCAAAACCCAAGAGATTCACACAAGCTCAAAAAGGACACATTTACCAGGACTATTAAATATCGTCTCATTGCTGTCCCCAGCCCAAACTGCTCCTGACTGGGATACTCTGACTGGGACTCTGATTGCCAGATGCTGAGGGAGATGTCCAAGGAAAGCAAAGTCTTCCCTGCCCAGTTTCTTTACATGCTATCCTGTACCTCCTGCTCTGGTCACTTCTGGAGACCCTCACTGGCCATTCATGCAGCATCCAAACAATTCACTCATATCTGAATTCCTTGGGGATATAAACTAGAGGAGCTTCAGCCTCACAGGCAGAGCTGCCTGCATGGCAGGAGGCCCACAGGGCTGCACTGAATGTGCTGTGCTCAGCCCAGCCCCAGGCTCGGTGCCAGTCAATCTAGGCAGGGCAGCCTTGCCAAAGCAGCATTGGTTCCAGGCTGAAATGTTCTTGCAGTCCATACGTGCGTGAAAGGGGTTTCCATCTCTAGAATTACGTGAGCACGGTCAAGAGGAGCCAGCAGAATCCCTGAGGCACCAAGGGAAACCAGGAGCGAGCAGGAGCCAGTGCTTGTCCAGCAGATGGAAGCAGAGACCGAGGAGCGCCCACAGTGCCTGACCTGGGGCAGTGGCCGGACCACGCTGATCTGCAATCCCAGCCCTGGGCAAACAGCAGCAAGAGGAGCTGCCCTGGGGCAGGGAAGAGCCAAGCCAGCTGTCCTCCTTCCAGTGGAATGAGTACCCTGAACAGAGGGGTTGGTGTGGACAGGCAAACCCAGTCTCCCTCTGAGCTGGCCAGGGCTTTCCTCCATCACATCCACTGCTGCTCGCACTGTCCACATGCACGGACACCTTCAGCCTCACGGCCAGCACACTTGGCTGCAGCAGGTGACAACTTGGGAGACAGCACAGGGACAGGATATGGATTCTGAGAAGTCACTGACAATCATATCAAAATCCTGGTCACTCTGAACTACTGAGACAGAAAATGGGCTTAATGCAAATACTGGCTCGAGAGCTTCCACCCCAGGCACATAAGCTCAAGGATCAGAGAAACTCAAGGCTCTCTGCAACAGCAGCTTTCTTTTAACTCCAGTTCTAGTTCAACAAAGCACTGAAATCCACAAGTAATCATTAGTCCTGCACAAGAACTGAGCACAGGGACTTCAGTGAAGCCCAGACTGATGGGTGAGGCTGCTCTGCACATTGTTAATGTGAGGTGTCTACCCCACACGGCACAGAGGGATGAGGCAACGTTGGAGAAAGAACAAGGAGAAGGAGCTTTCCAGCCAGGATTTGGAAGGAAACACATGAAAGAGCATCAGAAACAAAGGCAAAGGGTTTTACAGCTGCCATTCTTTACATGCTGTCCTCTACCACCTGCTCTGGTCACTTCTGGAGACCCTCACTGGCCATTCATGCAGCATCCAAACAATTCAAGGAAACATTCAAGGAAAGGCCACAGTGCTGGAAAGACACTGGAGAACCCAATAAGTTGTGATTAATGAGCTGAGGAAAGTGGTGCAAAGGAGCCAGGTGAGGAGCTGCTCTGAGCTTAGCAGGGCTGGATGTGGTCACACACCTCCACACAGCCCAGGCTCAGGCTCAGCTCACCCTGCACAGGGCTCAGCAAACCAAATCACTGCCTGCAGGACCACGGCAGCTTCTGCTGAAAAGGAGCAGGGCAGCAGCTGACACCACATATCCTGGGAGCAGGAATATCCATGGCAGGATCTCCATCCTACCCTGGGAGTGAGATTCTTCACCCACTGGCTGCCACAAACCTGCTGGGCAGGACATGGCTGAGGCATGTCTGTGTGCAAAAAGCTGTCTTTTTCTGCACTGCTGGGGGAAAAAAATAAATCTAGAGTAAAAAAAAAAATAACACCAGCCAGATGGTAATATATTCCCTGCCAGATTTCCAAGCAGCTTTCTCTACCAACCTTAGAGCAGAGAAAGAGAGAAAGCTGCTCAAACCTGACTTAAACACTCATCTGCTCCATCAGGTGCATGGCCCCAGGTGTTGACTGGCAGAGGCACTTTACAGGTTACAGAAGCTTCACCTGAAGGCACTTGTCCTGTATCACTTGGTCCCTGACAGCTGCCTGGTAGTGCTGTCAGTCAATAGGAGAGAGGTTTTACCTTAGTTTCAGCCTTGAAAAAATATTGGGAAAATATATTAGCCCAGGCCTTATATCTGATTATTACTGAAAATTATATTACAAACATAAACAGCTCTGCTTGCTTTCTCAGTGCATTCCTGGGTGTGTGCATGGATGAATGCCCCTTACACTTCTTCCACAAACATTTATCTCCAGCTTTGTATTCCATTGTGGGTGTCTCAGGGCAAGTCCACAAGTCAAGTTTCTCTTCAAACTGAGCCCCTTTGGAGCACATTTTCCCCTTGCCACCTCTCTAGGCTGGTTGGATACAATGGATCACAAGTTCACTCCCACAAACTGTGTTTCAGTGAGGAACTGAAACAGTTCCCAAGAACAGTACTCAGCTAACTAGGGAAACTTCCACACAGTGGATTCCAGCACACATCGAAGAGTAAAACCAACATGAGGCTTTTTGTCTCCACTGCCATTAAGACAATTTCAGGTCAAGAGGGAATTGTCAGAACCAAAAGAAAAAAAGAGCTGCAGTTTCCAAGACATCTTTCACTGCCTGAACAAAACAGGTCACTGACTGCACCTGCGCTGAGCTGGCTGCTCTGGGGCATGAAAAGCTTTCACAGAGCTGCTATTTAAAACTTGGGCTTTGAGATTTCTCCCACTCTGCCAGCTTTGTTTTGTCTCTCCAAGCAGCAGAGCTGCTCCAGGCAAAAGCTTTACACAGCCCAAGGCACAACCCATGGATTCACATCAAAATTCTCCATCACTGAGGCCTTTGTGGACTTTCTGCCCTTCTGAATCAGATGGATCAATTTTACCTCTTTTCACTTATGGGTGCCAAGAATGGCTCTGGGATCACTGTGAGTAGTGCACAGAACTGAGGGAAATTCTTAGGGCACTGAAAGAGTTTGAGAAGGCAGCCCACTTCCTGCACAGTTTGTTAACCCCTGCACAGGGAGACAACAAAGGTTCTACCACATATCAAGAGCCCAGACTTACTTATCAGTTGCAGAAATATTTCAAAATATTGCCTGCAGTTTATTGTTTCCAAATGACTCACTACAGAGGACTTCTCAGTTTATGTGTTTTTCTACTTTCCTGTCATGAAACAGGGGAGTCAGGCCAAACCTGGGTGCTCCACTTTGTTGCACCACTGCTCTCACAGGCATCCCTCAGTGCCTGCAGCTGGGTTCAGGGCAGGCACAGAGAAAATATAACAAAGCGTTTATGATGATGTGTGTTATAAATTGAAAAGGAGGTGGGGTTTGGGAAGCACAGGGAACGTGTGAGTGAGTGAGTGAGTGAGTGAGTGAGTGAGTGAGTGAGTGAGTGAGTGAGTGAGTGAGTGAGTGTGGCACGACACACCTCAGAACGCTCCTGAGGCTGCCCAATCTCCACAAATCCAATTGTGTCATCTCACAGTGAAGGTGAACTCTGAGCAGGGATGTCAAGGGAGGCACCAAGGTGAGCTGATTGGGACAAAGCTCAGAATGTTTATTTGAGCTTATGGCTTGAGTTATAATATCCATCAGTGACTTCCATCTCCAAGAGTTCATAACGTGGCTCTGCCTCTAATGCATCCATAATTCAAGAGTGATCCTCTCCTGCCTCCCTGCTCTTGTTAGTGCAGAGTATCAGCAAAGAATTCAGGCAGTGCAACAGGAGGAAAATGCTTTTTGTTCAGCCAATTTGTGATGGTCGTTTGCAGTGACAAGAGGACGACTTCTTGGATGGGAACTAACACCTCTCTCCCAGTTCCATGAACACCCTGCCTTGGCAGAAGTGCTGGAAGGTTAAACATGACTTGCATGGCGACACATTCAACTCTCAGCTGTCAGCAGGTCAAGATTTGGAGATCTCTGACAATCAAGCAGCAATCTTCTGTTCTGCGAACTTTCTCACCCTCTCTGGAGGAGGAGCATGAAACCTTATTCATCCCTGCGAGCCTCCTCCGGGAATAGATCCTAGCACTTAGCAGCTGTTCATTAGAGAAAGTCAATGCTGTCACTGCTGTTATTCTGCAGACAATAGAGGACCAAATTACCCATTGCAAAGCACACACCTTCAAAAATGCAGGCGCTGTGTTTGCAGAGCATGTCCTACTCCCACTGCCCAGCTCTCTCCCTTTTCCTGGGTAACTCACAGACCTCCTGGACTGTTAGGGAAGAATCTGACAGCAACTGTGGAGGAGAAAAACATCCTCCAGACCTACCTTTCTCCTCCCTTTACACTGTCCTGGAAATTTATCTGTAATTTATTTCTACTTCAGGACAGGATAACTAGCATGTAAGACTCTAGCCAGGTTGTATCCAAACACGTGGAATATTTGCTTTCAGGGCAATATAAACAATGTCAGATCTCACAGCTGAGCATGTTTAGCAATAGGCATTTCTTATTTTCTAACTGCTCTAACCTGAAAATGGCAAGGCACAGCTTTGTGAACAGGAAAGCAAAAAGAACTGGGAGAAGGGAGTGGAGTGACTAGAGAAGGTGAGTGGTGCCCTTTTAACACCCTACATCATGTGTTCCCAAGTGTCTTAAGTCAAAAAACTGCCTCCTCTTATCCCCAAATGAAAGCACATACCCTTTCTGAAACTTACCATTTACTTTTTGGAGTTTTTCTCCTACCTTTGCTATATCAGTGCCTGTGGAGGCTTGGATCCAAGTTTTCCTGTCATTGAAGGGATGGGATGACTTTTGGTTACAAGGTTAGGGACTCAATCCCTCAACTTTAGTGCACTCAGAATTCCTTCTCTGCAGCCTTTGGTCCCCAAGCCTTGCAGGATCTTTTAGGTGTGTGCCTCAGCAGAAACCACAGCAAGGACAGTGCTTTGGCACTGGGACTGCAGAGTTTGTCCCAGTACAATGTGTCAGCACCAGTGCTCACAGAAATGTGCTCTTCCCCCACTCCCCAAATCGTTGGTCCTTCAGGCTACGGAGTTTTGTACGTCCAGGGTACACTTAGCTGTGCTGCAAAGCAGTCGGAGTGTGCTTTGCCCACCACTCCAGCTCTTGTAAAGCTGTCAACATTGGCTCTGTGTTTGCGTACACGCATTTGGAGCCGCTCCTGATCACGCCAAAAGGGACGGGAGCCAGCCAGACTGCACGACGCATTCCTGCTCGCCTCCCCAGAGCGCTTGGGAGCGCCTCCATTTGCACCGCTCCGAGCCGCAGCCAGGCTAAATAAACAGGAGGGGCTGTGCCGGCAGCTGCACCGAGCTCTGAGAGCTGCGGCTCTTCTGGCTCCTGCCACAGCCCAAAGGGCAGCACACCTCAGGCCTTCAGGCATCTCAGTCCTCAGAAGCCTGAAGATGCATCACACAGAGTTTCTGGGAGGCAGAAGCAGCAGCCCATGGAGCTGTAATGTGGCAGAGGCAATAGGAAACCCCAGCTCAGGGCACAGTGGATGCTGAGACCTAACAGAAAGACCGTGTTAGAGCAGCATGGACAGTGTCATCACTTTAGATAGTAACTACTGATTAATAAGTCTGTCTTGGCACATTTTCACAGACTTCTGTGCAAACAAATTCCCTGTAATAAAGTTACTTAGTGTATGGAGGGAGTTGAGCCTCTAGATCAGGTGACAGGCCAACAAGAAGGGAAGAAAGGAGCAGAGGTACCTCAGAGTCTTTGTGTGGAGAACAGAGCAGCCTCCCTGCCCTAACCCTAAAACCCAGACAGCTTATGTTGCTCAAGCTGAGCCCTTAAAGCACTGCAAACTCCAGCTATTCCCATGCAGCTGCCAAACCCAGTGACTAGAAAAACAAAGGCTGCAAGAGGCTGTTTTGTAAAGTCACCACTGCAACAGGAACCTCCTCAGTGTACCAGGAATGTCCCATGTCTGACAACCAGAAAGGATGATGTCCCAGCTTCTGGTCCAGTGGCTCAAGAGAATCTCCCATGGTTTCTGTCACTAACCCGCTGTGCTGCTCTGGGTACATCTCTCAGCATCTCTGGGACTCCATCTGCTCACAGTTCATAACACAGCTATTCACAGAAGTGAAGGTGCAAAAGTAATAGCCAGAGAGCATCAGAAGACCCTTAGCAAAAGCCACAGTATCCGTTATTTAAATATAAACACCCCCGCAATCAGTAAACATGAGATACCCCTGGGGACATAAGCTTGCCAGCCTCCAGGATTCGGTGGGAACACCCTCATGCCTTTTTAACCATCATTATACCAGCTCTCTTTGTCATTATCCTAGAGCAGCACACCACTTTCCAGAATGATGCATGAGGAACCTCCAAGGAGAAAAAAAAAGCCACAAGTCCAATTTTCTTACCTCTTGCAGAGCAATGACACAGAGACACGGTCAACAGAAGACCATTCTGGCTCACAAGTCACTGTGAAACTCCTCCTTACTCACCCTGCCTCAGTGACCGGAGCTATTTCACTCCAGTCACTTCCTCCTTGTGCTCTGAGGCTGATGTTTCCCAGGGGCTGACACCTACTTCATCAGACCTATTTGCAATTCAGATTTATTTGTGATATCAGATCCATCTGCAATTCAGGCACATCCAGTGACAGCAGAAAGGAATGAGGCTGGAGGCCCTGGACCATGCAGGAGGGCACAACCTGCTTCCTCTGTGACCATGGCTCCTGCTCTGCCCCATTCCCTCTGCCAGAGCAGCCATCCACTGTCCTGAGCAGCTCTGAAAAGAGGAACACTTTGGGAAGGGATCTTGCAGAGGGCTCTCCCTGTTGCCAGGTACACAGAATGCTTCCCACAAGTGACGCTGTGAACACACAACATGCTGGGAGCCCACAGTAAAACAGTCTGGCAGCAAACTGAGACTGCCAACTTGGAAGGGAGAGAACTAAAAGCAGATGGATGCATCTGCATTCACTCAGGACAATACAAATCTGTTTTTCTAGGAAAAGTCCAGAAGAAAAGCTGGCTTTCCATGGGGAAAGATCGTTGCTGATATCCACAGATTCTGTCAGAGCCCTTTGCTTGGACACTTGCTGGGTGCCACAGAGAACCCTGATGTAAGGCTGTGCATTAAGACAGTGTTTGATAGCACCACCTGCCCCTCCTTGTCCCATCCTTCCTCTCTCTTCCTGCTCCTCATTCTTGTCCACAGTCTACTTGGCATTGTCCCCTGGCTGCACCAGGAATAGAGATGGGCAAGAACACCTCTGATACCGAAGGCAAACTCTCAGTTGTGTTCTGAGCAATCCCCAGCATCCAAGAAATCCAAGTGAGGGCTCAGAGCAGCCCAGCTCTGCTCCTGACTCAGCCTCCCCTGCCACCCAAGCCCACTCCTCCCACTCCCGTTCCTCAACACTCCTGTAGGTACTGGTGGCTCTTGGAGACAGGGACATGTCTGTCCTGTGTCAAAAGTAATGGGATTAGACACCCCCATGAGCTTTGCTATGCCTTCAGACACTTCCAACATCCTCACTCCTGCTGCTGGACGCTGTCAGCGCCGGAGGGCACCGCCAGCCCTTGACCTCAGAGAGCTGCTGAGGCACAGCTGTAACACCAATGATTAATAATTAACCAGTGTCATCAGGAGACCAAGCACATCAACCTTCCTGTCCCACAGCCCACTGCAAGCTGCTGACCTAATTATGGTCTCTATTCCTAGCTCCTTTCCAGCCTCTCCACACAGTCACAGCCTGTCCCACATCCTCCAGGGCAGGGTAGGTGTGATCCCTGTAGTGCAGATGTGCTGATGCACCACAGGATTGCACCACCACTAAAGGACTCAGAGGAAAACTGAATGGAGCCGACCACTTAAACCACTTAATTTGTTTGCTTCAGTCCAAGCCTTACCAAACACCAGCTGTTATTTCAGGAAGCCTCAAAAGTGCAGCAGACCTGAATTAGTAAGGGATGCATGTGGAGAACACCAGAGGACCATAAACCACACCTGAATCCACACATCCCTCGTCTGCAGGAGCTGAAGGCAGAGTAACACATGAGCCTGGCCACATCTGACAGCTCTAAACATCATGCACAGCTACCACTGCATGTGGATTAGAGCAGTTTCCCCTCAGGACCTGGAAACAGCTCACCTATTCCCAGCCGTACATCCCTTGTTCCGCTCTATTATCCTTGACACCTCTGTTGCCACTCACTTCGGTGCCATCCCCAGGCTTAGCTGTTGTGCTTAATGGGAGGTGAGGGCTCTGCATTTTGTATCAAACCCTCTGTCACTGTGGGCTGCTGGAGCTGTCAGGAGTGTGGCACATCATAGCCCCACAGAACTTCACAGACAGCTGAGCTGGAACTCCCCTTGGGCTCCCAGAACAGGCTGCTGACACTGGAGCTATGAGCAGCTTTCCCTCGGCGATGTGAGGGGTGTGACGCATCTTGGCCCTGTAGGAACCCCAGCCAAGCAGAGCTGTGTGGTTGGATGGGTGCCTGACACACATCTGCACCAGCCTTTCACAAGTTTCACCCAATATTAATGGGCTCGATCCTGCTCCACGTGTGCTTGAAACCCACCAGCAGTGGCAGGCTCAGTAAAGTGAGATGGAGTTTAAGTTTACAGCTTGTTAGGCAGAAGGTCACTTCTAGCTTTAAAGATCTATTTATTAAGCAGGAAGTGTTGTGTACCTCCTCCTTGATCTTGCCATCCTCTGAATTCACACTTGCCATGGCTTGCTTAGCACCTTCTGCCACAGTCAGGAGCAACAGTGTTTTACAGAATCTATCAGATGCATGATGCAAACAGCTTCAGATACCTGCTTCCCAGGAAACCAGAGCTGTGAAATACTCGTAAACAGAGTCTTCATGGCTGAGCTTTTCGGATGTCAAGTGGAGAGCAGTGTCCTGCTTAACTGATAGTGAAGTGAGAGACCAGAGGGCAAAGGAAAACAGGATGCTAAAAGGACAGAGGGAAAAGTGACAGTTCTATGTCCTGCACAGGAGGCACATGGAACAGGAACATGGCAATTGCAGGTTGGAACTCGGATGTCTCTTTCTCCAGAGGTGATGCATCACTTGCTGATCATGCCAACAACTCACAGCAAAAATGCAATTATGTTACCCCACCCCACACTTTCTCTCCCTACACATGCCCACAACTCATGCCTCTCAGAAGAAGTGTGCCATGCCCACACACAGGTGTGGATAGCTCTGCCCCCACAACCACACAGGGCCCTGCTGTCCCTGCAACAGGTTCCTGCTGGAGGAAGACCACCCTAATCCCAGTTGGACCATGCCTCCACTCTGGCTAATGCTGCCCTTCACTGTTGCTGGCAGCACACACAGGATCGATGCCCAGCTGCAGTCAGGGAGGCCAGCCCAGAGCAGCACTGACCCAAATCCAAAGTTCCCTGTCCCCTGGCTGCCCAGTACCTGTGCTGGAAGCCGCGAGGGGAGCAGAGCACGTGGCCAGGGCTCAGGCTGAGTGCCAAGCCAGCATCCAGCACGTCATTCGCACATGCAGGGACTGAAAATCCACTTGTGGTAACAGCACGTCTGTTTCTGCGAGGTGGTGGCCAACTGCGAGTGTTGCTCACTTCATCACCACCTTCCCCTCCATCCCTAAAGCTCATCCCAGTCAAGAGCTGTATTTCCTACACCCCTCTGGAGCAGGAACCAGCCCAGGCTCTATGTTGGTACCTGCAAGCCACTGCAGCACAAACACCAAAAGAACAAAAAAACTCAAGGTGCTTCAGCTGCCTCCAAGCTCTGTCCCTGTTATCACATTCATACAAATATTTGGCTGAAAAATCCATTTCCTGGGACACTGCTGCAGCAAGCTGCTACAACTGTCAGCGTAAATGATGTTCTGCCAATGGCAATCTCGCAGTGTCATCTCTAATAACACAGCACTAAATCCCAGCTCGCGGGGGATGTGCTCAGCTGCTGGGAGACTCCTCCGTGGTCTGCTCAGCCCAGACCTCCACCCACCACCCTGCTCTGTTCTCCAATTCCTGCATTACTGCAGCACAGGGAGATTCTGATTCTTGCCTATCTGGTTTAAGGTAAAGGTTTTTCCCACACATGTCACAGCAGTCACAGCCACCCCACATGCACAGACCAGGAGCAGGGTCCAGAGGACACGAGGAGGGAAATCCCACACCCACACTGAGATACATGCCCACACTTCTCTCTGTATGTGCCCCTAGATGCCCTCCAGCACCAAATGCCCATAATCATTCTCCAGACTGAGCCATCCTTTCCAAGAGGGTAACTCCAAGGCTATTTATTACATTATCCCTATTTACAGAAATTTCCAGTTGAGGAACTGATTCTCCTCTGCAGCCCAACAACAGAGAGGGAGAGAGAAGCAAGGAGTCCTGGCTCCTAGGACCATGCTTTGACAATCCTTCTGCAATAACCAATAAATACGAAAAGACACAAACACTGAGATCTACATGAAGGAGCTCTGGGATCAGGATCTCAAATTTGTTTCTCCCACTCCAGTGGGAGAAAACTATTCTATACAAAATTGCCAAGATTTTTAACTTTCTTTAGGTCACTTGGGAGACACAATACTGCTTATACTCAAAGGCATTAAAAAATAAGGAGAAATTTCAGTTTTTTCAAGATTCCCAATGCTTTGCAACTAAAACTAATAGGATGAATTGCAGGGAAGTGAAATTTGGGTTAGCTGTGGAGAAGAGATTCCATCATTCAATGAGGAAGATGCAATGGAAATTAGGGGGAGCCACACTCCTTGTGACATTTAAAAACAGAATAGATCAAATCTTTGTAAAAACCTACTGTTCTTGCAGCAGCACAGCTTCTGACTGTTATTTGTGCTACATTGTGCCAGTTGTGGGGCAAATACACAGCAAGAGGGAGTCCCTATTCCCATGAAAACACACAGAGCAGGCATGTGCATGACACGGAAGGAGAAAGCGAAGTGACAGGCAAAGTGACCTGCTGAGACCACACGTCATGTTCCCCAAGCCCTTCTGCTACTCTTCTTTGAGAGCTGC
Organism: Ammospiza nelsoni; assembly: GCF_027579445.1. Taxonomy (NCBI): domain Eukaryota; kingdom Metazoa; phylum Chordata; class Aves; order Passeriformes; family Passerellidae; genus Ammospiza; species Ammospiza nelsoni. Next base: position 2,513,469 of record NC_080646.1, on the reverse strand, counting down.
TTTACGAAGCATGGCAACACTTCTGTGTGTATGTCAAGAACCTGGGAACACAACCAGGACACACAAGGAATTAGTTCTTTATCTACAAGTTCAGAGTAGGGCTCCAGAGCCTGCTTCCAGAAAAAGGAGCTACAAGGAACAAGACACAGCTGACCCCAAGGAAAGGCAGCATGCACAGCCAGGGCCTGGGAAAGCATCCCACAGCCAGTTCCTAATGCCTTTTGGCAGAGAGAGACACAGGGTTCATTCATCACCTGTCCAGGTGAGGGGTGAAAGGACAGAGCCGACAGATGTGTTTAGCACTCTGTGCACTGGGAAGCAGTGGAGATCCAAGGGGAAAACCCAAGCTATCCCTGTTTCAGCAGCAGGCTCTGTTTCAGGGCTGCGTGACAGTATCCTGCTGTCCCGTCTGCTCTCTTCCCTTCCAGCTCCAAACGCCGCTTCCCCAGGGAAGGTCTGGAAATTTGCACCATGAAGTCTGCACAGCCAAAACATCTGCAGCCCCGCCTGCCCTGCCTGGCCACGGCCAGCATGTGCTCAGCCACAGACACACAGCACAGCCCAAATTCCCCCAGGACAGGGAAGTCACACTGCCCAGGGAAATGACACTTTTGGGGTTTTTAGACTCTGCAGATATGACAGAAAGGGGTTGTGTTAATTGCTGTTTTTACTGGGAAAAGGCCTTTAATAAGGGAGAGGGAACAATTCCCAGCCATCGTACAAGGAACAGGGAGGGAGGGGGAGGAACAGGATAACTGGGCAGAAGAGCTATAGGGAAACTGATTCTTTTGCTATGCACAGCTCGTTCAAATCCAGCCCTGTCTGGAAGGCAAAGGCATGAACACAAAATGTTCCCAGACCTGATCCTTGGAAGAATTTGGATTATCACCAGCAAGACCCCAAAATCTACCAGGAGCACAGCCTCCAGCATAATAACACAGCACTGCCAGGGCTGCCAGTGGGACAGCAGATAAGGAGACACAACGTCCCACTGCACAAACCTTTTCCAGGGCCCCTGGCAGTGGGACTGAAAGGCCGGACTGTCACCTTATCTTGGCACAAAGGAGTCTCTTGCCAGGAGCAAGGAGGGAGTTTGGTCCCTAAAATTTCCAAATAAGCAACACTAAATAACGGTACTTCAGTCTATTGTTCTTTTGTTGTCTGTCTTTCGGTTTATTTTGGGGGTTTTTTTCCTAGGATTCTTTGTTTTGGTTTAGTTTGGTTTTATTTTTCACAATCAGGAAAGGATTTCTGCCTGACCAGCTCACTCCAACTATTATCAGCTGCTTCTGAACAGGGAGGAAAAGACTCCTCAAGCCAGTCCAGGCATCCAAGAATGTACTCTGATGGTGAAGTGCTGAAACAAAAAAGGATCAATACCATGCCAGTCACTCATGGAGGAGTTTACAGCCTGCACAGGTCACTGCAGTTTCCCATCTGTCTCAGAGATACTTCTCCCCAATTATAAAAAACCCCAGAGATTTAACAGGCATGTTTTTCATCACTATCAGCTCAATCTGGTGAAAAACTCAACCTCACATATTTGTTTTAGCAGCCAGCGGGTGGTGTGGTGCTGCAGAAGAGAGATTTGGGTGAGAACTGCAGGCAGAAATCTGCTCGGGCCGGCTGGTGCTCCAGAAGGAACGTTTCCCATTTAACCTCTTCCATTGCCTCCATTTGCAAAGCAGATTAAACATTGCAGAGCTACAAGATGCAATTATGCAGAATGAGTTATGATGCCAAGGACATCAAATTCACCTTTGCAACTTGATCGATATTAGTTATCAATAGCACACCAGAGCCAGCACAGGAGCTGTCTCTGGAGCTGGAACTGCCCATAGGAAGCGCTCCCCTCAGCTCCCAGCTTCATTACACACGCAGAGGATCTGGCAGGGGCTGGCAATTAGATACAGAGCATTCAACCGCTCACGAATTCTCTGCAGATTCCACCCAGATTACCTCCATGACACCATCCATTGATCAGAGGTGTGTTCTCAGGCTCCACAGTTAATTACACTCCCTGCTGATGGATGAACAGCAAAGCCATCGCTGGGAAAATACATTGGGAGCAGAATGCCAAGCAACACAATCCTAAACAAAGACAGAAGGGGCTGGGAAGGATTTCAGAGCTTTCAGGGTTGAAGCTGCCCGCAAGATACACCGGGGTCAGCACAAACAGGAGACAGATGTGGCAGGGGGCACTGTCCAGAGAGAAGGGACAGCTCAGCCAGACCCCCAGCCCTGGTGAGCTTGTCCATTTGCAGGACAGGATGATACAAAGTTGGGGAGGCAGCCAGGCATGCTGGGAAGGATGCTGGAACCTGGAGACCCCCACTGCTCTCAGGCTCTCAGCTATGTCCTCCTCATGTCCAGACTTGCCCACTGCACTCTTGGCTTACAAAGCAAAATGCACTCACAGGCTGAGGCCCAGATTGGGAGGTGAAGGACAGCTCACAGCCAAAGCTTTGCTCCAAAGACCTGTATCACCAGGAGAAATCCCAGCTGGGGCTGTTCCCCAATAACACATAATGATCTCTGGAGCTCAGCAGAGCACCAGCAATATGGACACAGAACACAAGTTGGATGTCACTGCGCTCAGCCTCCTCTGGACTGTGCTGGGCACCCTGGATAAACAGTGTCCTGCCAGCTACTCCAGCCTCCAGCTACTTCTCTCGCTTGCCTGGGAAGCACCTTTGTCTGTCCATGCCAGCCCTTGTTTCTCTTGCTATCCAATGCCACTGCAGAGAATACCACCAAAAATGCTGCCCTCCCCAAGGAGCAAATAAATGGACTGCCTCATCCCTTCTAATCACCCCAGAGCACGAAGGAGTCCTCCCAACACAGTCTCCTTACCCCATCACCAGCAAAGAGAAACCTTTCATGAAATGCCTCTCTGCAAGTTTGAGCCAAAGCTGGCCACGTGCAGAGCCACACCAGGAGGGGAGATGGTCACTGGTATTTGAGCCCAGCTCTCCCACCACACACAGTGATTACCTGGCAGACCTGTACCCAGCCAAGAGGCTGCTGGCAGCACCTCACCTTTCACCACGCTGAGGGTGGCGTCGTTGCTGTAGCGCTTTCGGGCGGTGTTGGTTGCCACGCAGTGGTAAATCCCAGCATCGCTCTCCTGCACATCCACGATTTGGAGGACACCATTGGGAAGAGTTATAAACCTGAGTAACCAAAAGGAAGAGTGTGAGACAGGCTATGTCTTACCCCAGATATTCATCACCCCAAAGTCCTTTAATCCCTTCTTTTTCTCCCAAAACGTCTCTCATGTGCAGGTCCTGGCAATGACAGCAGAATGGGATCAGGGAACCTCTGAGTAACCCAACCCGTGGTTCTCAAAAAGCAGCAGGTACAGACCTATCCATCACCTTGGAGTCTTCCAAATTTAAAAGCTGCTCTTGGGCGACCAGACTAACAGGACTTTGCTGACACAAATCAACTGGCCAGTACAAACCAACTCCACACACTCACACTTCTACATACACATTTGTAGATGTCCCCAAGCTTGAGCACATGCTACAGCCATTTTCAGCACTTGCTTTTTACAAAGGTTTGGTTGCCAGACAAAAAGCACACTGCAAAGAAGTTTGGACATCATCTTTTTCTTGCTGCACCTCAATTACATGAAAAGGGACCAGTTGATACAGAGCTGCACCTCCATGGGCCAAAGCAGCCATGACACAGCCACCTGAACCTGCATCATTTCTGCTCCTTTCCTTCCTCCACAAGTTTCTGGCCTTTACAAGGTGACAAACTCACAGCTGGGCATTCAGTATCCTCTGATTTGCCCATGGGATGCTACTGGGAAACAATTCCACAGAGTGAAATGGCTACACTGCTCATGACATGAACACAATCCTTGCTGCATTACACTGAACAAAGCAGATGATTAGCAATTAGCATAAAAGTAGGAGCAGGCTGTCAGCATCTCCATTTTCTGCCTGGATTCCTAGATGGCAGCCTCTTTATTCTTGAATGCAAGGCGCAAAGCCTACGTGATCCTTTTTAATTATATATGAGATCCATTTTTAATTGCAAGCCTCTATAAACAGAGCTGCCGAGGTTTGACAGGCAGCTCTGGGTTATCAGTCTTCATTATGAAGAGGACACATTCAAAGGCAATTGCTAAGGGGAGGGATAACAGCTATTCCACAGGAACAGCACAAAGGCAAGTTATAACCATGAATGCCAGTCCTGCCATCCACAAAGATCACAGTAAGTCAAACTGTGGTTCTCCAGGTGCTGAGACAGCTGGAGTGCCATGAGCAAGGATCATGGAGCCAGGAAGACCTTAACAGGTTACTCATCCTGCATTCAAGCCATGGTCACCAACAGCATGCCTGCTCCTGCAGACATTTATCCTAAATCTGCACCCATGGAAACACCTCCTTGCCCTAAGCAGTCTATTCCAGAGACAAATATTCCTGTTGTGAGTCTTGCATCAATCCTGGACCTCAGCTACTGTAGTTGAGCTCATCATGTCTTGTCCTTCACAGCTGATGAAGAAGGAAGAGCTACAAGAGCTCCTCCAGTGACCATTCTGTCTCCCCTGAAACAATCCTACAGCCTGATCCATGGACACACGGCTGAAGCTTCCCATATACACAAATGCAATGCCTTACATCCCTAAAGCCACGTTCCTGCTACTCACAAAGACATTTTGCTCAGGATCAAGCCCCAAAAGACCTCAGAGGAGGTGATACCGAAAAGCCCTCATCAGGATGCCTCATCAGGACTCAGGAGAAGGATAACAAATATTTGCATCCTCTCAGCTCCATGGAGGGAAAGCCTCCCACTGTGATAATATTTATTTTTGTCGTGCATCTGCTATTTGAGTCTGTAATTAATATCAACATATTTCAAACACCAGGCAAGGCATCTCCCAGCCACAAAAAGACACTTCACTGATATATCACAGATTCACTGAGGCTAGGACAGACCTCTGATCTCTGGCCTTTCTTCTCTCAGAGCAGGGTCACTATACCAGGGCATTCAGGACCCAGCTTCTCTTGAGGGCACAAAACAAGCCACTGTGTCTCTAAAGAGAGCAGGAGGTGGAAACAAGGGAGTTTACTGGGGAGACTTCATGAAAAGAGCTTGACACAGTCCAGTGGTAGAGATCTACTCAGCGCCATACATCCTGTTGGAAAAATGTGGCAGCAGTGAGGATTGCTCTGCTGGGGAAGCACGGAGGGAAGAAAAGCACATTTCTCTATCCACCATTTCTCCCAGCCGCTCACAAAGCCTCCAGCTCTTCAGGGTCCCAGCAGCCCTGAACTAGAAGCCTTCAGGCAGCCTGCAAGGGCATTTGCTCCATCCCCAGGCTCCCTGTAAGGAAATTTGCCTGATGACTCAGAGCAGACAGTTGTCAGAGCTTTTCTTTCACACAAAGTGCAAATCTTTTTGTCTGCTCACCTTCACCAAGGATTAAGCAGGAAACAAAAGCTAAAGGACAGACAGACAAAGGCCCTGGAAGCAAGAGAAACGCTGGAACCTTGGCAGTCCCAGGAGCTCTGCTGTTGATAGCTGCAGTGTCAGGATCTCAGAGAAGCTTGCCTCGATGGGGGCGAAAGGCAAGCCCCCACCTCTATTACCCTGAAGGACAGCACACTCAGAGCAGAGCCAACTGGGCTCCAAAGCAGCAAGAACAGCAGGGCACACCCAGAGAGCTCTTCCCCTCCCTGACAGCACTGAGGGGCTCAGGGCTGCTCACCAGGGCAGTGCCCAAGAGCTGAAATCAAGCACCACTGCCTCGTGTCCAAACCCTGCAGCCCTACAGCTCAGAGAATATCCCAGCATTAATAGCCCTACTCCCTTTCTTATCTTCTCCCTGGTAAACTGCCAGCACACCCTACCTTCAGCCTTTTGAAGGTGCCTAGGACAGCCCAAAGCTGTCCTGAGCACAGTGAGGAACCTGCAGCTCTGTTGCAGGCTCAGTTTGGAAGCCCTTTTGCTCACAGCTCCAGAGTCCTGTACATGAACATGAGCCACGTCAAGGCATTCCTGGCACAGCACAGAAATAAAACTTTACACACAGATAAAACCCTCACGTAGCCAAAATGTGGACAAATATACTGTGATTGCAGAGTATGTGGTCTGTAGGTTATGGATTTGCTGTGCAGACCTCCAAAGACCTCCAGTTCCCAGCAAGTGCTCATCTTGGCTCTAGAGAAAATAAACAGAATTTTGGAGCCTGATGTGAAACCCAGCCAGCACATAAACCAGAGATTATGCCAAGAGATGTTGCACACACCCCAAATCAACTGCAATCAAGAGAAATCCTGTGAGCCACCTTCCAGCAGCAGCTGCAGATTTAAGACTGTGTTTACTCACTGTGCTTCAGAGCCAGAACTGCAAAATAATCTGTGCCTTACTCACAAAGGTAATTTAGATTTTTGTCCTGAAGAGGGACAGGAAAGGTATTCCAAAAACACCAATCAGCACTATGGTACCCTATAGGTTGTTAAAATACTTTTTTAAGATCAGGTCTCAGTACCTTTGAAGTAGCACCATGCTAGAACCTGCATCCAGGGGCAAAGGCTGAAAAGAGTGCCCAGAGGTAAGAACAACAAAGAAAAGTGGAGGGGGAAGAGTGAAAAAGAGGGGGAAAGGAAGAAAAGAGAGGGGAAAAGGAAAAGCAAGAAAAGGGAAAAGCAATGTGAGTTTAACATGATTATTCTATCCCTCTTAAATCACAAACACTGATGGAGAAGCACAACTCCAGGGCTGTACCTCCAGTCCCTGAGCCTGATTTTGCATACCCTCCCAGCCCTGCTATTCTGGAGTATGAAATCATCACCCTGACACCTGCCCAGCCAAAGGGTTCCATTTTCACAGGCTCATCCCAAGTGTGCACAGGAGGGAGCCCACAGTAATCAGGCCAGCCTGAGATCCCATCCTTAGGCACAATGCAGGGAGGATAACAGAGAGCTCTGGTTGGCAGCCAACATTTCCTGGAATTCACTTAATTCCTTCGAAAGCCGGTTATATTAAATCCAACAACAACTAGACAACAACAAAAAAAGCAAATCCTTCTGAAAAAGCATATTAGCTAGAACATGATTTAAAAAGCAAGATCTGCAGATAGAGATTATGGCCTGGCTTTTACAAGGAAAACAATTTTCAGGCTGCCCGTGATGAAAGCAATCTCTGAGCAAGTAATTTCACAATATCCATCGAGCTGTCTCATTAAAAAGCCATTGTATCTATGACACACTTCTCCTGCAATCCCTTATTTTCTAGGGGTTTTTTCCTTCCTTTTTTATTAATTTTCTTCATAACAGCCTCCTATGAACTTTTAGATGCCACACTCCAGACTGAAGGATATAAGTGGGTATTCCTACAGAAATAGCCACTGCTTCAAAAGCATTTCTAAACTTCCCCCCAAACACCTCCCTCTTTTTTTCCTCTTCCACCACTTGGATTAACTTTTCCGGGTGGGAAACACCTCTTTCTGAAGAACAGAAAAGGAGTTTTTAAGAACTAAAGGACAATTCAGTTACTGATTCCCTGCAGAAGTGATGTCTACAGACAAACAGCTAATGGTTTATCCCTTCCTCTGTAAGTGACTTTCATGAAAGAAAAAGTATCATGCTTCAGGACTCTCCTCTTTTCTCCAGAAAAAGAAAATTCAGCATCTTTTACTAGATGGTGTCTAAACATGGGAGTAAGGCAAAAGAAAACACCTCCCATTAAAATCATAACCAAAATCAAAGAAAATCCACATAATGGAGTTCAGTTGGATACGCCCAGGTTAATACTCCTCACCCCAGGCCCCAATAACCCAACGAATTCCATGTCATTTCACACAACAGGACAAGCCAAAGCATCCATGCCTTGCCGTGCCCCATCCTGGGTACACACAGGCCTTTGCAGGGTGCAGGTTCTGAGCTGTAATAACTAGCTGTAATAACTAGCACAGTATCAGGAGTTCTTTTTCCTTTGTGGTTTGAAAATATGGGGGAAAGTCCATTTTATTCAGACCTTTATGTTTATGGACCTTTTTTCCTCGGTCCCTTGAATAACTCCTCTTATATCAATTAGTTATCAGGTCCAAACCTGGTATCACCTCTCTATCACCTTTCTATCACCTCTCTCGTCATTCTGCCATTTTATAGAATGATTTCCACATCCTAAATGGTCAGGTTTTGCTTTGCTCTTTTTCAAGCTGACCCAAGAAAGCAAGCAGGGCATCACCTGGGTTCTGCTGGCACAGCTTCATGGTCCTTCTCCCAGGTGATGACAGGGGAGGGCAGCCCCTCGATCCGGCACTCAAACCGGGCCATGCCATTTTCCTCCACTGTCTGCGACTCCGGCTGCTGGAAAAAGCGTGACAATGCTGGGGAAAGAAGGAGGGAAGGAAAGTTAATAACTCAGTGTTTCTGCTGAGAAATGCAAACTTGTCATCATGTATAAGCTAAGAGAAAGGCTTTTCTCTCCTGAAGACAGCCTGAAATGTAATTCCTCCCTATCCTGTGCTCCTACAGACCCTCAGCAACCCTAACAACAGTAACTGAAAGGTTTCAATGTGTAAATTTGTTTCTTGCCTCATTTTCCACCTTAAGGCAACAGTGTGAGAGAAAGACAGGCAATTTGGCAGCTTCAGCAGTTACCTTCCTAAATTGCTTCCTTGTATGTTCCCTTGCTCCATTTGGGAAGGACACAGAATGAGAAACAGAGGGGAAATGCCACAACCCCAGAGATGAGAGTTTCCCCTTGCCTTGTAGCATTCCTGCAGCCACAGGAAATTAAAACAAGGCAAGAGGAAGAACAAGACAGATGTCAAATTACACAAAACAGCTGCCCACTGACTGGCAGTGCTGGAGACCAGAGGCAGAGCCCATAAAGTTTTGACCCTCCTTCTCCTACCTGCAAAAACCAACTTTATTCTATTCAAGTAGATGGGAGGCAGCCAAGGGGATCCAGACACCCTGCTAAGAGAAGGATGGATTTCATACATGCCAGGATACTTGTTTACTCTCCAAGGCTCACCTCTCTCTATATATGTCTTTCCATAGTAAAGAGGCTGGACTGCTTTGGAGACAAAGCACTAAGGTTTGGAATTGCTCTTGGACCACAATCCACAGCTGCCTCTTCTTCCAACCTTTCCATGCACACAGCAAAACCCTGCAGCAGAAATCCTCCCCCAGGGCTGTCAGCATCTGTCCTACCAACAGCATAACCCGAAGGCATCTCAGTCACAGGCAGAGTTTTGAATATTCATGCAGGCTCCTGGATGGGGGCAGAAAGCCCCCAGAAGAAATGGCTTCTGCTTTATCAATCTCTGTTAAACTGTCTTTGCTGTGAAACCTACCCTGCTGGACAAATCCATCCAACAATGCTCTAACACAAGTGCCAGAAACCCCAAATGTGGAACAAGAAACATAAATTTCAGCCAAGAAATCACACTTGAACGCTGGGCTGAGCATAGCACTGTGCTCAGAAGGACCCTGAGCGACCTCCTGGCCCTCCAACACAATTATGTGCTTGTCTCACCACCGCTTTCCAAGAACATCCATCATTGCTTTGGATTTTGTAGGACTCCAAACTTGAAGTTTTTCTTTGCATCTCACACACACAAACATCCATGCACACATATACATGCTTTATTGCAGTGTGAGCTTGAGAAAGTATGTACAGTTGGGAAAATGAAATGCTTTTGCACGACCCATTTTAACCTCGGCATATTCTCAGCTGTCATTAGTGTTTTTCTTTAATTTAAATAGTTATCACATGTTTCAAGCAACTCATTGCTCCCCGCAGCAGCTACAGACCAAATTCTCCCACCAGCTGTCTGCCACGTTTCGTTTTTCAATTCAATACAAATGGAATGAAAAATGTTTTCCTGGAAAAAATTGAAAAATACATTAATATGTAAGGCCTTAATTCAGCCAACTGCTTTAGTATTCTCAAATATACACTGCAGACCACTTCACCACAGAGTAATTTCTACAAATTACAAAACCTTTTAAGCTCATGTTAATAAAACTTGCTGAATCCAAGAGTTTAAAAGAAAATCCATCAAATGCCAGTGCATATTCAGGATGGCACCATCAAAGCAACCTTCTCCTGAGAGCAGATACCCTTAATCCTCTTTCCCATTATTCTCTTCTCATCCTACAGGTGTCAATGAGAATATTTTGGCAGGCTCTGGAGGGCCATGTACTCAGGAAGATAATGATGGGAGGTAGGAAGCCTAAAAAAAGAAATTTGTTAGCATTTCTGTTTCCTCCACCTCAAGCAGCATCACCTGTCTCTCTGCTGCTCATTATTAAGTGGCATCAGCTTGGTGTACAAAAGGTGACAGAGCCTCCTGGGCTCCCTGGCTTACCAGGCAATAACTTGTCCTGGTTATTCGTAGCTATCACCTGCCAGATCTGGTCCTACAAGCTTTAAATTCCCAGCTGAGAACCAAATCCTGCCCTTTACCTCCACCCAGCCCTATCTGCCCACTGTGCTGGAATGGCTCTTCAAGAGCAAAGAAAAGCATCCCCAACAGAACCTCACTAGGATGTGGAGGAGTGTGACCAAACAGTGCCCCAGATTAGGGAGCACAGTGTCCCTCTTGGAGCACACAGGAACAGCCACACTTCCCAAGGGGAGTCACAGCTCCTGGCAAAGCCATGGCTTTGTCTCACAGCAGGCTGAGAGCTCTGTGGGGCTGGGGGCTCTACCATGGCAATGCCCAGCAAACCATCTCAGAACTCTTGGGGTGGGCTTCAGAGGCTGAGCAGCTCCATCATATTCCTTTCACAGCACAAGGTTAGGGACAGTGGGGACAGGGATGGGCTGGAAAAAATCACCCCTGCAAGCTCTGAAAGAAGCAGCCTGCAGAGTCCTCTGTGAAGGAGAGGACAGGGAACTTCAACTGGGACCTTATAAGCACAGAATGTAACACCAATTCAAAGCAAGAGAAGTGAAAAAGTTCCTTTGATGCAGAACTGAGCAAGACCCATGGATGTCAGCCCTGAAAGGGTCAGGCAGAGACAGACTTGCTGGCTGGGCTGATCACTGCTCCACAAGCATCTGCACCAGCTTGGGGCCAACACCACAGCATGCTGTGATCCCTTGTGTTCCTCCTCTCTCATCCTCAGGAGTACCAGGGTGGAATGGATGAGGCAGGACACGTACAGCACCTCCAGCGCAACTCAGAGCTGTGCTGCCAACAGCTGGGGCTGGGAGGAAAAAGAATCAGGCAAGGGAGGAGAGGACTGGAGAGCAGCTCCTGTCACTTGGACACGCTGCACGGACGTGCGTGCAGGTCACAGCAAGTATAGGACAGGCTCCAACACACTGCTCACCCTGGGGCCACAGCATCCTTGGAGGGGCTGCTCTCCTCCCACAAACAAATCCTGGGCAGAAGAATTCTGCTGCTGCAGAAGTGCTGCAAAGTGAGAGGTTTTCCCACAGGGAGGCAGCGAAAGGAGATGCTTGAGGGGAAAAGGCAGACAAAGACGACACATACTCAACATTATTTTCAACTTCACAGCTAAGGTTTAGCTTGCAAAGCCATCCTGAGCCACAAAACCTCCCAGCCGTGTTGCACTGATTATCCTGAACACCTTAATAGGCCACTCAGTAAAAATTACCCACTGTAGGTGAGAAGGTGAAGAGCATTACAGCAAATTGCCCTCAGCGACAGCCAAAGCACTGGGCTCTGCACCTCCAGGAGAGGGGCAGGCAGCTCCCTCCCCACTGATATGTTAAACCCAGCTGGAGCCAAGCCGTGTGCGCCAAGGCTTTTAGCTCTGAGCCCAGGGGTGACTGCAGGATGGTGAAACACAGCACCCTCCCCCTCTCCCAGCAGCGAGATCCGTGCAGGAGGCTGTGGGCTTGGAAAGGCTGCCAGCCAGCAACACTACACCCCAGGCAGAAAATGCAGTCTATGCAAGGAATTCAGCCTTCTGAAAGGGGCTCACTGCTCTCTCCCACAGCGCTTTGCCCCCAGACTCTCTGCGTGCTCTTCCTCTTTGTACCTTCTACAATTATTAGGAGGTACTTCCAAGGTGGGGGCAACCTCAGCCCCCACTCAGATCTCATACACCACCCAGACTACCCCTCTCTGAACAACTCACCTCTGAACTGGCTGGGGGTGGGAGAGGAACACGCTAACAAAGTGGTGGGAGCAATTTGCCACGGCTCCCCCAGCACGGCGCAGGCCCAGCCAGCACAGCGCTCGTCTGCAGGGCCATATGGCAGCACAGGATTGCTCCTGCTCTCCACAGGAGCCAGCTCCCCACCTACCCAAAACAGCATCTAAATCCACATCTAAAGTCATGGATGGTCCAGAGCCTGTGCATTCATCTGCAGGAAGTTTTTCTGCCCAGCGTGGCTCTGCCTACAGTCCCTGGCCTTCACTCACCCATGCCCCTAATTCACAAAATAAATAGGATAAAATCTATAAAATAAATCCTTAAAGTAAGAACAAATCCTAGTGTACCATTCCTCAAATCCCAGACCCACAGGGCGCCACAGAGAAGACAGACTGTCCATGTGGAGAGAGGATGATGAGAGATCCTGTGTGTTAATTCCTGCTGTGGCCTGTCCCTCCTGGTGCAGGAACACTCCAAACCTCTCCCGTGCTCCCTGCCAGCAGCCATGCAATGCTGGTCCATTCCCTCCAGGCACAGTAAACGTCTTCATCTGACAGGCACAATTACTGTAATTTTCTACAACCTCCCTTGCACAAAATGTTTAAGCTAAATTAAAAGCTTTAACAAATCTTCATCAATGTAGTTGTTAACAGGTAGAAAGCTACACCTTCCCACAACTACAATAATGCCCCTGGTACTTCCATGTGGGAGCACATGGGGTTCAGGAAAACCTGCAGGAAAACCCAGTTTATCAGCCTGAGCAGCTGCGTGTTTAACAGGCACATAGGAGCCCTCACAGCCTTGCTCCTCCCCCTTTGCCATGGCCACCACTGCCACGAGGTGTGGACAGGGACAGTGGCATGGGTCCCTTGGTGGCACACAGGGTGCCAGGGAACACTGGGCAGCAAGCCATATGTTTATCCAGCAAAATGCCAATGAGCTGAATTCCTGGATCATGGTGGAAAGATGGAAATCCTTACACTGTCACAGCCTTCACACGCCATTCAACCTCCACCACTCTAACCTGACTGCTCCAAAAGGCCTCCTCCAGCCTCTGGGCTCACTGCTGCCTGCAGCATCCCCTCCCTCCACTGGGAAGCTGGCAGCCCTTACACAGAGGTGCCAGAGCTGCTCTTGGGGCCCTCAGGGGGAGGAGTGGACTCCCACAAGCCTGAAACACAGCAGATGACACCAAGAGCACCAAACCAGTACTGAGCAAGGGAGGTGCTACAAACACCCAATGCTCCTACTTGTTACTGCAAGACCCAGTGGCACAGAGAGCCCCATAGCCCTGCATGGGAACCCCATTCCAGGGAAGGAAAGTACCTGCAGGTCAGAAGGACAAACTCATGGCAGGAATAACACATCCCACCTGCTGAACAGGTTTTCTACTACTGCCCTGTCCTGACTAGCAGTCCCTAAGGCAATCAGCACAAAGAATAAGTTCATCCACTCCATCCAGCTTTGGACAGACCATGTTCAGTAGCAGGGGAAAAAATGAAAAAAACCCAAGCCTTTACAATCCTCACTTGCTCCAGCTGAATGCTAATAGAGCAAGTGCTTCTGCCCAGCCCTCAGAACAAATCGAAGTGAGAGATGCATCTCATTAATCAATTCCCTCGCTGCTCCCTGCTCAGAAATGGATAGGTTATGGCAGGTGCGCGTGTGTGCCACGGAAGCTGCATTTTCCCTGTGCAGATGGTAATAAAAGGAGACCTATGAGTACACACAAGGAAAGAGTTCACCTGAAATTTCCCATTTCTGGGACAAACACAGAAGGGCATGGAGAGAGGCATCACCCATTTATGCTCTTCTGGAAAAATCCAGGAGGAGAGAAGGGCAATTTAAGTCAGCCTCCCCATTTTGAGATGTCTCCACTGCTCTAACTCGTTAGACACCAAACAATAAACCCAGGACCATAAAAGAGACACAGCCCACTGCAACTGGGCAAGAGACACAGTGCACACTTCAACGTAAGTCACCCTAAAAGGGAATAAATATATCCTAACTCAGACTGTCTGGGACTGAGGCAGGAGCACCTAAATAAATCCATCTGGACTAATGACAGCTCCTCCCAAACAATACCTGTGTGCAGGATCCCTGACTGCATGCTAAACATTTTCTGAGCAGAAAAGGAGGACGTGTTGCAAAAGTCAAAGATTCTCCCCTCATCTGGCAAAGCTTCACCAGCAGTTCTGGTTTCTACAGCACAGTGCTCACAGACTGAAACACTCCCTGGCCAAACCTGGATGGCCCTGTCTGGGGTACCAGAGCCTAAAAACATCCCAGTGTAAAGGGGGTGTCAGGACATTATCTGGGCACCTTCACCCCCCTCAACTCCTATGGTGTGCCTGTGCAGCTGTTTTTAGCAACATTTAACATACACAAGTCACTGTACTAGAAATAAGTGTTACTGTATTTGCATTATTTTCTAGCCTCACCTATTTGGCAGGTCAAGGAATCATTTATTTGCACTCACTTAAAATAGCCCCCAGGAGCCAAGCCTGAATATAAAGGAATTTTATTCTTGAACTCTGTGCAGAGATTCAGCAGTTCAGATCTTGGAGTGTCCTTCTAAATCCAAACAAAAACTGCCCTGAAGAACCCTTTCTTTCATCTTTTCCATACAAAGAGATATTCACCTCACAAGCTGCCACAGTCATATCCCCCCACAGCCACCTCTCCATGCACAGGGTGCTGCACTCAGGGCTCTGAAGTTCTCTGCAAAAACAAGCACTGTCTTTTGGAAAGAGGAGGGTCCTGTTTTTAATTCATAGCTGATGGCACTTACCTGGGAGAGTTACACAGGATGTTAACAGTGGGATAACAGGAATACACCACTGCTTATTTGTGGACTATCCCCAGTCCTATCTATACATTATTATTATGATTTTATTTCACAGACATTTTATCTCAAGCTCCTGGGGAAGCAGATTTCTGTACAAGTACCAGGAGGGGAAGGAAAGAAAATGAACAAACCTCCCAGAACACTTACTTGAAAATCTGACTGCAGCTGTTTGACTGGTGACAGTCCCTAGGGAGGTGTGAGACACACAGGAGTAGTTGCCCTCAGCACCATCCCTCTCGGGATATTTACTGTCCTTTGCCACAGCCTGGGATGAGATGAAGAGTGATCCATTTGGAAGCACATGGAGATGTTCTTGCTCCACTAATGGAAACCCATTCTTCTTCCAGGTGATATTGATCACTTGCTCAACAGGGGTCAGGTTGCAGTCCAAAATCACCACTTGGTTTGGCTCCAGAATCACCTTTGCAGGACCAGCACTACAGCTCAGCTCCAGAGAATCCCCTTCCGACAGCCTCCCTGCAAAGCAAAGACAGTGTGGCAGTGGGGTTACTTTCCTTGACTGAATCACATCCCAGTTTTACACAGCAAAGGAACCATGGCTGGAGGTACGAGGTGAAATTCAGCCCTGTTGGGAGACCAGCACAGTCCATGACTCCTGTTCACTGCATTCTCCATCCCCCATCCCTATGGCTGTACAACCTGCACCATTTCTGCCATTCTCAATGGGCCCAGCAGCCACCCCTGCTGTCCACACTTGTTTCCATGCTGGATTCAAGCAGAAAGCAGCTGGAAGAAGGTGAAGAGGTGGTAACAGCAAGAGCAAGCACAGAAAATGCAGCACCATGGCTGGCCGTGGCAGGCTCCTCTCTCACTTACACATCAGAGCCTCCTCCAAGGCTGATCAACCCCCACAAGACAATTAAGTCAAGGAAAAGTATCCAAGCCCCATGTGGCACTGCAATGCCAATGACCACAAGCTAGTTAGAGCAGCTGCCCCTCTTACTGGCAGTAAGAGCTCAAGTCCAGCTGAGAAAGAAGCAACTCCCACTGATGTTCATGTTCTGGGAAACACATTTCAAATGAAAGACAATAAAAGAACAGTTAAAAACATGACCTGCTGTCTCTGAGCATTTTATCCCATACAGGTGAATCCAGAGCAAGAATGGATGGATGCAGTTTCTGCACTAGAAAAGGATATTCCAGTTGTTAGCAGACAGCACCCAGCACATGCCCTTAGGCAACCTTCCTGCTGCAGCTGGGGGCCAGAGCAGTGACCAGCAACAAGCTCAGCTGAACAGATCTTGGTCTGGCTGACTTCCAAACCCACGCACTCGAGGGGGCTCCACCTCTGAAACAATGCTCAGCATTTCCTAAAAGAATATTGCCATTAATAAAATGCATTTGCCGTTAGAGTTCTCCAGAGACACTAAGTCAATGTTAGCTGGCAGCGCTGCTTCCACACACCAGCAATTTCAATCTCTGCTGTGCTCAAACCATCACCATCCACTCTTTTTATGGCTCTGCTCCAAATTATTTTGTCACTGCTCCAATCAGAAATGTTTCCTGCCTCTATAACAAGTTTATCAACACTGGATATGAACCACATGGCTCCCTGCCCGTCTTCTATCGCAGAAGGCTACAGATTAATTTTATAGGAATTCAAACACCCTATTAAACCTGCTACTACCTACTGCTGATAAAAGGGCTGCACTTTAAAAAGAGTGTGTGTTAAGCATGCAATTAGGGGCAATGACACGCAAAATTACATATGCAGGGAGATGGAATTATTTCAAGGCATGTGCTGGAAACCACAGGTGCCCCTGAAGGAAGGGCCTAACCCTGTCCCCATGCGTGGCCAACTCGGTGACCGTGGGGATGGGAACTTGTCAGGTTTGTCATTGCTGCTGGGTTGTACAACCACTGAGAACTTGGTGTTGGCCAGCTCTGTCCCTTCAGTGACCAGGAGGCCACACAAGAACCCTGCCTGTTGACTGCCACTGTTATGGGACAGAACAGACCCTCTTCTGTCACCTGCTCTAGGACATCCAGGGGCAATCTCCCAGAGACAAATCCAGCAGGATACAGAGATGCCCATGTCACAGTCAGCACAACAGCCAGGCACTGTACTCCATGACAAAGGGGCAGCCATTGCCAACACAGCTACCTGCAAGCCCCTGCATTTAGGGTTTTCCCACATGTATGCTTCCACCATGCTGCTATCTCACACTCTGCAAGGAGAAAGCACAAGCAGAAGCAGCAGACACCCCTGAGCTTCAGTGTGCATACACCACAATGGAATTTCTAGATTTGTCAGCCAGCACAGCCCTGGCAGGTCCAGGTCAGGCAAATGCCACCAAGTGCCCTTGTGTAGGGGCAATTCTGCCCATTCATGTCTCCTAGGGCAGACTGGTCCTTTGAGGATCACAGCAAGGTAAAGAACTCAGTGGTTCCCTGGGAGGATGGATGGTTCCCAGGGGAACACAAGGCTGAAAGGCTGCCCAGGATGTACTGGAAAGACACTGCCTCTGGAAGCCTTTCATGCAAGACAGCAGGTACTAAAAACTTTGTTGGGTAAAGTCTTCGTTCTTTGCCTTTCCTTACATATGTCATCTTTAGAAGCTCCTGTTCATCACTTGGGAAAACAACCTGTATATCTGTCCTATTTTCTAGTTTCTTCAGACAGCAACTAGAATGGCATTTTGCTGAAAATACTCCTCCTCTTCCAAAGGTGAAGTGCAAGGGGACAGCCAGGAATAGAGAAGGGGCCTGCAGTGCATCTTCCCACATTAAGAAGCAATTATCATCCTCTCAAACTTCAACTCCTTAAAAAGTCAACTCAACCTGCTTGTAGCAGAATAAGAACAGAACACATTTTCCATCACAGAAAAAAAAAGTATTTGCTTTTCAAAACCCTGTGGTGATGTTTCTATATCCCTAAATCATACAGTTATTTTCCCCAAAGTCAAAATCTACTGGGATCCAAGCTTCTACTTGGTTGGTCAAACATGTGTGACCACCTCTCCTTGTTTATTACTTACACAGCCTGCTGGGAAGGCCTCCAGCTGAGCAAACGAAGTTCCCACCCAATGCAAGACTGCTCTGACCTGTCCCAAATCATCCAGCCCGCCTTCCTGCCCTTTTGGCCCCAAAATACTGCAAGTTTGGGTGACAAGCCATTTGCACATACAGTGGTTGAGCAGCAGGGTCCAGAGTGCAGACTCGGCATTGCAAAAAGCCCCAGTATGACTTTTGTCCCAAGATGCATAAACACTCTGCATAAACTGCATAAACACTCCTTGATTAAGGAAAAAAAAATACTTTCCAGGCTCTGGAAAGGTCTGGAGGAGGTCTGGTTCAAAACACCCCACTAAATTAGCAAGCCTGACAATGAGATAAAAGCCCCTTCAAGGGAAGGGATCAGAAGAGAGTAAAATTAGTCCAAGTGAGATCAAAGACAAATGAAATCAGGAATGTTAAGTGCTTACAGAAGCTGCTGACTATTTCCAACCTCCATTCTTCATCCTGTAGTGACAGAAATGGACAGGACCCTGGTTAAGAACAGAGCCACGTGCTCGTGCAGCTCACCTCCACTCTCTTACCTGCGAGGTGATGCTGTAATGAATGCAGTCAAGGTGGGCTTCCAAGACAGGAGCCAGAAGGGCTTTTTACACATCAGTCCTAGGCAGATGTTCCAGCTACAGACCTGTGCTTTGGAGCCAAACAGCTTTCTGCTTTTGACTCCTGCTGGAAGTAGTTTCAGCTGCTGAGCTATTCCAAGGTGGGCAGTAACAGCTTTCAGATCATAAATGTATGTGCAAGTCCACACTCACATGTAGATACACATGACATACTTGTGCATTCACATACAGAGTTCTGGGGGAATGCAGATGTATTCAAACACAGAGAATGCTCTGGAATGGAGGGTCTTTGATGTAGCAAGTTAAAAGCATTTTGTTCCCATGAAAATTGTATTTTCTGACCCAGGCTCTGCAGGGTTTTTTCACTCTCCCCTGTGTTGCTAACCCCTAGGCTATATTGTGTATAAAAACAGCCCAGGAGAAAATGTTCTTTTTCTCCCATCTATTTCCTCACTTCCATCAGCCATCCATTTACCTCCGGCATCCAGGCCCAGTGAAGTAAATTAAAAAGTCTCCTGTTGAGTGGCATAAAAAAACAGGGCGTTTCAAATGAACAAAGGTCGTCAAATCTTCAAGGCACAAAGCTGTCCTCTGCCCTCCATGGGAGCACAGCCCCTGCCAGCCTGAGTTCAGATCCAAGGCAGGCATCTGAAAATCCACATTAAACCAGCCAACAGCCCTTCCCCAGTCGCACATCTCAGCGTCCAGCCAAACCCCACTCCTATTATCTCCTCTCCCCAACATCAAAGGGAGGCAGGAATAGCCCAACGTACCACTGAGTAAAGGGGAAAAAGAACAGATTCTGTTGGGTTTTAATTTCAAATCTATAACTAAGCAGGTGAAGTGTGAGCGAGCAACACAGCAAGGTCTGACAGATGGCTGACAATGCAATTACTTGGGCAGAGGTGAGACCCTCACAGCAGCGTTTTTACATTCAGGACATGCAGTACTCCAAACCCATGGAGTTGGGAGCTTTCACTCCATGACTAAGAACAGAAAAAACCCCCACTTGCATCCTTGCACATAAGGCTATTTCCCATCCCTTCCCTGAGGTTTAACCACTTAAATCAAGGTGGAAAAACCTAGACAAGGGAGAAGCTTGTTCTGGTGAAATTTTGGCTATCATTAGTAAACATGTCCTTGAGCTCTGCTACACAGCACAAGCAAATAAAAGGTTACTGTTCAACAGGAGACAAATGGCTTTGTGCAGAGGAGAACAAGTCGTGGTTTAGTAATTACTGTGAAAACAAAACATTCAGGCATAAACCAAAAGGGATTCAGTACACTGGCATAACTGTGTTCCTTTTCTAGCACAGCTGAAATCACCTGATCCACAACTCCTGAGTAAGGCCCATAAGACTGACAGCACATCTCTATCAATTCTATCTTCTCTTCAAGAAACTCATTCACCTGGGAAAAGCCAAAGACATTTAGGCACACACAAGATCCCAAGGCACAACCACTCCTACAAACCCCAGCCCAGTCAACAATTCCAAGGCTCAGACCTTCACTTCAAGGCAGGGGAGGCCCATCTTTAGCACAGCTGAGTGAGGCCCTGGGAGCAGCTCAAGGACACCCATCCAAAGCAGCCAAACCACTGACAGCCTCCAGTGCCTTCCTGAGAAACCTCTCCAACACTCCCAGCCCAAAACAAAGAGAGCTGAGCCAAGCCAGACAGGACCCATTACGGCACAGGCCTTGGGAGATTAATACTTCACAGGGAGCAAAGTACAAGGGTTTCTAATCTGACACACTTCCAGAGCTGACATCACTTCTAGTTCTTGGCAGCCAGAGATTTTCCTGGGGAGCCACTGTTGTGCTGCAGGTCCCACAGCCTGGAGCCCGGCCAGCATGTTTCCTATTCCACACACATCTGGCCCTTTGAAACTGGCTTGTGCACCTTGCAGAGATCCAGCCAAAGAAAACCTTCCCAGGAGCAAGAAAGTGGCTCAGGCAAGGAGAGCAGAGCACTCGGTCGTCGTGTGTGTTCTGTGGGATATCAGGCAGTAAGAGGAAAGGGCTCCTCTCTCCCCTCCACATCCCACAGGAGGTGGCAGGAATTCAAACTGCATTTGAGCCTCTGCACTGTCGTCTGCCTTAATTTATGTATTTATTTTGGATGTTGAACTCCTGGAACTCAACAGCACAATTAATCTTATTTAATTGGGAGTGAACAGCACTGAAGAAAAGTGAAGTTACTCCTTCCAAAGGGTTTTCCTACCTCTCAGCAAGCCAACTACTGTGCCATTGTTCTGCTTAATGTAACCTTCTGCCGATGCTCTTCAGAGGCTCTTAGGAGCTGTAGAAAATCTTTACGTTCCCATTGTCTAATTCAAAGAGTGACTATACTTCAGTGTGTCCCCATTAAAGCCACACAAAGCTCTCTTTCTTCTTGGAAACTTTATGCATTGACAATTACAAGTCAATAGCTTGGTCTCAGTCTGTTTTTAGGGCAATTGCACTTGGCAAGTGGTGACCCAGAAAGAAATCTGGACAAAGGTCTCCGACAGTCTGCATGCTGGGTGCTCAGCAACACCATCACTGAAAGCAGAACCGGAGGAGCTCCGGGCTTGGAGCACCCCACTCCCATGATCTCTACAGAATGGGAGGCTGAAAGAGGAGCTGGACACCTAAATCCCCTTGTGCATCACTTGTTCAGCCTCCCCACGGCACAATAAAATAGAAAGCATTCTTCCACCAAACCATAAGGAGGCCTGTGAGACAGAAGGGTCAAGATCCCTACATTCCCTGCTTAGTTACCAGATGTTACTGGAACTTTCCACCTTGTAATAGCAACAGGAATAAGAAAGTTACACCTTCAACACCCATTAAGCCTCTCTGGAACAGAAGGCTCCTAAAACTAATCTCCAGAGCTGCTGAAAAGACCATTTTATCCACACTTGATATCCAGGCGCAGCAGAGCAGTTCCAGTGCTGAGCAGTGCTCACGAGTGGGAAGCCAACCTTATCCTAATTCTGCATATAAGCAACCTGGATGGTTTATTTAATAATGCAGCATCTCCCACTGCTGCAGGAGTATTTATCCAGCTGGCAGCAAGGGACTCTCAGATCATCCCCTGTCACTAAGCTGATCCCAGCCTTTCATGAGCAGCTGGGTGCCAGCCCGGCACTGCAGGCGGCAAGAGGCGGCATGCGGAGAGTGTCCCATTGTCCCCACATCAAGGGGCCGGGTAGGAGGCTGCGCCAAGAGCAATCCCCTCACACCCTGCACACATCCAGCTGCAGCCATGGTGTCTGTACATGTCCTGGTCACCCCTCAGCTTGGGCCTGGGTGCACACTGGTGCCCCTCAAGTCCTGGCACACATCCAGACCCAGGATGAACACTGGCAGGGAAAGCTGGAGCATGCAACTCTTCCCAGTGAACAATGCTGGGCATGAGCCTCTGGCCTTTGTCCTGTTCAAATCCTCAGTTCAAAACAAAAGAGCAGAAGGGATGGCATGAAAGAAACATCTAAAACACATGCAACACTGTTTATGGGCCATACCTGGAAAGAATGATATCATCTAAAGCTGTAATTACAGTAAACAGATGTGCTGGTTTGGGCTGGGATTGAATTAAGTTTTTCACATGGGGAAGTGAATACCTTTGTGTAAAAATGCAACATACACCAAGGAAAAAGAACAGCTGAGAAGGTCTGCATGGAAGTATTTTTGAAGATGCTCCTAACACTGAAGTCAACTGAAGTTGTTCATTTTAGCCACCCAAGACCATGAAAACCACCAACCCACACAGCCCTGGAAACTCCAAACTAGTAAAATGCCAACTGATTTCTAGAAAGGACTAAGTGCTCTCCTGCTTCCACAGAAGCATCAGATTTGCACAAATACCTGTCTACAGATGATGCCTAACAGATAGGAACAAACACCACACCAGCTCTCAAGATTGAGTTCCTTCTCATTGAGACTGTGTTATTCTGATATATCCCCTGTAACAAATGGTCCAGAAAGATGAAACAAATCAATAGCAGTAATAATTTATTCATTGTGTTGAATTGTCAATGGCAATTATAACAGTAAAGTGCTTGACTTTCACAAAAGTTAAGTGTTCACATTTCTCCCCTCTGACCCCAGAAGGGTTTCTGAAGGCAAAGGAAGCCTAGAATTTCAAAATCCAGATTTGCTAAACTCAGCTTTTATCAGGTCCTCTCCCCAAGGTGTCTCACAGTGGAACAGGGAGAGGTGCCCCATGTAGAGCAATATAAATGTGAGCCTCCCTCGCACTGAAGGATGCTCAAAGTGCCCAAGTGACTTAAACACTAAAATCCCTGAAAGTCTCTCCACAATCCCCACACTGCCTGATCCAGGGAGGACTGAGCTGTTCCTGTGCCTTTCTCAGCCACTCCACACCCACCACACAGAGCACCAAACCTCAGGCTTTGCTCTACCAACATCTCCAAGGCAATGTCCATCTCCTGGCCCTCATCTTCCCCTTCTTAAAAAGGCCAATGAGGAACAGCTGAGATGATCCCAGCAGAAGCTGCTGCAAGCATGGGACACATGGGGAACTCAGGACAGAGCCCTGGGTTTGCATTCAGAGATTTACAGTGTGGAGGCACATTAAAATCACAAGCTTGAACAAGTGCACTGGAACAATAACACATCACAGTCCTGTAATTGGGCCCTGAAATACACTTAGTGAAAAATACAGACCAGCTGCAATGCTGGAAATGCTCCTAATGCAATCCAAGGTAATTATTGGTAACAGACCATCAAACAAGTGCATTAATATGCTCTGATCAGAGAGAGAATCAGATGGACAGTCTGGCATAGCAGCTTGTACCTGCAAATTATGTAAATGATTGGAAAGAGCAAAGCCCCAAAGCCCTAGAAACACTAACTCTAATGAAAGTTATTAAATGCTATGCTTTTTGTTATCTGCTGGTGTTAACATCAGAAGGCCCATTTGCTGCAGTGACTGTAATTGTGCTGCCGAGGGTCCAGGCTGAATAAGCCTGAGATTTGTAGACTAAAACAACTGCCTTGGATTTGCATGATCTCACCAACACCCGTTTAAACACATAATGACTTCCTGTATTTTTCACTGATGTTGGAAAGGAAACCCAGTTATTTTGCTTTTGTGAGATGCACAGGTTCCTGATTTTACTTCAGCATACATACACTTTATCTGCAAAGGACACAGAGGAGTCTGAAAGAAGATCTCCTGTTACAACATTACCTATTTTTATACTTCAACTGTTCAATTTAGCATACTTTTAGGATACACTTTCATCTCTTCATGCCTGAGAAAGCTAAAAGTATGCAGTATGATACAAGCTTCAGTATCATCCCTCTTGGGAATAGTCACTTAACCAGATACTAATATTAACAAATAAATACACAAAAAATCCTTCACCTGTGGGCTACAGTTTAAGAGTGTTTTGTAGCTCTTTCCCCGTGGTTAATGCCTTCGCATATTCCAAAGATACAAATATAAATACATTAAATTGAAAAATGTTCAGTTCCAACAGTGAATATTTCATCAGTCAAGTTCTCACCACCCAACAGCATTAAAAAAAAAAAAAAAAAAGGCAGCATAGCCAATGCTAAAGCTTGGGAAAAGCTGAAGAGGAATGAAACAGTGTCCCCACTCCAAGTCCAAATCCAGCAGCCAAACTTCCCAGCTAATACATCCTGTCCTCTCTACCAGACAATTCTTTAGCCTTTGTAACTCAAAATTTTACACACAAAATGCAGTGTATAGCTGCGGAGCAAGCAGACAAGAGCCCACCCTGCTTCTCCCTCGTTATAAAGATCTCCAGCTCTACTTAACAATTTCAGAAGAAACACACCACTTGTAATTTTATTTTCTTTTTTTCATGTTGCAAGACAGGCAGACTTCCAGCTTTAATGGTGCACCCAAAGACTCATCCACCTCCACTGAGAATCAGGGGCACCTCCATTGAATTTCATGGTCTGGTTCACTGTCCATCTCGCTTCCCAGCTTGTCAGGTGTGTTGCATGCCACCAAGGACAGCAAGAAAGCTCAGCAGCAAAGGAAGGAGGAAGAGTATGTTACAGAGAAAGGACAGAAGCCCTTTGACTCTGCTCCTGCTTGGGTGTACCAGGCTTGTGCTTGGAGTGCCAGCTCAGCCCCAGAGCCCCAGCTCGCCCACCCTGGCTCTCTGCAAAGGAGGCAGGAGTGACAGCAGCTGCTGTAATTTATTAGTTGTGTCTGTTCACGCTCACCAACCCTCCCCAGGACGCACCGCTCCGATCGCAGCCAGACGGAAACGGCGAGTGTGACTCCAGGCAGCGGGAAAAACACTTCTCCAGCACGTGTGCCTCCCCTTCACAGGCTCCACTTCCAGTTGTCTTGCCTGTCATTAAAAGGAACTTACAACCTGCTGCTGAACGATGTACTGTAATCAACACAAACAGCCACAAGATCCCCTGGAAAGCATGTGGGAGCGCTGCTCAGCAGCGACATTTATGAGTGCAGGATCCCACAGATCAGAGCAGACCCAACTCTCCTGAGTATTTCCACTATTTACACTGAGATCAGAAAATTAAAATGATATTTTACGCTTAATGATTTGAACAAGACCTGTGAAGTCCTTCTCTCGGTCCCATTTACAACACAAACGCCAATGACAGAGCAGCAGATGGTCAGAAACACTCCCCTAGAATATTCAGGCGATTCAACTTGAATCTGTGCCCAAATCATTTAACTTTAATGGATTCTTTCATTAACAACCAAAGAAAGGGAATATGGTTGCCAGGACATTAAAATCACTTTTTCAATTATACTGTTATAAAATCGAACAAATTAGCTGTAATTCTTAGCTGAAGCTTAAATGGAAGCATGACTTTATGAAAGAAATTAAAATTGATTTGGATTAGTGGGCATCAAGGGCTTTTTAAAAATTAACAAGATTCTTATGACTTCATAGCATGGATGGATTAGCTGGAGGTTTTGCTGCCCTGTGCTTGCTACCTGCCAAAGCATGGCAGCTGGCTTCACAGCATTTGTTACAGCGGGGTTTAATTAGACTGAAGGGAGAGAACACAAGGATTGAAGCTGGAAACAAAGTTCTAGAGAAGGAGGGTGGTGTCTGAATTCACCTTTTGGACCCAGCCCAGCAGAGTCTTGGCAAAACTCAGGGAAATCATAACCTCTAAGCTTTAGCAGGACAAGGTCTATTGGCTGTAGTGCTTAGCTTGGGATGGGCTTACAAAACTGTACTGGATGCTTTACAAACACCAAAAAAGAAATCAAGCCCAAGATGTCTGCTGTAAAAAACACTTTAAAGAACTTTAATGCAAGCTACTGAAAAAAAAAAAAAAAGAAAAAAAAAAGAAAAAAGATCCAACATGCCATAAAAACCCAGAGCAGGTAAGGATTAACAACGGGAGCAGCGGTAAGAGCAATTCAAAAAGGAAACAGGAACTGTAATACTGGGCACCAGGATGCAAGCTACCTACAACACAGAGCAATGGGGTCACACTAGGAAGAAAAATGCCCTTTATATTGTATAATATGAACTTAATGACAGAGACCTTCACTGAACACAACTCGCATTGATCCTAAAGACCAGGAACCCTAAGATGTACTTTAGAGAGCCATCCCCCTGCCAGGGAAGGGAGTGATTTGGAACTGTTGACCAGAAAAAAGAGACTGAAACCAAGCTGGAGACTTTTATACCTGCACTGGACAAAACCTTTTAACATTTACTTATTAAAAAGAAAGAAAAAAGAAAAAAAGGCACTAGTGGGAACAATCCTGTTTTGACCCCTGTGAGCTGGATGGGATGTTCCAGCGCTCAGGCTCCACCCCGAACAGCTCCAGGATGAGGCACTGCTGAGAGCACCTGCCAGCTGGCACAACTGCCCTCTCTGTAAGGTAAATGCAGCAGAACATTTCAAAACCATTTTCATGAAATTTTGCAACACAAAGCACTTCAGATGACTCCCATTTACGAGTCAGCATTTCATATTTAGTTATTTCTGCTCTTTATTGCAACACAGTGGGTGGCAATTTGCATCAGTAAAAGCTGACTGGAAAAGTTAATCTTTCTTTGGACAATCCTGAATATTACTGCTTTGCCATAATCCTGCTGGTTTGTCACCCTGTATCTGGCTTCCAGATATGCCACAGAGTAGTGTTCTCCAATAAATCAAGAGGAGCTTTACCCTTTGAACCAAGCTTTGAATTGTAATCGCTGTGGGTCTCCACGTGCTTGTTAGCAGGTCTTATATTTAAGAAAACAGAAGAACACATTTTAATCCAGAACCTTTCAAGATCCATGTGTCTTTGAGTTCTTTTAATGATTTAAAAATCAGGGCACCCTCTGGTTTTCTGTTAGAACTAATGGCAAGATTTGGCCTAGTAGGGTGGCAACTATGCACACATAACACACACAACCAAGACCTTTATCTCATCTAGGGCAGCGATCTGAAAAGCCTGGAGTTTGTAAGAAAGGAGACCCCTGGATGAGACTGTCACTGACAGTGATCTCTTTGCAGGGCAAAGCAGAATGGGCTTCACAAACCAATGTTTTAGGCTGAGGGTGATTTTTACTTTTGCACCACTGCAATGGCACAAGAGCAGGCACATCAAATTCAGGGGCTTCTGCTGAAATGGCAGCAAATGTCAGGGTAGGGACGGTAATTTCCAGCCAAAACCATAAGAACTTCCCAACCCAAACTGCCTGACCCCACCAAGCAGCACAGACAGCCACTCTGCCTGTGAAATCTGGCCTCCAGGCTGACATTACTGCCACGCAGGAGCAGGTAGAGGAGCTGCCACTTCTCACCACACTGTAGGCATCAGCACCTCTGTCCATGAACTGTGGGTTAGAAGTACCTACAGGGACTTCCGAATATCCATTTTGACTTGTCTACCAGTAGAAGCTTATTATTATCATAATTATTAGTAACAATTATACAACTATTATATATGTTAATATATGTCAACAGAATAAGAATATTAATATATTCTCTACAGGGTATTTCACAGAATTAATGTGATCTCATAATGAGCCTAACCTCTCTGACATCTTGCTGATATTTATTTCTAAGCAAGCTACTAAATTCAGTGTGCATCTGCTCCAGCATTGAACTGGCTTGCAACTCAACTTGATACCCATAGCTGAAAAGGACATGAATGCTGATAAAGGGAGGTTTCTGCCTTGCTGGGGGCAGTGATGGAAGAGGCAGATGTACATTTACTCCTGTTGTCTTTGCTATCAATCTGGTTCCCTCTACTACAGGGAGCTCTGAGCAGCCAAGTCTTAAATCACCCCAGCTCCTGCTGCAGTGAATGGCAGCAGGTACCCAAGAGCTCTTGGCCATTGACACATCAGTTCAAGCACATCACAGGGCTGTCTCTATCTCCAGTCCCAACTCCTCCTCAAGACCTTCAAGGTGAACTCCAGCAAGGCTGAGGCTGCTGCTCACAACACTGGTTGTTTTCCTAGTGGTGTTACCTGGCTGAAGGGCTTTGCACCCTCTGACACCTTCCCAGCATGCCCAGGTGCCACGGAAAGGGAAGAAAGCACTCTGCCATGCACTGGGCAAGAAACCACAGGGCAGTCCTACAGTCAGTGAAACGTGCCCTCAGCATCCTCAGAGCCAGACACACTGGCACACCCAGGGGCACACAAGGCACCTCTTGTGTTCATTTGCATCCTACCTCGTGTGTAAGCTGAGATTTGGGAACTAGAGGTAACTCATTTCAGCACCAGATCCTAAAAGCCCTAATTCTCTGGTAGCAAATTCAGCAGTAAAATTCCCACAGAGAGGAGGATTTAGCCCTCCAGAAGTCCAAAACAAAAGCAGCATCTGTGACTCACCCATGAGACCCACAGCAACAAGAGTGTAAAAATTACATTCACATGGACTTGATGCTACTCATGGAAAACAACTCTGAAGCCTTTCTGCTGGCAGACCCCACCTCTGGACACTCTTCTTCCCCTCTTTTGTTCTTTATAGGATTTGCATGGAAACAAGAGCCCTGTTTCTCAGCTGCTCATCTCGCACTGCTGTCTGCCCTTCCTTAACAGAAGACAGACTTTTCAGAGAGGCTGTTTTCAGGCAAACAGCCTGGAATGACAGAAGAACAGAGCACATGAGCAGCTCCCAGAGCCAGAGTGCCAGTACCAAGCCAGGGATACCCCCTGTGCACAGCCTCCCACCCTTTTGGTGATGAAAGCTGCTGGGTACATGGGAACAGTTCACTGGGAGATCTTCAGAGCATCTTCCATGGAAAACAAGTCTCTTACTTCAAGACCATGCTGAGAAAGTCCAGTTGTGTGGGATGAAACATCAATCACCAGCCAGGAAAAGTCCTGCTAACCCAAGTTACCCCCAAACTCAGCACTGACATATGTCACCATCAATATGAGACCTAGGCTCCTTCAAAAAAACCAACCCAACAGTAATGGCAGGTTCAGATTCTGTCCTTGCCCCTGAATTTTCCAGTAATTTTTGCTCTTTTGTAAGAATATTATTGCTGTTCCAGTGGGGTTGCCTATGTGGAAAGTCTAACCAAAGAAGGGGGGAAGCTGACGGCGACCTGCTCCGTGTATCTAACTCGGAGTGTGAGCCAGACAGCGCTGTCAAAGGGCAAAGAATACACTCTGGAAACAAAACCTCTTTGTTCCTCTAATTTTGTTCCAGTTAAGTCAGTTCAGCTGTTCCATAACCAGTCAAAAACATTCAGCATTTCCCAAAGTATTTTAAGACTTCAAAGTTGTAGGTTTTATTTTGACAGTTTTAAAGCGCATAGCTTTTTTTTTCCTTTACAGATTTTTTTGCATTAAAAACAAGGCTGTTTAATAAATTAAGCTTTACAACAACCACTGCCACTCTGCTTTTATCATGGCTTCAATTAAAATATTGTTTCTTGAAGACAGCTAACGGCTTCTGAGAAAAAAAAAAAATTAGGGTGTTTCACTGAGAATATTTTCAATAGACTCAATCTGTTAAAACTTGTGATTAAAACCAAACTCCAAGTAGGGCAGGCTCAAAACCAGGGGGTTTAAAGCTGTCCAAGTTGCTGGTATGAACTCAAAACTTCATAGCCTTAAATGAGCATACCTAAAAAGTAAATTCTTCAACACCCAACAATGGAATATTTAGGAAAAAGCAATCTCTCCAACATTCACTGATTAGGAAAATGTAAGAAAAACACTGTTTAGAGCAGTGCCTGGCAGCTCCGCAGAGATGGGAGTTCATCAGGAGCAGGTTGTTCCAGAACAAAACCTTTCTACATGACCCAGGCAACAGATCTGACCTTTACATCTACAAAAAACAGTCAGCCCACCACTGAACTCATTACTGGGGGAGATGTGCCCCTCAAACCCATTTTTTTTTTTTTTTCAGTCTTAGGGCCAAACCTGTTCTGACACCGATTGCCTCCTGCCAGGAAAGTGCTGGAACAGCTCAGGGACAAGACCTGTACTGAAACCAAACCTGTCTGAACTCTCCCCGCGTAACCTGAGCCTCACACAGCCGTGCTGACATTGTCACCACAGCGAACAGGAGCCCGGCAAGCAAACCAAGGACTCGTGTCTTCAAAAGCAAACAAAAGAGCGTTAGAAAAACTAATTAGCTGTTTGTGCTCGCTGCTGCTCCTCTCTGCAAAGCTGTAACCACAGCGAGTACATCTCTGAGGGCTTCTCAACAGCAGCTCTGGGCTGGGCCAGCTTCACGGTGCCAGCAGCAAAGGCCCTAATCCCACAGTTTTGAGGTCAAAGCTCCACTCGCACAGTTCACAGTACAGCCCACAACCAGCTGTGTCAGCACAACTGAGAAAGCAGGATCAAGCAGCCGTGGGGACAAAGCTTTTAAGCCTACGATGCTGCCAAATGCTTCGTATCACAGCCCTGCCTATTTGCATTTCTGCCTTGGGCCCCATCTGTAGCTTCCCATCCATGTAAAAGCTGTCCCCAGGGAGAAGAAAGGGTACTGGCCATTTGTTCAACACATCTCAAGTGCATCCAGCTTCAAATGAAATAGGTGGTAAAACTCTTTTCCATGCAGTTCTGACTGTCTTGTTGTCTGGGGGCAGGGAAGACCAGAAATGGAAGTCGCTGGTCCAGTGGCTTTGATCAGTCAGCCCCAGGCACCAGTGCAGCCCCCAAGCCCTCCCAGCCTTCCATGCCAGTACCACATCCTCACCATCAGAAACACACACACTTAATTTTTTACTCATTTCCACTTCAGATAAAAAATCCTACAAAGTAGGTCTCCAAATGCAGTATCAGTTAAATCACTTTGCAATAACACACAGGAATATCTTTAAAATATGGTTGCATCCTGTTACAGAACTCTTAATGAGCCATATTTTTAGCCCAGGAATAACCCGAAAACCAGCAGAGACACACTGCAGCACTAAAACTATGTCACTGTAAAGCTATTTCATTACAAGCCATGGCTCTCTTTGCACAGATAATTTCATCCAAGAGCCCAAGTAAGCTGTTACAAAGTTTTCCAGCAGGCACATGTGTAGAGCAGCCAGAAATAAGCCTAATCTACCAGGCAAAAGTTGAGAACCAGGAGAAAGAAAGGAATAAACAAGAAAGAAAAAAGAAGGAATGAACACAGGAGATGGGTCCCTTTCAACACACGTGTCTCAGCAGAGGTCACTGCAATGACTGGGAGCTGGAGAAGGGCCAGGACACCATGCATGCATCTGTCAGGGATCCCACCCAGGCTCCAGGCAGGCATCCTCACACACAAGGGAACTGCAGGGCTGGAGAAAGCAGGAGCTCCAGCTGAGACCACCCAGCCTCTCGTGCCTCACACTCACTACCTGCAGTGACAGAGTGACTGACACAGCCACAGCTGGCACAGCTGCACGAGGGAGCACACACATGTGCACCATCATCAACATCCAGAGGTGACAGACACATGGAACACAGAGGCAAGGCCAGGCATCCAGCACCCCAACTTGCTCAAGCTTCATGTGAGAAGCAAGGAACAGATGAGGTCCAAACAGGATCCAGACATGACAGTGGCAGGCACTGCAAGGACATTTCTGCTCATGCCCACGGGTTTGAAGAATTCAGCAGCACCCACAGCTCATTCCCAAAGCCCTGGCCTGAACACTGCACTGCCTGGGAGTCCCGCATGGCTTGTGACCTGAGACAGGCCTGAGGAGAGGCCCAGACACAGCCCCCATCACCCAAGGTTCTGGGGAGAATGCATCACTCTCCCATTCCCTCTACAAAGAAAACAAGTTACAAAGACGCCCCAAGCAAATGCTGGTGGGTGACACCCTGTCTAACTCAGAGGGACATTGTGACACACTGGTGGCTCTCAGGCTCTAGAGAGAAACTCTGAATTGCTTCTCTGGAAGCTGCACCTTCCCTGATCCTGGAAGAAAGCTAGGGTAAGGGAATACCCATATACTCCATATCCCCTTAATATGAGGAAAAGAAAAATCTAAAATGGGCTTGTCCTCTGAATCAGCTCCAAAGCTATCTCAGAAAAGCCACGTTATCTCCCAGCAGCCCAAACCACTCCTATTTGTTACAGAATAATAAAGCCATTACTACTGAGCAATCACACTATTACACTGTTGTTTTATATGGGTATAATTTAACAGCTCTTCACTGTTTGCTTTAGAAAATCTGTTCTTGAAAGGTCTATAAAATTATGAACTCTTGCTCCAGTTTGAAAACATAGGCATGAGAAGGGATTTGTTTTCTAATAAATCACATACCCCTACTAGTAAACACAAGCTTATAAGAAACATCTTTTGTTTATTGAAAGTAAATAGCATGTGGACATTTTAAACAAAAAGAAGGTGGGAGGCGGAGGGGGACAGACAGATTATGTTTTTCACTTTCATTTTGCCTTGTGTCTAAACAAACAGTTCCTAACAGCTTTGTTTTCCAAACCAACTTTCTCCCAGCTGCTATCTGGATCCACAGAAAGGGAAAGCAATACTCAAGATGTACAAGGATTACTTGACTTTGCACACTCGTTTTACTCAGCAATCAGTGCTCTGGCCACACAAGCCACAGGGAGAGTTGCTAGGAATAAGCAGGAGCCTTGGGGAGACGGGTTGGCTTCACAACAGATCAGTACTGGGAGGGCTCACTCACACCCTCACACCATGCCAGGGGGAAGCAGCATTTTGCCAAGCTTTTGTGACAGGTCCCAGTTTTGCCACAGGAACTGATCTGCTGCCTTCCACTGAGCCACAACCACACAGAAACTTGGAAGATGACTCTGAACAACAGCTCAGGGAGGAGGTCAGAGAAAACAGCTCTTACAGACCCATCAGGAACAGCTACTGTAGCATCTGAAAACAAACTAACACCCTGATCCTTTTTAGCCATGGTTTTTACTGTTTCCATTAGGTACAGGAAGCAAAGAGATACTGACCCAAAAAGACACAAGAAATTATACCAGGATGGAGCATACGCTAATGTTTCTGAATTTTTCATCATCTTCAAGATCAAAGATATTAATCTTCAAAGATCTTTCTCATCCCTCTGCCTTCAACTGATGATCAAGGCACCAAATATTCCCACACTCCTTTTTCTTGCCTTCTTGCTACACAGTTTAGTGTTACTTAGACCACATCTACCTCACAAGTTCCTTGCCCAGAAGAGATGTAGCAACACTTCACTAAAGTTGCAGGGTGGGAATAGATAGAGTTAATATTTTGATTCGTTTCACTCCAACAGCAGAAAATTCCTTATATCCAGGCATAAATAAAGAGCCATGACTCTAAGAGAGTGTCAGAAATTATGTGCAAATACATGGCTCTATCACAGCTCTCACACACCACTGAAACTTGCTATATTTAACCCACCACTTTCTTAATTACACATCATGCCACAACCAAGCAGTCCCTCCATAGACAATGGTCCAGCCCCTTCTGAGCAGGACTTTCATGAACATTACCCAAAAAAGGCATTTGAAGGGCCTCAGATGGAGTCCAGAAGGTGGTAACTCCTCACTTATACCTCATTCACCCCATCCAGGTCGTGCAGGAAAGCACCTGTTCAGCTGGGAATGTGCAGGCAGCCCGAGCACAGCTGCCACAACAGCAAAGTCCCCCTGACAGCACAGGGATTTTACTGCTACTCACAGTGCAAAGGAGATAATTAGGTCAGAAATCTTCAAAGCCCTACCACTGCCATGGGTAATGAGATTTTGCAGTTCACCTGAAAATAAAAATGGAAGGAGGAGGGCAGGTAAAGCTCCTTCTCTACCAACAGCCTGAAGTCTAGCTGTGAAGCCATCAGGAAACAGCTTAGTCCAGCTTCCATCAAGAAGAGGTCCCTCCTAGCAGCTGGGAAGTCAGTGCATGAAGACAACACTTAAAAAAGAGAAGAATTCATACGGGAAAACCAGGGGCACAACAGACTTGCCAATAAAACACAAGGTACAAGCAGACAAACTGCTGCATTTTAATCAGTGACAGGCCTCTTATCTTGCTGTGTGATGGCAGAAAGGGACCAGATCACATCTCTGTTCTTACCTGAAATACTGTGTCCAAAAAAAAAGGGGCAAAGAACCCTTCTGCAGGGGTGTCACTTCAAGACACATGCACTCCTCAGACTGAGCTGAGAGTTTTCACAACAAACAAAATCTCCTGGCATGTATTTAGAACTATTTATGGTACAATTCTGTCTTTTAAAGTTAAGCAAAGAGCCTTCCTTGTTCACTCTTGATAGGCTACATTCAAGACTGGTGAGTGTCTTCAGGGCAGGGTGTAAAGTGCCATAAATGAAGAGCAGCTACAGAATGTGAAAGAACAGCTCTGGTTTCAATCCTACCAGGTACACAAGGAAATACGCATATAGATCCTCTCCCTGCTCCTTGTGCTTTCCAGCTCTCTGCAAACAGCCAACCTGTCCTGCAAAGCCCCTGCAGAAAGGCCTGGATGTGCAAATTGTCACTCAGAGAGGACAAGAACCAACCCTCCCATGCTGCATTGGAAAAAAAGTCATCTACTTCCAAGAAGAAAAGTCAGGCTCGTCAAATTCCTGCCAACTCTCCTGCATTTCCCAGGTAATTGCACAAACCATGAATTAATAAGAAATAATGAGCCAGCACACAGGGGAAGAAAAGACAATTCAGAACAGCAACAAAGAGAACTAATGGAAAAGTACATTTTAATAGTTCAGTGCAGACGACTGTCACTGCAAGGCTGCATTGCCCCAAGAGAGGTGTCACCTCCCTGGGAGGACACAAGGACACAAACAGCCCCCACACAGCACAGGAACACAAGGCAAAGGTGAGGGGGGCTTAGGGCAGGAGTTAATTTTGCAGAGAACAGCGTGGGCAGTCCTGACACAGCACCAGCCTGTCCCGGGATGGCCTTGTCACCACCCACCACTTGTCCTTTGGGAAGTCACAAAACCCATCTGGGCTTCACTGCCTGGCTACAGCTGCAGTGTCTGACACCAGCTCCCTCCATGGATGTGGACCACCCCTGCTTTATCTAGACCTGCTCTGCTTCTTTCTCTTATCACTTAACCCCACAGGTATGTTATCAATGCAGCCAGCCAGCCTTGCTGGGACAATAGCAGATAAAAGGGCAGGTTTGACAGAGAAAATAATAAAATGGGAGATGATAAACTGTTAAGTGAAAAGGGTGCTCATAGCTAGACATGGCATGATCTTACCAAGGACTTGACCACCTTGGGACTTTCTTAACTTCTTACCTAGTCCTGTTTGAAAGGGCAGTATCTGGTTGTGATCTGGAAACTCATTTATTATTGAAAGAGCAAAGTGACTTTTACAGCTCAGGGATTGTGTTAGGAAAAATAGCAACATAATGGCCATATCTGTGGCCATTACAAGGATGCACCTAAAGGTGGAGGAAAACAAGGAGCAGCACAAACTTCTGAACATGGTTAGGACTGAGGGTCAGAATGGGTGGAAATCTGCCCTCCCATTTCCAAACTTAAACTCACATCTATCATAACAAACAGAGGAAAATATATTTCACAACCTACTTCAAGAATGCCTCACACCTACTTGGCTGTTTAACTTTCCAGCATCTCCAGTGCATTTACCCACTGTCAGCAAAAGTTTCTCTTCAGAGCACATAAATCTTTCTGTTTTCCAAAGCTGCAGCCAGCTGAAACCTGACAGTTTGAGGACAAAGCAGTAAAAGGCCCGGGTCTGCTTCCAAATGGTGAAGGACACGCTTGTGACATACAGTGTCCGAGCAGCAGAATTCCTGTGGGGGCTGCCACACCACTTTGGGGCCCTCCTGGATCAATGGGGGTCCAGGCTCGGACGTGATGCTTCTCCCTGGCTGTCTCTGGGCTTCTGCTTATCTCCCCAAAACACATCTAAAAACAACACCTGGACTGACACTGAGATTTCAATAAAACACCCCAGATCACCCACTCTTCTCAACAGTGAGGAGAGTTTTGCCTCTGTGCATCTGACTGCTAGAGGAACACTATAGATGGTGGCTGGTTTGGACCAAGGAATCCAACCTCATTTATTACTAAAACCAGATTTATTTCCATTAATCTAGACTAATTACTGCTGTTCCTCCTTTAACAAGGTCCGTTGTGCCTAAGCACATAACACCAGCACAGGAGAAATCCTCATCTTCATAACCAGGCAATTTTGGGCCACTTTGAATAGCTCCATCTCTAGTGTTAGAAACAAATTATGAGAATGACGTCTCTTCCAGAGAGCCAGGTTTATTTCAGGGAAGGCTGTGTGATCATTCTCACATTCAGATCAACAACAGCCTTGCAAAATCTCCTTTATCCAACTTTTACTACTGTTGAGCAGGGATTAACATTAATTGAGCCCAACCCATATGAGCCAAGGATTATTTGTTAGTCACCAGCTTATAATCACTTGCATTTTCCAGCAGAAACCTTTACATTGCTCAGATAACTTGCAGGATAATCCAAGTCACCTTTTTAATGAAATCTATATAAAAACACACATCCACATCGTTGTCTTCCTCCTTCCAAAATACACAATTAGTTCAGCTTAGAAAATGCTCTAAAAATTAGTTCTGTCAAATTTGCAGTCCAACAAACTTCTGGTGACAAGAAAAGACTCCCTATGAGTCTCGTTTCCTCACAAATTTTAAAATACACAAAAAAGTATTCAGGAATTTTCATTTGCAGGTCTGCACATACCACATACCAAATACTAACTTAGCCCTTCTGTTTAAAATCTAAATGGAAGTTACAGAGATGGGCGCCATCGTGATGCTTCCTCTGGTTTCCTTCATGTGAGCCTCCTGCTGCAACACCCCAAATCTGCCTCAGCAATGGCTCAGCTGCACTGCACAGAGACACCCTGGGAGATGAAGGTTGCTTTACTTTTGCCTCAGCTGGCTCTGATCCCATCACATCTGGAAAGCCACATCCAGCACTGGTTGTCTGAGCTGAATGGCAGCTCTGAACTGAGCAGGGGGGAGCTGGTGCCCTAGGGACCTGCACAGTCCAGATCCAAGAAGTCAGGCTCTGAACTGAAGCAGTAAAACACTTCCCCAGCAGAGCAAACACCTGACTGCTGAGAAAAGCAGGGCTGGCTTACTACTGTTACTACAGAAGGCTGAGATTATGGATGGAAAACAGGTGAAAGACTCAAGGACCTGCACGTACAAGAAACGTCTCAGCTTGCCACAGTACACAAGAAAGCAGCACAATATACTGCTTGCCTTAAACACACTGAACTATCCCAAGTGTCTTCACTGGTAGTAAAAACAAAGAATGATCTGACAGCTCAGCCTCGTGCCCAGATGCTGAAGTGTTGCTGAAGCCTTTCACCCCTCACTTAACTCCTCTGCTGCTAAACAGCAAATCCTGGCAGAGCCGTAAGCAAGAAGTAAATGGGAAGCTCTTCTCTGCCAGCAGCTGGGAGAAACTCCCATCTCTGCCCACTCTGCATGTAAAGAAAACTCCACAATAGTACTTGTGGTAATGCTGCTCGCCAGATTTTCCACTGACACGCTCTTGAGGAAAGCCTGCAGATAGGAAGCCTGCTCCTAAGGACCCTCTTCAAGTGGGTGACTTTTGACTTTGGGAACGTATGGCTCATCTTCTTGAGGAACGGTTCCTTTTGTTTTCAGTACAGAGAAAAAGAGCACAAAGGAAAAGAAAGAAAAGTTACATTTACTGTGACCTAGGGAACACAGAGCTAAATAAATTTGATCAATATTTTGATTTCTCTGACAAAAGCCACAATCAGCATTGACACAAACAACTGGTTAGCAAGCTGGGGGGACAGGAGGGGTAAATCAAACCAGAGTTTCAAGATACTTATCTTTCCATCACAACAATTGCCACCAATGACAGTAATTTACATGGCTAATAGGCAGTATTATGTTTACAAAACCATTCTTGGGAGGGAAAATCTAAACAATTTTTGCCAACCCAGCAAAGGAGCTGATGTTGGATCAGATCCTGGGATCCTTTTTCCCCTTTTATCTTATCTGATGGTGTTTTCCCGAGGTGCCTTGCTATGGAACAACACAAAGTGCCTTCAGAAGTGTCTTTGCAAGCCACACAGACCCATGGAGGATATGATCACCCTCCTGTCACAGCCTGAATTCTCCAACAACAGGGCTGCCCCAGCCTCTGTGACAAGGGGAAATATCTATCAAGCAGAAAAACAACGGAGGCCAGCCAGCAGCCCCAGCTCCTCCACCCCACACTGCACTCTGGACCCCTCTGCTGAAGATAACCTCCAACGAGCCCCTTATCTCCCACACAGGGCCAGGCCCCATCCCCAAACCACGGGCAGATCCCCCCAACATCAGCCTGAACACCTGCTAATTCTCTGCCCTCCCCAGCCCTTGGTTTGGTTTTTCTTTCCATGAAAAGCTCCCTGTCCCTTTGTTACAAACTCTTTCAAGGCTTTGCCACAGACAGACAGGCAGACAGACAGGTGGGACTGCGAGGGCACAGAAATGGGCTCCAACAGGCTCAGTCCCTCTGGGTCTATATAATTAGGAGGACTATGCTCACCTATCCTTTAAAGCAGCACAGATAACCCCAGAAAGGCAAGAGCACATTTTCACTAGGCCATCAGCTAAAAAGAGACAAAGATTTCCAAAAGAACATAAAAGCCTTCTCACATGAGCAGAAAAAAATAATCAGTGAACTCTTGACTAGTTATAATATCAGGGAAAATTCCACTTTTGTGTGGAAAATACATGCACCCATTCTGCAGCTGTACTCAACAGCCAGCCAGGAGCCACAGAGAGGACAGTCCTGCCTTAAGTACAAAACCTGAGGTAATTTTGGAACCTGTAATCACTGATGATGCTTCTGAAAAAAGAAGATTTATCAAAGCCCCGAGTGCATGGACAGTCAGATTTTGCCAAAACTCCCAGTGCATTGACAGGGCATGGGAAATCCATTTCATTAAGTAATGACCTTTTGGTCACACCAATTAACTTGATCATCTATCGACAGTCAATTTAGAAACGATCAAGGATGCACATTTCCCAGCACACAGTGAAACACACAAAGGACTTTATCACACCCCTGCTGCCAGCCTGGCATCACTTCCACATCCCACCAAGTTCTGCCATCCCAGCACCACTTTAACTGTTTAATTTCCCAAAGTCTTACATTTAACAAGGTGCTAAGCCATCTCAACTCCAAAGGGAACGTGGTTCAAAGGCCTGAGCAGGAAATGAGACCAGGGAAGTCTATTGGAACAAGGGAAAGAGCCACAGCAGACTGAGCACAAATGCAATACTTCACATACTAGATTTTAATTCTCCCACCAATCTGGGCTGAGAGCAAACCTTGAAGATGCTCACATTTCATTAACACACTTTGATATTAATAACCTGTCCTCAAAAACTCCATGAAAGATCTGGAAAAATAATTAAAACATGAAAAAACAAAAAAGATAGAATAAACCAGGTTATTCCATAGCTCAGCTGAATTTCATAAGGCAATAACAGGCAATTGTGTTTAAAACGCTGATAAAGATTTTTGAATAATTTGAGAACATCTGATACGAAAGTTTCCCTGGAACACAGTAATTGCTTATCATAACCACCACAAAGTATGTTTATTACCCACGGAGATAAGACACAGCAGCTGCTGGACTTCTCAGATAAAGCAAGCCCATATCACAACAGCAGGACACATGGATTAGGAGCAGCAGAGGATCTGACTCAAACAGAGGCAGCAGTGGGCATCAGTGACACGAACAAAAACACGTCCAAGGGAGAAGCTCCAACACCTACACACTCACAAAGTGTCCTGACACCTGCAAACAGAACATAGACACCTGCTTTGGCTCTCCCATGGAATTTCCCTTCTCAGCAGCTGCAACTCCAGCAGATTTTACCTTCCTGCAAGAAAACACTGACCAGCTCTTCCTCTTCCTTGAAGCTTCCATTATTCTTCAGAATTAGGAAATTCAATGGTGTTTCAAGGATGACTTCAGCATACCAGTGATAGCCAGACAAATTAGAAGCTCTTCAGACTTCTCCCCGTGTCTGGTGAAGAGTTTGGCAGCTCTAGAAGGGCTTGTGAGAACACAGCTTAATGCTGCTTTCTATGAAGCTGGCAGATTCAGTTTTAGCAACTGTGGATCCTCTCACCAACAAGCTGTTAAGTCAGAAAAGCACGAGCAGCACTTGGAGGCCACTTACTCAAGGGATTTAATAAATGCAAGAAGGGTACTTAGAGTGATGGTGTTCTTCATGTTTACAGTGTGTAACAGCATCCTCTGCTCAGTGGGAACAAGTGGGGAGACTGAGGCAGAGGCAGCGAGTGACCAACACAAAGACAATGAAAAGAGCCAAAGTCACAGCAGCTCCCAATCCTGTGTTTTGAAGTGCTTTCCCAAAAAAAGAGAGGAAAGCAAAACAGACACCAAGCCCCATAATATGTATGTTGATGTAATCATAAGTCATGTTTTACAGCAGAAAAGACTTCATAAATAAACAAGGGAATACAAGGACTTGAGATTGTGATTTCCTGCAGTTTTGTGTCTCGAGAGTGGATTGCCCAGTCCTAACCAAAAAAAGATTCACGATCTGCTTAAAGCTCTTCCTACCATTGAGGCACTCAGGTTCCTCCTCAAGTGGGTTTTCCAGTCCCTGTCCCTCAGTCCATGCAGAAACTGCATCTCCCTCCTCTACTTAGTCACTTATTTTCAAAAACTCTGAATTCTCCAGGTCCAGGAATTATTGGGAAAAAGAAAAGGGAGATGGACAGATGACTGAATGAGATAATTACACCTCTTCACCTTCAAAAACCAGCTAAAAATACTGTAGGCAAGTGGATCCAGTTCTTCTCCAGAAAGTAACGAAATTGCACCACAGTTGATTTTGGCCCAACACGCGCTTGGCAAGTACTGATAACAAGGATTTACCATATCCCCTCTACTATTACAGCTGACTATAAAACAAACATTTGCTTCCTACTGATAACAAAATGACTATGATCACTCAGGGTTTGTAAAGGTTAGGGTTTCTTTGTCACCCAAGGCAGACCTGTAATTCCCAGTCTCCATGCAAAAAATACCCTGTATGTAACATTGGCCTCAGTTTTCCCTCAGGTACCCACTCACCTCACACAGAAATACAGTTTGGGATGTATTCCAGCAACAAATTACAATCAGATTAAATATTAATTCCCATCTTAATTATATAACCATGACTAGGCTTAATGGCCTTGAAGCCATTTAACCAGGAGAGGAGCGTGTAAATTGTGCAAGCAGCATCTCTTACACTGCAAATGCCCAGACTGGTTCACAAGCACCTGGATTTTTTCCTTGGGAGAAGAGCCAGCCTTTGGAAAAGCAGCTCCAAGGGAGGTAAGAATTCAAAACATCCAGCAGGCAATATGGTATCAGGAGTCACAAACCCGTGGGACAGCACAGTGCTCTGCCCTCAGGATAGCTGTGCACTAGAGTGAAAAAGACCATGTATGTGCTGAATACTTATTGGTGGATTTCATCCTCACCTTTGACAGAGAGAAGCATCTCATTTGGCTGAAGTGGGCCATGAGGTTGCCAGAGCAGATGAAGTAACTGATCCAGGATCACAGTGGGTCCTCAGGAGGGATGTCCTGTATGCTACAGCCCACCCCAGCTCTTTGCAAACTCAGGAGGCCCAGGTGCTCCCAGTGCAGAGACACCTGTGTTGTCCCACAGAAGCTGCCTCCATCTCCAAATCAGGCTACATGCAGGGAAAATAATCTCCTTTCATCCCCAGGGAAAGGCAGATTGCCAAATATTTTCTTTTCCAATTCTTACTTGCGCCACTCTGAAGTGCCTCATGTATGACCAGAAGTCACCCACCCCCACGGGGCCCTCACAGCAGATCAAATCTGCTGCAGCTGCCAGGAGAAAGTCTGCTGCAAAAAGAGGGGGATATGCCCGCAAATGAGCCCGTTCTGCTTCACTTTGGACTTCAAGGCAGGGAAGGCAAAAAAAACCCAAAAAATACAAAAAAGGAAAAACCTGGGAAAACAGGAGAGACAAAACCAGAATTAAGCCTGAGCAGTTTCTCCTTCAGCTTCACACACTAGAAGAGAAACAGAGAAATGCCAGCAAAAGCATTCCCCACGCTAGAGCAGCCCCTGCCTGGCTTGGAGACTGGCTGTCACAAGAGCCACGGCACAAGGGCAGCGAGCTCCAAGCTCCGGCACGGGAACGCTGCCCCTGGAAACGGGATACAGGTGAAGCCTGGCCAGCGCTGTGTGCACCGCGTTTGGCACTGTCAGCGCGCCCCGTTTCTTGGGGCTGCAGGAAACACCCCTGCCCCGCACTGCCCATCCCGGTGACACCGCAACACCACGGTCACAGGGCCGGCGGAGCCGCGGGCAGGTGACATCCTGCAAGGAGCAGCAGGGACACGCGATCCCTAACAATGGGAACGCCGATTTCCCCGGCACAGGCTCTCACGGCAGGCAGCGGCTGCGGGGTCACGCTGCCAAGGCGAACGCGACAGGAAGGATAAAACAAATCTCAACTCAAGTGAGGTGGTGTCGAAAAAGGAAATAGCAAGAGAACTCAACCGCAAAACCGAACTACACAAAACCAGATGGATTTCAGCTTATCCCTCGCGTGGAAAGCTCAGCGCACTTCCCACCAACACGTCCCCTGTAGAGAGCCCCAAGGACAGGAACCAGCACAGCCCCCTTGTTGGAGTCAACTGAAAAGGGGTTGTTTAGTGCTTGGTTTTTTTCCTTAAACCCCTTTCCTGCTACTGAAGGGAAAACAGGCTCAAAGTCAGACAGCAGAAAGCTTTCAAAAACACTGGATCACATCCCCAGCAAGTGTACACTGGCACTGCTTGCATCAAGTCCAGAGGGGGGAAGGCTTTCCATTCTACTTCTCTCCTACGAACTTCATACCCAGCGAGGATTGAACTTTGGATCAAAACACATGTGGCTTTGGGATCAAACGCAGACTTTCCCAAAACCATTTCAACTCTCTGCCAAATTAATTTCAGATTGAAACAAGTCCATGTTTTTCTTTTCAGAATCAAACCCACCTGTTGGAAAGCACATCCATACGTACCCAGCGGCACGTCCAAGGACTGTGCAGACACACTCCCTGCCTCCCTGTATAAGATGTGTCCCATTGTTAGAAAACAAACAGCAACAATTTTCACTAGTTGCCGAACTGCTTGCAAGAAACACCAAGAAGCCACAAGTGCAAATTCTCTCAAAGTATCTGAAGTTTTCTTGTTGAAGTGGGTTTGGAAAAACAACATCCACTCCACCACCCTCCATTTTTTGTTTGTTTTTTTTTTTCTTTTTAATCCACTGTTCTCCACTACAAGCCTTGGGACCCACTTAGCTGTTTGTTCAAACACACACGAGACACAGCTCCCACTCAGTCCAGCTTGACTGCTGGTGG
This sequence comes from Ammospiza nelsoni, assembly GCF_027579445.1. Taxonomy (NCBI): domain Eukaryota; kingdom Metazoa; phylum Chordata; class Aves; order Passeriformes; family Passerellidae; genus Ammospiza; species Ammospiza nelsoni. The sequence continues at coordinate 2,470,114 of NC_080646.1, read as the reverse complement.
GGTCACAGCCTCCCTCCCATCTAGGAAAACCAACACTCACTGGTGACAATGGGCCATTTACATGGACCGTTATTCACTTCCACAACAGTCACCATAAAGCTGCACCTATGTTGAATCATACCCTACCCCTAACAGGAGCTCACAGTGTTCTGAGGAAAAAGAAAGAGAAGAAAAACAACCCTGCAGCCATCCACGTGCTGTTATTATGCTCTGCTGAACCTGAATGCATCATAAAAGGAATAAAAATGTACAATGACATGGGGATGGCTCCTCCACCACAATACCCTGTTTAGGGGGGATTTAAAACAAGAGCAAGTCCCTGGCACACATTTTTTGGTGCAGTTCTGCCAACCTGTACCTTTCCAAACCCTTCTCGGGGATGAGAACAAAACCTTTTGTGGGTTGTGCACACACAGATAAGGAACCCCACATCCCAAGGTCTGACAGCTCAGCCGACTCTCAATGCCAACTTCGATGGCAACCACAGAAAGCCACCAACACACCCGGTGGCCGCGTACGTGTGCCCTCGCACGGCGCCGTTTGCGTAACCATTACAAAACACAAGCGTGAGGAGCACGGCTATTCCTGGGTCACTTCCTTGGCCAACGGGACATCTGCCCACCCGCGTGTCCCATGCCGGCAGGAGCAGGGCAAGGAAGCAAAGGGCCCCTCCATAGCCTTGCTGGACACCTGGGCCTGCTCTGGGCCACCCTGTGCTGGACAAGCTCTTCATTCCCCACCACCCGGGCACAGCCACTGTTCCTCTGGCGGAAACTTGCCACTGTCCAGGCAGAGGCCGTGGAATGCTGCTGCTGGTCTGCTGTCCCCCCCAGCCCATACGCTGACGGGAGTTCTTGTGGGGAGTGTCACCCGCAAAATGTGAGGCTGTCGCTCCCAATGTCACCCCCCAAATGATGACTCCAAAGGAAGCACCATCTAGGCATGTGCCACGAGCACGCTATCGTCCGACTTGGAGGAAAGAAGGGGATGGAGAGAGGGGGGTAATGGCCACGGAGGGACAGGACGGCCACTAAGGACGTCTGGGGTAAATGGCCACTAAAGGGGAAGGAGGGCTGGTACAGCGGGTGACCGGCCAGGGAACGCATCCCGCGGAACCGCCCGCTACCCGTGTGAGGGCAGGTGGCACCGCAGCCGCCCGCGGGCTGGGGGGCACCGACCTCTTCCCTCCCTTCCCTCCCTCCTCTCCCTCCTCACCCACCTTGCACAGCCAGGACGGCGAGGGCGGAGAAGCAGAGACAAAGCAGCAGGTCCTCCAGCGCCATGTAAGCCCCGCCGGGCGCCGGGAGCAGGGGCCGCCGCGGCCGCATCTACGAGGGGAGCGCGCTCTCCCGCCGCCCCACCGCCATCTTGTACGAGCGCCCCGGCCCCAGCCCCAGCCCCGCGCTGCCCGCCGGGCCCCGCTGCCGGGGGCGGCCCTGGGCTGCCGCTGCTCCGCCTTTGTCAGCGGCCCGGCCGCCCCTCAGAGGGGCTCCTCCCGCCGCCCGGCAGCGCCCGCACCAACAGGTTGCTGCCAGCCCGCGGCGGGGGGAGCTGCCGCGTTCCCTCAGGGTGGGGGACGGCAGGTGCGGGCTCCTCCGCCCGCCGGTAGCTCTACAAGCCACGAACATTTAAAACATGTTATGTGGCGTTTTTTAATAATTTCTTGCTTCAATCTCTTTAGTATTTTTTTCCGCTTTTGCCACGGGAGAGCGTGGAGGGTACCGGCCCGCCTTCAGCAGCCGCGCTCCCCTCACGGTGCTTCCCGGGGATGCCTCAGCCGGCCCCGGGAGCGGCTCCGCTCCCTGAGGGGGTGGACGGCAGGTGTGGGACTCTTACGCTCGCCAGCAGCTCCACAAGCCAGAAACATTTGTAACATTTTATGTGTATTTTTAAATTAATATTCCACCCCCCACCTCTTTAGGGTTTTTTCCCCGGTTTGCCACGGGTGAGCGCGGAGGGCACCGCGCAGCTCCCGCCGTCGCGCTCCCCTCACGGTGCTGCAGGGGACGCCTCCCCCGCCCCGCTGCCCGTCGGGGCTGCCGGAGCTCAGCGCGCCGAGCCCGGCTGGCAGCGGAGGCAAACGGACACCAGTAACCGCATCGCCGTGGCTTTGTTGGGGTTCAGTTTCGAGCCACACTCCTTCAGGTGTATATTGTTCATTGGTCGTGAACCTTGCCTGTGCGGCTCAGCCGACTGTAAAAATAAAGCAAATAAAATACATGGTGTGGCATGTCTGCACCCCATCGCTGAGGAGAGAGGCAGGACCTACCCACCAGCTGAGCCAAGCAGTGGAAATGAGGCAAGGAGATGAGAGATGGAGCCCAAATTTGCTGCCTTCCCGTTTGGCTTGGCTGGGTCCCAGACACAAACTCGCACCAAATGTGTGTGCGTAAAGCCACAGGTGCAGGTTTAATCCTGAGAGCACATGACACCAAGTCCTTTAGGCAGTGGTACCTGGCACCAAACACAAGGGCAGTTGCATCCAGAGTGGGTCTGCTTTGCCCTCCAAAAGGGTATAAAGCTGTCCAGCACAGTGGCACGTTTTATCACAGCAGTGTGGAATGTGGAGGGAGCTTCAGTTATGGAGCATATGAAAAAAGAAACCTTTTTAATCCACACCCTCCTATTTATTAACTAGTATAATGAACTATAAAAACTTAAATGAAACCAGAAAGGCTGTGTGGTGGGAAGTAGGTTTCCCGGGAGTGTGAGTTACGCAACTCCAAGTTCATACTTGGCACTGCCAATACAGACAAGCTCTGAGAGGCAGCAGCCCCCTACTCTGAAGGGATGTGCAGAGGGGCTTTGCCCAACATCAGGTGGGCACTCACTGTGCACCTTGCTGGGAAGGAATGCGTGATAAGGCCACAGCATTCCACTGGCCCCATTCCTGCACCATCTCACCTCCCTGTGGAAATGAAAGTGGGTAGTAATATCCACATCCTTTTCTGCACCAGTCCAGCATGGAGGTAAAGATTACAAACCCTTCTTTCTCTCTGAGTCCTTCCCACCTGCTCCTTTATGTGTGAAGTGGTTTTAAGGGTGCTGTCAAATTGCTTTAACTAGGCTGTAAAGAAATATCTGCTTGTGTCTGCCAGTGGTTTCCTTCAGACACATCCCTGCCCATTTTTCTTCAAAACCCAGACATTTCTTCCTTTAAGGAAGAAACTTTACCTTGCAGGGAGGCAAATCTGACATTAATATAAACAAGGAAAATTGCTAGTTGTCTACAAAACACTGCAAATTCTGGCTAAAAGCACTTGCCTGTGTTAAGGTGTTGACCGAGCTCCATGTCAACAAGCTACGGTTAGCCAGGCTTTGAAAGACCCAGGTTTAACTCCTGTCTTAGCTCTCTACCTGATCTTAGTGTTACTTGATTCCTCTCTGGCACCTCTTTGTCTTCCTGCATGTCTGTGGAAACAGGAATGAAACCAGTATTTCGACAAACCCAAGCTTGCAACATATATTCTTTGAATATCTGTCCCTGGGGAAAAGAAAAAAACACGACTTGGCAAACAGCCCCTGAACTGAGAGCAACAGAAACATCACCCCGAGCACCAGCTCCTTCACACTGACACCACCTGTGCTCTGCAGGAGCAACACCAAGTCCCAGCATCTGCTCGCAGAGGTGAAATGATTCCCTGTGGCACTTCCAGAGGGAGAGCCTGGCTAAAGAGCCACTCAGTAGGTTTGGGAAGGATCAGGTAACTCCCTGGCTGTCAGTCCTTAAAGAACAAAGTGGCAGCAGGCATGCCAACAGAAGGGATGTTCCTTCCCAGACAATGGCACTTCTGCTCCAATACTCAGGCCAGCAAACCCCCCATTTATGTGCTACAGACTCCCCAGTGTTCCTGCTCCTGCTGACGAGGCACTTTTGCCTTTCAATAGCTGCAAGCTTTCCATACCTTGAGAGAAGAAAGTGTGACAGGTGAAGCAGCAGCAGTAAGTGGCAAGTGTTTGTAGTTCAGCTTTTTGTTCCCCCTTTGAGAGACACTATTTCTGTGCTACAAAAATTTTTTGGTGAGTCAGGTGTATGGACAGTGTATCGTACACATGTATTGGTTTTTATAAGATCCCAGGAATAACACCTCACTAGGGAAATCCAGCAAACAGTGCTATAAATTTATGTAGCTCAGCAGGAATTTTGAACATCCAAAGACACATTTTTTTAGGGTGTAAAGTCCCATTTTAATGGTCAAAGCCTCATTTTTTTAGTGTTTTTCCCATGCAGACAGCCTGTAGCCAAGGGGGATCCATGCTTCTTGTAAGGCTGTAGTAGTGCAAGAGACCTTGGAGCACAGCAACACATTACAGAGGGTTCAGAATCAGAACTTCTCCAGCCTCTGAATCCAAACCCACATGAAGAAGCCCATGTCTACTTCCAGCTGGCAGCTGTGGGATTCAGACTACCAGGTTGTAGTTGTATGAGTTACTAAACAAATGCAGGTAAAGAATAACGCCTGCTCCATAAAAAGTCACCCTAAAATAAAAGAAACCTGAACAACAAGGAGAAGGTATTTCAGAGAAAAAGCAGTGAGAAGCAAGAAGATTCACAGCTTAGATCTTTTCTCTCCTAAGCAGGATTAAACTTCCCAGTCTCTAATGCAGCCTTGCTCCATCCCTGACTCCAGACCTGTCTGCAGCGAGGTTGACATTTTATGACGGATTTAAGCAGCTCTAATTACCAGAAGAGTTGGCTGCTCTTTCCTTTGTGACGGCATTAGTGCTTGAATGAGCCTGGAGCTGGACAGAGGAAAGGATGGTGCTGAAAACTTAATTGGCGACAACATTAACAACAAAATCAGGGCCCTGCTCCAGCTCCCTGTGCAATCACTCAGGAGTTAGTGCCAGCACGAGGAAAGCAATGGGAATAGACAGACACAGACATGAGGAAGTTTTCAACAGCAGTACAAAGCTGGATCAGCTCAAACTCACTGCAAGACTTCACCCTTGGTCTTCCCAGAAAAGGAGTCTCTCAGGGACCTTTACCACCAGGACTCACTTTGTTCCCAGACTTCTTCTGGTCTGGCAGCAACTTCAGTGCTGGAGGGAACATTGACTTCCAGACGAGGAAAGCGACGGTGGCCTCCTGTTCCGTATGCATGAGCAATGCCAAACAGGAGCAGCTGGTTGCACATAATAACATGCATGGTGTAAGTGAGCAACACAATGAGCAATTTGCTCAACAACCCAGGGACATCAGGACAATTCTGTATCACAGAGAAGAAAGAAAAGAGGAAAAAAACATGTGATGACCAAACCCTAAGGGAGACTCAGCATCCTACACATCCATTTCATTACGCTTGCTCTTATAAATATTTATTACCCAGCCTATCTCATCATTCTTCCAGGAATGGGTGTTGTGTTATTGTTATACCCAGGGAGGGCTTTCCTTCTTCCTCTGGTCCTGCTGCAGGCAGTCAGCAGTTGCCAAAGATAGATTGGGAGCAAGAGTGTGACATTAACTATGGAAAATGCTGCTTAAAATGGAGCTCAGGGGCAGATATTGGCAGGTGCATTGTTAGGAGGAAAACGAATGGAAAAGGCAGCACGTAATGAGATTTGGAAACTTGTATTTAAAATGTGTTCATGGCAAAAGGGATTTCAGCATGCAAGGGCCCTGGTCCAACAGCCAGAGCCACGGGTGAGGAGGGACTCACACCCTGAAAAAACCTGCACAGATCCAGGATGGGGGAGTTATGATGTAGACAGTGCCAGGCTATGGAGCAGGAATGAGAGGAGAGTGGATTATAAGTACCAATATCATCCCTGTGCCTGCACATGGAAAATATCATGTTAAAATAGGGTATAAAAGCTCAGCATTTACTAAGGTTTGCAGATCAAACTTGGACTGGGTTTTTATGTCTTTGATTTGTATTGCTGTTGGGATGTCCTGGTGCCCTGTTTCTTGCTCTTCCTGGGACTTATAACCGCGGGTGAGGCTTTGCTAAATCAAATGTGAATTTGCCTTACACAGAGACACATCAACTGATTCTGAAGGGAGCCAACAAGAAAGATGGAGAGGGACTTTTAACAAGAGCATGGAGTTACAGGACAAGGGAGAATGGCTTCACAATAAAAGAGAGTAGGTTTAGATTAGATTTTCTAGGTTTAATCTTCCCTGTGAGGGTGGTGAGGCCCTTGCATAGGTTATCCAGAGAAGCTGTGGCTGCCCCATCCCTGGAAGTGCCCAAGACCGGGGTGGGTGGATGGAGATTTGAACAAGCTGGTCTAGTGGAAGGTGTTCCTGCCCATGGTAGGGGTTGGAATGAGATAATCTTCAAGGTCCTTTCCAACCCAAACCATTCTGGGATTGTGTGATCATTCGAGACAAGTGACTTGGGTTGGATTGCTGACAGTCCAACTCAGAAAAAAACATACCAAGGCTGAGATTTTCGATTACATCAATCTGTTTCATTTCAGTTATTCTCCCTTGCTGTCACAGACTTTTTTTGCTGTGTATTTATTAACCAGCTCATTCACTGTCAGCTACAACCAAATAAAAACCTACTAGAACCATCCCAATGAGCCATAAAGCAGTCATGCGGAACATCACTGTGTTGTAAACATACAGGACTAGGAAAAATAATATTTGCTCATAAACAACACCTGTGAACTTCTCCCTAGAGCAGTTACCAAGGACCAATAAAAGTTTTGATCCTAAATAGTCTAAATTTTTTATGCTGCTAAGGTACCCACTAACTGAGGCTGGGTTAGGCATAAAGAACACGTGTAACATCAAGGAACATGCTCCGTCAGAGCTGCCTTCAGAAACACCCGGCAGGCTCATTTGTAGTGGGAAATGTGCTCATGTGCCAAAAATAAGGATCTGTTCCAAAGTTTTATTGGATCTCAGAGCTGGCTATAAAATGCCATGCGGCGAAGCAGGGAGGCTGCCTGGTGCACATCCTCATGCCACCCTCTTGTGGCTAATCCCAGAAAATATAGTGCTGTACACCCAAGGACACAGAGTGTCACCATGGAATGTTTGGGCTGCCTTGCCCCCCACTGATGAGCTCATTATGGGGGCAAGCAGGAAAATCCAGCCTGGTGATACTTGAAAGCAGATTAGGAGTGAAAAGCAAGGTTGAAATAAAACCGTTCCTGCACTTGAAAAACCTTGAGATCTGGATCTGATCTGACTATGAGATTTCAGCTGGTCCAACACACTGAAGGCCTGCAGATGTTCATGGATGTTTGGACAGATGTTTCCACAACCCTGGCTATTCTCTACTCAGAAATTGAGATTGTATACCTGTCCAGTAATATACTTTCAGCTATAAAATTCTGTCCTTGTTAATATTTCACACAGAGAACTTGATGCTTTCGTGCATTTCTAAACCCTATTTCCTTTTACCTTCCAGGGAGTTCCCCAGATGAGCACCAAAAAGGTGACTGGGCAGCTCTCACACCCCCTGCCTCCATCAAGAGTTTACTCAGAAATGGCCAATCTGCTCCAAAAGCAGGTGGTGGCTTTCACAAGGTCCTTGGTGCCCTTATTGTATAATGCAGGCTATTCCCATCCATCACACAGTGCTGCAAACCTAAATAGATGATGTATTTATTTATGGATTACTGACCACCAGAAAGAGAAGCTTTGCACTATTGTCAACCTCACAGCCTTCGGTCTCCTATAAATAATGCATCATTGTTCGCTGTTGGTTTATGGTTTCAGTTCCAATGAGCGGCGCGGACCAGCAGACTCAGCAAAGATGAAGGCAGCACAGGGTATTAGGAAGAGAAATGGGACCATCTGAGCAAGAGTGTTAGAAAAACAAAGCAAAAATGTAATGTTCTTGGAGTTATTTTAACGTCAACTTCAGCAGACCTGCTTTTACCTCTAACTGGGAACGGCACAAATCTCTGCTTATCCCCTGCTTTTCACTCTGCTTTCTCCCAATTGTGAGCTAATTCGATTTCAGATAAACACTAATTAACACAAGAGGTCACTGCCGTGGCCAGCAGGCACCGTTGCAACGTGGCATTCAAACACACCAAGAGATCAAAAGAGCCTCCGCTGCTTCCTTTGAACTACCCAATTAAAACTTGCACAAATAAAGCTATTGTTTTACATCTGCCTCATGCAGGCAGGAGAGAGGGCAGAGAGCTAAGAGATCGTTGCCTTTAATTGGGCTGTTTTCCCTCTCCTCTTACAGGCTTCCTCCATGTGGGTTTTTTCTTCAGACCAGTAGAAGAAAATGATGGCCAGGCCCTTTGCGATGCAGCGATTACACGGCAAGGCTACAGCAGACTGAAAGCAAAGCCGTGGGGAATCCAATTTCCCTCTTGTGAGCAAAAGGGCATCAGTGCCTTTCTTGGAAGGTTTGATTGATAGCCCTTAAGAAGGACTCATAAAATGTGCCTCTCTGGCTATTTAGGCAATTCTCTTTTGAAGATGAAGGAGAATATTAGATTAATCCAACTGCTGTAACAGCATTATCTCCTGCTTTTAAAGACAACATATTTTATGGCGTCCACACTCTAACGGAAACAACCTGCGGCTGCAGGAGCCCTGGGCTGGGGCTTTGCTGCTAGACATACCATGGGAGCCTTGCAAGGGCTTTCATCCACATTCTGGGGAGCTGCTGTGAACACCAAACTTGTACCTCCATCCCACATGGACAGCTTGTGGACAACAGAGGAACCAAGGCTAGGGTGCACCACAGGGTCTGAATTCCACTCCTATCCATAGGGGAGCTCACTTAGACTAAGGCAAATTAGCAGGAGTGTAGGGAAAAGGCTACACAGCAAATGCCTGGGCCCTACAGACTTGGAACATCAGTCTTGAGAGCTGTAAGCACAGAGCATTCTGGAAAAAAAAAAAACAGATGGAAACACTGTTTGAGTGTCTGGTGTTACCCATCTGGAAAAGGTTTAGGAACTGTCAATGCTGGGGAGAAGATGGGTGCACCCTTTTCGGAGCACCCTGCAAAGTGTCCCACAGGAGGGTGCATTCCATCCTCTCTAGAAGCAAGTCACAATAAAATCATCATCCACTATTCAGAATCATCCCCAAGGAGGAATAGATGGGAAGGGAATGTAGAGCAGGTAAGTCCCAAGTGGGACACGTCAGCTCATCTCCACCTCTTGCCTGCTCTGTTCCCAGTTTGGGTCTGCTCCTGGCCTGGGGAACACATCAGCTCGTGTCTGGAAAGGTCTCAGTCCCTTGAGCAAGAATAACCAATTAATGGATTATTCCCTCCTGGAAAGAAATGTTATCTCTTCTCAGTAGCACTGAAGGGAGTAAAAAATCCAGATTGTGACCACAACAGAGCTGGTGGCTTATACTCACTAATGTCTTAAACTCACCTTCTGAGAATTCATTTATTGAGGCCAAAGGATGAAAAAAGATCAGGACTCCCCAAAACCAGAGCAGTTGCCATGAATTTGTGAAGGCCAGCCCCTCACCTGGTCCAGAAGCTGTGATGAGTCCTACCCAGCTCCCAGGTCTCAGGGCAAAGCCAGAGTGTCTGTTTTTTGGCTTGCATCTCCTGTAGTTCCATTCTTGTCCCCTGATTCACCAGCTGAACAAAACTGACCCTGCAGTGAAGAAGCTGCTTTGCCTTAAAATACTCCTTTTCCTTGTGATGTCCTCCTGGATACTGCAAACACTGCCTTGCTTGTCCCAGGATTTAATCAGATTAATTAAGCTGCACTTGTATTAATTTAAATTACAAGTATCTGAGGGCTCAGCCAAATCAAGTGATTTATGGACCATATCAATCTAATTAATACCACCAACTCCTAAAATAAAAACCTAATAAATGAGTTTATTATACATCTGTAAGATCAACTTATTAGCTTTGGGTCTCTAGTGACACAGTCGATTTGATGGAAGTTTTATATCCTTGTTGGAAAAAGGTCTTTTTTTTTCTTTCCTTTCTACTTGCTGTATTTTTAAGAAGTATCTTCTACAGGCAGGAGGAAGGAGAAACAACACAAGCTTGGTTATCAAAACGCCAGCCAAGCCAAGAGATCCCCAAAGTCCTGGTGTACACAAACTGTGGGGGTTTTACACTGGTGAGTGCCCACAGGAGAACAGTTTATCTGACTTGTTGCAGGCAGAACCTGCCCTGGTCTATGCCTTCCAGCTAAGCAGCCTGAAACTGCAGTTAGGCAGGGAATGAGGATACAAAAGGAATAAGAAGAGAATTAAAAGCTTCTCAGAAGCAAATCTGAGCAGGAAGGAGCTGGGATGGCTGAGAAGGCACTGGTCATCAAGGTGACTTTGCTGGACTGACCTTGCACTGTCTGCAGCAGTGACTAAAATGCCACTTGCAGAGAGACAATTTAGAGATGCCAAAGCTTCCCTTTGTGACTGCAGCAAGGGACTTCAAAATTCATCATGGGAATTAATGCCAGGGAATGCAGGAGGCACCTCCAAGGAACAGTGGAGTAAAGGAGGAGCAGGGTTCTCCTCTGCCCTGCCCTTGCCCGCCAGTCCCTTGCCAGCTGGGCTCTGTGCTGATTGGCTTTTCAGCCATGCTTTCCCTTCAGTCCTGGAGTTCATGCTCAATTTCCTGAGCTGTAAGGTTTTTCCCTTGCTTTGCAAATCCCCTTGGAGCAAAGAGCCACGCAATGGAAACAGGAGCAGGCTCCCTCTTTACCCTTTGCTTACAAAGTAAGTTCTTCAAATGCATTTGTCGTATTGTGTTCAGGATAACAACATGCTCCAGCAAAGAGAAGGGACTGGGAGGCCTTTCTGGGGGAGAAAATGGGGCAATTTATGGAATAATTATATAAAGACAGCAGCATCCTGTGTGTCTGTCGCTGTGATTTATTATAGTTACACAGAAAATTGGCTGCTTGGACCATAAAAGATGGCTGCAGGCAAACGTGGACCCCTTTGCTTTCCTCTTTGCCACTCCACACACACAAGCCCAATGAATTAACTCAGCAAATTTGCAGTAATGACCATCATTTCTATTTTAAAAGAGGTGCCAGAGCAAAAGTGCTGTGTGGAGCAGTTGCTCAGACACAGCCGCATTCGCTGTCCCTGCTGCAAAGCCATGGGCTGGCTGTCGACATGGGAAACCTCTGCAGCCCCCCTGGCTCCTTTGCTGATGTACAGCAGGGTCTGGGGGCACTTTGCTCCATTCCATCCAGGGTTATCTGGATCATGGTGAGGGATTTTTGCAGTACCTCTTGCCTCCTCTCTGGCTGTTTCACCTTTGATGTGATCCTGCTGTTTTCCACCCTTTCCATTCGCTGCCCATAATTATTACTTAGCATTTGTCTACATCCAGCTGCATTTTCCATTTTACCACTTCACGTGGCTAAAAACAACCAGATCCCCTTTGTATCCAGACCAGGTGGCTTCTACTGCTTTCCACATACCACTCTCCTTTGAGTTACTTCTATTTATGTAAAATAATTTTAGCAACCAAAGGTGCCATTAGCTGCAAGGGCAGGGACTCTGCTTTGTAGAGGACCAGACAGGAGGAAATTTAACTTCTAGCTGCAAGGAAAAAACAAGCCACAGGATGATTTACAGATGATCCAGTTCCCTGCAAAGCCCAGTGGAGAAGGTACCTTATGCTTTCCAAAACACACCTCCTCTCCAATAATTCCTGCTCATCAGTGGTTAAACTGCTGCTGATCTTGCTGAAAGCAATAGGAGTTGTTGCTTCAGGCTGGTGGTTGACAATCATCAGCTTCTGCTCATCAAAAGAGTAAAGAAACATCTATTTTAGCTAAACCAGAACTCATTTTTATCCTTCCCCCAGAGGAAAGTTACTCACTACCACTCCATGCAGAGCAGCAGGCAAACCTCAGAGATTGTAACTTGCAATGATACAGCAAAACTAATTGTTTAATTATAAAATGCTTGGAAGAGGAAATAATTTGAGGTACAAATAGATTTTATTAAAAATAATTATATGCAGGAAGAGCAGGGACAGGTTTTATCCCAGCTGTGGTTCCAGACAGCATTTCAGGGTCATCATAGCAGGGCTCTGGTAGAGCCATGTCTGGATATGGGGCCAGTTATCACAGAGAAATTTCTGAGTAAAAGCCTGAACTAATCCAGAAATAGTGTTAAAAGGCATAAAATGGCTGAATTGCATGGAAATGTTTAAATTAGTCTTTTGCTAATGGGAAAACTCTGCACAATACAACCAACCGCCAGCAGAAGAGTCAGGTCTGGCCAACAAAGGACGAGAAACAAAAATAGTTGTGTATATAGAGAAAAAGTAACTTTTAGTTCAGTACAGTTTTAGCTGCATTGGAAAGGGTTGGGTTTCCTTCTTGGATGACCTGTATATAAAAAAACCAACCACTTTAATTTAGTACAAGGTCATAGTCTGGCTGCAAAGAAAAGTCAACCTTGGTGTGAAATACGATGATGAGTATGGAAAAATTGAAAACAGTAATCCTGAAAATCGTGTCTGAAAGCAAAACCCCGGGGGGCTGCTGCTCCCACAGCAGCACAGCACAGGTTTTGGGAAGAAATCACCTCTCTGGGATGCTTTGCCCTGCAGTAGCCTGGGGTGTGTTTGCATGTGCTCATGGGCATGAAGGTGCTCCAGCCAGAACAGAAGAGACAACCCAGGATGGAGAGGACATGGGCTGGGATCCTTCCAGGGCTGCAGAACACGCCCTGCTGGGCTGGAAAGGCTCTGGGAATGTGTTTACTGCCCCAGGGCAGCAGCAGGGCTGGTGCTGCCTTGGCTGTCCCCACTGATGCAATACCCAGCCGGGCCATGGACAGCTGCAGCACAGGAATGGGAATTCCTCCCGACCCAGAGAGTGCACAGCAGGGAAGAGCATAATCTCCGTGATTTACAGGCTGCATCTCTAGTTTAAAATACATTAAACTCCAACTATTTAATTACTGGGCACTACCAAATCACAGAGACAGAGGAGTCAGTCACGTCTGCTAATGCCAACATTTATCATCCTATTTATCTACTCCAGCTTCTGAGACCCATATCGAATCACTTTCCTGTATTAGCTAATAACGGATGGGTTTATTCCTTGTACCTCTGGGCGGCCCTCGATGGATATTATCACACTGCTGGCAGCACACATCCACCTAGGGAGAGATAAACTGGTTTAGAGCATATAAAGAATCATAATCACCAGCCAAAACTCAAATCCAAATCAAAGACTTTTTCCCTGCTGCCTCCTGCCCCCAGATACTAATTCTCACCAGAGAGTAAATGCAAACAGTGCTCAGCCTCTCTGGCTGAAAGGCTGGAAACCTCCTGATACCTCTGAGAAATCATTAAATACCTACATTTTATAGTTACAGATACAGAAAAATGAAGTGACTGACAGAGTGGGGGAGCTCCAGCAACATGCCCCTGATCTGCTCACCTGCACAGGGAGAGCAAAAATGAGCTGGTACAGGCATGGAGGCAGAATGCCCATGAAAGAAAATCAGTAGGTGATTTATCCAAGGAAACATACTGGGTGTTCAAAGAACAGCAAGAGGAGAGGAGAAACTGCCAGGTGCTCAGCAAAGCTGCTCCTTGTGCTCAGCCTGTTCCCAGTAAAGTCCTGATCAACTCAACATGATCTTCTTCTGTCTAATTTTCCCACTGGAAATGCTATGCTTTTTATTTTCCTTGCTTATGCTGCTTTTCATAAGGAAAACAATTTTAAATTGCTCTATATGGAAACTTTCAGCAGTCTTATTTTCAGAAGAAATGCTCAGCATCCTCTCAGCTTTGCACAGTTGTCAGTCCTTAAGCTGAGCACGAAGAGGAAGAAAAAGAGGCTCTTTCCTCTTCCCAGGGAGCCCAAAAAAAGCATAATAAAGCATATATCTTTTTATTCCATGGCAGGTTTTGTTGCTGGTGCTTTTACTTACATCACTATGATGATTATATCATTATAGCTTATTTATTTCCCCCTGTCATAAATATATATCTATATCTGTATCTATATCTATCTATCTAGCTAGCTAATCTGGTGATTTATTAACCCCATATCCTCTAGCTAATTCTATTAGCCAAGCAAGTAATCCTGCCTTTTGATGCTTGAAAAATCTGAATACACTGAGCTCTGACCAAGCGGTGGTAATGGAAAAGGCAGCTACGTAAGGAACTGCGGGGAAATCAGGGAAATTATCTGTGAATCTTCACAAAGTCCCCTGGAAGAGTTCAGACATGGAGCTGTCTTAATTGATAGCACGGCCACTTAGGGGACCAGTATCCATAGAAACTCCAGGGCCTTGACAAGATGACAAACAACGCCGCGAGAGCCTAATAATAGGAGGAATAATGAGGTGTGGCCAAAAAAAACCCAACAACAACAACAACAAGAAGCCAGTCATCTCATGGCATCGAATGGGTGGGCCCAGCTAATGAAAGCCTGGCAGATCTCCGTGACGGCGGGAGGGAGGCAAAGCGCGACGGGAGGAGGGAAGAAAAGAGTCGCCAAAGGCGGATGGGATTCCAGTCCCAGGGAGAAGCCCCGCGGCAGACGGTGCCACCGGGGATGTGGCTCTGGGGCTCTGCTCTCCGTGCACATCGGCCATGAACTGGGAGCAGCATCACTGGGAGCATCTCACCGATGATGTCGAGTTTTGCAAGAGTCACCCCATTGCCTGGCCTTGCGGGTGGTGTTTTGGTTGTCCAGTGAGGCTGGGACCCGGGGAGCCCTTGGGAACCGCGGCGGGTGGTCCCGGCCCCTTTCCAGAGCCTCTCGCCGAGCTTTAATCACCTCTCGACCCGAGCTCGGCTCTTCCTGCGCCGTTCGCGGCACAACTTTCCCAGGCGCGGCGCCGCAGCCCGGGCCCCGCCGCCGCTCGGGGCTGCGCGCACGCCGCTCCGCATTGTCCCGGCAGCCTGACCTTCCTCTTAATTAGCTTAAAACCGCACAATAAAAAAAAAAAAAAATCTAAAAAGGGAGAAAAAGGAAGGGAAAAAAATAGAAGGAAAAAACCCCTCGGTAAAAGCCAGTCGCAAATCAAAAGAGGCAACAGTGAGAGCAAGCAATGTGTCACCACAAGTGTCCGAGTCAATGGAAACCTTGTTAGGTGGGGAACAAGGGTCTGCGCTAACAAGCTCTTATCTGTGTTTTTGTTTTCTATTGAAGGTGCATGTCATTAGGAGGAGTGTTAACAAGAGCTCTCAATAGCTTCATATGGCCAATGGCCTCTGAATATTCATGAAGGTGTGAACAGAATGTGGGAAAGCGGTGGAAGAAAAGGCAAGAAAAGCGGCAAGAGGGCTGATTGTGCCGGGAAGAAAGGAGCCAGGGCTCTGTGGGAAAAAGGGATCCTGAATCCCTCAAACAAGAGCGTATTCCCTAGGCAAAACCTGTCCTTCAAGCTGTGGGACGGTATTGATGCAGCCAAGGAGGTGGGATTTTTCTGAGCAGCGCTGGCACGGAACCAGCTCCTGGCACTCGAGGTAACAGTGCCCAGGGTTTTTTTAAACTAAAATCACAGCAGCCACTGGCACCTGTTTTTGGAGCTGTGCAACCCTCTCTCCAGGCTTATTGGATCACAGGAGGGATCCAGAAGGTGGTTTTCCCTGGATGCCCGATATTGAAATGGGGAGGAACTCAAAGCAGATAGAGAAGACAGGAGGCAAAGGAGCAAGTCTGGATTCTGCTCTAGCACTGCGGTGCTCATCATGCCGAGGGAACAACTCATGTACACCCAGACAAAATCCTGGAATCACAGAATCAGAGACTGTTTCATTTGGAAGGAACTGCACACATCATCTCATTCCACCCCCTGCCATGGACAGGGATGCCTTCCACTATCCCAGGTTGCTCCAAGCCCATCCAACCTGGCCTTGAACACTTCCAGGATGGGGCAGCCACAGCTTCTCTGGGCATCTCCATGGCCTCCACATCCTCCTGATGTTGGGAGCCCCAGTCAGACACTGCACACCTGCTGCCCAGCACCTGCCTCCCCTCCTGCACCTCCCTGTATCCTCAGCTCTAGAGAAATCCCTCACTTGCCTCTGGCAAGAGCCCAGCAGGGCTTCCCAGGGGCAGGCAGGATAAGGAAAGATGCTTTTCCTACACACCACCTCTGCAGGCTGTGCAGCCGCTGCTTCTGCTCCGTCATGGGGCTAGGGATTTCAGCTGGGCTGGTTTAACACAGAGCTCTTGCTCTGCTCATTTTGGAGCAAAATTATACTGCAGAGTTGCCTCTTCTTGAAAGGCTCCAATCTCATGTGTCAGTGCCAGATAAATAGTTTTCATTCAACAAATCAATGAATAGAAACAAAGTACAGCAAAATAATGTCAAGTCATTTCACTGATAACGACAGCTGCTGGGCTGCAAGGAGACAGGGAGAGCAGGAGGGGGTGTGGGGGAATAGATTAAAAAATGTAAAAAGCAATGAATCACAGCTGGGGGGGAAATCATAAAACCACAAGCCACCGCAGCTCCCACACAAACGTACACGGTATTTACTCATCTCTTTCTAACAAAATTGCAAGTAGAATAGAAAGGAAAAGAGGGAGGGCAATGGTGAAAGCAAATTGTTCAAACTATTTTTGTTGGAAAAGCAAAAGGGCTTTTCTTCCAGCAGGAAGCAAACAGCATGGCTCCAAGAGCTGAGGGAGGGAATGCACTCCCGCCCCTGCACCACCACTCCTTCCTCCCACAGGTCCCTACCTTGCTGCTTTTGGGTCATCATTTCCTTGCTGCTGGTTTTCACCTTGGAGCAGTCTCTTGCTGTTTGCTTTTACAAGAGGAAATCCTGATTTTGGAAATGTGCAGCCACGTAGGGCCAGTCCAGTGGTGTGTGCCAGTGCTGAGGAACTCAACAGAACCAGCACTGGTTCTCCATAGGTCTGTTTGGCAGGAGCAGTCTGGAAAATTATTATCCTGAGAAAAGACTTGATGCTGGGGAGGAAAACACAGCCCTTTATTCCCAGCTGCCATTTGCAGTTTTGTTATTAATCCCATAAGATAACAGGAGGGTTAATTGTGCTCAGATTACAATTACAACAGGAAAGATTTTCCTGCTGTCCGCTCCCAGACCAGCACTAAACACTAAAAATATACCACGCCTTTAGCCTGAAAGAACTTTGCTAAATCTTCACTCCTTCCCCTCACACTTCAGAAGCTTTCACGGATGCACACTAAGGATTGCAAACTGGGAACCTTATATAGGAATGGGGCAGAGCACAAGCCAGTGCTTGCCCCCTCCTCCGGAACAGGGGGTGCTTCTCTGTGGGTGAAAAACCAGGAACGAATGAAAACATGAATTTTATCTGCCTTGAGCCACCCCCTGACCTTTTGGGATAGCACTACATGGAACTGGGGTGCCTGCAAAACCCATTCTGCTCAGAGACACAAACAGGAGGCTGAGCACAAGGTGACTGCACGAAGGGCCATCTCTTCTCCTGCACTGCTCATTCCAGTCACACAGGTTCCTCTGCCGGGGCACTGGGGCCACCTCCTCCCCGTGGCACTTGTCCCACCTCGGCGAGGCTGCGCCTGCAGTCCCCGGTGCGACAGCTCCGGCTGGTGGCTGCCGAGGGCTGTGACCAGCATTCACATGGAAACACAGGAGAGGGAACACGGCTGTGCCAAGGAAACGCCTGATCCTTCTGATGGTATCCATCTCACAAACCACAAGGGACAGGAACCATGGCAGATGCTTTTGTGGAACACCCGACGTGCATCAAACACACATCACTGCTGCTTTCCAAAGCACAACCAGGGCACAGATTTAATTACACACAACTCTCCTAAATCAAGGAGAGAGACAGCTGAAAATAGGGTGGAAAAAAACCCAACATTTAATTCAATTTATTTAGCAGCATCTTTATTGCAACAAAGGTTTTGTAATAAAACGCAGCAAAACTAATGTCTCCACTTTACATGATTAAAAGCCATGGAGCTCGGGAGGGGAGGGAGGGAGCCCAATAAACCCACTGGAGTGAGACATGCAATTCTGTTAACACAAACAGCAGGCACTTCATGTTCTCAAATTAAACACCTGAACTTCTACTGTGCAGAACAGCCAAGGAAAATCCGCAGGAAGAGCTCTCTGCCCCTTCCACAGGGGCACATGGAAAGTCTCTGTGGGGTTCTGGCACTCAAGGAAACAGGCAGCCCAAGGCAGGGCCCTCACCTGGCCAATGTTTCCCTTACTCAAACTCTGTCATTGCCTGGGCAGGGTTGGGTGTCACAGCAGCACCAGGACAGCCAGATACACAGACACATACAGCAGGAGCACAACCCACTTCTCCTGGCAGGGAATATGGGTTGGAACTTGGAGTGTGAGAATTCTCCATAATTTCCTACCCAGGTTCAGGCACAGGTTCTCCAGGGTTAAAGCATTACTACACTATCCCACTCAGAAAGTTTTTCCATAGCCTATTTCCAAATGCCACTAGTAAGTAGGGAATGCATTTTCCATTCTAATACAATGAAGTTAGTTATTTTCAAAGCTTTGCTTGGTGCTTTGAGCTCATTTTTCCATTGAATTTGTAAAAATTACGCAGTTCTGGGTAGATACTAATTTTACTGTGTTCTGAATAAAAAGAGATCATTGAGAACAAAAGGAGGTGGGGGTGAAACCCAACAGCTTTGCACATCCCACACTAACAAGGCATCACTGGAAGCTGCACTAAAATGGGGTGAAAGAACGTGCTTTCACCAGGAACAAACACAACCAAACCCAAGCACCTCAAAAGACAGGAAACTGCCTGCACCAACACGCCACAGCTTCAGCATCTCAGCACTCAGATCCCCATATTTCATATATGTTCTTAAACATATGAAAACATTCATCTCAAAGACACCTGTGACACTAAATATCCACCATGCAAGGAAGGCTCAGTCCTGCTTCTGCTCAGAGCAGGGCAGACACAGAGCCTCTGGAAGGCAGAGGGGCCTCCACAGGGACACAGCAACCTCTGCTTTGGGAGCCACAGCAAAGGCTCCTCCTCACAGCTTTTTGCTCCACAACCTCCCTTGCATTTGCTCCCCCAGGATCTCATCAGTTCTGCTTAAAACTCACGTTAACCAAGAGATTTTTTAACATGCAGGAAGTGATGAAGTACAATCCCAAATACCAAACAGATTGGAAACCTCAGTGACATTCCCATCTCCAGGACTGTACGGTACAGCCTTGTCCTGCTCCTAGGCCAGGCCAACACTTCCCGATATGAGGTGCAGGAATACCACTCCCCCCAAAAATAAGGATGCAAAGTCCCTCAGCACTAACACCTTCCTACCTCTGCAGTCTCGATACAACGGGGCCTTTCTCCACTGGGAATTTAGCTGGAATCAGACTTCATCTAAGGCACCTCTTTTGCAAGAACTACAAAACTCTGGTGATAAATCCTTCCAGCACTTCCACAGGATAAGAGAGCACGGGGTCTTAAAGTGCTTAACTACAGTAAAAAGAAAAGAAAATGGTAGGAAAGAAAGAATCCATAATTTATGTTGCAAAACAGAGCAGTTACAGTATATTGTACTTTAATAGCTTTTTGATGTATATATTTAAACATTGGAAGGATGCATTATTAAAAATTCTATGTCAGCACTTATAATCACATCCTGCCTCAAATCCAAATCCAGCCCAGTTTACTCACGCAATGTTTAGTTCTTCAGTCCCCCAAAAAAGCACTGTTTGATGAAGGCCGTTTTTGTTCTGTTTTTTAAACAAAAGGATCAATTTCATCTTAAAAATAATATACATTTACATTCAAGGGTAATCACCTCTAGAAAAAGAACAAAAAGATCCCAAAAAAGCAAGTTAATTTAATATTGAACAAAATATAAACAACCTTGGAAAAGGTGAATACTATCCATGGGTAATTTTATACATATATGTATATATGAACAGATATAGATATATGTATATATAATACAGCATAAACACGTTGGGAACACAATGGAATTCCAGAGGAACAGCTTATTTTTGTCTTTACCCACTGTTGTGTTGCACCTGTGCTCCTCTCTCTCGGTGCTGACTGTAACACTCCTCAGGGACGCTGCCCTTGCTTCAGCCACAATGAACCGCTAAGAGAAGACATCAAGAGAAGACATTCCTGGAGCTGGGCTCCTTCTCTGCCTCCTTTCCCAAAATCAACCCGTTATTGACTTGCTAATGGTGGTTTAAATCTGAAAACCAGCAAGCAGCCGAACCAAGGCTCCCCACTGCAAAGGAAGCTCCCTGCAGCCTGTTGTCTTTGGCTCCTTTGTGCATCCCAAAAACCAGATCCTGTTCTCACACACGGTTTTTACAGCCGTGCAACCGCCCCAGCTCCCCTCGGTTTAACTGAAAACCATGCAGTTTGATCCGATACAGCCAGACTCTGCTAAAGCCCAGAGTTCTGGGATCAAGTACAAAATCCAGGAAAGTACAAGGTTACAACATGTGGAGTTCTAAGAGCGTAAAGACCGATTCCAGATTTTCAGCAGATGAAAAGAAAATCACGCTCTGCTTCTCTCTAGGACCAAAACAGAAAGAAAAGGAAGTTCTTGGGTTTCTAAGAAAACCATTAAAACTTATCAGAGTCTCAGAGGCAAGTCCCAAAGGGAGAATTTTCTGGATTAAAGAAAAAAATTTTCTATGGATTTCTAGCCTAAATTACCTGTTGCCAGTTAAAAGTGCCTTCACACTCTTATGCTTTTCAGCCAAGCCTGCTGCTTAGTTAAAACCTCAGTAGCAAAAACACAACTGGGACTGCAATTCCTTGAGGGTTACCTGAAGCTGTACAGAAAAGGGTTCTCAAAGACAGCATCATCATCATCATGCACAGTAGTGCTAGAAAGGACCCAGGAACAGGGGACTGGACAGGGCATGAGCCTGGGAAATAGCCCCTCATACATGAGGAAGGTCAACAGAACAGCTCATATTGCCTCACATGTAAGGTCTCCCCACACATACTCTGCAGACCCTGGAATAAGAGTATTGAATTTCTACATTGTAACAGGATGCATACATATCATGCTGATGTAAGGGTGAGGAAGGAGTATTGCAAACCCAGCTCCAGAGTGAACATCAGGGAAACATCTCAACAGGATGCACTTTGAAGCTTGTTTGAAAGTTTACAGTTTCTGATTTTTAGCTTAAGTTAGTTTGCACCTCAGAATAAAAGATTGTTATGCCCATATCACAGTAAAGTATCAATTCACTTCTCCACTGAAATCAAGTACAATCAGGATAGGTTCTCAAGCTGCTGGAAGAAAAGAGAATTATTTATCCTACGGGAGAAGGAATCAAAGAACCTGGCATCAACTGATCTAAATCCAAACTTTAAATATGTTAAGAGGCAGCTTAAAAGTCTTTCTTCTTAAAAAACACTTAACATCTAGACAGGGGATATGTCCAACTTGTGACCACCTTCTAAGGAGTGAGACACATCCCTTTTCACAAAGCATAAAAGCTATATGATAGCATTTAAAATTAATAAAAGTTGTAACCATTCAGGTAAATTCTTGCTGTGTAGTGAGTAGATCATCCAGTATAATGTAATAAGATACCAAGGAACACACTGTAAAAATACATCAATTATGCCATAATTCTTCTAAAAAGTGAAGATCTGGTGCTATAGAAGTACGTTATTTTCAGTTTCAGCTCGTCCCCCAAGAGAACACCCATGGTACTGTATTATACCACAGACATTGGATTTTATTTACAGCTTAAACCTAAAGTTTAATAACTAAAGTTATTAGATCAGCGTACTTTAATTTCCCGTATGGCACCAAATTGACTTTTAAAAAAGTGTCTGTGAGGGTGTGTATGTGTGGCAGGCACCAGAAAGCAACGTTCCATTCTACTCTCTCTAGCTTGCTACACCTCCCTGTCCGGAGAGCAGCTGTGGAGCAGAGCTCTGAGGTCAGTCACATGGCCTTCATGGCAGCAATGCGAGAGCCCAGGTTCTCCTGCAGGTAATAGAGCAGGTGCAGCTCATAGTGCTCGCCCGACTCAGGCACCCTGATGCTGTGTCTCTCCTGAGGGTAGATCTGAAATGAAAAATAAAGTCATGAACATCCACGCCAGTTGAAGGTGCCAATGTCTAAATCAGTCCCAGAGCCACACTGCACATGTCCATGGAATGTCCCTGCAATAACTCTGCACCTGAACTGACACACCTCATCCTCCACTGTCTGAATTCAGGAGAACCCACTGGAATCCAGCTGTGCTGGAGGGGATCAGCCTGGCTGAGCAGAGGCAGCTCCTGGCCAGAGCACATTCCCACTTCTGCAGTGTGGTGTTGGATCCCTGGCCTCCACCTGCACTGAGCCACCAGGGTTTAATTAAATGCAGAACCCTTCATGAACACTGCTGCTCTGCCTTCCAGGTGCAGATCTCCTCAGGAACAGCCTTAACTGCCTATTTGCCCATTTTTTCTTTTTGTTAACTCATAAAATATTAACATTAAAAAAAATGCTTGGCTCAAATGCTACAATTTTACTCCTAGAATTCCAAGGTGTCCAGCACAGCCACGGTACAAGTTCCAATTCTGGACTCCTCCAAGACACACACATTATTACCTTTACCACCCTGGTTCTGGCCTTACCTGTAGGTCATAGGGTTTCCCAGCTCTCACCAAAAAGCTGAGCAAAATACTGGTGTGTGCAAAGTGAACGTTCTCATCTAAGAATCCATGTAGCAGCAGCAAGCGGTTTGGTCTGGGAAAGCAAGAGACAAACAGTTCTAGACATCATCCCACTCATTTCACAGTCCACACACACCCCTACAAAAACACTCCCCAGAAAAGAGTATTTGCATTGAAAGCAGTAATTTCACAGTTGTAAACTGCTCTGGATAGACACGTTTCTCAAACCTGCTCCTTCCTCCTCTGAAAGTTCTTCCTGCACATGCATATTACAGACAGACATTTAATCTGAATAGCTTATTTATTTCTCAGCAATGCTTCCTAGCTTGGACAATATGAGGCCTTAAACCTTGCTGATTTCAACTCTTCCGCAAGAAAGCCCATGGCCCCATCGTGCTCTGCTGAGACAGCCTCAGAACATAGAAAAACATCCCAATTAACTAATTTTTGCTTAGCTTAATGTAGCTCTAAAGTGCTAATCAAACTTAAGATATGTTTTTCATTTCTTTAGACATAAAATATAGTATAAAAAGGCTTACAGCAAATGGTCTGTAATTATGCAAAAGTTCATTTGAGTATTAAGTTTAGTAGTGTTGGGTATTGGTTTCTTTATTTTTTTAAATATTATTTAATGTGAGCATTTGTGATTAGAGAAATACCAAGAACAGGGAGAAAAAATGTGTCTATGGGGCTTGAACTTTCCTGGTAGGAAAAAGAAGACAAGAGCCAGAAGGAAACTCACTCAGAAGGAAACTTCTCAGCCTGCATGGCCACGGATCCCAGGTAGTAGCCCTGCTCGTTGTGCTCTGGGTGGCCCATGTAGCGCTCCGTGTAGCCCGTGTCGTAGAAAATCCACAGCGTGACGGGGGCTCCAGCTATGGCCACCTGCCAGTGCCACAGAGAGGGGAATGTCAGCACTGCCCCCTGAGCTGGGCATGGCCCCCTGAGCTGGGCATGGCAGCACTGCCCCCTGAGCTGGGCATGGCCCCCTGAGCTGGGCATGGCAGCACTGCCCCCTCAGCTGGGCATGGCAGCACTGCCCCCTCAGCTGGTAATGTCAGCACTGCCCCCTGAGCTGGGAATGACAGCACTGCCCCCTGAGCTGGGCATGGCAGCACTGCCCCCTCAGCTGGGCATGGCAGCACTGCCCCCTGAGCTGGGCATGGCAGCACTGCCCCCTCAGCTGGTAATGTCAGCACTGCCCCCTGACCTGCCCACGTCCTTCCCTTCCACGGCTCCATCCCACTGTAACTGTGGAAGGAGCAAAGCAATCCTGCTGTCCCTGCCCAGCTCACACACAGCACAGCTCAGCTACCATCCATGTGTGCTGAGAACCAGGAAGAGCCTACAGGTAAACTGGAAGCAACTCTAAGCATATCCCCTGCAAGGGATGCTGAGGGAAGTGCATTCTGTGAGGTTTTGTGGGTTTGGGTCCATTTGCATGTCTAACAGAAACATGCATAAACTACCCTAGGATTCCACAAACTACCCTGCATGGCTACCACCAGCTTGCAGAGAGGCTTATGGAAAAAAATACCCAGAAAAAAAAAACACTGCAAAACCAGCTAAAACGCTTTTGCAAGGCAGGTGTAAAGGTAAAAATACAACAATTGTTAAAGGATTGAGACAAGTAATTATTAAATGTCCCAGAAATATTAAGGTTGGACTTAAAGAAAGCAAGAGTAGCCACAAAGAACAAAACACATCTCAAGGGCTGTTGTAGTTGTTCAATAACCAGCTCTTCCTACACCGCTACCCAAAAGGCAGTCTGGCTGTTATAGTTGTCAAAAGTCAGGCAGGCACAAGAACCTCTCTCCAGTACCTCTCCCCTCCCCAGGCTGTCCTCCTGGCTGCTTCAGAACACACTGCTATGCAGCAGCATGGGCAATTTGATCTGGAAATAGATCAGTCTGCAAAGGAACTACTCTCTCAGGGCCAAACAGAGGATGAGAAGGAGGTGTTGTTTTTCACCAGGATAATTTCCCTTACCTGGTTCACAACACAAAGAGCTCAGCTGGCACAAAGTGGGCAGCAGTTGACACTACCCAAGGTACCTTCAGCACAGATAAGCTGAGAGGTACAGGAGCACAGCTAAGTCATTGCAAGCTCAGCAGTGCAACAGTTGCTAGAAAAGCAACTTCCCTCTGAAGTCACCCAAACAGAAGAGTGTTGAATGAAACAGCCATTGCACTGTGTCTTAGCTTGTCTAGAGCAAACTCCAAGGTTTTTGTGCTGTCACCACCCATGGAAGTCACACTATTAAAAGAAAAATTCTGTCTGCACCACCAGAGTAAGTACTCAATGCATGAACATACCCTGAAGATATCTGACCTCTGTGTTAAAGCCATTAGGGAGAGGTAGCCTCCATAGGACCAGCCGTGGATGCCCACACGCTCCAAGTCGATGAAGTCGTACTGTGATGCCAAATACTGCAGCCCTTCCACCTGGTCATCGATTTCTATCTGTCCCTGGCAGGGCAGAGACAAAGTTCTGCTAGTTACAGGCAAAAGTTACATTCTCAGGATTGCCCAAGGTAACCACATTCAGAGCTTTGGTACTCAGGAGTGATCCATGCTCAGAATACAACTGCCCTGCTTCATGTGAGCTGCAAATTGTATCTGTGAGGAGACACAGCCTCATTATGAACCACCCTCTCTTAGGATGCAGCTGGTTCACAACCTCAAACCATGACATTTTATCTTTCCCACATCAAGCATCTTTCCTCCCTCAACTCTCACCTATACACACTTCCTGTCCCCAGACCCCAGGAGTGTCACACAGGCAGTGCTGGGCTCCTTCAGCACTGGTAACACTGGCACTCAAACCCATCTCTGGCTGAGAACAGAGCCAGACTCAGAGCCCACTTACCATTTTGTACTTAAAGGCTCCTTCAAACTTCAGCCCTCGGTGGCAGGAGCCCCTGTTGTCAATGACAACGACAACATAGCCTAAAGAGGCCAAGGTGTTCAGTCGGAAGTACTTGATTCCTTTAAACCGGTTGTTCACCAGCTGTACCTGGAATACAAGAGCAGCACAGAAGCCAGAGGTCACCTCTTAATCAAATTTCAGGTTTTATTTATATTTACCTTCCTTTAAATGCTTTTAACAATTTTATAATGCAATGTTTTCAAGATCCCTACTGCAGGATTCCCTCTCTCTGCTATGCAATAAACTCCTCTCCCAGTAAAACAAGCCATTCTGCGTCACAGCTATGAAGAGCTCAGCTGAGGTCCAGTGAGACAGAACTGGGAACAAGGACTACCTAAATCCCTTTTGTCCCAGTTCCAGCTCTGCTACTCCATACCTGTCCTCAGACAAGTGGCAGTGCCTGGATGCATGACCTGGGAACAATGAATCCTTACAGCACCTTTGGCCAAGCACCCACTCACCAAACAGGCAAAATGTCACCTGCTGCCCTCAGGACAGAGCAGGAAGTGTTCCTCAGGAGAGCAGTGGAGTGATCCCTGCCAGCCCGTCCCACTGCTCACCAACTCACCTGAGGGCCTCCATAGATGAAGAGCACTGTGGGGTACTTCTTCCCAGGCTGCAGGTTGTGGGGTTTGTACATCATTCCATACAGTGTGAACCCCGTGGAGCTCTCAAAGGAGAACACTTCAGGGGGAATGTAATCGGGGAGAGGACCTACCATGGGAGGGAACAGAGAGCCTGGTTGTAACAGGAATGGATGAGTAACACAGCTCTGCTGCACCACTGTCCTCTCACCAGTCTCACTGCAATCCCAGGGGAGCTCTCCCACACTTTCCAGTGGGTGTAGCTGGATCCAGGCAGAGATTGGCAATGCCCCAGCCCCAGGTGAGCTCTCTGAGCCCTATCACATTGCCATCCCTGCTCTCCTGTGAATGACAGTAACTCTTCTCCCCTGACACAGCCATTACAGATGTCCCATCCCTTCCTAATCCCACTTAGGACTCCCTACATTAACACATGGAAAGCACAGGACATGGAGTATGCCTCAGGTAAGGAGAAATGAAAGGCAACAGAGACCCAGTGGAAGATTACAGCCCAAGAGCTGTCTCATGAAGACACAAGTAGGCAGCAGCACACACTATTTAAGAAGTGCACCTCCCTCCCCAGGAACACACTCTTTAGCAGGCACATCACACAGAGCAAGTGAGTGCACTTAAATCCCTCCCTGAACTAAAACTGGCAGGAGAAAATTGGTAATTTCCACTCTAAATTCCTTCATGGTCTGTTTATATCCATTTGTTGCTGAGCTGAAAATGTCCCTTCTGTACTTCACAGAACTCCTCATAAAAGCCTGAGTTTCAGAGACAAGGCTGGTCAGCCACAACAGCAAATCTCAAGCAAGCATACACTGGGATATCTTTCATCCTGTGATCCTGCTTGTCCTTTTCCTGTTCCTCACTCATGCCATTACCTGCTGAATCTAAAATGGTAGCCCAGAATTCCTTAGTCCTATGAGCTGCATCATCTTCTGATCCTGTCAGCCGGTACAGTGACACACAGTGGGGGTTCTTCTGATTACTGTACTTGCTGATGAACATGTCACAGTCCTGGAGAGAAAAAGAACACACCTTGGACTCCTCAGTGCACAGCCACAAGCAAGTGATCATTTATTTTGCATTTAGATCTTTCAGAAGATGCTTAAGGGCCAAATTAAACCAGAAATCTGAGCACTTTTGCCTCTGAGACACTACAGTCCAAACCCAAAGATACACCTGAAAATCAAAGAGTGGCATGAGGAGCTTGTCACACACCTTCTTCTGGGCCATGGATGGATTCCTGGAACTCCAGCCAATGCTGCTCAGGCTCATCTCCTCTGGTGATTGCTCTCTAGTCCACTGCAGGCAGGGAGTCAGGCTCAAAGAGTTTCAAACAATTCATCCCAGCTCCTTTTGCCTGAAGTGAGCTGGAGAGCAATGGAACCGGGAGGCCAACTCTGGTTTCCAGGGTGGTTTTACACACTGACTGTACAACGTACAGGAGGGCACAACCCTAAAATCTGCTTTTATTATGTATCACCACTGCCCTGTCTGCTGAGCCCAGGCAGGCACAGGTACCTGGCTGACACAGCAGGCGTGCGAGTACCCGCGCTCCGTCAGGCGCTTCACCTCCCCGGGGTTCTCGTAGTTAACAACGTACAGGTGATGCTCCAGAGGTGAATCTTTCGTGCCTTGAAAGTACACCAGCTTTTTGGCTTCATCCACATAGATCTGCCAGGAACAAAACAAACAGCACATCCCTCAATATCCAGTTCTACCACCTCAAAGTCTCCCCCAGTCCCTCCTGCCCCACTTCCATAATGCTGAGTTGGAGCCCAGCAATCTGCAAGGGATAAACCAAAATACTGTTCTCACTGTCTGCAACTCTGACAGTTTGATTCAAATGCTCAAAGAATTCATCCAGCTCAGAGCTAGAAGAGCAGTGGTTTGGGGACCATTCCCTCCCTCCTTGTGCAAGTTCACAAGTTACACAAAACAGAAGTACTGTGTATTTTGGCTAAAACCACACTGGATTAATAGATTTATGCTGATCCCTCCAAGGAACCATCTCCCTGCAGTGTGTGTGGCAGGATATCCATGAAGCAAGAGCAAGACTTACGTTGGATCCATGTCTGCCAAGCACTTCCCATTCCCCACTGGTAATTGCTATCTCCTCTTTGATGAGGCACTTAAAGTCACCTGCAAATAGCCAATGTACAGAGATTTTTATTACTAAAAATATTTTGTCACTTGCATAGAAATATACTGAATAATAGGCAGGCAAAGGAAATATGAGTTGTTAAAAATGGAGAATTTTGCAAGAACCCTGCTTTAATAAGATGATTTTATTTCCCTTAGAATGAGGGAGGTTTAGCAAGGAAAAGAAGTCAGATGCATTTAGAGAAATCGAATCAGCCCAAGATATAATGCTATATGGGAAAAAGACCTGCAACAGTTGCATGAAACTAGGACCTCTAGTAAAATTAAGTGTATTTTTTGTGCATACAGAGGTCAGTAGGTGCCTTCAACACATACTAAGTAAATTAAGTATCACAGCATGAAACTGTGAATTTAAGAACACATGCTGTGGAAAAAACCACTCTGGGAGCTTTGCACACAGCAATTTCCTGCATCTGAGCAAGACCAAGTTCCAGCAGTGAAGAGGAAAAGCCAACTATGTCTCACAGTATCACAGGGAGCTTGTTTCCCATCTGGTTTTTGGAAACTTTTCCTTCTAGTCCATAAGGAAGGATCAGGGTTAAAACTAAGGCATGCTGAAAACAGAATAATCCCTGTACAATTTCCAGAGGAATCACTGTGCACTGAAGTGCTTTCCTGGACAATAGCAGAAGTTTCCAATAAGACCCTAATTCCTGCCAGCTGGAAGGACATTTATTTCCTCACAGGTCAGCAACAAATGCCCAATTAAAGCCCCAGAACAATTGCCCTTACTCGGAGCAGGGAGGCTCCCACAGGACCGTTTGTACTTGCTCTCCTTCAGAACCGACGTCACCTTGTACAGGTGCCGGAAGCCCGTCTTGCACTCGGAGGCAAAGATGAACTCTATCTCATCTTCGTGGCTTTGAGGGAACACATGGAAGATATCGTGGATCTGAGGAGACAGAGCAGTGGGTTATTGTTGTCAGCAGGACTCTGCAGTCACACAAAATATGTTCCTCCTGCTGCTCAACACAGACCACGCAGTCCAGGCTAAATGGATGCAGCACTGTTCCTTACTGGGAGAACCAGTCACACGTGGGGCCAGGGGGGGTCTGCAGCCAGTGCCACATCCCTGCAGCTCCAACCTTCTGCCAGTCTAACTCTATATCCTGGTCACCAAACTGATTCAGTTTTTCTGCACCTGCCCTTCTAGCTTAGACACAGAGGCGGGTCCAGCTCTGCAGACCTCTGTCCTGTGCTGCCTGCAAGTGAAGGATTATTCAAAGAATGATGAGCTGACATCATCTTCCCACTCATCAACATGCCAGCTCTTGCTGCAAGGGACAATCTCTGGAGGACTTGGGAGCATTTTTCTTCACAGTATGAGCTGCCAGTCAAGAACCATTTCAGACAGTAAAAATAATGGAGAAAGGGAAATTCACTGCACCATCCTGAAACCAAACAGTAAGGAGAGAATGTGGTATCTAAGAGAGCAGTATAGTGACCATTCACTGGAAGGCTTTGTGCAAATGCTCTCTGAAAGATGCAACCATGTGTCAGTGATTGAGGCTCCCAGGCACGCCTCCAACGGGATGTCACTGCAGAGACAGCATCTTTCTGTGCAGCAGTGTGAGGAGAGGCACAGTTTACAGCAGTGACCAGGCACACCCATGACTGCTCTCAGCACAGGCCCTGCAGCTCACCTCCCAGAACATCACACCCTTCATCTGTTCCACTAGACCAGATGTAGTTCAGGAGGGGTTCAGTGCCTGTTAGCTGACTCTCAGGACTGTTCACCCAGTGCCATCTTGATCCATGTTTGTTGCCTGGAGAATATTTCATCTGGTGGCACTGCTGGTGCTAACAATTGGCACCAAGAAACTGGAGAGTGCCAGTGACACTGGGGAAGGGGCTACCTGGGAACACCCAGAGCCCTGGGCTCTGCTCCAGGCTCTGAGTACTGCATCAACTCAAGCACAGCAGGTCTGTTTTCACCTCCCTAATCTGTTCTCTGCATCCTGTTTTCTACAGCAGGAAGCATTGAATATGCACAGAACTTGCAAGATGGGATCAATCCCCTTGGCAGCACAGTAACATCAACAGTGCTCAAATGCTACAAACTGTCAGAGAAAGCTGAAATTCAAATTCTTACATTTATCCAGATGTCTGTCGTTTCTTCATAAATAATGAAAGGTGTAACAGAATCTGGTACAGCATCAATAAGTTTCTGTCTTTCCATTGCATCATCTTCTGTGGGGATGAATAATGCAGGAGGGATCAGGACTATCTGAAGCCGAGTTTGGGAGCGATCCAGCAGGATGGACCAGATGCTGTTGAGGACACAGATATTAGAGAAAATAACATGCAACCATGAGTATGGCACAGGTCTGAAAATCCCAGAGACACTCAGTAGCACTAGGTGTTTTGAGGGAGTCAAGAATATTCAATTGCAGATTAAGTCACGTGCAAAATTTCACCCACATAAACAAATCTCTTCCATAATACAAGAACCTATTTAATTTCATTTTAATATTGCATAAGCACTGCAAGTTCAAAAGTTTAACTCATGCTATTCTCCCCGATTTGAATTGTGCTTCAAGGGAGAAAGAGAAAAGAAAAATCAGAGGGAATAATGAAGCAGAAAAAAATTTCAATTGAAATTTCAAGGTCCTTGTGAGAATACTATTGTTGGATCTACACCTGGCAGAGAATAACACCGGCACCCAAAGGGACTAGCAGCAGCCCCTGCCATATTCTGATGGCTTTATATGTAGCTCCAACAATAATTCTGCAAAAAGCAGGATAATACAGCAAATGTGTCCCTGGATTTTCTTTCAGATTTGGATGGGAAAGAAATTAAAAAGGTGAAAGCCATCCTTAGATTCAAAACCTGGAGGAGTGCACTTCTCTAAAACCATGGAAACATCTGGGTTGGAAAAGACCCTTAAGATCATCGAGTCCAACCATTCCTCCAGCACTGCCAAGCCCACCACTAACCATGTCCCCAAGTGCCACATCTACACAGCTTTAAAGTCCCTCCAGGGATGGTGATTCCACCACTGTCCTGGGCAGCCTGCGCCAGGGCTGGACAACCCTTTCAGTGAAATATCCTTTTGGAGAAGCTTCTGGTGAGTTAGAAACACTGTACTACATCATCTACAGGGTTAAAATGACATGCAAATGTAAGTAGCACTTACAGCAGGTTTTCTGATCAGTAAGTCTGGTCAGCAAGGATGGTCCAGTGGTTAGGGCGCTAGCCTAGGGCCTGGGGGACCTGGGCTCATTTCTCTCCTCAGCCACAGACTTCCTGCGTGACCATGGCAAGGCACTTAACCTCTCTGGGCTTCAGTTCCCCATCTGTAAAATGGGGATAATAGCACTGCACTCTCTCTCACAGGGATGCTGAGAGGACACACACACCAAAGGCTGCGAGTGCCCAAACCCAAAGCAGTAGGGCCAGGGAGCAGAGAAAGACACAAGGAGGGCTCTGGTTTGGCTTTTGGAAAAATGGTCCCCTTTGCACAAACAAGTTGGTAGCAATGTAAAAGTGAAAGCAGGCTTAAGCTGGAAGAAGACAGAGAGCACTACAATCTGCTTCTGACTGTATGACCCCAAACCCTCTGAGCAGAGACAGGATTAACATACGCACTATTTTCCTTCTGGCGTCCACCCAGCTCTAGCAATGTACTCTACTCCTTCAAAGAGGATCTCGAAGGGCTGAACTAGCTCTTTATCCACAACATCTGCAATCTGTTGACAAAGCAGCAATTCAGTGACACTGAGATGAACCCCCACAACCAGTTTTTCATGCACGACAAGAGCCTGGACACAGAAGACTTTCTCTGTGCAGCTCATGCAATTTAGATTGGTCAGCCTTTGCACCACAGGGGACTGAACCCCGTCTGGAGCCAGACCCCAGCACAGCAGGAGAGCTGCACACTGCCAGGACAGCCAGGGCTGGGACCAGAGAAATCTGGATGCTGCTCACAAACCCATCATTCATCTCTCACAACTCATTTGAATTCTCAGATCCCCTCTGTAAAGGGGAGGTGATTTGTACCGAGCTCTTTTGTAGGATTTGCATGGATAGATGCTGAACATGCTGCATGACACCCAGTTATCAATGTGGTTCTAATCCATGAAATGCAGCGCTGCAGTCTGTCCCTGCTGGGCTTGGGAACAAGTCCCAGTGGTACCCAAAGGGTCCTGAAGGGTTTCCCTGCCTGTACTGGCTGACACCAGCATCACTATCCCAGCAGGTGACTGCTGATGGCTGAAGTAGCTCAAGAGTTGGGAGAATTCCAGTAATTTATGGCTGCTAATGTATCTGTTTGATAAGATTAATTTCCCATCTGTCCAAAGATCTTGGACAGGTCTGTGCTGTGGAAATTTCTGCATCTGTTTAAAACATCCCAGGGCAAAAGCAAAGTTCAATCTCTTCCCATATGTTCATGCTTTTGTAAGGTGACATACTGTATTTGCGATCCAACTTTCCCAATACCTGCAGCCAATCAAGAGACAAATCACATAAGAAGGTCTAACCAGCCAGACCTACAACACTCTGCTCTGCAGCTGAGCTTACACACCAGAGGTAGCGAAGAAAAGCACAGCCTTGAGAAATACTGCTGCACACTGAGTATCTGCACATGAGATGAGCCAAGGGCACTGCCCCCAGAGAAGCCAGGAAGCCATCACAACCAGGAAAGTTCCTCTGTATTGAACTGGAAAATGAATTTTACAAAAAAAGAGTAAAATCACAGCAATTAAATGTATTTGGCAAACAAATAGAACATAGACTTACTCTGCCTTCTGCATTGATTGTCACTTCAGAGATCTTGAAAGTGACCTTTGGATTTGCTGTACCTATAAAAACAGATGTTAAGTCAGGCATCAATTGTTTGCTGTGTATTATTGTGGTGTTATTCATACAGAACTGGAAAAGGCAAACAGCAGAATGCTCTTGGATCAAATAGCCTGCATGTCTGAGAGACAGCACAGAACCAGGCAGGGAAAAAAGAAACTGCAAATGTGGGGAGATCCAGAGGATGTAATCCTGCAAACAGATCAAGAGTCACACTACTGTCCCAGTGAGTCCTCTCTCCCACAGTCGGTGGATGCATTTCCAGGGTGGATGTAAATGCTCAGGAGTGACTGGGATAGCAGAGCAAGCTTTGGTTCACTGTTTGGCTGCTATTCCAAGGTGGTACATAGAAAGTGATCCAGTCCTAAAGAGCATCTGTGAAAACTAAACACCTAAAAACCTACTGCCATCACCAGTGCCATTATGACAATAAAGCTACATATTGTTTGAGGCATTTGGGCTTTTGTTACCTTGTTTTCTTTGCATTATATAGAGCCATGGCAAAATACTCTCAGAAATCTGAGCATTCACAAACACCAAAAAACCACAAAGTGTCACCTCTTGCTTCCCAGCCTCACACTGAGCCTTCCTCTATCCTTGATACAAGCAGTAAATCAGGAAAAGCTTTTCCAGTGAATTGGGGAATTGACAAGATATGACTGAATTCTGCAGCTTGAGAACATCAGCCAATTACGAAGATTTCAGGAGCGAGGAAAGAGAGCAAACTACTGTAACCTGAGCAATGTGTCCTGCTGTGACAGCGGGACATCTCAAAAGGGTTGAACTGTTCAAACATGCCCCGCATCTGACAGTGAATCAGCCCTCAGCAGGTCTGCTTAAATCCCACTTCCCTGCTTCCAGTGGCACTCCACTTCAAGCCTGCCCTCAGCCCTTCACTGCTGAAGCCTCTGGACCACCCACCTGTGTGCAAATGTGACCTCAGGTGGTTTTCCTGGCAGGCTGCACCAGGATAGGTTTGCCGTTCAAAGTCCAAGAGCAGTCCTGGAGATCAGAGTCCTCCAGAACTTGAACTGCCAGGGCATTGCCAGCAACTAAACAGAAACCCTCCCAAAACCCCAAAAGGCTGTAATTCTGGAGCTGTTGCCCCAGAAACACAGGGCTGTAATGACAATCAACTCCTCAACAACTCAGGTCATCCAGGATCCCAGAGAGTGGCTCAAACAGTGACAATGAGAGAGGGTTCCTGCCAACTCCTGACACCCAGAGCCCTCAGTATCAGCACAGTCACCAGTGACTCACCCAGCCTCCAGAGCAGCTTCCCCAAACACATTTGTACCACCTAGACACCAATTCAAAGACTACTCAACACTTCTCTCCTCTAGGCTTGTAGAGTCACTGCTGTCAAGCACATGGAATAAAACAGGGGTGTAAGTTCAGGGTCTCACCAGTTTTGGGATACCGGAAGGAATCTGTTCTTCTTGTCTCCAGCATGGGTGATGTGACATGGATAATTTCTACCTCTGACTCATCGTTTTCTTCATAAAGAATTTGAAGAACTTTACCCCCATCCAGTGCTGTAAATGAATTAACATTACAGAATTACAGAACAGAATTATCAGTTATTGCAGGCATCAATACTCTCTCAGGAGCCTGAGCTGATTGGAAGGATGAAGAAAAACCCAATAAAGCCTGTGACTCATGTTTCATTAAGCAAAACACTGAGACTCCTACAATTCCCACCACTGTTGTGAGAAGGGAGCCTCTCCCCCCAGTGCTCACAAAGCCCCTGTAACCTGCCCACTGATATAGACAGCTCCAAAGGAGACAATTTATGAATTGCATAAAGGTAAGAGCAAGAGAGAGCTCTGCACTGGACAGGGCCTGTCAGACACCCTGGATCCCCACACTTACTGGGCTGTGCCTTTGGGCACCACCAGTAGCCAGTGTATCTGTCAAACTCCTCCTGCAGCACAAAAGTAGCCACGCCAGCAGATTTTGGATCCTCCTCAACATTGGCCAGTTCTAAAAAAAGACACAAAGAATTAGTTCATGATGTGCTGCAGAACCAAACCAGTTCTGCATTATCCCAAACACAGCCCAAGTTCACCCCCAGGGAACAAGTACATGATAATAAATCTGACTTCTCAGCAGATTTGTTTTCTGCTTCCAGCCTTCTCTGTTCATGTATTTAGGGAGGATTTAATCCTCTCTGACATGGCAGCTTCTTTTCGGAAAGGAAAGATATTCTCTCTTCTTACTTCTACCTAATCAGGCTCTCAATTAGGCAAGGAAAGAAAATGTTCTCTCTACCTGAGTTCAGTGAATTGGAACTACAACTTAAGAAAATCAAAACCTCAAACCTTTCTGAAGGACTGAAACTGAAGACACAAACATTCAGAAAAGTGAAAGCATCAGTATTTCGTTCACTGTACGAACCAAAATTAACAGACTTACATAACATCTCAACAGGATGACATATCCATAGGGCTTCAATATTTTTCCTGTTACCCTGGAGGTAACTTAGCAGCACTCCATAAATAATTATCATCTGAGAAGGAGTCATTGCTACAGTTTATTTTTACTGTACTTACATAATATTTTAATATTTAGCATTTAAATAGTCTAAAGCATTATTATGAAGTGTTGGAAATTTCAATTTACTAAAATTTAAATTATATAGTTTAAATACAAAATTAAATTGATTTTAAAAGTGTTTTATCCACAATTTCCCATTTTCTTTCTTCCAGGATAAATGCCTAAAACACAGTTGAAGAGGGTAAGAAGTGAGAACCTAAGTTATTGAGTATGAGGGGCAAGCAGAAGCCCCAGTGCTATTCAGAAACTGCCTAAATTGTTTCTAAAAGTCTCTGCAGCCTGATTTCACTGACAGAAACTTTCCTCCAGCTCTATTCCACCCACAGCTCCTCCACACAAAAAAGGCTGTTCCAGTGAAAAGCAATGTGCTGTGTTTCAGGAGAAGAGCCCTTCCATATGCATCCAACAAACAACTCATTCTGCCAGATTGCACAGTGCAGGGAAAAGAATCATCCCACAATATCTGCACTACAGGAAGTCTATAAATGTGATAAACAAGGTGGAAAACAGTGGCCATTGCCCCCATTTCAGAAGAACCTTTAGTGCCATTGCTCAATGCAGTCTAGCAAGAACAAGTGCAGAGGAGGTAGAGGGATTTAATTGAAGATGCATTACCATTGTGCACAAACGTCAGCCTCCTTTCTTCCCTGGATTCTATATTAGATATCCAGATATCATTGCAATGGATAAATGCAATCCAATTTGGATCAGCTGGACAAAGCTTGGGATCCATCCGGATATTTGGACAACTGGTCTCTACCAGAATGGGTCTTAAAGGCTGTTGCTATTTGGAATGAAAAAGAAAAAGAAACACAGTAAGATATGATAACACAGGAACACACCACTGAGTAACCTGGATTTCAGAAGACCACAGCAGTGGGGACACTGACTTCTAATACATGTTTAGAGAGAAATCTATCCGCTTTACACACAGAAAAATACTGTGCAGATATTTTATAGGGAAAATTGTGCCTCTGCCATGGTCCCACCAGGCCTCTTTCCCCAGAGCTGAGGATCAGCCCCAAAACAGAGGGGAGCTTGTGTAGAGAAGCCTGGCACTCTCTTAAAAACAGCACCCTAAGAGAGGGCGGCAGAACATGCAACCTTGTCCTCTAAAAGCAACTCAAGATACAGTAAATTACCCCTGACAACAGGGTTAGACAAACACCAGGCTATAATAATAATAATAATAATAATAATAATAATAATAATAATAATAATAATAATAATAATAATAATAATAATAATAATAATAATAATAATAATTTCAGCTTTGAAGGCCAGCTTCAGCAGAGTGAAGGCTGCTTGTTCTGCAAGTTGTACAGTCAAATGGTGTAAAAATGGTGTAATACATTCAGCACTGACCACAGAACAGTGACCTGGAAACTGCAGCCCAGGGACAAAAGTTGTCTCTGATGCGACATCTGACTCCATGAAAGGGCACAGAGCCTTTTGTTGCTTTTTATGGACACTGCTAGTCATGAAAAATCAAACAATCCGGTGTCATGCCCTGCTGCCACAATTTTACCACTTCTTATAGCCCTGCATTTGAGTATCTACTACCATGGACACACACCCCTGTGGATAACCCTGTTTCCAGGGTTATCAAGGTCACTTCCTGTGCCAGGGCAAAAACTGCTGCTGATCTGCTCTTTGCTCTCACTCCAAGCCAAAGGAGGAAACTCACGGTGAATCCATGGGGGCCTCCATCTTTGACATGATAAATCCCACTCCCTGCCTGGAACAGGAAGGTGCCGCTCTCTCTGTGGTAATCATAGGAGGCAATCCCAACGGTGCCGATCCGCTTCCT
Organism: Ammospiza nelsoni; assembly: GCF_027579445.1. NCBI lineage: Eukaryota > Metazoa > Chordata > Aves > Passeriformes > Passerellidae > Ammospiza > Ammospiza nelsoni. Next base: position 2,432,769 of record NC_080646.1, on the reverse strand, counting down.
CTCCCGCAGCAACTCCTCTTCCCGGGAATACATCCCATAGTCCAGGATGGCCTGAAAACAGGCAGAGAAGCCCAATCAACACCTCTGCTCTGCAAGCCTTACCCTGCTTCCAGGAGCAGATGGCTGAGCAGACATCCTCCTCCTCCAGAATCCTGCTGCCAGCTGGGAGCCCACTCCTGCTTTGCCTCTGCCATCAGCACTCGTAGCTGTAGGCCACGATCAGATCCCACACAAATATAAACTGACAGCCACTCCTACCATAGCAAGGCCAGCATTATTCCCAGTACTGCTTGGTATAAGAAAGCTCAGACTGAGGGTCTGTTATTTCTAGAATGAGCAGGAGAGGCTCTGCTCACTTTCACAAACATGCAGAGACTGGTCTGGTGGGAGGAGAGCACAGCCGGAGTTTCATGTCTGGCTGACAGCCCCGGGAAATAACACGGGGAAAAATCCACCTCATTCCATGTGGGGTTTGTCCCACCTCCTCCAGCCTGCCGCGGTGCATGGGATGGGATGGTGCAGGCTTGCTATGCGCAGCAGGGAAAAGGGAATCCACATCCCAGTGAGTGGGAAAGGGATCCTCTGCTCCAGCATGAGTCACGGAGCCACTGACTGATCCTTGGGGGAATCATCACTTCTCCTGCAAGACAGCAGGGAAGTGATTGGAGGCTCCAGGCTCCTTCAGCAATCCCCAGGATCTCACAGCACAGGACTTGATGCAAATTAGCACCTGTCATCTCTGCCAGCAAAGGAATCATCCAGCACACAGAGGGGATGGAACTCTAACCACTGAGGAGAAAACTGTGCTTCATTTTGGGATGGCTGCACGCCTTGCATGTACAAGGAGAATCTTTAGATTTCTAAGACAATAAACTTCAAATTTTCACTATGAAAACCCCAAATCCCACATGCTTGAAGCAAGAAAGAAATCAGGACCCACCGGAAAAAGATCCAGAAGAGGCTTCCAGGAAAGCAGCAAGACAGCAGCTTTGTTTATGGTTTTGGGAATTTCAGAGTAGAAGAGCGTGTTCTCTCTGTTCTCCCCAGACATTGCTATTGTGAAAATGAGATGAAAAAAAAGTATATTAGCTTTCTGTTAATAACCCAAACACTCTCAAAGGATGCCCAGGAACAGTTTCCCAGGCCCTTCCTACCAGCAGAAGTACTGATGGTCTCTGCACTGCAGCCTCACTCTGGGAATTCCCTGCTTCACAAAAGTGCAAGTCACAGAGCACAGAAGGCAGGGAACAATGACACCCAGGCTTACCCCATGCTGCTCAAAGCACTCTGTGCTTCTTACTGCCCTTTTACTCCATAAGCTTTATAAATCAAGGAGGGCTTTTGTGCCAATCCCTCTGTCTGGGATACACAGACTGTGACCTTTAGGGAGGCATCCCTGTCCTGCTCTTCTCCCTCAGTGATATTCAGATTTCTGAAGGCTCCTGCCCAGACACATGAGGATCAGCCCAGAGAGAGCCAGGAGTATTCCAAGGGAAGGCCAAGCCAGGAAGTGGCACTTGGGAAAGCAGAGCTCATCCTAGGGGAATCAACTTCAACCCACGCATGATGTGCTTGAACTCAGCATTATCCAAGGATTATGACCCCCATCTTGTGAAAAAAAAAAAAAAAAAAAGAGAAGCAATTTTTTGACTATGTCACTGCACAGCACATGCAAAGACTCTGTGAATCACAAACCTGAGCTTAAGCAAGCAGCCTAAGTGGCAAGCACTGGGGCTAGAAAATGGCTTTGACTCTTAGTCCTCTGCTTCAGCCATTGCTTCTCTCTCTAATCCAGGTTTTCATGGATTTATGTTCAGCTACTGCAGGTCCTGACAAAAGCATTCCCCCACCACAAGGCCTGCTCCAAAACACCACTCAGAGGGTTGCTCACAGTACCACTTATGGTGCCAAATCACTTCTATCAAGTGAACATTAATTAGTGAAACAATGCACAAGTGAGGCACTGAATCCAAGAACAAACTACATGAAGTTTTTTATTATTAAGACCAAAAATGTTGAGAAAAGTATTTACTCTTTAAGCTGCCCCTGACCTATGCTGCTATTTATTCCCCACTGGATTCCTGGAAAACCTGCTCCATCGGTAGCTGAGGCACAAAGGACTTTCAAAATTACACTTAAAATCTCTGCTTTGGAAGAAAGCTTTGAAGGAGAACAAGGCTCCACCCAACAGCTGTAATAAGAGAAAAGAGATAAACCTTTCTGCAAAGGCTTCTTTATCTCTGAAAGGAGATAAAGCTCCTGCACAGCTTTTGGAGAGAGTATGACTTGGAGTGACAGAAAAGGGACTGAACAGGCTTCCAGCCTGGGAACATGCCCCAAAGGACACTTCCCAGCTCTTTTCCAGGCCTAATGGGTCACCTCCAATCATGCCACTCCCACAGGAGATGAACTCACAAGTTTTAATGAGCTATTACAATCACAATCATGACTTCTGACCAGCAAGTGTGGCATGGAATCCCTTTAGATTTAACTGCCAGGAACAGCTGTCAGGAACAGTCAATCCCAGAGAGCCCTGCAGTGACACTGCCACAGCCAGCTCACCCAGATAGTAGATCCTATCGGAATGCGGTCCTTCGGGGTCATTTTTTTTCACAAAGGTGAAGTCATGAGGGGCTTTTGCCATCATGTATCCATGATACTTCCGTGTGTCTGTGAGCAGTTTCCGAAGCTGGCTCCAGGAATGCCTCTCTACATAGAAAGGTTCCAGTTTTGGCTGCTCCTCCCTCGGGACCTGCTCCTCATGACCTGCAGTCTCAAAGATTTCCAGGCCCGGCTGTTCAGTTTCCATGGCTGCTGCCATGTTGCATGTTTCTGGAAAAAACAGAGCAGCAGAGCTTCAGCTCCAGCAAACCCTCGCTGCACACTCCCAAAATGCTCCCCATGGCAGAAATGCTTTAAGAAAACCATCCTTTCACATGGGGAATAAAACCCACAGCACAAGGAAGAGAACTAGGAAATATTTTTCTGCTCTGGAAAATAGGCTGGCACCACCCAGCCTTTCAGAAGGGACCAAAGACTTCATGGAGCCACAGATTTATTGTTGTGTTTCCCGTGCCCACACATACCAACCACTCATGTTAGGTCACAAAGTGGATAAATTCTTCCCCTTTAAGCTCCCACCTGCTTCTTTCCCTCCAAGACCTCCACAAATCACCTCACTGCACTGATACCAGAGGAGGGGATCATTAGGAGAGCAGCAAGAGCTGGGACACACAACTGCTCAGAAGAAATAACACTGGTGGCTGATCTGGAACCATCAGGCCACACAACAGGCTTAGGCAGCTTGTCCTTATTCCCATTATTCTCCCATAACTTCTTGGGTTTGTTTGTATCTCCTTTCAGACTAAGTTCAGAAGGGTCTAGCAGAGATCACCACTATTACATTGTCCCAGTTACAAATACCAGAAGGGGACACAGAGAAAAAAGCATTTCCCAAACAGATTTATCTGCAACACAAGCCTTATCTGCCCAACAGGCTGTTAATTCAGCACATATCTCTTCCTACAGGGCTTTACAAAGTGTATCTGAGCTGAAATTGTCAGCCCAGACGTCTGGCAAGAGGAAACCAAGTCCTCCCACTGTAAATCCCAGAGCTGAGGGCAGCTCCAAAAGGATCCGAGCTATGAACTCCTGTCACATAGTTCATTCCTGGAGAGCCCAAGGTGCAGGGTTGTCAATCCTCAAAGGCAGGGAGGGGGTGTCTATATATAGCCTGGAAAGACTGCACAAGTGTTGTGTACGCTGCTGGGGCAGAGCATGCTGGCCTGAGAAAACACTAACACAGCCTAAATAAAGCATTTCCCTCGAGCAAACAGGCACTGAGGACTGCTGGAGCTCAAGGCACAGGCTTGGGCAGCTGGCAGAGCTTTCTGCTGGACTGGCTCCTCCATGGCTCTCCAGAGCAGCTGAGACATCTCCCCAAAGGAGTGAAAAAGATGTGATCTGCACCTTGACACAAACCCATCTTAACACAAATAGCTTAGTTTCACCTTTGGCAACATAATCAAAACAAACACTGGTTTTTCTTCTGCTCACACTATTTACAGCACAAAAATCCAGAACAAAAGAGCCCTGTCCAAATGGAAGAAGGATCCAAGGCAGGCACTGAGCAGTGCTGTGCTCGAGACAGCGTCAGGAGCTGACAATGAACCTTCAAACCTGAATTGCAAATCTCGTTTCATCTGAAGAATTCCAACAAAGAACCTCCTTTCCCCACCTACCCCCAGATGCTGCTATTTCTTAACCCGACCTACATCTCGCAGGAAAAGGGATAGAAACCGAAGAGCAGTAGACGTTAACGAGCCAATGGCAGTGGGAACGGCCACCAGGCACGGGAATGTCAGCCCGGGGGATGCCCCCGGGGGTTCCTCCATGGCCGGGGCAGGTCCCGGGGGGCCGCGGGCACACCGCGGGGGTCCCTCCACGGCAGGGGACAGATCCGGGGGGACCCTGCACAGCCCACAAAGGACCTCGGGGCGTCCCTCCACGGCCAGGGGCAGATCCCGGTGGGCCCTCCCCGGCCAGGAGCACATCCCGGGGGAACCTGCACGGCCAGGGGCAGATCCCGGGGGAGCCTCCACGGCCAGGAGCACATCCCGAGGTGCCCCCAAGGCCGAGGACAGATCCCGGCATGGAGGCGGGCAGAACCCGGGGATCCTTCCACGGCAGGGGCGGCGGCCGGGTGCGGAAGGGGGGCCACCCCGGGTCAAGCCGCCTCCTCTCGCCCTCCTCAGGAGTCCCAAGGCCCCCAGGGGTCCTCCCCGGAGCGGAGCCCCCTACCCGGCCCCCGAGGTTCCCCCAGTACTCACGGAGCTCCGCGGCGGCGCTGCTGCCGAGCCGCCCCGCCGGGCCGCTGCTGCCGCTTCCGCTTCCAGGAGCGGCCACGGGCACCGCGCCGCACCGGGCACGGCGCCGCCTCCCGGCCCGGAGGAACAAGGGCGGGGATGCGACATCCCCCGGGGCGCGGGGACCGGGACATGGGACACGGGGACCTTTGCCCAGGGACTGGGACACACGCACTACACCATGCACGACAGGCAGGTCATGCAACCCCCCAGTGCACAGGGACACACTGCAGTTTCAAAAACCGCGGTTTTGTCCTGCCCAAAAAATGCTGCCACGTCCACACTGATATGCTTCCCACAGGGGAAAGAAATTCCCAGCTGTAATAAGGAGTGTTAAACACCGGGTACATCCAGGCTCCAGTGCAGTGAACCCCCAAGACACACTCAGGCTCCAGCAATGTGACCCCCCCAAAACAACTGCAGGATCCAGAGCAGTGAGCCCCCACCCAATGGTTCTACCCCCAAATTTCCCTTTGCAAAGGACAGTCCCCTTTTTTTTTCCAAAGGAAAATGTTTTTTGAATCCCCATAAACCAGAAAAAATAACTTTCTGCAGGTGCTCCCTCCTAAATTCACGTGCAGGCGGAAGCTTGGGGTAACACTGGGAGCTGAGGGCTGATTTTCCCCACATGTTGCCCCAAAGGGTCTGTGGGGTTTGTGTTCCCAAATAAAGCCCCTGGGACCATTGCTACAGCTCACCCCACCTTCTGTGGTAGCTTCACAGCACCAGGGGCTGGCAGAGGGTGGAATCCTCCGTGCAGGGCCAGGGTGGGCCAGGGACCTGCATTCTCCACAGCAGAGATTCACACGGAAACCCTGAGGCGGGGAGAGGCCATGGCAGGATGGGGCTGAAGGAGAATGGATTTGCTCTTGGAATGAGGATGGCTGTGGGTGAGGGGCCCTTGTGTGAGCTGCTAAGGAGGGAGTGGTGGGCTTTTTGAAAATAACAAGGAAATGCTGTCTTTTTTTAGCCTTATTATGATAGAATGGTCGAATTATGTGAGTTGGAAGGGACCTTAAAGCTCAGCCAGTTCCAGCCATAGGCAGGGCCGCCAAAATCAGGTTGCTCCAAGCCTCATCCAACCTGGCCTTTAACACTTCCAGGGATGAGGCAGCCACAGCTTCTTTGAACAGCCTGTGCCAGTGCTGGGCCAGCCGAAAGTTCTGGGGCACAAAATAATGACAGTGTAAGAGCTGAAACAGGTTGCACGGCTGCAGGATTGCTATTTGCTAAATTCTTATCAGTCTCTCCTGTCATGGCTGGGATGGAGTCACTCTCTTCTACCAGGCAACACGCTACAGGACAAGGGAAATACGCTTAAGTTGTGCCAGGAGAGGTTTAGTTTGGATATCAGTGAAAATTTCTTCACAGAAAGCGCTGTTGAACAGCCTGTGGCACAGGCTACCCGGGACAACAGTGGAGTCCCCATCCTGAAGGGATTTCAAAGCCGCGTAAATGCGAGCATGGCTACCGGTGGCCTCGGCAGTGCTGGGGAACGGTCAGACCGGATCCGGGAGGGTTTTGCCAGCCCAGCAGACGCTGTGGCTCAGTGACTCCCACCGAGAAGGGCCCGGAACCCCTGAGGGCTCCCGGCCATGGCGGCCCCGCCCGCCCCCCGCGGCGCGCGCAGGCGCGGGGCCCTCCCGGCGGGGGTCGGAGTGCGCAGGCGCGGGGGCGCCGCGGGCCGGTGCGGGCCGGGACGATGGCGGGGCCCAGCCTGCGGCCGCACGTGCACTGGGCACAGCGGCACCGCGAGCTCTTCCTGCGAGTGGACCTCAGCGACGTCCGGGTACGGCCGCGACACCCGGGGACACCGGGGGACACCGGGGGAACTCACCTGCGGGGGGCATACTGACCTGGGGACACCCGCGAGGGGACGTCGGCGGACACCCCGGGGGTGACACTTGGGGGACGCCGGGCGGGGACACCTGTGGGGAACTGGGTGAGGGGGGAGACTCACCTGGGGGACCCCGGGGGAAATCACCTGCGGGACACCTGGAAGGGCTCACCTGCGGGGGAAATCACCTGCGGGGGAATCACCTGCGGGACACCTGGAAGGGCTCACCTGCGGGGAAATCCCCTGCGGGACACCTGGAAGGGCTCACCTGCGGGGAAATCACCTGCGGGACACCTGGAAGGGCTCACCTGCGGGGGAAATCCCCTGCGGGACACCTGGAAGGGCTCACCTGCGGGGGAATCACCTGCGGGCGGGGAGCACCTGCGGGACCCCCAGGGTGGCTGACCTGCGGATCCCCGCGGGGACAGCGGCTGCGGGCTCGGCGGTCCGGGCTGGGCTGTGGGGACCCCCCGGGTGGGTGCACTGACCCCGTGAGCTGTCACCTAATGCATGTTCTCCCTCCGCAGAACCCGGACATCACCATCACCGATAATGTCCTGCACTTCAGAGGTAGGGGCTCCATCGGGGGGTCTCAGCCTGGCCCCCACCCCAGGGCTGTCCCACTTGTCCCCATGGCGGGGTGCCTGGTCCCCATCAGTGGCAGGAGCCACTGTGCTGGGCATGTCCAGATCTGCCACATTCCCACCCACAGCCCTCTGTGTTCCAGCCCTGGTAACCACAACAGGCCCTATCTTATCTAACAAGAAAACCCCAACCTCCCCATATTTAAATACCAGTGGAATTTCCATATATCCTTCCCATCCTGGGCCAGCCAAACCCTGGAGATAACTCACAGTAATTTTTCCTTTCACAAAGACCTTGTGTGCAATTCTTATCAAGCCTCCACATCAGGAACTAGTGCTCCATTTGGAAACTAAAGCAGATCTTGCCCTGAAAGATGTTTTTTTTGCAGCTGGACAGAATTTTTTAAGATGTCTCATTAGGAGCTGCTGCCTCCTCGGTGAGCCACAGCCAGGCCATTTGATAGGCGGGTGTTGCACATCATGTTCTCCTTGGGATCAGTTTACAGCGTGGAAGGGTGGGAATTGTACACAGTGTGCAGTTTTGGAGCCTTTCTGGGGACAGGATCAATGTGGGAGATAACAAACCCTGATAAGTGCCCTTCTGCTGCTGGGAGGGACTCCCCATATCACCCTCCTACTCACCCAGCAGCACCCATCTCTCTGGGTGCTCTGTTGTGCAGAGGCTGGATCCCCCAGCAGGAGATTTTCTGCTGGATTTGAGTTATCCCTGAGCAGCCTTTTGATCCCCTCTTTTGGGAATTTGACATGCTGGCTTCCTGCAGCAGGGACCCTTTTGCAGCGTGGTGCAGACTTGCAGCAGCTTTAGCTGCTGACTCCTGCATCTGCCCCTCCAAGCAAGGTTTTGGTGTCTTCCCTGTAATTGTGTGGTTTCCTCTTGCCTCTGAGGAAAGCACGAAGAAAGTGCTGTGAGTAAGTGCTGAATATTTCTGTGTACAAAGCATCCTTTGCAGGTGGAGTGTGTGGAACCACACTGACTGTCAATTCTTGTCTTTTAGCCCAGGGTCACGGTGCCAAAGGAGACAACATATATGAATTTGAGATCGAATTCCTTGAGCCAGTCGAGCCTAAGGTAGGTATTTTTACTTCTCTAGTTCTTGCAAAGAAAAAATAAATTTTGAAGAACTTGAAAGGGAAATGGCTGTGCACAAAGTTCCCACTGTACTGTTCAAATTTTTCTGTTAACTCAGTAACAGCCAGCTTTGTGGCAGTCCTGTGTGCCATTGTCTTGTTTTAATGCAAATCACCTCACTGGAGCTGCTGCTTGCATGGACCAGCTTGAGTAAGCACTTGCTTGTCACTTGTTCCACAGCAGTTTAAAGTTTTTTTAAGGATTTAAAGTGGGAGAATCTGGCAATGTGTTGTCTGATGTAACCTTGACTGGAGCTCAGGGGAACACTGTGCAGTTAGTATGATGTTTCATGGCTTCTTTTGTAGCTGGACAAAAGAAGAAAGTCAGGAGAATTTGTTTCTGGCTTGAGCAGATTTCTTAGGCTGTGGTATGTTGTGGTTCCTGCTGGAGAAGTCTTTCCTTAATCCCTGTTGCAGTGTGAGTGGGAGGAGCTGTCCCTCTGTGTTACTCACAGGTGGCTGTGAAGTCTGTCCCCACTCTCAGAGCCTGGGGCACAGGAGAACTTGGGCTTTGCTCCTGGGGCAGGATTTGTGCTGCTTATTCCTGGCTGAGTTTGGGATAGCTCCAGTCAGACTGGGAGCCACCGTTCACCTCTGCTCTTCAGCAGGGAGGGAGAAGGGAAGGAGACCATCAGAGGGGAAATTTCCAGGCTCTGTCAGCAGGCATGTTTCTGGTGTGGCTCCTGCCAGGTGTGGAGTGGCAGACAGTGAACAGCTCTTGGTTCCAGGGTCTGGTCACTGCCTTATCATCTGCCTGGCCCACAGTGTGGGAGAGGTGCCTGTCTCTGCCTGTGCCTGTCTCCTGTGCTGGCAGACACAGGCTCTGCTGTGAGCCAGGCCTGGAAGGCAAGTCCTTGTCTCTGCAGAGCAGCCTCCTTCCAAAAGTTGTCACTCTGAGTCACTGTGGAGGGACTGGAGAACAGACTGAACTCTGTAACTACAGATGGTCAGGACCAGGCAGCATCACAGTCCAGGTTTTTCTCCTTTAGTTTTGATGTGCAGCATGAGTTCCCCTTGCTGGTGCCAGCAGTGAGAAATGGAGCCTGTGGCAGGCAAGGATGAGGTGTAGTAGCTGTAAATTACAGCAGCAGCCTTCAGATGTGTGAGGAGCATCCAGGCAGCCTTGACAGAGCAGAGCTGCTGTAACATGCTCAGTTAGGAGTGCAGCTTGTGCAGCAGTTTCAGCTGGTCTGACAGGCAGTGCCATGTGGAGCAGCCTCAGTGGTCAGAAGGGCTCCAAGGTGACAGTGCCATGGGCTCCAAGGTGACAATGCTATGGACTGTAAGGATGGAGAGGTTCTGGGCTGCCATTGTGCAGGTGGAGAGGCCTTGTGGGGTGGCAGTGAGCACACTGCTTGCTCTGTCAGCTCACCTTGTGTCCAGGAATTCCCTAAGGCTCTTAGCTCCTTCTCTCGGTGCAGCAGGGGTCACCTGGGGTCCCCTGTTTAGACAAGTACCTGTGGCTGCTGGCAGTGTTATTTTTACTGCTGGCTATAGGAGGTGGGTGGCTCACAGTACTAAGTGCAAGAAGGTGTAAAGCCAAGATCAGGGGTCTGTCTAAGAAGGCTGGCACTGGGGTCTCTGCTAGCTCTGTGGTGGGATGCAGTGGTGCTGTGATATGGGCAGGCTGCTCATCAAGTCGTGCAGCTATCACAGCTGCCATCTTCAACTGGACTGCCCTTTGCTTCCATGTCTTGGTTGGCAGAGAGACATTTGTGCCACCACAGTTGTGTCATCCCTGCCTCCTTGATAAGGGGAGCTTGGCTACCAACTCAGCCTCAGAGCTTGTTTCATTGGACTTTTGCTGATGTGTCTGCCCCCAGCCTGTGTGCAGGATGACCCAGAGGCAGGTGAACATCACTGTGCAGAAGAAAGAGAGTAACTGGTGGGAGAGGCTGACCAAGCAGGAGAAGCGCCCGCTCTTCCTGGCGCCCGATTTCGACCGCTGGTTGGACGAGTCGGATGCTGAGATGGAGCTGAAGGAAAAGGTGAGTCCTGTGGGCACCTGGAGCTTGTGCTGCCACTTACAAAGTAAGGGCAGCTGTTCTCCTGTGCCTGAACCTGCATTCTTCATTTACCAGGAGTTCCTGGCATGTTGATTGTTATTGCTGTTCTATATAGAGTTGGTTAAGTGTAGCATCCCATGAACTCTCTCCTCTAACCATAGACTAGTCCTCCTGGGAGGAAAAGACAGACTCCCACGTGGACTTCCCCTGGTTTCCCCTTTGCCTGTCCCCTCACTGGCTTGGTACCACTGGTGGCTAAGGAGAACAACCCCCTTTGCCCTGCCCTTATCTCCGCCCCCCACCCCTTCCCCTTCTTAAGCTGCCTGCGCTAGTGGCTGCCCTCTTTCTCACCGGGTTCCCTTCAGCCACATGTGATACACTCTGCTGGAATAAACCCTTGCAGAAAGGAGCCTTTCTTGCCTCTCTCGCTGACCAGCTGTGGTGAGTGTTGTGTGGGGATCTGACTGCCCTGCCTGAATGTTAACCCAACGTGCTTTTCTACAGGAGAGGTTTGTTGGGAACAGGTAGTAGGCAGCAGCACCCACCATTCAATACCAGCTTTTTTAGTTAAGTGGTTCAAATTGTAAGTGGGGATTTGGAAATACGCACGTTTCTGGTTAGAATTGGAACTGGAGGCTGTGTGCTGGCTCCTTGCATGTGCCCCTTGCCCAGTGTGCTGATCCACAGAGGATCATGTCACTCTGCCATGTGGAGCCCAAAGGAGAGAGTCCTGGACATTGTCTGTGTGGGAAGCAGGGATTGCTGAGGCTTTCCTGAGCCCCTGGCTGGCCCTGCTCGTGCATTCCCACCATCTGGTGAGCTTGAGCAGCTTACTGAGTGGGGAGGTGCAAGATGGACTTGGAAAAGGCTTGAACAGACCACGTTCCTGCAAATCCTTTTTGCAAAAACACTGCCCTGTTCCCCTCTGCAGCCATGAGCTTAGCAGGGAGCAGAGAGGGGCACTGCAGTGCCAAGGCCCAGGAGCTTTGGGAGAGGCAGGCAGAGAACCTGGGCTGGATGTTCTTTGTTCTCCTCAGGTTGCTGGTGGATCATGTAAGACACAGCACAGTCATAACTGAGAATTAACAGAGAGAGCCGAGGCTCTTTCAGCAAAAGCATCTAATTACTAGAACAAACCACATGGTGAGGGCAGGATAACTGGTTAACACCCTCTGGCTTTTACTGTACTATAATTTCTGGATGATGAATGTTCTGGTTTATGCTGGTGAAAATTTAAACCTTCTAGCTACTGGGTGCTTGGCTGAGTTTTAAACCCACCAGCTTTGCAGTAGTATAGTTAACAAATCACTTGCTAATTACAGTAAGTCTTTAAAACCTTATCCTTCATCTTAAGGAAGAAGAAAAGATTAACAAAATGAAAATAGAATCCAGAGTCCCAAAAGACCGTAAGTAACTGCATATTTTTAATGGGTAAAGTGGGATTTAGGAAGTTTGTTCACACTTTGTGAACCTTGACTCTTAAGGAGTTTTGAGTGGCTTGGTGTCTTGGAGGGGGATGTTTGTTTTGTGAGCTATTAGAAATTTAATAAAAATGGACTGAAGTTTCCAAGGAATGTCAAAAATCTGACTAGCAAGTTCTGGAGTTCTGGCAGATAATGGCAAAAGCAGAACCCCCAGTGCACCCAACAGTGCTTTTATCACAATCAATAACTTCCCTTTTCCTTATAAGCTTTACTCTCAGAAATCCTGGTATGCAGCTCTGTTAGCATTGTACTCTGCTCACCTAATGTGTTTATTATTGATTTTAGCTTTCAAACACCTGAAGAAGGGATACCTAGTCATGTATAATCTTGTACAGTTTTTGGGATTCTCTTGGATTTTTGTGAACATGACAGTACGACTGTTCATCTTAGGAAAAGGCAAGTAATGAACACTATTTTATTTATATTGGAGGGTTTGAGTTGATTTTCAGTGTTGTTTTTAAGACCTTTTAAATGGCAAAATCTAAAGGGAGATATCTTTAGGAACTAAACCACAAGTGCAATGCCAAAGAGCACAATGAAAGCCTTTCAAAGGTCATCAAAGTGTCAAGGGCAGGAAAATACTGTCCCCTTGTAAGTCACAGCTGTGTACTCTGTGAATGATACTTGTGCTCTGCCAGGATCACTTCTAACAAAATCAGCTGAAGCAAAATGTCTCGCTGACTGCAATGTTAATGTTTTTGAAAATGATCTGGACAGAATATTTTGTTTTTGTAGCAAGAACAATCCATTCTGTTGAGGTACAGCACTATTGCCATTTTTGTAAAGCAATTACTGAAATAGCTCTTGATCCTTCTGTGTGTGAAATGGAGCAGTGTTTCTGCCCCAGCTGCTGTGAGTTCAAGATAAGGCCTGTAAAGAACTTATGTAATTATTCATCATGTTTTTCTCAAAAACAGCTAGAATCCTGTTATCACAAGCTGTGCTGCTGCACCGGCTTCCTGAGCATGGAAATTCATTTGTTCTAAAATGCTTGGTTTTCTGTGTCTTACAGATTCCTTCTATGACACATTTCACACCATTTCTGATATGATGTATTTCTGTCAGACCCTGGCATTAATGGAGATCATGAATTCACTAATAGGACTGGTCAAATCACCGCTGATCCCTTCTATAGTGCAGGTTGTATTTCTAAATTCTTCTCCTTGCACTTATGTTTAAAAGTAAATGTTTATTTTACACAAGTGTTGAGACTCTCCTAAAATAAGTGATGCAACCTCCTGGCACTGCACTAGAGGATTTCTTATTCACAAGGCAGGAACCCATGCCTTGGCTGTGACAGGCTGTCTGTCTCCTTCCATCACCTGGGTAAGGGAGTGCAGGACGGCAAAAGCAAGAAGCTGATAAAAGTACATGATTTTGATTTGGTGCCAGTGCCCTTTTTATCCTGGTTGTGGTTGTTGTGCATAAAAATTAGATGGCTGATTTGAGACTGGATCCCTTGGATTGGACCTAAATACAGGGCAAGATTCTTACTTGTAAGAAGTAGGTCACAGCTCAGCTGTGAGTTAGTTGTATGCTCAGAAGTGTGAGGAGTAGATATCTTGTGTTTCTGTCAGCAAGGACTTGCCCTTCCTTCTGATGAAGAGTAAATGTTCCTTAATATGTTTTTCTTTAATAGATATTTGGAAGAAACTTCGTTTTGTTTGTTATCCTTGGAACCTTGGAGGAAATGCAGAGCAAACCTGTGGTGTTCTTCATATTTTATTTCTGGAGTATCATTGAGCTGTTCAGGTTGGTGGGATTTTCCTCCTACCAAGTGTGCACAGAACAAAGTGGTTGTTCCCAAGAAAGAAGATTTTGATCTTTGTATTTTTTGGAAGAGTTGGCCCTAGAGGGCCCTTGAGTCATGGACTGTTCACAGCCTTCCTTCATCTGCCAAAAGCTGAGGCAAGGCTGGAGTCTGGAAGTGATACTGCCCTGTTGTTTATTTCTTTGATGCTTTGAATTTCCATTGTTAAATGAGGCCTTTATCTTTGAACCAAAGTAATTTTGAAGGTTTTATTAGGCAGCCAGGCAGTTGCCTTCATGCCTGTGTTCAGAATGGCCTGAGCTCTGTAAGCTGCCCAGTAACTCTGTGTCCATCATCATCCACAGGGACAATGCCTTGAATATTCTGGTGTCATTTGGGAATTGTGTTGAGCACACAGTGTAGATACACAAGACCAATTCTCGTAGTAGTTACCATTTTAAAGTGTTTGTTTCTCCTCACACTGTAGGTATCCCTATTACATGCTTTCCTGCATTGGAATTGAATGGAAACCACTCACCTGGCTCCGTTACACTGCCTGGATCCCTCTCTACCCCTTAGGGGGCTTGGCAGAAGGTATCTCCTTAAAACAGTTTACTAAATAATGAATTCAAGGCTGGGAAAATAGCTCAATTTCTTTTTTTTGGCAGCTGGACTTAAAATAGTAAAATAGAGCAACAGATAAATAGATTTGCTTTGAGGTGAACTGAATATAAGCATTTTGTCTTTCATACTGAATCAGATATTATTTTCAATTTGATGTAAATCTTCCTTTTGGAGGAAAGACTCTTCCTGGAGGGGGAAGTAAAGGCAATGATGGGTTGCACGAAGAAATGGAATAAGAACAAGCTGCACAGGAGGCCAGTGCTCACTTCCCTCTGCTGAACCAAAGCTTTGTCTGCTGGGCCTGACTTGCTCAGCCTGGCCTGGGTTCACACCAGCTCCCAGGTCTTGATATTTCTTGTAAATGACTGCAGAGGACAGGCAGGGGCTTATTCCTGTGTTGCAAACCCGTGTCTGTGAGCCAGGAGGAGCTTTGGGCATTGCCCAACACCAAGCAGGGGGAGGAGTGTGCCTGTTTCATTGCTGGGGGTATTTCTGGATGGCAAGTCCTGCTGGCACAGGCCCTGGCGCTGCAGCTGTGCCTGAGAACAGAGTCTCACCAGGAAGGTTCCCTGCTGCACCCCCTCAGGCAGGTGATTCCCAGCCTCCTGCATGTTCAACACCTTCAAAATTGCTGTCATTAATCAGCACTGGCAAATTAGAAGGGACTATGCTGAAATAGTTGGTGTGGGCTGGGTAATTATACATTTTATCTGTACTTGGTAATGATGGTGGCCTTCTGCTTTCAGCTGTCTGTATTGTTCAATCCATTCCAATCTTCAGTGAAACAGGGAAATTTAGCCTGGGATTGCCAAATCCACTGAATGTCACAATCCAGTTTCCATTTGTGCTTCAAATATATCTTATAGCCTTGTTTTTAGGTAAGTATTTAATTCTATTTCTCAATATTGAAATAAAAAGTTTCCCCTGAATAACTTGATTTGTCAAAGAAAATGAAATCCCTGCATCTTGGGGACCATGGCAACACAAAATTGCTTGAGATTAAGTGTTATCCTTGTGGATTGTTCATGTAAATTTGTCAGTGATTGAGGGGAACACACCCCTAATGAGAAAAAGGTGATCTTGGTAACAAATTAGCAGCATAAACTTGGGTTAAAGAAATAATTTTTACATGCATTTATAACCATAGTATACTTAGTTTCACCTTTTAGGAGGTATTTGAGCTTTAGAATTATGTAGTGGCAATCTAAACATAATTTCAAATTAAAGTAATTTAGTTAAATGTTGCAATATAATCACAAATGCAACATGATTTCATGTTTTCCCAGGAAACAATATAGAACTTTCTTTTAATAGTAATTTAAAGAAGAAAACCTGCTTGAGACATTGTTGGATTCTGGTGTTAATTTGTAAACACAATTTAAATTCCTGGTACCCACACTCATGCTGGGTATCCACAACTCACCACAATCTAATCCAGAATTTTAAACTGAACTTTCACTAGATTTCTCCTGCTCACAGACATTGCTTAAAGCCACCCTTCAATTGAGTTTCACTCTGAAATACCTGGTTCATCCTCCTTAGCTCTGCACAGCTGGTGTCACAACTTCATGTTAAAGGTGACAAACAAACCTTCTAAGCAGCTCTTTGCCAAACAACCTGTGCAGCAACTCCTGCCTCAGCCAGCCAGACAATACTTGCATTAGCTTTCACTGCTACACACACCCCTAAATAATTTATTTTGTTGTGTGGTGGTTGGGTTAGTTGCGTTCTGTTATTTTTCCTTTAGATCTGGTACAGCCATTTAGCATAAAAAGACGCAGTGATGTCCTACCTAAACACTTCATTCTTTCCCAGGGGTATTTGTAAACTACCGTTACCTCTACAAGCAAAGGAAACAGCACCTTGGACCAAAGAAGAGAAAGATGAAGTGAAGCAGGACTGCAATGATTTCTTATCTCACTTGGGGACAAGATAAGCCTCTAATTCTTACGGTTTTACCCACTGTAATGCAAGAATTTTGTAAAATGAAATGACCACGCTAGATTTCATGATTTCATAGTGAATTCAGGTAACATTCCCTTATATTGGATTTTGTTCCCTTTCCATCATCTATGCATGGCATTTACCATTGAACATTTAAACGTGTATCCTGTCAACCAGCATATTAGAAAGAAATCCTATTATCTGCATATGATATGCTTATAATCAGTGGAGCAGCACTAACTAGAAATAGTGTTTATCTTTTAATTGGAGATTTGCTCTTTCAATATTGCATGCAGATAGGGCTTCTGATGTGGGATATGCTCTTTGCTGGCCTGTGCTGTTCCTGGGAGGCATCCTGATGGCAGGAGGAGGCACAGTCTGAGGCCACTGTGCAGTGTTTGGGTGTTTATCAGCCACTGGGATAAACTTGCTCAGTATATAACCCCCCTTTTCTTCTGCAGCATTATTGATGGTACAGAATTAAAACTGGAAGTAGTTAATGCTGATTTAAATGCTACAACTTAGTCTGTTTCTAGTTAAGCCTTGACAGAATAGGAGCTCTGTGTGGACCATAGCAATGTGTATTCCTGTAGCAACACATCCTGTCCAGTCATTAGGGAAAGGAAGCTGCCACTGAGGGCAGAAATGCTTCCCTGGTTGGTAGAGCAAGCACTGAAATGTAACAAAACAAGGGAACATAGGTACCAGCATTCCCCTGGCATGTGAATCCAACAGAACTCCATCCAACCCATGCAAAGGGAGAATGGGGAATTCTCATGGGACATGGGGCCCCTCTGATCCATCCTGCCAGGGCTGTGGCTCCTGTATTTACAGCCTTCAGCAGGGCAGCAAAGTCACTCTTCTACCTGCATTTAGGGGTGCAGCAGAGAAGTTGGTGTGTGTGGTTGACTGGCTCCTGGGGGGATGGAACAGGGGGGTCAAATAAACTTATAAATAAATATCAAATCTTAGTAAGGGAGGTCCCACGCAGGTTTGAAGGACCCTTTTCTCTTTGCTTGCTTTAACCACCACCACTAAAGAGAAGCTCCCCCCCACATTTCAGGTCATCTGCTGGCTCACCTGGAAACCTCTGGTTCAGCTGACTTTATTTCAGCATGTCCTTCTTCACACTGAGCCTCCTGTAGCTGATCCCAGATTCCTCTGGCCTCCTTAACTCAGCTTAGAAAGGTACAGCAAGTTTAGTTCAAACTGCACTGTGGTTATGAACAGGTTGTTTCCCAACTGCCACTGCCTCAGGCACTGCAGAGCAATGCCAGCAATCCAGGACAGACACAAGCTGAGATTAGCTTAGTGCCATGTTACTATTTATCTTTTTCTATTGCAAAACAATATGAACCCTCCAGAAAATTATTTTATATATATTAAAAGTAACAAACTGCAGAAGGTTTGTGATATGGACCCAGTGCTTGTTACTGTAAATGAAATAGTGTTATGAGACTAACATAGAAGCAGTACAAGCTCCACGCTGCATTTCACAAATTGTGTTCTGTCAACAAGAGGCGTGATACAACTTCTCTTTGGGAGAAGCACAGCCTACTTTACTCAGGAGAGTTGAGCACTATTTACACAATATTTCACTTAACACACACTGTACCTATGTTTGAAGTATGTGAAAGGGTTGAATTAGCTGAGTAACAGAACAGCAAGGATCACTTTCATACTTTGATTTCTTCTCTGGGCATTTAAACCTCTGTTATGAAATCCGTATGTATTCATCAGTGAAACTGTGGTACCTAGTGCAAGCTGTCATGGATCTTACACTACTGAATTTTAGTCCTTCAGAAAGAATGTGTTTCTATTAATAAAGATTTACAACCAAATTTTGTTTTAGTTCAGTTGTTTGTTCTTTCAAATTATACAACTTCCTGAGAAGTTATATAATTTGATATTTAACTTGAGATAAACAGCTGGGACCTGAGCCTTCACCAGGTCAGTCTTTTGGGCCACACCGCCCACTATGAAAATGGAAAAAATCCAACTTAAATTTTCATGAAGAATTACTCTTTATTTGCATTATGCAAATAAAAAAAACATATGTCCCAAGATCAAGTTACTTTCAGAAGCATAAGCACTGCAATGCAAGTGATAATGCTTAGTACAAACAGTCTGTCAAGTTGGGCATAAAGTCAGGGCCAACGCCCCAAAATCAGTTTTGTGTCTGATCCTGCAGGGTGCTTTTCACACCTTTCTTTGGACTAATCAAGTTGATGTTTAAAGTGTAGTAGCTGCCTTTTAGGATATTTTCACCAGCGAGTTCAGTTGTGCAGTAACTGCATTTTGGGGAGGCCAAAATCCAAGAGCTGCCAATGGCATTTTTTTCTCTCCTCACATGTACTAAATAACTTCTACCCATCATCCAACACCACCACTGGGTTTGGGACACTTTCCACAGTTTCCAGGTCTGACTAACAGCCACCACAAACGAGCTACGTTTGTTTAGAGAGCACTGATGCAAAACTTCCCCGTTTGGATAGGAAGTTCTTCAAACAGCGATTGAACAGGCCAGAAGAAAATCTGAACTGCTTGAGCCTTAATCTAGAGAAGCTCCCAAAATGGAGACTTCACATTCTCTCAGTGCTGCTACTGGAAAAGTCAGTCTGCAGAGGAGCAATGTTGTGATCATAGGCAGCATATTCTGAGGCCCCAGTACTTGCCACCTTGAGCTGCTGGGCCGCGTGTGTGAGCTGGAAGGCGGCGTCGGGGTGGGCGGTGTCGGGCAGCAGCGTGCACTCCCGCTCCAGCATGTCTGCCACGCCCTTCAGCAGCTCCAGGAAGCCGAAGGCCAGAGCTGCCTTCCGCAAACGGTTCAGCTCCTGCAAAGACACAGAACCCTTTTAAAGTCACTCCAAGCCTCGACATCAAACGTGGGTTTCTTGTATCTGTTTTTAAAGGTGATGTTACTCACAGTACAGCTGCTGGAAAGTGCCCAGCTGCTCATGGATGATAGAAAATCAGGGCTGAAGATGACAGTGGTCTTCCCTTGATTCTTTCCTATAAACCTCCACTTCTTCCTTTTGTGCATTCAGCTATTGTACCTGCCTGCTTTGTCTGTGTCCCAGCAGGGCTCCAGCTTAGGCTTCACTGACTGACTGCTGCCTTTGACCACAGTGTCCAGTCAAATGTAGATACATTGATTTTTCTTCCCTATAAACTGAACAGTGCTTAGTGCACTTAGGCAGGCTATTCATTCTTCAGGTCTCTGGAGGCTGCAATACCAAACTGCTTCAGCACTAAGCTTGCAAGAGGAATAATTACCTCCAGCTAGTCTGCTTATGGATCATTATGGTGTGGCCAAATGTGCCTGGAACTTTGTCATTCTCTGCTTCAGTTGTAGATAAAATGGAGGAGACATTTTCAAGACTCAGAATGACATCAGGGTTCCTATTCCTCTCTGATCCCTGTTAATTTCTGCCTGGACAACAGCACAGAAGTTCACCATGGAAGTAGCAGAGGTCATGAGGGGCACTTGTAGACATGACACATCTGTGCCACAAAATGTAGTGCCAGACCATTGAAATGAGACCCCCTTGTCTCACCCAACCAGCCTGTAAGTTTTGCAGAGCACTGCAAGCCTGAACAGAGCACACTGTGGTTCCTCTGTCAAATGCATCACCATCGCTGTGGATCAAACTTGGCCACCCTGGAATGTTACTCACTTTATAGAAGGTCTGTGTTTTTTCAGGGAGTTTCCTTGCATTTCTCAAGATCTTCTGTACATCTGTCTGCAGAAAAGAGAAAAAAAATTCAAAAATCTTGCTAGCTTCTGGGGGAAGCTGCAGAACAACCCCCAACGCTTTATGGATAAATTATCCTGACCATTGACAAAACTGCAGCTCACAAAGGCTGAAACATAACTGGTAATTATACTAAATCAAATAAACCAAGCCAGATGCTCCACTGGAGACACAACTCTCATTAAACAAGCTATGCTTTCTGATTGCATTTTAATCATGACATTGTAAAGAGGCAGTGTTTATAAAAATGAAAGAAAAGCAATAAAGCAATTACTCTAAATGGGCAAGACATGCACAGACTGCAGTTCCTGCTGAGATGGCTCCTGCTGCTCCAGGTAAAGCAGCACACCCTGGCTGATTACCTGCAGGCCACTGGGTTTGATCCACACAGTGACATTCTGAGCGTAGCTGCGCTTGTTCTTGGGCTGCAGAGGGAAAGGGCTCTTGTTGTCATCCTCTCCATAAGGATTTTCTTTTGCATCTGGGAGAAAAAATAAATGATAGACTTAGCAACCAAAAATTGCCAAGATCATTCACACAGTGCTGCATGTTTAAGAGTTACTCAGAGGAGTGTGACCAGCACCTGAAATGGGGCCAAGCTGTGCCATCTTCCCCAGCCATGGGAGGGGCTCAGGACCAGGTTCAAAGAGTGACATCATGAGGTTTGATTTCTTCTTGCTATCAGCTTGTGAATAAAGCATTCCATACCACTCTGGCCTGTGAAAAAGAGCAAACCCTCAAAGGCTGAAAATCTTCCACCCCTCTGCATAGAATGTGCCTCCCTCTCACTGTGTGGAGGCTCAGTGTTTGCAATTTGTACTGACAGAAACAAATCTGCAATTAAAAATCCACAGCTTAGTCTAGCAGTGCAGAGTTCTGCACAGAATACAGATATAAATAAGCATAATTTATAAATAAAGCCTAAATGAGCAAAGTAAGAGATTTTTCAGGCAGACATCCAGCTCCATACCCCAACTGGACGAGAGCCACCATGCCTTCCACTTTCAGGCTGCCATGTAATAAAACACAGAAGTTGGGGATTTTCCCAGCAATCTGATTAGCTGAATTCTCATCTTCAGTGTCATCTGTGATCCCAGGTCCCACCTCATCCCCCTCTGGGGAAGAATCAAAGCAAACAAAGAGAAAACATGAGAATAAATTCAAACACAAGAGATCTGTTTCCATGACATTACCCTTTACTGTCTGCCTGCAAGAGTTAATTAATACTTTTGTAGAACAAACAGCTGCAGAATGAACTGCTTGGGCAAAGTGGCACACTAATGATACATAAATGTTCCACTGCATTGTACTCAAGGGCATTAAATATTAATCTTGCACCACGTATTTCATGGCTCATTATTATTCTGAACTGTATGTTTAGCATGTTCTATTAATAATGATGTTGGAAGGACCCTGGCCCCTCTATGAACTTCACAAAGAACACAGGATGCAAAACAAGAGAGCTTGCGGTCAAGGTTTTAATTTTAATGCAACCACACAAATATGTGATTGCATTAAACCTGTCCAAACCTCATTACAAGGGAAGCTTAAAGTAGTTTTTGCTGAAATAAACCCAACTTGCTCACCTCTGTTAAGTGCAATGGGCAGTACCAAGTGTCTGGACAAGACAGGAGGGCTGGAAATGTCTGCAATATCTACAAACCCAACAATTTCTAGATCTGCAGGGAGATAACAGATTTAAATCAGATTTAAGACAGTTTAAGTCATAATTGGAAATAACTGAAATGTATTCAGAGGCTATTGAACATCACCACCACCAGGTTTTCTGAAGCAATGACTAAAGGTGGCACAAGAGAACCCATACTGAACTGGAGTGCAAAGGTGTTAATAAGTTAGAAATACATAAAACACACAACTTTTGAAGATGATTTTCAGCACACACAGACTGCTAACTGCTGCCCACGAGCTGTGCTGCTGGACAGTTACAGAACTGAGCACCTTGATATTTACACTGCACACAATCCACTGCTGTCTTACAAATTCCAAAAGAGAAAAAGCAAATACCTGCTGCTCATGGGAGCTGTGTCCACTAACGGGAGGGCTGGGAAGGTTTTTCTTTGCACAGTTTTTTTAAAAAATAATTTGTCTTCACTGAAGCTTATGAGGGTGTTCATGGAAAGCAGCCTGTGGCTGTTTCCCACACTCTACCCTAGAAATTGTCACCCTGGGCTCTGAAAGTGCCTCTACCTTACTGTACCCCACATGGATGAAGCAGGATGGTATTTTTGTTCCCTGGTGTCACACATACATCAAAAAATTACACAATTGGAGACTGATCCTTGCAGAGACAAAGTGGATGAAGTGGATGAAGTCCACAGGATGAGAGGTGGTAGTGAAAGGGCAGAAATCAAATGGATTTTAGTAAAAAAGCAATCAAAGATTTGTTACCTGTATTAATTGCTTTAGGAATGGGGTCTATTTCCTCATCTATAATGAAAGGCTCTGGTCTGGGAAATACTTGCACATCAGATGTTAAGTGGCCACACTTGAGGACAGCATGGAATGGTGTATAAGCCAGGTCTATTAGCTTTCTAGAACACAGGTATTAAGGAAAACATAATACATATTAAATGAAAATAGTTTGTCTAAGGCACACTAATTTAGCTCCCAAACCTTTTTTAACTACAGTTAATTCAATAGTTCAAATGTTGCTAAATTATGAAACAAAGCAGCATTATCCCAGTCATGGAAAATGAACAATAATTATGGAAATTACTGTCTTCTATCTGCCAAGCATAAACAGATGCCACAATTTGGTTACAATGACTAAATAAATATTGACCACAACTAGTGAAGGCCAAGATGAAATTACAGTTAACAAGATCAAAAAATAAAAATAAAGAGTTTAATTAGAACATCTAATACCATCAGATTTCTTATTGTTTGTGTTTTTCTTTTGAGATACCAACTGGGGACCTTCCCAAAAGTCTGTTATCTACAAGTGCACTCACCCAAACATGGACTGCACGTTCTTCAGGCACAGGGGGCCATCAATGGTGAAAATCTGCCCTTCCCCATTGTTTAAATCAATGAGCCGTTCCAGGCAGTCTAAGGAATCTGTGCTTTGAAGCTGCAGAAAAAGAAAGGAAAATATTTTTGTTGAGTGTTCTTTTTATTCTCTTTTGTACTAACCAGTATTTTTAAAGAAAATATACACAACACAGCAAAAAGCATCTGATTGGATGCTCCCATGATTTTTTGTTCTCTCTCTCCTTTCCAAATAAACCAACATTCTTTGTCTCCCAGGCAATGTTCTCTTATTACTTATCAGAAATAGATTATTTATTTTAAATATTTATTTTAAATATTTTCCCAGTTATTTTGAGACGTTAACAGTGCTTCAATCCACCAGCTTAATCAAAAGGATCATCCTTGACAGAGACCATGAAGCTGAGATATCTAATTGATGCCTAAGCACAAAACCCTTCTGTGAAGGACACAAGAATACAGGTGTCAAATCAAAAGCAATGCTATTAATAAAACTTAATCTAATGAATATTAGTCAAATAGGCTTCTTTTTAAACAAATGTTTATGCAGCAGAATTCTAACTCCTGTGAAAATTTTTAAAGCTGGGATTGAAATTTGCAAGAGAAAGAGAAAGGAGGAAGAAAATGACACCTTTCCTTCAAAACTAAGGGAAGGTGTTTTGAACACTGGCTTGGAGACTTCAGTTTTCCCCTCTCACATTTCTACATACAGCTACTGTGTCTTGAGTGTTAAGCATCTTTGCAGCACAAGTAATTTATTCAAGAACTTAACTGTAGATTAAGAAGAGCCCCAAAAGCATTCAATGTGATTAATGCAGTAGTAATATAAACAGAGACATTAAAATCCCATAATATTCCCCAGGGACA
Source organism: Ammospiza nelsoni (assembly GCF_027579445.1). Lineage (NCBI taxonomy): Eukaryota > Metazoa > Chordata > Aves > Passeriformes > Passerellidae > Ammospiza > Ammospiza nelsoni. The sequence continues at coordinate 2,408,895 of NC_080646.1, read as the reverse complement.
AACTGACATGATTTATAAAGACTATGGTAATAAAGCAGTAGCAGTAGATATTAACAGTGCAATAATAAACCTTTAATTCTCTTTCACCCGTAACTAAGCACCAGAATGTCAACTAAACCTTAAGCACGGGAACATCAACACAAGTGGCCGTTAGCTCAGACAGGACCAACAATTTCCCAATGCAACAAAGAATAAGCCATCACCTCTTCCAGGTTGGCCATGCACATGACGTAGAGCTTGGACGGGAACGGGAAGGGCAGTGGGAACCTGTTGCTGTCGCTGCGCTGGCTGTGGGTGGCCAGGGAGTGGCGCAGGGAGCCCCGGCCGATGCCCAGGCAGCCGTCGGTGACCAGGACAACCTGCGGGGACCGGGACAGTGAGAGACACTTGCGGCTGCACCGCGCACCCTGCAGGAGCCTTCCTGCAGCACCTGCTCCCACACAAACTCCCTATCCCAGCAGGTTTCCTCCACCCAGCTGGGCAAAATTTCCAGAAGGAGCCCCACATCAAGGAGAAGTTGAAGACTGAACCCTCGTGGTTTACACAATGTGCATGGTAAATAAGTGTTTTCTTGGCATTAGGTAATTGCACCAACATTTGAATCTCATACATTTAAGTGTACACTACAAGCACGGTGGCTACACAGCCAAAAACCAGCCTCCTGCGGCTGGACTCAAGGATTCCAGGTTTATTGTCAGATGAATGATAAAGCATCTTTTCTGGATTTCTTCTGCAAAATCTGGAGAGCAACTCAACTTCCACTACAAGCCACAGAAACCTCAAAAAAGGTGATGTTTCCATGGCTTGTAGTGGAAGTTGGGTGATCTTAATGCTTTGCAAATACAGCTGCATTATCCTCACATTCTGCAGCAGAACTACTATATCAAAACCACACTTTTTCATTCAATTGCACATCCAGAGTCAATCCCTGTGGAAACCTGCACTAATTACACTGAATAATGGGATTATTTACACTCAGCTGTGACCCAGCTTCCAGAGGAGTAAAAGAGCTGCTCCTTCAATGCTGCATGGCAACAGCAGGCATGACTTCTGGCTGCTAGGTAAGGAAAATCAAACCCAGCTGAAACTCCACGTGTAATTGCTACATCCAGATTTGTATTCTCCCTGCATCCTCAGTCTCTCTCAGTGTCTCCTCAGAACTGGTGCTCACCAGTGATGTTTTCCACTACTCCAAGGCTGCACAGTTCATTCCTCAGTGCCCTCCACCACCCCAGCAACTTAAGTGCCAGTAAAATCAGCTATGGCACAAATGAGACACAAAACAGTTGAGGTCTAAGCTCTGCCTGGTTTTCACATCTTTCTTGTTGTTTGTTTTCTTTTCTGTCCCAAGGTGCCCTTTGTCCATGTTGGATGATGAAGCAGTGCCTCACCAATAAACCTCTATCCTTTTTCTCCTTTAGGAATATTGCTTCAGGCATCTCCCCACCTCACTGAGCTGCAAAATTACTGAACTTAAATCAAGTGTCTGAGAAAACCAAGGGTTTTATGGCAAACCCTGCCATAAAAGGCAGCAGATTTGGAAGGCTGAGAGCTTGCAGGGCTGAATGGGGGCTGTGAGCAGCTGCATGGCAAATGACTCATTTGGGAGAGAAGTCAGATCAAAACACAGCAGCAGCAGCCCCACGCTGTTGGTAGAGATCTGGGATTGTTAAAGCCCTGGAGGACTGGAAGGGAGAGGCTCCTGATGTGGGACTACACCCTTTCCAAATGCACTGAGGCTCCTGGGACAGCAGACTGCATCCAGATCAGACACCAGGCCTGCACAGAGTGCTCCTGCGCCACGTTTCACAATCCACTGCACCACAAGAACACACTGGGCAGGAAACAGCCTCATTTTTTTTTTGTTGCTGAATATTTTTATAAAGCTCACCTTCTGTTCATACTGCAGGTTTAGCCAAAATACTAATTCTTTGTGGTTTTGCACAAAGCATGCCTGAGAGCATTCCAAACTTTCAAATTACATTTACATTTCTATGTGCAACTCACAGGAACAGAATCAATCACAGAATCACAGGATGCTTCAGGTTGGAAGGGGTCCTAAACATCACCAAGTTCCAATCTCCCTGCCAAGGATAACTGAACATGCAGTGAACTAAACCTAAACCAGAGCAATCAGCCTTACCTGGCAAGGAATTGCTGCCCCCCACTCCTGCTGGACAATATTGCAAACCCCCAGCAGCGCCGACTCCAAACAGGTTTTGTCATAATCATCCATGTTACTGAGGGCTTCCTGCAAAGACAAACACCACAGTCACTGCTGGGGGAGCATCCCTGCCAGGCACACCAGCAGGCACTCCTGCCTTTCAAGGAACTGCAATATTATCAACATATTATCAACTGTATTAATATTATCTTTATATTAATTTATTTGTAGTATATTAACTGTATTAATATTATTAACTGTAATATTATCAGCACAGCTCTTTAACAGTGAAAAAACACCTCTGCATGTCTTAAAAAAGTGAAAACCTGAGGCAACATCTAACACGAAACATTTAGCTGAGAAAATCCTCCCAGGTGTCAGAGCAGAGACCACAAGGAGTTTATTTCCAAAAACTCTTTGGCAGAGAGAGAGTGACAAACCCAAAACTCACATCTGCATCCATAAACCAGCTTTCCTCTTAGAAATTAAAGCCTCACACTTAGCATCACCAGGGTGCAGCTGTGAGATGAACTTGCTAAAGGAGCTGGTTGGGCTCCTGGCTTGTGAAATTCCTCAAACGAACTCTTAGGAAAGTGAAAATTAATCAGAGAGGATGCACTGGCACTCTCCTGCTGAACTGCAAACATAACAGAGAACAGCTTTAAAAATCTCTTTGCCCAATGGACAAACCCAAACCATGGTGCCCTGTGAGAGCAATGTGTCATTTCCCCCTGCATGTGCGGGTCAGCTATAAATGTACAAATTTTACTGGATTCACAGGCTCCAGTGCCTTACTGCATTCATGTGAAACTTCCCTCTTGGACTTTCCACTTCCCATTTCCTCCTCCCAAATCCCACCCCATCTTTGAGGCCTAAAATCACTCATTCTCACTCTTGCACTGTTTTGACCTCAACACACTTTTAGCAGCAGCTTCTCTCTACCAAAGCCTTTCTAAATGCTCCTGTCAGCTGCATTGTTTACCAAGAGCAAACCAACAACCACACATAAAAACAGGGACATTACAGACCCATTTGGGGAGCTTCATCAGGCAGCCCTTCCCTCCATCCCATTTTTAACTCCATTCCATTTCAGAACCAATGAGCCACACCTCAGTGCTCACCTGCAAAGTGCAACTGGCAAAGCACACTGATTTCACCTGCCCTTAAAATGAGGACAAACTCACTCAATTCACAACGTTGTGCACAGCATGATACCAAATCACACAACTTCACCTTGTTTTGATGGCACAATTGGCTGATTTTTAAAAATGTCGACGATTTACTGCTTTAGTGTTCAAAGGCCCTACCTGGAGTGTGTTGTAGTCTCTTGTGAAGGGCACCATGAGCTCCCAGAGGGATGAAAACACCACCAAGGCCGTGAACTCCAGCTTGTAGTTGGTGGCCATGTGCTCGAAGAGCATGGTGAGCCCGTGGGCAGCCAGGTGCTTGCGCTGGTACTCCTCGGAGCCCTCCACCGACACGGGCCGCGTCATGGACAGCGACACGTCCACCACCACCACCGTGGGCATGGCGAGCCGCCCCTGGGCCGCCCTCACGGACGGGCTCGGCCGGGATCAGCTGCCTGCAGGGGAGGAAGGCACAAATCACCACCAAAGCTGCTCCTGGGGAGCCGCGCGTCTCTCCCCCTCACGCTGAGCCCGGGCAGGAGCGACAATTACCCTTGTCCCCCTCAGAACGAGGGGCTGAGCACGGATTAGGTGAATGCACGCTGAACCCCGCACGGCATTTCCAGCCGGGCGCAGCGCGAGGCCTGGAGACGGCAGGAGCCTCGCCTCGCTGGGGAAAGGGCGCAGCGCTGCCGCTCTGAGGGCGGTCGGGCAGGGATCCAGCCCTCCCGGCGAGCCTTCGCCCTCAGCGGGGCTGTCTCGGAGCGCTCCGGGCCGAGCGGCGGCGGGCACGGAGCGGGGCGGCGGAAGGGAAACGCTGCTGCACACCCCGTCCCGCCGCGCCACCATGCGTCCGGCATGGAAATCGTCCGGTCGGATGGCGCGGCCAGGGCGGGAAGGGCCGCGCCTCACGCAGTCCGCCCGTGAGGACTGACCCCGCGTAGGAAGCGGGAATGTGGGATGGCCGTGCTGGGGGAATGTGGTGCCCACGTAAAATAGCGCCACAAATGACCGCTATGTGTGGAGAAGAGTTTATGGATAAGCATCCCGGCTGGGCAGTGCGCCTCCTTCTCCCGCTTCTGCACCTGTGGGAGTGGGGGAGCGGGAGGCAATGAACTCCAGTGCAAAACTGGGGTGTACTCCTGAAACTGTGTGTTCAGACAACAGTTTGCTTTAAAATTATCAGAGAGGCACAGGGTAGTTTAGCCGAAAAAGCCCTCTAAGATCGTCAAGTCCCACTATTGTCCCAGCGCTGCCTAGGCCACCATAGGCCATGTCCCCATGTGCCACATCCATCCAGCTTTAAATCCCTCCAGGGATGGGGACTCTAGCACTGCCCTGGGCAGCCTGCTCCAATGCTGAACAAGCCTTTCAGCAAAGAAATTTTCCTTAATATCCAACCAAAATCTCCCCTGCTGCAACTTGAGGCCGTTCCCTCTCCTCCTGTCCCTGTTCCCTGGAGCAGAGCCTGACCCCCCGGCTGTCCCCTCCTGTCAGGAGTTGTGTAGAGCCACAAGGTCCCTCCTGAGCTCTCTCAGCTCCCTCAACCACTCCAGATCCTTCCCCAGCTCCATTCCCTTCCCTGGACATCCTCCAGCACCTTGATGTCCTTCTCGCCATGAGAGACCCAAAATCAAATCACACATTTCTAATTCCCCTGCAATAAATCTGACTATTAGACTGCTGTGGCTGTTAAATCCTTGGCTAGAGATGATGTTATTTCTTCCCCTGTGAAGCTGCACCATATCAGTGCCACAGAAGAGTCCCAGGTCCCTGCTCTCTCCCTCTGCCTCAGTGCTCCTGGCACAGGCCCTGAGGGATTTTCCAGCAGTGAATGAGTTTTAAACCTTGCTCTGGCATTGCAAAATGGTCACATACTGTGGCAAAGACCAGCAGAGCTGCTTGTCTGGCATCTGGCCTGTCAGCCACAGGAGATGCCTCAAAGTGTTCCATGTTTAAAAGTGTTTATAAATGTGATTTAGCCGCTGCCAGGGCCGTGAGGGTGATCCGTGTCCATGGCTGGTGCTTCAGTGCAGGAGTTTGTGAAGGGGATAATCACCTGTCCTCACACTGAGAATAACCTGTGGTAGCAGACAAAGGTTCAGAGATAGACCCAAATCTATACAATACTATTTAATCTTCTTAGGGGCTGTGGGTATTAAACTGGATTGGGAATTCCTCCACTAACATGTCCTTCACACCTGACCCGCTCTTCTTTTGGGACTCTGCCAGCAGAGGAGACATCCTGAAAATGGGATCATTTTCACCTGCCTCTCTCTGCAACAGCATCTCCCATCTGGTTGTTAAGTACCAAAGAAGTTTCCAGCAATACACTCAGCCTCTGGAACTCCCCTTCCTCCTGGACAGACCTTTGGAAGGTAGGCTGGGGAGCTTTGTGTGATTGCTTGGATTTCGTGTTACTGAGACAGGAGGTTAGAAAAGGAGTTTATTAGGAATTGACCTAAACTTAGAAGACCAGAGAAACAATTCTGAATTCTTCTGGTCAGGAGTTGTGAAAGGCTACAGAGCTCTTAGAACTGATCCTAGTTTTGGATTTCTTTCTGTTTGCAAAACATCTTTTAAGCAGCTTGTTTTGGAGATTTTAAAATAGGAGTGTGTGCATAACTATATTCTCTCTCTGCCTTTTAAGTCTCCTGTCTTTGTTAGGGAAAGTTATTTTCTCTTAACATGCAATTTGTTATACCTCTTGTGCTGTTCTGCCACATGTATGTTTATTTTCTTTTTATGTATGAAAAGCAAAGCTTGTATTATCTATTTATTTAGGCATTCCCATAACCCTCTCTTACAGTTGCCTTACTGATTCTTCCAGTTATTTAAATTAACATTGCCTGTTTTGCAAGGAATTTAGGCTGTTAACTTCCCTGGGTGTTATGCAAGAGGGTGACTGTGTGATAACTTGCATGAAGAGCTTATCTGAGAATGGTTTAGAAAACTATAATTCACAGCTAAAGAATAATGTAACATGCCCACTCTGGGGAAAAAAATAATCCATGAAGAGTGTCATTCTAAGGTAAAACATTCAAGCAGTGCTGAAGAGTGAATTCTGTCCAGCCCCAAATCCTTGTTCCTGTGCTGTCACAGCTGCAAGCACTGTCACTCTGACATTTACAATTTCTCCCCCTTTCTAAATGCTGTTCACATAATTATGCAAGAGATGCTAATTACCCTCTAATAAAAGGTATGATTACAATTCCACTTTGCCAGTTCTGATTTCAGAAAGCCCTGAAAAGATGTAGTCATAGAAACAAATGGCTGCTCAGCACCCCCAGTTTTACTAGAACCACCCTCTGCTCAAACTGAAGGAAAAACCTCACCCTTGGATGGTTTCCTGGAGAGTGAAAGGCTGGAAAGCCATGGAGCAGCATCACATCTAAACCAGTTTCCATCCCCCTGAGGTTGTTTTGGTGAATAACTGGTTTAGCAGAGATATTTGAACAGCTTGGTCTTGTCTTCAGAGCATCATTTTTAGCAATTTAAATTTGGTTCCTTGACAGAAGCCGTATCCACTCCTCCTGCACCACACTGACCCAATTGATAATATTACAGAATAACAACTGGACTCTGCTCAATGCAGTCCTTAACAGCTCCTGGATATGGGCATTTGATGGAACCAGAATTCAGCTTGGATTGGACTGCCTCAGCCAACTCCACTCTCTTAAGCTAAATCTTTCATTATTAATCAGCATTGCCTACAGTCATATTAATAAATAGACTGAAATCTGGATCCAGATCTCTCTTTACTCATTTAAATCCATTTCTTTTTATAGAAAAATAGACAAGCAGTCAGTGAAGGGCTGCTGCCCAAATGCTGGAAAGTTGCAGTACTTTGTTTTTCACACTAGATTTTCTTTTGCAGGATTCCCCATTCTGTGCTGTGCAGCTCCACTCCTGATGCTCCAGATCAGCTAGAAATTGTGCTTGCAGTTCCAATCCTGATGCTCCAGATCAGCAAACTGCTGACCAAGTGAAGTCTTCAGTGGCTTCTGGACACAGGTCTGAGTTTGGAACTTTTAGGAAATGCATTTACCACGCAGGAGGCGGCTACGGAGGAACCGAATCCTTTTCTTGCTTGCCACAGTGTTGGTCCTCTCCTTCTACCAGCTCCAGTCCAGCCCCTCTGCCCTTCCAGCATCACACAGAGCCCCCCAACCCATGGACCCTGCCAAAGTGACCTCCAGGGACCTCCCCAGCAACAAGACTGCTGTAAGAGGCAATGGCACAGCACCCAAAATAAGGCACTGCATCTATGTGGATCCTGAGCCAGCTGTGCCCGTCACCACATCAGTGGGCACAACACCACAGCAAGAAAATTCCAGTGAAAGCTCCCCAGATGAAAAACCATCCTATGAGTCCAAAGGAGAATATCCCCAGGACCTGTTCAGTGTGGAAGAACGCAGGCAAGGGTGGGTTGTACTTCACATCTTTGGCATGATGTATGTATTTGTGGCCTTGGCCATAGTCTGTGATGAGTATTTTGTCCCTGCTTTGGGAGTGATCACTGAGAAGTTGGAGATCTCTGAAGATGTGGCTGGAGCCACCTTCATGGCAGCAGGTGGATCAGCACCAGAACTCTTCACGTCCCTCATAGGTGTCTTCATCTCACACAGCAATGTCGGCATCGGTACCATTGTGGGCTCAGCAGTGTTTAATATCCTCTTTGTCATTGGCACCTGTGCCCTCTTCTCGAGGCAGATACTCCACCTGACATGGTGGCCCTTATTTAGAGACATCACATTCTACATTGTAGACTTACTGATGCTCATCCTGTTTTTCCTAGACAGTGTCATTGATTGGTGGGAAAGCCTCCTTTTACTGACTGCCTATGCCACATACGTGTTCACCATGAAACATAACGTGTTCCTGGAGCAATGGGTGAAGCAGGAGCTGAAAAAGAAGCTAAATGCTGTACAGGCAGCATCAGCAGAGCATATGCGGAAGGTTGGTGTCCTTACAGTTCAGAGGGCAAGTTGGAAATAACTTTTAGTGTAAACCACAAAGAAAAACTGCATCTCCTTCACAAAGCACATATTCAAACCTCAGAATGCAGGTACTGGTCAATAATTATGGGTTTAAAATGGGGGAAATCCAAACTAGTGAGATCTAAGAAAGTGGAGACCGTCACTAACAGGGAGTTCTGCCTGTGCAATTACTAAATATCTCTTGGCTGCTTTCAAAGGTGTGTGGGATTTTGCTTACTTTGTTGTTCAAAAGAAGTTTCAGCAAGAACACTTGCAGAAACACATTTTTGGTCTGGGAATAAGGTTGGACAATTCTGGTACACAGGGTAGAAAAAGCTTCTGTCCCAGCCTCTTGCAACTGAGAGATGTTGGAGGAAATTCTCTTTTCTCTCTCTGAAGCTAGATGTGTTGCTGGGATGCTGGTGGTATCACTCCTTACCTGATCAGCAGCACAGAAAGGCATCTGGCAGTTTTAGCAACCACTGCCTGCTCTCCTGGGCAGCATTCACAGATTGAAGTGCCCAAACCCAATTCCATGGCAGCAGATTTCAAACTGTCCCCTGGCACTGCATGCTCTGCTAGTCAGATGTGTCCCTGGCCCTCAAGCATGCTTTGCCTTCAGATCCTGGCACTTCACTTCATTTAAGGAAAGGAAGGAAGCAGATAAGGAAAGTCAGGGTAGCTGAAGTGGTGCAGAATCAAGAAACTCCTTCTCTTTCCTATTCCTGGTTTGTTGTTCAGCCAGTCCTCACAGCTGGGAGTCCTGAAAGCTCCTGGGTTACATTTCAGTGGGATACATGTGCAAGAAACTGCAGTGACACACACACATCACTGTGGACATCACCGAACATCACAGATTGAATCCAGCCCTGCACTTGAAGTTTGCAGAGAGCTCTCACTAATGTTTAGTAGCATGACAGAGAGCTGCTGAACCTATCCCTTGGGAAAAATTAATCACAGAAATTATAAATGATGGAAAGTAATGCTAATCACTGTAAAAAAACCCTGTCTTTGAACCTTCTCTCTGCTGGAAAATGAGTAAGCATACACATGTTTGGGGATGCAGTCTGGGTCTATCTGTAGCTACAGGAATCAGTTGTGAGTCTGCCCTCAGGTGCCTGCATCCTCACTGGGAGGCTTTAGGTAGAATCCTGCTTTATTCAGAAGCCAATGGGTTTAAGGAGGCTCATGGCTTTGGCTCTTTCAGTAGCATCCATGGACATTTGTGTCAGCTGTGCCACTTCCCCAGAGGCAGCAGCCTGGAGGATCATTAGATCTTGAAGCAGCAGAGGTGATTGGTCATTTCTGTTCTTCATTGCTTGCAGACAAGCAGGGCAGTTGTAGATGATGGAACAACGAAGCCACCAGATGTGAGGAAGCTTCAGGTAGGTCTAAGAAACTTTACAGGGATCTGAAGTAATGGTATTTTGAATCTCTCCCCTATGTCAGGTCATAAATAAAAGTGTCAACTCCTGTGTCAAGAAACCTGGACCAAAGCCTGTACCATATCAGGCACAATGGCCACAGTTTGCTCAAGGAGACACCTGGCAGAATCCTGTCCTTTAAGGAATTTTTACAAAATTTAAGAGACAGCTCAGGCTTCCCAGGTGGATTTAACTAGAAGAGTGCTGCTCATTCTCTGCTATAAAACAGTCGTATAGAAATTCAGACAGTGACTCTTCTTACCTGGTTTCATGGCCAAATTTCTTCCTGGGCTGTCATAGCAGCAGCTGGTGGGGTCTGTCCTTTCCCTTTTGCTCAGCAAACACTGAGCACTGATTCCTCTGTTGCTGTTGAATTGCTGCCCCATGGCCTGGAGAGGCCGTGTCTGGTGTAGAGGACCAAGAAGCTGGAACTGAGTGGTTTTGTGCCTTCCCACAGCCTGGCCCAGCCCTGCAGCGGGGCAGCAGCTCGGCCTCCCTGCACAACTCTCAGATGCGCGGCACCATCGTCCAGCTCATGATCCACACCCTGGACCCCCTGGCAGAAGGTGAGTGCATGCTCCACACCACAGGGCCTTGGCTTCACAGCCCTGAGTGGTTTCACTGGGAATACAATCAGTATTTTGGGGTCAGTAACTCACCCTTGGGGTGCAGCTGAGTATCACAGGTGGTGTCAGGTGCAGGGAGCTCTGTGACAGTGGGATGTGCCCCTTCCGGTTGCGTGGCTGCCAAGGACAAACACCTCATGTTTTGGTCCTGCCATGCCTGCTTTTCCTGTGCCCAACTGGTTACTGCTGTGGTGGCAGCTGCTGCTGGGGTCCCTGGAAGTGGTGACATCCTCTATCTCTGCTGTCTCTCTGATTGCAGTGCAGTTAATGTGAGTTAAAGGCTCCCCCTGTCCCATAGCACATCCCATCTTCCTCTTCTTAGCTCAGACCTCATCCCAGCCCTGAAAGAGCAGCACAAAAAGAGGATAAATCCCTTGAGGAATTCTCTTTTTGACAGTGGTTAAAATCCCAGCTGAGATTCTAATCCTGATGGTGAGGCCAATTCTGTGTGATTCAGGCTGACACCTCTGAAATCCCACCAATCATCACTGCCATGGCACAGTGTGCCCACAGCCCTGTGCAGGCAATGGGCAGCTCCCCAGGGCCAGGGAATGACCAGCTCAGATCCAAGACCTCTTTTAAACTGCCCAGGAAGCCTCATCTCCAGACAGACCAGGGTGTTTGTACACAGCCTTTTAATGTGTTGCTTTATATTAACTTTAATCCAATCACACTGTGGAGGTTTATTTTCAAAGGAGTGAAGCACATTAATAAAAAACATCTTTAAGATTTTCTTTCCTAGCCCAGAACATGCCCCACCCCTCCACTGCCCTACTTGTTCTAAAGAGATTATCTGCTGCTCATTCAAAGAGAGATTGAAGCTAAGCAGATCAACACCTCTCGTGTCCCTCACAGAGGTTACAAAGAGGACTCTCCAGATCAGAATCCCAGCTGCACAAACTGATCAAGAGAACAAGGAGGCTGGAGGAGGACAGCAAGGCAGATCAGTGTCTGCTTTGACAGATTCCAGTGAAGGCACCCAATGTGTTATCAACAGTAGCCTAACAAGAGCCAGACTCATCAGGGTTTGTTCCTTGCCTCCTGTGCCTCCAAAAGGTTGTATCAACAGCACCAGCATAGACCCAAAACCTTCCAAGAGGATGTGCCATTGCCTTGAGCATCAGAAAGTGCCAGAATTGAGGGGCTACTGCCACTCAAAAACCTTCCATCACCTTCTCATCCTTCCCACACCTCTAAATGTCTCTGTGCAGTATCTACCCACCCAAGGCCACCACAAGTTTGGCTTTCTGATCCAGGTTGGTGCCCTGGTGAAACTCTGGGACCCCTCAGCAGGAGAGCTCTGAGGGGCTGAGGTTGGCAGCCAAGGCCAAGGAGAGCCCCAGCCAGTTCAGCCCAGAAGAGGGAGCTTTCCCCTGGCCTTGCTGAAGAGGCTACTGCTCCCCGGCCTTGTGAATATGGAATAAACAGGACCTGGCGACCAGTTTGGATTTTCTCTCAAAGAGAACTTGCCTACTCATTTCATAGAATCACTGCATCCTTTAGTTTGAAAAGGACCTTTAAGATCATCAAGTCCGACTGTTCCCCCAGCACTGCCAAGGCCACATGTCCCCCAGTGCCCCATCCACACATCCTTTAAACCCCTCCGGGCATGGTGACTCCCTGTGCCAGGCTTGAGAACCCTTCGGGTGCAGGAATTTTTCCCGGTATGCAGCCTGCGCCGGCGGCCCGGCAGGATGAGTTCTGTGTGTGCAGCAGCCACTAGATGGGAGTGTGACCGTGTGTATCTGTGCCCGATACTGCAGGGACCGTGCGGGGATGGGCTGCAACAGCCTCTCCTGAAGGGTTTTATAAACCAGAGCCTCTACTTTAATAACGCCACTGAGCTAATGGCAAAACCTCTGCCCCAGCTACATGCCTGCTGCACTCAAGGCTGTGAGAAACAGGACACCACCTAACAAAATATAACAATAAAATTACTGATATTACAACAGCTCAGCACTCAAAAATCAAGGAGCCAATGTGTCAAATCCTGTGTGTCTTGTAGGAGATACTCCTTAATCTGATAACTTCCTACCTAAAGAAAAGAGTTTGGAGAAAAGGAATTTCTGCATAGACTGAGAAAACTAAGTGCCTTGAGGAGCTTGGCCAAAGAGATGGAATAACATCCCAAGGAAGGATCTGGAAAAGGATTTGAACCTGCAAGGCATATGAGGGCTTGTGTTCTGATATGTCAATAGCTCCTAGTCCTGTGTTAACAGCCCTGCAGCCCTGTGGGACCCTGGGGACAGCTGTGCCTGCTTCCCATGGATCTCCAACACTGTCCCTCCCTTTGCTGGGTGTGCAGCTCTCTCTGTACCAGGCACATTTCTGTAATTAGGCCGCCACATAAAAGATGATCCCAAAGCAATATATCTTTCCTCAAGGGCTCTTGTTCCTTCTTGCCAAGGCCTGTGGCATCAGCACTTACAGGCTGTGGAAATGAACACTCAACAGAAGGAAAAGGTTGCCAACAGTTGCTCAGCAGTTCCTCCCTGAACCTGCTGCAATCAGGATTCTGTAGGGTTTCCTTCTTTCAGCTGCCCTTGCTTTTTATTTGGGCAGCACAGAAGTGGTTTCAGGGCAGCAAGGCCCAAAACATAGAAAAGCTGCCAGCACTGGGCCTCCAATCCCAAAAGCAGGGGCAGAAGTCTTGGAAATGCAGGAGCGTGAAACACAAAGCTGCAACACCCCTTGTGTGAAACAAAATTTCTCTTTTGAAGAGTGGATTGAGTTCAGAATGTGGAGTTATTTCTTTTTGTATTAGGAAGGTATCATTATTTAAGTCTTTGTCTCAGAGAGACTACGCGTTTACTTTGGAAGTTCTAATATTTACATGGCATCCTGAATTATATTTTTGATAGAACTTTTTACCTTCAATGTGCCTTTTTTTAAATTAGGAATTTCTAGCAAGTTTGTTCTCTTGTCCTTTTCCCCAGTTCCTGTGAAAATGAGTAGAAGAAGAGCATGAGATCTTTTCCAGATCATCCCATTAGAGACCAGAGGGAACTGTTGGGGAAGTAAAGGCAGTGAGGATTTTGGAAATGCTCAGGAACCCTCTCATTTCTGAACCTCTAGCCTTACCACCAGACTCTTTAAACTCTAGTCACACAGGGAACAAAGCAGAAACCTACATTTCTTTTTGAATGAAGCAGAAGGCTCCAGCAGAGAGGTTGTCAGAGCTGCGTGCCCTCACTATGCCCCAGTTAACAGGGTAATGATTTTGAAAATTAGACCAGAGCAGTGGGCACTGTTGCAGGCTGGAGAAGGCTGAAGGCAGCTACAGCTTCTCCTTGCTTCATTAGCATTCCAGATCCAGAGGGCAAAAAGGAATCACAAGACTTTTTTTATACTTCCACTTTTATATAGCAGAATCTCCAAATCCTTCAGGCTCATGCCAAACTGTAAAGAAAAAATCCTCCCTGCTGATTGTGTTGCCAGTCCTGTTAGAGTGAATATTAGAGCCAAAGAGTGAATTAAATGTAAGAGCCAAATTCAAGGTAGAAGCTCAGCTGCTACCTGAAGTCCATCCTGGATGCTGTCAGTTCAGAGGACAAGACTTCTCCTGGAGAGCCTCTCAGGGCCACTGGACACAGACATGTCCTGTGTGATGGGCTCTCAGCCGTGGGGACAGAGCGGCCAGCAGTGAATGGCCCAGGGGACTGAGAGGGACACTGCCTTGCACAGCCCATGGACATCCTTCCTCCCCATGCTGACCTGCAGATCTGGCCAGCTTAGAGCCAGCTCTGCCTCCAGTCTCAGTCCCTCCTGCAGGAATTGTGTGCCAGAGGAATTACCACCCTTTTAAAGGAGGCTGATCTCATGAGAACTGGCCAGTGGCCTGGGCCTAATCTGTTTATCCTGACAGAGATGCTCCTGGGCTCCTCCCAGCCTGGGGCCTGGCTGAGGGCAGCGAGCCAGGAACTGGAATTTCCATAATCTCAGGCTGAGCCTGACCCTGCTGACTGGAGCTTCTGCAGCAGCTTCAGGGAAAAGCCAAACAGAAGGATGCATTGCCCAGTGCTTAGAGGAGACTGGGAGCAAAAGGTCACCCCTGCACTGAGGGATGTGCTTGTGCACAAGCACAGGGGGAAGGAAGCCAACATTTCACATCCCCTCCAGTGACCTTCAGTATTGACAAGGAGCATGGAAGAGTCAGGCTCTTGAGTCCCAGCCAGCCTTTCCAAGGAGAAGAAATGATAATTTGATTAGAAATTCTTACCTGCAAGGGTGGTGAGCTCCCAGAACAGGGTGCCCAGAGAAGCTGTGACTGCCCCTGGATCCCTGGAAGTGTTCAAGGCCAGGATGGATGGGGCTTGGAGCAGCCTGGGATGGTAGAAGTTGTCCCAGCTCATGGCAGGGGTGTGGGATTGGCCTTTAAGGTCCCTTCCAACCCAAACCATTCTGGTACTCCATGATGGTTTCATCCTAGTCCAACCATTCCAGTGCTCATTGGAAATCCCAGCTAGTGAAAGATGTTTCTGTCAGACAGCAGCAGGAATCTCACCAGTGTAGGACTTGTCCCCTGAGGTCTTCCTGTCTGGGCTGGGCCCAGTTATTGGACATACAGCAGAAGTTACTGATTTTCACAAGGTTCAGCTCACAACAATAGTTCTGCCCACATGGCTGGACATGCTATTTCTATTATCTCAGTGTCACAGTGATTAATAAAATGGTAGGGCCCCACCCTTGAGGCAATATGACAACTGCACCTTCTGGGTGCATAGTCAACAACACAGTAGATTAAATCAGTGTGATAAAACTTTCAGAGAAAATTATTTTACAGCCCTGCACACAAGCCAAACACAGCATTGGCCAATTCTTGTGGCTACTGCCCATGTGCAAAGCCAGTAACCCTCAGTCATTGTGTGTGCAGCTCAACAGAGGACAGAGATTAGAGCAAAATGGGGCTTTTCTTTGAGCCCATTCTTGTTCACTTTCACTGAGAGCAGTAAGACATTTGAGTAAAAAACAACTATAGAGCCACACAGTTCCACAGTTCACTGTAAATCAATAAAAAAAGCAGCTCAGCTGAGTAAGGCAGAGCTTGGTTCACAGTGGAAGAATCTCTCAGCAGTCCCAGAAATAGAGCACCAGACCTGTGCTGCTGAAGAACATCTCTCAGACAGCCTGAACCATGCTGAACCTGGATACCAGGAATTTAGAACAGCTCCAGCAGGAGACACTTGTGTATACTTAGAAAAATCAATCATTTTCCAGGGAATGGGAACATAAAAGGTGTTTATTTTCCATTCCCTTCAGGTGCCCAGGCTGTAAGCAGCACCCTAAAGCCTCTTCAACAGCCACATGGCAGGAGGAAGGTGTGATTTTTAGTTTGCTCATAATCTAGCCTAGGAAAAAAATCAATAGTCCATTGTGATCATGATGATATTGCACTGAAACTCCCCATCTGTTCTTTCTGCATTTTATTCCTATAAAGTACAGATATCCTTTGTATTACTGACCTGAAAAGGATTTCTCATTCCTCTTGATGCCTTGAGAGGCTGGCTAGAACAGAGGCTAGACAGTGTTAAAGGAATAAAGTAGGGATTTATTAAAAGGCCTTCAAAGAATACACCTTGGGCAGTACAAGAGCCTGGCCAGGGCTACACCCGAGATGGACAGCAGGTCACACATTTCCACACTTTCATAAGTTTTGGTCCATTTCCATATTGGAGTTAATTATCCAATTGCAGCTCCGGGTTATGCAGCCCCATCCTCCCAGGTTGCTCTCCTCAGTTTGCTGTTGTTTGCACTTTTTGGGCCTGAAGCTGCAATGGTGTCCTTGGTTCTGGGGCTGGAAAAGGAGTTTTGTCTGAACTGTAAAGAGAACTTGATAACACTGTATATGAAGTTTAGAGTTATGTACTAATGCAGTACAGAATCTGGAAAATATAAAAGCTAAAAACTTTAGGCATCACTCTATATTCTCCTTAAATAGTTCTGTCAAATTGCTGGTGTAATTGCT
This sequence comes from Ammospiza nelsoni, assembly GCF_027579445.1. Lineage (NCBI taxonomy): Eukaryota > Metazoa > Chordata > Aves > Passeriformes > Passerellidae > Ammospiza > Ammospiza nelsoni. The sequence continues at coordinate 2,392,610 of NC_080646.1, read as the reverse complement.
GTAGCACCAAGCAGTTAAATCCAACAGCTATGAGCACCTAGCAGCAGCCAAACCTGAGCTCACAGCTAGAACAACCCTGGGGCAGCACCTGCAGGGTGAAGGGGGCAAGAGCTCGTGAGTGTTGGGGGAGGCAGGGCCAGGGGGGCTTTGCAGTGACAGCCCCTGATGATCGTGTCCTTCTCACCCACAGCAAAATTTAAAGACAGGGTTGACACCCTGAGCAAATTGGCCAAGGCCAAGGATGAGACCCTGGAAGGACAAGGCTCCCAGCCAGGTGAGTGCAGGAAGAGCCAGCACTGTTTGCCTTGTTTTGCACTGCAAGCCCTCACCCCTTCCCAGCACGCAAAGCCCAAGGGCAGGCAAGGAAACTCTGGGGTGTAACACAAATTTTGTGCTGTTTCTGGGCACAGATGGCTGCTGTAACAATGCAGCAGGAATCGATTGATGCACGCAGCCATCCCCAGAGGAGCTGTTAGTGAGGCAGGGCAGGGAGAGCTGCAAGGGTGGACTGCAAATGCCAGAGCTGACCTGTGCTACAACACAGATTTGTGCTGCCAGCAAGGCTGAAGATTTTGAACACCAAGAAACTTTGGTGTGGAAAGTGCCAGCTCCACACAACCCAGGCACCTGAGCACCTCACAGAGGTGAATGAGCCCAAACTTGAGAGAAACACCGTTTAAAACCCAAGTAAATTCATGGTGTGTTCTATAAATACCACACTGACTTCACTCCCTCATCCCTGCTCCGTGTTATCCATATTTCTGCTGTTCCCAAGAGGTTTCCGTGTTCCTCTTGGCTATGCAGGTTAATGCAGGAACAGCAGGACATTGCAGTTATTTCCTTGCATGTGTCAGCACTTTCCTATTTGCTTTTGAATACCCACCAAAAGATCAGGGATTAAAGTCTGGCAGCACATCCTGGTCATTTCTCAGAAGCCTTGAAGAGTATCGGGTCCCTGGAGAATGCTGTGCTCTACAGAGGGAGGGGGGAGCTGGGGGGAAACCCGAGGAGCAAAGCTTTACATCCTTTCTGGGTTTTAAGGATGGTTTTAATACAAACTTCAGAATCCAGAAAGAAACCAAGAAATGCCCATCAGCTGTAGATGAGGTAATTAGCATTTCCCTGCCCCTTACAGCAGTTCTGCATGAAGGTCAGAGGAGCACCAAGGTCTCAGTCTGTTCCAGGTGGGCCAAATTCTGCCCAGATTTACTATACACAATCACAGCAATCATGGAGGACACGCAACAAACCAAAGCAATCTGAGGGTATTTAACCTGAAATGCCACCACTGTGGGAGGGAGCTGAGACCCTCTGCTGGTCACAGGGAAGGTGATCCCTGATATGGTGGGCACTCATCCAGGATGACTGAAACCAGCATTCCTTCTTATTGCTCTTGCAGAAGAGGGAAAGAAAGCACCAAGCAACGTCCAGGTGACTCCTGCCACTGAGTCTGAGCCCAGCAAGGACACACAGAAGGCAGATGTGCCACAGGATGGACAGGTACCCAAATCAGGAGCACAGGCACTGAGTGCCCACCCAGGCTGACCTTCACATGTCCTTTCCTTCTTCCCTCTCCAGAGCTGTTGGGACAGGACCCAGCCCATGTCACTGCCATCTATAAATAGGCCCTGTGTGTAGTAATCTAAGATGCTGGCTGAAACACTTTGGCTTACAAACACAAATTGGGTCCAAACGATGACACCAAGTGATACTGGATAGTATTGACCCCTCAAGTGACTCTTCTGAGGGTACTCCAGGGTAAGGAGAGATAAGAGCACCTGCCTGTCCTGTGCTCACCAGCAGACTGTTCTGTTTTGCTCCCCAAATCCCTTTTGGGTGATTGGGCAGTTCCAATGAATAAAAGTTTTTTTCAAGGACATGAAATATTTGTTTCTAAAAGGTGGTTCTAATTAATGGATGCCCATTAGTTAACAATACACAGGTGCTGGGTTGGGGTGTGCCTGGGTCCTGTCCCACAAGAGCTGTGACTGCCCTCAGCAGGTTACAAATGTGAGCTCTGCTCAGGTGAGGCCACAGTGAGTAACTGCAGCTCCTTGTTCTGCTCCTTGGGCGAAAATATATTGGCTTTTTGATTTTTTTATTCTGTGTACAGCCCCCCCCGTCAAGCAGTGACACCTCAGACGACAGCAGCTCTGAGAGCCAGGAGGACAGTGATAGTGACAGCACAGAGAGTGATGAAAACGATGAGCCCTTGTCTCTGGAATGGCCAGAATCAAGGACAAAACAAGCAATTTACCTCTTCCTCTTTCCCATTGTCTTTCCTCTCTGGAGCACTCTGCCTGATGTCAGAAACTCGGTAAGAATCCATCTTCCTTCTGCTCCTGGAGGCATGAACTGAGCTACAGATTTCCTCTGGGCCAGAGTCCCTGGGTCCATTTTCCCATGTCTGGAGTCTTTGCATGGCTGAAGGGCTGTAACTACTGCAGGGAGTGGGACAGGAGCCCCAGCTGCAGTGTAATGTCATTCCAGACTTAATTTAATAAACCACAAATTCTAGCAACTACAGGTCACCTAATCAAGCTGAAAAAGAGCAAACAGAGACCAGGGTCCAAGTTAAAGCAATCAATTGCAGTGAAGTGTTTCAGGTGAATAGTTTTCAATGGGGACTATTAACTTCCCTGAAACTTCTCTTTTTTCTTTCCAAACTTGATTTCAACAGGAATCAAAAAAATTCTTTGTCATCACATTTTTTGGATCCATCCTCTGGATTGCGGCATTCTCTTATCTCATGGTGTGGTGGGCTCACCAGGTGAGAGGTTTTGTCCTTCCTGCAAATCCCCATTTCAGATCAAGTAGATGGAGTGAGGGGACAGAATTACTGTGACATTTTATCTGATTAATTACAGCTGCAGTCATCCATCACAACTGTAGAAACTTTGTTTTGTTAGAACCCAAAAGGGAATTTTTGATGTCCTTTTTTTTGATTTGACAAAGATGCATTCATTTCTGAGAGCTTCTAACAGAGTTTGTGCATCAGTAAAAGCACCATCAAGATATATCTTAATTCTGACTTTTCATTAATGAATGTTTCTGTGCAGAACATAATTATCCATTACCTAATTAAAATTCTAGGAAAATATAGGTTCTGATTCTGGAAGATGCTAAATGTTCTTCCCTCCCCCATCTTAATATTCACCTTGTATTCTGGGAAATAACATTTCCATCTTGTAGGAACAGCCCCCCAGTCTGTATTGAGTGATATACAGCACATGCACAGTAGATCTGATCATTCCATAAATCCAAGGGCTGTCATCTCCAAAGGCCCTTAGATCTTGCACAACTGATGTTAAATTTGCAAAGGTAGACAACATCCAGAAGAGGAGGACTGAGGACAGGAAAATTGACCTTGGCTCAGTGCTGGCATCAATGTGGTCAGATTTCCTACACTACAGAGCAAACCCAGAATCAACAGACACAGTAAAATGGAAATTATTAATCCTATAAATCAGGAAAATGCTGCCACACTTATGGGACTTAGAATATTTTAACTCAAGTATGGCACAAACCCTTAACACTGCACAGAGCAATTGCACTCCATGTTCCACTGCTAAAGCCCTACCCAACATTGTGTTGATTAGGTTGGTGAGACAATTGGGATCTCAGAGGAGATTATGGGGTTAACCATACTGGCAGCAGGCACATCCATCCCTGACCTCATCACCAGTGTCATCGTGGCCCGGAAGGGCCTGGGGGACATGGCTGTGTCCAGCTCTGTGGGCAGCAACATCTTCGACATCACTGTTGGGTGAGTACCAGGGCCATGCTAAGAGCTGCATTTCTTCTGAAACACAAAGTTACCTGGTTTGAAACCAACGTGCCTCAGTTAATTTCATTTTAGCTGTAGTTAAGTGAAGGGCAGCTGAGCAACCAGTTCCTTTTGAAGAAACCCAACCCAAATCCAAACCCAACCAGGAAAGACAAACTGTTGTAACTCAGCCCACTATCTTCACCCAATTAACCAAATCACCATTCAACACAAAATTACCAATTTTTCAAGACAAAAATGCAAGACATCTTTGGCTAATGTCCAAGTTGTACAGGAGCCTTACCTGGTCACTCCGACATTCATCTCCTGGGGAAGGTCAGTATCAGTGCCTGCATCTCCCATCCTCAACCATCAGGACATTTCTTTATTATAGCTCACCAAGGCACTTGATCTTAGGTATTATTTTCAAACCCTTTTACTCTTGGATTGCATTATGATAGTGCAAGCATTATCCAAATGTATTTTTGACAGGAAAAACATCCAGTTTAGATTTATGCTGAGTTATATTGAATACAATAATGCATTTTTCCCCCTGTACCAGTTTGGAAAAATTGCTTAGTTATGATGCAGATAACAAACTGCCTTAAAACATTTATTTCAATTACTTTTCCCTTCCTTGCAGCCTACCAGTTCCCTGGTTCCTTTTTTCTATCTTCAATGGCCTCAGCCCTGTGGCAGTCAGCAGCAATGGTTTGTTTTGTGCAATTGTTCTCCTTTTCCTCATGCTCCTGTTTGTGATTATCTCTATTGCTATCTGTAAATGGAAAATGAACAAATTACTGGGGCTCACCATGTTTGCTCTTTACTTTGTGTTTCTGATCATCAGTGTGATGTTAGAGGACAAGATAATATCCTGCCCAGTGTCTGTATGACATGTGGACACTTCAAGATGGCTGTGAGGATCCAGCAACATCAAAAGGGGGCTGAGGTAGCAGTTGTTCTACTGAAAAAAAGCAACCAGAATTGTAACAAACTTACTGAAAATAAGATTCCTTTAACATGCTAAAAAATAAATCATCTTAACTGGTGTGTCAGCCTCTACGGTTTTTCTTTAGGATCAGAACAGTATTAAATGACCAATATTAAATAACACACACTCAGGCACTCGTGGAAAGGCCGATACAATTTAGATGCATCAAAATTTCACTATGGCTGATCCTCTCAAGGTAAAGGAGCTGATTTTCACTCACAGTAATATTTACTCATGACAGGAAATTTTCAGGAACATGCTCAAAATTAGTCAGTGAACTGCTCAAACTCCCTGAAACCAATGAATTTTGCTTCAGTGGGAGGAGAATCAGACTGATGTGGCTGGGCCTTTATGGAACTACTCTGCTTAAAATCCCTGTGGGGACACTCAGACTGCATCGCAGCAGAGAACTCCCTCAAACTGCACCGAGCTCCTTTCAGATCTGTGCCTGATCTTGCAATGCAGTGCCTAAAACTCCTGTAAAGTGCCACTGGTACAGGTGTGATGGCACCTGGGTCTTGCTGCAAAAAAGACTGAAAGGCTCAGGGGTTAGAACAGCACATTACTCCAAATCAAAACTGAAGCCAGGAATCAAATACAACAAAGGAGTTGAATGCTGGGGGTTTGTTTTCATCCTGACACTAATCTCTGACAGTTACAGGTTATTTAGCCAGCACTAATTCCTCTTGTTAACACTGACTTCTATATAGACAAGATGAAAAAATGCCAATGACATCACCAAACCTGAGAGGTTTATTGTTAACACCTCATGGGAGCACACAATGTGGTTAAGAGTTGCAGACATTTCTGTCACTCTAATCAATCTAATAAAATGTTAATGGAAATAACCAGAAAGATTTTAAGCTTTTTATTGACTCACTGTAAAACATCTTTTTTTTGGGATGAGACAGAAAAAAACCTTAACATTGTGAACATTGACTTTGCATATTTTAAAGGAACTACAAACCAAAGCAAACATCCAACATACTGGTTTTTGGTAAATAAAATTTAAACATTACATATTTACAAATCTACAACCATTCATTTAAAAAGTGCTGCTTGCAGACTAACAAAGTACCATTTTTAAATCCCAGTGAGATAATATCCAGAAATACCCCTCTCTATTATTACTATTTGCATCTCCCATTTGTTACACTAAGACTTTACATGCAGGAATTTTCTCTTTTTTGGGATACAAATCATTTAATTTGCCAGTGGAAGTCAAATTCATCAGGCTGTAACTGTACCAACAGCAAGACTTCTCAAATGGGACACAGCAGTGTCAGAGAAACAGCACAATTTCTATTCACATTTCAGTATTTCATCTCCAATAATTATTCCAGTGGAACCATAAGTAAAGCAAAATATATATTGCACTGCAAATGTAAAACCTTTGTTTCAGGTTTTGGACATAAGCCTTATTTAGTACACAAAAGGAGAAAATTAACTTCATACAAAATTTTAAATTGAAAATATGTCTCAAATATTTTATTTATTAATCTTTGTGGTATTGGAAAATATAGTCAAATTGCTTTTCTAATAAAGGAAAATGAGATTTGAAAACTGTTTCAACACTGAATTGTATGATGCTCTAAAAATTATCGACCTCAGGATATGTCTGGAACATTGTGACTTGAATGAGGAAAATTTCCCACTTATAATATGTTGTTATTCTGACTCTGTTTTTATACATTTCTACAGTGGACTGACTTGCAACAGACTTTATAAAACAATTCATTAAGTATAATGATTTCACTTGGTGAGCTACTACATGATAGCATAATTTCAAAGCACACCCAAATTAACACTGGCAGCGCTTCAGCAGAGCCGTGCCGGGGATGCAGGACCCGGGGATGCAGGATGTGTGAGGGCTGCACGGACAGCCCTGCTCCCAGGGCAGCATCCACCCCCTGCCAGTGCTGGGGATGCTGGAAAGAAGTCAGACTGGTTGGGTTATAAGTCTGAAGGCAGTTGGAGTCCTTACAAGGAGGCTGGGACGAGGATGGAGGAAGGGCCACGTGTGACAGTGCTGCCCTGTGCCGTGTCCTGGGGATGGGGACCGGGCTCGGCTCTTCGGCCACCCCGGAACGGGAGTGGGAAGCTGGGTCATAGCTCAGCCCCTCTAACACCCCACGGCAGCTCTGGAAAAAGCACTTGCTCTCTCTCCTTTCATGGTTTGAAGATCCTATAGAACAGTGGCTGCCCCAGTGGCAAATGGGAAACAGAACCGCAGGGAGCTGGGAACACGACCTTCCACAGCACACCCAGCTATGAGCTTAAGTACAGCAACTACTGGAGGCAAGATTTCCATGGTAATGCAGCATTCCTACTGTACAGAGCAGCCATGCACACTAAGGGGTACTTACAGGGAATGTGTTCAAAAATAGCCTGTTTATTTCACAATAGTTCAGAGGAATGAAGAGGATATCTCTACCTTGTACCTGGGTGAAAAAAGGAGCTTCATTTCATGCACAAGGGTACTGTACAAGCGTGGCAGTACAAAAAGAGCATCATAAATTGTTAAAATAAATTAAATGTGAAAGATGTTGTAAGTGTAGCATTGCTAGCTCCACCTCAGGTGGGGGGATACGTTCAAGAAGGTCAGCTACATAATTAGCAGCACGTTAGAGAAGAGGCATTACCTGATGGAAGCTGTATCCAAGACTACATCCTGCAATTATCATCAGCACATACCTGCAGCTCTACAGGTTTGAAATCCTTTCTTAGGGCAGCTTCTTCTTACAACTTTACAGAGGTCTGGGAGGAGGTTACAGAGCTTCATAGCAGCATTACTTTTCATTTAAGCCATTAAGGCTTGCTCTATTTCACTTAATAAAGTAAATCTAGCTTTAAAGTTTATCACCTTTCTGCCTAAGTATTGCTGGTTTATTATACTTGCACACTAAAGATGTTTTTAAAAACATCTACTGGTAGGCAGACTGCAATATAAAATCTAACGTAACAGTTGAATATTTGGAAGTATTATAACAGCAACAACTAAAATTAGACGTGGAAAATAATTAAGATTACTTAAAATAAATCTATTTGTTAAAACATGATTTAAATTTGTTTGGGGTGTTTTATACAGTTCAATGTCTGTTTTCCCACCTCCATGCAAGACTTCTGATATTTTCCCTGTAGCCTACCTTCTGGTGAGGAGTTGCTACGTGACTGAGAGCACAGAACATTTTTTAAATGTCTAGAACAAGAAAACATGAGGCAAAAGCCATGACTCCACCACAAGGACTGATATAGCAGTTTTCTACAAAGGAAACAAAAAGTTGTTTTTCCTGTGAAATAGAGACAGAACATTCCAAGTATGTTTAACTAAGCTTAATACGCCCCAGTAAGTTACACTCCCTATAATTCCCTGTAGCAAGTTTGCTGGATGTACTTGAGTTAGCAGCTTTGGATGGGCATTATGTGGTGCTGTACTGAGTGCCTCAAACACAACCTCTGAGACTCTGAGCGCTGCGTGTTCATGGAGAACTCACTGCAGGCTGGCATTTGCTCCAGCTCACATCTGGAATGAGCCACACCAACAAATGCCAACAGCTGAGATGGGCTGATTCCACAACAAAATCCATAGGACTCTTCAATGTGGTTTCCCTTTCCTAGGGAGTGGGGAGGGAAGGGAACAGGAGAGGAAGAGGAGATTTCTACAGAAGTGTTTCACAGAGACATCAGTGTATTTGTTAGAGTTTTGCAAAATTTACCATACCTTCCTTCTGACTGCTGTGGTAACATGTTTTCCAAGTGTGCATGAGAGAAATCCTGGATCTCCAGTACTGTCTAGGTGAAGGTTAACATTTTCTATTATGCTTTAAAAACAAATCACTCTTCAAAAAGTAACTGGACAAGTTACTATAAATAGCAGTGTACTGCAAAAAAAATAAGCACTGTATTGCTTCTGCAGCAAGTCCATTTAAAATTCACTCCAGTAATTTAAAAAAATTAAAAAAATATCAACTTACTATAAACAATTTAAAATATGTATAATACAACTTTGTATGCTCTTCATAACATCATGAATATTCTATGTAAACAATAGATTCTGAAGAATTTCCTTCGCTCACATTAGTTTCAGTGCATTGTTTCTGTCCACCTGTTACTTAATTTATTTTTTTTTTAAAGGGAGCTGTAATATGTTGTCCCAAGTCAGAGAACTGATTTTGTTTACAGCCTGCCTCTCCACACACTGATTTGCAGAAAGGACAAGGACAGGGAAATAATATTTGGCCCATTTTGCTCTCTGTCCATCTCCACAACCGCAGCCAGGCCGAATTTCCCGAGGCCTCGTGCCGCAGTCCGTCGCACATTCCTGAACACTGAAGACTGAGATGTTCCTTGTGACTGAAGTGGTTATTTTACACAGGGATACGTCATAGATACCACCTCTTTAGCCAGGTACATTTAAAGATATGGTTCTCCAAAAATCTTTCTGCATTCCATCACCCCAGTGCTGGGTGGTCTGTCGCAGTTATGAGTGTTCTTCACCTGACTGGCGGTGAGACGATCATAGGCCATTTTGTACTCTCTGTCAAAAGCATCTGCAGCAAGGGAAAAACAACTTCAGATAGCAAGCTCAAAAACACCACCCAAATGCCACAACAGCTGCATTTATCAGCACAAAATATCTGTAAAGTCCTTTTTATTTGGCACTTATCACAGAGTGGCACACATCTAATCTACAGATTATTTTTTTCTGGAAGCTGTACAACTAAGTTTGCATAAATTCATCATCTGTGCTCATTTGAATAGTTGGCAGAACTCACCTATATCAATGTTATCTCTTCCCAGGGCAACAAGTGAAAGAAACAGTATTTCTCTGTAAAGGCTCCTGAAATGGTAAAAACCCCAGTTTATATACTGCACTGATACAGCACAAAACCATCTCTATTAAAAATAGATTGAAGCATTTAAAGGCAACTTATTTAAAAAACGGCATTTTGAACATAACTCCTGATTGTGCCTCCAAAATATTGTCGTTTCTGAGCTCTGGGGAATGCCCTGGATTCCTCGTGGACATCACCCATGGTAGGTCCCCTGGAAGCTGCACCAAGTGCGTGCAGAGAGAAACACGCACTTAAACACTCAACCAAATTCCACAAAATTTAACCTGGCAAGTAATTTGCTTTTTTGCATTTTCACATTAGCTTGAAAAAGCAGGCAGAGAAGCAAATAAACACCTTGTCAGTGCTCCAGCTGTTGACAAGCCTGTTGTATATCCTAGTATAAATCAGTAAATCCAGGCAAGAAATGAAAATTCACAGAAATTAATGTTCACCAATTCCACTGCTAATGGAAAAATACCCCTGCCTAAATATGAAACATAACTTCTCTTAGCTCCTTTTCTGTACACCCTAGAAACAAGTGTAGGGTTTTTATTTTAAAACACCTACTAATTTATAAATAACATTCAATAACAAAATATACAGATATATACACGATCCCTAGTTCCCACTGTTCAGAGGTAAGAAAAAGAGGTGGCTGTAAAGGGGAGAAGAAAAAGTAAAAAATGGAAAAACTAAGTTTGTGGAAGTTACCATAAAAAAAATTTACCAGAGTGATAAATTTTGAAAACACTGGTGAAAAACACTGGGTTTTTATCTTAAAAAAAAACACACTAGGAAAATATCATTCACCTTAATAAACTGATTATTGCCCAACTCTGCTCCAGCTAGGCACATTGGTTTGTCTTACCTCTGTCTTTTAACATGTGGCCACTTGTTGAGCCTCTCGAGTATCTGACTCATTGGTCCATACACATCATTCATCTTGATGCTTTTCACCATACTCCTCAAGAGCTCCTGGTTAAAGGAGTCATCATCTTTTTGCAATAACTGGACCATTGGGTACTTCTGGGCTGAAAAACATTAGAAAGGCTGTAAGAATAAACAAATTCTTTGTGTAGCAAGTATAGAGTTGTAAAAAAAAAGGCCACAAAATCTGTGAAAATATTGACATGTATGCAGTGAATAAAACATCAGGTCAAACATTATCAATGTAGAACACAAAAAGCACATAAAAAACTCAATGGATGCAATGGGCCATGAGCTATTTTCAGGTGTGTGATCCAATACCAGCAACAAAACTCTGAGTAAGCAAATTCTAAAAATAAGAACACAAGCTAAATGGATGATCAACATCAATGAAATGTATTCCCTCTCATTCCTCCCATCCCAGTGAAGAAAAAGCCACTGGCAATACCAGTCAATGATTTGAAACAGAAATGCTGGAAAAATAAAACTTGTTCAACCAGTTTACTGCTAAGCACAGAAGCAGCCTCCCTCCCAAAACAAGTCACCCAAACTGAGAATAGCAACACCAAGCTTAACACTCACTCTCAAACAAAAGAGTGCGATTTTGACCTGCAAGACAAAAAGCAGTATGATCAAAAATCACTATTGTAGCTCGTGTGAACAATCCACAAAGACATCTTTTCTCAACACAGATGCTTCAGTTGTTCAAAATGAAAATTGTTCTTAAAAAAGAGCACCAAAATCCACACAGAACAAAACTTACTCTGAGCATTCCACAGAATATACAGAGGCTGCCTTGGATCCTGATGCAATTTCATATTGTCCCATAGCATCTGAATAAGAACATATTTACTGTCCTCTGACATACAGTTCCGTGGAATCTGAACCAGAGAATGCACAAAAACATTTTATTACAAAGTCATGACAGAGGAATTCTGTATTTAACATGTATCTTCATGTCTCTATGTCTCATGGTAAAAAGCTTTGCTATTAAAACTACATACAGAAAGCTTAATGAGATAATCAGTGACATGACAAACAAGTGTTTTGCCTATTTTCTACAGCCCTAATATCTCAACTTCCTCCTTCTACTGCTTAGCTACTCAAATAGCAACAAAACTGTCTAGCAACTTATCCCCCTTGAAACCAAGGATCCCAAATTACAGTGGGATGAGTAAGAGCTGAACACTGCCCCCCCACAAGGACTGCTGAGCACATGTTCCAGGGTTCTGAGCATCTTCCCTCAGCTGACACATTCTTTACCAATTCAGGACTGGGCTCAGCACAGTGCATGACAAATTTCCAAGAGCTACTCAATCATGTAATGATTTCCTACATGGGAAAGCAGCCATTTCTCACGTGTCTGTGTTTCCTAGCAGATCCCATACCTTGGAGTTCTTATTGCAGTGCTCTGAAGAAAGTATCAATCCTGGTAAGTTACTGGGCAAGTCCAAGCGCCTGAAATACCACACCAAATTCCAGAACACGATGGGGTGATGATCTACAAAGTCTGCCACTGTTATTGCATGATCCCCTTCATTTTCAAGTAAGCTTTCAAGCTCTTTCCATACCACGAGAGGACTGAGGTAAGGAACTGTTATAGGATCAGGACTAGGCAAGCGCCATTCCAGGCTCAAGGGATCCTGCAGGAACAGAAAACACGCCATCAATTGTAACTAATGTAATGAAAACAACTGTCTTTACAAAGTCTTATAAATGCTTTTGCTCTCTATGACACACACCAACATCTAAAAGCTAGAACTAGCTTTAGTTTAAATAATACAACCTAGCATTTACTGCAATTGAGGAAGGTTAATGCTGTTACACATCTCTAATCGATGGCAAACATGAAAAAATGACTTAAGGTAGAAAAACTACACACAGTTGGTCCTTGCAAAGTAGCAGGCAGGCTACCAGTAGGAATGATATGGCTGATCTTCTGGTTTTCCTTCTCGTCTTCTTCCAAAGGACCAAAAGTACTGATGCTCCTTGCTACAGGGTGACTTGTACATTCTGACCCAGAGGCATTTTGTCTTCTTCCTGAGGGGATCTGGATACTTCTGGCATAAACATTGTCATGTTGCTTGGATTTGCTAGAGGAGAGGAAAAAAAGGAAGAAAAAAGAATCTCAGCTTTTTGTTTTACTGTGAGTGCTCCAACATGTACAGAGACAGACAGAAATTAAATGGAAATAATGGACCTGACAGTTTGAAATCTGCCTTGTCAGTCACCACACTCATTTGTGTTACAGTGCAAGTTTTATTCCCTCTTGCACTGATGAAGAACACAAACATCTTCTAAAGAGTTCATAAAACTTGCAGAATTACAAATACCAACATGAATTTTTGTATTAGGGATGAAATTATGCGTATCAGGCAGAGAAAGCATGATGTGGGCAGATGAGAGATAAGGGAGAGGCAGCAGAGAGATCCTCTCACAAATCAATCTCTCCTTTTCAAAGAATATAACAAATTTATTTCAGTTGATTAAAATACATGCATATGCACAGAGAAGCTGAGGAATTCACATTTACCTATTTGAATTGATATCCTCTTGGACAGACATCAGGGATGTAGTGAGGCCAACAGTGGCTGTGGTGTTACAGGACTTCCCACTCTGATTGGAGAAAAGGGATGGGAACTGCATATTTTCTGTAGAAGGGCTGGATTTCAGAAAATACCTGCAGGGAAAGCAAAAGCTTAACATCCAAAAAAGCCCCCCAAGAAACCTAAATCCCAAAAAAACCCCACATCCCAATATGAGCATTTAAAATTGAGGAAAATTCCAATATTGTTATTACCGTCCAGGCCGCCGCAGATCTCTGATTTCGATGCTTAAAAAAGGCAGAAATAAATTGCCACAGAAGGGACACGTGGTATTGAGATTTGAATCGTCTGCTGTCCAGCCTGCCATGATTTCTTCATCGTGAACCAAACAGTCACAAGTCCGACACCGAGAACAGCTCGAGATGAGGACCTGCACAGGGCAGGAACAGAACCCACTAGAACATGTTCCCAAAGCTACTTTTGTGTCACAAGGCACTTAAAACTACAGCCAAAATCTCTGCCCTTTGATGAATATTCCTCCCACTTGCATACAAGTTCATGCTTTAATTGCTTCTCAGATTAAAATCAACCAGCTGTTTAAGAATATTAACAATAACATGTTATCTATAATCTGCAAGCATAAAAGTAAAGGAATATTTATGCAGCTACATAAATTATGATTAGAATTTAAATATGCTTTTCTAGTGACTGTCAGTATTATAAAAATGGGAAAAAAAAGATGCAAATGAATAGTCATTAACCTAAATCCAGTGGAGGAAAGGGGGGACCAAAGAAGATAATGAAGAGCCACCTCAAACAGCCTAACAGTGAAAAGAAAGTTCTCTTACTAGAAGTTACACCAAGAAGTAGCCACTTCTCTCTTCTGCATTTTTAAATGTCCAGGGCTACTTCACTTACTATTTTCACTTTGAACAAATTTATCTCCACAAGGGATTTAGATACCTGAATTCAATTGCACCCAAAAGCAAAATCTTGAGAACTCAAGCTTAAAGGACCAAAAGATGTGACTGAAATAAATATCTCTCTAGAGCAGGATTTGAAATTAAATCTACTTTGTGACAGAAATATCCATCTGTCTTTCAGTGCTTTAGTTTGGAGCTTTGAACTTCACCAGAGATACAGATAATATTCATATTTAAAGACACATGTTCCAAGTCCATCAATTAAATCAGTAAATCATCCTGTACCTCCATGGCATAGTTCTGGAACACGCTGGTACTGCTGGTGCTGCAGGAAGACACCAGCTCTGATTTGTCAGGTAATGGGAACTTGGAAAGAGAACCTGTTAACAGGAGAAACCCAAAGTACCAGTTATTCATAAAATGCATTTTTAGCACCCTGTTTTTCTGCTCAAACAATACTGCAGTTATAATAAAATGTGTGATGGAAGATGCAACAAATGAGATACACTGGTACGGAACTGTGGAGTGTGAGGCTGCCATCTGCCCAGCACCAAGCAAGGCAAAAATAAAAGCTACAAACAAACTATTTCCATATGTTCACTTGTCTTTGTAACCAACAGTTGGTACCTTGGAAACAAATTTTAATTCATAGCCACACCTTCTGTGTGGACAAAACCTAGGGAAGGGCAAGCACTGCTGTTTGTACCCTAAATTATATCAGAAAGTGATACAACAGTCATGATCAATTACCCAGCACAGATTAGAAAAAAAATCTACAGTCTGTCTGATAATCAGCTTCAACAGTGGCTTCTAGAAAATAACAGATTTTTAAAAAGTATTTTTACTACTTTTAGAAAACAGAACCAGACCAATGAAGTTACCATTAGAATGTTTTTATGGATGTTTTCTGGAGCTGTACAACTTACACAACTAAGGTGTTTACATGAATACTCAAGGACTCAAAAGATTTCCCATTTGAGTAAAAGTTTACAGGTAGTAAAAGAAAAATTTACTTCTTCCACAAAAAGGACTAATGCCTAGGGTGTTCCTAAACTGAGAATTATGAAAGAACAAGTTTTAAAACTGGAATGTTTTTGCTCAGATTGATGAATGCCATGCAAAAGCTGTCTCTTACCACACTGGTCAAACTGCTTAGCTGAGCTGTCATGGGAAGCTGAGCTTTCCAGGCTTGTCTTGCTGATGCTAATTCCCTTAATTTCTGAGGTGGTGTTCTCCTGAGGAGAAGCACTTTCAAAATCATTACAGACATCTTCATCAGTGAGAGAAGTAGATTCTGAGTCCAGAGCTCCAAGAGATGAAACACTTGCTCGGTCTGAATTTTGATCCTGAGAAAAGAAGTTACAGTGAGAAAACAAAAGGAAAGCAAAAATTTTTCCCCAAAAAAGTGACAGACTTCCGTGTCCCAGTAAATTCCAGGCATGACCCTCCCCTCCTTGGAGGATCACAGACCTGTATCAGACCTAATGCAAGACAAGGCAAGTCCCTCTCTAGGTTAAACAGCCACACCAGGATTCTTTTTTAAAGATTCGCCTAACAAAAATAACTAGGTGAAATCATAACCATTTTAATCCTATAATTTTTTTGCTCCATTCCTACAAGAATTATCAGCAGCTGTAGGAATACATTAGGATGGACAAGGCAAGTGTCTCTCTCCATTCCCAAGGACTGGGAACAAAAGTAGTTTTGGTTTGAATTGGTAGCAGCAAATAACATTCTAAGAAAATTACTTCAGATCAGAACTAGCTTGAAATTATTTTGGCAACCAATACAACCAGATTTCCCCCTACTCATAAGAGCAATAAAGACTTCAAGCCAGTATTTGTTTATTTAGTGTTTCTTCTTTAGGTTAAACAGGGAAGACAGAGCAGTCTTTGTTCTGTCAACACACTTATGTTCTCCCATTAAATATATTCAGAACCCAACCTAGACTAAAATCTTATTCCGGATATTAAAATCAGGATTCTGGTATACCAAACATGATTAAAACAACTTAATGTACCCAGTCTACAAGGAGACATGTCATGCAAGGGATTCATCACATGTGAGTCAGTAATTAAACCTTTACAAAGTTTTTTCCTTAAATTATTAATAAACATTTACCTTTGCAGATGCAGCATACATTGCAAATTTGGAGTACCACTTGCTTGCTTTCTCTGCAACTCCTTTTCCAGCAGAGAACATGCTGCTTTTCAGAACATCAAACTTGGGAGTCAGCAGCGTGTCCAGGTTGAACGAGGGTGATGACACAAGTGTCAGGGCACTGCTTGTGTCCTGCTCCTTGGCTGGGCTGTTTGGGGAATAAGCTGGGGAAGACCAAAGCCTGTCCCTTGGCCTTTCTTCATGTTTTGCGTGGTAGCTCTTGGATTTGGTAAGGCTGGGTGGCCTTGGGGAGTTTGGGGGAAGGCTGGACCTCCTGCAAGGCTGGATAATGGTTGGGCTCCTTTTATTGGCATTTCTGTCATCAAAGGGTTTTTGCAGCTCAATGCTTGGGGCACGACTGGACAAAGGGCTGCTCATGTTGTTCATGTACATGACTATTTCTTCAGCTAAATCTCTTCTTGCAGATGGAGTAGAGACACTTCTGTCATCATCATCCTCCTCCTCCTCTTTCTGCTGCTCTGTCTCAGCAACCAGCAGAGACAATGGATCAAATCCAGTTTCAACATCTGTTTTTTCAACTGGTTTTACTGGAAAGCTGCTCTTCCTTTGTAATTTTTTAGATTTTCCACTGGAAGTTTTCACTGCTGTAGGTGTTTCAGGTTCTCCATCCAGGTCTTCCAGATCAAAGATAACAGGAGACTCTGTTTTATCTGTAAAACTGCAATCAAAGGCTGCATCTTCATCACTGGATTCTTTCTCCAGGCTTTCTCTCTTAGACTCTAAAGAGGAAGATCTGATATTAAGAGTTTTTGGCCTTATACTTTTCTGTAATGCACTAGATAGAATTTTGGCATCAGCTCCCAGTTTTTCAACCATTTCTCCAGGGTTTGCTTCCTGGTTGATTCTGTTCATCATGAGTCCCACTAAGCCATCCCCACTCAGGTTCCGGTTCCTGCCTTCCCAGGGCATCTCCCTTAAGTCAGCTTCCACTGCACTTTTATGTCTCTTTCTTAAGGATTTGCTTTTTATAACTTCTGCTTCATTGGCATCCTCAAAAGATGATGTAAACAGCAACCCTACAGAGCTCTCTGAAAAACAAATGGAACAAGGTGCTTTATTTGTTGCTGTACAAGAAAACTGAATGAAATACAGAAGAATGCAAATCTGTCTCATCTTTCCAGCACTTTACAACACAGAGATGGAATTCACTGTGCTGTGCTAGAGGTTGAAATATTGAGCTGACCATCCTAATTTTAGGAAGGGACAGACAATAAAACACTTAAAAGGGAATAAAATCATAGAACCTAAAGATCATTTTGAGAGACATCATCAGATCTCCATTGTATTTACTTCCCTCTTTTGGGGACATTACTACAATGTTTGAAAGCTAAGGATAGCACAGGTATCAAGGAAATTGCAAAAAAAAGCATCACTTTCTAACTTCATGATTTAGAAACAGAGCCAACAAAAGGAATTATTGTCAGAGAAATCTCCATTGTTTTGCCAGAGCATAAAGATGCAGACTTTAAAGTACATTATAATATTTCAAGCATAGCTGACAGTATTATAATAACCAGAACTGACATTACTAAAGACTCATGAAAATGTCTGAAAGTGTCTTTTTAATTTTACTGCATAGAAACCCCTTGTTCATCCTGAAGGAATTAATTACTTGCTGGAGATTATATGAAAAAAACCAAGATTTTGGTGTTTTGTAAGTAGATGCTAAACTACAGCAAAGAACAGAAGAAAATCTGGAAGTGCAGGATATTGCCATGCGTTCTCCTGACACAGCATGTGCTGACTCCAACCTAAACACCCTCCCCCACTTTTCATCAGCCACTGCTATTACAGCAATAAAATACTGCAAGTTTAGTGGACAACAGGACTTAGGAGCACTCCTCAGAAGTCATGAGTAACAGACTGGACAGATGTGTATTTCCCCTGCACTCACCCCTGCTCCCCTGTGCCATGGTGCTGTCAATGGTGCCGTTGAGCCGCACAATGCTGGAAGTGCCTTTGTCGTTCCCAGAGTTCTGGTAATTCAGTTTGGGCAGGCAGTCCCCACTCCCTTTTGTGCTCTCCACTTCAGACACTGCAGGCAGAAAAGGACAGAGTTTTGTAGAATCCAAGCAACATCCCTTAAACCTCAAGTCCCCATTACCCAGTGGACACCTCACAGAGGACTGAGTGGCACCTTGTTGACTCATCCCATAAGGCACAGGCTGATCTCTGCCTGGGCACAGGTTTTCACTATGGAAATTTAACTCCCAGCATTACTTCTGGAATGCTCCAAAAGCTAGAAGTTCCACAAGCTTTGCTACACAGAGCCCAAAAATAATTCTAAAATATCTTGTGGTTGTAAAGATTAAGACCACCTTTGCATAGAAGAAGTGTAAGAGTATTTTTCCTCCTGCCTTTGCAAGAGCTCAGCTTCACACAGATCTCATTTCCCCCAGGACTACACAGGAGAAATGAAGTAAATGTGAATTATTTATATTCAACTCTTTTACATATGAAACAAAAACTCCATTGCAGGTGACTACCCAAAATAAAGAATTACTTCTCTAAAGGATTTCAGACAAGTTTAATATTATCAAGCTGTTTTGAAAAGTGCAAAATGTTTCAGCACATCATATTATAGAGGGCTACATTTGTCTTAATTATGGCCAAAAGTAATAAATTAGGGAAAATTCATTTTGTGCATCCTCAAAAGCTTTATTAAACCTAAATAACTTGTCTGTAATCTTACATATATGTTCTCATGATCATGGGCAAGACAACTTTTCAAGAAAATTGAAGAAAAAAATACTAGAGCTAGAAGGAAGATTGTGGTAAAAACACTGAACTTAGTCCATACGTCCTCAGACTTTTATATCACTTGATAATGGGACAGTTAACCCAAATAGTAGCAGAAAGTCCACTAAAAATGTACATAATTATATTATTAGGGGAACATTTACTAAGAAGGGTATTTTCCATGAATATACATGGGAATCTGTAGTGCTCGTACCATTTTACTACACAATCTGATCTTCTATGTACTTGCATGAAGTTGATGCTGCTCAACTGCAGTTGAAGGAAACAAGAGCAGCAGATGCAAAACCTGAAGAAATTCTGATACATCTCCCAAACTTTGAGAATTCCAAGGAGCTGGGTAATTTAGACTTCTCAGACTTGCAAAATTTCAGCTGCTCTCCTATTACAGGATTTATAAAGAAACCAGACTGGTAGAAAATGCTTTTCTGTAGATTATGCCTATGAGGCAATTTCATTTTTTTAAAAGACAAAAACATTAGGCTATAATTATCATTAAGCCTTTATGCTCCCATTATCACTTATTTGAAACAGGAGAGAAAAAAGAACTGTAATTTTCCAAGTGAAACCATTAGACATCCAGAAAATTACACTTAGAGAAAGAACTTCAGGCAGTGGCATAAACTGGCATTATCACACTCACTCACTGTGAGGAATCAGCTGTCCCACTTAGCTTTTGCTGGAATCCTTATTTATCCCCAATGAACCAGATATCTGTATTCACAAGATACGTACAAGAACTGGAGTCACTCTCCCTCTTGTCCTCCTTTTGTTCTTGGATGTCTTGAAGACAAGTTTTCCCTTGCTTGGCTTCTTCTTTGAGTGAAGTGTTATTGGCAGTGTCTGAAAGTCCCCCTATCAGTGCAGGGCACCATCAGAATAAAGACAGTTATGGCATTTAATAGTGTGACATTGTTCAGGGGAATAAATTGAATACCAACAGTAATTCAAAGGCCTCTTATCAAGAACATTCCAATTAACAATGAACATTTTACCACCAAATTAAAAAAAAGAAAAAAAGGATTGGCTTATTAGAGTATAAACTAAAGCGATGCTTTAGAGGATGAAATTAAAGAGGTAATGGGCAACCTTTCTTTTTAAATACTGAACTAGAGCACTGTTTGATTTTAATTCTGTTGCCTGGTTTATTTGATCAAAAGGTCACATCTCTTCAAGAGCTCCAAGAGGCATCTAAACATGGTTTCATTTAGTGTACAATGTTTCTCAGAAACATTAATGTTAACAGAGATGTTAATGCATGTGATTCACATGGTTTTACTCTAGATAAAAAGATTTAAACAATGCGGTGGCAAACATGGGTTTGTCTGCAAAAATAGATTAAAATGAAACTAACCACCATCACTCCAAAACCCCTGCAAACATTCAAGCCACTTATCTGGTCATTCTCAAGCCAAAACACTGCCCAGGTGTAATTAATATGGTCTCTCTCCAGGATCAAGAGGGTCCAATGTAATTAAAAGTTTCTTTCTCTCTTTTCCCTAAAGAGGCTGCACTGAATGGCAACTGACAGGGTAAAAACCTTGTTGCTATGGTAAAGATAAGAAAAGATTCTGTAATTTATGGGAGTTTTTTGGATTTCCTGAGGAGTCAGCACACATTCCAGCTGTGAGGTTTCATGCAAAGTAATCTTGAAATGTCAGATGATGTCAAAAGCAAATGCTATTAATTATATAAGTGACAGTTATTTCATTAAGGATTATTTACACTTCCTTGGTTTACATAGTGTGAGTTGCAACCAACATTGCTAAGCTCTTGTACAGTGCTTTGCATGGCTGCCTTTCAATGAAATGGTTTATCAGGAAGCTCAACTCCATGAAGAACAGGCAGAAATAAAGCAAAATTGTTCAAGGCCATCCATGAGGTTAATGATAGAGCCAGAAATAGGACTGGAGTCTCTGGGGTCCAGAGAAATAATCGAGCCATAAGGCCATCATATATGTTCTGTTTGTCAGGGCAAAGATTTATTTGTACACATTTGGAATTACAGAACAGCCCTGGATGGAAGGACTTTGAAAGCTGAGTCAGATGACCCACATACATTTATAAAAGTATGTTGTAAAGGTCTTCCAAGGTCAGCCTGCCCTAAACTAAACTGCATTGCTGCTACTTTACAATGTACCATTGTACTTTACTACCAGGAAGTTATAAATATCATGGAAAGTAGTACCTTTAAAAAATACCAATTACAGGCATGGCCATATGACCATTTGATGCTCACATTACCTAAGTTTTCACTGGAAAGAAAAGGAAAGAACCCCCAAAATTTACAGCCTCACATATTTTACTTATATTCTAGATAAAAACAAACATGATCACTGCAGGTGGTAGGCAGAACCAGCAACCAGTACTGCAAACTCAAGGACTAGTTCTAGTTGCCTCTCAGCTAACATTAAAAAAAGGGGAAAATTAAAAAAGCAAGGCTGGACAAAATTTTCTGCCAATCACGCTGGACAAAATTTTCTGCCAATTATAAGACTAGTTATTAGATGAACTAGGATAATTATAACAAATTTCAGTTTCATATTTTGTCTCCATTTGTCTCATAATCTATTCACTTATTATATCAGCTATTTATTTAAGATTCAAAGGCAAAGGAGACTGCTTTTAAAAATTACACAGGAACTACTGCCTTTTTTCTCTGAAACAGTTTTATCAAGCTCATAAAAGAAAGATTTTTGAAATAAACTTCCTCATCAGCATGAAAATAAAAAAAACAGAAGGATGTGAAAACTTTACCAGAAACAGATGTATGTGCAGCGCTTGCTGGTAGCTTTTTCAATGCTTTTTTAAACTGTGCTATTCCTAAGACAACATTTCGTATTTTCATCCAGAGGAAGTAGCCACCTCGATTGCTTGAAGGCCAGGTGCTTTCCAAAACAGCCTATTTTGGAAATATCAAAATCAAGCAGTCATCTTCAGGAACAGCGAGGTGTGAAAACAGAAGCTTAAATTTCAGACTGAGTTACACTGGCAGTAATACAGCCTATTTCTAAACCTACAAAACCAAAACCCACAAAATGATTCTGTCTTGGGTTTCTCCAACTTACAAGAAGTGACAGAACCACACCTGAAGTGCTCTGCATTTTTTCTCCCTTCTATTTGCCTGGATCAAAATGCATTTTTGTCCCCCCCATCCCCTCTCAAGCACACCTTGTTGTAGTAGCCATAGGTGATGGCATTGGGGTCGATGCCAGCCTTCTGCATCTCGAAGAGCACGCGCACCGCCAGCACGGGCTGCCCGTACTGCCCGCACAGCTGCATCAGCACGCGGTAGCACACCTGCGAACACACACCTGTGAGCCTGGGCCCCAGCACTGCCCTGGGCTCACCCCATGGAGCCCCCACGGGCTCCTTCTGCAGCTGGGCCTGCTTTACCTCGTCAGGTGGGTCTATTTTCTTGGTGTGCATTTTCTGTAGCACGTCATAGGCAGTTCTGAGAGCCCTGACTTTGGAGTGGCAGACCTTCACATAGGCAGGGAGGCAGATGAACCAAAGGCCGTAGCAGTGACGGAGCAAACACCTGGACCACATCTGGGGGATGGAGGAGTACTTCTTGGCAATTTTGTGGGCAGATTTAATTTCCTGGAAAGAAACACAGATTATTTGTGTATGTTTATATCTACATCACACAAAGCTACACGTTAAAAACTGAACATGTACTGTTATATTTATGGAAACTGCAACGGTAATATTAACAATAGAATAAAGTGGAAAGGAATATGAAAGCAGTGAGAGTGACACCAACAACAGTCATTGTGCAATATTCCACTGCTAAACCCTTGCATTTCTTTAAATCTCTATTACTTTGAAAGTTAGAGTCCCTCAAGGTCCTGGCCAGTGAAATGCAGTCAAGAAGTGGACATGGAAAATTCATGGAGAACAGTGTGAAGAAAGGGGAAGGGACAGGGACAGCACAGCAAGCAACAACCTGTACAGGGGCCCTTGTACGGTGCAGGCAAGAAGCACATCCAAACAATTTACACAGTGACCTTACAGTCACCAGATCAGTAAAGAACTGAAGAACCACCAGGCTGCAGGCACAGCCAGTCAAGCTGTCACAACCCAAAATCAAGCTGTCCCTTTCCAGAGCACCTCACATGCCAAGAACACCAGCAAGTACCTGTTTAGTTCTTCTGAACATTGGTGATGGGCTGTTGGGGCTACTGGCTTTTGAGGACAGTTTGTTATTTGGTGCTCTGAGAAATCCTTCAGGTCGTTCAAACAATTCTAGCTTTAATACTGGAAATCCATTATAACTGTAAGACAAAAGTGTCAATTCTGGTAAGTCAGCTCCAAAGCAAACACATCACATAATAGCAAAGGAAATCAACTACACACTTGCACCAGAGGCTTCCCAGGAAATAAACACAAAAGTAAACCTTTCATGACATCACTGACAGAAGTGGTTCACTAATCCCTCAGCATGGGTTCATATGCTTGCACAGACTCAACCTGTTATTCAGGTTAGCAACTTAAACTGACAAACGTATTTACTGTCATAACATTTTCTTTAATTAATGTGTCAAATGCATTAGTATTGATTCTAGTTAATTAAATAAAATAATCTGTGTGGCTTAGCCCCAGTGAGCATCACATGACTGAGGCTTATGAAAATCAATGGGAACAATATCAAACTATCTAAAATATTAAATCATATTAGATATGGAAATATTTCTCAGAAATAATGAAGAAACTAACAAACTCCTCTGACACAATTACTATATTAGTAACACTAGTCTTCAGCAATTCTTTGACACGTACCCTCTCCTTCCAAAGAGCATCCACAGTTTGTATCATTATCAGTAATAGCAGAAGGACAAAAAAGGAAGATTGGGTCCACTAATCTCAACTTTAAGCTTAAAAGGTGTCAACAGGCAGCACAATGTAATGTGATCATTACCAGCTTTATTAATTGTTATTGTTTCTGTGTGTACACACAAAATTAAAACTTCTAAAGAACTGCCACAACAGCCATTTCACACACACCTTTTACATGAGCAACATAAAGGGACAGGAAAAATCTCTACTTCCTGACTCTCACAAGAACCTAGAAATTAGACTCTACAAGGGCAGCTGTTAGGATTGGCTGGCATCCTGCTGTGTCCTCAGGCTACCTGTATTGCAGAGGGTGCTCTTCCCCATTTGGCAGATGAGGGATTTCAGGGGGTGTTATGAAAACTGTGTGCTCACTCTTGTAGGACTCATCCAGCTCTATAAGTCGTGTTTCCCCAGTTTTGTCCATATCTACCTGGAGGAGGAAGGTAAAAGAAAAAGTAGTTACCAGAGGCATTGCATTTTCTGCTGTTAACAGCTGTATGATCAACAGGACAGTCTGCATTAGCTTCAAAGAGCAGCATTTTAATGAAAGGACACCTTGCAAAGTTACAATGACAATAATAAGTGTGGCATTGGTTTTGTGAACTTCATCCCAACTCAATAATGAGTGTTTAATGGTATAGTCTGAATTGCCTGTTTCCAGGTAAATATTTTAAGGAGTATGTAGAGATTAATCCTTCTGAACACAACCATTCCTAGAACTATGCTTCCAACAGCAGGAGTAACTTGAAATTTATTTTTAAATATGAAAATAAGGTATTTTCCTCTCTTTTAAACATTAAAAACAATACCAAGCTTTATCAAATTGTCTGATGCATACAGAAGCTACTACTAGCACCATCCACAACTGCAGTCACCTCACAGCACTTAATGTCTTGACAGTTTGCAGAGACTGCAGAAGTACACATGCACTGCAAGAGAATGAAATATAAACGTGTGACCTTACTGAAGTTTAAGGGAGACAGACACAGCTTTGTTTTTCTAATTTAAATTACTTAAATGGTTTAAATGGCAACCAAATGACAGCCAAATGGTAGAATACTTCAAAGAAATGAATAAGCAACCTGTGGAACCCAAGAATGCATGTTTTTTATGCCTTAAGAATTTGGCAACAGAGAGTTAATGTATAAAAAGAAGCATATTCCACAGTTCTCTCCCTCCAGTGAGGTGCAAATGTATCAAGTAGTTTCAGTAAAATTCTTGAATATTTAAAGTTTGATAAACATACAAAGAGGTGTCCTTAATTACACATTTTGCTGCATGAGACAGATGGAAAGCATTAGCAAATTGAACCAGCCAAGTAGCAAGAACATATGGCTCCTGAGAAGCAGCAGTAAACGAAACCTTACTTGCAATTTAAATACTTCTAAGGATGTAAAAATCCCACAGCTACAAGTTTTACCAGTGAAATATAATAAAGTCAGCAGCTTAAATGTGTGTTGAATTGAGGTAATTTTTGAATTCCTGGAAAAATGAAAACTTGTGAGACAATTACACTGTATCTTTCAGCTGACAAAATGGGTAATCAATTACAATCTGCTGCTTGTCTAGGACCAAATAACATAGAAGAGATTACTCTTCATCTTAAACTATTCTCACAAATTATTTAAGATAGGGCTTAGTTGATATTTTATAGATAACTAATTTCACATACATAAAATTTGTCTCAAGGCAGTAGTCTGTAACTACCCAGAAGAAAGCACTGTATCACCTTTCAACTCATGACATCACTCTCTCATCCAAAACCCTGTCAGCTACTGGTTCACCTAATAAAAGATTAAATATAAATATTGGCTTTACTGGAACAATTTAACTTTGATATCTGGTCTTGGCTACAGCTTGAGTTGGTACAGCAGCCCTTGCTATACTTCCACATTTTGATTCTGTATGTTACTGGTAAGAACATCAGAAATAAGGAGAAATCAGGGAGGAGAAGCAGAAAAGAGATGAGGCAAATATATCACTGTTCAAAGAAATCCTACATGGGAACCTGCTCCCTCAGTCAGTGAATATCCAGTTTCACAAGCAATTCTAAAGCCATAGCAAATCCTTAAATCATTGCAATGCCAGTGCCTCAGTTTTCCCACTCTTATCCCTGGCACAGAAGTAGCCATCCCATTAATAAACCTGAATAAAATCCTCACTGCCAGCAATGGAAGTTGGGGAAGTGTACGTGCATTCTGGAAAATTTGCTCTCACCAAACTGTCACGAGCATTTTTATAGTGGAAAGAAGCTGTCCAGGGCATCAAGTAGCAAAATACCTGGCACTAGGACAGACAAGTCTCTGTTTCAGCTGTACAAATGGCTACTTAACCTTTTCTAAAAGGTGAAAGCTGCAACAGCTCCACAGATTATGTGCAGTCTCACAGTGACATCAGCAACCTAAGCATGACTTTTTGGAAAGAGATGTCTGAGTTCCCAGACAAGATAACTTTAGTTTAGGGCATCAACTCCAGCACCCTCACAAACCATTCTATAAAATGAAATGCATCAGATAGAATTTGACACTTACAGTCATTGCATTCTGAATAAACATCCTTTTAAACATCAGCCAGAGAACTAAACTGCAGCACAGAGGAAACCAAGTGCTGCTCAGCAGTTCAGTCACTGGGGTCTATTTCTGTCCAGGAGAGCTCCTGTTTCATGCACAAATTGGCACATGGCAAAGCAAGCACTATGTGTTGAAGGGTTTCTAACAGAGCTATGGGATTGACTCAACATTACAGAAATGTTTGTAACTAATTCCATTTACAAGCCATGAATACCTGCAAATCATACTACAGAACTGGGAAACAGAGTTTTGGAAACTGTTACTACTAAAATATTGAGACTAGCAAAAACCAGAAAGAGCCTTAAATATCATTATTCATGCTTTCACATTTCTCTTAAAGTTCACTGTTTTCAGGCTTATTTTCAAAACAGCTCCTTTTAGCTCTTCTGCACTTCCATGGAAAAAACAGTCATAAACAGGAACTGTAAACAGCATTTATCAGTCTTCAGTATTAATTCCCAAGGAACAAACAGCAGGTGACATACTTTCCAGGAAATCCCAGCAGTGTCCCAGAACAGAGTGGTACAGGTAACCAATAAGATGACAACAAGGTGTGGAACTTCTTAAAACAACCACCAAAATAGGGATGTAAGATTCTGGGTTTCAGTTCAGTTCTCCTTCTTGCACTTCTTACAACAAGCCAGTATTTCAGAAGTGTACATACCAGTGAAAATTAGCACCTCTAATTTGTTCTCATGGTGTTTCATTTACATTCAAGAATGTGAAGCAAACAAGGAAATGAAGCCCAATAAAAAAGGAAAATGGCTACAATGATGAGAAAGTAGGAAAACAAAAGCAAAAACAAACTTGCAGTTCAAATGCATTCTGGTAGATAGGGAGACAACAGCAGAAGTTAAACACTGTAGGCACACCAAGACCTGCTTACTTTATCCACACAGTCATCAAAGAAGGCAAGGCTGGCATCCTTGTCACTGACAAAAGAACATTCCTCAATGAAGCGAATGAACATCTGGGTTTTGGTCATCAGGGTGTAGAACTTCTGATGGGAACGGTCTCTGCTCTTCAGGAACCCTGCAAAGTGCAATCAGCAGCACTGTCAGAATGCACAGAAGGGAAAAGCCTTCACCAGAACTCACTGGTGGCTCTACTCACGTGCAAAAAGCTTCCTGCAATCTTTGCCACTACTGTGCAATTTTGTCTGCACTTATATTTTCCCCCACCATTTACAACACTAACTGTAGATAAAAGAGAATATAAAATAATAAACTAATACAAACAAAACAAATTTATAACTTTTCACCTTGTAGTTCAAAGAGAGAACTTGCATCTGTGGCTGTTTCAGAGGGTGCCTCCGTTATTGGCCTGAGGTAAGACCTGTAACCTTTTAGGATTGAAGCCATGAAACAGAGAAATGCTTCCTGGATCTCCAAATCTAACAGATGCAATTTCTTCCCAGAATTAAAATCATAATCATTCATTGCCAATTCCATTAATGCATCTTCTCTTGGTCGCTGTTGCACTGTAAACAGAACAACATTATAGTGTTTTAATTTTTTTCCCCCTCTCAATACTGGCCAAAAATATTCTCTTTAATTTACTAGATTCAGTGATTAGTGAACTCCATTACATTTAAAATAGGTTAAAATATATCCAAATTCACTCAGGACATGAGACAGTGGATTCCACTTGACCTTCTGTACCTCATATATCTGTGGCTAACACCAACAGCAGGATGCACTGGCCTGCTCAGCACAGGAGTTACTACAGTACCAGGGAACCAGTGAGGACAGAGCTTTAAAAAGCCCTCAAAGAAAACTGTTTGTAAAACCATGGGAAAATTTAGACAGGAGCTGATTAAAGAAGCATATTTTCAGGATAAACACACGGATGAGATGTATTTTTTTTGATTGTGCCTTTCATTTCAAAAAGCAGATAATGCACATTCATTACTGACATACACAGAAAATCACCACTTAGAGGCAAAGTGGAGCCATTGAAACACAGCACTGCAAAATGCTGCTACAGACAAAATGTGGCTCTACAAAAACCTGTGTTCTTTAAGTACGTGCATCAACATTTTAAAGCCATCAGAACTCTAGCTGAGACTTCACTGCTACACACAGAGTTTGGTAACATTCTAATAACATCTCAGGAAAGTGAAAGGATCATTTTATCACTGTCTTTCCACATCATATAATTACAGCTAATCTTACCTCGATATCATTTTTAAGCAACCTACTCTGTAATAAGATTTAAGTTCATTACCACTCTATTTTTACATACAGAACATAAGGTTTAGAATTTTTTCTAAAAAGCCCTTGCAGAAAAATGTATCAAAATTCTGAAGCATCAGATAATTTTCACCACCCATCAGCTACACACTTCTTTGTGCAGCATATCCCAATAAACTGTTTCTGTAAGCTATAATCAGGACACAAATTCTTGTGAGCTCAACAGCTAGGATTGTATAAAGAGCCTTTTAAAAAAGTGGTTTTTTTTTTTAATGAATTTCACTAAAACCACCCCTATCCAGCTTTTTTTTTTTTTTTTTTTTAATGAGGCTAACATTCATAGGAATGGATATCTATTAAGTATTGTCCTCAGTATAGTTATATATGTGAAGTCTCTTCTGTCCCAGAATTCCCCACATAGTTTCTAATCTCTGGATTTAGAGCACAGATTTTGCTATTCTGTAAAAATAAATATTTAGTGGAACTGATAACTTTGGAACATATTTAAATAGCTACATTTATCTGTTTTTGTGGCACACTGTGCCCAGCGTAAAGTTTACTATGTACTTTCCCACTCACATTCTGCCAGTTGCTGATATAAAGTATTCAAAGTGTTCATCAGATTTTTACAAGGTTTCTTTGGTAGGATCTTCCATGCAATAGTTTTCTTGTCTCCAGTTCTGGAAAAAAAACCAAGCCATTCACTGAAATGTGTTCAGAGGTTGTTCCATCACAGCAGAGAAGGAAGTTTCACTCCATTAAAACTGGACTGAGAAGGATTGCAAACCAACTAACAAAGTCAAATTTGATTTACTGTGTGGAGATCTGATCAGAGCCATCCAACCAGTGCCCCATATTTCAGGGTGATGATTACACTGCCACACTCTTCAGCACTGAAATCAATCCAGTTACAACTCACCAGAGATGGATTAATGGTATTAAGCACCTGTTATTGCACCAGCAACCACCACTCATGCCATGTTCTGAGCTCTAATTACTTAAACTGGCACAGACAGAAGGAAAAAAAGTTGAAAGAAAAACTAAAACACCCCTCCAGGTTTTGCCAAAAAGCCAGTTTTAGCTTTTGAAAAGAGAAAGCAGTAAAAAATATACAGAGAATAAAAACTGCTGATGAAAACTTACTGAGAAATTGTGTTGGTATCCAGGTCAACACAGCTGACATCGGGTGGGGGGTCATAGAGATCAAAGTATCTGGAATCAATTCCCACTATGAACGGGCACGGGGCACTCAGCACATCTGCCAGGGCCAAGGGACACAGGGGAATATATGGGCAGGGCCAGTGGAAGGGAAATATCATCTTGGAAAACATGCAGAGACAAAACCACAGGTTAAACATGTGCAATACAGCCTATGCAGGAACAAAGCACTCTTCACTAACTTCAACATTATTTACCATGGCAGATTGCTGTTACTGAGAATCTAGATGTAGATTATTAATTAGAAACCTCACTCTTTTCTCTAAAATTCAGTTTGTAGGAAAAAGCTCTTCAGAATCACAGATTGCACACAGAGGCAGCAAACAATGCTTAGTGATGACAGGCAGGGAAAATCCTGCATTTAAAATTCCATAGGAACAGATACTGTGCTAGTTGGGAAAATCAGGAACTCTTACTTAATGCACTGTGATGATCAAACACTTGTTTACAATATTTACACACAAATAAACAACAATTTATCTTCTCTCTTCATAGGATATTGTTACAACAATAATTTTCCTCTCTAGTGATCTTTATTTTAATTCCTATTTTTAAGCAACCTTTAAGTTTAACAGCACTAATACAAAATCTAGATGTTATCTCAGAAGCATTCTTTCTGTCCTTTTACAGGTGCATGACTAAAAGCTGGTACTTACAGAGACCAATGCCTCTGTCACACTTGTGAGGACAGAAGGTCGCAATGAGTGGATGAGGATTTTATGTTCTGTCACAGCAAACACCAACAGAGTTACTGCATTTTCAGGTCCTAAATTCTGAAGTAGTGTAGAAAACTTGCCACCACTGTTACAGGACACAAACACACCGGTGAGTTACAAGAGACAGTAAAAAAAAGAAATGTTTGATAATAAAATAAATGGAAATCTGCAAATCTTTCTTTTAGAGAAGATTACTTGGTAGAATACTTGGCACACTTCACTGTCCAGTGAGGAATAGTTATTTCCCAACAGTAACCATGATTCCTCGAGACTTGACTCAGTCTAGACTATTTTCAGGACACAGGCATAACAATTTTTCTTTCTGAGAAGCAATTTACAGGGAGACAACATGTGTTTCTTAAATCAGTCTCCTGCACTGAGACGTGGAAGTCAAGACAGTAACAGAATTCCTTCAACTCCCATCCAAAACAAAACTGAACTATCTTGGGAGCCCAGGGATGAACTCCTAAAAAGGGGATCTAACAATATATATTCTTCCTCAAGAACCACTAAAATTATTTTAAACCCCGCCAGATACATTAATAATTGTGTATCCTTGTCAGGGTGCAGGTCTAATCACATGAATAAACTTCAGATCCACCAGCTTCCAAAGGCACCAGACAAGCTGAGTTAATTTACACAACTGCAACTCAAAATAGCAAATCTTTTCTGTAACACAAATCAGAATACCTCTGAGAATTAACAAGATACTGCTACTTGCCTTAGTGGGAGTGGTGATGACACAGGCTGGCTAAGAATCAAGTTATCGTGTGGAGATAGCTGGGAAAAGATTTTAAAATACATTATTTCTATTCTGAACTTTGGAAATATTTATCAGAAATAACACAACTATAACAAAGAACACTAAAATAATCCAAATTAAGCCGAATTTTGTATACCCCAGTTGTGTATCACTCTAAGAAGTGCTGTGCAATGATATGCATCAGGATCTTTTAGTAAAAACTGGGCAAAGCATGATCTTCCTTTCTTGGCCAGGACTGAATACATTGCATATTCATAAAGAAGACTTTAAACTAGCTAATGCTGCAAAAATTTGAATATATTAACTGCTGAAAAATGAAGCCTTCTGTACTTTAAGGGCTGTGAGAACCCATATTTCATATACAGTTTTCAGGAGCTGGGGGGAATTCTTTCTGGATTTAGGGGTAAAGATAGGGATAAAAATTCATAAAGGGGAGAGATGGCAGCTCATAATGTAAAGCTATATTTTCTTCAGAAGGCATATGAGAGAGAATTAAGCTCTCGGCTGGTAGAAACTGCTCAGCTCTGATAGAATCTTTAAAATGTGCATTAGTTGATGCAAGAAGATTTTACTAAATCACATTTCTTTCTTACAGTGACATGGCATCAAGCAAATCATTCACATATTCAGCATGAATAGGAAGAATCAGGTAAGTACAAAAATAGCAATAGACAATTTATCAAAGCCCAGCTGATGTTTCCAGTCATAGTAAATCCAGAGTAACAAGATACCAGCTGGATTAATCCTCCTGCATTTTCTGTTGTTTAAAAGCAGTAATAACTCAGCCATAGTAAGTTGTACAACTGAGCTGCAAGTGCAGACCACTTTTAGTAACATTTCAGGTCTGAATGTGTTTCACCTTAGACCCACTGCAGGTGACTAGGTAATAGAAGCCAGGAGACAAGACTGATGACTTAGAAGCTCAAAGTCACCTAATGCTGTGCCTGGAGAGTCACCAAACACAGGGAATTAATAAGGAGAGTCTGCAATATTGTTTCCCTGCACCTCTCACATCCCACTTCCCTGACAAATGTGGATGGCCACACCACAGGCTGGATTTGTCAAGTAAGTCACCCTGGGAGCACCAGCACCATTAGCTTGTGCAGTGGCAGAATTCAGAGGACTCATTTTTCCAGCCTGAGGCAAACCTTCATAAACCACTCTCTGAAAGGAAGCATCAGCCTGACATTCTCTGACTTCTGTGCTCCAACAAAAGCACATAAACACAATGAAGCATCTATTCAAGGGGCACATCTCCCTCAGGCAGGAGGGGCAATTATTACCCCCCTTCCCCAGGGGGAGAAACATTTTTCCATGTGCTCTTGAAGTCTGCAGGTTGTGACACATTAGCACAGCAACCTCTGTGCAATGAGGGGATGCAGCACAGAGTCCAGCAGATCTCAGGTCAGAAGGAAAGATCTTGGGTCAGAAGGAACCCATCAAGACTGGCAGCTGGAAGCTGGCAAATAGGAACATTCTGGAGTGTTTTACTAATGGCTATAATTTCTTTGAGATTTAGAAGTTTAATTGCTTAGCAAAAGCCTACCACATTTTCCATTAACAGGCTTCAGAGAGAAATGGACTCCTGAAAGCTTGCCATTTTCAATGCAGGCATTTCCCACACTAATTCTGAGGAGATGTCTAAGGCACAATCACCTGTGATTTTATTCAGTGCAGTTTCTAAAACAACTTAAGTCCCTGGAAGCAGCTGGAAGGAAGAATTTATTCACAGATCTCAATTACCACTGCCTACTGTCAAAGCAGTGTTTTCTCCATCTGTACTATCAGCTCCTAAGGCTGTACTAATTTAATGCACATAACATTTTGAAAATAAGGTATAACAGACATAATTTTCACATCACTTATAACTAGATCTTCAGACTTCGTTCCAGGATATAAACCCATATATACTTTGACTAAATTCCCTTAAACTTCAGACAAAAAAATTAAAAAGTTTTTCTCTAAACACAATTATAATCTCTGTAAATAGGTGTTTAGTATTTCCTAGCACAAACATTTTATTGAATATGAATAAAAAAAACCCCAAATCTAAAACAAGAAGTAAAAATGCTTGGTTTTGAATTGAACCTTAAAATCATAAGAAAAGGGTGAGAAGTGCCCAATACAGTTTCAGTATAAATGTTCTCTAATCCCTTTCCAGTAAGAGTAATAAATATCACCCCTTTAGAATACACTAAAGAGGATCTTCAATATTCAGTACGTGCTATAAAGACATAACCCAGGATTGTATTTGCTCTGAAAGACTTCACTACCATATGGGCTACACAATTAAGGCTCAGAACTGCACAGGGCTCTCTATATTTTATGTTATACAAGTAATAACAGAGAATAGCATCATTTTGTAACTATTTAATCAAAACCACAATTGGTAGAATACTATGACTGCAACAGAGCTCTTTTCTCTGCAATAAAAATTTTAACACCTCTCTTATTTTGCCTCTTTAGGAGGAAATATAGAGATTTAATAACACTTGAGAAGTCCTTGAGACCAGGATTTTTTCTCTCCTACCAACAGTGACAGGGCTGAAATTTCAAAGAGCAGGTAGCAATTCCTGTGATTATTTCCCTCCCACAGAGCCCTGCAGGGAGGACAGAGCAAGGGCCAGGTTTGATAAAGGGGCTGTTACTGGGTGTGGCTCTGGCAGCCCTCACTGAGAGCACAAAGCCCTTGGGAAGAGGGGCAATCATGGATGCACATTTCACATCTGGTTCATTCACATTTTAGTGTTATTTATTTATTTTACACTCAGCCTTCATACAGTAGCAAGAAGAAAACAGTTTTAAAGCTATTGCAAAAGTCAGACCAGATGCTGACTTGGAGTAGTCTTTCATTAATTTCCATATACTCTGAAAAAAAATTAAAGTTCTGAGCTCACTAAACAGCTTCTTATTATAAATCACTGAAGTCATTAACTAAACTGGAAACAGAAGTCTCACATAATGTATATGAATTTAGGAAAAAGAAATCCTGAACAAAAATAATTTGGGCGCAAAAATTACATTTTCCATTTATTAACCTGCTTTATCTTCACCTTAGACACAGTTATTAAAGAAAATTACACTTACCTGAACTAGAATTCTTGGCCTCTGAGGGGATGGAAAAGGTACTTTATGCATGAAATGGGAAATGTGTCTACAGGAAAAGAAAAATACTGATTTAGTAGAAATTAAGCTTAAACTACTTCACCTCAAGACAAAATTTTTGACAGTAAGAGAAATTATTATATAAAAATGACACATACTCAGAAACCAGAGCAAAAATTCCAGCACCTAAACCCTAATGGAATATTTTGACCTTGCAAACCTATTTTTCTACTGGTCACAAGAAAATGGGAGGGCAGATGCTCTCTCAGAATACAAACTCTGTTTGTGAAACTGACAAAGTACAAGGTTTTTTTTATTAGTAGAAATATTGATATTTGAACATCACGGCCCCATTTTAAAATCCTACTTCTGACAGAGTTTGAAATAGCACTAAACCTCAGAGACTAGAACTGGTTACTTGCAAAAAAATATTCATGGCTGAATATCAAGGAGAATCATTAAGCTCATCCATTTTCTTCAGCTATAAATACAAAATGTTACATAAAATTGCTGATGAAAAAGCTTTAAAATTCTTACACATACTACAAATACAGAAAAATGTTTTTAGAATTTGACAAAGTTCTCAGTTTCACGAATTGATTAAACTTACACAAGTTCTAGAAGTGTAATTCTACACAAGAGACACTTCCACATTAAAAGAAGCTACATGGGGTAAAAACCCATGAGAAACAGGTATTCCATCCTAAATTTCACCTTATAGCACACATTTTACCAGGATTTCTACAAATGTTACCAGTAGTATGACACAGGTAACTACATTTGGAAGAAATTCAGACAAATGCAGAAATAAGCATTGATTTGGGTTTTATTTTATTAGCAGTGTATGAAGATGGTGGCCAAAGTATGGAACATGCCACACAACAAGGGAAAGCTGCTCTTGGCAGCAGCTGGGCTGACTGGAAATGTTCAGGCACAAACAAACCTTCATCATCATTAAAACAGCCAAAGGAAGTAGGCTGGATACTACATTAGCATCCTATGTTTAAATTACCCACAGCAAACTGATCAGTTTACAAATCAGAGAAATTCAAATAAACCCATAAAATCCAAATTGATAAAGGACTTCTCATACCTACTTATTTTATTCATTCTCAAAAGTTAAAACATCAAACTCCTGAGCTTAAAAACAAAACAAATATATATATATACACACACACACATATGTTTTTATCATTGGAAGTTTACTCCACCAGAACTTTCAAACAAGTTCAGTGATGGGAACTGTAATAATGAAGGGGATAAGCAATCACAAGAAATACTTAATCCACATAGTCAAAGTCTCCTGAAAGTTAATATTTAAACTGAAGCAGAAAAAAACTGATGTGTAATAAAATAGAAAAGTAAATAGTGTATTTGAAATCTGCTGCATTAAAAGATTAGATTATCCTAGAAATGTTACATGGCATTACATATCAATTGCAAGTATTGACCATTTCTTGGTGTAAGGATTTCCTCTGCATTTTATAATGTGAAATCCTTTATGTGAGAAAGAAATTAAGTTTATTTATCACAAATACAAGATATTCAATCTGCTTTATCATCTCTCGTTACACTACAAATAGGCATTTGAAAAAATGCAAATCTACTCACTTAATTTTCCTAACCTGATGTGTGCAAGATTAAGAAAGGATTTATAATCTTGCTCTTTGTAATCACTATGGCTAAAGGGTGCAAAGCTAATTAAAAGAGCTTTCAGAGACCTTTGCAGGCACTTAAATCACAAATAAAAATCTAGACTTTTTCAGAAAGTAGGTAAAGATATGTTAATCAAAGGAGAAAAGTGCAGCCATTACATTTAATGTTTGAGTACAGTAAAAAGGATATTACAGGAAATTTAGAACAAAAAACCCACCCTCCTTTCAACTGCAATTACTGTTATGAATTTTGGAAATTACTTACTTCTCAATGGGGAGGACATGTGGCCCAGAAATGGAGTAACGATACAGAAAGGTGAGAAACTTCTTGAAAGCATCAAAGAAAGGCCAGTGAGAGAGCAGGCAGATGCATTTATTTGTCTGCACTGTTCTGCACGTGTCTTTGCCCTCGACAGCAGCTGCTAATCCCAGCTGAGATTTTTGTTTCTCTGTGAGGTTCTCTTCAGGATACAGTTCATAAAACTGAATAGCAGCACCATATACCTGCAAACACACATCGTGGATGTGAAGTCAGTAATTCTGCCTCGATCCTCAAAGCAATCTAAGAAACCCCAAACACACAGAAAATCCAGTCTGCATTACTGTTTGAAAAGATACATCAATGCAAAAGATGGCAATCTTTTGAAGCAACCCATTCTGGAATATTCTAATGGCTGTGAAAATCCAGACTGCCTATTATTTAATTAAAACACTTAATATCATATGAGAAAGAGAAATTTACAAAACAATTTATTTGAGAGAAACATAATGATTATAAAGAGTACAACTGCAGTCAACTGCTCCTCCAATTGCCTTTAAAGCTATTTTAAGAATCCTTTACACACAACTCAAAGCCATACCCCCTGACATCCAATTTACTTTTCAGAACAAGTATGTACATGCAAGGTCGTTTCCATGCTTGCAATAAAAACAGCATTACTTGCATGTATATGCAATGCAATTTTACAGCTCTCCAGTTTCACAGGCTAACAGGAATGCAGAGGAGCTCAGGTTTATGATCAACTGAACTACTGCAAGTCACTCTTCAAAGCAGCCTTGGAATCAAGCCAAAGAGAACAGATTCAAGCTCCTCTATGAAAACATTCATTATCATCATCCTGAACAGATAAACAACTGAGCTTTTCAATTAAATTAATAACTTTTTTTTTCAAGGTTTCAAAATACCTTTTCTGCAGAAGCTCCAGTTAGTACAAATGTAGAAAAAACTGGGAGAGGGTATTTACTGTTAGATGGCCAACATTCAATCGTTGCACCCATAGGGAGACAAAAAAGAGGCACAGATTCTGGTAATGGGAATGATTCATAATCTTCTTCAGGATATCTGCATATTAAACCTATAAATAGAATGAGCAAAGAAGCAGTTATAGAAAAGCCAGCAGAAACAGGTTTGCAATAGCTCATTCCATAAAATAATTGCCAGAAAATTCATATATGAGCACACAGTAACTTCAGAAGATGAGTGAAGGTGTAAATAATTAGGCACAGGGAATAGCTGGAAGGGTCAGATGCCCCCATAACCTAAGGAAAATCACCTGACTAAAGCATTACACTGAAATCCTGCTTTCCATTCTAGAAACTATTCATAACTGATTTATCTTTTCCTGTTTTCAGGCTGTGTGTATCTCACCTGTTATTATATAATAGTTCACATTCATCGTGAGTATGAGCAAAGATTTAAAATCTAGTTTAAAAAAAGGTAATGTGAATACTTGAGGAAAAAGACTGATGTTTTCAACTCTTCACCAATTAATTCTGGCCAACAAACATTCCCTGAACAATGTATGTTTGCTATTAGATGGTTTTTTAATACCAAAAGAATCAAGTCAATTAAGCTGATCCACCTCAGCTGAGGACTCAGCTCTTGTGCTGCCAGGCCACAGTGTTTAGCTTATTTAAACACAGCTGTAAAACAAGAAGATCTGAAGCAGAGGCTTTTAGCACACAGGTCCTCAGTTACAAGGGAGGCTGAAGCAATCCATCCTGTCTGACTGCCAGCCCAGGGGACGCCCACTGAGAATGGATACTGCATCAAAGGATTTAGGATTTCTCTGTTAGACAGCACAATCTCTATACACTATTCTAACAGAAATGGAATATTAATAAGCAATAAAAATTTGTAACCAAAAAGGGCAGTGGATCCTTTCACGGCAAGAATCAAAATCTTGTGCAAGCCATCACTAGATGAGAGGCCTTTTAAAATTTTGATTTGTTTACAAATGTACTGTCCACCCTTTAGTACGTCCTGAACTGCTGTTTACAGAGAGCAGCCTCTAGAAGGGATGTAAGTGGATTAAAGCTTCAGTGTGAATCATGCTCATGACTTGTGTGCCAAACAAAATCAGGGTTTAAAAAAAACCCAACAACAAATGCAAAGCTAACACGTTTCACCAGTCATACCAAATCCAATTCTGTCTTATAAATAAAACAATAAAATAAAGATGATACACGATCCAAAAATACTTAAAGAGCTCAGTGCCAATGATGCTCGAGGCAGTGTGGAAGTCTGCAGGATTCTTCAAAATGTTTCTTAAAGAAAGCAATCGTGAAAATGCATCAAATAATTTCTGTGATATTTTCTTCTGCTTATACACACATGTCCTTAAGAGACAGCTACTAGTAACACATACAGAGATGGGAGACACCCAGGTTTGTAGAACCCTATCAAAACACACATGAGCTTCCGAATTAAACACAAATTTTAAAACAGCATGGTCATGATACCCAGTTCTAAAGCCTCTTTTCTGACATGATTTTAAAAGAATTCTTTAGGGAAAGATTCCTTTTTGAATAATGGCTAGATAGTGTCAATTCTTTAGTACAAAATGTATTACATTACAAATGAGCCTGGACATTCCGAATTGAAGATAAAAAAGGCTACACAGTAGTTACATACCAGCTTTATATGATATGGTGTTGGTTTTTGCCACAGACTTTTTATAACATAAATAGACGGCTGAGCCCCACTGTAAAATAAAAGAAGTTACTGGATTAAGTGATGGAGTATAACAAATAACAGTATATACAGAGTATAACTGACTATAACTAATAATAATGTTGATAATTATAAATATTTAAATTCTCAATTTCTGGACATGAAAATAAGGAATAAGGAAAGCCATAAGGAAAGAATAAGAAAAGAGCAGCACCCATAGGGGGAACACAGAGCTTTTACAGAAGGGAAAAAGGTGTAACAACTTCCAAAAGACAGCACTCCCATAACCCAGTCAACCCAGATATGGCAACTATCAGAACTGAAAAATCCACTAGCTAATGCCTACAGGCATTTATTTAAAAGCAAACACAAATCAATTCCCGTGATCTTGATCTTTTTTACATGATCCCACTTGCAGAGCAGTCAGCATCCTTCTCAGCACACCAATTTCTGAGGACCCTGCAAGAGCCAGCACATGGAGCTGCAGATTTAACCAGGAAACACCTAAATATTCAGTTCTGCAATTCAAAGTTGTATGAAACCTCAGTATTTTAGCAGATCAGGCTTTGGAACCATATTAAACATTTAAATGTGCTTGTAGTCAACAGCTTCCAACATCACTCACTACAACTTTCTTTAAATAAGAAGTCTGTGAAACTACTGAGGAGAAAAACATTTATAAAATAGCATTGGAGGTAAAGGGAGGAGTTGGAAAACAAAACAGAAGCTGGTTGCTAGATATGGAATTCCCACCACAACAGTAAAAGCAGTGTCAGAAACAGCCACATCTGTAAAACCTCCAGTTACACACAGCTACACAACAGGTTCTAAAGGACCAATCGAAAGATGCTGGAGTCAGCATTAAAAAAACCCAAACATTTGCTCTAAGGCTTCCAGAAACACTTTGTTCCAAGTAGGAACAAAGGAATGCAATCCTCCAACTCTTCCAATATTTGATTTATCTCTGGAGACCTCTTATGACAATTTTTCACAGGTACTCCAAGAGCTGCCACAAGTACTCCAACAAGGTCACATCAGTGAGTACCAAGTGTTCAAAGCCCAGCTTTTGAATCCTACCATGCTATTGTTCAGATTCTTGTCCACCTTGCAGAAGGTGTGTGGAGGAGTCTCTCCCTTGCTGGGGATGATGATGCAGATGTCTGTGACAGCCAGGGAGTTCTGGGTCATGTTCTCAGCAGCCCTGCGGTAGGTGATGTACACGCGCTGGGACGAGGCGCTGCCGCTGATGTTGGCCGGCCGCCCGTACGGGGTGCTCTGAATGATTTCACAGCCTTGCTTGACCCTTTCTTTGCCATCATATAAAACCCTAGGTAAAAGGGGAAAGAGAAAAGTCACATTTTAAAAACACTTCGAGTTTTAATCACAGCTCTTGTCTCATTGCTGAGCAAAACATTTTTACTGACAAGTTTAGGTCACATTATCTCCAACTGTATTCTAACAGAAAAGCTTCATTATGAAACTATACTGATTTTCCTCATGTATAATTGCTTTTACATTTTGTTTACTGCAAAATAGTGTTATTTTCACTTCTACTAAAGATTCATTGCCTGATCCTAAGACTGTCATATAACTTATCTCTTTCCAATCTGTGTTAAATAGGTTAAGCACCTTATCCGAATCCAAACATTAAAAATTATAAATGGCTTTGAAAACTCCAGAATGGGAAGGATTAAATTTGTCATTAAAACCCACTCAGCATGCATTTTCCCTTCCATACTGGGTTACAGTATTCTCAAGTCAACAAATACCTTCCTGTTTAGAGTTTTCCCTTGTATTTAACAAGTATGGCATTTCCGTAAGGCTGCCTTATCTGCTCCTTAGTCAAATAAAAGTGAAAAGCACCCAGTGGAGCAGGGAAAGCACTCACCCCAAATCAGTGAGTGGAGGCTTATCCCTGCCTCGGCGATAGCAAAGGTATATCTGGGGTCCTACGAGGCTGCCATTATTGAGATCTGCAGACAGGCCCGAGGGAGTGACCTCTATGCATTTATAGCCCTGAGGAACCTCCTCCCCCAGGGATTTATTGAGGACTGTCACGTCTGTGATGGGCTCTTTTGGCTTGGCGATTTTATGGCAGGCATCATTGAAGTGGATCTCCTCCTCCAGGGGCTTTGAGATATCCGTCAGTCCTGCGACCACAAAGTAATCAGCAACTCGGGCCCCTTTGTCTTCCATCTTCCATCACAAGGTGTTGCAGCTTCTAAGAAAGAAATACAGGTCAGAAATGATAAAGTTATGGCTACTTTTAAAACCAGAAATCATAGCTTGCAAATAAAGAAAATGCTTTCTGCTCTCGCGTGAACATTGAGAAATAGGCTAAAAATGTTTTTCCAAGACACCCATGTGCACTGGAATTCTGCTAGAGTAGCTTCAGGAAGTTTACTGTCATCAAGTTCCAGACTTTTAAAACCAGACAAGCTATTTAAGACTCCCTTTTGTTGAATTAATTTTGTTTGGGTGCAGAATTTTATTGCAAGAGAAACTATTACCACACAGGAGTTTCAAGAGCTTGCTGACATTCTGAAACTGAACAATCAGAATTTGAAACAGTTTGAATGGTTGACAGAAGACTTCAGTTTTCATGTAACTTTTATTCCCATTGCTTTATCTCCCTTTATTCTTTCCTCTAGGTAGCAAGTATTAAGACTTATCAAACTTCATGCCATCATGACTCTTGGATTTGACCAGGATTTTTGCTCAAACATAATAAATTCAGACATTTCTTACTGGTAATTTGGAAAATTATGTCCCAATTTGATAATGTGTATTTAATCAAATTGTTCCAAGCTGGCCTCAGATTTCCAGCACCAGCCCCTGCTCAAGCAGGAGGAATATCAGGCTGTGCCTGGTCACCTCTACCAACCTCATCCACCAGCACAAGAGAGGCAATTCCCTCTTCCTGCTCTCATTTTGTAGGTTGGTTGTGTTTTGCTGGACTGGCTTGAGAAGCTTCTAACATAGCAAGGAAATGGGCACAGGTTTTTATTTTATGCTTATTTACATTGTTCTAGAAAATGCCAAAAAGAACCCCCAAATTTCCTTTTCTTTTTCTATATGGCTAATAAGCACTATGGGACACTTTAACAAACATGATTACTGGCAAGCAATCACCAATATATAGGAAAGCAACAGTCTGATAATAACTTCAACTTGTGTTTGAAGAGAGAAGGCAGTTACAAAACTGAGTTTAGCTTAACCTACATCCAGTTATTTCAAACACATCTGGAATATGTTACTCAGCATATATATGAAAGTAATAGCTACAAATTCAAACTCCTCCCTGAGTGATATATTCAAGACACACAAACTCAACCTCTGCATATGCTGCCTATTATCTCTCTGTCCATCTGGCTCCAGCAAACCCAGGCAGGCTGGGAACAAACGCATGCAGAGAAGGAGATGTTTAACAAAGCATCCTTAAGCTCTGGCATAAGACCAAGCACTGACATCTTTCAGCTAATATGACAGAAGTTCTAGGTATTTTGTGACATTAACAGTGCTCTGTGAAACTACACTATAGCTATTGTAACATTGAGGTTTTTTCCTTTTCTTACCAGCACCGTTTCACAGAACTACACTGATTTCTAGAGTGATTCAGTATGCCTTTTAGAATGAAATTATGTGTAATTTTTGATTACTAAACACTTTAGTAATCAGAAATTATACAAATGATGGCTGTTAAAATTGCAAGCAGGACCTATAACTCCAGTGTATTAACAGCCCTACTCTAGTTTAATCACTACAAATTATTAAACTCCAGTTTAGCATTACAAATAAACAGAATCATATGTGTATGTACATATATATAAAAACATATTGAAGAATCATACCTTTACACTATTTAAACCT
Source organism: Ammospiza nelsoni (assembly GCF_027579445.1). Taxonomy (NCBI): domain Eukaryota; kingdom Metazoa; phylum Chordata; class Aves; order Passeriformes; family Passerellidae; genus Ammospiza; species Ammospiza nelsoni. Next base: position 2,349,803 of record NC_080646.1, on the reverse strand, counting down.
CACCATTATTCCATATAAAGTTTATACCAAAAGTCCTAAATTCAAACATTCCTTTATTCCCAAAAGCACTTTCAAGAAAAACTGGGACAAGCTCTCCTCATTTAGAGATAGTTAAAATTAGAATCCCCTACATACAAACACCTGCTATCACATAAATTTGCTTCCTAAGGTTATAGCACGTAATACACAAGTCAGCAAGACTTTCATAATTTAATGCAGATTTTACAGAACTGAGGGGAAAAAAGGGCCTGGCTGATGATGAATTATCCCTTCATATTTACCCATCCCTGCAAGTGTCCAAGGCCAGGGTAGACAGGGCTTGGAGCAGCCTGGGATAGTGGATGGTGCCACTGCCTATGGCAGGGGGGGAATGAGATAATCTTCAAGGTCCCTTCCAACCTAAACCATTCAGGGATTCTACAATGGTTTTATTATTTTTGTTTTTAATACAAAGGCATACAGCTAAAAATGGGATAAAAAAGAAAAGTTTGAGTGGTATTTTAGTCTAAGGCTGACTTAGACATTACTAGAGCTACTGCGATACTCAAATTTTCAATATTGGGTACTGGCAGAGCAGATCTATACAAACTCTATGCTATAGACCCTAGAAAGAAGGTATAAACTGTGAGCTAACTCAGTGACAAATAATCCTTCTGTGAAGAGCACTTCACATAAACTGATGGAGAATTTCTGTAGAAACTCCTACCATGAAGCCACTCCACAGTGATTTTACTTGTGTATCTTACTCGGTGATTGGTGGTTGTGCCTTGCTGGTGTGAATCTCAGGACAGCACCTGAGATAACCCTGGGATGGGGACAGGCATCAGTCCAAGGAGAGAGATTTCTTTCCTTCTCTCCCCTGGTTTACAGCTGCTCTGTGGCTCTATCAGCTAGAAAACCCAGGAGCTCTCTCCTCTGCAAGGGTTTCAACACAGCCTGGCCATGCGGTCTCCACTCCACCCCTTGGGTTGTGTTGCGTGGGAGGTCAGGAATGCTGCTCATGTTCCATCAGGGAGAAACTGATTTTTCCCTACAACTTCCATATTGTAATCTTTTTACCCTCACTCATCTCCCTATAACATCTCACCACATTGCAAGTCATCTTTGAGGGCAAAAACACTCCCAAACCAAACAAACATGAAAAACACAGCAGAAAAAGTCACACTGCACAAGAAGGTTGCTTGAGACAACTAGTTCCAGGTGAAATTCAACTTAGGAGTGCCACACTGAGAAGCTTCCATAGCTTCTCTACATTTCAGTAACCTGGGGACAAAAGGCTGCACACTGAAGGCAATGCCATGGGATCATAACCATAATCTCTTACAAAAGTCCCTGGAAATTAATGTAATATATGGTCTTTGAGCCACTTCATGATAATGATTTTTAATGGATGTCATATAATACGACTGTAAATTAAACACCATAAAGACACGTGTAAAAAAATTATTAAACACACACACTCTAGATCATGACTATATAGATGAGAGAGCTTTTTGTAACTTCTAAAAATGAAGGATCAGGAGAAACAATCAGATAATCTCTCAGATCCACAAACTATTAGCTTGATTACTTTGCTGAAAGACAAAGAGTAAACACATCTTTACTTTTTATTCAATGTAATTTTCTAACATCCTATTTTTTCATAAACATTCAGGAAATACTAACTGAGGATTTTTGCTGCTTGTCACCACTGTTGTAATTCATTCAGTGTCCAAGCCTTTTGAACAGATCACATTCCTCATTGAAATACTATAAGAGGAAAGCACACATCAGCTTTTTCCCATCACATGACCAGAACTGATGTGGATGAGCCATATATTCCATCTGTGCAGCAGGAACAGGCACGATGCCTCACCAAGTACAGTGTACTACACATGCACTACAACATTTGCAAGGAAAAATGTACTGATCTAATCCCTACAACCTGCTCCTCCCCACAGAATTCTGCAGAGATAACTTAGAACTGCCTGCAGACCAGAAGAATTGTTCCAGCCACACCAGTTTCTTGCCAGGAGCCAACTTCCCCAGGCAGCAGTAAGGACCCTCTGACTCCCTTAAAAGAGTTTCTGCCAGTCCACCTCTGGCAGACAAATACAACAACTGCTTTGTAATCTTTTCATCTGCCTTGCTGTCATTCTCATTCCTTCCTGCATGTCCCTTTGAGAATATTAAATTGCTTATTAATTTGAGTTCCTTATTAGATCCCTTTGCTGTCTAAACCAGGTGATATTTCACTTTGTAATCCTGACTCCAAAGAGGTTCCATGTGTAAGCAAGCAATGAATGTCTCCTAGAGTGCACTGGAAATCAGTGCAGGGCAATCTTCTTTAAAACAGTTCAACGCTGGTGATTTATTTTTTTTAAATATTTATTATACAATAACACTCAAAGAACTTACTTCCTTTGAAGGAACATGAAGAGCAGATGAACAGAGACACAAATCGGAGGCTAATTATTCAAAATTGCCAGTAAAGTTCTAACAGCCCCCAGCATCTCATCTCATCTGTGCATTGCTGCACTAGGCTGTTGAAGTAACCGGCCCAGAGAGATGTGTCAGCTGGGCAGGCAGGAGCAAAGTGAAGTTAACTGCATCAGTCAGTCCTGCTCTGGCTACTCAGAACCACTTCTCAGACATAACACCACACAAATCACATGGGAGTTCAACGTCTCAAGACATGGGAGTAACTGCAGTTACACAACAAAAACACTTCACCCCAGCTCTGTACTGCCAAAATTGCCTGGCAAAATTGTCAGACAAGCCTTTTTCCCCCCTCAATATTTTCTTCACAGCAAGCAAACGATCCTGGGTACAAAGCAGCAGCCCTCTAATTTCACAGGAATTCCCAAGGCAGAACACAAGCCTTTTGCCCACTCTACCAATGTGTTCCCTACCTTTTCATCAGGGCATTGCTTCTACACTTTTCCTCTCTTGCTGTCAGCCAGGCTTTAACATAGACTTCTTGTTAAAGTTTCATTCCCTATAGAAACAGTAAAAATAAGAATCAAACAATGAACACATTTGTTGAAACTTACTTTCTGCACACTTCACTGCACCAGTCACATGAAATGAACACTGTGGGTTGCTGTAGGACTCCTGGCTAAGATAAGGTTATGTATCACTTCACCAAAAAAGTAAATTAAACCAGACTTTAAAGCCAAGAAACAAAATATCAAGTTTTATGCTGGGTTGATATTTTAAGAATGCAAACAACACTTAATGCTTTAAATCAAAATTAATCAAAGAAGAGATGAGCCAGCCACTTCAAATTACTTCACCTCTTCCATTATTTTCTGACAATCAATACCTTCTGTGTCCATTCCTAGGTGTTAGCCAGCTATCAAAGTGCTCTCTCAGCCCAAGAACCTTTCAAAATCTACTTCAAACCATTTTTCTTTGCAAGATTCGGATATTTAGGCAGATCCTTTTTACTCCACAATCAGCATCTGTCAGCGAGTCACCTTACCCCAATTCCTCTAGCAGTGGGTGATACAGTCTTCTTGCCCTTTACTGCCACAATTCAGAATTTTTCTTCAGATGTGGTGAACACCACCATGGCCACTCTTAAACACGGGTATCACCACAGACAGCTTGAACTTGTGTTTTACACTGAGGAACTTGCAAGCCCAGTGCTACCTTGAGCATTCTGAAGCAGCAGTTTTGCTGCTTCAAAGTCCACAGGACTGAGGACAGCACCTCACTGGAGGCACTGAGGGCTCCCAGAACAAGTCATTAGCACCAGCAAGGCTGTAGTCAAAAGTGAACTTTCTTTAAAGGAAGCTTCTATTCCCCCAAGACTTGTAGAACACCCTCAGAAGAGAATGGTGAGAAGACTGCAGCAAACAAAGTGTAACATAAGAGAGGCTGGGAACAAACACATCTCAGGAGGGTTGATGCAAACCATGAAAGATTTGCTTCCATTCCTGAAGTGGAAAAATCTGGGGAATTAGATTATCAGAATTGTATTTTTGGGATCACAAAGTTCAAGGTTCTGTTTGTAACACCAATCTACAAGGCCACTTCTTCAAGATCTCACAGGAACAATCAGCATTGTTAGTTCACTGCTCTGACAGCCCAGAGTGAATCCAGCCCCAGTGACTTCAAACCCACACAGCACCATGGACCTGCCCCACTTACAGCCAGGTACTTTCCAGTATCTGACTTTGAACATTTCCACTCAAGACTACAAAGAGAGAATGCAGGAGTAGCACAACATGATTTTCTCCAACTATACAATCATTAATATCAAGCTTCCAGGAGTGCCAGAAATTAGAAGTTTTGGGATCACCTGCAGACCTCAAGCACAGCTGAAAAAAGTCCAAGAAGCAGGCAGCATTAACACATGATTAATTTCCCCACGGACACTTCAAATGCTTCTTTTCTAGTCAGCTCTCTGGAAAACCAGTGAGGAGACTTAAATGAAAGCAAAAAAATATAGATTAGGCATCACAAGGAACACAGCCAGAACTGCTGCCAGTGTACTTGCAGGTCTATTTTCTATTACTTGCAGAACTTATTTACAACTAGTTTCTTGTCCTCTACATATCAAATAAAGGATCTACTTCTTCAAGAAACAAGAATGCAAAGGACTTACATCATTACCCAAATACAAACAGAACTTCTCACAGCATTTTCATTTTTAGTAGGACAATGTCTGTACTTCTTCTTCCCATTTCCTACTACAGTTCCACAAAAAACAGCAACAGAGAAAACAGGGCTAAAGTGATAAATGGCATTACTTTTTAGACCCTACTGCACACATCTGCACTCAGGGATGTTAGACAATACAGTAATTCTCAGAGCGCCACCAGCCTCCACTAAACTCCCTTTGACTGCATCAATTTTTATTCGAAAAGAAGAAAATCGACAATAACCCAAGAGAAAACCTAAGATTTTTCTGCCCTGCATCACTGGACTGGAAATGCTACCAAGTGTTCTGCAGGCCCATTCACAATCATCTGCACCAAGTCATGGTTTACATCTCTGATCCAACAGCTGAGGGGATAATCAAGAGAGCTCAGAAAACTTGGCAACAAAGGATCTCTAAGAGGTGCGGGGAAACAGCAAAGTGCTGGATAAAAGCACAGGGACAAAACAAAAGACCATGAATTCGGGAGAAGAAAACAGGAACGGAGCCAAGAACTGAGGGACAAGCAGACTTGCTCAGCAGTGCTGAGGAATAAAGAAAGATTAGGCCTAAATTCAGAGGCTAATCTAGATTCAGGAGGATGAATCTAAGTGAACAGGAACTGGACACCTACAGCACCAAAGCTCACAGGAGGAAGCACAGTGAGTGCCAGGGAGAAGGCAGGAAGGAACAGACTTCACCCTGAGGGTGAGATCTGGCATGTCCCACATCTCCTACACATTTCTCCCTCACTCACCAAACACTGCTTGTTTGTTTTTCAGTGCTGTTTGTAGTCTCAATCAAATCAAATCAAAGCATTTACTAAGAGGGTCTAACAATCATTTCAGTTGTGCCACAGAAAAATCCTGTGAAATTCAATCCTGCCTACAAAAATTCAGGAAAGAGATGTTCCAGTATCCCACAAGATTCATGACAGAGACAAATCTCAGTAGGGCCAGTTTGAAAACTCCCACTTTTCTTTCTAGATTACAGTATTTATGGCCAAAAGGCACCACCAAAGAATGGAAAGGATTTCTGAAATACAACTGTGTTTGTAGGGAGGGATGCAGAAAACAAATTGTAGAAAATCAGGGGGAGGACAGCCAAAATAAGCACTATAAAATGTAAATATTACTTCATCCAAAGCAGAGTTCAGCAGAGCAGCTTGTTCATGTTTTTGTATAACTATTTACTATACAACAACTTTATAAAAGAAGTTCCCCAAACAAAATGTTTTATTTTTCTTGACACAGTAGATAAAGGCAAATAAGAATAGAAAGTCTTCCAATATTGAGCTTCAAACCCAAAACCTGACACTGAAAATGTCAAACCCCATCAACCAAGAGTGACAGAAGTGACCTGCTTTCACCCTGCCGCATTTGGACACACATGCCAACCTCAGTTTTGTTTTGAAACCATTCTCTATCCAAATTAAATTTTGAATTCATGATGTGATAGAAGAAAAGACAGGTGGGGATTGTTTCTAACACTTTTTTCAACACTTAAAAACAACTTAGAGACTTAGAACATTTTTTGTGATTTTTTTTTCCTTTGGCCAGCAAAAATGTTCTGTAACATGAGAAAATGGGACCCAACCACACTGCAAATTATAGGCAGGGACAGCCATGGACAGACTGCAACTGCTGCCTGCAGCTCATCTGGAGCCCCCTGGAAAGGTTTAATGGAGGGATAACACTCACTAAAACCTCTCTCACCAGCAAAGCTCTACATCCACTTACCAAAATGTTCAGCATCTATTCCACAGAAAATAAGTGTGCAAGTACCACTACCAGCTCAGCTGCAAATACATCAATCAATTACCACCTATTGCCAGCTAAGCAATAAAAAACAACACTAGAATCTCCTCCAGAAAATCACCATAAATTAGCTGAGGAGCAATGACATGCCAAGGTAACTACTGCTGATCCTGATCTTGAAGTTAGGAATTTTGAGAATAACTCCTTAGGCCCACAGGTTTCTTCTGAAGCTCAAGCCAAAGCCAAAATTCAAGAGTCCAGCCCACAAAACCCTTCTCTGTGTTTGCATAAAGCTTGCACACAAGGTGGAGGCCATCTCTTGGGACTTTATTTATTTACATACATGTACTTACACATCACACTTATTGCCTGCTCACTTTCATTTCAGATGGCCAAACTGAAATAACTTTATTAATTAGTAATAATGATTTCCCTGACCCAGATTTTTAAAATACAAGATTTATGGTAAATATTAAACAGGGAGGCTATAACTGGCTAACTTCTAACATGCTCCTTATTCTTCTCATCCCATTTTTAGACCACAGTTCCTCCTCCTTTCACTCCCCTGCCATTATTACTTAGTTCACTCTGTATCAGCCTCCACAGTAACCATTATCTAATATACTCATTAGACACATGGACATTTTTCATAAATGTATTAGATAATGCAATATATTTTACATCTAATATATTGAAAAGGTAAAAATACAACATTTAAAATAGTCAAGCCAGCCAACACTTTCTGAAGTCTTTCATTTCCACTTCTCAATTTCCTCCTGGTACTGTTTCTGAGCTCTTTAGGGAACTACCAGTGACTAGTTCTGCATCACACACTGCTACTGAAATGAGTGTTATAGATCAAACCTCTGGGCATCACTGCCCTGCATGGTTTAATTTTGACTCTGGAGTCTGTGGGAGCACTTAATAAGCATCAGCAGCCTATTTCCAGAGCAGCCACAGACCAAACTTTCAAACCAGGCACAGACTGAACCTGAACTGAAGGACAGCAGAAAACATCCAAGGATTATTATGCCATACAGCAAAGAGCCTCATTAATTTCAAGTAATTAATTGGTCAGTAGCAGTGCTAGAAACAGCTGATTTTTAACAACAGTTGAACAGTAGTGATGCCTTCACAGCTTACACATATTCATCCCCTACCTGTTGGCTGTCATCAATTAAAATAAGGCATAGCTGGCCTTAGCTTCCACAGGGTTTGCTGCTCTTAGTGTGCCAAAAACTTGTGTCACAATTTGTGTCTGCAGTAGCAGATATTATTGCCATACAGAACTGATGTATAAGTGAGGAGACCAAGGGCATTTTCTGGGCTCTTGTCACCACCCAGTGCAGCTACAGCAGAAGGACAAGGGACAGGTAAGCTGAGCCCTGCACCCCTGCATGAGGGCAAGCTCAACCTCAACTTTCTTCAAGGGTCCTACATTTTTACAGGTTTGGTTTTGGAGGGAGACTGCAAAGTGGGGAGGGAACAGCCTGATTTGGATTTTGGGCTTTTTTTTTTGTTTGGATTTGTTATGAGTCAGCTTAACAAAAGTTTGAAGTTTGAATACATCCCAGAGAAACTGATTAAAACACTGCAACAAGCAAGATAAACATACTGGAAACACACCAATCATCACAAATTGCATCATGCTTTGTCAAGGCAGTCATAAAGAAATTATTTTAGTGTCTTTTTTTTTTTGCTCCTTTCATTATTAGTATTATTCAGTATTACGGTTCTTTCCAGGAAACTTCAGAAAAAATACCTCAGTTTTACAGCAACACGTGTATCAAAACCTTTACCACTAGAACCCTGTCACACAGCAACATAGCTGGAAACCACCAAACATAAATTTGAACTACATTACAAAGCTATATTGACTTTTTATTTTTTAATCCAACCTCAACTGGGCAACATTTGGCCTCCAAATTTCTGGTCATATCAACACCATATTTAAAGACTCAGGTCAAAGTTGAGGAAAGGACAAAAAACGGAACAAAGGCTTCCTGCAAGTCTTCACTTCAGGAAATAAATTTAAGATTGAGAAAGCTTTTGACTAAGTACCTATTGTGCTATTCCCATTCCAACCTGCCTGTGTTTGGCCAGGAAGCACAAATGTTTCTGCAGCCAGAGTTATAAAAAGCATTTCAACCTACTATGACTTGCAAAACTAACAGCAACTCAGCTGCTGGGGAGCATGATGGAAATAAAAAAGGATGTTGAATATTTAAGTGACGCTGCAAATTTCTTCTTGTATTAAAACCTCAAGGTTACCAAACCCCATTATCATCCAGCTTGGTTGAGGAATTGTCTTCCTCCCTGAAGAGTCACAAGACAGTTTTCTCCAGCTATCACACACTACAGCAGGAATTAACCTAGAAATTAGTAAACCCTCAGTGCAAAATCCTGCAGATTAAACACTGACAGACGGGCTTCTGGCATGGTGGTGCCCACAGCTCTGTCAGAGTCACACAGAACAGCTGTATTAGTTACAACCTCACGCCCCTTAGGGACCAGCTGGCTTTACTCCCTACCTTTCTACTTTCCATTTCAAGCACATATTTGAAATAGAAGCAGGTTATTGACATTGTTTCTAAGGCTTGACCTGCATCAGCTGCGTGCACCTGAGCCCTAGAGTGTGTGCCAGGCTATGTCAATATTTGTGCTTTTTCTAACTAATAATTAACTCTGGCTATATTAACTAGATAACTGCTAATATTGCCATTAACACATATAGTAATTCCATTAAGCACCATACTGGGGTTATGTCATACAGAATGAGCTGAAACACAAACCTGCAACCATATGGCTACAAAAAATATCAATACTCAGAGGTATGAAAATCTCAAATACTGGGAAAACATTTTTAAATAAGTCCCTGTTTAAAGAAAATAGTCCTGGTGCTTTTTGTCTTACTGCTTGCAGAAGTAGATCTTCTATTTCGTGCTGCTTTCCAATAAATTCACTTTTTAGAAGAGGCCATTGGGTAAAGCCTGTTCCAAAGGAGCAGAGGTCACTCAAACTTGAGGAAAGTACTCATCCAGCTGGAGCACAACATTTCCACAAGTAAAACATGTACATCACAGAAGCTCTAAAGGCTGTAAAGAAGCTTAACCTTTTTTGTTCTGTCTTTGAGATTCCATGCAATTTTCCCCTTCCTGAAGCAAACCACAGAAACTCTAATGCTCTGTTTTTGATAATTAAACTATTTCAATGCCAAGTCATGATAGCCCCTAAAAAACAGCTCCCTTTACCAGAGCTCCACTTTAATGCTCACTTTAAATAAACTTACAGACTCCTCAATACTCTAAAAGCTAGATTAAGTTTCTCCAGTACTCTAAATATAAGACTTTTTTTTAAGAGATGAGAAAAGCAAGAGACTCTTACAAAGTAAGACTTGCATGCTAGACACACAAACCAGAAATAATCCATTTACTCCCCCTTGACCTTTCTTGGCTAGACTAACTCAATTAGTACCCCTAAACCACCAGACACTTGCCAAGATAACATATTTGTGTTTAATCATTCAAAAAGTGAAATATTATGTACTGTAACGTAACACTTTTTACAGAAACCTCCAGTTGAGCAACAGTTCCAGAAAAAATTGTGAAATGAAGTAAAAAGCTGCCCAGAACACCATACTTCCACTCAAGTTAATTCAAAAAAATTAAGTTTCAGTACTAGGCAGAAAGTCAAGACCTCATTTTTAGCAAAGTAGAAGCGGCACATTTTTAAACGCAGCCTGTTTGGAATAACTTCGGAATAGCAACCATCACTGGGAAGTTACTGAATGCCATCATTCCCTGGCCAGCAACTTGTGCCACACGCAGACCTCATGACAGAACGACGATAAAAATGCCAGGGCTGATTTCTACAGCCGCTTCCAGCGCGTTGCATCAAGCCAGGTATAGGGTAACCCAGGCTGCCCAAGGGAAAGCCGGGACAGAAAGAAGCACCGTGGGGCTGAGCAGCGCCGGGCAATTCCGGCTGACGCAGCGGGGCTGCGCGGAAAACCCGCACATGGCTCTGGGGACACGCACACACACACACGCGGATCGGGGCAACGCGCACACACGGGCTTTGGGGAGCGCACAGAGCCGGCTCTGGGGACTGCACAGACACCCGCGGATTCGGGGACACGCACACACAGGGGTTTGGGGAAGGCGCACACACACAGGGTTTGGGGAAGGCGCACACGCCCGTGGATTCAGGGACACGCACACACAGGGGTTTGAGGAAGGCGCACACACACACACCCGCGGATTCAGGGACACGCACACACAGGGGTTTGGGGAAGGCACACACACACACAGGGTTTGGGGAAGGCGCACACACCCGCGGATTCGGGGACACGCACACACCCCGGCCCGCCGGCGTGCAGCCCGTACAACATGGCAGGTCGGCGGCGAGGGCTCGGCCGGCCTCGCGGCCCCGCCGCCCGGGGAGCCCCTCGGGCCCGGCGGGGGCTGGCGGGAGCCTCGAGCCGACGGGCACAAGGAGAAAGGAGAAAGTTTTCCCCCTCCCACCGCGGCCCAGCGGAAAGTTACCGCAGCCCCCGCGCCGCCTCAGCCCCCGGCCCGCCAGCGCCGGCCTCGCCGCCCCCGCTGACAGCCCCGCGCCCCTTCCCCGGCGGCCCCGGAACGCGGCAGCGCCCGACCCGCGGCATCGCCTCGGAGAACTCCCCGGCCCGCGCCCCGCGGCGGTGACAGCCCCGCCGCGCTCACCTCAGGCGGGTGCCGCGCTCCTCAGGGCGAGGAGCGGGTGGTGAAGGGGTTCGGGGGGCAGCGCGCTCGGTGCCCGTGCCCTTATCTCATCCCAGCGGAGCCCGGCTCGCCCCCGCCGCCTCCCGCCGTGTGGGCGGCTCAGGCGGGATCCCCCCTCCCCTCCGCCGCCATCTTGGCTGTCACGGGGCGGGGGAGGCGGGCGGCGACCCGTGATCGCGGCGGGGCGGGCGCGGGACGGCACTCGCCGGGTCCCGCGGCTCCTGAGGGGGGAGCGGCCGTGCCCCGCCGCCCACCGGGTTCCTTCTGAGCGCTCCCCCTCGCACCGCGGGTCCGCCGCTCCCGCCTTCCCCCTCACGGAACGCGGCCCCTCCGCTCCCGCCTTCCCCCTCACGGAACGCGGCGCCGGCGGCTCCGAGCCATGAAGGGGGGAGCGGGGCTCCCTAAGCGAAAGCGCCCAAAACACAGCGCGCAGACCACGGGCTCGACTGTGCCTCCCCCCACCTCAGCATTTTAATCTAGACAGCATCTTTAATTTAAACCGAAATTAATCTCCGGCCCAGATAGGCCGGGATTTGGCTCACCTGCGGCGCCCGTCGCCTGGACCCGGAGGAGGTGCCGGCTGTCTGGAAAACAAGGGATGAGAAAACCGAGGGATTTTCTGCAGGCTTGATGTAACCCGCAGCAGGCTGTTGCATCAAAGACTAGAAAAAGAACTCGAGACAAAAATAATCTTTTAAGAGCGTGCAGCTAAGATTAGTGCAGCGTGTCAAGATGTTGCTGAGCGCAACAGAACGAGTCCTGCCTGTGCCCACACAGAAATAAATACTACTTTTCTGGTACCTTGTCCATTACAACCCTGAGTTTCCTAATTTTATACCAAAGTGCTGATTAGGGATAGGTTCCAACCATACAATTTTGAGCTTGAATTCAGTCTTACCTCAGTTCTGGATGTTTAGCTTAAGGGTTTAGATGTGGCTCGTTGTGAAAGACATAAAATTCATATGAAATTCTGAATTTGTAATTACTGTGAATTTATCAAAACTGAACTGTTAATACTCAGATATGTTCAGACCTACTCTCTTGGTTTACCTCATCCCTTTGAAAATCTGACCAAATAGGAGAATGCAAAAGCCAAAAAGTATAAAATAACATTGGTTTTCCCCACATGCTTTTATTAATTAGATTGTTTGTAGCAGAAATGCTGCTCCTCGTACCCCCCATGTAGGAAACGTGGCTGGCACTAGTTGGTGTCTACCTGGGCAGCAGCACCCGTGTGCAAGCCTGCACATGCAGGCACAGCTCTGCGCTGCCAGGGTTGATGTTTGGGAGCTAAGTCTGTCTTGTTTTTTTCTCAACAGGCAGCAAACCGAGTAAGGAATGTGTCAGGGACTACAAGAACGTTCCCATTCCTTGTGTTTCTACGTGAAATGCATTTCCAGCCACACCCATAAAGAACTTGTCTCTCCAGACAGTACACAGTGGGGTAAGTGAGAGACCAAGAACCTAGAATGTCACTATTCACTACAGCAGGATGCTCTGTGTCCTTAAATTATCTGTTCTGGTAGAGACTTTTCTAAATCAATTTCCAATATATTTTAATCCTGGAAATGCTTTTCAAATAAATAGCAATACTGAACTTCATCTTCTGGCTAGTGTTAGTAATTTTTGATATGCAAACTGTTCTGTGCTCTCTGCTCTTGCTCATTTTTCAGATAGGCATAAATTTTAGGCTTCAGCGTTAACATTCAAGATTAATGGGTCTGTTCCTACTTCTAAGAGTATTGTTACTGCCTGTATACTGAGCAAAATCCCACCCTGATGTATGGATAGCTCACTTTGTAGGGTTTAAGTTCATAACCATTAAAATATCCTGGACTGTTTCTAATGGAAACTCATTTTGGAGAAACAGAATTCTTAAATATTCTCTGTCAGTTTACATACTTTTCAACTCTTACATAAGTAAAATGTTGTGTAGATGTCTTTGTTTTGCTGTTAATTTGTTTCCCTCCCCCATTTCTGTCCTTCTAGGACTATCTGAGTTTAATTACACATTGTGTCAATGTCAACAAATTGTGGTCAGGGACAGGGTTCTCTTTTTGCAAGGCCTGATACAAACACCAAAGGAGTTTCTGCCCCATACTGCTATCACAGCTAACAGTGCTTATCTCTGTCCTGTCTTTCTTGTTCTTATATCTCCCCCTCCTTCCCACCCTCATCCTTCAAACCTCTGCTGCATTCTCTCCCTGACCTACCTGCTGCTCATGCTCTTGGCTGTGGCACACTTTCTTCCCCACCAGCACATTTAATTGCAATGTTCCATTTCATTATTAGATTGTCACCACCTTTATCAAGTCACCTTTCCTAACAAATGTCACTGTGAAGCTTTCCTGCGTAGCTCATCATCAATTTTCCACTTTAAGGCTCTTCTAAAGCCACGTGCAAAAGGGCCTATGAAAAATTGTGACTGTAGTTATGTATTTATTTGTGAATAAAGAGCAGCATCAGTGAATAGTGCTACTGTACAGGCAGAGACAGATTTACTGTGTGCCCAGCTCCTGCCAGGCTCATTGCACAGAGATGTGTCTATGTGTCACTCACACAAAGCCTTTCCTTCCCAGGATTTTCGGGATCTCTGAGCAGGATCTCTGCTTGCACACGAAGACCCGAGCCCAAGATCATTAAATCACTGAAGTCTACTTATTAATTGCAGTCAGTGTTGGATCAGATTCTTGTTGCGCATAGTAAGCTAATTAGCCAAGTTAACAACTGTGTGTAGTGCAGGTGGGCAGGCACCAAGCACGCTTCATGTGGGATTCTGCTGCCTCTCAAGTGCAGGGTGGAGCCCTGGCAGCCAGATTTAGCCTCCCCCGTTGTGCAGCCAGAGAGACACGCAGGCTTTCTATGGACCAGCAACCACAGAATGATTTTTTTCCATGTTACAACCCCAAATTTCTAGCTTGTGGCACTGAAGTAATTTTCAAAGTCTGGTTTAGATTATTTGAAGTGCATTTTACACATGGATAAACTCAAGCAAGGCAGAGGACAAGTGGCAGATGGTCAGTGATGGAGCCAGGAATAGAATGGAGAACTCTGCTGTCCCAGGACATGATTTTAAGAGACTTTGTCCCAGGATTGTGGGTTTGATGATTTATAATTCATAGGGCTTCAGAAGTGCTTAAAAAAATGCAGCTATCACTATTCCCAGTTTTTCCTGGCAGAGACTGGCCTCCATAAGCAAAACAATTTTAGTTCAGTTTCTTAAGTGTGCAATTTGGGACTTAATCTGTTCTCTTTGTCACCAGTTTTATGCCTTTTGAACTCACTTGGCTGTGCTGTGTGCGCTGCTCATTTACCTCTACAGGAGAAGGATGAACTTCCAAGAGAACCCAACTGAATACCTTTCAAATAGACCTATCTGTAACCTTGGTAAAAATAACTATGGAGATAATGATAATGGATAATTATAAACTCCATAACTGGCAAAACAAGACACTGCATTTCAGAAGATGAATTGCCTTACCCTGTCCAGTAACCCACATTACAGTGCAGTAATGGATCTGCATCCGGAGGGTTATGCAATGAAATGGAGCCTTTGGCAAGCGGGGATCACACTGGAAATGAAGCCACATCTTCATGGGTTTTTTCATACATGCATATTTGTAAATCTGGGACTTATCCCTTTTGACATAAAGAGACCATCCCAGCTTGGAATGATTAAATTCTAGGACAGATTATGAAATAATAAAGTATTTAAATATTGTGGTGCAGCAGTACAACAGTGCAGTCACCCTTCCTTTTACTGATTCAAGTGTATCTCCAAAAAGCTTTTGCACTCCAGAGAAACTACTGATTATACATTATAAAACAGGAAATAGAATATCATATATGTATATTAAAAATATATCTATTTTTCAGACCCTTCTCTAGGTAAAGTAATTACTGAAGCAGCTAAAAATATGGGGAAATGAAGCAAATACAGGCCCTGATCCAAAGGCCATTGAACTCAGCAGAAGCACTGGAATCATGTGTGTCATGAATCACAATTCACAAATGCTAATAAAGAATGTTACTGTACATATGTAAGGATAAAGTCCGATTGTCTAGTTGCAGTATCTAGGCATTCCACTTGGGTAAAATGAGGAGATGTTTTCTCCAGCAGGTAGGGAGAGTTTCTCAGCAAGCATTTATTGCCAATATTTATGGGAGAGTTTGTGGTCCCAAACGAACAGAAATAGTGGGAAACAAAAAGGAAAGAAAATGTACCCAAGGAGGAGATCCAGCTGCTTCCAAGTCATTTCTATAAATAAAATTCTGATGTGAACTCATTATCATTTCGCTTTCCAGCACCAATTTGCTTCCTCAAGATTTCAGAATGTGCATCTGAAGACTTGGGCTGCGCGCCGTAAAGTTTCCCTCGGCAATTGCTAAAATTATTCACGAGGCACTGCAGCATGGCAGCAGCTATCAGCTCTGGAACGGTAGGAGAGGCAGGGGATGGCCTTTGGTGTTAGTCAGGGACAAACCAGTGCAGTTGTGCTTGGCTGGGTGGTGAGGGTTGGGGTGTCAGGCCAGTGATGCCATCTGTACCTGTTGTCCTGTCGTTAGCGGGCAGTCAGCGGGTACAGCTGGAGCACATTTCTGGATGCTGGAAGCTCCCAGACAAATATTTGCAGTCCATTTTGTGAGTACGGGACAGCAGAAGGGTTGCTTGAGGATGGCCCAAATCCTAATGCATCTATCAAAGCCAGCTTGCTGTCTGTGCCAGCACTAACCTGGTTTAAGTATTGCTGTCATCAGTAATGCCAGATAACAAAAGCTGCTCTTTGTGGAGTAATATCAGGAAGGAAATTGTGCATGCAGATTCGCCAGCAAAAATAACAGTCTGGGGCTGTAAATGTACACACTGATACTGATGGCTTGTTGCTATTTTCAGCAGCTCCTGTTCCCTCAGGGGTGAGAGGACTTAACTGCTATCCCTGCTGTTCATGCATCAGCCTTAAAGGTTCCATGTGGATGCCTGCTCTTTGGCCCATCTGGGGGTGATTTCTGCAAATAGCAGTTTTCCTCTGAATCAGTATTCAATTCATCACCAGAGCCACGCCACATGATACTGTGGGGCCATAGAAAACCACTTTCCTTCACTAGAGATCTCTAGTGAAGAGTTCTTTATTATTTGCACTTTATATCCACCTTCCAATCATGCCCAGGCCAAGCAATTGTATTCCATGTAGCTAAATCTTCCCCACAGTTTTGCCTGACAGGGATACTTCAGGCTCTAAACTCCTGTGTAGTCCTGCTGTTTAAAGTTTTTGTATTTTGTTCTAGAGATTGCTTATATCATAGTGGGTGAAGTATATCTATCACTTAACCACTTCTCAGGAGTACTGTTAGGCTTAATTAATGTTTGTAGAACACTACTGAGATTCTCAAGAGAAGCAGCTATAGAAGTGCAAAGGATTATAATTAATTTAAGACTAATTTTTGAGTAAACGGCTAACAACACTTAAGCTGAGATTTTCCGAGTAAAACTCATTCAGTTGATTTTTAGACACAATCATTCTGAAGTCTGGTTTCCATTTACTACTACCACTGTATGATGCATTTTGATTTTTATTATCCTTCAATATCCTTTGATATATCCAGGCACACAGTGCACCTTGTTTTAGTTCAGGAAATACTGCCCAACACATGTAAGTCAAGTTAAAATAAAACTAACACAGTAACTAAATCAATAAACTCAAAGACAATCCCCAGCACCATTTGCCTTTAGTATAATAAGTGCTTGAACCATAAAGCCTGTAATTAATATTAAGGAATAATTTCCATAATTATTTATAAGGCATCTCATTTACATAAATAGTCATTATCTGGAAATAAAACCAGATCATTAAAATTCTGAAAACTGATTGAGATCAGTCAAGGTGTACCAAAGAGATTTGCTAAACTCCGTTTGAAAGAGTTGTGAGACGAAATCTCCTCTCCCAAACAAGCTGAAACAGGACTCTGCTGTGGGAGTGCAGGCAGTGCTTCATGCACATGACATCATCAAACAGAACAGGTATTCTGTACGGTGAGAGAACATTGGGTTACTCTTCTCACCAACTGCCATGGAGACTTTCCAAGGAGCTGCATCTGACACATCTGCACTGAAAATCTGACCCAGATTGTAGCTGAAGCTCTCCTAACACAGATTTCTGCTTTTCTGAGATTCTGCAGCACTCAAAATACTTTTCAAAATACTCATTTCTTTCAAAATACTTTTAATGCTTACAGTATCTTCAATAATTTCAGTTTTGCATCTAGTTGGAGAACACTTCATGTAGGAAAAAGGAAAAGAAATGGCACTCTTGTGTTTCTATTTGCAAGCTGGGCTGACCGCTCCTCAGTTATTAGCTAGAGAGTGACAGGTATTAAAAATTATGTCCTGCTTGTCACAAAGAATGCATCTCTGGTCCTGCTGTCAGTGCCTTTCAAGGTCCAGAGTGCTCTTTGTTAGATTTTTTCTAGGTAGAAATAAACTCACAATTTTTTTGAAAAGCTACAACCACAGAACATATTTTAAGAAATTTGCAATTGCCCTGAAAGGTCAGACCTGAGTCTGACATTTTCAGTGTGAGATACATCTTTAAGTGTAAGTATAAGCCCAGAGTAAGGCAATACACCATGACCCAGCCTGTTTGGATTATTTCCTTGCTAATTCCTAGAGAATGGAAGTTGGCTCAAGTACTGAGTCATGAGGATTTCATCTCAATACAGATATTTTTAGTATCTGTTATTTTATCTTGGGTATTTTTAAAATCTGTATCACTGCCCAACTCCTCTCCTAATTATCTGAAATTCTTTTCTTCTGTAACAGCTTTGGAATGTGCCCTTCTATTATTACAAATCCTGGCTGCATTAGATTGGGTCCCACCTGCTCATCCATCGATTGGCTTAGGTAAGAGTGCCTTGTTTGAAGCCTCAGCAACTGCTGAGAAACCAGCACCACAGAGGAGCAACATCAAATCTCATGGTGAGTCACTGTGAATGTAGGTCAGCCCAGGCTCTGCCCTGTGCTGAGCTCTCAGAGCCTTGGCTCCAGGTCACCTGAAGGAGTCCCAACCCCAACAGACCCCCCTCACAAAAAATTATGTTTGTGTTCTTTTGCCATACAGCACTGCCTCTTCCATGGGGGAGTTTAGAGCAGATGAACAATTTCTTAGCAACTCAGCCACAACCAAGAGCTGAGAAAGGACGGAGAGAAAACACCAAATCACCTTGCAAGTCAAATATACAACCTGTTTGTTTAACCCAATTTGTGCCAAATAACATTATAGATCCACTCAATCTCAGCCACTTGAGGCTCACAATCAATGTTCTAAGAGCAGGAGAGGGAGGGTGATGGATCTGCTCTGATTCATACCTGGGGGAGACCCTCTCCTGCAACAGTCAGGGGTTCTACATAATGAGGTCGGCAGAGAGAACTGTGAATTGATTATTAATTAAACTGCTTGATCACCTCCTTGGAAAATGTATGACCAAATGTTGGTGCACAGAAAGTGATTTACATAATCAAGTTTGAATTTGACTCATAATACAGTACAAAACTACCTTAATAAATGGAAATTTTAAAAAGTCACACTCTGAGTCTTGATACAAAAAGAGTACTTCCAGTGCAAATAATGAGATGGGAGGAAATGTCCTTGGCAAGTCAATTTGTTCCATGCTGCTGATGGTTCCTGTTAATGACAAGGATTTTTTTTTTCAAGGCGGAAACAATGGAAAACAAATGCAAAAGCATTTACCAGAAGGCCAGGCAATGGCAGCTTTACCAAAATGTCAAGTGTGCAGAATAGAGTCAATTTAAAAGAGAATTAATTATTTAAACTGAATTAATGTGACTACAATGAAGCCCTGTTAAACCATCTCATCCATCCTGTTTCCAACTGTGCTACCCCTTACAGTCTAAGTGTAAATACTGTGACCTCAATTTTCAAACACTTCAAACAAAAATTCTCTTACCCGGTCACAGTACCAATATATTGCTTTTTTAATATATTTACTGCATCTCTACCAGGAACTCACCCACAGAATTGTGCTCACCTTCTCCACATTCCCAACTCATACGAATTTGACCTCTGTGTCCCCTTTTCCCTCTTTTCCTCTTTCATCTTTGTACTTGTGTTTTCCCAGATGCTTCAGGCAGTTTCTATCACTGCATTTTTCAGATCATCCTTTGTCTGCAAGTCTGCCCGTTGCATACAGTCCCGATATCTTAATTTCAGCAACTTTTCTCTTTTGTTTCATGCATTGTCTTGTCCTTGTGTGCCTTTGGGGACAGGAAGGTGACTGAATTTTAGGTCTCTAACTTTCATATGGAAGGTCATTTTCTCAACAGAATCTCCACACCTACTTCCCCGGGAACCCACTGTCCCAAAGGGCTTCAGTTCCTCCTGGACTCTGGGCCATGATGTTGCAGTACACAGAATATCACCCCTAGAAGGAATACTCTGTTCACCTTTGCATTTTCCAGGTCAACACGAATTTGCAATGCTATCAACAATTTAAAGGTGCAATAATGGTTACCTAGTGCTCTTTTTCCTGGATGGTGTTACATGAAATGTGGCAAACATCAACAGAGCCACCGTTCCTTTTTTGTATCCCACAGGAATATCTATAACCATGTCTACCAGTGAGAAGTCAAAATTGTCACTTTTGTTTTCCAGTTTCAACATGGGCAAAGGAACCATTCCAAATCCATCCTTTTCTGCTACCCTTTAAAGCAACATCTGGGCTAGAATTTACATAAAAGTAAAAATAAAAAGTAATTTTCTATTTCATGGAGGAAAAGAACTCCTATCTAATAAGTAATGAACTTAATTGCCCTGGGTCTTGACTGTGTTGGGAATGCATACTAATTTAAATGCATCAGTGTAAAAATCAGTCTCATTAAACTATCTCAAAGCCCTAGAATAGATGGAGCACTGCATTAACACTTGCACACAGTCATTCATATTAAAGTTATAATTTACAGGAGCTCATAATGAATATAAACAGGAATTAAAACTGAGCTGAGGTGCAATAAAAAGGATTAGTGGCAGTGATATTTAAATTGACAGTTAAAAACTCTTCTGGAGCACTTTCAAGGCCTTGGAGAAATACAGTTGGTTGGATATCCTATTCTTTATTTCATGGTGTACTAGAAACAATGTATAAAACATGAGCACACCGAGGCCAAATGAACATCTTCACTGCAGAAATGCATTTCTTAAGTTATTTTTTAATTTGAAATGTCATTTTCGTGTCGTGCGAGGGGAACGACTGATGTACATATGGAAAATTGTGAGTTCTTAGAAACCATACTGTTTTCTTGATCATTCATAACCAAATACATAAAGATCCTTCAGCGTATCACTCTTGCACAGCTTGTACGAGATCTCCATAGCTACCCTTGGCACAACAAGCACAAAACCCAAGTGCCTTTGCAGGGCTGATAAGCAGACAGGAAGCAAAGGAACATCTGCTACAGCTTTAGATGGTTTTGCCTTCAGTAACCACTGAAGCTCTGCATTCCACGTCCTGCTCGCTTGGCCTTTGACTCCACCAGCTGTTGGACAGGAGATGTGAAATGTTGTACCTACAGAAAGGGAGCTGCATTATTTTTAAAGGACCACTGGGATATTTAATGGCATTTTTTTCTTTCCGTTCTCTGATGACTGGAAACACTGGATAGCAGAATCTGCATATGGAGTTACTTCCTGAAAGTCAACCACTTCCTATTTAACAATTTTTTTAATGTTCTGTTTTCCTTTCCAAACCTGCTTTGTTTTGTTTTGTTTTGTTTTGTTCTGTTCTGTTTTAAACACCAAAAACAATTGCCCCATATACTGAATAGTAATTATATTCATCATAATCATTGTAAGGAAGCCATGTGCTTTCCTGGATCAGGGCTGGGGCTTCCAGCCCAGGCAATCTGTCTTCTTGGAGCATAACAGCATTTCTATAGCATGGACAGCCAAGGAACTGAGTTACACAAAATAAATATCAAACAATTTAGTGCAAACCCTTTTTTGTTTAAAGAAAGAGCTACTGAACATGATGTTCTATAAAGGACCTCGGCCAAATAATGCAGATTCTCTGCTCTTGTGTGTGTGGAAAATCTGCTCCAGATAGTTCAGCAGTTCACCACCACCATGTTATTTTCATTTGCATGGAAAACTACTAACAGAGAACAACTGACAGCAGCATATTTTTAGGATATTGAGGCCCATGCATCTTTATGTACTTCCTCTGAGATTGTAATTTTGTCTAGGAGATTGCAACAGTTGTGATGAAATCGGATTTAGCCATGTATGGTAGATCCTATGGCTCTGACACAATGAGATGAAGAGGGGCTCAGAGTAACCACAAGAAAGAGGAAGATACTCTTACTCTGCTCCAGAGTTATGTAAATGTAACTGAGAAGAGAATTTTGCCCAGAAATTCTGTGTTCTGTGCTTTGGAGTTCTATACATTTTTTATATGTTCTATTCTTAAACTGCAGATGGATGCTGTTTTGCCAGAAAATAAATGAAACACGAAGATGGCTTCAAATATTTGGACGAGTCATGTTGCCACTCAAAATACAGAAGCATCTGTCATATCACTGTCCTAGTGAGATCATAAAAGCAGAGACAGAGTGATCAAAGAAGAAAATACAGGACTCTTACTCCATTCCTAATATAAGCTATTTCTCTTTTTAGGACCAGGAGCCTATGTGGCACAGAGATATTCCCATAGTCTACAAATACAACAGCTGAGTACCTGAGATGATTACTTTGCCACTATTTATTTAGTAAATATAGGAATAGTCATAAAGACAGTAGATTTACTTGGGACTGACAAATTACTAACTCAGGTTATTATTTTATAATGGAATCACAGAATCCCAGAATGGTTTGGGTTGGAAGGGACCTTAAAGATCACCCAGCTCCAGCTCCCCTGCCATAGGCAGGGACACCTTCCATTATCCCAGGCTGCTCCAAGCCCCAGTGTCCAACCTGGCCTTGGAGACTTCCAGGGATCCAGGGGCAGCCACAGCTTCTCTGGGCACCTGTGCCAGGGCCTGCCCACCCTCACAGGGAGCAATTCCTTCCCAATATCCCATCCATTCCTGCCCTCTGTCAGGGGACACCATTCCCCTTTGTCCCCTCCCTCCAGGCCCTTGTACAAAGTCCTTCTCTAGCTCTCCTGGAGCCCCTATAGACACTGGAAGGGTCTTTAAGCTCTCCCTGGAGCCTTCTCCAAACTGAACATTCCCATCTCTCCCAGCCTGGCTCCAGAGCAGAGGGGCTCCAGCCTTTGCAGCATCTCTGTGACCTCCTCTGCACTTGCTCCAGCAGCTCCAAATCCTTCTGCTGTTGTTCCCCAGGGCTGGAGGAAGCTCTGCAGCTGGGGTCTCACCTGAGAGGGACAGAAGGACAGAATCCCCCCTCACCTGCAGCCCTCACTGTGGGATGAATCCAGGATATAGAGCCTTTCTGGGCTGCTCTCCGTGCTTTTTATCTTCTGCATTTCACGGGGAGCTGAATTTTTTAAACTATATTAATATTAGAATAATTAAATAGCTGTCTTGAACTGTGTGCACATTGCATTTAACCAGCTTGAAAGGAAGCCAAAACGTGAAGCAATTTTTAGAAGAATTGTAGAATCAATACATCAATTCCCATTAATTTGGTGTCAGAGGAAACAAATGTGTACCTGTCTGAAACGTGTGCCTTCCCTGCAGAGGAGTACTAAAATAGGCATCTTCTGTCTCCCTGCCTTCCCTGTGCCCTCCAAACATCAGAAACCAGGGTCACAATGAGGGAAAACCAGGCTGGCTGCAAAATACAATGAAACCACTTTTATTAACCCAGTATCCAGGACAAGTTATGCACCAACTGTGCCATGTCAAAGCCATCCCAAGCACTATCCCATCCTCTGCACTGAGTTCCTTGTTTCTCCCCTGGTGCTGCAGTCCCTCCCAAACACATCTCCTTTGCAGGGCTGAGAATATCTAGGCAAGCTGAGGTGAAACTCCATTCAGTCTGTCACAGCCACAAGCTGTCATTCTGCACAGGAGCGGGACAATATTAGTGACTAATCCCAACTGAGAGTACATCTTAAACCAGCCAAAGTTCTGGATCAATCCAAGCTCCTCCAAATGTGCTGTGCTGCATGCAAGCATCTTGCACATCTTGCTCACTGCACAGCTGGCTGCGGAGCAAATTTTTGTCTCGGGAGGTATGCTCAAGCACATGAAACGTATTTTTAGCATCCCAGAGGTCTGAGTACTCCCAGAGCTGAGAGTACAACCTGGCTGACAGCAGGTTTCCAGAGGAAGGAGTAGGAAAGAGGCAATGGGTGATGAGATTACCCCCCACAGAAGGAGACTTCTGCTTGGAATATCAACACATCTCTTCAGTCTCTCATTGTGACTGTTTGTGCTTCCATCAGATTTTCCGTTTGCTCCTTCAGCTACAGGACCAGATGGCTCCCACACATTATGCTCTGAATCATGGCAAGGCTCGGGGTGTTTGCTGTGTGTCACAGCAAACACAGGTGCCAGACCAGGTTAAACTCCTCACAGCCAGCATGGTGCACCCTGCTCAGGGGTGGGACTGCAGCAGGTACCTACAGACACACTCTGGGGAAGATCTGAGCATCCTTTTCTTCTTGCAGGAAAACGACTTCCATACCTTGAGCGCAGATAGCAGGGAAGGGAGGCAGAGCAGTGACACATGGCAGAGGACAGATGCTCCACACTTCCCGTGATGCACAATGCCTGATGGCAAGGAGTCCTGGTGGGCCAAGGACAGGAGGCTGTTGTTCCCCCTCTGATTTCCCCTTGCAGCTTGTGATTAAACTGGTGCTGACACCTTGCCCAGTGCCTGTTTGCAGAGCCAATAGCCTTGGGCAGGACTTCTGGCCATGAAGCACCTACTGGAAAAAGAGACAATCTCATTGTTTGAGAGCATCTCTGCCTCTGGCATCTGTTAAATAGAAAACAAAACTGATTTTCTCCTCACTTTGCATAGATCTGGTGTAGATCCAAGCTGTGGCAGCTCTGTGAAATGAGAGTGAACAGGAGGGGTGTTTGCAAATGTAATGGCCCCTATTTAGGAGGGCAAGACTGGGAGGATTACACAGAATGTGATTTGTGCTTCAGTTACAAGACCATAAACATCACCCTGCAGTTCTCTCTCACTGAAATACTGCATTTCTGAGCACTGAAAACCACGGGAATAATGAAAGATGCTTTTGCAATACCTACGAGACATCTGGGGCTCAGTGCAAGTTACAAATCTGGAGGCAGAGGATGGATGTCCTGGACAGCACAATTGATGTGGTGAGTGTGCTCCAGGTCACACCACGGAGGAGCAGCCAAGAACCTGGAGACTGTCCAATGGCCACACTCCACCCCAAGCATTTTCTGAGATGAGAAAACTCCCCTGTGGCTGTTTTTCAGCTTGCTTTTCTTGCTATGTGCTTACATGGCCCTGTGTTGGAAGTGACAGGGCACTTTGTGAGCGTGTGCTGTGCTGGCCTTTGCTGACAGGCGCTGGCAGTCAGGGAACACTCGTCAGGGACAGGGACAGTGACCAGGAATGTCACAACCACAGCCTGTGCAGAGCAGCTCCCATGAAGGTTAACGCGTGTCGCCACCACCTTTGAGGTCAGTGTTGGCCTCGCTTTAGCAGTCCTATAAATAGACGCCCAAGGTTGACTGAAAAGAGGATTTGGCTCGGCTGGATCTTGTTTAGCATTCCCAGGAGAGGAAGGCAGATTCTTTTCCCTTTTTCTCTTCCAGCCTGTAACCTTGAGTTGGTCTCTGTGGGGAACATTAGTGGATTTGCCAAAAGCGCTGCCGCTGTGAGCCGGATGTCCTGCTGTGTCACACAAACCACACGTACACGTCTCTCCAACCTGCAAACCCAGACCTAATTCCACTAAAGCCTCAAACTAATTCCTCACTGGCAAAACTAGGGAAAAACCCAAACAAACCTTGAGCCTAATTGCTTGAAAACAGTAGGACACCTAGTGGATTTATAGGGAATATCTTTGGGATTATCAGCAACATTTTGTCATTTTCTTGGCAAAACCAGCTGTGAATATATTTATAGAGCAATCACTGAAATATCAGGGTTTCTATTTAATAAATTAATCTTGTTATAGCTGTTACAGCCTTCAGTTTGCCTGAAGAAGTTATTGCAACCTATAGAAAACCCAAAGAGCATTGTTCGAATGACTTAAAAAAAAAAAAATTATGGAAAACTGGATGGTTCCCAATGTCTGGAAACAGGAGGAAGGATATTCTGCCAGATCAAAGCCATCCCAGTTGTTCCATCTGACAGCTCTCTAATGATCTTAATGAGCGGAGTTTTACAGCTCAGCCTGGCTCCTAATACAGTGGTGCAGCTCCACAACAATGTGGCCATGCTGAGCACAGCCAGCCAGCCCTGCTGGTTGTTTCAGCACAGAATGACTTGGCCACAGAAGCCAAAGTTCTTCTTCATTCCCCAGGGCTGATCTTTTGTATCCAAATTACAAGATGAGGGGCCAGGTGATAACGCCTGCGCTGCTGTTGCTGCTTTTGCCTGGTACCAGCTCCAACATCAAGCAAATTTTGACCCTAGAGAGGGAATAAACCCCTCTGGCAGGGTGTGTAAGAGGAAGAAGATTTTGAGTGATGATTCTGTGAAATTATATCTTGGCCAGCAATTATCCTGGGGCTGCCAGGGTTATCTTGCTGGTGTCTCTGGAGGCAGCAGACACAGACAAAGAGATGAGTGATGAGTCCAAAATGGATTCAGGAAACTGATGACTTCATTTTGACAGTCATCACAAGGAACATTAAGTCATTGAGTCCTGCACTCAATTCCTGTTCCCAAAACATGCTGAAAACTTTCCTTCCTTTCTGCTTACCATAATATTGTCCTAGTGAAAAATGTCTCCAGAAGATGGTTCATTTTTCTGTTCCCTTCCCACTCTTTCTGCAGTGCTGCAGGGACTCCTAAAGAACAGCAAGACCAGAATGAGATTTGATTTTGGATAAAAATTCTGTTCAGATGCAGGTATTTTTTTTTATTCTAAGTTCAAGGTTAGGATTGGAAAGGCTAATTTAGAAATTATTTTTTATTTGGTCTATTTCTTCTTATACCTTTTCTTCTTAGAGCTGTAGAAATCAGAAAGGACGTAGCACGTGATGGAATGCAAATGAGTTATCAGCAGAAAAATTCACATTAACTCCTTGTATTTTCATTATTCCTACCTGTGGCATAGAATTACCTGAAAAATAGAATCCTTGTACATTGTAAACCCTTTAAATTGGTCAAGAGTTTTGAAACAGATTTTTTTTTAAATTTCAGTGCATGGATTTTGTATTTGAAGGGATTTTTTTTCTGACTGACATGTCAAACTGGGGATGGTACATGCTAAGAGTACACTTTTCTCTAATTTAACAGCTGGATTGGAAAGCTTGAATTATCTCTGCATAATTGCAATGATTAATGGATTGTTAGGAAATTGCAAAGTATTGATTGAATTTTCCCCTTAGAAAATATTTCTCCTCTGATAAAACACAGTTCTGGGGCTTTGCTTTTGTCCTTCCTGCTTTCTGCTCCAGGGAACCTAGGGGCTGCTTTTATCTGGGAAATGGGAATTTGGGTCAACAGCCCTTCAAGGACAATTTTGAATTATTGTGATTTCCAATCCCAAATCTTCTCTGAGCTTTGCAAGGAGATGGATTTGCAAAGTGTGAACAGGGATTTCAGAGCCAGGAAAGCTCTTTTTGTTTTTTTTGGGTTTTTTTTTTTTTTTTTTTTTTGGGTTTTTTTTTTTTTTTTTTGCTGGTACCAGCAGCAAATACTGGCCATCGCTGTTTCACATTCTGCCATTTCCATGTCAAATACCACCAGTGAGCTCTGAAAGGCACCTTGACCTTGTTGTGGGAATGCCACAACCACCAAATATAGTGGCAAATTTTCCACTTTATTAGGCCAAGATTACCCTGGGGGATCTCAGGAGTTGGTGGGAAGAGGGAAGTGGAGAATGAAGTGAGAATTGGATGCAGGGAGAGCTTGATGCACAGTGCCTGGGGCTGGGCAGCTGAGAGCTGGGAGCCCTGACACACATCTGCACCTTAATAGTGCTGGGCTCTTTTTGGCAGCTGCTCTGGGAATTTCCAGAACAGACCCATAAATACACAGCTATGAGTGCGACCTCTGCTTCTTTTCTTCGCTAAATTGAACATCCAAGGCCCAGCTGAATATCATTCCTTGTCTCTGCTCCAGTTGCTTGGGACGTGCTGCCTCTGCAAATGGTTCTGCCTAAGTTAGGAATTATGAGAGCGTGCTAATTCAAGGTTTGCCATGAATTTGGTGTTCCCGCAAGGATGACACTAATGGCAATTAGTGCAGCAGAAATGCCCGTGCTGAATGACTGTTCTCACATTAAAAGCTGTCACTTGGAGAGCACACAGTCTCTGTTATTCCAGGCCTGACCTCTGCTTTCTGGCTGTGTTTCCTGTGCATGGCAGGTGTCCCAGGCCGTCCCATCACTGCAGCAATTCACTTTGGGAGGGGACACGGGGAAAGAGCAGAGTAGCCCAAACCAGCCTGTGCTGACAGTGACGTTTCCTGAGGGTTTGGATGTTCTCCTCTGGGGCTTGAACAGCAACAAAATTAACCCAAGAACAGAAACAAGACTTTAATTTCTGGAGCTCCTTGCTACTTCGAAGCTCTCCTCATGTCTTGCTCAATCAATTCCTGTTTAGACAAAGAGCTGTTTCTACTGTTTCAGTTTCCACCATGAAGAATCAAGAATCTGATTTTAAATGATCAATTGCATTTAAACAGGCTTAGCTAGAAGTAATCCCTGCTGCTGCCCAACTCCATAGCAATCTGCACAACTTTTAATGTTTTGCTAAAAATCATTGGTAAAAATGCCTTTGCTTTACAATGACTGCAGTTCAACAAGTGGCAGTGCTGCAGCAGTGTGGGAACTGTGATTTTTACCTAAGCCAGAACACCTACTGTCCTCACCCTGCGCCCTAAACTCTTGTGCAGGGTAAATCAGTACCAGATGAGGAACATCTGCAATATGCTCAAGAGGAAGTCATGCTTGCACACATGAAAAGTGTAAATAAAGGGTGTTTCTAGGCTCACAAACACAATCCAAAGCATGAAAAGGAGAACAGCTCTTACAGGAGGATAACTAAAAGTACTTAGTTTGTGTTATTTTAAGGCTTTTTAGCACTAACAGCAGTTCTGAAGGATGAAACCAGTTCTGAGAAACATCAAGTGAAAATTAATAGCTTTTTAACAACAAAGTTCAATGGACAAGTGCAAATAGGATATGAGATGGAAACCTGAGCTCCTGAATTATAAATATACCCAGTCTCTACACAGACAAGTATCTGTTATCCATTTGATGTACTACTCAGTGCCAAGGGATTGAGAAGGTGGCAGGAGCAGGATGAGCATTTTCAAGCTCGAGATTTTGTGTGTTCTGAGTTTGGCTGGAGATAAAAAGGATTAATCCAAAGACAACACAGATTCTATAGCTCTCACCACTGCAGTACCCCCTGGAGTAGCTGGAGGTGCAGGGCACATCAGAGGCTGGCAGCAGGATGTGGGTGAGCACAGACTGATGGTCCCGATGCTCCTGGGGAGTTCTGTCCTCCTGTGGAGGGACACACTGCAGTCACACATTAGGTGTCTTTGTTATTAATGTTTTGTTTTCCCCACTCAGAAGCTCTGAGGCAGCATGAAGTATTTATCTTTAAATGCAGAGAATCACATTCTGGCTCGTTATGCTGCCAGCAGACGGTAACTGATGCACAGCACTGCTGCCATGCCCTGGGGTTACTTTCCACACACAGGAATGATGACACAGCCACTGCTGCAGTGATGGCAAACATGCTGCTGTGAGGGCAGGCTGGTGGGAGAAGAGCAGTTTTAAGGGATTCTGTTTAATCATCTGGACACAAGTGCTATTTTTGTCTTCTGCTGTTTAGATCTCAAGCCTGCACCAGGAGAAGCTGATGACAAAGTTGGTGTCTCCCATGGCAGAGGGGCAGACAAGGGGAACTGGACAACCTTTTGGGAAGGGAGAAGCGGGGTGGGCAGGGGTGGCAGTGGGAAAGGGGCCTGTGTTCATGGCCTCTGCACCTCATGAGCTGAAAGAGCTTGTTGGCCTCTCTGATACCTCCACCACAAGCTCACATGCCTCTCTCAGCTCATTTCACAGGAGGGATCTTCTTGGGGGACTTCCCACCAACCAACCCCAAGCTTACCTGTGCTTGTGGGTGGCTTTGGGGTGAGGCCAGTGCCTGCCCATGGAGGCAGGAGAGGGGCATGCACTCCATGATGGGGGTTAAGGTTGGTGAGTCCCAGGCAAGAAGTGAGGTGAGATTATCACAGTGTGTGAAGAGGCCCGGGGAGCTCAGACCATGCCCATCCATCACCTGGGCACAGGACTCCTGGGAGCTCAGTGTGCCCATCCATCGTTTGGGCACACGGACTTGCTCGGGCAGCTCAGAGAATCCCGGGCATCGTTTGGGCACACAAAGACGAAAACAAAAAAAAAAAACGACATGGGGGACGAAAAGATTCAGGTTCCACCGAGATTTGAACTCGGATCGCTGGATTCAGAGTCCAGAGTGCTAACCATTACACCATGGAACCGCTCTGTTAGCGACCTCTCCCGTCTGCCTCTAGTTCCTTGCACCACTGCCCCGCCTCAGCACGGCCACTCTCTCCAGGGGTACCGGAGGGGGAATCAGTGCTGAGGGGCCGCGGGGCCGGGCGGGACCCCCGCTCGTTTTAGCCCGCTGAGGGCGCGGCCGCACCGCTGCCCCGGGCGCGGTCGTGCGGCGGCGCCGCTGCCCCGGAAGCGCCTGTGGGCGGGCGGGCGGAGCGCGGAGGGCGGAAGAGCTGCAGCGGCTGCAGGGAGGGTCCGGCCCCGCTCCGCTCCTCTCCCGGTCCCGCTCCTCCGCCACCCGCCATGGGCACCCGCGACGACGAGTACGATTATCTCTTCAAAGGTGAGGCGGGCAGGGCCCGGCCGGCGGGCGGGAGAGCAGCGGGGCCCGCGGGCGGGGCCGGGGCCGCTCCCTGACGCGGGGCCCGGCGGGTGGGGGGAACGCTCCGGGCCGCGCTCGGGTGTCCTTCCCTCAGCCCAAAATGTCAGCTCTGGGCCGGGTTGGGCAGCGGGGATTTGGTGTCAGCGCCGGTCCGAGGCTGCCCCGGGCACCGGCTGAGGCGGCGGCCGGTCTGCGGGATGGCGAGCAGAGATCGCCAGGAAGGATGCCCAGGGCTGATAAGGACTCGTCAGGGCTGATAAGAACCCTTTCTAGCTGTTAAATAGAGCTTTAGAATGGGTGAGATATTCTCAGCATTGGTAGATGATGCGCTAATTTAATCAAGTAGTCCTTGCTGCCTTCTGTGTTCAGAGCCTTTGGCGAGGAGTGGAATGTCCCTGCTGCTCCACACCCAGAGATCATAAAATGCTCCTGGAATCATGGAATGGTTTGGGTGGGAAGGGCCCCTAAGATCATCGCGTTCCACCCCCTGCCATGGGCAGGGACACCTTCCACTATCCCAGGTTGTTCCAAGCCCTGCCCAGCCTGGCCTTGCTCTGTCCTGGCTCCCACAGCGAAGGGCAGGGATTCCTTGTTTTCCAGGGCTGATGCCCCTCCAGTCTGCCATGCAGTGCCCAGCTGGGTTAAAACCTTCCAGGTTGTTGTTAAAGACTCAATTTTGACTCCCTGCAGAGTAAAACACCAGCCTGCTGGACAGGTTCATGTAGCCTGCTGTGAAATGAGTACAGCAGTGCTGATGTTTTGAACGTTCATTATCCAGTTTTTAAAATCCCACTGAAAAAGCAAGCAAAGTAGTGTAAAAAAGTCGCTGTTTATTGTGATGTGGTATTGTAAATTTGAATTTAGGATTAAGAGCATTGCTTGTTGTGTTGTAAGGGTGAGAGACCCTTTGCTTGTCATCATGAAGGTAAAGGAAAGCACTGATGTTTTTTCCTGTACCTTTAAGCTGCTGTAATAACTTTGAGGAATTGCATTTTTTTTGTTGTTGGTTGTTTTATCCAACTGTGTGTGGAAAGTGGCATTATTTCTGCCTATAAATCAGTCATCTGTACTGCTATGGAAATCAAATCAGGAAGTTCCAGAACAGGCTCTTTTCTCAGCTTGCAGCCCTGGCAAGGACCTTGCTGACCACTGGTTTAATGGCATCAGGCAGTGTTATTGTAGGTACTTGTGTGCAGGTTATCAGAGCCATTGAATTACCCTTGTTCATGCAGTTCTGTCAGTGGGCTTGTAATTAATGTTTTAGCTGTGAAAGCCTGGGAGTATCAGTGACACATGGTTTGTTGGGAGAGCTCCTATCTTTCATTTGGCCTGCTTCCTTTTATAGTGGGAAAAAATAAAGTTGGAATCCAGTTATAGGGAGAGATGCAAAGCTGATTTAATTGATTGCCTTTGCTAAAGCTTTTTCTGTTCAGCTTGGTTTATAGAAGCTGTTGGGGATGCAGGGAATGCTGTGAAAATGCTGTTGTGAAGATAAATGATTTGGGTTTTTCCAGCCTAAAGTGGACTGCAGGAAGTTGATGCAATGCCACTTAACTGGGATTGATGTGGCAGCTGAAATAATACAAAAATGCAAAGTAATAAAACCCTGGAAACTTTTGTAACTTCCCAGAGGTGATTGTTGTTCTAAACAAGCTGTCACCACTCTGGAATGATCTGGAAATTATTGCAAGTAGGTCTCTGAACTGAATGTCTCCTTGCCAGGCACTGGTCAAAAAGGCAAAGGATAGGTAAATCTTTTGGAAAAGGGAACTTGGGGACAATGTTAAATCAGTGTTTGAATTTTAGACATGAGCATCTTGGGAATTGAGGTGAAATGTAGGCATGACAGACATATCCATTTTGAAAGGGATGTTCTAGAATTAAAAAGGTGGAGAAAGGCATCAAAATAATCAGAAAAGAGACCTAATGGATTCATAGCCCTGACACTGAATTGATGTACAGCTTGATTAAAATTTAAACAGTGAGTGATAAGGGCAAATAGAGAAAGTATCTCCTGTTTGTCATAATTTCTCTGGATATCTGTAATGCTTCTTTTATTGGGCAGCGGGTAAAAGCAAAAGGACAAAGTCCCTCAGGTGTGTATGCAAATTTTGAAGTGGTGCATTGCCATGCATATTATAAATGGATTTGAAAGCCTGCACAAATTCACAGAAGCAAGAAAATCTTGTTTGGGGCATGTCAGTGTGACGGTTCGTCTGAAGGCATTGCTGTTTGAAGATGCAGGGGCTGGCTAGGACAGAGATCAGCCTGTTTGTTGTGATACACGTCATGGTTTTTGGACATTGCTTGTTTGGAGTCAGACTCTGGGTGTGGGTCTGTCAGGACACTTCATCCAGCAGGACATTTCTGGGTTTATGAAGCGACTGTATGGGTAGGTTGGTGGGACTGAGTTCAGAGTTTGACCTGGTTAAAACAATCGTGTGATGTTCTCTAGTCTGGCTGTTTTTTACTGCTCCTGGGCTGAGCTGCCACGTTTCTGTTTGTGAGACCTCTGGTTTTGTCCTGTCAGCCCCTGACTGCAGCTGTGTGTGGAAATCTGGCTGACTCTGCTGCTGGGTGTAAGCTGAGCCCACCTGTGCTGCTGGATGGCAAAATCCAGGGACCTGTTACAAAATACACTTCTCCTGACTATGTTGCAACACTTCAGCATATAGGAAAGACTAAGCCTAGCTTGAAAAAATTCTGTTAAATTCTTCTTGTCCAGCTTCCAGTCTTTGTATCTTTCCATATTTTTGGGGTCTGGCTGAGAGCAATGCCTGCTGTTCCCAGAATGGCCCCTGAGGAAACACAAGGCTTTGAAGTCCAGTTCATAGAAATTTTGCTCTAATTTTAGTAGGAGGAAAATATAATAATGATACAAAGATATTGCTTTATTACTTAATAAATTAAGCCTGGCTTTAGCACAGGAACCTGTTGCTCTTTTTGATCAATGAGCTTGCAATAGATGAGCAGTTATCAAAGGAACCCTCACTTGTAGAAGATGTTGAAATTTTTTTCTATGGACAAAGCTCAGGATGATTTTGTCTGCACCTGGACCATCTAGGACTCTGGATTTGGGGCAGGCTTATGTCAAGGACCTGACTTGTGGTGATGTTCTGTTTACTGCTAGGAGAATCCAGCTTCAGCTCTCTGCTTCTTTGCATCATGTTCATTTCTCCAACTTCTCCCTTTGATATTGAGGAAATGCTCTGAAACTGAACCAGCCTGCTGGTTTGGGGTTTAGAAGACACATTTTTACTTGTGTGTTTAGATAAATGTGTGGTTGCAGGACATTTATTGGTTTGACAGTGGCAGAAGCCCTTGGCTTTCACTGCCTCAGACGTGGAGGCACTTTGGTGCTGCAGCAAAGCTGCTGGTGCAGCCATTTACTGCAGAGCTGTTGGGAGCTGGTACTGACTGTATGGAGGGTAATCCCTGCCCAAAGGCTCTGGGGTGCCAGGTCTCTTTTGGACAGAAAAAGAGTGAATAAAATGGGGCACAGCTGAGGAGGGTGAGTAAAATAAGTGATGACCATGTTGGGTTTATGGCCAGCTATGTTGTGCAGGATCATGTCATTTTTTTCACATGCCCTTCAAACTCCAGCTGAAGTGGGCAGGGAGAGGTATCCATCAGTAGGTTCTTCTGGGGATCATGAAGAGATGTCCAAGTTTTTTATGGATATGTCTCTTAATAGCAGAGCTCAGTGCAGAGACAAGTTATAGATATGGTGATTTCCTTGTGCTGGTGTACTCATCCTAGGTCATGTAATCTGTGACTTGTGCAATAACTTTTGCCACAGACAACACAAGCTGTGCTGGACTCTATTTTCAACCTGATCTCATATTTAATGAGATGATTAAAATATTTTCTGAAAATTTAAGCTCAGAGGTTTTACAGAAATTAAAATTGTGTGAGTGAGCTAGAATGTTGGTGAAAAATTAATAATCCTTTCTTGACATAGTTCTCTAAATTGCTTCTCATGCAGCATGGGAAATTGAGTTCTTATTTTGGTCTTCTACAGAAATAAATCTGGAATTACAGAGTGAAATTTATACAGAACTGTGGACTTCACACTTCTTTTTTTCTCTCTCTCCACTGAATGCTTGTATGCTTGTCTTAAATGTTTGGGGTAGTAAATGCTATAGAAAGCCAAATGCATTGATTGAAAGCACGTGGTTGCAAGTATTGAACTGTCCCAGCACTAAATCAGTCACTTGGGGCTGGGAGATTATTTCCATGACTTTCAAATGTGCCTGTACAATTTTCCTTGCTTGTGCAACTTCCTAAGGTGCTGCTCCTGTGAGGGAGGTGGTGCTCCAGAGCTGGTTATTGATTAATGTCAGCACTGGGTCTTGTGGCTGAACTGGCTAAAATGTTTCCTCCAGACCTTCCTCCTTCCAGTGCCGATGTAGGAAAGGAATTTGTGGGTGATGCAAGTTGGGTGGGACAGAGGAAGTGGGAGTGTGGCTCTGAAAGAGCTTTGTGCAGATGAGGACTGTGATCCTTCAGATAAGCTGGGATTTGGGATGTAAGGGTTTATCCCTGAGGACTTGGACTCTGGTAAAGTAAAAGTTTGCCAACCTAAAGCTGAACAATTAGGTCTGATGAGAGGCAGATAGAGCCCTCAAGGTGAAATGGTCAGGAGAAATAATTCCAGCTCCAGGTGTGCCTAACACACAGAGATGGAAATACTGAAATCCTTGTCTGCATCACAGGGAGATCTGGCTTAGAACAAGGTGTGCAGTCCTCACTGTGCTGAAAAAAATTTGAAAAACTTGTAGGGAAGGTGTTTGGGGAAATGAATAATGTGTTTTATGGAACCATTTGACAAGTTTTTGTATTTAGCAAATACAGCAAAGCCCAGCCAAGCTGTGGTTGCTTTCTGTAAATACCCCAGCCTAAACACCACTGGGAGAAAACACTAATGAGCTAATGGAGAATGCTGGCACATGGATACCACCATCAGCTGACCACTAATTCCTTCTGAAAATCAGAAGGCAATTTCTAACCATTAGGAGTGAGTTTCTGGAAGGAAAGCCCAATGAAAGGGACAATGTGCAGGAAAAATTAACTTTATCATGGCCTAGATAACGTCATTTCCCTCCTAGGACCTGTTTGTTTGGGGTGTTTAGTATGGGACTTGGCCATCCAGGGTCATTCCTACTGCATTTCTATGTTAAGAATGTAATACATGGGAACATGATGTAGTATAAAATATCAAAACATGGTGGCTTGATAAGGAAAGCAAAACTGAAATTAATAACACAACCTAAGTGGCTGTTAGAGCTGTTTCAGTTCATAATTTTATTTAAAGAGTGATACTTACCCAGACGGGCAGAGATGCAGAAGGTGTGAGGAGTCTGAGGCGCCTGCTGACATTCCAGGCTGTGCTCGTGCCTGTGTTCAAGAGGAGCTGCAATGGCCCAATTAAGTAGAGGAAATAGCTGACTTCAAGGAGGAAGGTATTATTTTCCCCTTATAATTGGGACACATTAATCTGGTGCTGGAAACCATTCAGAACATAAGCAGTGTGGGATTCAGACACAGTAAGGGAAAAAACCTGGCAGAGGAATTAAAGGCATCCCTCCATTGTCAAATGACTTAAAGGCGGGCTTTGCACTGAACTACAAGAACAGGTTTGAAGGAATACTTTACAGGTATATGATGCATCCTATTGGGAAAAGGAAATGATGAACATGGATTGCTTTTCTTGCTTAGAGAAGCTTCTGGCCACTGCTGGGTGATAGCAGGACTGAGCTGTGCAGAGGGAACTGTCAGCCTTTCCCTCCTAGGAACTTGTTGTGTGTCCCAGTGAATACAAACATGATGTCATCTAAACCCATGGTCCAAACCTGCCAAAACAGTGTTGAAGAGGTGACTTGCCAGTGGCAGAGGAAAGCTGTGGCTGCGTGCCAGGGGTGGTGATGCAAGTGGTGCCCTGTCCCCTGCACTGGCTTTATCAGGATGTAGCATCTCTGTGCCAGCAGAGCTGTTCAGCAGTGACCTGGCACGCAGGAAAGCAGACTCCTGTTTGCATTGAGCACAGGGCCTTGCCACCCACCTGCACTTGTGATCTTCCTACACAGGAGAGGTTAACAGAGGGTGCTCTCTGCAACTCCTGTGCTTGGCCGGCTGCGTGCTGAGTCAGCTGGCACGGGCAGCTGGGGAGATGTTTGTTTTGATGAAGTATTCTGCACAAGGCTGTGCTTGAAGCCAGCGTTTTCTGCAATTTTCATTTATGGAGGGAGTTTAAAAGGTGCTGCTCTGCCCTTCCAGTCGGAGCAAAGAATTGCTCTGCATTATTTAAACAGAAGCTGCAGAGGGCTGCAGCAGCAGATGGGAGTGTTTCTGCTGCTGGACTGAGCTCCACGGGGGGTTTGTGTCATTGAGTGTGTTTGGTGCACTCCGTGCTTTGTTGTACCACACAGAATCTTTAACTTGTGGTGTCTTAACAGTTAATGATGTGTGTTACTGAGCAAGTAATTGTTTTTTCTAATTAAACAAAGACACAATGTTTGCTGTCACCTGAGTGTGCACTTTTTTGCTTGGGCTGGTGTTGATTCAGTGCTGAACTTCATTATTGGTGTTTCTTCTCAATGATTTTTTCTTATTTTTCTTTCCTTTCCTTCTCTACTGGTTTGGAACCTTAAAGGCCATAGGATTACCCGATGTGACTCTGGTTGTGAGCACATTTCATCCACTGCTCTGCTTCTTGGTACTGAGTTTTAAGTTACAATTCAACTTGCACCTTTCGACTCAGTATTACAAGATAATGCAGTGAATCCTCGTGATGCTGTTTTTCCTGCAGGAACTGGACTTTGAACCTTCTGTCAGTCTCTTGTCAGGCATAGCTGAATCCTTCCAATTAGTTTGATTTGCTGGGATGAGTCAAGCTGAGCCAGGGAGTGGTGGATCCAGTTGTGAGGCTCAGCAATCCCCTGGCAGCTTTTTTGAGCAGTTTCAGTCTGTGGCCTGGTGTGTGCAGGAGCCACAGCAGCAGTGGGGACTGCAGAAGGGCAGAGAGCTGTGGCTCAGCAAACGTTTCAAACTGGCTGGCAGGGTGATGGTGGCCTTGGGGGTTCTTTGGTTTGGTTCTCTTTTGGTTCACAAAGTTGTCTGTCCCAGTGGGGAACCTGTCTTCTGCAAAGGCATGAGGAGTGTAAGTGAAAGCCAAGTCTGCTGCTTGCCCTGTGTTTTGGACTTCTGCAGCAAAGCAGATTTCAGTTGTGTGGTTGTAGGGTTTGTGTTTTGGTTTTTAGTTCTAGTATTGTTTAAGGAAATATAACTGGTCACCAATGTTTGCAGTGACAGCCACGTGTATTGTTCCTAAAAGAGGAATGTTGTTCCATGCTGGGCAAAGGAGCCTGAAATATAACCATTGAAAGTCAAGCCTAACATCTGTTCAAAATGCTGGTGAATGTGGCAGCTCTGGTTTTCCAGGAATGTTGAGACTTGGACAGCAGATCCATGACAAGGATGGTGCCATTGCCATTCTTTTCCTTCATGCTTCATTCTTTAAAAGAAATATTTCTTGCATGTGATTTTCAGTGTGTCATCTACATCTGGAGTCTGAGCCTGATAATTTTTTTGTGTTGCAGTTGTACTCATTGGAGACTCTGGAGTAGGCAAGAGCAACCTTCTGTCTCGGTTCACTCGCAATGAGTTTAACTTGGAAAGCAAAAGCACCATTGGAGTGGAGTTTGCCACGAGGAGCATCCAGGTGGATGGGAAGACAATAAAGGCTCAGATCTGGGACACGGCGGGGCAGGAGCGATACCGAGCCATAACCTCAGCGTAAGTGCAGCCCGGGCGGCTGAGCAGGGCAATTCTGGGCCCTTCCAGTTCCTCACCAACTGCAAACAGGGGTGTTGGTGTTTTACTGGGTAATACCCACAGCCTCTGGTGGTGGGAAGGTTAAATGTTATTCAGCCCAGAAAGTCGATCTGGTGTGTTCCTGCACAGACTGATTTCCTTTGCAGTGCTCTCATGACACGGAACTGGGGGCATTTCGAGTTTAGAATGCAGGAGCTTTGAGAGACTCATTTCCATGAAGTGAATGATAAAGGAATATCAGTGTTCCTGGTTGTTTTATCAGTGGTAACCTAAGAGCAGAAACCTTCCTGTAGCAGCCAGGAAAGACTGCTCACTTGTGTGCTTGTTTGATTGTTAAAAACCAGCATAGCAAAAGCAGGATTTCAGTAGAGCTGCGGGGAACTGTGGGGTGGGAGAACATAGCCTGTTTCCTTTTGAATACATTGCTTTGGCTCTCACTTGAAAGGAACTGTGCCCTTTGGTAAAGGGAGTAGATCATGCTGACATTTTTATGACCCAGTGAGTCACTCTACAGTCTCCTTATCACTCTGGGCCCTGCCTGTGCTGCACCCACAGTGATGGGTGGGGGAGAATTTTCAGGAGTGGTTCAGAGGTGGAAGGTGACAGCAGCTTCTCACAGAGCTCACAGTTTCATGTCTGGGATGCAGGGTTTCCCCAGAGCCATGGGGTTTGCCTCTCTCCCAGACTCTGAGCTGGCCCTGTGGTGTAACTTCATCTGCCTGCTCCACTCCCCCGTTCTGTCCCACGGCCCTGGGGAACTGCCCTGGGCACTGTTTGCATAGCTGGCCCAGCCAGAGCTGCTCCCCAGGATGGCACAGGCTCCTGTGGCCTGACAGTGTCTGTCTGTCCCTGTGCCCAGGTACTACCGGGGGGCCGTGGGGGCACTGCTGGTGTACGACATCGCCAAGCACCTGACGTACGAGAACGTGGAGCGGTGGCTGAAGGAGCTGCGGGACCACGCCGACAGCAACATCGTCATCATGCTGGTGGGCAACAAGAGCGACCTGCGCCACCTCAGGGCCGTCCCCACCGACGAGGCCAGGGCCTTCGCAGGTGGGGAGCTCAGGAATTCCCTGCTGCTGTCTGGGGATCTGCACACCTGGCCTGGGGAGGGTGTGGGTAGGAGGAAAAAACCTGCGGCTGCTCATGTCCCTCAGTGTCACATGTCACATTCAGTCAGAAAGCAGATCTTGTAGAACGTACATGTTGTTTCAAGAATCGCCCCGAGGCACTGGACACCTTAAACCAGATTTATTCTCTTGGCTGGGCACTGTTTGTCTTGCAGAAACTGTGCCTGTGGCTTTAGGTGTGAGTTTCTAGTGTGGTGGTAGCTTTTCCTTTAGTGTCCCAACTGACCTGCAGCCTTACACAGGTGCCTGTGGCTGAACATTTTCATTAAACTGGCTCTCTGACTTTTGTTATGTAATTAAGATCTGTGAACAGTAGTTCTGGTTTCTGTAAGCCTTGGTTCAGGCCCAGTCTCTTTCATCCAGGAGCATAGCTGGCTTCCTCACATTAAAGTTTGCTGTAGCTCCGCTGGCAGAGTTTATGGCCAGTGAGGATCCCTGCCTGCAGCTGGAGGAGTGTCATTCCCCCTGCTGCTCTTTTCCTATTAACTGCTGTGATATATTAACAGGTGGGAGGTGGAGAAACTTGATGAGGTTGAAAAAAATCTCACAAACTTTCTCACACAGAGAAACTGCAACAGATTATCCCTTTCAGTGATGCCGGAAAATGTGCCTTTAGGTTAGACAACATTGGGCTGATACCTGTGCTTGGGAGTGGGTGTAAATTCTGGTGTTGGTGTTGGGTGTGTCACTTTCCCACCACTTAAGGGGGAAAACCCCACAACTTGTTTTACTTTCTCTTGATACCTGGGTGTCTCATCAGGAGCACTACAAATATTCTCTGGTACAGAAGCTTTTCCAGAAGGGAAACAGATATGTGCTGTACCTCTCTAATTATAGTATTTCTGTCCACACAGAGAAGAATGGTTTGTCATTTATTGAGACGTCTGCTTTAGACTCTACAAATGTGGAAGCAGCTTTCCAGACTATTCTGACAGGTGAGTCATGCAGGGCTTTGTGCTTCAAGGGGGAAGGGCAGGAGGCTGCTCAGATATGATGCAAATAGGCATTTCTTTGCCTATAAAGTGTTTAAAATGTTGCTATTTAATCATTCTTCATTAGCCATAAGATTTGGAGTCCAGTTTCAAAGAGTCACAGTTGAAAGGCCAGCCTTGAACTGGGGAATGAATCCTTGTTCACTTTGATCTGCCCCGGGTTTCTTGTCAGCCTGGTTTGTGTTTCAGTTTCCATCTCCCATTACAGGGAGTGCCCACGGGAGGGAATTGTCTCATGCTGGCATCAAGTGAGAACAGCCATTGTTTATCAAGAAGTCAGTCCAGTTTGTTTCCACCTTTAATGGTGACCATGGCAGTTGCCAAGGAAAAGGGGATGAAAGAGCAGAGATCCTTCCTTTGAGACACAGTGACTCCTGAGCTGCAGGAGTTGCTGTTGTTGCGTTTAATAGTCCTGCCTGGACTTTTGGCCTGTGTAACATGTGACAGCAGCCAGTGCTGCATTTTTATGCACTCTGGATAAAGTACTTCCTTTTTGTTTAAAGCCTTGTTTAGGTAGGCAAAACTTGTTAAAGCTGAGACACTCAATTTGGAGAACCTTAACTTAAGCCTGGCTTGTAAAAGTGGGGTAGGAATTCACAAACTGGTGTGGAAGTCACTCACTGTCATGAGGCTTCTGCATTTCTGAGCAGCCAGGGCACAGTGGGACACTGTGGCCTGTGGTTTTGGAGTTTTCATAATTCTCAGCTTTGGCAAATGTCCTAGTCTGAGTTTTCAAAACATCTGAGACACTCCTCTGCTTGCTGTGTCTATTCTAGATGTGCCAGGCAGTTTCTTGTTTTCTCCAACTGCCTCCAACATGTTTTCCAGTTGCATGTTTCAAGTCTCTCCTTCCCAGTGTAGCATGTGCCAGGCTACGTGATGTGCTTGGTCTGAGCAGTGGCCCCACTTCCAAACTGTCTGTAAATCAGATCTGCTTGCTGTGACAGTGACACCTAGTTAGTTCTGAACTTCTCCTCTTTGGCACCTAATTTAGACATTCCTTTAAAAACACACCAGAAAGGTCCTGCTAGCTATACTGGAACATGCATGTGAGAATAGAGCTAGGAGGTTATTCACTGTAGTAAAAGTATAAATCCTGTAGCATTTCTTCAGTTGTTTGAAATGCTTTATGGACAGCCTGGCAGTGGAGAGAGGTGTTAGCTACTGGGGTATTAGCTGCCTGTGTCCATCTGTTTCTTGTTTCATCCTGAGTTGTAAGAGGCCTCTGACAGTTCTGACTCTATTGTGTTCTTACCCTGGGTTCCTAAGCAGTAGTGCTCCTGTGCAGATACCAGCTAAAAGTGTGTTTGTTAGATGGGTAAAGAACTTTGTTTCCTTTTTGGTTGAACCATGTGGTTCCCTTTTAACTTCAGTGTAGTCATTTGGTTGTAATTCCAGCATTGCACAAATTTGTTTCAAAAAGAAAGAATTCTGTTAGCTCACACATTTGTTCCCTACATGACAAACTGCCAGTGCCATCAGAAGGTGGATGACTAAGGAGTGGCTGAGGTGTTGGGATGCCTGCTGCATTTCCTGTTTTCTTCACATGCCCAAAGGCAGTCCTGTCAAAAATGCACATGAATTTGGGCATGGATTTTTCAGAATAAAGACACTGCTCACTTGTCAGTGCCAAAACCTGAGACTTTTTCCTTTATGCCCATGTCCTTGGTAGCCCTTCTCTCAGGAACACCTTGACTTTGAGGTCAGATTTGGCCAGATG
Source organism: Ammospiza nelsoni (assembly GCF_027579445.1). Classification (NCBI taxonomy): domain Eukaryota; kingdom Metazoa; phylum Chordata; class Aves; order Passeriformes; family Passerellidae; genus Ammospiza; species Ammospiza nelsoni. The sequence continues at coordinate 2,307,942 of NC_080646.1, read as the reverse complement.
TGCTGTGTGTGTCATGTAGAACAAGCCCTGCTGCTCCCACTTTCTGTTTGCAGAGGCTCAGGGCTTTCAGATGCAGGTCAGTTAATTAACTCATACACCAGCACTAATAAAACAACATCAGATAAATCAGGCAGTGTTTATTCCCTCCCGAGGTGGCTGCCAGGCTGTCATGGCCACGTAGTCTGGTCACCTCACAGTCCCCATCTCCTGCTGGCCTGTTTGTTCTCTCAGTGACACTGGGGAGATGAGCAGTCTCCTGTGTACCCTGGGCTGCCTTCAGAGCCGTGTGATGCTCAAAGGATGCACGGCTGCTGCCCATGGGAAGCACCTCACCTCTTGAGCAGGGGCTGGGCTTGCTTTATCTCTTCTCGCGTGCTTCCCACAGTACCTTTTATTCCAGAAGTGAGTTTGGATTCTAATCTGTGGAAGTTTGGTTTTTTTTACTGGTTTAATATGTCTGTAAGCAGAGCTGTCTGTAATGGGTGATAAAACTTGTTCGTGGTGGGCTCTGACAGATTCTTGAGGCTGTTGCTTTTCCATGGATGTCAGTGTTGCCTGCGTGTTGCTGTGACAGAGTTTGAGGTGAAGAGCTCTTGGGTTTATGAACAGGATCCTTGTGATCCTTGTTCAGGAGAGTTCAGCTGTGCTGGAAGAAACACTTGTGCTTAGTGGGCATGTGCTCTCTGCAGACAGGGGCTCCTGTTTGGGGGAGATAAAGGTGCAGTGAGCAGTGCCTGAGCAGCAGGTTGGCTCCAGCTGGGCTGTGACTGGCACGCTAAGGAGGGCTGCTCTGGAGCTCACTTCACAGCTGGCTTTTTCTCTTAATGACTTGCTTTGAAGGAAGGAGGGGGGCAGTCATCTGAGGAATGTGGTTTTTGGAGTCACCCTGCAGAATCCTGGCTGCTGTGTTTGGCAGGGCTGCCTCCCAGCTCAGTGCCTGTGGCTGGAATGCTGGCTGTCCTTGGGAGCAGGAAGCTGGGGAAGCCAGCAGGCGTTGCCGGCGGCTGCGAGCAGAGCTGGCTGACACAAGGGGCAGGACGAGCTGCTGCACCAGCCCTGCTGGTGTTTGCAGTGCTGGGAGCTGCACCACGGACACCTCAGGCTGCTCAGAGCCTTTCCCCAGCTGCTGGGGTCTCTCCTGAGCTGGGTGTTGTGGCCAAGGTCTGTAACAACCTTCCTGTCTTTCCAGCCCTCCTGAGGCTGGTCTGGTTGGGACAGTGATGGAAGTTGGTGAAGGTGCTTCCCTTGGAGGTGTAGCAGGGTCCCTGTTAAACTTATCCACTCCTGGATTCTCAGATCAAGCACTTTGGGTAGATGGCTTTGGCCATGGGAAATACGAATCCAGTGTCGTTAGCACAGCCCGAGTATGTGATCTGCTGCTACAGGTGGAGTAAGGGATAAAAGCTCTTCTTTCTTCTCCCATATACAGAGGACTTTTAGATGGGGTGCATCATACATGTGGTGGGCTTCCTGTCCCGCTGTGGATTCTAGATGAGGTTTTGAGGACCTTTCCCATCTGTGACTTAGAGTAATGGTCCCTATCCAGATTGTTCTGTTCCAAGATGTCTAGACTGCCAGGGCTGATTGTTGTGCACACAAAGCTGCTTTGTATCATCTGGCAAATGACAGAGACTGGTATTATGATCCCAGCCACCCTGAGCATTCACAGCAGGATAAAGCATCCTTAAAGTAAACTGGAGTGTGCCTCCCTTCCCTGCCTGGCTCTGTGCTGTCTCTGTTCCCACACCGCATTCTGCCGTGGTTTCATCTCCAAGGAATCCCATCACCAAGGAAACAACATCAGAGAATTAACATCGAAAAATCGAGAGATTTCCTCTTTTGTTGCCTCTGTACACCTGAAAATGAATGGAACCCCAGTGCAGGCTGAGCAGCCAAGGCCTGGCCCAGCTCCTCCTGGGCAGCAGTGTCTCTTTTTCCCAGCTCTCACAGTGCAAGGCCTGTCTCTCACAGTTCCCTATTATGCAGTGATGCATTCTGCTAAATGTGCCCTTAATAAGGTCTTATTCAGCTCCTGAGCAGAGCCCAGAGTGCTGTGTCTTCATTAAAAAGGGCACATCTTCATTAGGCCAGAGCAGTTCCAGTGCAGGCTTGGCTGCTGGGCATTCTGCCCCAGTGAGAGCAGGTTTGGGCTGTTCCCCCTCCCCTGCCCTGCCACAGCAGCACAGCTCACCAGGGAAGGGCAGGTTTCAGCATTTAGGCTCTGGCTGCACCAAGCTTTGCTCTGCAGAGGAGGAAGCAGCAGGTAGCAGCAAATTTGGGGCTGTTGGCAGTGGATTCACTTGGGGAGGTGTGTTGGCAGGGCTCTTGGGGAGGTTGTGGAAGTGAGGATCATAGGAAGATGTTCCCAGAGTCAGGAGTAGATTATCAGTAAGGGAATTGGTGCTGTTAAGATTATTTTTAAGGCTTTGGGGCTGATATTTGCTGTCAGATGAGGCTGTTACACAGAGGGCACCCTGTGTGAGTCCTGGCTGGTGGGGTGGAGCCAGTGTGTCATACATCAGGCACTTGTATGAACTTGTTCAGGAAATTCTCTGTGAAACTGAGGGTTGCTGCTGCTGGAGGTGCTACCGGAGAATTCCCAGTAACAAAGGTGGCCAGAGGCGTTTCCTGTTGATGGGAACAGGCATTGTTCTGCACTGGGAGTGAACTGGCTGCCAGCCCTGAGCACGAAGCTTGTCCTGAAGGTGCAGAGCAGATTTCTCCAGCTCTGCTCCTCCCACCCCACACACGGGCTCTGCTGAGTGCTGCCACGGGGCCAGGCTGAACCCTGTCTGCACATTCACACACCGGGCTGCAGGTGGCTTTGAAGGCCTGGTTTCAGGGGTTTCACTTTTCTTGTTTATGTGTAAGATGGTTGGAAAGAAGAGCAAGTGTGAGAAAGGGTGAAATCAGAAAATCCTTTAACCTGTTCAGCTTTTGTTTGGTTGCCTCGATGACCTGATCTGTACCTGACTGCATATGAAAAAGCCATTTTAATGTAGTTTGTTCCTTCTGAGTTTGAGCTGGGGCTTTTTGTAAAACTGAGCTTTAGCAAGCTTTTATTTTTTTAATGGTTTTCAGATTCAAATTTGCAAGTGAGTTCCACACGTTCTATTTTTGGTGTCCTGTGTTTCCTTTCTGGGGGTGAAGTGCTACACACACTTTACTCTCTCAAGTGCAGCTGAAGTGCTGCTGTAGCTGCTCTGAGTTTTTGTGCAGCACCATCAGCCACGACAAGCCCCACCAACAGGGCAAGGCTCTTGGTGCAGGTGTTTATCCCATGCTCTCTGATTCCTTTGTTGAGGATCTCTTCATGTGGAGCCCGTATTTCTCACACAGCACATTTTGTAAAGGGTTTCTGTGCTGCTGCAGGGGCTGAGTCTCCCCCTTTGGGCCCAAATCAACCTTTTCTGACGATTTAACACTGCTTGGTATGATAGATGTGATGGGTGTGCTCAGCAGGAAGAAATTGCCCTTGCAGTCCTATCAGGGAGAGAAATCTGGAATGGTTCCCTTTAATCCTGTTTGTGGATACATCAGCAAACATGTGACCTTGTCCCTGGACAGTGTCCTTGGAGCTTAAGAACCTTCAGAAGGAATGGATGGGCACATAGTTTCTCATTCATAGCACGGAGATTTGTGAATTCTGTCCATTTACTGACTCTTATCTCAAGGAAAGTAAAACAGTTGTTAAAAAAGTAATTTCTGTTGCAAATATATATTTTATTTTCTGTATCTAGAAAACACCACAATTGAACTTTGTGTGGAAGCTTCATTGCATTACTTGTGTAATTGCAAAGCTGTGGCTGGTTTCCCCCAGGTTTAACTCTTGGGTGGCATTTTGCTGGTGTGCACATATTGATCAGCTCTTTCTCCTCTTCCAGAGATCTATCGGATTGTTTCCCAGAAGCAGATGTCTGACAGACGTGAGAATGACATGTCCCCAAGCAACAACGTGGTTCCCATCCACGTCCCTCCAACCACTGAAAACAAACCAAAGATGCAGTGCTGTCAGAATATATAAATTGCCCATTCTTTCCTAAAAGGCTGTGTATATTCCCCAGGTCCAAGATTTAAATATATTTGTAATTCTCGTGGTTACATTCTTGTGTTCAGTTACTGCTTATTATTTCTCCATGTCTTAAACACTTTGATTTCAGTGTTTATCAATCTCTTTCTTGGATGTGGCTGCAGTATTTTCCCAACACCAACCTGTCAGTTTGGGCTCAGTAAATTGTTTGGAACTCAGCTAATCCCTTCCCAACATGATGCCCACTAGTCAGAGCACTGACACCTTTGGAGAGCAATTGAAGACATTATCCTGCTTCTCACAAAGCAATTACTGTCAGGTTAACAAGGAAAATCTCTCTGGGCAGAATAATCTTTCCTTGTCTTAAGGTGCATTCTGCATCTAAAGCTTGGCGAAGCTCTGAAGTGCAATTTTATTGTAAGTTAAATGTTTTTGGCTACATCTTCAGATTGTCAAGTGAAGTTTTATAGGATATTATGGGGGAGAAAAGAGAATTTCTTGTGAACAAGCAGCAGTTAGCAGCAGTTGTGGCTACATGTGAGTGAGGTGCTGTGGTTTGGCACCTGCTGCAGAGGAGGTTGATGTGAGGCACAGCTGCTGGGACCCCACGGAGGTGCCCCTTGTGGAGGAGGTGAATGCAGGAGCCACGTCCTGAGGAGGGTGAGGAAGGGTCACTCCAGCTCTGGAGCTTGCAGCATCTTTCTGCTGCTGGAGGCTTGGCCTCCACAGTGCTGGTGCTATCAGGATTTGAGGATGCCTTTTTTTCTTTCATGGGACACAGACTTGAAGGTGTTGGCACGTATTACATATCACATCTATTAATGCATGCCACATATATTAATATATACAAGTGCTTGAGTTGATGAATAAATAACTTCCACTACCTGGCCTTAGTTTTCAGTTCTGGTTGATCCAGTATTTTTAAATTATTCCAGTGGTTTGCTGTATGTTCTTCAACAAAACCCTCTGGAGTTTTCTGTCTGGATGTGTTCCTCCTGTGGTCTGTTGCTCCATGCCAATCCTGTCCAATCTGCCTGTTCAGGGATACATGAACTGTGCCTTCTGTCACTCGCTCTGTGCTGTTCCTGAGCACGCCTGACGCTGGCACTGGGGGCCACAGCCACTGCATTCCCACAGGATGTCAAGGAACTCTGTTGTGCAAATGCCTGCAGTTATTTATACAATTACTGGGAAATAATTGATTGTAGGGGACGTTTCTCAAACTCTGATATGACCCACTTGGAAGATCCAGATGTGGTTGGCACTTCCAGCTGTGTTCTGTTCCCAACCTTTCTGTCTCGCGGTGCTCATGATGTGTGAGGCACACGGAAGGCATTGCTGTAGTCGGTCACTTCTTGTTTTTTACTCCATTTCTCCTCCTGGTATTAGTTCTGAAGATGCTATTTTGATCTGTTTGTAAATTACTTTGTATTTTATGCATGTACTGTACTTTGATTCATTATTTTTTTAGATTGATTTAAAATATATTCATCCATGATTCTAATAAAGAATTACAGGGGACAACTCACTGTGGTGTTGGGTGCACTTTTTGGGAGAATTGGGATTTGACCTGAAGGTTTTATCTTATGAGCTTCTTGGAAGAGGCAGTGAGAAGACACTGAAGTGGAAGTGTCCCTGGAAAAGGAGCTGCAAAGGTTGTGTGGCACAGTTGCCTTCCCTGAGAGCAGCTCTGAGCTTCCTGGGGCTGCTGCAGTTTGTAGCCAGGGCACTTTGGCAGCTTCAGGAAGCTTTGAAACTTAGAAAATTCTGTGAGTTCCCTCTACTCAAACCTCTGAATAACTTTTGCAAACCTGTTTTTTTTCCCCATGTTGCCACGAGGAAGAAAATCCGGTGGGAGACGAACTCCTGCCTTCTGCAGCAGATGATGGAAGCTTTGGATCCTGCTGTGGTGTCCTGATGAAAGGTGGGATCTCTCCTGAGCAGGGTGTTGTCACCAAGGTGTGTGACAGGGTGTTGTGACCATGAACACCAACGGGGCAGCACTGGTGGCCTGGGGAGTGCTCTGAGGGTGAGCTGAGAGCCCAGCCCCTCACTCACTGCAGGAGCTGTTCTTGCAGCACATCCTCTGCCCGTACTGGAGCAGATTTTGGAAATAATTGATTTCCCTTGGCAGCCACATTCCAAATTTGTCAGCTGGAAATGCAGGATGACTTTCACTCTGCTTCCTTTTCTCTTTCCTATGAGCAGGTGATTTGACTCTGCTGTCACATCAGTCTGGATTTTGTGTGGTTTTAGGCAAAACTCTTTCTCGTGCAGCAGATGGAATTGCAGTGCAGATGGTGGGAGCACAAACCACTGTGGGAGGATGAGGCCTTCTAAAGCAAAATCCAGTGGGGTGTGTACAGAAAAGGAACTTCTCACCTGGGAAATGCTTTGCCTGCTGTTCTGGGGGTCTGTGCTGTGTTTCCCTAAGGATTGCAGGGACCTGGCTGCAGATCCTGGCCTGGGCTGGGTCACACTCCTGGCACAGGCAGGTGCTTCCAGAGGTGTTTTGGGAGAGACAATGCAAGTCATCATTCCATCTGAATGCTTTCCAATGGGGGATTGTCCTGTTCAGCTGCTGATTAATCCTTCTGTTCCATAACTGGCACTACTTGTGTACTGAAGTGTGTCCTCCCTGCTCATGGGAGACAACTGATGGTAACAGACACTGCTTTGGGCCCTGGAAGGAGCTTTCTGAGATTCTGGGAATTCCATATAATGCTTCAAAATGGGCTTTGCTTGCCAAAAGGTTTCGCTGTCATCTACATACTCGAAAGCCCCAACTTTTAACAATTATTCAGCGAGTGTCAGTGGCTCCTGTCTTTGATGGGAGTTGAGGTTCTGACTCTAAAGCAGAAAGGACATGGAGTTGTTCTGATTTAAAGACATTTTTATTAAGCTAGAATTACTTACTCTATAAATTCAGACCTGATGAATTTCCAGCCTTAAATAGCTTATTGAGTGTGCCTTGTCAAATAAGAAGATTACACGCTGGGCTTTAGTTAACAAGATTTTTAGAAATATGAAGCACAAATATTGAAAAGCTTCAGCATCTAGCAGTGGCTGCATTGCCTGGGACTCATTAATTCTGCAGGTGTTTCCACTGCAAATCTGTGATTTATTCACTGGGCTCCCTGGGAGCTGCCCCGTGTCCTGTCCCATGGCTGCGGGGTGACCGTGGGTCCCCAAGTGTCCACACAAGGCCTGGGAACCTGTGATGGCCCAGGGCAGTGTCACCACACCTGGTGGGTGGGCAGGGCCTCTCCCAGCTGGCATTGAGCATTCCCAGGAGTCTCACTGAGGTCAGACTGCTGAGGAGCTGGGAGAAGGGTGTGCAGAGCTGCTTACCTTTGGTTTACTCCAACTTGGAATGGCAGCACTGGTTTTTCTGAGCCATCCTGCCACTTCTGTCCTAGCCTGGTGCCAGGGGGTTTTGGCTGGGGGGAGCAGCCACATCACCTGGAGAGCTCAGATTAGTGCAGGGCTGGAAGTTTGGCTCTGCAAATGAGTACGTTGGAGAACTACACATTGAGAGAAATTCAATTTATTTTGTACAAGGTAGGATACCTTTGCACAGTGAACAAATATATTACAAATCTGTCTTGCCTTAAAAAAGTATTGCCATTTTGGTGCCTGTTTCCTAAGCTAACGCTGATATACAAGAAGGTACTTTTTTTTTGTTGGTTTTGTTGTTGTTTTTTTTTTTCCTGTGAAGCTCTATGCACATCATTGCATTTGGTTTCAAAATCCTGCTTTGAAAAAAACCAAACCAAACAACTGAGCACATCTCTGCTCTCTGGAGTCTCATTGCAAACTACAGCGACACACAAACGTGGGTCAGGCCAGCAGCTCAGGCTGCTTGTGCTGGGTGCCAAGGTGGGTCCTAACAAGAGTATTCCTTATCCAACTGCCTTTCTCTTGATATTTTTGAGGTAAATCTTTCTATTCATGTACGCAAAATATATTCCTACTGGGCCTACAAAATAATTGTTTCCTTACATCTCAAATAAGGCTTTCCTGGAAAACAAAATTGCTATTTCTGATCAGCCACGGCCCCCATGCACACATGCAGCATTCAGGAAGCCTCGTGGGCAGGATCCTGCAGGAGCCTGGGGGTGTCCTGGGGGTGTCCAGGCTCAGGCTGGGGGTCCAGAGCCAGCCTGAGCACCTGGAGAGTGCTGGCTCCAAGGGGAAGGGCTCCCAGGGGCAGAATGCCCAGAGCCAGGGGCTGTGATCCCAGGCATGGGGGCTGAGCCCACCTCTGAGGACACAGCTGGGTCCCACCATGGTGCTCCAAGGATCCAGGAGTATTCCCAGAGCTGGGATCCAGCTGCTGCCCCCGAGATGGAAGGCTCCTCTTGCCAGTCCTGAGCCCTGCAGGTCACTCCTGGGATCGTGCTGTGAGCAAACCCACGGGGCTGGTGTCATCCTCTTCTGCTTCCATCAGACTGGCAAATGTGCAACAGAATATTTTTTATATTTAAAAGGCAATCAACTTGCTACTTCCACGTTTGCCTAATAAAATTACATACTTAGAGTCAATACTACTTCATGCTCAAAATCTACAAGGAACTAACGGCAAGTAGTCTACTTTCTAGGTCAATAGAGAGTATAAATTAAAAAAAAATATTGTGGTGGCTCAGTCCAAAATTTTGCCATGGGTCAGACCCTTGATAATTACTTCACAAACAGCTGCTGAAAAAGAAAACCCAGTTTCAGCTCCATTTAATGACATTTCAGGTAGAATCATCAACGGATAAAGTTGTACTACATGGTAATGCACATCAGATTAAGAGGTGTCATTGGTGGCATGCTGACAGTGAACTGTGGGGAGATGGTTTGGGAAGATGGGAGAGAGAAGCCGATGTGGCTCAGCTTTGAGAAAGGAAATGAAACCAGGGCTGGTCTGTGCAAACCTGCAGCATCCCAGGGCAGGAATTGGAGGGGCAGCAGTTTAAATTGCCTGACAGATCTGCTGGATTTAGCTACCAAAAGAGAAGCTGCATAAGGAAAATCAAAGCCTACCTGTGCCAATCAACATTAAAAGTGTGGTGAGTGTGAGACTCATTGTGGATACTCCATTTGTTAGCAAAGATCAGGGGATGTTTGGAAAGATATTAAAAACTGCACAGAAAGTGTCTGTGTTAATATTCCTCAACTCAAATTCTCTGGTACTGAATATAGAGATGACAATCTCAATGCTAATTACCAAGCATGATCTGCACTGGTTACACATGGTGATGGCAGTAAATGAGCTTTCCAGAGAGTGAAATGACAAGTTTCCCTGCTCTCATTCAGAAAAATGTCCATTCCCATGAAAAGATGAAAATAAATTCCAGCGTATTCCTAGTCACCTTGTTCCTAACAGTAAAAGGTTTCTTGCTGCAGTCAGTAGAAATGTACTTCCTGAAGTCCTTCTCTTAGCATGTTTTTGTGGTTTATTTTACAGCAAAGCCAGGGTTAGAACACGCCACAGAGAGTTTTTGCCTGGAGCATGAAGACACCTTCCTGGGGTGATGTGCTCCAGTCCCACGTGGAGGAGGCTCTCGTTAGTTCCAGGTACCCATACAAAAATGTCTTTATAAATAACATCATGCAGCAGCAGTTGGCCCAAGCTGATGTTGTGTTAAGTCCTTGCCAGTCCGCATAAAAGGAAGGAATGGCTTCTCCTCTGCTTCCTCACAGTCTGTGTTGGCAGCACAGTGCCCAGTGAAGTCCATGCCTCTAGGACTGCTTGTCCCAGGAAGGGCCATGCGTGGGGCTGTGCCGGACGGGCAGCAGGTCGTAGTGCCCAGGAATGTGACTGTTCCTGGGCAGGTCATAGGGGTTCTGGAGGTAGCTGGCACTCCGGCTGCGGGCGTCTTGGACTATGCTGACAGTGGGCTCTGGGGGAGCAAGGAGAACGGGGTTGTGGTGACCAGCAGCAGTCCCAAAACTCCTGATCCTTGTGAATCCCTTCCAGCTCAGGACATCACCACTGTGGCTCAGCTCCCCAAACCAGCCCACCAACGCTCAGGCCTTCCCCCTGCCAGTTCATCCCTGTGCCACGCCAAGCCCAGGATCTGTGTGCCACACAGGGGAAACCAGCCTCTCCACCAACCCCCCGTGGCACCCACTGCTTACCAACTTCGTAGATGTTTTTATTGGCTGTTGATGAAGTTGGCATTTCGGAATACGGGGACTCCCTGTGACCAGGTGATTTCATTTCCACGTAGCTGCTCTCGGAGTGTTTGCAGGTTAAAATGGGGGGGTCTTTAATGGTGGCGTATGGGTTTTCACTGCTGTTCAGGGAACAAGTGCTGGAGCTGCACACAGATTCTTTCATATAATCTGCAAAACAAGAGCAGAGTGGGTGCGTCAGGATCATTAGCTTAATTAGGTTAATTACAACTGAGCCTCTGCAGGAAGGCTGGGGGGGACAGGGGGGCAGGGGATAAGGAAGATCCTTGAAGCCTCCAGCACAGACACCCGGTGCTTGTGCTCTGGGTGTTCCAGACCATTGCATCCACCACTCAGTAGCAGGAAAGAAATGAAAACCTGCTCAGTACTGAAGGTTTTCCTGTGAGAGGTCCTAGCTGCCGTTTACTGCAATGTTTAATTGGAGGTGGCAATCCTTTCCCTCCCTCCCCCTCATCCCTGCAGAGCCGTGCTCATCCCGCTCTGCCCCGCAGGCCCAGGGCGGCTGTGGGCGCTCGGCTCTGCAGGCAGGAGCTGCTGCTGGGCCCTGGGCTGCTCAGCCAGCTGAGAGTGAGCCCCGGGGCCTTGGGCACATCCAGGGTCCTGTGCTGGAGAGCACAATGCTGCCACAGGCTCTGAACTGCCCCAGGGCAGCCTCTGCGTGTGCAGCCCCAGCCGGTTTCGGGGTTATCCAGCATCCTACAATTGGGGAATGCTTGGGTTTCCACAGAGGAGGACAAGCCTCCATCTGAGCCTCACTTTTGCTCTGCTTTTTTCTCCCCTTTGCTGTAGACATCTCCTGCTCCTCTCCCCTGGGCTGGAGAGGAGGTGACAGAGGCACTACTTGGGGTGAACAAGGTTGGCGTGAGAGCTGCGACCACCACTCGGTGACCCTGGCTGGGATAGGCCAGCCTGCTGCAAGGTACAGTGCCAGTCTTGCTTTAAAAATAAAAAACAATAGAGAATAAATAGGTCTTAACATTGACATTCAAGAACGTGCCATTGCTGCTGTGTGCATCCTGCTGGGCAGTGCCAGTAATTTAGAATTAGAGCGATGCAATGAAAGATGAGGCATTTTCTTGTGCTGGGTTACAGTACAAAGGCAGATCCTGGTATATATGAAATACTCCCGGTGAAATAGTGGGACTTGCAAAATAGCTGCAATCCCAGCTGCCCCCGCTGTCTAGTATGGGAGACAAAAAGAGAAATTCAGGTTAAGAAATAGACAGACAACATGACATCACTTCTCCAAACCTCGGCTCTGAGCCTGCCAGCCCCGTCCTGCTCCCTCACACACCAGGTTTGCTCCACTGTGAGTGACTGTCCCTCCTTCAGCTCTGGGCTTGTGTCTGTGTGTCCATCACCCCTGGCTGGTGCCCCTGGTCCTGGTTCAGCCCTGAGGGAGGTGTCACGTGTTGCCTTTCTGGGCTCTGATTTCAGTGGTACCAACAAGTCTGGAGAGCCCTGGGCTCCCAGGGTCAGTGGAAGCAGCTCCTGGGAAGCTCCACTGCACACAAATAGCTGGGACCATCAGGGATGGGGGGCTGGCAGAGGCCTGGCACCAGTGCAATGTTTATTTAGTTAAAAAAAACTTAGAAACTCCTTGTCTGACATCAGCCTGGGTGAGATGAGCAGTGCCTTTGCTTCCAAGTGAAACATGCCAGGTTTGGTACATGACAGGAGATGGGAACCAAAGCAACAGTGACATTCCCTGGCTGTTGGCTCCAGGTTTGTCCCTGCAGTGTCACCAACCCCAGCCCAGCACAAGTGAGTGGAAAACTGCCCCATCCCATCCTCCTACAGAGAGATGGGGCAGCCCTGTGAGACCAAAGGCTTCTGCACATGAGTGAGCTCAGTGTTGGCTTTTGCTGTGTATGTGACTTAAATCCAGGTGCCCCAGTCTGGGATCTGTTGGTGTTAGAGGTGAGGAAACCATAGACAGACAAATGAAAGGCTCAGCTCTACCTGCCAGCAGCTTACAGCTCCTGGTGGATACTCCAGGATCATGGAGCTCGTTAGGAGAGCCTGGGCAGCCTCTAATGAGCCAGCTCTGCATTTTGGGGTGAGGTACATGAAGATTATCTTCAATTTGCTTCTCTATTTCCAGCAGTGCTGCTGAGCAGATGCTCACAGGGTGAAAAGCAGGATTCCCTCTGTGCCCCAAGAGCCCCCTGCAAAGTGTTCCCTGTCACACCATGGCTGGGAGGGAGCAAATCAAAGCAGAGCTGGTGTAGATTCAGGAAATGTTGATTTATAAATGATTGCTGGCTGCTACAGCAAAGAGCAGAGTGAGAATTCCTCCTCCTGCAGAGCTGCAGGTAAATAGCTGTGTGGTTTGTTTATGGAATTAGGCACATTGGAGCTGGCAAAGGCAAAAATCCCAGCACATCAGCTGTTTTATTTCATCCAGCTCAGCTACTTTTATCTCCCTAAGCTAAAATCCACCTGTACTGCAGTTAGGGCTGGCAGTGCCTCCCAGGCAGGTGTCCCTCAGCCCTTCCCCTCCCAGCACCAGCTGGAAGAACCAGTGAATGCCACTTGGGCTGCCCAGACTTGTTTGGCTCTCCCAGGAATTGCCTTTTCCCAGGAGATGTTGAGAAACAGCCTGAGACCATTCCTGCTGACGTAAACACAGCTCTGGGTCTGCCTGGGACCAGACCTTTGCTTGGGACACAATATATTTTCTGGAGCACCAGTGGATGTTTGGGATTCTGGGTACATCAGGGAGTCATTAGCCCTCAAGAAACATTATGTGCAAGATCATGGAGGATTTGACTCTGAAGGCTGTAGAGTTATTTTTTATTAAGGTAATTTGAGGATAATTAAGAAGTCTGGCATCAATTGTCAAATTTTGTTTCATGAATTAATTTAAGCAGAACAAACATATTTAGAGATTCTCAGCCCATGGTGCTGCAGCCATGTGTGAGCCCTGGCTGTGCTGCCTCCTCATCCCTCCCTGCCACAGGGTCCAGCTCTCATGGAGGTGAAAGCTCTGCTCCACAGTGCTGGGGCTCACTGGAAGCACTCAATCAGCTGGACTTCCAGAGAAATATTGCGAATATGCTCTAATTTTGAAGTCCCTGCCTTCTGTGTTGCCTGGATACCAATCACCAGACCTTTGGAGGGTTTATTTTTGTTAGCAGGGACTGGAAACGTCCCTCCCCCAGACTGGGTTCCTCTCTTGTGTCCTGAATTTCCCCTGGTGTGCTGCAGACCAGCCCTGGATGCCCCAGCCAGGTGGGAGTGCTGAGGGGAGGTGCTGTGCCCTGGTGCAAGGTGCTCTCCTGTTTAACCCTTGCTGGGATGAAGTGCCTGTGCTGGCTGCTGTCCCTGACCTGGCCAGCCCTGGCTGCTGCAGGGACAGTGACACACTGAGGGCCCATTGCTGCTTCTCAGAGAGCCTCAGGAGTGGGACCACTGCTTCTCTCTGCTGGGGTTTTCCTGGCTCTTCTGCAAAGCATGGGTGTTTTTCCTTAAAATGGTCATTCCTGAGGTCACATAATTCCATCAGTGCAGCACTATTCATTTAAAAACCAAACCTCTAAACACAGAAGGACTCAGCTGAAAGGAAGAGCTCAGGAATGGCATCATTGAGCACCATGCACAGGAAAGAAACTGCTCAGAAACCTGCTCTGAAAACCCTCGTGCCGGGTGAGCCCCTGTCACCAGGTGCCACAGGGCTGGCACTGTGACAGCCAGCCCCTCTCTGCTGCTGTCAGACTGGCCTGGACAGCCGGCAGCCCCAGATCTCTGTGCCCAGCCCTGGAGCTCCACAGCAGCTCAGCCACCACAGCCCTGGTGCCAGGCTGCACAGGGGACACCCCTCTGCTGGTGCCCTGCTCTGGGCACAGCCCCCAGCCCTCAGAGAATGGGGCAGCAGGAGGTGGCCCAGGTTCTCCACAGCTGGGCCTCAGCCTCAAGCCTCCTGTGCCCCTCCCTGCAAGGCTCTGTCTGGTCCAGGGCCACCAGAGACCCCGTCCAACTGCAGGACAGGCTGTCCCCAGGTAGACCACACTGGTGGGAAAAGACATGGGTTGAAACTGGATGAAAGCAGCTAAAAACCAGGCACCTGCCTGCCAAGGCTTTTTGCTGACAGAATCCAACTGTTTGGGACTGGGAGTTTGTTCCTCTCCATATTCTGAGGAATGTGGTGAGTCAGGGCCTGGCAGGGCAAGGAGAGCTCACTCTGAGCATTGGGCACATTCCCAGCTCCTCCTGGGATGAGACTCCCCTGGGACTGGGGCTGCCTGAGCCCAGGAATGGACCTTCAGAGGGGCCTTGGGAACCTTCAGCCTGCTTCTGAGAAGGTAAGGCAGATTCTGAGAAGGTAAGGCAGCTGCTTCTGAGAGCCCTCAGCTCCTCAGTGCCTGCAGGTGAGCTCCCAAATGTTCCTGGGAAGCCAGGTGTGCCCCTGTGTCCCTGCCAGTGCCAGCCCTGCCTCTCTGAGGCAGCTGAGCTGCCACAAAGAATTCCAGCTGTGGCTTCTGAGCCTGATTTTTCAATTTACAAAGAGATAACCATGTAAAGGAAATGGTTCAGATCCTAAAAACTAAAGGAAATATGTAGCAGCTGCAAATGCATTTCACAGTTCTCTGTCACTGTGATTATTTTTCTCTCCCCACTGGTCCCCCAGGTGTGACTGTGCCTATGGATGGGAGTTCCTCTGCATGTGCTTAAGGCACCTTTGTAAACACACTAAGTTAGTTAAAACTAATGAAGTTAATAGCTCCATGTAGAGGGAACAACTAGCTCTATTATAAGAAGATTTTTCTTTTGAAAAAGGGAATCATTGAAGTAGCTGAAACCAGTGGATTGAGTATTTTGTATATCATAAATCATATATATCATATCCATACATAATCCATGCAATATTTTTACTTTAGCTTTATGAACAAAGACTTGGTTGCTGGTTCTTGGTTTCCTTTGGTGATTCTGTGTGGTAAGGTGATGTTCTACAAATATTGCATCCCTGTCTTTTGAAAACAGCAGCTACAAAGTGAATATTGATCTCTAGGCCTGGCTATAAGCTGGTTAATGCTTTTTATGTGGAATAGCTTTTGATATTCCCTGTTGGCTGAGCCCAGGGTGTGGCTCTGGAACACCTGAGCCGTGGCAGAGCAGGGGTCTGGCAGCAGCCCCAGGGCACTGCAGGAAGAGGCTGGGTGGTGTTTCCCTCCTGGGCTCCCTGAGGGACATTCCCAGGCCTAACTCAGATCCAGGAGCTGGCCCTGAGAGCTGCCTGTTCCCCAGGACACAGATTCCTTGCTCCATCTTCTGGAACACAAACTCAGTGAGCTACACCCCAGCCCAATCTGCCAGGAGCTGTGGGAACCACTGTGCCAAGCGTTCCCGTGGCGCAGATGGAACTGGAATATTGAGAATGTAAACGTGGAGCAAAGTGAAATGTAAAACCCTGGGCCCTGTGACTCATCTGAGATCCTGTTTTGGACTGCCCTGGAGTCAGTGCTGGTGCCAGCATGAGGGGACCTCGGCCTCAGGGAGGGCTCTTGTCAGCTCTGCTCTCAATCCCTCTCAGCAGAGGGCACGAGCAGGGGCAGCTTCTTTCCTTGGGGCTTTCCTTTACTCAGCGTGGCCAGAGCCAGGCAGGGAAATGCAGCACTGTGCCACCAGCAGCTCCCAGGGCCCCTGTGGCCGCTGGGTCCTGCCTGAGTGTGCCCTGGCCAGCTCTGCATCCATCGTCCATGGCCCAGGAGCGCTGGGAGCCAGGCAGGCAGCTCAGGGTGCTGGCTCTGTCCCTCCCTGCCAGGCTCCTATCTCACCTCTTCTAGGACACCCTCCTCACACCTGGGCAGGGTTCTGCAGCTCTGGATACCATACCTTTGAAGCTTTTTTCCATTATGTATGTGTTCTGACGTCTATCCATCCCACAAGCACCTGCATAAAAATGATATATAATGGAAAACAAATAAATATTTATGTAAATTGGATTGCTTTGACTACTGAGCAGCATATATTCTTCCCTCTAAATTGTACATCAAGGCCCTCATTTAGGGGGGCTCTTAAGCACATCCTCAGCTGTAAGCACACACTCAGCTCCAGTGGGGAGTCTGGAATTATGCATGTGCTTAAGAGTTTCCCTGGAAGGGAGAGCTCTCTGCAGCAGGGTTACCAAGAGCTGCCATCCATCAGGAGATCAGGATAAAAACCATCTGCTGAGACATTCATTACTGGAATGGTGTGAAAGAAACCTAAAACATGCCCTTTCAAATCTGAGTCTGCAGGTTGTGTTGCAGCACTCTGTGACTAATTTTAGGCTTTGTTTTGTTTGTGGAGAGTGTATTGTTTAACTCACAGCTTAGACTCTAAGGTGTGCACAATCTTCTTAAATTACCTACTATCACTTTGCTTGTGAATTTGCACAGTTCAGTGACTGAAGTGACAACAGTCCCTAAGTGACCATTGTGCTCTGACAGTGCAGCACCAGGAGCGGAGCTGGCAGCCAACAATTCTGCCTTGTGCAGCTCCAGAGGAACTCACTGTTCCTCACAAGCTGAGACAGAAGGGGATGGGGACCTTTTCCATTTTTACTCCTGCAAATTACCCTAGATATCAATCAAAAGGAAAATCTAATGCAAGCCTTTAAATCTTTTTAGCTATAGAGTCTGGTATTTCCTATTGACTGGGACCATCAATACAGATTTGGTTACTGAGAAATGTCCTTGTGGCTTATGGGATTCCCAGGCAAGTAACTCAGTTACTCTGGGAAAAGAGCCCCACAGACAGCCTGTCCCAGAGGTCTCCCAGCTGTTTGTCCTTGTGTCTCCTCTGGTCTCTGCAGAAAAGTTGTCACAGACATGGGCAATGCTGTACCAGCCCCTTTTTCATGACAGCTTAATTTTTTTTGCTAAATAAGGGAAATGACTAGATTACACAATAAATGTGTTACTGGCACGTTAAAGACAAACCAACCCTTTGCTCTGGTTCTCAGTGCCCATCCCTGAGCACAGGAAGGGGCTGGTGGCACCAAGTGGGCTCTTCTGGCCATGAGTGACCCCCAGTCCATGTGAGCACCTTCTGCTTTGTGTTCACCACATCCAGTTCCCAGACTCACCCTGCTGCAGGGGGCAAGGCAGACTGGGAGCTTTGTGCAGCTCTGTGCTCTTTCCCTGCTGTGTTCTGAGTCAGAGCCAGGAGGATGCAGCCAGTTCATCCCTTGGCCCACGGCCACAGGGCTGGGGCTCCCCAAGGCCAGCCCTGGGGATCACATCCTCCTCCTGCCAGGGCTGAGCAAACCTCCAAGGGCAGCACCTGGGGCTCAGCCCACAGAGCCAGGCTGGGGGAGCACTGGGGAGCTCCCAGCTGGGTCCCCAGGGGAAGGGGCAGGGAACAAAGGGACCCAGGCTGAGCCCTGGGGAGGTGCATTGCCCTTGGGAGGGCCACACAACCCCACAAAGCCCTTCCCAACCAAAAATTCCCATAATTCCTCCTTTAGTTTTCTCTTTTATCTGCTATAATACTGTGGGTTTATGACCCATTTTTTTGTATTCACTGAGTTCCTTGAGAGATGAAATGAATAAAAGATAAATTATTTTTTAAACTGCAGAAGTAGTTAATGTGGAGAAGTCCTAAACCAGCCAGGGATCTGGTACTTCAGGAAAGTCCAGGTTTAAGTTTGAAGCTAAATTATCTGCTGGGGTGAAATCAGAGTCTCAGCTGGAAATAGTTTTCCACACCTTTTGGCTTTGAGAAGAAAGTGAAGTCAGCTGTGAATCAAACTTATAGCCTTTGGTCCTCTGGAATAAATGCAGCTTTGAGTCACTCACGATGTGCTGCAAATCCCCCTTTAGTGTCTGCATCCAGGACTGCTGTTAAAAAAGCATCAGAGATAAACCCAGCCCTGCCTGCAGCTGCTGTGGCCAGTGCTCCAGATAATGAGACAGGAAGCTTTCCTGAGCTCAGGTGAGTGCTTTGGGAGTTTTCACTGCTTGGGATGGGAGCTGGAAGCTGGGCTCTGCCACTGCCCAGTGCAGACTGGACTGGAGCAAGAGGATTATTCACAGGGCAAACAATTCCAGCTCTGCAATACAAGACAGAGAAAATGCAAGGACAAGCCATTCACCAAACAAGGACTAGGCCACCTTGGGCAGGCAGTGACACAGGAAGGTGACAAAGCCTCTTCCTGGCACCACAGAGTCCCCAAACTCTGATGTCTCAAGCCCCCATCCATGGGAATTACTTGTGCTCCTCCCCAGACTCCACTGAACACAATCAGCTCTCTGAAAACCTGGACTTTGAAGCTCACAAAAAAATGTGCAGCAGTAAAAGTACAGGCTTTGTCCTTGCATTTCCCACTTGGAAAGGACACGAACTTGGCAAAGTCTTGCTAAACAGGTAAAACACCTGCAGTCTGGTGAGATCCACTGCAATTAAAAATCCTTATCACTGCAGGTTTGAGGAGATGAGTGTTCAAGTTAATTTTGGTGTGGATATTCTTACAATTTCCATTCCCCAGCTCTGGTTCATGTTTAGGATGCCTGCAGTTTCTAACAGGGCTGTGGTCATTTCTGGGAGCCTGGTTCTCCTCATCTGCTGGGTCCCATCCCTTGGGCTCGCCACAGGAGTCACTGGCTGGGGAACCAGTGGAGACTTTCCATCCATTCCAGATTTCTCTTCCATTTCCCTCTCTCTTCTTGGCCGACTCCCACATCTGCTCTCTGTGACGATCCATGGGGTCACAGCAGAGGAGCTGGGCAGTTGTCCTCTGCTATTTTAAACTTTTTAACTGAATTCAGCCCTGCCCAAGGTTTGACTGCTCTTCCAACACGAGTTGGAGTGTCTGTATTATGAAACTAAGGCTGATCATGGCATCAGAAGGTGGAACAGGTTTTTAACTGTGGTACTTCCATGCTTGATGATGTTTAAAGTCAAGATTCCCTGTGTGACCTTATTAGACTTTTATTTTATGTTTATAATTCAAAGTTGAAGATTTAAACTATCTTCTGAAATTTTCATGAGAGGAACCTGCAGTTTTTATTGCACAACAGTAATACCAAGAAGTGAAAACTTTTTATTTGCATGTAAAAACAGCCTTGATCTGAGCAAGGATTCAATGTTGTGAAAGTTAGCATGAGCAGGCATTAATTCTGGTACTGAGAAGAAAGGGAAAAAAAAAATCTAATTTTCATCAATTAGTTTGAAAAAAGAAAGAAAAAGTTATCTTGGGTGCAAAATGCTATGGGAAAAATTGAGTGTTTTGCTGGAGGCTCCTTAGCTAAAGTATTTATCACTTCTAGATCATTCTTGGTGCAGAGGCATTTAGCATTGTTTCTGCTGGTAAAATAAAATACATGAATGCAGAAGAGAGGTGGCACATGGGGAGCTCAAGACAGCACATGTTAAGCACAAAAAAAGCAAATAGTGTGCAAAAAAAGCAGCAAAATAATAAAAGGAAAATTACTGTGGTTTGAGAAGCATTTGGAAACCCTCACACACTGCCACCTCCTTGTCACATACAGATAAGCACAACAGTGGTTCTGCAGCTTATTACACAGAAAACATTGATGGTGTTAAGGATGAAAAGATTTTGCACTGAAGCTTGACAGGTTTGTGATTTTCCTGATGCAGGGAAGAGTTATCTTTGGAGCGAGGCAGGGGCAGGATGTGATGCCTGGTGCTGCCCTGTGTTCATTCCTTTGCCATGTGAGCTGGGAGATAGTTGACCTTAAAAATCCCATAATACCCCCTAATGCTGCACTTTCCCTCCTCCTGCATATTTCCAGTGAGATGTTACTAATCCCAGGAAAGGAAAGGGCAAAAGCTTTGGGCCACTGACGAGCCAAACTCAGAGTGCTCAGATAGGAAAACAAATAGCATCCAAAGCACTAAATCTGGGCAGGTTTTGAGCTAAGAGCTGCTAAAAACCCTGTTAAAAGTCAAGCCAGGAAGAATAAACTCAGAACAGGCAATTACACTTCACTCTTGGCTTGGTTGCACAGGCTGGTTGTTCAGAATTGCCATGGAATGATTTATTGGGAGATAATGGAGCATTGCACACCCCAGCTCCCACAGAGGCTCCACACCTTCATCAAGATGCCAGTATTTAGTGCTAAGCTTTATTAAGCATGAAAGGAAAAAAAAAAAAAAAGCCCAACTTGAATTTTTAATGTCCTGAGTTAGTCCTTAAAAAAACATTTATAGAGTAGATGATAGTGATTCAACAGAGCAACCTTGGAAGGGAGACTAAAATGAATATTGACTTTGCTTTCCCAGTCTGTGGTTTGTGGTAAAGGAAACAATTTTTAATTCTCCATCTTTCACTACTGGCAATTCTGATTGTGAACTAAAGACAACACCAATATTCCTCATTATTGTTAATGCCTTTATGAAAGGCTGATTTGGTTTTGGAATTGCTCTGAAGTGTACTAAAGTGATTAAAGTGTTTAAAAATTACTGACCTAGTTCATTCAGATAGCTGTAGGGTCTCCAGTCTGCAGTTTCTCTGTCAAGGATTTTGTTACTGAGCTGTTCAAAAAGTATGATAATGGGTTAATGCTGGAAGAGACAGACAGTTCCCACCCCAGACTACAGCCCAAGGATGTCAGGAATAAAAATGGGAGGTGGCTCCTGCCTTGGCCTCACCATCTCAGCCCTTTATCTGTGTGAGCTGGACAGCTGTTCACTAGCATTAGGGAAAATCACAAAGGAAAGTCACTTCACCAAGCCATGAACACAAACATGCTGGAGAACACAGGATTTCCTTTGGAACCACGACTGGGATGCCTGTGGATGTGGGTGACACTCCAGAGTAACCCATGGAGATGGATGGATCACACCCCTACAGCAGCATGCACAGAGGGGCTCCTGGAGCTGGGGCTGCACTGACAGGACAGGCAGGGGACACGAGTTCTCTCAGTTCAAGGAAAATCACTTTGGCAATGATGGAGCACCAAGGTCCCTGTGCATCTGCCAGCAAAGAGGAGAGTCCAGGGCTGCCCTGCAGGTGCTGCTGCTGGGACAGCACCTCCAGAGTGTGCAGTGAGAGGAGAGGGGCCTCTGCTCCGGGGTGCACGGCCCCACTGGGCTGGGACAGGGCAGAGGGGGCTCCACAGAGGAGTGGTCACCAGCTGAGCCCTGCAGGGCGGTCTGGGAATAGCTGTAGGTGCTAAAACTGCCGAGCTTTCCTCCTCACATTATTCCCTTGAAAGCCACACCTGCTGGAATGCAGCTGGTCCAGAGGAAGTGTCAATTCAAGACCAAATCCCAGCCTTGTTTCTGAAAAGGTCTGAAGCCATCACTGCCCTCCTGTGTCTGCTCCCAGACTGGGAAGCCTCCTGCTGTGTTTGGAAGCATTCACCTCTGCTATTTTACTGGATTTACAAGAAAATGCTAAACAAAAAGGAGGTTAAGATTGAAAGAGAGTATTCAAAATTGCCACATTTAATTTTTCCTGATCTACCATTCCTTTTTGCTTAGCTGTCTTAGTAGGTTTTTAGACCTGGAACAAAATCCCCCACTGATGTATTGAAGCCTATTGGGATACTAAATCCCAGCTGGGGCCCAGCACCTACAGCCACATTCCAAGGGCATTTTCACCCCTCCACTGTCCTTTCCAACAGCCCTCGGTGCTGCTGCCACCCCACCCTGGGCTACAACATCCCTGTGTTGTCCCTGTGCCCGCAGTGCTCCCGCTGCCCCCGGCACTGAGGAAGCTCTGCAGGAAATCCGGAGAGCCCAGGAGTCATTTCCTGATCATCCAGCAGCTCCCTGTGCTTCCCCAGCTGGGAATGGAAACACAGACAGTAGAGACAGGGATGGATGGATGGATGGATGGATGGATGGATGGATGGATGGATGGATGGATGGATGGATGGATGGAGCAGTTGGACAGCCCAGCAGTGGTGTGAAGAGCAGATCCATTTGGAATGTGGTGACTGGGAGGAATTCGACCCTTGGCACCATCAGTTCTCCTCAGCAGAGCCCACAGCTTCATTCTTCTCTTCAAAACTTGCAGCCAGAACACAAATGCTGATTTTTCAACCCAGCTGCACCACTTAGAGCACATTTATTAAAGTCTTGGGGTTTCTATTAAAAGCTATGGCTTTGCAGGATTTATAAATCAGCTCACAAACCTAAAATTTTGGCATGAAGAGCTACGGGCTAGAATTGATTTTTTTTAATGAAATGATTTGAGGACATTTCTAAGTTTTTCTGAATGCAATTTTTCTGAATGTGATTATAGCTGTCTCTTTGTGCTACTATCATTTCTTAGCACTCTATAATTTGTTAACTTTTTTTTTTTTAAGATAGAAAATACTTCAATTTTTACTGTGAAGCAAAATTGCTTTTCTGGAGGAAGAAATCCTTCATAGTAAATTTATCCATTAAAATTCCAGGCTGGTAATTTTAGCAATTTGGTTAAAACTACCTCATATCTGGCAACGTTTCCTTTAAGATCAAGGAGATACCAGCCTGAGTAAACAAAGTCATTATCTGCCTGTCTGAAACAGCTGGATAGATGACGGTGGCCACTTGATCACCACCAGCCATTTGTCAATGCCCAGGTTTTTAAGTCCATGGTGATTAGGCAAAGAAGTGCTGGCAGGAATTCCATCATACCTTTATCCTCCAGGAGGGCAATCAATAATTTGACATTTATTTCCCTAAATACTGACTTCAGATCTCTCTGGTCCAAGCTTGTGCTGCTCAGTTTTAGATGCCCATCCTGAATGTGCTGCAGCCATTCTGCAATTGCAGTCCTCCTTTTTCTTGGGCAAGTTTTAGTCAGAGATACTTAAATGGTGCTTTCTGTACTGAATGCCTTTTTATTAGCTGGGTGACATCCAGTCAGACCATTTCCAGTGACCTCTGTTTTGCATTTTCTAATTTTATGTGAACTCTTTGGTAGAATTTAGGACTTCCTTTAATAGATGTGAAACTGCTGGCTTTAAAAAATCAGGACATCTAATAGCAATTGATTTTTATGATGTCTGTAGAAACCAACACCTGGACTTTTGCTGCGATGCTGGAAGGGAATGAGGGTGTAATTATGAGCTTTGCAAAAGCTCAAGGTGAGAATCCTCCATTTTGCAGCAGCCTCATCCTTTACACAGAGTATTCTTCATGAACTTAGCAGAGCTTGGTAAAAGAGATTTGTTTTTACTTCATGTACTTAGTTCAAAAACTCAGACACAAAGCTGGCATTGAAGCCCTGAGAGGGGTTCTGTGAGTGGTCCTGCCAAACACCCTCTGCACAAAACAGGTCCTCAGCATCTGAAATCTGCTCTGTGGTTCAGCAATGAGAGCTCTGGTGTGAAGACACAGATATGGAGGTACGTAATCTCCATTTATCTGCTTTGGAAATTTGTGGTAATTCTGTGGCAAAAGGTCACCCGAGTTCATGTCTGATACTCCTTGGTAACTCGCAGCATCATTACTAGCTGGTGCTGCACATGTCATGAGAAAAAAGGCCAAACCTACTTGTAGGAGCTCATAAGCAAAGGTCAAGGTTTGGCTTCAGTTAAAGTCACAGTAAAACATCTCTTGGCTCCAGTGGTTCCAGCATTTCCCCCAGGCTGACTTGCCAAGCTCTCTCCCAGGGGAAGAGCAATCACTTGTGGCAAAGTGCTGGGAGTTAAAAGCCTGCACTGAGGTGCTGGAGCCTCCTCCTGAACCTCAGAGCTGCAGATCCATTCTCAGGGTCCTTGCACAGAGATGAAGCTCAGCCCTGAAAGCTCCTGCTGGCACCTGGCACGGGCTTGGGGACAGGACTGCAAGGGCTTGGATCCCCCAGTCCATGTGTCCAGCTGCCTTTTACTGCAAACACCCAGGCACACACTCCCTCAGAGAGCTGATCAAGCTCCATTTTAACAGTAATCAGATTTCTTTGTCCCATTAGTCGTCCTGGGAAGCTATTCCAAAATCTCACTGATCTGATGGTAGAAATCTAATTTCCAGCTTCGACGCATTCATGGCCAGTTCATCCTCATTTGTTCTCGAGCCAGCTCTGTCATCTCACTTAAATAGCTCTCCTCCCTCCTCGTGTTTACCTTGCTGTATTTATAGATGGCAATCATGCTCCCCCTCAGCGTTCATTTTGCCAGATAAAAGCAGCCAAGCCTTTTTCAGTCTCTTCTGATAGGCTCCCCCTTATCCTCCCACTTGTTTTCCTCCTGTCCGTGTTCCAGTCTGTGCTCCACTGGCACACCCCGAGCCCCAAACACACTGGGGAGGGTTTGATGCCTCCACTGGTGCTTGTCTCTCAGCAGCCCCAATGGTTCACCTTCAGGACCTGAGCAGTGGCCAAAAGTGTGTCTGGCAGAGGGGGCATGAGGAGGTGAGATCCTTCCCCCTGCTGAAACCTGGCCCTGCTCCCATCCTGTGCAGACACACCCGTGTCACAAACTGTCCCCAGTGCACGGCTGGGCCCTTCAGCTCCTGCTAAAGCCTCACCCACCTCCTTCCCCCCAGAGGTGCCACCCTGGGAGCTGCAGCAGGGTCAGTACACAGAGCTGGCAGCCCCCAGGCAGGGATCCTGGGGATGGGAGAGGAGAGCAGGAAGGAAACAGGAATGATATGTGTAGAGTTGGAGGAGAAAAGAGAATAGGAATAGGGACATGGGAAATAAAAAAGATAAGAGAGTGCAGAGATCACCAAGAAAAGAGGGGAGAAAAGGCAAGACGCAGAAAGAAAGGGCAGGGAAGCACAGGAGAGAAAACTCTCCCCACACTGGAGCAGGGCTCCCAGCTGTCCTGCCTTTGTGAGAGGAATGGCTCCAGCCCAGCACGCCCAGGCCTGATCTCCTTGGAGCACAGGGAGGAAACACATCCCGGGTCTGGCTCAGCACTTCAGACATTCCTCTGCCATTGTTTCTTCATTTTGCATCTGTGCTGGCTCCTTTGTGACCCCAGCTGGCACTCTAAAGAAATGAATCCTCCAAGTACAACTTGTGCACATTTCTCTGCAGAAAGTGAGAATGGCACCAGGCACACTGATTTGGAAATGAACTCGTTAAGGCAGCCATTAGGGCTTTATATGCTCCTTTGTCTTACTTGGCTGCAGAGCTGCAGACAGACAAAGTGTATTTTTGGCCATCCTCAGCTATTCAGCACTGCAAAGCATTCTCATTAATAAGTGAGATGGTGGGAGATCTAAAGGAAATATCAGCCCATATATTTTGATAAATACCCTGAAAATACCAGTTCTATTGGTCTTTCAGTGATTATCAGGACAACCTGAGTGACTACAATGGCCAGAGCTGCAGTAGGGGGAGCAGCTTCCAGGCAAGTCCCAAAGCACCACTTGGGGATTAAACCTTTCCAGCAGCCTAATTTTTGAAGTAGTTCTGTGAGAAGATGGCACTGCAGGCTGGGAATCCAGGATAGGTGCTGGCTTTGACCTTTTCTGAATTGATTTAAATTTCTGCAAAAGGATTAGTGGTCCAGATGGACACTCATCCTAAATATGACATTATGAGCATTTGCACTTTCAATTTGGGGAGCAAAAATTCATGATGCAAGGGGACCATCTACATCAAAAAACATATTTACACATCTGTCTAAACATTTCTCTGAGAAATCTCTGGAGCCAGCCTTTTTATTACATTTTAATGAGATTTTCTTTTACCAACTAAGAAATTACTTACAGGAGCACATGTAGAGATATTTCTGCCTGTCCTGTACAATACTGTCTTTTTTGCATTAATCTTGTTCATATGGCATTCCAGTGAATAGTTACATTTGGATTAAGGTGACACAGCCTGAAATGCCATCATTTTGAAAGCTGACAACCTTGATGAAATCAACTGCATTTCCCCTTTCCCTGTGCTCCCTCTGCTTTGCCCCACCTGGGCTTATTAAGGCTCCAAAGGAGGAGCTGTTTTACCATTTGCCACATCTAAATTTACTGCTAAAGTGCTGAATTGAGTCACAGTGTTGTTCATGAATGGTCTGAGGGAATCAATTGCAACAAATGATAAGGGAAGAGCTCCTGGATGTTCCAGTGAGAGGGCTGGAACAGCTCTGCTGGAGAGCCAGGAGTGACAGCAGAGCTCCCAGAATGTCCCTGCATGAGTCCTCAAAAGCACCCCAGGTACCTTCGTGCATCGTCCTGCTTGTCTGTGTCAGCAGGGAATTTGTGTGTCTGATGTGGGAAACAATGAAACAGCAAAGAGAGATTACTGATTAATGCTTCATTGATTTACTGGTGTTGTGTTAATGGATAATTATATTTATTGAGTTATTTATCTCTTCTGAGAAGCAAGCATACCTCAGAGTTGCTAAGACACCAAGCCTTGCTGACCCAGACAGGCTTGAGACTCCAGTTCCCATTCCCAGAGACTGGGAAGATACAGGGAGGGGAAATCCAACCTTTCAGTGTCTGGGATATCAGGAATGCTACCCTGGAGTTTGAAGTAGTGCTGGCAGACAACAGGGCCCAAGAGGCATTGCTTTTCTTGATTTCCTTGAACTGATAAGAACATTGCTGCAGTGGGGTGGGGTAATATCTACCTTACAGGAGCTGTTTCCATCCTGATTACTGGGAAAGAAGCGTGAAGTCACCCCACATGAGAGAGTGTGGTAGCTTGGATTGGAAAAACAATGAACACTGCTGCTACCCTGGGATATATCTGGGAAGAAAACAAGTCAGCACAAAATACTTTGGAAGCCACAACAGTTCTTAAGAAACTGAAAACATGGTAGAGACAATCTAGTTTAGAAATCTTTGTTGGAGTACTGGGTGTTCTAAAACATCTACAGACGCAATCTATCCTGCATTATGGTGTGAAGCTCTTGACTATTAGCATTAAATATAAGAGAAAAAACCAAAATACTTAAATAATACAGTGTTATCTTCTTGAAGGTGTTAATAAAGTCCTTCCTGACAGTCCAGCTGCTTTGCAGGTGAGGGGAGGGAGGCAAAACTCAGGAAATGCATGGGCTGCACCACAGCTGCCTCCTTGGTTTAACCTATGGAAAAGCCCCTGGGCAGTCTTGTACTTGAAACAAATGAAAGCTTTTTGTTACAAAACCAGGAGTAATGTTAGAAATCAAGGTGCTATAACTGTACCAAGGAGTCCAAAACGTTTTCTATTGTGTGCAAAGGATTTTCAGAAACCAAAGCTGGAGCCCTGAAAGGCAAACCTGGGCAGTTACATTGTATGCTCAGAGACATTTTATCTATTTCCTCAATTTAAGTTATAAACACATTTACCGAGCAGAATAATTTACCAAGAAAGGCATCATATTTATAGTGGCAGTTCTAATGAAAACATCAATCCCAGTCTGGTTCCAGCTGCATAACAAATAGATACATATTTCAAAGTACCATCAGGAGAAGAGGTGGAAAATTCCAACTGGAGCAGCATCATTTAAACAACGAGGCCCTGTAAGGAGCAAATGAAGGGGCTTTGCTAAGGCATGGGCTCAAACTGCAGGCAGAGAGGTTGGTTGTGGGGAACACGTTCATGTCAAAGGGAAATGAAGTGCTGGGCTGGCTGCTTGAGCCCATCTCCACCTTTACTGGAGGCTGGCAGCCATGGGTGAGGAAGGACAGGGACTGGGGTCCCCAGCACCATCACCTCCTCCCCTTGCCCTCTGCATTTGCCTCACTCTGAACATGCACTTTGCTTTGCTGACATCTTGTGGAGATCTAGATTGAGCCTAATTTACTGCAGAATATCCTGTTTCCAAGAAGTGGCTTTATCTGCAGGGTGTCTCTTACATAAGGGCCGTGGCTCAGGGGAAGCTGCTCCTGCATGTGCAGCTCTGACCAAGCACTGCTTTTCTGCTGAAACATGCAATGAGATTTTCGAGGTCAGATCTGTTTTGTGGTAAGTGCCGAGCCTTTGAGTCCCAGCTGTTTGCCAGAGTTGCTGCTGACAAATGATCTCAGATCAGGATGTGATTCCAGAGCTGAAGCCTTTGCATTGAACATCTGTCAGCCAGGCTGCCAGGGCTCTGCCATCTCCCCCAGCTACAGCTCTGTGACATTCACAATCAAACCAACAGCAAACACACCTCTCTTGGGGTCTGCCAGTGGGAACTGGGGCTGGAACCCACCCCTCATGTCAGTGTGTGCCCCCCCCCAAGACAGCCTTGAGCCTGCTCGGGGGTCTTGGCTCAAGGGCCCGTCCTCGCTCCCCACAGCCCATGGTCCCAGTTAAACAGGACACTTGGATCTGTCTCTGTGCTCTGAAAGTGTTGGTGGGGTCACCTCTGCCCTCTCCCTTCCCTTCCCCACTGGCTGTGGGCCAGGACCAGCTGGAAGGAGCAGCAGGACCCTGTGGCTCTGCAGTGGGATTTGAGGTCCCCACTGATGTCACCAGGAGCCACCTGGGACAAGGTGAGTTCTCATCCAGCTCAGCTGGCTGGGGCTTGTTCTCCGCACCCAAAATGAGCTGAAATAAAACTCTACCAGAGTGCTCTACTACTCAGCACAGTGTTGAATTAATGATTCTGAGCTTGTACATATCCCCCAAAATCCTTTTCCCCCCCCTTGCACACAGCACCCTGAACTCAGAATTACTCCTGCTCCACAGTTCCCTCTGGTCGATACTTAAGTGGCCACCCAGGCTGATTTACCTTGATAGCACAGTCCATTTTCTACACATTTATTCATGAAGCTCTTGTAACTGCTGGCTGGAAATACATCAAATTCAAATCTAATGCTATCCCTGTTTAAAAAAACAACAACAAAAAAACCCCCAACCAACAAAAAATCTCTCTCTTCCCAAAGGTGAGAATTTTATCCTGGTCTGAACAGCAAGGAAAGACTTAAATGCCTAAAGGAAAAGGAATTGGACTGAGCTCCTGCTCTGAGCCTGGGCTCTGGGGTGCCACAGAGAGCATCAGTTCCCATCCTGCAGGACAGCACTGTGGAAATTGGGCACCAGCCCAGCCACAAAAAAGGGAATAAGTGAGCACTTTGCAGTACATACAAACCCAGACTTCTCAACTGCTAAATGGAGCTGCTTCCTTCTCTTTGTGTGGGTCTTCTCTGCCCACACAGTGTCAGGGAGACGGCTGAAGGCTCCAAACAGGAGGGTTCACTCTGCCACCTCCCACTACCCATCATCTGCAGATCATTTCTGGAAGCGTCTTGTCTAGGCTTCAGGATCCATGATGCTTTATTTGTGGTAGGCTTTGCTTAGCTCTTGGCTCTCAGCAGAGGATTCACCCATACCAGAAAGTTTGCTAAGACCTTGACAAGACCTCAAACATCAGTTCAGCCCATGGCCAATCCTTGTGAAAGTCCCACTAAGGAATCTCTGCTGCTCTCCAGCACTGCCACACAGTTTTCCCTCCTGGCCCTATCTCCTTGAACTAAACAACCTGCTCTTCAAAATCTTTTTTTGGATGTAGTGCACTCTCAGGCTGGGGAGCACCATTTTGATTTCAGGCTTATTTGGGAAAGTTTGCTCTTGGATCCATGTGCTGTGGATAAACCCTCCCAGAACAGGTGGTTTTCTGCTCCTCTGGCTGCTGGGCAAAGTGTGTGTTCTGCTGCCACATCCTTCATCCACAAATGCAAAAGAGTCCAAGGGCTGCCCAGGGGGTTCCTCTTCCTCATAATCTCTCTCACACATATGCATGGATTATCAGCCTCACAGGAGCTGAGGACCTAAAGACCAAAAACATCCTCCAGAAATAAATGTGCTGGAGGAAATTGCTGCCTGCAGGAGCTGGGGATCTGTGTATGTGACTCTATTCAGAAACAGCACCACCATCACCCAAGTAAGAGTAAACAGGCAAAAGAACAACTGGTGATTCAGGAGAGCCATAATGTTACAAACCACAGAGGGCTGGATGCTGCAGCCATCCAGGTGGAATTCTTGCCAAAGTACCAGGGTTTACATGGGATTATATTCATTGGGCAAGCACATCT
This sequence comes from Ammospiza nelsoni, assembly GCF_027579445.1. Classification (NCBI taxonomy): domain Eukaryota; kingdom Metazoa; phylum Chordata; class Aves; order Passeriformes; family Passerellidae; genus Ammospiza; species Ammospiza nelsoni. Next base: position 2,277,890 of record NC_080646.1, on the reverse strand, counting down.
CCATGGTATTCTGCTCTTAATCCACAAGCAAACCTGCAGGTAAAGCTTGGAATCCCTGTTCCCTCTATGCAATATTGCTGCTGATGCCTTGGGAAGGCTGGACAGAGCTAAAGAATAAAGCAGGGATTTATTGACAGGATCTCCTCCATGGATCCACCTTGGGCAGCACCAGAGCCCAGCCAGGGCTGCACCCAAGATGAACCAAAATGGCCCCAAAATGCACGGCCGGGCACGGGCTCTGTCCCTGGGATCAGCTCTGCTCCATTTGCACCTTGCAGTTCATTGTCCCATTGCAGCTTGAGCCCAGGCAGTCCCACCCTGCTTGTTTTTCTCTCTCCAGCCCACGGGGTTTGTGCTCCTGGGCTGAGATTTGGGTCATTTGTGCTTGGTGCCCAGCTGGAGCAGGAATTGTTTTGTGTCCCTGCTCTGTGCACAGAGCTCACCATCCCCTGCTGTCCTTCAGCATCCTCTGTAACACACCTGCCCTCAGACACACACGTGTTGTCTTGCCAGCCACATTTTCCTTTTCTGTGAGCTTGTCTCATGTCCACCTCTCCCCTTTCTGCTGAGGGAGGTGCCATCAGCACCTTTTCCTGCCTCTCTGCTACACGGAAGAGAAGCAGCATTGGTAAGGCCAAACTTGGGGCAGTTACTGAGAGTCTCAGCAGGGGAATGTACTGGAGGACAGTCAGGATTTGGCAGGCAGTTTTCAGAAGCTCTTGTCTAGAATTTTTAAATGCCCTTCTAAAAATGGCAAAATCCAAAACTTGAAACAATGGTGGTACCTGCAGGCAATTTATAATGAGCTGAAGATGGAGCAGTGTGTTTCTATCTTCTTAGTCTTCCTCTGCAAGCTCAGATGGCAGAGTTTTCCAAGGGGAAGAAGGAAGAAAACTGTCCTTGTGACCTCCAGAAAGAGATGCCTGACCCCACTCTGCTGCAGCTTCCTGAGTGATCCAATTGCTACTGCTAGAGGGACTGCACAAAGAAAGTAAGAGGAAAGAAAAGGCCCAGTCTCTGCACCCCCATCACTGACTGAGGGGAACAGGAAAGAACCATCATCCAATTCCTTTCTAGAGAAGCCCATGAAACCCCCCTGACCTGGTGCTGAGTTTGTGAGGACCTGGTATTCAGGGTTTTTACAAACTGACCTGACACAAAGCAGCAATGCCACAAGGGCAAGAGCTAAACTCCCAGCCCAAGGACCAAAAGAGATCCCAGGTTCAGTGCAGATGAGGGGTGTGATCCCTCAGCTATTTAGGATGGGCAACTTAAGCAAGAGCCAGCAAAGCTAAAATTCAAAAATAAGAAGGAACGAAAGGAGCTCCACGATAATTTCTCCCCCCATTTGTAGCTATCAGAAGAAGGAATGCTCTACTGAGTGGTCTAGAGATGAAACTAGTCAATGGTGCTTGGCAGAGAGCCATGATGTGGACACACCATGGCACGAGGACTGAAGTCACTGTGCCATGAGAGGCTCCAGGACTGAGTTCCAGGTATTACAAGCATCACTATCATTGCTTAATGGGAGAGGTTCTTTCCAGGCACATCCTTGGCAGGGAAGTCCATAAAAAGCTTCCAGCTGTGCCACCCTGAGACCGCAGAGAAGCCAAGAGGCCTCGTACATTTAGAGTGGAAAGCAGAAAGGAAAAGGCACTGCAGGCCTGGGGAAGCAGAGCTGCTGGGCCAACCTCTGCCTGCCCCAGGGGCTTGTGTTTACTGGAGCTGGAGTTTCAGCCATTTAAAAGGATGAGAAGAAGTCAGAGGGCAGTAAACCCTGAGAAGATCCCCACTGAGACAATGGAGAAACCAGAAGGAAGTAAAGCCATCTCCTGCCTGGCATTGTCCCTAATATTGGCCAGAGAGGAATGAGTAAAAATGACAGCATTGAAAAGGAGATCACATCCTCCAAAATTTAGACAATCTGTCAAGAAAAGCTGTTCTCTACAGCAGGAGCAGAGGACAGAAAGAAGGAAGAATGCTTTGATCCTGAAGAGCCTTCCTCTTCCTCTCTCCTGCTTTCCTCAGCTCCTGGGAAGACAATTCCCACCAGCTGCCTACATGACAAGGACTGGTCTGCACACAGCAGAGAGTGACAACAGACACCTCAAACCACAAACTGCAGCACAGACAAAACCAAAACCTTATGACTGACCCAGCCAATCCCATTTTTCAAACCAAAAAAGGCTTCCCAAGGTTTCACAAAGGGAAACATCTCTGCACTGCAACAGGAATGCACATGACTCAAAATTCCATGCAGCATATTTCCTGCCTAGGTATATCCCATATAAACTTCCACACATAAAACAGCTTAAATCAGTTTGATATTTGCTTTCCTGTCCCATTTATGTGTTTAAAGATCACGGCATTCTGAGGAAGAATGGAAGTGTCATTATTTTTGAGGCTCAATAACACATGTTACACATCACAGAAACTTGTATTTCCCCAACAGACAGGAATATGAGTCTGGATTTGATTAACATAAAAAGACCCTTACCAGAAAGTGAGTAATCTGTATTAGTCATCCTCATGGCTGGAGTGTAAGATACACTTGGCATGTCATGGCCCTTCTCCTTCTGTTTCCGTCGATACCACACAAAGAGTGCCAGCAAGACCATAATAATTAGAAGGAGAATAATAATTCCAATGATTGCTCCCACTGAGTGCCTCTCTGATCCAAGAGCTGGGCTAATTTTAGTATAGGGGTTTAATTCTTCCATCATAAGAGCCGCTGTTAAAAGTAATTCATAACACACTGTAAATTGAATCGTGCATTTCATTTTTGAAACACTGTATTTTTTTAAGCACATCATTGGAGAGGGGGAAAGAGAGAGGGAGAGAAGGATTTTACAGAGAGAATTCCACTGTACCTTGATCACATCGGATTCCTTTGAAGCCGGGACTGCAGTAGCAAGTGCCTGTGACGTGGTCACACGTTGCATTGTTCATGCACTCACACAGTTGTTTGCAACCATAACCAAATGTTCCTGGAGAGCACTCTGGGGAGCCAAAGAAAAACATTGCAAGGAATTCTTCTGGTTTTGGGAATGGGCACAACATTTGCCATGGGAAATCTGGTAGAGAAGTCTCCCTGGTTTTAGGATCTCTAGGATAACACCTTAATGTGAAATTATTATTAGCCTAAAGCAGGAGCTAAATGCATTCTATGTGCAGTTTGCTACTTATTAAACTGTAACTTTCTGGAAAATTCATAGAATGAAATCAATGATAGGTACAAAGGCTTTAGAAGACTTGATGTATATTACAAATGTTCAGAGTTTAACAGAGCTTGAGCTCAGAAGCTCCAGACAATAGAGCTCAGCATTCTTCACCTTAACTTAACCTTAAAAACTTACCTGTTTTTTTTTTTTTTTGAGGGGAGTTGCAAAGAAAAGTTTTAAAGAACATTTATATGAACCCTACAGCCTTTACCAAACAAACCCCACGTGCTTTCCTACCCATCCCTACCAATGCCAGGATGGGCACTGGTAGGGATGAGTAGGAAACAGAATAGGATAGGATAGAATAGGAATAGAACATTGCAGGTGGAATTTCAGAACTGAGCATCTGAATGGTTTGATTTGCTCTGCTTCAGTGTCAGGGTTCCTAATCCAGAAGGAATTTCTATCCTGTCTTTGTGTTTCTATCAAAGACTGAGTGTCCAGCTGAGAAATTTATTCATACAATTACCATGATGGGCTATTACAATAAATCTGTAGGCAGCTTACTGTACTTCTGGAAGCACTGTTCAAGAATAAATTAAAAGAAACAATGTCTGTCGCTTACTTCCATGGAGAAGCTGCATTACTGAGAACATGCTCCCTTGCTATGATCCTGTGGAATATATTGTTCAATATGTGACTCCTTGTGTGTCACTGCAAATGTTTTTCATTGCATGACAACACCTCCCCAGTGTCAGCCTCAAAGTAGCTTCTGGTAGCCAAAATTTAATATTAAGTACAGAACCATAGCCAGTATCTGTTTATTGATTTGCAGTGTGCATTAGAATTGTATATTTAATCTGTTGGTACTCAAACAAAGAAAAAATAAAATTATTACAATTAATGCTCATTCTTTTATTAGCCTGCAGCCTACTTAAAATGAATAAGGCCTAAATTTTGGGACTGCACCACAGAAATGATGCCTGCAATTAAGCATTTCATCTGCAATGCAGTGTGACTGCCCATTCAGCAGGATTTGGAGAAGGAAGGAGCCTTAATGAAGAGATTCTTTTAGATTAAACAGTAGAAAAACAAGTAAATAAATACATTTGTAGTTTGGATAGAAAAGAAAGCCTCAGGCTTTATACAGGGGTGAAATCATAAAGCAGCTCCTTGTGTAAAATCTGCTATTGTGCAGTTCTTTGTGGGATTCTTTAGTTTCCTATTTTGATTGTGGCTGCAGCGAAGAGCATCCCCAAATTCCACTAAGCTGGCCACTTACAGAGTTACAGTGGTGCCATGCACAATCCCCCAAGAGCACACAAATTTGGCCCTGAGATATTCACTTTGCTGAATTCAAGTGTGTGCAAAAACACATTTATGAATTAAGTTACATGCACAAATACTTCCATAAAGTTCCACGTAGCAAGCTACAGTTAAAAAGCTTTCCCTTGCAAATCTGTCAAGAATGTTACTGAATTTCCTTCCTCCCAAAAAAAGTGAGGGAATCCTGTGGAATGAATGCCTTGGGAAGATGAGGTGGATTTCATCTGTGTTTAGAACCCCAGTAAGTGGGTGAGAATTTCCTTGTGAATTACTGCACTGGACAAACACACACACAGAGCACATCCTCTTCCCAGGACCCTCATTCTGTGTTCTTCTAAGAAGCCATTTGGCACAGCCTGCTAAATATTCCAGTGGGGCATGGACAACAATTCCAGGAAGACATTCCAGATCCCTTGCAAGGGAATTGAGGCTCATTGGGGAACACTCACTGCTCAAGCTAAACACAGACCCTTCCCAAAATGGCAAGCAACCTTGTTTCCCTTGATCTGCTTTCACTGTAAAGATGAATTTTTGGTCCATGTCTACATCATAACTTCTGTGGGAAAGCCCCATATCCCCAATATTCTTTGGAAGGCAGAGAGCAGAAAGGACTTGTTCCTTTTAACCCTTCTGTCTTTATGCACTGGGAAACCTGGGGCTGCTGCTCCCAGCAGCTTTAACAAGGCCTGAGGCAGCTTTAGGGCTGGGTGTGTATTAATCAGGTACAAGTTGTTGGGAAGGCCCTGAGTGCAGTGATTTACTTTCTCTCACCAAACTTTAGCCTGGGAATGAAAGGCCCAATTTGCAGGGATTCACTGAATTTCTTTATGCTCAGACTGTCCAGTTTTCCAGGGGTGCCCTCTCCTCCCTATGGATTACATAAGGTGCCTGAGGTCATTGTCCTGCTGACATCAACACCTCATTTAAGAGCCAGTTTGTGCAAGGATTGTGAAGCACCCCCTCTCTGGAGAAGGAGGGCACCGAGGTGGCTGCACTTACTCTGCTCACACTGCTTGCCCGTGAAGCCCGTCCTGCACGTGCACTGCCCGCTGATGTGGTCACAGTCAGCCCCGTTCTGGCACTGGCACACATTGGCACAGTTCTTCCCATAAAAAGCAGCTGGGCAACCTTTCAGCAAGAGAACAAGGAAAGAGTAAGAAATAAGCTGAAAGTCAAACTCAGATGTGTTATCAGCACAAAGTATGTGGGCGTATAAATCAATGGATTTCCAGCCTCTGTATATTTAATGACATTTACTTGATGGTCTAAATGCAGAGATACTGTGACAGACAATTTTCTTGAAGTAATGTTTCTCATCTTTACAGAATTGCCTCTGAAGTGTTTCAGAAGAATGAAAACTTGACCCATCTATACAAACTACATTTTCAAGAAGTGAAAGAAGATGCTAAACAGAAACTCTCTGCAAGACCAGGGATCAATCAATTATTTGCAAGTGAAAGAACCTTCTTAAAAGGCTCACCAGAATTGGATCTCCTCTTTCATACCGGTAATTTGGCACTAGGGTGAGAAATCTCTACCATTTTCCTAAATCAGACCATAAATACTGGGGCATTAACAAGCAGGGACACTGACTGTGCAAATTCTAACAATGAATCAATAATCTAAATTATTTTCCCCTCCTTTACCGAGCGCCAAAGGCATAAAAAACCTTGGAAAGCTTCAGGACTGTTTTCTTAGGGGTGATGTGAGGTTATCAGGAGTAAGGAGCATGTGGTTTTCCAGGGAAACTGCAATACTGGGAAGAAACACGAGGTAGCAGCACATACTTTGACAGATTCCCTGTCTCTGAAAGGCTTACGCTGAGTGCAGTAGAGCCCCGTCCAGCCATGAGTGCATCTACATTCTCCATCGTAGGGGCTGCACAGTGCTCCATTGTGGCAGTTGCATGAATGAAAGCAATCAGGGCCCCAAAACCCAGCGGGACAAGCTATGAAAATAAAAAACATTTGTCAGCCGACAAAAAAGAAAGCAATGATACTGTGTTAGTGCTGTGGAGGAGCAACAATAAAGGGAGAACCCGTGAGACATCAGCAAAGCAGAACCACACACTGACGGTGACCAGTGCTCCCTGCACAGTGACCAGTGCTCCCTAGGCAGTGACCAGTGCTCCCCAGGCAGTGACCAGTGCTCCCTGCACAGTGACCAGTGCTCCCTGCACAGTGACCAGTGCTCCCTAGGCAGTGACCAGTGCTCCCTGCACAGTGACCAGTGCTCCCTAGGCAGTGACCAGTGCTCCCTGCACAGTGACCAGTGCTCCCTGCACAGTGACCAGTGCTCCCTAGGCAGTGACCAGTGCTCCCTGCACAGTGACCAGTGCTCCCTGCACAGTGACCAGTCCTTCCTGGACAGTGACCAGTGCTCCCTGCACAGTGACCAGTGCTCCCTAGGCAGTGACCAGTGCTCCCCAGGCAGTGACCAGTGCTCCCTGCACAGTGACCAGTGCTCCCTGCACAGTGACCAGTGCTCCCTAGGCAGTGACCAGTGCTCCCTGCACAGTGACCAGTGCTCCCCAGGCAGTGACCAGTGCTCCCTGCACAGTGACCAGTGCTCCCTAGGCAGTGACCAGTGCTCCCTGCACAGTGACCAGTCCTTCCTGGACAGTGACCAGTGCTCCCTGCACAGTGACCAGTGCTCCCTAGGCAGTGACCAGTGCTCCCTGCACAGTGACCAGTCCTTCCTGGACAGTGACCAGTGCTCCCTGCACAGTGACCAGTGCTCCCCAGGCAGTGACCAGTGCTCCCTAGGCAGTGACCAGTGCTCCCTGCACAGTGACCAGTGCTCCCTAGGCAGTGACCAGTGCTCCCTAGGCAGTGACCAGTGCTCCCTGCACAGTGACCAGTGCTCCCTGCACAGTGACCAGTCCTTCCTGGACAGTGACCAGTGCTCCCTGCACAGTGACCAGTGCTCCCTAGGCAGTGACCAGTGCTCCCTGCACAGTGACCAGTGCTCCCTGCACAGTGGCTGGTCCTTCCAAGCCACCATTGCTCTCCAAACTCTGGTGCCACCCTGTAACCTCTCCCTGGCACAGGGATTTCTAGCAGCAGGTTTATGAAGAGGATTTTGCCCCTCTGCCCTGTTCAGGTGAGACCCCAGCTGCAGAGCTGCCTCCAGCCCTGGGGAACAACAGAAGGATTTGGAGCTGCTGGAGCAAGTGCAGAGGAGGTCACAGAGATGCTGCAAAGGCTGGAGCCCCTCTGCTCTGGAGCCAGGCTGGGAGAGATGGGAATGTTCAGTTTGGAGAAGAGAAGGCTTTGGGGAGACCTTAAAGCCCCTTCCAGGGCCTAAAGGGGGTCCAGGAGAGCTGGAGAGGACCTGGGACAAGGGATGGGGGGACAGGACACAGGGGACAGGGATAGATGGGATATTTGGGTGGAATTGTTCCCTGGCAGGGTGGGCAGGCCCTGGCACAGGGTGCCCAGAGAAGCCGGGGCTGCCCCATCCCTGAAGTATCCAAGGCCAGGCTGGACAGGGCTTGGAGCACCCTGGGATAGGGGAAGGTGTCCCTGCCCATGGCAGGGGTGGAATGGGATGGGCTTTAAGGTCCCTTCCAACCCAAAGCATTCCAGGATTCTGTGACTCCATGATGCCCTGTGTGGGGCAGGAGGCAGGATCAGGTCTTTGCTGTGACCAGTGACCCTCAACACGACCCCACTCTGTGCTGTGGCACTCTCCATGCCTCACTGGCATTATCTGTGAGGACAATTTAGGCAGAGTTGCAGGATATAGAGGTAATTTAATTTTCTTTTTGACATGCTGGAATTCTTGCATAATAAAGCCCAGCTATTCAGGTTTACTTTGCTATGCAATCAACCACTAAAATTACCACATTCATTTGAAGCACAGAGTGCTACTCCAATCATGAAAAAAATGTAAAGAAAACTTCTTCCAGTATGAATTCACATCCACAAATTCAGATTGCTATTGTTGTTGGGGGGCTAATATTAAATTAAAATCTCTAGGTCTATTTTATATTTCAACAAGTACAATATTAATACATTAAAAAAAGTTATTGTAAGCCTCCCTCCAAAAATGAATGCAGTAAGTTACTGTTATTAGTGCCAGACTAAAAGATCCGAAATTATGATAGGCCTTCAATATAACAACTATATTTTTGCTTTAAAAAGCACTTTCCATTGCTTCCTGCTAAAGCCATGAATTAATAAGGCACAGTTCCCAGGAAACCTGAAAGTACAGACACCAGGTCTATTTCCATGGATGCCAATGGCTCCATGGATGATAAATGGAAGTTTCTGGCATTTGACAGACACCTCTAAAGCCAGAATGAATGGCCAAAAAACCCTGCCATGACATAAATCACACAAAAGGTCACTGGACTCACACAATGTAAAGCTGAGCAGGATTTGGCCTGAAGTGTTTGTGCTATAAGCAACCAGAAATACTTTTCCAATGCTCTTCTAAGGCAGAGCTGCAGGGGCTGTTAGTGAATCCAGAACTGGCTCTGGAGTTGGAGCTAAAATTATCTCCTGAGCAGCTCCAAGCCCAGGTCATTCCAGGTTAACAGGAGCACAGGGCCAGAAACAGCCAGGGAGGGGAGCCCAGGTGCCCAGGGAGCCTGGGGTGGGACAGGGTCACACCTTGGGAAAGGTTCCCTTTATGTGCAAGGGGAACTGAGCAAGGAGCCACGTCCCCCTCTGCTCATCCAGAACCCAGAGTGCCCACAGGCAGGTGCTGCCTGCTGAACTGCTCCTGCTGGCCTGGCCTGCCTTGCTCTGGAAGGAAAAGCACCTTTTTTCAAGGTTAACAGACACTAACAGACATTTCCCAATTAGATGGCTAAATATAATGAGGAATATGTGCAGCTTTCTGTCTTTTTTCCCTTTTTTTCCCCTGCTGTTTTTGAGTGACAGCAATATTCTGCCTGTGGAAGACACACAATAAAAGCAAAATTACAGCCATCTGTTTTTATCCGATTCCTGCTTTATCACTCGGAGTTTAATATATTTTACTCTGGAATGCTGTCTAATATGCTAGTTGTATCCTGAATATGAAGTAACATTTCTGAATGATCGGATATTGCCTCCCTCTGTGATCTAGCTTCAATTAAGGGATGCTCTCAGGAAATGACACTTTGGGATCAGCAAATGCCAATCTTCTACCTGGGCAATTTTCAGAAAGAAATCCTTCATCCCTACAAGGCCATATTGACTTTTACAATTAAATTACATTTAATAGAAATATTTCAGCTACCTAATTTCTCAATTCTAGGGATTTGGTACATGAAAACATTTACTGGTTAATAATGTCTAAATGTAATAGCTGAAAGAAAATTATTACAAAAAATAAATAAAAAGGAATCCAGCTAGAAATTAAAAGGGAGCATGGAGCTTTCTTTTCTGATAAGAGATTGACCTCCCTTTCCTGGAATAAAAGCCAGTCAGGGCTTCTGCAATGCGGAAACTAATTCAATCCAAAGCTAACTTAGATTAATTAATAGAAATCTGCTTTAAAGAGAGTAAGGCAGTGGCTGTAACACAACAGGGATTTCCCCAGAATCTAGCTTTCAGAAAGCCCCAAGCAAACCCAAAGTGGATATGTGGAGCAGAGGAGGAGGACGGCCCTTACTCTGGGAGCAGTCCGTGCCGATCCAGCCCGGGAAGCACTGGCAGGAGCCGTCGATGGGGTTGCAGGTCCCGTTCTCGGTGCACTGGCACACCTCAGCACAGTCCTTCCCAAACTTCCCGCTGGGACACACTGCAAACACAAGGCACTTTGCTGCAGCCTCTTCAAAGGGAATGGCAGGAAATCACAGGAGTCAACATTCAGCAGTTAGAGATAAAATTAATTAAAAACGCTTTTCTTTGGTGAAGCAAAATTCCTCTGGAAAGCAGGAAAAGTATTCAAGCCCATTTTGCTTGCATCCCAGGAGTGAAAACAATAGGAAAAAGTCGTATCAAAATCCATTTTTCTGCTGGAAAATGAAGCTAATATAGTCAGAAGATTGCAATAATTGAAGGGCAGTATGGAAGGATTACAAGAGGAGAGACAAAACAGAGAAGAGGGACCATCACAAGAGGAAGAGAACAAGAAAATCTTAGGAGAATTCAGTGAGTAGCAGCCACAAGTGAGTGGCTGGGACTGATCTGGTTTCCAAGGATTTTATCTATATTTATATTTATGTATGTTATATATCTGTTTGACTGAGAGCTGTTTAACAAATGTACTGCATCCCGACAAAATCAGCACCTCTCCCTGTGTGTCCACCTAAGTGAAGTTGGAAGAAAAGGAACTCTCAATTTTTTTCCAGAGTCATCCTCTCACATCCTAAGCACAGCGACAGGAAACTAATAGACATGTAGATCTTCAACCTCCCACCAAATTATTGGAAATCTTTAACGTTAAAGTTGATGGAAAGCTCTGCTCAGTAACAAATGAAATGTTTCATTTCTGGGCTCTTATTGGCTGTGTTCCCTGACAAAAACAGATGTATTTTCAAAACAAGATAAAACATACAGTCCATCTTTGCAAAGAGGCTAACAAATGGAACTGGACTTGGATCCTGGTAAATAATAGCGATGTCAAAAAAGTGATTAAGGCACTTCCCTGAATTATGCAGCTGTTTCACCACTCCAGCCTCTCTCACTTTCTCAAAAGTAGTCTCTGCAGGTGACCTCAATCTATCCTGACTGTGAATCAGCCACAGATTGAAAACCTGAGCTGTGATTCATTGGCTTTTATATAATATGCCATCCTCTGCTCTTACAAGAGCAGAGTATTGTTTTCTGCTTGTGTTTCTATAGACTATGGACTTATCTGTAGGAGTGGATAAAGTTGGGTTTGACTTTCACACTTTGTGCTAAACAGAACTGTTCCTAAATGAAAAGAGATAAAACTAAACACAATACACAGCCAGGATGGAAAGAATACACAAAGAGAGAAGGAAAGCAGAACCCTGCTATCACAGACAGCAAAAACTGAACTGATCTGTCAGCCCAGGCTCCTGGACAGGACAGGCCACACCATTATTCCCTTCCAGTGCCCTGCAAGAAGCAGCTCCAGGCACTGTTTTATGGCATCTTTGAGATGGAGATAGGCAACAGCACCTCGATGAAGGCTGGGGAAGGTATGTACAAAAAATGGAATTCTCAAAGGACTTCCTTTGGAGAGGAGCTGATTTGTTCTGCACCATGGAATACCGGTGGATCAGGGCAGATCTGTGATCCACACAGAGCTGCTGGCAAAGGGACCAGGTCACACTTTGGTGCACAGAGGCAGAACTGGCAGAGGGGCTCCCTCCACAGGAGCTCCCCTTGTCTCTGGAAATGGGATGACGCCCTCTGGAATGGCAGCACACGGGGATGACAAAATGGTTCTTCTCCCTAATTTAAACAACCTGGCTGTGGACTGACAGAGAGACTCTTGTGAAGATGTGAGATCCAAATCCAAGCATTTGTTAAATGTCTCAATCATTTTTAGAGAGCTGTAAAACAAGGCCTAATGCTGCTTTCTCCAGCAGCAGCCTGACTGTACAACACAGATTGGGATGTTAATTAGCTCAGAAGGCTCTGAAGTGAGACTCCCAAAGTCCCTGTGGGATGTCAGGTGTGTTCTAGCAGTGATAACAAGTTATTATCAACCCATCTCGCTCTGGGATTATGAAAGATATTCACAAAACAGCTGTTTAGTTGTTTGCAGCTTGGAATCCTTGGCACAACTGAGTCAACCTGTGCAGTTTTGGGGGTTACACAGCTCCTCACATGCACACACTGCTCGTGGAAGAATGTTCCTGCTGCCAATGGCACAAGGAAATGAAAATTCCAAAGTGAAATCTTCATTTCACGTTTTTCTAATGGAAAATTAATTAGCATTTTTCTTTCTACAAAATAAAGTTACATGTTAACTCATTATGACAAACTGCAACACAAATTGATTTTAATTAGGACATGAATATTTTAAGATTAATTTGCTAGATAGATCAACATTTCAAAGTAAAACCAGAAGTGCTGAACATCTGAGCAAAAATAAAATAGTTTTCTTAAGAGGATAATTAGACCTGCTTATGCTTTGAAATCTGGCTAACATTTCACATAAAATGGACAAATGCACTGAAATACGTTCATTTTAATAAATTAATTGGTGTAATGTTTAGTTGACTATACAGCACAGGAAAAAAAAACCCCATGGTTATATTTAATCTATGTTTAATGATTTTGGGTAAGTGCTGCCTGCAATCCCACCTTACTGAAAAGCAGGTCATTGAAAGTGTCATTCAGTTCTGGCAGGGGTGGTGACTTCACAGGGGCAGGGGTCACTACAAATCACTTCTTTTAAATATCTGTGTAGCAAATACCCACTGCAGTATGCAGCAACTGAGAGTGCAGAAGGCTGAGGGCTTTTGTGGGTATTTTTAGGATGAAAATGACACCTGGAGTTAAACGTGGAACTTTGAAAGGTACAGAAAGGCGATGGGTGTTTGGGGGAGCTGAAGTTCCTCTTCACTTGTGAAAATGAACTCCCTTCTCTGCCTCACTGCAAACTTTCCTTGTGTCCATGGTTTTAGCCATTCCCAGCCAGGTCCTGCACAGTCTCAATGAGGTTTGGTGCACAACTGGGTGTTGGGGATTGCTCACCTGAGCTGGCCTTTACCTTAACCAGAACCTCCCTGTCCTGCAGCAAAGATCTCAGGAAGGTGCTATCAACATTCAGGTGAGGACAGGCTGAGCAGCAAGAAAAATGAAGCCATTGGATGCTGATGTATTTACAGCCGGTGTCTCATTCCACAGGCATTTCAATCCAGTGTGGCAGAGCTGGATTATTTATGAAACCAGGAGCACATCGTATTTCCAAGAGGGTGACTGAGTACCTGTTTGCATTTTCCCTCGGAAGGAAAGAGTTTCTTGGGATCTAAACTGCAGAAAGAAGTGAAAAGTGCAGGGAGCAGGGGATGGGGCTGGCTCAGAGCAGCTGCGCGGGAAGGGAGGCGGTACCTTGGGTGCAGAGGGTCCGGGGAGGGGAGGGGAAGGGAAGGGAAGGGAAGGGAAGGGAAGGGAAGGGAAGGGAAGGGAAGGGAAGGGAAGGGAAGGGAAGGGAAGGGAAGGGAAAGGGGGCCGTACCTTGGTTGCAGAGCGGCCCCGAGAAGCCGGGCAGGCAGTCGCACAGCCCCGACACGTGGTGGCAGGGACCATTGCTGTGCACGCACTGGGGACACGGCTGGCTGCAGTGGTGCCCGTAGAACCCGGGGGGGCAAACTGAAAACAGAACAAACCAAGCTGTCACAGGTTTTTCCATCAGAGCTTGAGAATTCTCTGTCTGTCTTAATCCCAACCTAATATTTCTTAATTTATCAAGCACAATTTAGTGGACAGCTGAAATGATGAGGCCTGTCGGATTGTTCCATGTCTAATAAAGTGCAGGCTGGTAAAACTGCTCCTGTGTTCAAACATTCCCACCTTCCTTCCTCATGGAAGTCCTTGGCTATTTAATATCACAGCAGAGTTCTCAGCAGCCTCCCTCTCTCAGGACACTCATTTGAGTCTCTCTAAACTAAAAACTTTGACAAAACATGAGTTTAAGATATTTGAGACCCCACAGCAGATACGGTTAATAACACACATTCCAAAGATTTTAGGACAGGTAGGAAAAGAAACACTGGCATACATGTACAAAAACAGAAACTCAGAAAGAAATGGAAATTGAGTCAAGAAATCAGAGAAGGTGTATTAGGAAACAATATTTTATGTCAAAACCGTTATGCCAAAAGCTGATTTCCAAACCTATCTGGTGCAATGCCTGTGCTCAGCTGGGAGAAGCGACAGCCATCAAGTGATGAAAAGAAGCCAATAATGGTAATTATGTAACACCATACAAAATCACCTGATTTAAATCAGTAATCACATCAAATAGCTGAGTAAACTTGTACTGAATTGTGTGCTTATTTTGCCTAAAACCTGGATTGAAATTATTACAGAATTTGTACATCAGGTACAGAATCAGGATTATGGCTCAGTATCTCTTCTAAAAGCAGATTTTTGCTTCTAAGAGCATTTAGAGCGAAAAAGCATCCACTGTCCAAACATTCACTGCAATAGATAACACAAAGAAATGTTAAATTGCAGAAAGTGACAGTAAAAATAACTTTATATGTTTTTATTTTTACTCCTGTGATTCTCTGTTCTATAGTTCTGGCTCAGTGGTTACTAAATCATGTCTGTTCTATTTTTCCAGCAAATGAGAATTTTCTCATGGACTGTATGTTCTCAGAGGGTGTCAGGCTCTTACCCCACTGCACATTTCCAGCTGGAGCTTAGCTGACAGGTTGGTTGATGATGCAGTAGCTATAAAACAACCTGGATCATTCCTGGAGACATTTCTGCAGGCTTAAGAGCACTAAACCATCCCAGTGTCTCATGTAATCCTGATTACACAGACAGAACAAGTTGGCTGAGTATCATCTTCAGTATCATCCTCAGCTCTGCCTTGTAATAAAACAGCCTAAATCCTGTTTCTAAATGAATTTCTAAGAGAAAAATATGGATGATTTTGAGAACAAGCTTAGCAAGGTCTGCTTACAAGGTATTGAGCCTGAATCCCAGAAAAGAGCTGGAAGCAAGCTGGATTCCAAGCTGGATTCCCAGGCCAAATAGTCACAGAGGCAAGAGCAGAAGCATCCACAGGACCCCTCTGCTGTCACCCCAGTGGGGAGGAAAAGTTCTCCCCATCAGATCCTTGGCAAACATCCTCAGGGAGCAGCCTGATTCCTGGGCTTGCAAACTGGGCACAAGGGTTGCTCTTGTAGCCTGCATGCCTACAGCTGATAGAACTAAGCTGGTTTTTTTTCATCTCAGAGAGGTCAGAAACTATTAACTTCTGGAAGTTTTGCACTCTTAAGGTTTCAAATTTGTAAAACATTTTCTTCCTCATCTCCCTGAAGCTCTGAGCTCCACATTTTAGCCTTGGAGAGAGGTTTTACAGCTGCACAGATATGCTGAAGCACCTGGAAATTGGGGTTTATAATGGAAATGCTTATAGGCCATTAACTACAGCAGTGCTAGAGGTCATTGTTATAATGGCTTTAAATAAAAACTGTCAGCTACAAATTATTTTTAGAGATGAGTGTGTTCTAGTGTCAAGTGTAACTGGTGAAATCAAAGGGGATCTATGAACTGGCCATGCAGAATGTCTCACAGCAAGAGGAAGAAGAAGAAATGCTGAGCAGAAAACAAAGACAAATCCACTTCTTGTTTACATGGGAAGATGGTTGGTGTAGTGAATTAGGGTCCCTATGGGGCAAATGCAGCTTCCCAGATAAAGCAAAGGAGAGGATTTTTATCTGCTTGGTACATTTTAATATGTAGCAGCAGAGCATCAAACAGGAGCTATTTTGGGCTGCTGTGTTTCTTTTTCTGGCATACAAGAAAACATTGCCTTGTTATTTTGATGCCAACGCTCATCCACTTGTCATTATATGATGGGTGGTGGCTGACTGCTTAACAGGTCTGACTTCACTGAGTCCTGCCAGCTTTGGTTTGTAAGGGTGCTGCTCCTCCTTCCAGGTCACCTGTGACCTCCAGGTGTGATCAGAAGAAGAAACACAAGGCACAGCTCAGTGCAGGAGAGTTCTTGATGAAGGAGCCTTTTCCAGGCTCGTTTGCCCTTAGAAGTCATGAGCTACAGCAGCTCAGAAACTGTGGATTTGTCTGCCTGGTGTCATAAAGGAGCATTTCTACCTGCCTTGCTTCTGCCAGCTATGGGAAATCTTACTTCTCTGGCACAAGGGCCCTCTGAATCCCGGAGCACAGTCACAGGTCCCATCCTCAGGGGAGCAGGATCCCCCGTTCTCACAGCTGCAGGAGATGGAGCAGTTGGGTCCCCAGCGGCCCTGGCTGCAGATGTTGTCACAGTGGATGCCTGAGGACACAAAGCCACACGTTAGGCTTCCCACAACTCTCACTCTGCTCATTGATCAAAGAAATGCTTGGTTGGACTGATGCCTCACAGTCCCCAGAGGGATCTGGGAAGGAAACAGCTCCTCTTTTATCTGCTTAATAAAGTGAAAATTAAGAAAATGCCAGAGAGGTGAATTCTGTAGGTGTCGGTGGGAGCCTGTTCAGTCCTCAGCACCATTAAAGAAACTCTGCATGTCATCCAAGAGATGAAGGTCAGGAATTGCTTTAAAGTCACAAAATAGCTCAAATAACTGGTCTGGAAATAGGCAGTTGATTGAAGCCTGATTACTTACCTGTTGTGAATTGGACAACCATAAAAAGAAAAATCAGGACTTTGCAAAAACATGTTCAGTATTTGGATTCTTGAACACAAGTAAATTAAACTCTATTTTGTGTTCTGTTCCCCTTCTGGCTTAAACCCCTGTGCTCTGGTGTTTTGTGCACATACCCCACAGCTACCCAGAACTCCCCAGTTCTGTGTGAATGAACTGAGTTCTGATCCAGCAAGTGGCCATATGTGAGCACAGGCTGAGCATTTGCATGTTAAATGGAGACTGAGAGCTGCCAATCCAGCTCCCAGTGCTCCCCAGGGTGCTTGTTTGATATTTACTATTGTGAGGAGCAAAGCTTGGAAACACTGAAAGGAGCACACAGCCAGGAAACTTAACACAAGGCTTCTGGCATGGTTTCAAGTGGCTTTGTTTAAACTGGTGACTTTTAAAAACAACCTTGTGCCACGGCTTGTCACATGTAAATGTAATTGAAGGAGCTTATCCTGCACACTGGGTCTGAGAAGCTCTCACTCCACTGGAATAAGGCAGTACCAATACCCACAATTAGTGGGGCTATTTGCATGATCAAGGGCTCCTTGGATGGGTTTGCAGAATCATGAACTAAGAGGGACAGTGAGCAGAGCCAGCTGCAGGGAGTGGCACTGGCAGGAGCATCTAAAACCAGCAGAAATGGATCAGAGACTGGCTTGGAAATTTTTCTTAGAACATGACCCCAGTGGGAGCCCAGGTCTGAGATTGGGGGGTACCCACACACCCCAGCTGGGCTTCAACACCAACCTCAGATGTTCTTTACTATCCCTGACCTGAGATGTTCTTCTCCATCCCTCACCTGAGATGTTCTTCACCATCCCCAGCCCGAGAAGCTCTTTACTGTCCTTCACCTGAGATGTTCTTTATCACCTGTGCCCATGTCCCACTGCTCAATGGGATCACAGCAGCCCAGGGGTTGGATTAGTGCAGCTCTCTGCAGAAACACAATCCCAACCATTCCCTCCACCTCTGATAACTTCATCTGGATGCTGGAGGTAATGCACTGCATTTGGGGAGCTGTGATCTGTACGGTCACCAAATTCTGAGCATTATTAAATCACCTGAAAGTCATTATAAATACACTTACAGTGCAGTTTCAAGTTGGTTTTATAAATCTCTGAAGTTAACACAGTAAGAAATACTGCAGAGCCAAAATTTCCCTTTTCTGAAGATTAATCATACAATTATAATGTCCCTTCCTAGAAAATCTTAACCATGTCTGGCAAAAGCACAGTTTGAAATGTGATTTCTAGTAATACATGATCTTAGCTTTATTTATAAAGAGGCATGGACCATTCTGTACAACTTAATAAAAACCACATTAAAATACAGTAAAGACTTAATACAAGCTCAATTCCTTCATATCCAAGTAAATAAATCTGAAAAAAGGGACTGTGAAAAGAGACAAGGAACATTTGTATTAGTAAAATCAAGAAAAAACATTATTTTAAGAAATTATTTTAAAGTCTTCCCTGCTCCCTTTGAAATCAAATATATACTTGAATTACTTAAACAAGTGCTTTGTGTGTGCATTTATGTCCTTTATCCACAGTGCTCTGTAATTAAAAAGTCAGAAAATGAATTGTAAATAAATAAACAAATAAATAAATGTGTTTTGTATTTATGATCATTTATAGCCTTGAGTCTCAGTGTGAGTTCCCTGAACTGAAATTCAGACACAAACACAGAAAAATGTGCATTTTTCCTCCCAACTGCAGCATTAAAATTACAATTCTGTCATTGTGGATGGTCTATTTATAAATAGGGACAATTAAACAGCAATATTTCTTGTCTCTTTTGACAAAGTTTGGGGAAGAATGACAGTGACTCTTCTTGTGGAAGGTACCTGAATTTGAATGCCAGGGCTGTTCCTGCAGCAGAAAGCCCTTGCTTTGGTAATGAGTAATGAGGGATGTCTTCCCTCTGCTAACGAAGGCAATGAGTCATGGTGGAGCTGATTGTTGTAGCAAAAGGGAAAGGAGAAAAGGAAACCTTCCAGGAGCCACTGGCACCCATTCCAGCCCTTCTCTATTTGTCCATTTCCAGAAGACAACCGAGATGGTGCCGCAATCAAGTTTTATTACTTTTTATTATCCAAGTTAATTTTCACGGAAGACTTCATTTTTGAAGGCTCCTACATGCATTGAATTGCAAATATAAATGAGAAGTTAAAATTGCATCTGGACATGCAAGTCTTATGGAATTGTGCTGGAAAAAGCACCTTAATTTTACAATTCCCTAACCTGACAGCGTGTGAAGGGGGAGTCCATCCCTCCCAGCTACTTTACAGTCAGAGTCAGTGAAGCAGCAAGATTCTGTAATGTAAAACTTTAATATTTATTTAGGAACTTGCTGATGAACATTTCTGATAAGCAATTAGTTTTCAATTTCCAGAACTACAAGAAGTGCTGAAGTTGACACACCTCTGTACTAGCTCGTGTTACAAGCACAGATTCCTAATTTATGAACAAAGTCCTGGTTTCACATGCATGGTGTAGAAATTAGAAAGACAACTATCAGAAGTCCTTGAAGCTGCAGGAAGCATTTCCATACATAAACTCTACTGCCTGGATACCAGGGAATTATCTGCCAGCCCGAGGCCGTGGTTCACAATTGCTGACACTGGTATAAAATTACACTTCCAAGACCTTTTTAAACAATGTTCTGGGGGTGAATTGTAAATGAAATCCACAAAACTTATAAAACTGTAGTTACCCACTGGACATGGGTAAAAGATCTGCACTTCTGCAGAAAGGCAGAGCCCAGGTAAGAGCAGAGCCCACTGTGCCTTTAATTCAGTCTGTGAAACAGCAGCCACCAACTCCCCATGGCCCAGCAGGGATTTGGGGTATTGGATTCCTGCAAGCACTGGCTGCTTTCCAGTGGGATTCCCTCTGGACTGCTCTGTACATTTAGCTGACAGTCCCAGGAGTGCCTTCACTCCCTTCTCCCCACACCAACCTCCTTTGCACACATGGTGGGGAGGAAAACCAGCCCTGAGGGCCTGAATTACAGTGGAAAACACAAACTGGGCTCAACTCAGCCCACCAGAGCAGTGACAACTGCACTGTTCCAAGGGAAAATCACACAGGAGAGCTGCCCCAAACTCCTGCCCCTCCAGGACAATTTCCTACCAAGTGTCCAAGCAGCTGCTGGCTGGGACATGGGGAATATCTGGGGTAACTCAGCCCAGGCTTCCCAAAGGTGAAACCATTTAGCTGGGCAGGGATCTTCCAACACAGAGCTGCAGACAATACTGATAAAGGAAAGCAGCAGCGAGAGAGGTAGAGGAGGAAGAGAATCCCAGAAGCTCAGAATGGTTTGGGTCAGAAGAGACCATAAAGCTCATCTTGTCCCACCCCCTGCCATGGGCAGGGACACCTTCCACTGCCCCAGGCTGCTCCAAGCCCTGTCCAGCCTGGCCTTGGGCACTGCCAGGGATCCAGGGGCAGCCCCAGATGCTCTGGGCACCTGTGCCAGGGCCTGCCCATCCTCCCAGGGAAGGATTTCTTCCCAATATCCCATCTAACCCTGCCCTCTGCACTGGGAAGCTGTTGATAGAAACCTGTGTCTGTCTTACATGGAGCAGTTTCAAGTTTGACCAGATGAAGTCAGTCCTTGTATTCAAATTTACAAATCAACTGTGATGGATTGATCCAACATCCATATAAGCATCAGGAAAAGGAGCAAGAAAAAGAAGAGGAAAAAACCCCCAAGCCATACAACTGGGATGTGAGGCATCTCTTGAAGAGCTCCTTCACAGGCTGCTTCTGTTAATAATCTTCAGTGGCTTCAAGTTTGTCAAAGTGATGCAGATTTAGTGCTGCCCATAACTACATCATGCTGAAGGACTTTGGAGGGTAAAATTCCTGAAAGCCAGACATAAGCAGAACTCCCTTTTTTCCCTCTCCAGCTTCTGCAATTGCGCTCGTGCTTGGAGATTACGTCTCTGGCTCTTAATAAAGCTGCCATTGTTTCTCTGCTGTGTCTCTGGATAGTTGGAAACTAATACTCCAAACACAATAAAAGAGCAAAAATGGACGGAATAAATGAGAACCAGTGGCCTGGTTTTGACCACTGCTATCCCCCTGACAGTAGCCTCTGCAGCAGTGCCCAGCATCTAATTATTTTTCAGGGATGTAGGAATGTGATAAATTACAGGATGTAGTTCCCTCCCCCCACATACTTTAATTTTACATCTACAAGCATATAACTGTAATTATTTCTCTGAATAAGGTCTTCAGCTTTTTTTTCCCCTCAATAGTCCCAATCTAAAGACAGATGCAACATCAATTAGGAATGACAGGAATGATTTCAGCAGACATTTGAATCCAACACAAACATTGTGCTCTCCTCCACCTGTCTTTCAACATGACATGAAGTCATAATAATCTCTTATTTCTGGCATTTGAATAGCTTTGGAAAGAGCTGCTTTTTATGCAAAAATAGGCACAGGATTTATGCAGGCAATGCTGTGGAGGTCTGAGGTTTGGTGAGTCACGCTTGGCTCTGATGTGGAATGCTGGTGGCTCTGGCAGGATGGATCCCGAGCTGGCTGGTACCTGCTGACAGTGCCCCCCCCAGCACACACCTCCAGCTGATGCTGCAGGGCTGGCTGGGTGGGAGGGGTGGCCAGGGGCCAGCAGGGAGCTGAGGGTACTGGCAGCAGGTGTGGGAATGCCTCAGTGGGCCTGACCCCTGGGCACACCCTCCCTCTGGTCTCTGTCCCCCTGCAGGGATCCCACTGGCAGCTCCCCCACCCGGCCCAGGGGCAGAGCCAGAGGCCACCCAGGTCACCCTGAATCCTGCCTTGGCCTCCTGGTTTGTACTTGTATTTCTGATAATGACTTCTATAATCACACACTCATGTTTTCTTTAACCTTATTCTCTTGTCTTTTCCTGATACTGTCATTGCTGTTACACTTCTGTTGTCCCTATAAATCCCATTTAAATTGTGTTTGAGGTTAGCTCCATGTGCTTTCCTAAGCAGGGACTCTTCTGCTGCTTCAGTCTCTAAGAGGTAAAAGACAATTCACTGAGAGCACAAGGAAGAACTGTCCAAGCTGTGGATCAGCTGCTCAGAGGGGCCATCACAGAGCACAAACAAGACTTCACAAAGAATTCTTGATGCTTTTCCATCACTTTTTGCATCTTTGTATTTTTTCCTACCTGAGGCAAACCCTGAAGTATTTGACTCAGAGCCAGTCAGAAGCACCACAGCACAATTCCTGACAGCTCAGCATTTAAGAATGCTGAAGAATGAGAAAATCAGTGTGGGGAGGGCAGCAGATAGAAGAAAACATAAAGGGATCTCTCATAAAATTAAATGGAAACATTAAGAATTGATGGCTGCTCATCTAGTCTGCAAATAAACTATTTTTGTTTTTATATAGTGAAACTAAGCAGAGAACAGCAGCCACACTCACATTTTCTATGAACTTCTGGGGTGTTCTCAAATGCTTTTTTTCACTGATTTTTTTTCCAAATTGGTGCCATGGAGCCCTTCCTTCTCTTGCTGAGCATCATTCACCAGTGGATTCAGAGGGGCAACTCCTGAGTGTGATAGCCCATCATTCTAAATGAAAGCTCCATGATCTGGTCCTAAATAATGAAGAATAAGCCCTTCCCTGAAGCCAGTGAAAAATTCTACATTGTCCCTTCTCTCATCTGTGCAGAGGCGATTTATGCCCCCATTAATGGAAGTGTTTTCCTGCAAGTAATACACTTAGAGCCTAATGCACCTCTGTGGAGCTCTAATCCTACCCCTAGTTTTAATTATCTAGAGAAATCTCTAAGTATGAATCACCCAACCCGGGGAATTTATGCAATAAAAGCTTTAGAGGCAAGAGACCTACCTCACAAGAAATGAGGTAAGTCAAGATGTTTGCTGAAGTAAAGGATGATGTGGTTCCCTTTGCTCAGGGATTCTCCAGGGTGCACTCTTGCAGGGGAAGAGCTGCTCTGAGCAGGCAGGGCACACCTGCAGAAAATGGGGCTGAAAGGAGTCAAGCCCTACACAGCCCTGCTTCATCTGCAGAGCTTTCCTAATTCTCAAATGCTGGGAACAGCTTCAGGCCAGGAGGGAAGAGAAAGCTGGGGAAGATCTGAGCAGACCATCAGCAGGCAAACAGGAGGAACTGGTAACTGGGAAAAGCTGGAAATTTCCTGCTGGAAATGTTCAACCTCCTGAACTAAACCATGAGTGGAGAACAGCTGAGCAAGAGCTGGGGCATAACCAAAGCCTTTTGTGGTCAATGATGTTGAAATTCCACCCGTTCTCCTTGGTGTGGGAGGGGAAGGAAGATGGTTACAACATTTTTCACTGCAAACTCTTCCATTAATGACATAATGTATCATAGAATTGTGGATGGTTCAGGCTGGAAGGGACATTAAAGCTCATCCCATTCCCACCCCATGGCCATGGCTGGGACACCTTCCCCTTTCCCAGGCTGCTCCAAGCCCCATCCAGCCTGGCCTGGGACATTCCAGGGATCCAGGGACAGCCCCAGCTGCTCTGGGCATCTGCGCCAGGGCCTCACCCTCACAGGGAAGGCAGCATAAAGAATATTTCTGCTTTTTCTACTATCCAATCCAACCCTACTCTCTGGCAGTGTGAAGCCACTCCCCCCTGACCTGTCACTACCTGCTCCTGTAAATAGTCTCTCTCCACTATATAAATATATAAATATACACACACCTCATTTGAGCTTGCAGGCTGTTTTCTGAGCACTCTTCCCTCTCCTCCTTTCGCACCCAGCACGCCAACAGCCAGGATTTAGTCAGCTGAAATGTGCACAAATAATTTTCCCCACTTCTCGCCCACATTTATTTATAGGTGACTATTGTACACACAGCCAGGCTTATATATAGAATGTCTCTGCATGAAAATGGAAAAGGGTTGGGTACCTCAAACGTCAAGTCTCATGTTGCTAGAGCCCATTAAATTAGCATCTCCCACGATGCCATCCAAGCTCTATCTTCTCTCAGAAATTTAAAAGCTGTCCTTTATTAAGCAACATTAAACCCAAAAATAAAAACAAAGATAAACACACTTGTGTATCTTCTGTTTATAAGATTATTACTGCAATGATTTGCATGCATGTTGAAGTTTAGCAGTAGCCTTACTGCAGCTGCTAATTATAGTCTGAGGGTCTGATCCAACTCCCACTGAAGGAGTGGCAAAAATCCAACTGATTTCACCAAAGGTGAAATAGATACAAAATCTGTCACAGGACAAACACAACTAAACCTCACTCAGATGAAAATCAGGAACCCCCCAGACACCTGCCAAGGAAGGCACAGACATAATTAATGTCAGGACATCAATGAAATCTTTGATATAACTTCAGAATTAATATTTTTGAAAATTAGCCCTATATCAGCAGGAACCATCCTTAAAGGTTCCTGTCAAAGAGAGAATTTTTAAGCATGGCCTGACATTAAAATCTTATCAACTCACTTGAAATTAAGTCAATGAAAAATTAAAGCTAATTTCTAATAAGCTTATCTTACATTCATAGACTAAAGGGCACTTGTCGAATCCAGAGAGTAAGCACACCTTTCATATGGAAAAGATTTTCACACTGGAAAGGCAGAGGCCAGGAGAGAGGCTGAAATGCACCATTTTAGACTGACTCTAGAAATTTCTAGTTTTCCTGTCCATTTAAAGCTAATGTAAGGATACAGAATAATCACAGAAATAAATTATTAATTTAAAAATCTGGGATAAGACTGCCAGAAGTGATAAATGCAAAATACGATGTAGATAATGGGACTAGACATCTAGAAAATGCATGTTTAATAGGAACTTACTATTGCTCCATTCTGGTATTTTAGGCTCTGTCTTACAAACCAATGGTACGAAACAATCTGATGGGAAAAAAAAGTCAACCCATGACATTGTGAATTCTAAACCACTCTGGATCTTTAGCTAAAAAGCTGCAGGGGCATGAAACAAGTCCTAGATTTTTTTCCCTGGTTTGAAATAGGCATGGAAAACCAGCTCCCAGTTTTATCATTACATAGGTGATGTTGATCTACTAATGACAAGAGAATTATTTAGGCTTCAACCCAGTACAGCTGAGGACAGGATCTGGCCCTAAGATTATAAATTGGATACAGCTGCAATGAAAGAAAATCATATTAGTACAAACAAAATGCATTTTATGGAAAGGGTGGTTTTTTTCCTTCAAGGATTTTTCACCTCCTTGCAAAGAACTAGAGAAAGTGAAGTTAAAAATACCTTAGAGCTCCCGTCAAAGTGGTCAGTGCTCCTTTAAAATTCAAAAAGGCTTTCCCTTGAGTAACAGGCTTATCAGTTTTCCTGAATTAATGTGTCCACAGGAGGCAAGAAACATGTTTCTGTGTTTGAGTGACAGTGCAGATGTCACTGCCAGCCTGCAAATGTTCCCAGCCCTGCAGCCTGGTCCCTTGGAGCTGCCCTGGGCTGTGACCAGCAGCACATCCCAGCCCACAGGTGGGAATCCTGCAGCTCCAGAGTCCCACAGCCTCTGTGCTGGGGCTGGGCACGAGCAGAGACCATCAGGGGCTGTGTTCTGGCACTGTGGGAAGGTTACTGAGCTTGTAAAAGATACTGAAATGAGTATTTTGATTTCCACAGCAAAGAGGGAGGCAGCTCTCATGAGCCAGGAATGAAGCCTGAAGGTGTAAAGCACCAAGGTAATAAGATGTTTGTTCCTCAGCAGCATGCATCATTTGCATATCTGTGTTTGCCATCTTGATTAATTAAGGAAAATCTATATGGGCTTCTTTTATGATTAACTATGGGATGCACACTTTTATGTTCTCCATCTCATATCTACAGCACCAGGCTAATTTTCCCCACACATCTTTGGGATGTTAAAATATAGTGAATAAACTTTGGCTTTGGGTACTGAGAGAAGCCTCTGGGTGCCCCAGCTCAGTGGGGAGCTGAGATACCATCACCACAGCAGCTCTGCAAATCCAGAGCATCACACAAGAAAAAAGGCAGAACAAGATGCAGATAAGACAGCATTTCAGATTAAAGGAATTGAGATAAACAGGATTTTAACTGACCTTAGCATTTAGAGGAGTGGAATCTATCCCCCTGCAGATCACTTCCCATTTAAAGCCAGTGTAAGAGCTGAAAGTGTAACAAGGCACACAGTGCCACAATTAACCTGGAGCAATTGGCTCATCCCAGGCAGGAGCAGAGCTCAGCATGATGAGCAGCCAGGCCCGTGGCTCTGCTTCTGGGATCAGCCTAGGACTGGGAAAACGGATGGACTTGGGTCTTGGGGGCAGGACAGGCAATGCCTGGGTCTGCCTCCCCAGGGAGCCTCACCTGGCTCTGGTCAAGCACCTCCAGAAATCAGAGGCCAGGCCAGCAGCTCTAATGTAATTATTGAGGGATTACTGAGGGAAGCAGCTAAAGGCTACAGTTTCAGCCAGCTGGAATCTGTAAGGAAGCCATTTCTGGTACAAAACCTGCTGCCAGCAGCTGCCTGAGGTGGGACCAAGCTGAGGGGTTTGAAGCTCATCCTGCATCCCACAGGGGATGCAGCTGGCGCTGTCATCTCCAGAGCCTCAGCATTACACTGCCACAGCAGCACTGCCATCCTGCTCACCCAGCAAGGCCACCAGGGCAGCTGCTCCTTTCCTGTCCACTTTGAGATTAGAGAGTAATTGAGAGGAGCCTAACTGAAATGTATAACCTTGTCACTTGAGCACCCAGGAGAGGAGGTTGCACCTGGGACAGATGAGATTCATCCTGCTTCCCCAGGACCTGTTTGTTGCAAAGGACTTCCAGGAGCTGCTCTACCATGCAGCATTTCTGTGTGTCCATTCCCTCTGTGGAGTCAGTGTGTGCAGGACCCCTAATTAACCAAATGTAATTAGCACTGAGCATTTTCATTTCAACCTGAGTGTACATAAAGTAACACCTCTTCCACAAACGTCTGGTGTGTTGGGAGCTCTGGGGGATCTGTGGACACACAGAGCTGCAAGCACAGAAGGGTCTGTACCTGAATGCACAGCAAAGGTGGGGAAAGAGAGCCTTATTAATCCTGAAAAAACAGCCTGAACAATCAAGACTCGGTCCTCTGAGAGCAAGACCTTTCCTTTTTAACCCAGCACTAGATGTGAGCACTTCTGGTTTGGATTTCCAGGGCACTGTTTGTATACATGAAGTTACACATGTCCAACCTGGAGAACTCCTTCCAGTGCAAGGCTGAGCCCTCAGTGTCACTGCATCCCACATTTCCTTCCTGTGGAGGGAAATTCAGCTCTGCATGGCATCAGCAGGTCACAGATCTGATTTTGCCCAACATTTCAACAAGTTTCACTTTGTTTTTACCACGAGAGCATTTTGCCAATGTAGTTTTGGGCTTCTGTTCTTGCTGAGCTCTCTCCAAAGCCATTGGTGGCACCAGGTGCCACTTGGCTAGGATTGGCAGCAGGGACACCAGGTACAAGTGTCCCCAGAGCTGATCCAGGCCCTGCCTCTGGCTGCACAGGTGCATTTCCCACAGAGCTGCAGGGAGGGGATGTGCAGATTGCTGCCTCTGTGCTTATTTATGCTCCCAGCTGGTTTGCACAGCTTTGTGAGCTCCTGCCTGAGATGTGGAGATCTCTTCATCATCTTCCCATCTGCCAGGGACACTCAGCTCCTGAAAATTACCTTCCCCCAGCTGGTATCCACAGAAGGTCATTGTCCTGAATAATAGTCTTGGGTGGCAGTCATGACAGAATAAAAGGATGGTAGAGTGCTATTACCTTGCATTGTGTGCTGCTCTGGACATGACTTTTTCCTTCTTTTGCCAGTCCTCCTCCATGCTCTTACCATCTATCAGTCCCCGAAGGTTTATATCAGTAACATCTTGAAACCACTTTAAAGAAAATGGGTTCAATCTTCCCCTTGATCTTTACATAAAACACAGACATCAAGAGGGAGTCCCAGGTCTGGGATGAACACACAGAATATGCTGTTTCAGATGAAGTTTGTGGCTATTAGGATCAGAAAGCCACGTGAATTCTCTGTTTGGTGTGAGTGGGCAGGAGAACCTTCAGAAGTTCCGTGATCCTGAACTTTTCTGATATTTTTCAGGCCATGCCTAATTAGTACCAAAATCAGAAAGCAAAAATTTCAGCTTGAATTATTTATCACCTCATATTAATAAAATGCACCGCAATACACATCATGGCCCAGTTCACAACAACTGCAGATAAGATTAATCTTTCACTGATGCCATACTCCTTAATATGAAAATATAATTATCTAGCTGAAATGTTTCTTAAATGACATACTTTCAAACTGGTAGGAGCAGAATTTATCCTTGTGTCTGGTGCCAAGCCAAGTGGAAAAAACATTGGAACAGAATTGACAAAACACATGTTGGTTCTGTCTATCAACATTTCCACCTTACAGAGCCCTGTCACTGTTCAACTTCAACCTGGTCTCAAATAGGGATATAATATTTTCCTTCCTGAAATGTGATCCTGAGGAGAATTCCAGAACTGCAGGAGCACACTGAGAGATAAAGTGCTTGGGCTGCAGCAAACCCCCTCCAAGTTAATATACACTTACCTTGCCCAATATGGAAATTAAAAGAAGGACATCAGAAATTATTCTTACCTTTAAATTACTAGTATCTGCATTTAATGTCCATTTATAGGTGTGCATGGCGTAAGCACAAAGTATTTGCTGCAAATGCCTTTGAGAAAAAGCCACACCTTCAGTCTGCATTGTCTGCAAAGGTCAGCCCCTGCAGTTTCCTCTGGAATGCTACATCCAGAAGATGTGTAATAAACTTTTAGAGTAGGTGTATATAAATATCTCTCTTCAAATTACTCTACTTTTAAAAGCCATTTTTTCCCTTGACGAAGCTCACAGTGACTACAGGAAAATCTAGCAGCTGTTTCTTTGCTGATCATCAATAATGAACAGTAGAGTTTTAAAGCCTGATAGATGGATATATTGATGGCAAGGAGGTTCAGAGAAAGATAAATGCTGCCCAGCCAGTGAGGAAGGCAAGAGAATGAAGGAGGGGATGCAAGTGAGCTTATAAAATGGATTTTCTTGGGGGAAAAACATCCATTTCAGGGTTACATGCCCAATATCTTAGAAAAGTAGTTTTGCTGTACACAATATGTAGAACTTAGTATTTTTACATTTTATTTAATTCTTTAAAGATTATTTCCATTGTATGTTTTAGGCATAATTTCATTGCTTTTGCTTTGTGCTCCTGGGAGCTGGGCTGCTGTGGGATATCCTCTCCATCAGAAACAGAAGGTGTGTGTTGGTTTAAGGCATAAATCAATGGGAAAGGTGACACTATCCCAAATGCTGGCTGCCTGATCAGCCTGCCTTGCTCCATGCATCCTCTCAACTTGTACTTGTTTGAAAAACAATTAAATTTTCCAAATGACTTGCTGTTAATATAAATGCATTTTGACTGTCAGTGCCACTGGTGGTTCTGCAGTATATGGAACATAACTTTATTTCCACCCAGAGCCTCAACAGAGAGCAGAGAGAGATTAACCAGCATTTTAGGCAGCAAAGTGTGAAATGGTTGGGTCAATAACTTGCCCCCTACTGCTGTCAAAAGCTGGAAAGAGAACATCAGTGTGGAGTCAAGTGCAGGTCTAATTGTGCTGAGAACTCCAGCCTGGACTCTCCAACTTCACTGAATATTCCTCTCTGTTGCTGTGTAATCACAAAAGCTCGGTCAAACCAGCATTAATCTGCTCTCTGCAACTACCCTGTGACAAGAACCATTGGAAAATGGGAAAATGCAGAGTTTTGTATGTTGGAGCAGCTGTAATGACTCATCAGAAATGCCCTGTCTGCTTTCCAGGTATGATGGTCCTGGGATTCACCATCCACAACTGCACCCCTGTGGAAAGGGCAGTTCAAGGAGAAAAACTCTGCAGGATTATGGATGATCTGCATCCCTCCTGAGGATGCTTTTACAGAAGGCTAACATCTGGCTGCAGGTTTGGAGCCATCTTCAACTCATCTGAACACAAATTTAATGAATGCCAATTATTGTCACCATCACGAGTGATTTAAATACGGGCAAGTTCAGCTGATCTTGTCTCAATCTATTATTTAGAATTTTGCAGTCACAAGTCCAGGGCTATAACTGATGTGATAGCAAAGCAAACCAAGCCAACCCAACCCCCCAAACCCCCAAATGAACCAAAGCCCCAAGGGAGTTGCTGGATTACCTGTCCAGCCTGCAAGGCAGCAGCAGTAGCCGGTGACAGGGTCACACCCGTCCGCGTGGTTGCAGTCACAACGCTCACTGCAATTAAGGCCATATGTTCCATCCTTCAAGAACAGAAATAAAAACCCTCTCAGTGATCAGCTTTTTGTTCTGAAATGTGCAAAATCATCTATCATGTCCCTCTTAATGCTGAGTTGCATTTTTTAAATTAACATACAGAGAAGACAGAAACTCAGTGCCTAATGTCTCTATACAGAACCAAATGAGGAATCACTTTAAAAAATGACATTCAAGAAACTGCAGATAACACAGCAATAGCTCTGATAAAATACAATGCAAAGTATAATACATCCAGTTGACTGCTAGAACCCCAATCTGTTATTTACACTTGATTTCCTCAGACATCACAGACAAATTGAGCTCCTCCCCTGCTCTCTGTTCAGCAGAGCTATGGGGACTGTGATTTAAGGGGGTGGAAAACCACCCCAAATTGTGATTTGCACTCACAGGACAAGGCTGGTCACAGAACTCCCCCTGCCATCCTGGGGAGCAGAGGCAGAAGCCATCAGCTGGCCTGCAGGACGCTCCATTGCTGCAGGAACACGTCTGGTTACAGTTCAGCCCCCAGCTTCCACTTGAGCAGGGAATAGAGCAATCCACTCCTTGCCACCCTAAGGAAACAGGGGAGAAACAGCATCTGGGATGTTTTCATGAAAACAGAGGGACAGGCAGCTGGCAAGCTGCAGCTCTTTGCTTCTAGGACCAGTTTCTTGGTGTACATTAGGACTAACTTGGGGTCAAAGACTGACCCTTTCACTATGACCTCCCAGCTCCATCTCCCAGCATCCCTACACACAGATGGAGGTATCACAGCCTTGGCTGTAACCAGATTTAGGTTTCTGATGCCTTTCTGGGAACTGCTGGGACAGTCCCTCTCTGTCAGGCTGGAGACCTTCTGACCTACAGGACTGCAAGAACTTTCCATGTGATGCTGCCTGTTTCTTACCTTTTTTTTTTTCTTTCTTTTTTTTTTTTCCTTTCTTTTTTTTTTTTTTTTTTTTTTTTGAGAATGCTATTTAATATAAAGCAGCTATTGCACCTAAAATAAGACCAGTGCCATCATTTCTAGCCATTAAGGCTCAAATTTTAACTACCAGGAGCACAATGACTTTCATTACACTGCAGCTCTGTGTCATGGAGTTGAGCAGTAACTCATGGTTTATACACCCTCATTAAATGGGGTTCTACAGTGATCCATTAATTCATGTTTGAAATGCCAGATTTTATGGTTATTTGCCTCACTTCTGTTTTAGGGCCTATGTATGTCATACAGGCATAGCTCATGTTGGGATTTTGGGGGAACAGAAGAGCTGCTGTGCCATGAAGCAGTGGAGGAATTCTCAGGTGGTCACTGGATCCATGGGATGTGCTCACCACCACATCCAGGAGGGAATTATGGACACGTGTGGCAAGAAAAGATGTCAGTCACCTTGGAGCAGGCAAGACTTCTTATTTCCCCAAATAAATGAGACCCACATCCTCAACCCTGTGTTAGCTCAGGTGACAGAGCACATCTGCACAAGGCTGGGGTGTCACCATGTCAGGGTACAGGAGGATGGCAGCAAGGGCAGAGAGCCAGGGCCCACCCCACAGTGCCCAAGGGTCTCATTCCTCTCCAGGGCAGCAGGAATGAGACCAGCCCAAGGTGGAGATGGGCAGGCAAGAGTCAGGAGCAGGCTGGTGGGGATGACCAAGGCCAGGCACAGCCCAGTGCCAGGGGCTGCAGGACACACAGGCAGCTCCTTCCACTCCTGTGCCCAGTGGCTTTGGAATCTGGGAGAAACAGGGCAGCAAAGGCCTAAAAACCCAGCAGCCAGAGGATTGTTCTGCATTTCCCCTGGAGAGGAGCAGTGTTTCTGCCCCCACACCCAGTTCTGTGACATGCTTCTGCAGCAGAGCAGGGAAGTCTGGCCCCTGCTCAGGGCAGAGACTGGACTTGCAGCCCTGTTGAGCTGGGATGCCTGGGAGAATAAGAAAATGGTGAAGTTCCTGACTGCACAGCTGTGCCACTTTCAAAGGGACAGGCACTGATGGCAGGGAGCTGTTAGATGTGAATTTTGTTTACCTTCTTTGCAGTAGCACAGCCCATCCACAGGGGAACAAGTGCCATCGTTCTTGCAGTTACAGACCGAGGAGCAGTTGGTGCCGTAGGTCCCTGCCATGCAGGGAATGGTGCAGTCATCTCCCTGCAACCCACAAAAGTCAGAGTCAGCTGAAGAGATCTGGCATGCAGGAAATTCCCAGCTCGGCACAGGGAAGCTTTCTCTCTCTAACAGTGAGCAGAGTGTTGTGAGTTGATTGCTGAGCCTTCAGCACTTGAGCAGTCACCGCTGCTTCCCATGATTATGATGCAATTAGTGCTTTGATTGACTTGGAGGAAAGGGACAAGTTTCTGGCATTCATTCAGCAGGAGGTGGGGAAGTTACAAAAACAAACCTCCTAGAGCAGATGTTAGATCATTAAGCAAAACATCACTTACGAAGCACTAATCACAAAATATACAGTCTGAAACCGTGCAGAGATTGCTCTGCGGTTCTTGGAAAATATATTCTAAGAATAGGGTTGTTAAAAACCAAAAGGATCTCGTACATGCTCGTCTTCCACAGGTTGGCAGAGAGGAAAACGACATGGCAGGTGCATCAGAGCTTTTTGATGTGTAGCTGGTACCTGCATTTGTTTTCAATTAATTTGCATGAGATTGTGACTTTAGGAAGAAGGCAGACCAGGAGTGATGTGTGTGTCAGAGACAGGAGGCACACAGCAGAACACAGAAACGTGGGCTCTGTCCTCTTTCTGCTCCAGGTGTGGGCAAAGGGAGGGAAAGGAGAATAAATAATTGTATTTTACAGAAATACAGAATGCTCTAACACTACATTCTGGTGTGCTGTATGCACTGATCAGCTTGTGGTTGAAAGGAGAGACACAGTTCTTACTAATACTGTTCATCTGATACAACAAGGGAATTAAAATGTGAGCACAATAAGGTTTAAAGCAATTGTGGTTTAACCTCACTAATTGAGGTTTAAGCCTTAGTAAACTTACTGAGTCCCACAGCTGGGTCTACACATTAACATACACAAGGTATTTTGGCTTCCTTTTCCTCTGTGTGTAATCCTGACTTTCACATTGCAAATTAGCTCCTAAATTTACTACTTCAGTGAGTCAAACTTAAATAATTTAGTTCTATGCCAGGGAAAGTGAACCTACTACAAGTTAAAAGTAACTCCATTGCACGGTGTGACCTGTACCATAGCTCAGGGGAAAAGACATTGGTCAAAATGTATTTTTGCAGGTGAGAGGTTTCAGTGTTTGATAGGAGGATCCATTTATCAGGAGTGAAATGTGCACCATGTCAGCTTCCCTATGCTGTGACAAGTTCCTCCAGGAGCCTGTATATCACACAGCAGACACCCAGACAGCACAAGGAAATATGAACAGAGTTCTGAGCACCATAAACCCCCATCTGCTTTGCTGGAGAAGTTCTCCCTCACACCAGTGTGACTCATCCTATTTTAGACCTTTTAGAAAAAACTTTGTTGCAGGGGGAAGGAAAGGAAACAGTTAAAATATACTGCTCACAAGTAAATCCTGCAAGTCTCTGATTTTTGAGTGAAGGCACTGTTTGTAAAAGATGCTATCTTTGACCTTGGTGGAGTAAAACAAGTGTCCCTGCAAAGGCCTGGCAGGAAAAGATGCTGCCTTGACAGGCAGCAAATCCAAAGCAGGCTGCCCCTCATTACCCTGCCAGCATGCCTATGCAAT
Source organism: Ammospiza nelsoni (assembly GCF_027579445.1). Taxonomy (NCBI): domain Eukaryota; kingdom Metazoa; phylum Chordata; class Aves; order Passeriformes; family Passerellidae; genus Ammospiza; species Ammospiza nelsoni. The sequence goes on along the minus strand of NC_080646.1, from coordinate 2,244,126 downwards.
GAGCTCCAGGAACCCGGGCTGGCAGAGGGGCATTCAGTCTCCACGCCTAATCAATCCTCTGCCTTTCTCCTGTGTGTGACAATTAGACAGCCAATTAGTGCCACTTAGGAACCCTTATCCTGTGTGAATGAAACTCCCAACTCATTTCATGTACTACACAGAACTGCTGGTACTGCTAATAATTTCTATGACAACTGACCTTATCTGGATTTGAACTAGTGATCCAGAAGGAAAAGAAAATTCCTTTGAAAAGGAAAGGGGAGCAGAGTGATGTGGAGTTAAAATACCCCTTAGGGAGTCACATTAACCAACCACAGAACCACAGAATCATCAGGGTTAGAGACTGAAGATCATCCAGCCCAACCATCAATCACTCCAAAACCACATCCCCACATCCTGACACCTCTAAAACACCATCTGGGCCAGGGCTGGAGGCAGCAGGAGGATTTCCAGTGTCTCAGCTGATGTTCTGTGACCACAGAGCAGCTGGTGTTGGGGGCAGTGCTCCCTGGCCAGGCACAGCTGCACTGGATTCACTGGTTTTCTGCAATCACTTTGGATTATCCCAAAGGAAAGGGGTACAGCTCCCTGAAAAGGGGTTGCAGTGAGGTGGGTGTCAGTCTCTTCTCCCAGGTAACAAGTGACAGGACAATAAGGTGAGGAAATGGCCTCAAGTTGCACCAAGGGAGGTTTAGATTGGATATTAGGGAAAATTTCTTCACAGGAAGGGCTGTCCAGCACTGGAACAGGCTGCCCAGGGAAGTGGTGGAATCACCATTCCTGCAATCTTAAAAAACATGTGGATGTGTCACTTGAGGACATGATTTGATGGTGAACACAGTGGTGGTTCTGGTTGATTGTTGGACTTGGTGGTCTCTGAGGCCTTTTCCAACCTTAAAGATTCTGTGATTCTCACAAGCTGAACATCAGGCTGTTTGTTTCAAGCCTTTGAGTGTTGGCATTTGCTTTAATGTACTTGGCTTTATGGACTGACAGAGCTGGACACTCTGGCTGCCCACCATCCACTCACGTACTTTGCAACAAACCTTAACTGAAAAAAAAAATACCTGCTTTAATGAGATTTCTATCCCCAGGTTTGACAAGTGAGACCTTCAGAGCTCTCTGAGTGACAACTGCCAAATACACTTAACTTCTTAATTACATAAGAGGAAAATGCACTTGAACTATAGCACTGGCTCTAAGATTTTATTAATTATAAATGCACACCTTGTTATTAACATTTTGAACTTGATTTGGGAGAATGACCTCTGAAATGAAATGCATTCAGGTACTGTTAAAGATATGTAAATTCCACCTGCCTCTCACCACCTGCCTGAGTGGATAATGCTGCAGTGTATGCATCCAGCTGTTAATGAGTTATACATTCTAATAAACTGATTTCAAATTGTGTGTATTGAATCTTCACTCTTGCAATATGGTACTTTATATTTCTATCCTACTTAGTAAAATTAATCAACAGCTGTGCTCCTTATGTTGATTATTCTTTTTTTTTTCTATTAAGATTGGGAGGTTAATGAGGATAGTGCAATGCCTGGATGTGGTATCCATGCTAGGAAGGAGCAGCTAATTCAATCAAACATATAGCCCTGGAAATGTTAAAGCTATATTAGGAACTTGAGCTATAAATAACTTGGCATTTTCCATCTCTATGTTCCAAATCAGAATGACCCATATGGACATCACAAACTTTCAAAGGTGTTTCATTTTCAATATTTTCACTTAGAAGGGCCATCTTATAAAAATATACCCCCAAATCTATCCACTGTTTGTTTCTTATTGTTTCTTATTTCAGGGGTCAAACCTGGCTTTAACATAAACCATAGAAAATCTCTTTAGGGAATGTGGGGTCAGGGCCAGCTGTGGGAAGTGCCCTGCTCTGTGTGGAGCAGCACATTCCTGCTCTCTGCTCTGCATCACCCCGGCCTGGGAGAGGCCACCTCAGTGCCACCAAGGACAGGGTGTCCCACACCTCACCCCTGCTCAGAAATTCCCTCTGAGCCTCCTCTTGTTTGAAATCCAGACCTGAGGGGAGCACGCTAACATGGCGAAGATAGAGGAGGGAAGCTACAACTCCTGGGACCCTAAAAGTCCCCTTGAAGTCAGAATGGATGGTAGCAGTGACCCAAGCAGCCCCACCTATGACTTTCCATGCCTGTAAACGCTTCACAAACACCCATTTTTGCTGGAACTGACAGGCCCTTCCCAGCACCCTGAGAGCTTTGGGCATCCAGTTCTCATTATGGAATTCTCCCCCATGGATTGAGGGTGAGGTCCAAGGAACCAAACTCCATTAATAACTCAGGCTGCCAGCTCACATCCATCAGCATCAAATATTAATAGACTCCGAGGGCCACAGCATCCATCTTTCTAGATGGCAGTCAATAATCTGTCTTGTTTCTGTTCAAGGAGAGGGGAAGATTTTTCTCCACCAAAATTATTATTGTTCAATATTAGTAGAGCTTAAAGACACAATGCTGCCTTAGGTGTTGGCTGTGTTAACAAGCTCTGGCTGCTTCAGAAACTGTTTTCCCTGGATTAATGTTACAGTTCTTGTTTCTTTTAAAAATGCATTCCTGCTATAAGCAGTTATCAACTCCCTTAAAAATCGTTTTCTGGTGATCAATACACAAATTTGTATTTATTCCTGTGCATTTTGGATTAGGACTTCAAGTCTGTGAAATGCATTTTCAAAGGGGAAAAAAAAAGGGTATCCCAGACCATAAAGAGAGTTAATAACCCAGCAGTGGTCAACAACATCCAGCAAAGTTTGCACCCGCAACTGGTCTGTCACAAAGTTTGCTATTTAAGGATGTGAAATTAAGGATTTCAGAAGTAGCTACAATCTACAGGAATACAATTCCCTTGGAGGGCTGAAGTCTGGTTCCACTGAACTCAGTGGCAAAACAGAAAATCAATTTTCAAGGCTTCCGCAATGCAGAAGAGGAACAGGATGTTATTGAACCTGGCCTCAAGTTTGCATGACAAAGACCTGGGTGACAGCTTTGCTCTGGAGGCTTAATCTGCCGAGGTGCTGAAATTCCTCAACTCCCACAGGTTACTGGGGGCGACTGACAGCGCTGAAAGGCAAAATCCTGGAACCTTTGGTAATGTGCAGTGGGACTCCAGCTAATCAGAGATTCCTAACACCCCCTCTGATCCCTCCCTCGCCCCCTCCTCGCCAGGGTGGGCAGGTGAATCAGAGGAGCAGCCCCTGGCTCCAGCCCAGGGGTGGAAAGGAGGGCAGAGGCTCCTGTGTGTGCTGATCCGCAGATCAGGGAGGCCAAGGGCTGCTGCTGTTTGTACCTGGGGCCTGTGTGTCCAGATAAGCTGATCAGTATGGATTTAGCACCTACAAATGTATATTTCTGTGTACACACAGCACGTGGGACACCGGTGTGCTGGGACATGGTGGCTGTGCACTGATGCACATCACAGACACACTCCTCTATATTTACTTATTTAATTGTGACATTTACAATTAACCCAAAGTGGTTCTCCACAAACATTCCCTCAAGGTAAACATATGGTATCCAGCAACACAAACTGTCAGAACAAACTAATCTCCTTAATGGTGTTCAGTGGAAATTACTGTGCTCTTCATCAGCGGATCAGCAGCAGGGGGAAACTTTGTACTTGCACCGGGCTTGTCCTCCACCCTGGACTCAAACAATTTATTCATGACCTTACTACACAGCATATTTAGTTTTCCAGACATAATGATGTCCTCTGGCAGAATTCCTCTCCCCTCTGGGTGTTACTAATTACTCCCTGCAGAGGCTATTATTGGTGCTAATGAAAAAATGCAGTGAAACCTTGGGGAAGGCTCCTGTGCCAAGTGCTCCGTGTGCAGGTGATTGCTGTGACTGAGCACTGACAGAAGTTCCCTTGCCCACCTTGTAACACGATGTGATGGAGCTGTGCTGGGGTTTGATACACATTTAAAAGGACAAAATGAAACCACCAGTGATCTTATTCAATCTCCTTCTCCCTGTGCCCTTTTCATGGGAAAGACAGGGGAAGGCAGAAAGGATGGGAAAGAGTTTTCCTACCCTTAAAAAAGTGACTCTACAGCTCATGACTCATCCAAAGACAGAACCATTGGCAGCCTGAATGCCAGAGTCTTTCACGAAATCATCAACCCCTCCAGGAGCCATCTGCAAAGCTTTCCCCAGCCTGCACCCCGGTGACACTGCAGTTCTCTCAGCAAAACACAGAGATGCCAAGCACGGATCCCTTTGGGAATGAGCAGAACCTCCCCTTTGCTTCCGATAACCTTACAGGGATTTACAAACCTTTACAAATGGATGTCAGCATTTTATTTCACCTCTGAATTTGTGCTAATATGCTAATTCATACAGTAAATTTCACAGTAAATGCCAAGTCCAGAATTACTCATCCTGATACTAATTCTTAAATTTGATGATGGATCAGAAGTATTCAGCAGAATACAAACAAAATGGAAACTTCATTTTTTATAAATAGAGAGTAAGCAAAATATTATAAATAATGTCAATTTTAAGTACCTACAGTACTTTATTAGATACAATTTAATTTTACTTTACTGATCATAGTCTTTGCTAGCAAAGCTCTGAGCTCTGAGTGAGAGGGGAGTAAAAGTTACCGCAAAATAACTATAGTTGTTATTTTCCAAACTGTACAAAATCTGGTTAAATTTCACAGATTCCTTTTTTATAATCCGAAATATATTTGCTGTGGCCTGTTACAGGCATTACTCACATTACTCCCTCATCAAGGCCACAGAAGATCCAGGACCATTTGCTCTCATTTCTGGCCTCTCAGTCCCCAGAACCTTTCACTCCCTGCCTGGGTTCCTCTGTTTCCCACTGCACAGCCTCAGAATTGACCTGAATGCATTAACAGTACATTTGGGTTACTTTTATTTAAAAAAACCCCAAACCCCCCCCCCCCCCCAAAAAAAAAAAACAAGGAGTACTCACCCTATGGTCCCTGGGCTAGAATGGGTTTCAGAGCAATAATTATCCATCCATCCATCCATCCATCCATCCATCCATCCATCCATCCATCCATCCATCCATCCATCCACCCATCCTACCTCCCAGAAGGGACCTTTCCCAACCCATTGCCCAGGCACCTTGGGAATCATTTTTCACAGCTTGGGAGCACCTTTGGATAGGATTTGGCTGCCTGGGAAATAATTTGAACCTATCAGGATGGGAGAACTTGTGCAGTCCCCCAGTGTGGGCACGGTGCATGTGGAAAACTGGAATTACCTGGACAGGGCTCATGGTTTCCAGCCCAGCAAATCCCAGCTGTGAGGGATTTTTTGTGGAGGATGCAAGGATTTGTACATCTCAGGAGCCAGGCATTGCCTGATGATTCAGGGTCCTCTCTCACTGGGACTCCACTGGAAATTCATCTTTTCCAGAGGAGGGTGCACAGAATCTCACCACTCTCCTGCCCTCCAGCAGCTTGGCTCCAATGTGCTCCACACAGCCAAAAGGAACAATGCCCTGGCACAATAAAACTGATGAATAAAAGCAGCAAATCCTGGCTTTGGGAGGGTTTTTTCCCCTTCATGAAATCCAGTGAAAACAAACACAAATAAAACCTTCAGTAAAAAAATTGGATTTTGCATACTAAAAGCCAGCAAACCTGAGTTGGATTTCTGTCAGCAAGCATTATAATCCCCCTCACCACCAGGGAACAGTTTTCTAGTTTGCACTAAAACTATGCCCAATACCAGTCAATTATCTGCAATTAAAAAAATCCATTCCTACATTACCAGTTACCTAAACATGGTTATTAAAAAAGGGAAAAAGAATTCAATAAAGAAAGCAGGCAAGAAATCCCCCTCCCTCCCTCCCTCCCTCCCTCCCTCCCTCCCTCTTCCTGTAAATCAGGGCAGCACTTGCTGGCAAAAAAAAATCTAGACTGACTTTACAACACTTGAATATCTGCCTGGTTTAGTATTTAGGCTTAACTGCAGAGCCCTTTAGTGTCAGCAAGGCAATGAATACAGCATCATATAATTAAATGTATTCAGAAGGAAAGTAGTGTGGAGAGTACAAAAGATGATCATCAACCTCTGAACAAGAATATTTTTTTATGCAGTCAGCACTTTTCACCTAATAGAATATCACAAAACACATTTATCCAGGAGGGACCTCTCCAAACTCAGGGAATTGGATTTAGACTGGGTAAACCAGGTAGATTATCAAGGCAGGTAAATCATGTCTGTACCAGAGGGATTTCTCATGTCCAATGTGGGGCCAGCTGGGAAACCAAGTTCTCTCTAGTTAAAGCAATTTAAACCTGGAATTTAAACCTGGAATAAGGCCACTGCAGATTTATACAGGTTAGGCAGGGAGCAAACTCTCAGAATATTTTAAACTTAACTCTGGGGAAGCTGTAAAGAGTCAAACATCTGTGGGGATCATTGCTTTCAGTATAAGCAGCTTTGATCAGCTGCTGTTTTAAAATGCTCCAAAACACATGGCCAGATCACAATTCAATATCCTCAAAGGTAAAATGTCTCAGTCATCCTGTGCATTATTTCAAATTAGTGGGAATTATTTGCATCCCTGAGAAGTACATCTCTGGCACAGCTCCATGATGTGCCCAACAAGTTACTCGTGTTCAGACTGGGAATGGAAGGTGGCTAAATATCAAAATACCAAACCACAGTCCTGAATACACTGGTAAAGATCAAAACCCCCTGGTTTTTGGGCCTTTTTTAAAATGAAGGCATCAACATAGGGGTTACCACTGTGGCAAAGGAAAGATTTTGACACACTGTGTGCAGTTCCATCATTTCCTTCCCCAGATTTGGGCAGAGCAGATCAGTGGCTAACAGGAGCCTTTTGGAAATACAGATTAGCATTTCAGTGCCAGGCAGTGACCTTCAAGTGGGAACCCAGAGCTGCCTGTCAATTCTGCCCCAGCTATTTAATAGAAATACTTTTGCCTGGAAATTTGGGATGGTTTCTGGTCTATCCACACAGCCTGAGTGTCACAGTCCAAGATCCACCTTGTAAAACAGCTGTGGCCTCCTGACATTTTTGCAATAATAAATGTGGGTTCTGGCTGTCAAGTCTGAACAGTTCTGCAAAAAGAGCATCAGCTAAAACAGGAAATAAAAGGCATCATTTATACCTTCAGCCTCTATGATGTTTTCTGGCAAGAAGATCCACAGTTTAATTATAAATACAAAGTAGAAGAAACATCTTTATCTGCTTGCTTCAAACCTACTGCCTGGTTTTTAATTGGGAAACTTCTTATACTGTGATAAGTAGCAAAAATGCATTCCTTCTTCCCCTTCCCCCATGGAGTGAGAGACCTCTCACATCCCTACCCTCAGTGACCCCTTCTCTAAGCAAAATCATCCCACTGTTATTCCCATTTTATGGGAGCCATTTCACAACTTAATTACGCATTCTGTGGAAAGCACTCTCTTTGTTTTTAACCTGCTGTGCAATCATTTAATTGGTTGGCCCTTGTTCCTGGGTTATTAGAAATAGTAAATAACCATTCCTTGTTCATGTTCTGTGCACCATCCCCAGCTCCACAGATCTCTATCGTGTCCCTCCTCAGCCATCTGTTTGCAGAGCCCAGTTCCGCTCACGAGTGACTCTCTATAGAAACTGTTCCATATAAAAGATGATCTTTGTCACCATTTCCATTCTATCCTTTGTAAGCAGGAATCAGCCGAGCTGTGTGCAGTAATTTGAGACTTGGATATATTATGGATTTACACAATACCAAAAAAATGGCTTTTCCATCCTGTTTTATTCTCATCCTGATCATTCTAACTATTCTGTCAGGCGCTCTGGATTCGTTTGAGTTTTTCAGACTCATTGAGGGGTTGAGTTTTTCAGAAAACTACCCACAGTGATTCCCTGAATAGCAGGAATTAAATTAGAACTCATTTTTTGTGTATTTCTTAACATTATTTTCCTATCATCTATTACTCTACATTGTTAAATACTGAATTTCAACATACCCAGTCATTCAGGAACAGGAATCTTTCCCCAGATTTGCTACTGCTTGACAATCCCAATATTTTTGCATTATTTGCAAACTTTTAGACTTCTTCCACAGCTGTATTGTGCAATTAAGGACAATGTCCAAGCACAGCTTCAAACCAGCCCATCAGTGCACACCTGACCTTGTGTCCACACCCCAAAGGACTGAGTCCAGGAGGGGCTAAAAGTGCTGGAAACAGCAGGAATTCTCCACTGGCCCCTTGCTATGAGCACTGGAGCCATGGAAGTAGCAATGTGGATGGAAAACACAAAGGAACAGGGCTGATGCTGCAAACAGCTGTGGTGAACCTTGGTGCTGGGCTGCAGGATCCACAGCTGAGAGGATCAAAGCCAAAAAACACAAGGTGATCACACACAGGCAGATAAGAGAGATCCCCTTCAAACTCTTGCAGATTCCTAAATCAAAACCCTATGGCAAAAGAGTTTGAGATCTGGTAAAATTGCAGTTGCTCTTTGGCATAAGAAAACAAAATCAGGATTTTTCATTTCTACATGTCTGATTGTGAAAGACAAAGTCTGACAGTACAGTTGCACAGAAAATAAAATGCAAAACTAACCTGTGATTTAAATCCTGTCCTTAGGAGGTTTTAATGAAGTCAGTTTGCAATTTGAGCTACCAGGAGAGTCAGCTACCAACACTTTCATGCACAGAACCATAGATAGTGTGGATAAAGATATATACATTTGGAAGCCTAATAGATGAAAGGAGGCACTGCTATTGGCAAGCAGTTAGTTCATCCCTCTGCAAAATTCAGATCAAATAACTCAGTCTGAGCAGAATATTGAGCTCCACTGGCTCTGAATGAGGCTACAGGAAGAGAAATGTAATTTGACACAGCCACATTGCCAATTAAGGATAAAACACATGAAACATGTCAACTAGCAACAAAGGCAGAGGCTTTCAGGCTTTCTGTACCAAGTTGGTTCCTTTGGACCCACTTAGGAAAACTTTGGAGTTATTCGGGTAAATAAAACTGCTGCAGAGCCCAGTAAAAGTAAATACGAGAAGAAAGAGAAGACCTGGGACTTGCTCAGAGTTCTTATCAAATTATAAACTTTGTGTGTGAGTGAATACCTTCTCATTAGTGGAGGCAGACACTGAGGCAAACCCCTTCTTGTGTACCTGGGACAATCCCACTGAAGGCAGCAGTTGTGTTCAGGTAAACTTGGGCTGGCAAAGCAGAATTTGAGCTGTCACAGACAATTTCTGGAGCTTGTGCACTGACAAGAGAGTGAGCAGAGAAAAATGAAATGGAATAGCTCATAAAAGGCTCTGAAAAGTTCCACTGAATTCAAAGAAAGGGCTGCAGTTTGCACAGCTGAGAGGGAGCCACTGTGTCCTGTGCAATCAGTGACCTTGTTAAACACTGGTACAACAGTTCTGCTGCTCTAAAGCTCCCCCAAATGCCCTGAGGCACGAGCAGAGCCTTTGTTCCTGCCCCTGCAGCCGGGGGTGACAGGGGCTGCAGGCTCTGGGAGGGCACAGGGCACTGCAGGCTCTGGGAGGGCACAGAAGGGGCACTGCAGGCTCTGGAATGCTGCAGCTCCCACAGAAATCCCTAATTGGTTCAGAGGAGCTCAGGGGAGAACAGCAGCAGGCCTGACTGACAGCACTGATAGGAAAACCTCTATAAAACTGATATAAAACACTGATATCAAAATCAATAGGGGAGCAGCTTGGTCTGAAAGGCTGGAATACACAGGTGGCCTCCCCATAATGATCTTCCCTGTTGGCACTGGAATGGAGGTTATCTCCTCCTGCAATTTAGCAGAGCCAGGAGAATACATTTGTGAGTAGTTACTGAAATCCTGGCTTAGCTCACATCCAGCTCCCTTGCACTGAGGTTGGGTCCATTGCTCCCTGAATGACGTGTGGCAGTGTCACCTCACAGCTGGATTGAGTTTCCAGCCTCACCTACCATTTGGGAGAGGTGCAGGATGAGCTGGGTGGCTCATGAGGGCTGCTGTTCCAAAAGCTCTCAGTACCTGTGCTCTTTGTCCCCAGAAAGAGCCCTACAGGGACCTTGAGATGGATCACACAGCCACGTCACCAGGCTTGACCTGAAGCAATGGTTTGTGAAGGGAAAATGGTAAAAAGGCTCAATGTGCCAGAAATTTGCTGGTGGCTGCTGATGGAAATGGGGATTGTGATGTACACACTGATCCACAGGGAGCTGGACTGAGACCAAGTCATTCCATGCAGGGCAGTGCTCAGCCCAGGGAAGATCATTCTCAGTCTGTACTGATCACACCGAGTAGTTTTGGGATGAAAAATTTTATAATCTGTTATTAGCCCAAGTGGACTACAAAAAATCAAAGCACAGCCATTGCATACACAGATATGTTCTTTTGTGTGCACTAAGAAGTAGGTAAGAAAATTCAGACGCCATCAGTGAAAAGGGACATCAAGATGTGATTCAGAGACAGTTTTTATCTGCTCTGTGATGATGCAAAAATCTTGGTAAGTGCAAATGATCTGTGATCAGCTCTATGCATGCGGAAAATGTACCAAAACATTGTGTGTGAGATGTTTTGATTCCTGTTTGTGAACTCAGACCTTCCAACTTGTAGCCCAGATGACAGGAAAACTTCTGTCCAAAGGGAAAGTGTTGCTTCCTTCATTCAAAAAACATTTTCCCAGCTCACTCTTGGGCTGTATGGAACAGAGGGGCTTTGTTGCCTACTTGAGACCCACTTCTTGTTCCACATCCACTTGTGAAGTAATTTGTAAGCTTCAAAAAACAATCAGCTGAGCTTTCACACTTATCTCTATCTAGAAGATACCAAGAAAATGCAAATTAAAAGGAGGGTACATTCCTCAGAGACCAAAACCAGGAAAGAGGGATCTGGGATGCAGCCATATTAGTGTAAAGGACCTGGTTGTGTTGTTCTGGCTGACTGATTTTTATATTCACTTTTTAAATACCAGGTGAATGTAATTTTTGACTTCCATCATGGTTTCCCACAGCACAGCTACATCTTCAAATTTTTAAGGATACTTTAGTTGAATTTCCCATATCTCTGCCTTTCACATCACCTTCAGACCTAAAACTGACACTGATATCTGTTATCAAAGAGACTGCATTTCCTTCTTGCTGGCTTTGACAAAAAGAGCCTCTCAAACCTGCTCAGAACACTCTGAATGTGCCAGGTCCCTTTGGTGACTCCTCAGCTGCATCTCACTGCTCCCTGTATCCGAGCAGGGACTTCCCTTTTGAGCTGTTCCTGGGATCACCAGGACAGTTCTCCTGCTGGCTTGGTCCTTCCCCTGTCTGTCTCTTTACTTCAGGGGTGGCTGAGGAATTACTCAGGACTACAGTGGGATACTCCCAAACTTCTTAAAATCAACTCTGCTAGGAACTTTTGGATAACTGAGGTGAAACAAAGGAAAAAACCAATAACCATGAAAGAGTTCAAAGGCTGGGAGAATTGGAATCAGTTTCTTCTACATCTTGACTTAATATTCAACTTCTGTTCAGGCAAAACCCTTTTCTTTCTTAGGGAATGTGATCCATGGTACTTGGAACCTGGTTGTGCAGTCAGGGGATTGAGGCTGAGGTCCCTGAGCCCACCTGAGGGTTCTTGGACAGGTAAAGCATCAAAGGAGGCCTGACAGCATTACTGTGGCAGGGCAGGTGGAGGCTCTTGTAGCAAACAAGGCTCTTGTAGCTCCACAACTTCTAAGGCAACTTGTTTTACTTTTATTATCAATTAATAATTCATGCCCTGCCAGCTGCAGGCCTTGCTCAGACCCACCTGCACAGTGAGGGTGCCTCTCCTCGTCACCTCTGCCTCTGCTCCTCGCCCTTCTCTGTGGGTTTGAGACGCTGGGTCAGGGACACAAATGGGAAACCAGAGAGGAGAAAATTCATCTTCCCCCTGCACCCAGGTAATTCATGAAACCAGACCCTGCAAACCATTCCTGTTGCCTGTGATACTCCAGTTAATTGGACAACTGCTGTGCCAGGAAACCTCTCCCCCACCTACAGCAAGTAAAATTTATACTGGTGGCTGGTAACAAGAACATCTTGATAAAATGGTTGAATTTATTTTATACCTAGAAATGAAAAGACCTCTTAACAAAGGGGGGTAACTGATATGCTCGGTAAATCAAGGATAAAAGGACGCAGGCTCTATTGAAGATTTTTTCCCCTCGTCTTTTCTTTTTAAACCTTTTGATGAGGTGCCCTGTTGCTCTGCGATGAGCTTCCACTGAAGCACTTTTGGAATTATCTCAAAGAGAAATGGATCATTTAAATGAGTTAAAGCCCGCAAACCAGATCCTCTATCGCCAGCCTTATGTTCATTTTTTATATTAAGAATTTTGTGAAATTTATAAAATAATTTTACTACCCAACCACGGGCTTATAACACAAAGAAGTCTCATCCATTTTTTCCACTGCTTCCTTGTGGAGTGGTGAAGAATGATACATTTAGAATAAAGATGAAAGTTAGTATGTAGAATAGAGGAAATACTCTGATAAATTTGTACCCTGTGTTTAGAAAACACCTACAGGCAATGATGCTTCCAATTTCTCCAGACCTGCCTGGGACTTGGGTCCTTCAGGGAAAATTCAATTGAAGATAAGATAAGGTGCTCCTCTCTATTTACTCTGTTTTTTTCTTTTAGACAACAGAGAGAATTTTAAAGGTGTAGGACAGGAGAACAGGCTTCCACTTTTCTTAATATAAAGATTGTTTTTCCTGTATGTTTTTTTCCAGGGAACAAGAGCTATGGTATGTGCCAGAAGGAAGCCTGCTAGGGCTGGACTATTCAACAGACTGGACCTCTAAGTGTTTATGACCCCTAAAGGACCATAATCATGGTCCTTCTCATTCTATGGAACAGCAAATTGGTCATTTTACTCAGTGAGTAGGCACAGAGCAGGCTAAGACTGGTCTGAGTCCGTGTGTGGGTGTTTGTACTGACCAAGAGATTATCCACTGCAAAATTTGGTGTGCATTTGCTGTGCATTTGAATAGCTTTACAGCACTATAATTTATACTTATTTTTACTAAGTGCTCAAGCTACTGTTCATTGTGTGCTACAAGGGCTGACTTTTACTCAATGTGCAGGTAGGTTGTAAAGTTTTACTCTGATGTAAACCCTGGGAACAATTTGTACCCCTGTGGTAGGGAAAGCATTATGTTGAGAAATTCAGGCATGCCAGACAAAATTATGGACTTACAGACCCAAATGAAGCCTGTGTTTCAGTACTTAAGTGCCCAGTTTCCCACTAAGCCCAGCCAGAGGTCCATACACATAAGCACCTCTATAAGGATATATCTGAAAGGCATTAATTGTGCTTTTAAAATGCAATTTTGATACAATACAAACAGGAGATGCAGATAGCTATAGATACACAGCACTGGGATAAATCTTGGAAAGCTTTAGGGAATCCAAGAGCCATTCCAAAAGCTGAAAACTTTTCTAATAAGAGATCACTACTGCTGTAGTTTCCATACTTTGCAGCATGTGATTGGCTTGTGTGGGATCTACCAATATAGTGAAGAAAGAGAGAAATGTCAAAATAGATTCTTTCATTTTGGTGATGAACTGCTTGCTCTGCTTGCCAGCACGCAGGGTTCAATAAAAGCAGACAGGTCTTCAAAAAATAGCAGCATAAATAGATGAACTCTTTAAAGTAATATAAGTTCTGTCATCTGGATGTGAAATATAGACCTAAGTGCCCGCTGAAGTAAAAGCTGACCACACATTGCACAGAGAAGTGTTAAAAGTTTTCTCGGAGTGTCTTGGGCTGAGAAATGTTTTAACTACATCTCTCCTTGCCACAGCACACAGAATGGAAGCATTTGAAGTGAAACCCATTTTTCAAAAGAAGAAAACAAAGCATCCATAAAGAAACAAAGGCATAGCAAGGGATGAGGTCTCTAGATAGGCACAGCTTTCAGGGAAGCTGCAATTAGCTGTGCAATGGAGAAGGTGAGCTTACTTGTATCTAAACAGCATTTATAATGATTTCAGCAGCTAAAATGCTGATAGGTACGTGCAGGGGGTTGGCTTCAAGATTTCCTTGTGAGACACAAGGTCAGGATTCCTGTGGTCTCCTGTCATATTTAATTCATGTCCTCTGGCCTTCTCCACCACGTTTATTGAATTACAGGAATAAAATTCAATGGACCAAAAACAAAAGAAGAGGGAGAGGACGTGGCAAGTCCTGTTTTCTTTTATGAGAAAGAACACCTGAGTTCAGTGGACTTATAGGAGAACATGTTGGAGCAGAATTTGAAAGGAGGGGGAGGTACAAGTCAGTATAACCCCTCTCACCATCCCCATAATTGCATCCAGATAATTTATTATAAGCAGCAGCCATTTCCACATGGGAACAAGAATCCAATTTCCACCATTCGAGACTCTCCCCTGGTGCTTTTTAGGACTGATCTGTGAACTCCCTGTGTGTGTTTGCCAGGTCCCTTCTGGTCACAAACGAGATGGCAGCAGAACAGCTTTACAAAACCATTCTTCAGAAGAGCATTCTGGCAATTCACCACTTCAGTGCTAAGAGGAAACCCTCAAATATGTTAAAAGTCCCAGTTGGAGGGAAGTGCCCTCTTGGTGTGCTTGTAATGATGATTCCCTGCAATCATCTGAGTTAAACTGACACAGCCTTTATCCTCCTTTACAAGTGGGATGCAGGAAGCAAAATATTCCCAGCAGGCCTGTGGAGCAATGGGGAGTAGGTCTGTGATTTTGGGGAGGATTTCATTGTGTCTCTTCTACCATTATCCTGTTCTCATTGCCCTGTATGCTGCTTCCAAGAACTGCCAGGTTTGGGCTGTGCATCCCTCAGTCAAATCCATACCCAGCTCTGCACAGTGGTTCAGAAACTGCAGAGGTAAAACAGAGCCATCCCCCCAGGGGATCACAGCAGCACCTCACACAAGTACTCTGATACCCAATAACAGCTTTACAACACTGTCATTTGAGTTTGGAGCCAGACATATGCAATATGACTGTTGAGTCCGACCTAAACATCCACAGAAAAAATAAGACAGAAGATGTTTTGAAACTCTATCCTAAACTGCAAGCTCACCACTATTTAGCTTGTGCATTTTAATTTTTGGAAATGTCACAGCTAATAAATAATGTATTTTCTTTAAGCTACCATATACATTTTTATTTTACAACTTGAATCTTCTTAAATTTCCAACAATTAAGTGCTCTGCTCACGTACATGGCAGCCTATGGGATGGCTGCCTTTTCACTTAATACATTTAATAAAGGTGACCAGATGCTTTGTGTTTTTAATGGCTTGTTCTGCATCCCAACAAAATGTCCCTGTTTTGGCTGCGAGAGCAGATGATTCATCCTGAAACCCAGCCCAGCTGCCCTGACACAGGCAGGGTGAGTTAAAAACCCACCATCTGTGCTGGAGGAGTGGGCAGGAGGAGTGCTTTGTCAGGAAAACACTGTCCTTCCTTGGGCCTTGCATATTCCAGGCAGCCAGTAATCCCAAAGTCCTGTGGGGGTCCAACCCCTCTGCCTTTGCAGATAAATTCAGCAGTTATATCCCATCTCCCACCATTTTTCCTTCCTTCCTTCCTTCCCCCCTTCCTGCTCTGCCCCAGGGTCATGTGTAGATCAAACATTGCTGTAAAATGGAAGATGCTGCTCCTGGTTTTATTCTTTCCAATTATGTGGCAAAATTCCTGCCCGTGTGGCTGCCTCAGCCAAGGCTCATACTCAAAAAAGCAAGAGGGATTCATTTGTGGTTTTTGTGAATAATTAGCTGTGCCCAGCTCAGCGTTAGCAGCGCTGCACTGCCAGCTCTGCCAGAGGACACATCCTGAGCTCGGAGCCGGCGCTCGCCCAACTCAAGGGCAAAGCCCGACCCCCAGGCAAAGCTCCCCGGCTGCCTCAGCAAGAGCCAGGCAGGAAAACCTGAGGGGAAACCTGGCTTGGAGTGTGTCACTGGGATAAGGCACTCCCAGCCTGCTTCTGGCCCCACAACCTTTCCAGCTCCCTCCTCCCTGCCCAGAGCATCCTGGCAGGATAATGCCCTGGGGTGGCAGGGGAAGGTTCCCAGCAACTTTTCTGCACAGCCTGTGTTCTGCTGCACTTGAAAGAACCATTGCAGCTCATCTGGCATGCACACGAATGACAAATATGCTTCAGAGGCAATAAATTAGCAATTTCAAGGCTTTACTTCCCCTCATGGACTAATTGCCAGAGATTATAGTATATTATGTGAGAGCAATGATACTAATGCCTAAATATGCTTCAGTGATTATAGAGCTATCCTCAATAACCAAGCTGTTTAAATGTCAATGCAAGAAAGCTCTTTATTATGAGATTAAATATTATTTTGAAGCAATGCAATAGGAACTTCCCAGGCTTTCTGCTTCCACTAATGCTGCCTTGGGGCAATGTATATTGGACAAGGTATGCTTTTTTAAATGTGTACAGTAAAGGGTCCCTAAATGCTTTTGTGCTGCAAATTTGGATAGCATTCCTAATAAGAAGGAGGATCTTGGCATCTTTTTATTTTGTAGCTGTTACTAACATGCTGCTGCCTTTATCCTTCCTCCACTTGCATATCAACTACTGTACAGAGAAGATAAATTCTTGTTTTCTGTTTGTGGAGTTGGGAATCAAACCTCAAAGATCTTTTCTTTCCCCCCACCCCATCTCTAAGTACCGTTATCTTGCACAGATGCTTCTGAATCCAGCCCCTCACACCTAAATAAATCTGTTAACACCTGGCATTGAGACAACCCTGGAAATCAGTGGAAGCTCCAACCTTCAGGTTCAGCTGCTGACACGAGGCAGAGAAAAAAGTGTCTTTGAGCCATACTGCAATTGCACAGCTCTGCAGATGCCAGCTGGGGATCACAAGCTCAGGTGTGGAATTAGAAGGAAGAGAGGCAAAAAAAGTCTTTGGCATCCCACTAATCTCATACAGGACCTCCCCAAGATCTGTCCCAGCTGTGCAGCCTCTCTCTTGATTTCTAGTGAACTTAGTAATTATAATCCATAATTGTTATAATTGTACAGAAAACTAGTAAAATAGTATATAATAGTATAGAGAAAATAGTATATAACACTATAGTATATAGATAGTATAGATAGGCTTGTGGGGACAGATCATACAGAATGAAGGACAGAGAAAGCCAACTTTTTGTGAAGTTTGGTAGAATTCTCTCTTTAAAGTATTTTTTTTCCCTTTAGGGAGTATTGTTTCTTAAACACAGCCTGCATTTCTCCTCTGTGCTGTGCTCCTGAAGGGGAGGAGTTTCATATAGAGATAACCAGGGAACTTACTGGCAAGAATTCCATTCTGCCCAGCCTTAGCAGGACTGGATCCTGGATCCATGGGCCAATACTTTCTGCTGCAGCCTGGCAATGGTTAACTCTGAAGTTTTGATGTTTGCATCTTGGCTGGTTTCTTCAGCCATTTTACATCTCAACTATAAAATGCAATGCTTGTTTACCTCAGAATGTCTGAAGCTCTTTCTGGTGCTCGGTAAAAGACACCTGCCACACAGGCTCAGAAGAGACATAAATTGCTCTATCATTTGTAACATTTTAAAATATCTTCATCTATTAAAATCACAGTGTGACTGACAAGGAACACGCTGAATGGCCATGAGAATTCTTTCTCTGCTCTTCCAGGCAGACAATAATCTGACACCTTTTTTCTTATGTCTTAACTTAGAATATACTATGGGAAACTGTATCTTTATCTTTCTAATAGTAATAAAGTTAGAACAGAGGTGTTAACTAAACAACCAGCAGCCACAGATTTACACTCCTCAAAGGACAGCGATGTGGACTTAGCACAGGATGGGTGAAAATGACCCACGTTTGGCTGCTTTGATGCAAATATTATTTCAAATCAGATTAAACCCCTCTTTTATTTTTGCAGCCACTTTGTGAGAGCCCTCCCCACGCCCAGCCCCACTCACCATGAAGCCAGGGGCGCAGATGCAGCTGCCAGTGATGCTGTCACAGTCGGCCCCGTTGTGGCAGGGACAGGGCACCTGGCAGCCCTCGCCGTAGTAGCCCACGGGACACGTCTCGTTGCAGTAGAGCCCAGCCCAGCCAGCCTTGCAGCTGCACTCCCCAGACAGAGGATGGCAACTAATGAGGAGACAGATGTTAATGAGATGTGGGCAGGAAGGAAAACACAGCCCAGAACATTTCACGTGTCACACTAAGAGCAGGACAAGCCTGGGAACTCTTTAGGGTGGTGGATATGAGCAGCTGTATAATTTGGGATGTGAATAGAGGATCTGGTGCTAAATAGCCCAGCATTTCCAAACATCTGGGAACTGCCACGGCACTGGGTAGTTTACACCTTGAAGTTTATGCTCTTCCATTCTCAAATCAGTGTGACTTGGATTACTGACATCAACCACACCATTAATCCTTACAAGCTGTATACAGGTACATGCTGCACTATTTGGCTGTATTGCAGCCAGCTAAAGATGTTCAGGGATAGGAGAAGTTCCAGTGGGTGGAGGAAGGCAATAAAGAGAGCTGTGAAGATAAACCTGAGTTCAAGGGCACAGTATTTCTATTGTATTCTATTCTGTTCTGTTCTGTTCCGTTTCGTTCCGTCCCACTGTCATTTGTGTTTTAAAAGTGAGTGCCACCTCAGCAGAACCTTCCAGCAGGCACAGGAAGAAAGGAAAAATTTCCTTGGAAGAAGAGTTTTGCTGGGAATATTCAGCCATAGTGACCAGAACTGATCAGCACCTGAAGCCTTGGGGTTTTCTCAGGACAGGAGTTAACGGGAGCCCTGGGACTAAGTCACAGCTGTGCAGGGAAATGAGTCAAGTTCCTCTTTGCTGCATAATGAACAACATTAATCCTCTGGCTTTCATTTCTATCCACTCAATTCCACACTGTTGTGAGAGCACATGGAGAGAAAAGGAGAAAGGAAAACCGAGCCCCAAAGAGCGGACAATGCCCGGTCCTTCTGCATCCCCAGGTGGAACACGCACCCCTCTGCCCCTCCTGCCTGAAACTGTTTATCTTTACTGGGAATTTTTCCTCTAGGTACCTCCTTCCCACAGCAGGAGGCTGGGGCTGGGAGAGGAGGAGAGGGGCTGGAGATGGGTTAAGTCCTGGTTTGAAGGGATGGAGGTTCCTGGGGGATGTTGTCTGAGGCCAGCTGGGAGTGAGAGGCTTCACCTGAGAGCTCAGCCTGCTCTGTGGCCTCTGCCCCTCAGCACTGCACAGTAATGGCACTGTGCAGTCCTCAGTGAGAGAGAAGAAAAATAATATTGCCAGAAATCTTGTTTTCTTTACTCTCAGAACAAGAAGAATAGACTTCTGCAAGGTGGGATCTCTCTCTGGGCCTGTCTCTGGTTTTTTGCATCCTAGAAACAATTTTTGTTCCTTTACGATTATTTATTGTTACAGTTTAAGACTGTAGACATGGCTGAATGGGTTTCCTTACACCTATAAAATTAATATTGTATATGTTAATTTTCAAGGTAACCTCATAAAATGTAATTTCCAACTATGTTTCAGGCAATTTCTGTTAGGAGAGGTTGGTCATATAGTGTTGCAACTAAAAAGGATCAAATTTTCTAAGTGTCAAACGTTTCATCATAAAAAGTGTTTTACTGACTAATTAAAACAATTCATCAGCATAACAAACTACCATCCATGACAAAGCAGTCCCTGAAATATGGTTTTCACAAAGCACCTCTTAACATTCAGATGAATATAACAAAAGCTCATGTTTCCCCCTGTGTCTATTAATCATTACCTAATAGGAGCAGAAAACTCAACATTAAAGAAGGATTTTGAAATGAATTTTGTGTTGCTCTCTTTCCACTACTACTGCTACATGTATCATGTGCTTCCATGAGAACTGCATCTGGTGGGTAAATCAAATATTTTAAAGGTATTATATAACCAGGGCAGTTTCAATCAGACTATGACAATTCAGCAGAAAATACTACATTCACTCAGAATTTTCACTCCAAGGTTGGCTCCCTCATCAGCATGGGCAGCTTTTTTACATGGATAGAAATGATGCATTAAGGGCTAAAACTCATCCTGATGTGCACTAAAACAAGAATCAAAACCAAACAGGCTTTCCAGAAGAATCTGCTGGAGATGGGGAACTTGGACTCCAAAACAAAGGCCAGTAGAAGTCTGAGGGCAGATTCTGACCCACCAAAGCTTTGTCCACATTTCATGGCACTGTGAGCCAGAAAATCCAATGCAGATGTTTGGGTTCCTCTATCCACATAATCTTCCCATTGAAGGAAGGATAATTTTGTTATCAGCTTAAGCAGATCAGGGTTTTGTTTTTTCTCCTAACTCCAAAGCACTTGTTTGACAATGCACGTGCCTGATGCAGTGTTAACTTCACGAGGGCTGAGATTTAGATGCTTTCCCAAACTGCACAAGGCAGCTGTTCTCTTCCCAGTCCTGCCAGGAATCTTGGCCACCTAACTGACTCTTCTGCCTTCATTTTTCCCATTTCTAAAATGATGCCTTTCTCCCTTTGGAAACCCTTCCAAGATCTGCAGCTGATATCACTAAATAGTACAAAGTTTTTCTATTAATTATTTTTTCTCTCTGGTTTGTATGAACTATTCCCCTATAATTGAAGTGAGCAGAGTTACATACTAAATGTATTGCAGCTTATGATGTAGGAAGTGTGTGTGTGTGTGTGTGTGTGTGTGTGTGTGTTAGGAAGGTTTCTCTTCTGCTGGCATTTTGTACAATCACATTCTGGTCAAATTATGAACCTAGATATAGAACAGAGCCAGGAAATTCATCTATCACCTATCCAAACATCCATGTATCCAGACTGCCCAGTGAATTAAATGCTATTTGGACTGAAGCTGAAATGTTTGAGGCAGAATAAAACTTGAATAGGAAATACAGCTAGAAATTTTTATAAATATCTGTATCATTCCTCCTCTCCTGTTTTGAGGGCACCTTCCCAGGCCATGTGTCCATCTAACATTTTGCCAGCAGGGGTCACAGAGCTTTTGAGGCATTTCTCCAGCCCCCAAAAAACTGAAATTAATGAACAATTCCTCTGCAGAAAAACCACTGAAGGATGGGTGGGAGAATGGGAGGGTTCCAAAAGGATCCCAAAGGCAAACTCACCAACATCTGTTCTCCAACCCTTGCTGGGAGCAGTGAGGGAACCTCACACTCTTCAAAGAGTTTGGCAGTGTTATCCTTCATAGTTTGCATTGAATCTTAACACCTTTATTTCTTCAACTCTCCTGCATTGCAGGAAGAAGCAGAGTAGAAACAAGGAGAGAACACAGGCAGCCAAGTGTTCCTGTGGCTGCAGGCCAAGCAGAGGTGGAGCAGAGCTGTCCACACACACACCAGGGCTGACAAGGAAAGGGTTCCAGGGCTCCTGCTGCACTTTGAAAGCTACTGTGCAATCCCTGGCTTTTGAGCCACATTTATAGCAATAAAAGATTTATTTAAAAATTTTTATTAGCTGAACTGAAAAACATAAGGGCATTTTTGACCTTTAAATTTTTTAAGCATCTAATTTTGAGGAAATCTGAGGAAAGCAGGTAAATTTCTCACAGCAAATTGGAAGTGTTTTAGACAGTACAGTCTGTTCCAAATTCTGAATTTGTTCTCCACACATCTTTCAGCCAAAGCAACACCTTCCCAGCGAATGTTCTGATTTTCTGTTTATACAGCAGCACCAGTCCTCTCATTTTTGTTATCAGCAGCCTAATCCTTATTTTACAGCATTTTCTGTTTCATGGTGTCCACACTACATCCAGTCTCCCTTACTAAAATGCCTCTTGCTTTAAAGCAGTGGCCACAGTGAGGCTGCAGGGCTGCTCCTTCAGTCCAGCACATCTTCAGAGCCAGCCTTGTCCAGCACATTATTGAGTCAGATCAAGGCAGAACTCCATGGGAGCTCCATGGGGTTTGGTCCTGCCCATCTTGCTGCTGTTGAGGCAGTAACTGGAGCCTCTGGAGATCTGCCCATTCCATTGCCTTTGTCCCAGTGCCTTCCTTCCTTCCCACATCTCTGACCTATGAAAGACATTACCAAGGGCACAGGGCTCCCCAGGCTGGCTCCACACCAGTGCTCAGGAAGGGTGGGTGCCCAGGACTACTCCAGCTGTTCATTTCCCTGCCTGCCTGACAGAAGAACAAGCCAGGATTATTCCCTTCCTGCTACTGTAGGCTGTCTCAACATGGACTTTTTGCAGAGGGGAGTTTTTTACAGGTGTATCCTTCCCTGTGGAAGGACAGTCCAAGTCACCACCACATTCTAAATCACCTAATTGTGGGGTTGTTCAAAGTCCTGTACAAAGTGCCTTTCAGTGTGCTTTGATGCAGAAATTATTGGATGGTGTCCTTCAGTTATTACCATGCTGGAGGTTAGACTAGATGATCACTCTGATCTCTTCAGACATTAAAACAGATCTATGAAAATGGAAAAGCTGATTGTGTATTTCCTACTGCTCCCCCTCAGCTACTCCTCAAAGCCCTCAGAACTTCCCATTCCAGTCAAATCTCCAATAAGCAGATCAAATGAGACAAATCCAGGGACAGGAGTTTCCTTCACCTTCTACAGGTATTTAATAATTATCCTCCACACCTGGGGATCACAACAAATAGCCAAGAGCTTAAACTGCTCCTGGGGAAAATAGATGGCTGTGGGTAAATGAGTCACTTTGGAAAAGCCCAGTTTCAATACGAACACTCAGGGAAGAATGGGAAGAGGTGGGTGGGAAGAGAAGTGCACTGTATGGGACTGGTTAAACAATCAGCACAAAGATTTGTTCAGAATTTGGAGTGCCTTTAGAAAAGGTCATTTTCCACCAGCTCTGAGGCTCCTTGGCTCAGCAATTGACAGCACTCTGCAGAGCTGGTGGAAAAGTGGAGAGCTGAAATCCCATGGATGAATGAAAGAACATTTACTGACCTACAGCGTGCTGGTATCTCTTTGTTCCATAACAGCAGTGATAAGATGTAGGAAAAAGGGAGATTTTATCAACAGAGAGACCAGACTCATTTATTAAGGAGCCAGAGATTCCATCTCAGCAGAGGATGCTGCAAGGGACGCTGACGGAGCAGAGTTGGGAGGGAAGGAATAAAATGTTCCCATCAGACAGCAAGCAGGCACAGGCAGGGTGTGTAGGAATGACCAAGTGCCCAGAAAAGAGCTGGGAGAGGATTCAGTCCTCCCCCTTTCTGAGCTCTCTCAAACCTCTCTGAGACCTCTTCTTTTCTCACAGCTGGAAGGTGCAAGCCTGTTCTTTCAGGAAAGATCCTCTGGCAAACTCACAGAGCACCTCCCAGGTAGTTCTGAGTAACACAGGGTGAATTCTTTCACCCTCCAACCCACAGTCTTACCCCACCTACAAGACTCTTAATGAATTGAGCACATGGCTGAGACACTGCAGCCAAGCTCAGCCTTGCCTGTGGCCTGCAGTCCTTCCACTCTATTTCTGCCTTTATGGAAACAAACAGGTTTCTGCAGGCCCAGGAGGGGTGGAGACACAAGTGTCAGCTCTGACCATGAGCATATTCTCACCCTCGTGTACACCTGAAGAACAGTTTACACTGAGGAGCCATTCAGCTTGGATTTACCACAGTGCTGCAGTGATGTGACATGGAGGAATTTATCCCTCAGCTCCCTCTGCAATAATTCCTGAGGCATCCCCCATTCTCAGTACAACACAGCACTAACCTTTTGTGTATAATGTGCAGTTCTTGCCTCAGGGATGGTATTTTTGCAGTGATTTCATGATACACAACATAATCAGAAGCGATGGGAGACTCTTGCACAGAGCTCCCTGGGAGCCTCAAACCCTTTGGATCCTGGCTGTCAAACCCAATTGTGCTGGAGCTCTCTTGCTGCACAGGAGTTGTATCACCACAATTACAAGTTTTAAATAATCCATTGTGAGCTCTGACTTTCAGGTAAGCAAAGCCTCACCACTCACAGCTGAATTCACAAGGAAAATCACCTGTTTATTTCCAGGACTGAGACAAATAGGGTCTACCTTCAGACAGATTTGCCTGAAGTGTTTGTGTGTATCTGTGTGTGCACACAAAGGAGGTGCCATTTCTTTCATACATAAATTGAGTGTGTTTTTATTTTAACAGCAGCAAGGTGGGTTTGTCAGCATCAGCAGGACAGTCAGGTCCCCACCTGTCTGGTTCCAAACTGAAGAATGTCTATCAAGGGCATTTCTGCCTGGGCATTAATTATCTCCACCTCCCCCTGAAGCCTACACAACCCTAAAGTGGCTCTGCCTGCTGAACAGCAATGGGCAGGGAAAGGAGGGAATCCAGTGGGAGCTGAGGGGCTCAGCACTGTGCAGGTGAGGAAATGTGGCTCCAGAACATCAGACACCTCAGGCCAGGGGGTCTGGCTCTCCAGGCTCCCTTTACTGCAAGACAGGGAGTGAGGATTCTCCAAACAGCAATTCCAGCAGTCAGTAAACAAGGCAAGGAGCTACTTAAGGTAACAAAGAGGATAATAGGGAAGAGTCTTAAATTCTTCCTTCTTTTCAAGGTTTGGAAAACTTATTCAAGCCTATAATGGAAAAGCAAATTCAAAGTACTCAAGTTTGTTTGTGGCTCTGTCTCAGAGTAAAGAGAACCTCAAGAATCAGATCTTTAAAAAAGCAAAAAAGGGAATAAAACATCAAACTCTGACCTTTTAAGTGAGGCTCATTCCATTGTAGGCATAATTCCCTGATATTTATTTTCCTGAATATTTTCCTCATACACAAAGAAAATGAAGAGCAAAAATGGGCTCACATGAGGAGTCTATTTTGACAATGTCAACCATGTTACAGTTCCACAGACTGACTCAGGGATATTGATTTCAGTCTATTTATACATCAGCCTCAAGTGTTTTCAACAAGGTAATTTGCCATGAGACATCAGCTGAAGCAAATTAGGTTTCATGTTCAAAGTCCCCTTGCTGTCTATAGATCTAACAAGCAAATCCATGTCATAAAAAAGAGGGAAAGTGATGGATCTGAGTAAATATATATCTATTTTTTAAACTTCATTGGGTTATTATCCACACACATGAGCATCATCTGGTGGTTCTGATGCCTAGAGGATTTACAGGATAAAGCTGTATGTCAGGCTGTTTCAGGTGTTACAGAACTGTAAATAGATCCATGCTTAGTATCTGGCTGGACTGAGGCTTATGGTTCCAAACCTGAGGTCGTTTAAATCAAAATTTTGCAAACCAGAGAAACTCTCTGTATTTGTACTTAAAACTACAGAGAAAAGAACAGTAGGTGTAGTTAGCTGGATTTTTCCCCAATGCTTTTGTTGTACCAGTCCCTGCGCTAGAGCATTACATGATGTACATACCTGAGGGTGTTGGTAATGTTGCAGGGGCATCTCCTGTTGCACTTGAGGCCATAAAAGCCTTCAGGACACATTCTCTCCTGGCAGTGGATGCCTTTGAAGCCGGGGTCACAGATGCAGGCGCCGTTGACGTGGTAGCACTTGGCGCCGTTCTGGCAGGCGCAGGCGTGCGCGCACTGGAAGCCGTAGGTGCCGATGGGACACTCCTCCTGGCACCTGCCATGGCACGGGACACGGGACCAGTTACACCCACAACCTCCGCAGGACATTGCTTTTACACAGCAACCTCTTTGTTAATGAGCTAAATACCACCCAGAGCAATCCCTGCTCATTTATGGAAGTAGCACTGAACTGATGGTATTGCCGGAGGGATGGGGTATCTTGGGCGTGCAAATTGCTGCTGAGCGAAACTGCACTCATCCATGCCCAATTACATCCTGCTAAATTTGCATCACTTCATGTTACCTTCATTCACAAAATGCATGCATTCTTCTTTCCTGGACCTTGACAATTGTGTTCATCAATCGTAAGAAACTGATAGGCAAGAAAATATTTTATTATAAAACCCCTCACCTGTTTGACTTCTCTTTATCACAGGAGGACTGTGCACCTCCCTTGAATGGCCCTCTCAGTGATGAGGAGGGATAAAAGGGAAAGTGAATTTAGCAATAATGAGCAAAATGTTCCCAGGAATGCTTTAGTTTTACTTGCCCTCTTTGTTGACATTGCATCAGCTCTATGTCAACAAGGAAAAAAGAAACCCCTTTGTGTTTTGAGTGTGTTCTGAGTAACTAAAAGCTTAAATTTGCTATTCTTCTCCTACTCCAGGGTAGCTCAGTAGTATAAAATCTCCATAAAAATCACTTTCATGCTCCTTAGTGAAGAATCTTCTTAAAAATTGCCAACATTTTTAATATTTGATGCACATAAAATTGGAACCTGCAAACACTTTACACAGACTGTTTTAAATTGCCCCTTCCATGCACTGTTAAAAATATCTGCCTATTGGATATGTTCTGAGATCTGCCAAAAAGTCTGTTTCCTTGTCCTACACAACCAATTTAAGAGTTCAGATTATTTCCTACTTGGAAAAGCTCAGCTAAGGTCCTGAAGAAAGCAACTGATTGTGTGCTTGACATAATTCTGTGGTTTCAGAATTCTGCAATGAGTCAGTACCACAGTTTACATGATCCACCGTGAAATACAGATAGGCCTTTTCAGTTAATAAAAACAGAAAAAGAAGCCCAGAAAAGCCCAATTCCCTTATCACATGGATGCCAGGCATTGGAAATTGCCTATCAGCATTAATTTAAGCCTGAGCATTGATTAAAGTGTATACTGTAAACTCAGTGGATGGAGGCAATTGTTAAATGTCTTTCTGCAGGTCATTTCACAGCTGGCAGGTGAGAGTTAATATAATGATCAGTAATAAAAGATTAATGTGTGATGCAAGCCAGGCAAAACTGCAATGAACACAGGCAGTATATAAGAAGGGCATTACTTTTGCAGCTTCAGATTATCACGTTTTACTAAAAATAAATGAACACAGCAAAGGGCCCGGCCGGTGATTTAATTCCAGCAGGCACCGACGCAGCTGCTGGTTGCAAATCTGAGTTGAGGAGTTCATAGGAGACCCTAAGTGAGAGGAGTCTGGGACAAAGAGGGAAAGAGTCTGGAGAGGCACCAGAGAGAGAGAGAGAGAGAGAGAGAGAGAGAGAGCCTGCTGCTCTCAGGGGGTTCAGCTGCAAAGGAAAGAGCCAGCAAAGAATGGGAACAGTGGGGCTGGAGCACTCCCAGCAAATGAAATGCAAGGAGGAACAATGAAGCTCCTCATGTCCCCACTGCTGCACAGACCCTGAGTGAACAGGAGAGCTCTGAGCTCCACGGGGTGAATTCTTAGTCAATAATGCACTGTATCATTCTATATTTATAGAAGATGAAGCATTACCTAGCAGGGAGAAAAGCATCTGGAAATGAAATATTGACGACCTAATCCATTTACATAATTAGCCTTTTTCTACTAACAATTTAACCAACTTATTTATTTAGAGATCAAGCAGCTACCGCTAATGAATTTTATACAAAGAATACTAATAATGACTCCTCTGGAACATGAGAATAATCACAGCAGGAATTAGCTTTCTACTTAAACATCTTTCCTTTGCAACATATCAATCTAATGTGTCCATAGCACCATTAACAACCAGATACATTGTTCAATTAAATTACAAAATGAGCTGCTAAGCCCTAGTTATGTTTCTTGTTTAATTTACATTGCTTTCTGCCTATCTGGGGAGATTCGTATTATAATATCCACTGAACTTTAATATGTACCATAATTATTTGGGTTGGGATAGGATAATATGGTTGTCACCTGTAGAATTAATGGAAGCAATTTCACAAAATATTAAACAGAAGACAGCATGCTTAACAGATGAACTTAGTACACGCTCCTACATTTTTCCCCACAATTTTATTTTTTTAAGGAATAATGCTGTGAAGTATTTTAGGCTGTCCTCTTTGTTTTGGAACAATGATCACGTTTCTGTAGCACAGACAAATATGAAAAGCCAAAATGCACTAACCTGGAGATAAGAGATACAAGTACAAACACGACAACAGGAGAGTAAATCTGCCCATATAGTTCTAATAAATGTGAGATTTATTCTGTTAAGATTCAATCTTTTGATTTAAGGGCAATATGGAAAACAAAGCTAAAGCAGCATGTTCACTTTTCCTGTGAGCCACTCAATTCTGAAACCGTCCATTCTCAGCTTCTAACTGTGCCTCTGCTATTATTCCTTTCCAGTTTGTAAAACACAGATTTCTATGACAGATCCAGTCATTTCAGTGAACACAAAGCATCCTGCAGTTATTAACAGTGCTGCCAATTTCCTAGAGATTTAGTGCAGTGCCACCCTTGGAAAACAGGTAGGGAACATAAGTGTGGCAATTACACTCACACAGACCTTTATGACCATTTCATCTCCACAGATATTTATCTAACTCTGTGTTATTATCTTCTGTACATGATGATGAACTGGAGCATTATATAGTACTTATTGACAATTTTAAGATGATAGTGGGTAAAATGTATTTATGTCTTTATTGCTGTTATTCACAGTATCTGTCATTATTGAGACTTTTTTCAATGCCTTGTAAAATGTTAAAGCAGGCAGTGTTTTGTTGTGTAGCAGATTTTCCTGCTCTCCTTTTTGCTGTGACACTGCAACAGCTGCAGGAGATGCAGAGGGTAAAAGACTCTGAGCTAAGCTGGAGCTGCCTGGTCTGTCCCATTGTCCCTGTGGTGTGAACACAAAACCAAGGAAAGCCACTCAGACTCTTTAAGGACCTTGTCCCTCACTGAACTCAGTGGGCCCCCAGGCAGGTGAGGCAGGTGTGTGCTCAGAACAAACCAGTACAGCCAGTACAAACCAGGGCTGCCCAGCCCAAGGAGCAGCAGAACAGCAGCTGGATACAACAGACTTGAGGTTTCCCCTCCCTTATGGAAGGGGGATTAAAGGCTGAGAGATGAGCATGTTCTGATTTTCTAGGAACCCATTGGAAAGGTGGGAATTTCTAGGCTAATCCAATTTTACCCTGCTGCAGCAGAGCTTTCCTAACTGCCTGTTTACCTTTTCAATCCTGTTCTCATTCATCCTTTCGCACACCTGCATTTCTGCTCCCCTGCCTTTCCTCTCAGTGTCTTTTACTTCCCTGCTCTGGGATGGGGAAGGTGAGCCATTCCCAAGGGTTTTGCTGGCATGCAGGTCCAGAATGTGACCTTCCCTCACATCTTTTCCACTTCTCCCAACTGATTCTGCCTTAGTTTTTTTACTGTCTCTCTTCCCAAGTTACGTCTCTCTTTAGAGTCTGAATCTCTCTCCCTTTTCTCCAAGTACAGACCTCAGGAGTCTCATGGGACTCATGAGTCCACACTCCCTTTGCTCAAGGAGAGCCCCTGTTAGCTCCTGCCATGTCTTCTCTGCCCAGTCTCTCCCTGAGCTGCCTCCTCCAGCCCCTCTCTGAGGGCAATCAGCAGTAAAATCCTCTTCCCATGTCCTTTCCTCATCAACAGGATGCAGGCTGCTGGCTGGGAGCTCCCAACAGCTCCAACTTGATTGCATTGATGCATGCACAGCCAGCAATCCATCAGGGTGGGCAAGAACCAAATGAGGAGAGCGAGAGGGGCTCTGTGAGCCTCCCCCAGCATGGCCAGCACTGGGAGCAGCTCGGGACTAAAGTGTGGTCCCCACTATAAAGGCCCAGGCTGCACAGCTGCCTCCTTCCATGGAAAAGTCTCCACAAAGAGAGAAAGAGAAACAGGAATGATATGGTACCACATTTATGGAAACAGTCTCTAGATGGAGAATGGGGAACAGAGGCACACTGATGTTTCTCCTCTAAATCACTTGGAAATAATTTGTACTTCCTCCATATTCAACCCCATGCAAATCCTGACATAAACTCCAGAGCCCCCTCCAATTATAACTGTCCATAAAGTGGGAACAGGGAAGCTCCATGTGTAATGGGAAGGAGCAGCCTTCTGACCCTCCCATAGTGCTGAGGGTTGGATGTTTGTGCTCCAACAACCTGCTGATTATTCAGTGAGGGCAGAGATGAGAAACTCCACTGAGCTTCGTTGCATAAAAAGATAACTGTAGCATATGTCAGTATAGAGCTAATAAAAAAGGGAATGTAGAGGAGAAAGTGCTTTAGAACAACATCCACTGGTGAGCAAACCCTGCAAACCCTGGTGCCACGGGTCCTGTGCAAAGTGCTCCTGAGAGCTGCTTTAACTGCACTTCCCAACCTTTGTTAGCCAGGATTCGCTGCAGGCTAAGCCAGCACGTGCTGCAATCCCTCATTGACTTTGCTGTGCAGTCATTTTGCTGAATCCATGACACCTTGGTAAAACAATATTATCTGCTCTGATCGATTCATGGGTGAAGGCTCTCGTTTATAAATTTTGAGGATTTATCACCTTTTGCTGGTGGCTGAGATGGATCAGTGCTACAGCAGCACAGAAGAATGAAGGAGACATTAAACTGCAGCATTGCTTACTCTTGAGGATATTAATTTGTATAAAGATACTTCATTTACATATCTTGTAAACATGTAATGCTCTCTATTAAATTTATCACTGTAAATATCTAAATTAAATTTAATCCATTAAATTTTAAAAGTTATATTAAAAACCCCTGTAAATGGAGAGCATTGCCAGTAAAAAGTAATAACATTGCCACATTTATATTGCTTGAAGTGCTTCAGAAGGATGAACCTAATTGGAGCAATAGAAACATAACACCATTTTTCAGGGAGGAAGATTGTCCTAGAAGGGATATAAATATTGACAGTCCACGGTTAAAATGAAAGGCTTTGGGGGTTGATTTTTACCTGTCTCCTATATAGCCAGCTGTGCACAGGCATTTTCCTGTCACGGGGTCACAGTGCCCTCCGTTGTGGCATGGACAGTCCTGGCTGCAGTTAATTCCAAAGGTTCCAGGAGGACAAGGCTGTGCACACACCAGCCCCTGGTAAGGTTGTAGAAAGAGCAATATTTCAGTCAACATTCATAATGCAATAAATTTCTTGATGCAGCTTGGAATTTTATTGTCCTTCTTGCTAAAACTAGATGTAAGTGTAGCAGCAATATTTTATCTGCATAAGATGTGCTAACGACAGTCTGAAAACTCTGCTACCACAGTAAATGCCTGCCTGGCCTGACTCCAGAAGGGATTTTTCTCACCACTGCACACTCAGGGATAATTCTCTTCCTTGGATCTCCCCCACAAACTGCAGCTGGGCTTGCACTGCCCCTTGAACAGCCACACCAAGATGGGGGAGAAGTTGAAGGCAACCAGAGAAGTCTAAAAAGCTGCTCTGTGCTCCTGGGGTTTTTGTGAAACAGAGAGTCTGAAAAGCTGCACAGAGAAGGTTTGGGAAGGAAGGGATTGTTGGAAGGTTTGGGAAGGAGGGGATTGTTGGAAGGTTTGGGAAGGAGGGAATTGTTGGAAGGTTTGGGAAGGAGGGGATTGTTGGAAGGTTTGGGGAAGGAAGGGATTGTTGGGAAGGTTGCACTGGGAGGGTGTAGCTGTGCTGGTTTTGATGGTCTGTGATGATCCCTCCTGTTCAGCCAGTCTCATTCATCCAACCCAACTGGAGGCTGGAGATTCCCCTATTGCCCTTCACACCCTTCACTCTGCTCCCTCTGCTCTCTCCAGCCACATCCATCTCTCAAAGCAGCACAGAATGGAGGTGCCAGAGCTTTGGGAAAGCCACAGGAAGTCTGCAGTGGAATATCTGCCTAATCCCTAAACAGTGACAGGATGCAGCATCCAGCATCTCCCAGCTCCTTATCCCCAACCCTGGAGCCACATCTCAGTCCCTGGCCTGCCTCAACTCCACATTCCATTTTATGCTCCCAGTCCCCTGCTTTCCTGCCTCTTTATTCCAGTCTATCCCAAATCCGTCCTTTCAATCCTCTCCTCCACCCAGACCCAAATGCTCATCTCTGAGATGTTTCCTCCTTTCCCTCCCTGCTTACCCAGCCCTGGGAGTGCAGCAAAGCCAGACTGTCCCTGCTGTGCCCCTGGCACTGCTCACAAGCAAAGCAGCTCCCAGGTAATCCCTGCTCCAGCTGCTCAGCCCCAGGGCAGGGAATGCTCACCCTTGTGTGGGGCCATGTCTTTGGAAAATTTACCTGCCAGTCTCAGGTGGCTTCCCCCCAGGTATCCCATAATGTCTCTGCCAAGTATCAAGGCCTTACAAGGATTTCCCCAGACTTTCTTAGAAGTTGTATGAATGTTTTTCTCCCTCTGAGCAAATATAAAGCCTGAGGCTGGCATCCAACTGAGGAACTTCAGCCAAAACAAGCCTGGCAGTGCTGGGATCTGAAGTTGTGGTCCTATAATGGAAAATGTTTGGCATCTGCAGCAAGTGGTGCTGCTGCCAGTGCCACCACAGTGCCCAGTGTGAGACAGAAACAGTGTCTGGCCACAGGATTATTTGGGTTTAATTTCCCTGTTTCCTTAAGCAAGCCCTGGGGCCTCTGGGTTTTATCAGACACAACTTACTCAAAATATAAACCAGGAATATAATGGCTGCTTTCACTCCCTGGGGCTTGGGAAGTTTAGCTGCATCAACAGCCCCAAAGTGAAGAGGCTGCTCTTCAATGTCACCATAAAACAGATACTTTGAGCCTTTCCCAAGCAGGGCTATGTGGCTCCTTGGCTGTAAAACAGACAGGTTGGCCTCAGTTCAAGAACTTTCAGATTACAGAGTTAAAAACTGGTGTCTCTGGACTTGAGTAATACACAACACTATATATCTGAAAACCTAAGTGTCCATTTATCTTGATAATAAATACTTTCTCCCTTCATGTCTCAAAAGGAACAGGATTTCTATCAACAAATGATGAGAAAGCAATACTCTGGGATGCATACCCTGGAGCCAAGAGAATCTTTAGCTGTACTTTCTGCATTAATATGTACTAAGGGAATTCAAAACATCCCTCTCTAGAGGATCAAATGTCAGACCAACATTTCCTGCTGCTTATACATCTAATCAGCAAAGTTCACCCCATCAGCACCTTTTTTAAGGCCCTGATCTCATCAGCTTCTGCTTTTGACATTGTTTCCTGTATTTTGTAGGACAGAAAAGATTTTTTTCCTTCTCCATTTTCTCAGACACCCTCACATTTAAAATCCACAACAGAAAGAAAAATAGACAAAAATACAAATGATGCTTCACAGTGGCCAGAATCAATAGGAGAGAAGTGATGAGCAGAATGTGCTGTATTACCACAGCCCCACCATGTCTTGGGAAGGGGGTCTGGGGCCAAACAGGGGGAGCTGCCAGTGACAAATGTTCTGTCACATCAGGAAATATTGCTGCTTTCCTGAGCACAGAGATCTAGTCCTTCAAAAGGGCTTCTCAGAAGCGTTGTAAGTGCTAAATTAACTTCTCTCCCCCCTTCCTGAGAGCGCTTGGAGAATTTAATATTGCAAATGAGAAAGATGTATAGAATTAAACCTGTAAATTGTTAATGAGGCCCTAAAGCAGCCACCCACTAAACTCCACAGCCACAAAGGCACAGAAGTGGAACAAGCCCAACATTGTGGGATGCTGGAAGCCACGTTCTGTTGACTGTTCAACAATAGAGGCTGCTGGCCACCATCCTGCTGGTGAGGAACCCATGGGGCTGTAAAGTCCCACAGGACACCATCCAAGGAACTCCTGCTGCTGGGAGCACTGGTGGGAGGAAAGAAATTACAAGTCATAAAAGAACCAGGCTTTGAAGAAGGAAGAACCTCAGAACCCCAGAACTTCTTCCTTTTTAAGTCAGTGCCTTCCCTTCCCCATCCCACCAAACCCCAAGGGAGCTGAGCTCCTGTTAATAAGCCAACCTAGGAAAGGATAAAAGTTGCAGCTCATCCAGCAGCAATAAAGTCCAAGTGGATTTGCACTTGTATAAATCTAGGGAGAATTCTCTCCTTCCAAAATGATGGTATATTCAATATATATGTGCAGTCTCAAGCCTCAAAATCAGCAAGTAAAATTCCTCGTGTCACAGAAACCCGTGGTGTGAAATAAAATGAATGCTGTCTAGCAATCCCATCTCGCCTGCTCCTTTACAGCCCCCTCATGTCTCACTTCCCAAACCCTTCCAACCACCAAGAGTTAAAAATATAGCATGAAAACACACTTGTTATCCCTCTCTGTACACTGAATTACCAGCTTTTCATTAAAACCCTGGAGAGACCCTTTATACTTAAAATCTCAACATTTACAAGCTGAGTGCTTTTACTTATAATTTCAGTTTCATTCTGCAGAATACTTGATCTTTCTCTTCCATTTTCAGTTATGCTTGTTTCAAACATCAATTGTTAACTCTAGGGTTCCTCCAGGGACAGAGCAGCCAACAACACAGTTTTCAGAAAAGTCTCTCTGGCCTCCTAGAAATGCATAAAAGAACTCCAGGCTGTAAGGAATTGGGCAGGACTGGGCCAGAATACAACCACAGCTGCTGTGCAGTGCTCTGGTTCTTCTTAGGGTCTGTGCTGCATCCTAAAAGACATCTAAAAATTCCTGTTCTATTCTGCTATTCCTATTTGTTTAGTGATGTTTTTATTTTGAAAAAGAGGAGAAAACTTCTGATAAAATACAAGTAAGGGAGAATACAGCAAAACACCTTAGATCCTGAGAAATCTTGGCATGCAGGAGAAGAGATGAAAAAAGTAATATTTTTATGTGAATCACTTTATTGATCATTTCTTAGGGGGGTAGTGCCAGAATGGACTGATAGGCCCTCAGAAATATGGGAATTGTTTTCCTAATGCTCCAGCACTCAAGGAAAGAATCTTTTCTTTGCCACCACTGGTTGCCAGGTGAGGGCAAGGGGCCATGTTCATACTTCTGACAAGTTTTGCCTTTGTCATTTGAAATGGAATAACCTCATCACCACCCTTGCCATGATGGGTGGTGTTAGAGAGATTCCAGCTCTCTAGTTGGAACCAAAAATTAAGGACAGCAATGTTCTCCTACAGAACATTGCTGCTGATGTACAGCTGCATCTCATAGCTG
Organism: Ammospiza nelsoni; assembly: GCF_027579445.1. Classification (NCBI taxonomy): domain Eukaryota; kingdom Metazoa; phylum Chordata; class Aves; order Passeriformes; family Passerellidae; genus Ammospiza; species Ammospiza nelsoni. The sequence continues at coordinate 2,209,176 of NC_080646.1, read as the reverse complement.
GTGCTTTTGAACTCAAAGCAGTTGATGTATAAATGGAAAGGAACATAAATCTCTCTCAGCTTTTGTATATTTGAACAGGTAGAGGGTCCCCATCAGAATTCATAGTTGTGTGATGATCTGCAGGGCCTTCCATGTAAAAAAAAAAAAAATTCAGAGTACTTGCATGCTTTAAAATCCAGCAACTTTGCCAAGAGACTAATTGTCAGATACAGGAAAAATGCCAGGAAGTTTAGTATGGCTAAATGGGATGAAGGCCTGTGAGACTTGGCATGCCCCAAGAGAGTTCATTATTACATTATTGATAAAGTTGAGGACTTTGAAAATGCTTGGCTTTGCTTTCCTGACACAAAGGATTAAAGGTCAGGGCAGCTGTCTCTCTGCAGTGCAAGCCCTGACACAAGCAAATCTCTGGCAATCAATGGCAGTGGTGCCTGGGCAAGGACAGGATGCTGAACTGTGCCCTGGGCTCAGCTCTGCTCCTGCCTGAGCCTCAGATTCCCCCTGGCTTCCCCCTCTCCCCTGAAGGGGAACAGGGCATTTTGTGCCTCTGACAGTGCTGAGCTGGCCTTTGAGCTTTCTGTCCTGTGTGAGGGCACTGCCTAAGGCTGCCAGGAATATTCCAAGGAACTGGAACTCACAGACAGCTCTCTTGTCTTGTGGCATGCTGTTGTTTTTAAACTCTGTGATGGCACCTACCAGTCAGAGAATCACAGAATCACCGAGGCTGTGAAAAGTCCCCCAAGATGACCAAGTCAAACCACTCCCCCTGCACTGCCAAGCCCACCATTAACCCCTGTCCCCAGGTGCCACACCCACATGTTTTTGGACGCTTCCAGGGAAGGTGGCAGCTCCCAAAGCGGTGGCCTGTCTGTGCAGGTGCTGTGCACAGCCAGCAAATGTGGTTCCAGTTTGGGAACTGTCAGAGCATGGCTGGCACACATCAGCTGAGCCACGAACAATGAACACCCAGCTCCAGGCCCTCAGGTGAGGAGCAGCAGTACCCACCATCCATCCAGCAGGACAGGAGCACTCCCCAGTGATGTGGTGACAAACGCCCCCGTTCTGGCAGGGGCAGCGCAGCTCGCACTGCGCGCCGTGGCTGCCGGGGGGACAGCGCTCCTCGCAGCTTTGGGGAGAGAACAGAAAACAGAGCTTAGAGAGCTTACAGGGAACAGCAAACGAGCAAAACACAAACACAGGTCATCATGGGAGTGCTCATGCAAATGATGAACCCTCAGTAAGGCTCAGCTGGCACTGCCAATTAGCTGAGATTCCTTTTGTTTCTGCTGGGGTTGTTTATGTGCCATGGATCCAGCCCGGTAAGGCTGATGCATGTGTGTAACCTTTCTGCATGCACCAAATCCCACCCATCTCCACAGGACAATCCATAACCATTAAAACAGCCCAGGAATATAGGAGCTGCAGGATGAAGCCTTCAATGTGAATTATATGACATGGCAATAAAAGAAGCTGCAAACAGAATAAAAGGATGGGATTAAAATGCTTGAAATTCCTCCAGTCAATACTGAATGTTAACTTTTGCAGTGTATAATGGACTGGCAAGGACTCAACATCATTTAAAGGCTATTTAAGTTCATTGAGTCTCTCTCTAGTACTTGTGGGGGGCAATCCCTGCAAAACCCAGGGTTTCCTACATCTGCACTGCAGAGCTTTCAGCACTGAGGCTCTGAAACCACAGGATGTTGTCCCCCAGCTGACTGTCCTCTCACGAGGATGTTCCTACAACACCAGGGGCTGGCCCTGCTGAGAACTGACCCCTGATGTCAAGGGGAGCACTCCCAAGAGTAAGTGGAGTCCTTAGCAGTGAGCGCTTCCACGACTGAGGTCACAAGTCTAGGAGGAAATCACATACTAAATAAAATATTCACAAGGTCTATCACTTATTTATGAGGGTTAACTCTGCCCTTATTTTTTTCCTTCCCCTTCATGCAGGTCAACAAATAATAATTGACTGCAAAAGTATTAACTCACCTACAATAGATCTCCTACCACATTCAGTGACTAAATTCTCTTTTCCCCTTAAATAATTCTGAAAAACATAATTACTTCTGAAGCTACTGAAAGATCTCTAATGAGAACTGATGTTACACTGTGGGCAATTTTAAATAAGAAACTATTGCTTGCTGTCCTAAAATTAATATGCAGATTTTGTGAATCCTACTGGTAAACTTTCCGTGTGGTGGATGGGGATTTAGCTACATGATTCTCGTTAAAGTTAATAGGAGTCACACCGCTAAATCCCTGCTCTCTGCGCTTAAAATTTACCCCCTAGATACTAAGCTGATATAGTTAACAGCAATGCTTTCTCAGTTAGATTGAAAGTCAAATAAATTGGGGAAGGAAAAGTCCCATTTGATGCTGCACTGGACTGCTAATGAGGAGAGAGTCCAACTGCTTATCAAAACTCCACCATAACTTGGATTGTATTCACATTCTGAAATTAGGAACAGGTAGAGTTGTTGCACAAGTTGGAACATATAAATTATTTTAAAGCTTATTTTAGCACTATATTTTATTTTAATAGCATGGAATCATAGAACTCCAGGATGGTTTGGGTTGGAAGAGATATTGAAGCCAGATCCAACTCCCTGTCATGGGCAGGACAACTTCCACTATCCCAGTGTGCTCCAAGCCCCATCCAACCTGGCCTTGGACACTTCCAGGGCAGCCACAGCTTCTCCGGGCAATCTGTGCCAGGGCCTGCCCACCCTTACAGGGCACAGTTCCTTTCCAATATCCCATTTGTCCCCGTTTAAAGCCATCACCCTTTGTTCTATCACTACACACCCTTGTCCTAAGTCCCTCTCCAGGTCTCTTGAAGGATGCCTTCAGGGACACAGGTATAACCAGCAGCAAGAACAGAGGTTTCCTTTATCCATTCTCTCTGAAATCCCATTCCTGGTTTCTCCAAAGGCCAATGAATAACAGGGTGTAAACTCAGCCAGTTACTCCTCGCGTTAAACGCGTCCGACCCGAACCAGTCCAAGGCAGTCCCAGCGCTCCCGCCGCACTTACAACACTCCGGTGTACCCGGGCGCGCAGTGGCACTCTCCGGTCTGGGGGTCGCAGGTGGCGCCGTGGTGGCACTGGCACTGGAAGTGGCAGCCCTTGCCGTAGGTGCCCGGCTCGCAGAGCTCCTCGCAGCGCCAGCCGCGGAAGCCGTCGGCGCACACGCAGGCGCCCGTGATGGGGTTGCAGAGCGCTTCGTTCTGGCACTGGCAGCGGTTGCTGCAGTGGGGCCCCCAGTGCTCGCTGTCACAGCCTGCGAACGCACACCGAGTTACCCATGGGGCACACGGGGCTGCCTCACCCCACAGCCCCGTGTGCACCTCGGCCAGAGCCTTCCAAAGGAACCCCCGCTCCCAAACTGCCCCCCTGACCCGGCTTTAACATCTGCCCGCCCTGCCCCAGCTTCAGCATCCCCACCCAGACCCAGGTCCAGCATCTCCCCTCAGACCCAGGTTCAGCATCCCCACCCAGACCCAGCTTCAGCACCCCCACCCAGACCCAGCTTTAGGGTGCAAGGATACAATGGCACCACTGTTATACCTAAAGTTGAGGACTTGTTTAACACCTTATTGGATCAGGCCTGAAATCTTTTAATATCCTGTTTCTTAGTGCTCTTAGATTGCTGGAAGGAATGAATTTATAGTGGAATTAGATGCAGAGGGTCCCATCCTGCCTGCACTGCACTTAAGGGCAGGTGGTGCTGCCAAGCAAATGCTGTCGATTTAATAATGTCATCAAATATTGTTTCTTTGTTATGTTCCCATAAGATAACATACAAGATAATCTAAAGAAAGCTTTCTCCTTGGTGTTGTTCTCTGATTTATTTATTTTTTTATTTACTTTTGTTGTCTGGACTAAGTAGATGGGAGGAAATAAAATAACACTGGAGACAGGACATCCTGAGGCTGCCCAGGCTCAGGGATGAAGTTATGGAGTGAATGTATCAGGTAATTCCTACACTAAAAACAGCAACACAGAAGGACCCCAAAGCCTCTGGCCACTGACATGGAGAGGAGGTTCCCTATGGAATGCAGTAAGGCACAGGGAGAACCCTCATGTGACAATCCTGCCTGATCCCTTCTCTTTGGAAGAGCATGTGGAGGATGGGAGAGGGAAGTCAGCCCTACAGGAACAGTTTCTCCTGATTTGCTCCTGAAACAACACCTGTACAACACCTCTTTGAGCTGCGTGCACTGAACAGAGCTCAAGCAGACACCTGAGGTCAAGGTTTCCTCAGCAAATGTCTGCAGGAAAACAAGGATTTCTTCAGCAGCTCTACCCTCCACTTAGCAGTCTTTCACCACAGCTGTGGCAAGGATGAAGAAAATCCTCCTCCTATCCAGAACTGGCTACTGGGAAGGACAGTTACTGATGGCTATTCAGGCACAGCTGGCTGTGCTCAGAGCTGGGTTCAATTTCACCACCAACCCTCCTGTGAGTGGTGTAAATCCCACTGCCAGGCAGAAGAGGAGAGAGGAATCCCAGCAACAGGGCTGTCTTCACAAACTCTTTTATTTGCAAACATGGAAACTAATCCCAGGTGACACAGGCTGCTTCTCAGCCCTGGATCTGTTTCCAGGATTAGTGAGGTAAATGTAAAGCTCACTTAAGCCCGGTGCTTTTGTCCTAGAAATTACATAGCCCTCTCCTTCTACAGTACTTGGCTATAAACCCACACTGAAAAACTGCTTCTATCCAATATTTTTGGCAATATTTTTATTTATTAACCCTCATTTTGAGAAGGAGGATATTCATTGGTCAGTGTGAGGACATTCAGCAGAAAAAGAAGACAGCTCTTTGTTAATTTGCACTGCTGATTACCAGTTTACAAATTCGTGTTTCTTGAGCAAGTGTTAAAAGCAGAAATAAACCCCCAGAAGACAATTCCAAGGTCTCCAAAAGATCTGCAGGGTGTTGGGGGATGCAGTGCAGAGGTTGCATGTCCTGCAGCGAGCAGAGCACACCATGGCCCCCTGTGCATGATCCCACTTGTGCCTCATCCTGGATCCTTTATTGCTTTGCCTCACTTGCCCCAGCTGTATACAGGGATGAGAGCTCCTCTCTAACACCACTGGGAGCCAAGCAAACAAAATCTTACTCTTTATAAGACTTAAATTATTACTGAGAATCTGTGGGAAGAGATGATCTATCTTTATTTCACATAGACACTTGCTAAGGCTGTGTGAGCCTTCTGGGGCAGGGAGCAAAGCTGCTGGAGCTGCTGGAGATCCCCAGCAATTTCCATTCCAGAAACACTGATTTGTTTTCTGCACAACTTGAATATCAAGAGATGCAGCTCTGCACCTCCATAAAGGACACAAACCTGAACCACACAAGCACAGCTGGTGTCCCTCAGCACAGGAAAGAGGAGTTCAGGGATCAAACTGCACCCTGTGTGCTCTGGGGATTGATTCCTGCCTTCCCACACCTCACATCAGAGCCCCAACTGCAGACTGTGGCTTCTTCTCAGCTGATACAGCTCCAGTTGCAATTAATTCCCCTAATATGAATAAATAACACTCATTACAAGATATTATTCTATCCTTGCTCTTTCATGTCTCAGGTGGGTGCTCCAAGCATCTGATTTGTCTGCTGGGTTTGTGTTTTTCACTTTGAAAGGAAGTGAAGGAAAAAGAAAACCATTTGTAGGAAGGGAAAACCATTTCCCATCATTAGTTCAAGCATCTTATTTCAACTGTACAGTGCCTGCACCAAACACAGCTCATTTTTTTGAACACTTATTTGCCAGCAGTATTTGGTCACGTTTGCTTCTTCCCTGTAGCAAATTTTATCCCACAATCTCACCAAAGGGAATTGAGTGAAATTCGTTAGCAATATGTCAGTGTAAAATTTGGTTAATGAAATTTCATCCTCACCTGGTTTTTTGCACTGCAGTAACCTCACATGAAAATAAGATCTTTGTTGCACAAAGTTTATCAGTTGCAGTTGCTTTTCGTTCCCCTTTCCTCTGAGTCCCACATTGCAGTGACTCCAGTGACTGTGGAGTCATTTCATTGGAACATGGTGTGATATTTATATAATGATATAATGATAACTCTGAGATCTGCACTGTGGACACTTCTTCTTTAGCAAGGTAGATACAGGGATGATAAGCTGAAATCCAAGTACTTATTCATACAATTAGCTCCACTGAGCTCAGCAGGCTCGCTCAGGTGTGAGAGTAATTGAGTGTGTAACTGGCTACAGGACTGGGATCCAGTAGCTCCTGGTAGAGAATTATAAAACAGAAGAAACAAAAGACTTCAGCAACCAAAAGGAATTTTTTCTCTACACATGAGGGTAGCAAATCCTGGCTGGTGTGTGACAGTGACTCCAGGTTCTGGGACAGAGACAGAGAGCAGAGCAGGTGCAGAGCCATGAGACCCTGCTGCACTTTGGGATCATCAGCAAAGTCTCCCATGGACAAGGAGAGACCATTTTAAAGCTCAGCCCCAGTCTAGCACAGTCTGATCCTGTTCTTGTTGATTGCCTCAGTGAGTTACTGTAATAGAGATAAATAATAACAGCAACAATGTGTGAACAGAGAGCTGATTAAAGCTCACATGAGCACTCTGCTGTAAATGCAGATGCCATTAAAAATGTCAAAATGATACAGAGACTTTAACCAGACCATCAATAAGGAAAGCAACCTGAGAGAGGTGATGTCAGGGAGGTACAAATGGTCCCCTTGGCTGCATGTGGGGATGTCAATACCGTGAGGGATGAGGCTGAAGCAGCCCCTGTTCTCCTGGGAGATGCTACATTGAAGGGAGCTGCCATATTTCAGGTACGTGCCACACTCCCTGGCAAACGTGCTAACTTCCTCACTTTTTCACCTTTGGAAATGTGGCTGGAGATGAGCTGTCACCAGTAAAAATGAATGTGGCTCTGTGAGGGATGAAGCTGGGTGCCCAAGCACAATCACACTGGCGTGCACAGGGTGCTGTGACAGGAGAGGGATTCTCTCCTCAGAGGAGACTGCTCAGAGCAGCACCAAGGGTTTTCCTTCTATTGCCACTCCCACACTGAAACCTCAATTCCTTCCTGAAGTGAGGGCTAATTCCTGCAGCCTCTGCAAACAGAATCCTCAAATCCTAAAATCCTTAGAGTTGGAAAAGACCTCCAAGATCACCAAGTCCGACTTTCAACTGAACACCCCCATGCCTACTAAATCACATCATGAAGTGCCACACCTGCTTGTTTCTGAGCCCTTCCAGGGATGGTGACTCCACCACCTCCCTGGGGAGCCTGTTCCAGGGATTAACCACTCCTGCAGTGAAGAAATGTTCCCACTGTGGCTGTGCATGGCATCCTGTTGGCAGCTGTGTCCTGGGAAATCGACACTGGGGACACAGGGGAGGTGCTGCTGTGCCCCCCAAGGGCTGCTCATCCCTGTAGGGATGAGGAGGGAATTGCTGAGCTCTGGGTCAGTAGGGACACCCAGCACACCGTGCAGCAGCACAAGTCAGGCACAATGAAGCAAACACAGGAGTTTGAAAAGGTAACAGATGAATAAAAGGACTCCCAAGGAAGGGGTGACATTTATGGAGTGACTCATCCCAATGAGAGAGAGTCAAAAGTGCAATTCCAGAGCTTGTCCATCACTGCACACACACCATTCACATGAAAACAGAATCTTCTATCACAGCAGCACCACTACCTGTGGTCTCAAGGTCTGAGTTTATTCTGCTCTCAGCATCAGCCTCCCTGTGGCTCTTTTATAGCCAGGGCCAGTTCTGTATTGCAGGTCTGCAAAGTCAGTGGGATGTTCACAAACATCCTGAAAAAGGCACAGCTGAAAAACCCAGTGTCTGATTTCCCAAGGACTCAAGACCATATTGGGCTGATGGGGAACTTCAATTAATCCACACTTTAAAGCAGCTTTCTACAAATTTGCTAAAGCACAGAACATGCTCATATTCAATAATCAATATTCTGGAATATTTCCAAATTCAGTTTGTAATATTTAAATGAGATACTAGCCCTTAAAAAATGCAAACAGGAAATAAAATTAACTGATTAAATCGAAGAGGACATGGTTTAAGAGAGATTATTTTAGAATTTACTTTAAATTAGAACTAGATTCTCCTCTTAATGTAACTGTACTGTTGTAAAATGATTCTATGCATACAAATTGAGGTGAAATGTGGATTTAGCTCTGGGTGGGGTTTTTTTGTCTAATTCAGTTTTGGAATCAGATGATTGACCCAGCTAATGCAAAGCAGGCAAAGAAACACCAAAAGGTAAAACATGTACCTGAATATAATGAAGGATAATTTAAAATAATCAGTTAGGTTTTTATCCCCTGCACTTTATTCAGCAGGAGAATTACAGCCCTGTGTTGAGCTGGGTCTGCTCCCTGCACAAACATGACTCCTTTTGGGACAGCTCAACACCTTTGCAAACAGAAGCCAAGCAATAGGTTTGGAACAAGGTCCATGAAGAGGGAATTCCCCTACAATGACACTTCCCAGCACTTTGTGTTGGCTCTGAGCAGAGCTGAGCCCCTCAAGTGACACCAACACAGTGCTAAAGGCATGAGCCAGGTCACTGACACATCACCTGCTGATCTGCTTGATTCCAACCCAAAAACATCTGTCTCAAAAGACTGATCACCCCTGGAATGTCTAACACATGTTAATAACACTCAAAATAACCCAGATTTTCAAAAATGTTCATCCAAATGCTTAGAGACTGACATTCTAATTCCATTATTTCACCAGCTGGGACACCTCCCACTGTCCCATCCCCAGGGGAGTGCTCAGCTGCCCCCAGTGAAAATTCACCTGTACTCAATCAACCTATAAAAACTGCAATTTGCAGCTCCTCAGTGCCACCCCTGGATAACTCATTACCTGCCTTCCTCGAAGATTCCAACTGTATGAAAGACAATCTGAAATTAAAGACTTCAGGGCCTTAGCAAGGCTCCTCTTACAGTCTTTCCAGGGAGCAGCCACGGGCCACTGGCTGTTTAATCTCTGTGCAGTAAGTGGCCCACAGGGACGGTGCCAGCCCTGTGCTCTCAGTCCATCACCCACGTGTCAGGGCTTTGCTCTGTCCCTGCTGATGAAGCACCTGAACATCAGCCTGATGACACTCTTGAAGAGATTTGTCTTACTCTCATTTGCTTTCATTTGGTTCCCCAAGGCAAATAGGAAGCATCCCATGTAAATAAGACATTTGACTTATGGAGCTGGTGTCACAAAAATAAAATGTCAGATTAAAGGTTGGAAGGACAGCAGTAATTCAGTACTTGAGCCTATGAATTATGATATTTTCTTTAATTATGTGAGCACAGGGTACCCTGGCACTTGCTGACTTCTGAGCTTGTAGCTTTGCAGCCTTAAGGTTCCAGTCCTGGATTCGTTTTATCTCCAAAGCCAGACTTTCAGTCACAGCTCACACAATTATAATGAAGAGAATGCCAGTCTCAGTGTTTACCACTCTAAGACTGCCCAGAGAATGTATTTTGCATATGTAAATATGCATTTGTGTACCCACCCAAAAGGAAAACCCCTGGGGTTAATCTGAGGCTGGCAGGACTGGCAATCAGTCTCATCCTCGCAGTTTATGGATCAGTCTTCATCAGGCAGAAATGGAAAGCTGGGAAGGAAACATCAGCTGATTTTTCCCAAAATGAATAAATTATTACTCACAGGAAGAAATCAACCTAATTTTGTGTTTAGGTTTATTTTTTTTTTCCTTTCTTAAGGACAGGAGAACAGATTTTCATCCTTCAAGAAAGATTTTGCTGATTCTCCCTGAAGTTCCTGCTCTCAATCAGATACAGAACATGTGGCTGATTTGGGCCCTGATTTAATCTTGGATGATGATCTCATTAGTCACTGACTCTCTAACATGTGGTACCTAACTCAGGCTCAGCACTTTAGAGACCCTGCAGTTTATTTAGCATCCTCTGAGGAAACATTTGCTTTCCAAAGTAATTCTTGTTTAAAGAACATTCCTCTGGTATTCTGTAGAATGCTTACAGCAGTTAACTAGCTGAGGTTTGTCTTTTGGATAAATGAAAACAAAATCACTCCAAGTCAAAGAAAAGTTAAGTATTTGGATGTCAGCCTCATCAAATCCTGTAATGAACTCAATATATTTTGGAACCACTAAAAAGGAAGGAACAACTTCTACTCCTGACAGATATTGAAGTGTGGTGCTTACAGAATTTCTACTAAGAGTTATTTTGACAGACGCTTCAAAAGAAGTGAAAATTAGAACATTAAAAAAACCTGAGAATATTTCTTATTTCTTTTTGTAGAAATTACTGCTCTGTTTAATGAGCCTTTAACTCTACTGACACTCTGGATCTTACAAGGAGTTTAAAATCATGAAACGCTTCATAAGGGAGCGACAACATTCTATACAACACTGGCAGCTTGTCTTCTCATTATAATTTTTGTGGAGAAGATGCTGCATTCTTTAAAATGTTGGGGTTTTTTTTTTTTAGTGTCATATTAATGGGAGGCAAAGTCTGTTCTTTAATTAGAATTTTACTGTGGTGAATTAAAAAATACATGGGCAGAGTATCAAGAGTCTAATAAAACTAAATGAAGATACTATCTTTCCTCTGTATGAAACCCAGCAGTCTTTGCTCTGGCAAAATTTCCATCAATACTTCATTATTATTGTCTAGGACAGGCTTGTAATAATAATATCTGCAAGTAACTTACTTCCAAATTCAGTCTTCCAACTGGGTAAAACATTCTCTCTCAACATCTGTAATGGACTTTAGATGTTTTCATTGACTGGGTAATGAAATTTTCTGGTAATGCCTCTGCACAGAAGTAAAATCAGTTTTGCCTGCAAGAAGGGGTAGAAATACACTGGATATGCCTAAAACACTGCAGGACAGGGAGGAGATGCAGCCTTCAATAAGTTTGTGTTGGAGGGGCTCAGGGGTGGTGGCACCAGAGCTGCTCAGAGAGGCCTCTGACCCTGGAGATTTGGAGCTGTTGACACAACAGCAGTGTCTGGTGTGTAAAAGCCACATGCAATATCCACATGGGCTCCTTCTTACTCTAAATAATCTAAATAAACAAGCAAGGCAGTTGTGGGAGCAGAAGCAAACCCCCCCTGGGTTCAGTAATTCCGGCTGACTTTGATGCAGTTTGGAGCAGACCCACAGGGGCACTGGGAGCTGCAGGAGGCTGCCCAGGCTGGCTGCCCTTCAGCCACATCCTCCTCCAGGACAACTTCATGCTTCACTGGGGAATCCAGCATGTGGAAAACAACCTGATCCAACCCCTGGGCTCACCTTTCCAGCCTGTGTGACTGCAGAGGATCCAGCGGGACCAGCCCTGCCCAGCCAAGCTCTGGGGATGTGCTCAGCTCCTTGTTTTTCCCAGAGCACAAAGCCAGCCTTGTTGAAGGTCACCCTGCTGATGTTTTGCCAGATAGGCAATACCTCTTTATTTGCACTTAAAGCAGTGCTTAAAGGAGAAAAGCTTCTTGTCACTACAGCAGGGGTAGAGGATGTTCCCTCTCCCTGTCCTTCCCACGCAGGGATGTGTCCCTTCCCTTGCAGCTGCTGAGCAAGGGAGCAGAATTGAGACCTGGATTTGCTGAGCAGGACTGGCTGAGCACTGGGGAAAAATCAAGGTATGGATATGGAAGAAATGCTGGATCCACCTCAGCAGCTGCAAATTGTACCATAAAGTTTCCCCTTCAGGGGATGGATAAGCACATCCTTCATGCATAACATAACTCACAGCCCTGACTCATCAGTCATTTTTAAGATGGTCAATAAGCAATTTATTTTATTGTGTTGATATTGAAACACAAAGTAAACACTGTGGATTGTGGTATTTGCTTTTATTTCCGATAGTGTTGTTGGAGAGTAAAAAGATCCACTTATTCTCTTTGCTACAATTCCCTCCTAATGACTAATCATAGAATCTGGAATGGTTTGGGTAGGAAGGGACCTTAAAGAACTTGTTCCACCCCCTGCCATGGCAGGGACACCTCCCACTGTCCCAGGCTGCTCCAAGCCCTGCCAGCCTGGCTTTGGAGGCTCTCAGGGATCCAGGGGCAGCCCCAGCTGCTCTGGGCACCTGTGCCAGGGCCTGCCCACCCTCCCAGGGCAGAATTCCTTCCTACCATCTAAGCAAAATCTCTCCTCTTTTAGTTTAAAACCCCTCCCCTTGTCCTATCACTGGGTCACCTGTGCCCTGCTCTTCAACTGAACAATATCAGCTTAAAGGATCATCTGTCCCAGCAACTGAATCTAGGAAAAATCTTACCTTTTCTAGTGTGAATTCTGTTACTTACAGACATTCAGAGAGAATTAGAGCAGCAGAAAGCCCAATGGCCTTTGAAAAAGGGGTGTCTTTTATATCTAAAACAGTTCAAAGGCTTGCAAAAAGCTGTGTGCAGGTATCTACACCAGCTACTTGCTGTTCTCTTTTCTTCTGGGCATACTTGAACCTTCACATGGCTCTTTAATGTTACCTAATGTCTTCAAGATATCTTAAATACACTGCTGTCTTTCTCTTATAAACCATTAATAGTAATGTCCCTTTCAGGCACAGAAAAAGAAACAGTTTTGTAAAAAAGTCTTGCCCTGTGTGACCCAGGAAAAACTGGAACGTTCACTCATCTAAACACATTGTGAGACTCAGCACAGCCTCTGCAAACCTTTCTGATATTTACCAATAGAAAATAGCATGTCTGAAACTACTGGTGGAAAAAAAAGAAGCAAAAATACTGAAATATTAGAATATTACCCTCTCTTTTCACATCACTCGGGCAGAGAGATGTGAGATGTGTTTATATTAAAGAGATAATCATGAGGCAGACAAATGCTGCATAGCTAAAACACCAGGAACCAAAGCCTGTGTGTCCCTGGGTGTGCTGGGAAAGGCAGAGGACACAGAGCCCAGCACCAGGAGAGGTTTATGCCAGAAAATTTCCAGTGTCCCTAGAGCAGCTCTTCAGACTGCACCAGTGCTGCAGCTCTCCTGCACCACTTCTTTAGGATGCAAATGCTGAGAGAGCAGAGCAGCCTCAGCAAGCAAAGCAGCAGCTCCCAGTGCTGGGCAGAGCATTCAGGCACCTCTGCCTGTGTCCATTCAGCTTCCTCTGCCCACCAGTGGGGCTTGGGTTTCCTTCTGGAGAGCCAGGCAGGAGGAGAAAGTCTTGTCTCATCAGTTATTGAGATTGGATGTCTAAACCTTGATATTTTATTTCGACTTCCCAACATGTTCCAATGTTGTTCACAGAAGCGTAAATTAATGCCAATTTCTAAAGCAGAAGTTGCTCTAAACTGGGAAGTGAAACTTTTTTGTTATGATGTTAAAAACAGACAATTCTTAAACTGTTTTACATTCTGAAAAACAGGCTGATCAAAACTGTTCATGCTCACAATCAGTTAGGGGTGTAGTGAGCTGAAATGTTTTGACAAACTCCCAGCCACATGGAAGCCGGTGCTTTCGGAACAGTTTCCCATTGTGGATTCCTGCATTAAGCCATCAAGTGTCAGGCAGGCAGAAACACCAAATCATCACTCCACATGTTTTTCCCTCATTGTTTACAAACAACCTGGTTGTGCCTGCAGCATTATCCATGGGTCAGCCTCACAGAAACCTGGACAATCCCCAGAGCATCTCCACTTTCTAGGATTGGGGTGTCACTTCTGGGGGTTCAGCTGCAGCCCAAGGAACTGTGGAACACCTTCACCCCTGAATTAATTTAATTTCTCTGCTTTTTAGTGACAATTGCCACTGACAAGGAAAAAGCAAAACAGACACATCCTGGCTGGATGGCAGCAGGGAAGTGAATGGGATTTTGCTGGAAGAGAGCACAGCACCTGTGCATTAAAGGTTTCAAATGCCAGACGCCCTTAAAGGTTCAGATCTCTTCATTCTCCTTGTGGCAGCAGAGAAATACCTTAAAAAATCACAGGGAAAAAGAGGCTGTCTGATGAGACCATCACCTAGATTGTCCCTGGCCATGCTGCAGTGCCATCAGCAGCACCTCGGGCTCACCCCAGTGCCCTTTGCAGCCAGGGAATTTCTTTCCATCATCTCTAATCATCTCTGATAAGGGCTGGCCGCTGTGGGTTAAGTGAGTGCCATCTGGAACATGACACTGATTCCACAACTTTGCTGTTTTCTCAGCTAAGGAAGGTGCCCTGCTCCCTGCAGAACCTCAGGGCAGAGCAAACACCAAACCCCCCAATATTAAATAATCAATGAGCAGAAGGAGGCACGAGCCCACAAGAGGAACCACCCAGGGAAATGCTGATGTTCCTGCTGCCTGTGGGATGGTGACTGTGGTGGGTGGTGATTTAGGAATGCTGCTGACACACATGCACAAATCTGATGACACAGGAAATTAGCATCCGTTCCTCTCCCCCTGCTTCAGAAGAATTACTAAATATAGCTCACTCTTTAAATATTAAGGATATCTGCAGAATGTTGTTGTTTTTGAAAGGGTTCTTTCCTGACTGGATTTTCCTCATCAGGCTTAGTAATCAAGTTGTTTTATTTGGAATGGATAATTATTCATTGAGCGATTAATTATTCAGAGTACATTACTAAAGAAAATTCAAAGTATGCTGGTGTAATAAAAAAGTGACAAAATGCAACTATTTGGGTTCTAAACTGTTCAATAAGATCAGAACATGTAGTATCTGTGGGTATGTAAATGTGGTTTTGCACATTTAAGAGAATTGCCTCCATCACAAGAGTCCCATGCAAACACTGATTAATTCTCAGGGTCCATCTATGACCTGGAAAATGAATTTAATCACCATTTCATAGAAGGGAAACTGAGACAGTCAAATTACATTAAACTACAAAACTCCCCAGAAAGGAAGTGATAGCACTGAGATAGGACAGCTCCAAGATCTAAAGTGTCAATTTATGCTCTAAGTACCTTGTAGTATATTTTTTCACTACATTTATAGTCCTGTGCTGAATTAAACAGATAAAAAATGACTCTTTAATGTATACAGAGATTAATTAATAAAGTGTTTCTTCTGTTTCTCATCAATAGCAGTGTTTAAAAAGTGGAAAGTTGATACAAAGAGCATCCCTGGGATGCAAACTGCAGTGGGATGTGGCTGGGGCAGGACTTGAAGGGCCCAGCCCGTCCATCCTGCTCAGCCAGGGCTGGGACACTGAGTGACACTGCTGGGATTCTCCCTCCTGGTTTTCCAGGCCCCAGCCCCACCACTGTCTCGAAGGAAATCTGGGATTCTCCAGGTTTGTTTCTCTCCATCTGCTCCCATCCCCATTAACCCTGACAGTGTTTCTTACACACCTGTTCTGAGATTCTCCCTCACTTGCTCTCTAACAAACCAAACTCAAGTTACACAATATTTGCTGCAAAATTTTCCACTGACTGTGCTGGGACCTGGTAGGTTTTGTTTCCCTGCTGATTGCCAGGGTTGCACAATTGGAATTTTTGCAAGGCAAGGGATCCAAAAGGCAGTAAAACTCCACAGACAGAGACTGCTGGAGTTTATTCAAGTATTTGTTAATTAAAATTGTTACAAGTAAATGAATTAAGTTCATATTGCACCACAAGGACTTGCCCTTATAGAGACCTCACAGCCAGAAAAAGGGGAAATTGTTCTGCAACTTCCATCTATGCAGACTCCTCTGTTTGGCACAGCCTTACTTTCTGTCAAACTAAAAGAATTCTAACATTTTCTGTCAGGGAGCTGGTGTAAAACTTGAAGAAGGCTTAAAAAAACCTCTACTGTTGACTCATTTCACTCATTCCTAGGCAGATCTGAGAGAAAGAAGATTGAAAGCAACATTATAAGCAAGAATTATCCTCAACTCTTGAAAGGCACACAAAATTAAACTGGGGGATCAGGATCAAGGTAGTGGAAATTATTGGGTCTGTGCACTTAAAAGCTGAAGAAGGTGACTTCCCACTGAGACTTGAGAACACAGGTGCACATAATTTTAAAAATCTGCATTTTTAACCTTTTAAATTTGCTAGCAAAGCAAGGAAGTTGTTGAGAAGCTGCAGTAAACATGGCAATTCAATCAGCTCCTTCCAGAGTCTATCTCACAACTCTGTGATTCCTGAACCCAGCAGGTCAGGGGATCACAGAACAACTCCTTGCTGGCAGCTGAATGGAGCTGGAGGCAGCACAGCAACACTTTAGGGAGTGCATAAAAAAATCTCTGAATTCCCAGCTCTGCTGGCTCTGGCCACCACTGGTCAGTGCTGAAAGCAATGTCCTGGTCCCTGCTCCTTCCTAGGAATGCAAGAGGAGCTGTGGAAAGAGCTAAAGCCAACTTTCTAGCAGCAGTCTGGGAAAGGATTCAAGTTTTCCAACTTTGGTATCAGTTTCTGTACATTTTTAAAATCTGGGCTCTGCAACCAACAATTCACAGGTGATAACAGATTTTTTTCAAGTTTTTAAGCATGTCAGAGGTGAACACAGATTTCTAGTGTTACTTTTCCTTGGATCAGCCAAAAGACTTCAGGCTTATTCTTAGACCCATGGGCTTAAAAATAATTATAACCTCATAATGCAAATACTGTGAATTTCATTAAAAATCAAAACAGCACTTGACTGCCAAGAAACAACAAGCACTTTCATGCATAAGCTAACTAATTCCATTTTCAAAGCTTCTGGAAAAACAGTAATTGTAGCTCATCATGGCTACACCTTGAGAGATAACGTTGCACTTGCTCCTGCCTGCCCTGCAGTTTCAGAGGAACCACTGATGGCTCTTTACATCTCACTTATGGCAACAGGACCCGTGGTGGAGCACGGCCACAGCCGTGACATGTGACAAATGCTGTGACAAAGATTTATAAAGCTGAAACTCTAATTACCCTGATCCACAGGCCACTGAAAGGAAAGCAAAGGACACCACTCCTTTTCCCAGTGCAGCCTTATAACCTGATTTATCCTCAGATTTGTCCTGGCAACAGAACACCGAGCTGCTGCCCACAAAATACTGCCAGGTGGAATCTGAGTAAAAAAGATTTGAAGCTGTCCATCCAAGTCCTTGTCTTCTCAAGTCTCAATTATGGGACCATTTTCCTTGTGGGAGCTCTTTATGACTTCCCATTGGGAGCACAACTCACCCCGAGCGGAGCTGCCAGAATTCCCCTCCCAGGTTCTGACTGCTCCAGTACATCCACCTTATTTTACACTATTTACACGAGTGTTGTAAAGACTTTTATTGATGCCCAGGTTTTACAGCTTAATTTTAAGGTACTCAACAGTTGTGCTCAGATATAGTGGATGGATCCTCCTGCTTCCATATGTTCCCCATTGCCAGGGAGGTCCAAACTGGCAGCTTGCTGAGCCTGCCTGAGACGTGGCCATAAGTCTTTGGAATTGGGACTTTTAACAACTCTGCTTTTCCTGATTCTTGTGCAAACCACTCAATCTGTCCTGGCTTTTAAACTAAAGACGTTTTTATTTGCTCTTACTTTTGACTGGTCTTGGAAATACACGTCAGTGAAATACTGTTATTGTAAAACACCTTAAAAAACACGTTTAGGACTAGAAAAGCCGTATGAATGAGATCATAAACTCCTGCAATGCTGTGGGCTGGAAGGGAGCTTGGAGATCATCCATCCCCAGGCCATGAACAGGGACACCTCCACTGTTCCAGGGTGCTCCAGTCCCACCCAACCTGGCCTTGGACATTCCCAGGAGCCCACAGCTTCTCTGGGCACCCTGTGCCGGGGCCTCCCCACCCTGCCAGGGAACAGCTCCTTCCCAAGATCCCATCCATCCCTGCCCTCTGGCAGTGGGAGCCATTCCCTGTGTCCTGTCCCTCCATGCCCTTGTCCCTCTCCAGCCCTGGAAGGGGCTCTGAGGTCTCCTGGAGCCTTCTCTTCTCCAGGCTGAACAACACAGTCCCAGTTTACCACCAATGATTACTAAAAGAACATGATATTAATCAGCACCAGCAGTGACCAGTCACAATTCACCCAAACCAGTTGTCCTTTCTGCCCTCACATCTTTCATATGTGTGAAAGCTCAGAGAAAATATTTGGCTGTAGGTGAGCAAAACACAGGAGTACGTAGACCCAAAGGAATCCTGTACTTTCCTGCTTTCATGTGTGCAAGCAGAACTGGGGGAGGAAAACAAGGTATGGAAAGTATTAGACAGAAAAAGGGAAATCACTAAGAGTAGGAGGAAACAAGGAGAAGAGTATGTAGGAAAAGAAAATTGAGATAGGTTAAAAGAAGGCAAAAATCTAACTACATAAAATTCCCCCCACAAAAACAGAGAGGAAAATAAAGAGCTGAATGAAAGAGCACATGAATTCCTGCTGTCCCTGCCTTAGTGTCCCACATAATGTGTCCCTGAAAATAATGAAGGTCACCAGCACATTATAGGAAGTAGTGAGCAATGAGAAGCCCATTAGAACCAGCCCAGAAATGATCAATTTGTTTATCCTTGTTATCTGAAAACAGAAAACAACATGGGAAGGGGATGAGTTCATTTTGCTCCCCAAGGCTTTTGTTCCCCAGCTGCTTCCCCTCCCCAGTGCCACGCACATGACTCCTGCTTTTTACTCCTGGATAGGCAGGGAATAATGACTGACTGTAATAAAATAAATGGCTGCTTCTTGCACACAAGACATCTCCTGTCTGATTTCCTGGGAGCTGCATTAGCAGGGTTTATAAGTCAATTTTTAAAACTCAGGACAGCATTAAAAAACTGACAAATGCCACTCGGTCACGTCCCTGTTGTCACAGTTATTGAGGCCCCTGGAGAGAGTGTCAAAGAAATAAAGCAAATTTCTTTTTTTGCTTAATTTGTGTCAATTGATTTCCTATTTTTAATTAATAATTCTAATTATGATGCAGCAAATTTACCCAACAGACACAACTGGTTTAATCAGCATGTATTGATTGTAACAGTAGAATTATCCCAGTGTTCCTGACACCATTGATTTTCTGTTGTGTGACTGTAAGAAAACAGCAGCTGGACAGATTCTGGTGTCAGCTCATGGTGCTGATGATCCCTGAGCTATGAATTGGTGCTCCTGACCTGACAAATAAAAACACAGGCATTATCTACTGCTCCAGCACTCCAGAGAAGGAATCTGGTCATTACAGTATGGCTCAAATAAGGGGTTTAGACACAGCAGTAGCAGCAGGAACGTGAAGGTGGGAGACACTGCTTTGAGGCAAAAAGGCAGCAGTTAGAAAAGTCCTTGTAAAATGGAGCTAAATCATTTGGTGTAAGTTCCTAATTTGTCCTTATTTTGGACAGCTCCGAAATGCCTCTTCAAGCACATGCTTAAATATCCAGGATAAAGAGTTTAGGATATTTTTGAGCCTGAGTCTCACATTTTATAGAATTCTCCTCTCTGATGGAGCTCCCAGAGGCTGCAGAGTGTCCAGGCCATCAACACCTGGTACAGACTGGGCTCTCTCAAATGTCACTGCTGTCCCCAGCTTCTCCAGAAGCAGAGCACTGGCCTGAGAAAAGAAAGGGAATTTACAGAGAAGGCACAGTGTGACCTAAACTGCTGTTCAGCCCTTTTGCTGGAGTCACTGAGATTTCTGCAATTTTCTGCTCATTGAGTTCCAGATTCTGCAGAAATTATATTAAAAGCCCCTTGAAGCAGCACAGAGAATTCTGATCCATTTGCAATTTGAACATTCCAACTTTGAAAGTGTTTAAAGGCTTTGCAGGAACAGGTGGGTTTGAACTGACCCTCTGGACCCAAAATGTTCCCAGGTTTGGAAGGAAAAATGATGAGATCTGAAAGCCAGAGCAGTACAGAGGGGGGTAAGAGAAACCAAGGTGGATGGCACTGCCTCAGCCTGGGCAGGCAGAGACACCCCACTGTTGTAGATATTTAAAATATCTACAACACCCCACCATTCCCAGAGGGAGCAGAGGGCAGAGCATTCCTTTACCTGAGCTGCAGCCTGGGATGGAACCAGCCTCTGGCAGAGGTGTGAATGGGACAGTCTGATTTGTTTCCTTGCAGAATTAATCACAATGGAGCAGAAGATAATTCCCCAAGTTTCCCCTCATTTGGTTTTCCACAATAACTGACAATATGAGCACATTTAGCAGAAAAGGCTGCCGTGGTGGAGGGGAAACCACTAGTAATAGAAAAATTATAATTTTTCCTGAAGCTGTTAATTCATATTAAACATTTTCAGTTCTGCTTACTCAAACTATAATGTGTCAGGAATAAACATGTGATTATACTAGTTAGCTTTTTGGCTAAAATATTTGGAACAGTAAAATTGATAGATAATTACAGTAACAATTATTTGTTCCCTGCCAAACCTGCACTAAGGCATGTCTGCCTGCAGACTTACGCCTTTTTAAGCAAAAAAAGATAAGCAGTACACATCATACATTTTGAATAATGAAAAAGATATCCTATGGCCAGCGTTTCAGAAGTGGAAACAGACTGGGTTTTGATTCAAACCATATCTATTTATGTAAAATGGGATTTTAATTGGAGCTACTTATCCCCATGATACAAATGGGGCAATGAAAAATGATTGATGCACTCGGGTAATTATTGTTATAGCACCTTGCAAACTACAACAAAAAAACTTTCATGTACATAATGGCTGTTTAAATTTTAATAAGATAAAGAACTGCTTGTCAGTAGGCAAAATATTAATGCTACATTTTGAACAATATTTATATTTAAATACAAACAATATTTAACTGAAAAATCAGAATCCATGAGAAATGCTGGGTGGGTTTGTTTAAGTGATGAATAGATTTATTTTGGAAACATAGAGAAGAAAGTAAAAAAGGCATTAACTGGTTATTTTTTACATTGAGGACATCCAAAGATGATACAGCACAAGCTCTCTGTCTCCCAAAGTGTAAAAGGAGGCAGTGAGTGCGATGGTGCAGATATATCTGGTCTCATAAGAGTCACTGTTGCTGCTTCTCCATTTCTACCTAACAGCAAAGGTTAAGAGTGCAAACCCAGTTTTTGTTCATTATTATACAGCATGAATAGCAATATAAATTCTTAATAATTGTTATACCTAGGGGGGAAGTAAAGCAATTCTGCTCATTTAAATGAAATGAAAGCCGAGCGCTCCAGCCATCCTTTCCCTGTGCAGCCATGGAACGCTGCCCCAGCAGGACCTGAGGCTGCCCTGCTCTCTCCATCACTGCCACATCAGAGTTCCTGGGAGCCAACAGGCTCAGAGAGGCTCTGACAGAGCACAGGACCCGGGCAGTGCAGACACCAAGAGCAAGAGTCCTGCTGGAGATGAGTCTTCGGCAGATAAAAAAGCTGCAGCAAAGAGTCTGTCTATACAATCAGCTCGTGTCATTTGTCAGAGAGGGAAGGTCTACGTTAGCCTGAAAAAAATGCCAAGAAGCTGCTTGGAAGAGAAGAGGGTATTGAATAACAGACCAAAGCAATCAAGACCTTCTCTGGTTATAATCTCATTTGTGCATTGACAGTATTTCAGTCAATAGCCTGTCATGCACTAGCCAAGAGTTGTATTGCAAAAATGTTTGGGCCATCATCTCAAATTTCATAGCCGGTGCCCTACAAGGTCAGAGAGTGCAATCATTACTCTTAATAGGGTGAGTGATCAAGCCATAAATCCAGCAAAATCAAATTTTACTTTGGTGTTTCCTATAAAGAAAAATAATAAAACTCCCAAAACATTAAATTTTTATATATCATAATTTTGAGCATCCAGATCCCATTGCATCAGGAAAATCAGAGGCCTCTGCATATAAAGCATGATCTCACTTTCACTGGAATCAGTGAGAAGTTCTCACTTTCTCTTTCAGAGAAGTAGGGGATAATCACAGAATCACAAACACTTTGAGTTGAAAGGAAGCTTGAAGATCATCCCATTCCACCCCCTGCCATGGGCAGAGACACCTTCCACTATCCCAGGGTGCTCCAAGCCCCAGTATCCAACCTGGCCTTGGACACTTCAGGGATGGGCACCTGTGACAGGACCTGCCCACCCTCCCGGGGAACAGCTCCTTCCTAACTCCTGATGTAAATCTCTCACTTTTAGTTTAAAACCAGTCTCCCTTGTCCTATCACCATCTATCAGTGTAAAAAGTTACTTTCCCTGTTTTTTATAACCCTCTTCAAGGCTTCAGTGGTTTCTCCCCAGAGCCTTCTCCCCTCCAGGCTGAAGAGATATTTCATAATTCTGTGTAGTTCTGGATGCAGATGGTCACATTCTGGATGCTTCTATTGGACCAAGCAAATGCAAAGCAGAACAGGGAGTTTGGCACATCCTCTCCCACCCCAGCAGCTGCAGTTCCATCACTGCAGTGAGAACTTTCCTGCAAGTAAGCACCTCGATGGAAGTAGGGTCAGCACATAGGATCAGTTAAACTCTGTCACTCCACAGATTTGTTTTGTTTCCTGAGCCTCTCAGTGACCCTGACTCAAGTACAAAACCCCAGATGAAGCCCTCAGATCACGGCACTTGGTTTGGTTTGCATTGAGGAACAGCTGCCCTGTGGAATGAAGGGAGCAGTGGTGCTGTTGACTACAGACAGGAGCAGTTGGTTTAAGCCATGACAGCATCACTGCACTGCTCATTTTTGTATCGCATTGCAGCTCCAGAATATAATTGAACTGTTTGGCTTTTGAGTGCCTTTTCGTTGGAAATGCAATATTAATGAACCCTACTGAGCTTCCCCAAACAATAACAGGGATATGAATAAAAAATTACCCCTAACTGTCCTGATTCTACATGAACCTTCCTAACCCAGCTATATTTAACACCAAAAAAGGGTAAAAATACCCAAAGTAGAAGACATGAACAAATGAAACATGGATCAAGGGCATTTTGCTTAAGTCCCTGATTTGATCAGTTCAAGATACGTCCCTCTCATATACCAGTAATCACCTGGATACAGGGTTTAGCAACTAACTCTAATTATAGAGATGTTGAGCAGTGATTTTTTTAAACTGAGAGTTAAGCTGAGAAGAGCTTCTTGACTAGAAGCCAGTGTGCTCAATCAATTAAATTATCATAAGAGAAGAAGAATCAGACCAAGGGGGAATGTGGATGTGGATGTGAGCTGATCATTAGCACAACTGAACTGTCACCTCGGTGGAGGCTGGAATGTGGCCATGCCAGGAGATTGATGGATGCATTTTGCTCAGCAGAGAACAGCCCACAGTGAATTGCTGATAAGATCTGAAAATAAATCTTACAATATTACAAGGCAAGGTGGAACTGCAGCCTCTGCAGCCTTGCTGTGGCCCACGGGCTGAGCAGCTCCTCCTGCCTGCCTGCTCCCAGGGCCTTTCCTGGGCTGAAGGACGTTCTTCCCCCGATGTTATAGCATGTTGTGCCCATGAGGTGACACAGCAGCTCATTAACACTGGAAGTGGATGAGCTTGGGAAGATTTGGATGGGTTTGTGTGGCTCAGAGATGCAGGTTTTCCCTGTAACTCCTGTTTTTCTAGATGACAACTCCATGTCTGCCTATTAGAGGAAGGAGAGACTGACTGGAACCACAGCAATTCAAAGCCAAAAGGCAACGTGGGATGGAGGGGGTGTAAGGATGAAGCTGTCTGGCAGGTTGGTTTCTGGGTTCATGGGGGTATTACTGACCTGCAGAGTACCTGTGAAGAGGGGATGGATGTCAGACAGCTCACTGAGAAAGGTTTCTTTGCTGTGTTCAGCTATTTTAGTCCTCACTGTTCAGGGAACACAGCTTTAAGCTCCCTCAGTAGAAGGAGAGACAAAGACTGATCTTGCCATTTAGAGTCAAACCTTAAACAGACAGTGGGAGATTCACAGTGAATTCATTAGGTGCCCACAGAGTCCTCAGAAAAAGGAGGCCTGAGTTACTGTCACGATCCCCTGGCTTGCAAACTACAGCAATGTGACTCTGGAACCAGAAATCAGGGTATAAATCATGAGAAGATGTGAACTTCCTTCATTCCTCACTTAGTAAGTTTGTGCTGTAAGAGATGTGAGGCTCATTCCTGTCACTCCTCCAAGGGAATGGCTTTACAAATGATTATAAATATCATTATTTAACTCCTGTGGGAGCTCAAAGACTCCCAGATCTGCACTATTCTGAAAAGGTATGAGCTGTGTGTGAGACTCAAAATGTCTTGATACTTTACTGCAAGTAGATGTTTATGGAACACAATGTCCAAATTGAGAGACTTTATTCCCAAAATTGCCTCCTAGATAAGAGTCACACTGGCTGATTTCTGTCTGGCATGGACAAAGCTCCCAGATCCCCCTTAAGAGTCCAGAGCACTCTAATTAAGACTGTGGGTAGTGAGTTGCCTTTTTATAGCGTGTGAAGTCCATAAAGCAAAGCCGTTTCTACAGCTGCCCACTAAACCTCACACCCCTTTAAGGGCATGGTGAGATCTCTCCCAAAGCTTTGTAATATTCCTGTTCCAAGGGTTTTTAGTGTCAGTGACAGATGGCCAACTGAGAGCACAAGGAAGAGCAGCTCTTAACTTATCCATAAAGTTTGAGCTGGCACAAGGAGAAGTATAAAAAATCCTCATAGTTACATGTCTCCCTGAAGAATGAAGGTCTCCATTCCTCCGTGTCCTTAAGCCACAGGGAAAGGGAAGGGTTTGTGGCAGGCAGGGCTGTAAAGCCCAGTATAAACCTGACTAAATAAATCAAAATCTTGCAACTGACCTAAGCTGACTCTCTGTTAAAACTGAAACACTGAGCTGAATTCAGATACATGGAAATGAGGTGCCAACTCTTTATTTCTGGAAATAATCCAGGGCTCCCTTCTGCACTTCTGGCGTCTGCAAGCATTCGAGGCTCCTCTGACGCTGCCCTCTCACCTCTGAGCTACCTCAGCAGCAGCAAAGGGATCGCGTTTGTTGCTCCTGCCGTCTCTGCGGGGATGGGCTCAGGCGCAGCGCAGAGCTGCTGGCAGCGGGAGGCAGCGGGAGGCAGCAGCTGCGGGAGCGCGGCTCTCATCCTCCTCCTCTGCCGCCCCGGCCCCGTTCGTTCGGCTCCAGCGGGACCGAGAGCTCCGGGGAGCGGGGCAGGGCCCGCCGGGGCCGCCCCGAGCCCGCTCTGCTGTGGGCACAGCCCGCAGGGCGGGAGCGCTGGGTACGGGTATGGAATCTCAGTCAGCCTCGGGCCAGAAAATCACCTGGCCCAAGGACAAAGCTCCGTTTCCTTGGCTCCTTTGCTTGGCACACTGGCATCTCCCGACTGACATGCAGATCTCTCGGTGCCCAGAGCCTTCACTGCCTACAAAAACAAGCACAACTCCTTGCACGGAATAAGAGAATCCCAAAAATTACAGAAAGGCTTGCGCTGGAAAGGACAGAATGGTTTGGGTTCACAGGGACCTTAAACAGTCTCGTTCCAACCCCCTGCCATGGGCAGGGATGTCAATAATATGGAGATAAATTTCAGCCTTCCTCTAGAAATGCTAAAATAATTTGTCAGCTGGTTTAGATGGCTCTGTGTGAACACTCTGTGCCCATCAGCACTCACCACTCTGCTAGTTCTTCTGTCATTCACAATTTTTTGCTGCAGTGATTCCATATTTACTCCTATATCAGTAATGTAAATATTTATAGGAGTAAGTGAAATAGCAGAGACCCACCAGAAATACATTTGATGTTTATTCCACATTGACAGCTGCTTTTTGAGATCTGTCATTTAGGTTTTATTCAATTATTAATACATGTTGTTGATAATTGTATAGTGCTGATTTTTTAATCAGAATATCCTTCAGTACTGAATCAAACATGTCAAAAAATTTTATTTTATTTGCACAGCTACTCTAATAGAACTTGCAACTAAATCTGTGATTTCATCACAGAATGAAATCAGGTTTGTGTAGAATGAACAATTTCTTGCAAAATGCTCAACCTTATTTTATTCTTTTGATTTTTCATTGATTGAATCCAAATAGCACCATAACTTATTGGTTTTCCTCCTGAAGGGAATGATATCTTTTCCAAAATCTGCACAAGATTGTGAAAACATTCAAGTTTCTCTTTGGTTTTTCTTAAAAGACATTTCATAGAATTTTCTTAAAGAGATTTTTGAGAACTTGCAACCGAGGCACCCAGAAGAGCGACTTGGCTGCTGGGCTGGCACTGCAAGAAAGCCCAGGGGGAAGAAGGAATGTCTGAGTCATCCTCCAAACTCCCTTTTCCAGGTCTCCAGCACACATCAGAGAGCAGCAGGGAATTGTTCCCAGGCTGCTCCAGAGCAGGCAGAGATGGGCTTGAAGCTGCAGGATGTTCCAGAGGCCTCGTGCTCTGCCCAGGGCAGCTCAGGAAGGACAGGGCAGGGAATTCAGTGTTGGATGCTGGTTGGTTACTGAGCACGAGCAGCAAAGCAGCTTTGGCTTCTCTCCCCTGCTCCCCTCACTCTTACCCTGCTCACAAAGGAATATGATTAAGATGTGAGTTGTTTAGATCCATTTTTAATATCTCCTGATCAAAAGTGGAAGCTTAAGGAGCATGTAAGGAATGACTTTGATATTAAAGAGACAGAAAGAAGAACAAATAGTTTAATTTGCTTCTTGTCTTTCTTGGCTTGGGAATTTGAAGCAGATGTTCATATGCGAACACAAAAAACCCATATTCCATCCAAGTCTGAGCACAAATTGCCTGGATCAGAGGGAAAATGTCTGGAGAGGGATGCACCAGGGTGCTGCCTGCTGGGAGGGGTGCAGGGATGGCACAGACAATGACTCCTGGGAATGGTCTGAATTGTGGAAAAAATGAGGGAAGAAATCCTTAAAATGGAATAAAATACTTGCAGTAAGCCCTCCTCACAAAACAAGTGTAAGTGTGTTATTGCAGTGTATCCATGGATCTGAAAACTGGGAAAATGCAGATTGAGTATTACAGTAAGATTTTAATGGAGATCTTCAGAGACAAAGAAGGATGCAATGGTAAAAGAAAGGGGCTGATTTCTGCATCTTGAACTGATGAGAGCATGGGGTGGCACATATGAAACCTCTGATTAGTCATAAATAGGAGAAACAGACTCTCCATGTCATCCAAATTGTAAAGGGCTGCAATGTCAGATTTTCAAGAGGGTTTTGATTCATTTTGGTCTGTGCACGTAATGAGGAATGAGAGCTAAATCGCAGAAGCCAAAGCCAGGCACAGGAGAGAACCCAATCAGCACAGAATCAAACAGGAGGCTGTGGGATATCACAGATCTCTAATCCATCACCTGAGAGAAATGGCCCCGTGCAGCAACTACCACCAGCCTTGCCCCTGCCCCACAAAGAGGCACTTTGCTCTCCAGCACAACTCCCTGCTCTCCAGGCTGACTCCAAACCTCGGGGAGAGCCAGCCACTCACCTCAGTACTGCCAGGAACAGAAGGGATGTGCACACAGGCACAGGCAGAGAGCTTCCCAAGGGTAATCCTGCCCCATGCCCTTCAACATGGAACCATCCCAGATGGACATTGTCACTGATTCCAGTGTTTCCTATGGGCTCATGATGTTTAAAATGCTTTTTAGATAGTTAATCCCCACCTCTTTTACAAGAATCTCAGGAACACCCCCAACTGTTCACATCTGGGATATTTGATCCCACAGCAAGACAGTCCTTGAGCTCTTACCATTTAAAGCCAAATCTAGAGCATGAAGGTACGAGTTCCACAAGTACATATAGGCACTCCAGAGGATTTATGGAGACATTGCCAGTTATTTATTTGGGAGTTTTTATCTGAAAATGTGTCACAGGGACTTCTGTACCTCACAGGCTCCAAGCACACCTCATATCCTCCCCCTTGGAGAGTTCTAGTCACAGCAATTCCCTTCACCACCATGTTGTGTTCTAGGCCAGATACACTTCCATTTTTGCTTCTATGTGTTCTGTATGTTCAGCTTTTATGTAGGAAATGAAAACATTTCAGAATGTCTCTCTGTGCTTAGATTTGTATTGGTAGCACTGTATATACCTTGCATTTCCTGAGCATAAACTGTGTGCAAAATCTGGCCCTTCATACAATGGGATCATTTTGGCACTGGGACCAGACAAGAACAAAAAAAACAATTGTCTGAATTTAATCAGTTGGTGTTACTTGTCAGTGCAAGAAGTCTTTATGCAGGTATTTATTTGTCCCAGCAATAACAAGAATATTGGAATTTATATCCAGGAGATAAGCGAGTACCTTGTCACTCAAGCACAACTAACAAGGGAATTGCTATTTGGTGCAGACATGTAAATGCCAAATGCTTAGTCTGGTTATTATTGTAAATTCCATTTTTACAACCTCTTGTTTTTAAAATGGTCCCTTAATTGATTTTTAATTATATTTTTCAATGACATTTAACTACACATGCTTTGTAAATAAACCCACACACATCCCAAAATATATTAAAGGAGCAAATACCGACACAGTTGAGGTTCTCTTTTCCCTGCCTGCTCTGAGTGCTCTCAGTAGATGTTTTGCACAAGGAAATGAGATCAAAGTGGTTCTGGATAGAAGGGGATGCAGTCCTACCATAGGCAGCTGATGCCAGAAGATTTGGTCCTCAGAGTGTTACTGATACACAACAGAATGAGGAGGATGAAGCATAAAATGAGCCAGAACATCCAATCCTGTGCCCTGTGATTTACCCAAATTGAAATATGGCCAGGACATACTGACCTAGAGCTAGTTTAATGTAAAACTCCATGAGGTCTTTAGTGCTCAGAAGAAGCTTTAACATCTGTTTAACCTCAGAATACCATATTAAGGGAGAAGCAGAAGGAGTCTCGTGTCCCCAGTGGGCGTTTTGGAGGTGTCAAACAGCCCAGGTGGGCACCAGGCAGGCCTGTGGTACAATGTGAAGCATTTAAGGACATGGGACTATAAATTGCATCCATCCAGCTGCCTAAGGCACAGGTTTGGGATGAATTAAAAAACCTGACCCTTTTAACTGAAACACTGCATGAAACTACTGAATTCCCTTCAGTTTCCGCCTCAGCATCCCTCAGGTTTGGGGTGCAGAGCATTGTGTGCCATTCAAGAGAGAAACCATGCCCAGGGCCAGGCTGGCAGCAGCTCCCTCAGATCCCACCACCCTACAGGAGCCATTGGATTTGTTGGAAACCACTCACTGTTGTAGTTGCTGTTTCCACCAGTCTCTGCCGAAGAGGTGCTGGACTCCTCCAGCCCATCAGAGGTGGCCAAATCTTATGGAAAATCAAAATAATAACTTGAAAATAACTTCCCATGCATTCCTGAAAACACTGTATAACCTTGATGAAGTCAGCAGGATAACAACAGGTGAGGACTTGC
This sequence comes from Ammospiza nelsoni, assembly GCF_027579445.1. Lineage (NCBI taxonomy): Eukaryota > Metazoa > Chordata > Aves > Passeriformes > Passerellidae > Ammospiza > Ammospiza nelsoni. Next base: position 2,179,953 of record NC_080646.1, on the reverse strand, counting down.
ACCTTTTTCACTCAAACTTGCATTTCTGACAATTCTCACATACCTTTTCCATGGCTGGGATGTTACATTGTTATTAGCAGGGTTGTAATTTCATTAATGGTCACAAAGAAATGGAAAACACTGGAAACCCAGAATTTAGTATTTATCCAATTCCCAAGCTTAGCAATTATGGCAGAGGCATAGTGTTTTGTTGGGGAAGGAGCTGATTCCTTTATGCTGTAGCACTCACAAAACCCACAGGGCTGGGGATGACTCTATTGATCTTGGGTACGATTCACTCCTGTGCAGAGATCCAGCACAAGCCAGCATTTCCCATAAATTTTGTTTAAGTCCCATCCTGTGGAATAAAGCAGCACGCAAATCACACATTACTGGGACAATGATGCTTTGTTCCTAAATATTGCTACTCCTGAGGAGACTACAAAATGCTTTCAGAGCTGTCAGAAATGAGATGTGACTTGCCAAAGGTCACCCAGCAGGGAGCAGAGGAGCTGGGACACATCCAGGTGCCAGAGCAGAGATCTCTGTCCTGTCCTCTGCCCTTCCCCAGGGTACAAACACGCAGTGACAGCTTCTGCCCCCCAGAATGTCTTATCAAAAATGCCTCGTGTAAAGTCTGCCTGCACAATGGGAGCTGAGTGTTCCTTACAAGCTGCATTCATTAATTCAGGCTGTTTATTTTAATTTCAATGAAACCTGATTTAATTAGGTGTTGTATGTGTTCTGCATAGATGAGTAAAACTCTTCTGATTGTTTTTCACTGGGTACATATTTTACCTGCTCTTTTTTCTTTTTGCAGTGGTAGCTTTTGCTCACCCATACCTCCTCCTATGGGACCTGAGGAAAAAAGAATCCAATTGGCATCCCTTTCCACCCCTTAATGAAAGTAGGGTTCAGTTCCTGCCATAAGGTGAAGACTGGTAAAACATCTTTGCTGACAGTTTAAAAACTTTCAGAACACAGAAATTAAGCAAAAGGAACTGGAAATCTCAGGGTCAGATTCCAGCAGACAAAAATGCACACTCAGTTCTTTAACTGACTCTAAAGAAATGTGAGTTCTACATTTCATATGTGTCACAAACTCTTAAGAACAGCAAGTGTTTGTAATGGACTTCTGGGGGAAAAGAAGCTAAACCAAGTGGCAAAGTTCTCTGCACTTCTGTGTCTCAGCAAAACTGGCTATAAAATAGAGTAAACTTGTATTTGAGGGAGCTACAAGTAAAGTTTCAGATTAATCCATTCCTGAACTTGTGCTGTTGCTCAAAAGAGTAATTGGAAAACAATCCTGGTAAGGTTTCATGCAGCAAGGATAAAAATCCTTCCTTCAGCACAAGTCAGTCCTGTTATTTCCTGGGGAAGGGAACAAATGTTCCTCTGGGGATCCAATAATTGTTTGTTGTTTCTTTTTAAGCAAATATATATGCACCTGTACTTATGAATAGTTATGTTTTAATTTGGCCATAAAGTGCCCAAGTGGTCCTTTAAGCATATAATTCCTCACCTAATTGCACAGCCCTGAGTATTCAGGGACAAATTGTAATTACAAGTGCAGGTTCATTCTGCATGGACAGTCTCTGTTTTAGTATTTTTAACTGCCAAAACACAAATGGTTTCAAATTACAAGAATCCCACCACTTCCCCTTGTACATCAGCACAAGACAAATTTAATAACAAATCTTGAAAGGATCTTGGAATTCAGGCAGGTCCAGCAGCAGGTGCTGTGAGAAATCCCCCTCTCTTCAGACATTTGAAGTGAGAGAAATGCAAGGTAGACCAAAAAGAATCAATTTGTCACAACCAGTAAAAGAGAGCTGGAGCTTTTGTTTTCATTTCTGATGCCTGAACTGGCAAAGCACTTCAGCAGTGACATTTATTGATCATGTAGCCTCAAAACAAAGCTGGGCAAAGCTGGACAGGCAAGAGGTATGCATTAAATACAACAGGGAAGTTCCAAAAATTGCCTTGAATGGCAGGAAAAAAAGAGAAATAAATCCCATTTATGGAGCTGGGAAGGATGGGAAGAATGCAGCCACTCTTACCAGCAACAAAATGTTGGGATTTTGTATTTCATGGCTTTTCCTGTCATGTTTGATCACTATTTTAGATGCAGAGGGGACACTGTGCCTGTTAATGTCACTGGCCTCAATCATGCAACCCTTAATCAAGCAGAAATCCCTGCAGCTTTGCCCATAAAAGAATTACAGACTTAGTTATAGGTTTTCTGGTGCAGATTTGACCCCTGCTGCCTCCCTGCTGCAATAAAACTCCTAAACCCTTTTGGATCATTACTCCTACAACTTGCCTGAGGGCACAGGGGGTGCAGCATCCATGGGGCTCTTTTTTGGTTTAATCCAAGAGCTGAGGATCCAGCCAGTGACTGCCCTGGCCAACACAGAGCACGAGAAACCATCTTAAACCAGGGCCAGGGCTCTGGAATTCTTGCCCCACAGTAAATCATCCCACTAACTCAAATTCCCCACAACTTTTTCATCCTTGTTCAGCCATTGCCAGAATGTCCTTTATTTAGAATAAAAAATAGGCTTCTTTAATGGCCAAAAAGGTTATTAGGATTGTTTATTCTAAGCTCTGAAATATTTGTTCAATTCTTAATTTGCTTATATGTCTTCTAATTACATCAGCATTGGGGTTCTGCCTTTGTAGTTGTAATTGGAAGCTGATATAAAACCAAGACTAGAAAACATCAAGCATTGCAGTGACTGGAGTTGTTGTTTGTGGCATTTGTCATCTCACTGCTTGTTTACCAGAATGAAATTTCCAACGCAATTCTCTTTTTAACCTACAATATTAGGTGACAATATTAAACATGTTCACTGGCAGATGATTATTTATCTGAGACAAAGCCAAAAAAAGTCATACCTTGCTCAAGGCAGAGCCTGCAACTCATTATGTTACATAATTCAAGGTTAGAGAGGGAGGAACAGAGAATGCTTTGGATGGAAGGGACCTTCAGGAGCATCTCATTGCACCTTCCACTACCCCAGGTTGCTCCAAGTCCCATCCAGCCTGGCCTTGGATACTTCTGGAAGTGCATACAAAAAATCCTACCATCTTGGTGGCCTGGTTGTGTTCAAAGGCCATGATTTCAACTGATCTTAAAATCCCCCCCAAGATCAACAATAAATTCTTCTAGATTTTAATTTTCAAGTTTCCAAGAAACACTAATTACAAACCAATCTAAATGCATCATCACCCTGTAGTTGATTGGCCTCAGCCGTGACAGTGAAGTGTATTCCTAGGTGCAACCAAAGGTGATTTTTGGGATGGGGTTCAGTCTCCACAGCTGAATACCAAAACCGACTCAAGACACCTGAAATTATTCTCCATTGAGATCCACAGGAACATTTTGATAATGCCAAGGGCCATACATCATCAGAGCTCTTTATTCAAGGTGCACTTCATGCTTTGCTTGCCATATTATAATAGGAAATAATAATGGAGTAATAAATGGGGAAAAATATTTTTTCTGTTGTCTTTGTTCGAATTGCTCAGTGTGTGAGAGCAACACGTGTCTGATTTTTCATCTCTCCTTGAACAGCCTGAACTGACAGATTGCCCATAATCTGTTCAACAATCTCAGTGCCAGAACATGACAATAGTCAGCCCCATGGAGTGGCTGGGGAATCTCAAAGGGAATAATTTCCCACTAAGCAATAGCTGAAGGGTGACCCAGTTGGGAGAGGCCTGGAGAGAGACACATTGCTGGTGGCTCTGAGCATGTGTGGCTCCATGCAGGCACAGTTAAAAGGCAGATTAATCTGCAGTCAGGTGTGAGGAGCAGAGCCAAGGAGCCCTATTGGGGACCACACGGCATCCAGCCCCTTTGGAAAGCACTTTATGAACTAACCTAGGCTGGGGTTTGTTAAACTGTGAGCATCCAAAGATTCACACCAGCATTTCTCCAGCCTGATCTGTATTCCAAAGCAGCGCTGCTCACATAAATCTCTGTGCTGTTTTTTACTGGAGTGAAAGGGAGAACACCCGCCGTTAAATCAATAGGCTGCGTTGCACACCACAGTATATGAAAGTCCTGGTGCTGTGCTTATCACTTGTGCTGCCACCAACTAATTGCTGTCCCTTGCACTTCATTATCCCCTGTAATATGGTTACAATAACAGAGGATGACAAATAAGAACTGTTATCTTCTCCAGGCCAGTCTTTCCTCGCAGGGTGAGTTCTCATTCCAATCCATCTATCTGGATGAATAAGATTTACCAGATTACACATGGACTTAAAAGGTTTAACACGAGCATGATGGAGAGCTGCCTTAGGAAATATTTTACAGGCACACTTTGGGGATCTGGCACAAAAAACTCTTTACTGCTGCTTTTGTACCCACCATGGTTTCCCTTAGCTCTCCCTGCATTGAAGGCAGCGATGCTGGCAGACAGAAAACCTGGTTCTATAAAACACTAAGCGTGCCTTATGTCCTCCCTGAATCAGGTCTGCCAGTCATTCACTCACCAGAGAGGTGGTCTGATTCTTTTGATGTTAAATTAGATCCTGGAACTAATAAAACTCCCTACATTGATTATGAAGCAGAAACAGGAGAAGAATATTATGGATAGGAGAAAAGAATTTGTGTCTGGCAAGAAAGGATAAAAGTATCTGATCTTTAATGGGTGGCCTAGTTAAAGGAAGTCCTTTGTTGCAGCAATAAAGAGGAATTGTAGAAAATGTGAATGAAACCTCCAATAGCCACATTAAGGCCACCTGGTCTCAGGTGAGGCTCAGGAAGGGAAGAGGAGCCTCTTCTGTGGCTTCCAAAGTCTCTGTAGGAGATCAGTTTTTCCCATTGGATGTAAAGGACGTGCACGGTGTCAGAAGGAAGGAGAGATGGAGAAGCCATTATTACAAAGTCTTTGTTTATGCTAAAGATCCTCAAACCATCAGTGTGGGGAGGCAAACTCATATGGACTACAGGAGACAGCAATGGAAACTCAGATGTTTCACCAATCAAATGAATGCATTTAGAAATTACATTTCTTTCATCCCATGGCAGCTTCGCTGTCTCAAAAGTCAGCCTTTACCCCAGGCATCCACAGCACTCACAAATATCCCCAGTATTTGTCTCCACAACGGTGTTAAGGCACACATTTGCATAATTAAAGACACCCATAGGTGAAGTAGCACAAAATAACAAAGAACCATTTCTTTTCCAAAGCCTTCCAAACTAAATTTGAGGTAACTAATTGTCCAATATCTGGTGCTGGAGGTAGTTCCCCCTCTTACCCTGTGCTGAGCTCTCTGTAAATTTCAGCATTTTTCTAACTCCTTCTGGAGATATTTTGATGTTCTAGATGCTCTTTTTGTTTTCTGCTTGGTTCCAAACCAGTTCTAATCAATAATTTCTCTCAGAAAACAGCATTTCATAAGTGTCCATAATTCTGTATAAACTGGCTCTAAATACCTAAAGACCCCAACAGTCCTCAAAAATAAATCTGAACATGCCCATGAATCATTGTCTCATTTGTATTATTTCAAATGCTCTACTAGTTAATGATGTCTTGAATTGGTTTATTATTATTATAACCTCTCTGATAGTTAAATCAATCAAATAATCAGTGCTGCAGTTCATCAAATATACACCTCCAGGAAGATGCTGCTTCCCTTGCATAGTGCTGAGGAAAACCAGCATCTCTTTATTAGAGACATGATTAGTTTGTCTTAATATCCTAGAAATGTGGTGAAATTGTGCCTTGGAGGTAACAGTTAACTATTTTTGCATATGATTATAGCATTTTGTTTTCCTTAGAAAGAAAAAGATGCGAATTGCACTGCACCAGTTCCGTGGTGGAGTCACTGGTGTGTCCTGGCTCCATCTGTTACTCAGCTCTGCTTGGTCTCAGGCCCCCTCCCAGAAACCCACCCAGCACCTTTCTCCTCACAACTGTGCTGCAGCACACTGATTTTGCTTTTTCCCTTGTATTAAGCCAGTCTTTGCTACATCTGTGTGGGTATCAGCTTCTCTGTGAACAGCATTAAAAGGAACTACTTAGCACTGCATTGACATTATCATGGCAAATTGCTTTAAAATATCACTTGTAACTGTAATATTAGCACAATAAAATATTTTAAACTTGCCTACTGTGTCTCAGAGCTTGCCCTGATGGTGAATTACTCCTCATAGTACATTAACAACGATTCTAGTAATTGTCAGGAGCACTGATGGACATTTTGTTCTCTCCCATGAAGGGAGATCACAGCTCCAAGGACACAGGCAGTTTATTAAATTTCATAACTCTTGCTTTCAGGTATGTGATGTGGAAGACTTACACCTATATATCAATTATAAATTTATTGAGCTAATAGCTGGTAGGATTAGAGCATCTGCAAGCTGCAGTTTTATGCAGAGCTCAGGATCAAGGCTTCCCGTGCAGTGCCTCCCATTACAGCCTAATAAAGATGAATGTGGCCAGTGTTGCTCAGAGAGAGCGCTCACTAAATGAAGAAAGCAGCTCAGTGAATGTGGAATCTGTACAGAAGCCAAACCCAACTCCTTTTTCTAACTCAGAGATGTAACATTTGGGCAGCTGCCCAAGGAAGGGAAGAGAAGGAAAACCAAGTCTGTATGCATTTTTATTTCTCACTGACTCTAAGCCCACAGTTATAAAACCTAACTAAATTCTTGATTTCTTTATATGAGCTGTTCCAGACTCTTTAATCCATGATTATAGGAATGTAATTGATATGCAGGCCATGTTAAATGCATTATGGTAACTCTGCAGTTAGGGAAGTAACATATTCCCACTAAATTTCAGTATGATGCAGTCCAAAGTGAAAACAAGATAAAAGGAATTCAGAAGATGAGAACTCAGTGGGGTTTCATAATCCTCAGCATGTGCACAGTTGAGAGGCAGAGCTCCAAATGACCTGGACAAATCTGCATAAAGTGTTTTAGCAAACATAAATGAATTCCTGAAGTAATCACTCCATCAACACATGGGATTGTATCTCCACCTCTCCCACTCTTCACTTCTGCTTGCAGAAGAAGTCTTGCATAATAAGTAAAAACTGCACTTGCAATGTGCTATTTTTTGAGCCTTTAGGATGAACACTGCTCAACCTGACTACCAGGTGGATATATTTAATAATTTATCAAAAATATCTATGCTGTGCCTGATTCCAAGAAGAGAAATAAGGAATGATAGTCTGTAAACATTAGTTTGCTACACAGCTTTCAGAATCTAAAGGCTGAACACCAATGTAACCTCTGCAATGCACAAGGGAGAGAATTTGGCATTGACAGTGTGTTCCAAATTTGACCCATCCCTCTGAGGAAGGTTCTGAAAAATGGGATGGTTAAAAAGTTAGCTTGGAAAGGAAGTTCCCTTTGGTAAGCAAAAGTCAAATTCTGGTCAAACTGAACCAATCTCACACAGTTGGACTGGATGATCCTGTGGGTCTCTTCCAGCACTGATTCTGTGCATGACCTGACACACCAGGCACTCTGCAGAGGTTAGCACAGCTGGGAGTGACTTCCAAAGTGCTCCTGACAGTGGGGAAGCTCCTCACTGGAGAGCATCCCCAGCAGTGCCATTCCAGTCCTGCTCTCGGTACTGGGCTGCTCTCTGAGGGTCCTGGGTGCACAGGACAGCCCTGCCCAGCCTCCCTGGGGACCACATCCACAGCCCACGGACCCAGAGGCTGCATTTCAGCTCAGCCCTGGAGCCTCAGCCACTGCCTGAGCTCAGCTGGAGCTGTGCTGGTCTCCAGCTCTGTCCTGTGCCTGCCCAGGGACCCTGCTGATCCCAATCCCATGGACTGAGACCCAGCCTGACCTCACAGCAGCCTCCTCAGCAAGGACCTGCCTGGTCCTTCTCATTTAAACAGGGTTACATTTGCACATTCCTGAAACAATGGATTTGAAATCAGAGGTCATTTGTTCACAGTAATTAGTGTGTGACATCACTCCTGCTAATGTTCAACATATGGTCTAATGCAATACTACATTATTTATTGCTACATTATGTTACATAAGTGCAAAGCATACAAAGAGTCAAGCAGCTGAAGCCTGCACTTGGTTATGTTAATCCTCTCAAGTACCACGGTATTTCACAGCACCTCTTAATAGCCAAATCTTTGCTGCATCTCTGTTGCCTGGCAGTCTGGCTGGGAGAGATGTGGGGGATCCATTCCTGTAGCTGAGATCTCACCCTGCCTGCAAGTGCCTCACCAGATGGTCAGCATATTGCATTTTCCCCTTGGTAACATCCTTTTTTTCTCCCTGCATCTGGAACTCAAGTAGGAAAATACTTCTGTTGTTTCCTGTAGTGCTGGAGGTAGGGATGTATCCTGCAGGGTGTAGCTGCCCATGTCTGTACAGTGTGTTAAACTGAGATACACCTGAATTTTGGTGCTCACTTCCCCCTCTCACAGCCTGGTGATGCAGCAGGCAGGGAACTGCTGTCTCTTTGATCAAGAATTTCCACAAAACAATTGCTTATTTGATCTCAGGTGCTTGAAGTGTTGCTTATACTACTCCAATGCTGTTTTGAAATGGCTTTTAACATTCATGACTTTCATCCTAAGATGCCTCTGTTAGTTGATCAAAAGGTATTCTTGACCCCATTCAAAGTTCTGGAGCTCTTCCTGCCTATTGTCCCCTAATTAGAGCCCCAGCCCCAGCGTGCTGCTCCTCTCCAGGGAACACTGAGTCACACAGGAGGTCACTGGCAGGAGGCTGCAGCCTCTGCATTGTTCCCTTGCTCTCAGCACCAAGGAATGGAATGGCTTTTTAAAAATCCCGTGTTTGCATTAACTGGTAATATGTTTGGGAGGGAATGACTTTTTTATTGTAACATTTTAGCAACAGCTCAGAGCTTTGAAAAGGCATCATTTTAATATGCACAGGGCTCACCTCCTCAAAGAGCTGATACTCCAAAACTCTTTTTGAAAAGAGTTACACACATTACACAGCATTTTAGGAGTTCATTTCCCAGCATTTCCAATTTCTTTAGAAAACAACATCCTGAAATCACCAATCATTCCAGAGCCTGCACAGTGTGGCAAACAGGGAGTCCAAATGTGCTGCCTGGGCAGTGCCTGGGGGGTGTCCCTGGTGGCACCAGGTGCCCTCCAAAGCCACTCTGTCACTGCCCTCCTTGCCTGGACAGGGGACAGAAAATACAACCTTGGGGTCTGCAGAGCTCTTCCTCCCACCAACTGCAAACGCACAGGTTTGGGGTTTCCCCATCTCAACTCTGTTATTCCAGTAAAGCCCTGAGAGGCTCAGCCTTGCCCAGAGCTGGGTCTGTCTTGGAGCTGGCCAGCATTGGCTCCATGGGACACTGGGGAGCTTCTGGCAGCTTCTCACAGAATCTTCTCATTCCTGTGGTCCCCCACAACCAAACCTGGCCCTGCAAACCCAATGCAGTGACTGCCACTTTTAACTGGCCCCAGCAGCCAAAGGCAACATCCACATAACCCAGGAAAGAATCTTCAGAAGAAGAATCTTCAGAAAGAATCTTTCTGCAGAAGAAAATTTTCAAAAGTTCTTCATATCAGGACTCTAAATCTTACTTTCAGAATTGATAGAAAGTTTAAAAGCTGATGTGTGACTGGGTTTAAATGTGTAAACTGTTGATGCTGCATCAGATTTCTCTGTGCTGTCTGAGGTGGTTCTGGCTTTGCTGGAGCACATGTGGGCATCAACAAACCCAGGTCTGGCTGCCAGCCCCCGGAGCTGCACAAAGCTCCTTGTACTTGGGCATGTTCTGGCATCACAGCTACACAGATCCTACATCCATTTTCAAAGTGCAATGTTAGACTTTTAGACTTTTGAGAATTTCCCTCCAGTTATTCCTCACTAATGTCTCTCAATGAGGTCAAATTCCTCTTCCCCTTTTACAATTGTGTAATACCTGCTTTTCTCTCCAGACTAATTTTGTTTTCTAAACTATTAGCTTCAAGGAGTTACTGCAGAGTAACACTGTTGTGTGATCAGAATATAAACCAGAGGGAATTGCCTGTGTGTGTTCTGATCTATACCATTCCATCAGTCTCTCCTTTTCCCTATTTTTTCACTCTCTGTTAGTTATCCCTCCCAGACATCTTCCAAATCCCTTTATTGGGTTTTGTATTTAACAAAGAAGCAATGAACCCACAGAACTCTCCCTTCATTACCAGAGTATTGTAATAGCATCTTCCTTTACCCATAAATAGCATTACAGCACTGTGAACATCTGCACTGTGGGAAGAGAAAATGGAATTGTCAACGGCCTGAACCACATCAGCTCAGAGACTCCTGGCTAAAAGACCTTCCAGTCATGATATTTTGCATATTCAAAAGCACAACCATATCTGGAGAGCTTGATTTGCTTTAAGACATTTAAGATTCCTCTGATCTCTCTTCAGAAGGACCGTCAGCACACCTAAAGAAAATTTACATCTTCATGTGCCAGGACATGGAAAATTGTCTCAGGAATACGATACAACTCTGCAAACTTGAGTCAAATGTTTTTTTTTTTCCGTGGATCTATCTAGAAGAGACAATTTGACAGTGTAGGGTGAGGAGTTTATTCACAAGCACTTCCTAACCCACTTAATTCTCACCTGGCTTTCCTGCATCACCCACACATTCAGCCCAGAACCACATCACGTGGCTCAGACCATGTCCCTTGTCTTGTGGGGCAGCTGAAGTCATAGAAATCACTGAAGTCCTTAAAGCCTCCTAAAGATATGACCAGGGTGCCATATCCCACTGACTTTCCATAAAGGAATTCCCATGGAAGTCACTGGGATCTCACATAAAACAACCAGTGCTGGAGGTCTTCCCAAGCAATTCTTCTCTTCAACCACAGGTTCCAGCTTTGGAGATGGACATGGGTTCTCATTACTGCCAACAATTTTTGCATACCTAATTAATTCTCTGTGCTCCCTATTAAAACTTAGTGCAGAGTTTGGCCACAGCCCAGATGAGGCCTTTTTGCTGGAGAAAATTCCACCTATTTGATATGAGATTCTGTCAGATTTTAAGAAAACTGGAACTAACCTTGACATTTGAGTCCCACAGACATTTCATCCAAGAAAAACTGGATAAAGATGACAGATTTGATGGCAAAGAGTCTTTTTTCCTGTATAGGATGAGAAGAGCTTATCATCCATGGATAAAAACAAAGTCAAACTTGACTCATACTGATTTATACAATAATCTAAATAGAACTCTTAAAAGATAAGGAGATGTGGAAGAGACAGGGATGCAGTTCTCTATTACTGATGATGCTTTAGGCAGTGGATAAAGCCAGAAAGCCCAAAAAGACTTCTCCAATGTCCCTGGGATGCTTTGCTCCCAGAAAGCCTTCTCCAATGTCCTGGGATCCTTTCCTCCCAGAAAGCCTTCTCCAGTGTCCCTGGGATGCTTTGCTCCCAGAAAGCCTTCTCCAGTGTCCCTGGGATGCTTTGCTCCCAGAAAGCCTTCTCCAGTGTCCCTGGGATGCTTTGCTCTCAAGTCAGTGCTCTGCATGGGGATGCTCAGGCATTAGGCACACAACTGATGGGCTTTTCCAAAGCTGCTCATAAGAGCAGCACTTACTCCAGCCACACACCCATAGGCTTCAATTGAAACTATTTCAAAGCATGAGATTAATGTTAAGCCTGTTCTGAAAAGCTTTGCTGAACTAGGTTTAACAGAGCAAGGAGAGCATATGTAAAGGAATTCACAGAGCTGGAGCTGGGCAAAGCCAAGCAGAGTCAGGGCCTGCAGGAATGGGATCCCAGCCTCACACAGAATATCCCCAACCACAAGTAATGAACGTGCCTGAAGGGGGATCCAAACAGGGCTTTGCTGCTGTTGGTGTGGAACTTCCCCCCATCTCTGCCTCATTCCACTTCCTTTGTTTGTTCACTGATGGTTCATCCCTGGCTCCAGGGAAGAACACCTCACCTGAAACAGTTTAAACCCCAACTCAGGGCTTACAGACCCACCCCCAGCAATCCAAAGAAGACTCCTTTTGAAGTACAGTTATGTTTGAAAGCATGTTTGTGATAATTTTTTTGGTAACTCTTCCTTCTGGAATGTCCAGGTGGGACCAGGGCCTGGGAGAGCCCTGAACACCCCAAGGAGCTGTTATTTGGTGGCTCAGCCTGTCCTGGGGGCACTAAAGGGGCCAGGGACAGACTGGATGCTCCAACACCAAAAGCTGCTGCAATGTGTAAGAGGCTGCCTCTGTCTCTTCCTTCTCCTCACAAGGAATGAAGAAGAGGGACATAAAATCTCTCAGTCAGTTGCTGAAGTCTTCACTGTTGCAAAGACAAAGTAGTTGGAAAGGAGCTGGAGTCATTTAGGAATTAACTGACATTTTAAAAAACAATTCTTTTGCAAGATTCAGGCAACTCTTTTTATTATCTAGTTAATGGTAGCACTTAGAGAAGCTAATTTTATGTGTAATAAAACTTCATTACTATCCCCTCTTTGGAGAGAAGGGTGCAGAGGACAATTGGAATAAGAAACATATGGTTTCTTGTACTTTCTCAGTCATATACGTGCATGTGATGCACTATAGGTGCCTAAAACCTTCTCCTTTGTCTTTTCTCCCCTCTTGCTTTCCCTTTCTGCTGTGCACTGCTGTATTCCTTCATGTCAGAGGCCACCTATCAAATACTACTCTGCTCTTTTTTTTCCAATCACCAATCAATGATGAGGACAACAGAAGGTTAGAGCCATTTTAAAAATAGCATTGATGTTTCTGCTTGCCAATATGGGGTCTGGTGAGTCTCCTGCAGGCAGAGATTCCTAAGGAGAATGTTCCAGAGCAGCAGAAGTGGAGTGTGATGACCCCCCATGTGCTGCAGCTCAGGGAATGGGGATGAGCTGCCTGGCCAAGCCCTCTCCTGCCTTTGGATCCTCGTGGGAGTTGTCAGAGCAGCAGTTGGAGATGAGATGGAAGAGAAGTGAAGGCTGAGCAGGGAGCATTGTCACTCTGCAAGGTGACAGGATGGCATGGCTCTTAACTCTTTTTCAATCAGCAGAGTTTTTCAGCTAACCCACCCCAGTTCCCATGGAGTCATTGTTATTAACCTGATATTGATAGTATCCAGAGTGACAAAAGTGGACAGGTTGACATTTCACATAATATAGATTTTAAAGCAAGACAAGATGGAGATCTCATAAGGAAAGTGCAGATTTGCAGAGTACACCTGCTATTTTCTAACACAAGGAAAGGAAAGAGCAACAAACCAGAGCTGGGGTTGCATAATCACCACTACAGCAAGCAGGACTTCCTCAGTGGGAAAATTCCAGTCTGTGTCGGTCACTGCATAATTGGGGTGCCTTTCTCAGCTGCTCCACCAGCCCCACCTCACAGTAACAACGCTGATGGCTACAGGTGAGGAGTTACAGGTTTGTGCTGTAAGAATTTGTCCATTTCACTGCTGAATCACCATCAATTGGCCCCCACTGAGGATCTGCTTGTGTCTTCCCTCTGTAGGCTCAAGAAAAAGTAGCTGGACTGTGTGAAAAAGGCACTTAATAAAATACAAACACTTCTATCACAAAGAAAGATCATCTGGAAAGTGCTGGCAAAGGATATTTTGTTCTCTCCTTTTCCTATTTGTTCTAGCAGGACGAGCCAAACTCAGCTGTCACTTGTAATGCTGCAAGCAGAACAAGCTGGTGGAAACTACAAAATTCCATTTGGAGTTGTAAGTGCTAATTTACACCGAGGGAGGAGCTGAGCCACTGGCAAATTCTGCTGGTGCTGCTCAGCTTTAACCAAAAGCAGGATTTTTCTCTGTATCTTTCACTTCTCTTAGAGTTGGAGGACTTTTATGAATATGTTTAACAATGAGCACCCCAGGGACACCTTGGTAAACCAAGCAAGAGGGAGAAGAAAGAAATTATAGATCTGTTTTTCATACATTACCATGTATGCTCAATGAGTATGCTCAGGTCTTTATGCATTCCAAATCCTCGCTGTGAAGGGAACAGACCCCTGCATTACTGCCTAAGTCAAAGGCAGGAGCAGCAATTTTAAAAAACCTTCTGATTTGGACCCAATTGTTTTCCATTCTTTGTAATTACTTTAACTTTAAACATCAGCTTTTCCTGTGAGCAATTCAGTAAGCAAATCAATTTTCCCTATTCCTAGGAGAGATTCTGTCTAGGTTTAACTTCAGAAAAAAGTGCTCTGCAACAGGGTATTTCTGAAGTGTGCTCTTCATCTAAGACAGCTCCTTCAGTCATTATTTCAGCTGCAGCTACAGTCTGTATCTATTTCCATCTAACTTTCCACAGACAGGTACATTTCCTGTACCCTATCTGTGATAGTGATAGCCTTTAAAAATATTGGAGGGAACTCAAGGATCCCTGCTTTTCACTGCGATATACAGAACTTTCTTCTAATCATGGGATGGTTGAAGATAAAAAATCCTGTGTAGAAACAGCATTGCTATCTCAGTGATCTGCACTGGTGGATTCATGACAACTCTGGTCTCTGCAGTAATTCCAGTAAAATGATGCCGTGTGTCTTTTGGATATCTTCAGCAAACACTTTTTCTGCAGAGCATGTGGCACAGGAAGCTGTGGGGCAGAGCAGTGTGAAGTGTGAAAGCACTCAGCTGGGGCAGCCAGGGGCCTGGCTTCCACGCCAGACTCGCCCTGCTCAGTCTTGCAGCCGTGTCACAGCACTGGATGTTCCCTCATGGCAGCTGGGCTTGGTCTTACGGCGTTTGCTTTGCTTCAAGACATGCATATGCATATGTAAACTTGGCCTGGGATGTGCTAAATGCCTTTCTAAATATGGATGAACTCCTGAGTGAGCAGGATCACAGTCATTCCCACCTTTGTGAAATGTAAGAAGCAGTAGGAGGTGGTTTGTGCTTTGCAGTGCCATAAAAATACAATGTTAGATCTGGCTCCGAGCCCATTGTACAGGGAACGATCTGAGAGCCCGGGGTGGAAAGAGAAGAGCCTGACCCACTGTGAGACATGAATCACGGCCCACATTTCGTGCCTTGGTCAGCCCATCAGAAATCCTACTCTGAGCTTTCTGTATTGTTTTTGTATTTCTTCAGTATTTCCAAATGAAAGGTGCTAATGTCCCAAACATCATTATTAACTGAAATTCATTGCCTAGTCAGAATATGTAAGAGCCTGATGTTATCTGAGACACACTGAGAACTGTATTACTACATAAAAGTAACTGTATTACACTTCACAAAGAATCTCGGCATTTGCAGAGCTGAAAGAATGGTTTGAAAAATACATTTGTAATTTTAAATTAGACTTCCTTAATCAAAGTGCTAGATTGCAGCCGCTACTCCAAACCTGGGCGCGTGACTCAGGTCCTAGTGAGAGTGTTCTTCAAACAGATGAGCTGTTTCAGGCTGAAAAATGTCCTTACAATTACCTGTGCCTTCTGCAAGTGCAAACTCAAAAGGAAACCTTAGGAATGAGAATTTAATGCATATTCTTTGAATCAAATAGTGCTGAGTTTTTTCTCTCCTTTTTTTGCTGGACATTTAGAGCCTCTGTAGTCGGTCTGTTTATGAATTCACTCTTGACTGTCTGGGTTTTCTGACTGTCAGAGGCATCAGTAAATATTTTTTTCCTGTATAAATTTCCCAGCGAGGCAGAGAATTTACCTAGTGCTCACTAGAGAGATGCACATGGAGTGGCAGGCTGCTGCTGCCATGGAGGCACTTGTGTGGCATCACAGAATTGCAGGATGGATGGCTTTTGGGTGGAAGGGACAGTATGAGGTCTGTTTGTCCCTTTAGTTCCACTCCCAGGCATGGAATTGCAGTCCCCAGGGCATCCCTGGGAGTGAATTTTCTGCTGGCTCTTGCACTCCTCCTGACAGGTGAGAGAATTTACCTGTTCTGCCAGCAGCACACATGGACATCCCCACCACCTCACACACCATTTCCACTGATTTCCAGCACTGGACCGGATCCTTTATCTGCCCTTCTGCTTCTTCCTGACTGTTCATTTCCTTTATTTTTTTGTCCTTGTTATCAAGTGTGTGTTTGCCTACACCAAGAAGAAATTATCAAGGCTAAAACCAAGAACTCTATTGCATAGGGCATCTTCCCAGTTTATTCAGGTGCTCTGATGCTTAATTAGTTACTTAATGAAACACTTGGAACAAGAAGGTATAGAGGTCTACAACTGCAAGGATCTGTTATTTATTGTTATGTAGTGTTAATCAGGGGTGAGCCTGCTAACACAACCAGAACTCAGTGTGTGGAGCAAACTTCATCAGATAAAACCAAATTTTCTCTTTAGTACCTTCACTAAATCTATTCCAATGCTGGGAAACTGAAGAGTTTTGCAGCTGGACCACTGTATAACAGCTTTCCAAATGCTGCCTTCAAAAGCGCTAATTTCCTCCAAGCAAAGCTTGGCTGCTCCAGATATTTTAACATTTATGACCCTTGTAGTCTCTTTCAAGGTCCTGATTGTTAAAACATTAAAGGTTTCTATACTGTGCTAATGGAGAGAAGGTGAGCTGGTGCGAGACATCTGCTTCTTGATAATAATTATCAGAGTAATTAAGTTTTGCCATAACTGCTACAATAAGGATCCAGTTTTGACATTTATAAGAGTGGCATTATGAAAAGCTGAACTCAGAATTATCTCTTTATCATACGACTAAAACAATTACAGATGTTCTATTGATGGATGCTGTGGTCCTCTTCTCAGCACAATAATTATCTTTTAATGAGCCCACATTAATGTAAATTGGATTCATCAGGAAATAAATTTCCCAATGAATGTGAGGCACTCTACAGGTAACCTTTCATGAAAGCAAAGCAAATAGTAATCTTGATCATTTGTGGACTAGAGAATTTCTTTCAGGTCTGAGACAAGGCAGAAAACCCAGGTGGATCACATTGTTTCCTGATATTCCAGGCAACTGGAAAATTTAATGAAAATAAATTGAATTTGTCACTTTTGTAAAATTTGCTGTGGATACAGGATGGATAATAATGCATGTTTTATGGGGGCTCCTATTTCCATCATTCCCTAATTCACCTCAAAGAGTCACCAGTGCCATGTACTGACAGAGGGAAGCTCAGTGCCACATCTGCTGGATTATTCCAGCTGCTGTGTTTTAGGAATCCCTGCTGCCTGCCTGCCTCTGCCCACCCTGCACCACTTCTGCCATTTTCCTGGGTGTCTTGAGTTCTTTAAAAATCAAGTTCCACTAAATAAGAAACCTCCCAGCTCATATCCCCCCAAAAACGGTTAAAGAACAATTTTTAAAAAATCTTATGAATATATAGAATTACATATTATGGATATATTTGTATATATAATCACAAAATATGCAGATTTGAAAGGGATCCACAAGAACCATCACGTCCAACTCCTGGCCCTGCACAGGACCATCCCAGTGTCAAATCTGGAAGATGCTGGATGGTTTTTGTGGAAGCCTTCAAGCCAAGACCATGAGGAGTAACTAAGCACATGTATGGACAAGAAGCTGTGTCTGCTGTATTCAGAGGATGGAACATGACTGTGTTCAATTTCCTAAACCTCTTCTATATTCTTTACCCTAAAAACAAAGGTATTGAAGGAAAAGATGCAGTTAAAGTTGGTTTGTAGCAGAATATGGGGGAGAAACAATTCCTGAAGGCTTTGGCTTGGGGTAGACAAGAGTTTGCCCAAAGTGTGAAATGCTGAGTCCAAGTCACTATACAGGAAGGAAAGGGTAAGGTGGGAGCAGCTTTCCAGAGGAATTTCACCTCATCATGGGTTGTGTTCTCCTGTCCCTGGGCTGGTCACGACACCAGAAAGATACAGGGGTGACCATGGAGCCAAGGAGTGACCCCGAACTGGAGGGGAAACCTGCCCCAATCTGGACAGGTCCCAGAATTTAAACATCACCAGCACTGCAGCACCTGGGATTTAGCCAGAGTCCTGGGTGGGCTCACGGGGTTGATGCTAAAAGCCTGCAGGCCCAGGGAGAAGTGCTGAGACGCCTGTCCACACCTGTCCCTCACGGGCTGTAGAGCAGCCAGAGCTGGGGCTAAGGCAGGGACCAACAGTTCCTAAAGCCAAAGGACAAAAGGGACCAAGGAGATGTCCCAGTCAGTGACAGGCTTAGCAGTGTCCTGGATCCATCGCTGCCATCAAGCCTTTTGAGGGACTTTATCTGTGCCAGAAGCCAAAAAAGGTCTATTTATTATTCCAGGACTATTTTGAGGACTGAAATGTGATTTCATAGGTGCACAGGTTCACTGTGGCCTTCTGCAGAGAATGGTTTTCTCCTGCATTAGAATATTTAAAATAGACTTCATTCAATTATGGTGACTACATCAGCTATTTTTCCCCCTGAAACAAACAGTGCCCTGAAACTCATCAGGAGATACACATTGAAATGCATGCAAATTGTGTACACACATTTGCTCTCTCCCAGCTATGGCAGAAGCCTCCATTAAAAAAGCATTCCCTTCCTTACTGCAGCATTTGTCTGCAGCTTCTAAATGTCAATATTATCCCCAGTGAGAGGAGGTGGGAGGTGGGAAGGTTGGGAGCATTAGGGAGCTAATTGCCACCCAAAACTGGGAGCTGGGAACACTCCATGCCTTGTGCTGCAGGGACCCTGCTCTGTCAGGTCTCGCTGCACAGCCCTGAATTTACAGAGCCACCCTTTGTGTTGCCATGATCATCACAGGAAATGAATTCATGGCAACGAGAAGGTGCAGCAGTAGATTAAAAGAATGTTCTTTACAATTTATTAATAATAGGAGCCTTTGAAATAAAACACAGAAAAATGCCTGTGTAAAACTGACTTCTCCAGATCGTTCCCCGTTTCCATCAAGGACTTGGCCAATGAGATGTGAGAGCTCAGCACTAAAAGACAAGCTTGAAGGGATTTTTTTGTGAAGATGTCACAAATAAGAAATAACACTCTATTTGAAGCAGCCGCGATCACCAATTTGACTCCATATGGCATTTTTGTTGCACATCAAAAATGGATGTTAGTCAGAAACTCCCTCCCCCATCCAGTGCCAGGGAAAGCTGAACACTGAACATCCCTGGGCACCAAGACCATGCAGTGAATGGAGCACTTCAAAGGTTAAGAGTTAGCTTCTCACTGAATGTCACCTCTGTGGGCAAAACAAAACCACCAAAGGACACTGCTTTTTATCCAAAATGACTCTGCCACTCCCTTTAAATATAGCCATCTATCAAAACATTTCACAAGGATATTTATTGAAATTAATCTTGGATCTTTAATATTTTCTAATATGCCACTCTTGCTTTTTAAGTTTGCCTTCTGGAGTAGACTGCCAACAAATAAGTGATTTTTTCCCACCAGCAGGTTACCTCTTGAAGACAGTTTTCTATGGCTGAAGGGAAGGGATGTGTTGACAGTCACAGATACCAGGACCATATGCTGCCTAATCTCATCTTGAGCACATACTCTGAACCTCATGAAGTCTATGTGGTATTTAAATGCATCTACACCACACAGCTCCACATCCATCAGATCCCCTGGGCCATGATCTCTCTGCACCCATTCCCTAGGTGCTCTCCAATAGCAGATCCTGTGGGTTGGGAGTTATGACAGTTTGCTCTCTGGTTTCAGTGGATTTGCTGATGTTTTCCTGACTCTGACTGACATCAGAGGTTTGATTCACCTTCTACAATTTTAGCACATTTTACCTTGTTTTACCAAAGACCCCGGGCATTCAGACAAGAACCTGAGCTGAAAAGATACTGGATTGAAGGCTCTAATAATGCAAGACATAAAAGTAAAAAGATCAGGAAAGTAAAAAGTAAAGAAAAAAATCTGATGCAAAGGATCCCTTTTGTTTCCTTCTTTAAACAAGACTTATATTGTCTCTGTGTCTGTTTCTGCCTGACTGTCTCCCCCTCCTCACTAGGAACTCATTTTAACCCACCAACAGCCTTTGGCAGACTGGTGAATATCCAAAAATACTGCAGTTCTCTGGCTGCAGTTAGACAATGAGACAGAAAAGGATGATTTTATTACTGCCCTGAGGAAAAGAACCCTTTTTTAAAGCATCAAAGGATGCATATGGGACTAATCAGTTGGAGGCAAAGGCTTTTAAATTTTGTCTCCTGACAATGCCCATCACACCAAAGTGCTGCTCCTGGCTGGGGCTGCAAAACTCCTCTGTAAATATTAATCCCAACATGTCCCTCCCTGTCTCCAGCCTAGGAATAGCAGAGGTGTGGTATTTAATAAAACAGTCTTTTTGTAATTACAGAGGGATCACTGCTACAAGTGCAGCCCAGACACCAAATCTGTCTTTTGCCTCTACTGAGATTACAAGTGTGACAAGTGTGATTTGGAGAAACACACCATGATGGTACAATTTCATGCTCAGTTTGCCATGCTTACAATAAGGCAACAGGAAAAAAAAGCCTTCAAATGGTAAATGGAGTAAATTTGCTATGGAAATCACTGAGAGAAGATAAATATAGAGTCCTACAATGTCATTTTTACAGTCAATTTTCTCTCTGTATCTGAAGTTTATCTCAAAAGAAGGGAAATTACATAAACATTTCATCTGGACTGTAATAGTACTAAATTAGGAGCTCTAGAGATTATTTATATGATGTAGATAGGCTGTCAGTGGCAAGTATGAGAAGTACAGTAACACTAAAACAGAATCCTCTAATTCATGTACAGGAGTAAGTGGGAGCTTATGCAACTTCTAAATAAATGTTTTTTACAGATATTTAAACCAGTTTTAGCTGAGCCCTGTGCTGGAGAAATACAGTGGTTCTTTCCCCTCAGACACAGATTTCCTTTTGGGAAAACCTGGAGAGTTTTAGAGTTAAACCTTACATGGACTTTTTTTTGTCCCCATCATTTGAGGGAGGAGACTGAGTGCATTAATGGTCCATGGTCAGAAGGAGCTGCTGGAGTGGAGGGAGGTTCTTCCCAATCATGGAAGTCAATCATTTGCTCCAACTCCCAGAGACATTCCCTCCCAAACTAAGGCACTGTGTGGAAGTTCCTCAGGACTCACATCTTCTCACCATGGATCATCACAGGAAAGTCACATCTGCTTCCCTCTTGGGATGCTGAACTAGAAGCAGAGCTAAAAGGTGGATTCTTCTCTTTGACCTACTCCCCATTATAGCTCTGCAGGAGCAATGGGAATGAAAAACTATTTGAAGATCCCTACCAGATACTTTCTCAAGGGTAAAGCCACCAGGAGATGCAAATGTGGTACAGCCAGTGCCTCTGTCCCTGCAAAGGGGCATCTGTGGGGCAGGCTGGGAAGAGGGATGGGATGGGATGGGATGGGATGGGATGGGATGGGATGGGATGGGATGGGATGGGATGGGATGGGGTGGGATGGGGTGGGATGGGATGGGATGGGATGGGATGGGATGGGATGGGATGGGATGGGATGGGATGGGATGGGATGGGATGGGATGGGGTGGGATGGGATGGGATGGGATGGGGTGGGGTGGGATGGGATGGGATGGGATGGGGTGGGATGGGATGGCAGCCAGAGTCCACCTCCCAGGGATCTCAGTGGGATTTACACTCTTGGATCAGGGCCCCAGAGTTTCCCATCTGTCCAGCCCCTCAGAGCAGCTGTGAGTGGGCACCCTGCTGGCCTTTCCCTGCGCTGATGAGGGAGGTGGGTGTTCCCCTAGAGCCCCTTCTTGCAGCTGTTACCTCACCTACAGAAACCCCCTTGGCTGCAGTCCTGCCCTCCCTCCATGAGCAGGATGCACTCCATCACCACTCCTCAGGAAAGCAGGGAGCTCTGCTGCCTGCAGCCACAGAGGGAGCAGCAAACCAGCCCCTCCTGCAGCCCAGAACCCACTAAGTCTTGTGCTTTTACTCCAAAGTGACATCTAAAGGAACTTTCCCCCATTAGCTGATACTGCAGCAGGGGCAGATGCACAACAAATAATACATTATAGACCTGTACTTCAAAGGCCTGAGTAGTGCAAGTGCAGTATCTTCCTCACATTCAGTTTATTTAATGTTTTCCATAAAAAAGGTGTGTGATATTTATTTATTTGTTTGCCAACTGAGTGCTTAGACTGTGGTTCCTTCCAGTTTTCGTTCTCCTGCTTGGTGACCTGGCTGCCCCCGTGAGTGCAAAGGGCATTTCAGAAATAAAATGGACAGGAATACAGTTATTAATCAGCAGAGCTTACCGAAAATGAGCATTCTGCACAGGGCCAAGCTCCAAGGAAAGGAAAAAAAGTCATGACATTTCTAGGAATGCCATTGGGAGCAGTGTGGCCAACCTCTGAATAATGAGATGAGAAGGTAAAATGAACGTGGTTGGGTGGCCTGAGGGGTTAAAGAAACATAAACCCCTGGCTGAGAGCAGAAACTTCCCCAGGACTTCATTGTGTGTTCATGTTTTAAAGGTGTTCTTACAAAGCTCCTGTTGTCGTTCAGTTCTTAGATCTTTTCTAGAGCACCATCCCAGGACATGCCGTACACCAGAGGGAAGGGTGGAAGCAAAACCTCAGAGGGTCCCAAATGAGCTGCAGGGAGGAGGCACAGCCAAGAAGTGAATTCCAGGGTCATCAAAGCACTGCCCACTTGTGTGTCTGTGAGAGCTGGCAAGGAGTTACAATTCCCAGAGCAGCCAGCTGGATGAGATGGGATGAATCCCTCACATGGGACTGCACTCAACAGGGCCGTGTGGGGAAATCACCCCGGGACAGGACATTTAACTCCAAGCAAACAGCTTGGGCCGTGGCTGCCCATGACAGATTTTAGGACCACTCCACGCCTTGGGCAGGACAAGTGACTGTTCCTGCCATGAGGTGCACACCAGGGCAGGGACTGTGTCTCCAGCAGTGGTCCCAAGGCGTGACACGTGGCAGTGGCCTTGTTGGGGAAGAGCCTTGTTCCCTGCTGGGGAAGAGCATCTTTAAACACCAGCTGCAATTAGAAATTAACAGCATTTTCAAATTAGCAGCCAACTGATTTCATCCCTACAAGACCATCACACAGCCCAAAGCTCCTGGAGGTTTGTACACACACACACACACACACACGAATTGATTCCGATATTTAGATGAGTTAATCGGGTCTCAAGTTCCATGCTCAGTAAATTTTCTTTACTGTATCAACTGTACACTGCAATGAAGATTAAATTAACAGTGTAGCAAAGCACAGACCACAGTTTATAATAGATTTATAAGTACTGTATGGACATGGTTGTCTTTTCCTTTATTTCCTCATAAGCGATGCTGTTATGACAGCCATAATTCTTACTTACTCGACTTGTAGGCTGCTGGCAATAGCATAAAAATAGATTTTGAGAATTTATATCATACATGCATCATAAGAAGGCGACAAAAGAACACAGGTAAAATTTATTTAGGTTTAGAGCCAGTGTTCTTCATATTCATTTTCCCACTAACCCTGTTCCCCTAAGAGTCATCAGCTCTACTTTCTAACAGCCCAAGGACCTGACATTCCCAGCAAGACAAGCAGGAACTGCACTGGAACTGTCTGACCAGCTTTGGGCTTAGAGCTGATACAGAAGCTGGAAACAGCACAAATAAATTCCCCCAGGAACTATGCTACAGTCCCAGAATATTCACTGCCCAAACTGAGGAGCTTGTTCTAATGCAGAATGCACCACATGTGACATCTCCTTTCAGCTTCACACAGAGGAGTTCACCCAGCAGCACTGAGAGAAACCAGCACTGACTCTGGGAGGGAATCAGCAATGCACTGCTGACTCCTTGGTGTGGGATCTGGACACCAGGGCTGGAAAAACAACATTCCAAATGGCATTTTGCAAGAATAACTCCACAGGACATTGTTCTGCTTGTGAAGAATCTTGCAAGCAGAGAATTTTATCATCACCTCTTTTCAAGGGTGCCTGTTCTCAAAGGCAGTATCTGTTCTCACACTGGGCAGGTGCCAAATGTGCACTCCCAGCACGGTGCTGGGAGCTGCTGGAACCTCTCTCAGTGGGGCAGGGGGGCTCCCAGAGACTGAGAGAGCCAAGGGAGGCTCTGGAAGGGACCAACGTGCAAAACCTGAGCTCTCGTTGTACCCAAGTCTCCTTTCGTGTGCACCTTTGTTTGCTCAGTGACAAAGCAGGAACTGTTCATTACCTTCATGTTCTGGGATGTTTGCTTTAATAGGACTTTCCTTCCACCTATTATAAATGTTCAGTGAAATATTCAATAAAAAAAGGAAGATTTGCAGTTATAGAGAAGAGCTCAAATAAAGTTCATGGTTTCTAAGTAATGCAGCTTTCAATTACCATACCCTTTTTAAACTGGGAAAGATGTAATGTTAATCAAACATGTAATTTGCAAGTGTTTTTCTTTAGTAAATGTCATGTACAAGTAGATATTTAGGATGTAATGCAAAAAGTAATTGCAGTTGGATAACTTTCCATGGTAATATTTATTTACATTAGAGCAGACGTGAGTATTCCTGAAAAAGGAAATTAATATTGTGCATAAAATCCAAACCCCACTGAAGTCAATTCCAAAACTCCCTTTGCCTGCCAGGACTAGAATGTCACCCTTTCTTTAATGCAGTATCTTAAGTAATCCCTTTCCTGCTGCTTATTTAATAAGAGTGGAAAACAGAGTCAGCAAAGGGAGTTCAATGGAGGAAATGCTCAGACTCCTTCCAAGGTAAAAAATACCAAAGGGGAAGGATGGAAAGTGCCTGGAAATCAGAGAAGTGTTGAATTCAAACAAGAATTCCAATGGCAGAGGTTCCATTGGTTCCATTCCATGCTCCAATTTGGTGTCTACAGGTGTATCATGCCACATTTTAGGATCCCAGGATCCTTACAAATTTATGGTCATTTATTCTTCTGGTCAGGTATTTACATCAGGATTAGAACAGCCAGACACTTCTGTGGGGTCACTCCAAATATCTAAATGGTTGTCTCAAGTCAGTTCTTAACTTGCTGGGGCAGCCCTCCTACTGCCACCAGCTATAAATAATAATGAGATGTTTTATAAGGCTAATCCAATTTCATTTTTACAAAAAAGATACATTTCTGCTTTAATAAAAGAGTGTTCTCTACCTGCACCAGCTGGAAATTGCTTTATCCAAAATGAAAGGGGCCAACAAAGAGGATTTTAAGCTGAAATATTGTCTGACAGGGAGGCCCATCAGGGCAACTGGGGAACTGTCAACAAGATGAGGAATTGGATACACCCAGTAGGAAAACAATCTTTACATTCATGGGAGGAGGTTTCACAATGGGCTCTCCTGGCTGTGAGCTGCAGGCTCTCAAACCTCCCCCAGAGGTCAACTCTGTGCCTGAGTTAATGGTTAAAAAGTTACAGAGAACTCCTAAAGAGGGGCTTTCATGGGAAACAGATGTTCTTTCACAAATTCTCTGCCAATGGCACATCTCAAACTTCTGCAACATCCTCTCAGGAAGACTAAAGGCTCTGTCCTGCTCTCCACAGTTAAATACACACATCCCCCCAGCAGCACCCCTGCCTGCCCTGAGCTCCCACCCAGACAATTACCTGCAGCTCATTAACTCCAGAGCAGGCGGGGCAGTGCAGAGGGAGAGGTTCACTGCAGTGCCAGCTCCACAGCCCGGAACGGTGCAGTGGTGGAAACCCCACCCTGGCCGTGGAGCCCAAACTTGGCAAGGAGGAGGGAGCTCTGATGCAGCACTCACGCTGTGTGGATTCCCAGGGAGTGTTACCTGCTCCATGCTGGTATTTTCATACAGCATTTTTCCTGACCTCCCACAAGCTAGAGAATTCCTGGCAAGGCAATGCTTGCAGGGAACCCATCAGCCAGCAATTTGCCTCCACTTGTTTATGTTTACAAAGAATTCTGCACTGTTTCCTTTGACTGGAAAATTGGTTATGTTATCAAAGAAAACTATTAGCTGCCTTTTGTACTATCTACCTTAGATAAATATATGTTCTTTGAAAATCCATTCTTCATTTACTTCTAGGCAATTGATTCTCTCAGTTCCTTCAAAATGTATTCCATGATGTTTATATTATTGGGACTGGAAAAACAGGCCTCTAGCTATGCACGTTATTTCCCTACTCTGTTAAATGTAGCAACTATGTTTTATTTTCTTCAGCTACACAGTACTGTGACCAAGGAATGAATATGTGTCTTTCTGAGTTCTCTAGACTAGCACGGGGAGTGTAAACCTGGCTCAGCCCACATGGAACATAAAACATGTTAAAGATAATGAGGATCATTTGAGGGGAGCAGTGGGCTTGAGTGGGTTTCAACCCACCAGGTCCTTCCCAGCACCTGGGACACAGTGTCAGGATGGTGAAGACATTTATGGAGAGCAGGGGTGAAATGTGTGTTTGGATTATGATTCTGCTGTGTAACTGTGATTACACTCTGCTGAGTGTGATTTGTGCGTAGTTTATGTGCACTGCTGCCTCACTCTGCTAAATCCAAACCCTGAGTAACTTCAAATAAGTAAACTTTGCATGAAGCATTGACCCCCTCCTTTTGCAACACATGAAAGAACCTGGTCAGCTCATTCTGGGCTCTGACAATTCCCATTTCACCCTGGCAGGATTCATTAGCCCCTCCCTGCTATCAGGTCCCATTTCCTGTGCTGCTGTTTCAGAGCACGGCTGGCAGCTGACCCGCCTGCTCTTCCAGGAGCACATCAGTGCCTTCAGACTGGGCTCCTGCCTCACTTGTGGCTGTTTCTTTCCCTTTCACTCATCATCTTCCTGACTCCACTTGCAGAAATCTGCAGAAACATCTGTCTGGTTTTGGTGACACCACTGTCCTGCTCTATTTCCCCTGAAGCAGGACTCCCCCAGCCTTTTCTTGTCTCTTTTTACTCACACAGCTGCTATTTTTGTTAATAGGCATCGTTTGACTTTTGGCAAATCTTACTTTATACCTAATGTATTTTGACTTCTAAATCAAAATAGTTTTGTCTGCAGTTCTGCTTTCTATTCCTTACTACTTATCTCTACTCTCTAATTTCAACAATCTTCCCTTTTGATAGCTAATATGAAATTGGCTCTAATGTCTCCAGCTACAAGTTTCTGCTTCTTAAATTTAAGTTACAGATTCTTGACAGTTTTCTTAGAACCTGAACTTTGGAGCATTTATCACACAAAATTTTTGGGTGTTCCAAGCCAAAAACATTCCAAATGGATTTCTTTAGTTTTGAATGTTTGTTTTATAGCTGTGCAATTCATAAATTACTGATGGTATTTTCTACAGCCAGGTCATCTATTCTATCTTCATTACCTACAATACTACATCTGAAATAGCATTTTCCTGCTTCAGTAATCTGTTGGCAGGAGTATCTACTATTTCAGTAACACTTGTTCTCCAAAATATATCAGAGGAATTAAAGCTTGGAAGCGATACAAGTCCTCGACGTATTTCTCTCTGTAGTAACATTTGACAGGCCTCAACACAGAGCCAGCTCAAGTGCTAAACCTGCAAAACAGATTTCCAGCACTACAGCACTCCAAACTTCTAGCAGCCTCTCCTGCAGTGATTCTGACCTAAACAGATGTTGATGTATCTTTACTATCTTTTATTTCTCTTAAGCTGATCACAGCCCTACTGAATAATGCTGCTCTGTCAGCTTAAGTGTCTTTTGTACATAAACCAAGATAAAGTGGCTCTGTGCATTTTTATAATCATATAATTACAGGATTTTGTAGAGGAGTTTATGCTTTCACAGATAACATCTCTTTGCACACAGCATGTGATGAAACCTTTTCAGCTACAAACAGAGAAGTTTTGCCATCATAAATGTTTAGGACTTGAAACACCAGGTCTGTGCACAGTGAGTGTCTCAGAAACAGAAGGGACCAATTAGATCTGTGGGTGCAGCTGAATTACACCAGGTTCTCCAGGATGGAAAATTTAACTCAATTCCTCATACAGAAAAGTTATTTGACTCTGGATTCTTCCAGCTCCCATTTCCTCTCCAGACTCCACCAGGTGTGGTGAGGGTGCTGGATCTGACTGGTTGGTGATGATTTTCCTAAGGATGCAGTGCTCGTTTCCCCAGTACCTGCCCTGCCTGGGATCGATCCCATCACTGTGTGAGGGCATCCCCTCACTCACCTCGGGGTGCACAGCCACCCCTTGCAGCAAGGGCTCGCAGAAAGCACCTGGATAGGATTTCATGTGGCATTGCCTTGGCAGAACCAATCTGAGAGGAGGTTTTAAACTTTGATCAACCCAGGACAACATCCACAAAAATATTTTGATCAAATGATATCAAATTTATATGATTGCAGGATGCAACAGTTTATAAACATGGCAGGAAAGAATATTCTGATTTTGTGAATGCAAGCAAAACATTGCCATAGAGCCTCTGGGACATTTGCATGCCCGTGAAATACAGGATCAATCTGCTCCAGAGTCTGACATACAAGGACTTTATGTTTATGCTTAGGTTGATGTTTAGCATGCTGCAGTGCAGCAAACAGAAAAGTGTAGTTGAGCTGTCATGTAAGATAATTGATTTTGACACAACTACAAGTTAATTCGTCACTATTTTGCAACTTATTTGAAAATTCTTTGCAGCAATGTCCCAGAGGACAGCGTGTAATCGCTTGTAAACTGAAATTAGGTCCAGAGTTAAATATCATTAAATCTCAGGTACAGCCCGAGCTCAGCATGTGCCTACTAATGCATTACCTTCCCTATTACATCAAGGACACAACCGTAGCAAAGGTTATGAGGATTATTGCTCAAGTTGCAAATTGCTTATAACCAGAGAATTAAATTGAGATAAATTTCCAGGCAGAGTAGAAATGGGTGGAAGAGGAAAGTCACTGAATGGACACCTGACAATCACCAGTGTTCTGTGCACTCACATTTTCTTGCTTTTCTTTTGCACCCACAAACAAAAAGTCCTGTGGGAAATAAGGAACCCAGAGAAGCTGTGGCTGCCCCATCCCTGGAAGTGTTCAAAGTGCTCAAAGGACAGAACTTGGAGAAACCTGGGATAGTGAATGGCATCCTGACCCATGGCAGGGGGCTGGAACTGGATGGGTCTTTAAGGTCTTTAAGGCCCTTTCCAACCCAAATTATGATTTTATGTTTCTGAATAAAATAAAAAGGAATATTAAAACTCATCTTTGTACTAACAATAACCAAATTAAATCACCATTCACATTAGCCCTTCCAGTCTTTTATTATAATAGAGGATGAAGGATTGGTAGATATTTTAAAACTGTATTGTGAAAACCATATTGTTTGACAGTTTTATTTGAGACTGTTAAATATTAATTGCTGAACAAAAGGGTGCATTAAAAAATTATGTGAAATACAAATAATTCAACTCCCTACAACCAGAAAGAATATTTGCATATTCACCTCTCTTAAGCCACAGGTAAGGATCTCACTCTGGGTAGGTTGGAGGGGGTTGATGGTGATTTCTACCAGAGCGGATGCACAACTGCATTAGCATTTGACCCACAGATTGAAGTGAAGGTGGTGAGCACAGCCAAAACATCACACATCACCTTGTAACAGCAATTTAAGCAGTGCCCCTCAACAACTGCAGAGGTTTCAGCCTGAGCCCAGTGTCTGGTTAGGATTTTTGGGCTGGTAGGGAAGGAATTCTATCAAGAGATGCTCTGCTGCCATCCAGGCTCCCTGGGACTCCTCACCTACACAAAGAACGCCCTGGAGGTCTTGGGCTGCTGCAACCTCCCCCTCAGGTGCACAGCAGTCAGAGCTGCCCGAGGGTGGCTGTGATTTATGGGATGTTTGTGTCCTGAGAGGGCAGAGGGAGCAGCCCCCACCTTGCACTGCCACACAAAGGAGGCTGAGGAGCCACAGGCTCTTCCTTCCCCAAGGCACAAACCCAGAGACAAACACAGGGGCCTGGCTGGGGTTTTGATCCCTGGCGTGGAACACAAACTGTCGTGCCAGGAATTAAATTGAGATCCTTCACCAAAATCCATCTTGTTCTCAAACAGACAGTGTATTACAGTCAGAACTCCTTAATTTCACTAATTACTTTTTAATGACCATAAGCAAACAAAAGACAAGAGGTAGGTGCCATGTGCCAGGACTCAGTGCAGGGTCTGGTCAGAGTCAGAAATCTAATCATGCCCACCTGCTCTCCAAACCTGCCAGCATCAGAGATTGGTTTGGGTTCAATTTCTGAAGAAATGGAGACTCTGTTCATTCTAATTAGACTTCTGGAGCAGGGACACCTGAACTGAAAAGCCATTTGAGAGCAGGCTCAGATGGTAACTCTGATGTTTTTCAGCAGCAATCACTGATTTTGCAGAAACAATTCTATTCCCATTACTAGGACTAAAAGGGTGTTTTATAGACTCTTATTTCTGAAATTTTAGAAAATGTCTCATAAGCCTTTATGTATGTCTGGTTTTATTCCTCTCTTCTCCTCCCCCCATCTAAAGTTCAAATATAGAACTACATTGCTGAAGTCCCCTGGGGTGGCAGCCTGGCAGCTTCTGCAAACGTTGAATTCACAGAATTAAATGACATTAAATAAGTGTTTCTGATTGCTTGTCTCTGTTTGTGAGAGGGACACCCCAATGTGATACCAGTGGCACACTTGGCAGTTTCCACTTAAATGAGTGACTGGCCAAGACAGTAACCCCACGAAATAACTGGTATTTAGCTGAAAGGCAGGCTGGCATTTTGAGGCACATTAAAGGAATCTTTCTGTGATACAAAATGGTGTTGTAGACTCTTAGCCAGGCTACCCAAGCAGCATCAGGGCAACCTAGGGAAGCCAAGGAATAACAGGGAACTCAAGGCACTAAAATCCTGCCACTGCTCTGCTTGAGAGCCATTTCCCTGCTGTACTCCAGCATCTGACTGTGGTGAAGCCATGGGCAGCTCCTTGAATCCCACTTTACTCCCTGCCTGCTGGAGAAGGCAATCAGGAGGCACCGAGCAGAGCTGCCCAGCCTGCGGGCTCTGAGTGCTGGGGGGAGCAGGGGGATCTGAGCCCTTCCCAGCCAGGCATGAGGAGAATGAAGGGCAACAAGGGAGGGGAGCACAGCAGAAGAATGGAAAAAAGCAGAAAGCAAGAGCAAAACGACACAGGAGGGAGATGGTAAGAGACAGAAGGGGGGCATGGGGGCAAAGGGCCTCAGGTCTGGGTCCAGCACAAAGGACCATCCCTTCACTTCAGGCTGCTGTGGCAGGAGCATCTCAAGACCAGCATGCTCTAGGCTGGTGATTGCAGCCATGCCTCAGTATGAATCCCAGCTCCCTCTCCAACAAGGAAAAACCTGTACCTGCTTTCTGGCCTGTATTTGAGACACAAAAATGTTTTAGTAATGTGACATTGTTCACTGTGAGTGAGCTTTTCAATAAGATACAGGACTGCACTCAACTACTAAACCAAATTCATGTTTAATGTGTCCAGAGAATCCCTGTATTGAAAGCCTGACATAAAAGGGTGGATGAGTGAGGAGACAGCAGAAAGCCTCATTTAATGTGCTGGTTAATATTTACCATAACCTGTCAGATGTCCCTTTGTTAATGGGGGGCTGTGTATAAAGTGTTCTGAAAAGTCTGGCAGCACCATCATCCACGTGTTTCACCAGTTGTGTCTTATGCAGAACATGTAACCACCCCAGCTACTTGGAAAAACAATTTCAGGCATCACACAGGTGGTGTCAGTGGGAGCACTACAAGCAAAGGACAGGGAGGAAGATCTTTGTTTCCTGGCTTTGAAATATTGTTTCACTATCTGCAGGTCAGGCCAAGCCAGTCATGCATTGATTCTTGCAACCCTAGATGGAAGTGCAATAACTAACTCACACAAACCTTTTTCTTTCTCTTAAAAATAAAAGGTAACCCAATTGTAACTTTCTCTGTGCTAGACCTTATTTTTATGGAGTTTAAAACCTCTTACACACTCACAGAGCTCTGGCAGCTTTGTAGCGCTGACCTCTCATGGAAGAGTTTGCTCTTTAAATCCTAACAAAATAACAAATATCTGCAACTCATTTCTGAATTGTGCTCTGCATTAGAAGTTAATGTACTGATTAATTTATCTAATTACAGTAAACCAAACAATCCTGCAACTGAGGCTGCTCTGTTGACTTCCTTAAAATGCAATTACACACAGCCCCTGCTCAGATCGGATCCGCTGCTGGATATCTGAGGACTGGGCCATGATAAAATTTTAAATATTTCTTCTGGTCATGTTTCTGTTTTTCAAGTCTGTCTCTTTTGAAATATCAGAGCCTAGTTTGGCATTTCATTTCCATTTCTGTATTGAAACCAGGAAAATGTGTGGCTCCAGAGGAAGACACCGAGAGAAGCAAATAGAACCTAATCAGTCCTGGAGCTGGGGGTGGTGATGAACACATTTGGGATGTGGTGTCCAGGGACAGAGAAGTTCAGTTTCTGTTCAGAGAGCTCACACCAGATCAATTGACTCCTGAAATCCCCTTTAGGAGGGATAGGAGCTGGATCTGAGATCTTCACTGAAATGTAAGTGGCAGAGTAACCTCGTCATTCCTCCCCCAGAGGGGTGAGCAGCACTGTAACTGCTCAGTGGACAGACTTCCACTGACAAAGGAATTTTGTCACAAATGTGATTTATCCCAAATAGAAAACTTCGAAACTGTGTTCTCTTCTGAATCCCACTGTAGTGGAAGTATAAGAAATTCTCAATTAAAAAGAAGAAGAGGATTTTAAACGTAATTTACTAGAATTTTAACTTGCCTTTCTTGGATGTTATGAAAGCCTCAATTTCCTGTACAAGTTGCATGACCCATGTACCTGTCTTCATCATTGCTTATTTTATTAAAGAAACTATTCAATTTCAGTAAAGAAATGGGGAAAGTCTGTGTTGTGCAAGGAGCATAGGAGACAGAATGGAGACTGTTACTGACAGAGTCAGAACTGATCAGGACTGGATCCCTGCTCCATCATTTCTGTTTTACTTCAACATGCTCTGCTGTTATTGCTGAGGTTTAATGTGTGAAAGACTTACAGAAAAAGGAGGATTTGGATTTTGATCTGCATTAGAAAACAAAATATTAGCAGAACCATGTAACTTGGAGGGGAAGCAGCCTCCTCATTTGGCAGCACACTGGCCACAGCCCCATCACTGGGATTTCCAAAATGCAGATGAAATGGCATTTGCAAAGATCCTGAGAATCAGAATTGAGATGTACATTTTATTTTACTTAATGGAGCATAATGTTTCCCTACAGAGAGGTCTGGGTTGTGTTTCCCTGCTCTCCTCCTATGGCAATAGCAGCCCAACCCAGAGAATTCCCTGCAATTTCATTCCTCAATGTCTGATGTTCCTCCTGTTCATGTTCTCCCTTTCACACCTGCTCAGGATGAACAGAGCCTTCCTGGGATATCCAACCCCCAAAGCTCACACATGGAGTTTACCTAAGTCCCCTTCTCTAATCAGCCTAGAAGGAATTTCAGGTGAGAGGAGCTGTACCTGCTATATACTCAGAAATGTTAAATATTGAGTTTAAACACCTGACAATGGCTCAGTTTCTGTTATAATTTCTATGAAGCCAGAACAATTCCACTTGTGGATCTCTGTATTAATAAAGCTGCACTCCAAATGTGATCCTGAGATGCACCACATCCTTTACAACAACAAAGCAAATGAAGCAAAAGAGAATGAAAAGTGAATTTAAAAAACATTGATCTTGCAGATACAAAACAAAGTCGGGATAAATATTAGCATTGATGATTTCCATTCCATTATCCACAATGTGTTTTTTTCCCAGAAAAAAAAACCAAAGACAACAAAAAGGGAGAGGTTTAATACCATCTATCACTCAGGGAAGGGATGAAGCATGAAAGATGACTGGGAGCAACTTAACGCCTTGGCTGTGCCTCAATTTGTCATAGTCATCCACAGAGCAAAAATGCAGCTCCTAATGCATTCCAACATGTTGCATCCTGGAAGAACAGCTCAACATCTGGACATCTCAAATACTGACTGCAGCATCATGACTGCACGTCAGGGTAATTAATTAATGTCATGTCTTGCTGTCAGATGGAGCACATGCATCCACCACACAGCACACAGCAAAGGATCTCACTCATCTGAGGAGAAACATCGATTTCCTCTGTAGCAGTTTTCATCCAGAAACTCCAGTGTTCACCCAAATGTGGTCAGGCTCACCATTCCATAAACCAGAAAATGAAATACAGAGGGAAAGGACGTGTCCAGAATGATGCAGCAGTTGAGAAACAGAGTTGGGAACAGAGCCTGAATTCCTGAATATGAGCAAGGAATTCCAGTACTGTTGAATTTACTGATGAAAATACATCCTGTCATAAGAATTTCCATGGCATTTCAGGATTTTGGAGTGAGAATTACCACATAATTCTTTGGACAGGCTCACCATAATAGAGTTCTGCTCTCAGACACAGGAGATTCCCAGGGGCTTTCAGAATGCTCTGACCTGCTGCTTAGATATTCTATGTTTTCCACCATATCCAGCAATCCACTAAACCTCCTGCTCTGATTCAGAGATCATTCAAGTTACAGAAATAAAATAATTCATAGAATCATAGAATTGTAGAACAGCTGAGGTAGAAAGGACCCCTGGAGATCATCTAGTCCAAGTTATCAAGGACTGTATCAAGCTGAATTTTGAATATCTCCAAGGACAGGCTCCATAATGTCTTTCAGCAGCCTATTCCAGTCTTTAATCACCCTTACAGTAGAGGGGTTTTTAATGGCTAAATGGCACTCTTGTATTTGATTGAGCTCTAAGCTGTGAACGTGAGCACTCTGAAGAGCCCTGGAGGCAGAAGCTGAGGATGAAGGGTGGTGAGACTCTTACCAATGTCATGGATGGGTGCTTCCCAAGAAACCCAGACCTGGGCTGCCACCATCAGATTCCATGGCTAAATAACAGCACCCTCTTCCCAAAGTATTTCTGAATAAACTCTGACAAAAAGAATCCTTCACCCGATGCTGAAAACAAATTCACTGAGCTTTGTCCTGCAGCTCCTATGGCCCATAGCCCCACCAGGTCTGCAAGGGAAAGGTACCACCTTCTACTGGCATTCCTAAACTGGAATCTGGGGAATTCCAGTGGCTGGAATTTGTCCTAGAAGAAGGAGATAATATTTACAGAAATGAATGCATTATTGCTATCCCAACTGAAGTGGATGCCATGTAATTGGGAAGCACTAACAGGCTAAAGTAGATGATGAAGCAAAGGTTATTCTGGATTCCCAAGAATTCCTCAAACTTCCAGCTGTCTCCTTATCTCCCACCCTAGCAGTAAATGTGCAATCTCTATGGAAAAATTGATCTTCCATATGAATCCTCATATCTTTCTGCAAACCTGCCTCCTTCTGCAGTTTGTTCCAGGATTTGATCTTTATTTAGGAAATTATCACTGCAATGTAGATAAGTCAGAGAGGACATCAGATTTTGAGCCTTGGCTAAAAACTCTCCTGTAATCAATTTTTATGATTTACTCACAAAGCTGCATAATTGGAACACTGCAGCTCTGTACATGGGGTTCAGAAAGGTGAGATTCAAGCAGACACTAGCAAAGTTGAGAAACTCTTACCTCTAAATCACCCCAAGTGTCTGCTGTTTCATGTTTCAGCTGCTTCTGTTAAAATTTTAATTTTGCTGGGTAATTTCACCCTCTACCCTGAATTTGATGCACATATTTTTAAGCATCCTGGTCAGGATTTTAAAACCTGGCAGCCTCTGGCTTTCACATAAGCAGGCACTGTGTGATAGGCAGAGAAGCTACTGAAAATGAAAATGATGAACAGTGGAGATTTTTCATGTTCAATGACCACCCTCCATGATCAAAGAATAAGAGTTTTATCTCTCTTTTTTTCTGGTTGATGCCCATAAAGCTCTTCCTGATATAAAATAATCCCAGTAACAATACACACATAATTTCCATCTGGAATTTACTGTTATTCCTAATGGGGCCTAAATCCTTCTTGCACAGGACACCCCAGAGCCATGAAAGTGGATAAAACCTACTGCTACAAAGTAGTTGTGGATGGGAACCTTTCTCACACACTCTCTTTCCCTTTTCCACCTTTCTCCCCTATAGTTCTTCAAGCAGAAGACTCTGTGTACCAGTAGGTTCCTTTTGCTTTCCCTGCACAACCCAGAAACTTATTGTGCATTGTTATTCTCTGACTTTACTCATCTTTTAGGTCACTGATCATATTTCACCAGTTCTTGCAGTTACAAAGATAGACACCCATATCTGTGACACTTGGGTCTCTTCCCAGCTCCCCTGACAAATGGCCTTCACTGGGCTTTTTTTGGACAAGGTTGAAGTCTTTAGAACTCTCATTTTCACTCCCAAACATCCAGATATTCTGCTGGGCTAACACAGGCATGTTTAATAAATAAAATCTTGCTGTTTCTCTGCACTCAATCAGGTCTTTTGGAGGTGTAGGAAATGACTGGAAGATGTGCTTGTTATATAGCACACAGTGAAGGTAATCAAATGGTGTAAGGAAAGGTCAAGACTAAAGGTGTAAAGTATTTTCATGAGTACAGAAATACAAGTGAACTTTTGACTGTATAAATTTTCTCTAATGTGCAAAATTCCTGGTGTTTCACCTCTGTTTTTTCAGTAACAAAATAAACCCAGTCTATTGAAAACTGCACTTTCTTTGCTTGCATGATCCTTCCAGGCCAAGAAAAGGCATTTTTGGCAGTTGAATGCACTATAACTTCCAGCATCCCACTTCAATACGTTGTGTTTAAACATTACATAGTGTTTATTGAAGCCATAGGGCTGTAAAAGACATTTACATCCCTTCATAAACACTTCAACAGGTTTCCTTGCCAGCACCAAAAAAAGACAAATGCCACTTGAACCTGAGCACTTCATCTCTAAATCCTTCTGTCTGGATATCACCTGGTTCAGATTCTTGTCCTGATTTAAGTTCAGATGGCAATGAAGTCCCACAGAGCCTCTGCTCACGAGTGGGATGGGGAGAAGAACTGGAAAAGGGTCAAACCCACTGGTTGAGATAAGAACAGGAATAATAATAATAATAATAATATAAAAAGAAGAAGGAAGAGGAAGAAGAAGAAGAAGAAGAAAGAGAGGAATAAAACCAAGGAAAGATAATTGCTGCACAACACAATTGCTCATCACCCACTCTTGGATGCTCAGCCCATCCCAGGACAGGAATTGGTGCCTCCCAGTTTATCCACTGAGCCCTGCTATGGAATATCCCTTTGCCCAGTTCTGGTCAGCTGTCCTGGCCATGGTCCCTCCTTTTCTTATGGGCTCTTCCCTGGCAAAGCAGGAGAAAATGGAAAGTCCTTGACTTAGGGTGAGCACCACTGAGCAACAGCTAAACATCAGTATGTGATCAATATTATTCTCATCCTAAATCCAAACCACAGAACTGGATCAGCAGCTAGGAAGAAAAATAACTCTATTCCAGCTGGAACCAGAAAAATCTTCGCCCTTATTAACCTGCCTGTGGCATCTCCCATCACCATTCTATCCTCAGTCCTTCCACTTCACTTTCTTATTTAAAAAAAAAAATCTGTAATTTCTCCTTGGTAGAAAGAGCCAGTAACTGTCTGCTCACAAGGCTGAAATTATAGGTACCTCACATGCATCACAGTGTGCATTTGTGAAACATCCAAATTCAGCTATGGATTGTCTCAAGTCCGTTACCTGCACACTGACCTCCCTTCCTATCCCCACCTGCTTCTGCCTGTTGTCTCACATTGATTATTTTCCCAGAATTTCCCCTGAATTCCTTCTCTGTCATATCTCAATCTTGATTTTGCCCTGCTTTTTTATTCCATGTCTCCATGCATATCACCTTCCCCTGCTTTTATTGGCTTTGGTCTCTGTTCACAACTCTGTTTGCAGTCTGTGGTTCTGTTACAACCACCTCCTCTGGAGTGTCAGGTATGATGCTGGCACACCATCTGCTCATTTATTTCCTCAGGTCACGACACATTCCCTCATTTCCAGGCTTTTCCTTCTGGAGAGCTGCGGGCCTGCTCCTCTCCCTGCCCGGGCTCCATTAGCGGCGAGAACAAAACGCTCACCTGCGAGCAGCCTGCGAGGGCTCTGATCTGCCAGCCCTGCATTTACAGCCACATTTGCACTTGTTAAAGTCCTCTGCTGTCTCATTATTTCTCTCCCCAACAACAAGGCAGACAAGATGTCAACAAACACTCATTTCACTGGGGACACAAGGTATCTGCTCCTATGGTAAACACTTTTTCCGGGTTTTTTAAGGACTACAAATAAGTATCAGAGTATTACTTGAGGGGCTTAAGAGGGATTCTTGTGAGTGTAATTTAGAAGAACAGGATTTCTCGAAGAAATTTCTGAAAATACTTCAGAACTTTGCTATCAAACTCACAATAGCACAAACACTGGGTAAAGCAAAGAAAACTCCCTGAAACTTTCTCATTTTATGCAGAGTGATTAAAGATCACCATGACCTCCTCCTGCATGGAGAAGCTACCAAAAATGCAAGTGATTTTAAGGCTGAAGAGAAACTCCAGAGTGTCACTTGTGCAATGGCAGACACATCTCTAAAGAGGTCTCTTATTCCTACACAGATATTTTACTGACATGGAAAGAACTTCAAAACCAATAAGCAGCAGAACCCTCCACTGAGCTGCCACGTCCCCATTAGGCGTGGAGGGGCTCGGTGCCACCACTCTCACTTCAAACTGCCGTGTTTCATCACTTCTGCGTAGTCTCCTGCAGATGCAACCATCACACATCTCTAAAGTTAGCAAAGCTGCCTCCAGGCTGTATTTTAAATGCAGCCCACCCAAGCCACCAAGGGCAGCTGTACATTAGAGCCTCCCTCTCCTCAGCACAGATATTAACTGCGGCTGAGTTCTTCCCAGCCCACCAGTGCCACCCCTTTTCAGCTCCAATACGGGCCCAGTCAATCCAGTCGACAAATTTACTCAACTCCCACTGAAATCAAGGATAAATGAGGACTTCCCGCCCTATGGAGGCTGAGCTAAGTTCACACAAAATTAGGGTGAAGCCTGAGGACAAATCTCAGCATGTAACACTTTCCCTTGGAGCAGACACTGCCCACGTTGAACACCAGGTTAGTGGGAGGGGACACGGACGATGGGGACTGCTCAGTGCAGCCAAAGAGCAGCTAAAATACACCCAGCTGCTGTTTCCTGAAATAAAGTATTTTAGGATCTTGCTATGTAGACTCTGAAAGGCTTAAGCCTAAACAAAGGAACCCTCAATACCAGGGAAAGCTGTGTGTTCATGTGCCTGCCTCCCATGCCTGGGCACACTCCCTGCTGCTCTTGCAATGATTTCCTGGCTGTGCCTCAGCTCTCGGGTATCCACACACAGCCAGGCTGGTGTCTAACACTGTGTGATGAATATCTGCCATTTTCTAACAAATTTTAGCTGCTGGAGGCCCAAGATAAATTTCAAGTCTAACTTTTGAATGAAACATTGGTTTCCCTTTTTTATTTCAATCCTTAAACATTGCCCAGGAAATAGTATTTTATCTAAGAAGAATAGCAGCTTTTAAAAAACCCTAAGAGTGTGGGATGGAGCAGTAGGCCCTTTCCCAGTTGTTGCACCTGTCTTTGGGGACAGTAATTCATAACCCAGCAAAAGTCAGAACAGGCCTCAGGCTTCTCAAGCTTCAGGTGCCTGAAATAGCTCCTGAGGGATTTCCTGATAGCTCAGTGTTGGACAGTGAGCAGAGCTCTGCCCTTTCCAAGCATGCCTTGGAATCCCTCACCATGTCTAACACAGGGAAAAGTGGTTTAGAAGCTTTCCCAAGGACCACTAATTATTTTGTGTGTATATTTTAGCAAGCAAAAACCCCAGAAATACTTTTGAGTGGGTGTCCGCAGCTGAGATTTTTGCCAATGCTTTGCAAAAGGAAATTTTGCTCTTTTTTCCAAGTGACAGCTCTTAGTGACCAGGCCATAAAATTATACCAATGGTACTTTTAAATTGATCTAAAGTCTGTTCATTTGTGTAGTGCACATTTAAAGCCACATTATTGTAAGATGCTCCAGCAATGAAATTCAGCATTAGCAATTCAGTTCATTAAAGAGGATATTTTAGTAGGTTCTTTCTTTTATAGCTATTACTCTGTCTAAAGTGAGAAAAACCTCAGTCAAATTAATAAAACTAACAACTCGTCACACATACACTGCCTCTCTGTGAAGTCTGCTCTGCTCTCACCAGTTTGGCAGCCAAGGGAAGATGTATGGGAGCCAAATTCCCTCTTGCATAACCACACAAACCTGCACGGGAATGCGTTTAGCCCGTTCAGTGCTTGTAACCATGGTTTCATTTACTGAAAGTTACCCTGAAAATCCAAAGTTTTAGTCAACCATCAGGCCATTCCCCAGATGAGAGAGCAGCCACACAGCTCAGTGGTGCTCCAGGTTCAGAGGGGCTGTGCTTTGGAAGGGCTTCACTGTTGCTCTGTTACAAACACCTCAGCAACACTGAGGTGCTCTGGGACACAACTTCCCTGGATAGCCCTGCCTGCTCCCAAAGCCTCACACCCAGCTCTCTGCTTCAAAACCTGAATGCCTTTTCTCAGTCCCTTTTGGAAGCACCAGTCCCTGACATACTGCCCTACTGACAGGCAACCCATAAGGCTTTAGACAGTAAGATTTGCTCACAGCTTCCCTTTTCAGTTTTCAGCGGGAATTCGGTGTTGGATTCAAACTGATTTTGCAGAGATATCCAGCATAAAGAATTGCAGTTCAGTTCCATGGAACACAGAATTTCCATCCTGCTCAAGGACAGCTCAGCAGGGGCTGTGCCCAGGTCACTGGGTCTTACCTGTCCTCTCACCTCCCGTTTGTCAGCTGTGAGACCCAAGCAATGCTCATGCCCTTGCTCATCCTGGATGACACCCAGTAACTACTGGCCCCTATAAAAGAGATCCTCACCAACCTGGTTTCCACCTCATCTCATGAGTTCCCATTCAGGTAATGGCTTAAGCCTTTATCTAACTTGAAGAAGTTAAGATTGTTCCTTATTGACTTTAAAAGGACTATTCATATGTATGAAGTACAAGGCTGGATCAAGCCTTGAGAGCAAGGCACAAGCTGGAAGACAGAACTCCAGGGACTGGAACAGACAGAGTCAGGTCAGCTCAATTGACTCTTCAAATCATCCAAAAGAGGGAGTCTCAGAGGAGAGCTGGGAGTGCTGGGGAAATGATCTGTCACTACCTTGGCTTTAGACACAACCAGCTGATTTAGGGAAGGAAGAACTCTCCCAGACTCTGACAGGGAAGATGAAGGTGAAAAGGACACAGGGTGCTGAATTTCTATTTTTCACTCACTTTAGTACAAGACTTAGAACAACTGGCAGCTGATCTATTCATCACCAATGAATCACACAAAAGTACAGAAAGCAGTTCCTTCCCAGAGTAAATCTTGGATCTACTTTTCCTTTTTCAGGATGAACCCTTGCCCTTTGCCCAGCCCTGTTACTGTGGGAGAAGCCCAGGCTCTTATCACTCCGGTACCTTTCCATAAGCTTGCAGCACCTCCCAAGTGGTTAATTCATGGAAGCTGAGAGGATACAGGATACACATCCCTCACAAAGTGAGGAGAAACTGCCACAAATGACTGGGCAGATATCAACAGCTTCAGCAAGAGACAAAATATTCCCACCGACTGAAAAGTGATGGATCATCCTGGTTTAATGCAGCTAAATTATCTGTGTAAAAATACATGCAGGACATGCTGCTGTGCCACAACGGCACTGCACAGCAGCTTGTGTTTACATCTCATTCCCTGTCACAGGCTGTCCTGCGTGGGCTGGGCCCAGGAAGAGCTGCTGCCACAGAGCCTGGGAACACATGAAACCCAGGGCCTGAGCCCTGGTGCGTGGGCCCAACATCCAGCAGAGGCAAAAATTAAACACAAGCTGTTTACCTGATTACACCAGTTCAGCAGTGATTGAAGGGAGATGGGTGTTTTTTAAGTTTAAGGAAGAGCAAATTGTTAGAACTGAGAGACAGAAATCAATTCCACTCTGTAATTGCTATGGAAAGATCCTTCTATGAGCCTCACTGGAGTTTGATTTTGTACATTTGCATCTCTTTGCATGACGCAGTTGTCACTGAATCTGCAAATCACATCAAAATTAAGCTGTAATTTGAGCTTGGCTTAAATGAAAAGTGTGTTAAAACTTTGAAGTCCACATGCTATGGGTATGGAATCCTGTTTCAGCTAAAGCAATAATTAAGACTGGATCGCAATTGCTGTTTAACAACTTCAAACAGATCTTTAGAAACTGCCTCTAAACCCAGCAGCTGCAATGGCAAATGAAACTCTTGGGCTGTGGTGGAAACAGGAACATTGTACCTGGTTCTGTGACCTCATCTTGGATACAGCAGTCAGTGAGGTACAAACCCCACAGTGACAAATCCCAGATGAGCCATGGGCAGGTGTCCCTCAGGGACAGGCTCTGGATCTAAGCAGTCACCCACTAACAGCTTCAAGAGCTGTGGTCTTGTACCTTCACAACTCTTGGGTGGACTCTGGTGGTTTCCTGGTCAGTCCCTTCCAAAAAATCTGAGGATGAAAACTCAGCTAATGATTCTGGCAGATCAGCCTCCCACATGAATTTTGTTTGAGTCTGAATTCATGAACCAGGGATCTTTCCTTTGAACTTCATTTCCTCTCCAGAAATAGTTCAAAGCAGTTGGAGAGCATGAATGCCAAAATCAAGGCTGAAAACCACCACAGCCTCACTTTAAAACACTTCATTTTTCTCCTGAGAGTTCTGCTGTTGCTTTCCATGGCTTGTCAAACAACCCCGCTCAGATTTAGCACAGAATCTGCTGTTCCCATTCATCACGAGTCTCAGGACTGAGGCACTCCAGCTGCTCCAGGGCTATACCCTTAAAAGTGATCTTGCTGTGATGTTACAACAGCCTGTTGTTATGACCTTGGCTATTTCTGACAAAGAGATAAAGATGAAATAGGTTCTTGTTCCTAATGACAGCTTGTACAAAACATCCTTTCCAAGGAAAACTATGTTATCCATATGTATACCTTATGGATCAGCCTATGCCAGACAGCAGCACTATAATCTCTCTGCTCCAGGTGACACAGCAAGAAAAATTGTTTGGCTTTATTATGCCAACATCTCTTTAATTGCACTTTGGGAAAGTACTGTGTTTTCTCTCAAAAGTAATAACAAATCAAACACTTTGAAAACCGCTTTATTTTTTCACTACAACCTCTGTGTTTGTTTGCTTGGAAATTTCTCAAACTGGCATACACAATTTTGGAAGATTTTTGCTTTTAATTCGGGATTCTTGCCTGGAACTTTCTTTTTTCCTACCTGTTACCCCATTTTCAAGAATGCCCTATTAACCAGAAAGATTTCTGTGCCCTTCCTCACAATAAATAATGCTCATGAGAGTCAAAATGGTCTCCAATAAAATAACCTGATTAACATCTGGAAAGAAAGATCACCTTATTCCTCACAGGCCTGAGGATTTCAATTAAAGCTTTGTATTAATTTCACTGAAGTTTTTTAGCTGTTCCTTCAAAACTAATTGAACAACCACCTAAATACTTAAAGCAGATGAAAAACTTACCCTATTTGTGTAAGGATAAGCTTAAATTCTTTGCTGGATGGTGGCCTAAGGGCCTGTAAATACAGATGGCTGTGAGCAAGACCCAGAAGAGGCCAGGTAACCACCAACAGGCAATTATATCCCCCCAGAACTTCAAGCCAGTATATCATACTGTTTGAAGCTAATTGCTTTGAAATAATTGGAAAGGTGAGCAGGTGAGTTCACACAGAGCATTTGCAATCTTGCTTTGTATTTAAAAAACCAACAGTCCAGATTGCATGGACAAAACAGGCATGATTCAATAAAACAAGTTAAAAGGGAAGGGAAAGGTATGCAGTGGTCTTTAAAAGGATTTTCTTTTTAATTTTTAGCATCATTAAAATGCTGAAAACATTTTGTTCAAGAGCTTCTTTAGTTAATACCTCATTACTTCTCTTTTTATTGTTATGGTAATCAAGCCTTAATATATTGCAGCTTTATAGCATGAAATCAAGGCTAGGCCTGTGGGCATGGACAGATGTACACCAGCATGCAGTAAAACACAGGTACAGAGACATGCAGAGCTGAATATGGCACTGGGGTTTTTTATAATTGTTTAGCAATTCATCTGAAGTTATTTTAACCTTGACAACAGATGAACTCTAACATGTACCATGATCAGTCACTGGAAAGCTGCACAGAAAAGCAAGTTTTGTAACTGTTGTCTTACAGGCTGGGTTCTAGGAAAGCATGAAACCGAGTCTGAGCAAGAT
This sequence comes from Ammospiza nelsoni, assembly GCF_027579445.1. NCBI lineage: Eukaryota > Metazoa > Chordata > Aves > Passeriformes > Passerellidae > Ammospiza > Ammospiza nelsoni. The sequence goes on along the minus strand of NC_080646.1, from coordinate 2,135,735 downwards.
GATTAAATTGTTTGCATGACTACAGGCTGTAGCTGTAACAATTCAAAACATTAAATTGAGAATATTTTAGCCAAGGGAGAATGGTAATGCTGGGGAACTGCATTTCACACCAGGACTTTGCCTCTCTGTGGGAAACTGGGGCTCAGTGTCAGCATTCAGACCCTCTCCAAGAAAGAGGAATATTCAGGTCTGACTTCTGGTTCTGAAGTGAACTTGGACCTTGTGCTGGAGCTTTGCTAATGGTTGAATTTCACCCATCAAATCAAGTGAAAGTTAGAAATAACTTTTAGAAAGTTATAATGGCTGTGTCTGCAGGGTGTTGAAATTGTATCTCAGGAAGAGTGAGCACCCTTAGATCTTCCCTGAGTAAATGACAACACACGACCCCCAGTGTCAGGGAGGCTCCCCTTCTCAGCAGTGCTTTCAGGAGAGATCACTCAGGAAACCATTCCAAAACTCCCGGGAGCTTTGCTAAATTTAAAGGGAGTGTTTTGGCTGGCAATCCCTCTCCCAGAGAAGAAGAAAGCACTTCAAACAGCCAACATGAAAAGCAATATGCCTGTGACTGCATCAAATCCCTGATCCCGAGGGATGCCTTGGGAAGTTCTCCAGCCCCACGGGTTTGGGGGGCACCATTGACCACCAGCCTTGCTTTGTCCTGAGCACACCCTGCAGGAACATCCCAAACAGCCTGTGGCTCTGTGTGCCCTTCATTGGTTACCAACAGTCATGAAGGAGCAGAAATAGGTACAAGTGACACATTATTCCAGTAGAAGTGAAAACTGTTTTCCACATTATAACTGGACAACAGTAAAATATGATTTAACACATGGATCATGTATCAGAAAAACGTGGCTAAGCTCAGATAGGCAAAGCTTCCAGATTCCCCCTTTCTTGGAAATACTGGGAATAACAATGTGCTGTATTCAGCTGAAATCTGTTCCTTTAAACCTTTGAATTTGAACAAAGTCTCCTAACAATGAATAATCCAGTCACCCAAATTTCTAGCACAAAGGTGAGCAGCTCTCAGGTGCAGTAAATCTGACTTTCCCTCCTAGGAGCACTTCACTGGGCAGAGCCCGTGGGATCAGACCCTGGGACAGGAACACGTGTTCCCCAGCATGTAACAAGGGGAATGAAAGACAATGGGCACTATAGGCCAGCAAACACACTAATTATATTAATAAAATGAAAGCTTAAATTTTGAAGCTAATCCTGGGCTATCATTTATAAAAGTTAACAGGGCATATTTAATTTAGGAATTGGCTAACACTTCTCTTTCCACCACTGAAACCTCATAAATGAAATATACTGGATCCCTGCCCAGTGCGGAAATAAAAGTTATGAATAATGTTTCTATCTCAATCATTGTCAGTGCTTTAATATTCCTAATTACTTTAAAAAGCTAAATATTCAATATAGGAAAAACCTTCTTTTTCTTTTATCTCCACTTGCAAGATTAGAGCAATTTAATAAGAGTCACTGGGTAGTTTTAGTCCACAAGACCATTCTGTACTTTGACATCTTATCCTTTCCTGGCCATTTTTACACAGATTGAAGTGCTTTTTACTCTGTGAGTGCACATGTGTATAAATGTGTAATCTGTATCTGTATGTCCTTACTGTCATAGGCTTTTTATTATTATTTTTAACTTCTGTTAGTGCTCATGTACTGTACAAATACTCAGTAGTAGGATAAACAAAATCTAGTACTACGAATAATAATACATGAGTACTATTACATAATAGTACATAACATTACATGAGTTCCTGAGAATCCATACAATATCTCACAATTAATGTTGTGGGGTTTTAAAATATTTTTAAAGATAGATATTCAATATATCATGATGCCCAGTTTTCCCCTTGTCTGCATTCCAGGTAATCCCAAAATGTTGCTTCAAACCCCATAGTTTGGCCTTTGTTTCCATCCTTGGAATCATATAATCCCAGAATAGTTTGGGTTGGAGGGACCTCACTGATCATCTCATCCCAACCCCTGCCATGGGCAGGGGTGCCACCCCACACCAGGTTACTCAGAGCTCTGTCCAACCTGCCCTTGAACACTCCCAGGGCTGGAGCATCCACATCCCCTTTGGACTAAAGCCCTTCCTCCCTGCTCCTTTTCTGCTGGAATATTCAGCAAAGCTGCAGACGAAACCCCAGGAACCCATCCAGGAATCTGCTGCCTTCAGCCTCTGGTTGTGTTCACCTTCAGGCACATTTACCTCCCATTCCCTTCTCACCCCTCCCTCTATAGATCCCTCCTCTGTTCCCTTCTTTTTCTTAAGATCCCAATCAATCTGGGAGAGAGGGAGGAAGCCAACACAAAACAAAACACCCATTCAGCTTCATTTCACAGCATCTCTACCCATGCAGCTTTATTTACTTGCTTGATGCACAAATTGACTCCATTTAGCAAGCTTATTCCTGTTTTGTCAATAATGTCTCAGGCCTGTGTTACGTCACACTCGGATGTTTGTGCCTGTTCCATTCCAGCATGAACCAACCACTTCAACTCACCGTGCCCAATTAAGAGAGTTTAACAAACACAGCCTGGCCAGCTGAAAGAATTGAAAGCCTCAAGTGTGGACTAATTTCCTAGCAAAAGGTGCAGAACTCCCAACTCCCATTTCCCTGACTTTGGAAGTATGGATTTAAGGAATGGATTGTAAGTCAGAGGAGAGAATCTGGGCTGCCTGAAAAGTCAATGGCAAAACTCCCCCTGGCTTGAACAGGACAAGAATTCTATCTGGAGAGAGTGCTTTCCTAACAGCTCAAACACTCCACAGATTATTTCATGAAGAAACTGCTGTATTAAAGATTTGAGAGAGAAAAAATTCTTTATAGAGCTCTATTATCTGTACTGGTGTCCTAATAACAGGACCAAAAGCATTAACAGCATCCTCCACTGCATTTCACATTTCTTTGCAAAACACAACCAAAAAAGTCTAATGTCATTATTCTGGGAAAAGGTAATTTCACATATTCATAGAACCACAGAATGACTGGGGTTGAAGGGACCTTAAAGGTCGTTTGTTCCAGCCCAATATGAACTTTTACAAAATAACCAGCAGACAACACTCATTTTTCCATTCAAATAATCTAAGTTCTAAGGCCACTGCTTTGTAATACCTGGTTTTTAATAGCAACACATATTTTTATCATATTTTGGTATCTTTACTCACCACTTGAGCAATCAGTCCCTCCCCAGCCTGGTTCACAGTGACACGTGTCAGGAGAGACACATCTTCCATGCACACACTCCTCTGTGCACAGTGCTGTTGAGAGGAAACAACACACAGCATTGTAAACATGTTAAGTGGTTGCTAAACATACCCTAAACAATGCCTTAGAGAGCAATATTTTGTTTAAAAATATTAAACAGAGCAAACACACACACACAAAATTACTCACAAGATTTAATTATTGCTAAGTGACCAAAATAAAATATAGGTCTCTTGACAGCAATAAATTCATTTGTCACTTCAGCCCTGCAATGAAAAACTCACACACCAGAAATTCCTTTGGTTAGCAGTTTTGCTTCATAATAAAGTTTTTACCAAACTGACATTTATTATTATTATATTACAGAACAGCAGCTTCTTATATTGCACTCAAATTGCAACTGCTCATAAGACAAAATGGAGCTCAGTCTTGAAAGTATATTAAGATCCAAAATAGATTTCATTTAAAAAACAGCTCCAGGAAAATAAATAATTTTACTCCATGATGCAGTAGCTGTAAGTGCATTTTTGTCTTTTCAAGGTCAGCCAGTGTTCCATAACTACAGTTCTCTGTGTCACTGGTTTAATATTGGAAGTTCGATATCCTCAAGTTCAAACCAAGACAAAGAGGTTGGCTGAGGAACAGCTCATGGGTTTTAGGATTCTCTTTTCCTGTGCTGTTTCAGTGTCTGACAGCTTCCAGTGTGTGCCCATCACATACTGAAGAGCCTGCAGAGCACTGAATAACCGCTTTAAAGACTGAACTTTGTTGCTTACTACCTTGTTTCCATTTTACCATGAGGACACTGCCAGAAACTCCTTGTGCCAGAGACTCAAATGGGACAGTTAAGCTGGAACACATCATTTCCATCTAGACCAACGTGTATGAGTTATTGAAAATATGAAGCAGTGGCAGTGAGGTCACTGTATTAAATTGTATGTATATATATAAAAAATACATTATTCAGTTCATATATAATCTATGGTCATATAACCTGTGTTTTTATATCAGGTGGGAGTTGTGGGTATTGAGTTTACTTAACCAAGAACTGCCTGAAGTTCTAGGTTACTGACCCTGAAGTTGGGTAACTTGGTCCTGAAGTTACTGCACTACAAAAGACTTATCCCAGGACAAAGATAATTCCTTCCTGTTCACACCAAGGCTAGCAAAGCTGATTTGGGAAGTAGCTTTGGGGTGCTGTAGTGAAAATGGAGTGAAAATGTAGTGAAAATTCCTTTGAAATCAGCCAGCAAAGCTTCTGGAAGTTTCCCTGATCTGCAGGTGGAATGAAAGCTGGACCCCTTTCAGTTCCCAGATCCCTCCTGCACCAAAAGTTCTCCACCTCTGCCTTGTCACTTGGAATGACTCCTGCTACACCTGACACTGCTTGGACTCCAGACTGGGTCACACCTTGGACACACACCCAGCTGCCAACAAAGCTCATGGAAACATTTTGCTGCCTATTCTCTGGCTGGATCATTGCAGACCAAACTCACTGAGCTGTTCACAAAATATCTAAATCCAACATCAAAATGCAGGTGAACTTAGAATAATCCTGTGGGACAAACTTTCCTGCTTTTATCCAGCAGATCCCACGTGACCAGTGATTAGAACGCTGCCTCGTTAAAACGACTGCAAGATCTTTCTAAATTAATCATTTCCTTTCTACGTTTGCTGCATGTCAAAAATGCAATTTATTCTTATTCCATATCTTGTGTTTAGACAGTATTGCAGTGGGCATGAAATATTCATAGCTAATCTCTAGTCACTAATTGTCCTAATCTTTTGTGCATTTATTTTACTCGAGTTAGGCCTTCTGGAGACAGTGAAGCATCCTGCTCTACAGCTGTGGGATGAAATTCAGGACAGGATATTAGATAAACAGGATATTTCAATAAAAATATACACACCTTCCTAGAATCATTTGAAAATGGCTGGTTATCCAGAACAAGGAGAAGTTCACATATAGAACAGTCACAAATTTGTAGGTTTTTATTCAAAATACAGTCAGCTAAAAGATACAGGATATGCTGGAATAGGGATACCTTGGGAATTGTATCCTGCACAGCTTTGATTTCTCATTGATGTGACATCCTTGTTGCATAAGAGATGTGGAAGTCAAAACTGAGATTTTGCCGTTGCTTGTATGGACATTTGCAATAATAAATCACTCTAACATGTAAAATGTGCAGCATTTTTTACCCTTTTAACTCGGCCACGTTCTCACCTCAAGGCAAACATTGTGAGTGAGAAGGTTCATGGGAGACTGGTTCTTTACTCTTCTAAATAACAGAACTCCTCCACACTACTGCTTTAAATTTAGCTGACTTCCACACAAATTTATCACACCTCAACTATGTTAACATAAATATGAAATAATAGTAACTAATGAAGCAATGAAGTTTCCTTGATCACTTGTCTAGCTGCAGTCCTATGGGAAGAGTGCAACGTGAGACTTAGCAGCAAGACTCAAGAGAGAACTCCTCATTCTAAAGCACTCAGTCACATGAAAAATAATAAAAAATATATTATAAAGAACTGTATCCTTGTTTTCAGGTGTTCTGAAGTCCCAGATTGCTGAAGATGACAATGTTTAATGAGCAATTAAAGATTCAAGTAAGGTGAAGATGCTTCTTGGAACCGTGGGCTGTCTCATCTCTGGCTGATTAATTGCTAAACAAGTACTGTGAGCTCAGAGCTCACTAGTGACTAATTCCAAGTGTGGGGGTCACAGAAAACCCCCTTTTTTAAACAGAGAAGCTTTGACAGAAGTAATTTTATTTAAACTGGCAAACAATCAGACTCCTGCTCTGACTGATTCAAATCAGGCTTATAAAGGTCATATTAGGGTACAGCTCTAAAGTTTTACCATAGCAAATAAAATTTGGAATTTCTCCTATAAAAGGGAAGTCTTGCCTTGCTCAAGTCTTCAGAGTTTAAATTAATTTTTCATTCTATTAACATTCAACATAATAGGATACAATGGTCCCCAAGGCATTCTTCATAATACACTTTGTACAGTGGTTTGCAAATGATCCTACTAGTTAATGGAACTATAAAAATTACTTGCACATAAAGGTCAAGAAAAATAAAGATAAGTACATACTTTCTGACACTGTCCTGTTCAACACTCAGCTAAAGGCCCCTGGAGTAAAGAAAACTTGTCCTAATGCAAGGAATATAATTCCTCCCAGTATAATAGCCCAAGCACTTCAACCTTTGGAATTCCAGACTTTTTATGTCTGCATTTTCCCTCGACCACTTCACTTGAGCAATCCAGCACCTCATTGATCAGTATGTTATTAGCATTCTTGGCATGAGTTTGACATCAGTTTGTAGTTTGATTCAGCCTGGTAATAAAATGACCTACATCAAAGCCCTGCCAAAATGCCATCTTTGTCGCAATGTGTTTAGCATGAGTTATTTGCCCACATTCAAGGTTACACAGCAACTGCTTCTTATCATGCAATAAAGGCAACAAAAGGGTTCTGTAACAATCCATTTGATGCTTATCACTTACTTTATAATTACAGACTGGGCTTTTTTTAACATATAAGGTCAATCCTCAGGGAAATAGACCTAAAGATTAAACTCTTTTCACACCTGAAATGGCTGCACTGAGGAATGGATGTTAGAGAAATGGATTCTACTAGTGCTTATTCTTTAATTGTTGCCCAGAATTTGAATTCAGATATGATAAATGGTTTGTCTGTGACTCCTCTCCACAAAGGTGTGAAGTGCCCAGAATACTGCAATGAGGAGAAGGGCTCAGTGGAGCAGACTGCAGAATATTTCCACTGCAGAGTTTCTTCAGCTAAGGGGCACCACAGGGAGTTCATCCCAGACAACAGCAGGGATGGAGAATTGCTCTCTCTTCCTTGATGCTGCATTCCTCTGTATGGTCCCAAATCATGATGTTGCAGGGTTTAACTTTGTTGTTACACCCTCTGTGACACCCTGCTCATCACATCATCCACCCACTGACTGCTGGCACCCACCCAGCTCCACAGAGGTTGAGGTGCATTTAGGGAAGAGTTTCATCCTAGGGGAACAAGTATGGAGTGATTAACAAGGAAAAATCTTCCTTGTCCAAAAATATAAATTGTACATTTATTTCACAAAAGACAGAGTCACATACAACCTAATTTGTGCTTGCACTGGAGTGTGGTAACATTTGTGGTGGTCCTTAGAACCTGTGGGAGTTCACAGCTACCGACCCAGCAACTTCCATCTGCCATTGTCCCACTTTGCCATGCCAGACACACAAAATCCCTCCAAAACAAAGAGCAGGGTAATTACAAAGTGTGAAGGACCCAGAGCAGAACAGAAATCAGAAATCAGGAATCACTCCTTGGGCTGTGCTGGCTCACGGTAGCGCGTGCCGGAGCATTCCGTACACACCGGAGTTTCCTGGGCTCTGTGGGACTCCTGCCCACGATCACGGAGCAGCCAGGAGGTGACAGAAAGCATAAATAACTGGAGATACATTATGATAATGGAAAACATTGCTAAATGGAGATATGGATGCTGCTATGAGACACAATGAGAAATTCAGGCACTCGCCTGGAACTGCACAGAATGAACTGGTTTATTTGGACTGCACACACGGCACAAGGTCATTGCCTCAAAATATCTTCTTTTCTCTGTGTTACCTCTGCCAGGTTTTCTTCACTATACTACACTGATCTTGCCTAAACTCTGACCAATTTCATTTATTTTCTGTTAACCAATGGTAAACCTGTTTTTATTTCTTTAAGTTGCTGGTATTTTACCTTCAGATTATTTAACCAGTTTGCCCTATGCTTGATAGTTGTTGGACTAAACAAAGCAGAAATTTATTGGAAAAAGTGATGTTTTCCTTAAATATTTAATACATGTCCCTAAAATAATTTGGGCCATTTTAGCCCATTCCTCCATTCCCTCGTGCCACTTTTAGGGAAAAGAGTGGTTCTGTTAGGTGAAATAGCTGTTATCCTATGTCCAGTGGTTTCAGATATTGCAGAGAGGTCAAAGTAGATGAAAAAAGATGAAAAAGATTCTTGCTCCTTATCCATTAGGAATCTGTTCACTCAGGGCCTCTCTGGTGCTTCCATCCTAATGTACTGGCCTGGCTCCAGCTTGTGCTGAGTCCACAGTATCAGCTTCATTAGATAAGCCTGTAGTCAGCTTTTGGCTGTGCTCAGGAAAGGGAGCTTGCATAGCACAAGCAAGATGACTACAGCTAATGCATCCAGGTAGGTTTTCCTCATTCTTAGATTATTGCTTATTTGTGGAATGGATGATTTCCTCCCTAAATCACTGACTTTCCATCAGGAATCAAGCTGATTTGATGGTTTCCTGGATAATTGCTTCAATGAAGTGGGATAATAGCTCTTTGCATTGCTTAATGTCTATTTCTGTGGTCATCATTCAGGATACATCCATTAATTTATTACCTTGGAAAGCACTTTCATGCAAGGTTTAACAACTTCCAAAGATGAAGAGATCTCAAAGCCTGCTCAGGCTTTGAGGAATTTATTGTTTCAGTGCATAGCAACCTTTCTTTTTCATCTTCCCATGAAAGTACCAGCGAAAAACACAAACCCAAAGAGATCAATGTGAGCAAAGGAAAGATGAGACTGATGCAGAGCAGATAACATCAGCGGGTCACAAGATCAGCTCCTTTTCCTGTAGGTGCAATTCCAGCACTTCTTTTGCAGGTGTGGAATGAGACACTCTGCATCAATGCAATCAGAACAGAATCAATGTTCTTTTTGTTGTCAGGGCCTGGGGATCTCTGGCCATTGCCTCAGTGAGGTATTGATCTGCTCCGGGCTGTGTTATCCTCATCCTGACACCCGGCCAAAGCTCAGGGATTAGGCCAGACATGACTTGTGGGTGTCTGAAGGAAAAGAACTGTGGAGATCCATTTGGAGGATTTTGTCTTTTCCCAAGAGCAGAATTTAACATGTGTCTGTGTCATCACTGACCACAGATCAGTAAATCCCTGTATCCATTTGCTGGGACATGAAGATTTGTTAATAAGCATAAACTCCATGGTAGTTTTTACCCTTTCTATCAGCAGGTAAAGAACAGCCTGGGGTTCTGGTCACTATCAAGGTGAACACAGAGCCTTCCACATTTCTGAGTGTCCCAGGCTTGTGACATGGACTAGTTTAGGGGTCCTGGAATAATTCCATACAGATTTCAATGTTTCAGACTCCAAGGGCCCTTCAGTAGGAATGCTCACAGTAGGAATGCTCACAGTTCACTGTCACCGGAGGAGGTGGCACTGATGAGAACCTCCTTCAGTCCATGCTGCAATCTGTTGCTTTAGGCCTTATCTAGGGAGTGAATAGGGAAGTAAACTGTGCCAGGGGAAGGGCAGGGTGGGGAAGAGACTGCCACTTGTTCTGTGTGCCCTGAGACTGGTAGGCACAGTTTGGAATCCCAGTCTGGCTGGTTCTGAGGAGCAGCTGAGCTGGAAAAGCACATCCCTGAGACAGGAATGGCATCGCATCACTGACCATAAAACAGTGACAGTGACAGAGAAGTGTAGAGCCTGCAAAAGGAGAGGTCGGGGGAACCACACATTTAACAGAGTCTTTGTGGCATTTTGATGCCCCATTGGTTTCCTCTGCTCTGGTGGAGAGAGGGAATGGGAGATAGCACTCACCATTTAGTGCTGTCTGAGCGAGAGCTGCAGAGCAGCCTCCTCGTAGCAGCAAATGTCAGAGAGCACGACTGGGGTCAGGAAGCTGAACTCTGTTGTACCTTTGGCTGCGTTAATAAAAAAGTGCAGGAGTTGAAGGCACAAAAAGGGATGGTGGAAAGGCACTAAGAGACTCTGAGCACTCAACATCTGCCCTGCAAAGTGGACAGGTTACAGGGCTGGGTAAGAGCAGCACAGGCAGGAGGGGGTCCAGTGTATGAAGGAGGCAAATCCTGCAAGAAAGACAGTGCCTGATGCAAACAGCTCCTGACTAACTCACACCTCAGACCAAGGTCAGACACATCCACACAGGGACTCCTGCTCAGCCCAAAGGCTCCAGAGGAATCAGGACACACCAGAGCCTGGGCTTGACCTTGGGGCAAAGAGAGAAATTCCTCCTTCTGGTGAAATCCTGACCCTCTAAGGTGAGTTGCACTCCCAAATCCCTTACCACTTTGTTGGGGGTTAGGATTTTTCCTTTTGTTCCTTTCTTTCATGGAATTTTGTCCCATCTGTTGCTAAGAGACAATAACGACCAGTATTTAAGACAGATTAAAGAAATGGCCAAAGTAGGGGAAGGGTGCAGCTGGTACTCTCTTACCTGTGGGGTTTTCTCTTCTGTCAGATCGGTGGGGAGACAGGCGGCGGCCATTGTGGGGAGAATTCACCACCACGGTGAGGGGTGAGGCTCTGGCTCCTGCTGTCTGCTCCTACAGCGAGCGAAGCTCTGCTTGTGGGAGCAGCTGTTGCACTGGAACCTTATTAACACCCTATCTCAGTAAAAAAAGGACCCTCACCATCTCGGGTCCCTCAGGGGAAACTCCTTTCGGCCTCCAGAGGAGCCTCTCCAGGCCGTGTTCAGGAGCTCGGCTGCTGCAGCCCAGCCCTGCCATTTCTCTGCCACTGCTCCGGGTTTTCTGGGCTTTACACTCCCTGCTGGACACCCCACAGTTCCTGCTACAGCTGCAGAGTTTCTGATATATTTATTTTGCTACTCTGGGTCTGCTCACCCCTGCCCTCCCAGCGCTTTGCTGCTGCAGCCCATTTCCCCCGGCACCTTGCCCGCCATTGCCTCATGAGGGAGAAACGCGGCCGAGCCCGCGCCACAGCGCCCCCTGCTGGCCCGGCGGTACCGCCCTGCCCGGCCGGGAGCCAGCAGCGCCCCCTGTGGCTGTGCCCGGAACTGCACCCATGGGGGAGCGCCCGGGCTGGGTTTGGGCTCTCTCGCTGTTGTTTGTTTTCCTTGGCACACTGACTAATAAAAAACTCATTCCTCTGCCCATCTCTTTGTCTGAAAACTCCGTAATTTTAAAGTTATAATAATTGGGAGGGAAAGGGTCATGTTCTCTGTTCCAAGGGAGGTTTCTGCCTTGCTTGGCAGACACCGGTCTTTCAAACCAAGACAGTTTTAAGGCTCAGTCTTTCTCATTGCCTTCACAGAAAGTGAATTGGAGTCCAGAGAGAACTCATCAGGGAGCAGCTAAATATTGATGATTGTTGATCCTTTGAGGCCTGCAACCAATTTTATGCATTTTCTGTCATTGCTTCAAGTAGAAATAATCATTGTATTCTGCCATGTTGAGAGGAAGGAGTTACACTGAGATCAATTCTGCTGATCAATGTTCTAATACAATATTATTCTGTGGGACAATTTCAGCATTTAACATTTTCTGGTAAATGATTTCCCATTGCCTCACACAGGGTTCAAAATAATCATTAGCACTAGTTCAAACTGTTAATGAGGTTAAGGGAGATCCTGAATCAGCAGAGCAGAATCTGTGACCCTGGGAAGCTTTTCCCCTCCTGTGCCCTCTGCTCCTTCCATTTTGGTAAATTGACCAACTCTTCCCAGCAATTTGTAAGAAATACATTTTCACTGGTTAATTTTCCACTGGAACTTGATTCATCCAACCAACAAACTTAATTTGTCTGCAAATTGTGCTCTGTGTGGCACCTTCAGAAAGAGCAGCACTATCTTTTTCTAAGCAATGCAGAAATATTAACATTTACTCTTGGCATGGTCCTTCATTCTCTCTGTACACAGCCTAGGAGACCTTGGTCCAGCAAAACCAAACATAGTCCAAAGAGGCTTTGCCTGCAGAAAGCTCCAGGTTTTTTGAGGACAGAAGTGCCAAAGCCAGTAAAAGCTTTCCCCAATAATTCCATTCTTAACTTCAGGGGATTTCTTTGTTGTTGCCTGAGGAAATTAAATTCTTGACAGGTTGGGAATAGAGGAGAAGCTTGTACGTAAGATCCCTGGTCCTTCTGGCAGCTTTCCTGCCAACCTCTGGAGCAGCAGCCAAACCTCCCAGAAGAAGAGAAAGCAAAACCTGGCCCATGAAACCACCTGTGAGGGCAGGTGGCACCAAACCAGACCCAGCACAGAGGCAGGAATGCCCATTCTCCACTCCTGGGTAACTTTGCCTGCAGTCTGAGCTCTCCTGGGAGTTGTGCTGGAATGGAAAATGTACCAGGTGTGAAGCACAGAGCTGCAAATTCGCTAAAAGTGGTAAATCACAAACATTTCCATCACAGAAAGACTGGAGGAAGTTGCAGTGCCCTGCAGGTGAGGAAGGTGAGAAGTAAATGACAGATGGACAGGTGAGAGGTGTGGCAGGACTGGGTGAAACTCAGCTGCTGGGGGATATTTCCAGCCTCATGTGGAAACCCCACCAGTACAGCACCACTGCTTTGCTTCATGCCACAGCCACCCCTGCCTTCCTCCTGTCACTGCAGCAATCCAAGAGAGCAGGAATTTACAGGTTCCAGCACTGGCTGAGGAGCTGCTTGATTTAAACAGTGAGACAGGAAACACATGGGAAAATGTCAAAGAAAATGAGCCATTATCAGAAAAGCCCTCACACATTTATAATTGGAAACATTTATATATGGAAATCACCTCAAAATTACAGCACTTGCATATTTTGCTATAGGTTACCCACTCAGGGCATTGAGTGAATTTCTTTGTGTACAAATTCCATCAGCCTGTGATATATTTATTTTTAAATCTGGTAGCCTTGCTACATGTCCGTAGTTCTCTGATTACTGACTTGCCCTGAATTGTGGGTCTCATGCCAAGAAAATTCTATTTTCTGACAGCAAATGACACAGCTCCACTGCTGATTGATTTCCATAGGTACAGAGTGTGTGCTGTGTGTGTGAGAGTGAGGACTGAGGCATCAAAAATGTTGTTCCTAAAATATCAAAAGTAGATCGATGAAGACATCTGGACTGCATGACACTTCTGGCTGTCTTTGCTAGGCAATGCAACACTTAATAAAACCAAATTACACAGATGTTCCTAGAAAACTTTCAGTCCTGCAGCAAATTGAATAAACTATCGATGTTTCAAACAAAATCTTTCTTCATTCTTATTCCAAAATTTTTCAAGTGAGGCTAACAACAATCCTTTCTTTGTTTCTCACCAAAACAGGATGAATATGGACAAATTTCTAAAGGCAAACCTGTCCTTGAGGCCAGGCACGGGCCCCAGAGGGCCAACACATTTCAGATTTCATTTCAAACCAAGGCCCACAATGCAAGAGAAGGTGACCCTGCTGAAATCAAGGACAGACTGTGCTCTGTTTGAAGATCATGTATAAGCTACACTAATGTTCCTGGGGATGGAATATTTAAATGCAGAATCCTTTCACTTTTCTCACATTTCAAAAGGAATCACAGCAGTGTGTTTCACAGCAGCTTTCTGAAAAGAACTGCAAAAAAGACAACACAGGAAACTTTTTTTGTAATGATGGGGGCTGATCCTCACCTCAAGCCACTCGTTTAAACTTCCTGTCACCTACTCCAGATTGCAGAAGTTCGGGATCAAGCCCAATTTCTGGATGTTGAATGTCCAGAGAAACTTTCTATTAATGACACACAGTAAAATGCACTTTCCAGTTCCTGGGATTCACACTGTGGCCTGGAGATAGAAGATGGGAGCTGGAAACAAAGGTTTTCCCTACATTATCAGAAACTATTGAAGAGGGCTACTGTTTATATTAAGGCAAATATGGCACAGCATTAGCAGCATTTGATGAAAAGGTAATTTGAGATGCTTTTAGTAGTGCTTTTGAAATGAATTCTGTTTAAGCTGGACATTTGTCAAAACATGACACCTGTGAGTGCAGGTATGGTGACATCAGATCCAAGACCTGCACCAGAGCTGCTTCAGCAGAGCTCCTGGGCACTGCACTGCTGTACCTGAAAAGGTTTCATTTCTTCACCAATCTCCTTATAATGTGTTTAATAGACATTATTTTATTTTTAATCAGAAAAAAGATGTCTTTACTTGACTCAATTTACATCTTTGCATCATAAGCAAGGTTATCTTCTAGTTTTGCACATGGATTTCTGGACATCACAGTAATAAAAGTAAATCATAGCATTCAGAAAGGGAAAATCTTGATAAAAAGAAAGAAAGGTTTGAGGTTAGATAGATTGATTAAATAGTTCCTCTTGACTTACAGCATTAGAGAAAGTGAGGCTTCCAAAAGTGAATACCTATTTTAGAAATACTGAGCTTAAGATAAACTATTCAAAAACATTTTTTGATCAAATCTGCAATGGACTGAAGTTGCATGGAAAAATCTCCCCTGGGAGCTTTAAAACTCCTCTATGAAAATGGAAAGCAAGTGCAGCACCACACAATGCGAAGGGGAATGCTGTAATCCTGAGACAGAGAGGAAAAGGGAATGTCTGTAGACTCAGTTCCAAGCACACCAGGTTCTCAGGGATGCCTCCATGGCTGCTTAGAAGAGCTCTGTCCCTGATTAGCTTGGTGACATCTGACTAATCCCCTCCCCTGTACTAAGAGTGTTAACAGATGCTTTTACAGCCAACATCATCTTCTTTCCCTTAAAACAATTAGGGAATCAGAAATGAAAGCTGATTTGCCAACTGACTCTATTGCAAACATCAAATTTCCACAGTGTGCCCTCTGGGCACCTTTAGTTCACTCCTATTACCCATTGTGCCCTCCCACACTCTTTTGTTTCCCTTGTCCCATGAAGAATTTCCCTTCACTATCAGCAACTCCAACTGCCAGAGGGCAGGGCTGGATGGGATATTGGGAAGGAATTGCTCCCTGTGAGGGTGTAAGGCCCTGGCACAGGTGCCCAGAGCAGCTGGGGCTGCCCCTGGATCCCTGGCAGTGCCCAAGGCCAGGCTGGACAGGGCTTGGAGCACCTGGGACAGTGGAAGGTGCCCCTGCCATGGCAGGGCTGGAATGGGATGGGATTTAAGGTCCCTTCCAACCCAAAGCATTCCAGGATTCCATGAACTCACTCTGCAGATCATTTATTACTGTGGCATGTTAACACCACTCAGATATGGTGCACAGCCACAATTCTCACCCAAGATGATGGAAATTGGAACACTCACCCTGTTTGATATCCAGGCTCCTGCTGCAAAGTTGTTGGTTCAATAGGAAGAAATTACTTCTTTTTCAAAGTCTCAGAGTGATTTTTTGCACAATGTGGCATCTTAGTATTTTTACATTTTGGTGTAAATGATTTATGCTTCAGAGTTGTGAGTATTTTATATTTTAACATAAGTGATTGCTTTCTACAAAATTTTGAGAGTTCTTCCGTAACAGAGCACTGTCAGTTTGCATTAAGCTCCAGAGTAATTGACTTTTTTTTATAGTCTCCATCAGAAATGGATGTAGTTGCAGAAAATCCATGGAATAATATATCTTTATCCTACTACGAAAGGTGGAATATGTGCCACAAAACCCAAAGTTAATTGGGAACAAAAGGAATGACAACTTCCTAAAATTCCCATCCAGCAAAACCATTCCCAGGAATTCCCTGGCATTTGAGAAACCAACATCAACGATCACAAGTAGACTAATAGAATCATAGAATCACAGAAGCTCAGAGCTGGAAAGGACCACAAGGATCATTGAATTCCAGCTCCTGGCCCTGCACAGGATCACACCATGTGCCTGGAATGGTGTTTCTTATGTCAGGCTCACGTGGTATTCCCTGTGTGAATGCCATTGGTATTGTTCAGAGGCACTGCTAAAAGGATGGAATAATTACAGACAGGCATTCCAAAAGTTCTCATAAAAGAAATGCACATTAAGCACAGGAAGATGCTGAAAGCACTGTATACTCTGGGCCAAATTCCATCTGCCAAATGCTTCCACCACTCATTCCTGTGCTGCAGGAGATGGGGAGTAGTGAGCTGTAAGTAAGTGCACCCAGTAGCCAAATGCCTCCTCCTGCTTGGCCAGGTTGCTGTATTTATGGCATCCATGGCTGTTGCTATAAAAGGCTGTGGGAGCAGAGGGAGGCGGGAGCAGGGCCCACGATGCCTCAGCCAGCCCAGGCCACTGCCAGCACCAGCTCGTCCTTCCCAATCCCTGAACAGAGACAAAACCCCTTGAAAAGAGTGCCTCACTCCAGCTTCCAAAGTGCTCCCCTGCCACTACTGAAACCAAGAGGTGGAAAGACAAAGAAAAACCATAAGGAGATTTCCTGAGGATCTTATTGATGAGTGTTTTATTATCTGCAGCATGGATGGCTGGGATGGGGTTAACTCCTCTCAGCTTGGATCATGCTGTGGTTTAGGTTGGTGACCAAGCCAGTGCTGACCATGCTGACATTTCAGCAACTGCTGAACTGTGCTGGCACAGCACCAAGGCTTGCTCTGCCCCTCAGGAGCACTCACATTTGTTTTATCTCAATCCACAAGTTTTCTTTCTTTGGTTCTTCTTTCTTCTTATCCCATCCCATCTGACAAAGGGATCACTGCAGGGATCAGTGAAAGGGGAGGCACTGGGTTAACCCACACCCCTGCTGTGTTATCATGTGTCATCATGTGTCATCATATGTTATCACGTTACTGTGTGCTATCATATGTTATTCACATGTTCTCATATGCTACCATGCATTATCATTCTGTTGTAGCACTTCAGCCATCCCTGCAGTGCAAGTGATCAGTTTTATTTCTATTTTCAGTCTATAAGATGCCTAGAAAGGAGAAAAGGGCCACTGGCACTGACAGCTGGCAGGAGGTTGCAGTTGCTCCTTTTTTAGGCAAGAAGGAATCTGGCTGGTAATGCCCCACATGTGACTGGTGGCTTCCCAGACATCCAGAGTTTGTGTGGGAGCTGCTCAGGGAAGGTCACAGCCAGAGGAATACAGAAAGGAAGCAGAAAGAGATGCTATTTCAGATTTTGTATGTACATCAGAGCTCTTTCTAAAGGCCATCTCGGTTTAGATAACTTCTTTTCCTCTTCCTTTTCTCCTGGGCTTTAAAACTTCCCCAGAGTACAAGAGAAATCTGTTAATGGGAGAAGGATGTAAAGGAGTGATCAAGAAAACAACTTGTGGGCTGGATCAAGTTGACCTTCAAGGTCCTTTCCAAACCATTCTATGATTCCAATTTCAATTTTAAACCTGTTCCATTTCACACACTTGTCTTCTTTCTGACCCTATTGATTTCCATGAGTTAACCTGGCTCAGCACATGCCTGGACTACTCATGAACTGCAAAGTGCTTTGGAGGGGAAAATCTTCCAGAATTCTGTGTCTTCCTAGTTCCATAAACCGCAAATGCTCTGTGTGCCCACACCCTCATTCATCCCAGGGATGCACAGGCCCCTGTTTGTGTTCAGTGCAAGCATCCCCAGCAGCACAGGAGGGTTGGGTCACAGAGCATTGTGGAAGAGCCCTGGTGCCTCCAGGCCATGCAGGATCAGTGCAGACAGCCATCACCCACTGAGGTGCATCCCAGCAGGAGCAGGATTTGAAAGGGCGTCCAGACACATCCTGGAGGAATTGTGCTGGTTTAGAGCAGCTGGGGACCAGCCTGACTTTGCTAAAGGAGGGCAAATTAATGGACTAAACTTTGCATGGCTCTTTCTTTGAACTCAACAAAAACCTATGGTTTTTGTGCTTTTTTTCTGATCCTGCTGAAGCTCCCAGCCATCCAGGCCATTAGCATGAGCACCATGAGGAGCTCTGCATCCAGTGCTTCCTTCTGTGTCTGCAGTCCCAGTGTGCTTTTATACTGATCCAACAGAGACTGCCTAAAGCAGCCAGAAAAGCTTTTTCTGCTACACTAGCAACAGTCTAAATCTTTTCCCAACCATAATGCCTGCATAATTTTTTCTCTGATATTTATTAAGCCCCTTGAGACATTATACAGCTACAGCATTCCCCCCTTTTTAACTTTATGCTATTTTCATTCCTTTATATGAGCATTTTGTTTCTCCTCCTTCTCCTGCACTGATTCCAGAAGTCCTTCCCTTATTTCATTACTGCTCCCCACCAGCATCTTTGCAAATCCTTCAGCATCAGAGGTTGGGAGCAAACACAAAATGATGGATGGGAGATGAGAACTGACCTTTCCACCTTCCCACCCAGGGTGTCTCTCCAGTGTCTTCAGGCTCAACAGCCACCCACTGGCTTCATCTGTGTCACCAGCTGAACTGACCTGCTTCTAGGGCTGCTGTCCCTCTGCCCTCCCACTCCTGTGTCCCAAGAGGTTCTCAATGAACAAGCAAAGGCACATTTCCTCTCAGATGTCCCCTTTAGATGGGAACAAAGGATTCAAATATTTTCCCTATGTTCTTCACTGGCAGAAGATGTATGCAGTCATCTCCAATGCATATGAAAGGAAAAATTTCAAAGTGTCTCCCACTGTCATTTCAATTCTATAATTAATAACTATATGCAGAAAGGCCTTCCACACCATTTTCTCGCTGTCACACATCCCAAATCAGACAGAGAAAAAGAATGTCCCCTGATAGGGAGTATCTATGTCCTGCTATAGCATTTCTCCTAATTTAGGTTGCATTATTGATGTACAGGACTCTGTACTTGAATAATGTAACAGTAAGGCTCTCACAGAAAGCACCAGCACTGGCTTTAATGTGTGTCTATAAAGATAAGAAAAATGTATTTTAAAAGTCCAGCAGCTTTCAAACAATATATTTTCAAGTTACAGGAATACTCACCACAAGGAATTTAAAACTGAGGTGAGAAGGGGGGGCATAATTTCTTCCAAAATGCTAATAAGGTACTGCCTTATAAAGTGAAAAAAAATCAACAAATCTGACATATGAACAAACATTATGAATATTCAGGAAGGTTAAACCACTGATACAACGTTTTCTAGGAGTGGACAACTTTTGCACTGATCACACAAGCCATTCTTTTTCTTCTCATCATGAGCACACTGCACTGTGGTGCCGGTGTGCTGCTGGAACATATGTGTGGAATTGCAGGGATTGTAATTCATCCAGATGGCAGGAAGCTCTGGAATTGTTACTCCTATGCTACAGATGTTTAACAATCCAACCATATGGCTCCAATAAGGCAGCCTTGTCAAAGAGTACAAAAACTGCACCAGACACAGAGCCCTGTAAATGGGAATGCAGTCCTGAGGTGGGAATGTTCCTGTGGCTGCACTATAAATGCACACATCCCACAAGGAAGCTGGCATGGCTATTGCAATTACAGAATTTATGAAACATTATTTAAACTCCTGAAAACAATCAGGTCTCATATTTGCATAATTTCCCCAAGTCAGGTATTAAAAGAACATTCCTCATTTGTTTTGAAATTCATTAAAGGCATCAAACAAAGGTGAGTTGAAAAGCTGGGTAAATAAATACATGTTAATACAACAATGTCCCCAGCCTCTGGCCTGAGGGGAATGCCACTGTGGGTAAAAACTGAGATTCAACCAGTGAGACCAACAGTTTCTTTAGAAAAGGATTTGTCAAAGTCAGGGAGCCCTGCTGATGCTTGTGACAATTGTAATGTGGAAAGCTGAATGTTGAGAAACAATCTGAGATCAATAATATCTTGGCCAAGAAAGGAAAGCACCATGAAATGGTCCATCTATAACTCTACTGAATTTTGGCAGGTTTGAAAGACAGAAAAATGGCAGCAAATCAGATTGTTAAATCACTAATCCTGTCATTATTACATCCTGTCACATTGCATAGATTTAGACACTAGAAAAAGAGTGTAAGGTAGGAGAGTGAAGAAAACACTTAAAAGCTCAACTCCATCTGTGGAGAAAAGGTGAATTCCCAAATTTTGTTTCATGGTTGGTGCTTTTCTGCCCAAAAGTCAGCTGGCAGTAGCTGCTGCTCAGAGTCCCATCTGCCTTCCCTCTGATGTCAGGTCTCTGACCCTTTGTTCCCCACAAGAAGTGTCTCCTCTGTACAAATCTGTTGTGCAAGAATAAGATTAAAATGGACAGACTGAACAAAGCATTGGTGTCTCAGACAAAAATGCATCCATTTAGCACACAGGGCATCTTTCCACCTGACATATTCTTAAAGGGAACTATTCAATTACCATCTCCTCACAGGCTAAAGAGCACAAAAGAGCCATGTAATATTCTTTTTCTCTTTTTTTTTTTTTTTTGAGCAGCAAAGTATTCAGAGCTGCTTTATCTACCACAGATACTAATCTAGGCAATATAATTTTAAAACATCCTTACAAAAACCTTGAAGGGCAGTTGAACCCTGTGGTTGTTTAAAAAAAGATTTTCTGCAGTTTATGCATTTGCTCTGCCAAAAGCTTACCTTAGCATACAAAGTACAGTAAATCATAGCTGCTCTGATTTACTGCCCAGACTGTGCTGTTTGTTTTCAGGGACAGCTCAGGGAAAAGCTCTGTCAACTGTAAGAACATTCAGAGAAGGGGAATCGTTTTGCAAAGCTCCCACAATGGTAACAACATTTCTAAGATATCAGTGGAGGGGAAAAAAATGCAGATGTGCATTTGCAGCATTTTTCAGGGGGGATTTTTTGAATACCACTGCAACCCCAAAATATTTCAGGCCCTTTGGAGGCACAAAGACAATTTCATACCCTAAAACTGTTTAGCCTAAGTGTTAATGGGCTGGCCAGTTGTATAATTTACCAGGCAATCAGTTAAATTATTGGACCTTGTGCCTGAATTCCACATTTTATTTGGGTAGCAGCCCATACAGATGCCAAAAAGGCAAAGAAGACACCAGAGAAGTGGCAGAGCAAGAAGCTCTGGATCAACATGATTATTTAGAACTGAGGGTAGATTTTATTAGACTTAATCTATTTAGTAAGCCCCAACAGGAGGACAAAGATAAAGCCATATATCTGACATCCTTTTGAAAGTTAGTAAATGAAAAGGGAGAAGATCAAAACAGTAGCTGAAAGCCTTCACTTCTGTTTTAAAATCCAAGAAACAGTCATTAATAGAGATTTAAACTCAGCCCTCTCTAGTCTAAACATGTCACTGTTAATTACAAAGCCATTTAACTTTTGCAAGAAATAAAGACTGCTATTAATGAAAGAAGAACCAATTAGCCTTTAATCTACACACTGTTTTTTAATCAAACTTTCTTTTGATCATCAGACTCACTGCAGGATTTATCCCTCCTCCCCATGTTGTAGTGGCTTCCATGATTGCTAATGGAATGGATTTTAAAGGGCTGGCTGAGCAGGGGGAGCCCTCTCTGCAGGGCTGGAGCTTCCCTCCCTTCCTGCCAGGGACAGCTCAGGAAAAGCTCAGAATCTGGTGTCCTCACCACTCCTGGAGCAGCTGCCTTTAGAGGAGCAGCACTGAATGCGTCTGGAGGAACGTGGGACAGGAGCACTGGACAACCTCGTTAGGAAACAACAAAAAATACCAGTGTAAAGAGAAGTAAGAAATGGGATGGAAAAAGGCAAAAGCAGAGAATGCCTCCAGGAATGAAAATAGAATTTACTGCTGACTGCAAAGGATGATGAATGAGAGAATTTGCTTGTTGGCACAGGAACATATTGTGGAAAAACAAAACAAAAGAAATGGGATCAGGGCTTGATGTGTTACAAACCAAAGGGGTGACACGTAAAGGATCCCATTAGCAAAATATTGGGCCTCCAAACTGTTGCTTGAGGGCTCAGAGAATTTCAAGGAGGTTTTCTGTTTGGTTTTGGGTGTTTTTGCTGTGTGGCTACTTGTAGTAGCAAAATAATAAGTCCAAGCGTCTGGAATCCATCATGATGGAGAAGTTCTTCCCTGACATCATTTCCCCCTTGGCTGCTGTTGCTGCTGTGATCTCCGGGAAGGACAGAGAGCAGATGTCCCTGAGCACACACCAGGCTGATAATGAAATCCAAGAGCCTGACTCCTGCACATGTAAACAGCAGAGAGAGTGTAACTATTATCTGCTCTGTGTCAAACACGGGGCTCTTGGTCTGACCAGATACCTGCTGCCTGCTCTGCATTAGCAACATTTCAGTGGATGCTGTTCTTTCTCCACCACAAAAAGATAAAATTTGCCTGGCAGCAGCAAAACACTAAGTATTAACACTAACAAAAAAACCACTTCAAAACAAATGTTAATATCTTCAAAGAATCAGAAAGTCTGGAGAGATTTATTGTTGTGACAGTACGGTAATTAAAAAAAATTAAAAATAAAAAATCAATAGCTTGTAGGAAGAAAAGGATAATAAATATGCTCTGTGACAGACAGGATTCTGAGTCACGAAATTCAAGACTGTAATAAAAGTATGTGGAACAACTGCTGACATGGTATTGACACCTGGGATGTCAATAGGTAGGTGCACACTTACCACAGGAAGGATTCCAGCAAAGACAATAGGTTGCAATAAATGTTTTTCAGGACTTGACTAACAGCATTTTGCACTTCAAAAGATCAACTTATTACACTTTCTGTAAAATAATTCTAATGCCTTATCTCAAAGGGCTGGTGATTTTTCACAGCCCAAACCCCTTGAATGTAACTATTTGGAATAAAGGTCACTGATAATGAGATCAGGGTCCATTCATGGTTTTCAGCTGCTCATGCATTACAATATGAGTTACAGGAACTCAGATAAAAACATCAACAGAGTTAAAAGAAATAGCTATAAAGCACAGTGCCAAAATATTTGAAATTAGCTAGATAATTGTATCATTTTCACATTTTTTCCATGGCACTATAAGCCTGTTAATAAAATTTGGATTCTGATGCTGATCAGAATCTCTTTGTGTTTTTCTGGTGTCATAATCTCACAACAGAAGATTTAGACAAGAGGTCCCATCTCCACTCTCCTTCTGAGCACATGCAGAACACTCAGAAAGCTGCAATACTGAAAACATGTGACACTAATGTACAGGGTATTTTTAATTAACAAAGCTCTTAGGCAAGCTGAAAGATCCATTTTGATTTTTGTCCCCCCTCATATTGACCTAAAACACTCCAGAGCTCTGTATTTATTTATACAGTAGAGTTGGGAGAAAGTTCTTCTGACATTTGAGAAGCTTTAAAAAGTTTAATTGTTGACAGGAACCATTGTGCAAAAAAAAAAAAAAAAAAAAAAAAAAAAGATATTTTAACTCATTTAACTCTTGAAGTAAGAGCTTTCAAAGGTAAGAGGCAAACCTTTACACTGCTGCTTAAATTATGTGATAGTTTATTCCTGAGTGCTCTCAGTTCCCCTAATTCCTCAACATTGGTGAATACTTGCATTAATTACTCCCCAAAGTAAGCTCTGATTCAAGAAGGCACTAAGGGACTTCATTAACTCCCTCCCCAATGACTTCAGCCAAATTTTCCCTCTGTACTTGAGATGCACAAATCCAAACCACCCCGAAATATTCCATCCCCGCAATTCTGCCTGCGACCAGCGCCGGCTGAAAGCCCTGAAAATCAACCCTAATGCAACAAATGCTGAATTTGTCCCCAGCTGCTGCAAGGCCCCAGAGGAGGTGCCAGGGCCCTGGGTACGTACGGATGCAGTAGTCCCCACTCTCGTAGTAGCCGGGGCAGCACTGCGAGCGCCGGCGGTACATGGTGCGCAGCCCCCTGCGATAGGCGGTCTTGTAGCTGATCCTGCAGCACGAGACACAAACCATGGGACACTATTGAAAATCAATGCCTCCTGCTGCAATGATATTTGTGTTAAATTATAGTAAGGCTAGCATTCAATAATTATTTTTAAATGCATGAAAGCTTTTTGATAATAAACGCCACAATAAGGGAGGAATCGATACTTGTTCTGAAGCTTGAAATATGACTCGTGTTATGAGCTCCGTGCTTGTGACAGCCACTGGAGCTCTTCCTGGGGCAGCTGCTGTCTTAAAACATTTCCCCAGTCCTGCTGCAAGGGCAAGGAGTTTCTTCAAGAATAAATGATTTATTTTTGCACATCAGCAAGGTCAGATCTCATCAGTGGAAGGAACAGAGTCTTCTGCAGAGACCACTGTGTCAGCTGCTACACAAAACCTTACCACAGTGGCAAGTGCTCTCAATACACAGCTTGAGAAGTTAACCCCAGGTGAATTGTTCCTGCTTTCTAACCCTCCCAAGGCACCTCTACCTTGCAAAGTGTCATTATAGTCCCACCACAATACTGTGGTCCACAGAAATTAAAGTGTTTAGCATTCTGAAGCATTTCTATATTTATTCATAGCATTAGCAAGGATACCACCATAGAAAGGTAATATTTAACTGCATATTTAACAGCAAACACTTCAAAACAGCTTTGCTAGTTTATGGAAATTACCTCAATTGAACAGAATCTATTGTCCCTCATGTTGGATAAACTGATCGAATTTACTCTGCTGCATTCCAATCTATACAATATTCCAGAAAGCTCTGCAGCTCTGCTCACTTCCAAACACTGGAACACAGCAGCCAAAAAGCCAAGTCCCACTGGGATGGTGTTGAACAGCCAACTTGCAACTGAATTCATGAGACTTGAGATAAAAAAAGGCTTCTAAAACCCCCTTGAAAGATTGTGAATATTAGTGGATATTTATTAGGATACTTTGGAAGCAGAATGAATAGAACAGAAATATCCTGCAGCCTGGGAAAAATTAACTCTTTGGTACAAGTTTTCATTCAGTCCTAGAAACAGACTCATCTTCATTTTACCTGATTTTCAGTGCAGAATTGGGTGCACTAATTCTAACACAGATCCATTTCTAATTATCACTCAAATGCCTCATTATTTACAATTTAGGAGGTGTGTGGACTTCCTTTTAGAAACCTGGACATGCACCAGTCACTTGGAAAAGAGAGTTGGTCACATCTGGTCAGGGAACAGACACTTCCAATCCCATGGCAGGGCCAGTGGAATGATACATTCTCCTGGGTGGCCCCATGGGGGACTGACTATCACTTATCTCACTCAAAATTCAGGCAAAAATCTCTGTATTTCTACTCAATGCCCTGGAACTCCAAACACACACCTTTGTGTACACAACTGTATTGGAGCACCACAAACATTTTGGGTAAACAAGAGGTGTGTGAGGAGATGAGAAGGCAGCAGGAAGCTCAGGTTTATGAGGACGAGCTCTTACCTGTGCCTGGTGCACTTGAACCAGTTGAGGATGTCTGTGCATCGTGTGTAGTAGATCTGGTCAAAGGGGTGAGCGTAGGACTCCTGCACGGTCACGGCGTAGCTGAGGGTGGACAAGGAAAGAGGTGAGAGGCTGGGAAAAGCTGCAGTTCCCTGTAGCTGCTGCTCATGGAACTCCAGTATGAAACATGTTTACATCAAGAATCATAGAAATTTGGGTATCAGCAAAGAGCAGCAAAGGGCTTCCTTCTGCTAGACCTCTTCCTGAAGTTTGGAAATGTTTGGCCTCGTGATATAGGCATAGAGATATCTCTGTGAGCAATAAACCATTCTCTTTTAGTAAAAAAAATATTACTAAAATTCATGGAAATTTAGAAGGTGAAAAGTGAATGGATATGGGCAAAACCTGGGCAATTTGGTAAGAAATCACAGAGCTCCATCAGTAGCAAGAACTGAGCAATCCTCCCAAAACACCATTTAGCCATGCAACAGGTTCTATGTTCGTTATTGTTTGGGCCTCTCACATGATCCAAGAACCCAAATCTCATGTTGGGACCAGTGGTGGCAGAGCAGTGCCCCACAGCAGGTGTGTGCAGTGCTCAAGGACTCCTCTGCCAGGTGCTGATCTGGAGACAGGCCACACTTTATCAGACCTACATCATCTTTGGATAACAATACACAAATCACCCTGGGCAGGTCAGGACCCAGGAATTAGATCCTCTAGGTCACTCATTATATGGATTGTCTTAATTCTGCAGCTGATTTCCCTCTCATCAGCAGGACTGCAGATGTGATTAAGCCCTGGGAGATTGCACCCACAAGGCAATACCAAGATATTTGCTTGGAGGGACTGAGTGGCTTGAAATCGAAGATTGGGCTGTTCCTGCCCTGCTTGTTGTGTCCCCTCTGACAAGCCAAGGTTTCCCTGGATGCTGCTTTGCCCTCTTTGCTGGCTTTGACAATAATGTTTTTACTTCTGCTAATGCCAAAATATAAAATATTTACATTGCTCATTATTAATGTAAGACAGTAACACTTGCAAATCTCAATTATTATTTTACGATCCCGTTGATTATCCAGCAATAGCCCTAACAATCTTTTCCCTTTGATTTATTAACATCTAACTAACAAAGTCATCTTGGTCAGTACAACCAATCAATTTTGGTATTTAATTTTTGTTTCTCCTTGATTGGGTCTCTAGGTTGCTGACTTTCTTCAGACAAAATCAATATTTTATTCCTGTGCTCTGAATGCACTTCCAGCACGCAGACTGCAAAATCCTTTTCCTGCACAGTTTTTGCTTTGCAGTTGCATTATCTACAATGAGTTAATTCTCTAATTAAGGCCTCAAAACATAGTCATTAAAAACAATTCTATTTTTACCTTTGTTAAGGGGTGTATTTTGCTGAAGTGTACAGCAATTCAGATTTGTGTGGAATTGAACCAGAGAGCAGGACTGGAAATGTAGCAAGTTAAACTGAGAAGTACAGGACCTTTAGCCTCTGCAAACAGCCCCTGTTGAGCGTGAACCCCATCAAAGGCTGTGGGTTTCTCTGTGCTCACAGGAACTGGCCTGCTCAGATCCACTTTTAGGACCAGGACACTGGAACAAGAGAGAGAACAAGAAATTCCAGGGCCTTTCATGTTCAGTGCTTTCGTTCACTCTTTGATGCCGACATGAATTTGGCAGGAAGAGCCCTGAAGTTCAGGGCAGACAAAAACAGCCAGGATGTTGCAGCAGAAGAGCTTCAAACTTTCTTGCTGGACAACAAGCAGAAAAAAACAGGACAGAACAAGGCCAGCATTTCTGTGGCTCTCTCCATGATGGATGCAAACATTTCAGTGCACTCCTGTAGCTCAGACTCTGGAGGAGCTTCCCAAAGGGCACAGGGGGATGTGGTCAATAGCTGCAGCCCTAGAACCAATTCCTTGGGATGATGCAAACCCTCCAAGGCACTCCAAAGCACTATTTCTCTAAAGCAAATCTCTTTGCTGAGATGTGGTGCTATTTACCAAACTACGGCTCTCAGCTTGCCTTCTAAATGTAAAAATATGAAATGGATGATTAAAAAAATAAAAGTTGGCAGGTTACACATTACCTTTCCCAGTGACTACAAACATTTGGATCATCTGGATTTAGGGACAGAGAAGTTTTGAGCAGGAAAGTGAGAATAAGCCCTCTCAGAATCCACTGGAACAGCACAGGTGCCACCATTGTTGTACCTGGAGAAAGAGAAGAAAGTAGAGCCATTAAAGACAATTTTGAAGAAAATATCCTTCTAGGCCTTTTCCTCCTTACTTTTGTGCAAATCCAAATACTGTGGAGCTATTCAGAAAGTGAAATACTTGAAAAAGCAATCAGCTAAACAGTAAAATGCTTTAAAAGTTCAAATCCATTCTAAAAGGAATTTATACATTTAAACCTAATAAAAGCAATGAATTTGATGATTAAGCCACCCAAGATATTGATAGCCCAAATGATTCTTCCAAAGAACATTTCTGATACTGATTATTTTTATGACAGGCTGTCTGTACTGACAAATAAATCACCGAGGTATTAAAGCAATCTATTCTTCCATCAACCTACAGGCAAGTGGGAGAATACCCAAATGCCCCCTTTGATTTATTTAAATGGGATTTACAGGTGTCAATATGGTCTGGATGTGAGACTCGTGCTTATTGCATGATGGAAGGAAAATCAATGCACTCCTCAAGCCCTGGATGGGGAACCACTGAGAATTACAGAGGTCAGTGCATTGGGGCACATTACACAGAATACTGAACATGAAATAAAAATATTTGCATTGAAGCTGGAGAGAGGTTGTACAAAATTCACTGGGTGTGGTTTCTTCATCACCTTCCTGTTACATCTGCTTGGGGCTTTGAAACCAAAGTTGTGGTGTTGGCCTACAAGTCTCAAATGACACCAATCAAAAATTCAAAATAGATAGAAAATAAAGTTGCTTTTTTTGTAACAGCATTAGAGGTGTTAATCTGTTAAACATTAAGTCAGGGAAAAGTATTTTTAAATATCCATTTCAGGCATTTACACGGACACATAATTCACCATTCAAATCAGAAGTCCTAGAAATTATTCCTGGCAACAAGATTGCCCTAAAAATAGATTATATCTTCATATGATCATCAAAAAAACACATGGCTCATTGCCTCAGGGTCCAGAACAGCAAAGGGATGTTAAGAGGTTTGCTCTGCAGGGCCCTGATATACAGCCCAGCATAAAGAAGCCATCACAAAGCAGAATGAAGAGCCAGGAAACTGCTCAGAAATTGCCTCCTGACCCAGAGCCTTCTTAGGCAGTTCAAGGACACCCATTGCCTTCAGTGGATTCAAGTCAAAATCCCAATGGGAGCAATAGCTCATCTTTTAAATTATTCCTAGAGCGCTGCAAAACCCAAAGATAGGTCTTAAGCCATGTAAGTCATATTAATGTTAATTAACATGATTTAATGCTAATGTTCCTCATGAAATGGTTTTAAGTTAAGGAGTGACCATTTTTTATCTGTGGGCTTTTCCAAAGTCCCACAGCAACAATGCAAAAGCTTAGTCTGGAAATCCAGAGGGCTGACAAGGCAAGGATGTATTTGTGGGAAAGCCAGTGCCTAGCCCTGCCCTGGGCACTGCATGTCCATGGAGGAAAAGTGTCTGCAGGGGCTGAGCTGCCAAAATTCCCAATGTTCCAACAGTCAGAGCTGTGGGAGAGTAAAGCTGAACATTCCCTGAGCACAGTATGGACAATGGATGTGAACAACCCAAGGATGAGGCTGCACAAACTGGCAGCCCTTTAACACAAATCCCTCCCAAAATGCCTTTATTTGTGACACTGGGCAGCACTGCAACAATGCCAAAGCACAGGGATAAGTGAAATTTGGCACTGTATTTCCAGGCTATAATTTACCTTTACCTTCCTTCTTCATCCCCTGCACCTTTGGTACAGGGCAGGGCTGAGCAAATGGGGCTGAAGGAAAGCTCCTTCTGATGGGCAGGTGTGGGCAAAGCTGCTCCAGGAAATGCAAATCTTCAGAGAGGGCTTAAATCTAAACTCAGTTCTGTGATCAGTTTGTTAACTTCTGGAGAGCATCAACAGCCTGGGTCTGTGCTACATTAATTACAGGCAGAAAGGCAGCCTGACTTGAAATCAGTAATTCATTGCCTGCATTTGCTTTCCATCAGTTATCAGGAACTGAAAGGTAAATAATAATTAATTCAAGCTAGAAATCAAGCTTCTCCCCCACTCCAATTTTTTCTCCTTCAGTACCAATTGAAGCCAGTGCCCTTGAGTTCAGGAGAAAGCAAACCTTCAAGAAAGATTTGCTTAGAATACACCAGATGCTAAGAAAGAGGCTCTTAAGATCACTCATTCTTGCTGAAAACTACCCATTCTTTATATTGAATTTTATATATCCTTTATATTAAAGTACTCCCTACAAAATAAAAATAAATGAGAATAGAGCCCTGCTGCCTCACTCACTCTAAAGAGAATGAGGTCTAAAGCAGCCCCATATTTGAATTCTATAGTTCTCAGAGACCTCAATTTGTTCTTAAGGAAATGATGCCTCAGTTTAGTTTTTAAATCAAACAAATGTCAAAGAATTATTTATAAGCCCTAACAGCACCCAGAATATTTTTTGCTATGTATTAGAAAGAGGTCCAAACTGTTTTCTAAACTTTTATTGCTAATGCTCTGTTATTATCTGTTTGTGAGGGAATTGCTTTGTGTCATTAATTTCTTAACTTTGTAAGTCAGATTGAAGATCAGAACCATCCAACTCCCCAAATCCAGCAGAACCTCATTCATCTCAAGTGTCTCTTTTTGTAACTCAAATGAAATATTTCACTTTGATCACTGTTAATAGAAAAGTCCTCACACCAAAATGGAATGGTTGCTATTAAAGGAGTCAGAATAAAACTCTAAAAATAGGAGCACACATATTAAAAACCAATATCAAAAAAGAATCCAGCAATGACATCCAATGCTGGGCATTCAGCTTCCACTGCTCACCACAGCACACAGGAAATTCCTGCCTCAAATTCAGTGTTTGGGGCAGATTCTCCAAGGAGGCAGCACCAGCCTTGAGGGGGACAATGCCTGTACCTTCATTAAAGCTACAGCCAAATTATTGCAACATTTCCAGTGTGCCACTCTCCCAGGACAGGCAGCCTGGGGGGCTGAACACCCAAATAAATGTCACAAAGGTGGTGTGTGCAATCCCCACATGGACTCTGAACTTTTGGTCTCTCCAGGCCTAATTTTTCTTTTCAGAAGGGAAAGAAGTCAATTTAGGTAAAATTTGGGAAGAGTCTTTCAATCCAAAGGACAACCAGGTGATTTTTCACAAGTGTCTCACTCTGTTAATTATAACAGATGAGGTATCTGCTAATCCTTAGGCCATTTTCTCCTATCTTCCTCCTTTTTGAAAAATTTCACGATTTCACCTACAATATTGATACAAGTCATTGGTTCCACAACAAAAGAAAGGAAAGCTCCAAATCCTAGCTACAGAAAATCTAGTGGGTGGCAAATCATTAATTTATTTGTCTGTGGAGTCTCTTTACAAAAAGCCTTCTTTGAGGAAACTGCTGGGGTTTGCAAAGAGACCTCGAGATGCAGATGTTCCTTTAAACCTCATGAACATCAGTGTGGAAAAAGCAGTACCCCTGCAGGTAGGACCTACCTGCAAAGAAAATAAGATCTCAAAGAACCCTTGCTGGCTGAAATAAATATCCCATAAACCTTTTTCTAGACATTGAGGACTTGGTTTTGGTAATGTTCTTGTGAAAAAAAGACCAGTGTGTACTTCAAGTGGCCGAGGAAAAAAAAAAGAAACTACAGGTTCAATTTCTCCTCTGCTTCCATGTCTGACAGGCTAGAAAATCT
Source organism: Ammospiza nelsoni (assembly GCF_027579445.1). Taxonomy (NCBI): domain Eukaryota; kingdom Metazoa; phylum Chordata; class Aves; order Passeriformes; family Passerellidae; genus Ammospiza; species Ammospiza nelsoni. The sequence goes on along the minus strand of NC_080646.1, from coordinate 2,104,621 downwards.
AACTAAAAATGACCATTGGAGACTTTCCTGTTCAGGGCCTGAAGTGGTGAAACATTTCATTTTGACATCTCTGTCATAAAATATTTCATAACATGATTTTGACATGAAATTCAAAAAGAATTTCCAGTTCATGACAGAGTTCTAAATTGAATGTTTTCCCCTCAATTTGGGATGAAGTGAGCTCTAAACCAAGCAAAAAACCCCTCCAATTTTGTGTCTAGCTGTAAGCAGAGGTGTCTTTTGCTAGCAAACACCCTTCTTAAATCCTTCTGTACTTTTGAAGATCATAAAGTTGAAATGTTTATGCAGTCAGTTAACCTAGGCTGAATTTTCCTCACAAATTTCCAAGTGACTCATTTAGCAAAGAGACATGTTACAAAGTCTTACCTTGAAGTGCTAAAAATTCCCAGTGGATCCTGTTTTTACAGATCCCCAGCACATGGAGACACAGGGCACATCAATGGGAGAGTGGGAAAAAGCTCTTGGGAAGTCTCTTGGCCCTGTGAGCAATCAGGAAAAACAGAAAACTGGGTCAGAGGAAATGAGTTTGGGGGTGTGGAAACAAATCAAGGCAGAAATGGGACAAAACATTCAAAATAATTAGATAACAGAACATAATTGTGCTATTTCAGACCAATCCCACCATCCTGCTTTCTGGCAAGAGCAGGGAACTCAGAAGAGTGGAAGAACACAGCGATGTAACACATTCCTCTTACACCCTCCCAGCCTCCAGAAATTTGTTTCCTATCACTTCCTACCTACGTTTGTTCCCAAATAGACTTTTCTTTCTTTAATATCCTAACCAGAAAGTCCAGTTTCTTTCAAGAAGTTTGATGTGAGACCTTGCAAAAGCATTCTGGAAATCTAACTGCACCTTCTTGATGCTCATGTTTACTTTGAAGGGCTTTCACAAGGTTAAGAAGGCTTTCCAAAGCCATGTTGATTCTTCAAAAATGTATTACATGCATACAAGATAAATAATTCTGTTCTTAATTCTGGTTTCTACCAAACAGGAAAATGAGGTGTGCCAAAATGAAAATGGATCCTAGTATTTGTGTGGGAGCAATTGAGGAAAATGCACGAGAGTGGTTGAGCCAGGAAACAAAAAGTTGGATTTCACTGGAGAAGCATTAAAGTGACGGAGTGTTTGCTGATTACACTATTTTAGTCTCTAAGTAGTAGCAAGCTTCCAACAAGCTGCCCTTAGTGGCATTCCTTCTTCTCATCCCATCTGAAATTTTCATGATAGTTTAGGCAAGGGATCATTTAAACACACACTTCATTTGGCTCCACATCAGATTTTGTTCGAAACAAGCTGTTATGAAAGCTAAATGAGGCCACAAGTTTCAAAACTGATCAGGGTTTTTTTGGATGCCTCCATTTATGATTAATAACTTAAGATACCATGAAAGGACTGGGTAATTTGCAGAGCTCAGGATACCTGCTCAGAACAGCTTGTTTTAATCTGGGCAGTCAAGAACAAATCCATTCAACCTCACCAGTCACCTCTAAAAGTTGTTGTCATGACCAACAGAAATATTGCCAGTGACAGGTTGTGGTTTTGTTTGTTTTTTAATGAAAATTTAAAGCTGTTTTAAACAGATAAACACTTCCAGGAAGGATCAGGTACTGAATACAAAAGCACTGACAATGTGATTCTTATCATCTGAGCACAGAGAAATTCAAGTGATGGAAGAAGTAGCAGGAACAGCAGTGTGCCCTGGGCTGCTGTGTTCCCTTTGCTGGCACCTTGCACAATTAATGCAGGAGACAGGAGACAAGAATTAACATGTAATTAATATGACTTGGGAAATGAAAGAATAAACACAAAAGTTTGAGATTTTCACAGTTTATGGGGAAATCCTGCATCTGAGTCCTGTGTGCTCAGTCTCCACAGCCACCACTTCTGCTGCATCATCCTGTGAAGTGGGTGCTGTTCAGTACCAACACAGGAACCAATTCCATTTCCAAGATCTCATTTTAGAGGCTCTATTTTAAAGCCTGAATAAACTCATCAGGGTCATAATTGCTGCAGTGCCCTCATGGCTCTGCCTTGTACTCTCTGAACCACAATAGCTCAGTTTTCCAAAACTGGGCTGGGGGGCTGATTTCAATGGGATTTGAACATCCAAAACTCTTAAATTGCTCTAATTTTTAATCTCCAAAATACATCAGTGTGAGTTGTGCTTGCTGGAGAGAACATTGTTAGAGTTCCAGGGATAACTTATGGAGTCTGCAGATCTGCTTCAGCACAAACGCTTTCGGAGCTGACTCTGGAGTCATCAGGAGCTTGGCCACAGCTAAGTGAGAATAAATAATGAACTAAGTGCTGCTTAATCTATCAAATGTTATTTTTGGAAGCTCAAGATTGTTCCTTCCGTGCTCTCAGAGGAAAACTGGGTCAAAATACCAGAGATGTGTCAGAGGCAAGGAATCTGGGCAATTACTTCAGTTATGGCAAATCCCACTGGCAAAGATTCCAGGCCTGACACTGGCTTAGCAGAGTGGGCTGGGCTGAGGGGGCTCAAATTCCCCCCAAATTCTGCATCCATCTCAGTGTTTTCCATCTGAGCCCACACACAGCCCCAGGCTCTGGAACTTCAGGTAGAATTAAGGACAGGCAAGCTCTCAGAGTCTCAGCATCTTCTCCAGGGGAAGAGGACTGGCCAACCTGCCAGGTGCTTTGAAAATAAGCTTGTTACAAGCTGATAAGTGTTAATACACTGAGGCAACAATGTGCAAACATGTTTGGCACTGCCCATCCCTTCCATGAGGTTATCATCAGCATACAAAGAGGTGCAGAGTGGATTTTGTCAGTTCTTACACAAACTCCATGAGCACTTGTGCAAAGCACAACTACCTATCCAAAAAGCTATTATTCACAACAATGCTAAACTTCTTTTTCCTAAATAATTGAACAGTTAATCAATAGTCCAGCAAAAATATAATGAAAAAATTGCATTAACAACACCTAAAAACACTGCTGAACCGGTGCCCAAATCCACATAATTGCTGGCTCCTTTTCAGAAGGGTCAGCTTGGAAAAAGACTCTGTGATTTTCTGCCCATAATTTTGTACTTGTATACTTGAGTACCAGTGTAAAACTGGAAGCCAGCCCTTTGAACATTTGGCCCTTGAAGTTATCAATGCAAACTCAAGCCCACTGAAATGTTGGTGCTCCTGGGAGTGCCTAAGCCTGAGTTGTCCTTCCAAGCCCTGCCAGGGACAGGGCTGACCTTCCTCTGGCCCCCTCTGCCCAAAGCAGCTTGGTGCTGCAAGGCCACAGAGGCAATACCCTGGGCCCTGAAGGATTTCACACACTCATTGTCCTGCAGGCTGGGAGACCCTCCTGGGGCAGCTTTCTCTGAACCCCCTCCACTAAAACAGGGAAAACAAGGAAAGTCAGGAGGAGGCACTTGGTGCCTTTGGCTGCTCCCTGCACCTGAGGCTGCAGCAGGGGCCAGGCTCTGTCCTCTCCACTGCACCCAGAGCTCTCACTCAGTGGAATGTTAGAGCTGCTGGAATCTGTGTGGGGAGTCACTCTGGCTCCTGATTGAACAGTGTATTTATATTCCCTGTCCATGCCTTTTCAGAGATGCCTCCACAGACATTCCATCAGGAGAGAAAGTGTCTGACACTCATCAAAAAGCTCATCACTGAGAAGCCAAATGAGCTTGAATTGAGCTCACAGCCAGCCACCCACCCAGCCCATGTGCAAGATGGCAAACAATTACAGCATATGCCTCTGAGACACTTGGAGCAACAAAGGCCTTGAATCCCCAGAACACCCAGGATAAACAAAGCAACCCCAGTGTCACAGCCATGCCCAGATGAGGACTAATGTCTTTAAATATTTCGTTTAAAAACATCAACTATTTATTCCAACAGACTTTGTTACAGCATTTAAAGAGTGCACATAAAGTTGACCTGAAAATCAGAGTAACAAGCAATAAAATAAAAGGATGTTCAATAGACACACCATGAAATAAATTAACTGTGATCTGTGAAAGTGCTGTGAAAGTCAGAAAAGAAAAAAAGCCATTTGAAAATGCAAAATATCCTTTACAGTTATATATTTTTCTAAAATTACTTCTATTTGTCATGAACAATTGACCCTTTCTTTTTGTCTTCATTTATCTCAGAAGAAAATAAAATGAAACAAACAGCAAAAAAGTCCCAAGTACAGTGAACAGCTGAGCCAGGGACAAATTAAGTAACACAGATTGATGGCTGTTGATCTACAGCAGTACCATCACATCCCAATGCTATAGCTCATATTTCATTTAAAGACCCATCTCTTCTTTTCCAGAAACAGTGCAGTATTTATGGGAGAAGGCTGATTTGCAAGCCTTGGAGCTGCACTGAAAATCCAGATTCAGTTTTTCCAGTGTGGCTTTAAAGTTGGTGCATTCCTTGGACTTTTGAGGTACCAATCCAACTAAAACAAAACCAAACACTGGAATAAAATTAACACTGAAACTAAGGATTTGGGTTTTTTTAAATGCTGCAGACAGGGAAAAGCTTTTTATCTTCAGTATCTTCACCAGGCAGAAAGGAAATCATGTTTGCTACCTCTGCATCTCCACCTTTACTGACCCCACTGGTCCAGCTGCACATTATCCTCAGCTCTTCTCCTGGGGCTTTTCCCAGAGCTTTATCTCCCCTGGCACTCCCTATTACAGCAGCACACAGGTTTCCTCCTCCTGAATTCCATTCTCCTCTCAGCCTCTTGAAACCTTAATCTAAGAGTTTTTAATTTCATAGCTATTAAAGACATTGATATCCCAGACAGAACATAACTTTTTCTGTGGATGTCTGGTAAGTGTAAGATAAACGTTCAATCAATTTTTAGATTTCTAATGGCTTAAGAATTAGAGTGGCCACATAAAAACTGCCAATTTTACTTGAAATACAAGAGGTTTCCTCAGAAGCTACAATAATCCTTTGTGCTTCCCTGTGTTTCTTACAGACACATCTGGAACACTGTCAATACTGGAGGATTGATATTTGGTTCAATGAAAGTCTCAAGTTAGAGATCCACAAAATTTATCTGGCTTTCAGAGCATGCACAAATCAGTCTTTGAGTCAGGCTGGTTACTCAGGTGCTTGGCTATAAACTGCCAGATTCAGGCATCCAGCATGGAAAACAGGCTGAACAGATGTGCCCTTTGCCAGGACACAAATGATGCCATGGAGAAGGTGGGTGAGGAAGATCTTTGGCAAGAGGAATGCTGCACATCAAGGGCTGCATCTGGGCTGGGGAAAGGCACTGCAAGAAGCAAAATCTCTCTGCAATCCAGACTAAAACTTGGATCTCCCAAGCACCAGCACTGAGGCTACAGAACCACAGAGGCCCCTGATGTCTCTCAGCTGCATCTGAACTGAGAGGGGTCTCAGTGGGTTGAGATGGGCAAGAAGAGCAGCTGCAAATGCTCTCTGACAACAGCCAGGTCCTACAGTTCTGTGTCTGCTTTCTCCTCTCTGTGCCCCAAACTCCCAGCAGATCTAAAGAGTCCTCCAAAATCTCCTCACCTTTCCAGGAACCATCACAGACTCTGTTAGAGCAGTAACTGCAGAGATAAACAAGAACATGACCCCAGCCTTATTTAATTTTATATCACTATGCAAAGCTCTCCACTCTGCTGTCTCCGTGACCTACTTTATCTATTGTTTATTTCTTTTTTTTCCTTTTCCAGGAAACTCTTCATTAGGGATAAAAGCACCTGGCTTACAGTAACAGGGCACTGTGCAAAATGTCTGTCAAAAAGTCAAGGGAGGAACACTCATGAACACATCAGAAAGAGCAAACCCACAGAGAACTGCAGGATTGCAAGGGAGTACCTTAGGTGGAAGAAAAGCAGAGAAAATGCACGGGCCAAAGTCTCTACTGGTGTAAATGGCTGAAGTCCATTGAGTTCTCTGTGCCAGTTTGAATCTGGGGAGAATTTGGATGTGCCAGCTCAGCCCGATGCAGATGGCACTGGAGCTACTCAGGTTAGAGCCAGAGTCTGTTTGCTGGCAGGAAAACAGGAGCTGGGAAAACCACTATGGACAAAACCAGACCTGAACAACTGGTGTGTGCAACTGCCTTGGCTTCCTCTTCCCCCTCTTCCTAAATTTGACACTAAAAACTTATTTAGCTGCTTTGAGAAAAAAGGCTAATGAAAATTATAAAAGAGAGAGTTTATGGGGAAATTTTAGGACTTAATTTCCTTCCTTTTCAGATGTACTAATTAAGGTTTTTTCCTACCAGGTAAGGTAAGCACAGTTTTCTCTCTGTGTTCTTTTCACATCATGCATGTACCATGTGCTGAGTCCTCTGAGCCCTCTCTGTAGCTTGTTCTCAGCTCCACTGCTCTCAGATGACCAAGGACAACACTTCATTACCAGCTCTTTATCAATCTCTCAGCAGATGCCAAAAATCAGAGCTTAAAAATTGCTTACATTGCTCTGAACTTTGTGTAAAGTTTAACAGAGCTCACTGTGTGTTGAGGTTCTCTGAGCAAACATCACTTATCCTGCTAACCAACCAAACCCAAGTCCTCTTCTCCAAAAATGAGCACACAAGATGTTGGCTGGCAGGAAACAAGGGAGCTCCTCTTTTTCCTCTCCCGTCAGATACCAGCCTCAGCACAGTCAGGAAAAAAGCACAAGCCTCGAGACTTTTGGCTTTGTTGGCACCACACTTGTGGAAAATTTTTATGTGTGTGAGCTGATGTTGATCTCCCTTGCAGAGCACAGCAGTAATGAAGGTTTCTAAGGTCCCCACAGATCATTCTCCTCCTTCCACCTGCTCCAGTTCTTTAGGTACATGCTATGAGTCCTGTTTCCCTCTTCAGTCATTTTTTCTTACCATCACCTTCTAGGTGCTGTTATCTCACACAGTGCTGTCCAAAACCCCTCTGGAGAATTCCACTTAGAATTTTATGGCAACTTCTTCCCAGATGAACAGCCACTTGCCACATCCCCTTCACAGAACTCACTACAGGCAATTGTATCTCTATTTATTTAAACTTCAACCCAACTCACTCGGTCTCCAAGGGAACCTGTGCAGTTTCCATGCTCTCAGCTATGAATTCCAGCACCTGCTGGGACTCCAGGAGTGCCAGGAGCTGCAGGGTGAAGGGTCAATATTGTATAATTTAGTGATCCCTCCTTTGCCACAGAACAAACAAGTTTTCTCTGTTCATGAAAATGTTTGAGTGGAAGCAGGACAAGTTATTGTAAACTCTCCTCTGGCTACTCATTGCAATCTCAGTAGCCTGCACACCTCTCTTGTGTCTTACCACCTCATCCTCCTCCTTCCTTCTTCCATGGCACTGCTTCCTTTCATGGAATTCCTTTCTTCAGCTATGGAGATGCTAAACTCCAGCTCATCCCCTCCTAACCCAACTCCTTCCATGATTTACTGCTGCTATAGCTGGGCCACACAATCCTGGAGATGTTTAGCAGCTGTGTATGAGCCAGAGCAATCACTGTCCACTTAAAAACTGCCACAAGGGGTAGATAGGAAAACACAATCAGAATAAATAACTGATTACTAGTTTATAACCTGGGCCATCCAAAGAATAGCTCCTTACACTGATTTTTGAGGAATGTGCTGCTAACACACCTTGGAATATCCTTTGGGTTTTCTACCAAATGGAAAAGACAGTGCAGCGTGTCCTCCTCATCTGCTGAGGAATGGAAGCCCTCATGCTGTGCCAAAGCAGCTCAGGCACAAGCAGATGCAGGGAGAGGATGTGTTTTGCTCGTCTGTTTATTTGTTTAAGCTTGGAGCCCACCCACCAGCCCAGACATTCATTTCTCAGCCTGTTTCAATTCTTTGATTTGCTAACTAGGAAGTCAAACAGAAGGTGGGAGTAGGAATGAGTAGGTGGGAACCAGAACAGTCAGAAGTTTTTAGAATGTTATTCTAAGACCTTACAAATCTGAAATCGGAAGTTGATTTTTAAAAATTACAGTTAATTTCTCTTTTTTCAAATACTTTCTTTTTTTCAGAATACTGACTCTGACCAAGACCTTTATCTATCTGTAACTTACTCCTCTGAACGATGTAGTCAAAATCCTTTAACACCTCAATGAAAACAGGCACAAAAAGACCAGCTGGAGTCTGGATAATGGTTTAGCTCTAAAAGATGTTAAAACTTCACAATCTAAACAAAATATTTACTAGTAATATCTCACCTTATTATCATGAATTGAGAGTAAATTGAAATTTCATGCAACTGAATAGGCTAATCACATACACAGACATATACTTTAAAATCTAGGCTTTTCATGTTCTTAAGTATAAGCAATTAAGGGTAAGAGTAACATTTCATAATTATGTCATTGATCTCAATTCCTTTTTATTTTCCTATGAAAGCACTAAACTTACATAAGACACATCTGAGGTTGCTCCTGTTGCTCAGATCCACATTTGTTCTAATCAAATATTCACCTCATGGCTTGTTTTGGGTTTGGTTTTTTTCCAGTTTTTGCCTTCACATGAAATTAAAATTTGAAAAGTCTGAATGTATCATTAACTTTGAAAAAAGTACTAAAAACTCGTTTAAAAAATAAAAAAGTCACAGGGAGCTATGGGAAATCCTGGCTTAGGCTGGCCTACTAATTAAAATCAACTATGCCACATTATTTCCACTGTTCAAAAGTATCCGCCTACAGATCTAAAATCTTTTCCGAATGATTAAAATCAGGAATAAAAAACCCCAAATCTCTTCCCTCTTTCATGTGGAGGCACACAGAACACACTTTTGCAGCTTTCAGAGTCCATTAAAGCATCACCTTTGAAAACAGATGCACAAGCAGGCCCAGGAGTGATTCATGCGAGCGGGAGGCTCAGAACTGCCAGCGACTCCTCGTGTTCAAAGCACCCCCAGCAGGCTCAGCAGGGTCCACCTTGGCTCCCTTGTAATGAGGATGCTTCAGACCAGAAAATCAATAATATAATTAGTAAATGGTGTGTTATTTCTCAGAATCTTGCTGCAACTTATCTGCCTTTGATCAAGCTGAGTTGACTGCTAATGACATTTAATATTAATTAATGAAAATGCATGTGATAAAAAGTTCTTTGGAGAATTATCTAATTATGTACCACCAAAAAAATGAAGTCTGTAATAAATGCAATTTATGTTTAGATCAATGACTATTGTTTAGGCCACTCTGAGAAGACACTGGGGTTATGAGTTATCTTTAGCTCTGCTTTCTCCTGCCTGACGGAGCCACTTAGAGCAGATGAGCCACGTCATTAATGAGCTTTGTCTCATTTACAATGCCAGGGGCTGCAGGTAAATCCTTCCTCAGCTCTGGGACAGCACCTACAGAATATCTGATGAAATTCACTTCTCTTTTGACAATGGATGATTGACAGCAAACCATCATGACTGAAGGTACTGACAAAATAAATAACTGTGGAGATTAAGCAGGATTTCAAAGGAACAACTCCAATCCTTAGGGAACAACGATTACAGAAAGGCAAAGTATTTCATTAACTCATAGAAATGCAGCACTTTGCTACCTCTCACTTTGACTGCCTGAGACCCCAGCTATTGAGAAACATTTACATTTAAAAATATTCCAATTTGATATAACTTGTCTAAGTAACTTCTCATGATTGTCAGGCACAGAAGAAAGGCTAAGGGAAATTTTTCATTATTATGAAACACTGCAGGATTCATCAGAAACATCGTACCTGGTTTAATAAAACTGGTTCTAAACTAAAAAGGAAGGGTGGAATAAATACATTATGTTAACACCATAGGGCAGATTCTATTATGTCCCATTTCCCAAGACATTTTGGCTTTGGGGATAAATATATATAAATTGGGAAATATATATCCTAATGCTCTTGCTTTATATCAGCCATGTATAGTAACTGACCCCTGGGTTTGATGAGATTATTCTAATCCCATAATCTGACTACACACCTGATTTGCAGCAGCCTTTTCCAGCACAGGTGAGTAAAAAAGGAACAGCTGTCATATGATCTCACTCTTCTCTCTAATAGTCATACAGAGTAGTATAATAATACTGAGAAATTGTCAATATTCTCACAGCAGCTCTGACAATTCCACACTGGACATTCCCTGTTGTTCACTGGCACACACACTTTAGTCAGTGTGAGTGAGGAGCACTGAATTTAGAAGTAAACTAAGGCTTTCAATTATCAGAATTCCTGGGGAAAAAAATAATAATCTTGCTTCATCTCTCCCAGTTTGGTTTATTTTGAAAGACAACGTGTGAAAATTGCTGAGAGCAGAACATTGGCTAAATAGGTGCCACTTGTTCTTGCCCCAGATGTGAAGGAGCTGGTTGCTCTCAATACAAAGTGATTAATGATTGCTTGCAATCAGCCCTGGAAATCATTGGCATTGAGTGACAGAATGGTTCTGTGACATCACACAGCCTCACATCTGATGCTTGTTCTCGGCCACGTCGCTCCTCGTGCTGCCATTTTTGGCACCATGAGTGAGCTCAAAAAAATTATGGCCTTTATGGTGTTCATGAATAAACAAGTTTTCACATGAGAGAGGTTTCTATTTCTTTCTGCCAAATTGATTCTTCTGTTCGCTCATGACCTCTCCCATCCCCACTCTGCCTTGTAGGAACACTGCTTTGTACAAAGGTTCTGACATTTTTCCCTCTCTGCACAAAAATATCTCATTGAATCAATCCTGGAGCACCTGACTGCAACCAGATCTCTCTTCTCCTCTGTCACTCCAAATGATGAGCTCTACCTCACAGCAAAGACTGACATTATTTTAGTTAATTGCAGTTAATCTTTGTAGTTGCTGTATTAAATTTCTTGCTGTTTTTCCAGTGCACAAGGTCATCCAGTTCTTCCTCTATTAAAACCCACTACTGAGAAGCTCATTAGTCCCCCAGATTAATCATGGAGTGCCATTTGAGCAAGCAAGGAACAGACAAGAACTCTGATATCTCAAAGCTTTCCCAGCTGAAACCCCCAAAACATAATAAATAAGAAAAAAAAAATACAAAGGATTCTAGAGTCAAGAATTCAAGTTACCAAATTCTTCTGAATCCCATCAAGTTGTCTTTTATCATCAAAACTTTACATCTAGAAAATAGAAATGCAATCTCTGGGTTCTCCATTCATATTAATTAGAGGCTAAAGAGAATTTCATGAAGAAATAGCTGAATGCTCATAATTCAGTGTATAAAAGTGAAATTCAGCTTAATAAACCTGCTTCCTGTATTTCATTATTTGCATTTTGCTTCAGTGTAAGGTGTTCAAGCATAAACAACAGGGAAGAACTCCTGCTTGGTAAATATCTGTGGAAATTTTCAGAGGGGTTTTTTGGCCCATTCTGCAGTGGGTCCTTGTGCTCAGTGCCCAGCACAACCAGCATGACCAGAATGACCAGTATGACCAGCATGACCAGCATGACCTGCATGATCAGTATGACCAGAATGACCAGCATGACCAGTATGACCAGTATGACCAGCATGACCAGCATGACCAGCATGACCAGTATGACCAGAATGACCAGCATGACCAGTATGACCAGCATGACCAGCATGACCAGAATGACCAGCATGACCAGCATGACCAGCATGACCAGCATGACCAGAATGACCAGCATGACCAGTATGACCAGCATGACCAGTATGACCAGCACAGGGCAGGCTGGTGAGTGCTGGGAACCACGGCAGCAGTGACGCCTTGGAAGGAAATGATCTTTAAGTCTTAGAAAAAGATGGAACAACATCATAACTGTCAGAGCAATTTTCCACCTTGGTAGTTGAACACCTGAACTACTGCTTGTTTTTGCCGTGGGATTATTCCCAGTTTCTCTGTGCTCAGCTCTGAATCAGCTCAGAGATGTGTCATAAACAATGTTTGCCTCAAAGAGCCACGTGGGCCGGCACCGAGGAGGGACTTAATGAGGAGACAGTAGTTCCATAAAAAAAAAAATAAAGAGCTTGGTTCATTTTCTGTAAACATCTGGGCTGTAAATAACTGTAAGCAGGATAGCATTAGACTGCCTCTGACTTAATGTCATAAAGATTGAGTTCTTAATTTTAATTTAGAGCCACCATAATTTTCAGTTTGCATGGGAACATGATCTTACAGTCTGTTAGCAGGTACCTCAGAAATGTAGCACAAATTACAACATTCTTACACTTTTCATGTGAAAAACTGAGTAAACATCTGTATTTGTGAGATATTGTTATAGGATTTTCCTGGTTCAGTAGCAGCACGCAAAGGAAGTTTGATTTGAAAATAAAAACCCAAACATCTTATTTAATATATCAATTTTCCAGATTCAAAACAGTTTAATTATTTTCATGGTCTAAAAGAAATCTTTTTTAAAAATGTGAGGTATAAAAGAATAATTTGTTTCCAATGGTTAATCCCTCAAAAAGTCACAGGGAAAGAGACTCAGGATGCAGAAATCATTAAGGTTGGAGCAATTGCTGAGTTCTATTCCTAGAAACAAAGAAATAAGGCTGCAGCTGGTTCCCAGAGGCAGGTGAGTTCTGGCTGACCTGCCAGGAGGACTCTGAAAAGGCTCATTCAGAATCTAATCAAACTGCTGGTGTGGGGAAGATAAGGCTTGAGTATAATTTTCCAGAAAATACTCTTTAAATGGTTCCAGTCACATTTTTCTACTTGATGTCTTTCTTCAAGCTATTTTGATTCCTGTTTTCATTTTCCTGGAACTGCCCTGAAAGAACCAAGTGAGTCAGTCCCTGCCACACTCCCAGTGCCCAGGTAGGGATGGAGGTGCAGGAAGAGGATCTGTGAGGAGCTGAGCCCTCTGCAGGGGTCAGCCCAGGGCTGTGGTGAACATCCACACCCACACCTTGCTCAAGCCCAGGAGGGTAAAACCCAGCCTAGCACAAATACAGGGCAACACAAGGCAGAGAAAGCACCAACTGCCAATGCAACCTCTAGGGAAAGAAAATATCCTTCCAGGAGCCTGGAGTGTCCCATGGCTGTGCTGGTGCTCAGTCTGTCCTCACTCCTATGAGGAAAATGCTCTCACTCCTTGTGGGTCTGACATGGAACCTCAAGGATGCTCAAAGCCTCTTCATTTTGATGGAAAATATCATGCAGAAGGAACAGAGCTCTAATACAATTTTCCTTTACCTCACTCCTAATGAATCCTGCAGAGTCCTGGAAAAGCAAGTCCACGTGTGTGAACTCTTTCTTTCTCTGATGTGGGTGATAAGCCAGAAAGTTGTTGGGCACCAGGCCAGGGGGAGGGAGCAGGGACAAAGAAATGAATGAGAGTAGAGGTAATTATAGCACTTACTTCGATTAGGTGCAGATCACCAATGAACTCTTTTGCCACTTGTTTTCTCCTCAGGGACATCTCACTTTCCCAGCTTTAATTTAATCATGGGAAAAATATGTCAAGTATTGATTATAACTAGAAACTAAAGTCTACTACAAGCATGTTCACATTAACACTTTCACTCCGACATGACCTGGAAGAAATCCTCTGTTTGTCTTTCCTCATTCCTGATTCCTGAACAGACTGTCTTACAGAGAGCAGCATGTTCAAACTTACAAACATCAGTTTGGGTGATGAAAAGTCCAGGAGGGAATTTGTTAAAGCACTAAATTTACGTTGCTAGTGATTCTAAGTGTAACCAAAAGAAACATCTTCCAGCTCTGAGAGCAGAGCACAATAAAGCCTCTGAGGAAGTGCTGCATATCAACACAGATTGCAATTTATTGCAGTTTGAAATAATATTCCAGACAAGTCCAAAAGTCAGAGAATTTGTCAGAAATGCCGTGAAAATCCTAAAACGGTGCTGTTTGTTCATGACCCTTGAGAAATGAAAGAAACAAGTGACACACAGTCACAGTGCATTAGACTGCAAAGCAGGAACAGGAAATTAATGGATGGAAGAATCTCCAAGTGACCCTCTGCCACTTCTCCACAGCTGCCCACCCAGGCCACACTTTGCCCTTTGCTCTTTTGTCCATTCCAGACTCACATGGATGGTACATTTTGAAACTCACCACTACTAGAGAAAGGCAATATGTAGTTTCAAGTCCTTGAGAAAGTTCCCAAGACGTCAAAGACTGGAAATGAATTCAGACCTTTTGGAGGAGAAGTAACAGTGAATGCTTTACCACACACCTGTCTATAACAGTTTATGTCATACTGTAGCCCCTAAACTCATTTAGAGAGGCAGGATTAGGCCCCTGCCTTAATCAAGAACAGGCCTGTGAAACTGAGTCAGTTCCCATCCAAATGCTGGCAAGTGGAGATGGGCAGCCCTGCTCCTGTGGGCAGGAATTCTCCCTCCTAAAGGCAGAGCACAAGCTCTGACAGAAAGGTAACTTCATGTTTGATATTCTGGGCTCAAGGAAGCACTGCCAATTGCCTGTGCTCAGGCAGCCCTCAGTGATGGCTGTGAGCCCAGCTCAGAGCTGGTGTCAGGGTGACACTGGGCTGTGTGTGCTCCCAGGGAAACCTGCACAGCACAGCCCCTTCTGGAGCTGCTCTGGCATTCTGCAGGTCATCTCACACAGCCCTTTATTGCTTTATCTCTACCTCTGTAAGTAAAAATCTTTCAGACCAAACTCACAGGAAAAACAACCAGCTTTGCAGAAGCTCACTGAAGACATTCAAAGGCTGAACAGTTCTACTTAGATTAAATTCACTTTATACAGTCTGGTTTTACTCACAAGTCCTTTGTGATTTGGAAAAAGCCAGGATTAACAGTATTATGCCTAAACATGCAGCTGTAGAATGTGATCTCTGTGTTCAGTAGGAGATGCCTCCCAAGCCTCAGCAACTACAGAAAGGAAGTGAGAGAGTTGATTTCAGGTAATATTTGAGTCCCAAATACAGGAAAGCTCAGGAAAATTTCACCAGAGACACAAAATAACAGCCTGTCACATACTCTGATTTTACAGATATAGACTTGCTGGAAACCTCCTGGAATAACAAACATTTTCCCCCTAACCGCTCCAGTCACCTGTAAGAAAAACTAGAGAAAGGTCCTGAATATTCTGGCCATGGTTTTGGTGTGAGTTACTAAGTAATGACATTGTTAGAGAGATTAATGTTAGAGCTGAACTGCTCTTTTAGCACCTGTCCAGTCCACGCCTGACAGAGGAAGATAAATATATTTATAACACACAGCAAAGTGAATAACAAAGGGTTTATAAAGTTGTCTCTGACAAAACTGACAAGTTGTAGCTGGCAGCTTTAATCAGCTCCCAGCTGAGCCTGGGAAATTGGAGGGAACTGAGCACTGACCTTTCTGATGAATCTCTGAAGGAAGGTTAAAGTTTTGTTTACTTTTTTAATGGGCAGAGCTATCAAGTTCTGAGACCTTTGGATAAAAGGAGGATTCCTGTGCAAGAGCATTGTACACTGTATTTAACAAAGTCATTACTGGGTTAAAACTGATTTTTTCCAGTGAAGGATATGGCCTAGTGTTCCAGGGATGAAAGTTCCTATAATGCCACAAATAACTGCCAGATGCTGGAAATGTACTAGGTATGTTTTTCATGTCTTGAATGTGAAAAATGCAGTAGAATATAATTTAAATTCCATTTTTACACATCAGTGGTTCTTAAACCACCAATTTGATTTCTTTTTCAACAAGTATTCAACTCCAGCTTCTTTAGTATGGAAACAGTGGGATCTTTCATGTACCTTTACTTAAGTAGTACCAGGAAGACAAACTCTTGGTAATGACCAATTATTTGATCAGCTTTTTCGAAGTAAGCTATAATTTATTATATTGCAGTATGTATAAAATCTCTGGCTTTAAAAACTCCTAAACCGTCACTCTCTTAAAAATGAATTCCTTGGAGCCATGTCTGAGGGTTGAGAGATCCAGCAGCACTTCGCAAATGTTTCACCTTACAGTGCACACCCCACTGCATCTGCTGCCCAACTGACACCACAGGGGACTTGGTTTTTCCAAAAGCCAAAATTGTTTTCTGATTAACAGCATCCTATCACAAAAGTGTCTGCTCTTGTTGCTGACTCAAGTGTCTACTCCACAGGAACAGCTGATACAGAGACCTCACAAGAATTTAGGAAGGTTGGTAAATCAGGACCAAGGACAGTTTTGCAGCAAACAAGCTGCAAACCTTTTATTTTTTCACAATCTAATTCACTGATTGCTTTCTGTCCACTACCTTCTAAAAAATGAGCCCCCAGCTCTAAATCAGCAGCACACATGGACTCACAGCCCTCCAAAGCTGTTTGGGAACCAGTCACTGTGTCAGTCACTGGACAATTTTTCAAGCAGCACTGAAGGAACTTGGGTATTGATTTTTTCCAGAGCTGTACAGGATACACCTGAATGTCCATCAACAACACTTACACCAGTAAAATACCCCCATGTTTGAGTTTGCTTTTTATTTTCCTTGTGGTTCTGCTGCAATGGTTTCTACCTGGCAGCAGTGGCAGACACTGAAATTTGGTTTAGATCTGGGCCATCCAACTTTGTGTGTACAGTGTTACAAGAATGTTATACACACCTGTAATGCATAAACATGAACATGAGCATGAAAAAAACACCTCCTTCTCTTTGGCATCAGTGGACTTGTTCAACTGGACCAGTTATTTATCGGGAAAATGACAAAGAACATCACTGGCACACAATTGTTGTAAAGGAAAGGCCCTGACTGTAATTAAACCTTTTCTATTCTCACCTGTTTTGTTCAGAAATGTTTCCAGGGCATTAGGAAAATTAAACTTCCCTTGTGAGATAAGGCTGTGCTGTACCCTGAGAGTGAAGGGAGTTGAGGATCAGGGCCAGGCTGGATGGAGCAGCCTGGTCTAGAGCAAACTGGGGTTGGAACAAGGTGGTGTTGAAGGTTCCTTCCAACCCAAACCATCCCATGGACTCTGTGACCATCAGGAAGAAAAAAACAATATAAATGAAGCCCAGCTCCTGCTGCTCTCAGAGAAAGGCTCTGTTCCTCAGCAGCAGAAAACAGCCAGTGAATGATATCCTCCCTGCAAGCCTGAGACAACCCACACACTGCTGAAAAGTTTTTATAAATTGTGATGGATGACTCTGGAGCTTCTTCCGCCTGCTCCTGCACACAAACACAGGGATCAGCTGATGAAATTAAAAGGGAACATAGAAGTTGCATTAACAAAAAATAGATGTTTGTACTACTACAAAATTAATATGTTGGCATTGCAGATCTATATCCTCATTTAGCTGAGTTACAATCATTAAAATATACAAACAATATAATTTATATCATTGTGGGATATCAATCAAATTTCCCACCACCTAGAGCATAATAAAAATCAACAAGTGGATTTTACACCAATAAATCTCCTAGAGTGTGGGTCAGAAATAATTTATATATATATATAATCAATATATAAATAATTAGGATTCTGGTTTATGGTTGAAAGAATTCACATCCGGATAGAGAAATGCAGGAGAATTGGAGCACTTCTTCAGTTGATAAAATCATCATATTGTCACTATCACTGCTGGTTCAGAGCACCTGCAAAGTTGAGAATTTAATAGAAATAAAAAGAGATTTTAAAAAAGCTCCATTTAGTCAAAGCAGCAGCCCCAGTAGTTCAGATTCCTTACTCTTCACATGCTGGAGGCATGCAAGTGAATCTGGACTAGAAAACAGTGGATAATTTTTGTCATTTGCATGAATGCTTGATTTTTCATATGAATTCTGCCAAATGAGGTATTCACAGCATCCCACTGAATCTCACCTCTGAGCTATTCACAGAATCCCAGAATGGTCTGGGTGGGAAGGGACTTAAAGCCCACCCAGTGCCACCCCTGCCATGGCAGGGACACCTCCCACTGCCCCAGGCTGCTCCAAGCCCATCCAGCCTGGCCTTGGGTGTTCCCCCTCTCTGACCCAGGTACAGGACCTTGCACCTTGGTCAAGTGCTGCTTCACATCTTCCCTTTTCATCTTTGTGTAACTTAAATTTCATTGGAGTTACGAGAGAAACTAATTTGAATGTCTGATCCACGCACTTCAGACTGCTCATCATTTATTATATAAATTTACTACCCATTTCTATTCTAATGTGAGCAATTTCTAGCTCTTCAACAGGCTAAAAAGCATTTTGCTACATTTCAAAGCATTCCTGTCACATCTGTAAGACTCATTCAGCTGCTAGAGCAGCAACATTTTGAAACTTTATTTGCAAAATAGATTTATTTCTTATATAAATTGTGTTGCTCAAAGCGCATTCAAATGCAAAGAATTTTGTGATTCTAATTGGACTTTTAAAAATGTTAGATCTGCTCCTAAATCAGAGCATCACATGCTGTCCTTCTCACTTGCCTGAGGAAGTGAGCAGATTCCTTGGATTGTTTCAGAGCTTCAGCGGAATGAGTGATTCAGTTAAGCTCAGGATCTGAATCCAAGTGATTTACACTGCAAGGAAAGCACTTGGAAAAGCTCCACTCCTGTAGTCCCAGAACAATCTCATGGTTTAATTCATTACTTTCACCACCTTCAGGCTGGAATTGGCTCCCTGACTGGAGGAGAGCTCCTGCCTGGTTAGTGCAAGCAGAGGCAGGCTCCTGAATCTGAGCATGGAGAGGATGGATAGGTCACCTCGGATTCTGCATGGAGAGCATATTAAATACATACACATATATCACTCTGGTGCCAGACTCGGGGAACAAAAGCAGTAAAATATTTCCTCAGGGTAAAATACAGCTCCCAGGAGTGAGGAAACCTGAAGCAAAAGGTTATTTTACCCAAGACAGATGCTGGATGTTTTATTATTTTGGGGGGGATGCAGTGGTGCTGTTCTAATATGTGGTGTTCCAATTCCTGAGATTTCATCCTAACTGCCCTTTGAAGACCTTGGAAGCAAAAATTCCTTAATGCCATGATGGGCAGAGAGGGAAATGGAACAGAGAAGTCAAGACAGCAGTGCAGAACCATTCCATGTTTAATGAAACACAGGGAAGGATGATGGATGTAGATAATTACCTGCAATTTGTATCTGAGACAATCTTGGAGTAAAAACACCACGTAAGGTTTTAAAAGTCCAAGGTGAGATTGCAGGTGGTGTAATTAATGGTAGGCAAAGCAGTCAGTACCTCTGGGAGAGGAAAGGGCAAGTGCTGGTCAGTGCTTCAGGGTTACCTGTGTCCACATAAATGGGATAATTTTTAGCACAGGCTCCAGTCTTCCTCAGGACAGCTAACAAACAACTTCTGCTTGAAGATCTCAAACAGCAAGGAAGGAAAAGGATCACATAGGACTAAATCAAGAAGAAATTAAAATAAAAATAAACACAGTGGAAATTTTTCAACAAGAAAATCTACAGAATGTATGGAAAGTTAATATAATATAAGCAGCAGAGTCAAAAGACAGAACAGTGGAAAGCTCAGCAAAGGCCCACACTGTGCATAAAAGGCCCAGTTGGAGAATCACAGAATCACAGAATGGTCTGAGCTGGAGGGACTCAGGAGGATCATTGAGTCCAGCTTTTCAGTGAATGGCTCATATGAGGACCAAACTCACAACCTTCTTCCCCACTGTCTAAAACTCGTGTTTGGGAGGACACTGAGCTCCCAGCTGAGCCCAGTACTCACTGCACCAGGCAGAGCCCAGGTGTCTGTGCCATTTCCAATCCACTGATCCACTGCTGACTCTCTTGTTATGTCTAAACATCCTGAATTTGGGCATTTGTATCTCTGCTGCCATGCCTTGCTGCAGGCACTGCTCACAGGAAATACACCGAATTTTTGGGTATTTTGGCAGGAAGGGCTGAGGGGCAGAGCTGAGTGGCCAGGCCAGGGACTGCTCAGTCCCACAGCCCTGTGATTCCACACTTCAGGGGCTGGGAGGGAAACATTCATTTGGTGCTTGTCTCCATGGACTCTCCATGTGCTACAGCTCTAACAGATCCCAAGGCAAAGTGTGGGGCATTGACTAATCAAAGTGGGGAAGAAGCCAAACACTATAATAGCATTTTTCTCTCTGGGGAACTTCACAAAGAAACATCAGTTAGGGTAGAGGAGAAAATAACAGCCCAAATATTTCAACCTTGGAAGTGTCCTATTAATGTATTTCCAGCTTCTCTTTGTATGGGATGACTTGCATACAAATCCAACAGGACCAGACACAGCAGCTTCTGAACATGCATACAGAGGTTTGGGGTTTTTTCCTTCTTTTTGAACTAATGAAAGGACTAAATATTGAGGGTTTTCTTTTTTCTTTTTTAAATTGAGATTTACTCCCTGCTGTCTGGAGAGCTTATGATAAAGCCACTGGGATCCTCAAATGCAGAAGCTACAATTTAGGAAGCAAAGGGAAAACAAGGAGTTGAATGCTGAGACAGGAAATTTTTCACAGAAGGTGAAGGATGGAAGAATTTGATAAAACGCTTCAAGGGAGATGACTTGGGGTGTAACCCAGGTGAGGAGGCTTATCCAGGGTGAACTGTGTTCATATCTTCTCCTTTCCTAGACACTGATATTCCTCCTTCCTGGGCATGTGTGCACATGACAAACGATAGCCCTGTCTCAGGGGAAGGTGCTGAAGGGAGAGAAGACTCTGAATTGAGAGCTCAGATCCTGTTCTCAGCCAGCTCACAATCAATAGACTTATTCCTGCTTCATTATTATTTATATGGTGCAGTGATGAAGGGATGGAGAACTCCCATGCTATTCCACAGGCACAAGCACAGAAAATTCTTCTTAGCCCAATTTATAGCAAGTTTCTTTTCTTCAAATGCCTCACTCTATGTTTACACCTCTGCAACAGAGATAAAGGTCTGTCTGCATCTGGGATTTTAACAAGATCCTTCTTTTCTCCTTGGTCCAGACACAAATTTTAGCCAGGGGGAAGGAAAATAATTTTTAAAAGCAGGCCAAGGTTGCCCAGCTGAGATGATGCTTCAGCCTGTTCCATCCCCTGTCAATGGCCAGGAGCAAGCAGGGGCAGCTCCCTGAGCCCAGAGCCCAGGTGTCCTCCACGTGCTATTGTGGCTGTGGAGCACAGAAAGCAAGGACATCTTCAGCTCTCAGTGAAAGCATTTTTTTTGTTGAAAAATCATTCCTTACTGTTTGGAATGAAACCCATTATTACCAATTAACCTGCTGTGAACCCATATCACTGGCTGAATTGAGCATAATTATTCATCCATAGTAATAGCTAAAGTAAATTCTGGCAATCTCGGCTAACATTGACTTCTCCTTTGGGAAAATTTTCAATGATGCCGTGTCCTTGGTTATGTTTCTAAAACCTTTTTTGTGCTAAACTTCAACTCAAAGTGTATCATTATGACTCATTTCTTCTTGTTTCGTAATGTTGTTTTCTTTTTTCTTGCACAAACATCTATAAGTAACTCTATTATCAACTGAAAAATTACCTCCACATGCTCAGAAACCTGATTTTACTTAAACAAAGTTTTAGCATCAGTAGCCCGTGTAGGTTGTCTAAAAATAAATTTTTAAATTAGTTGTTACTTTTCATAGCTTTTTAACCACACAGTCTGATGAACCACAGCCCTGTGAGCAAATGCAGGCATAAATTTTGGTTTGAATTTATTTCAGGTTGTCAAATGTAATTTACTAAGAGAATGCCTGCCAAAAAAGAATCCAGAGGCAAACTTAAGTTGTCATCTTAAATTAAGTGTTGTTCCTTTTTGTTAATCTTTCTACATAAAAGGTTGTAAAGTAGTGCATTAAAGATGCAGTCCTCTTTCCTAATAAAAAGGCAGAGGTGGAAAAACAGAATAAAGACAGAACGTTTCTCTAGCTGAGGGAACGTGCTAAAAACCATTGAGTAAATGCTCCCTTGCTCCCTGAGAACTGCAGGCTGCTATTTGTTCATGGCCCACGTGCAAGGTGTGGAAAGAACAACCTGACCACTGAAGAGCAAGAGCAGCAAAACATCTGCCTAAGCTCAGCATCACCTTTTTGCACAGGAGAATTACTCAGAAGGGCAAGAAATCCTACTGTGATAGCCCTGGACATGCTGGAGAGGTCACGTCCCCTGCACTGGAACTGTGGAACTCATTTCACTAAGGACAGGATGGTTCTGGCTCTCACTGAAGAAATGTTTGAGTTTCAGAGTCAAGAAACTCTGAATTATTAAACCATGTCCAAACCTTTGAGCCTTCACACCATCCTCTCCTCTCAGCACAGGAAGGTTGTTCTTGCCTTCAGGGTCTGAATCAAGCAGTTTCTGCTCCTTTCCTCCCTGTGGGTTCCCGTCTCCTCCTCATCATCCGTGTCCCAGTTGTTCACCTTAACCACGGGCAGCTCTCTTTGTATTTCCTCCATACCCTTCCCCTGTGTAAATCTGTCACAACTGATGCCCAAAGTCATTCTTTCCAGATACTGCAGGAAGTTTTCTACCACAGCTCCTTTACTTTAATCTGTGGCAGCAAAGAAAAATTCCAAGTTTAGGTTCCATATTGGGAAAAATTTCTTTAATGAAAGGGTTGTCAAGCCCTGGCAGTGTTGGAGGCCCCATCCCTGGAGGGATTTAAAAGCCTGTGGATGTGGCACTTGGGGACACGGGTCAGTGTCCCTTGGCAGTGTTGGGGGAATGGTTGGACCTGATGGTCTTAGAGGACTTTACCAAACTAAATGATTCTGTGAATATGAACTGAAAAAACTCAGATTTGACAGCCCTGCTGGCTGAGACATTCCCATGCCCCATTGCATACAGATGATACAAACTGAAATGGAAATAATTCTAATCTAAACTAGGCAGCCAAGTCTTATTTAATGCCATGTTCCTACAATAACACCCCTTTGGTACAGATGAGGATTTATGATTTGTGTAAGCCCAGGTAAACTTGTGTGCCATAGAGCTGGAAGGTCCCTTACCAGTTTCTATGACAGGGGCTCTTCTCTGTGCCCAGTTCCCAGATTGAAACTGGTCAGGGAATTCTCAGGGCCTGAAGACACTTCTAATGGGCCAGGGAAAGGTAAGTGAGAAAAACAAGGCTTCTGGCATTTGACTTTTATTTGCTGTAGAGAGAGCCATCCCTAAATCTGAACATGTCCAGGAGTCACAAACTGACCTCAATAAAGCAGATTTGTTAAAACTTCTATCTAAAAAGCCCAACTTTTTAGCTGAAACTCCTGAAATGTTTTTCAGCCCACAGGTCACTCTTTTGGCCTTTGATATGCCTGTCAGACACTCCTTTGCTGATCAAGCATCTCCTTTCCCTGAGCAGGAGCTGAGGCCTCTATTTTTGGAGACAGGTCCTTTCTATATCCCCTCTGTGGGCAGAATTTTCACCCACAATGTTATCATCACTGGGAAAAACCAGTGTCCTACACGACTCCTGTGCCTGCAGTGGTGTAAAAGCTGGGGTTTAGCAAGTGAGAGCACAAGCACTCTGGCTTTAGCCAGATTTATATGCACCTCTGCTGTACCCTTGGCTCTTTGCATAGATTAAAAGACAA
Source organism: Ammospiza nelsoni (assembly GCF_027579445.1). NCBI lineage: Eukaryota > Metazoa > Chordata > Aves > Passeriformes > Passerellidae > Ammospiza > Ammospiza nelsoni. The sequence continues at coordinate 2,081,231 of NC_080646.1, read as the reverse complement.
TATTCTACACAACCCATTAAGATCTTATCATATTAATTGAACTGCCATTATAGCATTACCACAAGCCATCTAAGTAATCACTATATGATAACTCCTTATAAACCAGTTCAGTGACCTCCCAGATGCCTGCAGAAACCATGGGGCTGGCAGTTTGCCCTGAAATCTCAGAATCTGGCAAATAACTCCTAAAATAAAGAACCTTTTTCACCAAAATGAAGCCTCCTAGTTCTCTGCATAGGAAAGGAGAATAGGTGGGGCTTTTTTCTTTATGGAAACATTTCTGAAGGTTTAAATAATATCTAGACACTGTTGAGAGGGAGAAAGGAAAAGATGAAGCTGACACACTTTGAAGATACATCATTATCCATCATCTGAGATCAAGAGAAAGACAGCTTTTACAGGCCAAAGATCCAGGTTCTTATTTAGGGTGGGAAGAAAGAGCTTTCCTTTACCCAGCAGAAACAGTAGGACAGCAGCATCAAGCAGACAATCCACCCTCATTTTGATAGAATGTGAATTTCTCTTGGAAGAAGAGACTTAGGAAAGAATATCCTGGTAGACAGAGCCCTGGAGCTGTTCACCCTCTGCTGTCACAGAGCTCTGCAGTTCAATCCCAGGGGATCCAGGCATGGATTGGCAGGCACTGTGGAGAGCTGTGCCAGCTCCAAGGTGGGACACAGGTTAGGAAGCAGAGAGCTGCTTTCTGCTGCTCCCAAAGAGTTGTGCACATCTCCAGCATCCCATGGTGATCACTCCCTGAGTTTAATGGATTCAAACCCTAAGGATAGCTGTGGAAAGCCCAGCATACAAAAGGGACGTTCTTTGAGAGCTCATAGAAGCAGCCCATACCTTCATTCTGTGGGGTGTTTCCCAGTGGGTCTTAACAGAACTACACCAGGTGAAATATTACAGCTAAATTACTAATTAAAGCCTTCTAAATTTTGGCACCACTAAACAATATTTTAAAAAACACCATGTGGTTTCAAACATGCCCCAGCTGATGGCTTGAAGGTTTCTTGAAGCTGTTTACCGTTGTCTTGCAACACACTGAGTTCCTGGGAAGATTCGTGGAGCTGAGACAATCCAAGTACTTAACACTTTCCAAGACTGTGAACCTGCAAATTTTCTGTCAAAATCCATAGCAGCAAATATGTCAGTAGCTTCCTTCAGCTTCACCTCAACCACACAGACTAAAAAACAATCTTTTTTCTTTTTCTTCTTTTTTTTTTGAACATGTTGTACCACTCCTGTTACCAATTCAAATACCCAGTGTTAATGTCCAACTAAAAGTGTTCAAGGAATATCTCGCCCGACAGGCAGTACAACCAAGTACCTGTGAATGAAGTGATAGTGAAATGATCCCTGCACTTCCTCCATCCCAGCTTGTCTGTTGAAATCTGACTTTTATATTATTCATATAAGAGCCATTATCTGAGTTTTCACTTCTGCAATACAAAATCTCAGCTCTGGTCAAAAGCTGTTTAATTTACAATCTCAAGTCCGAGCCATCGATTTTGGGTCGAGTGCTCCTGCTGAATAAGCCCCTCCTGTTACCAAAGTGACACACAGGAGACTTCACAATAACAGATAGGGAACACCAAGACCTATCAGGTCACAGTAATAATGCTCTGCAGTGAATGCAAATCTCAAGTTTGTCTGATACAACAGGGCACTCAGAGAACCTGTTCCTTCTCATCCTCTCCTCACAGAACAGCTTCTGCCTCCACCTCTCTTCTTGTTTCTTGTTATTCCCCATTTTCAGCTCCCCAGCCATGGCTCAGTGTTCTGCTCCCTGCCTCACAGCCTCTTTGACACGTTAACCTCCCAGCAAACCAGACACATTTTTTGTTTCCTGGCACAGAGGATTTTCTCAGTGCTCTGTCATACAAAGGCTCCTTGTGTTCAGGTGGAATGCTCTGTTGCCATCTCCTGCCTGTTGCCCCTGATCCAACTGCTCAGCGCCCCAAGAAGGTTCTGGCTCCATCCTCCTGTCCCCTGGTCAGATCCACAGGGCCTCACCATCTCACACCCTGGTATCTCATCTGAGCCTACTCTCATCCAGTTGGAAGCCATTCCCCCTTGTCCTGTCACTACATGCTCTTGAAAAGTCACTCTAAGATGCAGCTGAAATAGAAAGACCGCAAGTACATTATGGGAACTGTAAGAAAATTTAAGCTGGGTTGTCCCTAGACAATGTAATACCTGAAAATCCTATAATATACATTAAATTAACAACTAAATTGCAGCAAGGTTTGTATTTCATTTTGTGCAGGTTCCCCTTTTACATAATGCATGCTGTCAGCAATCACTCTCTGCTTAATATGCATAGCAATTCCTCTTCTGTGTCACTTACTCAATATTTTTTCCCTTTCTACCAAAGAAAAGGCATGTGAAGCCCTAATCTTGCTCCAGGTCGTGCAGGCAGGGAGGTGGGAAGCCAAGCAAATGTGTCCTCTCCTGAAGGAACCCAGGCAAGCAGAAAACCCATGGAAAGAGGGACAGGGGAGATGATGATGGGCTGTGAAGGGGAGAGCATTTGCAGGGGAATGAGGCACAGCTAAAGCTGTGCACCACCATCAAAGTTATGATGCATTCACTGCTCCTCACTTGCCTAAAATTCTGCCTCATATGTGACCACAACTCCCTTCAGCTCCTCCAGGTCTTGCTATAACCCCAACCTCTGGAGGGACAGCAGCTGATGCAGGAAATTTTCATACTTATTTGTAGCCCAAAACACATTGTAAATACTTCCTGACTTCCCAGATGAGCTGGGATTCAACCAGATGCTTAAATACATGTCCAAGCACAAGCCCTTCAGCAGGACCAATGGACCATGGAGCAGGAGATCTGTGCTGCACCCAGCCCAAGAGCAGGAATTCTGTTTCAGCCCTGGAGGTTGTGGCCATTCCAGGGACACACTGCATTTCCTGCTTCACTTTCACTGATGATATTCTGGATTATTGTTATTAAAGTAAAAGGTATGGCACCAGGGACTTGAGGTTTTATTTCAAGATGCCACTGAAAAGAACATGGATATTTCAGCCTGAAAAAGTTTTCTTTAAGGAGGAAGAGATTTACCATAAAAAACATCATCCAACTCTGTATCTGAACATAGCAGATATTAGTAAACATTATTGCATCCATCTCTCTATCTGAACATAGGAGATATTACTAAACATGAGCTAATATTTGTGAAGATAATGCAGTAAAAGTTTCAAACTCAGGACTGCTGGAAGCAAGAGAGAGCCACAGCTCAGAAAATAACAGCTACAGAGCTTGATAGTTTCCTTGCTAAGAACAGCCACAATGGAATTTTACCCTTCCCTTCTTAATTTTTTTACTCCCATAAATCAAAAAAGTCTTGCATTACGAAAATTGGCCAGCAATCAGTCCGAGCAGACTAATTGCTTTTGCTATTTAAAAAGAACCTCATTTTAAATGGCTCAAGTGTTGTGGTGTAAAGTAGCTATTGTACATGTGCATTAATTAATTTCCTAAGGATTTTTATTACATCTTCATGACACAGTCTAATTATCTGATAATGCTTTTTCCCATGTAGAGGAGAACGACGTTGCTCCAGCATGTACTTCAGTTGTACTCCAGGAGCCTGGGAAGTGGGAAACCAAATGACTCAAGGTCTGTCTGTTCTGCTAAATAACACGTCAGGAAGCCCAACTGCAAAATCTCTTCATTCCCAAGGGATGCCAGAGATAATCTGTCAAACATCACTGTCCAGCTTATGCATTTTTCATACTTTTTCAAAGACACGGAGAAAAAGTGAGGGAAAGCAAGTGCACAGTACCTGATTAAACATTTCCCTTCTTCCTGAATGAAAAATGCAAACCCTGGTCAGCATAAAGAATGAGGACAGTGCTGGCTGGCAGCCTCTCCCCCTCTGCTCCCACCTATTCCTTGAAATGCTTTTTGGTAGGTGTGACTGCTCACCACTGGCCCAGCTCAGCTCTGAGGGCTGCTGTGGAACTCTGAGAGCCAGGACACAGAGCACACCAACTTCCCCAAGTCCTGAAGGCATTTTCAAATGCTGAGGAAGAAATCTCACAACAAGCAGGAGAAATGCAGAACACAAAAACGTATCCTGGTTTCTGGAAAATTCCAAATAGATTTGACCCACAATATGCCATAGGAATTTGCAGCTTTCCTCTGTGCTGCTATTCCACAATGAATCACAATAAGGGTTGGAGGATCCAAGCTAAGGAGAGTTCCAGTGGGACTCTCATTCCTTACAATGCAAGGGGAAGATTTTTTTACCAGAGTACAGGAGAGATGGCCCCAGTTTGGAACAAACAGAAGGGTGTATAAATATATACCACCCGCTATCCAATATTCATTAGAAGGGGAAGCCAAAGTCTATCAATTTCAAACGAGAAATAAATAAATGTCAGATTGAAAGTAAGGACTAAATAAAGGCTCGAGAATCTGCACTTCCATTAAGTCACTGCAGCTGGCAGGTGAGAGAATTTGGATCTCAACAACAGCAGTGGGGAACCTGGAAAAATGCATTATAAATACAGGCCTTGGGAAAAAAGAATTTCTGTATGCTTGTCTTAATTTTTATTCTGTTTGGGAAAAACTCCAGTGAACTCAAATCTTGGCAATGAGTTCCACTTCAAATTAATTTAGACTAAATAGAGCAGCTAACAGTAGTGCAAGGTTTCCCTGGGTTTGGTACAGTGCTCAGTATGGATCTGGGCAGGGATCGAATAATTAGAGCCCTGTGTCCCCTCAGACTGCATTGAACTTCATGTGGAATCATTAGCAGCCTGTGAATACTCTGAGAGCCTCAGCACTGGAGATGTGATCCACCAGAAACCAACCTCACATGAGCACAGCCCTGCTGGCCCCGGCCTTGCAGAGATTGCTCCACTCTGTTTGTGTGGGGACAAATCAAACAAAATTCTCCCAGCATATGGAATATGACCTGGGGGAGGGAGAGCTGGAGAGACAGCAAACGAATTTGTAAAGTCTAATCTGTGTTTGATGCACACAAGTTGCTGCCATTAATGTCAAATCAAGTAATATCACACCAAAAAGAGACTGCAGTCCCAAAGTGGCTGTCTGGGCCCATCCACCCCCTCCTCTGCAGCCTGTGCTGCCACAGAGCAGCCTCCTGCCAGCTGCTTCTCCAGATTTAACTCCTCATCCTTGTGCCAAAACTGGCTGAGGGTGAGCTTGGCACCATTACTGGGTGAGAAACACACACAAATATTCAGATGCACTTCAAGGTTAGCTCTTGAGCTTCTGGGCCACAACTTGCAGCTTAAAGAAAAGCAATGAATTCAGCAGACAAGTCAGTAGATCCCATCCCTGGTCCAGCAGTGCCAGGGCATTTCCCTCATGCTGGAATTCCACCTCTGCCTTCTCCCAGGCAGAGGATATCATATCCTCTTGAAGAAAAGTGCAAAGTTCACATCCAAACCTTCCCCTTAGGGGAATCCCTGCTCCCTGGGGAGACAAAGCAGCTCAGGGCCTTGCCAGAGTGGGATGGGGGATGCAGAAAGGAAAAGGAAAGTGAGCTGGGCATCATTTGTAGATGTTCTCTCTCTGTTTCCTTGTATTCCATGTGCTTGGCATGGCCCTGGGCCCCATCTGGCAGGGGAAAGGGGATGGGTTGGAAATGGGTGAGCAATAAAACATGGCAGCACTGCAGGCAAACTGCAATTTCCATTCTATTGATCCTCTCTGGACATCAGTGATACACTGAGTTTATTAGGAAAATGAAATTCTAGAGCATGTTGCTGGAAGATGCTCTAGTTAAGCTCGTTAGACTGACTAAAATTTAATTACATTTATTTTTCCATTCTAAGATACAGCAAGGAAATATACATTCACAGCTAAAGAAGCATATCATTTGGCTGTATCATATGGAAATAAAAATTCTGGGATAAAAAGGTGCATTTTATTAGTGGTTTATAAGATTAAAATTTCATTATAAATTATTACTAAAACTATAGCATCACAAAATTAAATTTTAACTAAATTAAAATTCCCTTAAAAGCAAAACCTCCAGGATCTCTTATGCAGCAGCTTCAAATGGAGCACAACACTTTCAAAAAAAACTTTCCTCAAAGAAACAAAAGGAAAAATTGTAACTACAAAAATTCATTATGTAAAAACAGATCTTTAACGCTATCTGCCTGTAACATGTAATTCCTGGCAGGAGTAAAATCCAGATCCAATCTCCTTTCCAGAATGTACATTCCTGCTCAAGTAATTTTGCTGACAGCAAAGGTGCCAAGGAACCTCCATGCAGGTTGTTGTAAATGCACTGGGGGTATCAGTATTGGATAGAAGTGCCTGGCCTCCCTTAAGTGGAAAATGTCAATAGGGAACAAGAGAAAATCAATTCTCTGATCCATAAATGATTATCTGGTGGTGGGATTTTATCACCCTGTTCACCACTGGCTGCAAAAACTGGGTTTTAAAAGAGTCCTGACAAAATTTAAAAAGCCATTTTGCCCTTCAAAGGGCCGAGCAGGAACCTGAGTCAGCCTTTCTGGTGCCTTTGTTACCCCCCTGGAGTGTGAGCGCTGCTCTGCTGCAGCAGGGATGGCAGCACCCCTCCCTCAGTCCTGGAAACTTGGATCCCAAAGCCCCTCGTGGAGGATCAGCAAGTGTTGACTCATGAACTTCCCTTGTCAGCCTTTGTTCCTCCTCTGCTGTAAACACACTCAGTATTTGACATTCCAGTTTTCAATCATACATTTTTAATACTTCTTAGGAGAGCTTGTCTGTTGTGAAATCTGCTCCAAATATTTCTTTGATTCTTTCGACTCCTGAAAATTAAGAATATTTTTTCTATTTTCCTTTCTTCTTTGGCACATCCCATGTGTTGCTCAGTTCTGCTCTTCTGCTGCCATTATAATGCTCTTCAGACAGCCCCTCTGTGATCAGGAGCTCAGGGGGGTGATGGCTCCCAGGTAAACCCAAACCCTTGGAGGAACATGGTGTATTCAAATTCTGCCTGTCCTTATCCCACAGAATGTGGCAGAGTTTAGATAAGAATACATTAAGGATGATGTATGAACTGAAGTCCAAATCTTTCAGTAAGTATTGTTCCAGATGAGATGAGTGAGCTCTTTAAATGAATTACTTTCCAGAAGAAAAGACTTTACCACTGTGTTATCATAAATCTATATTTCCACAGCACAGATGCTGTAATTTAATTATGGTGTTTAGCTTCTGTAAGTTTAAGGTGCAACCTTGTCTCCTTTCAAATCTGCATGGACAGATGTCTTTTCTACCTCATGGAATATTTCATTGAAGTATCGTACTGGAAAAAGCAGGATCTGAAGCAGTGGAAGTACTTCTTACTAAGAAAATGATCAAAACAAACGTCCAGGAGGTTCTGGACAGACACTCCAAGCAAGTGGTGTGGTTTTTGTAATAATGCTATTTGAATATTAAATCACTTGGCAAAACAAAATTTTATTGATTAGGAGCTGCTTTAAAGGAAAATACACTTTTTTGCCATTTTTTTTAGTATCTATCACTTTAAGCCAAGTGTGTAAGAATATTCAAACACCCAGTACAGAACAGTGTGGAAAGAATCCTTCCCAGAGTCCCCACAGGAGGAATGACACATTCCGCAAGAACAATTTCACACTGAAGTAATGAGGAGGCAGAAAAGGTTGTTTTTGTGACTTCCTCACCTGCCAGTCACTGTCTAATTGATGGAATCAGGCAAATGGAACAGGTGAGTGTCTTTATCTGCTTGACTGCAAAACTAAAACTAAGTAAAACACCAGCAAAGCTGTCCAACTTTCTGTAGAGTTATACCAAGTTAACACCAAAAAGGCATCAATTCACCCAGATCTGCTGGAGGGAGGCAGTGTCTCAGAGCTGTGACATGCTCAGGAACACTGAGCACATCTAGAAAGTGTCTCAGAGAAGCCATCAGGCACTGAGGGAGGCTGCACCCTTGTCCTAAAGCCATTTATCCAACAAACACTGTGTTCCAGAGCTCTGCTGGGCACAGCTCATGAGGACAGGGCACTGGGAGGGTGACACAGGGACAGCTGTGGGGGAAGGAGAGCAGGGGCACCACAGGAGAAAAGCTCAACCTCCAGGGCTATCACCCAGCACCTGCTCTCTGCTGCAACCCAGCAAAAGAGAACAAAGCTGTGGCCATCCTTAACTGCTGCCTTAAGTTTTAGCTTTTATATTTTCTGTACTGCATTAGTACATAACTCTGAACTTCATACAGAGTGTTAGCAAGTTTTCCTCACAGTTCAGTCAGACAAAACTCCTTTTCCAGCCCCAGAACCAAGGACACCATTGCAGCTTCAGGCCCAAAAAGTGCAAACAACAGCAAACTGAGGAGAGCAACCTGGGAGGATGGGGCTGCATAACCCGGAGCTGCAATTGGATAATTAACTCCAATATGGAAATGGACCAAAACTTATGAAAGTGTGGAAATGTGTGACCTGCTGTCCATCTCGGGTGTAGCCCTGGCCAGGCTCTTGTACTGCCCAAGGTGTATCCTTTGAAGGCCTTTTAATAAATCCCTACTTTATTCCTTTAACACTGTCTAGCCTCTGTTCTAGCCAGCCTCTCAAGGCATCATAATCACCCAACTGCTTGCTCTGCTCAGTGCAAACCTGGGGTGAAAAAACAAACCAAAATCAACAACATTTTTTTTCTGGGAAAAAAAAAAAATTCCATTTCCCACTGAAATGTCACAATCTGAAATTTTAATCAGTTTTCTCATCTGAGGGCTTTACCAAGGCACACTGGAATGTCCACACAGTGTGAGCTCCACTGGCAGTTTATTATTGGAATTATGTCTCTGATTGTGCACTGCTCAACCATTCTGAGAATGGGAGACATGGACCTTTGCTCAGGAAATGCATTCTTCTAATCATGTTGCCTGCTTTCCACTCATTATTGACCAGCAAAATCATTTTTAAAACCTAAATTATTCAAAATCTTGCTGTATAGCAACATGCAAATCCTCTACATAAAGAATATATTAATTAGATGCTTAATTAGATTAATTAGATGAAAAATCCTTGAATAGATTTTCACGTGGGAGTTGAAAAAACATTTCTTAGCATAATGTCAGATTTCCCTATTTTCTTTTTATTGCTCCTGGGTTGTTTTTCTTTCCTGTGTCCTTGACAGCTCCTTTCATTCCTTTCAGGTAGACTTCCAGTGGGACAGATGGAGAAATCTGGGCAGCAACTCAACCAGCACAGGACCCACAGTACCCAGTTTAGCTCAGGGCAGTAGGAAATCCTTTTGTAATTTTTTCTCCAGTCTTAGGAGGAAAAAAAAGCAAAGCCTTGTCTTTCACATGTTTTTACACTGCCTACTTATGTCAGCACAATTCACTGCTGAGAAACTTAGAATCTGTAACTTTTCCTGAGCAAGTCTGGCCAGCTGCCATTAGACAAAAGAGCTCCACAAAACCATCCCGTATTTCCAAAGCTTGGAGGTGAGAAATATTGAATATCAGGAGTGTTGTCCAACCCCACTGAAAGCTGTGATATTTCCTTTTGGTTTGCACTGGTGGGTGACCAACTTTTAAGGCAGTTTCTGTGTGTAAGGGAAAGCAAAACTGGGGACTGGAGACACCAGGGCTGATCCTCTTTGGGCGCAGAGCACGCCTGAGTGTCTGTGCCCGAGATGTTCCAGACAAAGCTCAGGAAGCTGTTCTCCCTCATGGCCTGTGCTAAACCACAGACTTCACCTTTCCTCCAAGTACAGGAACAGATCAAAGAACTGGAGAGGAAATGAGGCCCCACGGACTGATTGATTTTGCAGGATAAGATGCGGAGTGGCTGCAGTAAATCTGCATTTTGGCCACTGCACAGACGTGCTCAGGTAATCCCTCCTGCAGCCAGAGACCACGGCTGGGGCAGGAATTTGCTCTCTCTTCCCTGAGATGTGTGTGGCAGCTCACAGCCTAAAGCCAAACACATCCAAAACAAAGATCTGCTCCAAGCCCTAAACTTGGAAATTTATATTTCCATGCCCTTTTCTTACACACAACACACTGAGGTGGTTTTATCATCTCCAAAACGTTTTCCTTGGTCCTGTAATGCTGTACATGTGGCTACCAGGTTATCCCACTCAAAATGAATTTGTGGCAGCATTAGCAGAAGAGCTGAGTGCCAAGGATGAAAGAAGTTGGATTTTGCCTTTGGGAGGAGGAGAAGGGAGAATTTCATGGCACTTCTCACACCTGGCAGGGTCTCCTTGGACCCCTCTTTGCTGTCACAGCCACTGCTGGCTCTGGTGCATTTCCAGCCCAAAAGGAACTGAACAAGGCTCATCCCAAGGTGTAAATTCCCCACACAGAAGGAAACCACAGGAAGAATCTCTCTGCTGCTCAAAGACTCTATTTTAAGATATTGGCATTTGATATAAATAAAACAAAAGCTGTTCAGGATTCATTGTTTTGTCTGCTGAGTAATGAACACCAACATGATAATTACATCAAAATTGATTGGTTTAAAAATGTCTACTCTAATTAATTTATTATAATACTTATAGGACAGTTTCAGACAAGCTCTAGTGCACCAAGGATTAAATGTCATTCACTTGCAGTGCCCAGGAGGCTGCATACACACCCATCTGTAGAGAATGGAAATTAAAACCAGAATCATAGAAATCGTCACAGAGAGGCTTGGGTTGGAAGGGACCTCAAAGATCATGTAGTTCCAACCCAACAAATAGGTTTCACTTTTTTATTTCCCAATCCTAATTTTCTTTGCTCATAGTATTAGGTGAACATTTTTTTTGTGTTTAACTTTCTCCTTTTTTTATCTTTTTTAAACAAGGAAAGGGAAAGATGAGAGATCTCTGAAATCTCAGCTCATAACCTCCTTTTTTTTCAGCCTGATGGGAAAACCTGGCTAGGGATCTCCCTGTTTATCCAGGCTGTGGAAGGACAGCTTTTCTGTGAGGTGGGAGTTTGGACACAGGCAGTACCTAGAGAAAGATTTTTCAAACCCAGCAAGTAATTGAAGCATGTTGATTTCTTAATTTTCAGATACTTTGCCAACTAATCTAGACCACAAGAATAAGTTGTAATTTCTGCATTTAGAATTTACATGCTCCAGCTGTGATCTGACCACACTGAGCTGAGCTTCTCAGAACAAACACTTAATTCTGGCTCTGAGTCACAGCCCACCCAGCCCAACTGCTGACATGGGAAGGGTTCATTTACAGAGTATAAATATGCCCTTCTACTCAAATATATTGGCTGGAAAATATCAGGCAAGTGGAGATACAAAGGAAAAAAGGATAAATCAGAATTCTCAGAATATTTGATCATTTGTCTGACTCTTATATTGGTAACCCCGACTCAGTTTGGAAAGTAGCTGCACAACCCACTGTGAGGGCAAGAGTTTTTCTTTTAGAGAAAGTCAGTTTACATTTCATCAAGTGAACACAAGCTTTATTTCTTTTTTGTTTAGAAGCAGGAAAGCGTAATGCCACAAAGACCAAAAGCCCTCTGTTGGTTTATAAAAAACTGCTGTGCTCTGAGCAAGAGCTTGGCCTGCCTCAGAGCCCATTAATAGCTATCTGTACCAGAAAGACAGTCGTGTATTTCTGTTTGTTTCTGTTCTCCAATTCCTCCCCTCCAAAGGCTAAATTGTGCTGCTTCTAGTAAAGATTAAATAGCAAGCAATTCAACTTCTGGCACTACACTTTCAAATACGAAAGAGGTTATGTCATGCAAGAAGAAAAGAGTTTTCTTTGGGATTGGGCATTCTTCTTCTTTCATGACATAATGAAAGGGAAGGGGGGCCTTTTAAAGCTTTGTGACATTATCAAACTTTGCCACAGACACGCTGTGTGAAAGCCCTGCACATCACCAATGCTAAGGATAGACAGGAAATGATAATGAAAAAATCAGCATTAATTGCTTGCAATGCCAGGGTCTGTTCCATCCCCGTGTACAAATAACTGCACAGCTCTGCCTCATTGCTTGTGGTACTGGAGCAGGGAAAAGTCACTTTCATACCCTGGTTGTTTACTCTGTAGAGTTACTCAGTGAATAGTAAGAAGAATCTGAGGCACAGCAAGTCAGCAAATAAATCACAACTGACAGGTTTTTTATTTCAGTCACACTGTGGTAAATTCAAATAATTCTAATGAAGTCAACTGTGCTGCTCTAAACTGACCCATCACCACAGAGTGGGACAATCACCGTGTTAATGTAACAGAGAGAAAAGATACACTGATGTATTTTTGCAGATGTGGTGATGGGTAACTTATATCCTTCATGAATAGTTTCTATTCAAGGCATTTAATTAGCATTATGATAAACTAACCAAAGTGTCTACAGTGCACCAAACAATGTGAGCTGAGGCTGAGCAGTTAAAGCCCTCTGACAGCTCTGACCGCCTGCAATCCTAATGGCCAGTCTGGCAATTAATGTTCACTCATTCATCATTACTAATTAACTTCATTGATTTTTAACACTGGGATTTCCACATTAAAGCATGCTGCAAGAAGCACCACATTTGTTATGATATAATATTCAGAGGAAATGAAATAAAAGAAGTGCTGTGTCAGGAGACAAAACCACCATTTAGGCCAGCATGTTAAGTTACACCAAAAATTATGCATTGATCTTCAGTGGCTTTTATTTTACATCTGCTCTCTTGAGAAGGAAATGGCAACTATTTGTTACATGGACATGAGGGAAAAAAAAAGAAAAAGGTTAATGAATGGACTGCAAAGTTTCTTTGCAGGTACACTGCTCTTGCATACACTCCACCACTTCAATACAGCCTGAAATCCCCACAGCTCCTGTATTGGAAGGACCATGGAGAAGGTAAATAATGCTTTTAAGAAAGGATTTAAAAGGTGTTAAGGTTCTGCATTGGTTGAATCTGTAGGAATGGAGGGGAAGAGGGGGGAGATAAAGATTTGACACACTTTCTCTAACAGGTATCTGAACTTTCCACCATATAAGAAGAAAATATAAGAATTACAATACTAATCAGGCATGGAGACTGAGTCTCTGAAGATGCAGAGCCAGTCAAGAAAGAGCAAACTATCAAAAGGAATTAAAGTTACACTGCATTGTTGGACTGCCTTGTGCAGGTAGATCAATAGAGCATTGACAACATATTTCTATGCCAGGAACGTCCACTAAAATCACATGGTTTCTTGAGCTGGGTGATCTCAATAAAATATAAACTATCACAGAGCAAAGAACTGAAGGAAAAAATGTCCTGCTTATTTCTTTAAAGAGTATTTGTAATAAACTAATGATCGGGACTGATTCTAGTGGATTGGAGTGGTCCTGCTTGTCACTTGACATTGATTTACTGTAGAAACTTGAGCAAATCCTGTTCCCCACAAGTCTCAGGCTTTCCTCCACTTATAAATTTTAAAAACTGTTCTTGAAGATTTTTCTTTTTATGAGAAAGGAGGAGAGTATTTCAGGGTGCAAATGAGGACATTTTACAGCATAATAGATCATCAATAAATGCAGAAAGAAATTGGGTGAGGAAAAGTTTTGTGTCTGGCAAACTTCTAGATCCTTTTCCACAGGCCAGTTACAGATGGTTTGAAGGTGACACCACAAAGCACATAAAAGAAGAAGATACTTTCTCCTGAATTTCAGCTTAAAATACAAGCTGAAAAAGCAGCAAATTCATGGTGCACAGGAGTCACTGAAGCTCTTCCAAATCTCCCATGAAGGCTGTGCTTAGCTTTCTAAACAGGGAACATAGGATGTGCTGCATACAGAGCAACTCAGTGATGGTGCAGCAGCCATGCAAGATTTTATGTAAGAATCACATAAAAGCAAACGCATGAAGATTTGCAAGATCAAAAGTTGTTCATCTGTGCAGTAAATGCCCAGTATTGTCTCTCCACTTCCTGCCTCATGCCTTGGGATGACACAGCCAACAAGGCTTCCTTTGTGGTTTAAGTTCTGCTTGATTGTACATTAATGCAGCAGATAGGACTGAATCATCTGTTCTTGTCTGCGAGGGCTGCTGAGGATTTATAGCTCTACAGTGGGAAGCTACAAGTGATGTGGATGGGCACAGCTGAAAAGAAAAAAGGCAAGGTCATCCACAAACTGCAGGCCTGAAAAAAGGGAGGCAGTCATATTTTAAAGAGAATTAATTCTGGGGAAGATATTAATAAATATATCACAGAGTTTCCATTATATATTTCCATTATATTCTGATCATTCAAACCATTATAGGGCATGGAACAGAAAGACTTTGGTCTGGGATCGCTTGGTGCATAAGTTCAGGATTAATTTCTTTAGTGTCCAAGAACTGTCTCAGTCCCAAGCTTTCCCAGCACAGGCTCCAGAATCCCCTGCTGGAGGGGCCTGGGGAGCTGCTGCCTCCAGGCTGGGCATATGAAGGATGGAGAGGAGCTCTCACAAAGCAGGGATTGTGTCACAGCAAGAGGAATGTGAACTCATAAATTAATGTCCTTTCAACATACAGAGATGGAGAGATTTTGCAGGAAGCTGCTTTTTATCATATAGTGCTCTGGCAAGCCAAGGGTAGGTCAGATCCTGAGCACAGGTTTTTTGGATAGGGCATGTGAAACAAAGGATAAACAAACTTCAAGCAGCTTGGTGACACAGTTGCCATCATTCAGTGAAGATTAAGACACTGTGATTTTAAAGTTACATTTTTTCCAAATCTTTTTTGTGGCCTTGGGATTTCTTTATGATTTTGCATGGCTCAGTTTGCCAAGATCTCTCTCAAGGCAGATTCTGTGTGGATGAGAGTTCAGTTCTGGAGTTCACAACACTTTTCCCTTAGACATTGACTGACTTATGGGTCTATTAAAAATAAACACACATTGAAGTGTAGACCTGCAAATTACAAAGCATTGCCAAGGATCCACCCCAGGAGAGCCCCTTTGGCAGGTTCACACTCCTGTTTTATTCACTCACACTGGACTCTCCTCAGAACCTGTGTGGACTAATCTGGGAGTGACTGAGTATCCCCCATTCTGGAATGAGGAATAATATAACAGTTATAAATAATGTAAAATATTCCCCATTTTGAAATGGGGAATAATGCTGAGAACATCTGCTGAAAAAGATAAAACAAAAAGATACCCACACACTTTCCTTTGGTTTTTCTCAGTTACATTCCTTCCCCTGAGCTGCTGCCTCAGTGCAAGTTTTGCCCCAGTGAAGATCCACTAAATTTCTTCTATTCTTGTTCCATGACAAAAAACCATCGTGGGACATCCTTCCTGAAGTCTCATCCCAATCTCAGGGGTTCATATGGCATCCAGCCTGCTTGAGCACACATGGCTTTGCCTATTCCTTTGTTCTCATCAAAGGCACTTCGAGGTGGCTTCCCCAGTAAAAAATGGGACAATGGTGCCTCTGACAGACTGGAAAGCAGCAGAGGGTGGGATGAGGCACGCCTGTGAGCTAGACAGAGACAAAACAGGAGCTTTTGCCAATCCTACACAATGTGGTGCATTTGCCCCAGGAAAAAAAGATGCTTCCAAACAACCCAGTGCAATCTTTGCTGTGCAGTGAACTGAATAGAGATCTGATATTGAATGACATTCCATCAAGAGCAGGAGAAGCAAAGAACTGACTGAGCCAGGCAGGGCCCTCAGCCTTCTTTGGAAGCACCAAACATCTTGTGGTGATTATCAGGGGAGGGGAAGGAGGAGGAGGAGGCAGCTTTGTCCAGCTCAGAATAACACAAGCCCTTCAGCTGAATATGAAGAGTTCCAGAGAGATCCCCTGAGCTGTGTCTGTGCAGCCCTGGCTGTCACATTCTGCATGGAACTGTTTGAGGGCTCTACAGAATCTGCTGGGTGTGCAGGGGACACCGAGAGAGAGCTTGAGGCTTTAGCACAGCACCATTAGCAGCTTCAAACAAGGAGCTTTTGGTAACCAAAGAAACATTTTCATGATCTCAGCACAGCTTTGTCATGTAAATTTGAGAAATACTCTCCCTATGATCTGAAATGACTGGAAGTTGACATGGGCAAATTTACCTTTCTCTGCTACTTGAGAAAAGCACACTGCAAAGGTCATCAGCTCCTCACACAGAAGTTTAGAAACCTTCAAAACCCAGAAAATTCCTACTGTTTATGGTGAGGTCTCCTGTGGTAATTATAACTTTTAGGTACTGGTGTAATTTGTGGGTTTTTATTCTGTTATATGCTTAGAAAAAAGACACGATTTTACATTAATCTCCCAACTGAATACTGACCCCAAATTCTCCAGAAAGCTGCTGATATTCCCATTGCTGTCATGTGTATTGTACCACCTATACCTAAATATACACCTACTATGGACAGTATGGCCAGGGAAATGGGGATGGAATATGGGGAAAAATGGCTTTTCTTTAACCAAATAAAGGGAATGGAAACTCCAGAAAATAAAATCTATTGACTAATCTATTTTATATATATATACACACATACACTGAATTTTTTATATATAAATATAGGTATGTTTCTATCTCCTATTTTCTCCCTAAACTTCTCTGCTCACAGATCTGAGAACAGTCCTTGTAATTACACTAAGAACTTACAAGAGTGTAATTTTCCTGAAGATTTCTCTCCCATAATGGAAGATTTCAATTTGAAATATTTCCTAATGATGACCAGAAAAGCATCACTCAAAGTATTCCAATGTTCCAGCAGATGGTTCAAAGATAATTCAATGTAAGTTATGCCTACAAAGTATGTCCTCATTTACAAAAGAAACTGTAAATGATGTAAATCAGAAGTGCTCAATCTTGTCAGTCAGTTCTACATTTATATCCAAATAACCAGTTGTTTCTTAAAAACATGAGGGTCAATGAAGCCAGCAGGTACACTCAGACAGTTTGACTGATGTATTTTAAATGACTGAAAAATGTGCTTTTCCATGTTCTGACACCAGCCAGATCCATGTACAACTACTCCAGGAATGTGGTTTTAATAGTGAAGCTGAGGTTTGAGAGCACCAAGCGGTGTCTTTTCCTCTTGATGTGCTGCTGTATTAAAAGGAATTATGTATGTGAACTTGGCCACAGCAAGAAGAGACCTCATGTCTTGTACTGGGCTGGATTTGATTATCGAGATAAAGTTTGCAATAAAATGAAAGCAGTGTCAGGGGAAAAAATTGTAACTCCAGAGAAGAGGAAGACCTTCAGTAATGACATGTTTCCATCTGCAATCTTACACCTAAAGCAACTGGAATGGTCCCTTTAAGGTACCTTCCTTTTTGTCCTAAATGCTCATTTCCCCTGCACCACTGAAGAATTCAGTGAGGCAATAAAATCACCAAAGTAGACCAGGACAAAATCTAAATTTTAAAGACCCTTGTAAAGCCTGGGAAGGCTCAGAGTGTGTGGGACACAAGGAAGGAGGAGTACTTGGAAACACAAACAGTATATGAATATATACAACTTCTTTTGATAAACTCATAGTTATAGGCTGGGAATTTGTACTAAAAAGAGGATAAAATACAAGCTAAAAACTAGAAACAAATAAAGTGCTTTGTAAGTTCTGTAAGGAAGGGAATTAAGAGAGGTAATGGCAGAGTTTCAGATTGAAATGAGTGTATTTTCTGAGACAAAGCCATAAGACATGCTTTTACCAGTGGCCAAAACCATGCTCCTTGTACAAGGCACAACACTTCCTCCAGGTACAGGATGTTCAGGGAAGGATATTTCTGGCTATTTCTAAGTTACAAGTTATTCAGTTGAAGAACAAAGATTTTGCATTTAATTTGGAGCTGACTGGAAAATGTTATTGAGTTATTCCCTAACCAGATTGAAAATACAGCTGCAAAATCAAATCATGGGATGAGTTTCATGCTTTCTTACAGGAGTGCTTTAAATTTGCTGAAGTTAATGGTGTGTCTGCTGAATTACATCAGCTTTTTAGCTCTAAAAGAACATACTAGTATAAACTAAAGCATTATCAACTTCTTATCAGCAATCTCCTTGTCTCCTCCTGGCTGCAGGGCCAGAAAGGAAGATTCTTGTTTTAGACACAGTCCAGTGAACCAAGCAGACCCCTACACTCTCAAGAAGTCAAAGCTCAAAGTAATAAAAGGTCTGAAATCCTACTAGATTCATGGACAGTTCTGAGAGTAGGAAACAAAAAAGTTCCCTAGAAACAATTGCTTTTACCTCCAAATGTTCTGAAACCTGTGGTTATTCTTCTTAAACAGAGATCTGTCATCGAGATAATTTCCATCCTATTTCCTGGTCTATAGCTCTGGTGGTGCTGAGCTAAGAGATGCCTGGAAAGCACCCTGGATCTGCCCATTTACACATGGAATTCCCAAATGCCTCTTCTCGTGTTACAAATCCTCAACAGTCCCAGCCCAGGTCTCGAATTCTCTCTGATTCAGTCAGTGCCAAAAACTACAGACTCAAGGCCTGGGAATCAGAAAATCTCCACATTTAGAATTCTGCTTTCTGGAGTTCCAGCCAGATGATGAGCAAAGTCTTCACATCTCTGCTTTCCATTATTGGCAAGAACAGGCTTTCCCTGGTATTTATCCTTGTGTTAACTGCCTTCACAGGATTCCATGATAAAACAAGTAGGCTACTGCAGGGATCTGACACATATGGATGTGTGTACCCCAATCCTGGCACTACTCTAGTCTTGCCAGAAATAGAAAGCCCCTGGCAATGCAATTCTTTCAAAAGTAAATTTGGAAGGCATAAAAAGTGGTAATTAATTGCCCAATACAAATGGCTCTGGACTGAATACAAGCCAGTTTGATTACTTAACAAATAAAATCACCTTCTGAGGTGATAACCCAGTTCATAAAGTTGGGCAGAAAAATATTGATTACGAAGTCCTTGCCAGGTGCACCCTTCTTTCCTGATGTCACTCAGGCCATGGCTTGAGCTGTTATACAGGCAGAGAGACAAAACCCAGCTCAGGGACACCCACCTTGGCCTCCCTTTGCTGACAGCAAACCTTGGAAGGCTTTTCAAGGAGGAGGCAGGGATGTTCCTTCTCTTCACTTGTGCCTCACAATGGAATGGGTTACAGGAGAGGGCTGACAAAAAGGGAAAGCCCAGCTCCTGCTGCCGAGGGACTGAGTTGAGTGTTGCTGCAGGTATTGGAAGGGCAGATGAAAAACAAGCCCCTGAGTGGGGACTGGGATCTGTGCAAACACCATGGGAACTCAGAGTTCTGCTGTTGTCTCAATAGGTTTGTTGTTACCAAGATATTTAAACATGAAGTGTCAATCCATGGACAGTCTGGCTCTCCTCAGCAGCTTCCCTGAGCTCTCATCTCCCAAATCCTGGGGCACTGTGGCCTCAGGAATACCACACGTCCCTACATCTGTCCAGGAACTGTCCCCAGCCCAGTGCAGGGTGTCCCACAGGTGCAGCCACACCTCCTGTGTGCTCCCAGAGCATTCCCAGCCAAACAGTGCTGCAAGAGAACATCTGCCTGCTCCTGCCCTCCTTTCCTGCTAATTTCACCCACACAGCCTGGTAAAACCACTGAGTCTCCAACTTCCAGAGGATGGAATTTGGCTCAATCATTGTCTTTTCTGTTGAACATGTTTTGTTTGATCATAACAAATCAGCCCAGTGTGATGTAAACGAGCTGATCTTAATCAGCAGTGTACTAAATATCCATGTGACATCTGCATACATTGTTGGTTCCTGCCTGCTCTGCATGCACAATTTAATTAGATGAGTAATAAACGTGTCAAATTTATCAATGGTGTAAAACATTTGACTGCAGTGAATTTACGTCCTTGATTTGGATTGTTCACAGACGCCTTATTATGGTAACATGACTTACCTATTTGTCCTAAAAAATTAATAATTATCTTCTTGCTTTTACATTGATTTGTCCAATTTTCCAGGAGGGAAATACAATTAACCACAAATAAGAAAAACCACCTCAAAGTTGACTGATGAGAAGTTGTTTAAAGACACTCAGTTCAATTAGGCTAAAAGCTTCTTTCTTTGTGGTAACAGCACTTTCCAAATAAAACCTGAATTGCAACAGGAGGAAACTGAGAACTCAACCAAAAGTTGAGAATAGATTTTCCATCATTTCCTCTATTGATTGTGGTTGAGCATTTTACATAACCAACATGAATTATTTGTTAAATTCTTAAGAAATAAATATATTTTCTCAAGAGCTCTTTTACTTAACAGAATTATAAAATATGAGTCATAGATACTGAATTGGCTGTATGTGAATTCGTTTAAAACCCTGTGCTTGGGTCCCTAAAATGTTCATCCCAGCCACATCAACTGAACAATTCCTTTGAATGGAGTTGGGTTGGAATTAGGCCAAATAAACTTCTCTACTTACAAAAATCATAATAGATAATAGAATTGACTTGCACCAAAGTTTATTACACAGCCACTGGACATAAATGCACTCAATATAATCAAGTTGCTACTTCTCATATTTTAATTATAGGAAAAGCATTGTGAAAGTCAGACTTCCATTAAAAATAGGCAGTTTAACAAGACCTAATAATAAAAATTTTTACCAATAGGAATATTCAGAATTAACTTTCTGTGTACAAATTAGATTTCAAATAGCAGGTTCATTTCTCTGGTGATCTAATTTAGGTTTTGGTATCAAATAATGTCTCAAACACATAAAAAAACTCCTATGGTAAATTTTCATCCCTAATGTTTTCCAGCTGGTCTCTGATAACTATTCCTAATTGTACTTGTTAAAAAGTGGATTTATGAATCTCAATTAGACTGGTTTTACTTATGCTACAGCAATTTTCAGTACCAACCAAGACTATTTCAAGATAGAAAAAAGTTTTATGTGGATGAAAGAATAATTATGAAAATAAAAAAGAAAATGCCTTTTATACAATTTAGTTCTCAGTAATTCTATTTCAATAATCCAAAATAGAAAATACAGCATGTAATAACCATTCTGGGAACTTTGTTCATTCCACGAGTTACAAGGTACTTTTATTACCAGGATATTCACTTTGCTCCTGTGCCCTACTGTGAGCATAAAGATTTACATCATTCTCAGTGAATCTATTTTAATTTTCTTTGCAAACTTAATATCCTGATTCAGCAAAGTGTTGAGATGGAAGCTTACCCTGAGCACACACTGAAGACCCCAGTCAGTGTAAATGATCCTGGAATTTGTGCAGGGCAGCTTCAGCAAACTCAATCTTCAGCAGGTACCCAGGTACCCTTTATTTCATCACTTTGCTGCCCAGTGTCCTCAGCTGGGGAATAAAAGCTC
Source organism: Ammospiza nelsoni (assembly GCF_027579445.1). Classification (NCBI taxonomy): domain Eukaryota; kingdom Metazoa; phylum Chordata; class Aves; order Passeriformes; family Passerellidae; genus Ammospiza; species Ammospiza nelsoni. Next base: position 2,060,039 of record NC_080646.1, on the reverse strand, counting down.
CAGGACAGCCCTGCCAAGCCCTGTGCCCCTCCCACGAGTGGCACTGACTCTAATCCCAGATCTCACCCACGCTCACTACAAACACCCCATGCAAAGTTTTCTGTCATCTTCCTGTGAAATGGATTCCTTGAGTCCCTTCCCATCCCCTCAGCTGTGGCACTTCACAGAATCACATCAGAGAATCCTGGAATGGTTTGGGTGGGAAGGGACCTTAAAGCCCATCCTGTTCCATGGGCAGGGACACCTTCCATTGTCCCAGGCTGCTCCAAGTGCCCCATCCTGGCCTGGGGCACTTCCAGGGGCCCAGGGGCAGCCACAGCTTCTGTGGGCACCTGTTGGTAAATGTGACTCTGATAATGGTCAGGGTTAGGGTTAGGGTTAGGATTAGGATTGGTAAATGTGACTCTGTGCCTGCCATGCCATGTTCATGGCAAAGCCAAACTTCCTCAGTTTAATAGGAAAAAAAATATAAGTTACATAAACTGTTCTAGACAAAAATACCCCATCTATGGGCAGAAACCACTGCTACAAACACATTTTTTGTTACAGTCTCCTCCAACTTTCCCAGATGGTCAGGTAGTGGCTATGCCTTGGGAGTCACCAGATGTTCTAAAATTAGTGACTCACGTCTCTAACATTCAGATCTCTGAAAAATGCCCAGGAAATCAGAGCTGAAGACCAAGACCCTCCTGCACCAGAGGGAAAAGCAGGTTCTTCCATGGCAAATTCTGAAGTCCAAAGTCATTATCCCTAATGGAATAACCACGACCACTCTCCTGGAACACCACTGTCAGCCAAGACAAGGGATTGGACTGATTGATTCCTGCATGTTTCCTTCCTTGTGAGGCTGAATATAGATAGAAGAATGGTATTTTTACAACTTTACAACACTGGCTGTTGTTGCAGACAAACTCTTTGGCTTGAACATTTGACTTTAGATATGTATTAAGCAATGCACAATAAATTCTCGTCCAAAAGAAAGAGAAATACAGGAGCACATGCAAGGCAAGCTCTGGGCACAGAACAGTTAACACAGGCCTGCTGTCCACTCCATGTTTTCCTTAAAAGCTGCTGTGAAAAAATCCAATTTCTCCCCAGAAGTATCATGATTGAAAGCAGCAACTTGAAAACAGCAATATTTTTATGGGCTCCTGTGAAGAGGATTCTCCAGTGCTCAGTAGGGTGAATCCAACCTTCTCAAAAACACTGATCCCATTATTCAGTTTTGGTAATTAAAATGTTTTCTAAATGATTGTTCCCCAGCAGGAGGAAATTGATTAATTTTAATGCATTATTGTATTTTAGCATGGAACAACATTGTCTTTTTATTCCTCTCCTCTTGTTCCCACCATTTGCAGATGAATTATTTAGATGTGAAGATTTGTCTCCTGTGTTTGATGTGAAGCTTTAGGGAGCAAGTGGAGAAACCCAAGGAGTGCCTCATCATTTGCAAGTTCAATTTCTTTGGATTGATTTGGATATTGATTAGCACAGCACATATCATGAGGAAGTGGCTTGACTAAGGGAACATAAATGAGACTTTAACATCATTTACATATTTAGAAATGCATTTAGGAGTTCCATTATATGCTGCTTTTTAAAACAAGTTGTTTCACTTTGAGGGGATAGTTTGGGTTGTGTTTTGGTTTCTAAATTAGGCAACAGAATCTTATTTAATTTATATATATTTTAATGACACTGAGTAGCATTTACCAGCATAGTGCCTCTTTATTTAGGTCCAAATCCTGAGTCCTTTGAAATACACTCATTAACTTCAGCTGGTTTTCAGTGAGGCTGTTAATGAGTTACAAGTGTTAGAAAAGCTGAAGCAACAGACACCTGACATCAAACACTGGCTCAAAACCAGATCCTGTCCCAGCTGAAGAAAAGAGATGTGTGTATCTCACAGTTCTATCACAGCAAGCAATATTTTAAATAATTAGAATAATGTTGTGTTTGTGTTCATCTTCTGGGCATTTTGAGTGGGATCAATGCTGCCACAGATGACCTAAGATTAAATAGTTTCTTGGAGGAGTTTCTCCTGCTCACAGTATTTTTTTTTATGAAAGCTTCTGCTTGATTAGAAATTAAAAGGGAAATTCAATTTGATTTTATCAGAGAAGAAAAGTTTGTTTACGTATCAAGTTCTATTTTCAAGCAGACTTCAGATAGCTGAGAAAACAATCAGATCTTCTGAAACTAAGCAATGATCATCCAATAATGCACAAAATACAGCAACAAACTGGAACAGAACTACTTGGCTTTGGACTTAGCAGCAACTGGCAGCAGTCACCTCCATAAAATTAAGAGAAATGAGCAGAGCAGACTGATCTATAGCTAATGCAGGACTAATTTGCCCAGGGATGCCTACAGTGCTCCCAAGAACTTTGCACAGGATCTTAGAGCACTCTACAAATATGTTAAGATTTTAAAAAATATCAGGAGCATTAGTATGCCAAAAAAATAGAAGGCAGTGGTTTTAGAGGCAGCCTTTGGCACAGCCAAGGACAGGCTCCTCCTTTCCTGGTCCTGTAACACATCACTTTTTCTGGCACTAGGTTTATCAAATAAACAACATTCATTGTAACATTTATTACTTAATATCAAATTTACTAAAGTGCTCAGGGGTCTCAAGCAGAATAAGTCCTCTATATTTTATGTAAAGAAACTGTGTGTCCTTAAATACTCACTGTCCCACATATCTCTGAAAATCTCATCTTCAGAGAACACAAGGCTTCAGTGCAGTTGAATATCTCAGCTGCCAGCACTTCCCACCATCATGGACTTGGTTTGAAGCTCAGGTTGAGAGACGCTTTAAACAACCAAAAGTGTTTTCCTTCACACAGCAAACTTCTAAAGTGTGTTAAACACACCAGTGAGCAACACAGGATATGTTATTGGCTTACAATGCATAGATTGAAGCCTTGTGTGCAATTGATAATATTACAGTAAGAAGGGGAATGGCACAAGACCACCTTATCCTATTTCCAAACTCCTTGGTTTCCCATCCCTTGGAATAATTAGCTTTAGCTAGTCATGAAGAACTTTTTGTTCCTTATTAATTCCTACATAGTGAATGACAAGCTACTATGCTAATATAAGAAAATACTTGTATCAAAGTAGTTTTTTTCTTGTATGACAGGCAACATGCAACACAAGACTACTTTGAATTCCTACACAGATGTCCAAGATTTTAGCTGGGAAGGGTCCAGCTGGCAGCTGGGGCTCAGTGTGAAATGCAAACACTGCAGCTCTGCTCTCTCCTGGCGGGGTCAGATGGGCTGAGCAGGGACCACATCTGCTCAAACACCTTTCTGCCTGTGGCTGGAGCAGTTACCTGAAGTCACACAACTTCTAAAGGCTGCATTCCCCACACTGCTCCCCAGGATGATTCAGGGGAGCAGATGTGCTCACCCTCTCACACAAGGAGTCAAGCTCACCCCTCCCTCCTAACAGGGTTATTTTTATGCACACTGATTTGCACCATTTCTTCTCCAGAGCTCTGATGCAGGACTGAAGACTTCACAGCGTTTCTTATTTTTGCCACCCAGTGGAACAAATAAGTGGTATGCAAGCACCATGAAATATGGGAAGAAGATGCCTTTAAATTTAAAAAAGTAACTTTTCTGTAAAGAGAGTCAAAGATCTCAGGAGCATGGGGGATTCTTGGGGTGCCCTGTGCAGGGCCAGGAGTCAGACTTCAATTATCCTTGTGGGTACCTCCTAATTCAGGTTATTCTATGATTCCATGGTTCCCAAATGGATTCACTGAAGTAAATCCAGCACTAATCCAGGCATTGTGCTGCCTGCTGGCAATGGCAAACCCAAGCAATGGCCAAACTGAGCCCATGTTCCATCAGCAGGAGCAAAAGCAGCACAGAAACACCAGTCCTTCCCTCTCTGGGTGCTGCTTTGAGCACAGTTCAGCAGCACAGAACAATCAGAGCCCAACATTTCATTTCCATATCCCTTTGGCTAAATCCACCAGGCTATGTCAGCAGCACTTACACCCCAGCAGCACCTCTGCAGGCTGGGGATATTCCCCTTCAGCAGCTGCTCATTGCTGGGCTGGGCGTGAGCACCAGAGCCTGCTCCACTCACAGTCCCTGTGCAAACATGCTTCTCTTACAAAAGTCAACACAACTACGAGTTTATATTCAGCTTCCAGTGCACATTATTTTAAGCAGATCTCCTGCCTTTCAATGCCTGCATGTAAAAGAAAACCCCAACCTTAGCTCTGTACTACAAGGGGAACACAAACCCTAAAATTCTCCTCTGGTTAATGCTCTACCAAGCTGTCCCTCAAGTGGGAAACTTAATCCCTAAGAAAGCCTAAAAGAAGCATGGGGAGGATAAGGCAAAAGACCTGCAGGACAACAGAAGAGCAGGGAAAAATCAACTTGCAAAAAATTGGGAGGATGCTTGGATTGTCTAGAAACCATCAGTGTTAGATGCTGGACACTACTCAGTGCAGCAGCATCCTGCTAATTATTCCTCTCTCTTTCTGTCAGGCAAAAGGCTTTTGCACAGCATACACAGATCTGATTCCTCACTTCACATTCTCAAGTCAGTGATTCTGAGGGGGCCTTTAATCTGTTACTGAATTTTATTTAGTTGTCTCTTTGTCCCTTCTTGTTTATTTTCTGAATTGTGTTCCTTTTTCTCACTTTTTTCTATATATAAGTGACTTTCTGTGTCCTTCCTGCCCACACACCTCTGCCTGCCAGGCTATTTCCCATTGCCTTTGTGTTTAACATCGTTTGCCCCTTATTCCATTTTCCCACACTTTTTGCATCTTACAGAGCAAGAGGAACAAGCTCAGTTTCCAGGCTGGGCTCAGATCATCCACAAACAATCCCACGGAACATATTTTGAGAAATAAATTTCACTTACATCTTCATGAGCCAGAGTGGTACAATATAAATCAAAATAGAGTAAGAAAAATAAAACTTTCCAGATTCCTGTGGATTGGAATGGATGTAGCATCTGCCTCAACTGTTAAGAACACCTACTGCATTCACTCATTTGCTACCTTCTGACCACAAGCAGCAGATGGTATTTTGTCATTGCACAGACCTCAGTTCCCATAAATCACAATTTCTGCCCTGCAGCATTCATAACCCAGTGCTGGGTAACAAGTGGATGCATCCTCTCCTGCAACAGGCACTGCAAATGAGTCTCCTTCCATGTGCAACTCACAAATCTTCCTGCATATTTGACCACCAGTATTTATTATAAACGAATGTTTTGTAAATAAAATTTAATAAATTATATAAATCAATTATAATAAATATAATTAACCACTCTTGTCATTTTGGTGACATTCCCAGTAGTCCTCACTGCACAGACTTCATCTAATTACTTCTCAATTACTATTAACACACCCTATGGGCTACTGATGTCTTCCCTGTCCAACATATAACACATAATTTAAGACACTATAATGGCACTAAAGAATCCAACCCAAAAGGACTTCCTGAGGTAATTTACACTCACCACCACCAGAGAAAACTGATTTGTTGGAGTATTTAATTTCAAGTATTTTGCAGTGTTCTGGCAAAGTTATTACCAGTAGTTCTGGTCAGTGCCTGCAGTTACTGTACTTTGCTCCTCAAAACAAGTTCAACATAACTCAGTGCAATGACATTTCCAGCTGAAAGATTACCTCCATTAGTTAGGGCTACATCCAAAAATCATCAGGGAAAGCTTACAGAAAAACAGCAAAACCATTGCTCCTACTTGCTGGGTGCTCAGCTCTGTCATTCTGGAACACTACAGCTATCAAAACTCATCATGTCTAAACTGAAGCTCAGAGTTACAAATGATAATTTTCAAATTTGTTCATTCATTCATTTACCGTAAGGTTTTTAGTCTTTCTTCACAACTAAAATGAAAAGCAGGCATTATTATGAAAGGGTGGGATCCACCTCTCCAAAGTGAAGTACCAAAGTTGGATGCCTGGGCTGGCCTGCTCAGGACCAGCAGCCTGCCAAGGACTACCTGGATTTCCTAGATCTCCATGGAGGAGGGGGGCAGGTGTCATGTCCAGAAGGCAACTCCTCCTAAAGGCAACATCCCCTGCCAAAACAAGCCTCCAAAAACCCAAACCTTTGCAAATAAATACAGGCATAGGACTACTCTCTCCTTGGAGTTTCAGAGCATGACTGGTCACATGGTGTTTGGTAAAAACATTGCATAAGAACACCAAAAATTACATTTTCTGATGCTTGAATTGTGTCTATAAAATAACTGACTGCTCCTGTTTGGTTGCTAAAATGTCTATGTGAAATTTGCAAGAAAAAATAAATTAGAAGTGGAGAAGGGGTGAAGAATATTGCTACATCAGATATTTGTCCTCAGTCTGAGGAATGGAAGGTGTTATGACTTTAATGGTTTTGATTTGCCATATCCATTTTAACGCACAGAAGTTAATACAAGTTCAAATTAATCAGCCAGCACTTCTTTAAAATGATATTTACAGCTTGTGCATTTAAATGAAGGCAAACAAAAGTAAAATTTATGCTACAATAAAGTATTATTGTCTCAATTCTTTAACAGAATTAAGCTAGCTGTGGCAAGTAGATAAAAGCCCTTTGAAAAGTGAAACATTGCTGTAGTTTGTCTTGTCAAGACTCCTGCTTCTAAGAATATTTATGGTTTTCCTGTTCCTCGAGAACCATAAATGACACAGCAGGTCAACGAGACAGTTTCCATCTCAGTCTGGATATTTCCATCCAGAACTAGAGGATAATTCAGTCTCCATCCCCAGGTAACCCCAGCCTCTCTCTTTCCACTGCTAACAAAGGGCTTAGCTCTGGACTTCCTCCTGAGAAACAAATCCCCCAGCTTGTGCTAACCCCACGAGCTGGCCAGGGCTGTGGAACGGCAATGAAAGCAGCCATTCCTGATGCATTCAGAGAGCAGGATCCAGCCCAGCACACGGAGGCAGGGGCACTCTGTGGAGTGACTGCCTGTCAGGAGGTGCCACACGGTGATGTACAACTCAGGTGACACACTGAGTGTCAGAGGAGTCACCTCCCAGTGTCCTGTGCTGTGCCAACAGTGTGCTGGCTGCTAAATGACTTTACATTCTTCTTTATTTTTCTGCAGAGCTTATTTTAGAAAGGTTGTATATCAATCTGGAAAGTGCTGTGAACATGATGTTATCATAATGGTACCATATGCCAGTTGACTACTTACAAATCATCCATGCTTCCCTCACTTGGTAGATTTTAAAAGCATGATAAAGAATTTGATTCTCCTCATGCTTACACTGGATTTATATCAGTGCACCTCCATGTTTTATACTGGTAAAAAAATATTTGTATCAAAACTCTACAAAGCTTTAAAGGCTCTTAAAACAGCAACATCCAAACAATAGTTTTCACTATTCAAGTAATTGTCTCAGAACCAGATGTGAATGTTAAAGACTCAAACATATAAAAAAGTAGGATATGCTCCCAAAACACCTTATCCATCCTTACAATCTACAGAAATAGGTTATATCCTTTAACTTTAAAGCTCTTTAAAAAGCTTTAAAGCTGTTAATTTCCCTTCCTGGTTTGGCCCCTTTAGGAGGCCACAGTGAATTCCAATACTCCACCTGATCATTTCTCTACAGCTTTTTCCTACTATCTGTGTTCCAGAGAAATCAGATTTTCATGTGTTCACAACACTCCATAAGCCTTGCAAAAAATTAAGTTCTGTAAGACTTGTGATAAACCAGTAGGTTAGCAAAAGTCTAGATCGTAACAAGGAATCCAAGATAAAAGGCTAAGTAAAACTTCTGAATATCTGAGCTTAGGAGAACCTGAACCTATTTCCACTCATATCTACCAGTTAAATATCAAAAGAATAAAAACCAAAAATAAAACAAACCAAGAAATAAAAACAAAACAAAACAAAAAAAAAAAAAAAAAAAAAAACAAAACCAAAAAAACCACTACAACACAAGAACTTGTTTACAAATTCCTCACTTGGGCAACCTGTCAGCTGTCATATTCTGGCAAGTTTTATGGTGCCTTTTTGACCCTTTAAAATATTTTTTGGAGTGACTATTAGCCCTTATGAAATGTTTTTGGTGAAAAAAGAACTAGAAAATGAACTATGTGAAGTTAGAGCACAGAACTATTTTCACTCAGCTACTCTCTTACTCCTCCTCCAGGCAGAGCACATGTTTAGCAGTGAATCTCATTTCAGCCTCGTGCCTATTCATTCATTCATTAGCTTTTGTTCTCAGGCTGGTGCCAGGAGAAATTCTCCGTGCTAGTTCTTACTGCAGAGGGAAAAGTGAGCCCTAAAGTTCTGCTCTTGTTTGCAATCTGGTGTGAGCTGGGTGAGCTCTTCATTCCTGCTGCATTTCTGTGAGCGGGCTAAGTGGTGACCTTCATCTTGTACCTCTCTGCCTCGCTCACAAAGAAGCTTTCATACAAATTTCAATAGCTTCCCTTTAGAGCAGCAGCCAGACTAGAGAACCTGCCTGGAGGGCTGAGCTCCACTGGTCAGACCCAAGTGTTTGTAAACACACTCATCCTGGAGAATTCTGCACTTGTGTTTGGTCATCTTGACTGAATGCCTCAGATTCTCTGGGCTGTACCCACTCTCACAGCTGCTGAGTCTGATCCTCACAGCAGTGTGGGATATTGTCTCTTCATGAATTTGGTACTTTATCTGTAATTCATAAGGTAGTGGTCACATTCTACAAACTCTTAAACAAAATTCCTCCTCTCCTGCACACATCGATTGTACATTACTCACAGGACTCACAGAGAAGTGTCATATGGCTGAACTCTTCTGGCAATCTCAAACTGATTCTGTCTGGGGTTTGTCTCCTCTGAGACTGGCTCTTTTAATTTTCTACAAGCTTTTTCATGTCTCACTCTTTAACACACAGAACTTCTCCACCGAGGTTTCAATCAGTTTTGTGCAAAGGAGCACATGGGTGGATCTGGCAGCATGGTCAGTCTGCAGGGCATAGAACAACGAGGGGGGATTTTTTCTATCTTTTCCATTAATGTCTGAACAAGCCTTTCCGGAGGGAACTAATTTATTCACAATGGTAATTGTAACTATTTCATTGATAAGGGTTTTACTATTAGCCATTTTTTGTAATATGTGAGATAGTCAGGGCAGGACGCTGTGGCTTTACAGGGATCCCAAATGCTATTTGAGACACATGAGGAAAACCAAGATATCTGCATTGGGCACCAGATCCAATGTGTGTGTCCCAGGACAATGGAATTCTGGTGGAGCAGCAACTGGAGACCAGGCAGGATATGTAAGGGGATTGTGAGACCTGAATCCTACAGGCATCTATAGCATGGTCTTAGGTCCATCACCATCCCTGAAGAACCTCCCAGGGGCTTTGGCTTTGAATTGGCAACAGTCTCTGCCTCTTGCAGTCTCCCAGGTTCCTTTGCACGGATAGGCAAGGCAGAGAGGGGCCGTGGAAGTGCCTCCCATTCATGCACTCCTCTGTGAGGTGCGAGCAGAACAGACATATCTGGATAAGATGACAATATGACAGTAAATGTGTAAATAGGTAATTCAGACCCAAAGGGGACCAACAGATGATGGTTTGGGGGAGCCCACCACACTCCATGCACCTGGGAGTACACAAAGGCCAACGGCAAGCACAGATGCTGTAATAGGAAAAAGGCAAAAACCAGTGCAGGCACCACACTCCACACTCCCCAGTGCCTGCAGCCCCCATGTTTCTAGAAGGAGACTTATGGCTTTTATATACAGTAACTGTGAACTCTGTAAAATCTCCATTTAAATTCCTGACCCAGAGATTTGCACAGCAGTACTGCAAAAAGTAGTAATTACATGCAAGCTTTTTAATATGCCATGGTATGCAGCACTTCCCTTTTTAAGCTGAACAACCAAAGTAGTATCATAAATATTATATTCAAATAGTAACCCGAACCACATGGTTTTGAAAACAATAACCAAGCACATGCTTAGCGGGAACACAGAATTAGAAATGATTTCACATACAAGGATAAAAGGTTTGTAAGAATTGTGATCAAGCTAGAGAGAAATAGTTTATGCTGTTTCAGACTGTACTCGAAGGTATTTTCACAGCTCCAATATAATTAACTGTTTGCAGTGATTTATAGTTTTGCCGTATGCATTTGCTTAAATATTAATTCTGCTGCCTGGTGTTTAAAGCACGATGGATTGTTCAAAGTGAAAATAGCTGAGTGCCTCATTCACAGCAAATATGGAATTTCTTGAAAGGGACTGTTGGCTTCTGTTTAATTCTTTGGACAATTAATTTATATTTAACTTTAAAAAAAACCAAGAGATCAAATTAGGCCTTTTTCATAAGTAAAATGCTGGAGCAACGTAATGCAGACTACTAGTGAGTATTTAACATCAGCCAATTTGGGGTTTTTAACTAAAATGACAGAATTTTTTAAAGTAGGTGACTGGAAGTGACTGGAAATAAAGACAATACTGAGACCGTTCAGAAAAACAGATCATGGCCACAGGACCATTTTCAATGTTTCATATGTTGAAACACTTTCACCATAAAACTCCTGTAATTCTGCAACAAATTTACTCAAGTATCAACAGGAAGCAGCAATAAAATTGAACTCAAGAGTTTAAACACTGAAGAAGCCTACAGAGGTTGTTACTGACAAATAAGTCTTGAAACTGATTTTGCAAACATATTTCACACATGCTTATTAGCAGTTATTAACCTCATCAAAGACAATTTCAGGTGTCCTACACAACTTTAAGAGACTCCAGAGCAGGGCCCATGAACATCAACTTGTTCATAAACAAGAACAGATCCACGCTCTGTAAAAGATTGGCTAAAATCCAACCCTGTGGTGAGGCTGCTCAGTCTGTTTGGTCACCTTTATTTAGCAGCACTATAACCAAGGCAATAGACCTGAAAGAATCCATCCAGCAGGCACTAACTACTCTGAGAAGGAAAATTTGTGGGATTTAATAACAAAGTAGACATGGGAGGAAAGTCCAAACAGCAAGAGGGACAGCAAAGCTCTGGATGGACTCTAGGAGACATCTAAGCATGGAAAGGATTCTGACTTACACTTTATCCCAGCATAGATCTCAGATTTCCTCAGCCCAATGATGTGAAATTGAGACATAATGTCCAGTCACTTAACCTGAGATTTCTATTACAAAATACAGGACTGAGCATGAGAGGGGGTGGGATCTCCCCCATCTGAAAGGTCGTGGAAGGCAGACAGGCTGCTCCATTCTGGCTAATTTATGTTTTACATACTTCTGTTCTGTCAAGGGGCAATAAAAACATGAATATCAGCCTTTCTTTTCATTAACTCCGGACTTTCTTCCTGTGGGGAGAGGAGGATGGGCTAAGCCCAGCATGCAGTGATCACAGGAGATTTATTGACCGAGGAGCGATGTCAGCCTTGGTTTCCCAACTACCGATGCCCTGCGCACCGCTCTGGGTCAGTCAGGTGCCCGTGCTAGCGCTGGGTACCGGCACAGACCAGCCCAGGCACCGGAGCTGTGCGCTGTCCCTGCAGGCTGAGCGCTGCCTTTGGGAGCCCGTGCCCTGACACTGCCAAACTTCTCTCTTTGTTAGGAACCATCTGGCAGCGTGGCCAGAGCCCTGCTAGGCAAAGAAGGCAATGTTTGGCAGCAGCGAGTAGCACCAGTGAGAGTGAGATTCCACCCCCTTGCCAGGCTCTAGAAAGGCAGGCGTCGCTTACACACTGCATCCTACAACTTCTCCCTGCCCCAAACACCTTCTCCCGCCAGGAGCCCCGGCAGGTACACGCAGGGGAAGCCACCACAGCCGCTACAATCCGAGCAGCGAGCGCCAGCCCGAGTCCGCTCGCCCGCGCGGCGCAGCAGCCCGAGGACGGGGACACGCGGGAACACGAGGGGACCAAACCCGTCTCCTGCAACCAGAAGAAAGTTCGTGCCGATACAACACCCCAGTAAACCACGCGGGGGGCAGGAAGCGGCTTCTGAGAGAAGCGCTGATAGGGGAGAGTCCTAATAAAGCCGTAAGATCTCACCCACGCACACATCTCCTAGCTCAGCACTTCCAAAAGCACCAACGAGAATGCAAAGATTGAGGCAAGGGACTGGAGAGAGACTGCCTCCCCCCGGCTCGTCCTGGCTGCCTGGGCAGTTCCAGGAGGAGCAGGGCAGGGGCTCGGTCCCTGGCAGCCGGGGGTGCAGAGGATGCTCCTTGCCCCGCAGCAGCGCCAGGAACACACGGGGCGTGGGGAGCCGCAGCTGCGGCCACGGGGCTCCGGTGCCGCGTCCCCGGCAGCGCCCGGCGCTTGTCCCGACTCGCACCTACCTCGGCGGGACCCGGCTCCGGCTCCGCGGGGCTGCGGCGAGGGACGGCGGCGGGAGGCGGCGAGCGGAGCCCGAGCAGCCTCGGCCGAGCCGGGGCCGCTCGCACGGGGGCCCCGCGCCGGTGCCGGTGCCGGTGCCGCTGCCCAGGACGGGCGGGCGATGCTGCTGCGGGGGACTCCGGGCGCCTCTTAGGCTCTGTTAGGAAAGTTACCCGCGGCCACACGACCCACCTTAAACCCGCCTCCCCGCAGGAGCCGGGGGAGGGGGAAGGAAGAGGAGGGCGGGAGGAGACGGGGGTGGGGGCTCCGAGCCGCTCTTTTCCCGGCCCAGAACCAAGTCACAGCAGCATCTCTCGGGCAGTCGCTCCGGGATGAAGGGCTGGGCGCACCAGCGCATCCCCGGCTCTCGCAGGCGCTGGGCTGAGGCTGCGCTCCGCTCCCCTCCCCCTGGATTCTCGCTTTGACGTGCGGTACCAGCTTCAGAGCGCAGAAACTTTCCCGTTTCCTGCGGCGCTGACGCTGATTTTTGGCTTATTCGTTTGGTGATGGTTGGTTTGACATCTCGTTATTTATTTAACCGTTTGTTGTTTCGGGGAAGGGGGATCTAGTCCTGATGCCTTGGGCTTTGTGTATGTGTTTTGGGTTTTTTTTTTTTTTTCTCTGCCCGATTCAATTAAAACACATTCAATAGCCTAGAAGGACAAAGAATCAGACTGCCACCCCGGCATCCCAAGGTTGCCACCCGAACATGTGGGAATGAGGAGGCAAACTGTAGCAGAGGCAGAAACACTTGGTGGTTCAGCCGAGGCAGGAGATGGGGGGAAAGCACGGCTCTGCCTCCTGCGGCTCAAACGCCGCGATCTCTCGAGCAGAGACCCCTCAGACTCCGCGGATGTGCTAGAGGGAGATCATGCAAACTTCTGGACCCATTTCATGTGCCGGGTTTGCAAGCAGCGGCACGCACGCAGCTGGAGGAGCGGGCACACACGGGCGGGCACACGCAGCTCGCAGCGCCTACAGCAGCCCCTGCACGGGGAGACGCTGCCTCGAGCTGATACCGCGCGGGGTTCAGGGGATGCTAACGGGGAAAGCGCCGTGGAAAATTTACCTCTGCTCTAGCATCCTCTACCGTCCAGAGCATCTGCCCTTGCTCTGTCACATCGACTGCATCGCTGCTGCTCCCGGGTGGCTCAGTGCCACCGCATGCTCAGGCAGGCATCAGCCAGGGAATGAGTCGCACCCCACGGCTGTCATTTTCTTCCTGAAAGATGTACCAGAAGTTAAAAATGCATAATGATTAAAATCATTAGACCAAAAGGCTCATGACAGGTGATTTGAACAGCTGCACTAACTTAGCTCTTAGCCAGCAATCTTATGCTTGCACAGGCTTTTCAAGATTAAATGCTCTACTTGTATTCGGTACTATTACTGATTATATTCTAATTAGAATAACAATATTGGCTGTGATCCTGCTTTTTTAACATCTCAGTATGCAAGAAACACAAGACCAAGTGCCTTTTTGATAAAGGACCAAAAGGATTAATAGAACATTTTTTGTCACCGTAGCCACATGATGAATCCCCACATTGTACAGTATTTTATGTCCATATGAGGCTGCCAAAACCCTTTGTCCTGCACTGTGTGTTTCTTGGTCACGTGCCAGTGCATGACTGCAGGTGATGGCAGTGTTTCAAAAAGGACATTGTTTGGGCCAGGATTGGTACATTGGCTCCATAAGGGACTCCCTGCAACCTCCCAGCCTCCCAAAAAGCTCCTTCACTCCAGCGCTGCCTTTGTGCCCCCAGGTTCCCAGCCTTGCCTTGCCTGGCTGTGCTGGTTTGCAGCACTCCTGAGAGCTTGCAGCAGCCCCCTGAGCTGGCAGCATGGGGCACTGGAGAATCCCTGGGTGCTGGAGCGATTCCTCCTTCCCTACATCTTTCCCAGGCCCAGTTCTGCTCCCTCCCTGGCTCCACAAGCTATTTTTCTTCATTACCCATGGCTAAGGCAACCTAAGCAGGTTCTGCAGCAGTACTGGTACCTGAGGTGAATTCCTCACTATCTTTCTCCACCTGTTTTAAATTATTTTTAACCAAAATCCTAATGATGAATATCAATAATAAATTAGCAATCGTGTTCATTTATTAAATTATTTTCAATATTTAATACAATTCAATAGATCAAATTTGAACTTGATTTATTGAATAAATAAAGATAATTAGGTTTTGTTGTTTGTCTAAGAATATTAAAAACCACCAGTTGCTCTATACTGATGCCATTGTTTAGAACTCAGTTTTGTCACCAGTTTCCATTTGGGGAACTATTTAGCATCCCTGATCTTCCTTTTTAAATGGTAAGAAGAGAGAGACTAAACCAGACTGCTTAAAATGAATTAGGCAAGCCTGCTGTGACAATTTTTTTTCTTTGTCTTTCAGTGTTCTCTGTAAAACTTTCCAAAGAAGTGGCCTGTCAAACTATGAGTTCTCTGGACACCAATGAAACACAAGATATTACATTCTGCTGTATGACTTTTGACAGATATTTGAGGCAAAGCATTCAGCCCCACTCTTCTTGCTCATATAAAATCCCATCCAGCTCAGTAATTTCCCATGGAAAGTTCTGGCATTCTCTGCACTCTGGTTGTCTGCTTGCAGGGGTGTAGATGTCAGTAAATGCCAACGGACGTGGCTCTGGATGCTTCTCCATTTGAGGCTGACTACTGGAATACTCATTTCTTCTTGGTGTCTATTTAAATGCAGCCACCTTCTAAAAGACATTCAGTGCAAACAGCACTAGACTGCAGCACAGTGGTTCTAGTTCAGTGCTTCTGTTTTTAAAATGTGTAGTTACAAAAAAGATATATAAAAAAGACAGTTTGGCTTCTTTCTTATTATTGTTGACTCAATGAGTCTAGGCTAGAGTTATAACTCTGTAAACTCCAGCTGAATCTTCAAGCTTAGCCAGATTCTTTCATAAATCAGATTGAGTTGCTGAGATTCTGAAGGACAAAATAACTCTCAGTTATGAGTGCACAGCTTCAGTTTGGTGAAATGATATCTGGTTATCCCCAAAAAACCTGAGCACCAACATGAAAATGAGAAAAGAATTTGAAAAAAAAAGGGGGGAAAAAATTCAGGAGTGTATTACAAGAGTGACTCTGCACAGAAAACTGCTTAATAATTCTGCTGATAAAGTGTGAGCCAGAGAAGAATTCATTTCCCTCTCCCAGAGCTCAGCTGGGGTGACAGGAGTTTAAAGAAGAGCAGCTCTTTCATAAAGGTGAGCAGGTATGTCCTTCACACAGACAACAGGAGTTTGAAAACACTGAAGGCACTGCAAGCTCTGCTGTTGGCTTTTGGGAAGGCAGAATTTTACCCTTTGAAAAGATCTGCTGAGTAAAACCAGCCACTTGTACACGTTTTCTCTTCAAAGTCCATTCACCTTTCAAGAGCATTTTGCTGCTTTCATTTGCTTGCTTCTACATGTCCAATTCAAAACTCGTTCCTCTCCACTTTTTCAGTTTCCATATGTTCTTTTTGCTTAAAGGGGAAATTGGGCCTCAGGAAACAACAGCAAACTGAATCCTGCTGGTGTTTGTAAAAGCACAAGTTATCAACACTGGAAAATGATTATACTGTTAATATCAAAGCCCAAGAAATTAAATATGCATCATTTGTGTCTGAATGAACAATTACTATTGAAAATAATGCCTGAAAAAGAAAAACAAAGCTTTTCAGACATAACATGAATTTTAACTTGTTTTTTTTTAGAAAACCAATCAGGGTTTTAGTTTATGCATCATTCTGTTCCCCACAATAATACTCTGTCTGTGCAATCAGTGATGATAAATGGTACATAATTGTAAACTTGATATTGGTTTTCAATATTGAATTCATCATCCTGTCCTCTTAACACATATTAAATACTTTAAAGAATTTATGTATTTGTTTGATTTATCTGTGATTTTTTTCCAATATGTAAAATTTATTAGTTTTCTAGTTTTTGAGGAACTAAGAGTAGACAACATCATTAATAACACTGAATAATAGTGTTGGCCTCATTTATGCCTGACTCCCTTTTACCAATACAAAGTGTCCAAATCAAATACAAACATATTAGTTGTAGGCAGTGTAGAAAATACAGTCTGAACTAGAGCCAGTTCTGCCCAGGTTTTGTTTGACTTTCCCAATCCATCCCTGATCTCTCCAAATAAGGACAGCAAGAATCACGTTCATTTATCTTTTCCCACATGATGGACCCATTACAAATACAAAGATTCACTCAAATTGTCTCAGTGCTCTCAAAGAACAAGTAATGAAAACATGATCAGAAAACATTAATCCTGCATTACAGTAGCAAAATATGCAGGAATTGTTCATCCAATTCCAACAGACATTATGCATTTAGGGCCTGGTTCAATCATGCCAATTGTTTTTTTCATTAATACAGCTTTTAAGTCTGCTCTCCAATCCTAATAAAAAGGACACTCAAAATGAGTTAAGAACTGGCCAGTGACCAAGGGGTTTGTGTAAATCTTGACCTATAGAAACTCAAATTCCACTCTTAATCCTTTGTGTATTACCATCATTCTTAGTGTCCACTATTTCTCTTAATCAGGGTTTCTGCACTGCTCCAGGGCATGACATTATTTTCTGCTTAGTATGATGTGAATTTAAAAATAAACAAAGGACTTGGTAAGGCTGAAGTAAATAATTATGCAATGATGCAAATGAAGCCATAGCCTTCATTCAGCTGAACTGTAGCTGGTTATTTCAGGGAGGAATTTGATCCACTAACAAAAACAGCAGAGAAATTCAGTTGCACACAGCTATTACTCCTTTTACTATAAAGGAAACTGGGTAAGAGACCAGCCTCCCACAAAGGGATGAGTGGAACTCTGTGCTGCAGCATGGCTGTGACAGCTCTGTGGCATGAACATATCAGCTCTTTGGATGGATCAGAATGGCCTGAGTGTGTAAGAGAGCTCCATGGAATCCTGCTTGGCTCCAGGAGCTTCAGGGTGTAATTCTGTAGGAAACAGGACCCCAAGTACACCCTGGTATCCAGAATGACATTCTGCCTTTATTTGGAGCACATGACCCTGGTAAGTATTGGGGAATGACATCAAAACAGATTGAAATCACTCTGCAACACCTAAATTCTTATTAATGTTAATGAGAGCAATGCATATGAACTGAGAAGCCAAGAGGCCCCTCCCCCTGAAAAAATAGGAAAAGCAGCATTTATAATACATAATTAACAGCAATGTCATATAGGTCAGACTGCAAGGGTTGGCTTCTTAGTGCAAATTCCTGTGTGGATAACAGCAAGATGAGATTTTTTTCTTTTATCCAGAAAATTCACACTGCAACTGAAGCAAGAAACCAATAGCTTCCAAGCACACCTTCACCTTCTGGTTCTGAAAGGACAATTTACCTGCCATGTTCCTGTGTGTCTGCAGGAAATCCCTCCTAGTACTGCCTGAGGTAGAATCAAGGCTGTGGGAGAAACCCAACCAATTCCCAACTTTCCAACACCAACCAGGCATTTACAGGTTGAACATTATCAGCTGCATTTGTGATCGAGTCAATTATTTGAATATTCCCCATCCTGAGTTTGTATCTCTTTGAATTTCTCTTTCACCTCCACCTAAACCCAAAGGCTGGAACAGCCCTGAGCAAGCACAGACCAAAAAAGGGGCATAGACCCAGGAGCTAAAGAAGAATCCTGATTCTCTCCATCTGCCTACACCAATGCAATGAGGTTTCCCAAAGTTCTGCTCCTTCACAATGGATCCCAAAAGCTGCTCTCCCTCAGAAAATTCCCACTTGGAGAAAGCTGACCAAACTTCCAAGTGATAGCAAGCCAGAAACAGAGTTAAAATATGGACTGAAGCAGACCAAAGTTGGTGCTTGGTATTCTGGAAGAAGTCCATAGGATAGATTCATTCAGATCTTACTTACAAATACTTCTAAATATGCTGGGGCAAATTTATGATCAAGCTTAGCTGTTTTCCTCAAACAGTTGTCTCCAGATAGATAGAATATTAAGGAGAGAACTTAAATCTGCAGGAAATGTAGTGTTACAGCAATTGGCATTATTTGGACACATTGTGGAACAATGCTGCTCAGCTCTGCTTTTATCAAAAGAAATTCTGAGTTCACTGCTCTTGTACTCAGTGAGGAATGGGTTTGATTACAGAAAGAAGAGAGAAGCTGAACGAAGCTGTGAATTTATCTTTAGGATCGATTTCTGCAGAAATTTTTACCCTGAAGTTTTAGGAACTAGTTGAATGCCAGCACTGAATATAAATATTCTCTGCACTGAACCTCTTCCCTGCAAAAGCCAGAGTCCTCATTCCCAGTCCAAAATTCTGCCACTTGTGTATCTCAGTGCTGTGGTCTCCTCTCTTCATCTGCAATGGGCTCAGCATGAGACCTTAGGAAAGAGGATCATTTGAATTTTTATCTGCTCTGGAAATTTTGTTACTGCCTTTATTCATCACTGCAGAGATGAGCAGCCTGCAAAGCCAGTCCCAGCACAGCACCTTATCCTGTAGCAGTGACATCTGAGGATGCACCTTAGACTGATTGTAATGACCCTTGGACTGGACCACACATTATTTTATGCTTCACTTTCCTCCCTGCAAACGTGGAAACAGCATTCCATGTGCTGGATAATATTGACTTCTGCTCAGAAACTGTTTGCCTTGCATGTGCTACAGAGATGAAAATTAAAATGGACATTTTGAAATTTTGGAATGTTCAAGGAATTATGTTCATTGGTGTTTACATGTAAAAAAGAAACCAAGCAAATCCTAGCAGAAATTCCTGAAAGTTCATTCCTGTTTTCAAAGAAAATCTAAGAAAACTTGGCTGCAGGTATTGCTTTTCATTTTCATCCAGCTCCATAGTCATTCACAGAATTCTAAGTCAGGATCTAGCAGGAGTTGTACTCAAAATGACAGCCTGCCGAGATGCATTTATTTCTCTGGTTTGCCACTTTACAAGGGAAAAAAACACATTTCCAAGATATTTTTGGTAACGTATGACTAAGTAGCAAAATTAAAACTAGGAAATTAATAACTACATGGCATTTCAATCCCATCAACTCTAATCAACATAAATCCATTCTAATTAAAACCTGCAAATCCTGAGGATACCAAAGAGATGGCCCTCTGTTAAAGGGAGATGGCAGCAACAGGTACCTTCCATACAGATGGAGAGGATGCAAATTTCTGAGAGGCAAAGATGAAGCTGTACTAGAAGTTGTATTTTTAGACTACCACTAGACCCTAATAATCTCAAACTGGTGAAATAAAAAAGCCTCATAAATTTTTCCCTTTAAAACTTAATAAGCACTTTGACAATCTAAATGAAGGAGTGTACAGCTTTCAGGCTGAAAAGGGTCCCTAAGTTTATCACAATCATTTCTACAGTTTTAGAATAAGATTAGCCCCTGGTAATCCCTAATTGGCAAAAACAAACACAAATTTTGTCCCTTAAAATTAAAAAAGCACTTTCACAAGCCTAACAGAGGATCTGAAGAAAGTGTACAACTTCACAGCCTGCAAAAGGTTACCAAGTTTATCACAATCATCAAACCAGAAATAGGACAGAGATACAAAGCATGTTCTGATCAGAATGATGAATAACACACATCAGTTTAAAGAGAATAATAGAAATTATATAATTGCACCAGGGCCTTTTGTTTCAAAGTCAAAACATCTCAGCTCTTGAGTCTGTCTTTAGGACTTGATCAAAAGCCCATAAACATTAACAAGATTCTTTGCACTGACTCCCCTGGGCCTTGCACATGTCCTTTATACAGCAGCTTGGTGCA
Source organism: Ammospiza nelsoni (assembly GCF_027579445.1). NCBI lineage: Eukaryota > Metazoa > Chordata > Aves > Passeriformes > Passerellidae > Ammospiza > Ammospiza nelsoni. The sequence goes on along the minus strand of NC_080646.1, from coordinate 2,039,889 downwards.
TCTTAAATCAGCTCAGGAAGCTCCTCGTCTCTCCTACAATCCGTTCAATCTGGCACTTATGAGTGGCATCAGCTTTTAAATACAAAACCACAGATGCCAAATCTACCTGATCCTGGCAACTTTTCACATTATACCAAGATCAATAGTTCCCCCCTCCTCCTACCGAACCAATCCAAAGTGAGTTGGGGTGTGTGTTATTTGTGCTCACCCAGAGCAGCTACTGCTGACACTGGGGTTTAAGGGGAGAACCCATCTTCACCCAGCTCTAAATCAGCTCTTTTAAAGCAGGCCTCTTTTGTCTGTTGGTGGTTTTTATCCCCAACCAGCAGAGATGAAACAAGTGCATGTGTTTGGCAGCAGTGGCTGTCACCCTGCCAATTAGCTCAGCAGGAAGCAAACAACCTGCTGACCTTCCTGGGCCAGCGACTCTCCAAGGCAAGCAAAAGGGGCTGTGCTCAGTAGCTCAGTGCTGCTATCATCATATTCCACCCCAAGCTTACCCCACCATTCCCTGGAGTCACAGCAACAGTCCAGAGCCACAGGAGTGTAGAGCTGCAGGGAACCAAAGCCATCATTATGGCTGGTGGTTTCCAAACTTTATTTGTGAAATCATAACAAGGGTTGTCTTTATTCTGTTTGCAAGAGGCACTGTCATTGAGGGGGTCTGGGGGTCTGTGCAGGAGTCCTGAGGGCTGGCAAGGATTTGCCAGATGAGAAAGCCTGGGAATCACTGATTTTACTACTGTGGCAAGGCACAAGATACACCTGACTACTCTTAACATGTTTATTTCACATGTTCTTACAAATTGCGACACAGTCTCTTTATGCAAACTGTGCCAGAATTTAATACACTGATGTTGCTCAAGAATATTTAATGCTAGCTGTAGTTTCCTTTTCAAAACTGCAGGTTATGGTTTGGCTGTTGTTTTTTTTTTCTCACAATGATGAAAAAATAGAACATCACATATATAAATGCTTGGACAGCATGGTATTTAGAAAAGCAAGAATATAAAATCCATCATTTTTATCCATCCCATTCTGCTGTGATGTCCAGTGGTGATAGCTTAGTAAAATACCTACTCCTTCTGTGTTTTCAGTGGGAGGCAACAGCTGTAGCTGGCCTTTGCTTTAATGTAGCATGGTCTGCAATCAGGATCCAGAGCTGCGAGAGGACTTTGCTGGATAATGAGGAAGGCAGCTTCAGCAAGGTTCCTCAGCTCTGAGCACACACCCTTTTCAGGTGTAGCTTTCATCTAAGTCTCCCCTGCATGTCATTCCATTGGATCAAATCAACAGGAGAAGCTGAAAAGCAGGCTGAGATAAAAATGTGTTGGGATACAGAAAGATGCTTTAATAGATAAAAAAGCTACAGTCTCTTTTAGAAAGGATTTTTCCACTTTGTATTCCTATTGTCTGAAATCAGGCCTGAATAGAAGAAGATGACTTGATAAAATATAGGCAAAAAATCATATAAGGAAATAATGGAAATGCTGTTATGGATTTTTGTGAGTATAAATAGTTTCGGAAATGAAACTGTCAAGCCCAGCATCTGAAATGCTCTAGAAATAAAGTCACTTTAATGGTCAGCCTGCTGCAACCACATAAACATTCCCTAGTTCCTTTCACAGCCCAGCATCTTGTAAATTTTTTTTTTTTAATCTGACATATGGGGAGACATTAGTTGGAGACTGAAGGAGACAGAATCTAAAAGAGAAGCAGGAATGGATCAAGAGAAGATAAGGAACAGAAATCATCAACAGGAGATATTAAGTTCCGAAAATGAAACTTGAAGGGATGGGCCATTCTAGAAGGGGAAAAAAAAAAAAAAGAGTGGTGAGATAAGCTGGAAAATAACATGGTGAACTCAATTTTAAGCAAAAATATTAGACAGAAATAATCTGAGACTGCCCCTCCTCTTCTTCCATGCTTCTGAAGGTATGGGCTGCCATATCTGTAAGAGCATTCCTGGCACCTGACTGTAAGTCCAGGACAGTTCTGTCCCACAGCTGGGGCTGCCCTTTGGCTTTCCTGGTGCACCAGCAGAAAACCTTTCCCTTACCTGCAGCTGCACCAGCTCATCCAGCATGGGGACACCTGCTCACACTGGTGCTGTGCACTCCCTCCACACACTGACTTCTGCAATGTGCAGCTGGGGAAAGAGTAGAAAATTACCTAAAATAAGCATCAATGTAAAAAAATCAGGCAGTCTCTCAAGTTAAATGAGTATTTTGATATTTGATTGGCATTCTAATGTCCTTCACATTCTCAGAAAGTTCCACATCTTATCAGCTGCCACAAACTACTAGCTCAAGATCCAATTTCTTCCTCTAGAAACATTTTTTGTATCTTGTTTTTCTTAAATTTTATTACCCACTAGACTGTTTCCTCATTATAATGGCAGTTCGGTCTCTTTCAGAAATATATATTGTATACAATCCAGAAATATAAAATGTATAAAATCTGCCGAGTATCTTCATAAAGCAGAATTAAATTTCCTATTTGCATTCAAGGGTGATGAACCAAGAGAATGGATTTTTGGCTCCAACCCTGGCTGAGCCACTGAGCTGCCATATGACTCCAGGCAAAAAATCTGATCTTCTTTAATTGAAGCAGTTAAAATTTTGGCTAAGAAGCAAGATCTTTCTGAAAAGCATCAGCCTTTGACCTCAGCTTGCAGGAGTAAATGCACCTCCAAAGTCTCAGGCTGAATGATGCAAGATGTTTTTGCAGTTATCTATCCCTAGAAGCGATGTGGTTGCTCACATCACTTTGTATTTTCAGCATAATAAGGAACTGCACCATTTAGTGAGGTGGTAAGAAGCAGCACTTTGGTGGTTCTGTCAGGTGTTTGGGACCAAGAGGACAGGTTTTGACCACTGACTTACTTCAATTGGACTTGTGTGTGACAGCAGTGGAGAGGAAGGAGCCTTGCATGCAGACCCTGCTGCCAGGAAAGCAAGTGAAGAATAAAGGTGTAATTTTGCTTGCAGGAGCTCAGCCTAGGTAGAAAACAAACATCAGTTACTGGTTTGTGTTCCCACAGTTGATGATCAGATCCTTCCCATCCCTAAGACACAGAGGGATAACTGGAGTCCTGAGGCCAGGATGAGCAAGGCCATTGGATGTCTCAGCTCTCAGCAAGGGCCAAAGACCTGAGTTCCTTTGACTCCACACCGAGCGAGCTCGGCAGTCAGTATCACAACAAATTATTTCTTGCCTCATTTGTAAAAGCAGCAGGCAGGTGGTGAACACACTCTCACCTTGCCTCCCTCTAATGAACCACTTGAACCATATCAAGAATGAATTTTGCATAATGACTGCAATATGAAGTCGTAAGGAGCCATGCAGCATTTGTGATGGAAGCCTTGAGGACAATGACAAAGGCACCCATTAAGGATGTTCAGCAGCTGAGTGTCCCAGTAGAGTTGGGCAAACACTGAATTCCATTTCCCTTGGATATTCATTTGAATTTTTAAATGAGTTTCTTTGACTGCTCACATCTCTTTTGTGCTCACTTTCCATGAATAGCAAATGAGCTTTAATAAGGGGAATAATCATGAAAAACACATTTTAAGCTTGAACATTTGCCAAATGAAAACCTCCAATTGCACAATAAGTGGTTAGCAGTACATATGTCATTTTATGACTTTTACATTCAATTAAAAATATTCACTGTTGGTCAGTTATCACAAAGAGAGATCAAGGAAACCCAAATAATATCACTACATACAGAACAGGACAGCACAGGTTAAAGGATTATTATGTACAACTAGATATTCCTGAATTACTTGCTGACTGAAACTTAGTTCTTGACAATAATTACAAAAAAAAAAAAAAAAACCTTGAAATCTTGTATTCTTTCCTCTGTAATTTTTTTTTTTAAGAGCAACCTGTTATTTACCCAGCCCTGCCAGGCAATATGATTTGCCAGAGGATAGAGCAGTTACGGGCATAAAATCTTTGCTCAAGGGCTTTTAGTAAGAAGAATTTAAGGCACCTAAGATGCACAGCTGCAGCCCAGAAATGCAGTGTAATACATTTTCCTTTAGTTTCCTTTTATACATCATTGAGCTCTCAAGGAAAACCTCTTATATCTCATTTGTAGAGCAAATCACAACTGCAGAGTTCCCCATGAGTCAACCCCATTTAATTTCTGCTGATAGGAGCCTAAGAGGGAATTAATCAGCTTCACCTAGAAACTTCTTATTATTTTGAAAGCAGGGGGGTAAAAAGTCACCCTTGCTACTCTGTTTTCTATTTACTGGGGTATATAAATAAATAAACCTTAGTGTGATATTGTGCAGCACTGACCCCAGGCTTGAGTGAGATATACCAGAGGGAGCACTCCCAATCTGGAAGTGGGTGGAAAATCTGACCTGTTGGGTCTTTCCAGCTCTGACCACCATTATCCTCTGAACCCTGCAGGAGCTGCTCTGGGGGCTGAGACAACCCTGAGCATCATCCCAGGGCAAGGATCCCACCGAATCAAATGCATTTTAATGACAAATGATTGATATGAGGGCCTTCTCCTTTGATCCAAATTGTTTTCATCATTTCTAGCATAGCAAATAGAAGCATATTTTATGAAAGCAGAAATTCTGGACTACACCAATGTATTCTCAGCTGCAAACAACCTAAAGCTCCCTGAAACAAACACTCTAATCATCTCAGCATAAAGGCTTTTTTCCCTTTAAATAATACTTAGGATCCCTCATCAGTAAGTACAGTGGGAAAGCCTTGGATAAACTAAGCCAAGGCACAGAAAATAAGTGAAACACAAGAGTACACAGCTTTGCATTCCGTTCTGTAAACTTTTGAACTGCATTCATGGAAGAAAAGGGTGGGGGAAAGAAGATCAAATGCATGCTATAGTAAATATCAGGTATTGTGATAAATTGCTTTTATGCTTCCAATAATTGTAAACATCGTGTAGTTTCATATTCCTGACATGCTTGAAGAGATCTGCAAGCTTTTTTTTTTATTATTTTATTATAGAGCAGCATCCCTTTCTAGTTTATTTTGTGGAGAAAATTGTCTCTTTATGCTATAAACAACTGCAAGCAGTTTGTTCAGGGAAGCTGAAAGGTGGAATTTTAGCCCATCAGACACGGGCAGGGAAAGGAAAGTTCCGATTTCAGCCCAAACTCGATTACAGAGCGTCCCCCAGCGGGGGTGTCCGGCACTGCGAACGCCAAGGACGAGCGGGGGATTGGCAACGCACGGAGAATATTCGGAAGCCCAAAAATGCACGAGTAAAAAATCGTTTTCTTTTCGCTAAAACGAGAAGAACATTAGCATTCTCTTTGTAACGCTGTATAAGTGATTTTAAAGGATAAATTATATAATCATCAGTCAAAGTGCAATCCTAAGCAAAATAACAGTCTAATTAACATGAGATCTGACAAAAACAATTAAAGGAGGGTGACATAATTAATGCCAGTGGACACGGGATTACATAAAACAGACATTGTTAAGATCATCTGATATCTTTCTTTTTTATGAGTGCAAGGAATGGCATATTAATCCTGAGACCTTTCTAGATGTGGGTGCAATTTTTACAATACTTGGCTTTTACTGAGCCAGCGATCCAGGAGAAGGAATCTCCAAGAGAAAAGAACATTTATCAAGTTCAGGATGAGTTAGAAGGAGGTGCTGAATTGCCAACTGCTCCACAATTGCTTTAAGAATGGGAGAACCAACTTCAAAAATATGCTAGAAGATAATCAAATCTTGCATCCTCTACTTCAGTCACAGAGTACTCAGAGGAAAATATATAAAAAGGCCTTTTTCAAATGGAAAGATACAATTTTTATTGATTCCATGACTGTGTGGATCCAGATTTATGTCCTGCCTCTTGTTTGTGCATTTGTCAGATGAGTCAGGCTTGGGAAATTTGAGCCAATTGCTGGAATTCTCCAGTGACCCCAAATTTCTTTGCCCAAACACTTCTGTTAAAAGGTAACACTGAACTGTGTCCTGCATCTGCTGACAGGCTTTGGCAGGCAGGGAGAGCTCCTGAGAGGCTCCCACTTCCCATCGCAGGCAGGCACAGCTTAAAGACTTCTATTGCCCATGTGAAAACAAAAGCTTCCCTAGCACTGGCTGGTGCTATCCACAGGGGCATTGCACAAAGTGAGGAGCACATTCTATCAGGATTTTTTTCTTTACAAAGCACTTTATGAAGTTAAGCTCTATGAAGCAATGTATGTCCCACAGTTCTGCAAGCAGACTGCATTTCATCTTTATTCTTCAACATTTGGGAAGATCGTCTAATATTGATACAACAACATTTTTGCAACTTTTATTTTTAAACAATAAACATGCACATGTTATCTTGCTAGTTTTGGCTGTCCCTGCACAAACTTCTTGCCCTGTGTAAAGACAATTACCAGATCAGCATGAAATACCAGAGCAGGAAAGTTCATCTCTGATCTCATAGGGACAAATTCAGCTGTCAGATAAAGTGACAATAGCTCTCTTTGGCTCTAGTGACTCCAGCTTGGCCTCTTGCAACCATTTGAGGTTTCTTCTAAGAGAGGAAGTGGAGAAACTCAAGAATGATAAAACTGTTCAGACTGGGATGTTATAAATACACGTGCAACTACTCAACTGTATCCCCAGGGCATGAACTTGACCCAAAGGTCTTCTATTTTCCTCTGTGAAACTGCACAAATGGGAGCAGTGATCTCAGCTACTTCTATTTAATTAACCTTTGTTTTATTACAGTCATTGAATGTCACTGAGTAAGCACACTGGTCTGTGTTCCTCACTGTGTCAGCAATCAGCATCTGCTACATTTCAAACCCAACTAAATGTCTTTTTTTTACCAAATGCTGAGTTTTTCTTACCCTTTCTATCAGTATGGGTTACTTCATCTTTGCTCCTGCTGAACAAGAGCTCCAGCATTTTGCTCTCCTTTTCCCTTCACATCCAGCTTACATAATATATCTGAAATAATCCTGACTCCCAAACCCAAGTCTACACTTTGGTCGTCTCTCACTAAGTTATAACACCTCCTCCTCCTCAGATGTTTGAGAACTTGGCTTCTGCAAATCAGCTTCTTACAGATGGCGCTTCCATTTACTGGCACAAATTGGTTACTCAGAAGTATTAGTCATTGGAGATACACATTTTATAAAACATGTGAAAAATAAGAAGTAGAATAAACAGGAACATACAGTGACATACTGCCTTGGCTCTTTCCCAGTGGTTTTTTCCCTCCTAAGGACAAACACTACACAGCTCTCACCATGTATTTATGTTCAAGTGAAGTTATGGTGTAGGTAATTATCATTTGAGAAAGTATGAATGCTTATCTAAGAGTCAAAACAATCATCTCCAAAATGCCACACTAGGAGCATTACAGACACAGAGCACTGACTCAGACCCAGAGACACTGCTTTGGACTCCTGACCTTCCACTGCTTTTCTGGTTCGTCTTGGACTAGACTTCATCTGTCAGTGCTGTGAAATAAGTTGTCATTAGGGCTGCCTGCTTTCCTTACACACCCTTGGCCTTGATGCCCACCTCCCGGAGTGCTCTGGCATGTGAGCACACAAAATTAGGGGTGAGAAACGGACCTGGAATTTCTCCTGGAAGATGCCGTGAAAGACCATGGAGGTTCACACAACTGCATTCCTCACTTGAAGGGAATCGGCCCTCTGTGCTCGCCCAGCCAAGCCACACAAGCCCGGGCTCCCTCAGGGCTTGCACTGGTCGGGCTCCCCTCAGCCCTCTCCCGCCCGCCCCTCAGCTCCGGTTCCAGTTCCCTCAGCCGGCCGGTTCCCTCAGCTCCGGTTCCAGTTCCCTCAGCCGGCCGGTTCCCTCAGCTCGTCCTCGCTGTCCCTCAGCTTGTCCCCGTCTGACCCTCAGCTCCGGTTCCAGTCCCTTCAGCTCGGTCCCGCCCGTCCCTCAGCCGTTCCGGTCCCCTCAGATCGCCCCGGTCCTCTCAGCTCGCCCCCGCCCGTCCCTCAGCTCGTTCCCGCTGTCTCTCAGCTCCACTTCTAGCTCCCTCAGCTCGCGTCCCCTCAGGTCGTTCCCGCCCGGTTCCCTCAAACTCCCCCCAGTCCCCTCAGCTCCATCTCGCCCGGTTCTCTCAGACCGCCCCGGTTCCCTCAGCCCGCCCCACCCGCTCTCTTCCCGCCCCTCGGTTGAAGCCGATCCCCGCGCTGTGACCCCGCGCCCCGCCCCGCGCAGGCGCCCCGGCAGCCGCGGCCTCAGGGCCGCCGGTCCCCGCCATTGCCGTCCGGTGCCCCCGGTCCCCGCCGCCCCGATGCTCCGCACGGAGAAGGTGCTGCAGCTGCGGGGGCAGCAGGGCCGCGCCGTGCGGGTGGTGCGGGAGCACTACCTGCGCCCCGACGTGCCGTGCCGCAGCGCCCTGTGCCGCAGCGCCCAGTGCCGCGCCGCCTGCGCCCGCGGTGAGGCTCCGCCGTGAGGGGTCTGGGGGGAGCCGGGGGCGAGCACCGACAGAGCCAGGATCGCCCGCGGGCCGGGCTGGGGCGGTGGGCGGCGTCCCCGGGGCCGCGGGTGCGGGGGGCAGAGCTGGGGACAAAGTGACCCCTGGGCTGGGGTGATCCCTGGGCAGAGCTGACCCCTGAGCTGGGGCAGTCCCTGAACTGGGGTGATCCCTGAGCTGGGGGAACCCCTGAGACAGAGGGTGATCCCTGGGCAGAGCTGACCCCTGAGCTGGGGTGATCCCTGATCTGGGGGGATACCTGGGCAGAGCTGACCCCTGAGCTGGGGTGACCCCTGAGCTGGGGTGATCCCTGAGGAAAGAGGGTGATCCCTGATCTGCGGGGATCCCTGGGCAGAGCTGACCCCTGAACTGGGGCAGTCCCTGAACCGGGGTGATCCCTGAGCTGGGGGACCCCCTGAGGACAGAGAATGATCCTCGGGCAAGGGTTATCCCTGAAGACGAAGCGGTGATCCCCATCCTGGGGTGTCCGGATGGTGCTGAACAAATCACGGCTATACCAATGGTTTTCCTTTAAAGCAGGATCCTGAGAAATCAACGAGGCGTTAAGAGCCGAAGGAATCGAGGAGTTGATTGTTAGAGGGTTTAACTGTGAACAGTTTACTGGCAGTGATAAAAGGCTAAAAGATTGTTCAATTTTTACACATCTCTTGTTTTAAAAGATCCTTTAAAATGAATTAATTTCTGCAGGGTGGTGGTTTATAGCATGAGTTAAGTTCTATACATACCTCTTAAGTATTACAATGGGGCCAAGCCATTATCTTGAAGCCATTGTAATTCTGCATCGGCAGCTATTTCTGTTCAGTAATTAAATGTAATTGCCTGTGTTATATCAGGGCATTTCAGACACGGGAAGGCTGCCAGGCTCTGATGTCTGCATTTGTTGTTGTTTTTACGTACTGTGGTGCTGTTATGTGCATCGTAGATCATCACCAGAGCCGTGGTTGATATTTCAGTTGGGTTTGTTGTTGTTGTTGTTCAATAGCACAATTTATTTGATGCAGGAAAATGACTGGTAAATAACAAACATAATATCCAACCTGTTGAAATCGACCAAATGGCTTGCCTGAAAGAAAAGGTTGAGAATTGTGACAGGTTTTTTTTCTTCCTTTGGAACTATGATTGGCATAGATGTTTTCACTTTTGATTTAGGGTGCACTTGAGGGCAGAAGGTGTATTACTTAGATCATTATAGTGTATTACTGCTGTATAGGAGATCAGTACTAGTGATAGTTACTGCTCCCTAAAATACTGCATTTGGTTGTGAATTCCTCAAGGATAAATTAAAGGCACATATCAGAAAAAATTCTAACCTTTCCTGCTGTGCCTAACTCCCCCTCCTTTGTACTTAAATGTAAATTGTTCTACAGGTGACTGTCAGAGTATGTCCCTGTGTGATTATTCAAGGTAACCCAGATGTGAGGGAAATATTTGTTTTCCTTCCTGACTCTACACAGTGTGCTGAGCAAATCTATTTCATGCCTTGTGAGAGACTGCCTGCAAAAATCCCATCAGCAGGTGCTTGTAGGGGTGAGCTGTGCCTGCCTGGAGTTATTCTGCTCTAGATGGATGGGTTAGGCAAGGATAGCTTCCTATGGCACAGCTCCTAAATCTTCCAGTGACATTTCACTTCTAATGCTCTTCTGAATTATTAATAAATATTAGCTTTCTTGTATATCTGCTGCCATCATCCATTATCAGCCTTCAGTGTGAGATGAGGCCAAGTTACTGGGTGCACAACTGTGCTGGCTGGATTCACACTTGTGCTCACAATTCAGAGATTGTCCCCTGTCAGCTTCTAAAGAATAATAAAAATAACCTGACTTGTCAAGATCTATATGCTATATTCTGTATAATTTGCCTGCACTGTAGTGAGTTCTGTGTTTATAATAAATAGTAAATAGGTATTAAGAAAAAAATACAGTGGAGATCCCCTCCCATCTGAAAGCTTTTGGCTAATCTTTGAAATACCAAAAGCAATTAAACTCTTGAATTTTGAGGTACTTTTTAAGATGTCACCTGTGATGTGTTGTGTCTGGTATTTTGATGGCATATTCCTAAGGGCTAGAGTCTGTATAAAGAAAATTAACAGTGATGGTTAATAGTTTAGGATTAAAAACATAGTTTCTTTGCAGTAGCAGTGGTTTTCTTTACAGGCACTCTTACCTGTGCTCTTTTATGTAAAGAGCCTGCTGTAAATGGTGTGTTGGAACAGAGAGGGCTGTGGGAGCAGGGTAAAGGAACTGCTCATAATTCTACAGCCTTTAGAAATTCCATGAAAAGATTTTCTGTGCCAGATGTATAGTCCCTTTTTCTTATGGAAGCAGAGGAAGAGCTGTAACCTTCGCTCTTTTAATAGCCTTTTCATAATGAAAGTGGATATTTTCATTCCTCTGGATAGAATTTGCACTAAATTTTGGCATCACTGGATGCAAAAGGGTTTTGTCACAAATTTATGGACCATAGATTAAACCATAATATTAGTAGTTTTGTTCATCAGAAAAAGAAATGTACCCATTTGAGGAGACACACTCTAATTTTCTTATATCAGGAAATATTTTCAAGAAACCATTATTTCAAGTGAAAGTTTGAACCTTGAAACTCTGCATTATCTTCTAGATGGCAAATTGTTATCAGATGATGTCACACACTATGTTGTCCCCGACTGCAAGGTTGTTCAGGAGTACCTGGAGATTCTGGAGTTTCCAGAGCTGAAAGGAATTATTTTCATGCAAACAGCTTGTCAGGCTGTGCAACATCAGAAAGGACGCAGGTATTTATCCCATAAGAACCTCTTTTTTATTTAGATTGAAGTAAAAATACTGATTTATAAAATGTATAATTTTTTAGGCCTTTCAAGTGTCTTAATGTAGTTTTACAGAAGGGGAAGGACTGGGATGCTTTGTGATCCATGGATATCAATGCCTGGCATAGTTTTCACTTGATAGGAGCAATATGAAACCTGCAGCATTATTAACTAATCAAATGGCTGGTGGCAGGAATTCATTAGACTTTGCAGTAATGATTTATTATGTGCCCAGAGCTAGATTATGGACAGGTTTTGGTTTGCTCTATTGATGCCTGAGCATTTGTCTTTGGGGAGCAATTAATAGTATTGTATGTACTTCTCTCACCAGACATTAACCTGGGCATTGCCATAGCATTTCAGAGTAAAATTTGCTCTCAGGACCTTCCCATATTTCTAAAGCGTGAAGGCTTTTAAAGTAATAGCACTTGCCCCAAAAGTGACAAACAAAACAAGTTCCTGAACACTTAGGATGTTTTGTGGGGCTCAGTGGAAAACAAGTATGTTTAAAATCAGAAGTGTTCATGATGAAACTTAATAAAGTTTGCTTGCAGGTGATGGTTTAGGATTTATCATCAGTGGTAATTTAATGAGTGCATTTCTATGTGCATGACAGTAATTTTCCTGGAGTTTTTCAGCTGTATTTTCACGTGGAGTTAAAATAGCATTATCAAAAGCAGGCACAAGAATATATTTGTGTTTTTTCATTGCAGGCAGTACAACAAGTTACGGAATCTATTGAAGGATCCCCGTCACGACTGTACTGTGTTTGCTAATGAATTCCACCAGCACTGCTACCTGCCCAGGGAGAAGGGAGAGTCCATGGAGAAGTGGCAGACCAGGTTTGTTTGAGCCTCTGCAGTGTCACATTGCACAGCATCATGATTTTAGGAACGTGAGAGTTCATTCTCCTGCTCTGCTTAGCTCTGCAACAGTTCACAGGCACTGCAAGTCTGCATTGTGCTTTATGATTATAGAAGTATCAGCATTGTTTTCTTACGGAAATGGACAAAATGTAATTAAATTAAATGCAATAATGCTAAAGAAAAAGCTGGATCAGTTTAAAGTCACATGAATGTTTCCTCATTGCAGGAGGAAACATTCCATTCTCCTCTCTTCTTGTGGGGCTTGAGAACGATACAGGAACATTTTTGCAGAAAAACATGTCTGTAGCTCGGTGTATATCTCTCAAGAGTCTGAGTGTTAAATCAAAATCTCGTTTATACAAAGCCAGCAAAATCTTGCAAGTAGCAAATGAGCTGTGCCAGAAGTCTTATTTCAAACTTTGCTTTTCTAGGAATATTTACAATGCAGCAGCCTGGTATCACAATCACTGCCTGGGTCAGATGCCAGTTGTTATGGTAACAGAAGATGAAGATGCTATCAGGCAGTACGGAAATGAAACAGAAGGAGTGTTTGTGATTTCCTTCAAGGTAACGTGCCAGAAAAATAAAAGGTTTCCTTTATGCTGCATCAAAATGATGAACCAAGTACATTAAAGTATATTGCAAATCATGCCAGAGTTTACATTCAAGAAAACTGTGAGGTAGCTCATATCTCCATTTATCAAAGCAAGCAAATACGTCACTTGTGGGAATCTCAGAAAAAAGCAGAGAGCTGGAAAGATAAACAGCAGCTCTGAGGATAGAGGTCATCTTTCTCAGGAGACCTTTTCCTTGTTTTTAAGGAATTTGCCATTGATGAGCAGTGATCAGTTCCCTCAGGCAGCTGCCTAAATCTGGAATGCAAGCAGTCCATAAGCAGCTGTAGCCTAAATATCCATTGACAGTGTTCTTGCCTGGACTGCTGAGGAGACAATGATGTCTAACATAATTCATTCTTCATTTTGGTGTCCATCTCTGATAGCACTGGTTCTCAGTGGGATCTGGGCATGGGATGTTCATGTTCAGCTGTGAAAGGATGCTGAGTAAAAGCTGCACCAAACTGATTGACCTTTGTTGTATTTAGCAGTGGATTAGGCTGAACCTGGGACAGATCTGTGGGGTTCAGCGCAGACTCATCGTTACCATTGTGTTATTTGGGTACAGTGTGAGACAGATCCTGTCCATTATGGGCTTTCCAAATGTATTATTGAAAGAACAGAGGTCTCAGAGTACTTTTCTGTTTATTTCTATTTGTGCCTGCAGCATTACTTGGATAACTTCTGGCCTGACCTGAAGGCTGCCCATGAGCTCTTTGACTCCATAGTCCAAGCTCGGCGTGAGCGGGAGAGCGAAAGCCAAGAGAACCACGGGAAGGAATATCCTGAGCACTTACCTGTGGAAGTGCTGGAGGCTGGGATCAAGTCTGGGAGATACCTGCAGGTATTTGTTACATAGAGAACATACACAGAACAATGCAGTCTTTGTGCTTGATCCCTTGAGTTGCCTGAAATAGAGTGATTAGAGAAAGAAATATGGCTGTGCTGGGAAGAGGGAAAGAAAACAAAAATCAAGAGGATGGAAGGGATTAGAATTCTTAGGATTCTCAAAATATTTCTGCTACGCTGTATTGTGACATGTGGTGTTTTTTTTTGGTTTTTTTTTTTTTTTTTTTTTTTTTTTTTTTTTTTTTTGTCTTGGAGAAGTTAAATTAAGATTTGGCTATTGAGCATTTGAAATTTGCTGGTTTTTTCTTCAACTTGATATGTGATGTACCTGTAAATTGAGAGACTAGGTGTGATTTGAAGCAGAGAGACCTTGTTCTTAAATATAAATAGTGCTGCACAAAGGCAGCAGTTCTAACTTCATTTGCACAGAGATCTCCCAGTCAATGAAATTAATTTACTGGTTTATGGCTGTTCAGGGCCTTTATATGGATTATTGGTAGACAAGTGTCCTTCTTTTAAAAATAATTTAAAGAATTAGAGGCAGTAATTTTTTCCTTTCTTGGCAATTTCAGCAGAGGCAGGAATAAAATATGAACAGAAAGACTGAAGCTTTTCTTTCCTGTTGAAATAATGCCAGATTCTCTGCTAAGGCAGACAGCAAAAGTAATCTTACACTGCCTATGCTTGGAGTAAAATGTCATTTACCATCTTACAAATAAATTCAGCATTTAAAAGAATTTACTTTGCCAGAAGTGAGTACCTAAAGTCCTGCACCCTGCACTCCCCCCTGTAGAGAGAACAGCTGTGTTCAAAAAAACTAATTCATGCAAAAATAATTGTAACCCCCAAAATGTTGTCCTTTGAGTTGTCTGTTTTTAGGGTGACTGTTTCACCCATTGCTTGGTTTGTTTGTCTCTTCCAGGGTGCACTGAATGTCAATAAGCACCGAGCACAGCTGGAAGCTTTTGTTCGGCTTCAGGGGGTTGGCAGCAAAGACACAGGTGAGAGGTGTTCAGTTATCAGAGGGGGTGAGGGCTCTGACACTGCAGTGCCTGTGTGGTTTCCATGGGCAGAAAGGAGGCTGAAGATTAACCAGAGGGTGGAACTTGTGAGGAGAACTCCTTCCTCTCTCCTACCCCCTTTGGCCAAATTCTGGCCTCTTGTCCTGTTAGCCTGCACCTCTCTGAAGGGAGATGCTGGCGCAGATTGTCCCTGTGCTTTGCTCTAGCCTCAGGTGACCACTCCTTTGACTGCAGTAAGGGTTTGCATAGATGTTGGCAGGATTAGGAAGCTGGTCTTTGTGAACATAACTGGAAAATTGCCTTTTGGATCAAGCTGATCCAAAGTGATCCAGGATTGTGTCTCTGGCATGAGTTACTGATCATCACCTTTGAAGGAACAGTCCATTGCCCTTGCACAGACAGACTGGCCCAGCTCTCACTAATAACTACTTTCAAATGTTCCTGTGACAGACCCTGCAGTCAAACCAGTGCTCAATATACTCATTATTTTTTAAAAGCTTGTTTTATTCTAAATCCTCCCCAGAATCCTGTGGCAGTGGCTTTCACAATTTAACTGTGCTGTTTTTATAGCTGCTGCCTGAGAACAATGAACTTATCCCAGCCTATGCTGCTTTTTATCCAAAAGATCACTTACAGAATTCCTTACAAGATCCTTAAAAAAAAAGAGGAAAATGTTTTCATTTCCTTTTAGTATTAGTTTCTTGCCAGTAGTCCTTTTTAGAAGTAATCGTATTGGAAAAGTCATTTTCTGTTATTTCAGCAGAATGCTGCCAAGAATGGACAGATTTGATTTTTTTTAGAAGATTATGGTTCTGTTTCCTTTTATTTTAAATACAGAACTTCAAAGTGACATCCTTATTTATGGGACCAAGGCTCGGAATCGTGCAATCCACGGGGATGTGGTTGTGGTTGAGTTGCTGCCTGTGCATGAATGGAAGGGAAGGACTGTTGCCCTCTGTGAAAATGAGACTGAGGACAAAGCACCTGCAGACACCACGGGTGACCCTATGCCCACAGGTAAGGAGGAGCATCCTTTGAATTCCCTGCTGATAAATAATGAGAAAAAAAAAAAAGTTAGGTGAAAAAGTATCCCCGTGTGACATGCCTGGGTATTATGGGAACTTAGAGTCTTGTTTGAAATGATTACTCTGCAGATGGAGCTGCATCTTAGAAGTTTGTTGAGGTCAGAGCTAAAAGTGTCAAGAGGTTAATTTTCTTTTTGTAGGGAAATCATGTTTTGTTTTGCTCTTTGCTATTAAAAATTCTCTGTATTACTAGAACTGGCCACATTTCAGCAGCAATGGGAATCTCTGAATAATTTATGTTGTGTATCAGTTGAAATCTATACAATGAGTTAGTCTCCACATAAATAAAAGCTCATTAAAATCTGCCTGTGCCAACAGTAGTTTATGACACACTGTATTGTCTGCACACCATATGTTGTTGGCAGTTGTAACAGATTTGGGGACACATCAGTTGATTTTACAAAGCAGTGAATCTCCTGCATTCCCACATATTTGCTTTCTTGGTTCTGTTTTATTCTTTAATGCACAATGTTCCTGATTTAAAGGTAAAGTAGTTGGAATCATCCAGAAGAACTGGAGGGATTATGTGGTCACTTTCCCCTCTAAAGAAGAGAGCCAGTCCCAGGGCAGAAATGCTCAGAAAGTCCTTGTAACACCTTGGGATTACCGAATTCCCAAAATCCGGATCAGCACTCAGCAGGCTGAGGCATTACAGGTAATTTAACTGAAGTGTTCTCTGTCTTCCTACAAAGCTGTGTGGGCAATATAAGCTCTAATGATGTTTTCCTTGACAAAATCATGGTAAAACAGAATCTGTGAGGGTTCAATTTCTGCCTTGAAGGATTGTGTTCAATTCCTGTCAGGTAACAAAACTTGAGGTCTGAACTTGGGCCACAGTCCAGCTGCCCTGAGCACTTACATACCACTTGCTTTGGGTTTTTTCTGCTAAATGTAAGGTTGTGTTGGGGTGTAAATTGTGCTTTTCAGGGACACAGAGCTGCTCTGACAGAGCTGTCTCCCTGCAGGAGTACAGAGTTGTGGTGCGCATCGATTCCTGGGAGTCGACATCGCTGTACCCGAACGGGCACTTTGTGAGAGTGCTGGGCAGGATTGGGGACCTCGAGGGGGAAATTGCTGCTATTCTGGTGGAGAACAGCATTTGTGCTGCCCCTTTCTCAGAAATCCAGGTTTGTCTCTGAGATCAGATCCAGTCTTTTCTGTTCATTTCCAGGGTCTTGTTTCTCAAAGAGAGGGACTCTCTTACAGCTCAACATCTTTGTTGCCAGTGGGTTTTTGAAAAGTCCATTTTAAAAGCTGAAAATTTATTATAATTCATTTTTCTGGAATCTCTTGGATCAGTGATTCTATTGATACTATGGATTTTCAAGTCAGTAGTGATTTTAAGATAATCCTTTTGCTGTGAGGAGAAGATTACCAACTCTTAATTCAAATTTGAGGTAGACTTTTAAGATTTTTCTGCCTTTAGTATGTGGTTATGCTACTGATCCTAAAGGCCTCATCCTACTGAAGTAATTGTATTAAACACTTTGTTTTCAACTGGAAGAGGAACCAGCTTTCATAGGTAACGATTTTGATTATACCTATAATTAATAGAAAGAAGAAGACTAAAAAACCAATATGTAGTGGTTGTATTTGCCAGAGCTGCACAATCACCACATTAATAACATTGGTTACTAATACACACAGAATTCTTTTCAATTTTTTCCACCCTTTGGTAAAGTATATGTAATGGACTTGTAAAATTAAACAAAAGAAGAATTAAAAAACTAATTAAATCTAATTGTTGGCATCTTTTTGTAGAAAATACATAAATCTATGTTCATCAACAATATTTCTGTATAGATGAGTGAAATGCCAGTGAGTTCTCCAAAGAATCCATGGAAAGTGAGTCCAGAGGAGGCCAAAAAACGCCTTGACCTGAGAGACACCCACCTGATATTCAGCATTGACCCCAAGGGCTGTGAGGATGTGGATGATGCTCTCTCTGTCAGGACTCTGCCCAACGGGAACCTCGAGCTGGGGGTGCACATTGCGGATGTGACTCACTTCGTGGCAGCAAATTCCTACACCGATGTTGAGGCCAGAGCAAGGTGAGTTATGTTCTGGAAATTGGAGATTTTATGGAGCTCAGAAGTTTGTGCTGCTACCCTAAGGAAACTTTGGAAGGAAAGAAAGCTTTCACCTTTCATGTCTTACTAAAGACTTCTTAAAGATAATTAAACTATTAGGTAAGTAATGACATTCTGCTGTTATTTGGACACATTTTCCAGAAAGCTATACAAGTTTATGTTTCCCTAATCACTCTTCTTTGCTTTGTAGTCTAATTTAACATCTGTGACTTATAGTACTTTTAAAAACCACTTGTTTGCATTCCAAGGGAGATGAACACCCACAAGATGGAATTAAGACTTACATGAATTTAATTCCAGAGGTATTTGTCAGGCTTATGTTTTAACATTCAATCTTGTCTTTTAAAGTGCAAATATTTCATTCTCTTTTTTCTTTTATTGCCGGTGTCTTGAACTTAAACTGCTGAATCACTTAATGAACTGTATTCTTTGTAGATTCAAAGAAGTATAATGTGGAGGCAGCAGAGGGGTTTGATTAAGTCACCTCTTCTTCAGTGAGCAAATTTTGTCCAGCCCTGGTTCTGCCCTGAATGGCAGCTGAAATACCAAGAAAGGCAAAATCAGGGTTGTACTGTACAAATAGCTATTTAAATAATTTGATTTTGGTATTGCACCTGTGAGTGTTCTGTGGGAATAACCTTTTGAAATCAGGCTGTGGGGCAGTGTTTGTGGGTGGGAAGAGCAGTGGCTGTGTTTTGTTCCAGGGCCACCACGTATTACCTGGCAGACCGGCGCTATGACATGCTGCCCTCCGTGCTCAGCGCCGACCTGTGCTCCCTCCTCAGTGGCGTGGACAGGTGAGGCTTGGGGGTTCTTCTCAGCAGGAACACTTCCACAAGTCATTTTGCATTATTACTGGAAGAACTGTGTACATTAAAAATTACCTTTCAGTTGTACCACAGTAGGGTGAATTTTATAGACCAGTTTCTATCAATTTACAGGCTCAATTGGCTGCTGGCATGAGGATATGCAAGGCTGGCATGAGCATATTCAGGGTATAGAGATGTTCATTGTGGATGCATCTGACTAATGAAATAAAAATGGGTAAAAATAACTATCACAGTGTAGCTCTGCTTTAACATAAAGGAGACCTTATACCTTAGGGGTACTCTGCTTCAGCAGATGAATTGAAGATGCTGCTGTGTAGCTCATTTCAGTTGTGATGCGTGAGACTGAAAGGCAAGTGCATTATTCAGTGGGGTGGTTGCTGAGCACTGGTTTCATGAAGAAAAAAAAATGATGCTTCCACAACCAGAATTAAATCTATAAATTTCTAAGAGTTGAATGTGCTTGTAATGGAAGTTTAGGTGTACCAGAACTGTTCCAGAACTCTGTGGTGTTGTGTTTAAGATATGCTGTGAGTGTCCTGTGGGAGCTGGAGAAGGAATCGTTGGAGACGCTGAGGGTTCAATACACCAGAACCCTGATCCGCTCTGCCTACAAGCTGGAGTACGAGACAGCCCAGGGACTGCTGGATGGGGACACCAGTGTGGTGGGGGACATCCTGGAGCTGAAAGGCCTGGAGGAAGGAGCGAGGCAGGAGAAGCTGGCTGAGCTGGTTTGGGCCATATCCAAGCTCACCGACATAGCGCGACATGTCCGGGCCAAGCGGGACCGCTGCGGCGCGCTGGAGCTGGAGGGGATCGAGATCCGAGTGCAGCTGGATGACAAACGGAACATCCATGACCTCATCCCCAAGCAGCCGCTGGAAGTGCACGAGACCGTGGCGGAATGCATGATCCTGGCCAACCACTGGGTGGCGAAAAGGATTTCCGAGGATTTCCCCCTCCAAGCTCTGCTGCGGCAGCACCCTCCACCACGCCAGGAATTCTTCACTGAGCTTCGGGAGTGTGCCAGTGCCAAAGGCTTCTCAATAGACACACGGTAGCTTTTATTACTAAAGTTATGTAATTAAAGTTAAGCAATTAACTGTTTGGCCGTGGTATTGTTAAACAATTCCAGCTCTGATTATTATCAATGTTAAGAGACACTGCATAGCATTTAAAAGGAGTTTTGTCAGAACCTTTCTGATGATGTTCTGACCAGGAGAAGCTGCCTGCATTCTGCTGGCTGTACTCCAAATGGCAGTGGCTGAATAATTTTAGCCATACCCAGACAAAACATTTGTTCAGTCACTGTGCAGTAGTCAAGCTCTGCAGTGGCCTTGTTTGCACTGTATTTCCTGTGTAAGAGAGTACTGGTTTAAATTAGGTGAATTCTGTGCAATGTAGTAATTTTAAATGACTCAAGATAATTAATAACTACTTGGGCAAGATAACATGAGAAGGCCATGGTGAAGGGCATCGGTTGCAGCAGACAACTGAGTGAAAATTGGGATTTTTCTAAACATTTTCTTAGAGCAGAGCTGTTACCAAACTGCATTTAGAGTTTCAATATCGCTCTGCTTGCCATTTTTGTATGAATAAGTATCAACTTCTGTATAGGTTTTATGCTGTTATTAACTGTGAGCCATTATAAGCAGGGATAGTGTAATTTTCTTTGGAATTAACACCTTTTTGCCAGGTCTAACAAGGCTTTGGCCGAGTCTCTGGACAGAGCCAACGACCCCTCGGATCCCATTGTGAACAAACTGCTGCGCTCCATGGCCACCCACGCCATGTCCAACGCCCTGTACTTCTCAACTGGCTCTTGTCCTGAGGAGCAGTTTCATCATTATGGTACCTGGTCACTTTCCTGCCTTTTCTGTGATTTCTCAGTGTTGGGGGAGGCTTTGACTGTTCATCTGTGTTCCTCTCTCCTGGCAGGGCTGGCCCTGGAGAAGTACACTCACTTCACTTCTCCCATCAGGAGATACGCTGACATCGTTGTGCACAGGCTCCTGATGGCAGCGACCCTGAGGGGCACCACGGGGGATGTGAAGGACAACATCATCAGCAACAAGGACCTGGAGGAATTGTGCAGACACATCAATAACAGGAACCGGGTAAGGGCATCCTTCTGGGAGTCTCCATGGTGCCCTAGGGAGTGGGATACCATTCCTGACTGGCTTTTGTGAATTAAAAGTATCATTTTACTTTTATTTGTAGTGCTTTGGGGTTTTTTAAAATATCAGTTTTCTACTGAGAGTGGTACTAAAAGTGTTCATACTTCACTTGCACTGCATGTAGGATTTTGTTTTAGATGTAATTTTTCTTGGGGACAGATAAGAGAATAAATAGTGGGAAAAAGCAGCTGTGGAAGTCAAAGGCAGAGGTGCTTGTTGGAATATTTACGTAAGTTTTTGTCTCTGTGTGTGTGTGGGGTGCTGCAGGCAGCCCAGCGTGCTCAGAAGCAATCCACAGAGCTCTTCCAGTGCATGTACTTCCGAGACAGGAGCGCCGAGAGCGACGAGCGCTGCGTGGCCGACGGGGTCATCTACTCCATCCGCACCAACGGCGTGCTGGTCTTCGTGCCACGGTGAGCCCGGGGCTGGCACGGGCTGGGAGGGACACCTGTGCTGCTGGGCTGCTGGGAGGGCACAGCCTGGCACAGCTCAGTTCACATCTGCCATCCCCAGCATTCCACAGGGCGGGCTCAAGAGCCTCCCCAAACAGAAAAGGCTGCTGCCTTACAGAGAGCCCAGGGCAAACACGCTGCGTCTCTTCAAGGAGCTTCTTTTAAAACGGGGAACTGTGTCCTCGTGGTCTGGCTGGAAAAACCTGTAAAGCTGCTCTTCTCCCATCACTGATCCATTCCAGGCCCCACCCAGCACTAAGATAATGGATCGCTGACTATTTCACTTCTGCTTCACTGCGCTCAAAACACTTCAGTCACTGTCTCCATGCTGTTTTCACGTCTGGGTTTCTTTAACACCACCTATCCTGTTGCTGAGGCAGGATTATCAGCCTGCCATGCCTGCCCCTTCCTCTTGTTTTTCTATAATCTCAGCCAGCCTGTGGGTTTCAAAACTAAGAGACCTGAAAATGGTTAGAACAGCTTCTCTCTGCTCTGCTGTAGATATGGAATCAAAGGTGCAGCCTACATGAAAAACAAAGAGGGCTTGGTCATCTCCTGCCAAGGGGCTGGGAGCTGCCAGTGGAAGCCTGGATCCCTCCATCGCTCTCAGCATAAAATCACCTCCACTACAACTACGGGAGACTCCATGACCTTGAGCCTTTTCGATCACATCACAGTGAGTATCTCTTGTGAAGGGAGGAAAGGAGATGGCACCATCAGAAATTTGAACACAGTATTGCTTTGCAGGTGAGGATCCTCGTGCAGAGCTCCCGCTGCCACGCTGAAACCATCAAGCTGGAGATCATCAGCAACACCCCACACCACACTGCGGACACCGAGGCTGCCCAGAGGAGTCTGCACGGGGTGAAGTCTGAGCTGGTGAAGGAAGTCAGCCAGTCTGCAGAGGAGGCCCAGCGTGCCCAGGACAGAGCCAGGCTGGAAGTGATGGATGAGGAGTCGCGGGAGTTCTGCCAGACCAAGGGGCCCAGCCTGTACCAGCTGCTGGAGGAGATCCGGGAGCTGGCGCTGCTGGATGTGACAGAGGACATCAGGACTTGAACTGGGACCTGCCCCAGCTGCTGGGGCTGTCCCACTCCTGTTCACTGTGCACAAGTGCTTGGGGATCTTCAAAAAAGCAGTTTATTTAAATATTCAAGAGTCCTTTCAATAAGAAGCTAAATGTCTATTTTAAATAAGAATTATTTTTATCTGGTTATGAGTATGGATGCGTTATGAAAATATTTTATACCTGATAAAGCTCATATTTCAGACTAAAGACAGTGTGCTGTGAATTCTTTCAAAAATCATTCCAAAAATTACTTTGCTGATGTTGTCCACAAATTAGGTTCTTCAAACCTAAATACTTCCTTCTTTCCTACAAGGTCATAAAAAGCAAATTCCTTCATAAAGTAGCACTTGTTGCCCTGAGGGTAGTGGCTTAATTCATTGTGTAGAAATTCAGTACTTTTCACCCCTTTAGAAGGGGTGATTCCTCTTCATTCTAAAAAGAGAAAAGTTGTTGTGTAAGGAAAACCAGGACTCTAAGAAGAGAATGAATCAGAGGCTCAAGCAGAGCAGGATCAGGAGAAGGAAGGTCTCATTCCCTCAGGGGAGGTGCTTGTCTGGGGAGAGATGGGGAAGTGTGGGAGCCCTGGCCTTGCAGCAGCCTCATACAAGCATTCCAGGTTTGACTTTTCAAATTTAATAGCTTCCATTTTATATGAAAAATATATAAGTAATGGATAAGCAGTTAAAAAAAATCCGGTGCCCCTGTTAAAAAACCCCAAACACACCTTTAATAGCAACTTAATCTATCAACATCCCAGTTCATTCAGTTTAACATAAATTATAAACTCTATTCAAATAGGCCCAAAAACTCATAAACATTTCTTAGAAAACGTTTTGGGAGGTGGAAAAGATGGCTCAAGTGCAGCTGAAGGTCTTTGTTCTGTTTCCTGGTATATGGAGCTGCTCCCCTGCAGCTTCCAGGAACGAATTCTGTCCTTCAGTGACACCATGGGAAACACTTCCCTGAAGCTTCTGGAGTGCCAAGAGCCAGCAACATTTCAGTATAATGACAGTACTTAAAGCAAGGAGGTCTTTTGGTCAAGAACGGCATTCACAGTGTGGGGGAGCTACTGCTCTTCCCTGGCACATCCCAATTCATCATCTCCATGTTGTGTGGGAGCATCCTTGGCTGCAGGAACCTGAGTGTCTTCAGTGAGGTCAGGGGGATCCTGAGCAACTGGGCTGTCAAACTCCTCTTCTGAGTAATGACTGGGGAGCTCTGCTGGGAAAAAAAGAAAAAACTAGTAGATAAGATACCATTGCTGTGTTTAACTGATGCTTCCATCACCAGAATCCCAGGCTGCGGCAAAGGCAGCTCACAGATAAGAGCTGCATTTCACCAGAGAAAAAGTGGTCACAGCTTGGTACAAGCACCAGGGAGTTTAACCACAGGAAAACTGTTAAACGTGAGAGTTGCACATTGCAGCACTCACTAGGGAAGCCATCAGGGCTGTGAGCAGGAGCTCAGGTCCCTGCTCCCACAGAAGTGGGGTCCTTACCCTGGTGCTGGGACTGGCTGAGGCCCTGCAGCCGCGCCTGCCGCCGCTCCAGGGCCAGCTGCCGGTTCTTCTTCATCCGCTCCTGCTGCTCCTCCGTCAGGCTGGGCCCGGGCAGGGAGCTCGGCTCCTCTGCACTGCCCCAGTGCGAGTGTGCATCCTCAGCAGCTGTGTCCAGCCCGTTGCTCGCCCCTTCTCCTGCTTAAAAAGGGAAGAGGGGCAGAATCAACACTTTAAACCCACAGAGATCCACAACACATCAGTCAAGAGAATGTTCTGAAAGCATTTCTGTGTTCTACATTTTGTATTGACAGCTGAAGCTGATTTCATAATTTTAATGGGAAATTTTCTGCCTAGGCCCACATCCCCAATATTCAAAGGGCACAAGTGCTCAGAGCTCACACCCACAACAATCAATGCCTGAGTGCACAGCTCTGTGTACTGAGTGAGCAACAGCAGCTGTGCTTGAAGGGTCAAAAGGAACCAGAAATCCAGGCAATCCTTAGGGCCAGGTCATTTTCCTCCCAACACTACTAATAAAACACTGTCCTTTAGAAAGTGGCAGGAGTCCTACAGGAATTCCAACCTTTCAAGGCCAGGCTGTGTGGCACTAATTGAAGGTGGGGACGTCAGGGGATTGAACAGGATGGGTTTTAAGGTCCCTTCCCACCCACACCAATCCAGGATTGTGTGAATCAGAAGTCTGAACACATACATTGAGTACTCAGCTCTGAATTCAGTGTGCTCTATTACAGAGATATTTACTCATCTGCCAGCACTCAAACATGCAAAGTGGAGGCAGTTCAGCCAGACAAACTTCACCCACCCACAGAGCAGCAGAGCACCCAAGGCCGCTGCACCACTTTAAGCCTGGGAATAGTAAGGAGAGCTGACAAAAAGGTTGGGTTGCTAATCCAACACCCCAGCCCGAGGTTTTATTTCGCACAGTTCCTCCCCTGGAGGCTGCAGCAGTGCCCTCAGTGCCCCAGAGGCACGCTGGCAGGGCAGTGTGTGGAACCATCGCACAGAACAATCTGATCCCTCTGCAGACGCTGTCGGCAGGAACCACTCGTGTTGCTGTCCGTGGCTGCCTCTGGCTGCAGGGCAGCTCTCACACTGCAGCACAGGCAAGGCAGCCACGTGTCACCAGGGGCACCCCAAAGCCCAGGCCAGCTCTTTGCACTCACAACACAGAAACCTCTTTTAAAGCAGAACCTCTCAACAATTTCTTCCGCACTAGAAAAGCCTATCATGATCATTCACTTCTGGTCAGTAGGAAGGGAAATAAATAATCTTAAGCATTGAAGAACTGAACAAATAGCAGAGAGAGCATACCATTATTTTTGAAGTCTTCATGTAAAATAGGAAGATCAAGTCTGATCCGCTTGAGGCAGGTCTGCAGGTGGGACATGAAAAACTGGGGTTTCATCTGCAGCAGGTTTTTATGTTCAACTTTGGGAGCATGGGAAAACCACAGCAATTTTACACTTTGTTACTCTGAACAAACACTCTCACTTCATGTCCATTTGACACACAGACCTCCAGTGCTGGGATCATCTTCCCAGTCCTTCACCTATCACCCAGCCAGGTGAAGCTGAATTCTTTATCCGTCTTCTTTTGCAGGTTCAAACATTAAAAATCAACCAAACAAAACCCAAACCCCCAACCAGCTCCAGCTGGTTAAGCAACTTGCTCTGGTTAAAGATGGCCTGAAAATGCTGAAGCCAATTCGCTGGAGGATTATTTCAAATAAAGAAAGGTTGTATATAAATATAAACATTAATACTAGACAAAGTTCTACATTGAGAGAAATTTATTTAAATAACATTTTACTTTTGAGCAGTATGCACAACCTAAATCTTCTTTTATTGCATAATTGATCCCCTAAACCTAGTTCTTACATTATTCCAAACCATGAAGAGCTGACAGATATACATACCTGAACTTCCTTTTTGTTTCCCAAAGACTCCACTACATCAATAAAATCCTCAAACTGCAGTTTTGGGAACAGTCTGTGAGCCCAGTGCTCCATGTGTTGGATCAGAGTCTTCAGGTCCTCTGCCTGGAGCAGGAAAGACAACACCCAGCTGCTGAAGCTGACAGAGAGGGGAGATGCAGAGGGCAATGGGGCAGCAGTTCCTGCACACATGGAGCATCTGCAGCCTGACAGTCTCTGCAAAATGGCAGCAGGACCAGTGTGGGGGGAACCTTCCCTTCCTCCTCCCACGATCCATGTGGAAGCTCAGGCTGTGAGAACGGCGCTGACACAAGTTCAGGGGAGCATCTGCATATCCTGTCAAACATCTGCAGGTCCTGAGGCATTGTCCTTAACCAACCAGGGCTGAACTCAGGCTGGAATAAATCCACAGGGGCACAACTGGCATCGCTCCCGATGTTCAGAATGCAGATACATCAAATTAGGCTGATCTAGGGAAGGTTTTTGCACCTTTCAGCACTACTGCCCAGTTCCTGGGCGCTCCAGCGGTAATAAGAACACCAGAGATGCACAGGAGTCCTTGCAGGGTGCCAGGAGAATCATGGAATTGTTTGGGTTGGAAAAGTTCTTGAAGCTCACCGACTCCAGCCACTCCCCCCGCACTGCCAAGGCCACCAGTAAAACATGTCCCCAAGTGTCACATCTGAAAGCCTTTTAAATCCCTCTGGGGACAATGACTCCACAGCACAGGCTGCCCAGGGCTCAACAACACTGCTGAAGAAATTTCCCCTAATAACCAACCTAAACCTCCCTTGGCACAACATGGGGCTGTTTCCTCTTGTCCTATTGTTTGCTGCCTGGGAGAAGAGACCGACCCTCCCCTGTCTACAACCAACTCTACAATGATGTGTAAAGGAAAATAAGCTCTGCATGTTGAAGTGCACCCAAAACAATAAGAAAGCTTGTAGAGAAAGTCCTGCTTTCTCTTGGCTCAAGTGCTATGTCACACTTTTTTTAAAAACTTTGGGATTCAAAACCCTGCTTGTATGGACAATACAAGAATCACAGATGGGATATTCTACTTCTAGAGTTGAGGAAAAGAATTTTATGATCAAAATATGGATTTTTTTTTTTAAAGCATTTCATGTTTGTTTTAAAGTTTGCAGCTCCAAACAACATGAGGGCTTGTTCAGGTACTGCTGGGAAGCTGGCCAGCAAGAGCCCTATCAAAGCTCCCCATATCAGACAGGCAGCACTCTAGCAAACCTGCATTCACCTCCCAGGAAACAAACCCAGCTCACCAGCTCTTACCTCGTGCCCTTTGCCCTTGAACTTGACATTGTCAAACATGTGTCTCAGAGCTGGGAGCCCTC
This sequence comes from Ammospiza nelsoni, assembly GCF_027579445.1. Taxonomy (NCBI): domain Eukaryota; kingdom Metazoa; phylum Chordata; class Aves; order Passeriformes; family Passerellidae; genus Ammospiza; species Ammospiza nelsoni. The sequence continues at coordinate 2,012,755 of NC_080646.1, read as the reverse complement.
TTTCTGAAGTTAACCTGGGAATAGGAAATGGGGCAGGTATTTGAAACCCACTCTCTTCTTTCAATTATCAAGTAAAAGAAAAAAAACAAAGAAAAAACTCACATTTATTGAAAGAGCCTAAAGCTTGGATTCTCTCTGTTGATTATAAAGAACTCACACCAGTTTTAGAGGTACCTTAATAATTTTCTCCCACAGCCCTACATCAAACTCAGCACACAAAGAAATATTCTGTATAAAATTACCTTTGGGCATCTAATCTAGGCCTTGGTCTCTTTACTGCCTTCTGTTTGGTCACAGCAGAATCCTTTGTTTGGGACTCCTGGTTTCCATCTGGATCTGGGGAAGAAAACAGCATCATTCAAGTATTCAAAGCAATTGCTGCACATTTTAGGTTTCTACTTGTATTTCTGATAAGTGCATTGAGAGTACATCCAATGCTCTTATCTCTTCTAAAAGCCAACTCATAAAGAGTAACTATAGATGTTTGCTGTACAATTATTTGTAGCAACATTTTGTCAGAAGAGTTTGAGTTTTATGAAGATTCCTTTCTGCACATATTTTCATGGATTCCACAAAAATAAAATTTTCCCACAAGTTGGAAAGCATCTCGTGATTAACAATTTAAATTTACAGTTTGTTCTCCGCCTATTTTAATGCACTGAAGTTCAACACCACTAATTTCGATTGCACAGCATTAGAATGGGATTTTTAGGGGTCCCGGGTGCTCACCTCCATTAGCCTGAGCCCATTCTGCATCGTCTCTTCCTGGAGAGGCAGGAGGGGGAAGGGGTGGGAATGTTTCGTCTTCTGTGTTCTCATAATCAGGAAGATCAAACAAGTTGTTCTCTAAAGGATCTAGCATTGCCATAAAGAAGCCTTTTTCCCCTCCTGCAGAAAACAACAAAAGCATTTAAAGAGAAGCGGCGAGGCTGCCACAGAAGCGGAAAAACGTCAATTATTTACAATATTTACAGATCGTCATACAATTAAACAGCAGATACCATACAGAGGATAACACAACCCAGCTTTGCTGAGCCGAATAAAACAAGGGCTTGTGATGTTCCAACTCGCCGAAGTTACTTGGGAGTGGCAGGAATTAACTGAAATAAGTGGATTCCTGAGTACAGCGCTTATCCATGGAGCCGCGTGGCACTCCCATTCCCCACCAAAGCCTCGGGGGGAGGAGCGGCAATTCCCCAAATTTACAGCACTTTCACCCACCCCGAAACGCGGGCTGGAGGAGGAGGAGTCCCCGATTCCGGCTGCTCCAGGGAAGCTCACCCAGAGCCCCCGGCCGCAGCGGGCTGGCCTGAGGCGATGGCAGCTGAAGCTCTGTTGCTCAGTTTCAGGAGCGCTCTCCGGAGCGGCCCCGGGCGGAGGCAGTAGCAGGAACGGCTCTGTTGCTCAGTTTCAGGAGCGCTCTCCGGAGCGGCCCCGGGCTGAGGCAGTAGCAGGAACGGCTCGGTTCCTCTGTTCCTCCGCTTCAGGAGCGGCTCCGGCCGGAGCGGGGCCGGGCTGAGGGGCCGGGGCCGCCCCCGCGCGCGCCAGCTCCCGCGAGAGCCCCGGGTCTCGCGAGCTCCCGAAGGCGGTGGCTCAGGGGTTTTGGCGCCAAAACGCAGTGGGCGGGGCGAGGCGGCTGAGGCGATCCCAGGGCTGTGGAGTCCGGGAGTGCTCCGTGTGGGAAAGGACATTGCAGAGCATCTCATTCGCATTCCAACCCCCTGCTCTCGGCAGGACACCTTCCACTGTCCCAGCTTTCTCCAAGCCCTGTCTAATCTGGCTTTGGACGCTCAGGGATGGAACAGTTGCTCTGGGCAACCTGTGCCATGGCTGCATCACCGCCACAAGGAGGAATTTCATCCTAATATCCCAGAATTTCATCCTAATATCCCATCTAAACCTACTCTGTTAGTTTGAAGCCATTGTCCCTTGTCCTGTCTCTCCAGATCCTTGTAGATGGTCCCCTCATGAACTGGAAGGGCGCAGGTCACCCCAAAGCTGCTCCAGGCTGAGCAATCCCAGCTCCCTCAGCCCTCCTGCGGCTCCAGCCCCTTCCCAGCTCCCTCAGCCCCTCCTGCGGCTCCAGCCCCTTCCCAGCTCCCTCAGCCCCTCCTGCGGCTCCAGCCCCTTCCCAGCTCCCTCAGCCCTCCTGCGGCTCCAGCCCCTTCCCAGCTCCCTCAGCCCCTCCTGCGGCTCCAGCCCCTTCCCAGCTCCCTCAGCCCCTCCTGCGGCTCCAGCCCCTTCCCAGCTCCCTCAGCCCCTTCTGAGGTTCCATCCCCTTCCCAGCTCCCTCAGCCCCTTCTGAGGTTCCATCCCCTTCCCAGCTCCGTTCCCCTCCCGGGGCTCCAGCCCCTTCCCAGCTCCCTCAGCCCCTCCTGCGGCTCCAGCCCCTTCCCAGCTCCGTTCCCCTCCCTGGTTTGAAAGGCCAGGTCTCTGCTAAGGAAGGCAGGAGCCTCTCTTCAAATAGAAAATGCAAACCTCCTCTCTTCAAATTATTATAATTTTGAAATTAAGGGGCAAAGATATGGGAGTAGGAATAACGGTTCTTTACTAGGGAAAATAGAAATAAAAATGCAGTAATGCAAAACAACAGTGCCCTGCTCCTGTGGCCACACTGCTCCCAGTGCAGGTCAGGGATTCCCGCCCTGGCTCAGCCCAGGACCAGGACAGAGCCATCCTGAGATGTTCTCCAGACAAAGCCTTCAGGGAATTGACAACTGAACAGTTTGCAGTTGTCCAGGCAGGAATAAATACACCGAGCCCTCAGAGGTTTGGCAGCTGTGCACATAAAATGCCATGTAAGGATTTGGGCTGCAGGGACAACAGGAGAGGCTCCAGGCTCCTGTCTCCAAAGCAGTTGGAGCTGTAAATTGTTCTCATATTTTTACAGCTCAGTCCATAGAAGTGTATCTGACTTAAATTATAGTCTCTTTTTTGTTTAAACAAAACTATATAAATTAATGTAAAATATGAATCCATTAAAGGAATTGGTTTTCCCTTATTTCTCTATAAATTCAATTTTGACATACAATGTTTCTGGTAATTTAATGTATTCTTTCTAGTACGGCAAAATCAATTGCAGTTACCTTCTGGTTAAAATTCTTTTAACTGTAAATGTTTAAAATGTGTATTCACAATTGCAACATCTTTTATAATCAAGAATATATCAAATATAGAGAGAACACGCTAATGGATTTTTTAGCACTGAATCAATTAATCTTATCTTTTTAGATATGACCAATTTCTTCAATTGATTGAGGCAGCTGAAGTATGAAAATTAACACAGAGATTTAATAATAATCATCGATCAAGTGCTGTTAATTTCCAGCACAAAATATTGTAATTGTCATATAAAATTACTGAAAATCAAATATCTACATGATGAGCTCTTTGCATTGAAAATAAGAGTTGCTTTTTGTACTGAAAAATCCTTATAAACAAACAAACAAAAATCAGAAGATCACTTACAATCTCTGCAGAGGACATGGTTATAAAACCCACCATATTTATGCGACTTTGATTAATCAATAATTTTGAAGTGTGTTTAATTAGAATCTGGACTTGATGACCTAGGTGGTTCTTTCCAGTCCTATGTTCCTAATTAAATAAAAAGCAAATGCTGGCAAGCATTGATTATTGGTTTTCCTCAGGAAATGAATAACCAGCCACATGCTGCTAAAATAATAAGTCAGGAAAAAACAAACAAAGCACCCCCCACAGGTTGTCTCCATTCTAGAAAACACTTCTGGTTTCTAGTTTAGGTGAAAAGGAAATATTACTCCTTGTTTCTGTTTGATTACTGTAATTTCATTAGGAAAACTGCAGAAAATTAGCACCTTATTTTATATTTCAGTCTCATTTCCTGCTTTGTTACACGTAATATACAGCAAAGCAAATCTGTCAAATGGATAATTGCCTGCTTCCATGCCTGAAGGGGTTTATTCCTAAGGGAGCAGAATTTGCTCGGCAAAAAACCCTTCAAATATTGTGTTGGCAAAGCTGTTCATGCCATAAACCCTCAGCACAACTGCTCCCATTGTATTAATGTAAAGTCACATCCTAAGGATTAAGCAAATTTCAGTTATTTGTAATTTATACTTATTTACATTTATACCTTGCTGGTCTAATTTAAATTTGATATTATGCAGCCACCTTAAACGTTCATTTCTAAGCTTTTAGTATATCACAAAGCATTCAAATTGTGCTGTGATCCACAGGGCTCTTTTAAATCTGTGTTTCTTGAGGAAAACAAAGTGCAAGGCAGGTGTGATGTCTGCCAGGCTCTCTGTCAGCTCCCTTCAAATAATTTTTGATCCTCTTGGCCAATTTTTTTCAAATTCAAACCAGACTTCTTAAATTCCATTGCTTTATGGGACTAATTATTTCCCTAACTTGCTTTGCTAACCACTAAATAGATTAAGAAGTATTAAATCTTGCAAGTAGAAGTTTGTGTGCACATGTTTTGGCTGTAAAATATGCGGCTCCATGTGGCAATCGAGTTTGAAAAGTAGGCTTAATTTAGATGCAATTGATCTATATAGTAATCGTGGTTTTCTTTTCATGCAAGAAATTAGGCAAAATTTTGGTTTCTATAAGGGGAAAAAAGTGGTAATGAAGACAAGCTTCTTTGTTCCAGTTCTGTTTTCAGAGACAAATTATTTCTATTTTTCCAAGTGGTGGTGAAATCAATAAATCAGAAAGTCTCCCTGCTCAGAAGCCTCTCGCTGAAATGACAGTGCCTTCTCTTTTTTCTTCATCTTTTCCTCTGTGATTCACCTCCAGAAACACCTGTTTGTACAGCAAAACACAGTTCCTTCCAAGGAGAATATCCAAATTTCCAAAACATGTGTTCTGTTTCAGCTGGGGAAATGCACTCAATTTTTAGAACTAATGCCCTGAAGTCAAACCTCTTTGTTTTACAGACAACGGTACAGAAATTATTTCTGCAGTGGCATCAATCCATATTCCCGTGGATTTATTTCTAGATACAGTGAACCCAAGATATTTTTGGGTTTTGTGCTTTGGTCAAAGAGATTTGAAAAGAAATTGAGGAAATCAGTAATTTCACAGTGCAGTGTTCTCAGTGCAAGGATAAAGCACTCCAGAGGAGGGAGCTGTCCCTTAATATCTGGAATTAGATGGAGGGAATATGTCTTTAATGGCAAAGCTGTGAATAATTTTTTTTTTTTTTTTTTACTTTAGAGATGGATAAGATTATAGGAACTCTTCAGCATTTTTGCATTATATATAGGGAACCTTGTTCACCATTTCAGTTTCTGTAAAAACATTAATAATTATTTTGATTAAAATATAATTATACTTTTGCAAACCACAAAAATTTAAATCATACAGAATTCAGGCTGGCTCTTTATCCACAGTATTCACAGCAGAAATTTTGTTATGGAATTAACTCTGCACTTCTTCTGGTGTCTGAATCAAGTCACTGGAGTATAAAACCTGTTCACTGCTGTTCAGGTGTTATTCATTCAGGTGGTGTATTCACTTGTCTTGTATATGAAAAGGACAGTTAGGGAATCTCAGGAAAAAATGGAGCTGCCAAAATAAACTGATTTTTCACTCTTTTACCAGTACCAAGGCACTACCTCCACCTCAGTGCTGAGTTCCTCGGTGCTGCTTCACTTCTCAGCTCACGTGTGTCTGTGAGAGGTTTCATTTATCACATACGCAAAATTATGAGTAACTGCAGAGTCTTTTTTGCTGCATGTGTCGTGTTTGTTGACAGATGGAGCGCTGTGTGGTACAGAAATGTACAGCGGCAACAGAAAGAATTTCTCAGCTGTGTCAGAAATCAGAAGAAATCTGTAAGCCCATCTCACTGTGTAACTCCCACAGGCCTTAAAAGAGTTTTCAGCTGACTTGTGCTGGATTCAGACATTGAGAAATTAATCTTATAAAGCAACTTAAACTTTAGCAAAGTTCCTTATAGATCTCAGCAGTAGAGGCGGATTGTAGAGTCACTCTGTTCACGGAAGTCAGGAAGTCAAATGTATGGAACTCCTTTTATCTCCTGAACCTTATCATGTGATTACTGTATGTGTCACAGTGCACACGTGTGTCCAGACTGGCTTTGCTATCCAAACAGGGCCATTGGTTGCTTTAATATTCCATATCCTGCCCCTGAATCCCCTGCAAGATCCACAGCCAAACAGCAGCACCTTTACATTCCAGTTCTCCCTGGTGGAGAGAGAACTGCTATGGAAGAACACGTTCCACTGACCATAGCAAGGATAAATATACATATATTGCTCTCAAATAGCAAGGATAAATATACATGTATTGCTCTCAAAGCAACTTTGCTGCCCCAGAAGGGCCCACTGGGGCACGGACACGCAGCTGTCCTGCCCGGGGTCTGGGCTGAGTGACCCGCACTGTCCCAGGTCCAGCCAATGGCACAGGACACCTCTGTCCTGCCTCTCCTCCGGATCCCTCTGCTCCCACTGCTTGTAATACTGCAGTTCGCACGTCCTTTAGTATTAAGTGGCAGGTCCTTAAAAAAAATCAGTCCTTTATCGATTTGTGGAAGCAAGTCGATGTTAAAGCAAGGCTCTCTTTAAGTCATCATTAAATAGGTTGGGTTGGAAGGGACCTTGAAGCCCATCCAGTGCCATGGGCAGGGACACCTTCCACTATCCCAGGGCGCTCTAAGCCCCGTCCAGCTCGGCCTTGGACACTTCCAAGGGATGGGGCAGCCCCAGCTGCTCTGAGCAGCCTGTGCCGGGCCTGCCCACCCTGCCCGGGCAGGATTTTTGCCGCTGTCGCCGCCGACCCCGGGGCAGGGCTGGGGCAGGGCAGGCTCAGGGCAGGAGCCGCTGTGAGGGCAGGAGCCGCTCCGAGGGCAGCGCTTCCCGCGGCCTCGCTCCCCGCCGTGCGCGTGCGCGCGCTCCCAGCGCATGCGCGCGGCTGTTGCGGGCGGCGCGCGCCGGCGCGGTCCCGGCCGGGCACATCCCGATCCCGGGCAGTGCCCGCCGGAGCTCGGAGCGCTCGGAGCGGGGTCCCGCCGCCGCACGGCCGCCTGCCCGCAGCCCGCGGGGGCACCGCCGCCAAGGGCAGCTCCCCGCCAGCTTTGCCGCACCGCAGGAAGTCCCTCGGACCTGTCCGAAGTGGGGCCGCGGCCGCTCCGTCCGCTCCCCTGCGCGCCGTGTGCGGGCGAAGATGCCGAAGAAGAAGCCCGGGCCGATCCAGCTGAACCCCGCTCCGGATGGATCCGCCGTGAACGGGACCAGCTCTGCGGAGTGAGTGCTGGCGGGGCGGGGTGCGGGCCGGGCCGGGCCGGGCCGGGCGCTGTCCGCGGGGTGCGGTGCTCCGAGCCCGCCCTGCCCCGCACGCCCCGGCCCGGCTGCCGCGAGCACCGCGGGCGGGACTCCCGGTGCCCCGGGCACGGCGGGGGATGCTCGCTGTGCCCTCCGCGGAGTGAGGGGGTGCTGCCTTCGGCCATAAACAAACTTCTGTCACACAGGCGGGGGAAAAAAAACTGGTGAAAAAATAGGGGGAAACTTGTATAACTCCTTTCTCCTAGTCCGTAATGGTGTCTGCTGGGCTCTTAGCTTATATAATTAGCTAGTAATGCCAAATTACACGTTTGCGATGGCATATTTCATAAACGTTGTGTGTGGGAGAATTTATACTGGATCTCACAGATTTGTAGAAAAGGTGTTTTGTTTTGTTTTGCCTCGTCCTTGGCTTTAACCCAAACAATGGTTAGTTTGAGCAGATCTGTTTGTCACTAATTGACATGTTGTGCTGGCTACGGCAGGAGCGTGTGTGGAGAAACAGCTTCGGAGCTGCTCTGTGGGCAACACAAACATGACACTGTAAATGTGGGAAGGGCTGAGCTAATCACGGGGACACTTGTGGGGGAAAAAGCACTGAACATTGGATGGTTGCATGGTGGTGCTGGTGAAGCCTCTGTTGCAGGTTTCTCACGGATGTGGGTGGGCAGGGTGGCCTCGGTCAGGCAGACGCAGCGCCGGCACCGCCAAGTGATGAAATGTTACAGCAGGTTTTCATTTGAGGTTCACGGGTCAAGGTTCACGCCTTGATTTTCAGACAATGGTGTCGGGCTGGCCCTGCAGTGAGCCTTGGAAGCAAGGTGTGTCTTGGAGGAGCAGATTCCTGCCCCTGTATGGTCAGCTCGGTCCTCTCCGGAGATGTAAACTGAGCTGCGATGTGCGGCTCTAGCGCGGTGACACAGAGGATGTGAGGCAGCCTTGCAGTGACATGTGCGACTCTTGGGCTTTAAAGTGCTCCGTGTTCGTGTGTGCCACGTTTTCACACAGGCTCCGATCTCCTTTAACCACCCAAACATCTAACAAAAAAATCAAACAAGCAAAACCAAATCGACCGCAAAAGAAATGTAACCCTGAAACCAAGCAAACACCTCCCGAAAAATAAAAAATTCAGCATCTAGCAGCTCCAGCTGTGACATTTCTAGCAAAATCTTTTGATGATTAACTGAGCGATGAGCTGTCGAAAAACTGTTCTTTGGCAGGAGTTACTGATTGTATCTAAGCATTATGATCTAAATATTACAGAGCTTTTGTTCTGGATTGACAGGGGGAAAAATACTGTGTTTTTGTATTTGCTTGGGTAGCACCTTCCAGTCGATTTTCTCAAGGCAGTTGGGAATATGTTGATTTAGTCTTCAGGGATCCCTGTGCATTTTAGTCTTGTTCTACAGAATAAATCTGATACACCAATCACTTGCTGCTTGTAGTACCTGATGTAAATCACTCGCTCCCAATATACCAAATATCGTATCTCTTCCCACAAGAAGTGTCATTAATTTTAAATTGCTTTTACATGTATGGTACTCATTTACTTGTTGGAAGCCTTTGGAGACTCCTGGGAGTGCTGCCTCTGTTCTGCGCTGATGAACTGCCTTGCTTCATTTTTTGCTCCATGTCTTGATTTGGCCGGGGTCTGTGTGTGTGTCCCCAGAGCTGTGATCTGTGTCACACACAGGACCTCATACCCAGCTTTTGCCAGGCTTAGAGGTGGCAGTATTTTTAAAAGAAGTAGCTTAGTGAAAGTAAATTCAGCAACCAGTTGTCCTATATACGGCCAGGATTAATTAATCATGGAAATATCCCCTCATCCTGCTAATTTTAAGCCCTCGTTGTGAAAGATTTCAAATAGCAAAGAACAGTTGCATCAGAATTTAAAAATGTTTTTGGAATTGAGTTGAAAACAGTTTTGTTTTTCATTTCCTTAATCTGTCAGGTTGTTTATTTTCCTCCCCGAGCCTGCTCTGGGTTTTTTCCCCCTTTGGTCAGTGCCTGAATTCCTCAGTCAGGTGTTGTGAGGCTGTCGTGCATGCCGTGCATCCCTGCACTGCCATATTAACACTTCCTAAAGCCCCGAGCCTGCACTCCTGGAATTTTGGCAATGTGAGGCTCTGGTTGCTGCTTACAGACACAAACCTGGCCCTCTCCAAACGCCTCCCTGCTCCTCAGACACAGCAAAGCACCCAAGGAGCTCGAGGATTTGGCGGGGCAAAAAGGCAGATTCCCAGCGAGGCGATGGAATTCCTGTCCGTGAGTGCCCCAGGGACCCCGAGGGAAGGGAAGGAAGTTCTTCAGGCCCTCAGGCGATTTTGGCACCGGCCCAAACGGATGTGCAGGGCCTGGGGAGCTGTGCTGGAATTCTGAGACTTTCTCTGTCACAGGGGGAAGGTTCTGTAGCTCATTAATGCTTTTAGGAACGAGCGCTTCTGACACCGTGACTTCCTGGCAGAAAGGAAGGGGAACGGGAGGAAATGAAAGAAGGGGCTGGATGATTCAGGATGTCCTGCTTTGCATTTGTGTCCTGTCCTCTGTCTTCATCCTTATTTGGTGCTGGGAGCTCATTGACTGGAGCAAGGGAAAGCTTATTATAGCACGTGCTGTGGGGCTTTAGGGGTATGCAGGAGGCCTGGGTCTCATGTGCCTGGCTCTTCCTCTTTTTTCCTTTCTTTTTCTCTTTTTTATCCCTCTTTTTCCTGACAAGGTAGTACAAAGGGGAGCTAGCGCACTTACAATTCAAATTCTCGTACCCCAAATATTTAAGTGAACGTTTCACAACGTTTCTCCCCGACGGCAGATTTTGTTACTTGTAGCTATTACTTAACCACAACATCCTGTACCAATAATTTTTCTCGAGGGCCTTCCCAATCCCTGGCTCTGCCCGGCTGGACAATAGAGGCAACTTCATGCGAGGTTTTCCTGTGCCCTGAGCTTCGCTTCTGCTTTTGGCACTTCCCATGGTTGTTGCATGGTGAGAGCTGAACCTCTGCTGCTCTGAGCTGCCTCAGCTCCTCAGGCTGGAACCAGGATGACACTGGCCAGCTGCAGGTTTAATTTCATTCCTTGGAGCTGCACGGATATAATTGTGCAAAGCTTCTGCAGGGAAAGGGGAAAAAACCCAGCCGAGCAAACCTGAATGAAAATTAATTGAAGGAAAACTGTTCTGGCTGAATGTTCAGTGTCGTAATAGCCAAAAGAAACAAGAACAAATCAATCTCCAGTTTATGGATTTGTGTTCCTTTCAAACTTCTAGCTCTCTGTTGCTTTCACTATCTGACAGTTTTCAACCAATTTTGGTTTCTCTGAAACCCAGCCTCAGAACGTGAAGTATGAAAAAAAGCAGGTTTTGAGATAATGCCACTTTCTGTATTAGAGTTAAGTTTTTTGTTCACATGGAAAGAAAGATGCTTTGTGAAGTTCTTTAATTGCATCTTTGAAATTTAAAAAAAAAAAATCAAAGAGAAGGCTCAAACTAACTCCTCTGAAACCTGGCTTTTTACCTCATCTCAATAAATCTAAACAACTTTCCCAGCTCTGGTGTTAAAATATAAACCTTCCAAAAGTGCCTGGGATTTGATTAAATACAAAAATGACAACAATACTTTTTAAAAATTGAGTGCCACTGACTTTTATGTATTTTATGAGCTTTGACACAATGAGATTGAAGTGTGGTTTTTTTCCAAATGCAATTCTTTTCAAAATATAATTGTGTATATGTTTTAGCAACAACTGGTGTCTCCCAAATCAAGCCTGAGCTGTGACCTCTGCAAATCTCAGATGTGAAGTGTCAGCTACAATAGGAGGTTTGTGTTTAATTAGATAAAAATGAGAGCAAGAAAAAGTAGACAACAAAATTTGCATCTTCTCTGATGTGCTGAAAAGAAATGGGCCCTTGAGAGGGGTTTAAGATGGTGTCCATAGGTCTTTATCACCTTAGGAGCTGCATTTCTTTTTAAAAAAGAAAGAAAATCCAAAGCAAACTGTGAGTAGAATGAAGTAATCAGGCACAATGTGGTTTGTCAGGGTTTTCTCTTTTTAAAGCCTCAATTATAGCAACCTGTGCCTTAGAACTGTTCAAGCCAGAGAGTAATTTTGTAAAAATGGGTGGCTGCAAATTCCAGTCATAGTTTGAGTATTAATTAATCAGCCTTTTCTTATTGCTGCTGTTTATTCTGGTTAAATTGCATTTAAGGAGGTCCCTGAATGGCTGCTGCAGCTCCCTGTGGTCGCTTGGCAAAGAAAAGTTTGGGGACTGTGCAGAACTGGTTTGCACTTCAGTGTATATTGCAATTAGCAAAGTAAACAGTTGCTTACTCATTGTGCCTCCTGCAATTTCTGTGCCTTTCAGTGTCTTTCCCAAGGGAGCTTCAGTTTGGGTTTTTGAGGGGTGGAGGGGCAGGCTGTGTCCCATCACAGAAATGGGGGTTTGGGCCTTTGGGTTTGGGGTTTTGGGCTTAAAGTTCCCTTTGTGGGCTCTTTCCCAGCGCATCCTGTTCCAAGAGGATTTGTCCTCCATGGAATGGGTTTTTTATCAGTTTCTTGGATGTGAGATTAGATAAAAGGAAAGGAAGATTTTCACAGAGTTGCTCACTTTAATGCTGGCAGGGTCGGTTCTGCCTTGCTTCCTGGGGGGATTTTTTATTGGGGATTTTTTCCCTTTGGAATTCCTTAGACATTAGGGGAGCTTTTTTGCCTGTGTGCAGTGATCTGGAAGATTAGACCCTGGAATTTTATGACTGATCTGGTTGGATTGCAGTTGCATTCAATATACATGTAGAATTACTGCAAGCTTTTAAATATTAAAAAAGGAAAAAAAAGAGAGAGAAACCTTTTTTTAATCCCCTACTAATGAAGGATTAATCAAACTTCCAAATACATGTGATATGAGAGAGTGCATTTTAAATTAAAATATACTCATGCACAGCTTTCTCTTTTAACGTGCTTGAGCCTGGCATTGTCCTTCACTGAATTAGAAATACCATTTTAATGTTACTTAAGTGCACTAATAGAACATGTGATCTGTTATAATAAAATAATGAAAAGTCAGAGCCTGCAGCACCTCACGGACTGGTGCTGAAAAAAATTCTAAGTGTACAGCAGTAGCACAGAAATTAGTGAATTAAGGGGCACACTGACCTGTGCGGCTCTTGCTGGCTGTAGGCAGCTTTTTGTTGACAATTATGGATGTAGGAAGGATTTTAAGACATTTAATACTGTCTTGTTATGTTCTGACAGTCAGATTTAAGCATAATGATGGTAATGGAGGAATACTTTAGTTTGTATGAGCTTAAAAAGCTTCAGTTGGTTTAGGGGAGTTAAAAACCGGCTGTAGAAATAAACGTTGCTGAGGAAATGTGAGGAGGATAAGTGGTGAGGGAAGTGCAGCTGTGCTCTGGATCCAGCTGCTTTTCGTGTCCTTACAGGGAGGTGCAGACGGGCAGGAGGTGAGATTTCACAACAGGGCTTGTGCAAGATCCTGCTCCTTCTGCAGAGCCTCTCCTCTCCTGGCCGAGCAGCCCTGAGGAGTTCTCGCTGGGGCCAGGGAAATGATCCCACTGCAAATGGGATTTAATCTGAAAATGGGTTGCTTGGGAACGAGAGCTTGGGGCAGAGTGAGACCATCGCCTCCTGCCTTGGCAGGATGAGCGACAGAGCATGGGGAGATGCTGGAATTCAGAAATTACAGCAATTCCTGACCAGCACAGGTTTTAAAGGAGTAATCTCAGGTCTCTGTCCTGAGAGGAACAAATCTCCTGCCAGACCTTCCAGTGTTATCTCACAGCAAGAGAAAGGGATTGAGAGGGTCTGGGTAAAGCCAACATGTTGCTGAATTATTTATTGGTGCAACAACAGTGCTGTTGTTAACCTGGGAAAAGGGGTTTGGAGTTAGCACTAACTTAAAAAAACCCAAACATGAAGATTGTGGGGCAGGAAATCCACCAGCCAGTTTCTAGAGTGGATATTTTAACGTATTTCACTGTAAACAGGAGAAACATTCTGAAATGAGCTGAGGAAGGAATTTTCTATGAGGTCTGATAAACCTTTCCATCTCACCTTTAGGTAGTTTGTTCCCTTTCAATTACTGAATTCTAAATTTTCTGTAAAAAAGCTCCTCCCCCTTTTTGCCTGTGTTACCTTTTTTACAGCTGCATTTGTTCTCCCACCATTGCCCTGGGGGTTGCCTGGGCTGTGGCAAGTGTGCAAATTCCACTGCCAAAACACAAGAATGTCTCTTGGAAGCAGAAATGTTATCTGGCAAAACTGAATTTTTGGGGAATTGTGTTCTTTCTTCCAAAGACTTGTTAATTTTTCATTTTTTATTTTTTGAGGAAGCAGTGGATTTCTTTTTCTAATCACTTTTGTCCCTAGAAATTAGTAATCAGATGATTCCTGCCTTGGTACGTGCTCAGCATTACTCAGACAAAGTCGTGGTTACACTTTGGAACAGAAGTGCTGGGGCACAGCTGGGCAGGGCTCATTCAGAGCTCAGCATCTCTTGGCAAACACCTGTGGAGGAGCCTTTGTCACCCTGAGTCCTGCCTGGGCAGGAGGAGGGTGGATTCCAGCAGAACTCCTCCCTGCTGACACCTCAGGATGGGATTTCCACCTGGATCCTGCCTCATCCATCAAGTGCAGGCCATAACAGGGGATGCACAAAAAGCAGATTATTTCCCTCTGCATCCTGAGCACCAGGATGGAGATATTCCAACAGTGTGGGATTCTTTGGATGAACAAGAATCTTCTTTAAAACCTCCTTATGGGTTTTTATAAGAAACCCTTGAAAGTTCCTGGCAGCTCTTCCCCCTTTCTTGCAGGGTTTTGTACAACTCAGCATTGTTCTGTGCTTTTCCAGAACTTTTATCAGTGTGGTGGGAAGATGAGTCAGCAGATTGCAGAACACATTCTTTTTGGAAAAAAATGTTCTCTTTGGATATAGATATGTGAATATTTCTGTATGTATTGGTACACTTGATTAATATATTAGGTAAAGGTTATTAATTTCTTTTGCTAAATGGCCGTGCTGACAAATGTTCAGTGTTATGCAATCCATCCATCTGAAATACAGGCAAACCTTCCATCCTGGCCTTCTCAGAATCCCAGTTTTGGGTTTTTTGTTCTGTTTTCAGGCAGTTTCTGGCAGTTTCTTTCCCTGCTCCCTGGTGTGGTCTCTGTGCTGTCCATGGAGTTTGTCCTGCACAGAGGAGCCTCAGTTCTAACCCTGGCCTAATTCAGGGGCCTTGAAAGCTGATCCTGTAACTTCACCTTTTTTATTATTGTAGTGGCCCTCAAAGGCTGCGTGGCTGGGAAGATACTGTTACTGTAACTATTGCATGTGTTATCCTTTGGTTTGGTCATTATATTTAACTCCTAATTCAGAGGCATAAAACAATGGGAATGCAGGCCTTGGGTAAATAAATGTGTCAGCTGATGACCAGAATTTATAATTCTGTGTGTCCTCTGTGTTGTGCTTTAAATATCCAATCAATAAGTTCATTTTTCTGTCCATAAGGAAGTTTTAATTGCCCTGTTGTTCCTTTATCCTGATAATGTTTAGTGTTGGCTGGGAAAAATCTGTGGTGCACAGACATGAAAGGGAGATGGAGAGCTTGGATTTCTGGAGGTTTGGCTGTAGAATTTCTTAACTTGGGTTTACAGAGTTGATTTAGAGCAAATTCTGAATACAATGGTACAGTAATACCATTTGGACAGAGCAGTGCTTTTCTAATGGTTTTGTTTTGCATGCCTTTTACTGAGAAATAGATTTTAATGAAATATCTGCCTCCTTTTTTTCTGGCAGTATTAAACCTCACTCTGTGCCATGCAGTGTCACTGTAATGTGGAAGTGGATGGTGTGTTAGATATTAGGGAAACATTCTTTAATGTGAGGGTGGGCAGGCCCTGGCACAGGTGCCCAGAGCAGCCGTGGCTGCCCCTGCATCCCTGGAATGTCCCAGGCCAGGCTGGAGCAGCCTGGACAGGGGAAGGTGTCCCTGCCATGGCAGGGGTGGGATGGGATGGGATGGGCTGTAAGGAGCCAGTCTGTGATGCTCAGATGATAAATTCACATACAAATCCCACCTAAGTACAAGGGAAATTTTTTAAGATCCTCTAACACATTGCAAGGATTGGAAACCAACGAGAGTTGAAAACCAGTGTATTTTTCTAAAGCAGACTCATTGCATTTATAGGGAATTTGGGATTTTTTTGAGTTGATGCTCTCACTCCAAGTTTTGTGAGGCTGCACTGGAGTTAACCCAGACAGACACCTGTGCTCTAAGCTGGAGGACTTCTGGAATTACATTTATCTTCCATGTTATTCTGTGAACTGCTCTTTGCTAAAGGAAAAGTTTAATAAGAGTTTGTCTTGCTGCCCGGGTTTGGCAGAGTCACACAACATAGTAGTCTGTCTTCTCAAAACCACAGAATGTCTTCATGTTCCTAACACTTAATTTCAGCTCCCTGATTGAGGTTGTTCATGGAAATTATGTAGTGAACTGCCTACTTTCTTCTCCAAATTGACAGTTGTGTGGGCTTGGGGAAAGCATTAATGTCACTGTTCTGGAAAACAACCCCCAAGCTTTGTATCCTCATGCGACAGGAGATCTGAAAGTGAAAGTACTTCTTGATGCTTTCACTCATGCTAATTGTTCAGCTTGCAGCACTGATAGTGGTGCCTTTGAACAGATATTTGACAAATTGCTGTAAAGGCTCTCAGATTTTTTTCCTTTTTCCCCTGCCACACTTTTTTCTTCTCTCTCTGAAGCAGACTTTGGAGTTGAGTTTTGCTGTAGCCTTTAGGGTTGAGTGTATGATTAACTTAGCACTAACATTGAATTTAAAAAAAAAAAAAAAAAAAGCTCCTAGGGATTTGGAGTACTAATATTAATTAAGGACTTATTTTCTGTTTTTTGTTATGCCATGATGTGCTAGCAGCCTGCAAGCAGCATTCCTCTTCCTGTTACTGCTTCCAAGAGAGCAGGTGTGTTCTGAAATGTTCATGCATCTCCTCCAGGAGTGCTTTCCTCAGAGCTGAGGTGGAGCTGAGAATCTCCCCTTGCCTTCTGAGCATCTCTGGGTGCTGAGTGCTCCCACTGCACAGTGCGTGGCTCCTCCCTGCCCAGCCTGCAGCAGGAAACACAGGTTTGGTTCTTGCTGCTTTCTTTTCCAGCTTGGGAGGTCACAGAAGTGCCACGGGGGGATGCTGCACTGGCACAACACTCCCTTGAGCACAGAAAGGAAGAGGCAATGGGAGTTAATAGGAGAGATCCTCCCTGGTCAAATGTGGGTGCAGAGAATTCCTCCTCCAGGGCACCTGGTACCTCATGCTGCCCTTGGGAGAGGGGAGCCCTGAGTGTGTATTTTTTGGAAGTTTCCATTAAGTCAGGAAGGGAGAGATCTCACAATAATTGAGAGGGCACAGCCCTGAGTGCAGGGTGTTGTGTGCTGGCTGTGCAGGGTGTTCATCCTCCTGAATGAGCAGGGAGGTGTTTGCTGCTGCTGTTCTGTGGGATTCCTCCGTTTCCCTACCAAATGGAGGAAGCAGCTCTGACCTCCCCGTGGCTTCCTCCCAAGGATCGCCCTGGGAGAGCTGGATCCCATCCCTGGTGCAGTTTGGAGTGTGCTTGGCTCCCAGACTGCCAGCAATAAATGAAATGATCACCTATTGCCTCGGAGCAGCGCTTGGCACCGTGGAGCCCTGAGCTGCTTTGATGATTTCCTGCTTTGATGGATCCCTGGCAAAGCCATGGTGCCTTGACAGTGAAAAACACAGCCCCAGGACTGCAGCAGGTAATGGGGATGAATTTTAATAGGAGTCTTTGTCTCTGAATAAAAGTTTTATACAAGATTAAGTGACTCCCAGTGCTCTTTCTGGAGGCAGACACTTGCACAGTAGCATGTTGCTATTTTAGCTGCCAAAGTTCCTGAACATTTTTGTGGTGCCTGGTGATGAACTATCTAAAATATTCCCTCTTCTGCATTCTGGATGTGCTGGTTTCATTCAGTTTGTAAAACTTCCTGTGTAATGATTTACTTTTCCACCTGTTTCTCTGTGCTTTGGAACTTGCTGTGATGCTTTTACCTGGCCCAGGTGACAGTCCCAGGTACTGGTCAGGGGAGTGTTCTTGCTGTAGTTGGAGTTAAAAACTTAAACTTCCAAAGTCCTGCCTCATGGAAACACTCTGAGTAGGTAACACCACCAATTTAGATTACAAAAATGCACCTTCTATTTACCTATCTGCATTTAAAATTGATTAATATTCAGTCCTTCGAGCAAAGAAGCAGAATGAAAAAAATCAATTCTTTCCTGATGCCTGACATTCAGTTATTATAGTTCTGTTCTTCTCATAAAGCTGACTGGAGATGTTGGTGGTTACACTCTGAACAGTGATTCTGACAATGCATTTGTTGGGTTCATATCTTTCAGATTAATTCACTTTACAGTTAAATCTGAGAGCTTTAGTGCTCATCACTGCAAGTAATGAAATGAGAGCTTAGAACATTCTGGTGATTTTACTGGTGGCCACACGTGGTAGGGAAACCTGAGGTGCTGAAATTCATGAAATCAACACTTTCCCATCTGGGGGAGCCTTTGGAACCTCTTGACTTGTATTCAAGCAGGGACCCCAGCAATAATTCATAGTTTCAAGCAAGGAAATGTCTCTTTTAAGTGAATGCCAAGTTAATTTAGATTGAAGCAGGCAATTTATTAAAAAAATAGCCTTATGCAGACAAACATTAGACTAAATAGATGTGATAAGTGCTATCCTAGCAAGTATTTTTGTTCCTAAAGCATCAGCAGGACAGTTGTTTGTTCCCTCACACCAGCAGTCTGTCTGCTCCAAGTCATGTGCTCAAGCATCTCTGTGTTGTCTCCAAAGCCAAAACCCCCTTCTGCCTGAGAGAAAAACTGAATAGTTGTTTTCTTCAAAGCACAGCAAGGAAAGCCTTGGTGCATCCTGTGTCTGTGTCTCTAGTTGGTTTTTTTTGGTTTTTTTTTTTTTTTTTTTTTGGGTTTTTTTTTTTTTAATTTCAAATGGACAACCCTGCCTTATTCAGTAATCCTTAAAATGACAGCAAGTTTCTTCTCAAAACCTGTAAATTATAATGAAGATTTGAGTTCTGTCTTCTCACAACAGTAATTTTCCAGGGTAAAACATGGTTTGTGTGCAGCATTTATTGTTTTGGAGTTTATTGCAGGAAAGTGAGGGGTGCTTGACTTTGCCTCAGCTTTTCTCCTGTGCTCATGGTGTCGGAAGAGCTGTTCAGGTGTGTTCTAGGAAAGACACACCTCACTTTGACTCCAGCCTGGAATTTGTTTGCTTCACTGGGCACATCTGAAGGGGAAAAAAATAATCCAGGGATTAATCATTCAGTTATGCATTTCTGGATTTCAAAAAATGTGTTTCTTTCTTAATGATTCCTCTTTAAAGCAGAGGCAGTAAAACAGATTAACTTGGATGTTTGTGTAAGCCACGTTTATCTAGCTGGGGGATTTTTCAGTGGAGATACTCCAGGATTATTGGTGTGTGATTATACAGGTATAAAATATGGTATGAGGACAGAAGTGATGTTTCTCTTTAAAATATAGCATAAAATAATTTTGTTTAGTGCAGATACTTGATTTTTAAGGTAGGATAGAGACAGTTGTGGTAGTAGTCATGCACCCTCTCAGCTGACCAGCTCCTCACTGGCTGTGAGGATGTCCCTTTGTGCAACAGATTTTCAGAGTGAACATTTTATGAAGTGGTGAATAGAAATAGTTTTGATTATTGGTGAATTTAATTTTTTTTAAAGGAAAGTAGTTCCATTCTTCATACTTCCAAAGAAATAAATTCTCTCCCTCAAATTCTTCATCCTAGCAACACTGGATTCCCTGGGAACATTGCATAAATTTGGTGAAGCAAAACAGGTTCTTGCTGTTAAATATTTACTCTTGCAGCAACTTATTGTTGCAGTTGGAAGCAGGGAATTTTACAGGAGCCTTTAAGTTGTGATGTTGGAATGAAGCATTTCCGTAGGAACTGAAGTTATTAAAATGTTCCTGGAACACTGAACTTGTGTCTGTAGTTCCAAACTTAACTCCTCATAAAGTTTTGGTTTTCTATTTTGTGTTGCTTAAAAACATGAATCCTCATGTTAAAATGAGGTTTCCAGCAGATGTGTCCTGAAACAAAATTAAAATAAGCTTGAAACCCTTGGGCCAAAGACTTTTGCATTCCCAGTGACTTTGTTTTGAATATGTTTGATTTGGCTTGATGACTTCTTACTGATAACTAAATTAGGAACTTCTGAATGAATTGTTGGTTATACAGTGCTGTGGAAATCAGTCAATAAAACATTTAGGCAAACTCAGGAGGAAATTACAACACAACCTTGAAAACACACAACTAAAAATAGCGTGGAGTGCTGTGATTCAGGAGCTCTCTCTGAGCAGAAGTGCAGAGTCATGAAGCCACTCCTGGAGCTGGTGAAACTCAGCATGCCTGGGCTGGGGCAGCACCTCAGGGATGGGGAAGCTGGGGTCTTGTGTTTGTCATTGCTTTATCTGGGATAAAATAATAAAACACAGTTTACTTAAATCAGAGGTGCAGCAACACATCTCACATCTCAGAGGGGTGACTGTGCAGGTTGGGTCCTTCTGGGCAGCGTGTGCAGGTGCAGAAATGGAGTGGTTTCACTCTGAGCTCTGTTCCCTCATCCCCTTTGACAGCTCTGCTCAGTCCTGCCCTTGTCTCCCTGCAGGACAAACCTGGAGGCCCTGCAGAAGAAGCTGGAGGAGCTGGAGCTGGATGAGCAGCAGCGGAAGCGCCTGGAGGCGTTCCTCACCCAGAAGCAGAAGGTTGGGGAGCTGAAGGACGATGACTTTGAGAAGATCAGTGAGCTGGGAGCAGGCAATGGTGGTGTGGTCTTCAAGGTGTCTCACAAACCCTCCGGCCTCATAATGGCAAGAAAGGTGAGGGGGGCAGAAAGAACAACCTGGGGATGGTGTTTATAGGGGATGTTGTCTCTGAAATATGGGGAATTTATTTAGAGAAGTAACTGGGGGTGACACACAGAAATCACTATTTAATGCCAGCTTTCAGAGAAGGGGATGTGTTCCCATCAGCAGGAAATGTAGCATTTCCTCATCCTACATGAGCATCCCAGTTTTTCAGTAGTGTCACACGTGTTAGTAATGAAAGGATTGGCATTTGTTCCTCCTTTTCCTCTCTCACTCAGGAGCAGGAGGCCTAAAAAATTACCGGAAATTATCAATTAGACAAAAGTGGCAATATTCTGTATTCTGGGCAGTAAATTTAGAGGAATGGAAAAGGTATCACCTGTCTGAAGAGCTTCCTTCACAGGCTCACAGCAGAAAGGAGCTCTGTATGAGACTGGAGAGGAAGACAAGTCAAAAAAAATGGGAATGAGGGAATGCAGTGGAGTTCAGTGACATCTCCCGTTCTGTAGTTCCATCCTGGGATGCAGTTTCTGGGCAGGAAGGGATTTTTCCTTCTCTGAGAGTATTTTTCATGCTTTACAACCTGGAGCAGTTGTGACCTAGTTTGCAAGAGAACTGAGATTTATTTTTTTTATGACTGAAATAGCTTGATGTTTTAATTCTCATTTAGTTTACATGAGGAGCTTTCACTTCCTGTCGATATCCCTGGGAACAGAGCACTCATCCCAGGTCCCATTGTTTTACTACACTGGGAACTTCCCTTTTTCTGGTTGAGAAGTTGAAGACTTCTTTAAAAGATAGTATAAAAATAATTTTATTTTTAAGGTGTCTCTTTTTAAGAAGGGGACAGCATCATGTTCAGCAAAACTAAAGGAAAATGTGCATGTGCTAAGAATAAACTATGCTGAGGACATTGGCAGTTTGGGGAGAAACAAAGGAAAATGCCCAGCTCTGAGATGTGAGAATTACAAAATGCACAAGTCACTGAGGTTTTCTTGAACTGAATCAATTTAATTGATTTTTGTTTTTTCACCTGCTGTGGGTTTAACAGGAAATTTTACCCCAGTTCATTAATATTTGATGCGACTGAGATGTTTGCTGAATTGTGATTTTTCTTCCATTTATTAACCAAAATTTCATTTCCATAATTCTCTCTCCATAATCTTTTCTTTCTCATAGGGAACACATTGTATTTTATGGGATAAACAGTCTGGTATGGAAAAGGTACTGGGGAGTTTTTAATGGAGCTTCAGCTCATTCCTTCCACTAATGCTTTACAAACACCTGGACAGGCATTTTTCACCAGCTGCCTCTTTGACACATTTCCCTAAGGAAAATGTGCCGCAACAAAAAGTTTCTGCTGGGGAAGTATTTTGTGGATGGAATTCCTGCCTTTTCCTGGGTGCTGTGTTGTAGTGTTTTCCCTTGGCCACTAGTGTTGGATTTTTCCCTTTTCTGACCCACAGATGGGGCAACTGAGAGGTGTTTTAAAAACTTTTATTCCATTTTCAGTCTCATGTGAGGGGTGAGACAATACGGATGTTATAATTCACACCATCACAATCAGAAGCCAACTATTTCTTAATTACAATACAATATTATAATTATTTCTTAATTACAATACATTATATAGGTTTCTTAACCTATCAGATTTTACATATAAATTACATACATCAGTTTGCATACAAATACGTACTATTTGAACCTTCTGTCAAGCTTTAAGAGTTCTCTGCAAATCCATTTCCCACACATTAGGAAAGCAAGGATGGATTATTTTACAGTTAGATTGTAACATAATTCAGGTTGGAAAGGGCCTCTGCAGGTCATGAGATGCTCAGAGCAGAGTCAGCTCTGAGATCAGGACATCTCAGGGCCTGCCAGGTGTTACAAACCTCTCTGAAAGGCACAAATCACTCCTGAAGAGTGGATTTGCTTTTATTGAGTGGGTTTCTTTTGCAGTTAATCCACCTGGAGATCAAGCCAGCCATCCGCAACCAGATCATCCGGGAGCTGCAGGTGCTGCATGAGTGCAACTCCCCCTACATCGTGGGCTTCTATGGAGCCTTCTACAGCGATGGGGAGATCTCCATCTGCATGGAGCACATGGTGAGTGCCAGCAATGGCTTATCCACTGGTGGGGAGATCTCCATCTGCATGGAGCACATGGTGAGTGCCAGCAATGGCTTATCCACTGATGGGGAGATCTCCATCTGCATGGAGCACATGGTGAGTTGCCAGCAATGGGTTATCCACTGGTGGGGAGATCTCCATCTGCATGGAGCACATGGTGAGTGCCAGCAATGGCTTATCCACTGGTGGGGAGGTGTCCTTCTGCATGGAGCGCATGGTGAGTGCCAGCAGTGCGTTATCACTGATGAGAGAGCTCTGATGCCTTGTGAAGGCTGAGCTGGAGCAGAGGCTGGGCAGAGTTCCAGAACAAAGCAGGGATTTATTGACAGGATCTCCTCCATGGATCCACCTTGGGCAGCACCAGAGCCCAGCCAGGGCTGCACCCAAGATGAACCAAAATGGCCCCAAAATGCACGGCCGGGCACGGGCTCTGTCCCTGGGATCAGCTCTGCTCCATTTGCACCTTGCAGTTCATTGTCCCATTGCAGCTTGAGCCCAGGCAGTCCCACCCTGCTTGTTTTTCTCTCTCCAGCCCACGGGGTTTGTGCTCCTGGGCTGAGATTTGGGTCATTTGTGCTTGGTGCCCAGCTGGAGCAGGAATTGTTTTGTGTCCCTGCTCTGTGCACAGAGCTCACCATCCCTGAATGTGAAGCTCAAACCCACCCACTAAAGCAGCACAGAATGTGAAAAATATAAAAGCTGAAAGCTGAGCTATCATCTTCATCTGCATGGAGCACATGGTGGGTGCTCAGAAAATTTATTTCCTGGGAGTTTTCCCCTGGGGTTATTCCTGAGCCTTCCTGCAAACCCTCAGTGCCACCAGCACTGCTGTTACCCAGGTTCTCTGCTCCTCTGAAGATGTGGTTTGGATTTACTCTGCAAATCAGAGGTTGAGTTTGATAGATGTTTTATCCCCTTCTCCACTGTCTGCCTTGCACAAATGTAGCTTCCCAATTGCTTCCTTTTTATCCTTTTGTTGTATTTAAAAATATTTACCCAGTCCTGCTACTTAAACACTTGTTCTGAGTGGGGCTGAGCTTTGTTTTTTCTGCAGAATGAACCAGATCACTGATACTGCAGCTGTGCAGATTCTATTTTTTCCCTTTTTTAATATAAATCCATATTTTGTCCCTTTTTTAAATGTTACAGAAAATGCAAACATGAACAATAGTCAGCAAGCCCAGAGGGATCTTACACAACTTTTTTAATGCCAAAAAAATATTTTTCACCGTGTTTCATTTTAATACAAAGTACACATTCTTCTCGACATCTGTTTGCCTTTCTGCAGCCATATGGACTCAAAACATGAAAAGTAAATTTTCTGTAATTAAGGGACAGTCGAATTTGTTGCCTCCCTTGGTGGAGGTTTTTAACAACACAGAGCACAATACAGCCAAAGACCTCTTTATTTTTTCCCCTGAAAGGAGCTGTTTCTTTGGAGAGAAGCTGTATTTTTTCTGGAAAGTGCATGTGATTGTTGCACTGCTTCTGTGGTCCCTCAGAATTTGTAGAAGAAATCGATGGTTGCTTAGGAACAAGTGCTCACCATGCAGGCTCCAGCATGTGGGAGCCCAGGGGAAGCTGTGCACCCCCAAAATCCTAATTCCTGCTGGGAAGGGCAAATCCAGCTCTCAACATTGAAAAGAAGAGTGAAAAATAAGAAAAAATTGTGGTGAAAAACTGCCTGGGCATTGCTGGAGGATATGTTAAATGTCACAGATGTGCACAGCTGCAGTTGCTGAAGGAGCCTCTGTGTTGCCACATTCCAGAGGAGAAATAAAAGGCCTAAAGAGCCTCAATTTATTTGTCAATGAGAAAATCACCAGCAGCAATCAGGGTTTGTAGGTTCCTAAGCAGGGAATAATATATCTGACAGGGAATATTATGTCTGACAGCAAACATTTTCAATTTGAGAGAAGGCAGGGTGAAATCTGGTGGCCCAGTGCTGAATCTGGTGCAAGCCAGACTGGATACAACATTTTACACATAGAACAGCTGATCAATAAGTTATGAAATCAAAAGAGAGATGGATTATCATAGTCTTAATTTATGTTATTATTATGCTATTATATTATCATTATACTATTATTATAATATTAATTTATTATTATAGTCTTAATTTAGCATTAAGCTTCATGCAGATCATTGGTAGAACTTTTTGGTCTCCTTTTAGATAAAATATTAGATGAAAGTCTCCACTGTGGTCCTTTTTTTTTCAGTTGTTACTACTCAGAAATCTTATTTTTAGCAGTGGGTTACAAAACCTAAGTAGGATTACGAACAAAAAGTTGGAGGTGGAACAGGCATGGAACTTGAGTGTTTGATATTTTTAGGTACCTAAATTCAAGATCAATGCCTGACTTTGCTCAGCAGCAGGCATTTAACAGGGTTGGAGGCAGCTCCTGCAAGACACTGAAGGCTGCAGCCAAGACAAGGCAGCTGAATTGTGTCCAGCCTTGTCCAGGATCAGAGCTGCTCCTCAGGGAAGGGGAAAAAGGCATTTTCTGTAACAAAATTATGGTTAATATACCAGTGTCTCAGCAGAGACAGCTGTCCAGAAATTCAGACTGCTTTAACAAGAGATTTCTAGAGATATTTTTTTTTTTGCTGGTGTATTTTTAATCAAGTGTGGTGTATGTGGGTGTGTTTTTTTACAAAGTTACGTGATCAGATAAGTATTTATATACTTCCTTTCTCATAAGAGTTGTAGATTTTAGTCCTCAAATAATAAATCTTTATGTTCCAGTTTTTTTGCTTTCACCATGTGTAAGTGTTGATGGGAACTTCCAAAGGGGAGGTTAAGGCAGAAGGCAATTCATTACTCCAGTTAGATCTTTATGGCAAGTATTGGGAGTTATCCAGTGCTGATCCAGACAACAGGATATGGTTTTAAATTGGAAAAATAACTTTTCAATTTCTCCTTTGGTTGTATGTTCTGTGCTCCAGAGAATCCAGACCTTATGCACAAGTCTATTGTTGAATCAGTTGCTAAAAATAAACAGCATTTTTCCCAGTTTTCCTTTTGAACAGCTCTTAGCAACAGTGGGATACATTTACCTTTGCTGGGGGTGTGTGTGCATGCAGGCAGTTTATTTAATCTGATAAACAAGGCCATGGCTTACCAGGGAACCTTCAAACCATTTTCTCCCTGTTTTGGTTCTTTCTGTGCCAAACCATCCTTGGAAGAGTCGCCCTGGGGCTGCAGAAGGGACAGAGGCAGCTCCTGCTGGCCAGGACCAGACTGGGACAGGGATCTGGGTGCTCTCATCATCCTGGGGTCTCTTCCAGCAGGATGAGTTTTCAGCCCCATAATCAGGATCAATAAAATATTTACTTTCTGTCTTTGGAGGAGGAGGATTGTGGTGGATGGATGTGACAAGAAAACAATGCATTGGGCTGAACATTACAGAAACTTCTGAAATCCTTCCTGCTTGCTTGTCACTGTTTGTGGACAGTGCTGCCTTAAGGAGATCCAAACCATGGAAGAGCATTGTGTGCAGTGTTTATTTGAGTGGATGTTGTTAGTGGCCAAATGTTTATTTAAAATAAACACAAACCTGACTGATTCCTCCTGAGGAGTGATTTATTTTTTTCAGATTTGCACCACAACAATGTTAAAGCAAACATAAAGAGCAACTTGGGGTTTTTTTTAAACAAATTAAGGCTTCAGTTTACAGCCCTGCTTAAAATATTTCAGAGCAATTTGATTCAAGTTTGACTATTGAAATATTTCTTGTTAGGATGGTGGCTCCTTGGATCAAGTGCTGAAAAAGGCTGGGAGGATTCCAGAGCAGATCCTGGGCAAAGTCAGCATTGCGGTGAGTGGCCAGGGATGGCACCTCTGGGCTGGCACTGCCACATCCAGGGGATGGGGAGGAGGGAGGAGGGAATATTCCCAGGGTTTTCAGTGTGCTTTTTCATTTTCCAGTTTCCCTTTGTACGTGGTAGCTGTGGGCACTGGGATGAGTAACACATTCTGGGCTGTGTGCTTGGAGTTGCTGCTTTTGGATCAGTTGATGTGTCTGGATGAGAGCTGAATTAACACTTCCTCATTTTTCAGTATTACCTTTTCCTCTGCATTCTGCAGCAGGAATGTGTACAGAGCTCTCTGTACACAGAACTCCCAGGGAGGGGTTGGGTTTGTTTTTCATTTTTCTGTTCCGAGCTGTAGGGACAAGTGAAAACTCAGTGTTGATTGGCAGTGATTACATTTTGGGGTTTCTGTTCAGCTGCATGCATTTGGAATTCGTGTGCAGACAAAGCATTCAACTCTCTTTTCTGCTTCCTAAATTAATTTCTTTTTCTTTTGTCTCTAGGTAATAAAAGGACTCACATATCTGAGAGAAAAGCATAAAATAATGCACAGAGGTGAGATAAAAGTTTGTGTTGTAACTTTCCTAGAGTATAATTTTAATTTCATTAAAATGCCTCTTTTTTTCTATGCTTGGTTCTTTGTGGTTCCATATGACTTTGGTTCAAAGGGCTTTTCTTGGGCAGTGTAAGGCAAACTCTTTGTTTTAAATCCAAATCTCTTCCCATGACTATCAGGTGTCTTCAACTTCTGTCTTCCTGCAGCTTATCTGGGTTTGTAATCCATGCTTGAACTGCTGTTCTTGCATTTTATGTGCACACAGAGCTTGTCTGTATTTGAGACTGACTGCAGTGAAAACCTCTGAGCTAAATTTCATTTGGCTGTTCAATAGTTATTGCAATGAAAACTTTTAAAAGAAAGTCACTTCTTTCCCATCTGTCTTACATTCACATGCTGTTTATTGAGAGCTATCATGCAGAACTGCATCGTTTGCATACTTTAAAACAATTAAAAACCATGGTGAAGCTGTGTAGAATGGGAGTGTTGCTTCTCCTGGGTCTTTAGTTACTTTAGAATAGATGTATGAAATTATTTTCTGCTTTTAGTTGCCCTTTTTAAAATCCAGCTCCTCCATTACTCTGTTGGATGTTCCATTAAAGAAGGATGACCCTTGGTACAGTAATAAATCCATTTTTGTGCTGTGAAGGTGGAGCTGGGCAGTGCTGGTGCCCTGTGTGCAGCCCACAGCAGCTGCTGGGCAGCCTTGGACCACAGGAGAATATTCAGATGATAAAATGTCTGCAGCAGACAATAATACATGTCTGAATTTACATTTGTTGCCCACACCAAAGAGAGGAATCAGCAATCCCAGCTTGCACAAGCTGTTGTAGGATCACCTTACACATGAAGTTGTGTTTATCACACATTCCTGGATTGTGGGTTTTTTTTAAACAAATATAGCTCTCTTGTGGAGCAGGGAGGTTGGAGGGAGACTCTAAACATTTCTGGTGACAGTTTCAAAGCCATTTGTCTGTGTTCAGAGCATAAGGACTCGAGGGAAAGAGATCACCTTATTTTAGGGCACCCTGGTGGAGTTCCTGCTGCATCTTGTCCTCAAGTCAGCCACACCAGTGGGTTGTTACTATCTTGGTTGCTTGGGGTTTTTTTTAGGTTGATCTTGCTCAGCTGAGACAGCAGTCTTTATTTATTTATTTTCAGTTTTACCATCTGTAAATCTGATAAATCCAAAGTGAAACCCTCCCGATCTTGTTTAAGTGCAGCTTAACCTCACAGTGTTTGCTGGGTCAGAGATTGCACTGCAGGTTCATGGAGCAGCACAAATCAAAAATTCCTCTTTGCATTGCTTCCAGCTGTACTGGCTTGAGGGTGCCCTGCAGTGCCCAGCTCCATGTCCACGTGGTGGATTTTGTTTTCCAGCCCAGCTTCCCTCCGTGTGCTCTGACAGCAGCAGCAATTGCTGACCTTGTGCCCTCCTTGCAGAGGCTGCTCTGTGGTCACATCACATCTGTGCTGTCTGATAAAGGGGGAGCCAGAATAACATTCTGGGGGTTGATCATGGCCAGTGCTGGCAGCTCAGAGGAGAATCAGTCAGAGCAGTGAGTGCTTCTCCCTTCTCTGGGCAGCCAGAGCCAAACTTGCAGCTTCTGTCCTCGGTGCTGTCCGTGGGTCTGTCTGTGCCACTGACCTTGTGCATTCTCTGTGTCCCCTTGTGAAGGCTGGAGTGCAGGTGAAAAACTGCTTCTGCTCTGCCTTGGATCCCAGCTGAGATAAACAGTGCTGCTAAAAGCACTTTTCCTGTAACTGTGTCAGCATTATTTTATACACAGCTCTAATAATTGGAGATTTCTGTGCTTTGCTTTCTCTCCTGCTCTGACAAGGTGAGAACAGCATCTCACATGGGCTGTTTGTTTTCACTCATCCATCCCTGGGGAAAATGTGTGCACTTGGTGGGCTTGTTTTCAGCAGGATTTATTGGAGTTATGCTGTGGGGAGAGTGGGTGACTTAAAAATGAAGAGACATCGCTGTTAAACATGAGAACATAGCAACAAAGGGCCAAAAAATCTGTTCTTAAATCTAAAGACAGCCAGGCTTGTGAGAACTCATTTGCAGGGAAGAATTTATTCCACTGGTGTGCTTTATTACTCGTGTGGCCATATCAGCAAGTTTGGAATATTTAACCCAACTGCTTCCATGCCCAGCTGTGTCCTGGACTGAGGAAAAGTGTTCATTTGTCATTCCAGACAGCTCAAGGGAGAAGGTTTGGGGCTTAGTAGAGCAGGAATGGGAAACACAGCTGTTCTCTAGAGGAGAATACAGTCCTTTTCTAGAGGAGAATATTGTTCTTTTCTAGAGGAAAACACAGTTCTTTTCTAGAGGAGAATACAGTCATTTTCTAGAGGGTTTGCCCATGTGGGGCACTGTGCTTTGTGCTCTGGTCCTCTCTGAGCAGATAGGAATGAAATCACAAAACCTCTGGAAGTTCAACTGGTGGGATCCAAGGCACAGGACAGGAGGGGATGAGGAGCACAACTGTGCTGGATATTTCAATAATCCCTTCTGTTCTGTTAAGTAAAGATATCTGTGGTGCTGTCTGTGGTTGAATCCTCTCTGGAAGGTCTCTCCTTGCTGCTGTGGAAGGTTTGTAAGATTTTGAACCCAGCTGGAGGCAGCAGCTCAGGGCAGTGTCACTGCTCTGTTCCAGGGCTGCAGTTCCAGAAGATTCTTGTGAGATCCTGCCTTGGCAAATGGGAACTGATTGGAGGGTCCCAAAAATGTGTTACAGGACACCTCTCTGCTCTGTGTCTGCTCACATGTATCTGGTACTGAGTGAATTCTGGCTGAAGGGGTTATGACAACCCCAGGGCCACCTTTCAGAGTGAGCCTGTGGGGCAGAGCAGAGGAATGAACCTCTCACAGAGATTATCAGGCATTCTGGAAACTTCTCTGTGTTACCAGCTCCCTTTGCAGTGCCATAAATCCATCCCCCTGGCAAAGGACTTCTCTGGAATTCTCTTCCTGGCTTGTCTGGGATGGTATATAAAATATCTTCCACTTTCTTTAAAGCTGAAGTGCTTACATAACACATTTTGTGTTCCTTTTGTCTGCTCCTTGCAAGTTCCAGCATACATTTTGCAGGATGCCTTGGCATTCCTGTTCCTCTGGCAATACAAATCTCTGGTTTCCAGAGAAACTGCTCAAGTGCTCAGAGGCTCTGGAGTGAAAATAGAATAGGTGCTACATTTAGAGGGGTGGAAATGCAGCAGCCTTCCAAACATCACACTGATCACATGGGGTGCCTTGTGTGGAAAATGAAAATACTCCAGGGAGGAGAAGCTTTGTGCAGAAATGCAGAGAGGAGATGGGGCTGTGCTGCTCTGAGAGCTGCAGGGTGGCATTGCCACCTGCAGAAACACTGAGGGGAGAGGGGAAACCTTCAGGAGACCAGGGGGAGTCTGAGACTTCAGCATGCTCATAAAGAGAATTGTTTGGCACTGGTGGTGCAGTGGTAATGATTTTCTCTTTGCCATTTAATTATGAAGAATCGGTGAACTCCAGAGATGAAAGTGAGGATTTATATCTTTGTTTTGAGTTTGTAGCTGTGCATTGGTGAGCAGCACAAACCTGGCTGGCTGTGGCTCGGGCTCTGCTGTGCTCCCCGTGTGTTTTGCAAACAGTTTTTTCCACCTTGCTTTTGCCCAGAGCTTTGGGTGCAGATTCCTGTGCAGCTGGAGATCTCTAATCTCTGCTTGGGCCCTGGGCTGGGTTGTTTTTAGCTCCTGCTGGAGTTTCAGGCTGGTAGGTCGAGCTCCAGCCTGGATCCAGCCTTGGCACAGTGAGGGATGTGGGGAGGTCTCAGCAGGCAGAGCTTGCCCAGAGCAGGCAGAGCTTGCAGCAGGTGCAGCTCTGTGCCCAGCAGGCCAGATCCTCCCCCAGGGCTGGGCAATTGAAAGCAGCACACACAAAATACCTGCCTGCATTTTCCATCCACACATCAGGGCAGGAAACTCTGCCTGGACATTTCACTCGCCTGGAAAGGGGCAAAAACATGGAGCCACAGTTTCCCCAAGTAGATAATTATCCACACTTGGTGTCACTCCTCAAAAGGAGCTGGGGGGCAGCTGGAATTGTTTTATTTTCCTCTCCCCATGGATCTTGCTCAGTGAGGCCAAACCTCCTGCATGGAGGTCTTTGTCACCTCAGTGTCCTCCTCCCAGGCACATCCCAGCCAAAGGGCAGCTCCGGGAATGGATCTGTGCTTAAAAGTGAAAAGCACATGAAAATGTGACAGCCTGTAGAGTTCTGAGTCTGCTCTGAAGTGAAATCATGATTCTCTTTCTTCAAAACAATTTCCCAGTTCCCTTTTTTCTGCAGCATTACTCTGCCAGTGTGGGCTGTTGGTTGCTTATTTTGATGATGGGTTGGAAATGACCAGCTAAGCAGTGAGATACAGTGAAAAACCTCCTTGCAGCTATAAAGAAACACTAAACACTTGTTCCCTGTACCTTTGCATTCACAAAGAGCTGTTATTAGTTGCTAAGCTACCAGTGACCCTTATTAAATTTCCATTTAGGAACAGTGATGAATTCAAAATCATGAGGGGGCTCTGTCACTGGAAAAAAACAACCTCCAATTATTTTAAATACACATTTTCAATAATAGGAAAATAATTTTTTCAGAGCTTTAAAAAAACCACAAAAAAACAAAAACAGAAAAAACCCAAACCTAAACCAACAAACAAACCCAAGACCACCACCACAAAAAACCCCAACAAACCCAAACCCAGAAAACAGGATCCCACTGCAGGGAGTGTTTGGCCATAGGATGATTTATGCCTATGTAGATATGGAGGAATGACAGTGAGGCTGCTGTAATCCATTGACCTTTGTAAAATAAATATGTAGGGCCTCTTTATTGATCATTTCTAGGCACAGCATCATCATTCAGGAGGAGTTACACTGTTGTACACTTATTTATCTCAAAGGAGACCATTCATCTGCAAGGAGGATGTGGATGCCCAAACCTAATACTTAAAAGCCAGGAAATAGGGTGAAATCAAATAGTGTGAAATCAAAAAGCTGACAACCTTTTCTTCATGTGTAACTTTGAATATTTCTTTTTATTTATCTGTGGTTAAATAGAGAGTCTGTGAGGTAGAGCTGTGAGGGACCCAAATCTCTGATTATTGCCAGAGGGCCAGAATTGTGTCACAGAAGGGAAGCAAAGGGAGGCACATGAGAATTCTCACCTTGCATTGTCAGATTTCCTGTTTTATCTCCTAAATAATCCTTTTTTTTTTCCCCCAGATGTTAAACCATCCAACATTTTGGTAAACTCTAGAGGTGAAATCAAGCTTTGTGACTTTGGTGTCAGTGGGCAGCTGATAGATTCCATGGCAAACTCCTTTGTTGGCACACGCTCCTACATGTCTGTAAGTACAGATTGAAATCCACATTACACAGCTCGGAGTTTGTTAGGCTTGAGTTGTCCCAGTTCTGGTGATCGAACAAGAACCAACTGTTGCTGTTCCTGGTTCAGCTCTTCCTGCATTCCAGGAATATTCTGGTGTCACATCAGATTGTGTGTGTGGGGGAAGAGCTGTTGCAGGAAAAGCCAAAACCTTGGAATATTTATAACCCTGCAGAAGAGCTGGGGCTGTGTCTGCTCAGCAGAACCCAGCCAGTTGTTGCCTTTGGGCGTTGTCTCTCAGAAAAGCCCAGTTTATTTTCTTTTCCTTGGGTTTGTTTTCCTTGGGTTCTCTTCCCATCCAGCATGTGCTGGGCTGGCTCTGCCCTGGCAGAGGGCAGGGAGTTAATGTGGGGCTGTCCCAGGCTGTTCTGTGTCCCTGGCATGAGGAACACCTTGGAAGCTCTTTCCAGAGGAGCTCCCTGTGTGATTGCAGCCCCAGCTCGTGGCAGGAGCAGCTCTCTCATTCTCACACCCTTTGCAGCACACCGTGAGCTGCTGCTCCTGTTCCAGCTCTGGCTGGAGGGTTAGAGCTGTGTGGGCTTGGGCTTCCAGGGAAAAGCTTTAGTGCTGGCTCTGTTCAGCAGGAGCCCTGCACTGTCTCTGTGTCATTTCTCCTGGTGACACACCTGAAACCAGGCTGGGGTGAAGTTCTCACCTCTGGGGGCTGCTGCTAATGAGCAAAACCAAACCCACAGCTCAGCTCAGCCATGCTCCTGCCTTGCCCTGGCTCCTCAGGAGCAGGGATGAGGGCCAAGTGCTCTCTGCCTTCAGTTTCCTTCAGTTTGTTCTTTTTACAGGCTGAGGGTTTTACCTGGGGGGGTTCACTTTGCTCTCTGGCATCACGGACCAAGCCACGAGGGGGATTTTGTCCTGGTAGTGTCTGAGGGATCTTCTCTTGCAGCAGCTCCCTTTGCATACATCTATACACACAAAACCATACAGAATTATTACATGCAAACATCCCTTTTTACCACAGGGAGGTGTGGAAAAACAACACTGTTTATCTTGAACAGATTTCTAGATTTTAATGCTATTTATATTTATGTAACAAGTGCTCTCTCTGTTTCCTGCTCTTTCTCATCCACCCACCTTCCTTTACACTTACATTTTATGAAAATCTTGGGATTTGGACATTTCTATTGGTGTCCAGCAGTTGTGTAGTTTGTCCAGGTGGCTTTGGAATGACTGAGGGGGGAAACTGGAGAAAACTCAAATATCATCTCAGTAAATGCTACAAAACAAATTAAACAAAACTATCACCTCCTTATGGCAGAAGGAAGAGGCTTTACTGCATTCTCACATTCTCTGAGAGGGAGTTTCAAATTGCATATGTATTTTTCCAATATGTGCATGATATCAGAAGAATCTGCACCATTTTGGTAAAATATGAGCTTGATTTTAAAAAGAGTACAGAAAAGTGAATGTTTTCTTTGAGAACTCTTAGTAGAAATGGATTTAAGGGTGAAGTACATCAATGTATTAATAATTTCAGGAACCATTCAGCACTGAACATAGACTGACAAAGCAGGTGCAGAAATGAAGCAAAAGGAGTTGGTGCAGCACTCATGTGCTGGTTTTGGCAGCAGCAGGATGTGGATACACTGCTCAGAACTGAGGATCTGTGAAGCAGTGGGACTGCAATAGTCAGATACACTTCTGATCATCATTCAACTGACCAAAAAATCCCATACCTAGATACCTTTACATTGTGTGAATCTCCTAAAGACAATACAAAATAGATTTTGCCTGCAGAGCCTTGTGTTCGAGTTCCATTAGATGTGTGCTAAAGAAATTTGGGGAACTCCAGGAAAATACCAAGTCACTCATTTGAGCATGCTGTGCTAATAAGTTGGGGTTCCATGCTTTGATTGATGCAGGTTATTGCAGAATGTCATTTTTTGGTACCTCCTTGTCACAGAGCTGCCTCTCCTCCCCTCCCTGTGTTTTGCAGCCCGAGAGGCTGCAGGGCACTCACTACTCGGTGCAGTCAGACATCTGGAGCATGGGGCTGTCCCTGGTGGAGATGGCCATTGGCAGGTACCCCATTCCCCCTCCTGACTCCAAGGAGCTGGAGCTGATGTTTGGCTGCCCCGTGGAGGGAGATTCTCCAGTCACAGAGACCTCGCCCCGGCAAAGAGCGCCCGGCCGGCCCATGAGCTGTGAGTCACAACCTCTCCCTGACTTCCTGACAGCTTCAAGGTGCTTTTAGCTCATGCTGGGCTGCACAGAGGGGATTTGAGCTTCTACAAATCAGGGGTGTGTTGGGCACCTGGCTCAGCTTCACTGTGAGGAGCCTGTGGGAGCAGAGCACCAGAGACCTTTCGGTGGTGGCTCTTGTGAGCAGCCCCAGCACTGAGATGGGGCTGCTCACAACTGCCCAATGGTGTCTTTGGAACCCTGGCTGTGAGAATTTCAGATTTCTGTGCTGCCAGGCACTGACCCACAAGAGAGCACTGCATTGACCTGAGGCTGTAGAGAAGGCTTCCAGAATGGAATGATAGAACTGGGATTGTGGGTGTGCAGTTTGGATAGAAATGTGTAATATCACTTAGTAAAAAACACAGAGTTTGAGGTTTTAGAATATAAGAAGATATAATAAAAAAGATATGAAAAATATATATAAACAAGGTGATAGATAGATAGATAGATAGATAGATAGATAGATAGATAGATAGATAGATAGAATAAAACAAGATATAAAAGATATATATATAAAACAAGATAGAAGTTTTAGGGCAGAAGCTGGTCCTTCTTCTTCACCTCCTTCTCCATGGGTTTGGGTGGTTTTGTGTAATTGGATAAAAAGTCCACATTGTGAGCCACAAGTAGTTAGTTATTAGGTGAAAAGTAAAAATAATTGAAGTGTCATTTCCTAATTAGACAGTTTGTCCTTAAAAAGCCTTGTAGAGAGAAAGATAGAACTCCATTTTTAGTTTTAAGTGCTGTAAAACTCAAAATTTGTGAGACTATAATATAAATAACTAATAAACATCTGAGTCTGAACAAGAAACACCATCTGACACATTTAATCCCAACCTTAACAAAAAAACCCCAAAACTCCACAAAGTGGTGCCCTGTGTGAGGATCAAACTCAGAACCTTCAGATTTCATAATCTGATTTTAAAAAACTGATAAAAACCCGAAAAACCACTCTGAAATCCCAGTCTGGTGCTCTGGTTTTCTCCAAGGTGCTGATCCCAGTGCAGCAGGATGATCCCAGTGAAGTGAGTGCTTTGGGTCAGACCTGGAAATGTCTCCTTGCATGAAAGCATTTATTTCCCTGTTGGTCCTTTTCCCTGTAAATCTGCTGGGTGCCAGAAGTGTCAGGCCTGGGTTTCCTACAGCACCCCTAAAGCCATGCAGGGAGAGTGACACTGATCCAAATTTCTCCCATTTCTCTCCCATTTCTTCCCAGCCTATGGATCAGACAGCAGACCCCCAATGGCAATCTTTGAACTCCTGGATTACATCGTCAATGAGGTAATTTATAAACTTAAAAATCTGTTCTTCACAGCTGTAAACTCTGAAAGCATCCTGGAGTTTGGGGTTGGTGCTGTTTAGTCTGGTTTAGCCTTATGACAGTCACAATTCTCTTCTCTTTCAAAGCAAAAAGCATGCTCATGTTAGCTGTCATTTGTAGCAGCTGGATAACAATTGTTCCAGCTGGATGAATTATTGACAACTGTCCAGCTCACCCATTGAAAGGCACAGTTGGTGTCTGGGTCCCTGCATTGCCTGTGCCACTGATAAATTGATAAATTGCTTCTGTAACTCATCTGCTTGCACAATTCTCTCAGATTACAAATCTGTTTTGCATATTATATAAACCCCAATCTGCCAGCACTGACTCTGGGGATGGAGTTGCATTGAATCACTGCAGCTGCTGTGATCCTGTATTGCAGCACCCCTGAAGGGTCAGTTTGGGCTGAAAAGCTGCAGTAGTTCAGAGTTTGGCAATATTTTCTTGTGCCACCTCTGACTGAGCACAAACTTCTTCAGCAGGAGCTGCTCCCTCCAGCACAGGCTGTGCTCCAGTCAGGGAGGGGTGCAGGCCTTGTCTGCCCTGTGCATAAAATGAACTCAGTGTGAGGATGGGAACTTATCCCTGAGCCTGTGGCCTGAGGATGAGGCAATGATGTGCAGGTTTATGCAGTCCCCCTTCTTTATTTGTCAGAATTCTGTCTGAATTCAGAGCCTGAACCAACTCATTGCCAGGGACAGAAAAGTGACATCCAAAGGATTATGGAACTAATGATGTGCAGGGCATCTTCCCTCAGCACTGTGGGGAATGACAGGGTGCTAATTAGTGCTCTGAGCCTTCCTTAATGAGAGCTGAGGCTGTGCTCCCCCCATCCAGGTGTGTGTGTGTGTGTGTGGAGAAAACAGAACAACCAACCAACCAAAACCCAACAAAACCCACCCCTACCAGGGAAAGTCTGGTTTAGAGCAATAACCCAGATCAGCCAGGGCTGCACAGCTTTGCTCAGATGGGGACATCTAACTGTCCCATACTGAATGATTGCTGATGTTAAAACTGTATTTATCTATTACAGCCACCTCCAAAACTGCCCAATGGTGTCTTTGGTTCTGAATTTCAAGATTTTGTTAACAAATGGTGAGTATTTTCTCTATTTTCTGTGTGCTGAGTGGCAGAGGGACATGCTGGGCTCAGCTTTGTCTGTCAGGCCCTTGGCAGTCAGAGTCCCTGCTCCAGGCCAGGGCAAATGTAAGGATTGCAATCAGCATAATCAATCCTGTTTGGGTGTTAATTACCTCACAGGCAGCAGGTGCATCCAGAGGAGCCCCAAGGCTGGGGGATATTCCCCTCTTTAGCCCTGAATTTGTGCAGCTCAGAGCAGTCCTTAGGGAGTGACCCCAGCACAAACAGCTTCTGCAGGGCTCAGACACCTCCTCCTGCAGTGCTGGGCCATGGGCTGCTCAATCCTGCAGGCTCCAGGTGTTTTTCCTTGCCCATGAGCCAACACCTTCATCCCAGCAGCCATTCCCCATCTCCTCACGGCCCCAGCTGCACCTCAGTGGTGCCAGCACTGAACCAGTGCTAAGGGGGCAGCTCATTGCAGTTCAAATGTTTGTTTATTTATCAAATATCTCTATTCACAGCTTCCAAAAGGAAGGACAGTCATGCAATAGCTCTACTTGATCCTGAACTTGAGGAGACTTGGGGCAAAGAAATGTGAGGGATAAAAATGGGTTCATGTGGGTTTAGTTGAAATGGGATTTATCTCCCCAGCTTGGTTTACACAATCATCAGTCTCAGACAATCAGGATTTCTTACCTGGAGCTGTGGAACCCCCAGAAGGGAACTGCAGGCTCCCATCTCTGTCTGAGAGGCACCTGGTGCATTTACTGAGTGGTGTCAGACCAGAGCAGTCCAACCAACAGGACACAACTGGAGCCTTATTTTAAAAGATAATGGGGTGTAACTTGTGCACCACTTTGTGTTTTCCCAGTTTAATTAAGAATCCTGCTGAAAGAGCCGACTTGAAGCAGCTGATGGTGAGTGAAGGTTTCTAATCTGATCTCAGAGCCCTTTCCCAGGCAGGTTGGGTTCCCAGCTGCCCAGAGCAGTGGCTTGAGGGTGGCTGGTGGCCCAAGAGCAGCTCAGCTTGGGCAGGAGCAGCTTTTCTGAGCTAGAAACCAAGGGGCTGCAGCTCTCACACCTCCTACAGCAGGGACTGTCAAGGAAACCAAAACCTGGTGGGTTGTGGAGTCTGCCATTTGATAATCACAATGGGTGACTTAATTAATTAACAAAAGAATTCTCTCTTGAGTCTATTAGTTAATAATAAAGTATTGATTAATACTTTTAGAAGGACAAAAAAATAAAGCTCCACATACCATATGGACTAATTAAATACATTTTTAATCATCTGTTGTGAAACACAAAATTTGTCACTTTTTTACCAGCTTTGTCTGGCAAAGTCTGTAGAACTCAGCACACATCCTGCATTTTTCTCTGTGTAAAATAACCAGATCAGTCTCAGTGCATCTTTTTATGGTTTTAAGTGTAATGCCAGCACTTCAGTTGTACTGCAGGTTTCCCCTGACCCTGCTGCACAATAATGGTGCAAAATGCAAAGAGACTCTTTTTATCACAAAAAGCCTTTTAGTGCCCAGGCAGACACTTTCCAGAGTATTACCCTGAGTGGCTGAGCCACATCCTCATCATTTCTGTGGTGCAGAGGCACTGGCAGGATTCCTCTGGGACACTTTGCCTGGTGCTGGCTGTTCCCTTTCTGAGGGAATTTCTCCACGTGCCCTGTAAAGTGTCACAGCTCGGTTGCTCCAGGCGGATTTGTGGGTGCTCCTGAGGGCTGCCCCTGATCAGCCTGAGGGCTGGCACCCTGACCCTGTTCTCCTGTGCCCAGATCCATGCTTTCATCAAGAGATCCGAGGCGGAGGAGGTGGATTTTGCGGGGTGGCTCTGCTCCACCATCGGCCTTAACCAGCCCAGCACCCCCACGCACGCCGCCGGCGTCTGAGCCTGGGGCCAGCTCCTGGACTGTACCTCTGGTGACAACCACGCTCTCCTGGTCCTCTCTCCTCAGCTTGTACCTGTTCCAACATGTATTTCACCTCTTGAGGAAGAATGTCTTGATAGCATGTGCCAAAACGGTTTTAAATCTCGTCCTAAACTAATTGGTATCGTTCCGGGTTCCGTCGTTCACTGACCAAATGTAAGCTGTGTAAGTTCCAGTGCTTGCTGATTTTAGGTGATTATGGATATTCTTTCTTAATGAAAATATCACTGGGGCAGGGGGGGTTGGCCCCTGGCTTGTTTGAACCTTATCAAGACTCTTTGTAAATCGTTGGTACTTCAATCATGCTTTCCCCGAGCTCCTGGGCTCGGGATCGGGATGCTCCGAGCCTGTCTGTGAGCATGCTTTGCTGCTGCCCAGCTCTTCCCAAAAGTTAGGCTCCAATTTTGCTGTTGTCTAGAGATCTCTCTCTCTTTGCAGGTGAAGAAGGCAAGAGCTCTGCATTTCTCAGAATGCACAGGGCAATATTCTAATTGTAGACTTGTTCATATTTCTATATTTATTTTTCGAACATATCATCATCCTTGGATTTAGTGATGTATGTCTTTCTAATTGATTTTTAAAAGTTAGTTCTTGGAAGTGTCCTATGGAATCAACACAATGATCCAAGCACTTTGCTTTCTTTTAACCTAAAGAGTCATGACAACTGTGTTTAGTGTCTAAAAGTGTATGAAAATCCTTTATTGTTTTATTCTCTCAGATGTTTAGCAATGGGTTCTCTTAATAAATATATTATCAAGTAACTTCTTGAAGCTTTTTTTAAAACTTGACCAAAGCTTTTAATCTGGTCACTGCACTATAAATTTCAGCTCTTTGAAAGGATGCTTGGGATGAGGAAATGCCTGAAATTCTTCCCCAGAAGGAATCCCCATCAGCGGGCCATGAACTTCCACATGGCCAAAGGATCAGGTATCAAAGGGCTGGCACAGCCCGGGCCAGCAGAGGCAGGAAATGACTCATGGACAATCCAGGCCTGTGCTGGCTGCAGTGAGACCTGAAGTGACAGCTGGGAGGGCGTAAATTAAACTCTTTCCTGAGCTTTACCTACCCCAGCAAACAGAGCCTTTTACTGTTTGCTAAAGAAATGCACAGCAAGTTTTGGGAGCCTGAACTCCCACTTTGGCTTGTTCCCCCAGACAGCAATAATTTGGGCACTGCAAGCACAGCTGTAAGGACAGCAGGAAAAGAACTTTATTGCAACATGCACTAGAACTGGGCTGTTCAAATCCAAAAGCACTCGTTCAC
The DNA here is from genome assembly GCF_027579445.1 of Ammospiza nelsoni. Classification (NCBI taxonomy): domain Eukaryota; kingdom Metazoa; phylum Chordata; class Aves; order Passeriformes; family Passerellidae; genus Ammospiza; species Ammospiza nelsoni. The sequence goes on along the minus strand of NC_080646.1, from coordinate 1,972,776 downwards.
AAAAGCAGCAGGAATTCTATCCATCAAAACTACTCTGGACCATGCTGGGCACACATAACATTTTTCAACAGTCAAAATTACCCTCTGGAGTTGAAATGTGTCAAGAAAGGCCAGGATGGCTCTTCACACACATCACTGCAAGGGTTTATTTGACCACAGCAGTTTTGGCTCAGACTTCTGGGATTTTTTACCTGTCAGGCTTGGGAAAGCTCTGTTAAACAATCTCTTCACTCTTGTTCTGAATTCCTTCATTAAGACATTCAGGATCCTCAAAACCCAAATAGTCTTTAGTACAGGATGAAGCCACATTTACAGCCCAACAGTTTCCATTGGTACAAACCAAACAAGAGCCAAATTAACATCATTAAACAGTGGCAGGAATTCACTGGAGGCTGAATGTCAGTTCTGACCACCCCCAGGATACCAGACACTTTTCCAAACGCAAGAATTGTGGAGATTTCACATCACTTTCCATTTATAACTAAGTTCTTAAACTCCTCATGCTCCTCCTTGAGAATCACATGGAATCAGACGACCTGGCCTTGATTTGTGAGGTTACAATGAGAGAAAAATAAAATAACAGCAATTTAAGAGTATTAGCTTAGTACGAGCACCACGGATCATTTCTTAGTCTACAATTTGTGGACAAATAAAAGGCTCCTTGCTGCTGCTCTGAAGGAGCTGAAGTAGAAAGTCCTGCTCTGGGACAGACTGACAGAGCTGAAGAGCACCAGGGGGACAGAGAGACCTCCCTGCTGTGCCCAGAACTGGGCTGACACTGGGAGGCCTCTGGGAGTAACTCCATGGAACTGAGAACACAGCAGCTGCAGGCTGGAGACAGCCCTGGACACATCTTTTCTCATCTTTCTGTATCTTAAACTGCCAGTTTAGGCAAATGAGGTTAGGATGTTATCACTGGGGCAGCAGCAGCTCCAGGACCTGGATTTGTTTCTCACATCGGGAAGTGAGAACAGACAAGTTATTGCTTTTAGTGCATGTGTTAATTGGTCTGGTTGATCATTTGCTTCTCCCTTCCACATACAGAGATGTTGTAAGAGCTACATTAGGTTTGAAATGTGGAATGGATTATGCTACATATTTGTGCAGCAGATTTTCATTCTTTCAACATCTGAGTCAAGATGTGCCCAGCCTGGGAAGTTCCCGTGTTCAGTGTCACTGCCCTCGACTCTGACATGTCAGACAGTTCATACCCACACAGCACAACATGGAAATCACTTGGTGAGTTTCAGATGAATGAAGAAGAAATTCCTGAGTCTGTATTAAAAACCATCTCTGATCTCTCAAGAATCAGATTCCTCCTCCTCTTCCTCCTCCTCCTCTTTATCCTCCTGAAGACTGAGGTGTAACTCAGTTTGATTGATGGCAGCCTCATTGTCCATCTGCCCAAGAGTCTGTCAGAGAAAAGGGCTGATTACCAAACCCAGCACAAACACCAAACACTTCCCAAATCACTAACAAAAATGTTACAGCTGTGTAGTCACTGTTAATGAAAGATCCCAGCGCTGGAAGCGAGGGCCCAGCACAGCAACAAGGCCCTGCTCTCCATGGCAGAGCTGCACCTGGGCCAGGCTGGCCAGGTATTGAGTGAAAAGCAGCAGCACCTGTGCCTGCACCCAGGGTCACAAGCATGACACAGAATATTTAACACATGGGGAACTGAGCCTGCAGCACACAGCTATTTCCCAATGCCCCTGGAAACACCGTGCTGCTTTTGGGGATGGGAAAAGGTGAAACCCTTGAAACAAACCAGCAGCAAAACTGACATTGTACAGCTGAGTTTGCAGTGATGGGAAGCATCAATGAGGTGACACAAGGAGCTGCACAGGAGAACCACGCAGAGCTCTGCTCCTGCTCCCAGCCAGCCGCGGGGCCCCCTCCGAGCCCAGGGTCCCCCTTACCTGCTGAGTGTCCTCGGCCAGGGCTGGCAGGGGCACAGAGACGTTCTCCTCGCCGGCCCTGATCATGGACTGCAGCGCCAGCTCCTCCACCTGCAGGGACGGCACTGAGCACTGCCGGCATTGTCACCATACCCCGGCCCTGGCACCACATCCCGGCCCTGGCACCACATCCCGGCCCTGGCACCGCAGCCCCGGCACAACCCCTGCCTGACCCTGCTTATTATCACTTCCCCCTCGGAACTCTGGGCTTTTTTACCTGTTAAAGCTTTGTTAAATCTCCTGCTCTAAATTCTGTTCTAAGCTCCTTTATTATGATATGCATTAGTCTCTAAAGCCAAGCAGTCTTCAGTTCCACTCCTCAAACTATCCCTTCTCCATCCCTCAGCTAAGGCAAACCCTGCACTCACATTTACCTCTTAGAGACGTATCCTGCTCATACTCACAATTACATTTATCTCTTGCTATATCCTGCATACACTCACATTTACCTCTTAGCAATGTATCCTGCTCATAGTCACATTTATCTCTTGATGTACACTACACACATTCACATTTACCTCTTAGAGATGTATCCTGTGCTCACTCACATTTATCTCAGTGTACTCTACATGCATCACACTCATTTACCACTTACAGACATATCCTACATACACTCACACATTTATCTCTTAATGTACATATTCACTCACAATTACAGGTACCTCTAACAGATATACCCTATACACATTCGTAATTACATTCACCTCTTTGAGATGCACCCTGCGCAATTACGGTTACCTCATTTAGGTGTACCCTGCACGCAACTGCATTCACCTCTTTGAGATATACGCTGCACACAGTTACATTTACCTCTCAGAGCACCGCAGATGGATGCCCCCTTCCCAGAGCACCTGTGAGCAATTCCCCGCTCCCTCCCCCCATTGCCGGCGGGGCGCAGGGCCCGTCCCGCGGCGGAGCGCGGGGCTGAGGGGCAGGCCCGGCCGCGCGGGACTGAGGGGCAGGCCCGGCCCCGCCGTTCCCGTTCCCGTCCCCAGGCCGCCCCCGCAGGCCCGGCAGGCCCCGCGCACCCGCAGCCGGCGGAGCTGGTCGTGCAGCGCCGCCTTGACCCGCAGCAGCGTCTCCTCCTCGCGGCGCAGCTCCTGCAGCCGGCTCAGCATCGTCCCCGCCGGGGCACCGACCAACCGCCCCGCCCCCTGACGTCACGGCCCGCCCGCCTGACGTCACACCGCCACAGCGCCGCACCGCTGCCGCCCCCGCGCGGCCCCCGCCGGTCACTGCACCCGCGGGCTCGGCCTCAGCCACGCCGCCCTCCTCCTCCTCCTCCTCCTCCTCCTCCTCCCCCCCCGGAAGTTCGAACGCTGCTCGCACACGCACACCCGACACAGCTTTCCGTATTCCAACAATGTTTATTAGGGACAGCCCGCGGGCACAGCCCCCGCGGGGACCCCGGGGCAGCACGGCAGCGGTTATGCCTTGGCCTCGGCCTTTGCCGCGGGCTTGGCGGCCTTGGCTGTCTTGGCCTTCTTGGCAGGGGGCTCTGCCTTGGTTGCAGCTGGGGCCTTGGCAGCTGCCAGCTTGGCCAGGGCCTTGGCTTTCTTCTCTTCCTTGAGTTTGTGCTAGAACAGACAGAGAGATGATCAGTCAGGGCACCACCTGAAGCCCAGCCCCAGCCCGGGCACCCACTCACGTTCTGCGCGTGCCGCAGGATGGTGTTGCGCCGCATGGTTTTGGCATACGGGTTCAGCTTGATCATGATTCTCAGGTTCTTCAGTGGGTTCTTCTTCAGGACCCTGCGCTGAATCTTCTTCCTGAAAAGCACAGCCACGTTGTATCATCAGTGTGTTTCGCAATGCCACTTCTGCTAAATTCCCCCTGAGATCTAGTCAACTGCTATTCCTTCTGTTCAAACCCAGAAATTAGGAAATCCCAGCCTGAAACCAATTTCAAACCTCACTGCACAGCCTTTGTTCATGAAATCAAATCACTCACTTTGGAGCACGCAGGGCCTTCTGGATTTCCTGGCTTCTCATGATTCTTCCAATATCCGTATTGGTCATCTTGTGCATGGGCAGGCTGCAAAACCAACGTTCAGAGTGTGAGTGGGTGATAAAACCGTGGCTAATTCACCACAACCAGGCATTCAGGAGCAAGCCCCAGTGTCCCTTTCCCTGGGAAAGGGGGAACCTTCTTGCCCCCTGGCTGACTCACTTGTAGTCGCTCTTGAGCGTGGCTGCCTTGCGCCAGGTGCCGTACAGATCGTCCAGCTTGCGGAACGCGCTCTCGGTCCAGATGCAGAAACGCCCCACGTGGCCCCCGGGAGCGAGGCGCAGCAGGTTCAGCTTGTTCACGTTCAGCAGAGTGATTCCTGCAGGAAAGCAGGCAAAGCAACCCCTTCAGTTTGTGATTAAAATTGAGGATTATGAGGCTAAGCAGTAGATGAGATGCAGAAAGAGACTGGGGGTTTTTGGCTTTGATATTACATAGCTACACATACCTCAGTATGAACATCTACTGAATTTTAAATTAATAATAAGCCTACTTCCAGCGGCAAACTAACCAGCCTCATTTTTAATTGCCCCAAACACAGCTGAGGGCTGGAACAGCTGCAATATTTGTCACAAAACCCCTAAACATCACCTCACCAGGTTCTTACAAAGATCAACCACTGCAGCCAGTCAGCACTTCCACTCAATCATGTGTTTCAGAAACACGGACCATGAAGTGGAATCTCATCATTCCAGGCAGTGTCCCAGCAGAGGAGGGAGTGTGTCCCAGGTTAGTTACCGGGGATGTTCCGGAAAGCTCTGATGATGCCGTTGTCCTCGTTGTAGATGATGCAGGGTCCCCTGCGCTGGATGCGGCGGCGATTCCTCATCTTGCCCTTCCCGGCCCGCATGCGCTGGGAGGCGTAAACCTGGGAAAAGCAGAAACTCAACATCCCAGAGGCCCACAGCCCAGCAGCCAGACCCAACACAACATGGTCAGAACTTCACCATCGTCACTGCAGATCTGCAACACGGACCGGTGACATGTTCATCATTCTCCAGAGTCAAAGCACAGAACTATTCAGAATTCCTACTCTAATACCCGCACAGCTGATCACCTGGGTTCTGCCCTTCAGTTAACACCTTCCCAGCTCACCTTTTTGATGTCATTCCAAGCTTTAAGCTTCTTCAGGAGGAGAACAGCTTCCTTGGTCTTCTTGTAGCCCTCAACTTTGTCCTCAACAACCAGAGGAAGTTCTGGAATCTCCTCGATACGGTGGCCTAGAGAGGATTTCACAAGACACTCAGTGCTGCTCACTGACCTTGGCTGGACCATTTCTCAAAGTTATTTTTTTGTATATTCATAAATAACATATGATAAATTAAATTAATGATAGAAATTAATGAAATGAAGTCCAGCACAGTAACCAGAGCAGTGAAGTTCCAGTGGTCTTACAGGTCTCACACAGGACTTTGTGTACCCGAGTGTTAAGTCTTTGCCTCCATGAACAGAAATCCAATTGCACTGCAAGAGTCCATCTAAGCCACCACAAGTACCCAACACTGCTCAGACAAACAAGTGCAGAGGCAGATTTCTCACCTTTAGACATGACCAGGGCTGGCAGGGCAGAGGCAGCCAGAGCAGAGCAGATGGCGTAACGCTTCTGCGTGATGTTCACCCTGCGGTGCCAGCGCCGCCAGGTCTTGGTCGGGGCGAACATGCGGCCACCACGACACATCTGGGAGCTGCAGTTAAGGACAACTTTGTGGAGCTTTCTTATCCCAAAGCGACTCCTCATTGCTTGCTCAGCATTAATGGGTCGTCAACCACCCGTGCCAGGATTCTGACAGCAGGCAACTGTCCCTGGGCACAGGGTAAGGCGCAAATTACGACATCATGGCAAGACAGAATTTGGGAATCACATCACATCAATGTGAGCTGCAGCCATTTCCTCAAGAAAAAGATTCCATCTCACATTTAGATAATTATAAATGTTTCTGCTGGTTGAGCTCAGTGCCCCCAAAGCCAGCAAGCCATGGAAGGATACGTTGCCAAAGGCACCCTGGCCAGAGCGGTGAGTGCCACCACCCCGGACACGCGGGATTCGAGCAACAGCTCTGCCAGTACCCCATGATTCAGCACTGGTCTGGTGACCTGCAACAGAGAGAGAGACACATTGTGAGGGTCATCCAGGTGACACCACTGCCATGCTCCCACAGCGAGAGGGACGCTGAACTCAGGGCACTGATCAGAACTTCCACCCAATCATGTGTTTCAGAAACACGGACCAATGAAGTGGAATCTCATCATGTCAGTGTAACAGATCTTGAGCAGGAAAACTTAATCCTAGTCTGTTAATGTACCTGATTCTGACCTAAGATCTTTAAGACTTATTTTAAGCTTGATCCTCAATCTGGAGGTCTGATTTGGCACTGCTATACGTAGCAAGTTAGGATGTTTGTGTGAAACACAGAAATAAGGTTTAAAAGGCATGTTCCTAGCACAGACTGCTTGGGAAGCAGAAGTTATCTGCACAAACAACAGAAGCAAATCTAACAAATGCCCATTTGCAGTTTTTCCTTGGACAATGCCTCAAGCAAGTCTCACGAGGTCAATGTAGAGCAGGGATTTCACTTGGAACACTTTCAGCCATGTTATGTTTTTCCTGCAATGATGATTTCATCTGAGGACTACAATACCTCCAGCAACGTGCACTTCAAGCAAGACCATAGAATACCCCAAAATACCACCTTGATGCTCCTCAGAATAATAAACTGCTGCATTTTAAACCATTTAAAACCACACTGTTAACAACTGGCCTTGCCTTCTACACAGAACCCCACAAATACGCACTTCTCTTATCCCAACTCCAGCTTTATTTCCATGTGAGCCTCTCTGCAGTGCAGCCCTGATGCCTCGTGAAGGCTGACCTAGAACAGAGGCTAGATAGAGTTACATAAAGTAGGGAGGCTTATTTATCAGGAGGTTTCAATGGATACACCTTGGGCAGTCAGGGCTGCACCCAAGATGAACCAAAATGGTCACAAAAATGGATGCCTGGTCATGGGGGGGGGTCTCATATTTTGTAAGTTTTAGTCTATTTGCATATTGGAGTTAATTGCCCAATTACAGCTTTAGCTTATGAAGTTCCACCCTGCTTGTTTTTCTCTCTCCAGCCCACGGTGTTTGTGCTCTTGGGCCTGAGGTTTGGATCATGTGTCCTTGGTGCCCAGCTGGAGCAGGAATTGTTTTGTGTCCCTGCTCTGTGCACAGAGCTCCCCATCGCTAACGCGCAGCTCGGACTGAAGCAGTGCACACACCACAGCACTCAGAGCCCGAACAGCACAAGAGGCAGTGCTGAGTGCCCGGCCGTACCTGCGAGCTCGCTGACGGCGTAGGGCTGCCGGTTGTTCTTGCGCAGGTTGGTGTGCACAAAGTTGACCACGTCGGGCCGGATGGGCGCCTTGAACACGGCGGGCAGCGTCACGTTCTTGCCCGACGCCTCTCCCTTCTCGGAGTACACGGAGATCAGCGGCCGAGCGCAAGCCTGGGGAGGCACAAACCCTCTAAGTACAGAGTGGAGCGAGTTCCTGGGGTTGGAACCCCTCAGATATTGCTCAGAACCGAGGAGTCGTCAGCTCGGCAGCGCCAGCACACTGACAGCAGGCAACTGTCGCTGGGCACTGGATAAGACGCAAATTACGTCATCACAGCAATATTGTGCTCCAAAGCTCACCCCAGAGAGCTACACCTGCACTCCCAAGGAATTGATACAATTCACCCTCTGGGCTCTGTAATAAACCCCTTCCAAACTACTTCCCAGCTACTATTTAAAAAACCCACCTGTGTTAACCAAACATTTGTAATTCATTTATGAAATACTGTAACCAGCTCATTAAACAGTGTCAGAGGACACTGAACAACCTCTGGTGCTTAAAAATTTGTGTAGTGTACAATTAAGCTGCTCTCAGCACCAGCTGCCTATCAAAAAGCTGAGAGGATACCCCAAAATAGCCAGAGGATGAGCATCAGCTTAAAAAAAAAAATGTTTTAGCATTATGTTGTATCGGTTGTTAATTAATCTGGTGGTAACTGTACAGGCAAAGCACTCTGCTTCCCCCTCCCACCTGCAGTTCATTTTAGAGGTATTAAAATGCTTCCAAACTCCAAACTAAGTAGCCAATAGCACCATCTCTGCATGTGACACTGGTCCCACGCAAGGCTAGGGCCCCTGGTGTTAACCCAGACCCCAACACAAGCAACAAACTCGGCTAGGGTGAAGGCATCTGAGCACAATCTCAGCTGTATTGGCAAGAAAAACTGTTAATTTGCAACCTGATTCTAAACCAAAGCCTCTTAAAAGCTGTTTTGCAAAAAAAATAGGTTAAAATAAGAAATATATACAAGCCGTTCTTCCCACTGTAGATGGGCGCAAACACTCCCGTGCGGCCTGTTTCGCTTTAGATAAATACATCAGGAAACTACAAAGCGCTGCTAGATGGCGATGGGGACCCATCCCATCCCTTTCCGTGCCCATGGAAAGGAGAACTTTGGGCCGACCAGACCGAGCTCCCTCCCGCGGCCTCCCCAGCCCGGCGCGGCCCGGCCCCGCTCGGTGCCTCACGGGCTCCACGCGGCCGCCGAGCCCTGACGGGCCCAAAATGGCGGCCGCGCGCCCCACGCCGCCAGCGCGACCCCCGAGCTGCCCTTAGCTCGGCCCTGCCCGCTGGGCCCGGCTCCCCCGGGTCGGCGCCAATGCCCTCCCCGCTCCCCCCGGTCCCCGCTGTCCCGGGCCCGGCCCGGCGCTCCCCTCACCATGGCGGCGGAGCTGCTCGTGCGGCCGCCCGCCTGCGCCGCGCCCCGACCGGAAAAGGAAGGACTCGTCACACTCCCGTCAATACGTCTATGTCCCTCCGCCCTCTGACAGCCGCTCCTGCCGCGCCGGCCGGTCAACCTCCGACACCCAGTCCAAGTTCGGAACCGAGCTCCAGCCCCGGTCCCCGTCTCTATCCAAGTTCCTTCGGCCCCGCCGCGCCCATCCCGAGCTCTCCGGGCGCCTCTGTCCCGCTCAGTTCCCAGCCAAAGCAGGGGACTCTGTTCCGGCGGAGGGATCCAGCGTGACGCGTCACCCTCCCCTCACAGACACCGCGTAGCGCCGGCGGGCGGGAGGTTCGACTGTGGCGGGCGGCGATGGCGGCGGAGCGGCGGCGCCGGGCGGGCGGCGACCTGAGCGGGCTCCTGCTCCGGTGAGGGTCGGGGCTGCTCCCGGGGCTTAGCGGGCGCCTGTTCCGGTGGGATCGGGGCTGTTCCCGGGGATGTCCGGGCTCTTGAACCGGTGTGGATCGAGGTCACTGCCTGAGGGTCTCCGCTGCTCTGCTGAGGGAGGTCCGGCCCCGCTTGTGGGGAGGCTGCTGAGGCTCCGGTTGTAGCCTTGGAGTGTTTTTTTTTATGTGGGTAATGCTGGTGTTTAACGACGAATATTGAGGGGAAAGGTCGTGTGTCTCAACGTTTTCTTTTCTTTCAGGGTACGTGAAGAAGGAAAGGACAGTATCCCCGAACATCCCTATATCTATGAGGTAAAACCATAGACTGGTTGGGGTTGGAAGGGAACTTGAAGTTCATCCCGTTTCCCCCCGGCCATGGCAGGGACACTTTCCACTGTCCCGGACACCTTCCACTGCTGCTCCAAGCCCTGTCCAGCCTGGCCTTGGGCACTGCCAGGGATCCAGGGGCAGCCACAGCTGCTCTGGGCACCTGTGCCAGGGCCTGCCCACCCTGACAGGAAGGATTTCTTTCTAGTTTCCAGTCCACACCTACTCTGTCAGTGTGAACCTGTTCCACCTTGTCCTGTCAACTCCATCCTCTTAAAAAAATGGTGAAATGCAGTGTCTCTATCGAGTGAGTTAAAAAGTTTTGATTTTTTTTTTTCTTTTTGCAGACTGATGTAGAGATCTCATTGGTTGGTGGCAGTTGCAAAAATCCTGTTGAAAAATTTTGGAATGGAAGCAGTGCAATGTATATTTTGCAGAAAGCTGTAAGTGTGCTTGGTAGATGTTAAATGTAATCCAGACTTTTAAATTCCTATCAGATGTTTTTTCACACACCTTACATTCACATTTCTCTTCAAGACACACAGTGAAGAAAGTGACTCCATGGAGGAATCAAGAACAGATGATGCTGTTTATGCCTCTGAGGTTTTGCCAAAGGAGAATCCTGGAGCCCTGGCTCTTTCTGTTGGAAGAGCAAAGTAAGTGTGAAAGCTTTCCCTCCCCTTTTGAGGGAGATTTCTTTTGTAATTCTGTGTCTCTTTCTAATATTCAGAACCTGTATTTTCAATGCCCTAAATAAAATTACTCATTAGTTTATGAGGAGTTGTGTTTTTTCCATCTTGCAAAAGGGCCTCCCAACTTTTAATGGCTTAGAAGTGTTTTTAAAAGTAGCTAAAATCCAGGTATTGGAAAAGCACTTGTGATCTGGGCTGTTGGGTTAGTGGGGTTCACTAGGTGTAGATGAGCAAAAAAAGCTCACTAAAACTTCAGTGCTTATTTTTTTGGTAAAGCTCCTGTTAAAAAAAAAAGCCCTAAACATCTGTTTTGCATCTTTGGTGTTACTAAAATACCAATGCATGGTACCAAAATGTGGTTTACCTAACTCATGTGTTGTTTTAATTAAAATGCTTAAAATGTAATATTTGATTATAATTTTAGAATCTTCAGTTTACATTAATATATTGTATTATTTGCTGGCATCTTACTTTCTCCCTGTTCCTGTCTCCAGGCAGTTGATTTCCTTGTACACGATGGTGCAGAACCCAAACGTGCCCTCGCTGGGGATGAGTGACCTGGCTGTGCTCCCTCCCCTGTGGGCCAGGGGTGATGGCTCTGACCCTCAGCACACCTGCTGGATTGGAGCTGAGCCTCTCAAGGCTGGAAACAAAGTCACAGGGATCAATATTTACACGGTTTCATGTGATGGTAAGGTGCTCATGGTGCTCAGAAAATAAAATGAGCAAGGCTAAAAAATGTGGGAATGCTGATGTCACAATGCTGTCTTTGTTCTTTGTGTGATACATGCTTGGAAATGCTCTGTATTCCTGGATTTAATGAGCAAGAAGGGATTAAAATAAGAGAAAAGATGTTTTTAACCAATGCTGTGGGGGGGAATGGCTTTTTAATCTACCTGATGCACCTGTAGCTGTGCAGGCCTACCTCAACTCATTTTAAACTTCTAAACTGCTGCCATTCAGCATCTTACACAACCTCTGGCTCATTCTAAACATTTATGTACGTTTATATCAGCTCTTAGATCACACAATAGAGAAATGCAGGGAGAATTCCTGCTTTCTAAAGGACAGCATGAGCCATGCCTCAGCAAATGGGGTATTTGGGAATGAATTTGAAGTGCCAAATTTGAGTTGTGTCAAATGGGGTTTTTGATTCTCACTTTTTTCCTTTCCCAGGTCCTACAGCTGATAAAACCCATTTTCCAAACCTGGAAGAGCTCAAAATGGAACATAAAATAAGGCATCATTCATCTCTTGTAGGTTTTTATGCCCTGTCATGGCTTCAGTTGAAGTTTAAAAACTGTTTTGGGATTTATGATGCTGGTTTGGGGAAGCTTTTTAGATCTTCTATAGAAACCACCTTAGTATAATTCCATAGTATAACAGTCTGATTTCAGGTCATGTTTATAATGCATTTGTCTGGTGTTAACCCCTTTTTGCATGCATGTGAAATGCTTTTAAAATCACTTTGCCTGTGGTAGTTTTGTTTTTTACTTTTGAAATCTGTTCATTTTAGGTGACAACAAAAGGATTTGCTCGTTATGAGCTGATTGCAGCTGCTGCAATAGAGGACACCATTGCAGAATCTGGCAGCAACATCTTTGTGGATATCACATGGAATGGTGTGGAAAAGATTCTGGAGACTCCCCCAGTGACCTCTGCTGCCACCCTGGTAAGTCAGGATGGAAAAGGCAAATAAACCCAAGCTCTTGGCACTACTCACATAATGAGGACTATAAAGAAGATAAAAGCAGTGTAACCTGTTCATAAGCTGAATTATAAGTAGTGCTGACATGCTTCTCACTGATGAAAATTTTAAGACACTTAATTTCTAAAGTTTGAAACTGAGATAAACTTGTGGAACTTTCAGAACATTGCCCTGGAGTCGGGGGACCCCAGAAGTCCTGTGTTCCAGCTGTACCGAGAGCTGCAGCTCCTCTTGGTGAGTGCAGGGGACAAATTCCAGTTCACATGTGCGTGGAAGGGGGATTTTATGTGCTAATAATTTACTTTATTGAAAATTTTATCAAACCTTTCAGTGATAACTTCAAGTGTTTGTTTTAGCCGAAACTTTGAGCTCAGTTTTAGAAATCTTGAATAGAAAGAGGATAAGGTATCCAGGAAATTCTGAACATTTGTAACTCCTGGTTAGCTGTGCAGAGATTTGTGATTCTTGGTGAAGTTGTCTGTGAAGGATGACACGTGCAGGACTCCCAGGAAGAGCTGATTTCTGTTGGGGTTTTCCTGCTGCTTTAGGCTTTGGCTGAAGGGCTGAAGGCAGGTGTGACTGAGTGGCCTGAGCCATCAGAGTCTGAATCAGCTCCTCAACTGGTCCAGGAGTTCCTGACTGGTAAGTGCTGCTTGTTCCATGGGGAGGGAGGGGTGTGGCACTTCACAGGGATAAAAGGGAATTCACATACAACTTTCAAAGCATTGCAACAGGAAATGTTCATTTCTGTGCTGGAGCCACTGCACAGAGTAGTTAAATAGGTTAAGACATTTTTGTCATTTTTGTTTGTCCTAATATCATAGATCAAATTAATAATAATAAAAAACATTTTTAAAAAGTCTTTTCTGACTATATCCTTGCCCAGTAAAACCATTTTTAAATGACTCAATTCTGTTATTCAGTGTATTTGTTAGCTATGATGTGCCTGGGGATTAATGGTTGGTTTGGTGACACTTCTCATAGTGGTGGAACTTATTTTTTTAACTCTACTAGATTTAAAGAAGAAGCTGGATGGAGATTATATATTTGAAGACAAGAATGAAACACAGGTGTGTGCAATTTCCTAACAGCTGCTTTGTCATTTTGCTTCCATTTTTACTACAGTTATTTCAGATTTTGACTAAATCTTGTATATTGCTTATATGAGTAAATAGTGATGTAAAGGAATATGGATCTCTTGTTTTTTGTCTCTGCTGTGTAAAAATAATGGGAAAAGGTCTGATTTCTTCCAGGAATTCTGACCTTTCTGCCATTGCATTCATTCATTCATTTGCTTGTCTTGCCTAATTTAGTTTTGGTGCCAATTTAATAGTATCAGTTGAATATGTGTCTTACTTATCTAGAGGTTTATGGTATTGTGAAGCAAAGGGCAAATTCAAATTATAAAAAATGTGTTTGGTTATATTAAGATTTTTTTCCCTTTCAGCCTATAAGGAAAGGTTTAGCTCTATTTTCTATTAAGAGAGAAGCAGCATTTTGTTGATAATCTAAGAATATATTGATTTCTGTGTCAACAGAACTATTCTGTTTGAGGATTACAGGGAAATAATTCTCTGCTCTGAGAATTTTTGTGTCTGGGTTTTGGTCTCCCAGGCACTGCTGGGTACACAGACAATACCTGGCTGAGATCTGAAGTCTCTCTGACAGTGGCTTTTGTTTCCTGGTCCAAGGCTAGAGTTATCCAGTGTGATAATTCTGCAAAGAATCAGACTCACTGTTAGATCAAAGTATAATGCCAAATTACTGTGTGGTAGTTTCCCTGGAAAAGGGAGGAAATCAGTGATGCAGCCAGTTTTGGTCTCTGGAGAAATTCAGATGTGGAAGGTTTTTGACTCTAAGGCACCATTTTTCATTTTCATAAATTCTTTCAGAAAATCCAGTGTGACACAGCTGCTGTGGACAGTTGCATAAAATCAATCTTTGGTGAGCGAGGAGACCTGGATTTCACTGAGCAATTATGGTGCAAAATGAAAAGTAAGTAAATTGTGCCCTATCTGTTTTCCTTTCATTTTCTTCTCTATCTGCTAGACAGTATTGCTTTTTCAGGGAAATTCCTGTCCATTTCTGAGTTTTAAGGACTCATCAGCTCTTCAGAAAATTGGTACCAGCAATATCAATTCCTCTCTTCCCAAAAGAGCCCATTTTAGGGATGTAGGATGATCTATTTTCTTACAACCTTCCAATGGCTGACCAGCATCTAGCAGGAGATAATTTCATTTTATTTGACTGCAAAAGGTACTAACCTATTGATAGTTGCTCTAAAGCTAAAACCCATCTGCTCTAAAACTCAAAAGATTATAATTCCTTTTTCTCTGGATCTGAAGGACTATTTTCAGCGTATATAGAATTCACTGGTCTCTGTTGACCATCCTTTTTTTGGAGTAATCTTTTTTAAAGTCATCATATGACAAAGCTGCCAAAAAGCTGTGCAGTCTGTAATTTCAGCTCTCTTTAACTGAGGGGTTTTGTTCATGCAAGGGTGTGTTGGCCTGGTGTTACTGACTTAACAGCCAGAGAAAGAGCCTGGATTGATAATTAAAATATTGTGGTTTACTTTCCAGGTGTCAGTTCCTATCAGGAGTTAATAGACTGTTTCACACTGGTCATAAAATCCCTGGAACGTGGTGAGATCCAGCCATGGGTATGTATTTGTGTTTCACAATAGAAGTTAAAATTTGGAATGGTTTAGAGTAAAATGCAGCTCTTGTCCTTTCCATGCCCCTCATTTGTGTTATTTTCAAATTGTGTTTCCCTGGTGTTGAATTCTGAGCACTGTTGACGGTGTTTCGTGCACATCACAAAAAGATTTGTTTCTTTTTAGATTCACCAGGGGAGTAGCAGTTTGTTAAGTCAGTTGATCCAACAGTCCTACCATGGAAAGATGGAGAATGTTTCCCTCAGTGACACCACTCCCATTCAGATGCTCCTGGAGGTTGGCTTGGAGAAGATGAAGAAGGATTATGTCAGTTTTTTCATAGGTGAGCCTGACACTGGGTAACAGCGTTGGGAATTCAGGAGAAAAGGTGTTCCATGCAGGAAATAATGAACTTTTTGGGTTACCTCTATCTCTTCCTTCCCATCTGCTGAAGTGAAGTTTCCAGCTTCTTTAATAATGGGACTTTCCAGCTATTAAATTTCAAAATTTTAAAAACTTATTTGCTTCAAAAGACACGTAACTTTGTGTTTTACCATTGTTGTTACCCCTTCATTTCTTTTTGCCATTTATCATCCTGTTCTCATTCTTTGTTTATTTGCTTTTTTATTTTCACTACTTTTGTAAACTTGTGTGTCCTGAGGAGGGTGGCTGTCTCCAAGTACACAGTGGGTCTCTTCATTGTGCATCCTTGGTGATAAATGAAATCATGCTTTGACCATGCCACTTTAGAGGGGTTTTCTTGTTTGGAATGAATGCTCATGTCAATAAATAACATCACACTCCTGCTGACTTTGTCCTCTAGTAGATTTCCTATTTGATCACCTGAACATTGCTTATATTTCATCTGAGACCATGTATTAAATTTTAATTTTTTTTCCTGCTGTTCCTTTTACAGGCCAGGAACTTGCAACAGGAACCTACTTGGTGAGATACTTTATTTTTATTTTATAAAGCAGAGCATGCTTAGCTGATAGTGGGATGCAAATCATATAAGCTGAGAAACTGAGCTGCAGACCATGAGTCTGGAAATGTCAGAAATGCAGAAATGTCATTGTTTTGTTTCCTCATTCCCACATAATTCCCTTAATATCTGACCTGGGTCTCTGTCAAGGCAGTGAACCTTTGTCACACTTTGATGGGACTTTGTTCTGAGTCTGCTGGGCCACTCTAAAAAGCTTGGCTTCTCCAAAGAAGCAGGAAGATGATTTTATTTGCTGAGGGTGTGTTGTGTGTCTGTAGCAATGGAGTGTTTAGGTAAGAACAGAAGCCTTTGCTCTTCCAGGATTACTTCATTTCCACATCAGTGGAGCTCCAGGAACAAGTCCACCGTGTTCAAAAGCTTCACCATATGCTGGAAATAATGGTCAGCTGTACAGGCTTGCTGCAGTTCAGACATGAGAACCTCTTCCCTTTGACACAGTAATTATTTCATTTCTACTTTTGCTCTTTAGATGACAATCACTGTAGAGTTTGTTTGGCAGTTTTAAAGAAACACCAGAATGTTGGTGATAGTGAGACAGCAGAAGGAGCAGCTGGATCTTCCTGCCAAATTTTGCTTTGGGACTAAAACTGAAAAGCTAAAACTGAAAACTAAAGGAAATAATAAAATATGAGAGTATAGCTAATTTTGCACAAGGTTTTTGCTCTGTTGTACAAGCATTTCTTTAAAGAAAGTAACCTGATATCTCTTGTAGGATTTGCATGAAGTATTACAAGGAAAACCCTCTGAATGAGAAGCATGTGTTTCAGCTGCCCATCAGGCCAGCTCTTGTGAAGAAATTCTATCAAAAGTAAGAGAAACTTCAGCATTTGCAGCATGAAATTCAGATGTGACTGCATACCTGACTCAATTTTGATGTTTTTTGATTATTCTCTCAGTGATAACCCTGAAGTCTGGAGGGTGGAGATAAGCAGTGGGCATGGACAGAAGGAGGTTAAAACCACGTGGCAAGTCAGCACCACTGCTCCTGTTGAACATGTGGCATCAAACAATTCAGGTGGGGAATGTTAGTGGTGAAATGAAATAATCAAAGCACAAACTTCAAACAAATTCAGTTTTTATCCTGAATTCAGTGGGTCTGAGCTTTTTATTTACTTTTCAGCAAAAGCAAAATGCTATTTTGCCCTCTGCTAAAAGAGTGAGGTGGTATTTACAGAAATAAGGATATTCAGAAAGTTGTGACTTTTTGCCTTCTCACCTTGGCTGAGTTACATTTTTAGAGTTAAAATGACAAAATAGTTCCAAATATGAGAGGATTGATACCCAAAAAATCTTGCAACTTATTTCTAAAATGTTTGCCAATGAATCTGAGAAGAGTTTTGAAGAGAAATTTCCCTGTTGTTAATGCTGGTCTCCAGTCAGAGAAGGTGCAAGGGGGAGAGGATCTGCCTTGCTGCAAGCAAATGCAGAGCAAGTGGAAAAGCATCAGAATGGGGAAGAATTTAGCAGAGACACTGGTACAGAAATTATTTGCCTTTTTAGGATGAGGTTTGATATGAGGGTTTGGTGAATCTTCTCTATTATTACTGATTTTTGTCATGAAGTGCTTCAGTAAAACTGCACTTTGAAAACAGTTCTGGAAGCTGCTCCAAGGACTAATCTCTACCTTCTAACAAGAGTGGCTAATCCCAACTTTTCCCTTTGTCCTTGCAGGTTTCTTGTGTGACTCCACAGTGAATGGAAGCAGTGAAGGAAGGCTGTATTTTATTACCATCACTCAGTGCAGTCAGGTGCAGTTCACTTAAGTTGATGTTACTGAGCAAGCTGGACTGGAAAGGTACAGAAAGGGGGAAAATTCAGTGTTTTCTGTCCCAACAGAACCTTTAGAAACTCTGGGCTTCAAACAGTTCATCTTCACTGATTTATTTGTTTTGTTACACTTGACTGGGACCTCCACAGCCACAATTCACCTGTAGGCACCTCATTTGTTAAAAATGCAGTGCAATTATGACTGTACAGTATAAATATTTTGTAAATATGGTGGCTATTTTTCATATATTTACATGCATTCAACAAAGTTGTGCACTTTGGGGTTTCATATTTTATTTTTTGATCATTAAAAATTCAATCAGACCCTGTTCAAAGTGTGAATTATCTTAACCAACAAACCAAGCAATATTGTTATGTTCTCCTGGGATCGAGTGATGCTTCATCATCCTGAAGGATTTGGAAAGCTCTTCATCCAGGGCCTTGGGATCTTCAGCTGGTTTGGCTTTCTTTGTCCCTGTATTTATATTTTGGAGTATTCTTGAAAATACTTCTCTCTCCTCTTCAAATTATTTTATTCCTTCAATGTGAAGTGAGTTATTTTAACAGTGTTGTCTTCTATGTTTTGCATAATTTTTTTCAAAACAAAATCAGTATAATTGGCTGGACAAAATCATTTAAATATGTTGGCAGTTGCATTTGTTGTGTTGATTAATCAGTGAGGTAACATTTTGGTGGTCTAATTTAAACAATTCCATAATTTTGTACACACTGACTAAATAATCTGAGACAAATATTTTGCATTAAAAACGTAACTATGGGTAAGTAAGAATAAGGAAACCTCCCAATATTAATGCTTTTTAAAGATATAAATTACAGATTATTATTATATATTTTTATAACTTCTGGTTTCAAGCACAGGAAGTTGTATTTCAAGTACAGCCAGCCGAATTGGGGAACCAAGTTTTTATAGTACTTGTTTCTACCTGCAGTAGAAGGGAATTTAAGGTGGAATATTAATTTTGGAAGTACCTGGCTTACTTAAAATTCACATTTTTGAGTGTAATATATTATAATGTTGTACAAGGTAAGTTTAAACTGCAGGGATGTGGTTTAAATCTGATTCAGAAGTTGTCACCTTGGATTACTCACTTCAAACAACTCTTCCCCACACCTAAATAGCAAGGTATATATTATCCTAACTTTTAGACATGAATAAGTTCACATTTAAGCAGTGCTCTTGGGATATTGAAGTCCTTTTATATGTCTTTCTTCAAATAGCAATTACATGATAATCAAAATGCTGTTGATGAACAGACTGAAATCAGAATTTGCAAGCAGCTTTTAATCACTTGACATTTGTACTGGCAAGATTTGAATCACTTTACTCTTAACTGTTTTTCTGACTAACAAAATGTGTAATAGTTTCCAAAATAGTAAGGATTGTAAAATCTCCTACTTAGAATTAGTGGAAAGAGAATGTATTTTGGTAAAAACAAAGAGATTATTTGGGAATTGAATAGAAAAATAATAAAAGCTCTAGATGGATTGGTAAATAATATTTCATTACAGGGGTATAAAAAGAGGCATCTGTTGTAAATTTTAACTACTCAAAGGAGCTGCAGCTTAGTTCTTTTGGCAAATGAGGATGTGTGCAAACATCAGTTTTAGCTGTGGTTTCGAAGGTAGAATATGAGGAGGACAATACTGATGAGAATGCAGAGTGTGAAAACTGTAGGAAGAACAATCTCTGTCACCATTTCCATGTGAGTAATCAGGGAATCTAAAATTTGAGAAACGAGGAATATGTAAGAGATTTAATCCCCTGGAGTACAGTAATACCTAACTTAGAGTTAACATAAAGATTTTTTTGAACATAAAAATGTTAACATTGGCATAAACAGCAAACAAAGCAAATAGAATTTCTTAAGTCTGCCAGAGCTGTGGCAAATCCATGATAGTTTTCCCTCTCTTTTTACTTCTGAAGACATGTCAGTGCTCAAAGGGCTGCAGAAATTGTCCTTGCTGTGAATTAGCTGCAGTGCATTAACAATATTTTACAGGTCCTCTCATATTTATTCCCCTCACCTGAAGGTGAAAGAAAATTGTCAAAGAGAAATCCTTAGGAAGCTTTGGCCTTTTTATGATTGTTCTGTATCTGTTTGAAAAATTAAAAGGGTTTTATTTTGTAGAACTTTATTCCACTGAGAAGCCTGGAAGAGTTCAGTAAATCCATTTCATTCACACTGAGCATGACTTGGAAGTGGAGGCTGAGCAGGAATTAACTTAGGCTGACTTCTTTAGAGGCTTGTAGTGCTTTTGGGGAGCAAATACCTTTTAGCAGCATTCAGAGAGCAATTTAACATCTGAACTTTACAGAATCTGCTTTTGTAGACAAACCAGAGGCATCCTTACCTGCAGCAAGGTGTTGGTGTGTGGCAGAGCAGGTGTCCATGGCCTTGCGGTGCCAGCTCTCCACCTGGGAAGGGTGACACTTCTGTGAGACTGAGCATCCTCCTCACTCCCACAGCTCCCTCCTTGGCCCTACAGTTAACTTGAAACCATTTCATTCTGGCAACACATGAGTTTCTGAAAGTATCTTTGTGGTTTTCATTTTGGGGTATTTCTCAGAGTTAATTGTTTAATAAAATTTCTAGTGGCACATAATACATTCCAGGTTATTTTCCAGTAGGGTAGGACATATGTGGAGCTTTCTGCCTAGGAATCTGACAGCACTGCTAAATAACTTCTGATGGAGAGTTTTTGACTTCATCACTAAGTCTACCTAGAATACTTTAGAAACAGTAATTGAGTCTGTTCCACTTTCAGTATCTAAATATCTCTCTATTAAACAGATCCCTGTTTTACAGAATCAAAGTGTCACTTCTGTACCATATTCATACAAGTTGTTTCCTGAAATTCAATGTGATATTTGCACATAAAGGGAAAAACATCAAAATTAGCAGCAGACATCACCTCTCTTGGATTGGGGAATCCATTTGCACTGATAATCTTTTTATAGTAGTCAACAGATGCCTTTGGGTGCCGTGGTTTGTTCTTGTTTTTGAAATCAATGTGGTAAAGCCCAAATTTTTCAGAGAAGCCTTTGTTCCATTCAAATTTATCCAGCAGTGACCAGGCAGTGTAACCTTTGACATTTACACCATCATTTAGAGCTGGAAACAGAACACAAATCACTAATAAAGGTGAGGTTTGTCCTTCAAATATGGTTCTGTAAATGTTTTGGTTTGGTTTATAGCAGGAAGACATGGGGAGCAGGACAGAAAAAGGAAGTACAAATTAATTCAGATGCTTTGAAATTGCTGTCTTTAGCTTAGAGGTACTAGAACTCTATGGGACTTGGTAATCTCTCTGAGAATGGAAACTGATGATTTATTGAAGTATTAAATCTCAGGTAGGTTATTGTAGTTATTAGTATTGATATGTTTGCTTAGGTTGACATTTTGGTGAAAATTTGAGTCTGGTTTGCTGTCCACTTTGACTTGTGAATAGTTATTTCTCTGTGATTGAAAGGACAAAGTAAAAAAATAAGCAGAAGGTGAAAATACTCCAAAGTCAAATCCTGTAAAGCTGTTTTTGAGTGACCTTTGAGTATCTCATTGATGTATCCCTTCAGGTACTGGATCCTCCACTCGTCACACAGCTGAGAGCACTGCATTGTTTCAGACACTCCATTCTCTGTCACATAAATCAGGGGGTTCCCATACTGGGTCTGCAAACAGAAATGTTTAAATTGCTTCACATAAAATAACTTCAGCAGAATATATGAATTAGCGAAGTGCATGAAAAGCAATTTTCTACATTTACTTACTTTAGTAAGAAAAATGTGTAGTAGGGATTTAAGTTAACTATGGGGCTTATTTTAAAATGACTGAATTCTGTAGTTTTCTGAGCTGAAATTAAGGGTTTTTTGACAAAGAAAATTCCCACTAGGACAAGACCAATAGCTGGAACTGTTGAAAATCTCAGTCTAAACCAGGCATTTTGTTGCTTCCTTTCTAATTAAAGATCTTCTCTACTCACCTTGATGAAGTTGAGCAACCTTCTGAAGCCCCAGGGCACAGAGTAGAGCCACTTAGGGCCTGGAGCTGGCCAGTTGGGGTCCACCAGTTCAGCCAGGTCAGGGTCAGTGTGGTAACTGGACACTTGGAGGAAGGGAAAGCTCTTCTGCAGAACATAACGAGTGGTAAAATGACCAATTCCCAGGAAATCCGAGGTGCCTTTAATATAGGTTTTCTCTTGAACTGAGAAAGTTGGTAATCTTGATGTCCCCAGGCCCTGCTGGGCACTCTTCCTACCTAGCAAAATAATTATAGGAGACAACTTTTGAGGAGCACAGAAATTGGTTTTCTTTATCTCACCAGCAATAAATAAGAATTGTAAAATCCTGGATGGTTTGGGTTGGAATTGACTTTTTAAATCATTACTTCACCCCCTGCCATGGGCAGGGACACCTTCCACTATCCCAGGGTGCTCCCAGCCCCATCCAGCCTGGCCTGGGACACCTCCAGGGGCAGCCCCAGCTTCTCTGGGCACCTGGCTGGGGCCAAGTATGGTTTTCCTGAATTTAGTGTTAATGTTGAGGACACCTGAGCTTAATTGGCTTTTTAAGATGAGATCATCTTTCATCCTTTCGGGTTGGAGAATAAAGCTGGGTACAAGACATGGAGAAACAGTGATTTCAGGTGTCCTGGTGTGTCCCCAAGGTGCTTTAGGAGCTGTGTCCAGCCTGGGGGCCTTTGCTTTGCTGTGTCTCCCCTGTGCCCTCACTTTTAGCTGTGGCCTGGAGTTACTCTCCTGTAATGTGCTGGAAGTGTGGATCTATTCATGTCAGCTACTGGGACTTACCTACGTAATTCTTCATAACCTCTGGGTAGTCCCCTCTGTAAATGGGGTTTGCAAACCATCCCAGGTGGAACTGGATGTACCTCTCAGCAGCATCTCTGTCTGTCTGGCTGTGTGGATCAACAGGTTCCCCCCAGGCACTCGTTAGGGAAATTCCAACCATCCCTTAAAACAAAGGGACAGTTCTGCAGTTCTTGAAGCCCTTAATAGGAACAGCAGCACAATCACAGAATGAATCCTCATTACCTCTCTGCTCCCTGCGCCAGGTGGTGTTGTAGGAGTGCCAAACCTTGGCATGGGTCTGTAAAAATAATGTTACAATAAAATAAATCCTGTGCACGTTTTCATCCCTTATGGCATGGGAAGCTGGTGAGCACTTTCTGCACTGAGGTCTGCCTGAAAATACCACAGAATTTCTTTTGTGTTTATTCCAGAAACTTTAATTTCATGTAAGACATCACAAAAGCCTTTATGCAAGATTCCTTCCCTAAATTCCAGGACATCCACATGGAGCTGACACACAGCCCTCAGGCCAGGGCTCTGTCCCATGGCTCTGCTCTTTGAATGTCTTTCCCTAATTTATTCAGGTAGATGAAAGTTCATTTTTACCAGACACTTCCTGAAGTCACTTGCAACATTCAGGTTCATTTCAACAGGCCAGGATGTTGGTTTCTAGACTAACCTGGATGTTTTCTTTTTCAACCACCTTGAAACAAACTAGAAGAGACATTTATAATATAAGGAAATTCAAATTGTTGCAAGTGTTAAATCAAGCACCAAACAGTGGTAGTGCCTTGGATTCTGCACTGGAGGTTTAAAGCCAGATGATAATCTCAGTGTCCTGCTTGGAAATTACAGGGCTGTGAAACTACATTTCAGTTATATTTCAGTTATATTTCAGTTTAAGGAGTGAAATTTGATAAAAATCCTGAATTGACACACAATTTCAGGCACAATTTCAGGAGGTTTTTACTTTAATGATGTGATGAGCAGCCTTGTAGGCACCGCAGCCGCCAAGCTTCAGTCCTGGCGCGTGCTCTCCTGTTTCATAGCCCTTCTCAGCCACTGCCTGCAAACACACAGAGGCACAGTCAGTCCTGCCCTGGGCTCCAGAGCCAGGGGATGTGCTCCAAACTCTGCATCCTGCTGGGCTGGCCCTCTGCACTCCCCTCTTCCCTTCCTTGGCTCCCATTCCCTGCTTGGTACCCAGCTGTGGCATTGGGAGCAGGGTTACAGGGGTGAGCTGAGGAATGGGGAAGGGTAAATAACAGCTGCCTTTCCCGTTCCTAATTTCTAATTTCAGTCTCTCCAGCTGAGGAGTTTTCAAAATTTTCCTGGAATTTCATGTATTAAAACCCTGCCCTCGTACAAAATCTGCCTGCTGAGATTTTTGGCCACGAAGATTAATGGTTTAAATGTTTCCCCTTCTCTCTCCATTTTTTTCCCCTACTCTCCTCTAGTGTCTCTTGCATAGAATTTTGGGAACAGAACAGTGCAGTGGGAGAGTTTGGAAGGAAAGCATTGATGACTTACCCAAGGATTGCTGAATGTAATCCAGTGTTTCACACGGTCACCAAACTTCTCAAAACACAGATTTGCATAATCGTTAAAATAATTCATCATGCTTATGTTCTGCCAGCCACCATACTTTTCTTGGAGAGCCTTTGGAAATAAGAATTTCAAGATTCAATAATTGTACTTGAAGGTCAGCTGCTGCTTAAAGAGACCTCTATTTCTATTTAATTCTGTTTGTATTTCTGGCTCAGAAAGAGATTTTTCAAAACTTCAATGCACATAAAATCCAAATGAAAAGGAAAAATTTACAAATTCTTAAAAGTATCCAGGCTTCTCTACCTTTTTCAAGTACTCTTAGTTCTTAACCTTAGGAAATTATTTCTATCAGAAGGCTTTATTTGAAGTTTTTCACTAATTTAAATATTGTCCGACCTGTGGCAGATCCCAGTGGTAGAGGCTCACAATAGGGGTGATGTTGTTTTCCAGAAGACTGTTAATTGTGTCATTGTAGAACTGTATTCCCTTCTCATTCAGTTGTTCAGCTGATGGAAAGCACAGACAAGGAATTACCTGCAGTGGTTCCCAAATAACTGGAAGAACAGAAATCTAAAAGTATTAACCAAGGAATTTTACATTACAGTGTTGGGAATTCTGTAATGGTAAAATGCAGACAAACAGAAATCTGTAACAGGAATGTTGAACAACTGTGGGTTACTCAGGAGTAAAATTCCTTACAGATAATATTGGGAAGAATGTGGTGAAATCGTGCTTACCTTTGATGCCTGTGGGCATAATCCTTGGCCATGAGATGGACAAGAGGTAGTGATTCACCTTCAGCTCCTTCAGCAACTGAATGTCATCCTGTGAGAAGAAAATCCAATTAACACATCCTGAGGCCAAGCAGAATAACTTCAGTTCCTCATCTGTCTTAACTAATTCTGAATGCAGAAAATCTATGGAAGATTTGCACAAAAGAGGATTCAGTCTGTTTTTTTCTGATCTTTGAGGTGATGGCTTGTTCTACTTTCCTCTTCAACCACTTTTTTTTGACAGGCCAAAGAAGTCCTGTAATGTTTTGTGCAACTGTGGAGACTGAATGTTTGCACTACGGAAAAATGAGCTGAGGTCTTGCAATACTATTATATTTATATCAGAATTTGTATTAGAAAATAATAGAGGCCTGTAAATCTTGACTTCAAACATTTCAGCTCAGGCTCAAAAACGTAATTACTTGAACTTTCCTTCACTGTCTTATACTGGAATGAGAAAACCCCCTAAATCCCATATGAATGAATGTTTGTTCTTTTGCTAAGAAAATATACATCTTCAGTGTTCAATGAAAGTAGAAATTGGTGGTATCTGTGCCAATGCAAAGAGAATTCTGATGATGAAAGCAAAGAGTGCTCTGATATAAAGAGGACCAGGTAAGTGGACAAATACAAGCATGTTTTAGAAATTATTTCTAAATCCAAATCCAAATAATCTCTGTGTCAATCTCCTGGTGCCACACCCCAGTAGGCTCAGAGCCCCAGCTTCTCCGAGATACTTTTTAAGCTATTCTTTCAAACTTCTGCTGCTTGAGAGCTCAAATGAAACCTCTCGTGCATTTTCCCATTTTAGGAGAGTACGTCATAATTAGTTTCTTTTCTCTTGGTTCTTGCTGAGACCTCTGGTGCTCCCTTGAACTTCATCTATGTAGAGAACCCTCAGTGGAATATAACTTCTATTAAATTGGTTGCAATTCCAATTATGTAACCCTGGCTTCTCACAGTCATTTGGATTCCCCTTGCTGTGTATCTGTCTTTCTCCAGCACAGTAATTCCAAAATTGGTTTTGATGGTATTGGCCTTGGAAACATGTGAACAGAGCTGCATTGATTATTTGTTATCCTTTCAAAAAATGGGCAACATCCAGACTGAATTTTGAAGCCTCTGAAAAATATACGGAAAACTTCATAAATGCACACACATGTGATGGTGTTTGCAGGGGTCTGAGAATGAGGAAACATGAGGATCTGACTCCATGTTTCAGAAGGCTTGATTTATTATTTTATGTTATATATTATATGAAAACGACACTAAAAGAATAGAAGAAAGGATTTCATCAGAAGGCTAGCTAAGAATAGAAAAAGAATTAATAACAAAGGCTTGTGACTGACTGAGACAGTCCAAACAGCTGGACTGTGATTGGCCATTAATTAAAAACAACCACATGAGACCAATCCCAGATCCACTTGTTGCATTCCACAGCAGCAGATAACCATTGTTTACATTTTGTTCCTGAGGCCTCTTGGCTTCTCAGGAGAAAAAATCCTACGGAAAGGATTTTTCAGAAAATATCATGGCTACACACACACATACACAAAAAGTGAATTTTATTTAAAGCTCAAACATGTTTATTGTATTTCTAACTAAGCATTTGGACTTCCTTACAGCATCTAGAATATTTTTTGACACAAAAATCCTGAAAAGCTGACATGTATTTGGGAAACACTGTGGGATTATTGGTTTTATGAGATTATAAAGGAAGAAGATTTTACTGAACTGATTAAAAACATCAGCACTTGGATTCCTAAATTGAATACCTTTAGAGCAGCTGAAGGTGCAGGTGGTTCCCCCGAGCCATACCTTGACTCTGTAGTAGCCATCGCAGGCGGAATCTCCCGTCTCGTTCCTGAGCACCTTCCCCTTGCTGTGGGTGAAGGCATCCCAGATGCTCGGCCCTTTGCCATCCTTGTCCCAGGCCCCCTCGGTCTGGTAGGCAGAACTCCCCACACCCCACAAGAAACCTGGAGGTGAAAAGAGGGGAGTTATTGGAACAGCTTCCTGCTGGTTGGTCTCAGTGCTAAATGCTCATAGGAGAGAGGAACTGGAAGGGAAAGGAGGCACTGCTGGAGAGGCTGAGGTTTCCCGCATTTCAAAATGTGTCTGTGCCTAAATAGGTCTGAAAATGGGGAATAAATGAAGGTGTCCTGTTCTGATGCACTGAAGAAGAAATGGCATCCTTTCATTTATTAAACCTGTAAAATCTGTACTTTACAGTGATGAGGTAGGGCATTGATAGCGTAGAAATGTCTTACTGTAAAAAACAAATTAGGGTTCCACATCATTTCTCCCTGCTGGTTTTCATAGTACTTTTAGCAACTACAAGTTTAGATGTTATGTAAAATATACAGAAACATTCTGGATTTTTTTCCTATTGTTACACAAAAGACTATATCATAAATGACTTGAAAACTTGAGTATGAAAACCAGTCAGTGCCTGTATATTTCTAGCTTTGATTTTGCTTGGATGAAATTTGTTTAAATATGTGTCAAAGAAAGGATAAGGTTCATAAATTCATACTAAGAGTGGATTGGATAATACTGAGCAGCTTGAAACAAACCCAGCACAGTTATTGCACTGATTTCTTAAATAACCTGCATAACAAAGGGTATTTTAGTTTATTTCATTAGTTGTAGGTAATTTGTAAAAAGGGAGAGGAGTTCTCAGGTGTGACTTGTTACACTTGGATATGAGCTGTTATCTGTGAGCCTGTCCCTGTGTTTCCTGTTGGAGCGGATTTATGGAATGCAGGGTCATGTGGATCTCTGTATTCCCAAAGTGCTCTGCATCCTGCAGCCACCTCCATTTCTGTTCCTGCCATTTCCCTGGAAGGACCTGAAAACCTCTGGGTCACTTCCTTGGGCACAGGAGCAGGTCTAGAACATTCCAATCCAGCCGGGTGTGGGCGGTACCAGCTGGGAAGGTGCCGTAGTAGAAGGAGCCTGGGTTGTTCTTGGTCCACGGGAAGTCCTCGGCCACGCTCAGTGCCATCACTGCCACCAGCACAGCCCAGCACCTCGGGGTGTCCCTCCTCATCCTCACCAGCTGGCCCTGCCAGGGAAAACACCAGAGCTCTGTCAGGGCTTGCTGCTCCACAAATCTGGGGGGTCAAAAGGGAAAAGCTGATTCTTTTTCTGCTGGATGGGAACTAATTGAGGGCTGAAAGTTTGGGCTGAGTGGAAGGAGCAGTTAGACTTCTGCAGGGTGGGGAAAATGAGGGAAGATTGATCCCCTTAATCAAAATTATAATTATTAGAAGCCACATATTTCCCCTAATGTTACTTAGCTTTATTCTAAAGGTCTCTTTGTTGGTACCTATTTTGTTCTGAATTTCAAGCTGTCCCACAAATATAAGTAAGTAAAATTCTCTAACCATGACAAAAAGAAAGAATTATACTGGTAGCATCTTCCCACCTGTCATGGCAACAATCCCTCTGGAAGCTGAAAAGGAAAACTAATACTTGCAATTATTGCCATTTTAATTAATTGCAGCTTTTATCATGATGCTGTCCTTTTTATCCAATCCCAGCATCAATTTTAAACTGTGACATCAAGTTAAATTATTAGACACATTTTAGCTGAGTTAAATAAAGTTTCAGAAGGGCTTTTAGAAAAGCAGTTTTCCCCAAATTGATACAGCCCCCAAAGGATGTTTTACATTCCTGAGCATCTGCTGGTAAATCTGAAGGTGGGGTTGGGCCATGAGGAAAAGCAGAACAAATATTTAAAATAATCATGTTTTGCATTGGAGTACCTGAGCTGCTTTGCAGGTTGGCTCCTGACAAAAATGAACCCCCAAATGTGGCAAAAAACAACAGGCAAAGGACTGACCCCCTTTTCAGAAATGTAATAAATGTACAGCCTCAGAGACCTCCCGTTCCTCTGTTTATTAATGATCATCTCCTAATTAACACAGGAACTACACAGCTGGCTTGGGAAAATGGAACCACTTCAGCACTAAAGGCTTTAGTCCTGGATTAAAAATATCTCCACCTCGGCATTCCAAATGGGAGCATTTAGATTACAGGGTTAAAAAAGCTTGTAGCAGCCTATAAGCATTTAAAATCAGGTCTAGATCTCTAGAATTACTTTTATTTTGAATATAAAAGGTTGCAAATACATGTGATTTTAACTTAGACATTGCCAGCAGCTCTGTGGTTTAGTCAGTAAATTTAAATTTAGCAGTGCCCTTCATCCTCTCATTAGCACTGACCAACAGTCCCAGGAAAAGGAGCCAGGAGAGCAGGAAATGTGCAGGGGTCTGTGATGTTTCTGCAGCTCAGGCACTGCCCCAAGGCAGCAGGGCCGTGGGGATTTACAGAGTGCTGCTAGCAGCTAGGAACTCGTTTGGAGTTAGGCATAACAACCAAATCAATATATTTTTCACTTTTGGCTTGATTATTCTTAGTAGTACAATTAGAAATAATTTAAGTACCTCAAGAACAATTAAACACTTCAGGATTTTACAGCACTCTGTATTGAAAAAAATAATCTATGCACAATCTGCTGTGGAATATTCAATCAAACACTTTGCAAATTCATATGTGCATTTTGGAACTCTTCATTGCTCTGGTTTTCTGGCATGTATCTCTACAATCACAGTAGAAGAAACAGCTTTTTAAATAGTACAAAAAGGTTTAATAAGTTCAGACTATAAGGATGGTCCTATAAAACCCATTTTACCCCCTTGCTGTCTGGCAGCTGAGTTCCCTTGTGCCCTGATTGCAGCTGGAGTTATTTCTATTTCCCCCCATCCCTGCCTTACCTGGTGTTCTTCACAACAGATGTGTCCTATCTGGGAGATTCCTCTGAACTGCCACAAACCTACCAGAGCATTCAGAATAAATTTACTTGCCCAGAATAATTGCATGGAATTAATCCAGGCTATCACAAAACCTCGGGAGAAACATCTAGTTGCAAACAGCATTTTGTTCACTTACAGTCACAACAAAAAGGAACAATCCTTTTGTATCCACAGCCAATGCTGCAGGATGAGCTTTAGCTTAACCACAGGAATCTGTTAGCAATGAGGATTTTCCTTTGTAAGCAAAATGAGCTTTGCACTTATCTACACATTCATGCAGGACTGCCTCTTGAACAAGGGGTTTGTAGATATTTTTCATCAGGAATTGCACTGATGGGCCAAGGATGGGTTCAAACAGAAAAGGGAAATTTAGGTGAGATATATGGAAGAAATTCTTTACTGTGAGGGTGGGGAGGCCCTGGCACAGAAGCTGTGGCTGCTCCTGGATCCCTGGCAGTGCCCAAGGCCAGGTTGGATGGGGCTTGGAGCAGCCTGGGACAGTGGAAAGGGGCTCTGTCCATGGCAGGGGTGCAATGGGATGATCTTTAATGTCCCTTCCAACTCAGAGCATTCTGGGATTCTGAATTCTGTGATTTTCTCTTGGTGCAAATGTCTGTGTCCTGGATGGTGTTTGGCAGGGAGAGCTCAGTGACAGATTTGGGGAGGCCAAGGGCTTTGTTTTTAAATGGCATCATTTAAAATCAGATAATTAAGATGCAGGCTTGAAAAATCACATGCTTTTCCTTTTCTTTCTAAAGGAATTCCTTATGGTGATGTCTTTGTGGAAAAAAAAAACAACAACTCTCCAGTCTGGATGTTCAGCTCAAGCTAAAATTAATTTCTTTTACTTCTGGAGTTACATTCAGTCCCTCTCACCCATCATGTCCATTGAAAAGGCACAAAACCAGGTAACCACTGCTGGGCTGAAAATGTGATTTCAGCCACCTCTGCTCACCTGGCTGTCAGGTGAGAAAACCTCTCTGTGCTGAGGGAGAGGGGGCAGAGCCTGAGCCAGGGCAGAGGGAGGCTCTGGGCACCGAGCACAGCAAAGGTGTGGGAGCTTTTCCCACAGCCACCCTGAGGAAAGGCATCTCTGGGCAGGGCAGCAGGAGCAGCTCAGCTCCTTTTGAGGCTGGGGGATTTCCTCCTCCTGCTGTGCGCCTCAGAGCTGCTGGGTGCTCTGGCTGGGTGGCTCCTGCCTGGGACCTGCTCTCCTGGGCTTTGCAGCTGTACAGTTTGTAAACAAACTCCTGGTTATTCCTTTGCTTACCCAGTTTTGTCTTTTTGTGCCTTTTTGTTTTTGTTTTTCCTGAGCAGTGCTGGTGCCCTCGCGTGGCCAATTTCATAGCTGAGAATGTTGCCTGGTAGAGTAAAAAGTAAGTATCAACATTGCAGTTCTTACAGAGCTTCTCAGAAGAGAGATCTCAGAGATATCTCAGAGATCTCAGATGTAAAATTGCACTGAAATGAGAGCAGGAATATCACCAGGAGCTCCTTGTTCAGCCCGCAGGTCTCTCTGTCCACTTGCCTGCCCTCCTGCTCCTCAGGAAGGGACATTTTCAGGGACAGAGGTGATGATCCTTGAAAATCCAGCAGCTTCTGCACACAAAGGGCACTGCTGTTTGCACAGCTTCTGCTGCAGGAGACATGGGTGCTGAGGGCACATTTTTATCACTTTTTTTGGCATTTGGCACATTTTATCTCCTGCAGAACCAGGTAGGGCAGTGAATCAGAGTCACCACAGCCCTGAATGATGCCAGAGGTGTGGTGATTAAGGGTGGGCATTACTCATTCCTTGTTAAATCATAATTGCACCTAAAAATACCTCGAGAACAAAGGCTCTGGCACGCCAGGAGAGGCTGGGAGTGTTCAGAGAGCTGGCAGGGGAGCACACTGACAGCTCACCCCTCTCTCCATGTGAGGAGCTGCATGGATCTCACCCAGGGAGCTTGGATCAGGCCAGGGCTGAGCTCAGAGCTCTGCTCTGCCTGCCTGGTGCCATATTCATCAGCCAGGCTGCTGCTTTAGGGCATCACTGAAGTCACTTGGTGAATTGTCACTGACTCAGTGGTGAGGAGGAGCCAGCCCTTGGTGTGCATGAAAACACAATTCCTTCCAACTGCATTTAACATGGGCTGCCAGGAACATGACACTGTCCCACTCTAAGTTCTGTTTGCATAGGTTTTCTTCTCTTAACATAATCTTTTCCTGTGATGTTGTTTCCCAGTTTCCTGCATAAAACCCCAAATTAAAAAAAAAAAAAAATCATATTTACATTGTGACAGCTTGGTCATTTTTTCCTCTTGGAAAAGTTTTATTAGCAGCAGTTTTTGAACTGTGCCAGAAACACATCAAGGCTATAAAATCTTTTATTGTATTTTATTGGTAAAAAGAATGTTTTTTTAAAAATCTACTCATTGGAGTCTGTCCAAAATTGGCCAGTGAAGTAAAATGCATAAAATAACCTGGAAAGCAACTTCTGCAATGGGCTCATTCCATGAGTGTGAATTCAGGGACTGACTCTGAGGGTGCTTCACTTGTCTCCAGCCTGGAGTGGATCTTCTTCCATAAATGCTGCAGATATTTATGGCTTCTCTTGCTGCAGGATTCTGTGTGAGCACATCACAAAACCTTTGGCACAGAGCCCACTGTGCTTATCCTTCCACTTTATTTTCTATCTGTGCCACTTTGTGTTGCAAAACCTCTTATCTCCAGCTAGACACCAGGGATGGAGCCACCCTAACAGCAAACCCCTAAACCTGCTATTTATTGGATTTCTGCTTTTAGCCCCTGTGTTTTGATGAAAAAGGAGAAGCTGGCTTTCCTAATGCCCTGGCAGCTGTTCAGACAGTGAGACCACATCAGCCTCACACAGTTCTGACCTATCTCCTCAGCTTCCTGATTCTTCATTCTTCTGAGCTACACTCCCTCTCCAACCTTGAATAGGCCTTTTCTGTCTCTGAGAGAAAAATCCTTTCTTATTATACAGCCACCAGAAAACCATGTAATTTTTCCAGTGTGTGGTCTGCTGCAACTACACTGAGATATTGGAGTTTTTTCCAAATCAAAACAAAACCCACTTACAATTGTTCTTGGAACAAGAACACTTGTATAACTGTGCTTGTATTTTTCTGTGTTACAAAATGACTTTCCTCGCATTATATTTGCTGCTTTTGGAAACTTTTTGTCCAAAGCTCAACTGGGTTTATGACCTGGTTTTGTTTTTCAGAGAAAAACATTGGAATCGTGGAAGAATATTGGAAGGAAGAGAAACAAGGATGGTTTGCTTTACTGTGGGGAGCACCAGTCTGGTATCCTGGGAAATCTGTGGGCAGCTTCTGGAGACAGTCTCCATTGCAAGAAAACCTCCAGAGGCTGGGAGATCTTGTGAAAAGAACTGGAATATTGAACTGGGATTCCTGAGAGAAGATGGAGAGGAGTGACTCTGAAACTTACACTACATTTCCTCAGCAGCTCCTGCACTGTTATGAGAGACACTGCTCTCATATTTTATGCCCATTGGGCTCACTAAGGAGCTGCCATCACTAGCCACTGGCTTTATTGGGGTCATTATTTTAAAAAATTAAACTCTTTGAGAACCTGCTACCTCTGTTTTGCAAAGAAGGATTGTAAAGATTGGCAAGAACAAGATAAATCTGCAGAATCTATTCTGGTTGTACTAAAACCTCAAATTTTAAAGGTGTCATTTTCAAACCAGCTCCTAAACTGTAAATTTTTAGTGTTTCTTGGTGTGTGCAGAGAGGTGCAGAGACACTTCCTCCTTTTGTGGAACTCCCAGATGGCCAAAACTCCTGAGACTTGGCACTGATGCAGTCAAAGGTTCACACTGGATTTGGAATGGCCAGGCTCAGTGGTTGGTTAAAAACCCCAGCCATGATATATAATAAATGACAGATGTTACAGATACTCCTGGGTGCAATGAGGAAGGTCACAGAAATTTGCTTCTAAAAATCAATTTTAATTTCTCTTTTCCTGCTGACAGCTTGGTGCTAAGGGTGGCCTCCATTTGATGTGAGCCCTGCAAGCTGCTGCAGGCTACCAGTGATTGGAATTTACTTGGATTAGTCTAATTGCTGCCTCTGCCATCATCTGTTTGCAATCACAAAGAGGAAGCTTCTGAAGCTTGGGAATGAGAGAAAATGAAGTGTCCTGACAACCACAAAACAGCAAGAAAGCTTTTGGAGGTTTTCCCATCACTGTTTGTGAGTAGGAACAAAAAGAAACAGTTATATTTTCTTTCCATGTCCATCTTTACCCTGCACCCATGACATAAATGCATCCAGCACCAAAGAATAGTGGTAATTAGTGAAGGTCCCCAAGCGCTGTCAGTTGATAATGAGTAAGAGTTCATGAATTGTTTTGGAAGGGGTTGAATTAGTTCATTATTGAATTAGTTGAATTAGGTCATTACTAAAAACATACAGTTGTTCTTTCTATGGATATTCAGCTTAGATTATGAAATATCCACATTTAGGACTTCAAATTCAGTTTTAAAACACATTTTATCTGTGGTTTTGCCCCAGAAGGGCCCTTTCTCATGCACCAGACAGGCACAAATTGTCAGGGAGTGGACAGATAAAGCACTTAATTAACTAAAGACATCCAGACTAATTTTGCTTCTGCCCAGGGCTGGAGGTTGAGGCAGGAGAGGAGAGTTTGGAGCCTGGGGACAGCCTGGGCACTGCCAGCCTGGTCTCCAGCCCTTCAGCTGGGAGCAGCTTTGAAAAACACCAAGGAAAGTTCTGCACAGGGCACCAGGGAGCTGCAAACTCTGGTTTCTGCCTAGCCAGGGCAGCTGGGGAAGGGCAGCACAGGGAGCAGAAGGTTCTGTGCAGCCTCAGGAGCTGCCAGGGACAGGAGGGCTTTGCTCACATCAGCACAGCCTGAGAAAAGTCCTTTCTAAACTCTCAGGCTCCTTATTTCCTTAATAAAATTTAAAGTTTCATAGAGAAACTGAATATGAACTGGGATAATCTAAATTCTCTCACAGCTCTCACAGTGGCAGTTGTTTGGTGCCATGGCCTGACCTTCTTGTAGCTTATTTATCAAATCAAACAGACAGAACCAGTGAGAAGAAGCATGAAAAAATCTTTTACTTTTGATTTTTCAGAGATAAATTCAGAGACAAGGCCTCACTAATGCTCCTTAGCAACTTCAGCTCAAATCCAAAACCAAGTGATGCCCCTGGAGATTAAATGTGTTCTTAAAGTGAAATATCTGCCCCAGTGCAGATATTGCACCTTGGTCCATCACAGCCTCCTTATTGTTTTAAAGGTAAATCAGTTTAAAGTGTAGCAAATTACAGCCTGGCTTAGTGAGTGCTGAGAGCCTCTGTCACTTTGCCTTGGGAAGGGTTAAATACAGCCTAAACACAATAATAATAGCAGTATTTTTAATAGAGGAATTTAAGTATTTAAGATGCTGGTAGGGGGAACTTGAGATTGTATTTGTGACCTTTCTTTTTGCTACCTCAAATCAAGAAAGAATCTTAGTCCCAGTCATTCCAATTTGGTATGATCCAACCTGATTTAGCACATTTTTAAAAAGCTAAGCTACATTCTTTAGAATGAATCTTCCCATTATGCCAAAAATACAAATTCCAAAACATATTTGTAATAATAATAATAACAACAATGCTGCAGACATGCCAGGTTTCCAGTCTAGTGGATATAAACTGTTGGCATTGTGCATTTTTCTTTCAGATGGCCTCTGAAGACAGCTGAGGAACAGTGAGAAATAAGAACACAGACCACAAGAAGGAAAAGAGATCCTCAGGGCTGTCAGAACAGTGAGTAAATGTTTTGAAAATGTTTCTAACAAGCACTTTTCTCTGAGCCTGTGCTGTAAAACAAGCAGCCTGACAGGGAATCATGGATTGATTTCCCTGACAGGATGTGCAGGTGGGACTGCAGGCTTATATAAACTTGAAAATTCTATTTATCAAATGGTTTTGTACTTGTGGAAGAACCTGAAGCAACATTTTTTCTACAATGTCTCTAAAGCAAAGTTACTTGATTTGTAACCCAGATCCAAATTCAAAGAGTAAATGTGAATTGACTGTGAGATGAAGGATTGTGTAGTGCCTGAGCTAAAGTCTGTTAAACCTTTGCTGGTGGTGGATTACAGCTGAAAAAGAACATTAGCACTGTTGTGTGCTGCACATTCAAAGGAATTTCAGGGTTTTTGTAATCAAATATGACAACATTTTGGGTTTAGGTGTATTACATAACCACATGCATGTACAGAGGCCTGCAAACAGAGGTAGGAGTAATTCTTTTGCCTTTTAAATTGCAAATTTCATCGTGCACCCTCCAGAATCAAGGGAGCCAGGAATAATTTCACTCCAGCCTTACTTTTCTACATTGCTTTGCTTCAGAACAGGCCTTGCTTGTTTGCCCCATGGTCTTAGAAGGAGGTGCTTTAAACCACAGAGAACAAGGTTTGCAGATGCTGTGGCCACTGCTGAAAGGAAACAGATGCTCTCCCAAAGCCACAGCTCAGGGCACTGCAAGGTTTGGAGCTGTGTCTCACAGAAATGGGGTTTTTGTTACCACTGGTTTGCTAAAACCCAAGAATATATTATACACTGTATTACATTCAGATGATCTCACCCTAAGCAAAACAAGCTTGTGGGACCTCTGATTCTGATTAAGCATTTGGGCTCAAGGGACTGTGCTACCATCCTACCTCACTGGCAGGGGTTTTGTCAGGAGACATTTGTTATGTTTTTGAAGCAAATATTTCTGTGATAAGTGTTATATTAAAACCCACAAGGATGTGAATAATCGTGTTTTCAGTGAAGAGTTTAAATGGCATGCTATAAATAAAGCCAAGGCCACACATTGACTCCAAAAGGTAAAAAAACCCCAACCAGAAATACTGAATAGCTCTGTTCATCCTGCCCACTAAATGGGGTGAGGCCATGGGGAAAAATAGCTTTTAATTGTATCACACAGGAGATGTGAATTAGGAGTGCACATGGCAGCCTTAACTCTGGTTTCCAGCCCTTGAACACTTGACTTTTCAACCTGAACTTAGGTGAGTGGGGAGGTTCTTATTGATTCTGTCAATGCAGCTCAATTCTCCTTGAAAGCATTGGTGATTTCAAATTTATTTTGAAAATAAATTCCATTTCATTTACTCAGTGACAGCTACTGGTTTTTAAGCTGGGCTAGGAATGACAAATTCTCCCAGAAAAGGATGGTTTGCCTTGTTGTGAAATGAGGCTCTCAGTGCCACCTTCACTCCTCTCTGCTCACAAAGCTCCGGGCAGGGCACAAAGCTCAGCGAGGCTCCTGCCAGGAAAGCTGAGCAGCCTCCAGAGCTGTGGAGCTGCAGTGACATCAGCACTCAGCCATTTCCAGTTGGCCTTCCCAGCACATCCAGCAATCAGGGGCTCTGGAGCCAGCACACACTGGCTCTTTATGGCTCCCCACTGGGAGCACGGCTCTGTGACGGACCCACTGCAAGTGCTGGGTCCAAGACACAAACAGGCTCAGTCTGTGCTGAGGGATTTGCCTTCCGAGCCTGGCAGTGACTGTGTCCCTCAGCCAGAGCTTGTGTGGGGAGCAAAGCTGAAATTTATGATCCCTGAGCTCTCTGAGTGCTGGGCATCAGCCTCTGTGCATCTCCCATACCTCTTCTGCCACCTGAAATCCCTCCTGACATTGCTGCTGGTCCTTCCTGAGAAGCTGAACAATTCCTTGTTCTGCTGTATTCCATTTCCCAGTGTGGGGATAATGCTGAGCTCCACTCTGAAGTGCTCTAAGGGCTGGAGATGAAAACAACCTCTGGTGAGGGAGTGTTTTAGCTCTAAAGTATCACTGGTGATTCTCTAGGATGGTTCATTCCTTCAACACCACCTGAAGGAAATCCAGCACTCTGAGCCTTGCTTTACCTGTGGGAAGTAGATGCACTGGGCAGGATAAGAACTGGTTTTGTGCTTTCTTAGTGTGGCAGAAGTGGGGCAGGAACAGAGGAATTCATTGATGTTCTTGAGCCAGAATGTTTTACCTTTCCTCAACTGGTCTTTTTTTTTGGAGAAATGAATTTTCCTCAACCTTCCCCCATCTCCTTACTAATGTCTTTCCATGTAGAAATAATATTTGGGATCTGGGATTGTGCCCTCTGAAGTGGTTTCCATCTTGCTGTCCTCCTAAGAGAATTTAACCTTTATTGAATGGTCGTGTTCAGCTACATATAATTACAAATCCATAAAAAAACAAGTCCCCTTGTATTTGTATACACTGCAGCAAAATGTACCTTTAAGGAGAAAACATTGCTTCAGTGTGACTGTCTGAATTTATTGGCTATTAGAAGCCTTACAGTGTATGGCTCACATTTTAGAACTCTTGATTTCAAGCTTAATGTGGTCAGGAAATATAAAAATACATTTATTTATGTCATCTACTAAAAATCTCAACCTATGTTAGTGCAAGTCGAACCCAATCTGTGTTTATGTTGGAGATGAATGATTGGTTTGTAGCTGCCTGTGTTTCTAGCCAGGCTCAATGGAATGATTCTGCAGCACAACTCTGTGTGTATTTCTTTTTTTTTAACTTCTTTTTATTTACTGCATGTGGCAGCAATTTCCTTCCTCCCAGAACCCACTGCCCAGTTCTCAAGGGCAGTGCAGCTGTCTGATAATAATTATTATTATTATTATTATCAGGCTGTGCACATGGAGTGCTAGGATTTACTGAATTATTCAAGGTTGTCAAAATCCAGGCAAATATTTCATTATCACTGATACCTGTTCACTGTTGCAAGCTTGGATTTGATTTGCTTTCCCCAGTCTTTACAGCTGATATTTGCACAAGCTCTCCTTGTTATTAAACTGCAGGAAATAGATCTGAACAGAATTTCTTCTCAGACAATTGATAATGGGTGTCTGTGTCAGGCTGCAGCAGCTCCCCTGTGGCAGCTCCTTTCCCTGGAGTTCTGGTTTAGTTCCTGGGCTGAAATCCCACAGAGGGGTCTCAGCTGAGCTCCGACATCCCAAGCACCAGGTCTGCTTCCCCTGAGCTGGGACTGCAGAGGGGTTTGCTGACATTTCCTGCAGCAGGCACAGCTGAGAGCAGCTCTGCCATCAGCACCTTTGACCTTTTTGTCCAAATTTCCCATCCTGTGTATGTGCACAATGAATATGAACACAATAATTTCCTTTTAAATGTGAAGGCTCCCTGCTTGAAAACACCAAGTCCAGGCACCTGGGGCTGTTCTGCTCCCTCTGAACAGAACACCCTTGTTGCCTTAACTTTAGTGATTGTAGGATCAAACTCTAAGTTTCAAATTTGTTGAAAGTAAAATTTCTTTTCCCTCTGAAAGTGGGGGCGAATAACCAACTCAGTAAAAAGGGGTAAAGAATACAGAGCAGAAAAAGCCATGAGGTAAAAATCCAGGGAAAGAAAAAAAAAATAGCATTGAATTCTTGCTTGTCAGTCCAGAAGTTTTCCAGAAAATCAGAAGCTGAGGTTGGTGGAAAGGATTGTGGGACTTCTTTGGATAAAAGCAGGAGAAGAATTGAGGAAAAGCTAAATCACTGTGCCTGGAACTTTCATATCTTCCATACCATACTCCAAAATGAGGTTTGGGTCACTCATCCACCTTCCCAGCTACTTGGGAGGAATTCACTCAGGGAGGAAACAATCTTTAAAGTATCCTTGGGTTTCCATGTCTTCTCTACATTGTGTCTCACTTCACACATAAAGACTCTTAAAACAACATTAATGTATATTACAGAGCTGAAAATAATACAAGTGGAGGGTATTTCCTTCACAAGGCTATTTTTAAATTCATGTTAGCACTAATTTAGTTTAAAAAGTCATACCTGCATCTGTCAGTATCAGAGCTCTGCTCATCCTGCATTGTTGTACTTCATTTTTGTTGTAAGATACTCTAAAATTATGGGAGAGCATTGATCATGCCAATATATATTTTTCAATTAAGATATTCTTATGAGTGCCATCACCCAGCAAACAATCCCAGTGCTCTAGAGGGACATTAAATATGTGTAGAGCTCCCAGCCCTTGCAATCCAGTATGAAGGGTTGGGTGATTTTAAAGGAGCTGCTTTGTTTGCTCTAGGAATTCATCCATCTCTGGGGCAGAACTTCCAGTTGTTTTAACAGTGTGTGTCAGGATTAGCAGCCAAGTCCTGAATATTCTCAACTCCTCAGCCAACCCTTAAATGCATATTGTGAAAGAAAAAAAAATAAAAGAGGAAAAACCCCCCACAAAACCAGTGGAGGGTTTGGGAAGGCCTTTTTATGGGTGTGCTTGAAAGAAAATCAGCCAGAAATAATGTCCAGCAAGCAATTCCATGTAGGAAAATGGGACAGTTCTGTAAAACAAGGCTTGAACCCAGCAGCAATGGAGAGTGTGTTGTTCTGCATGGGCTGTCTCTGGATACCCCCTTTATGAAGGTTTTTGTCTTCTGTGAGGATTTCTGTACAGATTTGCCATAGAGTAGCCGAGGTCTCCTGGGCTCCTCTGCCTTGTCCTGCCACAGACATCTCATCCAACAGCCCTGGTTTGGGAAAGGAGCCATGAGGGGAAAAAAAGAACAGGCTCCTTTTGTAGCTAATAACTTCCTTTAATTGGTAATTAAGCTGCCTGCTACTTATAAATGTCAATAAAGGTCAAAATATTTAGAAGCAGAATCGTTTTAGTGGCTTCCCATTTCTCATTGCATAAGCTGCCTGCTCAGACCACACACAGGCACATTTGAAGATGGTTTGGATTTCAGAGCCCTCATCTTCCCACCAAATTCTTCCCTAAAGCAGCCCAGAAGGGCCAGAGCTGCCCCAGTCAATAGCAGGGAGGATGTGAAGGGAGCTGCTGGGTGAGCATTCCTCACATTTTGGAATTGCACCGCGGGCGCTGGGCAGGAGCAGAGGCTGCCCAGATGGTGCTCTCATTTATTCCTGCAGCCGGGGAAAGAAAGGGGCTGCAGCCCATCCATGTGCAAAAGCACTCAGGGAAAGCTGCCTGCTAACACACTAAACACCAACTGCACCTTGGAAACGAGAATTAGTGTAAATCCTGTTGTTTCTGTCGAGCAGGGAAAAATACAGAGGGTTTTGTGGACTTAACATGTACAAACACTTATCCTCACTGCATGGATCTGCTGCCTTTGTGAGCACTCTTCCCACTGAAATTAATCAGTTTACAAGGGGGCAA
Source organism: Ammospiza nelsoni (assembly GCF_027579445.1). Classification (NCBI taxonomy): domain Eukaryota; kingdom Metazoa; phylum Chordata; class Aves; order Passeriformes; family Passerellidae; genus Ammospiza; species Ammospiza nelsoni. The sequence goes on along the minus strand of NC_080646.1, from coordinate 1,932,285 downwards.
GTGAGGGGACATTTGGCTTTGAAGAGTGCAGAGAATGTATTCCCAGAGGGATCTTTGATCTTTTTATGGTGTTTTGTTTCTGAAGTGTGTGTGTGTGTCCTGCAGGGACTTGGCATTTTGGAAATCAGAGCCGTGAGGACTAGACTTTGATATTGCACTGAATATAGCTGGGATAGTAGAATATGAATATGGCCTCCCTTCTAATGCTTTCCCAAAGGATCCTCAAGAAGCTCAGAGCCTAATTTACTATTCCATGAGCTCCCTGTGGAGGACAGGCTGGGGTTTTATGGGAAGACAATGCAGTGGTGCTTTGTTGACTCTGGAGGTGGAGATGAGCTGACCAGGATGTCAGGTAGAGCTGGGAATGGGAAATCTTTCCTTCCAGACTAAACTGGGCATGTTGGTGAGGGTGCCACACACCCCCAGCTCAACTGGATAGGTGGGAGATCTGAAAATGTCCTGGAAGGGGTGATGTCCTCTTGGCACATTGATCCTGCCTGGGAAGTTCCCACTGGAGCCCCCAGGCCAGCCAGGCCCAGCTGTCACTGGATTCCATGGGCTCCTGAGTGTGGAAAATCATTCCAGCCACGTGGAATCTCCAGGTTTCCCGGGCAGGTTTGCTCACTGGCTGCACTCTGTGATCCCTGTTGAGATTCCATGTGGAATCTCCAGGTTTCCCTGGGCAGGTTTGCTCACTGGCTGCACTCTGTGATCCCTGTTGAGATTCCATGTGGAATCTCCAGGTTTCCCTGGGCAGGTTTGCTCACTGGCTGCACTCTGTGATCCCTGGTACTGGGTAACTGATCAAACATTGCTGGTTTTACAAATAAAGGTGCTTTTGCCATAAAAACATCGAGCCAGGGGAGCACGAGGCACTTGTGCTGATGTGACTCCTGTTGCCTTCTTTGCTCCCTGTGTCAGCCCCAGATGTTTTCTGCAAAGATTTGGAGGAAGTGGCTCTGAGAGCAGCTTTGTAGATCCAAGTGGTAGTTTTCAGAAGCCAAAAATGCTCTCTAAAGTCAGGAGATTTTGTTAAAGACCATAAGCTTAAAGCAGATAAGTATGCTTTCAAAATTCATTGTTTCCTGGGTGTTTTAGAGTCATTGGAATATTTGTATCTATTTTCTTCCAAACTTTTATTCTGTAATTGCGATGGAGAGAAGCTTCTTATTAAAAACTCTGAAAACAGAGCACTCTAAAAATTGCTTTTATGATTTCAGAAGCTTCTCATTTGCTAATAATACAAGTAATTATCCTAGAAGAGCAATAGAACTATTTGACCATCATTCCAGAAAAATAATGTATTTTTTGATATTAAAGACACAAACATGAATTAAATAGCATTTTGAGACTTTTGAGATGAAGTTCCTATTGCTTCATCTTTCATAAATCCTCTCATCATTTGACTGGGGATAGTGATGTCTATGTCTCCATCTTAAGAGCCAAAAACGGACAAATGAAGATAAACACTCAAGGAATTTAAGCTTTCATTTTCATCTCACAACTTCTGTAACATGATTAGGGTTTGTCCTGATCCTTCTGCTAAAACTCTTCCCCAGTACCAGGCAGGATTTGTGTCTGGGCCTCCCTGTCTGCCCCAATCCATCCCTCTCCCACATCCTTCAGCTGATGGAATTTGCAGATTATTGGAGAAGGAACAGAGGAATGGGATGGATGACTTATTTATTACATCATGATTCTGTGCATCTTCAGTGGAACTAAAGGAAAAATCAAAAAGAGGGAAAGAAAATGAGTGAAAGATTTAAAACCAAAATATATTTAAAAACAGAGAATGGAAGAAAATAATTCCAAAGGCTGATTATTATGCTAAAATAAATCTATATATTCTCCTGGGATACAGATAAGAAGCAGTGAAAGAGCGGGGAGAAAGGTGGGAAGAGCTGGGCTTTTCCCTGAACCCATCTCCTCATCTCCCTGCAAGTTTTTGTGTGGCTTGGGTGGTGTGGAAATGCCTGTGATCACTCCTTAGGAATCCTTTCCTGTGTTCCTTGGACTCCTCATCCACACAAACAGTAAATCCCTGCTGTCAGTCCTGCACCCCTGTGCTCACAGAGTGCTGAGCACTGACAGCTCCAGCCACCAACAAATGGTGCTGCACATTTTCCTTATGGTTTCCCAGCACTGAGTGTATGATTTAGATCCTTCAGCCTCCCAAGTGCTCCACTGGGTGTCCTTTAATATTGCATTATATTACTCATGATGCATAATCGATTCCACTGCTTCCATTTACTTTAGCAATGATAAATGGCACAAACTGGACGAGAAGTTTATAAATTTTAAGTGCTTTGTAGGCAACAGTTACCCAGAGAAATTTTCAAACTGTTTGTTACTTTGGGTCATGGAAAAATTGCTTCGAGAAGCTTGGTTAATGAGTTTCAAAACAGGGTAAAATGCATGAATTCTTTATGACTAAGAAGCACATTAGTGTCAAGATTTTCCCTTCTGTAGGAATCGTCAATTCTGCACAGTTAATATTTAAAAAGAGTTACAAAAATAGAGCAGAAAAACTCAAGGAACTTGCAATTTAGTTTTTCTCACTGTAATGGCTTCCTAAAATCTGTTCAGCTGCAGGGGCAGGGCTGGAGCATCATGGCCCAGATGATTCCTGTGTATGGAAAGTTGGGGCAGCTGCAGCAACCCATGCCCTGGTCAGAGTGGTGTCACACCAGTCTGTGTCATCCCTCTGCTGTGTTTGGAGTGTCCCAGAGTGGAGTGAGCTGCAGTTTGTGCCCTGTGGTCTGGCAGTGCTGCTTCCCAGGGGTGATTGGGCAGTCTGTGTATTCCTGCTCCCTCTGGCTGTTTGTGGCCATGGATGAGCCACACTGCAGGATGGAAATGGGGCTGCTGGCCTGCTCTCTGTGCTGCTGGAATGGTGAACAGCAGCCAGCAAAGCAGGAGGACAAAGGAAATTGGGAAGGAGTCAAGGAGCATTTACAGAATAGAGCTCTCTCCATTTCCCATAAACAGCGAAGTAGAGCACTCAGTGAGAGGAGGATGGGGTGATGGCTTTACTGCATGGAAATGCTGAACCTTGGGGCATGGAACACAGCCAGAAATGTCCATTCCTATTTAACCCTTGCAGGAGAGGGCACTTGTGTCCTGTCTGACTGTGAGAGCTCACAGTCCCCAAAATTAATCCTGAGGAAATCGGGTCTGCCCAAACCCCAGCAGTGCTTGATAGAGGGGATCATGGCTTTAAACTGCCAGAGGGCAGGGTTAGATGGGATATTGGGCAGGAATTCCTGGCTGTGACAGTAGGCAGGCCCTGGCACAGGTGCCCAGAGCAACTGGGGCTGCCCCTGGATCCCTGCAAATGTCCAAGGATGTTGGATATTGGGGCTTGGAGCAGCCTGGGATGGTGAAACGTGTCCCTGCCATGGGGTGGAACGGGATTATCTCCAATGTCCCTTCCAACCCAAACCATTCCGGAATTCCGGCTCGGAGCGAGGAGCGGTGCCAGGAGCCGGCAGCGACCGCACGATGGCAGCGTGGGATCGGCGCTGCGGCCGCGGGAGCGCCCGGGGGAACCGGGAACCACCGGGATCGGGGATGCGGGACCGGGAACCACCGGGATCGGGGATGGAGTACCGGGAACCACCGGGATCGGGAACCGCCAGGATCGAGGATGCGGGACCGCCCCGAGGGAACCGGGAACACCCGGCATCGGGGATGCGGGACCTTCCCGGGACTGCGGAGGGAACCGGGAGCATCCCGGGAACATCCCGGGCCCGGGGGAGCCGCTGCCCTGCAGCAGCAGCAGCACGACACAAAACGCCGCTGTGCAGGATAATCTTTATCCTTGTGCTCTGCCACTGCAAGCAGCCGCTGCAGCAGGTCAGGGTTATTTTAATCGAGACTTTGACATTTTGCTTTCCCGTGTTTTTGTGGTTTCCCTGCCCCCGCAGCCCAGCCTTTGTGGGGTGGTGGGAGAGGTGGAAGCCCGAGCGGTAAAATGGGAGCTCACAGGAATATCGCAGTTTGCAGAGGCTCCTTTAGTGCACAGCATCCCCAGAGCCGGGCAGGCCGGCAGGGTCCGTCCGGGCTCCAAAGAAATCCTCAAAAAAGAGCCCAGCCTTCAAAGCCGTGCTGTGAAAGCACGTGGGTGATAAGCACTGGGGAGGATCTTTGAAAGTCCATGCAAAAATAATGCAGAACTGCTCATATCAGATCCATCTGGAAAAGCTGCACAAAAACATCCAGCCAGGCTTTCCTCTATTCCTTACAAACTGTGCTTACATTATATACATTGTCCCTATTGTGCATTGTAGGGGATGGTCTCTCTCAAATGCCAGCGTCTTCTGGCTTTCATTTGTTCCCAGACCTCCCACCAAGTGGCTGCTGATTGAAACCCTTTTTACTCTCCTGCCAGGTTTAGCAAAAAGGGCTTGGTGTACTCCGGGCCTTTGATCTGTCTGGGATGAACATTTTCATTGAAAGAGGTGGATGAGTCACTCTGTATTTGACACGGAGCTATCTTGGAATACCTCTGGATTTGCCTTTTCAAGCTCTTTTGTAGGTTTTTTTTTCTTTTTTTCATGTGGCTATAAATATTTTTCTCTGCGAGAAGCATGAAGCTCTTTTTTGGAAATGAAAGAGCCCTATTCCAAATAGGAAAAACACACTTAGCTAAGGTTTGTGCAGTGCATATTTAGTGGTGGAAGGTGCTGTGTTGGCCCTGCCTTGCTTTTCAATACAATATCCTGCAGTGTGAAATGAATGGCTGTATTTAGAGGTATCTGGAAGTGATGACTGATGTTTGGAGAAGTTACAAGGCTTTTCCTTTTCCACATGAACTCTCCAACCTGGCATTTCCACAGCACTGAAATACTTCTGGGGCTGAGATCATCTGATTATTATTTCCTGTGTCATGTGCAGAATTTATTATTTTGTTGAATATTACAAATATATTCTTAAGTTGCCTGAGTTTGGGGTTCTTCTGCAAAGTTCACTGGCATAACAGGGATATTGGACTGGCAAAAATAAGTTTCTCTCCTTGGATATTATTTTGCTGTGATTAATGAATGAAAGTCACAAATGAAGGAGGGGGGAAGGGAGAGTGAAATTCCCTAAAAATGCTATGGAGATATTCTGGAAAATTTAAAATACATATTTTTGCACTAATAACAGCTAAAAGCCAGAAATTTGGACTTTGTATTTGCTTCAGTGTCCAATTTTTTTTCCTCTTTGGGAAAGGTGAACACTTCTGTGCTAATGCAGGATTTTTCCTGGTCACAGCAGAATCAGTGCTGCTACTGGGAATTTGCAGAGGGCAATGGGTTCATTGCCTCAAACATTTTCATCAAGATTTTAAATTTATTTTATACCTCTAAAATCTGAAACAAAACAGACTAAAATCTTAAATTGCCCAAAGAAGTCCCAACCCAGGGTATTCTGTGATTCTATAAAATCCAGTAAAAGCTCTTCAGATAAATTGTGACATTAAAATGCCAATTAAAATGTGTGTGGGGTCCTTGCAAGCATTAAATCAGGATATCAGAAATAGTGAGAGTTATCTCCCATCTCAATGCTGTTATTTTAAATTGAGCTTAATTCTCTAAAAACTGACTCAAATGCCACATAGGTCTCTTGAGCTGCTTTGTGTGTGTTCAGAGCAAGGTCTTTTGGGGCTCTTTTGCTTACAAATAGAGTGGGAGAATAAATAATGAAAAAAAATATTGGCATCTGCATTCTTGCAATTTGTGTATTTGTAACACCACCCATATTTCTTCCTCCCTTGTTTTGGAATATTGCATGGGATGTGGGTCTTCATTAAGGGATATTTTGTCCTTTGGCTTTTTCTGCACATGATTACACAGTAGCCATCCGTTCCCAACATCTGTGTTTATGAAAACCTTTCCAATAAATCTGTGCAGAAGGGAACTGTCCACATTTCCTCCGAGTCCTGCAAAAGATGCTGTTTTTCTTTGTGATGAATTGGTTAAAGATTACCCAGCTGAGATGTTTGGCTTTGAGGTGAATCCTCAGCATTGCTCCAGAAGTGGATTGGAAATGGACCTTGGGCAGGCAGTGCCTCCAGGGCTGTCCAGGACACCGAGTGCAACCCCAAAATCCTCATCCTGGATGGCAAAGCCAGCTCAGAATGCACCAAGGAGAACACCTAAGGAATGATTTGGGCAATCAGTGCAACCTCTAAATTCTCATCCTGGATGGTAAAGCCAGCTCAGGGTGTCCCAAGGAGAACACCTCAGGAATGATCTGGGCAATCAGTGCAACCTCTAAATCCTCATCCTGGATGGCAAAGCCAGCTCAGGATGTCCCAAGGAGAACACCTCAGGAATGATCTGGGCAATCAGCTGGTTTGTCTGTGTGCCACCCTCTGTTCCTGGGGGTGGCTGGTGCAGCTCCCACCCTCCCCACTGGATCAGAACCCCTTGGCACAGACCATCGGTGTGGGATTTTGGCCACATTGCCAGCTCTGTAGCACAGGGCTGTTCTCAGGCAGATTTTTGGCTCCCTGATTGCAGTCACATGAGGGTGCACAGCTCCAGTTGTGGCTGTGGAACAAAAGCCACCAAGTGTCCCAGTGCAGGGAGGGAGCCTGTGAGAGCAGCAGCAGCCAGGCACAGCTGTGTGCTCTTGGCTGGGCAGCTCCAGCTCCTGCTCAGCTCTCACACCCAGCGTGTTTTGGAGCTTTGAGTCTCTCCAGTGAGGGGCGGGCTGGCAGTCAAGCCCTCCCAGGTGATGCCAATCTGGGCAGAATCGTTATTAGTTTATAGGAATCACCTGACAACCATTACAGAGCTAACGAGCTTTGTCAGGGGCAGCAGTAGCTTGGAAATCTTTCTGTGGGTGAAAAGATTTGAGGGAGCTCACCCTGCTCTGGATGTCCCCAAGGCCCAGGAGTTATGGAGACAGCCTGGATAGTGTGTGGATTTTGAAAAGCTTCACCACTCAGCTTTTGATCAGTCAGGTAATGCTGCCTTTAACTCTTGGGGTGCTTGTGCTCTATGGTCTGTGGCACATTTACTGCAGACTAAATTCTCAGCTATCATCAGAACTATTTGTCTGCTCTGCAAAGCTTGCAGAAACAGAGGCTGGTGCCCTGCAAACTTCTAGATTGAGGATTTACCGACTGTTTTTCTTTGAGTAACTTTTGTTAACATTGGCAACAGGGCCTGCGTTAATTTATCTTGGGGCTGGGAGTGTTGAGCAGGTGTGAGGACAGGGGTGTCTGAGGTGGTTTTTTTATTTCTTTCTGTGTCTGTGCTCAGTGGCTTGGCCAGACCCAAGGATGGTGTAGAGGGGCTGGGTTTGGAGTTGAGTAATTTGACCTGAAGAGTTGCACAGAGATTTATGAATCAGGAACTGGTCACTGTTGGATTAAGCTCACTCAGATGGTATTACAGCATAAACCCTGACTCTTTGGGGCTGAGAGCACCTTCAGTTTTTCTAGCTCATACTCACCAAGAGACAAAACCTGAACTACAAACCTGTTTCTGTTCCTGTGTGTTGTCCCTACAACCATCACAGGGCACTGTGGAACCTCAAAAGATATTGAAGAAATTCTTATTGATACTCATTTGCTGGTCCTTGCACAAAGGATTTGTTCTCTGGCAGTCACTTGCCCATCAATAAAACTGCAGTGTTTTGTTTCTAATCCCAGGGAGAGCCAGTTTTCCTGAAATTAAGGCAATGTCTTGCTTTTCTCTGATGTGAAAAATCAGACTTTTGAGGGCAGGATATCATTATCTTCAAATTCCTAGGGCTCCCCTTTTCCTATAAGTAGTCCTGAACTGAAAGCTTCCTGAGCATTAAGAAACAAACATTTTGCTCAGTTTCTCCTCCAAAGTCTCAGCAATTCAGTGGGAAAAAGGCTCAGGCCTTTGTGGAGATGTCGTTATCTGTCAGCTCTCTTTAAATTCCTTTGAGGGATTTTTATAACATTGTTTTTCCTTTCTTCTCATTTGTGTTTTACATACAAGTCCTGGTATTTTGGTTTAGCCCACAAACAACATGAAGCCTTAATTTTTCCTGCCTACTGCAAACCAGACTTTTCTCTAGAATCAATTATCCGGAAGGGAGCTGTGGATGTGAAACCACACCAAAAAGTCTGAAGTCCATACAAAAGTATTGGAGTTTCTTGTAAAAGCCCCTGTTCCTCAGTCTGTGTTGTCTTTGGGCCACCTTGTTTCTCCCAATGGCAGAGGTGCTGCCCATTTTACCACCTTCTTCCTCATGGTGGTTGCTCTGGCAAGCAGGAGATGTATGGTTGCTGTTGAGGAGAAAAGAGCTCTCCACAGCTTCTGTAGAATTTCTTATTTTTATTTATGCCAGGGAAACCCAACCTAGAACTGAGGTTATGACAAACTGCTTGTGTGCAACTCTTCCTTCCAGTGAGCAGTGCACTGAAGCTTGGCTTCTAGGAATAAACTTTTCCAAGCCTGGACTTTGTTTAAAGGAATGAAATTGTTTGTGTGTTGTTGTGGATTTAGCAGGGATGGCTGATGGGACCCTGTGGAAGGCATTCCTTGATCACCCCAGTCTGCAGCCCAGCAGTTTCACCTGAGCTGCCACTGATTGCAGTTTATCAATGCTCAGCCTGTACATCTCTCAGGTGATGGGATCTGCAAGGATGAGGTGACACTGGACAGGATAAACTCCCCCTGGCTTGCCAAAGCTCCCTCAGAAAGAATCCACAGAGACAGCAACAATAAATGGCATTTAGCTCTCTCTGTTGTGCACCAGAGCCATAATGCCCGGTTTATTTCTTATTGTTTGTTTCTTACTAAGCTGCAGGGAGCAGGGAAAATACAGTCAGGAAAAAGTTCAGTCCACAATGCTCTGATATTTGCATTTTCTGCCCCAAAGCATTTGCTGCTGGGAGCCACTGGAGACAGGATGCTGTTCTATACGGACTTCTGATCTGATGCAGGTTGATTGTTTTCCTGCTTTTAAATACTTCAGGGCTGGATTTTGGCCAGATCTCCTGGGGCCTATATGAAGATAACAAATCAAAATGTCTTCCCCAAGGAGCAAACAATTTAAGCACAAGACAAGAAAGACACAGGAACAGAGACAGTCTGGGGAGTATTAAGAACCAAGTTTAAAATTTCCAGCTATTAATGAGAAAGGGTCTTTCATTTTTCATCCAGCTCTGGGGAGGACATCTGAAGAGTTTGGATTTCAGTTTCACGGTCTGGGAAGCCGTGCTGGCAGCATTGTTGTTTATCTCTCCTGAGAAACAGCATGTTTCAAGTTGATTCTCTATCGAATAAAGGTTTAAGAAAAATATTTTGTTTGCTGCTTTCTCAGCTGTGCACAGCATTTGTCTTCATCCTTTGCTGGTATAATATTATAATAGTTTCTTGTAAGTGCTGATCCTTTACTGCTGACAGCTGCTGAGAAATGATGCTGTCATGAATCATGCTTGCAAACACAGTTCTGTGATGTGACCAGTTCTCAGCCCCCATAATTAACAGCCAATTACTTCCTCTCTGAGAAGCCAAAACTCCAACAGATGAAAGAAATAGTGTTGTGGGAGCAGATGTGTTGTATCAGTTCCTGTGTCCTTTGCAAACAGACAAACACTGGCTTACATGGGAGTGCAGCAGTGGCAGTCCCTAAAACCACGCCTGGGTTTGGCCATCTGGTCTGGGAGTGTGAGGAGAGCGAAAGGGAGGAGGAGGAGGAGGAGGAGGAGGAGGAAGGGTCCATCCCCGCTCGGCTGCAGTAACAGCAGGTCACCACTGCGGAGCTCTCTGCCCGTTCCCTGGAGGGCACAGCCCCTGTTTATTAACGGGGCGTGCACGGGGAGGGAGAGCTGAGGATGCCAAATCCCGGCTGGGACGGTGCCAGCCCTGCTCAGCCTTTGTTTAACCAGCACAGCCAAAGCTGAGCCTTCTCCAGCTGCAGTTCGTGTGGCACAAACCAGGGTGGTTCAGGAGGCAGAGCTGGGAATGGGAGCCAGCACCTCCTGAGCAGAGCCTGCAGTCAGTCATTTACTGACTTTTCCTCCTCTTTATTGATTGTTTTATAGCAGAATTTCATTTTTCTTGGTTCACTTGTGCCACCTGTGCAGGACTGATTTCCTGGGAGCGGATTTAAGCCTGTAAGATGTTCCCAAACTTTTTGCTTTCTCTTTCTTCCATCATTTTGCGTGTGCAGTACTTACTGAGCAACTAAATTCTGCATCCTGAAAGGCTGGCTTGGAACAGGTAGAGCAGATTTAACTCTTTCTACTTAAAGAGTTAAATCAGGATTTCAAAAGGAGCCTTTGCTCTGGATGTTTCATTATCAATCCTCCACATAGTCCTTGGTTTTGTTGACATCGCATTCGCTGTCAATAGTCATTAATATCCTGAAATGTATGCAGAGATAATAAGGACCTAAAATTAACTCAAGGGTTCTCTTTTATTTGCTTTATCATAGCTGGTGTAAGGGTGGTGGTGCCACCAACCTCCTTTCCATAAATATGTGGCGGAATTTTAATTAAAACTTTATAATGATCCTCAAATTGTAAGAATAAAAGTGGGTGTGAATGCTGTTGTAGTAAATCTGTGTGCCATGAAAGGAGCATTCTTAAATATTCTGCAGTATTTTTTAGCTCTGGATCTCCTCAAAACTGCTACCAACTGTCTGGTTTGGAGAAAGCTCCTTTCCTGCCTCTGCTGCTCCTATAAAATGTGTTCAGAACATTTACAGGAGGCTGGGGGAGTTAGTATTTCTGTAATTCTCTAAACATTTGAAAATGTAAAATATTTGCAGATGTAGTGCCATATGTAACTCCATAACAAATTTTTATTCCTTGTATACTAAATTTCTGAATAGCAAGAAGTCTCTTGGCTGGCTGCTCCTCAGCTGTGAGACTTTGGGAGATGCTTTTTGGGGATGAGTCATGCAGGCTGTGCTCCCAAGCCAGGCTTCACCACCTCCCGCCCCTCTTTGTTGCTGTTCTCACATCAAGAGCCGTGCAAAGCCAGAGCCTGCTCCTGCCTTTGAGCATCCTGTGCTCAGCTGCCTCTGTGATTCACGCTCTGGGATCAGCCCCACTTCACAATGGATCAAGGAACAGGCTCTCTTGCCTTTTAACCTTCTGTAATTTGTACCAAGGCTTTCCTCTGCAGTTGCAAAATCTGCTTTGCTCACCAGCAAACCCTGTCAGCCTGACCAAAACCGAGTTTCATAATGTGTTATTTGGATTATGAGAGTCTCCTCTCCCCACCACCCCTCCTCCACAGGATTCTAAAAGTTTTGTGGAGTTTAATGTGGCCTCTCCCCCTTTAGAGCTGCATGATGCTAATGAAATAACTCACAGCTCATCAGCCTTATCCGGCTGGGCTTATGGAGCATGTGGCATTCAAACTCAGGCTTTCTGCTCAGCAGAAATCCCCCACATCGAATGAACATATAGAAGAGACAGCAATGCTTTGGATGAATGTGAGAGCCTGAGAAAAACCCCAAAATTGACTGTTCTGGTTAATATGCCTGTAAGGAATGTGATCAACTTCCACAGGGCTCCAGCAGGAGCCAGGCCTGCCTTGTGCTCCTGGGCTACTTCCAAGTGCCATCCCAAACCACTTCCCCTCTGTTTAATATTTATCTTCATCTCCCTGCCACTGGCAGCCCAGGGGAGGAAGCAGCTCATGCTGCCCATGGAGACAGGGACGTGGTGCTGGGTGGCAGAGCTGGCTGTGCCCTGGAGCATGGGGAAAGGGACCCAGACTGGCCATTCCTCCCCATTCCCAGAGTGCCTGGTCCAGGGCAAGAGGAACTTACCAGCCCTTGGTGTCCCTGTCAGCCTCCCAGCTGTGTTGGTATCCCACAGAAGGACAGACCTGCAAGTGCAGTTCTGATTTTGGACATGGCTTTGGGTTTTGTTTCTGCTCGGTCTCAGTTTACAGGAAGAGCTTTTCCAGTCTTTGGTGAGAACTGGACCTCTAAAACCCATTGCTGGGAATGCTGTACCTGCAAAAGTCCCAGAGATTGCCCTGGAGGCTTCACTCACAGCACTGCTGGGGAGAGGGACTCATAAGGCAAAATTGCTGCTTGCAACTTTCTATATCCCATGTCTCTTAAAACCATTGTAATCAGTTTATTTTAGGACAAGCTGTCCAATGACATCCTGGTCATTAAAAAAAAATCAACAGGAAATTCTGAATATGAGTCATGCTTTTGTCTTAGTGTTCTTCAAGGATTTTTGGAATTTATTAAAAAAAAGAAAAAACCCAGAAATCCTTGATGTTGACAGAAACAACCTCAAAGTCCAAGTACTGAGAAGTCCCTTAACAAGGAAAGAATGTCTGTAAACTCCATTATTTACTTGGTGTCAAGTCTTTCTGATTAACCAAAACCCCACGACTCTCCCAAACCCCAGAACTTCCAGGCTCATCCTTGGCTTTTGGGGACAGACCCAGTGTCCTGGATATTTCTCTTCCCCCTGGGAAAGCTGAGTTTAATGCTTTGGTGGTAGGAAGGGTCTGCACTGTGGGACACTGCAGAAATCCCAGATGTTCCTGAATATCAGATGCTTTAGGAACATGCAGGGATTAATCCTGTGCTCCCATCTGGAGCTCACAGGCTCCTCATAAATGCATGGATGTAGCCGCCAGCTCTCTGCATTCCAAGGGCAGCAGCAAACTGTTGTGGAGTGTATGGAAAATGGGAGCACTTTGGGAGGCACTCTGAGACTCTACAGAGGATGGAGAACTCAAGCCAATCCCTGTCACAAGTCTTTTAATAATTGAAGACCAGGAATTATTCTCAATCACATGAAAAAAGCTTATATCAAAGCAGTATTGAAAATTTGTTGTAGGGAGCTGCATAATTTCCCTTGCCCTCTTCATGCCTTTCATGAGGAAGCAGCAGGAATTCTGCAGAGGGATGGAGATGAAACCATCCATCCTCTGGTTGTCCTGAAGTCCTTTGCCAGGAGATTTTAGGGCAGTGCTTGTTCTCAAGAGGGGCATAATCTGTTTTTTGTGTGAGATTAGGCTGCTAAGTGTTCATCTTCAAGTGAAGGACTCATAGCTGATGGAATAAATTTCAAGTAAAGGTGAAGCTTGATTCAGACAGGTGTTGACCAATGCAGAAACACTTTTACCAACCCCAGCCACTGTGGAAAACCCTGTCAGACTCTGGCATTGCAGCACTGCTGTAAGAATAACAAAGAATTGACAAGGAAGATAGCAAGGTGAGCAGTTGGTGGAGTAAGGGAGCTCCTTGGAAGAGGAGCCTCAGGTGGAGGTGGCCGCACGTGTGTCCGTGGCCAAGGTACCAGCAGATGGTGCTCAACAACACGGAATGTTCTCCTCCAGAGCGCCGGAGGGCCGCTGGTTCCAGCCCTGTCCCTCAGCAGCTCTGTCACCCCAGCATGAGAGCTGGAGTCATTGTGCATCCAGGCTTGGAGGGACAAACTCGTGGCGTGGGCAGAGCGCTGGCACAGGAGAGTCCCCAGGCAGTGCCTGAGCACAGCAGTGGGAGCTGGGTGTTGGGTGAGGGATCCCCTTGTCCTGTGGTGACAGGGACACGCCAGGATTGGGGCGCACACCAGGCTCTGCCCTGTGCTCCTGACACCTCTGAAACACCCGGGTCACAGTCACTCCTGTGCTGCTCCTGCCACTCCATTTCTGCCTGGAATCACTGCTGGGACAGGGGAGTCTGGGCAATGTACAGCAGGAAAATCTGTTTGTCAGGGCTTGTTGCTGTTGCTTTGCCATGGGTTGTTTTTTTTTTTTTTAAACCCCTGCTGTACACTTGGAAAAGGGATCCTGTGCCCTGAGTCAAGTGAATTAATGTTTTGTAGGAGGAGGGTGTAATCGTTTATTAGCGTTCTGCTGGACAAAGTTCTTTGTCTTTGGAGATTTGGCCGAGTGCCCAGACTCAGGCAGCCTCTGACTTTTGCTTTAGTCTCGAGATAAACTCTGAATGAAACAGGGCTGGAGCTGCCCCAGCTGACACAGATCCAGGGAGCAAACCCTGTCAGGAGGAAGGGCTCGGAGCAGTGCCAAGCCCAGCAGAGATGGCAGAACCTGTCTCAGATGTTTGGGGTGCTGTGGGATGTGGTCTGAGGGATCTGCTCACAGCCTGAGCCTGGTTCTGGTCAGGTTTGACTCACTGAAGCTGCTCTGCTCGTCCCTGTGACCAGATCTGTTTAGAAGGGTCAGTTTTCTCTCATCTGTCTTTTTAAATTTTTTTTTCCTATGGAGTATTGAATTTACCAGTGCCCAAATATCACAACGTTCCTGGCTGGTTTTCAGCACTTGACTGTGGGCTCTGTTTCCTCTGGACACTCAGCCCACGTCTGACTCGGGCTTTGTTTGAAACACACCGGCAGCTTCAAGGGCAGAGCCTTGAGCCTGAGCGCCGTTAATTCACTCTGAATGTCACTTTGAGCCTTTTCCCAACGTAATCTCTCCAAAGGTTAATCATAAAGTGAAGGAATGTGCTCTGGCTCCTGACACAATGCCTGACAAATATTTTCAGCAGGCCACCGCTAAAGAAACACAGGTGTGGTCTCGCTCTTAATGTCTCTGTGAGAGTGTTGTATCTTTGCAGAAACAAAGATAAATTGAGAGCTTAACCCCTTGGCTTCTTGGCATTTAAAAAAAATTAAACTTCCACTTGTCCTGGTTTTGCTCATCCATAATTCCCCGGGGGAGATCGTGTTTCAGGGGGATGAAATACACTTGATGTCTTTATGAAAAATGCAAACAATGTGTTATTTCTAATGATGCTGGAGGTTTTCTGTGCTGTTGAGTTCAGCAGGATGCTCAGAAGCCCAGTATTTACACAGTGAACTTTAACCGTTTTGGACTTGGAAACAAACAGTTTAAGGAGTTTAAATAATCTTACTGAAATATATTAATGATTTCTGGGATGATTCATTATTTTTTTAGTTAAGTTTTATCTGTCATCCAGCATGCTTTTTTTAAAAATAAATGGAAGAAAAAGGAGTAATTCTGAAATTGTTTCAGTTTTGCTTCAGTACCAAAGGGGACACACAAATCTGCTTTTAGTAACTGGGGACATCTTGGTTTTTCTTTTAAAGTGCCACACTATTTTTTCTTAATATAACTTGTCATTTCCTTCTTTAGAACCTAGAATTAATAGATTTTGTTTTGTTGTGTTTGTTTCCTGAGATAGGATTGTATAGAGGGAAATGGGATGTTTTATGGAAACATAGGAAATCTTTCCAGCTCCTGTCCTGGTCATGAGCACAGCTTTTACTGAATTATGTAATGTTTACTGTGTCTTGCATCCTCAGTCAGGAGTTGATATTGTGCTGTGGGGAGGAATTGCACTGAACTCTGGTGCTTGCACGAGTCATTAGAGAGATGAAAGGAAGCCCAGTGCAGAGTGTAAGGAGGTCTCTCACACAGCAGCTGCTTTCCTTGTGCAAGCAATTTTTGGTTTATCCTTTTAATTGTCACTTGAGGCTGCTCTCAACCCAAGCACGTTCCTACCCTTTCCCTGAACCCTCCCCTTGGAGAGGGATAGAAGGCAGCAAGGAGGACTCTGCTTCTTCCCACCAGAGGCCCCTTGGTGTGGCTCTAGGGGACAACACTTCAAAACCCTTTTCCCCCTAATGTTTCACCTTTGAGGAGATTGCTGTTTGCATTTATGAATCAAAACACTGCTTGAAACCCCTCAGTTGAATTTTGGTCTCTCCACTGCATTTCTCCATGTGTGAGGCAACGTTGGTTGCAGAAAGTTATGGTCTTTTAAAACCTGATCAACACTTTGATCAGGGGCCCAAATTTTCTCAGCTCTTTGGTTTTTATCCTTTCTGTGACTCCATGAGGTCATCTTGTTACTCCCTTATCACAGGTGTGAAAGTAAACCCCAAAAAGAGAGAGAATTGCCCCCATTTCATAGAAAGTCTGTGGCAGGCCAAGAAATGAAATTCAGGTTGCTAAAACACTGAGTTAGAGCCTGACCTCTGGCCCTCCTTCCCCTGGGGAAGGTCCCAGGGAGGGGAGGTCCCTGCTCATGGAGCACTCCCACAAAACCCACCCAGGAATGTGAGTTTTAATGCCATCCTTCAGTCCCTGGACTTTCACTGAGGAATTCCTTCCCCGAGACACACAGTCTGGGCCTGACATGAAAAACTGATTAAAGTAGCTGAAAAAATAGAGCAGTACTTTACAGTTTCCTCAAGGATCAGTTCCATTTTCCAGTGTCTGAAATCTGGTCAAATTAGAATGTTGCCTTTTGGAAGTCTGAGGGGGGAAACCCCCTCCTACTGATAGACACTCCTTCAAGGCATGCTGCAAAGTGACCATTATGATATTTCATTTGTCAGCATGTGCTGCACTCACTTGTTCTGGATCCCTTGGGCAGGCTGCCTTCAAATCAATATTAATTATGGACCACTAGACAGTAGCTAATCTGAAAGGAAGAACAGGTTTCATTTAACAGCTGACTGATGGTTGCTTCTTCCTTGGGGTTTGGTTTAGTTCTGGTTCCTTTTTTTTTCCCCTTTTGAGAAATCTCCTATCACAGTATTGGAGCATTAATTGTGTTTTGCTTTATTTAGTAACATTTTTAAAAAGTATCACTGTGTTTTCCATAAATCTAACATGGAATTCAGAATATCCAGCATGCTCCTGACTGAGATTCTGTAAGATCCATCAGCACAGTTCAGCCCCAGCTCCAATGCCTTCAGAGAGCTCACCCCTGGGTAACATTTTCATTCCTCCTGGCAGCTGTCCAGTGAACAACAGAGGAACCTGACAAAAGTGGCTTTGAAATGTGTGTTTATTGCATTGTCATGATGCCAGAACGAGCAGTTTGTCTGGAATTTGTAAAACTGCTCCTCATACTCGTGTCTGAGGTTCTGCAGAGTGATCTGTGCTCGCTGAGAGCTGGATGGGCTGCCTGAGGCTGACAGCTGATTCCTGACAGGGTTAGATGTGTCCTGCTCCTCCTTCACTGCCAGTGTCAGCTGAGAGACCTGGATTTTAGAAGATTTATTAGCTAGTGTGTCAGTAATCAGTGGAGTGTGGATGTTGGATATAAATTTATTGTTGTGAAATTAGTTATGTAGGAATAACAATCAAATTTACCACAGAATCATTAAGGTTGAAGAAGACCTTTAAGATCATTGGGTCCAACTGTCACCCAGCACCACCCCGATGTCCACCAGAACCAGGTCCTCAAGTGACACATCCACCACATCCCTGGGCAGTTTTTTCCAATGCTTTACTACAGGGCTGGTGATGTAAAAGTGCTCAGGAATTGGAAGAGAAGATTGGGGAGTTCTAAGATCTCCCAGTCCCTTGCCATGGTCACCTACACCAACATCACTCCTGACAGCTGTTTGTCCATTCTCAAACCTCCCATGGTTACAGCTCATGGTCTCCCCAGCTGGATCAAACCAGACTTTCACCCAGTGTCCCCAGGGCTCCAGCAGCTTCCTGGCAGAATTTTATTATCTTTTTTTCTACTTTAGCTCTGTGACTCTGGGGCCAAAACCCATGAGAAGCCTAACTAGTGCTTCTCTTGAGAGAAGAAACATGGAACAATAACTAATTTCCATCTTGCTTCTGATCAGTGCCTCAAATCTGGCACGTGCCTGGCAGCTCATGAAGTTGGAAGTTGTCTCAGTGCAGTTGCAAGTGCTGATATTTAGAATTTTTCTCCCATGAGTCGTTCCTGGATTTGCAAAGAACAAAGTGTTACTTGATCTGGCCAGAGTGTCACTGCTACCCCACATTGCTGCAGCTCTGGTTGCCTCTTAGCCCTGCCCCTGTGCTTTTCCAGCCATGGGTTTTGGGCCTCCTTTTTGGAGATTCCAATATCTATTAATCAACATTCTTGGGTCTTCCTTCATCGCCGTAACCCACTCGAGCCTGAGCAAGAAGAAAACTGCCAACTCTCCCTGTAAACTGAGCCACCAGAGTCCTGAGTAGTGCTGGAATTTTATTTATTGAGCAAAGACTCTTGGATTTCTGGCTTTTGCTTTGGAATGGCAGCCGGGAAACTCAACCCTGCTCGCTGTGTCCCTGGGGAATGGGGCCTGGATTGAGCAGGCAGGGCAGGGGTCAATCTCATGGCAGAGGTGGCCCAACCACAGCTGCTTTTCAACAACTTTTAAAGGAAGGAGGGTCTTCATGGAGCTTAGCACAGAGTCCTCCATGCCAGGGAAGGAACATCTGCTGAAGGAATCATAAGGGATAGACAATCCCTGCTGCTCTCTTCCTTATTCCACAGCAGTTTTGTATCTGTTACCTTTAAATCCTAAAGAAAAACCTTTAAAAAACAATTTCGGTCTTAGGTGAAGGTATGGCAGAAACTCACTTTGATTTTTGGCGCTCCATTTTAGGCAGCAAACTGTAAATACTTTGAAAATCATAACACTTAGGATTGCATCCTAGACACAGTTTGGGAGTGGTGTGGTTTGGGTGTTTTACATGGAATGTCCTGAGCTGAAAGGAACCCACAAGGATTGTCAGGTCCTTAGCCCTGCACAGACACCCCAGGAATCATTTCCTTGCTTGCTTTGCCATCCATGTCCATGGGAACAAGGGTTCTCCCCGATGAGAGACCAGCACTGCCATTATCATATAGATTTCTTTGAAAATTGGGGGGAAATGAAACAATGCAGCAGTGTGAGCACTGAGGAACGCTTATCTTTCCATTCTCAGTGCTTTAGGAAATGTCCCTGGGGAAGCTGTGGGAGGTAGACTCTAAACTCTCCAGACATTTAGATTAGGGAATCTAAGAATTTAGGGAAGTCTGAAATTTTTTTAAAAATTGGAATGGGCATCATGTGCTTCCCATAATCAAGCATATCTAAACATGATTGTGAGTTACTCATTAGGCTATATCAGAAAAACCTTTAAAACTAATCTTTGTTATCATTCTGTGGTCCACTTTCTCATATCTTATGGTCCTTAGTTGAAAACACACACAATTGGGAGCAGAAGTGACTTCCCTTTTTAAAAAGGCTGTTGTAAAAATAAAAGTTCTGTGCTTCCACTTGTACGAGCACAGAAATAAGTACAATTGAAACATAAGAGCAATAAACAAACATTCACAGCTTGTACTTCTCTTTTATTTTTGTTAAAAAAATTTAAAACAAACTAGGCAACATTCCAGGAAATGGTTCTTGGTGTTTCAAATATATTGTTTTAAATTTAGGTGATCCTTCACTTTATTAAGTGGGTGGGGGGATTAAGAAACATTGTTGTACATTACCTGTTTATAAACTCTGCCTCCAGAAATAACTGAGGGGCACAATTCACATCAGCACTATCAGAAAGCAGATCATCTAAATCAAAGTTTAAAGCTGAAATTCTTGTTTACCATTGTAACTTCACCTCATTTACTGTGCTTCTATTCAGATGAAGATGTAAATAAGATACAAAAAAGAAATTGTTGTAGGCCGGATGTGAACTGAGATGCAAAACCCTTTTCCAATGCTTTGTGTCCTGGTTTTGACCTTTGCTTGTGCAAATGCCTGCCTGGATTTGCAGGCACAGTCACTCAAACCTCCCTTGTTGTGTCCTGTACAATTTTTGCTTGGCTCCTCATGGTTGTTGAATATCCAGAGAGCTGTGGCTGTCCCATCCCTGGGAGTGCCCAGGACCAGGTGGGACAGGGCTTGGAGCACCCTGGGATGATGGAAGATGTCCCTGCCCATGGAAGGCTGAGGGGTGGTCTGTAAGGTCCCTTCCAACCCAAGGCAGTCTGGAATTCTGGGAATATCATCAGGATGGCTGAAGCTGAGCCACCTTCTCGGGATGGTGCTCTGGATGATCTCAGAGGTCCCTGGCTCAGCTCCTGTTGGCTTGTGGATTTGGTTGGCTTGGGTTTATGAAGTTGAGTTGCCAATATTGCCCATCCTCCTGAGCTGGAAGCATTCCCTTGCCTTCTCCTGCCTGTTTGTATCCATCTCTTTTCCTGTTCCAAACACAGGCTTTGGAGCCAGAGCTGTCATTTTGAAAAGCACAGTCTCAGTGCCTGGTTTATGACCAGCAGTGCTGTGCATCGTTGAGATGAGTCCCAAGCCTCCCAGATTTGAATGTGCTGGAGAACGTGGGTCTGGGAGAACCCAAAGAGCAAGACATTACAGTCACTGAGGGAGTCAGTCACATAAAAGTACAAACAGCACAAACAGCTCTTGGGTTTCCACACGTTCTTTGCACACCCAGCTGGGCTTGTCCACTCCTCAGGCTGTGGATCTGCACACTTTGCTGGATATTTGCATTCTTTGCATGTTAAAACTCTGGCTTTTTCCTTGAATTCTTCTATTAGCAAAGCATTTTACATTCCTCTGCCATCTGCAGTTTAATATATATTATATATAAATCTGGATTTATGGGAAATGTCTTTACTTATTTTTCAACTTCTTTTGGGACATTTATTGGAGAAGATGCATTTGGCCTGGGAGGCAGGGCTGGGATGCAGGGCAACTGGGGTTTGCTTTCAGGAGAGGAGGTCTCTCTAGAGAAGCAGGATTGTCTCCACTGAAGATTTACTGTCTGGCACAGCCCAGCACAAGCCTCCAAACACTCCAAAAGAGAGCCATAGCAAGACTCCAAGACATAAGGCCACAATTTTCTCCCTTTCTGGGAGAATTTTTAATCTGGGCCAGCACTTCATTTTGGGTTTGGCTCAGCAGTGGAAGTCGAGCTGCTCTCTAATTTCTGGATGTTAGATGGTGACCTGGTTTTTGGATGTTTGCTGTGTGGACATGTTGCTGTAGTTTAACAGGAGGCTGCCAGGGAAAACAAGCAGCAAGGAGACAAAGTCCCTGGGTGAGCCACCCAAATTCCTGGTGCTCTTGGGGACAATGGCAGGACTGGTGGCTTGGAGGAGTCTGGCTCATCCTCAGACTGTATTTGCAGAGCTGCTGTGGGTGAGCAGGAATGGAAGGAATAAAGCAAGTCTGGCCAGATTATAAGGAACTCCCTTTCTGCAGAAATTTGGCACTGTGTGAGAGCCAGGTTACCACACGTGTCACTTGGAATCTTTTGAAGAAACCAATACTGCTGGAACTCTTTAACCTGTTTCAGAGAATACAAGGTAAATGCAATTATTTATTGGCTGTGGAATGCTGCTGGTTTTTGGGTTTACAGATTAATCCCTCCCAGTTCCAAACTGCCTGCAGGACTGAGACACTTGATATAAGCTGATGTGAGAGAGGAATCACCTTGTCCATGTCCAGCCCACCTCTAGGTATCATTTTCCCTCACAGGACACCACCATGTAAAGTGTGAATTAAAAGTAGGTGCTGCAGAGCCTGTTCTAGCCAAGGAACCTCCTGGGAGTACAGAGGATCTGAGTGCCATGGGAACAGGACAGACACTGATGTACGGTTTTCCCAAACGCTGCCCAATTGAGTCAAAGGCTTGGTCTGGTGCCCTTTGGCAGCTGCTGAGGTGGGAGCATGATTTACCCCCTTGCAGTGATACTAAAGCTGTAACCTATATCTACAAATTAAAGTCAAGGATTTATGAACCTTGGAATATTTTACCCAAGCCTCTGAACTGCCAAGTGGAACTATTCTGGGCTGTAGCCCAAAAAATAGTTTACTGAAATTCCACTGCTTTAATGATGACTTTTTTTTTCCTATAGAAAACAATATGAAACATTCTGCCATCCAAACATAATTACATTCTGCATCTGGAATTTGTTGATGTTTTCTTTTGCTGCTCATACACATTCAATTCAATGAAATGGTTGGTGAATGCTGTGTATCCTAAATCGTGGTTGCTGCCGGTGGTTACAGCTCTTGCATTACAAAAGAGAGCTGTTGGATGGTGAATTCCAGTGGCTACTGTGTGGAAGGAGTCCTGTTCTGTCCTTTTTCTCAGAGGGTTTGAAGAAGTAGGTCAGTCAGGCTGCAACATGTCTTGGGAATGAAGGTGAAAGCAGTTGGGTGTGCATCACTCCTCGTGGTCTGTGCCCTGTGTGCACAGCCAGGGCTCCTGCAGCTCTCACTCAGCAGGGATGCTGGGATCACACTGGGAAAGGCTCCTGCATCTGCACTTGACAGAGGCAGGAGTGTGAACCTCATACAAAATGTTTGGGGGTTGCTGTGGCTACTGGGAGAGCAGGGAGATGCCACAGCCCCCAGCCTGCCAGTGCCCTGGGAGAGCCCTGCTGGAGCTGGGCTGGGGAGATTTTATTTCGTGTGTGTTTTATTTCTTTTCTGTTAGCCACAGCCCCAGGCATGTCCAGGAGAAGTGTCCCATGATGATGATGGTGTGGAGCAGGAATTGGGAGATCTTTAGACAATCTGAGCTACAACAAGCCTGATGAGTGAATCTCTGTTCAGCAGTTGGGCTTAGACGGGAGAAAAATGGGAGAGCAAAAGTGATTTGATGGAATTCCAAGGATCCTGCTGGCATGGATTTCAGCAAACCTAAGCTTTCCTTAGCTCTAAAGAGCTCTGCAGCCCTTTAACTATAGTGGAAATCAGACTGGCCTTGGGTAGGATTGTGTGTGAAGGGCATTTTCTCTGGAATGCCTTAATCCGATGTGGCTGAACAGAAGCAGATCCATGAGAGTCAGAAAACCCAGGTTGCTTCCTGCCTTCTGCCCATGCTCTTCAGTGCTTTCAGGGGTTTTTATGTGTGTTTGTGTCTTTCAGCATTTTACAATGAAGATCCCTTTCAACCAGGGCTTTTCTGAAGTGATTTGGCAGAGCTGAGCTCCATACTCCTCACTGTGAGCTGAGGTTCAGCTCTGTCTGTCAGCAGCAGCCACTTCAGCCCGGGCTGAGGATGCAGGCTCTGCAATCCCCCCGGGCTACAGCTGCTAAAGCAAGATGCTGACAGGTGAGGGAGGCACATTGCAATGCCTGGAATGAAACCCAGGGGAGTAAATGGACCTTAAACTTCCTCTGTGCTTTTATGAAACCTGCAGTTGGCTTGGTAATTACCTGTTCAGTGTGTGCTGCCGTGCTGCCCTTCACTTCCAGACACTGAAGTTTAATCAGAGAGACCTGCCCAGGAAAAACATCTTCAAGGAAGCACAGCAGGACTCACAGAAGCAATTCCAGGAAACATTTCAGTAGGGCAGTGCAGTGGTGTTATCACCAGTGTTACCCCAGCAAACTGCCCCTGTTCTGGCAGCCCCTGCACTGGGTGAGGGCTCTCACCCTTCCTTCTCCCACTGGATCCATGGTATCAATCAGGGATCTGTAATCTTGTAAATGAGGCTGGTAGGGCTTGAGAGAAGGGCAGAGGCCTGGATGAGCAGCCCAAATGACACAGCAACCTCACCTGCACCAGCAGTGTCCACAACAAACACCAGTCCGGTAAAAGCTCATCTATCTCTGCAACTTATATCTTGCCCTCTGAGAATACTCCCATCATCTTTTCAGTGATACCCTTGGAGCTCACAAGCATTAATCAAATGCCAGGATGTCACCCTGGCTGGCAAGGAGGGGAATTTAGGAGAATATGAAGCACAAATCCAAGGTAAGTGCTGAGAAAATCCAGTCTCTGCAGTCACAGGTCACTACAGCCTCTCATCTGCTCTGTGAATTTATAAACAACCATTTTAAACCACAGTAACATTTTTTGTGTGGTTTCTCCCATCCTGTTGGAAGGCTGTGCCAGAATCTTTCTGCACCTTTTTCTCATTTCTAGCAGAAATTTATTAAGGGCTGGCTTGTAGCCTCTGCTTGTTGTGCAAATGTTTTCCTTCAGATTGGATGAGCTCTTCCTGCTGATTGCCCTTCTGATTTATCTGCAGAGAGCCCTGGGTGCCTCCTCTCAGCCTCACTTCTGGTGCATCCTAAAGGTGCATCTCTGCAGTGCCTGAGGGAGTGGTGCACAGAATTCCAAGCTACTGGTTCCACGTTGTGGGGAATGTGCTTTGCAGCCAGGTCCAAGAATCTGTCTGTGCTTCCCAGGCTGGGTTTGTGTCCAGGGGAATTCCAGGTGTGCTCCCATTCAGCTTGGACACAGCAGCTGGAGTGAAGGGAAGATGAAAATGTGGAGGCTGTATCCTGAATGTTTTCCTGTCTCATCACCTTGGGTTTGTCAGAGCTTTGCAGCAGATCCTCCCCAGCCCTGCTGCCATTCCGTGTATGATCAGGCAGGAAGGGCTCACCCAGCCCTCAGACTCCAGCAAACCACACACGGCTTGGTGGGATGGAAAACGTGGGAGTTATTAAAGTGCAATCACATCTCTGCCCATGCTGAAATTCGCTCAGCAGACAGGAAGTTTCCAGGAATAATTCAGAGCTCAGTGTGGTGCTTGCCAGGCAGTGTCTGCTAGAGATGGGACAGAGCAGTGCTCACCTTGTCTGTCACTGAGAGATTTTCTGTGTCCTTTACAAGCACTTGACACAGGAACTGTGCTCACAGCAACAATTGCATGGTAATGCAGGTTAATAGGAGTTCATGTGGCTCAGGCTTGAAACACTTAGCTCTCCTTTTCTGTCTGCCTGACAGCTTTATTGCTGCAAATACACCGAGGAGCCAGTTCAATAAGCTGAACACTATCAAAAGATTTTTCTTTATGGTCTTAAGAGGGCTTATCTGTAATTCCTGGCTGCACAGTCTTTGAAAACTATAATGTTACAGACAGTGATTTTTTCCCTTTCTTTTCTTTCTTTTTTTTTTCTTTTTTTTAAACATGTGGTTTATTTTGAAATAAAGACCTTCAGGGTCGTCGTTAACTCTTTTTCTCCCTCAGGTCTTTCAGGGAAACTGCAGATTTGACACAGTTGCTTTATCAGTCTGTGGCAACTTCATTGAATTACTCAATTTGAAAGATTGCCTCCACAGTGCAGAGAGCTTAAATATTTCATAGTGAACTGAAGAAGTTTTGCTGTCCTTCCTTCCACTGAGCACAGTTCTTACCTGGCCAGGGCTGCACTAGTCTGAGATTGCTCAGTCACCTTTCATTGTTACTGTGGTGATTTGCTTGTTCTAACTGAGGATTTGCAGTTTGCATCAGGAAATACTTTAATTCCTGATCCAACCTGCTGCCATCATGCTCCCCTCTGGATCTGGCAATGAGTGGCACACATGGGGCAGGAGGGAGCATCCATGGCAGGGATGGGATTCTGCCACGGAAAACACTGGCTGGCAGCCAAGGAAAGATCCCTGCCCAGAGGCCTTCCCTTCCCTTTATCCTCCCTCTTAGGAAAGGCACAAAGGGGCTGAACTGGTGGGACATGAGCATATCCTACCCATGGGACATGGTGATGTGGCCACACATCCCAGCCCTGCATGGGAACACATCCCCAGCTGCTGCTTTGGGCTCTCACAGGGATGCCTGATGCAGCATCGAGCTGCAGAGGATGAGTCAGGCTGAGTGTGGGCAATGAAACACCTTCCCTGAGGCTGGCAGGAATCCCCAGAGGCAGAGAGGAGCTGCAGGAAGCACCAGCCCTGCTGCCTTTGATCCAGCAAGGGCCACACCTGAGTGTTATTTGCTATTGACACTTTTACCTTCATCTGCAAAGCTTGAAAACTGGTTTTGAAAATGATCCTTCATTGTGTCATGGGTTCCAAAGGAGATGTCTTTGAATCTCAACATCACTTTGTTATGCTTTTACAACTCAAATTTCATCCCTAGAAGAAAAGCAAGGATTGCATGTCATGAGTAACTGCAAAAAGATCTAAGTAGAATAGGAAAAGCCATTGAATTGAGGGCTGACACAACTGGGATGTATGAAGTAGCTGTAGCTGGCAATGGATCTCTAGGTAACCAAGGCACTGGAAATGTTTGATGATCAGTGTGGCCTCTGTGGTTCTGGGCTGTCTGGAGAAAGGTGACTCGGAACTTCTGTGTTCTCACCACCTGAAAACTTCAAAATTCTTCAAGGTGCCCAGGCTGAGCAGTTGGTAACTGAAACGTTTGAAATCAAGCAGTTTCTGTAAAAATGTAGGGTTTGGTTTCACAGAATGGCAGTGCTGATGTCAGAGTGGCTGCTCCAAGGTGAGGGTAAGCAGGAGGAAGGAGAGGTTGCAAACCTGGCTGTACATTTTTCTGCTTCATCTCATTTGAAGGAATATTTCAGATTATTGTCAATGGGGAAGATGCATTTTACACAAAGTCCACGTGGAGTCCAGCTCTGAGGCAGAGGAGGAGGCACTGCCTGAGCCAGGGGTTATGGGGAAACTTGTTCTGACTTTCTGTTCTCACACAATTAAACCTCTGCAAGGGGGAGCAGCTCTCACTGCTGAGAGGGAGATGAGGGGGAGAACAGACTGTTCTGCTCCTGCTTTGTTTCTGGACACCAGAGAAGTGCAGCGTGACCTTAATTATATGAAGTGGGCAGTTTCGACATCTTTTCCAAATTACAGAAATGGAACTCTCAAATCCTTGGAGTATTCATCTCTTTTTAGCTTTGGTGAACTGAGGAACTCCTCACAGAGAGATGCTCCTTCCACATCCTGGGTCTGCATGGGGCTCAGCTGTGTTCCAAATCCATTCTAGTCTTGGAAAACACTTCAAAATAACACTCTGAAATTCTTGGTTTCTTCCTCTTCCAAAAGCAGAGCCATCAGTGCTTACTGAGAACAGGGCTGCAGCCAAATAAATACTGTCTTTCTATACAGTGAGCAAGCCACACTTTTGAGATATGATGTTCCCAGAAATGGTAGCAGGCTTTTCAAATTGAAAACCTCTGGACATTTTATTTATGCTCCTCTGTGAACAAATGCCTCATTTGATTGCTTTTAAATGTTGTGATTCTGGAATGAAAATAGAATACTGGCATTTAATTCTGTATGTGTTATTATTTCAGCTTAGTAGAAGGCTGGAAGATGTTTTTTTAAAAAGACTGGGTTGTTTTAAGATCATTGTAAAGCCAAATGTTTAAATACTGACTGTTTTTACTTACTTCCAATACTCTGCAGTAATTGGTAGAAAGCCTGAATCTTTTTTTCTGTGACTTCTTAAAAAGTTTTTAGTTGACTGAAAAGTTTTTTGTCAAAGGCTTGGCTAACTTGGTGTACAAGACCCTGGTGAAAAATTTCATGCAATCTGGGGTTTCTCTGGTTTGTGGTGTTGCCTCTTCTGATAGTGCAAAATAATCCTGTAGGCAATTTGCTTGCCATGAAGCCATGCAGAAGGAGGATTTGGGGATATTTTGGTTTACATGTCTCATACAGAGGTTAGGAGGAAAGCAAGTAGATGTCAAGCATTGGAATAGAACGCTCTGAAATGAATATTTCTGTGATTTTTGGGAAAACGTATATCTCCACCTGATGTGGAGCAGGTTCTGTCCATGCTTCACATGTGAGCGCTTGTTGTTAGCCAGGACCTTTACCTGGCACCCAGATTTTTGCTCTTCTGTGGACCTGGACTTGTCTGAAAGGACCTTTCAACTATCCAAAGGGCCAGGTTGAACAGTTTTTTCAATTTATCTTTTTTTAAATGCACTGAGAAGTAAAATGATGTTCTCTATCAGGTGAAATGGTCATTATTAGTCTGTGCTAAATTCTGCTGTTGCATGTCTGCAAATAGTTCTGAGGTGGAGTTTTTTTGTCCCTGAGATGGGATTTGCATGATTAGTTGTAGGAAAAACACAGGTATTTACATTCCTATTCCACTTCCAGATCTCCAGCTTGTCCTAAAAATTAAGGGATGTTTTGGTTTTGTTTTTAATAAGTATTTTTATAGTTACCTGAAAAGCCTGAAATGAGGAGCGAGTTAGAAACATCCATCCAATTTTTTCTGTGTGCTGAAAAGAGTTAGAAGCCTTTGAAAAATCTTTGTGCAAAGTTTTTAATTGGCATTTTAAATGTTTATAGCTACTTTACTCATAATTAGTGTCTAAATTTGTCAGCTCATATGGCATAGCTGCAGCTTCTTAGATCAGAAATACTTTCTGTTTTCTCTCCAGCTGGTTTCCTGTAAAGGGCTGAATTATTCTAGCTTTTATGGGTCATTGTTAAACATGGCAGGAAGGGTCATTGTTAAAAATGTTTTCAGAACTTTGATAACCAGTTTATCAACTGATTCACATGTTTAATCAGTTAATAGGTTTTCCTTTTCAGTGCATGGGAATTTCTTTGTTTATCTTAACTGAGTAACTGTTTCTACAGTGGAAAGAACTGTAGTTGACTGATAATCTTTTCAAATATCTGGAGTTTGCTCTTGTGACACAACTTGCCTGGACAGATCCTGCACTGTTACTCCTATGTTTGTGTTTATAGGGAATATTCCATCAGAACAAGGGTTTGCATGAACATGGAAGCCCCAGAGGGTCTTGTATTGTGGGGATACAGGGCATGGAGCAAAAGTCATCAGGCATTTTATGATAAGGGTTTTGAAGGTGTTTGTTTATTAAAGAAAGAGGGACAGGTGCTTTTGAGAAGTGCCAAACATCCGTGGTTCCTCCAATACCTTGTCAAGAAGTTTTTTTGCAACACGCTTTATCAAAAGTGTCACAAGGCATGTGTTCAGCATGAAATACCTCTAAGAATCACCATCCTGTGGCTCTCTGGGCACCTGTCTGGGGGCTGCACCACCTTTCAGCTGGAAAACCTTTTTGCTAATCTCCAATCTGAGCCTGCCAAAGCGCAGTTTTTGATGTTGCCCCTTGTTCCAGCATCTGTCTCAAACAAGAAGTTTGGCTCCGTCATCACTGTAATTTCTCTCCAAGTGAGGGAGTTGTATCTGTCTCCTCTTAGATAACCTGTTATTAAGTCACCATCTCTTCATCAGGCCCAAGAGGCCAAGGCCACCCTCAGATGAAGCCCTCACTTGCTGAGAGCACTCTTGGCTCAAGTTCAGCTTGAGGAAGGTTTTTTTCTGCCATCCCCATTGTAATAAGGCCGTTCTGCTCCTGTGTTTATAAACAAACTCGAGGCCAGGCAGAACTGTAAACTTTAGTTTGCTTTTTTCAGAAAATAAATTCAATTATGTTTGCTTTCTACGTAAAGCGCGACTTGGCATGGAATAGTACACAGCAATAAAGTTGCAAAATTTGAGTTTACATGACATTTATCTGCCTTGAAATTGCAGATATTTGGAGAGCCCTGCAACCCTCAGCTGGGTTCACAGAGGAACTGTGTTCATGGAGTCACAGCAGTTCCTGGGAATTGGCATTTGTCAGCAGCTTGTTCTGTGTATCTGGGATATTTAGATGTATTCATACCTGTTGCTACATGAAGGAAATGTGTTGAGATGAACACAAACCCAAGTAAAACCCAAATGGCTCTGGAAACCCAGACATGGGGGTTTTGTTGGAATGCCCTGGGCTGAGGAAGGCACTGCACACACTGGCTCACATCTCAACTATAAATTCCTCCCACAAACAGAAAAGAGGTCAAATTCTTAGATTAGACATAAAAAAGGAGTTTTTTCAGTGGGGGTGGTAAAACCCTGGCATGAGTTGCCCAGAGGGGTGGTGGATGCCCCTTGCCTGGAAGTGTCCAAGGCCAGGTTGAAATTGGTGGAAAATGCCCCTGCTCATGGCCTGTAAAAGGTGCCTTCCAACTCAAACTGTTCCACGATTCTGTGAAATGAAGTCTATTCTGTCCTGTTGAGAGAGTGCTGGGAATTCTGATAGAGAGCCTTGGTTGGGAAACATGACTGGGCCTGGATATGTCCCAGAAAAAAGTTTCTGGAGCCTGCCAGTCCTGGGTTGTGTTAAACCAAGGCAGGATTGTGCTGCCATCCAAAGTGACTGCTCTGCCACTGATGTGAGAGAGAATGAGCAGGGAGAAGGCTGCAGGGATTTGTTCTTTGCTGTGGCCACCAAAAAGCTGGAGTTTATGGGAGGGAAGCAATGGGATCTTGTGGATGTGGGTGAGAAGAAAGCAGAAGGTTGGGTTAAGGCAGTTGTAAAACGTGTTGATTCAGCCACTGTTTCATATGGAGCATTAATTCAGTGTTTTATTTGATAAGGCAAAAATTCCTGAGCCTCGAGCAGGATATTTAACTGTGAATATTGAAAGCCAGGGATACCAATCCTGCTTATGCTGTTTGAGTAGTTACCTGTTAGAAAAAATATTTTATCAAAAAAGATGCTTATTTTAAAAATACTGCTGTGAAATGTGGGGAAGATAAATGAAGTGTTACATTTGAAACCTTTTTTAAAATTTATTGTCATTTTTCTGTTCTCTTTAACTAAAAAACTCCTCTGTGGAGAGCCAGGAGCAAATATGATCGTCCAATTTGTTGCTGGAGCTTTCTGAAATTTAAACCCAATTCATTAGGTACAACGTAGGTGTAGAGCGTGGGCAGTCATTAGGATTTCAACAGCAAATAATGCAGCCCATGAAACATCAGACTTATTTCCTTCTCATGTAAAACACAGTAATGCGTTTCACCCTGGCTAAATGTGCTCTTGAGCTTTTATGTCAGAGTGAATCATGATCTAACGCTCACCAGATTAAATCTAAACGTTGCAGTATTTCCTTTCTAATTCTGGCTCTTCCCACTAGGATAATATTATTTGTCTCGTCAGTTATGTGCAAGTGTGAATGAGGAGATGGAGTTTGTACATGTGTGCAAACACCCATGGAAGTGTGGCCCGCGGGGCCGGGCCTCCGCGAGCAGAAAAGCCCTCTGGATAATTAGGTAAAACGCATAATAAGATCTATGTCCGCAGGGCCAGCGTGGCCCAGAAGACTTTTATTTGTGTGAATTCCTGGTACAAACGGGAAGGATCTCGCTGCCTCTCCGGGGAGGACCTTTGGGCCCATGCCCGGCGGGCCCCGAGCCGCCGGCGCAGCCGAGCGGGCCCTGAGCGGCTGCGACAGCGCGGCCACCGCGGCCACCTGCGCCCGGCCTCGTTAGGGCCCTCAGCCAAAGCCACCGCCGCAAACGGGCCCAATTAGCAGCCCTGAAAGCCCCTCTCCAGCCAGCCATCACTAACACTCCAGATAAAATTTGACATCTTCCCCCCGCTCCCCCTGCCCCAAACTCCAATTAATTGAAATGGTTTTACTGAGGGAGCGCGGCTCTGCTGAAAAGGCAGAGGACTTTGCTTGGGTAATCAGCTTAAATAGCGGCCCGTTTCCTGCCCTCGCTGCTCCACACTTCCCATTTGGGAGACATAAATACTGGTTTTATTTTAAAATCTTTTTTATCTCAAATTTCCTCCAGTTTTTTGATGGGCCTCGTACACGACTCCGTTTCAAAGGGCAGGATGGTGCAGCCAGTAAAGTGGATGCAGACAGGAACTTTTAAGTTCAATGTTGATTGCCTTTTTTGGAAGGAGGGGGTAATGAGGGGTTTCACATGGAAAAGGTACATCTTCTCTGACAGTCACAAACTGGTGATAATTAGGAAGAAATCCACAGTTTCATTCATTTTTCTACTTTTTAAACACTCCTGCCTAAATGAGCATTTTGAATCTTCTGCTGCAGTAGCTAAGCAATAATTTTTTTGAAGTTAAAAAGAGGTAACAGCTCATTGTGTACATTTTTATAAATAGATTCTCCTGAAGCCATGCCAAGGTCTGGGTCAGCTGTAAGATAAGCTTTGAAATGTCAATATTCTGTAAAGACAGAAGTTGTTAAAGAAGCATCTGTAATTCAGTATAATACATAGTTCAGTTTCTGCCATGGCTGGATTCTTCACTTTTCATTACTCAAGGGAATTGCCATGGAGTGCATGAGCTTTGTGGGGTCAGGGTCTTTGCTCAGGTGAAAGACTTGAGTGTGTTTAATTTTAGAACGGTAAAGTGTGAAAATATTCCTGTGCTTCAAATTATGTGTGCACACCATTTTATTCCTGTATTCACCATGATTTTTTTGTCCATCAGACATAAACTGATGGGGAAATTCTGTTTTCTAGGAGGAGAATTAGGGATCAGTTTGGCATCACTGCTGTTGGGTGTGTTTGTTTCTTTTAAATGGCCAATATTTCTCTAATTTAACATTCTCTCATTTTCTTAACAGGCAGTAGGAGTTGGCCTAGAGGACAAACTGCCCTCCAGCCACAATCCCACCCCATGGCTGATCCAGAGCCTTGGGAATCAGGCACATGGTGACCTCCAGAGATGGCAGCCAGCCGCAAACCCACAGGACCTGCAGTGACAGAGCAGGTCAGTGTATCACCCTCTTCCCACAGCTCTCAGAAATTCCCTCCCACCCTTTTGAGGGATCTGCTCAAACTGTCCCAAGTTTTTACACCAGAGGCTGCAAAGTCACACTGCACAGGAGTCAGAGAATCATTCATGGACTCCACACAGATTTCTGGAGGCAGGTACATGTCACCTGTCAGGGGAGGTTCATCCTCTCTTTAAAGCCCAAGTCAGGACCTGTGTGGCTGCTCTGGGATTTGCATGGATTGGCAGGAATTGTGTTAGGAACATGGTGTGTAGTTGGTAATCTGTGTTCAGGACCCAAATGAGATCTCCTGAGGAGTGCTCAGAAGCTCATCCTATGTCAAGAAGAAATTATCTGCAGGAAAATCAAGCTTTTTATTCCACCTTTTTATTTCAAAAGGAAGGGGCTGGCTGGTGTTGATGTTAATCACATTATTTGACTGGAATTAGCTTTGGGTTTCACATCCAGAATTTCCCATCCAACAGCTGGACCAAGCTCAGCTCTTGCAGGGGCACTAAAATAAATTGACAGACATGCAAGAATTGCATAAGAACTTCCAAACCCTTAGGAAGCTGATAACAGTCAAGCTTTCCTAAGCATGAACATGTTAACAGTAATGGTTGAAGGGTGATTTTTTTCTGGGAGGGAGGTGTCATGTTCTTCATCTCATGGCAGCAAAGTCAGGATCCCTTTCCATCTGTCCAAACCAGAAATGGATAATATCTTTTCCTGACTGGGTTTTAGGGGAAAAGCATGCTGTGTTCCCAGGTGTTTGAGAATTGAAGAATTACCTTTTTTTAATGTATTTTATTGATGTCAGTTTATACATTTATTACCTTTTTTTAATGTTAGCCCTGTGTGTTGCTATTTCTCCAGTGCCAGTTTTCTAGCACAGTTTAATGATGAATCATGAACATTAACTTTATATATGTGTAATGCTTTATATATATACACATATATATTTATATAAAAATCTGGGTGGTGGCAGGGAGAGACGAATTCTGTCTGCTCCATCTTTTGTTTGGATCTAGTTGCCATAGGAACACTAGGATCAATTTTGACAGACTGAAATACTACAAATTACACTGTCAGATGACCTCATTCCAGAGCTGGCACGTTGGATTGCAGCATTGCTGAGAGGAAAAGCGTGAACGCTGCAGGAATTTCTGCTCCATGGAAAAATGTTATTTTTGGATTCTTCAGGAAGGCGTGCACATAAAACCACCGGTTCCCTGGTGAGTGACTGGTCCCTGAGACCAGCACAACTTCCATCTTAATTTTTGGTTGTGGTAGGTGATGTCATATTTGGCCATACAGTTCCTTAAGCTGCAACTGGCATCTCACTGAGAAAGACCTTCATGTTTTCCTGTTAAACACTGAGGTAACTGATTTCTTACAGGAAGACTGACAGAATGAGTCTTTTTTCTTACTTTTTTGGTGTCATCTGCTACCTGTGTGCCTTGGTATTGATGCAGCTGACATTGGTTTTGTGGTTTTTTACCTTCCTGATCAATTAAGAAGTATTGAACTATGCCTTGTGTCTCAAAACTGGTTAATGCTGGAAACAAATGCCCCTTTAATTCCTGAGCAGTGTGTTTTGGGGTGGATTCCCAATTGCAATAGGAGGTCCCTGCTGCATGGGGACAGCTGTGACATCTCAGGATGCTCTGGGTTTTCCTTCCATCCCATTTCCATGCTGATGTGGGCCTTGCAGTTTCACTCAGAGAAATGTCTTGTGCAACTTTATTGCTGTGTAGTAAAATACACATTTAGTCCTGGGTTTTATTTAGACCATTTATATGTTGGTATTATTTGTACACAGGGAGGCAATGTCTGTGAGCTGGCAAACAGTTCAGCCATTCTGTTTTTCTTCTAGTCAAGAATATTACTCTTGCTCTATCTAATCTAGAGTTGTAAATTGCAGCAGAGGTACAAATCCAAAACAAACATTCTGAAGAATTTGAATGGAGTAGAGCCCCAATTTCCATTTCAGTTCTCTCTCTGTTGTCCAATTTGTTAAACACAAGTGGTCCCATGTGCGAGTAGCATGACTGCCAGAAGCACTCTGCAGCCATCTGCTTTTCTGGTAAGTCTTTGATTATTTCTCTGTCCAGTTTTCTATCCAAAATTAGAACTGGCAACTCAATTGGTTGATGAATATTGTATTTTTTATCATTTAACATTTCCAGCTTATGGCTAGGAAATGTCATCAAGGTCATTAAAAGCACCAGAAATGAACTTTCCTTCTCAAGACCAACTTCACCATGGTAGAACTTTTTTACCACATTGTTTCAGCCCTTCAAGAGCAGCAAGAGAATTGAATAGGGAAAGTTTTGCTGTTTAAGGGTAACACCAAACTGGAGGGAAAGGAAAAACAGCCTGGATTAATCTGATGAGCTGTCTTGGACATGAGAAGAGTTGCCAGGCACTGATAGAGGCATTCACATAGAGCTGAACTTAAACCCCAGCTCGGGGACTAGAAAGAACCAGTGGATCTTCAGAGTCTGTGGTTTATTTGGACTGAATTGTGGGGTTTAACACGTTGGAAGTGAAGGGGAAGGTGGCTCTGAAGGGGGCACCCCAGAGGATTCCTGAGTCCTGGTACATGTTGTGGGCGGAGCCCTTCTGCGTTTGTGCACCTTCAAGGTTTCAGTTCACGAGTTGCATCAGTTGACAGAAACTCAAAGGTTTTAGATGCTTAAAGCAGCAATTCTCCTGCAAACCCTGTGAGACAAGCAGAGGGTGAGTGAGAACTCTGGGTCATTGCCCTTGTATTTGCTGCATGAACTCCCTGGAGCATGACACGGGGCTGTTGGATCGGAGCGTGCTGGGTGTGTCTGAGGTGTGAGCCAGAGGAGGCAGAAATGGATGAGCCCTGTAGTACAAACTTGGCCACTGAGATTGCATGGGAAACAGTAACTGAGTATTCATTTGGTTGGTTTTTTTCCTCTTTTAAAATAAATTGCATCAGAAATTTGGTCTGATCCAGCTGCATCTTGGGAAGTGCAGCAGGTTTGCAGGACAGTGGTTGAAATCTCATGTGCCACATGGAGAGGTTTGGTGTTTCCAGCACCACCTCGAACTGCAGATGAGGTGGGTGAGGAAGGGCAGGGCTCTTGGGTGCAAGCTCACCTTGTGAAATGTGCCCTATTCTGGTGTCATTGATGGGGAAGGTGGCTGGTCCTAACACAACCTCAATCCATACATTCGTCCTTGGCATTTTCTGACTGTGTAGACAACATCAAAATGTTTCTTTCAAACCTAAAGATCTCTGGAAACTGAACTCCCTTTGCATTTCCAGGACTTCCCTCAGACTGGGTGGCAGACATTGGTTTCTGTGGCAGTGTTATGCAGAAAATCAGAAGCTCACCAGACTCTGGTGCTTTCAGGGCTGCTGTTGAGGGTGGGCAGCTCTGGCTGGGCTGCAGCTCTCCATGCTCGGGCAGCTGATGGCCAGAGTGACAGGGAAGGGCAGGCACTGTCCAAATACACAAAGACTCAACACATTAAAAATATTGTTGTTTTAAATTATAATGGAGGAGAGGAATCATTTAGCAAGCGGGAATGTGGTGGGAGCCAGCCAGGCTGGGCTTTGCTAATATCTGAATTAGGCTGTTTAAAAATGTTCTAAATCCACCAGAAGGTCCTGAAAGTTCAGCTCTCCCCAGTTTAACTTAGTGGTGACAGGATTGGGCCCTCTATTACTTTTTTATGTGGTGTTAAAAATGACTCTCCCATATTTCCAAAGCCATTCTTGAATATTTTCAAAGCACATTGTGAAATCATTGTGTGCATTACTTGTCCATATGTACAGTAGGGTAATACAATATTTGGGCTTTTCCCTTTTGTTTGGCTTCCGCAAAAGAAAGACAAACTAAAAATCTTTCCTCCTCTCCCCATTTGATTTTTTTCCAGGTAGAATGATGGCAGACATGCTCAGCTCAGTTCTATATAACATACTGCTTACTGGAATAACCAATTTAGTTCTCTGCCCTTTTACTGTAAACTTGGGGGGTTTTAAAATGTATTTGTGATTTCCTTTGAACCATTTATAAACAGGTTAGAAATACCATTTCACCACTCTATTAATAATCAGGGCTCTTTATATGGGTTCTTTAGGAACAAACTATGATAAACAAACACCTCCAAACTCTTCCTGCTGCACAAATATTCACTGCATTGTTTGGTATTCCTTAGAGCATTCTGCCTTTGGTCAAAATGTTATAGTCAGGGATTCAACTGGTAATTGTTATTTCCAGGAAGATTTTTGTTGTATTGTTCTTTTAGAGTACAAAAAGAAGTAATTTTTGCAACAGCATTCATGTTGCATGAAAATAAAAAAAACAACTTTAAATATTTTTGGACAATTGTGAGAGTTGGGATGTTGGTGCCAGATGCAGAAGGCTGCAAGGTTTGCCTGCTCTGCCTGAGTGCAGAGAGGGGTGGTGTCACCCAAGACAGGATCTCCCAGGGCTGGAGGAGTTCAGCAGCAATGAACATTTTCTTAGTGCTTTCTTCTCTTTAAATGTAAAATTCAGGCACCAACTTCTCAGCTGTGATAACCTTTTCATGAACTGTCCTGGCTCTTAGGCTTTCACCTGTTAAAATAAATGGCATTTATTAAAAAACCCCAGTCACAATAACACCAAACCTGTATTTTTTTAGGGTATAAATCTCCCACTTCAATTGCAGGAGCCTGTCAGTGAATTTCTGACACCAAGTTATGTTATTTAATGAGTGCTATTAGGTAGTTCTGTCACTTAATAGGATTGAGCGTTGGAAATGCCATGTAATATCACTTCACTGGAGAAAAAATCAACAAACAGACCTCACTAAAAACCTTGTGCTGCCTTTGAAGTCGGTCAGAGCTGCTGTCACTTCAGAGGGAACCCGCAGGGCTGTTTTCACTCCCATCTTAGGGGAGGCAACAGTTATTCTTGGCAATTTACAGTAGGGGCACTCAGAGCAATCTCCCACCATCTGACTGGGAGTGAGGAAACAGAATAGTTATGGCAAAAAAGGGCCTTTGCAGGCTCCTGTCCATAATTATCATCTCCTTCTAGGAAATGGGAGTATGGGCTCTGCCAGGAAAAGTGCTAATGGCCATTATTGTCCCAGGTTGTCATTTGCACTCAGGTGCCACCTAGAGTCCCTGGGTGAGGTCTGGGCTGCCTCGTGTCCCATGGGATTAGGGGGAGCTGGTTTTGCCCTGACAGCTTGGTGGTCCTGGAGTCACCTGTGTCCCCCGTGTCCCTATGGCTGCCCTCTGAGCTCAGGCTGCATCTTTATGGGAAGAAGGTGTGCAAGAAAGTGACAACAGCCAGGAGAAAGCAAGATGGAGACTTGGCAGCTCAAATTCTGGTTTAGGTATTATTTTGCAACTTAAATCCATCAGATTTTTATCTCCTGGTGTTTTCCCCTGTAAGGAAAAAAGGCTTTTTTTCCAGAGAGGATTCCCCACCTCACTGGGAGAGCAGACACCAACTACAGGTACTGAGGAGAGAGGAGGGAGGAAATGTCCTGCCCTTGGAGCCTGGGCTGAGCGTGGTTGGTGGCACTCTCTTCATCCAGAAAGTCAAACCCTCCCTTTGATGCTGGTGAACAAAGTGTAGCAAAGGAACTAAAATCCCTCTGCAGCAGCTGAGCAACTGAAGTCGGTTAAAATCAGAAAGATTAGATTCCCTGGGAAAGTTTAATGGAAAAAGGTGTTCTGCCTTTCCTATTGGTTTCATTTGGAAGTCCCTGTGAGGGTTCTGGGGTTAAACATGCTGTCAGTACCTTCATGAGGAGTCCCACAGGTCTTCAGATCTTTCCTAAACTGGGCTTCCTGTGTTTGCAGGCTGTGAGCTGCTGACTGGTGCAGAGGATGACTTTGTGTTCCACAAATTCTGAATTCCTCAAGGCTACAGCCCTGTGTTCACTCACAGGATGCAATCTGTACCTTCTGGAGCCTGTGTGCAATAGCAAATAAAATCCCAAACCATTTGGAATAAGGGGAGCTACAACATTATATCCAAACCAGTTGTACTGGTTTGCTTCTGTAAATCTACCAGACTGTGGGGAGAAATGAAAAATGCTGGATAAATGGTGAAATATGTGTAATAAAATAACAATTAAAGACATCAAAACTTTTTAAAGGCATGGCTGTGGAGGGCCAATAGAAGGACCCTGTGCTGGTACTGGAGACAAGGAACATTCCAGCAGTGAAATACAGCTGCCCTGACATCCCTGACACAAGTCCCTCTCACCTCAGGGCAGTCAGGATTCCATCACAAATCCCACTGAGCCCATTTCAGCCCCCACAGGCTCTGTGCAGTGGAGTGAGAAGGTCCTGCACAATGGATGCAGTGTTTCCAGAGGGATCTGGAAGCTGGAAGTTGATGTTCTTTGGTCCTAAGCTGTACTTCAGGGGTTGAGATACACTCCACTTCTTCCTGTAACAAATCAGATTTGTCACTACTTGAAAAAGTGCTGATAGAGACCTAGGGAGAAGTTAAACCCTCTACAAAACTTCATGAAATAATACCAATGGCAATGTTTAAAAAGTGAATTAGGCTGCAATATCCTTATTTTTTCCCTTATTTCAACTGTTTTCCTGCATGTGGCAGGTTTTGGCAATAAACCTGGATCTGGGAATTGAGGCTCTTTCAAAGACAGGACTTTTTACATTTCATTTTAGATGCTTCAGTTTTGCAGAACTATTCCAATTTCTGTGGAGCTGTTAATTAGTAGGTGTCCAGTTCCAAGTGGTTCCAAGTGGGATTTGTGATTGAGGAGAAAGTGGGTTAGGCAAAAAATGGATTTGTCAGTATTAAGTTTGTGCTCTATTGCAGCTGAAGACAGGCTGCGTAAAACTTGTCCTGTGGGTCAAAATAATGTGTGTGTGGAGGGAGGGAAGTGAAATCCCAGGGTCTGAGCCCTCAGCATAAAGAAGGTTTATTAAGTGCAGATCTTTTTTTGGACCTGGACACTGGGATCTAAATAGAAAGTGCCCAGCTAAGCTCAGTAAAATCCTGCTGGGATAGGTCATTTTTGGAATAATCCAAACATGACTTGGGCCAGCTCTTTCTGTTCAGGAAGCTGCCCAGGTCCCTGGTTTAAACCAGACCCTTTTTAAAGGGATTTTCTGTGTAAAAGCATTGCCACATGCAACCTCTGTATGAAATCATTGGATAAATAGCTTTACTGTAGGGATATCCAGGTTGAGCATACATCTATTCCCTCTGATTAATTTATTTTTGCATTCATGGAATGCAGAAATGC
Source organism: Ammospiza nelsoni (assembly GCF_027579445.1). Classification (NCBI taxonomy): domain Eukaryota; kingdom Metazoa; phylum Chordata; class Aves; order Passeriformes; family Passerellidae; genus Ammospiza; species Ammospiza nelsoni. The sequence continues at coordinate 1,893,064 of NC_080646.1, read as the reverse complement.
ATTTCACACCCCTGAAATCTTGAGGGCAAACAGTTTCCCATTGGGAGATGTTTCTGCAAAGAGTGAGATGGGAAATGAGTGAAGGGCGATGTTTGTGTTGCCTCAGGGGCAGCTGCTCAGCTGGACTGACAGAGTTAACACTCATCACATCACCCCAGAGCCAGCACAAGCCTTCTGCCTCCTTAGACATTGGCCATTAATATTTTGACACATATTTTGGTTCTTTCATCTCAGAAAGCAATTACTGTGTCCAGTAAATCAAAACCACAACCGTGCGAGGCCTCACCCTGACGGGACCACCTTGCTAAAACAACACTTAATGTGATTCTAATTATGAACCGTGTGTTGATAAGGAGCTGAGATCTCGGTGTCCCTTGTGAAATGTCATCCTTGTGGCTCAGAGGCTCTGAGCCCGTGTCCAGGGTGTCCTTGTGGGGCGGGAGGGATTCCCCTCCTGCTGGGAGAGGCACGGGGCAGTGCCGCTGTGCCTGAGTGCTGCCAAGCCTTTGTTCCCTGCTTCACCCTGGAAAACCATTCATGAGGTTTAAACAGGACTTTTAAAGCACAGCATGAGCTGATACAGCACAGTGAACCAATGGGAATCTGAGAGAAAGAATACAGGAGTCTTCTGTAGAACACTCCTGAACAACAACAATCATCTTCTTTTGAATCCCCACATTTCTTATGTAAATCCATTTCTCTTTTGGAATATTCTCTTTCTTAAAAAGATGTATTGCTTTGGAGAAATGCCCATAGTGCAGTTTGTGGTGGTGGTGTGTCCAGAAGAAGTTCCCAAAAGCAAGTGAGGCTGCTGTTAGGTGTCACTTCATCTTGAAATAACTATCTGCTGTTGGCACAACAGAAATTCCATCCCACTCTCCTCATCTTCCAGATGTTTGCTGCTGCTGCCTCCCTTGCTCCAGCATCAGGGCAATAACTTGGACCAGAAAATGGATCCAGCTAAGAACTAGCTAGACTATAAATAAATCAATAAATAAGTCCCCACATTGGCTTTAGGCCAGGCTGGAGTGCCTCTGTCCTTGCAGCAGGACAGAACCTTTAAAATTTGCCCACAAAGATCCGGGTGGGAGCCATGCTAAGGAAGGGGAGGAGATTTCCCAGGTGGGAAATGCTAAGGAATCTCCAGGTGGGATCCATGCTAAGGAATGAATCCCTGGAAGTTTGACTCCTATCCCAAAGGAGCTGCTCCTGGCCAAGGCTGGTGGCCACAGCCACTCACCAGAGCGGTTCCTCCACGCGGGAGCTGCCCTACATTAGCATTTTTTCCATGGGCTGAGGCTGGCAGAGACAGGTTCCTTCACATTCTCCTGGATGTGCATGAGAACAGCCTCCAGGAAGAGCTGGAGACTCCAGAGGCTCCACGAGGAGCAGCTCTGGAGTGGGAGCCCCGAGGAGCTGCTCCTGAGGCTCTGGCTGCTGTCCCAGCTCTCAGGAGCTCCAGTTCTTGGGATGCTCCTGTGCAGAGCCTGCAGGTGATTTACAGCTCCTCTGTTGGGAAACAGCTCTTCTGTAAATGGGGTTTCCTAGATAACCAGGAAATTTTGGAGTCTTCTGGGACTCCTGGGTTGAAAGACTTTAGATGTTTATTTATTTTTCCATTTGAAGCAATGCTCCTCCTACTTGTATCCTAAATAGGAAGTATTTCTGTTTTAGAAGACTTTTTTTTCATATATTCTGTAGAAAAGAAACACAAGGGTGAATTTGGTTCTCCATCTCCTCCCTGGCCATCAGTACATCCATATTAAGGACTGGTGTGGATTTTAGAAGATACATGACTGATTTTTTCAGTTCTGTTATAAGAGGGAGGTTCTGGTTTCTCCAAATCCAGCTGTGACATGGGGTGGGGATGGCTGGTAGTGAGACCCTGAGCAGAGCAGAGTTTTCCTAAGGCCAGAGCCATTAGGCTGAGCCTGCTGGGTCCCTTCCAGGCAGCCTGCGTGATATTTCCTCTGGAGTTTCAATTGGATTAGATATTCATCTTCTCTTCCTGTCCCAAACTGTTGTTTAGTGCTGATGTGTCCTCTTAAGCCACTGCCAAGTTCCAGCACAGTGGTGGTGAAGCCAGTCCTAGTCTGTGCTGGGGTTTTAAACACTGGGAGGCGTTTAACCCTTTGTATCCATTGAAATCAGGGGGATATTTGCACCTAAATCTCTTAATGGCTTTGGGAATTCCAGCACTGACAGGCCCAGCCTGAGCCCAAGGCAGCTCCAGACCCTCCTCCCTCTGCAAGGTGCAGAGTGATCATTTAGAATCTCTGGGAATATCTGCAATAATAAGGGTTAATATTTCCCTGGCAATTTAATTGGCAGAAATGTTTCATAAATGGCTATTGTTTTCCAAAAGGAGCAGATTCCTTGTGCTGTTGGGTTTTTAAATCCTTGGAGATACAATATATACATACACCGCACTTGGTTATCCACATAGGCTTCGTTTATTTGTGTTTGCCTGCTTAGTGCAAACTCATTACTCTCCAGGAAAGTCCTTTGTTGACACAAAAAGGCACTGGGGAAATAGAATTTTTTTTTTTACAATAAAGTCTTGTATTCATATAAAATGTTTCTCCTTGGTAAAACAAAATAAAGAACCCAGAAGCACTGGCATGCAGAAGTTCACAGCTTTTAATGCAGTACATGTGTCATAGCACAGTGTGGCCACCTAATGAGGGGCCTAATACATTTTAAAAGTCTAATAACAGGACAGCTGAATGACTTTGAAAAGCCTTAAAAACTCATTGTCTGAGAGCATGAGGATGAATAACTAACAAGCTGAAATGTATTTACCTTTAGAACAATATGTTTTGTTCCTCTAAGTGCAAGCCTTTGATCCATTGAAAGGGCTCTGCTCATTTCTAAGGCAGGGAATCAAACTGGAATTGAAACTTGGTTAAGGAGCTGTATTACAAGAGCATTTTGCAATTAGGAAAAGGCTGAAAATGCAGCAACCTGCTGCATCCTTTGGGAAATGTACCCCTAAGAGAGAGTTCGGATTTTGAACACACAGTTTCTGTTCAAAACCCCTTCGAACAAAACCTGAACGGTTCGAGTTGGAAGAGACCCGAAAGCTCCTCTCACTGCACCCCTGCCAAGGGCAGGGACACCTTCCCCTGTCCCAGGTTCCACCCTGGCCTTGGGCACTGCCAGGGCTGGGGAGGCCTCAGTGAGGAGTCCCAGGTGAGCAGGGAGCCTTGGGGAGGATGAGGAGGATGCCCAAGGTGCCAGCCCTGCCACAGGGCACCGTGCTGGGGATCCGTGAGCAGCACAGTGCACACTCTGTTCTGCACTCCGGCTGCTACTGGCTGCTACATTTACAGAGAAGAAACACCCTGCGTGCCAGAATGACATAAATCTGCTGCTTTCCTGCAGACTAAACCTCACACTCGGGAGGTGTGATTACCTCATGCTCACCTCTGCACCTGGGGAGCACTGGAGGCCAGCAGGGAGCCCGAGCCAGCAGAGCTGCTGCTCCCGTGTGTGCAGGGCAGAGTTCAGGGCAGGGGCACCGCGGGGCTCCCAGGGCTGGGACTGTGCAGGTCAGGCTGCCCAGCACTGCCCAGAGCCAGCTCTGCCTGCCCCAAGGGACCAGGCTGTGCTGGGCACAGGGACAGGCCCTGCTGTGTCCCCGTGTCCCCAGGACAGACCTCGTGATCCAGCAGTGGCACTGTGTTATATGCTTGAAAAGATTTTATTCCATTATCAGTCTCAATGAAGGATGAGACATGAGAGATGTAAAACTTAACACTATTCCATCAGAAGTCAACCTATGTCTTGGTTATAATACTTTATAAATCAGCTTATTAGCTTTTGCCACACAATGCTGCTATTACTTCTAACAGTAATCACACAAAAAAAAGCTGTGTGAGCTTTCTGTCAAGTTTTGAGAATTCTTTACAAATCCGTTTCTCACAGTGGGGTTGCCCAAGCTCTGTCACCTGCCCTTACAGAGTCCTGGTTACAGCAGGGACAAAACAGGAGCTTTTCTGCAGGGAAGGGCAGCAGGTGCTCAGAGACAATAACAACCAGATCAGGCCAGCTTTGTTAGTGACAAGAAGGGCCTTTTTGGCCCAAGCAGGTTTTTCACAGTAATTTTTTGTTTGTGTTAAAATGGGATGATTTTACATCAGAATAATCTTTCACAAAAAAGGAGAATGCATTTACCTTTCATTAAGTAAAAGTTACTTTCTCACTGTAGTGAGCAATGAAAGCAAAGCAAAGACTATTCTCCCTATGGAACAGAAAGCTGACCTGTGATAAGGACCCCTCTGCATTCTTATCTGCTCCATTTTTGCAAGGCATTTTGAGCAGCAGGAAACCAGGTCAGGCTGTGAGACTTACTGAATTTAGAGGAAGTGCTGCAGGGTCTCCCCTAAAAGCAGCAGAACACCTTGAGTGTCTCCCCAGAGCCCTAAACCCAGGTGGATTTCTGGCATCTCCAGAGCCTTGCAGCTTTGCCAGCCATTCCAGAGGTGACTGGAGGATGGCCAGTCCCTTCACTCTCATGGCACCTCTCTCTGAGGCTGTTTGGGAGCTGGTTTTCCATGGAAATCTTGGTTTGTTTCTGTGTGTGTGTACAGACAGACACAGCTGAATCTGTTCACCAAAGGAGTGAACACTCCCCACGTTCTGCAATACAGAGGAGCTGCCCTGACAGGGGAGATGCCATGAATATTCTGGCTTTGACAAGCTCTCACACCTTGCTGAACACCCCAGAATCCACTCAGGACTGAGGCACCACCATGACTCCACCACAGGCTGTGTCACAAACCAAACCCAGCCAGGCTTCCCCAATTCCTGTGCTCCCAAATTACTGGGTTTACTTTCACCCATCTGCCTTCTTGGTTGGTGCTCCTCAAGAATTTTGGGACACTCTCCTTCCCTCTGTTCTTTTCCACTGCTCCTCAAGTCTTGCCTACCCTGCAAGCCAGAATATTTTTACATAATTGACTTAATTAGCCCAATCAAAGGAGCGATGGTGCAATGAACTGAATATTCAAGTTTTCTTCTCCAAGAATGAAGCTGTGCATGTTCACTGGGGTTACAGCTCTCCTTTCATCCCCTGCCAAGCACTTGACTTGGTTTGTATCGTGACTTGATAAAGAAATGACATCATTAATACAATAATAACAAATCATTTCGATGGAAATCAGGGGACCTTCTACCTGGATCATTTTAATGATTGCCCTCCAGCTCACTTTTTCTTTCAAACAGCATCTTTGCATCCAGTAATAACTATTTGCTAATTTAATTCAGATTATCTTGGACTTGATGAAGGAAGCAAATAGGGCAGAACCCTTCAGAAGCTCCAGAATCCAAAGAAATCAGGTTATATTGCCTTTTTTCAGGTTCTTGCAGTTTTGATTCAAGTTCTAATTTTGGGGGTTTTCCCTGAGTTTTTGAGATTTGGAATCCAAAGTATTCCTTTATCATTGTTACCCTTGTTCAAGTCCCAGATTATTTTATGGTTTCTTTAGGAAAGCAATGTTTCTCACAGTTCAGGTTGTTTCTTCAGTAAAATAAGAGGTTTGTGGTGTGATCTGAAGTCAGGTGAGTTTCTCTTGATGGAGAACATTCACTGGGGAGAGTTTCCTGTCAGCTGGGACTGGAACTGAACCTTCCAACCTCTTTTCCTGCCTCTGCCTCTAAGTCACTTTCTGGATCTTCTAATTTAATTAACTTTTTAGCATTTGCCTGCAAAACAGGAATGATTATTTTATCCTCACAAAGGAGTGTTAAGAAACTTAATTAAACTCTGCCTTTAAAGTGCATCCCTTCATACACTACAAAAGATCAGTGAGCTAACATATATCACATGCATTACATATAAATAGCTTTATTCCAAGAGCATTAAGGGAATGTGTACTTTGGAAAAGGCCTTTGTGTGCATCTCCACTGTGGCAGGATTTTATGTCAACTCACTTCTTTGAGTCAGAAAGTTAAACGAGGTAATTAATTTTTTTTTGTGCCTGAAAGACAAAGCTCCACAATTAGCAATGTGCAGGTGATAATTAACTCTGTTCAGTGACAATCTCAGCTACCTGGTCATGGCTGATATTTTAGGGATGGGCAGCGAGGAGCTGAAATTGTTGTTAAAAAAGATGATTTAGTCCTGTAGGAATGCAGTCATCTGAAAAGTACCTATGATAGATGGGGAAAAAATGCTTCATTCTTCCATAACGAGGTCTCTGCAATGGCTCCCTGTGATCCACATAACACATGTCAAAAACTGAGTTGACGTGGCCCAAGACTTGGCAGGTTTGAGTGCCAAAGCCATGCAGTGCTCTGAGGAGCTGGCGAGGTGCTGGGGCTGAGGCAGCCCACACTTAGGTGATAATTTATGGCTACCTGTAACCTCCTCGAAATAGAAACCATTCATATTCTCTCCAGGGAAGGGAGAGGTGACCAGACAACGTGAGTTCAGCCAAACCAAGACTTCATATAACTCCACAGAAGACAAACTCTGGTACTGACATTAACAATGCTGTGGGCTCTCAGAAAGGGTTCGCCTGTAGGTTTTATTTATTTTAGTATTGTTTGCTTGTGTCATTTCTGAAACGGGCAGTTTACAAGAGCTGAAGTCGAGTTTTAACTCTTGGACTTTGATTCTGTTTATTTAAAGCATAAAAAGGCCTCAAGAGCAGCCCAAGCCAGGGCAGGGCCATGCAGTGGGGTTTGTGCTCTCCTGACTCGCTGATAATTCCAAATGTGTGTGCTCCTGACACTGTCAGTCCCTGACGCTGTCAGAACCTGTCCCAGAGCTGCACAATTCCTGCAGACACTGCTCAGCCCACCCTGTGGATTGGCATGGCTCTGCCCTTCCCTGGAGAGCCCCTGCCAGGTTTGGGGGTGCTGGCAGGGACCACATCCCCCAGGGGCTGGGGTGCTGCTCCCTCGCCTCAGCACAGAGCTCCTGGGGACCTGGGGGACAGCTCTGGGGAGAAATCAGTGAGCAGGGGTTGGTTGAGTCCTTGTGCCACTGGGACTGTGCCACCCTCCAGGTGTGCAGCCTTCCAGGGACGGTCTGAGCCCTTCTGGGAGATCAGGTGAGCTCAGGCTGTTGGAAAGGAAGAAGGGAGAGTGCTTCCTCCCCTCACAGCTCCTCAGCCTCCTCGTTCCATGTGTGACTCCCACAGCTGGTGGTGTAAAGGAGTGGGATATTATCCCTGCCCAAAGTCACACACTGGAGTTAACAGATCCAGACTGAGAATCTCAGCTCAGCCTTTTCCTCCATCCTGATTTATTCATGCGCTGAGATCAAGGATTACACATCAAATTCCCCTAATTCTGTGGGTGCTGATGTTAATTTTGGTCTGAGTTATTCTCTGCTCTGCTGTTTGTCTCTATGTGCTGTTTATCTTTGCACATCTGCATATTTATACATTATTATTTATGAAAGTTCTTCCTCATCCTCCTGAAGAGGGTGAAATACTGGAAGGGGACAGGGTCTGTTTATTCCTCGTACAAAGTAATGCAATACAGCTTTTAGATATTCCTGAAACTCAGATTATTAATTCCATTGTGTTTAACCAGTGAGGAAAACTTTATTGTTTTACAGTTCTTTGTGGTTTATTAACTTTTCTTTTGTGGACCAGCAGGTTTAAGTCTTCTCTCTCTCTTTTTTCTTATTCTTTTTTTAAGTTTTCTTTTTTTGTAACTGTTAAGCAATTCCACCTGGAGATGTGAAAACTTCACAGGCTATAAAGCTTATATCCTGCAAATCTCCCTATCCAATATTAAAACATCTAAAGGAGGGGAGGCACCGTTGAAATATTTTGAGCTATGTTTAGGAATGAACACAGGGATTGGATTTATTCAACAAAATAGCCTTTGTGGTTTTAGGAATGGCCCAGTGAATGAGTCTGGTTGCAATGCAAGTATGGAAAATATCTTTTACCAGGTAGGGGGATGAAAGAACTTCTTTAAAACTGGGTAGAGTTAAAGCCAAATGGAAAAGATCTTAAAAGCAGAAGGGACAGTGGCCAGAACTGCCACTGCCTTGTGTAAATCCTGGAAGTCCTTCTCTCCCACTGATGACCTTTGAAAAGATGCTTTTCCTTGCAGAGGGGAAACATCTGTTTCTCATGTAAGTTAATACTTAACCTAAGATACACAGTAGAAATATCTTATCAAAAATAGGATGGAGGCAAAGACTGCAGGGATTTCTTTATCCATGTGGAATCAAGGTGATGCTTTCACTTCAAGGAGAAGAATGTGGATTTTAGGTCCAAAACTATCTTATAATAAGCATGGGATGGTTTGTGTGTGTATTTGTGCCTGTAATATGTAATTAGTAATGCTTCTCACAGGTTATGCTTTTGAAAACACTGACCTTTGTGTTGTTGCTCTTATCCTCAGATTTATTTAATATGCTTGGGAGGGTCTCTGAGTTACACTGAGTTTCACACTTGTTTCTTGCTAACTTGCAGGAAAATATTCCAGTTCCACTCCAAACCCTCCTGCCCTCCCCCTGCCACCACACACCACACAGTGCATGCAGTGCTCCTGGGCTTCTCTGTGGGGACAGAGGGAATGCAAAAGCAGATGGAACTGAAGGGATCTAGAGCAAATCCACACAGCAGCTCATAGATGTGCTTGCTGAGCAAGGAAAACCAAAGTCTGGTGTCACAGGACTGAGCAAGAGCATGTGAGTGCACAGTTGTGTTATTGAAGTCTCACCATGTCTCTGCTGGAGTGTAGGCTGCAGTGTGTGGAGTTTTGTGGATCTTTATGCCTTAAAGGAAAACCTTAGAACTTGTTTTCTTCCGTGTTGCCATAACACTTTGTATCTTAGCAATAAAATTTGGGTAAATTTAGTGTTATCACAAGAAATTTGTGCTCCAGAGATTTACTGTTCCACTCCCACAGTGCCTTTAAACCCCATGTCAGGAGTAGGACAGCAATTCCTGGCCTGTGTTAGGACCAATTTACCTCATTTCCTCTGCTTCAGCAAAGTGAGATTGAAGAGGTTAGAAAAATAACAAACATAAAATGAGGAGGAAAACGATTGCCAGTCTGTGAGTGACTCTGCCCAAGTCACCCTGCAGGACCAGCCCAAAGGTGCTGAGGGGAAATCATTCTGCTCTGGTGCTCCCAAGCAGAGCCTGCTGGAATCCAGCTCGTCCCTTGTCACATCTCATCTGGGTGTCTTTAACACAAATTAAAATATTGCTGTGTTAAGGACCAAAAAAAGCGAGTGGAAAATGCGCTCATCTGCGTCCCTCGCTGGTGCCAAAGAATTTTTCATTCCCACCTCAGCTCTAATTTGAAATGTGTTAAATAAAAATCTCCAGGAGAGTATCCAGAATAGATAGGCATGTTTGGGTCAGCCTACAACTTGGCATTGCTATGAGCCTCATCTCTAATTACTAAAGAAATAGTGAGTTAGTGAGTTAAAATACCCAGTGACTGTGATCTAAATCATTTCCACTCTGGATACCGGCCTGAAATAAAAAGGGCTTTTCATTAGCATGGCACAGATTTAGTGTGGTGGGACACAGTTTGTGCTTGGCAGGAAGTGTGGTCAATGGGCCATTAAGTTCAGAAACAGGAGGCAAGGCATCCTCTAATGCTGCTGACAATAAATATTGGGGAATGGCTTCCTATGGATTCATGGCAGCCACGCCAGAGCCACTCAAGGCAACTCAGATTTGTGATCCCTGAATGTGCACATGCAGCCTCCACATAATGGAGGGATCGTTTGCAGGTCCCCAGGGAAATCTTTCCTTTCAGCCCTGGAAGATGAGAAACCCACTGGGAACTCTAACCCAGGGCAGGATTGAGTGGCAATTACTTGTGTTAGGGGATTTGCTTTTCCCCCGTGGAAAATAAAAATGTTCCAATTAGAAAACAGTCGCTGAATTTTGGCAGTTTTCTGTTTAAAAACAAGCAAACAAACAAAACTTCAGAGGAAGGTTCCAAAGCTGGGGAGAGCAGCACAGGGACCCCTGGAAGCAGGGAGGGATGGGAAGAGTTTCTGGGCTGTCATTTGAAGTGGTTCTGAGTCCACATTGAGCATCCTGTGCTTATCTGTGAGCTCAGGGCTGCAGGAGCTCTGCAGCCTCACCTGCCTGGGTGTCCTTGTGGGAGGGGAAGCCACCCCACATGGGAGAGAGCTGCTCATTTAATTGGCTGTGTGTTTGCAGGGTATTCATTCTTCCTCTTCATCCTCCATGTGGGCAAGGCCATCCTTGCAGCAAGCTGGGAAAACTCCAGTCTGTTCTGGAGTTTTCTGCTCTGAGAAATGGAGATCCATTTCTCATGTGTTTGCATGGTTTTCAACAGTTTTTCACCTGAAAGCTTCACTAAGACGACTGGCTTTTTCCAATGTTTCCAATCAAGAGAAATGGGTTTTATCATCATGTAGAGGTAGCTCAGGATTGTTTCATAGAGTAAATACATATAAAAATAAACCAAGTGAATAAGGGTGCCTAGTCTGAAACAGCTAGAATCAAAAGTTTTGGAATTTGTGTCATCAAACACCTTAATGCAGTGCTTAACTTTATATTCCTGTCCAGAACAATTGAGGTTTAAATGACTGTGAGCAATTCAGCTAGAAATAGACACTTGCTTGGAAGATCACAACCCAAATGTTGAAAGTAATCAAAGAACAATTAGTAGGAAATGGTATTTTACAAGCCAAGCAATGCTAGTAGCAGGCTCTGGGGATGGCTACAAGTGAATGCTACAATTTCTCTGTCTTGGAGGAACTGAAACCATTGTTTGATGGGCAGCTCATCCAGCCTGCTCCTTGTAGAGCTCACAGGTTGTGTCCAAGGCTGCACCCTCACCGTGCCCATCCCTCTCAGCCCATGGTCAGAGGGGCAGTGCTGGGTCACCTCTGGGATGTCCAGATGTGCCCCCAGCTCTGCTGCCCCTCACTCTGTGAGCAGCCCTGCAAGGGGAGCAGAAAACGCTTGAGATAAACACATCCATATAGGCAGAGCCACATATGGGGCATGTGGGTGAATATATGGGCATAAAAAGGTAAAAGAAATCTACAGCTCAAGCACTGCAGGACTATTTCTCTCAAAGAAATTATTTAACTCTCAAAGAATGCAGAATGTGACTCTTAAATGACATTAAAGTCTGGTTTTCTTCAGGCCTGGCCTGGCCTGGCAGCTGTCCCTGCTGCAGGCAGGGCCCAGGGGAGGGATGTGCTCACCGGGCACATCTGGCAGAGTGGCCAGAGCCACTGCTGGATCCTGAAACCCAGGAGCTGCTTAAAACCCTCTCAAGTGGCTGAAATTCTCAGACAAACTCAAGCCACATGGGCAAAGAGAGTCCTGGACCCAGGGTGTGCTTAGCTGTGGTGCAGGGGGTGACAGAACCTGTGGGAATAACCCGGGCAGGAGCTTGGCTCCAGCTCAGGGTGTGCATCCCTCCAGCCTGAGAGCTCCTCAGAATTCCAGAAGCTTCTGTGCCTAGAGCAGATGGAGGCAGTGAATAGCTCTTATCTGTACCTGGCTGTGAAATGCCATGGCCTGGGGGAGGCTGGCCCACCTGATCTGTGGACGTTTGCTGCTCCAGCAGCATTTGGGGCTCAGAGCTGCTCCCTCCCCATGGCAGCACAGGGGCTTGAAGGTTTACCAAATAAAGATGCTGGGAGAACAAAAGCTACCTCAGAAATCCAGTTCTTCAATACTGAAGGAATTATTTATGGGGCTGGAGAAATACCATGGCTGCCTCAGCAGAGCCCTGGCAGGGGTTGGTATTTCCAGCCAAGGAGTGGAGCTGAAGGCAGAGGGGGAGAGGGCTGCCATGCCAACCAGTGAGGGGAATGAGCACACAGCAAAGTCCCACCTGCCGCCAAACCATTGAAATGTGCCCAGATAAGTGACAAAAAGCAGCTGCTGGAATTGTGCAGCTCTTTGGTGGCCATCCTTGCTGCCACAGCTACACCCAGCCTGCAGCAGTGGTGGTTCCCAGAACCTTGGCTACAGCCCCTGCCTTCTTCAGAGCATGGCAAGGTGGTTTTTATGGATGTGAGCTCCTCAGATTGTGCCATACTGCTGAAAACATTTGGAAATGGAGCTGTAATGCATGAGCTGTGCAGCTGTTCTAACAAAGTCTCCTGGACTTTGCCCATTTTGAAAAGTCTTTATTCAGGAAAACAGCAATGCTAATGGGAATTACAAATCTGAAGGCAGGAGAATTTGTCTAAGTAAGGGCTGAGCTGCAGAGAAGAGCCAAAATTTGCAAGGAAACATTTTGCTTGGCTCCAGCAGCGTGTAATGGCATCATGTGGGATGTGGCACCTGGAATCCTGTCCTAGAGAAAAACACAGGACACTGGCTCTCCCAGGCAGGCCTGCAGAATTCCTGGGATACTGGAAGGCACAACACAGCCCACGGGGTGTGGGAGAGCTGCTGCCCAATCCCAGACTGGAGCTCTGGAAGTGGATTCACCTCCAGAACGTTCCCATACTCAGGAGTTGATCCAAGGATTTTGGTTTGGTACTGGCTGAAAAGATGAGGTGATTGTTTTCAAGGCAGCTGTGAAGCTGGAAAACAACAGAAGGACAAAAATTGCTCCTCAAAAATTAAGATTGTTGGCTGTTTCCAGCTCCTGATGAGCACCAGGGCCACATTCATCTGCCTGGCAGGAGGGTGAGCCCTGCCTGGTGTCCTTGTTCCCAAAGCTGGAGCCTGGAGAAAGGCTAAAGCCCCTTGTGCATGTCCCCCTGCCCGGCTGGCCATACCTGGCACATGTCCTGGGAAAAGATGAACTTGGGGAACATCCCTGGCACAACTGGTCAAGGGAGAATCTTACAGTGGCTGTGAGAGCTGCCTGGGGGCTGCCTGCTGATCCTTTGGTTTTGGAATAACAAATTCACCTTCAAAATTTAAAAACTGAGAGTGTATTTCAGCCCAGGGTGTTTCAGTGCTTGTATGGAAAACAATTTTCTGCTCACTGTATTGATATGTTTGGAGCTCTGTGCAAAGAGTTAAGTTATTGTATATTTTAGTTTTTTAATTGACTCCATATCTGCTGGCAGCAGAATAGACATTGATCTGTTTTTTTCCTTCACTTTATTTAGGAAAATACAGTACAGAGTGTTTACTCTGCCTCCATACAGCATTGCTTTGTAGGGTGAAAGTGAGGGCGAGACCACAGTGAAGAATTCCCTCATTGTCAATTTTAAAGGCTTCATAATAAATGGTAGGCTTTTTTGGATGGGAATCAGAAATGTTTTCATGACAGTGTTTTGCTTAACTTTTTGTATTCAGCTGGGAATTTCTAAACTCTTTTGAATTTGCTGGTTTGATCATTTAAACATCTTCTTTCTGGCCACCACTACTTGCTCAAATTACTGCAGTGACACTGTACCTGACAGCTGCACAGCAGGGATTTGAAAAGCTCAAACTCGTGAGTGTAAATTAAAATTTAGTTGTACCAGGCACCATTTCCCTGGAGACAGCACCCAGCCTGCCTTTCAGGGGGAGAGGATGAGGAGCTGGACCAGTAACTCAGCATGGAGAGAGGCAGAACTGAGTTTGACTGAGGAAGGAAGTGCAAAGGAATGGATGCCCTGTATTGATCTGCTCCATATATTCCAGCTGAGCTATCTACTGACTTTAATTTGCATGGGGCCAGGCCAAAAACATTAATTAGTGGCACTTGGCCCCTCATGGCTCTCCATTTCAGCACAGTTTGTGTAGCTGAGAAGCTGAGTCCTTGCAGGGCCCCAGCAAGACCCCTGTGGCTGCTGCCAGGGCTGATCTTTGTGCTGCATGGGGCCTGGGGGCACAGCAGGATTATATGGTTATATTGAAGTTTTCCATATTCCCCTGGCCTTGAGGCAATGCTGGTTTGCTGATCCCTTCACAGTGGTCATGCAGCCCTTTCAAGGGTTACTCTTGCTTTCCTCTGAAAACTCTCCAGGCCTCTTGTTTGTTTTTCCTCTGGCCTTTTTTCTTGTTTGGTTTTGGTTTTGTTTTTTTTTTCTGGAGCGCTGTGTTGCTGGAGGTCTCCGTGCCTGCTGCAGCCTCCCCTGTGGGTGCTGTACTCAGCCAATCTGAGCAGTTCTGCTCTGGAAAGGCTCCTTGGCGTGGCTCTGGCTCCTCACAGCCCCACAGCTCAGGGCTGGCCCGCTGGAGAAGGTCCTGAGCAGGGAGAAGCTGGGAGGGAAGGAGCCCTCTGGAAGGCATCTGCGTTTTCCCCAACTGCAAAGCACAAAGCAAAGTGTGATCCCTGTGATGGATGAGCAGCTGAGCTATTGATGCCTTTTTCCATGCAGTCAGTCCTGAGTTCATGCATCTCCTGGAATGACCACTGCTGGTAGTGCCTGTTTCTTTCGCTTCTTTTTTAAACAGCAAAACGCCCTTTGAGAAGGAAACCTTGTTACCATTAATGCACTGCAAGCCACCCACGGAGCTCTCCGACAATCCTGGGGTCCCTGTGTTTATTTTCCCCAGGATCACTAACAGTCCCAGGACTATTTTGCTTGTGCTGCTGAAAGATGTCCTGGAGATGTGTTTTATCATCATAGCACCACAAGCTGCTTTCATTCTTTCAGGCCTCTTGCAGAACAGCACGTGAGTGGTAGGACGTGTCCTGCATGGGGGAATTTTTATGAGGCAGAACCTCACTTGGGAGGTTTTATTTACTCCCAGTGGTACTGAGGGAGTAACCGTGGTGGACTGAGCTCACCACCCATTTAGTGCATTTAACCATTGGAATACACCTTGGTGAAGACCATTTTGCTGTTTCTCCATTTTCCTGGTGGTGTAAAAATTCTGCTTCACCATTGCATTTTCAGTTTGAACCGTGTGGGCTGGTGCAGGAAAATATCTTTGGTTGTAATAAACAGGTTCCACTTCAAGGAACTGCCCTGATCATTGTGTTTGTGTCAACCTGCTGATCATCATCTCCAAATTCCATGGTTTTGGGGCAGAAGAATCCCATGGGGTTATCCAGTTACTCCAGAACATGAATTACAGCTTCAATACTGTAAATGCTTAATACTCAATTCTCTCTCTCCCTTCTTGATGGCTGTAGGCTTGGGATTTTCTTTTTTTTCCTTCCCAAAAAGCTTTGGGGAAGAGGGTGGTCAGTAGTGATGCAAGTCCCCAACATTTGTGTTGCTGAGCTGGGATTTTTTGCTTTGTACCTTTTCCTCACCCCATGAGATCTGTTTTTCTCCTCTCAGTGTATGAGAGTGTTTTCCCTTCCCTGGCATAGAAATAATATACTCCAACATGTTTCAGTACAGGAAATCCTATATCCAGCATGGGGAGGAAAGGCCTTAATCAGTGCAAATTCCATTGTGTTTATATCAATGCTGACCCTTGGTGTCATTGGGACAAAGCTTTTTGGTCTGGGCCCAGGCACTGGTTGGTGCTGCTGGTTCACAGCCACGTCACTGCCAGCCCACAAGGCCCAGATTTGCCAGATTTCTGCTCCTGAAGTTATTTTTTAGGGAGGGGCTGAGATGAGGGGCAAGTACTCAGGGAGCTCCTCTTAATTGCAAGCTTTTCCCTTCTTTGGAGGATAGGTTAATCCCCCAGCATTTCCTGAGTATGAAGGGCTTTCATAAGAGAAAAGAGGATAATTCGAGAGAATTTGTGATGTATTTCACAATCCTTATCCCCATTTTCTAGGCCAAGCTGGCTGCATCATGACCATGGTCTAGAGGGAAGGAGCCCAGTGAGATCCTGGTCCTCTCTGAGCTCTCAAAGGTCCTGTGTGAGAGCAAAGGTCCATGGCGTGAGTGTTTAAATCAGCAGGAAACTTTCCAAGCAGCCTGGCCCATTAGTGGAAGCTTTAAACAGAGGATTGACTCTCCATAAAAAAAGCCCTGCACAAACAAACATTCCAGCAGCACCCTTCCTTCAGCCTTCAATGTGTTTTTTATCAGGCCTTGAATTAAACCACTGTCCAATCATTTGAAGGCGTGATTTTCAGGAGTCATCCAAAACATAATTAATGACAAGGCAATGCATTCCCTGAGAGGGGAAGGAGGGACTCTCCCTGCTCTGGCTTAAAGAGGCAGCTCAGTGGAGCTCTCCCATGGGTGCTGGGCCAGCCTGGGAGGGGCCTGGATGCTCTGCCTGACCCTGTGGCTCTCTGCGAGGTGGCAGAGGTGACCAAGGGACATGACTGAGGACAGGATGAGCTCTGGCTCCACCCTGGCTCCAGCCTGGTGCTGGGAGAGGGCCTGGAGCAGCTCCCTGAGGTGTCTGTGGGCAGCCAGCAGAGACCTCTGCCTTATTTTCCCTTCCTTTGTCCCTCCAGCTCTTTCTTCAGAGCAGCAGCTCCCCGGGGCTCCTTCCTGGCTGCAGGCAGAGCAGGATCAGCTGGCACGGTGCTGCTCTTGTGTGTCCCTCCTCCCCTGGCTGCTGCCCCTCCATCCCTGTCCCCCCTGGGGCTGCCCCTCCATCCCTGTCCCCCCTGGCTGCTGCCCCTCCATCCCTGTCCCCCCTGGGGCTGCCCCTCCATCCCTGTCCCCCCTGGGGCTGCCCCTCCATCCCTGTCCCCCCTGGCTGCTGCCCCTCCATTCCTGTCCCCCCTGGGGCTGCCCCTCCATCCCTGTCCCCCCTGGCTGCTGCCCCCCATCCCTGTCCCCCCTGGGGCTGCCCCTCCATCCCTGTCCCCCCTGGGGCTGCCCCTCCATCCCTGTCCCCCCTGGGGCTGCCCCTCCATCCCTGTCCCTGACCATGCTGTGCCTCTGGCTGAAATCTTTTCTCCCAGCTCCACATCTTGCTGTTTTTTTTGGAGAAAAGGCTGTGGTGGTCTCCTTGGGACTGTCCCATGGCTCACCCCAGGAGCTGCCAGGAGCTTTTCTTTGGGAGCAGCCTTGTTCCTTTTCCTGCTCATTCGAGGCATTTCCACATGTGGCATCTGAGGACAGGCTTTAATATTTTTCATCTTGTGGGGAACAAAGGAAAATAAGTCACTTTAGCAGCACATTTCTGAGTGTTTAATTAAAGCTGTGCATTTATGACAGGAAATGGGAGCCAATATTCGACCTCTGAAGTGTTTATACAATTGATATATCACTTTTTCTTACCTCATCCCCTGTTTGTGTACAAGATACTCTGTCAGTACATTCCCAACACAATGCAACACTTCATTAGACAACAGACATTTAAATAGCAAACTATTTCTTTAATAGTCAGGGGTATCTGCTGTAATTCTTGGCCTGGAAAATGGGCTGGCCAGAATCTTTAGATGCAGATGGCATCAGTTCAGGTACTAGTATTATTGTTATTTTTTGCCAAATAACCAAATTAACATTGAGTAGTTTGGCTTGATGCTGAAAAATTCACTTTTGGAAGTGAATTAGGTTGGGCTTTTCTTGCCTTCCAAGTCCTGGCACGTGTTGCAAGGGCCTTAACATTGGAAGAAATAGATTTGGATGCTCTTCAAAGAACTCTGGTGTGGTTCTGCCATTTTTAACTTTTTACCTTGCTGTTCTTTCTCCCCACCTCTTCCCAGGGGAACTGAAGGTAAATGATTGATATTCTGTCTCTCCTGCTCACTTTCTTTTTTTAAATCTCTTTTGGCCAGACTTCTCCAACGTAGAAATATTTACCAAAAGGAAAATCACAAGGGCGGGGGAATGGAGGGGAAAAAAAAGAGTTGAGCAATAAAATCTAAACATTCAGCAGCCCAGGATGGTGACTTTGTTGGGGAAAGAGGCCGAATTGTTTGTAGAACCTAATGAGATTTAGGATTAGATTTCCTGTATCAGTGGGCAGCCACTGGGGAAAAGTAAATTCCCTGCACTTAGAGCACTTTGCAGGAGAGGCATTTATTTAGTGCTGTTTGCAGATGGCTGTACCTGAGGGGTCCCAGCCTCTGGAGGTGCCTCCCCCAAAGACATTCCAGCCTACAACAGTCTCAGCAGAGAAAAAGGCAGGGAAAGGACATAGGGGCATGGAGGAAAGGGTAGCTGAAGGTGTTTGCTGGGAATGCTCATGTGTGGGTGAGATCTGGTCTGTTTACAGCTGGATTGCTCCAGCTTTAGGTGCCAGAGTCTGAATGTCATGGGAATTTCTCAGTGCCTGGAAGGTGACTTTGCAGGTACACCCTTCAACTTTACATGAATACTTTTTTACCTGACAGGCACTCATCTTTTAGCTGAGATAAAATATTCCAGGTTCAGAGTTGTTCTCCTACAGCTTTCTTGTAAGGACTGGAGCATTCCAGCCCAGGAACTCACCCAGTGCAGTTCTCACTTCCATCGTCTCGTGCCACATCCTGGCTCTGTGTAAACTGAGTCCCCAAGGAGGGATGGAGGTTGCTCTGTGGGACAATGTCCATTCCCAGGCAGGGGACACAGCAGAGCTCTCCTGGCTGCATCCCCACCAGCTTCAGCCTCAGGGCAGGTGTTCCAGCTTTTCCAGATTCCCTGCCAGGCTGAGCAAGAACAATACCCCACAGAACTACAAAGTCACAGAATAAACTGGGCTGGAAAAGATCTTTGAGATCATTAAGTCCAGCCTATGACCTAACATTACCTTATCAGCCAAACCACCACACTAGGATGAAGCTCTGTATTTTAATCCTTTCAAATTAGACTTTCCCCAGGCTTTGGAGGTCTACTGAGGCAGCCTGAGCTGCAGTGGAAACTAGGTACCTGGGAATTCTCCTTGAAGGACTATAGGCCCCTCATGAGTCACCCTGACTTGTTTTTCTGTAGTTCTACCAATAGATGTATTTTTTCCTCTCCTCTCCTAAGCCACAGATCACACTCTTGCTCCTTGGCGTCATTGGAAGTTCTGCTTTTCACATCAGACTATGAAAATAGTATTGCCAGATCAACTCTGGCAGCTGTCAGCAGCCTAAGGTGCAGGAAATTCTTCCTTTTGGGAGACCTGGCTCAGTGAAATGTCATCTCTGACGTTAAGGTAGATGCAGAAGGTCCAGCAGCAGTGGGACAGCGCTTCGGAGCCTGTGGCTGTTCCTTGCCAGCTGGAGGTAGGACCTCTTGCTGAGTGCATTCCTGAGGTGTTCAGAGCTCTGGCTTGGGAGGGAGGGTGGGAGAGGCACTGATGTTGGTTTCTAGGGTGCAGTTCCCTCCTCTCAGCCAGTCTGTGTCAAAGGAAATTCCCGGGCTGTCACTGGAAGGGTCAGTGGAGCCATGGCTCTTCTGCCAACACAACAACTGCAGTCAGCTGCTTTGGAGAAGGATCTGTCTTGCATCATCCATGGGCTGAGGAGGGAGAGATTCACCCCTCAGCCCTGGGGAGCTCTGAGACACCTGAGGTGCAGCTTCTGGGCTAAACCCCACACTTAGCCCAGGCCTTGCTAAGAACATCACGCTTTTTAATCCTCAGCAACATCATACCAGGCCATTGTGATTGCACTGCGCTAAAAATGTCCTCGATGTCTTGTTTGTTTTTTTAAGCCAGCCTCTGTTTCCCTTTGTGATACAGATCCCTTTTCCAACAGTCCTCCTCCCCGCCAAAATAAAATTCTTCCTGAGACTTAGTAACATTTTTTAATATACACACATAAAACAAATTTCCTTCCCCAACCGTTCGTGTGGTTTTTCAAATCATTAAGGGAGTTTCCTCATTCTGTGATGTCAAGAGTCACCCAGATCAAAGCCTTTACTGATATTACAATTAAGCACTCTGCACCATTAAATTCACTTTCCACACTGTAATTTTTATAATAGGTCGGGAAGGAGCTTCATGGTTTGATTTCAGTCCAGCCATGGCGCCAGATTCTGATTTCTCATTAGTTCCTGCACCGAGGTTTGTGAAATCCTGGAGTTAACAAGGAGCCTGCATGAATATTGGACTGGAACCTGTCCAGCTCAGTGGTGTTCAGTGGACTTGGTGCATGTGGGATGTCAGGGAAATTATACAGTCAAGAGAAAGGAGCAGCTTCAAGATAAGGATGAGGTAATCCCTCTTCTTCTCCCAAAATCCATTCCTGGGTGAACCGAGGCTGTGCAGAGCAGATTCAAGCAGTTCCTTCAGTTCTGCATCCTCGCAGTAGAAATGTAAAACAGAGAAAAGAAACTCTGAGAGGGGAAAAGGATCAGGCTGAAAATGGATCTTGCAGCAAAGGCAGAGAGGGAAAGCTAAGAGGAAGAAATAAAGGAAAGGTTCCTCTTTTTTCCTTGAGGGATGGTGGAATAGCTCCCTTTGCCTTCTTTGCAGGTGCCTGGAGGGAGTGCTAAGTGCTCTCAGAGTGGACGAGGTCACTGGATTGGCTTAGATTATGAAAATAAATGTAGGTGTTTGCTTTTCTATGTGGGGACGAATGAAAGGGAAGAAGCATCCTGTGCTCAGCATTCCCAGCAATGGGAAGCAGCTGGTTCTGGGTTCATGGAGCTGTGAGGGATGGGGAGTTCTGCTGGGAGCTGCTCAAGCCTGGCTGGAATCAGCACCCAGCCTGCAAAGGAGAAATCATGGAGAGCTCCTGCCTGAAATGTGGGCAGCATGGCTCCCTGCTCAGCACAACAGCCCTCTCTGGGTGGGTGTTTCTGGAAAACCCTTCCTGCAAATGTCAGAAAAATGGATCCAAAGTGAGCACTGGATCCTGCAGGTGATGTGGAACAGATGCCACTCATCCCCTGGGCTCTGTGCAAATCACACCTGGGAACAAAGAGGGGAAATATTGCACAAGTTGGGAGCCAGGGGTAAATTTATACACACTGGTCCTAAACCTGCAGCAAACATCACAACCTAACCTAAGAGGTTCTGCTGAGCCAGGACCAGGGCTTGGTGCTGCACCAACAAGATTTACAGCCTGAGCATGCTGGGTTCAGCTGCAAACTTTGCTCCGAGCTTTGGGTCCTGTATTTGAAAAAAAAGAAAAGTGTTTTCTAATGTGTTTTTCCAGGAAGTTACCTCTGTGAGCATCCCCATTCCAGATGCAATTTCACACTGCAGCCAGACAGTTTTAAGGGCTGCTACTGAGCTGGGGTGGTGACAGATGATACCTGTGACAGCACTGCTGCTGTGCATGTCACTTCTGTCCCCACTGCAGTGAAAGGGCCATGCTGGGGTGCAGGTGTGGCTGCAGGGACTGGGATTCCTCCCACTGGTGGCTGATTTGTGGGAACAAAACTGTCATCTATCAGTTTTATTCATTTTTTTGGGACTAGGATGTGGACTTGGGAACCTTCGTAATGAAAACACAGTCACAGCCCTAGAGCCTCAGACTTTGGGGAACCATCCATCTCCCCTAAAGAGCCAATTCTGAGCTGAGATTCATTTCCATGGTGGGCAGAACCCAGCCCCAGATCTACACTGCTTTGGCACTGGAAATCTGGTCCCTGCTTGGAAGGAGTTTGAGCTATCTCTGCTATCAGGAGCTTCAGGGACTCCAGTTCATGGTACTGCAAATTAAATCAGGCTTTTGTTACACACCCTGAGTTCATAAACCTAAAAAGGAGATACAGCCAACCTTTGCTGAGCTACCTTTGGCAGACATCATGTGGGTAATAGTCTTCATTCAGTTTGGGTGATACTCCTGGAGAGTTAATAATCCAAGCCTCATTTAGTGTGAGCAGCTACAGAGCACAAGACAGAGCTTGTTGGTGGATCCAGGTCGTGCTGACCTGCAGTGGGTGTGAGTAAGAGCTCCCACTGTGCCCCAGGAGCTCCAGGGAGGCACAGCAGCTCCCAGGTGGGAGGCAGGGGCAAGAGAGCACATCTCATGTGGCACACACAGGCCTGGACATGTGGCCACATTTACTGCTCCTTTCCAGCCCTCTCTCTCAGCCAGGGAACCTCTGAGAGAAGAGAAAATGTTGAGGAGCTGTTTGACATTGTGATCTCCACTCTTGGTGCAACACTTTCTCAGGGCTGTTTATTCAGACAGGATTTCTGCCTCCTCTCATTTATCTTGTCCCTAAAAGTGTGGGACTCCTCTGCTGGGGCTCTGTCCTATTTCTGAGCAAAGGGCAAAGCTTTAGTTGAAAAGCCCAATGATAAATTTTCCATCTTCTGTTCAAATTTCTGTTTGCCCAGAGGCCAAATGCCAAGGTGTGGCTTTGCTGCTTTTGCTGTTCAGCAGCAGCAATTGTTACTCCAGTGCTACTGAAGAATCTCAGTGGGTTCCTGGTCGTATCCAAGATGACCTTCCTGTGGCAGAAAGCAGAAGTGCTGCTCCTTGAACCCTCTAGAAAGATGTTTTTGCTGGAATTCTCTGTGTCAGGCCTCAGTGCTGCTCTTTGCTTTTGCTTGTGGCTTGTTTGGCATCTGATTTCAATTAGAGGCATCTCAGTGCCTGATTTGTCGTGGATGTGGGGATGCACAGGACAGAAGCTGTCACTGAGCCACCTCTGTGCTGCCACTCCTGATGGCTCCAGCAGTGCTGAGCTGCTCTGGGAGCTCAGGGGGATTCAGGGAATTTATCCCTGCTGCAGGTGAAAATCTGAGAGCTTTGGAGTGGGAGCTGTGCCTCAGGAATGAGCTCAAAATGATAAACCAAGAGTGGTTCAGGCTGTTCCATTCATGGTAGCTCTGAGGAGCTGCAACACATCACAGGCTCAATAACCTCACACTTGCACTTCAAACAAAAAGCCTATTTTTCCTATCTTTTAACAGAAATCCCCTGGAAACTGCAGAACTGCCTTCTATCTTTTTTTTTTTTTTTCTTTACACATTCCTGCAAAAAGTAGCATGAAACTCTCTCTGTTTTAGGCAAAATATTTTGCAATTTTCCAACGACCTTGCCAATAAGAAAATGATTCCCCATATATCATGGGAAATGCCTGCTTTCTCACAGGGCTGCAATGTTCAGCTATCACCAGTGAAGGATTCTGCTGGCTGCAAGTTTGGCAGGAACACGAAGATCTTCTGGTATGGTACATTACATGAACTATTGACTGGAGAATGCCAAAAGCTTCACCCCACTTTAAATGAGCTCCATTTTTTAAACTAAATCAGCATATGAATCGAATGTGTTTCTTCCAGAAAATGAGAGTCTCAGCCCCTGTGCTGGGTTTACATCACTGCCTTTTTAATCTGGAATCACTCTCCAGTTTATGGTTGAATTGCTTCATCATCCCATCCAACACTTGGGTTGAATCCTGGGCTCCCAGGGATGGTCCAGTGACCCCTCTGCAGCTGAGTGTTAATGTTCTCCTGACTAGACATGTCCCTTTCCCTGGCTGGGTGCTGGATGTGCATGCCAGCAGCTATTCATTATGGATGAAGAATGGTTTGTGGTTAAAGTCCTGGACTGTGTTGTGGGAGCTCTGAGCTCAGTCCCAGATTCTTCTTCCATTTCCCTCTGTGCCTGTGCTATGAGCAAGTTGTTTAATCTTTCAGTGCCTCAATTCTCCTTTGGTAAAATGGGAATAATCCTATTTCCTTTCTTCCACCCTTCCCTTTTACAGTGTTTGTTTTCACAGTTGCTTGTTGATCACATCTGTGGGACACAGCATACAGTAACAGGAGTGTTAAAGCATTACAAAACCATGAATAATAATTTCGCTTTTCACTTAATTTTTCATATCCCACTTTTAAATTGAGGAAGATAAGGAAAGCTTGATGGCAGTGCTGTCTGTTTATGTGCTATGACCTACTTGTCCCAGAAAGCAGCATGGCCAAGAAATTGAAACAAGATCTTGTGAAGTGCCATTGCAAATAAATCTGCTCCACTTCCCTTCTGTCAAGGCATCTCACGCTAGGGAAGACCACTGGGAGTCATTAATTCTATAATGGATATACTGGATTCTTTAAAAGGCTGTTTTCCCAAAGATTAAAGCAATTATGAGCAAAGTGGTTTGAAAAGAAAAAAAAAAAAAAAAAAGAAAAACACCCTAAAGCAAACAGTGTGGATGATAATGGGGAATGGTTTAAGAAAACTTCAGCAGATGCTGTAGAAGTCACAGTTTTGCAGTTGTGGAAGAGGATTTTGTCAATGGGAACCAAACACCCCCTTCCCCTCCCTCAGGCCAGCAGAGAAGGGAAATGGAAGCTGCCGTGTGAAAATGAGTATGAAAACAGGCACTTGCATATATCTGAGTGCAGGAATGGAAATAAAGGGGAAATTGGAGATTGCTAATGAGGCTGGAAAATATCAGTATTTATGAGCTAAAGATGGCTGATGAAGGAAAATAAGGAAAATCATAAGTTGTTGATGGGCAGTAGAACTGGCTACAGCAACACAAAAATAGAGAGGAAAATGTGCAGAAACAACATCAAAAATCCCTGGTGAACTTTCTCTGAACACTGTTCCCCATCCATGGAATTAAGGTAGGAGTTTCCCCTTCCCCAGGTGCAAGCTCCCTCCTGCAGCTCAGGCTGGGGTCACCATCAAAACATGCTGGGATTGTGATGGACACACCTTTCCTTGATTTCAAATATTTCAAGGTAGGAGCTCAACTTTTAACAAAGGAAATACCAGAGAATAAAGGAGTTGTAACTTGTGAGCTTCCACAGACTCCTTGCAGGTGTACTTGGCATTTTCATGAGGGTGGTGACACATGAAAGATGCCATTAATCACTCTCAAACTAAAGCTTGGCAGAGAGCACAGTGCCACAAGAAGTACCAGCTAAGCTTCAGTTCATACTAAAACAGATCTGGAAAATTACCTCAAACCAAATCAACGCCATCATCTCAGTTCAAAGAAAAAAATCATCTTGGAAGCACAGTAACAATTCCATGTGTTCACCTGGAGATCAGTTCAGCCTGATAGTTTGGTTTGTATAAATAATTTCTGTTCATTTAATTCCTTAAAGAAGGTAGTGGCCTCTGACTCCCATATCTGTGAATAGCAGAGCCTGGGTTCCTGCCTGAAATTCCTGCCATAAACGAGTGGATCCTCCTTTTACAAGTACAACAGCATGAAATGCATTTTCTTGAAAGCAAGATCCAGGCCCCTGATAGTGCAGGGATGTAAACCAAGCCTTAACCTGAAGAACCTGTGCCTCTGCACGTGATCTTGTTAGTTCTTTTTTGAAGGACAGCACAGGAGTAATAATTAGCTTTTGCAAAATGTTTTGAAGGAGCGAAGTCTTTCATCCTGTCTGGATGCCTTTGGAGCCACAGAAATGAAACTGCAGAACTTGGGATGGACCTGCAAAGCCACTCCAAGTGTGCATTTATACAGGAATTCACTGATCCAAGTGTGCATTTATACAGGAATTCAGTGATCCAAGTGTGCATTCATACAGGAATTCAGTGATCCAAGTGTGCATTCATACAGGAATTCAGTGATCCAAGTGTGCATTTATACAGGAATTCACTGATCCAAGTGTGCATTCATACAGGAATTCAGTGATCCAAGTGTGCATTTATACAGGAATTCAGTGATCCAAGTGTGCATTCATGCAGGAATTCGCTGCAGCAGCTGCAGTGACCCAGCAGCTCTGGGATTGTTTATATGGTTCCTTTAATCTGGCAGTGGAGCAGGGTGGTTCCTTCCTCCTGCCTGCTCTTCCTCCTCATCCCAGCTCCTCTCCTGTGCTGGCATCGCCTTGTTGTGGGTTGGGTCAGTGCCCTGCTCAGGATCACAGCTCAGCCAGGACTGCAGGGCTGGCACAGCAAGGCCAGCAGGGATGGACACGGTGCCAGCAGTGACCTATGCTGGAATTAATGACCCTGCAATTGCATCCTGGTGTTTTCTACAGCTTTTCTCCACCCCTTTGTAAAATCTGAAAATAGGATGGAAGCAGAGAGCAAAAGGGTTGTGTGCAGAGTTTGGTGGGGGTATTGGATTTACCAGTCCCAGTGACAGAAGGTGCTGGATGCAGAGATGAGCACTTATCTTAAATTCTGTGTGCTCTGGTCAGCTGAGGGTTGGGGCAACCCAAATCATGCTTGAATTTTGATCTCTTTTCTTCCTTTTGAAACTTAAAAAGCAATAATCTACAAGAAATTTTTATGCTGAGGTCTTGTTCTCCTAACCCTCCAAACCCTGTTCTTGTGACTCTCCAAGCCCGCACTACAAGCAGCCTTTCAGAGCTGGAGAAGAACCTGTCTCACAGAGCTGCCTTCACCTTTCTGTGGGGCAATAATTCCATTCCAGGGCTCCCAGAGAGGAGTGCAGTCATAGTTTACACCCTTATGCAGAAGCCATCAAAAAGGAAAATAATTTTGGCTTAAATTGTACATCAGTTGATAACACAGCAACCTCTTCTTTTAAACTTTCTTCAATACAGAGTGTTCACATCTCCGAGAGATGCTCTGTGCTCATGCGTGCCCAGGTTTTGTCTTTGCATTTTGGCAGATTTAGTGTATTCTTTATCCATTTCAGCTGGATGTGAATGTGTGCAAGCAGATGCTCAGCACCCAGGGATGTGCTTGTTTTCTCTTACATCCAAACCTGAGCTGCCTTAAAAGGTTCTTTTTGTGCAAAGTCAAGTGCTTGGCTGTTCAGAACTGTCACAGTTCACCTTCAGCTGACCCCCTGGCACATGTATTGTGTTATCTGTCTTTAATGACAGGTTGCCAGGGGGGTTTGTTCCTTTGTTTTAACCCTTTTCCTCTGAAGTTGCTGAACCATTTGGTTAGGGAAAAAAAAAAAAACAAACCCAACCCAGTACTTAGCACAGAAAGCTTCAGCAGGAATAGTGAGCTTGGCAGGGTGACAGGAAATTGTAAAAGGGTTTCTTTTTGGCAAACTTGGGAAATCTTGATAAAAAGAAGGGTTGCAACCTGCATGTGAGCTAATAGCTCCTGCACAATTGTTCATTCCCAAATAAAAGCAAGGCAGAGACCACTATTTATTCAATAAACAGGATACGTTTGATTAAGCAGAGAAACAATTTGGCAGAAATGTGATTTATGTAAAAAGTTATTGAAAGCACAGCTAAATTTAAATTAAAAAGAACACATCATCACCACAGTTAATATTTTTCTGTAGCCTAGTTTTGAAAACCATTAGTAGTAATAAACTTTCCTCCCATAAAATTTCTGCCATTTTAATTTCCAATTAGAACTTGCAAAAGATATATACATGGCAGTAAAAGTAAAGAAATTAAGTCTCAGCCCATGCTGCAGCCTGACACAATGATGCCCCAATGTTCATAAATCAGTTTCTGTTTGTTGTGAACCTCTTAAATCCACACTGGTAAGAGGTGTAGAGGTATTTGTCTCCCATGAAAACATTCTCCCACACCCTTTGTAATTAAAAGTAATCTTAAATTTCATCTAGTTCCATGAGAAAGAGCTTTCATACAGTAATTTGAGTTGGACTCCAGAACGATGGAATGCGAGTTGAAAGTTTAATGAATTTACTCTATAAATCTTATTCTCTGTTTTTCTTGTCAGTTGTATCAGGGCATTACACATATTTTTCCTTGCATTGCTAGCTGGGGAATTTTTTTAAGAGAACCTCAGCGCGTGTTTTTGTGTGGAGCCGCGTCTGCTGAAGTTGGGTTTATTAATCCTGCAGCATGATTGCTGCTTTTGGGGATCAGGGCTGGATGCCATTCTTCCCATGGAACAAGACTGGGAAAGCTCCTCTTGGTTAAGTGATTTCATGAGTGTTGTTTTAGTTTATTGGCTCTGTAGCCTGATAGCACAGCAGAGCGTTGGTTGTGCTTTCAGCTGAGTTATTTATCCAGTGGGATTTACTGAGAGCAGCCCTTGAGCTCTTCCAGCCTCTAGAAAAGGCTTGAGAATGGAAACCTGCTAAGAAGGAGTTGCTGGATATTGTTACTTCTTTTTGCAGTGCAACTGCTCCTGGAAATCACGGTGGGAGCTCAGTAGTGCTGACAGGTGAGGAATGGTCCCTGCTCAGCACAAAATGCACCCGGCGCTGCCAGCAGGGCTCTGCCTTCCAGGGCATGGGACAGGACACAGGGAACAGCTTCAAACTGCCAGGGGGCAGGGATGGGTGGGATATTGGGAGGGAATTCCTCCCTGGGAAGGTGGGCAGGCCTGCCCAGAGCAGCTGGGGCTGCCCCTGCATCCCTGGCAGTGCCCAAGGCCAGGCTGGATGGGCTTGGAGCAGCCTGGGACAGTGGGAGGTGTCCCTGCCATGGCAGGGGTGGCACTGGGTGACATTCAAGGTCTATTCCAACACAAACCACTCTGGGATTCTGGGATTCTTTACTGCTCAGAGTTGCCATGTGCTTTTCTTTAAGGACTTCATTATTGCTCTTGAAGTTGCCCTCACGTGTGTTTCCTTCCAGGTGCACTGGAATTGGGATTAAAATGAATAAAGGAACAAGGGGAATGATGACAGGATGGAGCAGGGAAGGGGAGCAGAGGGGTGAGGACGAGGAGGAGGTGGGAAAGATTGCCAAAGGAGTTTGGCAATTAGGCCTTTGCAGTGACCTCACCATTCTCCCACGCAGAACAATTTTCTGAAACAAGACAGATTTATAAGGATTATGGGAAAGTTTATTTTGCACTACCTACTGCATTTTGTTCTATGTATGTATATAAACAGAGCTGAGAGTTCCTTAAACATCTTTACAGAACATAATTCAGCAGTGGCCAGAAAGATTAAAAGCATGCAGGAGAACTTTGTGTAAATAAAAGAAAATGTTAAAAGAAAAAGAGATGAGCAGGGAAAGGCCAGAAGGGGAAAGGAGGGAGTGCTGCTCCCTGTTACCCCACGTGTTACAGGGAATACAGATGAGTTAAAATCCTCTCTGTGGGAAAACTGGAATGGGGATGAAGGAGATATCTGAGATTTTCTGTTACCAGAAGCTGTCCCTTTTCTGGTGGTACCTGCAGGAATGTGGAGTGTGGGTAAAAATCCACCTTTCTGCTCTGGCAGCAGCACAACCCATTTGTACCAGCACAGGTACCTCATAATAGTTACAGAGAGAAGTTAAAGTTGAGCTTTCCATCACCCCAGCTGCTTCTTGAGTTTTTCAGGATCAAACTATGAAAGATTAATTAACAATACACACAATACACAATTCCCACATGCTGCTGGCTAAA
Organism: Ammospiza nelsoni; assembly: GCF_027579445.1. NCBI lineage: Eukaryota > Metazoa > Chordata > Aves > Passeriformes > Passerellidae > Ammospiza > Ammospiza nelsoni. The sequence goes on along the minus strand of NC_080646.1, from coordinate 1,864,237 downwards.
GCAAACAGAAGTGGCTCTTCTATGTTGACAGCTTACAAGAGGAGCTCTGAGCTTTGAATTTTTTAATAATAAAAGTGATCATAAGTGATCAAACAGAACATGTCAAAACACACAATCATAAAGGGCAATTGTGTGGTTAAACAGAGAGAGTCCCTGTTTTGTGCTGGCCTTTTGTGGGAGTGCTCCTGCTCCTCCAGCTCTCTGCTCCGAAGGAGGCACAGCAGGGACTGACAGCTTTATTTTCCTCCTTCATCTTTCAGTTTGGGAGAGCACAGTCTGCCACCTGTCAACAGTATCTTTATTATATTGGAGAAGCCAGGGGGAAAAAAACATGCCTTGAGGTGTTTCCATATCAGCAGACGTCGCAGTGTGGTCTTTGTAGCCAAAAATATGTTGAAATATCACAGGTTTTTCTTACTGCTACTCTCCCTGTTCCATCTCCAGCAGCCTGCCCTCAGATGGAAGCAGGCTCTGGCTGGGATGATGTCCCTGTGCCTCAGAGCCCAGCTGTGCCCTGCCTGGCACACAGGCTCAGTGCAGGGCTTGTGACAGGGCCACCATCCCTGGAAGTGTTCACCAACCCTGCAGACGTGGTCTTTTGGGATAGGGTTGAGTGGGAAAGAGGATATTGGTCAAAAGTTGGGCTTTAATCATCTTGGAGGTCTTTTCCAGCCCTAGTGATTCTATGACTCCTCAGGTTTACATCTCTGCAGAGTTGCCCCTGACAGATAAAATGCGGCAGGTGCTGGAAGGTGGAACTCGGCTGCTCTGGCAGGAGGTTCTCCACTGCTTCTGCCACATGCAGTCCCTCTGTGCAGCTGCATCTGCCAGTGTCCTAGCCCAGATTGCTGTCACCAGAAAAAAATGGGATGTATTTTGGCTTTGCAGGTAGGAACTTTACCAACTAACTGATTTTCTTGAACCTGAAGATTCCTGTTCCCCAAATGCATAAAAATGGAATTGTGAAGTGCAGCCACAGGGATCAGCAGCCAGGAGAGTTGCTTCTCCATGCAAAATGGACTGTCACAAATGCTCTGTTGTTTTTTCTCAGGGGTTTTGCTCGCACAAACTAAATTCTCCTCCTTTTCCATCCAAAAAAAAGGGTGGAAAAGTGCAGCAATATCCTGGTGAGACTGGCCAACCCAACTCACAGATCCAAGTCCACTGAAATGGCCACCAGCCCATTCCATCCATCCCATCAACAACTTCAGCAGCACTCAGTCCAGACTCACTATTTAGATTTCTTTATGGTAAAAAAAAAAGGCAGCAAATTGTGTTGATTAATGTGGATGTCCCAGGGAAAGCAATGGGTATAAAGGGCTCTTCATTTTTGACAGGTGCATTGTGCATTCTGGGCTCCCAGCCAAGACACATTGTCATCAAATGTTAATCAAATCTGCAAATAATATACAAAGTATTAAATTGTGCTTATTCTCAGAGTAATTTGAGACATAAATTTATCAAGCTGTGCTATATGTTAAGGTCCCTTAAAATGAAGAAAATCAGGACTGTGAGGCAGATAAAGAGATTGTGACAACAAAGGGCTTTCAGTGAGCCCTGGTTCAGGAGAATGAAGCATTTAAAAGCTCTCAGTATTTTCCTTCATAAAAGGTTCTGATGTAAACAAGTAAATCCATAAGTAAAGAGAAGCAGACTGGGATGAGAACATGTGAAACCTCTCTACAGCTGTGCACTTAAAATAGTAATTTCAGTTTTCTGCATGTGGCTGTGCCCTTCCTCACCAGGGCTGTGGCTGCAGGTCCCACCCCCAGCAGTTACTCTGCACCTGAGAAAAGCATCTGTATTAGGATAAGAAACTCAGTTTTCAGGCTGGAGGACTTTCTGCAGCTGTGTTTTGTGTGCTTTTGGCTGCTCACCCTGCTTCCTGCCAGGGTCCCGGTGCAGTTCTTTTGGATGCTCTCAATCCTTTGGAAGTCAGATGGATGGTGTCCCCAATGTTTGTGTCTGAGGGACAGAATTCAGAAAGTTACTGAATTGTCTGCCTTTGGAAGCTCTGCTTTAAAAAGTTTATTATTGTTTAAATTAAATGTTCTTTACTATGCAATTAAGAAACAGTCAAAATTAAATATGATGGGCAAATGAAATGCAGTGTGAAGATGCTGTAGATCAGCCTGCCAGCCACAGGAGGCCTTTCCCACTGATCCGAGGTCTGGGCTGCTCTTCCCAAGCCTCCCAGGATGAGGATTTTCAATTGTATTTCCTTTCCCTTCCCATTTTCTGCTCTAAGCCTACCCAGAAGGGATTTTCCTGGAGTAAGCTTCTCCCCCACTGGTGCCATGGGATGGATGGGTAAGAGTGTGACTGTGTAAGTGCAGGTGAGAAGCAAACCCTGACACAGAAGCTCTGCAGCGGGGCCATCAGCTCTCTAATGAGCCATTTCTTTTCTCTGCTGGGCTTTGGAGAGTGGAGCTGTGCTGTTTGTATCCAGCAGGGAAATAAAGAGGGGCTGCAGAGCCCTGAGTGCTGCCCTCCCTCCCACCTTCCCTGCCCCATCCAGCACAGGGCAGCTCTCCCAGCCTGTCTGCACTCAAGAATGCAATTGCTTCACTGCCCATCCCCTTAGCAAAGCAGAAACACAGCAACCCAAACTCTTCCTCCTCAAGAATGTGCCTTGCCAATGGCCTTTGTCAGGGCCAGGTTGTTATCAGGGTAATGCCTGGTGTTTACTTTTCAGTGCCAGTAAATAAATCTCAGTCCTGCTTGACCCTTCGCTCTCTGGCCTCCCCCGAGCTGAAAACAAAAATGCTGTTCTGGATACAATCAACCAGTTTGGTTCAAGTCCTGCTTTTCAGGATCTGAGTCTGAAACTGGTGGTCTCTGAGTCTCTTAATGCCATTAAAGCTCAGATTTCAAAGATGTGTGCCTTGGAGCTTTTGGGTTTGATTTAAAGATAAGCCACTCAAGCTATGTTGATCAAGGGAGTGTCTTTATGTGAATTTTCCTTTTCAAATAAATCCAGGCCAAGATTTATCGGATCCTTCTAAAGGCATTTGTTACTGGAAAACATTCCTGCCTGCTCCCAGCTCGTCTTTTTTCTTCCTTTAAGGAAGGATCCTGCACTGGCCCTTTCCTTTCTCACCGCACCAGGAGCTCTAACTGGATTTTAGGCAGTCCATAAAACAATGACATCTCCTCCTATGCTGGGGCTCTGTGTGATTTGTGAAGCGTCCGTGACCATTCCTCACTTTCCCATTCCATTTTTTAAAAAAAATTTGTTAAAATTTATGAGAGTCTTTCCACATCCAGCAAAGCAGTGGAAATAGCCAGGAAAGTGGGACCTGGTGAGAATTAAAGGCTTCTTATCCAGCAGCACAACGGGAATCGCTGGAGCTGTCTCACCAAAATGCCACAAGTGATGCTTGTCCTCCTCTTGCAGATATAAGTGTCACTCTGAGCACCTGCAAATCACCCCTGCCTGAGCTGGTCTGAAAAATTAGGGAGTTGAAAAATTCTGCAGGAATAACTTGAGTGTGTGAAACATCTCAGACATTTATTTTCACTTTTTTAGAACATGTGCTGTTTACATTTTCCATTATTTTGACTCTTCTCCACAAACTTCTACAAAATCAAAATCAGTCCTTTCAGAATAGCAGCAGATGCTGTTAATTGGGTAGAAAATGTGCTTATTTGTAAATATTTTAGAGATTCTCTTCATATTTGTAAAACATATTCCAGCTATGGGTGGTGTGGGTGGGCAAAGCAGAGCCCTTGCTGGCCCCTGGAGCCCGTGTGGCATGTGCCCATCAGGTGACAGTGGCCTGGCCCTGAGCCAGCTGTCCCCCACACTGTGTGCCCTGTGTTCCCTGCCCCTGGCAGGTTTTGTCCCCGCTCCTCCCCTCTCCCTGCCCAGTGACCACAGGCTGGGCTCAGGTTGTCACTGGCAGCTGTTCCCCAAACACTTTTGCTCCTAACCAGGCCTCTGACCAAATGGGAGGAAAGATGGAAATACCAAGATAAAACTCCACATTTTGTGACCTTTCAGTGGAAAATATTTTCAAAATACGCCATAAACACCTCATTTCTGTAGCAGGGGATATGGTTTCAGGCTAAGATGGTTTCTGCAAAAGAGATTTTGGTTACAGCCAGGCAATAAGGGCACTCCAGTGAGACATTCCCAGAAGGAATCTCTTCTCCCTGGAGCTGCTCTCAGAGGAGATGCTGCTTTGTGGGGAGCTGGGGGAGCAGGGATGGGGCTGCAGAGCAGAGAGAGCAATGTGAGCAGTGCCCTTCTCCTGGGCAGGAAGGGACAGTGACACCCGGGCTGAGAGAGGAGACTTTCCCAGCCTAAACCCAGACAAACATCCAGCCTGATCTCATCCCCTTCCCTTCCAGCCCCTAGACCTGCAGCCAGCCCAGATGAGAGGCTGTTTTCTAGAAGGATATCTGATGTGGGGTAAGATTTCTGAGCAGTAGGGCAGCTACCTTTCCTGAGGAGTGGTTCCAGTGTGTCATTACCCTCACAGCTACGAGATTACATCTGAATGCGAGGTCGAATATGTCTAGTTGCCAGTTCCAGTCATTAGATCTCATTAAGCAAGGTTGAAAAGTCCCCCACTATCAGATCCCTTTTTGAAGTTCCTCTGTGTAGTAATAAAATTGTCTCTTAATTTTTGGGAGACAGTCTTTGGAGAGAGGCCTAAACATAGCACTGAGCATAATAAAATGAAGTTTAAATTGGCAGAGAAACAAAAAAAAAAGGCTAACAAACCACCAACCACTCAAACCCAACCCTGAAGCCCATCCCTTCCCTTCCCTCCAAGAACTTTAAGGAACTGAATTAAAAATGAAAGCTGGGAAATTTCAGGTTTGTGGTTGCACCCACCCACCTGGGCTGTCTGTGCTGCAGCTGCAGGAGATACTGAGAGGTTGCCTGAGAGATGGGTTTTAAATTTACCAAATAAAGCTGCAGCTCTCTTATCTCACACGCCTTGTGCCCTGAGTTATGGTGGGGAGAGCGTTGCCTTGGTTTGTGGGTTTCAGCTACATGGCAAATGTTAATTTAAAATAGGTCTCTGTGGTTTCATAGCTCTCCATTTGTGGTGGGGTTATCTGAAAAACACAATTCCGTCTCTTCAGGAAGACAGAATGGGAAAACAAAGACTGAAAATGCTGTGCTGGAAGAGCCATGGGTTTAATGCTCCCTTCATCCCTCCCAGCCAGAGCAGGGGTCTGTTACTCCAGTTGCCCAGCTGGATTCCAGTTTGGATAATTACCCTCTGCCCACTGGAGTTTCTTCCTGCAGTTTCAACTGAATGTTATTTTTTCTTTCTCCTTTGAAAAGAAACCCATTGTTAGCATAATTGGCACCGAGGTGGCAGCAGTGGTAGGGACAGGGATCCTGGTATCTACAAGAAGGTGTTATTTAATATAATTAACTGGAGCATGGATCTGCTGCCTCCCTCCCTGGGTTCAGCTCCCAGCTCAGACCCAGGCTCTGCTCCTCATTTCAAAGCTGGTTCTTCAGGAACTGGAGCAGTTTTCCACCATACAGGTCTGATCCTGTGCTGTGCTAAGCAGCCTCAACTCTCACTGGAGGGAATGAGAGCAGAGGTAACTCAGCATCTCCCAGAAGGAGGGGTTTGACTGGGAGATGAGTTGAGGGTTTTGGGATCAACGTTTGGTTCATGGCTCTGGGGGTAAGGGCTTAAAATTATTCTGCTGTGAGCAGGTTTAGAGTTTACCTACCTTAGAGCTAAATGTTGAAAACAGGCCTTACAGCAGGGATCCACCTTCCTCAGTCTGTCTGAGGGCTGACCACAAGTGCAAGTGTCTGGAATAACCCCTCAATTATAGCCCCTTCACTGACCATAATTCCAAATGGACTTGTGCTGGACCAACAGCAGCACTTCCCTGCTTCCCTCCTCATCCCTCTGATTCCCAGAATAAACCCCAAGTGCTCATTCATCCTTTTGGCTTTCATTTCTCTTTCCATTCTGGGCTGTGTTTTACCTGCCAGATTTCACCTGTGCCTGGATTTCACCAGCAGCAGGGTGACCAGAGCAACAGAATCTGCCAGTATTCATAGAAATTCTGTTAAATCTTCAGAAAAAAATTCCATCATTTCCTCTAAGTAACTTCAAGTGTCAGATTTAGTTCAAGCCCTTGATTTGCATCAGAGGCTGAGTGTGGCTGTTTGTAAGTGGCTTTTCCACCTGGAGTGACATTATTGCTACACCAGTGGAATGTCCCTCCTGATGACCAGGCTCCCCTAAGAGTCAGTGACAGTGATGAGCAACAGCATCAACATCCTGACCCAAACAGTGAGCTAAAAACTGGGATTTATGGGGCATTTTCATAAATAGATTTTATTTCTGCTAAACCCTGGTGTTGCTAGCAGGATGTGCAGAGAAGGATCCTCAGGAGATGCCACCCACAGATCTGCATGGGGTGAGCAAACCCCAGAGGGGCAGGAGGTTCTGTTTTGACATCCAGCCAAGAGTTGCTCTGGAAACAAGGCTAATAACAGTCTGCTGGGGATGGGCTTTTACTTGTGATGTCTTTGGTGCTCCCTGGCAGTTCGTGCAGAACCAGGAAATGGAGAAAGGTGCATCCAACATCAAGCAGCTTTCAAGTAGGCATTTTTGCCTAATATCCTAAGGAAATGAGCCTTGTGTGATCCCACTGCCTCTGGGGTGTATGTGTGAGTCTGAAAGCTTTTGAATTCACTGGCCAGTTCCAGCCAGATTTAGCAGAAGGGTGAAGATCTCACAGAGGGATCTGCTCCTACAAGCTGGGGGAAAACAGGGGAAGGGGAAGGAGTGGGAGAGCCCCTGTTAGCCCCTCACTGAGGGGGGAGGCAGAGCTCACCTTCCATGGAACACCAGAGTCACACAGGGAAGGGAGGTGAAGACAGGCTGGGAATCAGACAAGTGGAAAACAAAGCTGTGTTAGGTTTGCTCATCATGGGTGTGCTCTGTGAAATCCCAGAACTGATCTGTTCCATTTGCTGTGCTGTGCATCCTCCAGGAGTTCTGTGGAACTGAATCACAGGATTCCCTTTAGGCCAACACCTCCCTGGGAAGATGCTGGTTGCTCTGAGGGGGAAAAAATCCTGTGGAGAGCCTAAAAATGCCCAAACCCTGAGCTGGATAAGAATGGATTCCATGTGAGATCCCCCAAATCACAGCAAAGCTGGTTATCCAAGGCTTTAAATAAAACGATCAATTTTTAGTCCTTGCTTGGCTGCCTCCAGGGAGATGCAGCCCTTAATCATAGGAGAACATATGGCATTTTAAAGGGCCCAAAGGCTTTTTGAATTATGTTTATAGAGACCAAAGTCTTTGAGCACAAATGTTTGATTCTAATAATCTGTCTGGCAGTGTCACTAATAAAGATTTATATGCAGAATTTATCAGGGACACCTAAGCTAACACTCTGCCCATAGGGAAAATCCTCTGGAACAGAAAGCTGCTGGACTAAAATTGAGAAGTACTTGCTGCTGGGAAATACCACCCAACAGAAAAAGGAAACACAGAAAAAGGTCCCAGGAGCTCTTTCTTACCTCCTGGGGGATCAGCTTTTGCAGTTGGCTTTGTAGATGGAACCCAGATTCAGGCATGTCCAGGGAAGGAAGGCTTGGAGGATGTATTTGAAATGTCAAGGAATGGGTAGGGAATACTCAGATATTTCTTGGACTTTGCAGGTATTTTCTGGTTGACTCTGCACCCTCTTAGAGCAGAGTTCCTTCACACAGGCTCAGCATGAAATCAAACCATATATTGATAAAACATCCCCATTCCCAGTCTGTTTGGTCATGTTGGGAAGGACAGTTTCAGTCAGTGGTGCAGTGGCACCAAGGTGTAAAGCCCTGGGTTACAGATGTCAGTGTTGGCAAAATGATGGCAAATGGAGTTTGCAAATTTCTGGCTTAACTCATGCAGCTCTCTCCTGAGAACTGCTTTAATGAGCTTCCCTGACTCACTGCCACAATGGGCAGATTTCAGAACCTGCCACTTCCTAAGAGGGAAAATATTTGCTGCAGAATATTAGATTGGCCCATTTTGATTCAACTTCCAGCAAGTGCTGTGCTGAAATCACAGACGTGCTTCAGCTGGAGACTTCACTTCCTTCAGCTCCTGCAGGTACACACAGGGACACATTGGGTTCCATTCATTGCTGGGGCAGCCACTTCTTTCTTTTTTTTTGTCCAAAAATGAGAAGTGAAATACTGAAAATGATGGTTGTGTCATAGTGGGTGGGATTCCCACAGGGAAAATGGAGCAGGCAGGTTGGATTTCTCCTCAGAGTCCTAACAGATATGGCATTCACACTTGTTAGAGTTTGAAAATTAGTCCTGAGTCATGTCCAGGGGCTGCACAATCCACTGCCAGCTCGGTGGCCACGTGTGAAGAAGGAGTTTTGCAAAGCTGTGGTCCCCAAACTTTAACTGCAGAGCAGTTTGGCCTCGATATCCAAAACACTTGGGTGCATAACTAATGCTAATTTTCTTTATATGGTCACATTTCTATCAAAACAGTTTAATGCCAAGTATATACTGCAGTTCTTGCTGGGATTAATGCAAGACCCCAGAGCTGGTGCCTCCTTTCCTTTGGTAGCTGATGTTGTCAGACTCCTCACATTTCATAATTACTGAGCCTGGGCACAGCTAATTCATAGCAGAGGGGTAAAGTCCTGGTTCTGTTCAGGTCAAACCCCAGGATTCCATCAATGGATGAGAGCCTGGTCTGGGGGAAGGCACCCTGCCTTGGACAGGGGTGGAATCAGATGGGCTTCAAGGTCCCCTCCAACACAAACCATTCTGTGATTTTATGATTCTCCTTCACCCTAAAAAAGAACAAACCAGGGGAATAGCATCTGCCAGAGGATGCTTTTCACAAGGATACTGCAACTGACTGAGAAATAAAATAAGAAGCCTCAAAGGAAAAAATTCAAAGTTGTCTCAGTTCTGCTCTCCACATTTGTAAAAAATGCCACAATTGTTTTCAGTTGGATGTACTGAACACCTATGGATGGGCAGTTTCCATTTATTGGCCTCTTTTCTATATCGAACATTCAAGTAATTCTAAATTCTAATAATACAAATGAATAAAAAAAAAAAAAAAAGAGAAAGAGGGAAAAAAGAAAACTAGTCATAGGAAGATGGGAAGTGATGAAGTTGGCAGTTAGGTGTAACAGAAACAATGCCAGTTTTATTACATGCCTTTCCAATAAGAAAACTCTTTTTTGGGGTGTTTCAGCTATCTGTAATAGGCCAGAGTAATCCCTCACCCTACAGACTCATTTGAAAAAAATTCCTACCTCTGTATAAAACAGTTTATTCCCCACTCCTCCAGGAAACAAGGGTGGAGCGTGCAGAAAAAGAACATCTATAAATCACATCTTTGATGCCAGATGAATGAGATGTGAGCTATGAATCATGTGCAAGGATGAGCAGGCTCTGCCTTCCATTATCACAACTGACCAACATCTTTGTTTGCATTAACTGTTCTCATTCCATGAGCACACTCCAAATTAAAAAATCTGAAAATATCTCACTTTCAGGTTTCTTTCAAATACTTGAGGAGGAACCCAAAGGCATTTTGTGTTCAGGCATTGGTGTTAGGAGGAAATTTAGTCTGCTGGGCTCTGGAGTATCCCTAGGTTGGGAATGAGTGGTTGAGGGAAGGGTAAAGTAAGTAAATACTTCATCTCTTTCATTTTTCTGACAGGCATGCTTGGAATCCTGCCTCATCAATAGAGGTTTTGCTGGATGCTGGCAATGCCCCTCAGGCAGTGCACAAGATTAATAGGGCTCCCTATCTAATTACAGGTTTACTGACGGATATTACTGGGGCCCCAGCAATGCAAGTTCCCTGCACTGCACTTTTCCCCCTGCCTAGAGCTCACAGAAGGAAAAAGAGGCAGAAAACCAAGTGTACTAAAGGCATGACTCAAACCCTGTACCTGCTGTAGCAGTCAGCATTTTGCTCCTGCAGCAGTGCAAGTTGAGAGGTAACTTGTTGTCAACCAACCATCCAGGTTTGTGTGACCAATGGATGGTTTGTAGGCTGGAGATGATCATAAGGAGGAACAAAAGGAGTTTTCTTTGGCAGTTGGTGCATCGTGGCAAATAACTCTTGGCAGATAATGCCCCATCAGGAATCCTCATAGGCAGAATTTCACCCCTTGCTTTAGCTGCTGCTTTTCTCATTTTCCTTAAGAGCTGGGTAAAGACTTCAGGAATTAAACACAAAACCAAATATCCTCTAAACTTACCCCTAAACAAAAAAAAACAGCCCCTCACACCTTTCAGATGTCCAGATTAGGGAGAGGAAAATGCCATCTCTGCTCAGATTTGCAGCCGTGGCAGATTCTGGTGACTGAAGCATGAGATTTAATGGGATTTTCAGTCCTGAATGCAAAGGTGGAAATAGAAAAGGGGGAAATAGCAATAGAAATAGAAAATCAAATGCAGAGGTTTATTGTGCTCTGACATTTCCATCCCTGAAGGGTTGTGATCCCACAGGTTTATTATCTCCTCAATGCACAGGCAGTTTTGGGATGGCTGTTGTTGAGGGGGATGTATTTCCCTTCTAGGTACACACTGGAAATTTAAATCTTTTCAGCCAACTATCAAGTGTCTGTAGGTGGTTTTCTTTCTAGGAAACAGCTTTTTTCTGACAACAAGACATAAAACAATGACTTGTTTTATGAAGACTCCTTCCCACATTAAAAGGGTCCTGGAGGAACTTCTAATTGTTGTGGAAATGCCAATTTAAGGTTCCAGGATAATTTTCGTGGACTGGTTTCATGGAATTAATTTTCATTCTACATCTTTTCATGCATAATTAATTGGGTTGAGGCAATTAGTGGAATTTACTCCTGGGAAGGGTCTCCACGAGTCTGTGACAGGGACCCTGCCCAGGTCCCTTCTAACTCGGGGCTGTGTGTGGCTGTCCTGGCTCTGCTGCTCCAAGGAGGGCTGGGAGAGCAGCAAAGCCTCGCTCCACTGGACTTCTCACTTACTCCTTTCCTCCCCTTTCTGTGTGTTGTCTTCTAATAATCCCTTCTCTCTGAATGCATCACCTGCAGCGCAGACATTAGATAAATAAAGCTGCCGTGGGCCCCGGGCCAGCCGGGATTGCATAAATACCCCGAGCCTGGAGCAGGAGCCTCTCTTGTGAGACAGAGCAGGGGCTGCCTGGCCTGCCCTGGCCTCTCCTGCCCATGGAGGAGACTGGAACGGGCCTGGCAGGGGAGGGAGGGGTGAGGGACACTCTGGGGTGTTCCTATTTGACTCCATGTCAGCCTTTCCAGCTGCTGAAATTCCCTCCTCCCCAGCTCCATCTGTGCCTCTCTGAGGGGGATGCAGAGGGGCACCAATCCCCAGTTTCCATCAAATACAAGTGGAAGGTCTCAGGAAATAACCCACAGCCCCAGAGCTCCATCCTCTCCTTCCCAGGGGCACTCAGGCCACGGCTGGCAGAGGGACACCAGCAGCTGAGGGATTTAAATGAGGGATAAAGAGGAAGGGAAGAATTGCACTGCCTGACACCACAGCCTGTAGCTGGCTGGGCTGAAGATGGGAAACCAGTTTGTCCAGCTTTGGCTTCACAAGAAGGTTCAGAGATGCCTTTGCTTGTAGTGAAACCCACCCACAGCCCGGGCTGAGGGGAGAGCACCGTGCTCAGGGTTTGTTCCCTTCTTGCCCTCCTGCCAAGGGCTGCTGGTGAATTCTCTGCCCAGCTCATTCCAGTCACTTCAGCAGCTTGTGCAGGATTGCTCCAGCTTTCCCTGGGCTTTCCCTGAGCTAGCACCATGAAATTTCTTTCATTTCAGAGGTCTGCCATCATTGAAGACCCTGTGCTCTCAGATATTGTTACATTAATACACCAGCCATGCTCCAGGGCTGCAGATGATCATGCTGGGATGGGGTTTGATGGCTTTACTGGGATGGGTTTTGCTGTTCTGAAGCTCACTTGTGTATCTTGTAACTCCCAGCTAGAATTCACCACAAGGAACTCAGGTCTGACCAGGCTCACTTGTCTCAAGGCTCCTTTCCAGTCTGTTTGGGCAGAAACACAGTTATTTGGAAACACTTGAATTGTGCTGTAAGTGTCCTCCCAGAAGGATGTTGAGGACCTGGCAGCTTTATAAAGAGCTTTGTGCTGTGTTATTCCTCTCTCTGCTGAGTGTGACACGGCTCTGGTGCCAGTGGACCGTGGTTCAGTAAAACATTTAGAAATGCCAATAAATCAGAGGCACAGTTTGGAAGCTGCCAGCTGGAATTTGCTACTTGAGCTTAAACAAGCTGGGCATATCTGCTTACTCCTGTTTTATTTGCCTAGGTGTAGTGAGAGCAGTGCAGAGAGCGTGACTGGGGGTTTTGCTGGAAAAGTTTGGGAAAGGGGAATCTAGAAAGAGCCATGCTGGGTTTGTCTCCTCATCCTCTCTGCTAAAACACTCAGGTCATTTTATGTCATGTTGTAGGGAGTTTGTAAGCAACCCTAATGACACTTCCATGGTGCTGGTTGGAAATACCATCCTTCAGATTCACACAAAAGTGGTTCTTTCACTCTTTTTGGTTGTTTATTGGCTTCCAGCTGAAACCTAAACCCGAGCTTGTGAGCTCTGGAGGGCATTAAGGATCCCCGACAGCTTTTTGCAAATGTAAGGGTATTAAACCCAAAGGCTTGGCTGAATTCCAAATGAGCAAATCTTATTCTGAAACCTTTAGGTTTCCCCTCTACTTAAGGGAATTTAAGATGTTTTGCACTTCTTAGATCTCACATGATTATAAGCGACTTGCCCAGGTCACACAGGAAATCTGCTGGGGGAAAGCCCTGTATCTCAGTTTTCCTCACTTCCAGAGAGCTCCTGGCCAGATTAAGGGATGTGCTGGGGGAGGAAGGGCTGGGGTTCAGAAGTGATCCCCAGAGCACCCCTGAACTTTGGGATCCTCTCACAGGAAAGCACCTGTGAGGATCTCCAGCGGTGGAAGGGTTGTGAGCTCACACTCAGCCTCCCTCTCTTCCAAAGGGGAAACAAAAATCCCATGTGTTCTTTACCTGGCAGCCTGTTTTCATGGAACTTGAAGAATTTAATCTCTGAGGCTGCTGAGTTTGGCCATTTCAGAGTGTGAGCCTGGGAATGCACCCAGGTTAAATAGGAAGACGTGGTGCAGCGGGCACGGGGATGTCAGAGCAGTGCCAGGGGAGATTCCCAGCAACAATTGTGACAAAAGAGAGAGAGACAGGCTGGGAGGCTCTTCCTGGGACAAAGTCACCCACTGGCAGACACTGGGACACACTGGTGGCGCCTTTCTCCAAGTCCTGGTGCTGCCTGGGAGGAGTCTCTGGTTCTGTGCTCTGGATTTCCACACTGGCTTCTGCCCTGTAGAAGAATGCCTGGTTTGGCTGAACCCAAATCCTCAGAGGCCTAAAGCCAGGCAGAGCTGCCTCTGACACTTTGAGCAGATCCAAGTCCTGCTGCTGCTGCTGCTGTGTTTGCTCTGCAGGCTCTGAGGCAGGAGCATGTCCTGCCCTTGGAGCAGGGATCAGATCCCTCTGGAAGGGCTGCCCAGACCCACCCTGGGAGCACCCATGGGCACAGTGGTGCCTGTGGCCTCTCCACCTGCTGGGCTTTGTTAGCAGCCCCGCTAATTGCTTTGATTTGTAAAGTGAGGGGCTCGGCAAAGCAGGAGGAGCACAGATGGAAACCAGACCTTGATGAAGTGTCTCATTAAGTAAAAAGGCAGAAATTCTGGGCATTACCCACCCCCCAGCCGTGTGGAAGGCTGCTTATGATGGCTTGGCCCACAGGGGATAAGCAGATGGTCAGAGCACACCTTGGAGCAGGTTCAGGATTGTGCTGCTGGTGCCTTGTTGGGGTGTAATTCCAGTGGTGCTTTACTGGGGTGTAATTCCACTGCCAGGAGCTGCAGGAGGGGATCCAGGCTCCTCTCCCTGCCTCTCTCAGCCCTGTGCCTTTTCCTTCCCCTGTGCTGAGCTCACAGTGAAGAAAGCAGAAAGATCAACCCAAACCAGTGCAAAAAAAGTTCTTTCCAAGGGCAGCAGAGCTCAGGGAGGCAGAATGGGTCATCCTGCAGGCAATGAGCATTGCCACATTTATCTGTGCCTCCAGCTTCAGTCATTCCAAAGAGCAAATTCAACCTGGTCAAAACAGACCTGTTGGGGTTTGGGTGGCTGGAGCTGACACCTCATGAAAGGCACTGGGATTCTCTTTGGTTTTGCTAACAGAAAGGAAAACAGAACAGCTACATATCATCCATCTGAAAAAAACCCTGTAATTACAACTCCCAGAAATTATTTCTTATTTAATGAAATGTCTCTTCAGGCTGAACAAAGGAATTTTCAGAGAGGAGAGCACTGGAGGGTGAGACAGAGAATACAGGCAAGAACTCAGTTCAATTACAGGGAATAAAATCCTCTTGACACAGGTCTGACACAGTTTGTGGGAGATCTCACTAGAACCCTTGCCAGGCCAGAGCAAAGGTGCTTTTTCACAGAGATCACAGATATTTCCTTGAAATAGGACAATCTGGTGGCCCTAGGGCTTGGACCTGTGATCTGGGGCACTTTGGGGTTTGCTCTAATATCAAAAGGCAGCTTGTGACCAAGGACAGACCCTGGGATAAGCTCTGGCTGCCCTTCAGAGCTGTCACAGCTCTGGGACCATCACCCATGCCCATCAATGTCAGCAGGAATCCACAGACCTCATGAGGCTGAGGAAACTCCTGAAATCTATGGTTAAACAGCAGATTCCACTACCACTGCCCTCAGGCTGGTTTGGGAAGCTCTTTGCTCTGAGGATTGCTGCATGCTGGCAATCACCCCCACAGAATTAAGTAGTTTATTCTGTCATGTTTTGATAAATTCCAACCTTCACCCTCTAGCTTACCTTGGTCCATGTGCTGCCTGATGTTTGTGGTACACAGGGATTTGTTATGCTGTTCATTAATTCTTTCACATTAAATGGAATTGGGAAGGAAAAATATTGATGGAGAAATAAAGAGCAACTCTCTCACCAAGGGCTGCAGTGAGTTCTGCCTGGAATCCTGATTCACACCAAGTTTTTCCAGTCTTGTGAAACCATAGGTTTTCCTGCTACAAATTGATAAAACATACCTGTTTGCTTTTAAAAACTGATATCCAGGTGCAGCACATTGCTGTGAAAAAAGCATAACATGACCTCAGCAGGATTCAGCTTTGGTTTTGGTAATGCCTCTTTGGCATTTGTTAGCCAAGGCAAATGCAAATCACATGCTGGAATGATTAAAGGATTCAGCCGTTGCCTTAGCTAATGTTTTGACTCTGCAAAGGAGGTATAACTTGCACTTGATCCTCAGTCAAAAACAGTTTCTAGCAGCAATTCTGTTTAGAGGGATGCAAAAAATGAGTGGGAACTGAATATCCCGTTGCTTGCAGGCTGCTGGTTGGAGCCAGCCTTGGGGTGCCATGCTGGGGGTGGCCATGGGGGATATTTACTCAACTGTAATTAACTTAATCAGCCACTGGGTATCAGTATTGTCTCACATCCATCTATAAAAAAGGGGATTTTTATGGAGCTGAACATCTCTGTTTGGAGCATTGCTGAGGCTGGCGCTGCCTGGCAGGGCTGTGAGGGCTCAGGGGGAGAATCCCCTCCAGCTTTGAGGCACCTCTGACAACACCTGACCCCAAAGCAGCTCTGCACAGAGCCATGGGGCTGAGGGAGAGGGGAGCAGCAGCACAGGGAGGGTGCAGGGTGTTCCCATGACTGCATCCCCAGGGAATGGCTCTGCTCCTGCTCTGCCCCTGCTCTGCTCCTGCCCCTGCTCCTGCTCTGCCCCTGCTCCTGCTCTGCCCCTGCTCTGCTCTGCTCCTGCCCCTGCTCCTGCTCTGCCCCTGCTCCTGCTCTGCCCCTGCTCTGCCCCTGCTCTGCTCCTGCTCTGCCCCTGCTCCTGCTCTGCCCCTGCTCTGCTCCTGCTCCTGCTCTGCCCCTGCTCCTGCTCTGCCCCTGCTCTGCCCCTGCTCTGCTCCTGCTCTGCTCCTGCTCTGCCCCTGCTCTGCTCTGCTCCTGCTCTGCTCCTGCCCCTGCTCTGCCCCTGCCCCTGCTCTGCTCCTGCTCCTGCTCTGCTCCTGCTCTGCTCCTGCTCCTGCTCTGCTCCTGCTCTGCCCCTGCTCTGCCCCTGCCCCTGCTCCTGCTCTGCCCCTGCTCTGCTCCTGCTCTGCTCCTGCCCCTGCTCTGCCCCTGCTCTGCCCCTGCTCTGCTCTGCTCCTGCCCCTGCTCTGCTCCTGCTCTGCCCCTGCTCCTGCTCTGCCCCTGCTCTGCCCCTGCTCTGCCCCTGCTCCTGCTCCTGCTCTGCCCCTGCTCTGCCCCTGCTCCTGCTCTGCTCCTGCCCCTGCTCTGCCCCTGCTCCTGCTCTGCTCCTGCTCCTGCTCTGCTCCTGCTCTGCCCCTGCTCTGCCCCTGCCCCTGCTCCTGCTCTGCCCCTGCTCTGCCCCTGCTCTGCCCCTGCTCTGCCCCTGCCCCTGCTCCTGCTCTGCCCCTGCTCTGCTCCTGCTCTGCTCCTGCCCCTGCTCTGCCCCTGCTCTGCCCCTGCTCTGCCCCTGCTCCTGCTCTGCTCCTGCTCCTGCTCTGCTCCTGCTCTGCCCCTGCTCTGCCCCTGCCCCTGCCCCTGCTCCTGCTCCTGGTCTGCTCCTGCTCTTGCTCTGCTCCTGCTCTGCTCCTGCTCCTGCTCTGCTCCTGCCCCTGCTCTGCCCCTGCCCCTGCCCCTGCTCCTGTCCTACCCCAGACTGGGAGCTGAGCAGGCTGCAGGCTGGGATGAGCTGCTCTTCTCAGGAAAGGGCTGTGCAGAGTGTGTGTGTGTGCCCTCTGCCCTGGGTGCCAGCTGGGGTTTGGGATGTTAACCCCAGGCCTGGGCTGTGCTGGCAGTGAGGATCTGTCTGTGGCAGGGTGGGTGTGTGAGTGCCCCCAGGGCTGCCTGCTGGCACACAGGGCAAGGGATGGCAGGAGATGTAAGGTCCCTTCCAACCCAAACCATCCCGGGATTCTTTGGTCCCACGTCACCATTTTCCAGCTGGATTCCTTGTGTGTGGTGCCACTCTCCCATCCCACTGAAGCAGGAATGTTTGTGTTCATGTTTGTGTGAATGGGCTGCTCCAACCAGGATGCACAAAGGTGGTGCCCAGCTGCTCCATGAGCACACCTGGCACCACCCAACTTGCAGGTTTAGCCCAGTGTGGGATGGGTTTGGAGGCCTCCAGCTCGCTGGTGATGGATCCAGGAGGGAAGAGCTGCTGGAAGAGCCCACCTGAGTGAGGTGTGTCCCACTGCCAGGGCTTCATCAGCAGGGAATGCTGCAGAGGCTTGGCCAGGTTTTCTCATGGGCCCCTCACCTTCTTCCCTGGGGATGGGACTCCAGCACTGGTGGGATTTCTGCCTGAGTTTCCATTCAGTTTTGGCTCCAGGTAACAGTTGCTTCCCTCACTGCTGCCTTCCAGGCTCACTTCCCTTGCCAAAATGCTAATTTAGCCCTTCAGCTATGTTTAAAAATAAAAGATCCTCCACTTCTCAGGGTATTAAAAGGCCAAAAGGAATATAAAAAGTTCACCAGACTGGTCAGTTCACTCCCTGCTGTGTCTTCCTGGGGCGTTGCAGCAAAAACACAGGCACAAAGTCCAAAGCAAACAGCTCCCTCCTCCCTGCTCAGCTCCCCTGGAGCCTCTGGCCCCCAGCTCTGTGCCCACCTCCCTCCAGCCCCTGCCCCTCCACTCTGCCCTGGCCACCTCCCCAGCCTCTGGTGGCGTCTTCTGCAGCACTTCAGCCACGCTCAGAGGCTGCTTTTCCAACACCTGAGTCATTCCTATTCCTGCATCCTCCTGGCCCAGAAATTTCCCACCAACTTCTGGGCTGTTCAGGCACCAACCCAGCAACAAGAATTTTTCCCCACTAGTCCCTCCTGGAGTAAGATAATAAATCCACATGCTCCCTGCTGTTCCTGCCATTCCCAGGCAGCCCACAAAGAGACCCCACTCAAGTCCTCTGCTTGACTTTATTTCTTGGAAGCTGCAGAGGGATCTGTTTAAAAATCCAAACAGGATTGTGGCTGTGCATTGGCTTTCATAGAAGCTCTGCAAGGCTGGTAAAACCTGGAGGGTCACAAAATCCATATTTATCCTACTTGCTTAAAGCCTCATTTTACAGTAGAGGGAACTTGGATAACTAGGGCACAAAAAAAGTCATTTAATGGTTGGAAGTTTTTAGTGTTTCCTGACTTTAATGCTGGTTGTGACTTAAATTGCTCTGCTTTAAAAAGTGCTGTGGGTTGGGATTGGGGTCCCTGGATGAGATCCTTTTGTTCCTCAGGTTTTCATTTCTCCCAAATTGAGAAGTGCAGCTCTCTCCTTCCTACAAAGGTAAAGACTTGACACTTTGAAGCAGCCATAGAGAAGGAGAGGTCTTGTTTAGATTATTTCATTTTGGGGCAGTGCCTGTTTCAGTTTAGAGCTGCTCACTGTATGGAGAGAGAGCTCATTCATGTTCTTCCAAATGAGCTGTCACTTCCCAGAGCTGATTAATCACCACGAGACACCAGCCCTGGTATCACTGCAAGGCTTCAAAAGGCTGAGTCAGCCAAACATGGCACGCCATCCCCTCCCCAGGTTAACCACACACTGCTGCTCCCTGCTGCCAGCCCACTCCAGCCTGCAGGAATTCAGCAAAATCCATTTTATTGACTGGCACCAGGAAGCATCAAACACTGCACAGTGCCCAGCTGGTGCCCAGGGAAACTGGGATGGAATCAAGTGCAATGACATGGAAATAAGAAAGGGGAACATGGTCCCAACTCTCAAGTGAAATCCCAACACAACAAGCCCAGTGACCATTGTTCTGCAAAGATGTTTTTAATGTAACTCATTAAATATTGGTTGAATATTTGAGTTCAACCAGTTTGCACTCCAACACATGGCTTGTCTCCATTAATCCTTATCCTGTTCTCATCAGTTTTGGTTTCTTTTTTTTTTTTTCCATCAAATATCTTTTTTTCCTCAACAAGAAAGACCCTAATCATTTCAGGGTGCTTGCCACCTACTATCAGTGGTTATTTTGGGGATAGCTCAGCAAAGCTTTAAAATGTCTGAACTGCATTAAAATGAATTGTTGACATTCCAGCCCAAACCTCAGGAGGCAGGAATCTGCCATGAGAGCATGGAGGGAAGCACTGTTATAATAAAGGATACATGTAATGAGGTTTGAAGTGCTTGAAATTCAGAGTCTGGTCCATATTACGAAACATTCACTGGTTTAACGAAATCAGTCTCAAATTGATCTAATTAAACTCCTAGACAGCTTTAGTGTAGACATCTTCATATTGGTTTTATCCATTCTAAAATCCAGTTTAGCTCGGATGTGTTAGGGACAAAAACAGGAACTCCTCAGATGGGAGCTGGTTGTCATTTACAGGTCTGAGCTAAGTTCACTTTTCAGGTTTGTTCTCCGTATTCTGCTTCTTTAGCATCTTGTAAATCTCATGTTTGTGCTGCTTTAATTCTGAACTCTTGGTGACTTTGGGCACCATTAACTGGCCTTGGATTGGAGCACACAGCTCCAGGAAACAGGAGGAGGAGGAGGAGGAGGAGGAGGAGGAGGAGGAGGAGGAGGAGGAGGAGGAGGAGGAGGAGGAGGAGGAGGAGGAGGAGGAGGAGGAGGATGGCCATCCCAATCATGCAGTGTCCAGCCAGGAGCAAACCAGGAGTGCAAGAGGCTCCTGTGAGACCCATGTAGATTCTGATTTCTCTTTATGAACTGAGCCTTGGAATGGCTCAAGGCTGAACATTCAGTGTCCTGAGTTCAGGCTCGTGGTTCTGGTGGAGTTTCCAGGTTGGAATCCACAAGTGAGTTGGATCCATGGCAAATTCACAGCATGTGAGGAGCTGCAGATCCACGAGCAGCTAAAACCTTCACACACAACTTCATCTTGAGTGCTGCCCTGCATAGAACATCAGCGTCTGGCCCATCTAGAAAGACTTTGTGCTCCAAAGTGGGAATTCCCAGTCCCAGGAGCTGCTGCTGGCCGTTGGACAGGCAGCATTCCCACTTGGCAGCCTCAGACTGCCACGGAGCTGCAGGGTGGGACCGAGGGATGCCACTGAAAGAATCCCTTCTAGTGGGAAAGAGAAGCTCAGTGATTCCCTCCTGGTGGGACAGAGAGGCTCAGTGTTGAGCTTGCTTGGTTTTCTTTGCAGGATCAGGAGGGATGATGCCAATTCTGAACTCACCCATGGATTTTGCAGAGGTTAATGCACCCCCCGAGAGTGTGGGACAAAACTGTCTGTCAAACAAAACTGGCATTTGGGGCAGGGAGGTGCAGTGCATAAAAGTACATTTTATTCTGTTGACCATTAATTGTATAAATAAACCAGCACTAAGAATGTTTTTATATGCCACTCTGTTTTCTTATAAAATAGAGGGGTTCCTGAAGCTGTGTAGAAATTCCATAGTAAACAGAAAACCTGGCAAGTTACACCCACCCCGTGGAATATTGACAGAGATTTGCAACTTTGAGCATCACAGGAGCAGGAGAGGCTGCAGTTTCCCACAAAAGGCAGGGGCAGAGCAGCAGAACAGAAAGCTCCTGCAGCTCTGACCCCACATGCCCTTAGTGGGGAAGGGAGCTGTCATCCCCGGGGGCGAGGGAATCCCTCTTCCCTCAGAGAGCACAGGTGATGCTTTATGGGGATTAGCGATTTGAACGCGATGTTCTGGTGTTGAAACCCTCCCAGAGGGCAGGAGAGGTTGTTCCTGTGTGGAGAAATCAGTGCTTTGCTCACATCCATGCTCTCCAGTGCTGTCTGGGAGACATGGATCTGTTTTTTGGAAAACTTTGCGGGCACTTCTGAGCGATTCTGACAGCGGCCGCCCGCCTGTGGCTAATGAAAGGTTTTCACATTCCTTTCCATATGCTTTGAAATGCCAGAGGAAATGTCCCAGGGACTCAAATTATAGGTGTTACTTGGGAGTAACTGCTGCATTATTGTTGAACACCTGGAATTGGCAGCAGGCAGCCTGCATGCTGGAAAAGGGGAATTGGATACTCAGCCAGCCCTTCCTACCTCCAGCATCCCTGGCTTTGTTCACCTGCAACAGGAACAGGGGGTGCAGGTGGTCATTCAGGTGAACCTTGTCCCATTGCCACCCTCTGCTCTGGTTCTGCCCCTCAGATATTCCTGCTGAAAACCCTGCTGAAAACCCAGAGAATTTAGCTCAGTGTCAAAGCATTCGTTCCACAAAGTTAAGCCATGGATGGATTTGGATGGGGATCTGCAGATATTAGGGATGTTCCCAGAGGATAAAGTGCATCTTCCCTCCACAGAGAAAGGCAGCTGCAGTCACCTGTTATTTATTTCATTTATTCAACATCTTGACAGTAAAACCCTTGGAACTGGGTTTGCCAAAGGTATTTCTTTTCCTTCCAACTTCTCCTGTCCTCTCAACCTGTCTAAGGAGAGCATTCTTGGCATGGCAGGGGCAGCCCTTCCTCCCATGCTCTGCCTGGGAAGTTGGGCTCTCCAACACATCTGCAAATGGAGATTTACCTGGTGTGACCCCAGATTTACTGGGGTCCTGCTGCTCTGTGGGTGCATGGAGGGAGAGGGATGGAGGATTTTTTCCCCCACTGAGTGGTGCAGAAAGGGGCATTTCTGTCTAAGGGCCTTGCAATGTGCAAGGTCACATCTAGTGCTCAGAAACTATAACAGATCTGGTTAGGCTGCTTCAAACCTGTTTTCTAGATAAGGATGAAGATTCCCAATATTCAGTTACTACAATCACAGCCCCTGTCTGTATTTGGTCTAAGGCACCAGTTGTATTTGGTCTGTTTTGGTGAGGTTTTCAGGCAGGTCTCAAATGCTAACAAGATTAAATGGAATCTTTTTTCTCAGTTCCTTCTCCTGATTTATGACAAGGATTTCTGTGGGTTCCATGATTTGATCGAGAAGAGTGAGAATTAGTTTGTAAATTATGTGTAGCTAAACTTTGCTCAGTTCTTGACTGGAATTAGCAGAGTTTTCCTTAAGCTTTGTTTAGTAAGTGCTGCCTTTACCACCCACTGCACAATGCAATATTAACAGGCTGGGAATCCTTGGTGTCTTACAGTTACCACTGAGAATTTATCTCAGTGGTAAAGTCTCTGGAGGTTTCTGGGATTTTCTTGGTCTTGATGCCTTTTATTGTTTCTCTGCATCTTGAGTAGGAGCTTCCCAAGACTTACCTAGTAGTAGCTCCATTAAGGTGCATCTCCTGTGTGAGATATAACTTTATTTCATTTTTTATTATTTCTTATTTCTTATGTTTATTTCTTATCTATATTATAGTTTTTGTAGTAGTGAGTTTTATATCATTCTATTAACAGGTTATAAAATGGTTAACTATCTTTTTTTATAAGGTCTTTTAAGGTTAAACTATCTAATTAAGAAATGACACTTCAATTATTTTTACTTTTAACTTAATCATTAATCTTTTGTGTCTCACAACGTGGACTTTGTTATCTAATTATAAAATACTGCCTAAACTCATGAAGAGGAAGGTCTAGCTACTGCTCTAAAATTTCTATCTTAGTTTTATATCTATTACTCTGTTCTAAACCCTTAAAGTCTAGGTTGGGGCTGGAGCCCCTTGGAAGCACCTGCCCACTCTCAGGGGGAGGGAGGGCTCTGTGTGAGCAGCAGCAGCTCCAGTTCCAGGTTTTTCACTCCTTGTTGCCCCCTTTGGAGCTGAGCTCTGAGGAAATCAGAGCTCCGGGCTGGGGAGGCACCGGGCTGTCTGTGTGTGGTGGTGGGAGGGAGCTGAAGGAGAGCACAGGCACAGCAGTGGGGTGTGGAACACCCATCTGGGATAAATGCTGCCTTGGCTCTGCTGGGAACTCAGACCCCCAACCCAAAATAAAAACTGAGCCTCGGGAAGAAGTGTTTGGGTGACACTTTGGGTTGTGTTTATGAACTGGTGGGGGTAGAAAATCTGTTAAAGACCCCAGAGGCTTTAATAGCTTGGATGATGATTTACAGCTGTTTTATTCTATGATTTATAGACTGTTCCTTATCACAGAGGCAGGATACAAATACTGAATTTAATAAAGGAACACAATTCTCATTTCTTTCTCAGAAACATATAGCCAGGAAGGCCATTCCACAGTAAACAGCAGCCTCTTCCCTCGTCTGGAGACTGCAGAGCACAGCCAGCACTGCCTGGGCACATCTCTTCCCATGTAATTTCCATAATAGAGCCCTTTCCTCTGGCTGAACTGCAGCCTCCCTAAATACACAGCCTGGTACCACCATGTTACATTCCTGCTCCCCTGTCTGCAACAGGAACCTCAAAATAACACAAGAGAGCCCCAAAGGAAAGGATCAGCCAGACCCTCACACACATTCAGCTGGAACAGACCCCAGTGGGCTCCTCATCCTCACGTGGACTCCAAGAACTGATCTCTGTCTGATCCCAGCTCTCAGTCACATCAACAAACTCAGAAATGAGTGAGGAAAGGGAGCCCCTGGATCCCTGGAAGTGTCCCAGGCCGGGCTGGGCAGGGCTTGGAGCAGCCTGGGATGGTGGAAGGTGTCTCTGCCCATGGTGGGGATGGGATGATCTGAGCTTTGAGCTCCTTCCCAACCCAAAACAGTCTGGGATTCTGTGATCAGGGCAAGGACACGGCCAAGGTCACCCTGACCTCACGTTCTGCCTGCTGGGCCTTGCTGCTCCCTCACAGCTGAACAAAGCTCTGCTCAGAGTCCTGAGGGCTGTAAGAGAAGGGTGGCTCCAGAGGGGGTGGCTGATGCCCAGGGGATGGTGAGGATGGAAGGGACCCTGCTGCCTCCAGCACAGCTTGGTCAGTGTGCGCAGGTCAGTCTGCACTGCTTTGGGTGTTTAACCTGAGCACCATCTGCTCACAGCACAAAAAGTGCATTTCCACGTGGTAGCTCTGTGCTGGGAGCCTAAAGCAGTGTGTAAACAGGAATTAACTGGATCAGCCCAGTGTAATGAGTCATGTTCATTAACCCTGCTCTCACACACTGCATTTTGCTTCAGAGAGCTCAGATGACTTCTCCAAACAAAGGCAGGAGAGGGCCAGGAGGAGTCTCTCGGGATCCTCAGGATCCTGCTGGAAGGTGTCACTGCCTGGCCCCTGTCCTGCTCTGCTCCAGCAGCCCTGCTGCGGTAGCCAAGAGGGGGAAGCTCTGCCTGCCCTAAATACCATTGTTAAACATCTCCAAGTGCTCTAATCTCTCCAGCTATATTGTGATCCTCTGATTTCTCCCCCTGGCCTCAGTAATTGGGGTTTTTTGCAGGTAGAAGTAGCCTGAGGCAGAACTGGAAAGCAAACAGGATCACAATGAATAAATCCATCTTCACAGGTCTCTTCTTTGTGTACTCCTTTATATCAGTTAGGTTCAAAGAAAGTATCTCCTTACTCTGCCTGCACTGTTTAGCATTTTTTATTAACAAAGTCCTCTTTTAGGCTGTAGTCCATTGAGGTTCATTAATCAACAATTGCCATGAAGTGAAAAATTCTCAAACTTCCAAAAATCTTTTTCTTGGAGTGAGTTAATACTAACAATGAAGTTTTCCTTGGCTAAGTGTCCCCTGCTTTGATGTGTCTGGGTGAGAAACTAAAAGCCACAAAGGTGTTATAAACTAGGCACCAATCACAGATTTAGACAGGCTGGTATGTGCTTTTAACCAATAAATATATATAATATCACAAGAATTAGTGTTTGGTTTGTGTGAGAGAAAATTTTTGGCATTTGAATGATTTTCTTATCGGTTTTTCATTAGTCGAGCTATTATTATTATTTTTTTTTAAAGAACAGCAAATTCCCCTCAGTGTCCTGAAAATGGCACTGAAAGTGGTGACCCCAGCCCCATTCCTAGAGTAACACTGGTTCACGTTATTTCTGGCAGGAGCCATAATACAGCTCTTCTTAATTTTGGGAGCAGGCTGTTATTGCAGGCTGTGCCTGTGCAGCTTGGACAGCTCTGGAGTGGCTCTGGAAGCCCTGGCACGGGAGCTGTGCTGGCAGCAGGAGCTGTGACCCTGCTCAGAGGTCCATTCCTGGGCCAGACCTGGCAGCAGGAGCAGCCCCAGCCCTTCGGATGGGACAGCAGCTCAGCGAGGGGTTTGGCCGCTGGTGCTGCTCAGAAAAACCCTTCTTTATAAAAACACAGCCAGGGGAAGGGCTGGGGATCACTCTGAGAGTGCAAAGCCCCTAAACCTGCTCCAGGCTGCCTTCCCAAACAAAGCCCTGCTCCTGAGGGCAGTAAAATAAATAGGAAGACTCCCACAGCTTCCCAAGGGCCAGCAGGCAGCTCCTGGGAGCAGGCAGGCTGCTGAGAGCTGCTCCAGCCCGGCCACAGCCCTGCTCCAAGGTCAGGGGAGGCAGAGCATTCCTCAGGGCCAAGATTGCAGAGGAATGAGCTGCAGCAGTCCCCAGCCCAAGGGAGGGAGAGCTGCTGTCCCTCGCTTTGTTCCCTGGCTTTGCCTTGACTGCCCTGATTGTTCACACAGAGGGAAGTTACTGCCTGCCTCATCTTTCCACGGCAATATTGTTATTTTTTAACCTGCTATAAAAAGCCAGCAGAAACAAGAGGAGCTGCTCTGGCCTCCCTAAATAAGGATCCGTGTTTAGCATTGATCAAAGTTACCAGGGTGCTTCTTCCTGCAGTGGCTCTGAAGTGGATCAAATCAGCTCTCTTTGTTGCTGTTTTTGTGTGCCTCTATTTCTGTTGCTCACATTTCAAATGCCTGTATTTTTCTAGCAGTTAAAGGCTGCGTTTTGCACGCATAGCACATTCTATAAAACCTTTGGAAAAAAAAAAAGAAAAATTGGCAGTGTGAATTCACTCTCCAGTGGGGCTGGAAGGATTTTAAAGTCTCCTGGAGGAAAGAAAGGCCATGCCAGCTTTGTGAAGAGAAATTCTGCACTGAGCAGGGGTGATCAAATAGCTGATGTGCACGTTTGATACACACACAGGGAGCAGCAGCCCTCGGAGGAACGACAGGTTTATGAACCAGGGCTTGTTCCTTATCTCACATCAGCTCATATTCCAGCAGAGTCAATATTTCACTGCAGCAGCAGAGCTCTAAAAGCTGCAGGGTGACATGGGTGAGGTCCCCACGGCCAGAGTGCAGGAGGGGGCTGGAGGGACGTGGTTCTGCAGCTCTGCTCGCCCCTCATTGCTGGGAGCTGTGGGGATCCCCATGGACACGGGGGTGTCCCCTTGGAGAGCCAAGGGTTCTGCTGGGACACACAGGATGCTTGTGCCTGGGCTTTGGTAGGGCCAGTCTGGGGAAAAGGAGTGAAAATGAATGGGAGTGTCACTGAGGGGTGTCCTGTCTCTTGGAAACTTCCTGGAGACACAGAATCATGGAATGGTTTGGGTGGGAAGGGACCTCAAAGCTCACCTAGCTCCAAGCAGGGCCATGGGCAGGGACGGCACTCACTGGCTCAGGGCCCCACCCAGCCTGGCCTGAGATACAGGTGACACTCAGGTAGTGATCTGTACCAATTTATCCACTTCAGTTTAGTCATATCTAACATAAACCTAATAGAGATGGCAATTCTTCCATAGTTGGCAGGGTAGTTCCAGCATTGTCCTTATTTTTATATCATCTTAACAAAGCTATTTTTCCACCCTGTTTCCACTCTGTGGCTTTGCTTTCCCTGAAGAGAGTAAACAACTCTGTGCCGGAAGGTGGCCTGATTTCCACTGTTAATAACCAGTGAATAAGTGAGAAATGCTATTTACAAATTAAATTTAAAAAAACAGATAAATACAAAAAATCAGAAGCTCTGTTTGGCTTTGCAAACAAAAGTAGCCCAAAAATAAACAGGCCTACCCAGCAGAAAGGAGACTGGGAGGGGAAGTGGATGCCAACTGAAGAGGGAGATGTAAAGAGCATTTCCTATTTGGTTTAGCAACTGCAGACTTTTGTCTCCAGTCTGCCTGCATTTCCTCCAATGATTCATCATAAATGTGCATTTATAAATAAACTCCACCTTGGCCTGGTACATTGATTGCAGGCTGGTTACTTAGGGAAATCAAAAAAAAGGAACCCTACTCCCCAATTTTGAATGATACCTGTGTAGCAATATAACTTTAAAGAATTGTTTCCAGGCTGTTTATTTTATTGATGTTGAGGGATTGTGACTGTGAGAGGTGGGACCTGTGGTTTCCTCATTTAATGAGGGTTACAATTCATTAAGGAGCTTGGAATGATGTCTGTGCACATGCAGGGGCTGGGGAGCTGCTCCTGAGCCTTGGGTGGGATGCTGGAGCTCAGGGAAGTGGGGTGTTCTGGGGCTGGGGAAGGGCTCATCCCCCACACCAGTGGCTCCCCCAGGGCCATGGGGACCCACAGTGCTGCAAGAGGCTTCCCAAACCCCCAGGATTTATCCCTGTGCTTCCCTTATGTTCGCTCACAGCACCCAGAGGAGAGGCCTGGGCAGACCCTGGTGTGAGGCAGCTTTTCACGGAGCCAAGCTTTGAGGGATTTCTCCCTCCTTTGAGCTCTGCCCCTGAGCCTGGTCCTGCAGCCTGAAACAGGAGAGAATCCCTGGGAAATCCCTGTTTGGGTGGGTCAGCAGCCCCTGGGCTGTGCCCTGTGAGGGAGCAGCTCCTGCCAGGGCTGTGCACACCAGAGACCCCTCACTCCTGGCTCCTTCCCATCCTGTCCCCCTGGAGCTCTGCTCAGCTCCTGCCCTGGAGACTTTCCCCTCTTGGCTGCCCCCAGCACGGAGTCTCAGAGTCCCTGAGGCTGGAAAAGGCCCCTGAGATCATCCTGATCTGTCCCAGGGCTCCCATCCAACATCTGCCCAGTCCCTCCAGGAGTGGTGGAATGGTGACTCCACCACTGCCTGGCCACCTCTTCAGTGAAGGAATTTTTCCTGATATCCAGCCTGAAGCTTCCGTGGTGCAACTCGAGGCCAGTTCCCATTTCTTCCTGTTTTATTGAGCCTTAGGATTTGAGATTTTATATTTTTATATTTGTAACCCTGCAATTCTTCAGTGTATCACTCTAAACTCCATATAGAGGGTTTATATTTTCCATGTATTTATAATCCTGCATTTCTTCAGTGTATTACTCCAAACTCCACATTCAGTGTGAGCTGCTGCTTTCCCATTTTGGTCAGACACAATTCCTCCGTAGGCCTGGAAATCAAGGACAGACACCCAAGGCATCACAGTCACTTGTTACCTGGGGAAAAGATGCTGCTGGGTGGAGTGAGGTGAGCTTTAAGGTCCCTTTCCATCCAAATGATTCTGTATTTGGATCTCTGTCTGTTGGAATAGAAGTGGAGGAGCAGTTAAATGAATCTTTTTTAATTTGTTTTTTAAGGACAAGAGCTAGTTGATAGTAAGTTTTCTTAGATTTTTTTTAACCAGATCCCGAGCATGTGCAGAGCACTCCTGAACTTTTCCTGACTTGTGGAGCCACAGCAAAATCTGCAAAGCAAAGGGCTGCTCTCTCTGCAGCCACTGTAAAGGTGCAGCACAGAGAAAACAAAGGCAAGGCAGTCCCAGACTCTGCACAGCACATGATTCCCTAATAAAAAATGTTTGGCCTCTTCTCAGGAATAACATGGCCCTGCTTGTAGCTCCAAAAGAAGCCCTGAATGATATTAATACATTCATTAGAACAAGTTCAAAGAAAATCATCTTAATTAGCTTGCCTGGCTGAAACTGAGGTTCATTAATCTAAAGTAGATTAACCTGATGGTAATGCCATGAAAGCTGGCTGGGATATTAATGAAATATATGCAGTTGCAGAGAGCCCAAATGTCCTGCTGATAAAACCATCCGTGTTTCCTGCACTTGGGGCTGTTCTGAGGAATTCCTGTCCCTTTTCCAGCCATGGCCCTGCTCTGGGACAGGCTGTGAAGGGAGACAGCATTCCATGGGGAAGCTCAGGAAAACAACTCCCGGAGCCTTTGTGCAGGGAACTTGCTGGAGCAGGCAGGGATCTGCCCGTGCAGGGAGCACTCGGGATTTTATAAGGCAAACCCTGGCAAAGGACTGCCAAAATGTGACCTGCTTTTCAGCTCTCTGCTGGTGCACAGTGTGCAGCAAGGGTCTAAGAGCTTCCAGAAACCCAGCTTAGACCCAGCGGGCTTAAAATGGCCTTCTCCTCTCCCCAGGCTCCAGTATTCTTAATCTGAACTCTTTTTAGTCTTTGACACATCATTAAAGTGACAGTTCAAGAACAGCCCCGAGATCAAAGGCCTGCAGAGCTTCTCTCGTGTTGCAAGGCTTTCGGCAGCTCTTTCTGCAGGGCTGCTCCTCAGCTCCCGCCCGCAGCAGCAGGAGCCCCTCCAATCCTTCCCTGCCCCTCATCCTCCCGGGGCTCTGCCCCTCTGCTGGCTCACCCCACAGGTCACTGCTCCAGGGCTCACATATAGGCAATCACAAATTTAAGTGTGTCACAAATTTAGGTGTATCACATATATAGGTGTATCACAAATTTAGGTATATCCCAAATTTAGGTGTATCAGAGATTTAGGTGTACCACAGATTTAGATGTATAATGAATTTAAGTGTGATTTAGGTGTACCACAGATTTAGGTGTATAATGAATTTAAGTGTGATTTAGGTGTATCACATATATAGGTGTATCCCAAATTTAGGTGTATCGCAAACTTAGGTGTATCACAAATTTAGGTGTATCACAAACTTAGGTGTATCACAAATTTAGGTGTATCACAGATTTAGGTCTATCAGAGATTTAGGTGTACCACAGATTTAGGTGTATCACAGACTTAGGTCTACTCACAGATTTAGATGTCCTCACAAATTTAGGTGTATTTGTGCTGCCAAAACAACTCCAGGTTTGGGCACGGCCATATACAAATAGACACAAATCCAAAATGCAAATAGGGAGAATTTGCAAAATCTGCTCTGCTCCAGAGTGCCAGGAGAAGGCACAGGATGGAGGGTGAGATGGGGACTGGGGAGATCAGGGCTCCTCTCCCAGCTTTTCTCTTGTTTGTGCTGCTGCTCAGGGGAACCTGCTGGTCCCCTGGAGAGGCTCCTGGGTTTTGCCACGTGTGCCAGTGCCCAGGAGAGCTGAATGCTGCTGTGCTGTGCCCACTGCCCAGCACTGGGCTACTGGGGGTGCTGGGAAGCTCAGGAAGTGCTGATTTTCTCTTTACAAACCCCCACCTCCACCAAGCACTGAGTAAATTCTGCAGCTTCATTGATAGGTATTTATAGAAAGCTCTGTGATCCAAAAGTGAAAGGAAATCCATATGGACACGGTGTTGCTCTCAGGAGAAGACTTTCCTTCCTCTGCAGAGCTGGGATGTGGAATCTCAGATCACAGAATCCCAGAGCATCTTGAGCTGGAAGGGACCCACAGGATCACCCAGCTCCAGTGCTGAGGACTGACTGGGCTGGCCTGGCTGTGCTGCCTCTCCCTCAAGCTGAATATTCAGTGACTAAGTGTCTTTGCCTTGTTTCCCCGTGAAAGGCTCGGCTGGCCCACAGCTTATTTACAAGGTACCATGGTGTGATGCATCATAAAGACACTTTTGAAGAATTTCTGTTATTAAAAACTGCCCGTGGAAAGAATTAGGTCAGGTGTTTACAAGTCAAAGCTTTGGGGATAATTAGGTGGAAGGCAGCAACTGTAGAAAAGAGGGTTATTTTCCAGCCCTCCAAGAAGTGTGGAGTAATGCCTGTGTTACAGGAACCTCTC
This sequence comes from Ammospiza nelsoni, assembly GCF_027579445.1. Classification (NCBI taxonomy): domain Eukaryota; kingdom Metazoa; phylum Chordata; class Aves; order Passeriformes; family Passerellidae; genus Ammospiza; species Ammospiza nelsoni. The sequence goes on along the minus strand of NC_080646.1, from coordinate 1,833,526 downwards.
AGCAGCCAGGTTCCCACCTCCTCAGTGCAGGATCTGTTACAGCCACTGCTTTGGGCATGGGGAAGAAAGCAGGGCTTAGAAAAGCCTCCAAAAATACAGAACCCCCTGAGCAAACCTGTTGGTGTCGGGGTGTTACACTAACAGCCATCCAAGCCCTCTTAAGGGGGCTGCTTGTAAATACAAGCTGTAGCTGCTACTGCTGCACAGCCAGGGTGAATTCTATACCACCTTTGAGGCAAGAAAGTTGTTTTCTTTCCTTTCCTTTCCTTTTTTTTTTTTTTTTTTTTTTTAAAAAAAAAGGGCACTTGTTCCTGGTGGCAGAGTGTGTGTGTGAGAGCAGGGGCGGGACAGGGCGCTGGCTGTTTGTGCACTTCAAGCAGAGCGACCTCCTTGAACCTCACCGTGCACAATGATGCTTTCCATGGAAAGTCTGGCTCTATTACCTTTGGCAAGGGCTGAGGGAATATTTTTGGAAGCTTTAAAATCCTCTGTGGAACACGCTTCAGTTTTTGTTCATATACAGTGTCTTTATATTTATTCAGTGAAAAAAAAAAAGGTTTCTGTTTTGCTGCCTGACCCTGACCCTTCAGCTCTTCTCCAGCAGTGCCCAGGCTGTTGGGAAGGCTGGGACAAGGAAAAGATCAGGCCTAAACCATCAGCCTCTGCCATATTGTACTGGTTAAAGCTCAGTTGCTCCCCTCTCCTGAAAGTTTGTTTAAAGTGGTAAGAATAGAACCTGTTCAAAGTGAGCCCTCCAAGGGCCTGGTTCCCATTTGCATTTAAGCCTTTCTGTGGAGCTGGAGCTGGAGCTGGGTAAAGGGGCCCTCGGTCCTAAATGGGAATCAGACTCCACAGCTGCACTTTCCAGTGTCCTTCCTTTCTGCCAGCAAAGCCAGGAAACAGCTCTTGAATGGGAAAGGGACAATTAAACACCAAAAATTGCAAATCAAGGTTGGCAGGGCTGGAGGGCGCGTGTGGTGTCACCTGTGCACACTGTCCTGGCTGGGTCCCCAGGATCTCACCCTGGATCCCCTTGCACAGGGGCTGAGGTGTAAAACACAGAAGGTCTTAAAGCCAGTTTTAGCCTTAGGCTTGCATTTGGTAGCTGGAGGAAGCACAGCTCCCAGCACAGCCTCCCAGGCTGGCACCCAGGGCTCCCAGCCACGCTCCTGCCTGGGACGGGCTGCAGCTGCCTCTCCTGGGCCCAGGTTCGTACTTTTGGACACAATGTTTGGCTTTCCTGGGTCAAAACAAAATAAAGACAGAATTACAAATGTCACTCCACATTACACCTGGTACAAAAATGTGACATCTTGGTGAAATTTCACCTCAGTCTTACACACAACACCCAACCATGCCCCTTTGCAGTTGCCACAAGGGATCTTTCTCATTTGTGGAGATAGAGTTTGGCCATAAGTTTAGATAGAGTTTGCCATTCCATCAGATGTCAAAGGTACTTCATGTAGCATTGGGAGACTTTCCTGACACCTAACAAAAATGATAAAAAAACATAAACGTAGAGAGAAGAGGTTCATCGATCAATATAAACCTAACTGTGATAACTTAAGATTTTGTGTGATGATAGCTTTAGAACCATAGAATTGGCCTCGTGCTCAGACTTTACAGCCTGGTGTGGGTGAGTCTGGTGGTGGCTGTGGCCTGGAGCCATGGGGGTGAAGGTGGCTCTGAGGGTGAAGTCTCCTGTGCAGAGGCCTCAGGTCTCCAGCTGCTGGCCTGGGCAGGTGATGGCACGAGCTGCAGGTGATCCCTGTACAGGTGATGTGGCTCTGCTCTTGTCCTCAGGGCAGCACCACAGAGTGGATAAAAGGACCTTGGAATATCCACTCATCCCTCCCTGGCACGGGGCACAATCATTGTCTGGCAGATGTGAGTCTGAGATTTCCTAAACATGGAATGGTTTGGGTTGAAAGGGACCTTAAAGATCATCTTGTTCCACCCCACCACCATGGGCAGGGATGCCACCCACCAGACCAGGTGGCCTTGTGGGATGGAAATTCTACCTAATCCTTATAATCCTTTCTATAATTGTCTTGATATCTATCCTGAACCTTCCCCTTGCTGTGGTTATCTTTGTCCTTCCTCTCCTGGATACAGAGGAGGGAGACCCCAAATCTGATGAGCACAAGCATTACCCTGCTGCTGTGCCAGGCTGGAGTTTGCAGGTTAAAATCCCTAGAGTGATGCCGTGATAAAATCTGGCAATAATGGCAGAAATCCCTCTTGCTTCACCAAGTTCCAGGCCCAAAAGAATGTGTGAGGATGAGTTAAACCCCAGGGAATTGGGATCTCTAGTAAAAACAAACACGAGCAGCCTCTTCACTATTGCAACTCCACTATCAAAACCCCTTTTCAGAAAATGTTTAGTTAAAGATTTAGTTTGGAACAAACATTGTTAAAGCATGACCATCGGGCTGCTTATCGGAGCCAGATGTTGACTCTAAGGACATTTGGGTCCATTCAGGGATTTTGCATGCCCTCATCAGCTGGAGTGAGCAGAAGGATTTGGAAAGCTCTGACTCAGATTCTCAACTTGCCCAAAAATGCAGAACCCCACTGAAAGTGCCTCACCCTGTGCCATTACAGGGCAATATTCCATAATGGCCAGCATCCTTTTTGTCTTTCTGTTTTTTCTAAGGAATGACTGGCCTCTCCCAATCTGTGCTTTTGATTTTTCTGTTAATCCCACATACTTGTTGAACAATCTTTTAGGAACACTTTTCCCTGAAGGCTGACTTTCTTCACAATTAAAAAATGAGTATTTGTTGAGCTAATCCTGCGAGCTGCCTGGGTGTGACCAGCCCACGTTTTCCAGTGGAATGGTGCCCTTGGAAGATGTTCCAAAATCTGACCCCTGTTTCCAAACCAAAGGCAGAGCCACGGGCTCTGCACATTGCACGAAGCTTTGGCCAAATTCATGTGCTGAAAAAAAAAAATCAAACCCAACCAAAGCTTTGCAAGGCTGATTTTACTACTTCTTAGAGCTGCTTCTTTGATATTTACTGCTTGAATGTTGCTTATTGGCTGCTTTGTGGATGCAAGTCTCACTGGAGATGCTCAGCAGGAGAAAAAAACAAACAAGGGACAGGGCCAAAGTGTGCTCCACGTCCTCCAGACCAGGCTGACCTGGGTTTCTGATCCTTGATGGAAATGGAGTTTGGAGCAGATCAGGGCACTGCAGGCCCCTTGGGAAGAAGCCCCTCAGTGGCTTTGTCCCTTCCTGTGCCCTCTGCTCCTGGGCAGACAGGGCTGTGCCAGCCTGGAGACCCTGGCGCTGCCCTGGGAGCAGATCTGTGCCAGTGTTTGAGTGGAGGGAACAGCAGCCCCACAGCTGGGGACAGCTGGGGACACGTGTGACACCAGGGCAGGGACCCTGCAGCCCTGGGGAGTGAACCTGGCTCTGTCCCTGCTCTGCTGGGGAGGAGGAAGGAGCCAGCAGGATGGGGAGGCAGGACCACACTCCCCTGGAGCTGCGTGAGGTGACTCAGCTGGGGTTAGTGCAGGAAGGGTTCTGATGTGTAAAACCACGTTGGGATTTTCCATCCTGGACTTCCTTGAGTTTAGAAGATGAGACTATGGGGGAAAACACAGAACAGCAGGGCAGGTCCTCACAGCCTCTTCTGCTGCCCACCTGATGCAGAATTTGGGGCTCACATCTGTTCACACATCTGCACATTGCCCTCACAGGCGCACCACGTGTGGCAGTAGGAAAGAACTGGGGAATTTGCTTCAGAAGTGCACTCTGGAGGTGGAACAGCCCTGCAGGACATTCCTGCTCACTCTCCTGCCCTCCCTCTTGCAGGACACAGAGGCAGCTGTGTCCCCAGAGCCCACAGCTCCATGCTGGCAGCTCTTGGATTTTGTGTGGCTGAAAGACACCAAGGCATTTACAGAAAACATCCCAGCATGGCCAAGGTGAAAAAAAATAACTTCTTGTGACATGAAAATGGAATTTACATCATCAGAAAAACACGAGCTTGCCTCTAGGAGCACATCAGCCTTTGGAATGTGTCTGTCCCTCTCTGCCATCCCCTGTGCCTGGGAGCAGGGGTGTCAGAGGTGTGCAGCTCCCAGTGCCCAGCAGAGCTGGGTGCTTGTGCTGTTTCCTGGCAGGGCTGGAGCCCAGCCTGGCAGCACTGCCCACTCAGCTCTGCTCACTGGGACCATTGTCCAGGGCTCATAAGAGTTTCCACTGCCTCGACATTCTGTGACGTGACTCAGAGTTGTAAACATTGGCACCAGCTGCTCTTCTCACTGAAACCATAAACCCATTAAGGGAAATTTGTTTTCTAAAAATAATCTGATCAATGAAAGGACTCTCTCAGCGTCCCCAGCCCCTCTTCTCCGCCTCCCTCGTAATGACTTCCTCGTAAATACTCTCCCTTGGAGGAGGAGGATGCTTCGTGCCAGTCTCCATTGACCACTGAGGACATTCCAGGGGTAGCTCAGGGCCTCATTCAGAGATATTTTGCTCTTTGGGGTGAGCAGAGCAGCAGGGGAAGGTGTGACTGCAGCAGTTTCTGTAGGGAGAGGAGAACACAGCCCAGGTGCCTGGGGAGATTTGTGATTTCTGTGTCACATTTATGCTGTCAGTGCCTGTGGATGGTCAGCACTGTGAAGTGATGGCCAGCCCAGGGAGGCAGGCTGGGTTTGGCTGAATGAATGAATTAATCCTGTGGCACTGAACACCCTGGATCAGCTCTGCTGTGCCTTTGCTGTGCCACAAAAGGGAATCTCAGTTCACCCCTGAGGTTTCCAGGGGATCAAGGAGGGCTCCTCCCCACAGCATTTCAGATGTCAGCACCCTCTGGGTGGGGGCACTTTGGGCAGCCCTGTTTGTCACCCTGGCTCTTCTCTCTGTGCTGGTGCTCTGTGTGCTCTGTGTGCTCTGGAGCTGTGGCTGAGGCTGCCTGGCACACAGGTGCCACCTGGGGATGCCAAACATTGCTCTGAGTGTGCTCTGGCAGTCTGGGAGAGCCAGCCAGAGCCAATCCAGCACTGTAACACTGCACTCCAGCCATGCTGAGGGCAGGGGGCTCTGGGCAGATACTGGCTGTGCAAGAACCTGCTGGAAATGAATGATGAGCTCCACAGCAAGGGGCAGAGCATGAAGGAAAGCTGGATGTGATTCTGAACGTGCCTCTGTGGTGCTCCCAGGTGCCTCCACCTTCATGGCAGTGGGTGATGGAGTGCAAGGGGAGAGATTTTCTGGTGTAAAAAGCTGTGACTTTGCAGGTCTGGTGTGAGCAGATCAGACCCCTCAATATCTGTGTAGGTTTTCATGGTCCCCCCAAACAACCCAGCCCCACAGACCTTCCCAGGCTTGCAGCTGTGCTCTTCCCAAAACACATCACCAGGCCAATGGCTGACTGGCTCCTGGAGTTCTGGGTCACAGATCTTATCTCTCACCTCTCAAAAGCACTGCTGTCATTTCTGAGCAGCCCATTTATGGTCCAGTCTGCTCTAGACAGAAGGAAAGGGCAGAGTGCATCTGGCAGCAACAGGAATTGTGTTCAGTGGGAGCTCAGCTCCTGCCCTGCTGATCTGCCCCCAGGGGTAACACTTGGAGAGCCCAGTGTCCCCTGATGGCAGCTGGACGTGGTTGTGGAGCCTCTTGTGCAGCCCTGATCTCCCCCAGGGACACCTCAGTGCTTTGTGACAGAGCAGAGCTGAGGGACAAAATTCCAGACAAGCTGGCACAAGGCATCTCAGCCTTCCTGATGCCATTTCCTCTCCAAACCTGCCCCTGACGTCTTCTGAAGGATCAGTATCTTTTAAAATAAAAGGGAAGGGATCCCTTGAGCCAGAATGGGTGCAGTCTGCAAAGCAGAGCCACTCCTGCCCTGCTCTGCCATCGGGAGCCACAGAGGTCATTTGGTGCTTTCATTCAGAAAGGGCCACATTTCATTACTCCTGCTGCTGCCCCTGTGCTTTGCAAACTGCAAATGTGAACCTGTTTAATCTGGCTGTTAAGTGGAGATTCTGAAACAGCACAGACCCAAACTGCTGGCTGAGGGGAAAGGTGCCAGCACAACTGTAGCCACAATGGAAAGGAACCTATCCCAGATTAACTCCTGGTGCCATGGACTGACCTTTCCACAGGCAGGGCTTGGAGCCTTCCTTTGGCTCACCTGGTCCCTGGACAGAGCTCCCCTTTTATCTGATCCTGCTGCCCTGTATTTTGCTGCTTGAGACACCAGGGGTTTATTACTTTAATAAACCTGCCTGGCTTTGCCTAAGGCCGGTTTGAAGCGAGCCCTACCCCTGTAATTGGGGTCTGGGGTGGTTTGGGAGGGTTTTGTGCTCTGCTGCTGCTCCAGGAACGCCTGGAGCTCCCTCACATCACCCTGGAGACCTGAGCTGACCCCAGGTGCTGTTGTGCAGCTCCTGTGCAGGCTCAGGTGGCCCCACCTGGGGTGTCCCATCGGCTCAGGGGTGCCCTGTGCCAGGAGAGCCACAGGGGTGCTGCCCACTCCCAAACAGTGCCAGTGGGGCTGGAGAGCTGGCAGGGTGCTGGGCAGGTGAGGGGGCTCGAGATGGGCCAGGGGGAAGGAGGGGAGCATCAGGTCATGGCAGCAGCCCCGTTCCCCCTGCACCCTGCCCCAGACAAAGGACTGAGGCTTTGGGGAACAGGGTCTGCAGCTCTGCAGGAAGGAAGGAAAGAGGGAATATGGAAAGAACAGGGTGGTTTCCAAGAGAGAGATGGGAAAGGAAGGGATTTGTTCAGAAGGGAAGAGGATGAGCAAGGAGATAGGAGTGCTTGGAGCAGTGGAGACAACCCAGCCTCTGGCCTGACAGAATCCCAGAGGAGTAGGGAATGTCTGGAGTGGGGTGGCTGTGTGGAGAGGCCCCAAAGCAGCATCAGTGAGGTGCCCTCAAATCCCTTCTGTTTGTTGTCCTGGAAATTCCCATTGAAGCTCCTGCCCAGGCGTCTCCCTTCCATCCCTTTGTATCGTGTGGGGGTGACCCTCAGTCCCCCCAAATCCATCTCCTGGGGGAGCCAGGGTGCACCTCAAAAAGCAGCAATGTGGCTGCACTCCTGGTCCATCAGGGATCATTTCCATGGGAGTGTTACCAGTACTGTGGCATTGTCACCGTCCTGATCCCGTCTCACCAAGCATAATTAGTTTATTTTTAATGACTGCTGAGATTCTTGCACAATCAAATCAAAGGGCTTTAAGATAAAGTTAAAAAGTTGCTAAATTAAGAAACTGGGGCTTGTGACCAGCAGAGACCATTGGAGAGCTGACATACAAGCATGCTGGGGGTAAAACCAGAAGGGAAATTAAAAACAACGATTATTTTTCATTTTTATTCTGCTGCTGCTGCTAGGCATTGTAGAAACCATAACATGAGAAGTTGAACTGATGGATTTTAACACATCCTAAGGGGAAGGGCCCGAGGAGGGTCCTGACACTGCAGAGCTGGCTGCCAGTGCCGGGAGCAGGCTGGCTCCTGCCGGGGAGCAGCTCCAGGCCTGGGCCAGCCTCGGCTGATGGCACGGTGAGATTTGGGTGGCTGTGCCTCACACAGGCGCAGCCCTTTCTTCTCTAAACATGTGTGCTTTGAAAGGGAAAAGCTTGCTGCCAGCATGTCTGACTCCTTCGTCCTGACAACATCCGACCATCCATGTTATCAAGCCTTGCTGGGACCTATCAAGAGACATAGTTAAACAAGCTGCTGTTTATCTGGGGGAAGCTGTATTAATTGCACACTGGGATAAAGCACTGGCCGGCACCAGGCAAATCTCTCTGGCATGGGAAAGGGACGGCCGCCCCCGCTAACAATGGGCTGGGCACAGAAAGTCGCTCCGTGCTGGAGCCTTTTTGCTTTGCAGACTTCAGGATTATTTTTTTTTTACCATCTCGAAGTTGTGTTTTGTTTGCCCGTTTACAATGAGAGCTCAGCCGTGGCTGTGTGCGGGGCAGCGCTGCTGCAGGAAACGGGAGCGGGGCTGCGGAGCCGGGCTGGGCGCGGGGCTGCGACCCCTCCATCCTGTCCCTGCTCACTGCCACAGCTCGTCCCGAGCCACCCCAGCCGAGCTGGAGCTGCTGAGCTTCCAGACAGGCATCCCAAAGGGTGCAGCACAGCCCTGCTCCACGAGCACCCAGAATCCCAGGATGGTTTGGGTGGGAAGGGACCTGAAGGGTCATCCTGCTTCAACCCCCTGGCTTGGGCAGGGACACCTTCCCTGGAGCAGAAAATGTGCTTGGGGTGTGCTCAGGCCTTTGGGATGGTGCTGGGGTTGGGGTTGGGGTTGAGCTGCTGCTCATGGGGAAGGTTCAGTGGTCCAAGGCATCTTCTTAGCAGGGAACAACACTGCTTTCCCAAGGGAACACTGCTTTTCCCAAGGGAGCATTGCTTTTCCCAAGGGAACATGGCTTTTCCCAAGGGAACATGGCTTGCCAGCACTGCTGTTACCCCATCTTGGAGCAAGGGTACAAGGAGACTTTGCAGCTAAAGCCCATCAAAATATCCAACAGCAGGGAGTGCCTGAGAGCACGGAGCTCAGCCTTGTTTGTGGGCTCGTGCTCCTTCTTCAGCTACCCAGAAAACTCAGATGGAAATATTTGCAAATCTCCTTCTTTCACAGGGTTAAGCTTGGAAATTGGAACTCAAAGTGTGTGGTTTGCTGGTGCAAAAACCCACCCAAACCCTCAGCCAGTTGCAAGCTCAGAGTCATGGATTAATGCTCCAAGAGGCAGCAATGACCCACCCAGCCCAGCCAAAGGGAGAATTTCTCCCTGATGGCAGCAACTGGTTCAGTTTGGCCATGATTCCCTTATCAGCTGAAGGGAGTTGTGTTGGCCTGCAGAGCCCAGCTGGGCTGTGGGATGGGGAAGAGAGGGAGTTTCATCCATGCTGTGCCATGGAGGCAGCCACAGGGGCAGAAGCAGCCCTGCATTGTGTCCTCTTGTGAAGGAGCAGATTGTCATGGAGGGGCAGCTTTCGTCCAATGATGCTTCACTCGAGGCAAGATGTAAGAAAAGGGAAACTACCAAATGAATCACATCCCTTTTCTAATCTTATTTTCTCTTGGGGGTGGATTTGGGCATACTCCAAAGCCACAGCCTAATTTAAATCAGGAGAAAGGTGGCTGGGAAGAGCAGAGAAGCAAGAAAGCTGGGAAAAATGGACAGAAATATTTGTCCCCCATGAATGAATATCTGTCCTGCTGGGAAACGGCCACATCTGGTGATAGAAAACAGAGGTTGCTTCTAGACACTAATCGCCTGCTTTTTATCTGGGGTTCAGGAGCCATTTCAAATACTGTGCTGTGATGTGACTGGGGCTGGGGAGGGGGAACTGTTCCTGCCTTCCCCAAGTCTGCTGCCCTTCCTAGGGGATGCTGACAAATGTCTTGGGGAGATAGTGAGCAGCTTGCAGGAAGGAGCCTCTTCAAAGTCCTCTCTCCCTTATCTCCCCGCTGGAGTTGTTTTGACAGCGGCCAGTTAGAGACAGGAGCCCTTGCTGGGATGAAGTCAAGATTGCAAGAGAAAAACAAACCCAAGAGACTGCATCAGCAGCACAGGCCATAACTCTCCTCTGCAGCGGGCAGAGGGAGGCAGGGGATTGCTGCTGGGCCAGGGGAGCCCAGCCAGTCTAAATAGTCCTGGAGGTAACGGGAAAGGTCACTGCTGGTGCAGTTCAGAGTTTAGTGCTGCCAGAGCTCCGAGCACTGCTGCAGCTCAGAACGGGCTCCTGGTGGGGTTTGGGACAGAGCAGCCCCTGCTTTTCCTTGGCCTGCTGGGCTGAGGAATGGCTCAGGGATCTCACCTGGCTCAGGGATCTCACCTGGCTCAGGGATCTCACCTGGTTCCTTGGTGAATGGCTCAGGGATCTCTCCAGGTTCTGCAGTGAAGTTTTCAGGGATCTCTCCAGGTTTTTAGTGAAGTTCTTGGGGCTCTCACCAGGTTTATAATGAAGTTCTCAGGGCTCTCACCAGGTTTTTAATGAAGTTCTCAGGGCTCTCACCAGGTTCCTCGGTGAAGTTCTCAAGAATCTCACCAGGTTCCTTGGTGAAGGGCTCAGGCTCTCCCCTGGATTCCTGGCTCCATTCCCTTTGCAGCCCTGTGTTATCCAGCCCCATGTGTGTCCCTGGCTTGCCCTCACACTGTTCCACTCACTCTGAGGTCTCACCTTGGCTTCTTTCCCACCTCTTGTGCCAAGTGCCCTGTGCCTGACCCTCCCAGGCTGCTGCTGAAGTCCCTTGCAGGCAGATCCCAGGATGGAGCTGGCTCTGGGGGCTGTGCTTGCCCTCAGCTCCTCAGTTGCCAGGAGGCAGATGGGGCACGTGGCCACTCAGTCACCCCTGTAGCCATGGAGGTGCCCCCCCTTGGCTGTGCCAGGTAAATGTGCCCCCAAATCAGATTCTGGCTTTCCAATGAAATTTGCTGCCAAAGCTGTGCTGGAGAGCAAAGCCAGCACATGCCAGAGCTAAAGAAATGCAGCTTTGATAAATGGTCACCAAAAGAAGTTCATTCTGGTGGCTCTGGTGCTTCCCCCAGCAGCCTGTGCCATCTCAACACACAGGTGAAAGACACCCTGGCACACTTTGGACCCCTGTCAGGCAGCTGTAGGGTCCCATGGGGTTTTCTGTCACCCCAATGCTCATCTGTCCAGTCATTTCCATTTATTGGTGCAGTTAAAGAACCAAAGCTGTGCGTCTCTTTTTAAAGGTTTTGGCAATAATTTTAGCCCCTCGAGCTGTGCAATCACAGCTCCATGACACAGAGAGATAAGCTAAGTATGCAGGAGCACAGACAGGATCTGGGATGTGGCCCAGCCAGTCCTGTACCCTCTCTCTGACAGTAGCCAGCAGGAAATGAATGAGAAATTTTTGCAAAAAAGGCTGGAAAGATGATAAGCCTCTCTCCCCAGATGCCTCCTCGTAGACTGTTTCACTAAAGATCCTTTGTAATGGATTAAAAAAACAATTTCCAAAATCCCTATCATTTTTTACTTGGTTCCCAAATCAGAGAATCACAGAATCCTGGAATCTTTTGGGTTGCAAGAGAGCTTAAAGCCCATCTCATCCCACCCCCTGCCACCTTCAACTATCCCAGGTTGTTCCAAGCCCATCCAGCCTGGCCTTGGACACTTCCAGGGATGGGGCCAAGGGCTTTGGTGGGCTGAGGAACACCCAGACTTTGGCATTCGATGCCTCTGAGTGACTTCCAGCCACCAGCACACATCACACACCCAAGGTTTGCATTTTCAGTGGAAAAAGCTGTTGGGTTTTTGGCCGGTTTCGAGCAGCACTGGAGCATCCTTGATGCATCTATAAATAAGGAATTATTATTGCAGGGACCCTTTGCATTAGTGGTTGCCATGGCAATGAATGTTGGGTCTCTGCTGGGGCCAGACTGAGCATTGTTGTCCAACGTTCATCCAAACAACTCCCAGTCGTGGTGCAGTCACTTACAGAGCCAGCAGATGGTCTAAAGTAAATTCTGCTCCGAGCTGTGCACCCTGGCAATGTGCCACGTTCCAATATTGATGCTGAATATGTAAAGACTACTGGATTTCTCTGTTAAAAACAAGAAAAAAAAAGTTTGTTAATTGCCTGTACCAAGCCTGTCTAATTAATGGCACATGGATCCACCCCCGTGCACAGGGAGAAATGGGAGTGAATCCGTTCTGCCACGACTTCCCAAAGTGCTCTAAGTGCATGTAAAAGCTGTAATCAGGGGCTGTAATGGCTTCCTAGTTGGAGGCTGCTCTGTAGCCTATGAAAATATGCTGTGTGGAAATAAACCATTTGTGCATCAGGCTGAATTAAAACCAAATGCTTCAACTTCTAATTAAATTTTTTTTTTGAGTCGGGGAAAGGAAAAGCTTAATTACCACCAAAGCCCTCCCTTTTTCTTTCTTTCTTTTATTATTTTTTTCCCTTGTGTCACTGTTCATAATTATCTGTGTCCCACAGGTTTGGGGACATCTCCCATTCCTGGCCAAGCGGCCCCAAAAGCCAGGTTGGCTTTGCAGGGCTACCTGCCCATGTGGTCCTCGTTGGCTCTGCTTTCAAAGTTTACTGCAAACACATGGATGGCTGCCTACACATTCCAGATGCTGAGAAGGCTTTAGGAAAATGGAGGGGGGAGAGGAAAAAAGAGGGAGAAGCGTGCGTGGGGTGGAGGGGGAATAAGCAGAGTTAAGGAGATCCCGTTCCTGGCAGACAGAGATGCTCCTTCCACAGCTTTGCTGTTCCTCCCTATCTTGCACCCTGGATAATAGAGGGCTTTTTTTGAACTTTAACATTTGGACTCCTCAACAGGCTGTTCTTTAGTGTGGTTTGGGAAGGACAAAAGAAGACTTTTGTTGATTTGGCATAAATTATACAGTGGGTATTTTTGGCAGAAATGTTGGAGTTTGATGCTTTTTTGTTGGTTTGGCAAAATATACCTTGAAATCACAAAAATATGCTTCTAATTACAGAATGTATGTTGCAGTGATGTGGGACAGTGAAGTAAGGAACCTTTCAGTATTTATATTAACTGAATCAAAAAATTAACCTCTTCCTGTTGAATGTTTACAGCTGGAACCCAGTCAAGGAATCTGAGGCTGGAGCTAGTAATGCCTAATACATTTCTGCCTCAACAGCAAAGATAAGTAATTCATTATTCAGATTTCAAGCATTCAGCAGGCCAGTCCCTGCAATTAGGGCTTAGACTTGCTTGAGAACTGTCAGGTACCCTGGGCCCCACATTTCAGCTGTGTGGTGATGTTTTTTGAAGCCCTCAACGAAGAGAAATCTTGCAGGGAAATAAAAGGGCAATGCAATGCAATGAAAACAGGGTTTTGTTGAAGCTGAAAGCTCCTCCTGCCACGTTTGTCACTTGAGCATTTCAGCAGCCTGCTGGAGCTCACAGGCAAGAGCAAAGCTGTGTGCCCTGCCCGGTGCTTCTCCATGCAGCATCACCCAGCTCTGCTAGATCCCATCCCTGCTAGATCCCATCCCTGCTGGATCCCCATCCCTGCTGGATCCCATCCCTGCTGGATCCCCATCCTTGCTGGATCCCATCCCTGCTGGTTCCCCATCCCTGCTGGATCCCATCCCTGCTGGATCCCATCCCTGCTGGATCCCCATCCCTGCTCATCCCCCATCCCTGCTGGATCCCATCCCTGATGGATCCCATCCCTGCTGGTTCCCCATCCCTGCTGGATCCCATCCCTGCTGGTTCCCCATCCCTGCTGGATCCCATCCCTGCTGGATCCCCATCCCTGCTGGATCCCATCCCTGCTGGATCCCATCCCTGCTGGATCCCATCCCTGCTGGTTCCCCATCCCTGCTAGATCCCCATCCCTCCTGGATCCCATCCCTGCTGTTTGGATCCCCATCCCTGCTGGATCCCCATCCCTGCTGGGTCCCCATCCCAGCCCATCCTTTCAGGGTGGCAGAGTGCTAACTCTGGACCTCCATCCCTGCTGGATCCCCATCCCAGCCCATCCTTGCAGGGCAGGGTGGCAGAGTGCTGACTCTGCCTCTCCAGCGTGATAAGATCGTTGTGCAGAGGAGTCAATGACCCTAATTAAGAGCCTATGTAATGTTTTGCCTGAAGAGCTTCCTGTGCATGGCTCTCCCAACATGCCTGTCTTGTTCAGAGATGCTCTTTCTGGAATTACCATTAAATTGCAGCGCTGGGTAATTGCTCCAAAGGGTTGTAAATCCAACTTAACCCTTCCCAGGTTCTGGAATGTGAGTGCCACGGAGCATTTCCAAGGGGTTGGTCTGAGTGCACTCTTTATATATAGCAAAAAAGACTTTTCTGGGAGCTTTTTTTTTTTTTTTTTAATGCATATATATTTCTCCTGAAGGGCTTTTTATTAACCTGGGCAGCAAGCACTGAGTGCAAGAACAACTGACTAATTTAGAGCACCCTAGACAGCTCTGAAGGAGATTGCAAAGGTTTGCTTGACAAAACAGGCACCAAGCATGTCAACTTTTGGGAATGTTACAGAGAGACTATTATGGTTCCAGGCCCTTCCAACACCAGGAGTAGGAAACTACCTCGCCCTGCGGCGTATGGGCAGCAAAAAGCAAAAACAATGAGTGTGAAACCCACCCTGGCTCTGTATGTGCAGCCTCTGCTTCAGCAAATCCTATCAGCTCTCACGTCATAAAATATAGAAAGGAATAAATGTTTTCCCCTTCCCGTTTCTTTAGGAATGGTTATACAATTCCTGTGGTAAAATCTGCTTGGCTGTGCTGGTTGCTAAGATAATATGATCATGTTTTGAACAGGGGGGGGAAGCAGTCTTTTTATTACTGTATATAATGGCTTTTCCTGTTTCTTTGTCATTATAGTTAAGCTTTTTCTTTTCTTTTTTTTTTTTCCCCATGTTTTCTGAGAGACATCAAGAAAGGACTCAGTTTTCTAAGGTACTTGATGGCAGTAAGGATAAAAATCTGTGGAAAAGCAGTAGGATGCACACAGGTCAATTATTGCCACTCTGGAAAATTTGTCCCCTCAGAACTCAGGAGAAGTTGGTGGCTGTGGTCATTTTTCTGGTCATTTATTGTTTTCATTTTTTTTAATTTAAAAAAAAGGGAGCCCCAGTTTTGTGCGTGATGTTCCCTGGTGATGGTTCAGTTGGACAAAGGTTGGATTCTCCCAAAAACTCTGGTTCCCCATTCTCAGACAGGTTTTTGTATGATATTGGACAGGGGATGGTATCTCTCCAGGCACCTCTTCCCTGCCTAAACTATGGAGATAAGGAAATTTCAGGGGAAATTAATGATTGCTAATAATTATCCATCACCCTTTTAAAGTCTCGGTTCCCTTATGGTTCTTCCTGAATACTCTTAATTTTTTTTTTCTCAAATCAATACAATGAACAGTCTTGCAGGGGAGGCAGAGGGATGAATGGAAATGTGGAGCAGAGGTTTTGGAGGTGAATTTTGCTCAGGTGCCATCAGCCAAGGCTTTCCACACCAAGGACAGGTTGATCTTCCTGTTCCAGGTTTTGGCTTCACATCATTTCCATCAGGGTGAGAGATTGAGGGCAGCTCTCTGAACTGCCTGTACAGGAGAGAGGCCCCTCAGTTCTCCAATGATTTCTCACTTGGGATGATTTCTCACAGAGATCTGAAAACAAAAAAACGTGATCCATTTCCCATTCTTTGAAGAGAGACCTTTAACTTCCTTGGATAAAATAATGTGTAAAACAATGTTCGGGAAAACGTCCAGGGGGCTCATTTGGGCTTTACAAAGGAACCCTCCGCATCTGAATCCTGATGGGAAGATAATTCCCCAGCACTGTTTAGTTATCGCAGGGCACAAACAGCCACCCTCTCCTCATCTCCTGAGAATGCAGGGCTGTTTGGGAAGGAGCGTGAGGAACAATTAGAGCAACTGGAATGAACTCCACATTCCCCAGGAGATTGTGGGCTCTGTCCCCATCCCTGCTTGAGGGCTGTCAGTAGGGCTGTGGATCTGAAGGTTGCTATTCACTCTCCAGGGCCATTTGCTGAGGTCTCCAGATGATTTCAGTGTTCCGAAGAACCCAGACTTTAATTATATGCACAGTCATGGCCATCAGCTCTTTCCCTGGCGTCTGTCAGCTCCCCAGGAGCTGTGAGTGCCATCGCTGGGGAAAGAAGAGCTGGGAGGTCTCTTGGACGGTCCGGGATGGGGAGAAGGAGAATTCCAGGGGCAGGAGGAGCCTTTGGGGACAGCTGTGCTGGAGGGAGCAGGGACAGGCCTGTGGCTTCTCCCTCGTGGCTTTTGGCTCTTGGGCCCGTGCGCAGGGCTGGGAGGGGAGGGAGCCCTGCTGGAGGTGCCTCCCCAGCCTGGGAGGGATCAGCCCCTCGTTTGTTGGGCTGGAAGGGACAGCCTGGCTCCGTGGAGCAGGAGCAGCCAGCAGGGACAGCAACGTGTCCTACCCTTATCTAGAACCTTCACTAATCAGCCTGACAGTGCTCAGGGGAGGTCAGAGGTGTCATCCTCACTTCATGGGAGGGGAACTATTACTCATTTTGCTCGTGACATCTCTCCCTGCTCTGCTGTTACCGAGCCCTGTAGGAGCAGAGATCCCTTCCCCTCGGGTTTATCTGCAGGGAAGGATGCTGGAGCAGTGACAGCGCTGGTTGGAGACCTGGGACTGAGAAGAGCAGTGGTTAAGTCAGCCAGAGGAATGTTTTGCCAGTTTGTCTCTGTTATTTTTTGTTTGTTTGTGTATTCAGCAGAGCACTCTGTTATCTTCCGCCCGTTCCGACGCCATGCTTTTCCTGTTTAAAATTCCAACTTCTGATTTTCCCTTTGGGTTTTTGTCCTGTTATTTTTTTTTTTCTTTTATGCTTCCCCAATTGTTCTAGTTTTATGTTCCCAGCACGAATTACCAAATGATATCTAATGAAAGCCTTTGAGGACACAGCCATTTGGTGCCTCTCTCCTGACGTGTTCCCTGTGCAACACGTGGTTCTCCGCTCTTGTTTCCAGACCAGCTCTGTATTTGCCTGTCTCATTGGCTAAATTCTACCTGGTGATCCCTCTTTGCAAAGGGAGATCGTGGCATGAAGGAGGAGCAGCTGAGGGAGCTGGGAAGGGGCTGAACCTGGAGCAGAGGAGGCTCAGGGGGCCCCTGTGGCTCTGCACAGCTCCTGCCAGGAGGGGACAGCCAGGGGGAGTTGGGCTGTGCTCCAGGGAACAGGGAGGAGCAGAGGGAACGGCCTCAGGCTGGGCCAGGGAGGCTTAGGTTGGATATTGGGAAAAATTTCTCTGCACAAAAGGTTTCCCAGCCCTGGCACAGGCTGCCAGAGACAGTGGTGGAGTCACTGGAAGTGGCTGTGGCACTTGAGGATGTGGTTTAAGGGTGAACACGCTGGTGGAGCTCGTTGATGGTTGGAATGGGTGATCTCAGAAGTTTTTTTCCAACCTAAACCAATCCATGGTTCTTAAACTAGACACAAAGATGGAGGGGGAACTCCAGTTCCTTCCTGGACACCCTGGCTGCTGTTGAGTGCATTGGATGGGTTTGAAGGTCTTCCAAGCCATGAAACAGAGGAGACACAGAGACCTGGGGCTCTGCAGGTGTCACTTGTTCCCCTGGTGCTTCTCAGGGCTGAACTCTGTGCCAGGGGTTGCACAGAAAAGAGAGGAGGATGCCCCTCTGTAAAGGGACAAAACATCCCCCAAACACTGGGATTGGAACAAGATGGTCTTTAAGGTCCCTTCCAACCCAAACCATTCCATGATAAAATCTTAAATTTTTAATCATCAGTTTATTACTTATTTCACTCATTATTCTTGTCTTGTACAGAATAATGTTTCAGGAACTATTCAGTGAATTTATTGCTGGGGTAGAGAGATTGAGCTTAGAGGGTTGTTCAGAATCTCTGATACTGGCTGTGGGTGCAGAGTACTCTGAAGTTTTGTGAAAATCCAGAGGCAGTAATGATGCACCTTTTATAATTTTGTTGATTCTTGTGACAAATTTGGGCTCTTTTGTCAGGAATTGTACAACAGAACTACGAGATAGTGAGAAAGAAGTGAAAAATCAACAGTGTGCAAATGGGATGAAGTAGGAGCAATATTTAGTGAGGACTGGAGTGCTGTGGGTCCATCACAAAGACAAGTTGCAGTGGTTTGGATCCCTGTGCCATGAATCCGAGCAGGAATGCTAAGGAAGCAGTTCTGTGCCTCTCTCACACACATACAAACACACTCAGGATTTTGTAAAGATGTTCCTTTGTCCCTCTCTGCATGGGAAAATGTGCTTTCCACCCAGACATAAATTACTGTGCAAACTGCAGCCTGTGATTCACGAGGCTGCGTTTTTAGTGGCAAACTCCGCAGATCATTTTGGCACCAGCTCTGAGCAAACTCACCAGAAAAAAAGGACTTTGGGTGAGCAGTGAAGAAGCAAACAA
Source organism: Ammospiza nelsoni (assembly GCF_027579445.1). Classification (NCBI taxonomy): domain Eukaryota; kingdom Metazoa; phylum Chordata; class Aves; order Passeriformes; family Passerellidae; genus Ammospiza; species Ammospiza nelsoni. Next base: position 1,815,636 of record NC_080646.1, on the reverse strand, counting down.
CCTGAATTCACTATAATGAACTTTTTTGGAAGTCCTGAAGAACATTTTCACGGCAGGGACTATTTTAAAATGCATTCTGGGAATACAGAACTCAGAGAAACCAAAAAAAGCCAGCAAAAACTGAGCCCAAGTATCAACAACAGCAGAGATCAGAATCTACTCATGCTTGTTCCCAGATCATTAATTAATGCCAGGGAGTAACAACCTGAAGGAATCACGATCCCCTCACCCAGACAATCCCAGATTTTGCAGGTTCCCTTAAAGTCTCCTACTCCAGCATAGTCCCTGATTTGTGGCATTCAGCTTTTTATAGTTTTGCTTATCCTAGCATTTAAGGTATTTTCAAACTTTCATACACTTTAATTTGTTACATTTGGAATGAGATGCTGGGTTTAGCACATAAAAAGGGTATTTTCCTTGGAGATGGGACTAGCAGTTCAGTGAGGAGGAACTTCTGACCATGGCACTCTGCCATCCCCCAGGTAGAGCAGAGCACAGCAATTCCCATGGTGCAGCAATCCCACCAAAACAGGGGGACAGGGGACACCTGGGATCCTCCAGAGAGCCCAAAACCCCAGATCTGCCCAGTCCCTGGGAGACACTGGGCTGGGAATGGTTTCCAGAGGGTTCAGGGGAGCCCAGCACCAGCTGGATCTCATCCACAGGATGGAGGAGGGAGCACGAGGATCTTGCAGGATAGATGGAGCAGAAGATCAAATTCAGAGACATTTCACTGGGGGAATAGATGACCTGGTTGATCAATCAAAGGTTGGTGATCTTGGGGGTCTTTTCCAACCTAAACAATTCTGTGGCCTCAGCCAGGTGTGACTGAAGCAGCAGTGGGTGGTGAGGAGGGACAGGGTGGCTGGGATGGGCAGAGGAAGGTGGGGATGGCTTTGGGATCCTGCAGCCAGCACTGCAGGGTCTGGCACTGGGACACGGCCTTTGCAGAAAACATAATGAATTTATTGAGCATGTGGCTCTCCCCCATTTCCACTTGATTCTGTGGCAGCTCAGACCCTGTGCCAGGGAATTCTGCTTGGATTTCCTGCTCTGTGCCATCCCAGTAGGATGGAAAGGGTTAATCTGCTGGTTTGGAGCAAGAGAACAGTTTCAGAGGGATAAATGCCAAGTGAAGGAGCACCATTCCCCCCTCTGCCAGGGAGTGCCATGGCTCCAGTGCCATTTTCTGCTGAGAGAACTGCCATGGAAAGTCCAGCAGGGACAGGCTCCAGGCCTGGCCACCACACAACATTCATTGCACAGCTCTGTGCTTCTGTGGATTCATCCCACACTTCTTCAGGCATTTCACTTCATGGGATGCCTGACATAGAACTTGGCTCCCTCTGTAGTGGAGGAATGCAGGTGAACACCTCCAGGGATTAATTAAGATCTTAGGGAGTAATTAAGGTCTTAAGCAGTGCCCACTGGAGATGCAAAGAGCTCTCCATGTGCTGTGGAGGGAGCCCGAGGTGACCAGAGGGAGAGGCTTGTGAAATGTCTGTGTAGGGTGGGTTCAGTCTTGGCTCAGGACTCACTGCATGCTCTGAGCTCTGCTGATGGTACAGGGACCATAATTTTCTCCATCCCATTCAGGATCCCTCTGGCAGGTGTGAGAACAGGAAACATTACACATGGATGAACTTCCACACATGTTGTTCCCTCTATCTCAGAATGTTCCCTGGTGCTTGTGGTATCATTTTGGATGGAAAGTTCTCCTTGACATTTAATTATCAGAATTAGTCATTAGCACTGTCGTCATCACAAGGAGTTTGGCCACTGATGGACCAGGCCTTGGAGCCAGAGGTGGGTCAGCACTTCCCACATTTTTGTAGGATTGTGGATGTGTTTGGGATGCAGCCTGTGAAAACTATTGTGTGGGAACAGATTCTTCAATCCCCAGGCTTCTCTCAGGGAACTTGATGATATTTTGGGAGTGTCCCAGAGCCCATCTTTACTGAAGGAGGAGGGATGCTGGATCCAGGATCCATCTTTGTGCCTGCTGAGCTATTGGAATGGGAATTTGTTGCCCAGCTCTTGGTTGGCAAACACAAAATCCAGCGAGAGCATTCCCCTTCAAAGGAATACTGGAAAAACTGTGTGGTTTCCCAGACATTCCCCACTTCCACAAGTGCTTACTCACATGTGATTTCTCCTAATGAACTTGGGGTGTTATCATATTGATAACACACAGAGGAGCCTCTCAGCCCGCAGCTGTGCACATCTGGCTGGCACTGCAGTGCCCCAGAGCTCTGCCCCCACAGCCAGAGCCTTCCAGAGCTCCTCCAGCCCTGCCCATGCCCAGGCGAGCATCCAGCGGTCCCTTTGGGAACGTGGAGCTCCTGGCTCCCCCAGGAGCCCTTTCCGCTGCCCCAGGCGCTGCTTTCCCGGCTGATAGCAGAGGCTGGATGGATTATCTACGGCCTGTTTCCAGACTGCTGTTTGTTTGCAGAAATCATACTGGAGATAAGATGGTAAAATGCAGATAATTAAGTTTCCTTGATACGAGTGTAATTGTGAATTGAGATTTAAATAGCCTGCTTTGAATGCTGCCCTACGTGCCTCTCCCGGGATTTGCTTTGGGTCTCTGCTGAAGGAGACGAGGGGGAGAGCCCTGCATTGTTGACATTTGCTCTACAAAAACATTTCCAGCTCTTCTTAGGGCTTTTTCAGAGAAAGAAACCAGTTCAACCACTTCCCCGCGAACATTAAGTTCTTTACCCAACCCGAGAACAGGCTCCCTGGGCTGGCTGCAGTTCATTCCTTTGCCTTGCTCTCATTAACACCTCTTCGGCTCACACCGGGGAAATTTGGGAAGTTTCATCTCGAACAGAGGGCAAATTGAACCGTGAGGAGACCCTCCTTAACAATGTGCAAAGCCCTTACACAGGGACCTAAAAGAAAATAGAAAAGCTTTCCAAACCTGTCAATTATGGCAGCCGTGAAATGTAATAAACTCTTTAAACAGCCCTGATTGATGTGGGATCCTGTTTGCTCTGGTGCTCCAGCAATAAACGCTCTGTCACGACAGCCCCTCCGTGGTCTGGGGCAAGGTGGGGATGTTTGTGGGGATGTGGGGTTTGTGGGGTTTGTGAGCTCAGGGAGGTGCTGGCGGCTCCGGACCTGCTCCTTTCCTGTCCCAACTGTGCCTCAGCCCCAGACACAGTCTGGGGGAAATGAATAAGCAACTGAAAAGAGAGTTCAAAGCAGAGGAGTCTGAGTGATCAACCAGTAGCAATTATCCCCAATCTGCCGGAAACCGAGCTGTCTCGGGCTAATTTGAGCTTTCTCAAGATATTAGACTGCTGGTTTGAATCATATTCCTGAAACTGGGCAAGAGGCAGATGAATCACAGATTGGTTTGGGTTGGAAGGGACCTTATAGCTCATCTCATTCCACTCCTGCCACGGGCAGGGACACCTTTCTCTGTCCCAGGGTGCTCCAAGCCCCATCCAACCTGGCCTAGAGGGATGCTGAGAGCAGAATAAATGTGATTTACCAGGGTAAATCACTGCAGCCTGTGCTGAGCAGCTGGGCTTGGTGCTGGCCTGGCCTTCATCCCCAGGAGCCAGGACCAGGGCAGAGCTTTGCCATCATTCCAGCCTTGATGGCAGCACATGGATCACGTCAGCAGAGCCCTGGGGCTGCCCTCAGGAGCCACCAGGGCTGGAGCTGACGCCCAGCAGAGATCTTGAACTGCTTGGAAGGTCAGGGGAGTTTTGCACGGGGAAGACACGGCCCCATGCTCTGCTGTCCGGCTGATTAGGGAGAGATTACTTGGAGAAGAGGCAGAGCAGCTCTTATCAACTCGGGGCTGCTGCTGAGACAGAAGGGTTTTTTCATTGCCATTAAACCCGTGTGTGTGTGTGTGTGTGTGTGTGAGGGTAAAATCCCGTGTGAGGCTGCCAGGCTGCCCGTGGAGCTTTGAAATCCGAGTGGGCTCCTCCGGACGATGTTTGCGCTGCAGCGCAATTTGTGTGCGTGAAAGAGCCTCTACTTCTGTTTCAGCAGCACTGCAAGGATGGAGGCAATCCCCTGTGACAGCCTCTCTCCCTGCTCACAGACACATTCAGGGGTGTTTGTCCAGGAGAGACTCCTGGCTGGGCAACAGAGAGCAAATGTGTGTGGGGAAACCATCCCAAAAAGCAGCTCCTGCCCCAAACTCACACCTCAAACCCCTTTTGTTGGAGCCTTAAGTTGGTGAAGGCTTTGGAGCCTTTCCTGCTCATTTCTCTCCAAAAAGTGTCATCGTGTCCCTTGACCACTCCAACACAGAGCACACCACAGCATCAGGGATGCTGGGGCTCCTGGGGCAGGAATGTTGCTGGAATTGCCAGCACCTGCCTGCTTCCCTGAAACATCCTCATGGGAAAAGAGAGCCTCCTTGATAGAAATGACCCGTTATCACCAGCACTGTGGCATTATAGTGCTGTAAAGCAATTTCTGCCCTTTCCAAAGTGACGCGGCAGTTGTGAAATGGAAGTTCAGTAATGGTGTAAGAGAGACCTGAAAATGCAGGAACAACCATCCTGACGCCACCAACAATTTTGCTAATGGTCAGTTGTGCAAGCAGGAGAGAGGCAAAATTACATCTGAATCCAAATCCGAGCCATCTCAAAATCTCTGCCTCCCCCACCTCCTTGAAAGAGCATCGTTAAGTGGGTGTTTAAATAGATTTAATTGGAATTATTTGAACTTGCTTGAAAAAAATCACCCTGTGAGAGCTCCAGATCCCAGTGGGATTGTAACCTTAAGAGACTAAAAGAGCAGAAATTCCATGAATGCCATGAAAGGTTTGGGAGCTCTCTGATATGGGGAAGGGATTTGGGCACGTTGTAAAAACCTGAGATGGGCAGACAGCTCAGAATCCTTTTACATTTGGGATCAGCCATGCAAGTGAGCTCACATCCAGCAGTGACTGCCTTCCCACTCCTCTTCCACTTACAGTAATGGATTCGAGGGCTTCCAAGTGTCCTGCACTATTGATTGGAGATTTTAATGAGCTCTAAATTACCGAGGGGATTTATGGGCCAGGTGCCTTTGGTGGAGGAATTGTTCACAGGCCTGGGGCTCAGGAGCTGCTCCCAAAGCCACGCAGGGAGGGCTCAGCCTCTGGCTGCCAAGTGCCCGAGTGCCCTTGCCTTGCCCTACTTATCTGAAGAGGCTGTCAGCATGTTCTATAACCAGTGGAAACCACTTTAGAGCTGGAGCCAGACACCGAGGTGCCGGGGTCCACATTTCATTTCTGTGCCTGGGAAAGTTCCGAAGCAGATACGGCCAGAGCCTTCTCCCAGCAACATTTTTGTGCCTATCTCGTTCTCAGCCCTGAGCTGGCATGTCTGGAGATTGACATGGGCCCTGTTATTTGTAGATATTAAGATTTTTTCCCTAGGAAAGAGAAAATTGTGGCCATCAGAAATTGATGCAGAAGATGAAGCTGTAGCAGTTCTTAGAGCAACCTGAGAATTTTAATTGTATGTTTGCAGAGAATTTCAGCTCTGCTGTGGGAAGTGTGTCTCAGCACACTCTAAACCCCAAAATCCAGCTAAACTTCTGCTTGAAATTCGTCCCATTAGCAGCTATTTGGGTGTAATGACATCCAGGAAGCCTATTGGAAAGCTGTTCCAAGCTGGTTCCTCTTGGACTGTGTAATTAAAGCGGTTGTTCATTAAGAAGTGGCGCTAACAAAGCTTGGGTTTGTTGGGATTTGTAGTCTCTAATAATCCCATCTGGTGATTTCCATGGCTTGCCCATCACAGTCCCTGCTGCTCCCATGGGACAGGCAGTGGAAGGTGCTGTCTCTGCCCCAGTGCCCTGGTCACATTTTGGGGGAACAAATCCCTGTCCTGTCCCACCCCAGGGCAGCTGCTGTGACATCTGGGCTCTCGAGGTCTCTGTGCCTCTCAGTGGTGGAAATTTGGCTCAGCAGGTGAGGAGGAGGAGGGACCAAGAGCCTTGCAGGGTGATGGTTCCTCTGGCAGGAGAGGTGAAACCTGTTTGGATATTCCCAGTTTTCCATGTGCTGTGTGGGAACAGCTTTTCCTCCTCCCTCTGGGCTCAGCTGAGAGTTCTTGGCTGGGGTTAGTGGGATTCAGAGGTCCAGGGTAACAGGAGCCCACCAGGAATGTTGGGTGAGCAGAGGATCCTACACAGATACAGAGATCTCACCTAAAGATGGAAAAATAGAGTCTGGGTCCTGAATGCTCTGTGACTCCAGACATTTGGACTTCCTTTGTCAGGCAAAGTGATATTATTTTTAAGGAAGGAGAATGTTTTTCTAGGGACAGGTTATGCTCCTTAAAAAACACTTCAGATATTATTACTTTACACAGATTCTTGGTGAGGAATAAACGGACTTTAAAAACAGCCAGAGCTGTTAAAATTTATGGTATCAAAATATATTCTGTCAAAATATTTATACCATAAACTGGGATCATCAACTGTCCCCTCATCCTGCTCCTGGGAAAGGAGAGAGAGAAATCTGAGATGTCTGATGTGTAAATGCCTCCATTTATCGCTGCTTTATTGCCTGGCAGAGCAACAAGTGGCTTCAGAGTTTGAATGGATATGGATCTGCAGGAATTCCTGTTGTTGAGCAGTTTCTGTGGGCTGAAGGGGTGTTTTCCAAGTGACATATTTCCAGAGGCACCTCCACACATACTTCACATCCCAGCCCACATGCCAGTGCATGTTATTAGCCTGCAGTTACTCTCCAGGAGTTGAGCAAGCAGATTCTGCTCCCATCGAGTTGTGTGGCAGCAGGAAGGGACTTTCTGGGGCTCTTGTGTGTGGAAACACAGGCTGGAACATGGATGTGCTGAGCCCCTGGTGTTCTGATCTCCTTGGCTCTGCTTTTCCTCTGAGGAAAAGCTGAGCAAAGTTGTAAAGCTGGGGGCAGATCCTTGAGACCAGCGCATCTGTGAAATCTTCTCTCCAATTTTTTGTCCTACAGCATTTAATTACAATGTCCCAGGGGTGTGTTCTTTATTTCAGAAGCCCCCCCTGTGTGATGCTGCTCTGTCAAAGATGGAGATGCACTGATGGAGGGACAGATACCCTGAGCTCTGCATCCTGCACCCTGCACAGCCCTTTTCCCATGGGTGCAGCAGGTCTGCAACAGAGGCACCACTGACATTTAATTCCCACTGCCACCACCAGCAATGAATTTTTTGCCACCAGAAAAAAGCAAACAGTACCTCAGTCTTTCATAAAAATTAATTTTCCTACTTCTTGGAATTATTACTTTCTGTCTTAACACTTATCTATTAATTGCTTTGGGATGGAAAGCAGCAGATGGACAGGAGTGCATTATACACGTGATTTAAGGGTTACAGTGTCACCTTCTTTTATTGTTTCACAGGAGTTGGGGTCTAACACAGAGATTGTTAATATTTGGGTAGATTTGCCTGTGAATGCCTGGAAAAAAAGGCATCTCTGGAGTTTATTTTTCTTGGCAGAGGCAGCCTGTACATACAATGCATCTTTAGTTTTTGTAAGCAGTTGAGAGGCAGCTTGGAAAGGTGATGCTGAGTCCTTGGTGATGAAGGGCTGCCCAGGCTGAGAGCCCCCAGCAGGGCCTTGCTCTGCCCCCCATTTCCAGAGGAGGTGCTGGAGCAGGTCCTGCGCTCTGTTCCCAAACCTCTGCCAGCCCCAACCCACAAGATTCCCTTTAAACTCCAGCAAATGCATATTCTTTTAAATTGTAACAGGGGAGTTCTTTCCTCTGCCTTCTACCTTTGGCATCATTTGGGTTCCTGGGGTTCTCTGGAACCATCAAGGCCAGAAATGACTCCTGAAAAAAAGAGGAAAGTTGAGATTCTGGTACATTCACAGGTCTCCCAGGACCCGGGCCTTACAAACCCCATCAGCTATGAGGATGTGTTTGTAAGAGTTGGCAATGGCCAGGTTTTCATGTCCAAGTGTTTGTGCAAGTGAAAGTCCAGATTTTCATTCATCTGAAAATTATATGGTGCAATAAGGAAACGAAGTGCATGAAAAAAATGGCCAAGCAAGAGCAGCTCCAGCTTCAGAGCATGTGAAAATGTGTTCCATTAAGTGAGTGAAATGGTGGGTTTCAGGTAATGCAGGGGGTTTTTTATCCCTTTCTATTTTTTGGGGACATAAACATGTGAGGAGACATGGGGGGTGTGCAGTGAGGGTGTACAAGGGAGGCAATGAATAGAACTTCTGTAAATAGAGCAATGGGTGATCCAGGCAAGTTTGTCCATGTTATTAAATGAAAGAAGAAAAAAAAATCTGCTGTTTCTGTATGAAATCCTGTAGATTTTAAGGGATTATTCAAGGCTGCAACCTGCAGCCACCATGCTGCAGCACATCTGTGCTCCTGTGGGCCAGAGCAAGGTGACAGCAACAACTGTCCCAGCAGCAAATGCCACCACTGGAGTGATTAACCCCAGGAACACTGGGAGAGGGGCTTTTTGTCAAAGGACAAAGGTAGATGCAGTGTTGGAAGGAGACAGCTCCTAACCAGAGCTGGTGGAAATGCTCTCCGGGCTCCAGGCCAAGGGCAGTGGGCCTGGCTCCTCCCTATCTGTCTGACCATTTGCAGCAGTCCTGGGGGGATAAATGAAGCCACTGAGGTTTGATAGTGAGCTGCAAACATTTTGTTCCTATTTTGCGACGTGTCAGCCTTTAAAGACACCAGTGTGCAGTGCAGGGCAGTGGAAATCCATCCCCACACCAGCGGAGGCCTGGGTCCCAACGGCAGCGCTGCTGACCCTGAGGCCATGGGAAGGAGCCTGCAGCTCTCTGGACATGTCTGCAACAGCTCCTGATGCTCCAGCACAGGAGATCTGGGAGCCATCAGGGGGTCTCAGGGAAGCTGTTTTGGGTAACAGGAGCACTGCAGGCAGGAGATGGACTGGGGCTGTGCTGGGGGTGCAGCATCACCTCACTGTGACCATGGGCAGGACAAAACCCTCAGGGACATCCTGCTAGGGAGCCCCAAAATGTGTGGGCAGGTTCCTTCCAGGGTGGATGGTTTGGGAAAGGCTTCTCCTGCACGGGGATGTTCCTCCCTCTGGGTTTGTGGGATGTTGGTGCTAAGAGGAAAGCAAATCTCCTTGACAAGATCTGGTTGTGGGCTGAGCTTCCATTTTTCATATGAAGAGGCTTTGTGGTACCAGGACAGCCCTTTGCAGGCTGATACATTTTCTGAAAGGATGTTTGAGCACAGATAAGAGTGTTTCCAAAGCTATTTGTGTCCCAGCCAAGGAACTCTGGAATGGGAGCAGACCTGCATTTTATCTCCCTGTGGGAAATGAGTAAAATTAGTTTTCTGGAGGGACAGGGTGAGACTGGATGTTTAGTAGCCCAACCCCTAAGTTACACATGGAGATAGCTGGAAGCTGGACTTTACTGGCCAAACTTTGTGTTTCCCCTGTCCTGAACCATCCCAAAGGGAATCAGTAAAGTTCCAAACACGATGGAGGTAAGCAGAGGTCACAAAGCAAGGTTTGCACAGCTCAGGGTGGTGCTGGGATACAGCAGGTGGGAACCAAGTCACTGCAATATTAAAAAATCCTCTGAACATTTATCCAGGGTTTTCAGTGGATTAAAACCAGATTGTAATGAAGGATTTTTCTCCTTTTCCTGTTATTATTTTCCCTTCTCAGCACAAGAGGGATCTGTGTGGCAGTGCAGGGCACTGCAGGGTTCTAGCTCACCTGCAGAACGTGAGGGGTGCAGGAGGCACAAAAACTTTTATATAAATGTAGAATGAACCAATTGACCTCCAAAAGAAAAATTTTTATTTTCAGAAGCACTGCAGAGAACTGTGTGTCCAGATCCCTGGGATTTGAGCTTCTGATCCCAGCTTGGAGAGCTGAGTCATGTGAAGGCTGCAAATCTGATTCTCCTGCTGTGACCAGACTTCCAGGCTTCAGTGGCAGGCAGGGTTTGGCCTGCTCCACTCATCCCAAATACATCTGCTTGTCTCAAGTGAAATCTAATTTGGCACTTTTGTGAGATTTGGCCATTGTTAATTATGCCCTCAATTAATGGCATAATGTAGGCTCCTGAACTTGAGTCTGCTGCCGAGTCAGGGCTTGGCTTGGAAAAATGTTGTGAGATGCCATTCTTGGAGAGGATGTTTCATGGGCACTTCATTTAGGACAAGTCCTAATGTGCATTTGGCAGCAGAAGAACTAATGGTTGCACAGACTATTTAAACATGACCCCAGATATTATAGGCTGGCAACGTGTGCTGAGCACAGCCATCTCCTTCTGCAAAATGAAACTTAATCACGCACCCCAAAGCAGTGAAACATCAAGTTAGCAGAAAGTTTGCCCTGCTGTTATTAACTCTGATTTGTTACTTTAAAAAACTGCCTCTTACTTGATTTTTCTAGTGGGATCTTACACAGCAAAGTCCTCCTACTCCCCTTGGAAAAGCAGGAAAGCATATTAAGAGCGCTGATAAAAGGTAAACAAACCAGGAGACACAAAGTTTCTTGATATGCTCTAATTGAGCTGGTTTCCTTACTTCTGCTTTGAAAAGGAACAGCCATGAGGCATTCTTGAGAGAGCCAAGTGAACTGCTGTTATCTCAGAAAGGTCTCCTTAATGTCTCGCTCGTGGGGGCTCCAAGTCTGCTCCGGCCATTGCCTGGAAGTCTAAGAAAAGAAGTCTACTGGCCTCTGTGATAAAGCTCCCATTTTTAGGCCTTGGGAAGGATGGGGTTGTTGACAGTTCATTCCTGTGAAAATTCAGCGCGGGCCCAGCCTCGGGATTGTAAATGGAAGGAATATATGGCAGCACTAATGCAAAAGGTATGTGATTAGATAGTCCTGGCTGCTATCTGCCCCAGCGTCCTGCTGATAGCAGCTCTCTCTCCCCTGTGCTGCATGGGAGCCATCAGCCTTGCCAGACTGACGCCAGCCCCTTCATCAGCTGCCTCCCAGATAAGGGGAGGCTGCAATCTTCACGAAACACGGCGTTTCCCCACTGGGTGAACTTGAGCATTCCTGGCTGCATCCTTCACAGGCATCTTGAGGGGCCACAACAGGGATAATTTATGGTTGCATACTGCAAGGAGTCCAAAAGTTCAGTGAGAGGGATCCTGTGGCAGCCACACACGGCTCTCAGCGCCTGCCCAGGCTGGGACCTTCTCCTGAGCAGTTCCAGACACGATGGCAGCAGGAGACCTTGGATGGTGCTGGTGTTCCAGGCTCCTCAGGGTGGGGGCCTGCCCGGCCACAGCTCACCCCGTGGGATGAACCACCTCAAACCCGTGCTCACAGAGAGATAAAAACAGATGGAAATGGGCTGCAGTGAGAACCCACTCAGGGTGCTCCGGGAGGGCACCCCCAGGGTCCCTGTGCAGATCTGTGCCCTGGCAGGGCAGTAGCCCCCAGGCACTGCTGGGCTGAGCCCTCCAGGGCCTCTGCAAGGCACAGTGAAGGTGCTTTCAGCATGGACACGATGGAGCTCCAGGCTGCTCCCGTTTGAGCCCTGAGCTCTGTGCTGGGAGTGGAGCAGGTTCTTGCTCACCTGTGGTGCTGGTAGGGTTTGGCCCACAAAGCTCTTGCACAGACCCAAGGAGAAGCCCTTCCAGGGGCCTCCCACCCACATAACACCCACACCTCTGAGGGGCAAGCCAGCAAAATCAGCTGCCTCACCCTGTGTGCCCACCACTGGTTTGTGCTGCTGCTGCTGGGGAGCTGGAATGGAGTCCCAGCCTGTCCCTGCCCTTTGCTTGGGGCATGTGGGAGATGCTCCTGGTGCTACAGCTGTCTCTGCAGACTCCCAGGGATCTAGCTAGGCTCAGCAGAGTTTTCCCCACCATTAGCTTCCCTGCATGCTGTAGCTCAAGTGAGTGATCCTTCTAAAGTCTTTTAGCACTTGGCAGTGGGTCCTGACCTTCATAAAACCTATAAACCCCCCCAGTGAAATGCACTGCAACCAGAATCTCAGGGAGACTGGTTCCAGTTAGTCCAGAAGACACCCATCATTTTTAGGATCAAATGCCAGCTGTTTCTAGGAACGTGCTGGAAGCACTTGGTAGACTTGAAGGCTCCACAGACAATTGCATTTCCTCCTTAAGCCTTATCTTTTTCCACACCCTAGAAAAACCTTATAGCTTATTCATTCATTAAAACAGAGGAGAACTTTCCTCTAATCTTTTCTGGGTGACTCACAGGCTGCCAGAGCTGCCATTGGAGGCGTGACCAGACCGTGGGGATGTTGACCCAAGTTTTCCCTGGGCTTTTCAGCTTGTGTGCCCCAAACTGTCCCCATGGCAGAATGGATGCCCAGGTGTGTGCCAAGCAGTGGGTGACACACAATGGGAGCTCTCTGGGCTTGAAGGAACCTCCTGTTGGTCCCCATGGTGTCCCAACGTGTGACGCAGGCAGGCTGCAGAGCACAGCTCCCTCAGAGCCATGTGTGGGCTCCTGTTAGTCATTGTTTGCAAGGATTTGAGTGATGGCCAGCACTGATAGAAATGTCTACACAGCCCTGGAGATTCATAACTGTCGGCACAGGAGAGCCTCCTGCAGAAAATCCTTAGCCTGGAATCCCTAAATCCAGGTGCCAGCCCTTCATTGGCAGCTGGGGCAGGGATGCCAGCAGCTCCTGGCTGGCAGCTGCAGGGCTGGACAGGACACAGAGCCAGATGTTGCATGGAGTAGGTGTGAAATTCAGTTAAACTGAACTCATCTTCAAACAGAAATTAAAAATAGGGATGACATTTTACTGCACTCTGTACATGACATCCCTGGGCTCATTGCTGTGCATTTACTTGAGGATTGTTTTGTTCCTCTCTTCTTCTGTGCTTCCTCTGTCTCTTTTTAAAGCTGCCTTGGTTTTCATGTCTTTTCCATGGAGTAACCACACCAGTAATTTTGCAGTGAGCTGTCAGATTTCACTTTAAGGTTGTTCTGATTTCTTGGAGCTGCCAGTTTAACAAGGTGTGTGAAGTTAGAGGTGTTTGAGTGGGTACAGCTCAGGTGCAATCCATGGCTTAATATAGAGAGGAAAGGAGTGTGATTTTGGGGGTCTGGTGGGTGACACTAGCTCTGACATCCATGCATGGCTGGCTGGGTCTGGGCATCTCCTCCAGCCAGAGAGCCAAAATGGGAAGGAAAAAGAGATACAAATGCAATTTTTGCACACCTGCTGAGAGCTGCATTTCTGTGTGTGCTAAACCAGCTTTAGAAGCAAGTTTAGAGTTTCAATTTTCATTTTGAAGGAGGTTCCAACCACCTCTATTAGGGACATCCTGTCGGATGCTGCTGCTGCAGGGAGTGTGGGCCCTTCATTTCTGGGAGCCAATTTAAAAGCCAAGTTTAAACATGCAGACCACTGCTTATTTCAGTGAATCATGCATGCTTAGGACCTGATCCTGCGAGCTCCAGAACATCTCCTGGGAGATCTTGAGAGCTCTCCTTGATACTGCAATTATCCCTTTTCAACTGGAAGACTGAGGCAGCAACTGTGTTGTTTGGAGGATTGCAAGGGAGGGCTCGGTGGTTTGGGTTCTGCTGATGAAAAAACCCATTAGGGGCAAGCTCACCCCATTAATTGCCCCAGCAGCAGCATGGACAAACAAGTGGTTACATGAACAACAGAAGCAGTTGGACACACAGCCATGGGTTGTTCCTGCTTGTTTGTTCAGTGTTTATATCACAGGTCAATTTAAGGAGCTGACTTGAAGACCATCACCTTTTCCATCAGCAGAACCCACCCACGCAGGGGATGATCACAGCCACATTTTCTCCCGTCACAATGTCCCTTTTCTGCCCTGTGTGAAGCTCAGGGCTGCCAGCAGGAGGACAGTCAGGCATTTCTGTGAGGTTTGAATCCATATTTACTTCAAACCATCACCTTTCCCTTTTTATTCAGACAGAGCAGATCTTGTTCTTAACCACCGGGCAGGATCAGATAAACCCAGCACAATCAGATAAACCCTCCATATGAAGGAATGAAGCTGTGGCTGCCCCTGGATCCCTGGAAGTGTCCAAGGCCAGGCTGGAGCAGCCTGGGATAGTGGAAGGAGCCCTGCCCATGGAGACAAGATGAGCTTTAAGGTCCCTTGCAGGATTCAATGACACTGAGAGCACACCCCTGTTCACATGGGTTTATCTCTGTCCTTTACTGCACCTCCTGGTTGCTGCTTGGCAACTGGAATAATATTATTGCACACACACATGAAATGAGGTCTTCCCTGCAGTGAGGGTTTGTTTCTCATTCCAGGTGAGCAGATCCAAGCCCTGCCATTTTGGAGGCTGCTCTCCTTGCTGCACAGAGCAGCTGCCAAAAGGGAGGCAGCTTACGGCACTGAGGGGATGAGTCACGTTCTTACACACTCGACAGGATTAGACATTTCACTCCTTAATGCTTAAATGGAAGGTCATTAAAACAACCCTGTGGTTTGGGGAGGATAGCAATTCCATAAGTTGCTTATTTTGGTGGCAAGTGAAAAGTTTGGTTTGAATCTAAATTGGTTCTCAGTGTCGTGGCAGAGCGGAGCAGCACGGCCGGGCTCCTCCGAGCTGCTGCCTCTGTTCCTGCTTTGTTGTGTCCAGCCATGTCCCAGGAATGTGGGAACTTTCCTGGTTTGTAGCAGGGTCCTGCTGGAGCTCAGGAGCTGCAGTGCCCCAGGCAGGCACAGAGAGCCCCTGCTCCAAAGCACAACGTGAGGGGATCAGGCAAAACAAGGGATATGGGAAACTGGGGAGAGATCAAGGCTGGAGGGAGACTGTAATGCTTTACCTGGGGTTGGTGGTCACCACCTTTTCCAGAGAGAGGTTTTAGAAGGCCAGTGGTACCTCCCCAAACCTCTCAAGGCAGAATCTTTTTTTATTGTGATAATAAAAATAACTTGCCCCATGAGCAGCGGGAATAGTGAAGCTCTGGTTTCCTCCCTATTTTTACCTTGTGCTGGGATTTCTGGGTGACAACAAAAACAGCTTCCAATTCCAGCTCTTTCTGACACAGTATTTCCATCCTGCCAGTAAATTCCTTGGTGTCACATCTTCTGGGCTGTGGGTTGGTCCCTCCCCAGCAGTGGCTCTCAGATGCTCTCTCCTCCCAGCTGGGATGGCCATGGAGCCCTCACCTGTGGCACAGCTCAGTCAGGTGGTGACTGACCCACGGCTCTGAAAGCCCCTGCCATGGTTGGGGAATGTGTGCACGTGCTCACATCCACTGAGAGCAGCCCCACAAGCTTAGAGGAGCAGTTAAAACATGGGAATTGTGTTCTGGATAAGGCCCTGCTGGGTATGATCTCCTGGTTCCTAGCCTGAGCCCAGGAGGAGGCTGGGCAGCAGCCGTGGCTGCAGCTGACCCGGCATGGAAAGCCTTGGGAAGGGTCTGGAAGCAGCAGCACCTCAGGCAGGGCTCCCCCAGGGCACAGAACATCTGCAGCAGGTTGAGGTAAAGCACCATGAAATTCATTTTCACAGCCAGAGCTCCCCGTGGAGCTGGGAGCTGTCAGGCTGTGTCTCCATCGGGGCTGCTCCACTCCGATGGAGCTGGGAGCAATTCCCAAAGCCAAAGGCCTTCAGCCTCCTAATGGAGTGCTGGAAGCTGGGAGGTGGATGATGAAACGTGTTTCTCTTTAATCTGCCTGGATTAGGAATGTTTCGTTGCTCACTGGGAAGAAGCTCCAGCAGGATAAGTGATGTTAACAGCAGCTAATCAGATGGTGCCAAAGCAAGTCCCTGCACATCAGGCACAGCCTCATCCACAGGGAGAGGGGGAAGCACGTGGACAGGGAGTTCTGAGGGCCAGGAGCAAGCACAGGTGATATGGGAGAGGGGAAGGCACCAGCCCTCACCCTGGGCAAACAGGGATTTCATTCCAGGACAGGCAGGAGAACAGAGGTGACCACCCCAGTGCTGTCTGGGGGCAGGCTAATGCCAAGGAGAGGCAGTTGTTGCATGGAAGGGATGCTCAGGCTTTCTTGGTGCTGGAGATAATGGAAGAAAGTGAAACCTGTGGTTATTTGGGGATTTTGAGTGAAAGACCTGCAGTTTTGAAAATTACTGAATTTTAGGCTCAAGTTTATTTTGGGAGTTGGGTGGGGGGTAGGTGCTGGTTTGTGAGGGCAAATTGAACATTTGGCTTGTGCTGTTTCTTGTTTCAGAGCTCTATTAATTTTATTCATTTTTAAAAGGAAAATAATGGAACCCTCTGTTGTCTGGGAGATCCATACCAGTGCTCACCCTTCTCTGGCAGTCTTGCACCCATGTGTCAGTTCTTCATGCATCCCATTCCAGAACTGGTGCTAAAATCTGATTTTGGCTTCTCTACACAGATCCAGAGCAACTCCACTGGCTCCAGGTATCACCTGGAGGAAGATCTGGCACATGGTCTTCTTCCTTTTGTGCTTCCATGGGACCTCTGCTCCCCTCTCTAGGTTGGGTGTTGTACTCATATATTTAAAATATCATCTCACCCCCCACCAAAGTAACTCTCAGCCTGTTCCTGTGATCCCTGGCTGTTCCTGCTGCTGGACACCCTTGGTTTTATCCAAAATGGCTTCAGCCTGAGACTCTGATCCTCTGCCTGCAGTGAGATTTACCATTGAATGGGGAGCACAGACTTCAACTGGTTTTATCCTCATTGCCTGCTTGAACTGGACCTCAGACTCCCAAACAACGGAGCTGGTTTTTCTTTTTAAACCTAAAATTTATGTTCTGCAGAACCTGGTGGGGCCAGCAGAGAAAACCTTGATACCAAAGCACTATCTCATCCTCCTGCTGAGCTCCCTGCTCTGTGCCTTAACACCACCCCTTGACCCCTTCATGGGACCATTTATTCATGAACCCAGCTGGTGGAAACCACCAAGAGCCCCAGCTTAGAGAAAGCCCCTGCTGAGCCTGCAGAGCTCACTCAGGCCAGGCCAGCACGGGCAGGCTGGGCTGTGCTGCCTCCCAGGCCAGCAGTGACGTGGTGACGTGGTGGATAATCACCACATGTCCCTCAGAAGGTTCACAGGGATGAAAAGGCTCTGTGCAATTGTAGATTTTATTTTTTTCCCCTCTAAGGGCAGCGTTTGGCTTGGGCTCCCCAAAGCAGTTCAGTTTATTAATAGTCTGCTCTGGAGCCGAGGTGACTCCACAGAGGGGAGTTGTTCACGCAAAACAAAACAGGAAAAGAAAACAATGTCCAACTCCTCGGT
Source organism: Ammospiza nelsoni (assembly GCF_027579445.1). NCBI lineage: Eukaryota > Metazoa > Chordata > Aves > Passeriformes > Passerellidae > Ammospiza > Ammospiza nelsoni. The sequence goes on along the minus strand of NC_080646.1, from coordinate 1,798,490 downwards.
GCTGGAGGGGTGCTCAGAGAGCTGCATTGTTCCACCTTCACACGTGGAGCACAGGAGAGCCAGGACAGAGCAGCCCTGGCAGGAGCAGGGTGCTGGGTCAGGCCCAGGGACAGGGAGAGATGGGACGGAGGGAGGGAGGGAGTGTGAGTGTAAGTGTGTGAGTGTGAGTGAGTGTGAGTGAGTGTGAGTGTGAGTGTGAGTGAGTGTGAGTGTGAGTGTGAGTGTGAGTGTGAGTGTGAGTGAGTGTGAGTGTGAGTGTGTGAGTTTGTGAGTGTGTGTGTGAGTGAGTGTGAGTGTGAGTGTGAGTGAGTGAGTGAGTGAGTGAGTGAGTGAGTGAGTGTGAGTGGGTGAGTGAGTGAGTGTGAGTGTGAGTGTGAATGAGAGTGAGTGAGTGAGTGAGTGTGTGGGTGAGTGAGTGAGTGTGAGTGAGTGAGTGAGTGAGTGAGTGAGTGAGTGAGTGAGTGAGTGAGAGTGAGTGTGAGTGAGTGAGAGTGAGTGAGTGAATGAGTGAGTGAGTGTGAGTGTGTGGGTGAGCTCCTGGCCAGGGCTCTGGTTCAGGCACTCAGGGGCAGCAGCTCAGTGTGTCACTGTGGGGTCCCAGTGCTCCTTCCCTGCAGGGCAGAGGGATCTGTGCATTCCCCTCATCGCTGCCAGCTCTGTGCTGGGCACTGACACTTGCCCAGGTGCTGCAGTGCTGTGGAACATTTCCCTGTCTCTCCAGCCTGAGCTTTTGTGGATCCTCATTTTGGGTCCTTCTGCACCCCTGTGCTGTTGGTTTGATCAGTGCTGCTGGTTCCTCACCTCACCCAGGGCACGGGGAGAAGGTGGAGCAGGGGCACAGGAGAGACACAAGATCCAGGGGAAAACAACACCAGGAACAGGCAGGAACAGGCTCCTCTCCAGGGACTGTGAGGATTAAAGGAGACCTCTCAGCTCAGGAGAGCCTGGGAGCATGAGGCTGGAATCTTAGAATTGTTTAGGGTGGAAAAGACCTTTGGGATCACAGAATCCCAGAATGGTTTGGGTTGGAAGGGACCTCAAAGCTCATCCCATTCCACCCCTGCCATGGCAGGGACACCTTCCACTGTCCCAGGCTGCTCCAGCCTGGCCTTGGGCACTGCCAGGGATCCAGGGGCAGCCCCAGCTGCTCTGGGCACCTGTGCCAGGGCCTGCCCACCCTCCCAGGGAACAATTCCTTCCCAATACCCAATATAAAGTCCACTCATTAAGCACAGCCATTTAGCCAGTTATTTTTGCAACTGATGTTGTGGGTTTTGTTTATGCTTTCCAAATCTTTTTCCCATCCTGGCAAATAAAGCCATGTGGGCTGAAAAGGACATGGAGAGGGGAAGTAGGATTGCTGCAGCTCTGTATCATAAGCAACCTGGTGGGAAACACAGGAGACAGTTGTTCCTCAGGAAAATAAAACGTGGAACTTTTCCCATGGCAGGGAGAAATGTTCCTTATCATGAAAAGCCCAGCATCATCCAGCTCCTGCCTTACCCCTCCTCTGCCTAAATATAAAAAATTCCTCTCATTTATTTTAAATATAAAATGTTTCTCTCGTGCCTTGTTCTGCTGGGATTCTGCAGTGCTTGGAGCATTGCTGGCTTTTTTCACTGCCGTATTTCAGCAGGTGCCCCTGTGACAGACAGCCAGGTGCCCCCACCAGGTTTAGAGCTTGGGATCATTCTCCTACAAGGGGAGAATGAGCTGCAAACATCCACTGAACAGGGCTGCTGAAGCCTGGGATGAATTCCATGAATCTTGGTGACAGTACAAGGTATCCACTTAATGACATCCTCAACTTCCAGCAGTTCCAGAAAGTTTATCACATTAAGTCTGGGATGGAAATGGATCATTGGCAGTTGCAAAGTTTTGTTCTAGCTCTGAATAAACCAAATTATTTTCTGGGAAATGCGGGCCTGAACAAAAATGTTGGTTGAATGCATGCATGGATCTGCTCTCCAAACTTTATAACATTTTCAAATTAGAATGAAGTGTCAGTTAGAAATGGAGATGATTTCAACTCAAAGAGTCAAAATGCTTCGTTCTGAAATTTTTTCAATTTCTTCTCATTGAAATCCCACATCCATATTGTAAGGAAGGGATGAACCTTGTGCTGGGGCATGTCTGAGACAGCCAATTTTGAATCTTTAGCTTAAAATCACTCCTCTGGGTGGAGGAGCAGAGGGCCCATCAGCAGGCCCGTCTGAGGGAGCGTGAGCTGGGCACCAGGTAGGCTGGAGACAAATGAACTCATTATTCCTCAGCTCCTCTCCCCGCCTTTGAACACCACAGAATCCCTCCTCCTTAGTCACTATTTATACAGTTGCACACAGACTGTTTCTTAAGCATTCACATATTTTGTGAAGTCAGAAAACACTTTTAAGATGCAAAAACCCCGATGGTTTTAATGAGTTTAACAATAAACAGGCAGAGAGCAAAGTGTGCACAGTGCTGGGGTCAAACCCACACTGAATTTCCACTGGCCTCAGCTCAGAGGAGCTTCAAGCCTGTGCTTTCACTTCCAAACCACGCTGGGCTGATGAAAACAGAGTTTTTACTCATGCTTCACACACAATTGGGGAATTTTGGAGCACTGGGGGTCACTCAGAGCTCCTTGCAGGGTGCTGGGTGCTGCTTTGGCTGAGTTTTTGTAGAGGAACCCTTCAGTTTAGGGTGCTGCTGGCACCCAGCACTGATCTGGCAGCAGAAAACTTTCTTCACATGCCTTTACATTGAAGTGAGGCAGCTTAATTGTTACTCAATGAAAACCCAAATCTGCAGCAGAGGAGCTGGGATTAAAGAGCTGGCAGGAAGAGACCCTTATGCAAGGGCAGGAAGATCATTCAGAAATACCCATAAAACACCAGACAAATCTTTAAATATTTATTAAAAACAAAGTTTGACTGTTAATTCCCCCTCACACATGACCCGTGAAAGAGATTGTAGAGATGGGGAAATGAAACCACAAAGGCAGTGAGGGATTTGCCTGAGGCCTGGGCCATAAATCAGGCTCTCAACTGGAGAACAGCTCTTCCTGCTGCCTCCTCACTCCATCTCCTCTCCCCGAAAACCACACAGGGACGAGGCTGTGGCCATGTCCCCACCTGGGAGTGATGCTCAGCGAGGTGGCAGAGCTCAGAGATGAGCCCTGCAGCTACAGGGAGCACCAGGGAGTGCCTGGGATCCCTGATTTCTCCAAACCTTATCCTGCCATGATGAACAACCAGCCTTCTCCAGCTGTGGTGAAACAACTGGGACTTGTTGTCTCCAGCCTGGGAGTGCTTTCCTGCCCTTATCAATGAAAACACACCTGAAATTTACCCAGTATTCTGTGTTGTTAGTGGGGGAAATTATTTGTGTTGGCAGTTTTTTGTTTAAAAAGAGCGCTTAAGTCTCTTTTTGGAGTCTTTCTGATTTTACCCAGCTGTTCTGTGATTTTTCCTTTGGCTGGCTCAATCCCTACGTGTACAACCTGTGGACTAGGATCTGCCAGAGACAAATCCATTTTTCTCCATCCTCTTCTGCAAGATGGCTGAGCCTTACCCCCAGCACCCATGAGCAGCTGGACTCCCCAAACCCAAACCCAAACCCCCTGATCTCCCCAAAGCCCCTGATGTCCCCAGACCCCCTGATGTCCCCAGACCCCCTGATGTCCCCAGACCCCCGGTGCTGTGGCAGTGTCCTGTCCCCGCCGTGTCACCGCACAGACGGAGCCTCCCCGGCCAGCGCCGCTTCCTCCCGTGGGACTCTCCAGATAAGTCACTTGTGTATTAGAAGTTGTTTACCCCGTGCTCAAAGCAGGATGCTTCCCTTATCTGCAGGCAGAGCCAATTCCCCCCGTGCCTCCGTCACTGCTGGCTCTGCCTTATCTCCAGCCAGCCCCTGCCCCAGCGGCCCGGGCTCGCAGTGCCCCTCCAGCCTCTTCAAAGGCTCCAAATTGCTCTGTAATTTGAATCTTTAACAACACGTGGAGAAATCTCCCGGAGCTGGAGCTGGCCTGTGTCATGTCTGCGAGTGGCTTCATAAATACCACGCTGAGGAATTTGGGAATTTGGGTTTTCTCCTGTATGCGTGTCCATGAGGGATGCTTGCGTTCTAAAAAATGCATTTTCTGCTTTCCCCTGGTAAAACTGCTACAGATCTACTGTGCAGCTCCTTTTCCTCACCCTTCCACCCCTGTCCCGTAGCTCTGGCTCTTGTACCCTCACCCAGGGCAGGGCTTAGCCCCCATCCCTAATTCCCAAGCCTGAGGGCTCCAGTGGCTCCTCCTGGGCCACCACCATGGTCAAACCTCCATCCTCATCCTCCTGAGAGGCAGAAGCCACATGCAGAAAGGATAGGGAAAAAAAAGCTCGATGGAATGTATTTATCTGAAAACAATAGTGTGTCTGGATGGAAAAGGCAGCGTTTTACACCAATCATGTGGTTGTTATTAGTGTTTTCCAAAACACCCAGAGGTACCTTGTGTGTGACCTGAGGGCGGCCTGGCCTGTTCTGCTCAAAAAGCAGAAAGTGCATCCCTGCACCTCGCACTGCTCTGGTGTTCCAGCCCTGCACTGAGGCTGCCAGAGGAATTTCCCATTCCCCAAATCTGCAGTCACGGGGCTTGAGCTCAGCCCAAGGTGCTGCAGCAAATATTCATGGCTGTGTTTCTGCTCCCTTTGCAGCCCCGTGCCAAAGCAGGAGAGTGTCCTGGGTGGGCCTGGCAGCCCTGCCTGGCTCTGCTGCCACCGGGGCTTGGGATGCCCTTCCAGTGCCCAGCCAGGTGCTCTGGGATGACCCTGCCTGAGCAGGGATGCTGAGCCGATGTCCCCAGCCCTGTCCCTTCCAGGCTGAGCCGTTCTGTGGCTCTGGGCTCTGCGGGGACCCCGTGGGGACAATGCTGGTGGGCAACAGGGCACTGCCATGGCTCCACTCCATCCTTGAGCCAGGCACAGGGCTGCTGCAAGGAGGGATCGTTTGAAGCTGCTCCAGCCAGCCTGAGGGTTCATTTCCTCGGCTGAGGCAGCCCCAGAAACCCAAGATCCACTGATAGCCATTGAGCGAGGATTTCCATTTTTGGTGCGGGCTCAGACTTAAAATAGACAGTCTTGAGCGAGGAAGAAACTCTGTTGACAGAACATAGGGAACATTCCTCCAGTGTACTTTTGCAAAGGACTATCTCTGTCTTTAATCTCCGCGGCGTTTCCTGCAGGTCTCCCGGGCCCAGCTTCCCTCTCATTGTTCCTGGCGCTTTTGGAAATGACCTCAGGCGGTTTGCAGTGACTGGCGACCCACGGTCAGAATGACTAACCCAGTCTGTCTCCATCCCTTGGACATGTCCCATTGACTAAATAAATGACAGGCACTGACATGTGAATAGAAACAAAAACAGCCTGACAAGTGAAATCTTAACTCTTTGGAGCAAAGAGACGTCTGGACGGGCTCATCCTGCCCAGGGAATGGCTGCGAAAAGCCCTGACTGAGATAAAAACCATGAAAATGCAGCAAGGCTCCCCAGCGCTCGGGACACAGGCAGGCTGGGGAGACAAACGCCTCCAATATTACTTTTAATTGTTCAAAATTGGTTTGTGTAGCTTTTATCTCGGCACATCTTTAATTAAAAGCGCAGCTCGGTGTTTATGCGGCCGTTTGGGTGTCTGGGCTCAGCATGAATAATTCCACTGGACATAGCAGGGGCACTGAGGATGGGGCTGTCACAGATCCCAGCCCCAAATCAGACTGGGGCTGTCTCAGATCCCAGCCCCAAATCAGACTGGGGCTGTCACAGATCTCAGCCCCAAATCGGACTGGGGCTGTCACAGATCTCAGCCCCAAATCAGACTGGGGCTGTCACAGATCTCAGCCCCAAATCGGACTGGGGCTGTCACAGATCCCAGCCCCATACCAGACCCACACTGAGCACCGGGGAGCCTGGAGATGCTTCCTGCCATTCCCATTCCCTCTCATGTACAGAACCACCCTTTGGAGGGGTGATCCTGGCTCCCCAAGCCTGCACAGACCTGTCTGCTCTGTTTTTAGGGAATATATGGATTTATGCCCCTGTAAAAGCCACCAGTGCTGCTGCTGTCAGGTTTCAGGGACAGAGTTCCTCATTTTGCCCAGCTCCCTCCATCCCCATCCCAGCTAAGCAACACCAGAGTTTGGGAATGTGCCCCACGATCCCAGCATGAGCCATTTTTTTATGCTGTCTTTTTTGGTGCTGTTTGTGCACCAAGCTTGCTGTCTTTGAAATCTAACAATAGTTTTACCAATAAGAATAGAATTCGTGTTAATAAGCTACATTTGTGGAATTTTTTTTTGTTGGAAAACTAGGCAAGTATTCTCTTTAATATCATCAATTAAACACTGTAATTACAATAATTAATAATGCTGTTTAGCAGTTATTAGCACTGGGTGCCTTGTTAGGATGTCTGTGTTAGCTCAGGTTTAATAATGAGCTTCATATAAATCCAAAAAGAAGAAAATAATGATATGGGGAGTGGTTGCAGCACTGTGGTCTGAGGGCTTCTTGCTTTAATGTAAGCAACAAATAATTCCCTCTGGCTCTCAGCATTTGTGGATAAGGCCATAAAAAAGGAGAAAAAAAAGAAAAAGAAGAAAGGAGGAAACCTCAGCTAATAAAAATGCCACCGTGGCTTTATGGCCGCACGAGGAGCGTTTGTTGCCTGGCTAATGATGATGGGAACAGCTCCTGTTGGGATGGCCAGTGTCCCTCTGTCCTCCTGCACCTGTTTGGAGAGCCCAGGGACAGGGTGGCACTGGGAGCTGGGTCACTGGCACTGCCATGGGCGCTGCCCTCTCTGGAGGTGGCTTTGGGAGGGGTTGGCAGCACTTGCAGCCAAAAACTTTGTCCTAACCTGGCTTTGGGAATTTATGAATTTATTTCCCTTGTCCTGAGCTGTGCTGACCAGCTGCTGTCCCTGCCACAGGGCTGGTGGAGCTCAGTGAAGAGAGGGAGGGTCCCATGAAAAGTGGGACAAGAGTTTCTGGGGTTTGGTTCCTGCAATCTCAGCTGAGCTCTCCACACTCCTGCTCTCTCATTGCTGGTCTCAGCTCACATCTGATCCCTGTTGAGTGTCAGAAATGCGTGTCCAGCTAGGCAAAACCCCAGTCCTGGCTCCAAGAGGATGGCAAGGGGTGTGCAGAGGGCACCCCAGGGTCCCTGTGCAGCAGGGGAGGTGCTGCTGGCACCGCTGGGGACGGAGCTGCTCTCCTGATCTCTGCCAGAGCCTGGGATGTCAGAGCCAGCTTTGCCTGGGCAGACTGGGGCTCTCAGCAGAACAGAAGGGCCCAGGGTGCCAGCTCAGAGAGGGGTTTTCTCATTCCATGGTGTGGCAATGGAATGGAGAGGATCCCCTGCAGACCTGGCTGGATCCAAGCCCGTGTGCCCTCCCAGCAAAGCCTGCTCCTGTGCTGGGTGTGGGAGCTGGGTGTTTGCTGCACAGACTGAGTCCTGGCGTCTGTTTAGGGGTGATTTGCTCTCAGCAACACCCAGCGGTGCCAATGACTCCGGGGTGAGCTCCTTTCCTCCCCAGTCCTGCTCTCTGTTGGAAAAGCAGCCCTGGAGGCCCTGCAGCCAGCTGCCAGCAGGGACACTCACAACGCAGTTTCAGCACAAAAGGAGCTGGAGCTGTGGTACTTCAGCAATGAGTGCCTCTGGCTACCTTTGGTCTGGACTCACAACAGGGAAGCCAATATTCTCTTTTTCCCGTGATGATTTTCATGTCCCCATTTGGAGGTTGTGAGAAATCTGGGGAAGCATCAGCCCAGCGTGTGCTGATCCCACAGCCGTGTCCCAGCTTCAGAACCCTGCCTTTTTCAATTTTCCCTTGCTGCCTCTCCAGCCAGTGACTCAGTCCCTATTTCTATTCTCTTCCCACTTCTGTTCCTGCTCCTCCAAAGTTTTGGTCAGTGGCAGCAGCTTCTGCTGATGTCCTGTGGCCGCTGCTCTCGGAGTTATTATTGGAGATGCCTGTGCAATAACAGTGCTGCTCTGTGAGATGCTGCTGCAGCTCTGCAGAAAATATTTACAGAGCTGTGCTAAGCAGCTCTGTGCTGGAGTGACTGGCGTCTGCTCTGAGGCTGCCCAGACGCCACTCACTCCAGCAAAGAGCTGCTGCAACAGAACAAATTGCCCAGGGCAGCAGATCTTGGGCAGGGAGAAAAGCCAGCAGCCCAGTCTGTCTGTCTTTGTGTTTTCTAAGGGAGAAAAATTATCTTTTTACAAGCCTGCCCTAGTTGGCTCTGGCCAGCTCTTCCCAGAAAATGCCATCATAAATAGGAGAGCAAACTACTGCAGAAATGGACAGGTTGCCATTTAGGGCTGACCTTTCTCAGATCTGCTTTGGTGTCCTCCTCAACCTTCTTCTCCTCCAGCCCTGCTGTTTTTTTAGCTCCTGCTGCTAGCAGAGCACCACTGTTCACAACAAACCTCAATTAAGACCCATTTTGGACATAAACATATACATTTATATATAC